>NC_072404.2:89197500-91697500 GCF_028858775.2 Pan troglodytes | reverse complement strand
GCAGAATACAGCACTATAAAGAATGCAGACAGTATGGTTTCCCTTCACCATCATCCTCCCCCTGCCTCCCTGCTGCACTGGAGATTTTTAAGTAAGAAGCTATTTTTGTTTAAACAGTGGTTAATTACATTCATTTTCAAAGACACAGAATAAACTCAGGGGATTTCTAATTTTAGGGTGACTTTCAATATTTTCTCAACAGATATTAAAACGTTTTTTCTTTTACCTTCCCATTCTCTTCCGGCCATTAATTAACATTTTCTGAAGTTATGCTAGTACTCGAGGGATATGTTATTATTTATTGTTACTCTAAACATATATTTAGTGCAATGGTTCTCAGCCAGGGGCTGTTTTGTGCCCTGGCATACATTTGGCAATCTTTGGAAATACTTATGATCATAACTCAGGGCATGGGATGGTATGGAAATACTTGTGATTATCATAACTGGGGCCTAGCTACGTGCATACTGTTGGCATAGAGGCCAATGAGGCTTTTAAACATCCTACAATGCATGAGACATCCCTTCACAACAGAGAATTATCTGTAAAATGTCAATTGTACTAAGGTTGAAAAACTGCTCAAGAAGAACTGAAGAATCTGAGTGTATGAAATTCTTTAAATGAATATAAATTTGTAAAATTGTGTATCAGCATTGGTACATATCAGTTTTGCTTTAGAAAAGCCATTTGTTAGTAAGATATGACAGTTATGGGCAAATTAAACTGGGCTGCTTTTAAAAATTGTTTTATTGGCAGTGAAATATATTTAGGTCGTTTGGGGTTAGAGACATTAAACAGGCAGCTCACTCAGCCTATGGTTAATTATTTTTAAATTTAGTTTTAATGAATTTAGTATGATCTTTTTCACTTTTAATTGCATATGAATTTTCTGGCCAAAATGTGTATTCAAATTTATATATAGCTTCAGATATGGAAAAAGAGAGGCTAGGTTAATAAATTATCTCCAGAATCAAACAACGACAACAACAAAAAAACAGAGAGTTTCTGTTATTTGTGTATGTTAATGTTTTCCTTGTTTTGAATCTAAGTATTCTTAAACATGAACTTAAAATTTACTTTTTGTGTCAAATGCGTTTATCCTAAAAACCAAAAAATTCTTTAGTCTTCGTTATAGTTTAGTTTTTCTGTTCTAGGGACAACCTGCACTTCTGGTTAAATATAATCACCTGTTCTATGTATAACAAGGAGAAAATTAAGTGGCCCGTTTGCGATTGTCACTTGTTCTTTTCTTTCTTCTGTCTTTAATATATTGCTCGGAAGCGTCACCATCGTGTTCTTGTTAATAGGAGCTAGGGCGAGTAGCAGTGTGTGCTGCAGAACGCTCACCAATTGTGACTTCATTCTTCCTAAATATCCTTCTAAAGACGATGCTCCATTTGAAATGCTAGAGTCCTAGCTAAGAAGCTGTATCACAGCAAATAGAAAGAATAGAGTGGCTAGGGAGACTCGTGAGTTTGGTATTAGAATGCCAGTTTGATATAGTTATCATTGGAAAATTATGCACTATAAATTTGAGGCTATGACCAAATTATGCATTTATATATGTGTGTATATGTGGTATGTATATAATTGCATGTGTGTGTATATATATGTTTGGATTGTGTTTGTAGTAAACAAATTTATAATTCAGATTCTTCCTATGTACTAATTGCTGTGATAGCCACTAGAAGTTCTGAGCTAGGTAGTTTACTAGTCTAAAATATGTTGGGTAGACTAGAGAATAAGATATAAACCATCCTTTTATATGAAGGATCCTTTTACCATCCTTCATAATTATGTCTCAATTTGCCTTTCACTCTTTATTTTCCCATAACTCCTTGTATTACACCCATTCTGATGTCTTTCATCCATTACTGAATCACGTTTCCTCCAAAACGTGGCTGTAGTTTCATTTATGTGACTATTGCATCCTATGTGATCTTAATTTCCTCTGAATTCTGACAGCATACATTTCTATATCTCTTCATTGGAACACTCATATTCTTCCTCACACTGATCATTACCTTAATTTGTGTATTTATTCTATTGTTGGAATTTAATTATTGTATCGGTGTTGTATTTGTAGTCTATTATGTAACTGCATAGCATCTTACTTAACCATGATTTTTTTAGGTTTAAAATAAATACTGATTTTAAAATACAGGGAAGAAGTTGTTATAAATCATTATTCACATTCCCAGCAAAGCCTGACAGAGAATCAGTATCCATTCACTAATTCATGCAATTGGTATTGATTGTGCCAGGCACTGTGCTATGCGCTGGTTACGTACCAGTGAACAAAACAGACAAAAATCTTTGTCTTCTTGAGATTTACCTTGTGGTGAAGGGGAATAGAAAATACACAATAAACATCACACGTATATAAATTATATATCTTTGATGTTTGCACATGCTTAAAAGTAGCAAAATAGAAATATCAAGTCATAAAAAATTTCAAAGGTAGTGTCCCAATTCAAAAAGCTAGATTATAGGGAAAAGAAAAAAAAGGCCATAATTTACTTAGAGTGAAGATGCAGAGAATCAAATGTGATTTTTTTTTTTTTTTTTTTTTTTTTTTTTTTTTTTTGAGACGGAGTCTCGCCCTGTAGCCCAGGCTGGAGCACAGTGGCGCCATCTCAGCTCACTGCAAGCTCCGCCTCCCAGGTTCACGCCATTCTTCTGCCTCAGTCTCCCAGATAGCTGGGACTACAGGTGCCTGCCACCACGCCTGGCTAATTTTTTTTTGTATTTTTAGTAGAGACGCGGTTTCACCGTGTTAGCCAGGATGGTCTGGATCTCCTGAACTCGTGATCCGCCCACCTCGGCCTCCCAAAGTGCTAGGATTACAGGCGTGAGCCACCGCGCTGAAATGTGATTTTTAAAAATGACATTAATACAGTGTCATGCATCTTGTAAAATGATTACCTATAGTTTCAAAAATGCACACACTAAGTTGAATTAATATATTTTAGCAGTTGGTATTTGCATTAGTTCTTTACCCAGCAGCCCTAAACACAATTGACAATATGCTAAAGAGTAAGACATTTTAAAAGCTTGACTTTTATTTAGTAGATTACATCATTTATTATTTTAATCAAAGGGAAGGAAGAGGTTGAAGAGATCAGGGACTAATTAGAAATGATTACATAATTTTTATGGCAAAATTCATTTTGTTAAAACTCAGCTAATTTTCATGGGGAAAAGGAGGTTTTGTTTGTATTGTATTTGTTGTTGTTAAAGTATATTCTAACATCAATACAGATCTACAGCCACTAGTTACTCTTTACCTTAGGTGAAGGAATCTTCACATTTCTCAACATTTCTGTGTGATGGCCAGCTTAGATGATGAGGAGACTTATGATAAAGAAAAAAGAGACTTAATGATATAGAAAAATACTACATTAGTATTTGTTTAGTTAAGGGAACTTTGATCCTTGAAAGTGACCAAAAAAGTACATTATATCATTCTTTTGTGTTAATACACCTTTTAGAAAGAAGACATTCTTAGTTGCTAGGGAACAAGTAGTTCAAAAGCCCAAGGAATACTTAATAAAGGAAAAAAAAATGTATAACCCACAGACAAACCATCCCACGTTGCAAAATTCAACTAAAATTAAGTGAAATTGATTTTGTGGGTATCTGAAGCAGCAGAGGTGACAATGAATCCCTTTCCTTGCCTTCATTAGTATTGAAGATATTGAATTTACTCCTGTTACCCAATAGAGAGTGGAATTAGAATGATGGTGGGAAATATAATGTAACACTTTCTTTTAATCGCACTTCTCATTATTTTGAGGTAGGATGATATTTATTTATCCAGTTTCTCTAGTTTTATACAATGTATGTATGTATGTTCATTTCGATATTTTTAGCTTTTCTGTCATCTTTCTTCTTAGAACCTCACACAATTGTGAAGGTAATAATGGGTATCCTTGAACTAATTTCATTATTTCCTGATGCCTAATGGAAATTGTATGTTGCTCACAATGGAGCTCATCTTTCATATTCATCAGAATCTAATGATAAATGAAATGAAAATGCAAACTTAAATAAATAATGTTAATCACAACTTCAGACATGGGGTTCTGTTAGAATTTTTCATTATTAGGAACAGTGAATCACTCAGGAAGTTTATTATCAATCTACTTATTTAAAAAAAGTAGACTGGGTGCTGTGGTTCACGCCTGTAATCCCAGCGCTTTGGGAGGCTGAGGAAGGAGGATTGCTTGAGCCTGAGAGTTCAAGACCAGCCTGAACAACATAGTGAGATCCTATTAAAAAAAAAACAAAAAACAAAAAACAAAAAACCTAGCAAAATTAAGCGAACTCAGGAGGAGCCTGGCTTTCAGCAAGAACTCAAGTTATTTAGAAAATAGTTTGGTCAGAGGAAGGGCAGTTCAGAGGCAAGGCAGCCTCAGAAGCTATTATTGTTGACTCTGCTGGGAGCTCTTCACAGCTAACTCATTATGTTAGTCTTCTCTTGCTATGGTGACAGATGACTAAAAACTTACTGGTTTAAAACAATGCAGATTCATTATCTTAAAATTCTGGAGATGAGAAGTCCTTTCTGTGGCTCATTTCTCCTTCCCTTGGTCTTCAAAGCCAGCAGTGTTGGCCTGATTTCTTCTCATGCTGCCATTTCTCTGGTTTACTCTTCCTTAGTCACATCTTCCTCTTCCATTTTTAAGGACCTTTGTGATTCCATTGGCTAACTCTGACTATCTAGGGTAATCTTCTTTTAAGTCCAGCTGATTAGTAAATTTAATTCCATCTGCAAACTTAATTACCTTTTGCTATGTAACAACATATTAACAGGTTCTGGGGATTAGGATATGGATGTTTGGGAAGCCATTATTCTGTCTATCATAACCACCACTTCTATTGCTCAGTAGATCTGAATACTGTTTTCCTCCCACTAGTCTCTTCAGTTCTACTTCTACTTAAACCTTTGATCCATGCTATTTCATCCAACTGTCATCTTGTGGTGAGAGCATCTGATTGCCTCAGTGCGTTATCTTTATTTATACAGGTCTTTTATATTTGGCTCGTTACATGCCATTGACTCAGAAGTTAACTTCTTGCAGGTCTAATATAAGTCTTGATACAATTGGTTAGAAGTCAAAGACAAGGCCATACATTAGAATATTTCTAGCCATGTGTAAGGGAGCTCCTATTTCATCAGGGACTGTCAAAGGGAAAGCGTCCCTCAGAAAGATGGCTGTGGATATGGCAGAAATCTTGATTGCTTGTCCAAGACAATTTCCATGGAAGGAAAGTACAGGCGCAACTATTGGGAAATGGGGTTGTCAAAATTTACATACCTAAGATTTAATATGCAGAAATTTGACTGTTTCTCTTTAGGGAACTTAACTTGCTTATGAGCTGCCATTCTCTTTCCTACGAGAGGGAAAAATTAATCTCATCACTTGAAGGTTAGCCTCTTTCAGATCAAAACAGCCTTTTGTGGTCAACTAAGGATTTAGTAAGTTCTAACTCTTTTTCGATATTCTCTAATCTTCTTTACTTTGTTTCTCCATGCCTGGGCGCAGGGAGAAACTTATATGACAAGGTGTCTGGTGTATTTGCTTGCTTTTGTTCTCTTGATATAGATAGTGAACTTGACTGCTACTTAGAACTTGGCCAATCTTCTCAACCTGCTTAGGACCCCTCAGCTGTAGGTGGTTCTTTACCATTATCCTTCAGCTGGGTGTCTGCTTCCCACTTTCCATCTCTCAGCCTCTGCATTAGAATTTCTTTGATCCTGCACGGAGCCTATCTCCTAGCAGACATACCGACCCTTGTTCCTTTCTTGCTCATTTCAAAGGGCTTTCTTAAATTTCCATGTCCTACTGAAGCCAAGGAAGATTTAGGGCATAGAATGGCATTGAAGATTCACTTTGCCTAAATATGCCACATTACCATTCACCTTCGGCTGCTCTAGACATTGGTTTGTTCTTCTTTTTTTTTTTTTTTTTTTTTTTTTATTATTATTATACTTTAAGTTTTAGGTTACATGTGCACATTGTGCAGGTTAGTTACATATGTATACATGTGCCATGCTGGTGCGCTGCACCCACTAACTCGTCCTCTAGCATTAGGTATATCTCCCAATGCTATCCCTCCCCCCTCCCCCCTCCCCACCACAGTCCCCAGAGTATGATATTCCCCTTCCTGTGTCCATGTGATCTCACTGTTCAATTCCCACCTATGAGTGAGAATATGCGGTGTTTGGTTTTTTGTTCTTGCGATAGTTTACTGAGAATGATGGTTTCCAATTTCATCCATGTCCCTACAAAGGACATGAACTCATCATTTTTTATGGCTGCATAGTATTCCATGGTGTATATGTGCCACATTTTCTTAATCCAGTCTATCATTGTTGGACATTTGGGTTGGTTCCAAGTCTTTGCTATTGTGAATAGTGCCGCAATAAACATACGTGTACATGTGTCTTTATAGCAGCATGATTTATAGTCCTTTGGGTATATACCCAGTAATGGGATGGCTGGGTCAAATGGTATTTCTAGTTCTAGATCCCTGAGGAATCGCCACACTGACTTCCACTCTTCTATGATGAAGTGTGATTCAGACTCCCTCCAGATATTCTGAAGCCTGAATCTCATTGTTCTCACTAATGCAATGGTTAATTAAATGTATATTATAGATTTCTTAAAGTGAATAAATAATATAATGTATGTGAAACACCTAAAAGTGATATAGAGTAGCTGCCTACATTGATTGCTAATAATGATCTAGCTGGGTGCAGTGGCATGCACCTGTAGTTCCAACTACTTGGAAGGTTGACATGGGAGGATCACCTGAGACCAGGAGTGCTAGGATTGCCTCTGTGAATAGCCATTGCACCCCAGCCTGGGCAATAAAGTGAGATCTGTCTCTAAAAAACTTTTTTTTTTAAATAAAAAATTTAAAAAATTTTTAGGTCATCTAAAAGCTTGGAAGCATATTTAGTTTTGAGTAAATATTTCTGGGGCATCTGTATTATGATTTCCAAGAGGTTTCTTTAGGAATTTTGTTAAGCAATTATATCATTGAGTAATATCATTTTTTAGATATTAAATTTGAAGTTATTTTAAAATGTATAATTGTGATGATTATCTTGGAACTGTGGACTTAATTAGAGCAAAGTGACTTAGAACATATATTATGTTAACATAGCTGATTAGCGTAATTAACATATGTTAATTAGAACACAGATATTTAGAACATAGATTATGGTTTTTTTGGCTATCTCACAAACCATAATCTAGGTTGTCATCACAGAGAAACTTGGTCTTTGAATGTTACAATGAAAGTACATTAAAGCCAGTTGGTTAAGATTGTAGGAAAGAATGTACAGGTGACAAGTATTCTTTTTGTTAAGACTTATGTCAGGGTGGCAGCAGGAGAACTTCAACTTTAGGGAAACTAAAGCATATGAGTGTATCAGGAGGAAAAGCATCCTGTTTTGAAGTCTGTCTATATGCTACATTCTTTCTAGTAGAGAAAAAACGAAGGCCAGTTTTGCACAGCATGTGAAGAGTTGACAGGATTGAAATGTAACTCTGTCTGGTGCCAGAAACTCATATTATTTCCACCATGCTGTTTTTCCTTCGAGAAAGAAATTGGATAAAATGGCAAAGCAGATAATTATTTACAAAACAGTAAACTGAAGAAGAGGAAAAGATACCTCAAGATATGTTTGAAATATTAATATATGAAATATTGTAGAAATATGTCTTAGTGATGGAAAGAGTTAGAAATATATACATATTATGAAAATATATTGCGTGATCATAAAAATCCATATGAAACCTTCTATTCTGAAAATTATTTACTAAACATATATCAGGAGAGCTTTGCAATAGCTGTCATGACAACAAAGATGATTGTAGTCTTTGGAACCAGAAGCAAGAGCTAGTTTTTTTGGCGGACAGTTATATAATTTTAATTTATTTTTATTACCAAAGAAAGCAATTCAATTGTGGTTTTATATATAAAATAATACAGACAGATATTTACACTAGGGGTTCTAGACTTTAACTTCTTGACTTAATTTATTTCACATTTATTTGTGAGTTACATCTTGTTTTTGTTAAGTATTTAAAAATTATCCTAAAAGGAAAATTTGAGAGAATATAAATTTATATATTTGAGAAGATACTTATGTGCAGAAGTTTCTGCTGATTTATAATCTATTTATTCCTTAAAGCACCAAGTAATTAATATGTCTGGCACATGTATGTAGAGACTTAATAAATGATATTACCTGAAGTATAGATTGCACATCTGAACTAATCTCCACCAACTATGAAGCATATTGTATTCCCTATACCACAGGAAGGAGGTTAGACTGCTAGAGAAATGAACAAGGTATTAATGGTACCATGCACACTACATTTCACACCAATTAGCTCTATTGGTTTTACTGTAAAGAACTACGTATCCTGGATCAATTAAAGTGATGTCGTGGTTTATCTGTTTGTACCTCAAATCAATTAATCAATGTTCCTAAATCTTATCTTAGTCTGAAATGAAAGAGAAAGCTTTGCATTGGATGAAGTTCTTCATGGATGATATGGGTCTTTAAAAAACAGAATTCAATAATCTGCTTCTTAGCAGAAAGCATAATCAATCCAGTAAAATGCAGGACTCCTGGATGAATCCAAATATGGAGATTTTATCACTAAATTAACGTGCCTTGAGTACTTTGAGTGAAAACTTATAAGTTCAAAGTTCACATGAGTATGGTAAAATCTCATAGTGTGAATAAGTCACTTTTAGGAGCAAAAATTGATTTAAATCTTTACAAAATATTAATTTTAATTCCAATAAATTTTAATTTCAAATTAATTTTTATTTCAAATAAAAATTATAAGTCCATGTAAAACTAATATGCTCTGTGGTCAATAAATGTTAGTATGTATCTGTGTCCATTTGAAGCCAGTATTCACCAGTGTTATCAGTGCGCAGCTGGGATCATACTGTAGAACCTGTTGGTAGTAAAGCAGAATGCTGGAGTTGTGCCAGAAAAAAGCAGGGTTGAACTGATTCCTGTATGTGCCTGGATTCACTTCTCATAAGACAGTAAAAACCTGCCAGGTCCTGGCTTTCAAAGATGGTTTAGTCATGCATGTGCACCCCATCTGTTGGATGCATGAGGGATTTCCTTCTCATCTCAGCCCTCCAGCCACAAACACTGTGACTGCTTCCCCTCCAACCCCCCTTTCTTTAATTCTTCCTCTCCTGCTGAGTGTGTACAGGCTGTGTAAGACAGGTGCAACTTATGCCACTCTGGGGAAATCCTTCCATAGACACTAAGGTGAGCCAGAAAGGTAGTCAAATTTTTCTTTTGGCACCTAGCTTAAATTCAGTATACTTTAATTCAGTGATTAAAAACTAACAGCAACATTTACTTTGATTAAAAAAATACTCCATTACGTTCTAACCAAAACCTTAATGACCTTCATCTCTTCTATATGTGAATTGTCTCCTAAGCTCCTCTTGTTATCTAGATGAATATTAGCAGGGGCTTTATATGTATTCTCTCTCTCTCCGTTCTGTAGCACATAACCCTTCCTCCTACCTTTGTTTTCCACACTCCTCCAGGTTTGACCTCCCATGCTCCATTTCGCCTTCTGTTGTCTAGGATGGCTACCCTTTCTCTTACGATGCTGATGACAGATAATACCCAGTTTCGAGATTGGAGAGTGCAGCATCAAGCCTCAAAATTGCATGTATAAACCATTGTGGTACAAGATGTTTTACAACCTGTTAACATAACCTATATTTTGGCAAGCTGGTGGTCCTAGAGCAAATTTATATTTACATATTTTTTCCTGACACACTCAAACTCCAAAAAGATCAAGATAAAGAAAGAACAGGGTGGTGTTTCTAATCAGTTGTTTATAGTTTTAAATACATTCCAATGGGAACTTGTAAGCCAAATAAGTAACTATTGTTCTTACTAGTTTTTTTTTTTCTTTCACACAGATTTATGAGAAATATCAAGATTTGTATACTGTGGAACCAAATAATGCACGCCAGCTGGTAGAAATTGCAGCTAGGGATATTGAGAAACTTCTGAGCAACAGATCTAAAGCCCTGGTGGTGAGTTTAAATTGGATCTGCTCATTTTATTATTTTCCTTACTTATCTATTATTTAATTTTCATGCTCTATTGAGGGGTTTTGGTATGCGTTCTTCTTCTCAGTAACTGTGTTCATCTGATATGTTCATAAAAAATGAGATATCATGGTTTAAATGCAAACCCCAAAATATTTCTAATTATGTTTATTTTATATTACTATTATATTTTAATAATGTATGTTTAATTGATTATATGTATATGTATCCATATGATACATAATAATAAATTGAACATGTTCAAATCCATATGTACATCATGATACATAATAATAATTGAACATGTTTACACAACATAAAACCCAGAATATTATCATCCTCTTTAGTTGTATAGTCTCTTATTCCATCACCCTTCCTCTCTGCTAGAGGTGGCCAAAATGCTAGATATTCAAGTTACCATTTTTTTCTTTTTAAAAATAGTTTTCCCTCACAAAAATGCTTTGCTAAACAAGTTATTCTTTAGTTTGCTTACTTTTTAGCATTATCAAATTCATATTGCACTGTATGTAATCTTCAGCTACTTGGTTTTCTCCATCAACATTGTGTTTGTATGATTTATATGTATGTTTGCACTTAGATTTAATTCATTTTATTCAGTTAAATATTTTATGAGGATGTATCTCAATTTCTTCATTTAGTCTCTGTAGGTGGGTAAATTATTATTTGGGTTATTCCAGATGGATACTATTATGAATAGTGCTGCTGAATTTTCTTGAACAAGTCTCCTAGTACTTATGTGTAAGAATATCTGTAGGGTCAATACAGGAGAGTAGAATTGCTAGATTGTAGGGTATTCGCAGAGTCAGCTTTATAAAATGACAATTGTTTTCCAAAATAATCGTATCAATTCAGACCTTCACTAGTTATATATGAGCCCACATTGATACATATTCTGGCCGACATGTGGAAGTGTTACACTTCTTAATTATAGGCAATCAAATGGGTGTAAATGTTACCTCTGCTTGTCACTAATGAGGGAGACATCTTGCTGTATATTCATTTACCTTTCTTGTTTCCTCTTCAGTGAAATTTTTTTGTACATTTAAAAAATTGATTTGTAGGTTATGTATTCCTGATGCTAATTCATTTTAGTTATATATGATGCAAACATCTTAATTTTATTGCAAAGTCAACTTTTCTTTTAATTATTAGTATTGTAGAGTGTTTTCTTTAAGAAATCCTTGGCTAACCTGAGGTTATACACATAATTTATTTCATTCTCCATGATTCTAAGCTTTGTCTTTTGCATTTATGTGTTTAGTCCACGTGCAAGTTATATGAGTACATAATTTTAGTCTGCATTTCAAATTATTTTCTCCAAGGAATTTTTCTAGGGCATTTATAAATTAGTTTGCCTTCCCCTAGTAAACTCCAGTTGTCCAGCTCAATATCTAGTAGGCTGATGTGGTTTGGCTGTGTCCTCACCCAAATCTCATCTTGAATTGTAGCTCCCATAATTCCCACGTGTTGTGGGAGGGATGTGGTGGGAGGTAATTGAATCATGGGGGCGGGTCTTTCCCATGCTGTTCCCGTAATAGTAAGTCTCATGAGATCTGATGGTTTTATAAAGGGGAATTCCCTTACACACGTTCTCTTGCCTGTCACTGTGTAAAATGTGACTTTGCTCCTCCTTTGCCTTCCGTCATGTGATTGTGAGGCCTTCCCAGCCATGTGGAAGTGTGAGTCAATTAAACCTCCTTCCTTTATAAATTAGCCAGTCTGGGGTATGTCTTCATTAGCCATGTGAGAACAGACTAAATACATAGGCTAAGTCCCTCACTATATTCTTCTTCAGAATAATCTTGAGTATTCTTAAACTTTTACCTTTTATCTAAATTTTAGTTTTGGCATATAATTATCCAGGAAAATGTCTACTGGGATTTTGATTTGTATTATATTGATTCAGACCAAATTGAGAAGAATTGATATCTTTATTATATTTTGTCTTTCTATTTATAAATAGTATCTCTTATTTAGCGGTATTTTATACCATTTGATAAACTTTAAAAATTTTTTTCATAAACTTCTTATACATCTTTTGTTAGATATAATGCTGGAGCTTCAGTTTAGCTCCTCTTATTCTTTGTTTGTTTTTGAGACAGCGTCTCACTTCATTGCCTAGCCTGGAGTGCAGTGGCACAATCACTGCTTACTGCAGCCTCGACCTGCTGGGCTCAAGCAGCCCTCCCACCTCAGCCTTCCAAGTAGCTGGGACTACAGGCATGTACCACCACACCTGGCTACTTTTGAATTTTTTGTAGAGATGAGGTCTCCCTATGTTGCCCAGGCAAGCCTTTAACTACTGGGCTCAAGTGATCCTACTGCCTTGGCCTCCCAAAGTGCTGGGATTTCAGGCATGAGCCACTGCACCCCGCCTGGTTCCTCTTATTGTGTAGATTTCAGTACATTTATGGATATTTATCTCAATACAACTCTGAATTTCCTGTTTGCTTAATACTCATTGTTCAGGTTTTTTTGTTTACTATGTTTTATAAATATCTTGACCCTCAAAAATTTTCTGTTCTTTCTTTCTTTCTTTATATTTCTTTCTTTATATTTCTTTTTTATTTCTATGCTTCGTTTCTTTCTTTATATTATGCTTCTTCAAATATCCAAGATGTTGTTGTAGTGTAGCAGGTATGTTGGTTGGAATTTTTGTTACACCATGTTGCTAGAGGTTGAAACATTTAATTGAAAATAATAACTGAGGTCAGATGCAGTGGCTCATGCCAGTAATCTCAGCATTTTGGGAGGCCGAGGTGGGAGCTGAGGTCAGGAGTTCAAGATCAGCCTGGCCAACATGGTGAAACCCCGTGTTTACTAAAAATACAAAAATTAGCTGGGTGTGGTGGCAGGTGCCTGTAATCCCAGCTACTCCAGAGGCTGAGGCAGGGAGAATTGCTTGAACTCGGGAGGCAGAGGATGCAGTGAGCTGAGACCATGCCACTGCACTCCAGCCTGCGTGAAAGAGCAAGACTCCGTTTCAAAAAAATAAAAATAAGCAAATAAATAAATAAAAATAATAATTGAGTAATTCATAGGAAGATAAACTTTCATTACTGGAAAATGAAAGCATTATTATCTTCAATTCTGGAGAGAGAATACCCTTTTTTATTTAAGTAAATGTTTGTAATAAAAACTTATCTAATAAAAATAAGGTGCTATCTACTGAAGTGATTAATATTCAGGTGACAGTGGAAAATGATTCGATTTATATTGATTTTATCAGTCTACATTTTTCCTCTGGATGTAGGAAGCAGGTAATTTGGACATCATAGTCTCTTAAAAAAGGTTGTGGAATGAAATAGTGTGTCTTGCCTTAATTGGATTAAAATAGAATTCTATTGAGACTTTCTTTCTTATTTCTCATTTGGAATGGAAGCTCAAGACACCTGGTGCATTATTTGAGTCTTGTGAGGGATCAGTAGAATATCTTAAGCACATGATGACAGAATACTGAAGACACAATGGCTAATTAAGTGTAGAATAGTTCAATTTTATTTCAGGGAGACAGATTCATGTTTGTTTTCAAACTAAATTCTTTGCTTAACTTCCTTGATTCCACAAAAATATAAAACATTATTTCAAAGAGAAATATTTTGAGGCTAATGAAAAACATATGCTACATTGTATTGTAAATGAATGCAAGATGGCATTGTTAATTTGCTTCTATTTTAGTTGTAGGCTTATACTCAGGGAGACATCTGGATTAAAGGAGCTTTATTTCTTCTGGGTGGGACACTAATGTAATTTTATAGGTAAATACAGTGGAAAACATCATGAATATACAAATCTAAGGTAGATGATAAAATTTAATACCAGTTAGGCTTTGTTGAGTGGTTACTAAGTAGCATTATCTAATTATTTCCCATAATAATACTATGGTAGAGACACCATTATTAGTCTCATTTTTCAATGAAGAAACTGGGACTTTGAGAGTTCCTGAAACTTGCCCAAGGAAATATATCTAATAGGTAATGTTTGCCAGTGCTTCTTAAACTTTAATATGCATGCAGATCACCCGTGGCTCTTGTTAAAATGCAGATTTTTATTCAGTAGATCAGGACAGAGATAGTACATTTCTTATAAGCCACCAAGCATAAGGTAATGCTTATGCTCCTGGTACAAAGACTATACTTTGAGCAGCAAGAATGTGAAATTTGAATGTGAATTTGATTGTGAAATTCAAATTCAGGTGTGTCTGGCTTCAAGATCTACATTCCTACTTATTACATAAATACATCCTTTGACCTAAAGAAGTGTATAATTATAACAAGGAAGAAATGAAGCTAAGTAGTATTTTGTAAAGTTTTATTCATCCATGCTGAATAAGCATTCGATGATCTAGATAATAGAATATTCTGGAAGGCTATTAATTTTTCAGTGAATCCTGTATCAATTAACCATTTTCGAAAGAATGATTTAGTGAAAGAAAATATATGGTATTTAAATAATTTTCATTTTTATTTGAGTTTGGAAAATTTTAAAACCTTTATTATTCTTCAGTAAACATAAGATATCTTTGAAAATATAAATGTAAACACTGTGAAAGAAAAATAAATGTAGCTGATTGTTTTCTTATATGCCTACTAAAGAAATTACTTAACAGTCTTTGATAATTCAGGTTTTTGAAAAAAGGAAGTTAAAAACTGGAGGGTTTTTTGGTGAAATTATTGCTTTTTAGTATCTGCAATAATTGTTATTGTGCATACATGAACACAGATTTTATGTATTTGAAGATTAAATTGTTAATCCTATCTTTTATAATCTTTTTGATTAAAAAGTCAATTTAACTTATTGCCTTATGTGCTAGCTTGTTTTTGTTTATATGTTTGACTCTAAACTACTTATTGCAACTTTATTTTACACTCATTTGTGCTTTTGTCTTTTGATCAGCTCCATCTACCAGCCTTACGAAGAGCTGAAAGATAAAACGATATCAAAACCTTTTAGTTGCTATCTCTTTGATAGCAATTTTGCTTTTTTTTGTTGGGGGTGGGGGCTTGTTACTATATAAAATCATGTTATGATTCTGATGACTCATATGTATTAGGCCCTTACAGAAACTCTGTGAAGTAGACACATTAAACATTTATACATTCTTATTTTATAAATGAGGAAATTCAGAAGACCAATGTTCTTATCCAAGACTGTGTAGATAGCATGAGGTAGTGGTAGAATTCAACTTTATGACTTCTGTCTAAAATCCAGTTTTTTCCCCCTCTAAACCCACATTCATAATTTGAACTATTTTATTTCCAAGATGTGTCTGCTAAATGACTTTTTTTCCTGACATTTGCTACGTCTATATCTCAGGAACTGGCTCCCTGCAATGATTATATGACTAATATCATTGGATTATTCTTAAGCAATCTCAAATCAAACAATGTTTTGAAGCAAAAAAGATACAATCATTTAACATTATTATGAACATACATTTCAGCTTGAACTAGGCTGAAATATCGGCAAGTGTTAATGAACAATTTACAGGAGAAAGCTTTTCAACAAAGCAATCCAACCTCCAATGCGGCCTTCTGAGAGATGGAGGTAAATGAAATCTGTGGTCTCATTGTTCACCAACCAGCCCAGCCAAGGGGATCTGCTCAGTAAATGAAGGTCTCTAGGCATTTTGCTCAAAGAAAATAGGATCAAGGTTATAATAAACAAATTTTTCTGGTGACATTTTCCAATTATGGCATATTCTGTCTCCCTCTGGTTGTCCTGGTAACTTTAATTAAAGCTGCTCCAATCTATTTTGAAGCTTCAAATACTGTAATATACTCCAACTCTTAATTCAACCTTGATATTGAGCTTATGATTAGATAACAAAAAAAGGAACATGACAAATGTTTTCAAGTGATTTTTAAAGTAGGTTTTGTTTTTGTTTTCCTGGAAGTACTAGATGATTGTTATTTAACCAAATAGTTTTTTTTTTTCTTTAACTCTTAGGCCAGTCATTCTATATCATTTCTATTTGTCAGCAGTGCCAGTAACATTTTAGAAAAATGCAGCTTTCTGGTCTTTATCTCTAGGGATTTTAACTAAAAAATGTGGAAAGAAACTCAAGAAAAATTAGATACAAAGAAGTGAGAAGGGGATCCAGGAAGGAATTCTGAAATTCTTTAGAGACTCAAAGAAGAATACAAAATTTATCGTGTTTGGCTATTAGGGGTCATTGGTTTACTTTTGTGAGAATAGATTCAATAGAATATACTGGAACAGAATAAAGACTGTAGTGTTAAGGAGTGATTGGAAAGTGAGACATTGGCAAGAAATTTGTCTGGATTTTCATGAAGTTTGGTAGGACAGTGAAGGAAAATGTGGAGTACTACTAAAGAATGTATTTCTTTCTTGTCTATTTTTGAGACTGGAGGACATATAAGCATGCTTATAGCTAGAAAAGCAGAAATCCATGAAATTTGACATAAGAAAAAATAGTCTGAATGTAGAAGGATGATTCCAGAAAAAGCAGACAGAGAAGATCGAGGTCATGCAATTTTCTTTGAAAAGACGGCGGAATATTTCACTTGGGACAGAAGGAATATTATTAGATATAAATAAAGACAGTTAGTTTTGCAGGTAGAGAAAATTTAAAAATCACAATGGATGACCACTTTTCTCTTGGCCAAGTAGAAGGGGATATTATATGTAAAGATTGAAGGGGCTATGGGAGTCTTGGGGACTTGTTGAAGATTTGGGAGAGCAAAGTAAGAAAAGGTGAAAGGAGTCTATTATGGGTAAGTAAAATTACCGAGGAATAAAATCTAGGGCCTTCCTAACGCTGAGAAGAATCAGAAGATATAAAACACCCTCATGTTCTAAAAATGAGGCCCAAGCTACATATGAATTTCAAAGAGCTTTCTGAAAACTCTGTGTGTTTATGTGGATGTGCATATTTTGACCATTAATCCAGAATCTATCTGGAGGGTATAAATTATCCAGGCCTTTGAGTCTGAGTGGTGAAGGGATTAGGTAATCCACTAATTGTTTTGCAAAATTGAGATTACTGTTATTTATTTGGATTTGATACATGCCTGTGGATGTTAAAAGGGAAGTGCTGAGGCTCGACATGTTTACCCAGTGACAGGGCAATGAGACACGGCATCAAGGGGCACAAACTTACATAAAAACAAGGTAGTGAGATGGAGCTGGTCTCAGATAGGACCCAACAGGGCTTCCCGCTGGGAACAAAACTAGTTTAGCAGAAAGAGGGTAGAAATATACTGTCAAATGGGAGCTGAGGGGCTGGGGTTTAAATGACCCTCAGAAGCATGACATTGCAATTGAATGTCCTGGGTACCTCCAAACAACTAGGAAAGTATCTTAATAAGGGAACAAGTCAGTGTTGAACATCCATCAGCCCCAGAGAGTAACAAGACATAATTATAGTCAAGAAAAGCCATCCATTGCCAACTTTCTCTTAGTGCCATTGCTGAAATCATCGTGTTTGAGCTGCTAAGAAGTGTCAAGATGAAATCAGGAGGAAAAACTCAGAGAGTGGCCATAGACCTCTACCACATTCTCCATCTGAAGTTTCTTGGTCTGAAGCAGTACTAACCTGGTAATGGGATTTTAAATGAATTTTACATTAAGCTTAGACATTTGATTTTTATTCCAGACTAGATATTTTAATTGATTAACTGAGACTGCTTTTAGCAATAACACTTTTATATACAATGGTGAATGGAAAAATTAGGGAACCTGAAAGGCATAATGTTGTGTTCAAATATGATTAATAGACAAGACAACAAAAGGGTGATTTAAACAGAGTGTGGATTTATTTTTCCTCCTGTAATAAGATATACGTAGGTAGGCAACTCAAGAGATTTGCAGAAATCCCACTTTGTTACTTCTGTGTCTATCTCACTGGGCAACCTTTGGCTGCAAGGGGGATAAGAAATGTAGTTTTAGCTAGGCCACTGCTTCTCTGAACAAAATTGGGTGAACTCTCAATTACAATGTATATCCCATCAATTGATGTCTATGTTAAGACTTTTTCAGGATTTAATATGAGTTTTATGGAAGATGGTCTAGAGAAAATTCATTTTAAAGAAGCAGAGGAGAGGAAAGGAAATATTGTTTTCTGTTGGCATTTTTTATATGGAGCCCCACCTTTCAATGTAACAGTTATATTCATATCAAATCAGCTTTCTCTAATACAGCTTGGCGTAATACGAAGAGTAGAAAACTGCAATTACTTTTGCACAAACTTAATAGAATGAAAAAGACTGTGGAATCCATCTAGGATTGAGGATTGGTAAAGTAAACTTTGTAAACATCAAGGATATTTGAGAATAGTCAGTGGTAGTTGAAGTATTTGAAACCAGGAATCACGTTAGATAGGATCTGATAATGGTCAAGAAATAAGAGTTCAAGTGAGTAGTAGACATTTTTATGTGGATAAAGTGTAAGTTTGTAAGGAACAGTGGAGAAACAAGAAGTTGTGATAAGGGACAGAAATTTAAGAAGTTAAGTGTTCTGGGTAAAAACAAGGTAGAGGCATGAGTGAATGAGCTGGTTACTTAGGTGGAGAAGAGTGAAAGTTTTTGGAGTTTTACTAGTAAGGGGCAAATTAATCAGTAGCATTTATTGACTGTCTGCTATGGTCCAGATACTTTGCTAGGCACTTTCCATATATTTCTAACACTATTTCTGTTCTGCAAAGTACATATAGTTGTTTTCACTGTGCACATGGGAGAATGAAAGCCTGGAGAAGTTTAATAATTTGCCCAAGCTTACACAGCTGGCAAAGAATTCAAACCCAGTTGTGTATACAGTAAGTTCTCACTTAACTTCATTGATGGGTTTTTGGAAACTGCGACTTTAAATGACTCGCTATATAACAAACCAATTTTCCCACTGACTAATTGATATAAGCAAATGTGAAGTGTCTATGGCATATTCCTGGTCACAAAAATATCACTAAGCTTTTACATAAACACCAAAAACTTCTGTAATTAAACACTGAAATAAATGTGAGCTATACATACATTTAAGAAAGATTAATATGAACAAGTAAGATAATTATTTACCTAATTATCCCAGTTCAGAGTGTTGGGTGACCGGAACCTCTCCCAGAAGCTTAGGGTGCAAGATGGGAACCTACCCTGGACAGGACATCATCACGTCACTGAGAGCACTCATGCCCATACCCACACCTACTTGTCATGGGGCAATTGAGACATGCCAGTTTACCTAATGTACATATCTTTGGGATGCTGGAGGAAGCTGGAGTGCCCAGAGGAAACCTATCCAGACATGGGGAGAACATGCAAACTCCACACAGACAGTGCTTTGGCCGGGAATTGATTTTCATTTTTTCTCATCAGCGTTATTACAAAACAATATTGAACAAAATGACATTATTCGAGGACCTGCTGTATCTACAAAAATACTTGGTGTTCCCTTGTGTGTCCTGTCATTTGTTTAAAAGCTTAAACATTAACTCATCTAATCTTTACAGTGCATAGCTGAAACTAAGAAAGATTAAATGACTTCACCAAATCTTACATAGAGTGAGAGATTTGGGCTGGAATTCTTGTGTTTATGTTATCTAACTTTTAGGTGGCTGCATCATGTTTCTCAGCTCCATGGCATCTCAATAATCTTAGCCAAAATTTATTTGTCTGTCATTTGTCCAGTTAAATCAAAGCAGTCTGTCCAGTTGGCATGTACTTATTATAACTAAAAAAGCCATATTAATGCTCTACTGGGCTCTCATAGTACCATTATTTTCAAGTCTTTTAAAGTCAGCAACGTCATTTATTTTGCTTGCCCTACAGCTTGTAACACCTACCTAGAGTGTAGTTTAGCTAGTTTAGCTACCGAATAAAATTCAGACATAACCTGAAGAATATCTTTCCAGTGAATGGTTGCCCAGTGGATTGCCTCCTGATTTTTGAAATCCAATCTCCACAGACTAGACTGAGCTCTCACTAAGATGTTTTTGTTTCTTGTTTTGCTTTTTGCTGATGCTTATTAAGGCACCTACTTACATTTACATCTTCCAATCTCAGTGTTTTTAACAAAATAACATGTGATTTACATTACAGTTAGTAGAACATCAGAATCATGTGGAGATGCCTTGAAATGTAGTCCAGGTGCCAACTAAGGAGATGTGCATGTTTTCTGCTGACAGCGAAAGGCCAAGTAGGGCCTACGACACTGTATGTTAACATCTTATTCATTGTATGAGCAGGAAGTGATGCTTGTAGCCCTTTACACCTTAATATGTGGTTTATAACATTTGTCCACGCACCCTGGCATTTGGTGAGTGTCTATTTTACTGTTTTCTTTAGGTGGTTAAAAGCTGGTTGTGAGGGGTTTAGGTTGATATAAAAACGCTCTATTTTTTTCCACTTAATAAATAATAGGCTATCAGAATTTTCACTCAGAACATCAGGTTTTTCTGAAGCAGATTACTGCTTAAGTGGGAGATACCTGTCCTGCTTGATATCATTTGTTAATGTGGTAAATGGAAAGCCCCAGATACACCATCACGTTTTCTCTCTTACGTTACACACTGGAGCAGCATCTTTATAGATTTTTAAGTCTAAAATAATTATAATGGTAGGAATTTGGGGCCAAACAGAAGTGATGGTGAAACACTAAGTGCTGTGTTTACGACCTCTTGAATTACACTAAGGAGACAGATCCATATACCTGTAACTGTGCTGATACTCTCTACCGCACTCAGCATTTTAATTTTCATAACATTTTGTTCTGATTAATGTATTATTTAAAGGTTAGCAGTGAAGTTTTTTTTTTTTTTAAAAACAACTCCTTCCTTCTTCTTCTTCTTTTTTTTTTTTTTTTTTTTTTTTTTTGGAGTTTGGCTCTTGTTGCCCAGGCTGGAGTGTAATGGCGCGATCTTGGCTCACTGCAAACTCCACCTCCCGGGTTCAAAGGATTCCCCTGCCTCAGCCTCCCGAGTAGCTGGGATTACAGGCACCCACCACAACACCCAGCTAATTTTTGTATTTTTAGTAGAGATGCGGGTTTCACCATGTTAGCCAGGCTGGTCTCAAACTCCTGACCTCATGTGATCCGCCCACCTCAGCCTCCCAAAGTGCGGGGATTACAGGCGTGAGCCACCATGCCCAGCCAACCACACTTTCTGTTTTAAATCTCTCAGTGCTAGAGAGTGCGTTTTCCTCCCACATTCCATGGAGTAGTGTCAGCACTAAATGGGTATTTGAACAAAGGCACTTTTGAAAAAAATGTAGTAATCAAATATACCTTTAAGATAGAAAGCACAATTAATGGTAGAGGGCACCTAATTATTTAATGGAAGGTTCAGACGAGGAAAGGGTTGGGGCAACAGTGATAAGCTCTGTCTTCTAAATGAAATCTCTTGGAAATGAGATTCTTAGAGTTGGCTTTAGGATCAGAAAGCACTATCTAATGTAAAATTTATGTTCTGGTAATGCAGCATGGGGGAAAGGGAGTGTTGGGTTTGTAATTACTTTGAGCAAAATGAGAATTAGCTCAAGTGGCTTGCAAAACTCACACAGGCAAAAACTACACAATTTGTAGAGCCTAGTACAAAATGTAAATGTGAGGCTCTTGTTAAGAAATTATTAGAATTTCAAAATGGCAGCATCAGAGAATGAAACCAAACATGGGGTCCTTCTGAATGTGGAGTCCTCACTGAGTCAGTCAGCCTCGCCTGACCGCACAGGTCTCACACCCTCCAAAGCTGGCTGGTCCTGCGCATAGGTCGTTAGTGGTAGAGCTGGAACCAGAACTTGGGATTCTCAGCTACTTGAACAGTGTTCTTTCTATGATGATAGTCATCAAACTTTACTTGGGGACTTGAGAGTCTGTGAAATCCTTGATGATTGTTGAAAGATAATCCCAAAGTGAGGCAAAAAAAGAAAAAAATCCGTATGTCATTTCACCTCTTTTTTTTTTTTTTTTAACAACATAGCAAGCTTGCCTCAACAGAAATGCTCTGATCTGAATGTGCTAGTTAATAGTGTTTTGGGTGAAAGTAAATATAGAGAAACAGTGCCGATCCAAGGCCAACCTCTTTAATTCACATAATGGAATCTTTAAAGAGAACTTCATGGTATCCCATAAATTCAAAGACAATCTGATCAAGTAATGTTTGGTAACATTAAACAACATTTAGCCATTTATAGAGTTGGAGTAAAAGTGGTGTTCTGATTCCTAAATGTTAACTTTGTTTTTTAATCTGTTGATATTTAGTTTTCCCTTTTCCTTGTTAACCCCTTATTATCTCCCCACAGAATGAAATAAACTCTAAACCTTCCTCTGTAAATTCATTTGCTAACTTTTACTGAATGACATGAAGGTAGAAGCCTGTTGTGAGATGCCCAAACCCATCCTGGCTTTTTTATATACACAGGTGTTCTTTGCATCTGTTCTTCATAATTGTTTAAAGCTTCTAAAGTCAAAAACTGCATTCGCAAGATAAGATTTCTGTGATTCTTTAAAAAATCTCCTGATACGATTTATCATTAGAATGATGAAATGCTCTGTCACTTTAATTAAAGTATCATGGATCATAAATCTTTTTAAATTTTATTTTTATTATCTTTTTGAGACAGGGTCTCACTCTGTTACCTAGGCTGGAGTGCAGTGGTGCTATTATGGCTCACTGCAACCTTGACCTCTTGGGCTCAGGCAGTCTTCCTGCCTTGGCCTCTCGAGTAGCGAGACATATGCTACCATGTCTGGCTAATTTTAATTTTTTTTTTTTCTTTTTGTAAAGCCAGGATCTTCCAGTTTTGCCTAGGCTGGTCTCAAACTTTTGACTTCAGGGGATCCTCCCACTTCAGTCTGCCAAAGTACTGGGCTTATAGGTGTGAACCACCGTGCCCGGCCCAAAATCATAAATCTTGATGGAATTTTGGAATTTTGGAATTTCAGTTTTCTGGTCTTTTCATCTCTTGCAGTTGAATGTCTAAGCCACCAAGGCAAGGGAGTTGGCAGTTCTTTTCTCAAATATTTTTAGTGATTAAGGTTCCACAATTGTAAAACCCCATTATTGCTGCTTAGCTTGTTTTTTAAGAAATGATTCCTAACATCTGTGTCCTTGTCTAATTGAAACCTGTTTTATTTTCTCTCTCCTGTGTACACTAAAATTTGATTGGCATTCTTTTTAGAATAATATCTCATTTTGTATGTATGTGCATGGGGGGTGTTGGGAATGGTAGGAGCTATCATCAATTCCTCACAACTTAGTGTTTTTGGCGCATAATGATGGCTTTCAGTTGCTGAGCCGTCTTTATTGCCAGACATTGTGGGAAGTGCTTTATACACAGTTTCAAATTTCATCTTCAGAATAACCTTATAAGGAAGATATGTTATTGTGTTTGAAGATAAGGTACAGTCTTCTTACAGTCTGTAATCTGTTACATTTTGAGGCGAAAGCCATCTCACTTTTTTTTGAGGAGGGGGTAAGACTCTATTTTATTTTATTATTTTATTTCTTTTTCGAGACAGAATCTTGCTCTGTCACCCAGGCTGGAGTGAAATGGTGCCATCTCGGCCCACTGCAACCTCCACCTCCCAGGTTCAAGCTATTCTTCTGCCTTAGCCTCCCGAGTACCTGGGGTTACAAGCGCGCACCACCATGCCGGGCTAATTTTTGTATTTTTAGTAGAGACGGGGTTTCACCATGTTGGCCAGGCTGGTCTTGAACTCCTGACCTCGACTGATCTGCCTGCCTCGGCCTCCCAATGTGCTGGGCTTATAGGCATGAGCCATTGTGCCCAGCACCCATCTCACTCTCAAGTGTCAGGTAGAGGAAGTTTTATACCCAGGTATGTCTGACTTATGTCTGTGCTTTTCAACAATATGCTTTTAGCTAGAGCTAAAAGGTTCATTAAGTCATAGATGACTTAATGAACCTTGATTTTTTTAACATTCCTATATAGACACATTTTTATTCCTTTTTCGTTTGTACTGTGTTCTGGAAATTATCAAATATTTATTCTCTAATTTTCTCAAAGCATAAAGGCCAGAATTGAAGGTTGTGCTTTTATAAGGGATTACCATGATAAAGCAGTATATAACTACAAATTCATAATTTTTCATTTGCATATGATCCAGTTATGGTGAAAACTGATTTATTCTCTGTAGGCTCTATGTTAGATTATACTAAATATGTTAGATGATTTTGATATATGTTTATAAATATACAAGTATATATTTTTTGTAAATAAACAAATCAAAAATGTTGTATGAGGTGGGAAGAAAAATTCTCTTAAGTGTTCACTATCCAGAGAAAAACTACCTTTTAAAGTTTGGTGACTACCCTTTAGAACAATTGTATGTGTGTGTGTATGTGTGTGTGTATGTGACTTAACAGTATTTCATGCAGATTTTTATGTGAATGCCATTAACTTATATAAAATCTGTTTACTAATTTTATAGTATCCAATTTTGTGAATGTATTATTTATTTAGCTATCTCCTACTGATAGTTTATTTTTTATATGGGTGATATGAATACTGTTTATAGCACATCTTTACACATATATGAGAAAACTTTTGATTGCTTTATTATACTTAAGTCATGTAAGTGAAATTGTAGTGTCTAACAGCATATGGGAGTCAGGTGGTGGCTCACTCCTGTAATCTCAACATTTTGGGAGGCTGAGGCAGGAGGATTGCTTGAGGCCAGTAATTTAAGACCAGCTTGTGCAATATAGCAAGACCCTGTCTCAAAAAAAAAAAAAAAAAAAAAAAATTAGCCAAGTGTGGTGGCATGTACTTGTAGTCTCAGCTCCTCAGGAGACTAGGATGGGAAGATCACTCGAGCCCAGAAGTTCAAGGCTGTGGTGAGCTATGATGGTGCCACTGCACTCCAGCCTGGGTGACAAAGTGAGACCCTGTCTCCCTCAAAACCACAGATGGTGCATTATTTATTGTTTGTTTTCCTTTTAACAAAATAGAAATCTTTAATTCTTCCATTAATTCCTTCTCTCTTTTTTGTTTATTTTTAAATAACAGAATTTCTAGTAGACTTAAATGACAGCGACCAAGTTACATTTGACTCAGTATAATAAGTTAAATATGGTTCTGTAAGTAGGACTTAATTTTAAATGATAGATATATTTTTAATTATTATAATAATGTCAAAAACTCATACTTTTCTCTGCAGATTAGTGCCTTTGTTGTTGGCAACATAATCAGTTCAGAATTAACAGGCTGGTTGGGGCAAACATCTGTCTTCCAGATTTATTTAAAAAAAAAAAAATCAGCCTCAGAGTTGCAGTTACTGATTCCAGATACTAGCTCATATGCTCTATCTTGCATGTATTATCCAGCCACAGGCAGCATGCCAACAGGCCGCAGTGTGTTTGAGTGCTCCTGCTGTTGGCAGTCCTTGTATTCTAGGGGAGCTGACGCTGTCAAGGCCCAGTTAAGAGCAAAAACCAAGTTGTGTCTTGACAGCCGAGACATTAGTTACAAAAGACTGTCTACTCCTTCTCTGGTTAATTTATTCATTTAGTCTCAGGACTCATTACTCCCCAATTACAGCTACTCCTATAAATGTTGGTCTATTGTGAACCAGTCACCCCTGATTGTTTACACTGTCTTTTCTGAGAAATTCTAGGTCCGTCAACTTAAAGGTCTAATAATAAATAATAATGACTCATTTTCTACAAGAGGGTTTAGAGAGAATTTATTGCCCTATATCTTACTGCCTGTGCCACTTTTTTTCTAGCACAACAACATAATGTGGTTCTTAAACAAAAAAATAACTAAATAAATTATCAAGTGTTATATTTATGTGCTCAGAACATTTCTTTAAAATGTGGATTTTCAAATAGCCATTTTTGCTTGTCATTGATAGTAACAAGTTTGACTCTTGCAGAAATGTTCATTTTCATTAAGTGACTGCACATATCAATTTCTACCTCTCGAATGGGTATTTTTTAGTTTAGATAAAAACATGAATATAATGTATAATTTTTGATGTCTTTGTTAACAACTGTATTTTGATTCAAAAATTGTATCCATTGAAATGAAATTAATCCTCATGATTTCTCAGTAGAGAGTAATTATGTTTTTAGTTTAAATATTAAAATGTTCTAAAAATATCAAGTATCTTATATGAGACCTTAAAATAGAAGGTCTTAATAACAATTTTTTATGTGCTTCTGATATACTAGACACTGTACTAAGGACTTTTTTGTATTTACTCATTTAATCCTTTCAACATACTTCTATACTTGGTATTGATAGTCTCAATTTTATAGAGATATTTTGCCCATGTATTTGTATCCAGATCCATTTAATTCCCAAGCTTTCTGGCAGCATATCTCCTCACTCTGCCTTGCACTTATCATGTGTCAGGCACTCTGCCTAGTGTTTTACACAGATTTTTCCATTTTATTCTCTTTTCTCTGACTTCTCCTCTTCCTACTCTTTCTCTTCTTCCTCTCCCTCTTCCTCTGTCCCTTCTTCCTCTTTCTATTACTTTTCCTATTTGTCTTCTCATTATTATTACATGATATGATAAGGCCAAGAAGTATAGAATGAAAAAGTTTTAAGTATATTATCTGAGGTCATGTAGTTCTAGGTTGGCATTTTTGTTTCTAAATGAGATTATGTATTACTGTTTTATTTTACATCAGATGTGGTATAGAAAAGTGATAATGGTAGCTTATTTTAATTGTTACAATTTATGTAAAAGGAGAGAAGGATTGAAAGAGAAGAAGGCATGGAGAGAACAAAGGAGAAGGAATCTAGCCTTTTTATTCTCTAGACTTACTTGCCTTAAGTATTTACATAAAATGTGTGGTGAATTTGGTAATGGAGATGGAGATTGTAACATCCATGAGTTTTTGTTAATCTCACTGTAATTACTTAGTTTTTTATGTGTGAAAAACAAGAATTTTAGAGTATCTACAAGCCACATAGTGTGCTGGGGCTTTTATACTCATAAGTGAGTATATTTTAGGAGTGTTTTGGGGAAACTCTGGTCTAGATATTATTACAGCATATATAGTTGCATAAAGATCAAAATTAATTAGAATAGTTTTTATTTCTGAACTTGAGCTTAGATACCATGCAGACATTCATTTTTTTAATTAGCAATGAGACTAGCAAGCTTTCAAAAATATCATTCTGGTCTGTTGGTATTTCAAGAAGTGATTTTTGCTAGCTTCTAAAGCATAGGTTGTAGGCAATTGAAAAGTGAAGTATATCATTTGAGGTTCTAAGCATAAGGCATGCTTATTTAACCAACTTTTAATTACAACTAGTGAGAAATGGAGGGTAAGTATATAGTTAAAATACAAGACCTCTTACACAATTAAAGGAGAAAGGAGAGAGGCATCATATGAGAGGGCAAAGTAAACCATGGAGGTCAGCTGAGTTGATCTAGTATAGTACAAAGAGCTTGGGAAAACTCTTCGGATTTTCATTCTTCACTAAATTTACAGATGTTTAATGTATTCACGGTCATTCTTTTTCCCCAAATAACTGTTTATTGGAGCTTTATAATTTTGCAAATGAAGCTATCTTTTGGAGATTGCTCTTTCTTTAATTTAAATGACGCCAAATGTCTGCTAGTCATCTGGCAAGGAAAATCAGGGCTGCTTGGTGTTGCTATGCTGCCATGATCAAATTTCTCTTCTAAATAGTAGTCTCCAGTCCTTAGTTGACATTTCACACCAATTGCCCTGTCACTGTTGGAGGCTAAATCAGCATATTAAGAAGCAGCAAGTGGTACCTAATGCCTGTCCTGAGGAAAGTTACTAGGTTTTAGTTACCGCAAAGATTCTCAGCTGCTCCTCCTTAAGTATTTTAGACATGCTCACTGATTTGAAACAACATTTTTCAGCTGCATAGAAGGCATACTGAATAAATACTGGAAGGAGGACAGTTTAAAGACTTAAAAGCAGTCTCTGTCAAGGCAGGCCATACTTTTCCTCTCAGCCGTACACACACACGGGAATTATCCCTATGATCTGCCTGTGTTTTAAATTGCCACATAAGTAGGCATCCATTACAGAGGAAGCTGGCAGTGTACATTTTTGTTGTGTTTGTGTGACAGTAGTAATTTCCTACTTCTCAATTTAGTGACAGCATTTTAAAAAGAAAATAATGTATGCATTTTAAGAAGCACTGAGCCCCAAAAGACTTCTAGGTACTCTTGGTAGCTTATATATAAATGCAGAATCACATGTATGGTACAGTTAATGTTTACTCATTCGGTAATATTCAACTAACATTAATCAGTGAAAGACTGGGGTCTGCCTAACATGACTTTGATGACATTTGTACAGCCTTTTCTGATTTACTTTGTAGTGTTAAGAGTGTATTACTGAATCAGATTGATATGGTTTGGCTGTGTCCCCGCCCAAATCTCACCCTGAATTGTTATAATCTCCATGTGTCAAGGGTGAGGCCAGGTGGAAATAATTGAATCATGGGGGCAGTTTCCCCGAAACTGTTCTTGTGGTAGTGACTAAGTCTCACAAGATCTGATGGTTTTATAAATGGGAGTTCTCCTGCACAATCTCTCTTGCCTGCCACCATGTAAGGCATGCCTTTGCTTCTCCTGTGCCTTCCACCATGACTGTGAGGCATCCCCAGTCAGGTGGAACTGTGAGTCCATTAAACCTCTTTTCTTTATAAATTACCCAGTCTTGGATATGTCTTTATTAGGAGCATGAGAACAGACTAATATACAGATATTTTGATTTATATGTTAGCTACTGATTGAATAGCTTTAGTTTTCTTTTCTTTCAGATAGAACATCATTCTATTATATTTGGTTCTCATCAGAGAGGGAAAAATCCTATAAGCATGTCTTATTTTAAGGAACCGGATTGTTCTCTTTGTGAGAATTTGGGAGTGGTGAGAGAAAGGAGAATTAGAGTTAGAACTGGCAAGGGTAAAAATATTTGATTTTTAAAAAAAATTCAGTCAGAGAAGAAATAATTTTATTAATGTTTATAAAGGCAGTAAGTAATGAAAGGAAATAATCGAGTTATCAACGACATACACCCAAGTACAAACAAGCAATGCTATTCAGTGAGAGACTTCAGGAACACTTCTGTCCTGTCAGTTATTAGAACAGTGTTGAATACTGTTAAAACAGTTATTTTAACTTCTTAAGTAGTTACTATATAAAATAATTAAAACTACCTTATTTATTATCTGTGTCTTTTAGGAATTCTTAGTGATTGTATTTAAAATTTATAATTATAGGTTTTAAAACATAAGCAAACTTATCATTTGTCAAGTAAAATACATATTAGATTTTTTATTTTTGAGGATTTTTTTGTTGAATTTTTTGGTACCTAGAATTCCCATACTTTAAAGCAAATAATATTAAAAAAAAAAAACCACCTGGTGACATTGATCTAAGGAATTAATTTTAATTTCTACCCAAACCCAGTATTTGCAAAATGTAAGCAGTGATTAACTAAAACTTCTTAAGAAAAAAGTATCAAGTTAAATTTTGATTAATTCTACTGTTAGCAGGCATTAGTTGATTTACACTGTGTGTAGAATTGGTTGTGTGGTGAAATACAATACTGTTTGTCTTATCTATTATTCAGGATTTATTTTTCTAGAATTCTGATTTCCTCCCCTTCTTCATGTTATCAGTAGAGGATGACATTTTTAATTTGCATGTAGCAGGTTAATTTTTAAAAACCACCTTGTCTTTTAGTGTTATCTTACCTGATTTTTTTTCTGGCATACCTTTCTTTTTATTTGCAACATTTTCAACTTTGTTTTAGTGGTGTTCTTTTCAAGCAGTATGTAGCTTTTAATTTTTGATGCAATATGATAATTTCTGTCTCTTAATGAGAAAATTCAATCCATTGATGTTTACTTTGATGACTGAAAAACTTGTTTTTATTTATTCCAACTTACCATTTATTGTTTTAGAAAATTGCTGCTGTTGCTTTTTTTTCTTATTGTATTTCTTTCCATCTTTGTACATGATCATTTGAAAGTTGTGCTTTTTGAATTCATCATGGTTTCTATTCTTTCCTTAGTCTTTCAATAACCCTACTGTTTAAATATGGTACCAGCTATTTTGCAAATTAAGATGCACTGTATCTCTACACTGATGCTCCTTTCTCCCTACTTCTCTTGCCCTCCTAAATCCAATTGATACAACTTTAAGAGACACGACACGTTATTTCCTTTTTGTTGTTGTTGTTGCTGTTGTTGTTGAGACTCTGTCACCCAGGCTGGAGTGCAGTGGCACAATCTCGGCTCACTGCAACTTCTGCTTCCCAGGTTTCAAGCAATTCTCCTGCCTCAGCCTCCCGAGTAGCTGGGAGACAGAGCGAGACTCTGTCTCAAAAAAAAAAAAAAAAAAAAAAAAAAGATAATATGCTTAACTTTTAGAGCAGGAGAGATGAAGTTTTTGGTCCCTGTTTCTTTAACACTGGAATATGATATGATATGGGGTGGTAAAACACAGGTTGCTGAAGCCACTGTTAACAGCAGTCATATCTGCTTTGAATTATCACATTTTCTTTGGCATAATGACGGATAAGTTTATCTCAGGCATATTTGTATCATATTAAAATATCATTATTACTGCTGCTACAGTGACGGGGTCTTTTTTTAGTCCGGAGAGAAGGGCTGCTGTTGAAAATCACAATTAAAATTGGTAAATATTTTTTATCCAAATATGAACAATGTAAATTAAATAAGATTTTATTTTATTATTTTTTAAACAGAAAAGGTGGCATGCAAACGTTTGAGTGAAATAATTCTCTCAGGAGCTGTAAGATTACTAATAGTTAGCACACCTCACTGATGTTATACTTTCTTGCAATTCTTCCCACATATTGTTGATATTTAAAACATTTGTTTGCTGTGCTGACTATAGGAACAAATAAGAATACTGTTTTTGCCAGAAGTTTCATTATCCTGGTGTTTGGAAGAATGGAATGAAAACAATATTCTCTGGCTCTCTCACATTCGTTAATGACCAACACATACAGCTGACTGGAAGAATAAATGCTCTCAGCATTGTGAACACAAGTTGAGTTCCTTTAGTGTCTATAAAAACTTAATGAAGACAAATATAACTTTATTTTTTCCTTCAATTTTCAACTGAGCTAAGATGGCCAGTATAGCAAATATAGAAAAAAATTAATTCAAGCAAACCAAAGTATTTACCTGTTTACCCTAGCAACCTTTGATCCTTTGGGATTCAGATATAAAAGAAACCCAAACATTATTGCGATTGAAAAAGTAAATGGCTTAAGCATTATTTATTCATGTGATTCTTTTAGAAAGGTATATATTCTCCCAGAGAAGCACTGGATATATGTAAAAATGTACAAAAAGAATGTTGACTACAGTAGTTTGCATTAAAAAAAGATTGATCTAAATCATTGACATGATATGCAATATGATTTTATTTTTTAGTGCTGATTTTGGAGTAATATATTTTAAATTACAAAATATACATGTTCAATGTAGGAAATATGAGAATGAGAAATACTTGAAATCCTATTACCCATAAATAACCATGATTTGTATTTTTGGTGTATATTGAAAGAACCAAGGGAAAGTTTCCACTTTGCCCTTTAAAGGTATGCTGAAAATTAACCGACAAAAGGTACATTGAAAGGAGAAAAGGCATACACATTTTATTAACATGCACACAAGTGCAGAGAAGTCATACAGAATATGAAAACTCAAAGGGCCAGTTGGTTGGTGCTTTTATACCATGTTGAGGTTACGGAAGGAGTAGGAGCTTGGAGCATGGCAAGACTGGCTCTAGGAGAGAATGGAAGGCATAGGACAAAGGTGGTCTCGTTAGGCAGATGAAACTTCACTGATAATGTCTCTGAGACAGAATGGATAGCATAACTTGTGGATGAGTTAATTTCTGAGATCTGCAGATAAGTAGGGCCTCTGAGAAAGCCTGGTTGTTTACTTCACCAATATAGATTTTTCTCAACAGATGCAAATCTTAATGAAAGGCAGCTTTTTAGGGCTATTGTTGTCTGCAGGCCCTCTGAATAGCCGTCTCAAAATAGGTCAAAGAAATATATTTGAGGGTGAAATCTTTTTGGTTTCCTTTAGTCTCCCACTTGAAACTTTATCTTCACAAAGTTTCACATATTAATCAAAGATTGGTAGCTATGGGGAGATTTGGGTTGGAGATTGTGAGATAGATTGACAAAGAAGAAGAAAAAATAGGTAGATTGGAAAACCTAGCTCATATCCTCTTGAATCAGTCTGTTAGTCCTGAGGATAGATCAGTTCAATTAAACAGTTATTTCTTATTCTAGGACGTTGCATTGCAGATGGACTCTCAAACCAGGACTGTACATACGATGCACTTAAATAGATCGTTAATAACAGGCATTTCTATGGAAACAAGAAAAACAAAGGCTAATGTCTGGACTCATCTGTAAATTAGTACTTTTAGAATTTGAAGCATCTTCGGTTTAAATGGGCACAGTGGGAATCCACAGTCTTGGATTGTATTTCAAATCAAGAGTTTCAAGGCCAGGCACAGTGGCTCATGCCTGTAATCCTAGTACTTTGGGAGGCCGAAGCTGGTGGATCACTTGAGTTAAGGAGTTAGAGACCAGCCTGGCCAACATGGCAAAACACTATCTGTACTAAAAATACAAAAAATACACACACAAAAAAATTAGCTGGGCATGGTAGTGCACACCTGTAATCTTAGCTACTCGAGAGGCTGAGGTAGGAGGATTGCTTGAACCCGGGAGGCAGAGGTTGCAGTTAGCTGAGATCGTGCCACTGCACATTCCAGCCTGGGTGACAGAGTAAGACTCTTGTCTCACAAAAAAAAAAAAAAAAAAAAAAAAAGTTTCAGTTAACTTTCTGAGTCTACTTCAATAGTCATGAAGACTGTTTATATATAAGTGGCTATAGTGGTTTCTCCCAAAGTTTATGACAGATTGTCCAGCTCCAGTTTGTAGGGCTTTAACAAAAGCACAATTTTAATTTCTAGTGATTTTTAAGTCAGAATGGTGGATGAAAAATTGGAAACAGTAGATTGGAGAATCACAGGGGACTAAAAATTTAAGATTCAGTCCAGATTGCAGGTAATAATAAAATCTCAAAAACAAACAAGAAAAATTTCAGTGAGCTGGAAACTAGTAACGGGTATGCTGTAGTAAGACCAATTTATTTATAAAATACGTTTTAGTCTTATTAACCTTGGCCTGATTATTTGTTTAAAGTGCAACAAGGATAGTGATTAGTCATATAGGCCATAAGTTGACTTTGCTGTAACTTTTTCATATGAAATTTCATATTAGACTTTTGAAAATCTCTTAAGGTTTAGAGCCAAGCCAAAGACTGTGTCTATGATACCAGTCTGAATTGAGTAAATTTCTTTCTTCTCAAGGTCCTTAAAATATGTTGAGGTTCTTGGGGGCCTGTCAGAAAGTGACATAATTTACTTATCACAACAAGGTCAGGAATTTTTTAAGGGAACTGTGTAGGCAAGGTACCTGGGCCAGTCTTTTTCCAAGTCTGTTGATGTTATAAAGTCAGTCCCAGTGCCTCAAAGCAGACTGGTCACATTTTAAAATATGTCTTTCTAGTCAAAGCCTGGGTAAAATAACCAGTGTCTTCAATTGTGTCCTGTTACAAAATAAAACAGATTGTTATTGAACTTACACAAATAACTATATTGCTATAAAATAAGAATATTTATAAATAACTTCCAAATTCTGGAGAGAGCAGTAGAGAGAAAGGTAAATGTTTAAATTGTGCTCACAAAAGTTTATTCTACCCAATTGTTACAAGCTGTAAGTAACTTGAAAGAAAAAAGATTTTTTTTTGATTATGGAAAAGAACTGTAAAAAGTAAACAGCATCAACAATGTTTCAGTCAAAAACAGTGATAAAAAATTAGTTTTGTCCTCCATCAGTTCAGCTAAATGTAATTCTTTTTCTGCTTGATACTAGGTTAGCAATTTTATGAGTCTAGTTTTTTTTTTTTTTTTGTATTGGAGTTTTAGAAATTCTTACCTAGTGCATTTGTATGATCTAAAAAGTTGTCAGAAATGTGTATTTAAGAATACTTGTAGTCTTTTCCATGAACCTCCTTGAAGACATACCATTTTAGGATTTGCAAAAAGCTTTTATGGACAAAAAGCATCAGAATAAGCAATTTATTATGACAACAAGACTTAAAATGACCATGGTTAAAGATGGAACTAACAAGGACTTTTGTTATTTTCTGTGGCATACAGAAATTTAACACATCAGATATTTAGGAATTTCATCAAATTTTGGACACATATTAATTTATACACATATAACTCAAAGAAGATTAAACATCATTTCTTATTTGACAGTGTGGTCTATACAATTTAATAAATCAAATAAGCCATATTGTCTCTCTTTTGGATGCCTTAGGGGTCCTCTGTAACATCCCAAAGCTAATTTGTGGTCAGAACACTTAATTTACAGCTTAAAATTTTATTCTGTGAAGTCTATTAAACATGTCAGAGGTTTAAAACACTTTATCAAAAATAGGATCACAGGTCATTGTGAAATAATAGTCATTGATTTAGCCAAAGTGATAATTAAAAGATTTCAAAAACAAAAACCTTTACTGTTTGATAGAGAGGGGACTCAAGCTTTCCAAATATTTAAAAGACCTAGTAAAGACAGCAGGAGTCACACAGGATCTGTTTCTCTCTCCCTTCCCCTTTTTTTGAAGTTTTCCTAAAAGGTAAACCCAAGTCTTTTATTATTTCTTATTAATAGTATATGAAAATCTTATTCAAAAGAAAAAAATTATAGCTTTGCATTAATATGTGTTTTTGATATGAAGGCTCAATTTAACAACCATATTAATAAATTTATTTAACTTTATCCTTTTAACCACATAAAATTTGAAATTCTCCTTTTCCCTCAACTTTCTATGCCCATTTAGTTTTGTCTGCATCATTTTTCCCTTAATTTTAAAGCAACCTTTAAATTACCTCTAAACTAGACAAAATTATTTTCTCAACAAATACACATACATCCTCATACCTTTTATAACTTTTCTTACCAAAAAATATATCTGCTTTTCTTGTACACATTGCATATAGAATTATTTATTTAATAGATTTAATTATATTAATTTAAATATTAACTCTTAGTAACCTTAATTTCTAGTGAAAACCTAGGAAGTAATTTTGAATTGTTTCATATCAGTATTTGTAGATGAAAACCATTTCATAATTTGTAAGAAAGATATGTTTTCCTAGTTTTTAATTGACATCTAAATATATTTAGCTTTTCTATACCATATAAAAATAAGATGTTAAAGCATATAAATTTAGAGTTATATTTAATAATTAATGTTATAGTATTTTTAACTTAGAAATGATACAGACATTTTTATGACTATTACTTAATTTCACATAACAAGCCTTAAAGACTTTACTGAAAAGTATTTTGAAACTATGACACAGGTACCCTTGCGAATGTCTTCCCCAGTTGTCCTGGGTTCTGAGTACTCACATGGCATTCAGGACAGGTATGAAGAACAGGGACTATCTGGGTCCTGGATCCATTTACCAGGTTTACAACCCAGGACAGAGGACAGAGGTGTGAACATGGCAGTTGGTGGGCCACGTGCCATGGACACACATGTGTTTCCAGGTCTTACTATGGCCACTTCTCCAGACTCCAGCATCCAGAGGCTCAAAACCAAAGATAGAAGCTCACATAAAGATATTTACAGGGATTTGGAAGAATCCAGCAGCCAGCGTTTACAGCTTTAGATTACAGAGAAATTAAACAAGCATGAAAAATATTACAGAGGCAGCAGTTTCATGACCTTAAAAATTGTAGCACAGACACCTTAAACCTGGCTAACCAGTAGACCCAGGCAAAAATGTCTGAATTATATTTAGTATAGTTCTGAAGACTTTCCATTTTATCAACAATTTTTTTTTTTTTTTGAGACATAGTTTCACTCTTGTCACCTAGGCTGGAGTGCAATGGCATGATCTTGGCTACCTGCAACCCCTACCTCCCAGGTTCAAGAAATTCTCCTGCCTCAACCTCCTGAGTTGCTGGGATTACAGGCATCCACCACCATGCTCAGCTAATTTTTATATTTTTAGTAGAGACAGGGTTTCGTCATGTTGGCCAGGTGGATATTGAACTCCTGACCTCAGGTGATCCACCCGCCTCGGTCTCCCAAAGTGCTGGTATTACAGGCATGAGCCACCGCACCTGGCCTTTACCAACAATTTTAAAACTAGCTTTGTTTACCAAAGATTATGTTGGTTCACTTAGAAATATCACATATACATAACAGATATTGACATATAACATAAAGAGACACAGAATCAAATCTTGCAGCTTTCATTGAAATTCTCATTTGCCAACTTCCAAATAGCCCTTCTCCACCCCATTTAGACCATCAATCTTCAGATCACCTGTTTCATTGCCCTATGCAACTGTTAGCTAGGCAACCTTAAACTTGCACTTCTAAAGGGATGGCCCTAGGTGAATTAAGAGAGAAAATTTCTGTCTCAAAGACAGAGAACTTGGATGTAAACTTCATTATTTGCCAAGACAAAGAAGGGCATAGGTAAAGGCCCATTTAAGACACATAGCCAGGAAAAATACCTTAAACAAAAGTTTGTTATGGAAATTTTTAAGGGAATGCCTTTCCCATGGTATAGGTTTCCAGTGGTTTTGGTGTAGAGAGGGAGATTCCCTTACAAATGGAGAGTTTTCTTATAGGTGTAAATCTTTTTTACAAGAAGTTTGAAAATGGGCAGCAAAATATTGGAGAGTTGTATTTGGAAGTTCCATTTAGTTGAACAGGTGGCTTTTTAAGTATCTGTTTCTTAGATTAACTAGATTACCGAATTCAGGGTGGAGCCCATGAATGAATTAGGGCTGAACCTACTTGTGACTGTTGGGGCTCTATGAGGAAGATAGGTTACCCAAAAAGGGGACAGTGGCACCTTCGCTGTGTTTTGAAGGCATATCAGCGTTCCTAGAAGTCCCTTTTCGATCCCTTTATGTGACAACCGTAACTCTCATGTTTCCTTTCAGTACATTTTTATCCACTGATTGACCAAATGGAAGAAATATGGGTTTGAAGGGGGAACAATCAATGATTAAAGGGAACTGGGTAGAAGACTGAAGGTGGCAAAGGAGGGGAAGAATCAAATGGAGCATTGAGTCCAAGAGGAGCCAGTGTGGATACATCTTAAGCTTTGCAAAAGGCCAATGAAGTTTTAGTTTTTTCTTTAAGCAAAAATCTTGCCAATAAGAAAGGAAGTCAACAGAGGGACTGAACATACAATTAGGATGGCGTTTTAGTTCACTGAAAAAGATTCCTGTGGGAGAAACAGGATCCAAAAGAGAACAGAGAAGTTTAAAAAATATGTAGTTTGAATGTCAGCTTTTAATTAAGCTGATGACCATAGAGCTCTTGTAAAATCTTTTCAAATCTCTCACCATCAGGTTTTTGCTGGGACAAACCACCAGTATTCCAGCTTTTGAATATTTTTTATCCCTCTTTGCATTTAAACAGAAGGTATCTACCAAGTGACTCAGAATCAAAACCAGTAAGTCTTTAATGACTAAGCAAGGATGCAAGAGGTATCTCAAAAGAGATGCAAAGAAGCAGTCCTAACAAGATCAAGCGCCACCCCCAAAGATGGCTAGAAGAAGAAAGGGACATAGATATGAACAGGAGAGCAATAGCCCTCCACGGAGGGGAAAATGATCTATAACAAATGGGTACCCCAAAATGTCAAAAGTTACAAAACTTCAAACTAATTCTTATATAATTCTTTATAAGAATTATAATTTATAAATTATATAATTATTTTAAGAATTATAAATTTATAAATTATATAGTTATTTATAAGAATTACATAATTCTTGTCAGGCATGGTGGCTCACTCCTGTAATCCCACCACTTTGGGAGGCGGAGGTGGGAGGATCACTTGAGGTCAGGAGTTCAAAACCAGCCCGGCCAACATGGTGAAACTCTGTCTCTACTAAAAATACGAAAAAATTAGCTGGGTGTGGTGGCGCATGCCTGTAAATTCCAGCTACTTGGGAGGCCAAGGGAGAAGTCCTTGAACTCAGGAGGCAGTGGTTGTAGTGAGCAAGATGGTGCCATTACACTCCAGCCTGGGCAACAGAGCAAGACTCCATTCCCACACCTAAAAAAAGAATTATATAATTCTTATAAATGTTTATTTTTTCTCCTAAGTTAAGGAATTTACATCCACATCTCTCTGAGTGCCTAATGAGATACAAACCTTGGCTGCAGCTGTGGGAGCATAGAACCCTAGCCACTAGGCCACAGGCTGGAGTGCTTTTTTTGTAGATCCCGTGGAGAAACCAAAGCAGGCTGCTGAGAACACAAAGGATTTTAATTTTAATTTAAATCAGATGTCTGCCTTTTTGTTGTTTTTGCCAAGAGAGATTTTAAGGCTATTTTTTTTTTTTTTGTATTTTTTCGTAGATACCAGTAAGAGAGCTGGTGAAGAGAAACACTCACTAAAAGGTTTTCTTTTAAATGTAGCCAATTTTATTTATTCTATTAATGACTCAAGCTAATAAGCCTTTTACTTGGAAAGTCCCAGAGATAACTTTCCAGGTTTAGCACACCATGGATATAAGTGGCATTTTAAAAACGAAGATGCAGACCCCATGATCCCCCAGAAAATTCACTCCCAGAAACAGATTAGGATAGCAGAAGTCTCTTTTTGCCACAGGTTAAGGATGGTATTTCTGCATACGATGTCTCCAGTCTGTCAGAAATTTGTGGGAAGCTGCCAGTCACTAACCCACTAATCTGTGACAATGGATAGTCCATGTGCAATTGGACTTTCCCAGATCTAACCATGTAGTAAAAGTTGAAACAGCAAAATCTCCTTCTTCTTCTTTAGAGGATGGAACTTCTTCTTAAGACACAATTTCTTCTTGAGACAGCAAAATCCCCTTCTTCTTCTTAAGGGGATGGAACTTCTTCTTAAGACATATTCACCTGAGAGGTTGGCAAATTCAGAACAAAGAGTGTGCTGCTTAAAATCTTACTTGTCTTAGGGTTCTCACTTCTTTCACACTGGCTACCAGACATGACCCCAAAATCATGCCATCTGGATGGCTGAGACCAAAAAATAGTGATTCCATTTGATGACAAGGTAGGCTCTCAGGGACATAAAACAAGACCAAAGGGACTTTATGACAACACAAAAAACAAAGACAAAGGAAAACACATGACTATTTCTGGGAGGAAAAGGATCAGACAATATGAATATTCCAAAATATATACCAGAGTCGCTGAACCTAAGACTAGTCTGTATAAATGCTTTTCTCTTATTAATCTTAAATTTGGAAAAGGAAAAACAGTGACTTTCACTATCTGCTCAATTGGATTCCACAGATAGACACCTGGGTATCTGACTAGTAAGAAATTTTTACCTTTCTGCCAGCCTGACAGATTCTGAGTTCCCTCGACTGCAGCTTCAAAACAGCTTCAAAAGAGCTTTTGGTTACGTTGCTCATAGCGCCAAAAGTGTAGGGAAACCTTCCCTTTGCCCTCTATAGATTTGATGAAAATCAACTGACGAAAAGCAAATTAATAGGAGAAAATCATATAAATTTATTATTTGTGCACACATGTACATGAGCATCATAGAAAATATGAAAACTCAAGGAATAGGCCAGATGGTTGTTGTTTTTATACCATCTTGTGTTATAAAAAGTATAGGGACTTGGAGCATGGCAAGACAGGTTATAGGAGAGAGGGGCAAAGGTAGTCTTGTTATGTAGATGAAACCTCACAGGTAGCAGCTCTGAGAAAGAATGGATGGTAGGCTGTGGTTGAGTTAATTTCCTAGATCTGCAGGTAAGGTGTAGGCCCCAGAACAATCTTGATTGTTTATTTCACTAATAAGATTCAATTTAAACAGATGGAAATCTCCTTGACAAAAGACAGCTTTCAGGATTATTGTTAATTTGTAGACCCTCTGAATAGCCATATCAAAATATGTCAAAGAAGTATATTTTGGAGCGAAATATTTTTGGTTCCCTTTATTATCATCCTATTATTTCTATATATTTACTTTAAGAATCATAGTTATGCCAAAATACTTTGTATGCCTGTGAATGTGTGCATGAGACTCTTACAAAATACAGTGTCTTAATTCAAATGAATTTCATAAGTTATTCTTCACAATTATCATTTTAGAGAGAAGTTATCTGAAATTCAGATAAATAAATTACCCAAGATTGCAACATTAATTAGTGGTAGAGTTAGGACTATTTGAGACTAATAGCAATTCTTTTTAAAAAAATTAACGTTAACGTTTTTTGAGTCATTACATAATATGTGTACATACATACGGTGTACACATGATATTTTGTTACATGCATAGAATGTGTAACGATCAAGTCAGGGTATTTAGGGTGTCTGTCACATCGATATTTTCCGTTTCTGTGTTGGGAACTGATCAAGTCCTCTCTTCTAGCTATTTTGAGATATACAATACATTGTTGTTAACTATTGTCCCCTACTGTGTTATCAATCATTAGAACTCATTCCTTCTCTTTCATTGTGTGTTTGTGCCCATTAACCAACCTGTCTTTATGCCCCTCTCTATACACCCCTCCCCTAAAATATTCCTAGCCTCTGGTTATCTATCATTACACTTTTTACCTCCATAAAATAAACTTTTTTAGCATCCACATGTGAATGAGAACATGTGATATTTGTCTTTCTGCTTCTGGCTTATTTCACTTAACGTAATGATCTCCGGTTCCATTCATATTGCTGCTAATGACAGAATTTCATTCTTTTTTTGTGGCCCAATAGTATTCCATTAAGTCTATATGCTACCACATTTTCTTTATCTATTCATCTGCTGATGGACACTTAGACTGATAACTATCTTTGCTATTGTGTTATAGTGCTGCAACATACTTGGGAGTGCAGGTATCCTTTTAATATGCTGATTTTCTTTTTTTTTTTTTTGATTAATATCCACTAATGGGATTATTGGATAATATGGTAGTTCAATTTTTAGTTTTTTGAGAAAGCTCCATACTGTTTTCTGTAGTGGCTGCAGTAATTTACATTACTACCAAAAGTATATAAGAGTTCTCTTTTCTCTACATTCTCACAGTATCTATTACATTTTGTCCTTTTATTAATAGTCCTTCTAACTGGAATAAGATAATAACGCATTGTGGTTTTGATTTGCATTTCCCTGATGATTAGCGATGTTGAACTTTTTTTAATATATCTGTTGGCCATTTGATGTCTCCTTTTGAGAAATGTCTATTCATGTCCTCTGCCCATTTTTTAACTGTTGAATTGTTTGAGTTCCTTATATATCCTTGATATTAGTCCCTTGTCAGATTAATAGTTTGCAAATATTTTCTCCCCTTCAATAGGTTGTCTTTTTACTCTGTTGTTTTCTTTGCTGTGCAGAAGCTTTTGTTTAATATAGTCCCATTTGTCTAATTTTGTTTTTGTTGCCTGTGTTTTTAAGGTCCTGGCCTTAGAATTGTTGCCTAGACCAATGTACTGAAGTGTCTCCCCTATCTTCTCTTGTAGTAATTTTATAGTTTCGGGTCTTACATTTACATCTTTAATCCCTCTTTAGTTGATTTTTGTATATGGTGAAAGATAGGGGCCCAGTTTCAACTTAGCGCTTTTGTAAAAAATCAGTTGGCTGTAAATAGGTGGATTTATTCCTGAGTTCTCTGTTCTGTTCCATTGGTCTATGTGTCTATTTTTATAGCAATGCCATACTATTTTGGTTACTATTGCCTTGTAATATATTTTGAAGTCAGGTACTGATGCCTCCGGTTTCATTCTTTTAGTTCAGGATTGCTTTGGCTACTTGAGTTTTTTTTTTTTTTTTTTTTTTAGCTACATACACAGTTTAGAATTTTTTTTTCTATTTCTGTGAAAAATAACATTGGAATTTTGATAGATATTGCAATGGATCTGTACATTGCTTTGAGTAATATAGTTGTCTTGATAATAATTCTTTTGGTCTTAAAGACCAAATGTTGGCCGGATGTGGTGGCTCACGCCTGTAATCACAGCACTTTGTATTTTTAGTAGAGGCCAAGGTGGGCAGATCACAAGGTCAGGAGATAGAGACCATCCTGGCTAACATAGTGAAATCCCGTCTCTACTAAAAATACAAAAACAAAATTAGCTGGGCATGGTGGCGGGCGCCTGTAGTCCCAGCTACTCAGGAGGCTGAGGCGGGAGAATGGCATGAACCCAGGAGGCGGAGCTTGCAGTGAGCCGAGATCGCACCACTGCACTCCAGCCTGGGCGACAGAGGGAGACTCTGTCTCAAAAAACAAAACAAAACAAAAAACAGAAAAAACAAACCAAATGTTGTATCATTTCTCCAACATATCATCATGCCTCCTATGTTAACTCTTCTTTTGTGGCATGGTTTTTAACGGTTGTATAAACTATCTTTTAGACATTCTAGGATTTACTTAACTATTCCCCTTTAGTAGACAATTATATTTAGCTTATATTTGTCTACATATATAATTATTGTTGGGATGCATGACTTGTACATAGTCATTTCTGAAATTCAGGATTATTGCTTGAATAAATTTTAAGAATTAGAAATCCTGTAGGCTGGGCACAGTGGCTCACGCCTGTATTTCCAGCACTTAGGGAAGCTGAGGCAGGTGGTTCACATGAGGTCGGTCGGGAGTTCGAGACCAGCCTGACCAACATGGAGAAACCCTATCTCTACTAAAAATACAAAATTACCCAGGTGTGGTGGTGCATGCCTGTTTCCCAGCTACTCGGGAGGCTGGGGCAGGAGAATCCCCTGAACCCGGGAGGCAGAGGTCGCCATGAACCGAGATTGCACCATTGCACTCCAGCCTGGGCAACAAGAGCGAAACTCCGTCTCCAAAAAAAAAAAAAAAAAAAAAAAAAATTAGAAATCATGGAGATGAGGATTTGTGTATTTCAAGGCATTTTATTACACATCATCAAATTGGGCCGTGAAAGTATGGTCTAATGTTTGAATGTACTTGTTCTCTCACATTTTGCCTACATTAGGGGTTACCATTTAGAAATTTATGTGTCAATTACATAAATGGAAATTTTATTAATACATAAAACATTCTTTATATGAAAAATCACCAAAAACCCCCAAAATCTAGAACTCTAATAAGGGGTACAGTTATATGCAGATTTTGTTATTTCAATAGAGTTTATAGGTTCATGGAACATTATTTAGGAAAGAAAATTTAAATATATTCTGTCTATAAAATATAAAAGCGTAGGCCAGGCAGTGGCTCATGCCTATAATTCCAGCACTTTGGGAGGCTGAGGTGGGTGAATTACCTGAGGTCAGGAGTTCGAGACCAGCCTGGCCAACATGGTGAAACCCTATCTCTACTAAAAAATACAAAAAATTAGCCAGGCATGGTGGCAGGCACCCGTAATTCCAGCTACTTGGGAGGCTGAGGCAGGAGAATTTCTTGAACCCAGAAGGCAGAGGTTGCAGTCAGCTGAGATTGCACAACTGCACTCCAGCCTGGGTTACAGAGCGAGACTCTGTCTCTCTCTCTCTCTATGTGTGTGTGTGTGTGTGTGTGTGTGTGTGTATTATTTACCAAAATTAATACACAATTTAATGCAAACATCCCTTATTTATGTAAGAAAATTTATTTAAAAAAGAATTCATATTTGAAATACTTGAAAATTAGGTATCAAATTTTCTACCATCTATGTTGGTGGGAATAAAAAGGATCATTATCAAGCTACTCTTAACAACTCTTTTTTCGTTGTGTATGGTTAGGGCAACATTTACATTTTGTACTATGTATATATTTATATTTTGATTCATCAAGTTTATAAGAGAAAAATGATCACCCTAAGACATTGGGTTACTCTCTTAAGATAGCAAACCTGGCTGGGCACGTTGGCTCACGCCTATAATCCCAGCACTTTGGGAGGCTGAGGCGGGCGGATCACCTGAGGTTGGAGTTCAAGACCAGCCTGACCAACATGGAGAAACCCCGTCTCTACTAAAAATACAAAATTAACCGGGTGTGGTGGCGCATGCCTGTAATCCCAGCTACTTGGGAGGCTGAGGTAGGAGAATTGCTTGAACCCAGGAGGCAGAGTTTGCGGTGAGCTGAGGTCATTCCTTTGCACTCCAGCCTGGGCAACAAGAGTGAAACTCCATCCCTCCCCCGCCATCAAAAAGAAAAATAAATTTAAAAAAGATAGCAAACCTTTCTTTAGTCATTCACATTCTTACCATCTCAACTTTTATGCAAATTCAATGAAACTGTAATATGTAAATTAAATTGCAATGTCTACATTTGGATGTTATTTATCAACCTAACAAATCTTCCTTTGTGAAATTTAAATTTGGAAGTTATCAACTGCTTCATTATAATCACTAACACCAGTAATACAGATCCTAGTTTTTCCTTATATTAAAGTATTCAGACTGTTTTGAAAAATGAGACTATATCAGTTTCATGCATATTTTAATTTTAGAAAGTAAATACTAAATCTAGATTATTATATTTATAATATTTTAGTTTTACATTATTTATTTTTATTATAGAAGACAGATTTGTGGATTAGATTTGAATTCTCAGTATTCTGAATTGCTGTAACCTCACTATTCTAAGTATTCTAATTTAAGAAGCCTTCTTCCTTTGGTTGACTATCATTTAATAATGTCCTTAAGTTGGAAAACATGGTTGACGTGTTTAAACTTTAGGAGTTAGAAATAATTACTGTGAAAACATGGTCTTTCCTGCATACTTACGGTAGCAAATATAGCAAATTACTGAGGCTTTTCATATATATTCTGATAACCTTTAGTTTTATATGAATTACTCATGGCTTTTACTTTTGTTTTATGTGGACAACATGGTTTGTATATTACATGATGAAAGAGCTTTTCAAATTTTCATTCTTTTACGTATAAAATATTATTCATTTAAAATGGTATCTGTAATCCTATTAAGGGCTATGAGTCCTTCTATGATCTAGTTTGTCCTTTCCTTTCTGATTTAATTCCTCTTTACCCATTACAATGCTTCAGTCCACAGGCCTTCTTTATCTTTATTGCTGTCTGAGAATATTTGCACATTCTGTTCCCTTTACTTAAAAAAAAATTCCCTAACTTCGTGCTTTATTTACTTTTTCTTTCTTTACCTTAGGTCTCAGTGTGAAGATCAAAATAGCCTGCTTGACGATGTTGTTTAAATCAGACACCCACCCCTATTGTTATTCTGAATGAGAGACACCTACCTGTATTATCTTCAGAGCAATGATCACAGATTGGTCATGATTCAAGTTTTTGTTTGTTTCATTGTCTCCTAACTGGTAAAATCCATACGCGCCCATTTCAGTTCATATTTATCTTCATACCTGTTGGGCCTAACATCGTTCCTGATATATAGTGGGTGTTCTATAAATATTTACTGAATGAATAAGTTGGTTAATGAGTAAAATATAGGTTTTTTCCCTTTATAAGCTCTCTAATATTTTCTGATTTTCTATAATCCTATTAATTTAGGGCTGTAGAAATCAATTATGTTTATCTGATTGCTACTCATATAATAAAACTGAAGTTTGAAAGATGTGATAGTGAAGTGAAGACACTTTGAAATTATGCATTCTACTCTCATCTAACTTTTTTTTTTTTTTTTTGAGATAGAGTCTTGCTCTGTTGCCTAGGCTGGAGTGCAGTGACATGATCTCAGCTCAGTGTAACCTCCGCCTCCCAGGTTCAAGTGATCTTGTGCCTCAGCTTCCCCAGTAGCTGGGACTACAGGTGCCTACCACCACGCCTGGCTAATTTTTGTATTTTTAGTAGAGATGGGGTTTCACCATGTTGGCCAGGCTGGTCTTGAACTCCTGACCTCAAGTGATCTGCCCACTCCTGCCTCCCAAAGTGCTGGGATTACAGACGTGAGCCACCACACCCAGCCATTCTCATCTAACTTTTTAAGTAAAACTATCTTCACTGTTCTTTCTGAGAAAATGCTGATTGCAAAATACCCAAAACAATAATGAGAAAGTAAAAGTTTCCACTTTAACCTACTTTCTCCCTAAAACCCCCCAAAACAAACAAAAAAAGCTACTGAGAATAATTTGGTATACGATCAACTTTCATTTTGTACATAGTATGTCTTTAATGTTAACAACATGTTTGTATGATTAGCAGAGAATTTTTTTTTCCCAATTAACCAGGTGAGTAAAAAATGACTTGGTATTTACTATTATTTTTACTTTTTTTTTTTTTTTTGACAGAGTCTCGCTCTTTTCACCCAGGCTGGGTGCAGTGGCGTGATCTCGGCTCACTGCAGCCTCTGCCTCCCCGGTTCAAAGGATTCTCCTGCCTCAGTCTCCCGAGTAGCTGGGATTACATGCACCTGCCACCACGCCTGGCCAATTTGTGTACTTTTAGTAGAGACGGGGTTTCACCATATTGGCCAGGCTGGTCTTGAACTCCTGACCACAGGTGATCCGCCCACCTCGGCCTCCCAAAGTGCTGAGATTATAGGCGTAAGCCACTGTGCCCGGCCTATTTTTACTTATTAATTGAATTATATGTACATAAACTTACCTCATTAGACATTTGGAGCTGGGTGTGGTAGCATGCGCCTATAGCCCCTGCTACTCAGAACACTCAAGCCTAGGAGTTAGAGGCTGAAGTGTGCCTGTGAAAAGCCATTGCTTTCCAGCATGGGCAACATAGTGAGACCCTTGTCTCTTAAAAAAAAAAAAAAGACATTTGCACTCTTTTTAAAAATAAATTTCATAGTATGATTGAACTATAAATATGAAATTTAAAGTAAAGAAAGGAAACTTATTCATAAGTTCTGGTCACCAATTTTAAGTAAAGAGAGTAAATACGGTCATTCAGATGTTAACAATATTATAGAAAAGAATGGAAAACCTGGATTATGTTTCTGAAATATATAAGCTTAGAAGAAGAAAGGACAGTGGAATCTCAGATGACTTCATAATGCCACTCTGTAATGTTATCTTTTAGTGGCAGTTACAGTTCTAGTCCTTTTATATATACTAGTACACTCAGAAATCAAAGAACTGGGTAGTAGATGGGAATGTCTGCATTGCCCTGGGATTCCCTATTGGTGGAAAACATTTACATGATACTAGTTTTTAGAGTCATTATTTGCTACTGGAGCATTTTAAAAATTCATACTAAATATTACTCAATAATTACCAGTCGGTATGTATAATTCTACAATGGCTGCAAACATTTTTGTGTTGAAGAGTTTTTGAATAACATTTTCTAGTTAGTGATGTATTTCATAATAATTTTGTTTTAATATGTTTAATGAGGAAAGGTTTTTAAAAAATTATTAAAATTTCAATTTTACTCTACTTGATTCTAATTAAAACCACCCCTTGGCAATAAATTCTGCTTCTTATATATCCGTATTACAAGAAAATAATTGAGGAAACTTAAGGTTGTTTCTTGTTTATGAAGGTGGATGAATACATAATTATTTATTAAGATTGCTTATTAGTCATTTTGTTTTATAGTAAAATCTTTATTAACAGCCTCCAGCATCTGAAATATAATACATTCCCAAGAAAATGTGCTATATAGAATAAGCTGGCCAATGTTATAAGGCACAGAGATTGGTAAAGACTACAACTACATTAAAAAGACTAAAGGTGATCTCAGGAATAAAAACGTAGCCATTGTATCCTAGAATTCTGTTTGTTCATTTGTTTAATAGAAACCTTTTTATTCTATAATTACAATGACTTTTTTACAAAAAATTTTTTTTGAAAAGGAATGTTGACTCTGCTAGTCTACAAATTGTATACATTCTTTCTATTGTGCAACAGCATTGGTAATATTAGAAGAAACACACTTCTAATTATGTGAAGTTACCAATTGAAAACAAGTGATAGCTTGCCATTCAACATCTCCCCCCACAAAGGAAATATTAACAGGTGTGGTATCTTAGTATTAGCTGCCAGGAGACATTCATATTACAGATCAATGATCAAGATTGTTGTTATACTATTAAATAGGGTAATTCATTTTAATGTGAGTTTTTCTATTTGTTTATTTATTTTTTGAGACAGGGTCTCTGTTGCTCAGGCTGGAGTGCAGTGGCACGACCTTGCTCACTGCAGCCTCAGCCTCCTGGGCTCAAGGGATTCACCTGCCTCAGCCACCTGATTAGCTGGGACTATAGATGTGTGCCACCATACCTGGCTAATTTTTTTTGTTTTTTTTTTTTTTTTTTTGGTAGACACAGAACCTCACTATGTTTCCCTGGCTGGTCTCCAACTCCTGGACTTAAGCGATCTTCCCACCTCCGCCTCCCATAATGCTGAGATTACAGGCATAAGCAACCACTCCCCGCCAATATGAGTTTTTACTAATGAGAAATAATAGTATCCTAAACCCTGACATTTAAAATGATTTTTGCAGATACATAGGCAGTCACCAACTACATGCATAAATCCTTTTAATTTTAAATCTCATAGATTCTTATTTATTGAATGCCAACTATTTGCTAGGCTCCTACAGGTTGGAGTGGCAAAAATTCATATTCACCTACATATGCAATTAATCAGAATACTATATAACAAACGAAATCATAAAGAATGTCCAGATACAGTGGTAATACATAGGAGAGAATGATTAACTCTGTTTTGTTGTGGGATGGCATGGGGTCAGGGAATGCTATAGCTGCATTTTAAATCAGTCCATATTGAAGTGAATAGGAGTTTAACAGATAGCTTTAAAAGGAGACATACAACTTGTTTAAATAAAATGTGCAATTAAGCATCTTGGGTCTAAATTTCTCTAAAATCCTTCCTGCTATTCTAAGAGGTTTATAATTAGGTATCTTTCTGCTAATTAATTGCAGTAGCATAAAGCTTCACTTACTTGTAACAGCTATAGTGCCCAAGGCTGCAAAATTTTAGCAGACACATTGAGCTAACTGATCGGATGTCAGAAATGCTCTGAGATGTTAACCCCATTTTAAAGGGGGTCACTTACAGAAATAGTTTTTCCTCTTCAGAATCTACATGTTTTTTTTTAAAATTATTATTATACTTTAAGTTTTAGGGTACGTATGCACAATGTGCAGGTTAGTTACATATGTATACATGTGCCATGCTGGTGTGCTGCACCCATTAACTCGTCATTTAGCATTAGGTATATCTCCTAATGCTATCCCTCCCCTCTTCCCCCACCCCGCAACAGTCCCCAGAGTGTGATGTTCCCCTTCCTGTGTCCATGTGTTCTCATTGTTCAATTCCCATCTATGAGTGAGAACATGCGGTGTTTGGTTTTTTGTCCTTGCGATAGTTTACTGAGAATGATGATTTCCAATTTCATCCATGTCCCTACAAAGGACATGAACTCATCATTTTTTATGGCTGCATAGTATTCCATGGTGTATATGTGCCACATTTTCTTAATCCAGTCTATCATTGTTGGACATTTGGGTTGGTTCCAAGTCTTTGCTATTGTGAATAGTGCCGCAATAAACATACATGTGCATGTGTCTTTATAGCAGCATGATTTATAGTCCTTTGGGTATCAGAATCTACATGTTCACCCAGTATCCTCACACTTTTTTTTTTGTCACAAACTGGCCCTGTGTTATAGCAATAGTGACTCATTTATGTTTATACGCTATAAATCACTAATCTCAACACTTTGGGAGGCTGAGTAATCTCAATACTTTGGGAGGCTGAGATGGGAGGATCACTTGAGTTCAGGAGTTCGAGACTAGCCTAGGCAACATGGTGAAACCCCATCTCTTAAAAGAAAAAAAAAAGAAAGAAAGAAATTAGCGAGATATAGTGTATAGTGGTGTACAGCTGTAATCTCAGCCACTGGGGAGGCTGAGGCAGGAGGATCGCTGGAGCCTGGGGGGTCAAGGCTGCAGTGAGCAGTGATTGTGCCACTGTACTCCAGCTTGGGCGACAGAGTGAGACCCTGTCTCAAAAAAAAAAAAAAAAATACAAGCTACTTTCTTAGACATTTTCAAGTATACAATAAATTGTTATTAATTATACTCACCTTGTGTCTCTTGAACTTATTCCACCTGTCTAACTGAAATTTTATACCTTTTGATCAATATCTCCCCACTTTGTTATTTTACTGTAACAAGAAACCTTTTACATTAACATTTATGTTTAAGGTTCTTTTTCCTTTATAGAATATTTGAGGAAATGGGCAAAATGAAGTATTGGAAATATAGGTGTTCTCCAAAAACGATGTCTCAAGTTTCACTTCCTTTCCTGAAAGATTTTTGTGTAATTAATAATTAGATGGCAAGCCTTTTGTCTTTCTCCTTTTTAACTTAGCAAGTAAAATATTGACAAATTATAACTATGAGCCCTGTATTAGTTTTCTGCAGTTGATATGTCTTGGACTGATTTAACTTTCTTTTTTTGTCATTTAGATGTTTATAAATTGGATATATCATGTAAAAGTAAAACATTTTAACAACATAAAATGTAGCTAGAAAAATATAAATTAAAAAATTAACTCAAATTTATTAGTGTAATTCCTTTACAAAGTTTCAGAATGATAAGATTGATACTTACTTTGTAGGCTGTTGGTTTAAATTTTCTTCTACATGGTTGGGCTTCAGATATATAACTGCTTTAAATTTGGTTTATCATCTGTTTTGTTGCAGGGATTCCTCTGTAATTATTTTAGCTTACTAGATTTCATGACTCATGACATATTTTTAACATTAGGAGATACTTAATGACATGACTTATCATTAACCATTAGTCAATCTGCTTTTTATCGTGAAATTTATTTTTCCTTCCAGAATAAAATAGCTCATCTCAGAGTACAAAAAGTCATATTTCTGTTGCAGCAGAAAACTTAATTATAGTAAAAATAAATGATGAGTCATGTCACCATATAGAAATTGCAAGTGTGAATAACCGAATTCCTAGATTCAAGAGAAGACCTGTGATAAAGGAGCCTAATATCAAGTTAAAATTTCCATCCTGCGTCTATGTTACAGCTGACTTCTACATCAAACCAAAAATATTTGAATTTTATGTAATAAAGGCCAAGTTATTTTTACTGTCAATTTTAAGTACTTTTAGTAGTAAGAAATAAGAATATCTTGACTAGATATTTAGCCATATTAAAATATAGCACATACAATTTATGTTATGTTAAAATAGTTCAGTTTACTAGAGTTTTGATTAAGCATGGTGGCTTGAACAAGCATATCTATCTTTATTTTCTTTCAAATGCCCCATTGGAATAAAATAAAGGAAAAATGAAGACTTAAATCTGTGAGGATAAAGATGATAAAAGAGAAGATAGTGTCAGATAAGAAATGCTAACAAAATTGTAGAGCCGGAAGAGAGATCATTGTCTTCTAAGAGCAGAAAGAGCAAAAAGCTAAGGGCCTCTACTGGGATAATATATAATAAATATTTCTATTGGGAAATAATCACATTTGCACCTCATATCTCTGGAAGATTTTAGAAACAGGAGCCACAAGCTGCCTTTAAAAAGCTGGGTGCAAAATATGGCTGAAAACATAAAGATTGATTGAAAGTGTTTAAAAGAAATTATATTCCCAGATCCTTCCCATACTGAACTCAGCCCTGGGTTGAACCCAAGAAGCTCTGGACTCAGAGATAGCTGGAGCTAAGAGATGTATGAGGCATCATTCTAAAACAGGAAACTATTTTAGAATTAAATGAAGCCTCTTCTTTGAGGTGTGAGATACCCAGGCTCCTCCCTTCTTGAATCCTAGAATTAGAAAGGAGTTTGTAAACGTAATTTCTGGAGCTATTGGCACAAGAGAGGAGCTCTTCAGAGACTGACATTTTGGGATTTGCAAACAAAATGGCCAGGTCACCAACTGAACACCCTACTTACCTGTTAGCAAACCTGCCCATGCAGAATGGGCTTTCAACTAGCTTTTCAAAGTCTTACTCTTAAATATGGATAAACAAAGATTATCTATGATTGAAGAAAGCTTTGAACTTAATGAGAAAGTCCAAATGACAAACAGGATAAAAAGAAAAAAAAGACAAAAGCAAAAAACAGAGGCAACCGCGACAATGCAGGAAACTGAAGAAAACTTCAAAAAATGATATTATACATCCTTAGATAAGAGATCTTTCATGTGTAAAACAAGATTTAGAGTGCTATATAAAAGGACCATTGAGATAATTTATAAAAATTCATAACTGCAACATTAAGTAGAAGTGAAGAAAGGTAAAGTTAAGGAGACTCTCCTAGAAAAAAGGCAAAGAAATAAAAAATAGAAGATAAAGTCATAGGAAATTCGATCAGTCTATGAAGTATAAAATAAGGTTTCTGAAAAGAAAAAAAAATCAAGGGGAAGAAATTATTTTTTAATGTGTGTGTGTGTGTGTATATTTGTATATACTCACATATACATATATGCATACATATGTATTTGTGATTCTCATATATTTGTATATAGTAAGAATGCTTACTCATATATTCATATAAAATTTGTTTATTTAAATTATATATACCCATGTATAATTTCCCATAACTAATGGACTTGGAAGCCAGATTGAAAGACATCATAAGTAGGAAGTGAAATAATGAACAGGACGTTGACAAGAGGTTTGGGAACATTGAAGAAATTATATTACAGCTCCAGAGAGAAAGATAAATGACAGTACATTGGAATAATAGTCAAAAAGGCAGTAGACTTTTTAATAACACTGGAAGCTAAAGACAATGTGAAATACCTTAAAAATTCTGAGAAATGATAATTTCCAAACTAGAATTGTATATCCAAATTATCAATCAAGTGTAAGGTAAAGCACGTAAATTTTCAAAAAATCGTTTTCCCGATGCACCTTTTCTCAGGAAGCTACTGGAGGAAGTACTCCAACAAAACAAGGAAACAAACAGTAAAAGGAATACATGGATTGTTTTAAAGAAACAGGAAATTGGAAACGAAGAAGCAAGGCAATTACTGATGTCAGCAGAGCAGCAAGCAAGGAGTTTAATCCCATCAAATAGGTGCAGGGTGATGGAGTTATCCAGGACTTATGTCTCCAAGGAAAACATGAGGCAGATGGATTGCTGAATATATTTGATCCTGTTGAAGTGACTAAGTTTTCCTTTAGCGAACCTGAGAATGTATAACTCCAGGGAAATCAATAAGTTGTAAAATAAAGGAAGTGTCACAGCACACTACATTGCTTAGCTATGAGTAATATTTTCATTATCATAATTATGTCAGCACTGAATATAGAACTACCTAAAAGTTGCCACTAGCTAAACTGGAAAAATTGAGGAAGAGAAAAATGTGTGTGTGTGTGTGTGTGTGTGTGCGTGCGTGTGTGTATGTATGTGTGTGTTTGTAGTGGGGAAGGGAAAGTAACAAAAGAAAAATAAATATGTATTTTGATAAAACAATTTTGTGGATATTATCTAAATTTTAAAAATGTATAGCAGTTTTAGAGTGTAATATTTAAAAATGGAAGTATATAACAAAAATAGCTAACATAACTGAAAACATTTAGCTCTGGGCTGGGTGCAGTGGCTCACGCCTGTAATCTCAGCACTTTGGGAGGTTGAGGTGGAAGGATCACCAGAGCCCAGGAATTTGAGACCAGCCTGGGCAACATAGTGAGACCACATCTCTACAAAAAGAAAAAAAAGAAAAAAAAAAATATATATATGCACACACACACACAGATAGATATAAAAATATAGATTTTATATATATTTTTTATATATTATATATCTAGTATATATAAATATATATTTATATATAATATATCTATATATAGATCTATCTATCTATAAAAATATATATAATTTTTTTTATATATTATATATTTAATATATATAATAAAAATATATATTTTATATATTATATATCTAGATATTATATATCTAGTGTAGATGTAGATAGATATAGATGTATAGATAAAGATATCTATATATCTAAATAGATGTATAAAGATATCTATATATCTAAATAGATGTATATTTATATATTATATATACTATATATAAAGGAATTATACGTACACTATATTCTATATAGTATATATATTATATATAGAATATTTTAAATATATAGAATTTTATAGATATAGAATTCTATATCGATATAGAATTATATGTACAAGTGGCCTGCACTTGTAGTCCCAGATAGTAGGGGATGGGGTTTGGAGGATGAGGTGGGAGGATCCATTAAGCCCAGGAGTTTGAGGCTGCAGTGAGGTGTGATTGCACCACTGTACTCCATCCTGGGCAACAGAGCCAGACCCTGTCTCAAAGGAAAAAAAAAAAAAGAAAAGAAAGTAGAAAATGACTGGCTCTAGAAGTGAATTAAGAGTGGGGAAGGTGGCAGGATTTTTAAAAATAATGCTTTCACTGGGTGCGGTGGCTCACGTCTGAAATCCCAGCACTTTGGGAGGCCGAGGTGAGTGAATCACCTGAGGTCGGGAGTTTGAGACCAGCCTGACCAACATGGAGAAACCCCATCTCTACTAAAAATACAAAATTAGCCCAGCATGGTGGTGCATGCCTGTAATCCCAGCTGCTCAGGAGGCTGAGGCGTGAGCATCGCTTAAACCTAGGAGGCAGAGGTTGTGGTGAGCCGAGATCGTGCCATTGCACCCCAGCTGGGGCAACAAGAGCGAAATTCTCTCTCAAAAAAAAAATTCATGGCTTTTTTTTTTTTTTATATACGACCTGTAGTACTCATTGACTTTTAAATTGAACACCTATATTATATGGGGAAAATATGATTTAATAAAAAATAAAATGAAACTGTTTGCAATTGGAAATGAATTTATATTGCTTTCTTATATAAAACAATGTGTTACCCTCAAAGTTTAGCTTGGACTCTTACGTCTTGTCTAGGTTTGTGCTTATTTCAACTTAGTATATTACTGCTGAAAGATGTACCTGTTTCCTTGTTGAATTGTCTATTTTTGCCATAACCCAAAATTAAAATAACAACAATTAATGCCTCCTCCTCCTTTACCTCCTCATGAAAATATTTGAGGCATCCTTTTGATTTTTCCTGTATTATGCTTGCCTCTGTCCTTTAGTCTTCCTTTCGCTTAGTTCAGAACTTCATTAACTCTTACCTGGAATATATTAGGTTGGTGCAAACATAACTGTGGTTTTTGCTATTAAAAGTAATGGCAAAAACCGCAATTACTTTTGCACCAACCTAATAGGAACAACTTCTGAAATGATATTTCAACTTCTAGCCTCTCTCTGCTTTAATTTGTTCTAAAGAGCCTTCAGCTTGAACTTCAGAAATCACAACAGTAATGTAGGTTCTACTTTAAGTGAACAACAGCAACAAAAAAGTTAAGGGTAAGATGAGGCAGTCTTTTCAGTGGAAAATACTTGTCTTGGGGACAGTATGTCATGTCCCTATACCTGGTGCCATTGATAAGGTTATTCATTCAACAATATTTACTGATCACTGGCATATGCCAAGCACTCTGCTAACTACTAGGGATATAAACATTAGAAAGACAGGTTCCTCCCTTTTAAGTCACGTTTAAAAAGGCCGTAAATATTAGAGTTTTCTCAAAGATGAGTGAGGTTTCAGAGCCAAGTATTTGTTGATAGAGATTCAAGATAAATGAACTGTGTTTGAGCTCCGTTAGGTTAAATGGTGTTTTTTCCCTCTATGCCTTAAGTCAGTGAGAGTCATATTTAATTTTTTAATCAAAGACCTTTATCATACCTTGAAGTTAGAAATTAATTATGTAGTTGGTTAAATTATTTGGAATGGTTAATGCCTTTTTACTGTGTTCAATTCTAGTCCCATTTTTACCTACCTTTTTATTCTAGGCCTCTGCAAATTTACGTCCACAAACAATTTCAATTGTCAAATGAATAATTCATCTTGTTCATTGTATTGCGAATTGGCATATCTGAGAGCAGATACAATAGTGTGTGTTTGTACAAGAAGCCTTTTGTTCTTTTGCAAAAGAAAAAAATGTGAGGTGTCAAAAGATGTTTGTACTAAATTATGTATATGTTGGATACTTGATTCTTAAAGTCATGCTTGGGGGTATATTTAAATGTGGAGGTATATGACTAGGTTTTATTGTACTTTTTTGCATTTGATAAATTCAAATATTTTGACTTTCAATTCACCATAAACAAATAGCATTCATTTTCTGTTTTATAAAGGACAAATAGATAACTACTTTATTTGGATCCCATCCAGATATATAACTTTATGGAACTAAATATTTGCACTATGTGGTCATGGTGACTTTCTGATAGGTAGTGGCTGTTGCAGACTAGATACATGACTGTGATTTATTATTTAACTATGGGCTGTGTTCATTACAGCAGGGAGCCTCGCTTCCTGTAGCTCCTTTGAGATCTATGACTGTCATAACACTTTGCACAGTGGCATGGACATCATTCTCAGTTGCAGGTTTCCTCTGAACTCCTCCAAAAGGCTTGATTTTCACAACCTCAATGGAACACACAGAGAATTCATGCCTAAACTTATTGACTCTGATATCCAGCATGCTCATAGGAGCATAAAACCATAGGCAGCTGTTCTTTTGGGTCCCAGTTGTCAGGTGGGAAATTATGAAGAGCTTCATGCTGTTCTAAATAATTAAAATTAATACTAGAAGAAACCCTGCTCAATTAGCATCAGATTCCTTACAGATATGGAATATTAAATCAGTGTCTTCAGAGACAATTATGCCTTGTGAGATACAAATATTTTAGCAGGAATAATTTTTAGTCTGCCTGGATGACTCAACAGAATGTATCAATTCAATAACTCTTTGTTAAAAGAAGCTAAGCATTCAAATGTGTGTGTGTGTGTGTGTGTATAGAAGCAAAATAATACATCTTTTAATGTGAGTGTTCCTTCTGTAGTCCCTTCAGTTACCTTAACTACCCCAAACAATCTTCTCTTCCCGTAATTTTATTAAAATTATTCATAATATAACTTTTAAAGGACAAGAGTAGGATAAAAGGGAGTCACAAATAATAACATCTTTTAAGAAATACTGAAAAACAAAACAAGTTTTAATACTGGAATGGATGCTAAGAAGAGAATTGCAGGAAAGTTTACTTTATGGCACTTGAAGACCTTTATATAAAAAACTTGGGGCCGGGCGCGGTGGCTCACGCCTGTAATCCCAGCACTTTGGGAGGCCGAGGCGGGCAGATCACGAGGTCAGGAGATCGAGACCGTCCCGGCTAACACGGTGAAACCCCATCTCTACTAAAAATACAAAAAAAAAAAAAAAAATTAGCCGGGCATGGTGGTGGGCTCCTGTAGTGCCAGCTACTCGGGAGGCTGAGGCAGGAGAATGGCGTGAACCCGGGAGGCGGAGCTTGCAGATCGCACCACTGCACTCCTGCCTGGGCGACAGAGCGAGACTCTGTCTCAAAAAAAAACAAAAAAAAGTAAGGAGATAAACAAGCCCTATTCTTAGCCCTTGTAACTCTCAGAGCTTTATACTTTTATGTTTGTTGTTAGATGGTTGATAATTTGTTCTCTCATTATTTTAATTGTCTGCATCATTTTTAAAAGGGTTGTCAGAGAGAGCTTGCCAAAGTACATGACATTTAAATCATTAAGGAATCATACTATGATATCCCAGATCTGAAAGTAGAAAGTGCATCATAATGCTATCATTTGAGAATTTGGGTCACCTCTCCTGGGAGCTCTGAATTTGATATTCATTTCCTTTCTCAGCTGCATTTTCTTCACTAAAAAACAGTGCAGTGAAGCATATAGGACAGATGTTGTGTATGCGAAAGAAAATGGAAAACAAACACAACTGTGCATTGGGGTGCATGTGGGAGGAGATATAATAGAATTCAATGTGGTTATTTCTCCAGAACATCCCAGCCAAGGATAACATCCATCCTTGAGGCCAGTGACCTTATTGCTAAAACTGCCTGCCTAAATATAATTTAAGTTACTAAGAAATTTGTTTTTGGAAATAAACAAGGGACTCTAGTGTATTAAAAAAAAAGAAAGAAAAGAAGAAGCCAAAAGTCTAAGCTAGATTTACCACATGCTAATATATTTGTATGTCAGGGACTGTGCAATTAGACTTGAAGTTACTTACTGGAATTCTACAGAAAAAGGAAAAATAATACATTGGCGCTAATTGTCATTACCCTTGGTTGGAGACATATATGATTAAAAAGAATGTGAAGACAGTGATAATTAATAATAAATGAACTATAAATTAGATCAGCTGATGATTGAGAAGAGAAGAAATTACTCTTTAAATCTGTGCGTGCTTGTTAAATGGTGCAGGATGCAAAGAGCACCTGCCTGCCTTTTTCATGCCCTGGACCTGCTGTGCTTTTGAAACCTATAGATAAGTTAAATGTGTTCCAAGCAGCCCATGGAGTCTATTTCATCTTTGTAAATGGGGGGAAAAATCTCCACACACTTAAATAGGCATGGGGACAAAGTAACTTGGCTAAAGAAGCAAAAACCAGTTGGTGATTAAAAAAAAGAAAATAAAACATTTTTCTTTTTGCTTTCTTTCTTTTTTTTTGTGAGAATAAACTAAAGCTTTTTAAGACCAGATGAGGTATTGAGACATGATCTAATCTGCCTTCTCCCACCAGGCTTTTCTACGTCAATAATCAGTGTCTGCCTCAGAATATGAAAGTAGGGAAACTTAGGACAATGAACCAAGCTAGAAACAGGACTTCAGAAAATCACTTTGGAAAGATTGTACAACTTTGTATTTTGCTTAGATTATAAAAAGCTATAAGATACTTGTATATCTGTTTTTGCCTGGATAAAACCTTGTGTCCATTTCAATGAGTTTTAAAATTATTTTGAGTAGGTAGTTTTGGGGTGTGTGTGTGTTTTAGTAAATATGTGAGAATCAGAGTTTCCTGCGAGTGATTATAAATCTGTTTCTTTTTCAGCAAGAAAAATAGCGAGTATGAGGGTAAGAGAGCAGAGGACCAGCACGAACAGGGACAGTGATTAAGACAGGAAAAACAGACTTCCCAGAGAAAGGGTGTTTCTCAATCGCTTGGGACCCTTTCTTCCAAAACAACTTTATGTTGCTGTCTAGGTGATTAAAGCCCCTAGATAGCAAGTAATATCTATAAAAGCTACTGGCAGACACACAAATGCTAAATAAGCAGATAATGGGAGAGAAGGAAAAAAAGGAGAAAAAGTACGAAACAGTGGTGTATTACAAGGGGGCATGGCAGAGCAGAGACAGAGAGGAAGAAGAGACAAGGGAAAAGGAGAACAACAAATATTGCCATTGGATAGCCCAAGGAAATGCTTTCAGTTCCTCAGGAGTAATTCACTGGAATCCATCTGTGGCTTTTTAATCATTGATCTACAAATAATAGAATGATTCATTCATGTGCATACCCCCAACTGTATTTTATCAGCTGTGCCAGTGTTGCGTACTTTAACCTAAGACATCACCAAGTAGGAAAGAGTCTTCATAACCTGTGTTTTTCATAGAGGGTCCCATGGCCTCCAGTATCAAGTTTTTAAATATGTCATTGTCAAAATAATTAGGGTAACCGTATGTTCCAGTTTACCAGGAAAAGTCCTGTCCCATGCGTTCATATATGCTACTCACATTTACTCTTCAAAGGGTTCAATTTTAAAATGTTACATATAGTCCACTAATCATAGTGGATCCAGCCAATGCGCTGCAACCCAAAGCTACCATAATATATGGATAGTACTGCCCTGACACCTCCTTATCACCCCCTGCTCAGCATTTAATTTTTTTATAACAGTTATGTACTTCATTTAAGAGCTGAAGAATTTCAGAGTTACTTATATGTTATAAGTAAATAAGGGAATAACTATTTCAAGAGTACGTACTGCATATCATGACACTTTTCAGTCTGGGAAAGGTACCTTGGCTAGGACTGCAGGATTGCACAGGGTTGGGCTGTGTAGGGGGTTCAAAGGATTTGGGGCCTGATTGAGGAAAAAGATATGACCATGAGAGGCATTACCACAAAACAGGTTTTATTGGGCAGCCCTTGAACAGGAATGCAAGAGCGAGGAAGTCTCTCACAGCATGAAGCCATCCGGAAGCTTATGGCCATGACCACCATCGAGAAGAGGAGGAGGGCAAGGGGAGCTCCTGGGAAGAGGGGAATCAGAGAGGAGGCTTACGTGTCTATGTGCAGTCATTAAGCAGCACTGGGGGTGGTTGTGGATCAAAGAGCTCTGCATGGCAGCAGGGCCTTGGGATTTTCATCGCCCCGGGCTTATTTGATCCATTGCTAGTAGATGTGGGTGGAGTTTTAAGGAATACACAAAGGAGGCAGTCTCCTGCGTGGCTAAAAATCTGTTTGTTGGGGCTATTTAAAAAAAAATGGATGCGTAAAAATTTGAGTTTTGTTAAGTTCTGAAGGGCTGGACCTCTCAGGGTCTTATGTACATTACAAAGACAACCCAAGCCACATATATACTATTCCTATGGCCTCAATGTTGATGTTTCTCCACAACTCCTATATTGGAACTTAACCCTCAAGGTGATGGTATTATGAGGTGAGGCCTCTCACAGGTAATAAGGTCATGAGGGCTCTGCTCTCCTGGATGCCATTAGCGCTGTATAGAAGGGCTTGAAGGAGAGAGTTTACCTTCCTTGCTCTTCAGCTCCTCCTGCCATGTGACGACTCAGTAACTAGGTGCCATCTTTGAAGCAGAGAGCAAGCCCTCATCAGACACTGAATGTACTGGTGCCTTGGTCTTGAACTTGCCAGCCTTCAGAACTGAGAAATAAATTTCTTTGTTTATAAATGACTCAGTCTAGGGTATTTTGTTACAGCAGCCTTAATGGACTAAGACAACTGTATTAATCCTCACAACAAGAGGGAAAATAGTAAATACCTGGGCAAACTCCAGTGGTTTTTTAATGTATCAGTTAAACCTCTAAGCCAGTTTCTACATTAACCTGCATGGTCTCGCCCTTGGAGATACAAGATACGTGATGCTCATATTTATTTCAGTTTGCTTTTATCTTTTATTTTTAAATTTGTGTAGATTTACCTTTTTCTTTATAGTTTTTTTTCCTTTTTCTTTTTTTTTCTTTTTTTTTTGGAGAAGGCTCTTATGTTGCCCAGGCTGGAGGACAGTGGTTATCATAGCACAGCAGAGCCTCCACCTCCTGCCTCAAGTGATCTTCCTGCCTCAGCCTCTCTAGTGTCTGGGACTACAGGTGCACGCCACTACACCCAGTTCTTTGTAGTTTCTATATTTGAAGTTTTGCTTAAACAGACCATCTCTAACTTGAACTGTTTCCTTTTCTTTTAATTTATGCTTTCATTGTTTTCTGATTTATTTCCCCTCATGTTTAACCTCTTAATCTATATGAATGGGCTTACATGCTGCAAGGTGGGCATCTTTTTATTTTTCTTTCCAAATAGTTAAGTGATCATTCTAGAATCGTGTTCTCATTTATATAAAAAATTATATATCTGCTGATTTGTTTCTAGATGTTCAGCTCTGTTTCATTAGTTTTTGCATTATTGTACTAGTTACATGCATTAATGCTATTTTTCCCTTATGCAATTTAATGTCCCAAAGTCCATGTGTGACCTTATGTTACTAAAAAAAATAGAGATTCTTTATGGTGATTGTTAGTATATAAGAATCTTCCTCCTATCATCTTCTTCCAAGACCATATCATTTTTACTCCTAAGTCCTTAGAACTTGCTCTCCATTTTCACAGATACCGTTCACTTAAAATTCTCCATTAATGTTTTAATCTCCATATGAAATTTCTTGTTAGGAACTCTATCAACATTTATGCTATTTGATTATATGTTTTAATACTTGAATAAATATCTATGCTTTTTTGTAAATTTTAAAGTTCTATAAAATCATAAGCTATTTAGATGCTGGATCCTTCCTGGCTTATCTTTTCACTGTTCACCTGCCCAGCCTTGCATATAATAAGCATTGAGTTGTCTTCTTCTAATGTTAGAAGGAAACTTTGTGGAAGACAGCGTTGTAAATGTCTCATAAAACAACAATTTGAGAAAACTCAGGTTGAATTCTGGAACACAGAATGGAAAAGATAGGTACACTATTTTCTGAAATGAAATTTTTTTAACTTCAATTTTTTTTTTTTTTTTAATAGCCACAGTTAGATTGGTATTCTTCAGGGAAGGTCTAATATGGTCAAAATACAATTGTAGTAGCAGGTTTCTTATAATACATTGTAAGGAGTGTGGGAAACAAAATCTGTCTCTCGATTCAGATGTTTAAATGAAGGTTCTATTATAAAGTTAAAAATATTTGAAAAATTCTGAATGCATAGTCACCATTGCCATGGCATTACCAGTTTTATTTAATTTGATTCTTATATTAGGCGAATTGCAGCATTTAAATTTGTAATGTATTGTAGGAATGTGCATGGTGTACCTGAGGTGCCCGTTCCCACACCCTCCCTGCCACATGCACATAAAATAAATTTGAACTAAAGGAAAACAAATCAGAAATATCCTCAAAGATGTCTTCTTACTTAGGAATCAATTTTATTGTTTTGGATATTTTTATAGATAACCCTCTGTGATTCCCCCCCCCCCCCATTTTACAATTTTATTTACACAACACTTTGTTTAATAAAATGGAATTATGAAAACATCATTTTATTTGTTGGCAGTATATGAACTAGTTATAAATATAAGAAAATAGGATAATTACTTAGGTTAAGTATACTGGGAAATCAGACACGCCCTCCTTCTGCTAAGAGTTTTTCTCACAAATCCTGCTAACCTTCCTGCCCACAGCTCTTACCTGTCTCAAAGGGGTCAACCCATGGATCAGGATGCGTAAGTTACAACTTTCACATAGATTTTTCTCCCTGGAACTTGTTGGGAGCATACTGGGTATTTTCAATTCAGATATTCCCCAACTTTCCTAGATCACTCGGTGGATCCGAACATAACTGCAATAACAGATTAGATTTATTTTTATTTTATTTTATATTTTAGAGACAGACTCTGGCTCTGTCCCCCAGGCTGGAGTGCAGTGGTGCAATCTCTGCTTACTGCAACCTCCGCCTCCTGGGTTCAAGGGATTCTCCTACCTCAGCCTCCGAAGTAGCTGGGACTACAGGTGGGGGTCACCACATCCAGCTAACTTTTTGTATTTTTAGTAGAGAAGGAGTTTCACCATGTTGACAAAGTTGGTCTTGAACTTCTGACCTCAAGTGTTCCACCCACCTCGGCCTCCCAAAGTGCTGGGATTACAGGCATGAGCCACTGTGCCTGGCCAACAGATTAGATTTAGCTTTGGCACGTGGAGTTTTTTTCTTTCTTTTTTCTTTTTTTCTTTGCTTTGTTTTCTTGATATTTACAGTATTATGAAAGATTTTCAAAATTGCTATCATGAAAAACATCCTAAGTTATTGCAGGATGTATGACATTACATTTATAAGGGGAATTGTCAATTTTAGAATGGAATCAGAGAGTTTTAAATAAACATAATATTTTAAATTTATAAATCATTTTAGCTATTAAATGAAAGTTCATAATGACATGTACATTTGATATTTATATTCATTCTTACATTTAACATTGATACAAATTCTATAAAAATAGCATCTTTATCATATCCCGCTATATGCTTACAGTGTTTTGAACTATTTTTTAATAGAAATATTTGTGCAGATAAAATGAAAGGCAAGGCATAACTCTGAATTTTATAAATATTATAGAGGACAGAATTTTTTTGGCATAATGTTGCTTTTTAATCTATGTGAAACTCCATATAATTGAGAATATTCACTTTCTAAGGAATGACAGTTAGTTGGTAAGAATTTAGGTGAAAAAATTATATGTCCACATTGTCTTGTGTAGTGGACATTGTGGCTGTCTCTTGAACAGTGAGTCCACCCCTCTCCTTTGTGTAGCATCCATCTGGTTTGGATGACACTGACCAGTTACTGACATGGGACTGCGTCTCTCGACACAATGACTGGTTCTTATAAAAACCCAAGATTCCGTTGGTTAACACATGGTCTTCTGTTGTCTAGAAAAACTGGTTCAAGAGCAGTCTTATCAATGCAAAGCTCAAGTCTCTTCAGTAGTGGTGTGAGGAAGAAAAATCTCTCTTTTCCACTGGCCCCAAACCAGAGTCTCCTGAGAACAAGAGGAGCCTTTAAATTATGGAGGACTTGATTAGTTGATGCTGATGTGGAGGTGGTCAGTCAACTAACACTGAATCACACTTTACATCTGGACTTCCTTGTTCTCCAGTTTAGTAAATTCCTTAATGATCAGACCAATTTGAGTTGGATTTTCAGTTACTTGCAGCTAAAGGAAACCCAAATGATATACCTGCTGCTGTGGAAATACACTAAAATGGATTCCAAATCAGGAGCCTAAATTTGTGTCTTGGCTCTTCATTTACTTGCAGTTTGACCTCAGACAAATAAATAATTTCCAGGCGGGCACTGGTGCACGTGTCTGTAGTCCCAGCTACACAGGAGGCTGAGGTGGGAGGATCACTGGAGCCCAAGAGTTCAAGGCTGCAGTGAGCTATGATCATACCAGTGCATTCCAGCCTGGGCATCAAAGCAAAACTCTGTCTCTAAAAAATAAAATTAAATTAAAATAATTAATAAGTAAGGTTTATATGTAAAAGGGGTAGATGAGATTACATAAAAAGCTTCTAATGCTAAAATTCTAGAATCTGTGATCCTAAATTGGTTTCTAAATTTAAAAAATGTAAATTTCATGTAATGGTGAAGATCATTAGCTTCTTCCAGAGCTGGACTACAGCTTGGGAGTAGGAAGACAGGCCTGTGTGCTCTTGAGGATATATTAAGATGGCACACATCAAAGTGTCATTTGGGAAGATATTAGCATAAACAAAAAATGCCACAGAACTGTTTTATTAATTACTTGAGCCTCGTGTTGTGTCCTTATGAGCTCTTTTGTCCTGGAATTCTGAAAATTATAATTTGTCAGTACTTTTGTCACTCAAATTTTCCTCTCTGTCATATGTAATATATATGTACATGTACATGAGCATGCACACATACTATTTTTATATGTTAAATGTCTTGAAATGGAAACTAGCCAAATCTAACAATAAAATATCATACAAGTAACATGTATTTTCACTTATGATTCAAAATAAAATACATTGTTCATTTGAAAATTAATATATTTTTAGTCCTTCTTCTTTTTGATTCACAAGATTTACTTTAAATAAATCAATACCAGGTTTTTAAAAAGTGTTTTGTTTGTGTAATCACTATGCCTTTTTTTCTTGTCACTTAAAAGAGAAAACATAGAAAACAGCATGCAATTATATCATTTTTGTATTGTTACAGATATTTAGGTCCAATTAGTTTTGATCACTTAAGCTGTGAACAGAGAGACCAGATTGTGTGAAAATTACCTGGACCAAGTTTAGTCTTGTGGTAAGACACAATCTAATTACATTTTAGGTTAAAAAAATAACTCTAAAGCTACAGAGTACAAATAATAAGCGGTATATATACTTATTATGATTTTATTCAGGGAGACCTAATTTTTTCAAATCTTAACAACAGATCAGTTATTAAAAGGAACTATTAAAGGAGCAGTAGGTTATGGGAACCCTGCAGTCTAAGGAGAGAGCAATTATGAAAAGTTAGGTTAGAAGAAGAGACTGGATATTATTTAAGGAATCTGTTTAGTTTTAGTCCTATACAGATTTATCTTCATTGAGATGAATATAAACTTGGGAAAGAGGTCTTTGTCACTGAGATTTAGAAGTATTAATAGTCGATGATGAAGAAATGCCCTAGAGAAAACATTATTAGCCAGTCATTTTGGATTATAACAACTACAGACTGGTTGATAATCAGATTCTATAGATGGCCTCTTAATTTGCAATATGTGTCTTTCCCTAAAATTTGAATTGCCAACTTTTCAGAAGTGGGCTATACCACTTGTAATAACTTCAGATAAATAAATAAATACATACATAAATAAATAAATTCCAGTTATTAATGGAAATGGATGCATTGCAGCCTGAAATAGAGGAGGGGCAGAAAGAACCCTCTATCCACATACTTTTGCAGAACATATTCATTTCAGTTTATTGCCCCTCTGAACCTATTAGTCGTAATGGAATTACCTTAACAAGAAAATTCTATTCCTTCTCCAAATACTGACCATGTAGTTGGCCTGCAAAATACAGTGAAATTTTTATGGAAGAGAAAACCTTGGCACTGACTTTTCTGCATAGCTTCCTTGGATGAAATGCTGGGATGGGTGGCTGAGGGAAGGTTGGAAGCTTTAAGGGAGCCAGAAGCTGAAAGAGAAGTCACATGGTTTTGCTTAGGTTCCTAGAAGCCTTTGAAACTACTGAGAACCAATTCATGTGTTCTGTTGACATTTCAACAGGAGTGTCTGTGCTGAACGAGTAGACCCTTACATGTGCTTGCATTTTAAGTCTTACCCCTCTGTATCTGCTTTGATGCCATTAAGGTTTAATTAAAATTTTGGATCCTCTATTCGAATAAAACTAATAGAACTAAAAATGTGGGGATTCAATTACAATCTTGTAGGTTATTATTAATTTCTGTTTGAATTGTTGTATTTCTTACTCCAAAGAAATAAAGGGTTCATGAGTTTTATAACAGACTTGGTAACCATTTTTGGAACTTATCATCTCCACTCAAGATTGGAAGTTTCTTTTTGTCAGGAAGATGTGTAATTTTTTTTTTTTTTTTTTTTTTTTAGGACAGAGTCTCACTCTGTCTCTCAGGCTAGAGTGCAGTGGTATGATCTTGGCTGACTGCAACCTCTGCCTCCTGGGCTCAAGTGATTCTCCTGCCTCAGCCTCCTGAGTAGCTGAGATCCAGCTAATTTTTGTATTTTTATTAGTTATGGGGTTTTGCCATGTTGGCCAGGCTGGTCTCCAACTCCCGACCTCAGGTGATCTGCCTGCCTTGGCCTCCCAAAGTGCTGGGATTACAGGCATGAGCCACTGCACCCGGCCAGGAAGATGTGTAATTTTGTTTGTTGATATAAGTATATTAGGTAATCAGTGATGTTTCAAATAAATAAATTGCCTTCCATCATTTGAATAAATTGTATTAACATAAGAAGTTGATAGATATAGACAATCTCCTATTTTTATATGGGAATCATACCAAAAGTTGAATAAATGAAGGTTAACATACATGTTAAAGGAGAGAGGAGCCTTGCTGTCAGAGAGCTAAAAATTATTTTTTAAAAATTCAGTTATAGGCTGGGTGTGGTGACTCACACCTGTACTCCTAGCACTTTGGGAGGCTAAGGTGGCTGGATCACTTGAGGTCAGGAGTTCGAGGACCAACCTGGCTAACATGGTGAAACCCTCTCTGTACTAAAAATACAAAAATTAGCCCGGTGTGGTGGCATGTGCCTGTGGTCCCAGCTACTTGGGAGGCTAAGGCAGGAGAATTGCTTGAACCCATGAGGTGGAGGTTGCTGTGAGCCGAGATCACACCACTGCACTCCAGCCTGAGCAACAGGGCGAGACTCCATCTCAAAAAGAAAAAAAAATAAAAGTAAAAAATTAAAAAATCAAATAAGCATTTTTTATGACAATCTTCAATTATATGTTCTCAACATATTTTTGTGTATGTGTGTGTGTATCCTCACACAACCGGTTGAGGTTGAAGATAGACTGGTTTTTTTTAGGTCAAATTTCTATCATTGTCACAACTCTACTAAGGCACTCACATTTATGGTTTTATTCCAAGTACCAGCAATTTTACTTTTCCAGTCTATAGCCATTGTTGTATAAGATAAAAAAAAAGGGGGCTGGGCGCAGTGGCTCATGCCTGTAATCCCAATACTTTGGGAGACTGAGGTGGGCAGATCACAAGGTCAGGAGTTCGAGACCAGTCTGGTCAATATGGTGAAAGCCCATCTCTACTGAAAATTCAAAAATTATCCGGGTGTGGTGGTGGGCACCTGTAGTCCCAGCTACTCGGGGGCTGAGGCAGGAGAATCACTTGAATTTGGGAGCAGAGGTTGCAATGAGCCGAAATTGTGCCACTGCACTACAGCCTGGGCGACACAGCAAGACTTCATCCCCCTCCAAAAGAAAAGGCAAAATGCAATTAAATATTCAAATAAGAGTTAGACTGACACTGCTACACAGATAAATGTGAAAAGTCTGTCCAACAAAACCATTGTGTTTTAGCTGCTAGCATTTTGAACGATCTCTAAATGGCCAAACATAAAGTGATGTTAAAAAAAGAGAAATGGAGGCTGGGCAGGGTGGCTCCCACCTGTAATCCCAGCACTTTGGGAGGCTGAGGCAGGCAGATCATAAGGTCAAGAGATCGAGACCATCCTGGCCAACATGGTGAACCCTGTCTCTACTAAAAATACAAAAATTAGCTGGTTGTGGTGGTGGTTGCCTGCAGTCCAAGCTACTTGGGAGGCTGAGGCAGGAGAATCGCTTGAACCCAGGAGGCAGAGGTTGCAGTGAGCCGAGATTGCACCACTGCACTAAAGCCTGGCGACAGAAAGAGACTCTGTCTCAAAAAAAAAAAAAAAAAAAAAAAAAAAAAGAAAAAGAAAAAGGGAGAGATGGATATCAATGTATCCATCAAAGTACCCACTACTGGAAAGCTGTCCCAGTAAGTGTTTGTGGTTTCAAATAATAGAGTGACAAGCTGACTTAAATGGCAGACATATTTATTGAAAGAATATATTGGCTAATTCACAGAATTAAGAACCAAACTTAAAATCACATTAAGAGCCAGACTGGGGAGGACACTCTTACCACCATCCCTGAACAGAAACATAGTTTACATTGCTACCTGGAGCTACTATTTCTGCCCCTAAAACAAACTGGCTATTGCTGCCCTGATGTTGCTGCCACGGCCAGGGTGGGTCTGTCACTATCCTTGCTTCTCTACGTCATTAGTTTAGGATTAAAAATCCAAGGCAGGTCCATCTGATTGGCTAAATGAAACTGTTTGGCCAAGTCCCAGGTGCGAAGGAGGCAGGGAAAACAAGCTTTTGATTTCTCTACTTGGATGTGAACATTGACTTTCAACATAGTTTATGTCTTGGGAAATTCCCCAAATATAGAAAGATGTTTTAATGTACAACAACAAATAAATAAAACTGTGACAAGTGTCCACTATAAAGTTTATCTAATTGCAATTAAATACTTCTTGATGCTGTCTCCAAACACTCTTCTGCAGAAACCTGATGGCTCTAATCAGCCAAAGTAAGTAGATTCAACTCAGTTAAAGAATATGATAGGAAAAGTACCTGTCTACCGGTTTGCCTGTCAGGAAATGATAATAGTTAAGTAATTAACTTATTTGGTGTAGATGTAAACTAGATGGTGAGAGTGAAGACCCTGGAATAATATGTCCGTTATGGTGGAATATTTTAAATAAACGGCAGTTCAGAAGTCCATTTTGATCTGCCCTATTCACTCTTTAAGAGACTATTATGTTTCATGAGAAAATCATTAACTATATTGTCTGTCAAAGAGTAAATGTAATATCTAAAAACAATTATTTAGTGCTTACTGTGTGCATGCCGTTGCAGTGTTGCTTATAAGATAAACGTTTTGATATCTGAGCGCTGCTACTCTTCGCCTTCCTGTGTGTATTGCCTTTAATCAGCTTGGCAGGATGAAGTGTTGCTTGTGGAAAGTAATTACAGGTTTTCAGTGGAAATGACAGTGTAAAGCCAGATAGATGGTGTTTGTCATGCTGGAGAGTATACTAAAAGCATACACAAACTCTGGGCTCTCTGCAGAAAGACCCCTTCCAGAGATAATGATAGATCTGCTTTTGGGACTGATAGAATCAGTGAGCAATCTGATAGGGGGTTTCACATTCACCTTGGGTGAACAGCTGTGGTATCTATTCAAGAAGATCAGAGAAGTTAAAAAGAAAGTGTTAAATAATGGGCAAACACTGCTGGGCACATGCTCTGAGATGGATCTGAGTTTTAAAAAGGAGTTTAAAATTAAACTCCTTTAATTTAAAAATAAACAGGGGAGTGGTATTGAAATTCTGATTACTTGAGAGAACAGTTCAAATGTGGTATTGTTTCCAGTTCTTTTTTAGGGAACTACATGACAGAGGCAAGGATCTTGCTGTAGGTTCTAAGTAAATTTTGATCTTTAATTGAAGTGATAAATTTATGCTGTGATTTAATTGGCATCACCGGATAACTGGCTGCTTGATGGAAAAAGCTGTACATTGTAAAGCAGTCTATATATTTCATATCAAATTTGCTTAGTGCTTGCATATGAGATTGGTTCATGAGCAAATGATTTTCACTCAGTATACTTTTGTTGCTACATGCTTTAGGTCATACTGTGTGACCTTGCAGATAATAAAATTTGGCTTGTTTTATTTTATTCCTTTAAGTTATGTCATTTTTATGATGCACGGAACAAAATATATTGGCCATTATTCATTCATTCATTCATTCATAAATACTTGTATTGAACACATATTTCTCTATTGGGTGCTTAATGTATGTCAGGCACTGATTTAGGAGCTAGAAACAACAAAAAAGAATTGCCTCCCCTCATAGAGTTTGTAATCTAGTGTTCTTTTGAGTGTGGAAGTGTATTGTATTCATGAGCCCCTGTACATTATTCAATATAGATATGGTGCTCCCCACATTGCTTTCCCCTTTTTGCACTCAAATAAGAATAATCTAACAGTGATTGACTCAGTGAGCGAGAAAGCAGTACTGATTAGAAATGTAGGAAGAAAAATTAGAGTGTGCGGTGTCTATAACCCAAGAGTGAAGACAGTGTAAAGAATATGTGATGGTCAACAACTTAAATGAAGCATTCACTCTAGGACTCACTTATTAAGAAAACGTTTCATGAATTTTTGCTATTTCTAGGAACTAGGGATACAGTAGTAACCAAGACAGGCAAGTTTCCAGATGGTAATTTTATGTTTACAAATTAAAGTACATATGCAATAAAGAAAATAATAGACTTTTTATAGTATAAAAGTACTGAGAAGATTGGAAATCTGGGGAACATAGTTTTTAATGTATTGCCAAGGCAGGCTGCTTTGAATTTGGTGGTCAAAAGATATTCTCGGTGACTGGAGAGGAAGATACAGTCGTGAGAGGAGCCATGAGAAGATGTGAAAATGCCATTCTAGGAAATGGAGGGGTTAGTGCGCAGGCTCTGTGACAGAGGGAGCTGTTTGAGTTCCAAGATCAGGAGGGTCACTGTGGTTGGAGCTTAATGAGCAAGTGCGAGAGTATATAAGGAGAGTTCAGAGGGGTAGCCAGGGGTCAAATGACATATGGTCTTCTAGAACAGCAGTCACAGTGTGTTACAATGACTGGGATTATTTTCTTCAGTAGAAAAATTACATTCTCATTGTTAAGAAACTGATAATATGGGTAAGTGCAAAGTAGAAAATGAAGCATATTCTTAATTCTACACCCAGGTATAAATATTATTAACATCGAGAAGCTTTTATTTTCATTCTTCTTTCTATTCTTACATAATCACGTGCACCTGTATGCAGGCGCAAATACATCTGCACACTTATGCATGCATACGCACACAACTTTTATTAAATTGGAATTATACCCTTCATTTGCAATTAATATATTCAGAATGTTTTCCTATTTCATCAAATATAAAAATGAAATAAAATAATCCAGGCATGGTAGGGCGCTCCTGTGGTCAAAGCTACTTGGGTAGCTGAAGCAGGAGGATCACTTGAGGCCAGGAGTTCAAGGCCTCAGCGTGCTATGATTACATCTGTGAATAGCTACAGCCCAGACAACATAGCAAGATCCTGTTTCTAAAAATAATAATAAAATAGAAAATATTATATTATAGATAAGATATACAATAATACATAATAAATAATATATAAAATAGAATCATAATGGCAACATCGTATGTATATGCCAGTACCTATGACTAGTTTAGAAGAACTCCAGTTTTTAATACCACAAATATCAATCTTGTAAACATTTTTATATAGAAATAGATGTACAAATTTCTTATTTCCTTAGCATAAATTCTCAAAGTTGAGCTATATCAAAAGGTATATTATTATTATTTAAAAACTATGAATAGAGCTTGCCAGATTATCCATCTGGAATTGTTTAGCAGTTTATGATAGTGTGTTTCTATCTCCTCTTCAATATTGGATATTATTTTTTAGGCAACGAAGTTGGTAGATAACAAATGACATCTCACTTTTATTTTATTTATTTAACTTTATTTTGTGATTTTATTTAGAACATAATATCAAAGTTGTTTATTAGTTAGTAGTATTAGTTCTTTATTGGTACGTTTCCTTATTGCTACATATAATGAATTACCTCAAAATAAAGTGGCTTAAAATAACAAATATTTCTGATCTCATAGTTTCCATGGGTCAGGAAATTAGGAGTGGCTTACCTGAATGAGTCTTTCTCAGGCTTTCTTAGGTGGTGCTTCTCTGATGACTTACCTGGTGCTGCAAGACCTACTTTTTAAATTTTCACTGTGCACATTTTTTTTTGAAATGAAGAAAACAATGTTATTTATAATAGCAACAAATGGGAACTTTCAGAAATAAGTTTACCAAAAGAAGTACTAGGATATTACACTGATTTTTTTTTCTTAGTTAGTACCTTTATTCTTTTGTTTTCAGAAGATCCACTTCTAAGGTGGTTTGTATACATGGCTATTGGCAGGAGACCTCAGTTCCTTGACACTTGGGCTTCTTTCCACAACACCTAACCGTGGTAGCTAACTTCCCCAACAGTGAGCAATTCAAGAAAGCGCAAGGAGGGATTCACATTACCTTTTACAACCTAGTTTCTTACGTTGCGTGCTATCCTTTATACTTTATGCTATTTGTGAGAAGTGAGTTGCTGTATCCAGCCGACCACTTGAAGGAAGATGTATCAAATTTGTAGACATATGTTTAAGCCACTACAGTAATTTTTTCCAGCTTCTCACTGGCATATTAGAGGGTGTTGAACACATGACTACAACTATTATTACTATTGGATGACTGATGCCACCACTGGACTACCTATAGTACAAAAGTTCCTCAATAAGGGCTATTTTATATTTTTGTCGTATATTCCAATACTCTTGCTGTCAGAATTCTTCCTTTCTAAAAGCTGGAATACTACAATTTAGATTCTATTCATGTTTTATAGAATATCTGTCTTTTAGAGATTATATTGAGAGAAAAAATCTGTCAGAAGTTTTCTCTCATAAATTACTCATTTTGGGTTTCTGCTTAATTGAGCTTTGACTTCTGTAAATTTATTTTTCCTTTTTTTTAGTAATGTTTGGATTGCTAGTCCATTATCTACTGTCTAGGATTATAAATATTGTTTATTTTGAAAAAGTTGAAATAGATTCAGGAAAGAAGAAAGTGATTATTAGAGTTTTCCATTGTAATTAGCTGCTTTCCTGGTCTAGCCATTTATCCATCATCTACTGTCTATGATTATAAATATTATTTATTTTGAAAAAGTTGAAATCGATTCAGGAAAGAGGGAAATGATTATTAGAGTTTTCCATTGTAATTAGCTGCTTTGCTGGTCTGGCCATTTACCTTACTCTTGATGCCTGTTTATCTCCTTGGCTCTAATTAATAACTGTGCATCTAAAGCTTATTTTTTCTCAACTTCCAAATAGAAATAATAAAACAACGTATTATTTTTCACACACAAAAGGGAGAATATATTTATTCAAAAATATGGCATGATGATATGCTTTGTTAATGGTGGTGGTATTGATGATAGTCTGAGAACCACAATCAATAAATTAGAAATTAGCAAGCATGTGCGAAATTTGACAAGTGATAATGGGTTCATTTGTGGATGGTAGAAAATGAATACAATTATAATTAAAAATGTTCTATTTTAATGAAATAACTATATATTTAGATGATAAAGGAAATAAAATTTGATAAAGAATCAAGAGAATTTATTCATTTACTGCATGTAGGGGAGAAATAAGAGTAAAAATGAATGACTGTGTACATCATGGTATTTGGACTAGAGGGGATCTAGTTTCTAGAGAAAGTGGTACTTTTCTTTTCTACATGATGAATTTGAGGTGATGGTAGACTCTATTGCTGTAGCTGTCGAACAGCAAATGGAATTAGAAGATTGACACTTCTGAGAGAGAGGATGGTAGTGGATATGTACTTTCATTTAGGTGACAATTGACATGAAAAAAGCCAGAGCAGAGGCCTGAATCTGGGGTTAAAACACTGTATTTATAGAGTGGAAGAATGAAATAGAGCCAGAGTCTCATGGGAATTATGACATTCATTTGTCATCTGATGCAGCACAGGAATGAGTTTGGATAAAGAAGTAGTTTGTAGTTAAATAAGGAATACAGTTCAAGAAAGATGATTATGGAGAAAATACAGTTAGTTTGAAATGGGACATGAGAGTAGTTAGACAAAGGACATAATGAAATAAGTTAAACAATGAGTGAAATCCAAAGAAGTGGTTAGTAGGAGTTTAGTAATGACGAGTTTGAAAAAGTCTGTGTAGAAATTCACTAGAATGACCACAACATAAAAAACAAGATTTAAAATTTGGATAGAAGAGAGGAGCTAGCATATGGAGAAACTGGAACTTAAATACATTAGATGTGTGGATATCCATTTCACAGAAACCACTTTGGAAAATTCTTTGGCAGTACCTACCCTACAATCCAGCAATTTCTAGGATATTTCCAACAGAAATGAATACATGTCTCCCAACAGACACACATTTTTATTCACAATAGTCCTTAACTGGAAACAACCCAAATGTCCTTTAACGAAAGATTGGATAAATAAACCGTGGTATATACATACACAGAAAACTACACAGCAATAAAAAGAACAAAATACTTCTGTACGTAGCAACAATTATATATCTCACAACTATAGTGATGAGCCAAAGAGCCCAGATGGAGAAGACTACGTGTTAAATGATTCAATATATATGAAGTAAAGGGGTAAGTAAATTAGCCAAAACTAATTTATAGTAATAGAAGTCATGACAATAGCTACCTTTTGGGTTTGGGGAATAGCCAATGACTCAAGAGCATGAAGATGTGTGGATAAATACTAAAAAAGCAAAAAACAAAAACAAAGATTAACAGTGCATGTCAGAGATAGCTGAGGAGAGAACAGCTGAAGAATTTAGTTAGACAGAAAGCCAAGTTATGGGCCTATAAAGCTGGAATTCAAGATATGGAAACCAGAAGGGCAGAACAATGATGCAGAACTGTATAACAAAATAAGGCATTGGAGTCTTTCTTGTATTCTCTTTGTATCTTAGATGCCTCAGCCTCCAATGCTGCTTGCTGTTACAACATAGAAAAACATTGGAGTGATTTTAGAGATGATTTTTTTGTGAATATGTCAGTAAAGTTTGTGTTGACTGTTGGTAACATTGTTCATCTACTGAAGCACTCTAATAATAAGAAAAGTGAATTGGAGCTTGAAAAAATTGCTGTGACATTGGAAGAAGAGAGAATGTAAATGAAGGGGTTAATTCTTGTCTGCCACTTTCTTCCTGGTGTTGCTGATGCCTCAATCATTCACTCAGAAAATGTTTACTAAGTACCTCTTATGTTTTGGACATTAAGCTGGGTACGAAGGATGTAGAGTTGAAAGACAGTGTCTGCCTTAAGGACCTCACAATGCAGTGGGGAAAATTGTCAAATAAACAAGTAATTCTTGCAGATGCACAAGTACCATGGAAGCATATAGATGATATAGCATATCAATTTTAAACTCATCTATATTCTCTGATTCCTTAGGTAAAGAGAATATTCTAGAGAATTTCAGGTGGTACACAATGCAAAGTTATGAAGCATGAAGAAAATGGTGAGACATGAGGCTGGAAAAGTAGGTAGAGGTCAGTAATGAAGGGTCTTGTATAGCATCTGCCCTTGGAGTCCTTTACACTTAAGAGTGGGCACATCTGGATTTGAATTCTATGGCTTGTCTGTAAAATGTATGAAAAAAGGAGAATAAGATTGGTATTTTTGTAAATTTACATTGGCAGCTGTAAGGGGTGTATGAGTCAGAGGGGTTCAAAATCAGATGCAGGAAGCTACCAAGGAGACTTAATTAAAGAAATTCAGGATGGTGAAGACAGCTTAAAGGGAAACAATTCTGCAAATAGAGGCGATGGGAGGTATAGGAAAGAGGGACTATGTGTAGGTCTTGTTGCGTCGCTGAAGGTGAGCATTGATAGAAAAGAAGACATCTAGGTTTCAGGTTTGCATAACCAAGAAAGAGTATACAAGAGAGGCATCAACTTTCTTTTTAAAACTGTTTGCATTTCCTATCAATTTTTCTATGCCATTTCATCATCTGCTCCTGTTCTGGCCAGAACCACTGTCTTTTCAATTTCCTGTTGCCAGCCTCTCTTGTACATCGGGAGCTCTGGATTAAAGCTTCCCAGCCACCCTTTGCTTCCTTATCTTTTTCCTGTCTTATGCTATTTAGCAGGCTTTTTGGATTTACTGTCTTGGAGAGGCTTCTTGTCATTGTATTCTATTCAACATTCTTAATTGTGTCTTTTTTTTTTTTTTTGGTCTCAGGTATCTCTCAAATTCTTTCCATTCCCACTTTCTCTAGAGCCCAATATAGCTTTTTATGCAAGACAGCTTGCTCCATATAGCCCAAATAATTTCTCAACATTTTTCCCAACCATGGTCCACACATCCCCAATAATTAACTCTTCTGTTTGGATATTTCTGGTTTTGGTTGAATAAGAAGAAGCGAAGAGAAGAAAAAAAAGGACTGCGTGTAATTAGAGGGAGAGTGAGTGACTTGGTTGCCCCCAGTAAATTTTTGTAATTAAATAAACGTTAAACAGTATGTTTCAGGTTCTCTCCATAATACCTTTGCTGGCTGTTTTATTTATTTTTGTAAAAGAACCTTTAAAGGTTATATCATATCTGTGATATATTATGCTCAGTTAAGTATTTGCTGAGTATTTAATATTGAAACATTATCTTAGACATTTACCGTGAAACTTCCTTTAAAAAGGACAAATTTTAACTTTGATGCAATTATTGCACTGTGTTCTTTGAACAATTTTAATCTTTCTAAACTCCACTTAATATTTCGCAAATACTTTTGTGTAAAAGGATAAAAACAACTTTATGCCAAACGTAGATTTTTCTTCTGCCTATGTAAAATATTTAAGTAACTTAATTTACCAAAAGCAGCAAAATAATTGTTAATTCTTTATTTTTGTTCCCTAAATAAGCAGCTTGTAGAGTCTGTAGGTTTTTTTGTTTTGTTTTGTTTTGTTTTTGAGATGGAGTCTCACTCTGTCACCCAGGCTGGAGTGCAGTGGCGCGATCTTGGCTCACTGCAAGCTCTGCCTCCTGGGTTCACGCCATACTCCTGCCTCAGGCTCCCGAGTAGCTGAGACTACAGGCACCCGCCACCACGCCCGGCTAATTTTTTTTTTGTATTTTTACTAGAGACAGGGTTTCACCGTGTTAGCCAGGATGGTCTCGATCTCCTGACCTCGTGATCCGCCCACCTCGGCCTCCCAAAGTGCTGGGATTACAGGCGTGAGCCACCACACCCAGCCGAGTCTGTAGGTTTAAGGGCTTTCAAAAGCTTTCGTTTCTTCAATTCAGTAAGATAATCATGTTTGCTATTGTAAATGAGGAAAAGTATGAGGTGATAGTTATAAAAAGAAGGATTCTATTTAGAACCCTATTAGAACTTCCAGGCTAATGGGAGAAATAGACGAGTACTCAATAATGCTATACAGTAATACCATATTATACAATTAGGTACTATAATTGAAAGTCTTCAGATGAATCGTTAGCGAACAAATTATTCTGAGCTGTTTTCCTGATTTGAATTTCTTTTCATTTGGTTCTGGGGCATAAATAATTGTGACACTTATGAACTGTAAGGTTGTATTTATATCAGAAAGTCAGACCTACAGAACAATAAGCAAAAGATTAGCAATCTGAAGAAAAATGGGCAAAGTGTAAGTAAAGGGATTTTATACACGCACACTCACACAAATGCACATATAAAAAGTGCTTATCCTTTAAATCAAAACAATAGTATAGCCTTTTTCACAAATGTATTTTTCACTGAAAAATAAATGCTATTTTTATAAAGAGTCATTTTAGGATTGTGATATTTGTCTTGAATCTATTTGAATCTAAATTGATTTGCCAGTTTTAAGAAGGCTATATTCTGTACACATTCGTTGAAAACTTTTAGGCAAGTGTTTGAAGAATGATATAATTTTAAGATAGATTAATCTTTGAGACTTTTGCATAGAGTCCAATAGATTTTTTGATGGATAAAAATTTTTCAGAAGTAGTTTGTCCTGTGATTGAAATGGATATGACAAGCAAATCAAATACTTTTTAGATTCGGCTTTCTTTAAGGTAGTACAGTTCTTCTTACAATTTAGCTGGACATAGGAAAAGGTCAAACACATTTTTGTTAAGAATTAGTTGAGGCTGGGTGCCGTGGTTCACCCCTGTAATCCCAGCACTTTGAGAGGCAGAGGCGGGCGGATCACCTGAGGTCAGGAGTTCAAGACCAGCCTGGCCAAAATTGTGAAACCTCATCGCCACTAAAAATACAAAAACTAGCCAGGCGTGGTGATAGGCACCTGTAATCCTGCCTATTTGGGAGGCTGAGGCAGGAGAATAGCTTGAAACCGGGAGGCGGAGGTTGCAGTGAGCCGAGATCACACCATTGCACTCCAGCCTGAGTGACAAGAGCAAAAATCCATCTCAAAAAAAAAAAAAAAAGAGTTGAAAACCTTTCTTGCCAGTAGACTTCCGTTAGGAAGCACTGACCTACTGCATTTAGGGTTTCATAAAATACTTCTTATGAGTTGATTTCCATACTGCTATATTTCTACATGTAAATTTACAACCATTTTCATGAAATTTTCTGCTAAATTAACTCACTAGTACTTAGAGAAGCATATTCTTATCTAAATTTGTTGAAACATAAATATATTAGAACAGCAGTGACCTACAAAGTAGCCTGTCCACTGATAACAAATAGCACCCTGCACTTGTCAATCTTAAATCAAAACCTAGATTTCACATAGACAAAGAAGACACACCTAATTATTATCTAAAAGCCAGACAGTTTCTCTTTCATCTTCCAAATTGGTTTATTGAATAAAAATGCTTTTGTGGCTTTCTTCAAGGTAATTGAATGGCTCCTGTAAGACTGTCTTGATATAATTTTATAAGAAACGATACATTATAAAGATGCATATACACAAATAAATTTGCCATCTTGTAGATCAAATAGACAGTTTAATGAACTAGAATGTGTTTCCATCTAACTGTTTTATCATCATATAGACAGAGTTGGAGCAATAAGTTGCCAAAAATATAGGTTCTTTATTGAGATTAGACCAATAAAATAAGTTACCAAAAATATAGATTCTAAGAGATTCTTTATTGCCTCTCAGTTCTCCAAATTAAACCCTGGATAAGGGGGAAGGAAAATAAAGAGGGCAATGATTGAAAAGTCAAAATTTTAGGGTATAAGCAAACAGAAAATGGGCTGCAAATAATGGCAAGTGGTTGAAGAATGATATAATTTTAAGATAAATTCATCTTCGAGACAGCTAAATAATACTTTTGTATAAAGTCCAATAGATTTTCCAAATCTTTCACAAGGGCTTGCTGTAAAAGGTAGTTATTCAGAAATAAAAAGGAACTCAGGGCAGATTAAATCAACTTCTGGAAATATATCTGAGTCCTCCAAATAAACCAAAAGGACCTATTGTAAATGGGATGTGGGGATTTCTTGAATGAAATCCAAATGTGTTCTTTGTTAAATAAATAGAAGGACAAAAATTATACTGACACAAAAAAAAGAAAGGAAAAATTGTTAATATGCATAGATTAGATTTGGCCCCAGAGATCTTACATCAAATATGACTGGGTTTGCTTGCTTTAGGAAAATTGTAAGGTAATATTTAGAAGAAAATTATACAGTGAGATTCAGCATTTCAATTTGAGAAATAGTGCTTTGGTTCTAATGAGCAGATGCTCAACTGTGGATTGAGAGACCTGATGCAATTAAAAGATGTTTTTAGGTGGGAAGAGATCATTCAGCCATGTATTGCCTGTCAGAGCTACCTTGGCCAGCTTTCTGTGTGACAGATGCAGTTAGATTTTCCTAAATCTATTCAGCCAGCCATTCATTTGGCAGCAGTTCCTCCAACAATAACTTACAAGACCTGGGTTTGGACGAAGACTTCTGTGTTCTTTTTTAATGTAACAGAAACCTGATGTGTCATTGCAGTGATATGAACATGCCTGATATTATGATGAACCCCAGTGACTTTTTAGGAGACAGAACAGAGTCTGAAATGGGAAACAATGGGGAGATATCTGATTAGGGGACTCTATTATAATCTAGGTATATATTTTCATCTATAAGTGTGTATTTGTAAATATGATAGATATAGAGAAAGTAAATAATCATAAATGGTGTATCCTAGATGACACTAATATTATTTTTAAAAATCGCAAATGAGGAAGCAGGTGCATCTTGAGTAGGAAAGTGCAGCTGTGAGACACAAAGTCATTTACTGTAGGCACAATTTGATTCAACTGATATGCTTTCCCTGGCCCATTCTTTTCCTTTTCTTTCTTCATTTCTCTTCAGGTCAGAGGCTGGCAGCATAATTAAAATTTGAATTATTTATGAAGAGCCATTAAAGTGGGTGGCTTGCAGATTAGTCGGAGACAGCAGAGCTGACACTAAGCTGCTTTTCTTTTACTCTCACAATAAACGATACCTTCACTATATGCCTTGAAAATAAACATATGAAGTTTAAGCTTTTAAAAGAAAAATATATAAAACATTGTGACCATTTACATTTGCAAGCAAACATAAGTGAGTATCTATAGTCATCATAATGTACAAAAACAGATCTTTTGTGTGTAGATATATACATAAAAAGTGACTTTCTGCCAATAATTCATCAATATTGAATAGGACTATAATTACCAAGGGGAACAATCTTTTGTAGATATATAAAGATAAGACTAGAAATATAAATATACACACATGGGTATCATTAAGTGTGCATTTTCTATTTAGACAGGGACATTGAAACAGTTCAGAAACATCTGTCACCAGCATGATGTGTTGAGAAGCAAAGGAAATGGAAATGGGTGTCTGTTTTCTCAAAAGCATTAGAATCTGTAAACATAAACATCCTTTTTAAAGATCTGCCAATTTAGAATGAGTTTATGGGCTTAATGCAATTTTTAAAAACGGTGACAGCCTACATAATCATGTTAAACTAGAATATTTTCCAAATTTTCAGAGGAAAAAAAAAACCCATATTATGTGTTTATTTATAGCCTTATCTCAGTCTTGGAGGAAAAAACATATTGTAGCATGTTTCATTTCGCAGAGATTGGGGTAATCTTCTCTCTAATTTGTTTGCCATACCCATGTAGATTTTATTCATATCATTTAGAGGAAAATCAAACATACCTTTGCTTTTGCTGCCTTTTTCTTCCTCACCATGAAAAATGGCCAATAATGATGGATAATAATTCAGATGGTACCAAAACAAAACGAAACAAAACAAAAGTATATCTATACCTTTATTTTCATTTTAATGTCTCTTTTAAGTTATCTCTAAGTAGAATATGTTACTAGTCTGTTGGAATAATCACTTTTATTTCATTTTTTAAAAAGTCATTCATTTATAATTTCAGAGTTAGTTCTGTGGATAGGGTTATAGGGGCAGAGGGATGTGATATCTTTCCTCACTCATCACCAGGGTTATAGCCCACACTTCTACAACAAGACAGGTTAATAAGAGAAAAGCATAACAAATTTATTCAATAAAGGTTTTAGCCAGGTGTGGTGGCTCATTCCTGTAATCCCAGCTCTTTGGGACGCTGAGGCAGGCAGATCACTTGAGGTCAGGAGTTCGAGACCAGCCGGGCCAATATGGTGAAACCCCATCTCTACTAAAAATACAAAAAAATCAGCCAGGCGTGGTGGTGCGCACCTGTAATCCCAGCTACTTGGGAGGCTGAGGCTGGAGAACTGCTTCTCCAGAGGTTGCAGTGAGCTGAGATTATACCACTGTACCCCATCCAGCCTGGGTGACAGAGCCAGACTCTGTCTCAAAAAAAAAAAAAAAAAAAAAAGTGGTGTTATGTGACATAGGAGCCTTCATAAATGAAGCCTCAAAGACCCAGGAAACTTGTCTATTTTTATGCTTAGGTTCAATGAAGAATGGACAGCCATGAAGAAATACGATTGGACAAAAAGGCATGATCTAATGGTGAGAGACCAAGGTGGGAACTCAGCAAGACCCATTTGCTCAGATTCTCCTTGGCCTGTTTGTGTAGCATTCCTTACTCCTGGGTATGGAGCAGGACCCCTTTTGAATGAAGGTGTTCAAAGGGAGAAGGGAGGAAGGAGAGAGAGTGACTCTTACAGGTTTCATGATTGCTTTGGGAGAGAAAAATTTTAGCTTCAATAACTGCCTTGGGGAAGAGGAATTCTGGTTTTTATGGCTTGTTTCATGAGAGAAGTATGAGTAGGAAACAGGAGGATGGGTGAAGTTCAGAAAAACATGGTACTGAGACCTTCCCAATTTCCATTAGTTCAAAATACTCAGCATGCCAAGGCATCATACTTTGGGGTATCATTTTCTGAGTCCTGACTGGGTCAATCTCATGTATTTTTTTAAAAGGAAAAATACAAAAGTGAATTTTTTTTAGTTGGCAGCAATGCTGTAGAAATAACACCATTCATGTTTAATTTTTCAAGTGTAGGCTAAAGTTTTCTCTGTTTATCTGGAGCCAGTGACCAAAGCACTTTTCTCAGCATGGTGCTATACATATGTAAAAGGATAACATATCTGTTTTTCTTTTTGTGTTTGATTGACGGATGGATGGATGGATTGATTTTTGAGACAGAGTCTCACTCTGTTGCCCAGGCTGGAGTGCAGTGGCACCATCTCAGCTCACCGCAAGCTCCACCTCCTGGGTTCACGCCATTCTCCTGCCTCAGCCTCCCGAGTAGCTGGGACTACAGGTGCCTGCCACCACGCCTGGCTAATTTGTTGTATTTTTAGTAGAGACGGGGTTTCACCATGTTAGCCAGGATGGTCTCGATCTCCTGACCTCGTGATCTGCCCGCCTCGGCCTCCCAAAGTGCTGGGATTACAGGCGTGAGCCACCACACCCGGCCTTGTGTTTTATTTTTTATATGAAACTTCCAGAGGTTACATATAAGTCAGTGAGCCTTACATGATAAAATAATAATAAAAAATAATAGCAACAACAACAATAGTTAACATTTACTAATTCCTGGTATTTGTCAGTATGGAAACATCACATGCTTTGTAGTCTTCAGGAGAAAGGACAGGCTTGTCAGCTCCCACATTAACATTTGAACTTGGTGTTACATCCAAAGAAGTCATTCAGGAAAGAAAGATGAACCCATTTTAACACGAATGCCAAAGTCATTGAAAGTAAAGTAGCAGTAGGATACCAGGCTTTACCAACACTGAAAAAAAAATTCCAAATTTTTTCACTTAGAATGAAAATTTTTTATCCATTTCAGATTTCCATTTCACCCTATATGTTGGTTATAATCTTTGCAATATGATTGCTTATCCTAGATTAGAAATGCATAAGTAGAATACTATCCTTATATCTAGGTGAAGTGACTGCCTTTATGATGTGGTATTAGGAATCCTTAAAAAGACAATGCGCCTTCTCGTTAATACTTATCTCATTGAATAGTACCTGAAAGCAGACTTTACTAAGGAAAGCTTATTAAAATGGAAATACCATGGCAAAGGGCTACATGTTAGATTCACCTCAGTCACACCTGGCTCTGAGAAAAAAAGAGTAGGATGGGAAGTTTGGAGATAAGATCTTACAGTCATGTGAACGTGCTACTTAGGAGAGGAAAGGCTATAACACAATGCAGGGTTTGCCAAAGTGTCTTCTATAGCATCCAGGTTCTGGGAGACACTACAAAAAGTGGTCCAGGCCGGGTGCGGTGGCTCACGCCTATAATCCCAGCAGTGTGGGAGGCCGAGGCGGGCAGATCACTTGAGGTCGGGAGTTCAAGACCAGCCTGGCCAACATGGTAAAACCCTGTCTCTACTAAAAATACAAAATTTAGCCGGGTGTGCTGGTGGGCACCTGTAATCCTAGCTACTTGGGAGGCTGAGGCATGAGAATCACTTGAACCCGGGAGGCGGAGCTTGCAGTAAGCCGAGACTGCGCTACTGCACTCCACCCTGGGCAATAGAGTGAGACTCAGTCTCAAGAAGAAAAAAAAAAAGGTGGTCCAATGTATTTTGGACATATTTTATTATATATATATATATATATACCTCCTCATAGAGTCATTAAACCATTGGATATATAAAAGATATGGCAAAATCCTACATTTAGAAAACCATTTAAGTTTGTTGAGTCTAATTCATTATAATACCTTTTGGAACTAATATTTCCCTTGAGATATTTTTGATGTCATTGTTAAAAACAGGCTTTGCTATTGAAGCCCTTAAGACAAAATCTGTTTCTATTAAACTGAGCAACCTTGGGCAAGTTATGTAACCTTTCTAAGGCCATTTATTCAGCTGTAGACTAGTGGAAATAACTTCTACTCACATGATTTGTATAAAGAATGGGATGCCATATGTAAAACTCTTACTGAAATTTTACCGTATAGTCATTTGATACTAGAGAGGCTGATGTCTTTAAAGTCATATTTCAAAAGTTTGCTTAGGGTTAACCATGTGTAATTGAGTCTTGCTTGAATTACATGCTCATTATGACCTGGTTATAGCATTACTCCTCAAGGAAATCTTTAGTTCCCTATAGTAAACAACTTGTTTTTGCCTACTTGGTATTTCTTTTCACCTCTTATGGAAAAAGTACTTGTATTCCATATGATCCTAGTGAGATTATCAATAATGATGTTGATGATCATATTGTTAATAATAACTATACATGACACTTGCTAAGTGCCAGGCATTGTTCTAAGTGTTTTGTTTTATTTATTTATTTATTTATTCATTTATTTATTTGAGATGGAGTTTCACTCTTGTTACCCAGCCTGGAGTGCAATGCTATGATCTTGGCTCACTGAAACCTCCGCCTCCTGGGTTCAAACGATTCTCCTGCCTCAGCCTACCAAGAAGCTGGGATTACAGGCGCCCACCACCGTGCAAAGCTAATTTTTGTATTTTTAGTAGAGATGGACTTCACCATGTTGGCCAGGCTGGTCTTGAACTCCTGACCTCAGGTGGTCCACTCGCCTCAGCCTCCCAAAGTGTTGGGATTATAGGCATGAGCCACCGTGTCCAGCCCTAAGTGTTTTAATTCATATAATTCTTATATCAACCCTACAACATACCTACTATAATTATATCAATTTTAGAGACAAAGATCCTCAAAAACAAAACAGAGGTTAAGTAACTTGTTCAAGGTTATAAAATAACTAATAAGTGTTAGTCAGTAGTCAAACCAAACCTAACCAATAGGGCTCTAGTCTGAGCTCTTAACCACTGCAGTTTATGCAGTGAAGGGCCCCTGTTCCTGTCTCCCCACCTATGTCAGCATGAGCATGTGACCCAAGCCAAGCCTAATTTTGCAGAGCTTTATCCTTCCAATATTTGTGTTCCTGGATGTTTATAGTTATGTCTTTCTGCTTTCTTTCATCACTCTGTAGTATTTAGGCCTGAAAGTAGTATATAGTTAATATCGCATTCAAATTCAGGCTTATAGCCCTAATAACTCAAATGTGTTACCATAGAAATATTTCAGAGAGATTCACATGAAAGCTTTAGACTGCTCATTAGTATTCCAAATAACAAATGTGACACGAATGAGGTATACTTATATACAGAAGGACACTAAAATATTTATAATTTAAAATAAAATTTAAAAACTAAATTTTACATTTTAACCCTATTACAAGCTAAACAATTTGGGTTGAGACCATACATAATGGTTCTTTCTTGGATAGAAGCTGACAATCCATAAAAGGCCTGCCTATATATCTGTCTGTCTGTCTGTCTATTTATCTCTCATCTGTCTATTATCATCTATCTATCCATCTCGTTGTTTATTCAGGAATCAGATGTAGGACTTTATTTTTTAAGAAATTACAACTTTCTGTCCACGTGTGGTGGCTCATGCCTGTAATTCCAGCACTTTGGGAGGCCATTTGGTGGATCACTTGAGGTCAGGATTTCAAGACCAGCCTGGCCAACATGGTGAAACTTTGTCTTTACTAAAAATACAAAAATTAGTCAGGCATGGTGGCATGCACCTGTAACCCCAGCTACTGTGGAGGCTGAGGCAAGAGAAATCACTTGAACCTGGGAGGCGGAGGTTGCAGGGAGCCGAGACTGGGCCATTGTGCCACTTCACTCCAGCCTGTGCAACGGAGCGAAACTGTCTCAAAAAAAAAAAAAAAAAAAAAAGTAAGAAAGAAAGAAATTTTAACCTTCTTCTAATAAGCAGAAAACACATTTTCAAAAGTATTGGCTTATGTATTCTTTTGGTTGGTCAGATAAGTGATTATTGACCAAAAAGGGAGAACATCATCTTTTGAAGACAGAGGCATGATTAATATTTAAATACTTTGAAAAGAGCTTTCTTGGTGATGTATTTCATCTTGCCATGCACAATTGTTTAGAGTGATGCTCAAGGTTTTAAGCTAGGAAATTCTTGGTTTGTCAGAGTACTAGTGGTTATGAACTGGGAGCTTTAGTTCTATATAACGTCTGACTCAATAAAGTTTATGTAAGGCTGGAGGGCTCAGATGATGGACCTTCCAGGAATACTCAAGAATTGAAGCTCTTTTTAAGGACAACAATGTGTACAGTTTTTTTCCATTGAACTGGACGGCCTTACATGTTTTCAGACTGGCCAAGGAACTATTTATTTGGCTGAGGTCACTAAAGCTCTTTTTTTTTTTTTTTTTACTGCCTTCTGTCTGAGGAGAAAGGAGTAAGTGAAAAAGAGAACTGTAATTTATAAAGGAAATGGGAAGGAATAAAAGGCATTTTGAGCACATACTGTTTAGAATGGATAGTATTTGATTTACTTTAGGCATATGAGTGGAGTGCTGGATTCCTTCCTCTTTGAACTCCTGTATCTTCAAATTTTATCTGTATCCACCTGTAGCTCTTTTCCCTCCAGTCCCAGAAAAAGTGTCCTTTCTTCTGTAGAAGCGAATGGCTTTACCTGCTTTCAGAAGCATTTGCCTCCCATCTCTTCCAACACTGGGGTCTCCCTCCACCAGCAATCACTGCTTCTATTTTATTTCTATTCTCTTCCATGTTACTGACTCCTGCCTCAAAGTTTATGCATTTATTAATTCTCTAATCTCCCCCATCTTTATAAGAGAAATCTACAAACAAAATAAATATGATTAAAGCCTGTAGTCTTTTTTAGCTAATATGTTTCTTCTCTCTTTCACTTTACAGCCAAGCTTTTATCAGAGCTCCTAGATTTTCAAATTTCATACACCAGTATTTTTTTAAATGTGAGAACCAGTCCAGATTCCTAACAATTGTTATATCTCACCAACTTAATGTCATGAAAGAGAGGATATTATAACACCACAAAAGGAGGAGAGACGTTTATGATTATTCCATTTTGACAATGTTTTATGGTTTACATAGTGTTGGAATATAGAATTCTTACTCTCATTAACTCCTGTATTTCTTTATTGTGATCTCATTGTTGCAGCCAGTGCCTGTAATTCACACTTTAGGCATTACCACATTGGCTTTGAATCAAAACGAGTACAATTTGATTCAGTGGATTGAATTGCCAGTTGTAAATGGAAATTATCCCAAGATGCGTATGCATTTTTCCCTGAAAATAGATGATTGGCACAGAATGTGTGTTTTCAGTGTCAAGACAGGGGTAATGTATATGATTAGTGGTAAAAATATAGACTGCTGTGGGCTTGGGGCCAAAATCCTGTCTTGTATTCTGTGCCAGTCCCTTTGAGGAGAAGAGCTGACTAGAGCTGGTTTGCTCAGCTGAAATGCCTTATGTAAGCTACCACACTGAGTCTCATAAAAGGAGAGGAAAATGAACTATTTTCTTGACTGAAACTCACAGAAACTTTATTTTTCTTTATGATGAAAAATGTTAAAACTTGACACAAATACAAAAAATGAAGCCACTGTAGTAAAACCTGGATAGTACTGGGAGCAAAACAAACCACTTCCAAATTGTAATAATTCAGGTTAGTTTTGTTCCTGCCATCCTCACCATTGATACCATCTCTAATTAAATCTCAGCACATAGTTTAGGTGAAGTAATTACATTTTTGAAACTCACTATAGTATATATTATTTCCAATGACAATAGTATATTCACAGAAAGTACCAAGTATTAATAAGTCAAACATTCTTTTGTGGAATGTATCTTACCTAAAATTGTTTTGCTTCATATTTTAAATGCCTTAGAGATTCATATTATTTTAGTTATTCATGCTTTCCTTTTGTCAGAATATGATAGCATCTTCTAATGAATGGTTCCATTAAGGGTCTTTGTCCTTAAGCTTTAATTTGTAAGTCACATATTTTCTAAATAAGACAATAAAGTCATTAGTAAAGATTCGAATATACTTTAAAAACAATTCTCATAATTCTATATTACCATTCTTTTTTCTCTCTTTGCTGTATACACTATACATGTAAAATATCAGTGTGTGCCTGTATTTTCCTACACCATGTAGGCATGCAATGATTACATGCTCTTCATAACCAGTATTTCTCTATGGCCAAACTTAATGTGATTTTTAGAAAAAAGTATTAGATAATACTCACAATGAATTGTACAATGTAAGAATAAATTTAGACATTTATATATTCTTAGTACCTGGCAGCTTGAATTGAATCATTCCACAAGAACTTGGAGAGAAGATCAAACTCTGATAGTCAAACTTTACTTATTTAATTTTATTTGATTTTTTTGAGATGGAGTCTTACTCTGTCACCCAGGCTGTAGTACAGTAGTACAATCTCGGCTCACTGCAACCTCCGCCTCCAAGGTTCAAGCAATTCTCCCACCTCAGCCTCCCGCCACGCCCCACCGCCATGCCCGGCTATTATATAGGCACCCACCACCACGCCTGGCTATTGGTTTTTCTTTTTTAAGAGATGGGGTTTCACCATGTTGGCCAGGCTAGTCTCGAACTCCTGACCTCAAGTGATCCGTCTGCCTTGGCCTCTCAAAATGCTGGGATTACAGGTGTGAGCCACTGCACCCGGCCTGATAGTCAAACTTTAGTTCATGGCTTCTGTCACTCAGTGTGTGTACTTGCACAGGCACAGGCACATACACACACTGGAAGGTGGAAGCATGATCCTAATTAACCCAGAATGACTATTTCAGTAACTTGACTGAATGTATTAACTTACTTAGGGCATGAAAGTACTAAGCTGTAGGGCAGTTGGTCAGTAATTCAAACAAGGAAAGAAGGGACATCACAGAAGATTGCCAGTGAGCAATCAAGCATTACCTCTAGAGAAAGTATTTAGTTATCAGTCTTTGACTTTTAGGTTCCTGGATGTATCAGTATATTCTGATTGTTCCCATTAATTCTTATATCAATCTAAGGCCTCTTGTTCTAATTCCAGGCTCAAAAACAATTTTCTTTTTATCATTGGGCTTTTAAAGAAGTTCTGCCTGCAGGCAGATAATGTATAGAGTATGCCATCTATGAAAATTAAGGGAATGAATTTTCTTGTAAATAATTGACAGTTTCTGTTATACCAACTGTGTTGGTATACCAATTATTAACTGAGTTAATTCTTTCTCACATGAAATATTTATAAAGTGCTCACCTTTGGAGCTAGCTTTATTATGTACTCTGGGGATACATATGTCAAAGAACAGACAGACAAGTTGCTTGTCCTCAAAAAGCCTGTATTCTAGAGTAGTGAGACAGACAAGATGCACTCACATTGGGAAAAACACAGTGGAGGAAATGAACATAGTGATAAGATGCAGAGAACTAGTGGAAGAGGGAAGGAGCAGTTTAGCGTGGGTGGTCGGGAGGTGACATTTGAGCTAGATATGAAAGGCTTGGAACTTTTGTTTAGCAAGTGAGGGGAAAACAGTTTTTCAAGCAGAGAAATCCAAATGGTCAGAACAGGTTAGGATTTGAGTACCTAAAGGACACCAGCGTAAGATGAAGCCGAATAGCTAGGGAAAGATCAGACTGACTAGAACCTTGCAGATCTGTGAGTTTGGATTTTTTTCTAAAGGCAATAAATGAATACATTTTATATCTACATCTGGGAGATGTCCACTCCAAGAGTACTGATGAAACCAGAATCTAAGTTTGTAAAGGTGAAAGACTGGCTCTGGGATGTGGGTAATTGAACAAGGTAATGAACTGTACCCTATGAGATCTTTTGAAGCCAGTTTCTCTCACAACCTGTGCCTTTAGACTTTCCCTACCTATGTTAGAGCAAAAAGATGAATGATAGCAGAAGATTATATGTATCAACAGTGTTGCATAAAATGTCATACTTTTGATGATTATTGCTTCAAAACATATAACTGATACCATATTGCTAACTCAGAAAATGATATGCTTATTTAGGCAAAGAAAGGCCACACAATCTAAAGGGATGTAAATGCTTTTATTTCTTCCTCCTACCACTAGGAGTTTCCACCAAAACGACGCTTAAGAATTAGGAACAGAAATAATAGGGTGACACTTAAAAGCTGCTAATAGTAACCATAGGTGATGATGGATGTATTAATTAAAGTGTCATAATCATTACATAATATATATATTAAATCATAATATACACCTTGAATATGTACAGTTTTTACTTATCAGTTATACATCAGTGAAGCTGGAAGAAAAAATAATAGAGCAAAACAAAGAAAGGTTTAAAGCAAAGTGAACCAATAAAAGGTATATGAAAACAAGTAACCTTTTATGGTTCCTTCTCCCTGCAATTACAAACATATGGTAGTATACTTTTTTTTTCCTACTAAGCACATTTGGGAAAACACAGGATTTATGCTGAAAGTTAAGTTATTTTGTCTGTTTTATATTTATTTTTGAAAGGACAGAAAAAGAATTAACCAAATTGCGGAGATGGATTGGGGTAAGGGAAGATGTGATCTTTTAAAACTTCTAATGATGTATAATTCGATGGCACCCTGTTTAGTATGTAGTGAAGCAAAAATATGTTTACTATTTATTTTCGGTAAATCAGAGATTAGATGAGTAATCTATTGGTAGCATCAACTTTTAATGCTTTGTTTTTAAGTTGGAATAGAAACACTCCTAAAGCACAGAATCTAGGGGAGGGTAAAGCTATTCATCAAACAGTGTTGTCAAGAAAACAAAAGAGTTTATTTCTTTCCAAAAAAAATCTGCCATCTAAAAAATATTTTGACCTCATGTTTCTTAGCCATGTGGGAACATACTAAATTCAAGGTTCAGTAGCTTCAGGTAATCTGCTCTGAAACCTTGCAAGTTTCTGGAGAATAAAGACCATATATACATTATTTCTAGTGTAAAAATCATGTAATATCATAAAAACACATTATATGGGACCATGACATTTATTAAACAAAAAGTTATATAAGAATTTAACATGAAAGATCATTAACATTAATGGTCATTTATTTTGTATGCCAATATCTTAAGACTTCTCAGATTATTTTAGTTTATGTTACTTTTGTGTATCAAAATATTTATTGGTATCTTTTAGATATCCTTGTAACTTGAAACCATCTTCCAGAGCCAGTTTTTCTCATCATGCCCTTGATGAAAGTTCTTGAACATTGTGTGATACATGCAGTATGACAATACCTTAATTACAAAGTTCCTTTCTCTCTTCATGAATCTCCTTTTCAGTAAAATGTAGAAGTCTGGCCATGGCCCTATGCCTGCCTCACATGATGCGCTTATCATTTCTGGTCTGTGTTTCTGTCTTCTTGCTTTAGATTCTCACAGCCCTGTGATTTGATTCATTTTCCATACTACTGTCGATCATCTTTTTCAGATTCAAAACTTATCATTTTTTCTATCCCAAATTCTGTAATGGTTTCTCATTCTCTTTGTTATGAACTCCAAATTATTTTGAAAGTCAAATCCAGTATAAGCCCTTCTTCTCCAGCCATTCCTCTCTATAATCCACTCACACTTCCATTTCCCTGAATGTTCACTTTGTGCCCTGACCTTTGAACACCCAAATTTTATTCCTCAGCTGGTTAACTTCTCATTCTTTAAAATTGGGCTTTCTCCACAGAACCTTCATACGTTTTAGCCTCTCTTATCTCTCCCTCAATCCACCCTGCCAGCTACCACAATTTGTGTCTGGGTTAAGTGTTTTTTTTTTGTTTGTTTGTTTTTGTTTTTTTTCCTGATGAATTCTCGCTCTGTCACCCAGGCTGGAGTGCAGTGGCGTGATCTTGGCTCACTGCAACCTCTGCCTCCCGGGTTCAAGCAATTCTCCTGCCTCAGCTTCCTGAGTAGCTGGGACTATAGGCACGCACCACCACGTCCAGCTAATTTTTGTATTTTTAGTAGAGACAGGGTTTCACCATGTTGGCCCAGATGGTCTCGATCTCTTGACCTCATGATCTGCCCGCCTTGGCCTCCCAAACTGCTGGGATTACAGGCGTGAGCCACCACGCCTGGCCAAGTGTTTCCTCCTCTTGCTTAAATAGCATAGTTCTTATCAAATGGCAGTGACATTTTCTAGTAGTGTAACACCTACTATTTTTGTAACTCCTTGAGGTCAGGAACTCTAAGTCTCCACTGATGAGTGCAGCGGGCATTCAATAAATATATGCTTAATAAATGAGCCAATGCATGTTTAATTAAGAGAGTATGGATGGTATAGTTGTGATAAGGGCAGACAGGCCTGCCAGTTTTCAAATATTGGCTCCACTACTCATTAGCTGTTACTGAAAGGCAAGTAACTTCACCTCTCTTTACTTTGGAAAAATGAGTGCTATAAGCATAACTACCTCAGAGCATAGTTGTAAGGATTACATCAAGCAGTTTGCAAAATGCTTGGCCTATCATCAACACTCAAATAAATGTTTATTATTATTATTGTTGCAAAGGGAAGACGCTTACTGAAATTGAGTTTCTATTTTGCCCCTTGCAAAGCATACTCGCATTCTCATTTTAAAACAAGAAGAATAGGGTAGGATTTTTTGGAAAACAGTCATTGTTATATTGTCTAATAAATAAAATATAGTAAATGACTTAAAAAATTGAAATCTGTTGTATTTTGAAAGACACAGATTGGGGTATTCCAAAGTACATATATTATAGAGAAATAAAGTGATAATCACTAGGCTTTTTATCTTGCATGTCCCTTGTAGTTCTGCGACTGATAACTGTTTATGGACAAAAAATGTTAAAGGTTGCCCATGGGAAGCTAAGGATGTGTCATCAGATAGGTCCAGATTTGCATCCTATCTCCTGCTCCTTCCAAGCTATGTAACCACTAATGGACTACTTGATATTTTCTAATTGGGAGTTATTCTAATGAATCTAATGTATGGCATACACAAAGCTGGAAAAAGATTTTCAATGTATGGCTCTGAAAATGAAAAGAACAGAGGGCATAATAACATCAAATCACTTACATACCTAGAAAAGCAACGGAAAAAAGCATTACAGCTTAATCCTTTCACAGCCATATTGTCCTTGGGCAGATAACCAATGGAGTAATTGCTTTACAAGGATCTAGTTGTCACAGCACAATGATAATACATTGTACTCTTAAATTATTTTATATATGTGTGTATGTAAATATTTCCTTTGAGGTACCATGAATGTACAATGAAATGCACAAATCTTAAGTGTGAAATTCAGTGAGTTTCGACAGAAGCCTACAGCAATGTATAACAAATTCCTATCAAGATATAGATAATTTCCAGTACCTAAAACATAGTTTTGTGTCTCTTTTTGTGATTGTTCTTAGTACAGGATTTAAAATTTCTGTTTTCAGATATCACAGCAGCAACCTATTTTAGGTGCTAGTGCATTGATCATTTTACAGGCTTTTTAAAATTGTGGAAATTATACAAGTGGCAGAAGCAGGTGATTTCTGGCTTTAATACTGTTCAGTAACTTCTTATTACATCATGGCATTGAGAGATGGGAGATACAGGAGAGTATGAGAACAGCATTCATTATTATGTCCCCTTGCTTAAAGAAGATTTTTGAATACAGATACAGATACCTGATTTGTTATGTGTCATATGACTGCTTCTTATAGTTTTTGGCTTTATTTATTCAAATAAATAGATAAATATGTATAACAGACTCTCTAATTTTTGAAAATATATGGGAAAAGGTTATTAAAAATGATAGAAATCAAGTCCTGAGATATTCTTGTGGCAAACTGTAAGTGATTTTTGATTGCTGATAGTCTGGGAAAAATGCTAGTGATAGAAAGCAATTATTTCATGTGACAGGTATTTGAAATTACCAGTAAACCAGAACTCTTGTGAAATCTTTTCAAGAAAAGAAGAACAGACAAAAGGGCCTTTATTTAATTTCTTGGAAGTATGCTATGTACTAAAAGCAAAATGCTAAGTAAGAAATTAAATTAAAATAAAGTTACTATATTATGATGTTAGAAGTTGGTATTTGTTAAAATTTGAGATCTAACACATAAAATTATTGGTTAAGCAATAACAATAGAAGCTTAGACTCCTACTAGAATAGTGAATCTCCTCAGAGAAAAGATAATTAAAGCCACTAGGTGCAGATCCCTAAGAATTGCCTGTATGTACCTAGTTATGTGATGAAGTTAAAAGGATATTTCAGGATATATCCACAGGAAATTATATAAGATTTTGTATGTTATTTAAGAAACAAAAATGCTTTCCTACAATGAGAATTTATTTTTATAGGATCTCCTCTGCCTTATGCTTTTCTCTCTCCATGTAGTATTATAAAGCTTCTTTAAAATGCAGGAGAATTGCAGAAGAGCAGTAGAGACAGTTTTGCCCATTACTTACTACTGTGGTTTGAATGTATTCCCCAAAAGTTCTTATGTTTCAAACTTAATTCCCAACGTAGCACTGTTGGGAGGTGGAGCCTAATAAGAGGTGATTGGGCAATGAGGGTGGAGACCTCATGAATGGATTAATGTCAATGTCTCAGGAATGGGTTAGTTATCATGGGAGTGGGTTATTACAAATCCTGCCACTGGTGCCTCTCTCTGTTTACTTGCTTGCTTCTGCCTTCACCATGGGAAGACCCTCACTGGTGCTAGCACCATGCTCTGGGACTTCACAGTCTCCAAAACTGTGTGCCAAATACACTTCTGTTCTTTATAAATTACCCAGTCCATGGTTTTCTAATATAGCAACAGAAAATGGGCTAAGACATCTACTCACCAATCATTTTCCTATTTTCCCCCTTCTCAAAACTCTCATACTGTAACTGTCATAAAATGCAGATAGGATTATGTAGGATTGATCCTAGGCCCAGCTTCAGGGATAGGTTCTGATTGGTTCAGGACTGAGATAAAATCTGTCTAAGCCAATCAGCACAACATGCGTGCATGATTATAGAGATCACATCAAGGGTATTTTAATAGGTGGGTTCAGTATTATTGTTTGATGGTTGTGAGAATATGACCCTTATTCTCCCACTGGACGGATGAAAAGGATGATTTCAGGTTTATTTCCAACCATTTTGTAACTATGAGGTTAGCAATGCTGAACATGATGTGTTAAAGATAATGCTAACATATGAAGAAGTTAAGAACCAAGGAAATGTCTTTCTTTAGCCAGTCAAAATGATCTTTCATGATCTGGTTCTGGCACACCTTTTCAGCCTCATTTTGTTTGTTCCCTACATTTGCTTTTTAACCAAGCCAAATGATCCTGCAAAGAATTCCATTCCCGGATTATTGTGTGCTTTTTATTTTATCCTAATTCTTTTTTTCTGCAAGTCCATGTACCCAGAATCCTTTGACTAATTATATTCCTTGAATGCCTAGCCAACATTTATTCCTTAAGACTCAACTCTAGAGTAACTGTCTCTTTGAAGTATTTCCTAGTGTCTTTTACCCCGGTTACATCTACTGAGTATGGTGCTCCTCCTTTGTGCTCCCATGACACCTTGGGAAAACATCTATGTTGAATTTTAAGAGGGCATTTTTTTTTTTTTTTTTGAGATGGAGTCTCACTCTGTCGCCCAGGCTGGAGTGCAGTGGCGCGATCTCAGCTCACTGCAAACTCCGCTTTCCAGGTTACGCCATTCTCCTGCCTCAGCCTCCCGAGTAGCTGGACTACAAATGCCTGCTAACACGCCCAGCTAATTTTTTGTATTTTTAGTAGAGACAGGGTTTCACCGTATTAGCCAGGATGGTCTCGATCTTCTGACCTCATGATCCGCCCGCCTCGGCCTCCCAAAGTGCTGGGATTAGAGGCGTGAGCCACCGCGCCCAGCCACAAGAGGGCATTTTTTTTTTTTTGGCCTTTCTCTCATTAGAGCATGTTTAGGATAGGTGTTTGTTGATCACTGTGTCCAAAGAACCATCTATTCTTCCCCAGTGGTACTATAGCAGGATTTTGATCTACTGCATCAATGCTCTGTTTTATAATTTGAGATGCAGCTGCATTCTGTATTGTGCTCAAAGTATGGAAAAATTATTCTTCAATTGGCAATAGATGCAAGAAAAATATTACTTGGGTTTGCAAGGTTACCTTCAGTTGTTTGAAAATAAATCACTTTGTTATTCAAAGTATTAGCCTATGAATAAGAAAACTCTTGGATTTTCATATTCTCTTTCATATTTTCATGATTATTAAAATCCTCTTTTAAATGACTATGAAACAATGTGCTTGGGAAAATCAACAGCACAATTCAAATGGGGTCACCCCTGGGTGTAGTTTCTGTGTGGGTTAAAGAGCTGTCCTCTCTTCTCAGGTCAGCAGAAGGGCCTTCATCTCCAATGATCAGTCTTCCAAAAAGAGGGCCTAGGGAAAAGAACCGTCACAGAGACACGAATGGATCTATGGAAATCTTCCAACAATTTAGAAAAAACAGTCAAAGTGAATGCCTGATTGCTGAATGGGCATCATTAACCTTATGCATGAAGTACTTTATTATTATCATTTTATTATGGTTATTATTGTTATTATTTATACACATAGTTGTGACCTATGGCAACTTAAAATCTCCAGTAGAGTTACCAGTGGAGCCTCTGTAATATCTGCAGATGTTCTGTGCTTGGCATGCCCAGTGTTTTAAAGGTGGTAGATAGGTGGCAGTATAACTGGCTGTTTAATGCCTGTTGCTTAGTCCTGGCATTTGTGTTGTTTCCTGGTTTCATTTCCCTAAAATAGGGATAACTTGGCTTGTTCTAATCAGATATTAAAGTTTTTGTTAGGAAGGCTAAGGGACTTCGCCCGTCCCCCGCCCGGATTTCAGTATTTCATAGAATTCACATTTGTTTGTGGTACAGTATTTTTTTCTTTCCAAATTTTGGGTTTACTGAATAGTGAATTGATAATGTTAAAACATTACCAGTTTAATTTGTTTTAAGGAAAATTTAAAAACTGGATAAAAATTATTATGGAGGCTCTTTCCTTGTAGTTAAAATATTTAAAAAATGACTTTGTCAACCTGATGTCATCAAATCAAAACAAGCCTGTGTTTTCATGATAAAGCACTAGCTGATTCAGCAATGCATGCTTGGATTTACTTTGGACAGACCTCAGTGGGTCTTGTGAGAAGGATTGGGCCTTTTGATTTTCTTTCCTTTTTTTTTTTTCTTTTTTGAGACAGGGTCTGGCTCTGTTGCTGGAGTCCAGGGGTACGATGTCGGCTCACTGCAGCCCCCATCTCCTGGGTTTAAGCCATCATCCTGCCTCAGCCTCCCAAGTAGCTGGGGCTACAGATGCACATCACCACCGCTGGCTAATTTTTGTATTTCTTGTAGAGACAGGGTTTTGCCATGTTGCCCAGGCTGGTTTTAAGCTTCTGGCCTCAAGTGATCTGCCCGCCTCAGCCTCCCAAAGTGCTGGGATTACAGGTGTGAGCCACTGTGCCTAGCCTGGGTCTTTCTATTTTCATTTCCAGAGCCATACATCCAAATATGGCTAGAAAGAATATTGGTAAAGCTTTTACTGTCAAATACATTACTTACTGTAATTGTATTTCCCCACTTCATAATCAAAATTTCTATTTTAAAATCCCCAAAAGACCTAGAAAAGTAGAAAGCTAGCTAATATGGCTGACAGTCCGAAGACTTCTACTTGGACTCTGTCCAGCACATTTTGACCTCCCTTCTTCTCAAAGCTGGAGACTGGTGGATAAGCAATGGACCTGGAGAAGTGGAAGAAGACCCTAGATATGGGGTGTCTTCTTTAAGTGTGTATTTGTGGGGTGATGGTGGGGAGAGAGGTAAGAATGAATAATATGTTGATATACAATACTGACAGAATTTAACCAAAAGGACCCCTAAATTCCATCTCACTCACACCCATGCCTATGTCTATATCATCAGCCAAATATGGTTTTTTATTTTCATAAAGTTCAGAATGATCTGAATATTCCTGCTTTTAAGTGTAAAACACTTTTACAGAACAACTAGCTATTGGGTGAACTTCTATAGGTATCTCAACCATTTGTGAGCTGATCAAAGAAGAAAGTTTCTTCTCTTAGCCCCCTACCCTTCAACATTCTCCCTACTCTGCAAACAAACACATACACCTACACTCATACACTCACAGATCAGACAGGGCTTAAAGAAGAGGCTTTGTCCCATTTATGCTCATAAAGTATTTATTAAAATTAAATGTTTCTCATGCACTTCCAAAAATGTTCTATGATGTTTCTTAGATGTTCAGTTCTCAAATAATAGTAGATTGGTTAATGAAATATGATCTGTTTATGGTGCCAGATATTTATTGAGATGAACTACATTCACTTTCTGCTATCATATGAGCAAGAACAGGTGCACAAGTATATTTTTAATGTGATATGTATAAATTAAATGTATATATTAGTATCTCTACATATGCATAAATGTATAAAGATATATATATATAGATATATACATATCTATATATGCAAAGACAGTACTTAAGATGTTAACTGAGCAGGCTATAGAGTATTTGCTTATCAGTATTTTCTAGTTTTTTTTCTACAATAAACATGAGACATTTATAAAATAAATGAATATTCTTTGGTGTCTTTTAAAAAACCTAGCAATTTATTAGGATACTTGGACACAGAGGTTTAGGTCTGTGAAGGGATTATTATGACAGAATACAAATGATCTCTATACATAGACAATAGAATGTCAGACCTTTAATGAGGTGAGGTCACTGATAACTATGAAGTCATATAGAAAAAATTTAAGTTGAATGCTTACAATAAACTACAAACTATCATCGAAAGAATGTTTAAATATAAATCAATAGTTTATGTTACGCCAGAAGGTGAAGATACCGTGACTTTTATAAGAAACCATAACATACATGTATCTTTAATGTTACCAGTTTCTCCTAGATCAAAATGGAGAATTGGCAATCTTCCCTTTAAAGTGAATTTTACAAAACTAACCAGTTTTCTAAATTCTGTGTGTGTGTGAGTGTGTGTGTGTGTGTGTGAGAGAGAGAGAGAGAGAGAGAGAGACATTTTGTGTGTGTCTGGACAATCAATTTACAACATTTTAAATTACTGAATATTTACGAAAGTCTTCTAGGAAAATTTGGGGTTGTATTTTTTTATTCATAAAACAGATAATCTCACCAATTTTATCATATGCTGTGTTTAGTTACTCCATTATTAGAGTTTTCTTGCATCTTTGGAAATACCAAACCGAGGAGTTCTGTCCTCTTGGAAACCATTAAAGGCGACTTTCAATTGTGTAGGGGAGACTTCTGCAAGAATAAAGAATTATCCAGGGATGTATTCAAGACCAAAGCAAATTATGCATCAGTGCAGGGCAGAGTAAGCTGTAAGCCCAAGGGGATTCAGAGACTTTTGCCTCACCTGTGACGACAGTGATGTGAGGAAGACAGTAGACACTGACATTATGAAACCTTAATATTCCATGGCTGGCATAGTGTTTGCCACAGAATTGCTGTGCAAGCAAGACATTGTATTTCTTGTTTGGTGTCAGTGCTGCTCCATATATGGTGGAGGAAGCTTTATGCTTTGTTAGAAAATCGGCTCTGAGCTGTTGCTACATCTATTTTATTCCACTTTTCCCAAGTGTGAGAGGCAGTAATGATCAAAGATTTTTTCCTATGTATAATTCATGTGATTTTGATGGAAAGCACATTGCAATTGTCTGCAGCAGTGGAATATGGTTAAAATTATGCATTTTAAAATAATACTAGTAGTTGTGTTTATATAAGTATGTTAAAGTTGGAAAGTTGGGACTGTTAGGGAAAGATTGTGGAAACGGATTTTTAAATGGCCTTAGTGACATCACATGAAGGATGTGATGATACTTAAAAAAAAATTAAGCACTACTGTCCATGGAGAAAATTTTAGAGGACACTGGGTCAAGGATTCCTAAGTAATGAGGCTTATTCTTATTGAGAATAATTTTCCTTCATGTGACCTGTTTTTGTGTGGTGATTATTTTTGTAATCATAACCATTCTGTGCTTTTTTTGTTTTTTTGCTTGCTTTTTTTTCCCTTGCTTAATTTTATTTTCCTGTTATTTTAACTGATGTTAAGACATCAGGTCATGATATTATTTCACTTCCACTTGTTTTCCAGCATACCTCTTAGAAGTTATTAGTTGATTCAGTTTAACACAGGTTAGCACTGTTTGGTCTACTGTAGAAAACCAAAACTAAGCCTAAACATCCAATTTACCCCTAAAAAAGAGACTGCAAAGAACATTTTAAAATGCAATATGATTAATATTTTAGATTTCTTGCTTCTTCATGCTCACTTTCTTCGTTTTGTCTTATGGGATTATAGAAACGCCCTTGATAAATAAAATGATTTCTGGGTAGGTTTAGATAACTCATCCTTTAGTGTCATAAAGGATTTGAACTTAAAAGCTGATTAAAATCCTAATAAATGAAGCTACATATGAAGTATTATTTATCGAAATTAAAATGAAAATTTTAATAACAAGAATGCATGTTGTTTCCATGAAATGTTTTCCCTTGAGAAGTTTAATGTCTTTGAAGAAATAATAAAACCCACAAATTATCTCATTAATGTGCACATTAACTAATGAATGAAAACTCCCCTCTCACTTAAAGATACAAATCAAGGTGAAGTTTGAAAGAGTTTCTACATCTAAATTAATCTGTTAAAGAAAGAGTGAGCTCAGCCCAGAAAATCTTTAAGTCTTTGGTCCCTGTTTTCTTTATGAAGGCAGTATGAGATTTCCAGTCACCTTGGAAAATGGAAATTTTGACCTTTAAGTAAAAGAACCACTAACAATTTTTAAAAATTCAAAATTAGAGCTAAATGTAAATAGTTCTGTAATTTCACTATTTTAGGTTATATAGAATAAAGAAGAAGAATTTGGGATTCGCTACATGTAGTAAGAAAACTACATGTGTTTTCTTTTGTCTGCACCCATGTAGCATGGTGGGAGTATAGGTAAGCCACATGGCTTCCCTGTACTTCAGCCTGTTCACCTCTGAAGGGGGATCGTGACAACACCTTGTTCATGGGTTTGTTGTGGGGAATAAAAGAGATAATATGTGTAAAAACCAAAACAAAAACACGTTTGCTTGTCAAATAACAAGTATTTAGTCATTGTTGGTTACTTTTATAACAAATTGATAATATTAACTACTCACAATAGCAAGTAAATATTTGGATAGTTACTTGGGTATAATTGAGAATTTTGTGTCTCTATTGTAGAAAAATATGAGTCAATCATATGTCAACCATCTTTAAAAAATATTTATAAGGCATAAACTCTACTGCAGAATTGAATTTTAAAGGATCTGTGGCTAAAATCAGCCAGGATTCTTTTCTTGTTTAGAAATTTGTATGAAAATAAAAATTGTTTCTTAATGGTGCCTCTGAAGGGTGGGATAGTGGAGCATGTGGTAGCAGGGTGGAGAGAACTTGAAACAAAACAGAGGTAAAAGTTAAAGAAGAGTTTAGCTTTATACACCATCTTTAAAGGCTTGGTTTCATTATAAAACAAAATATCAGAACAGTTCAGTTTAAAATGTTTTTTATACAGAATTTAAACAGATATTTGGAATGCAAATATCTGTTTAACACATGCTAAAATGTTTTGATAACATAAACTGTCCAGAGTTGAAAGTACAGTTTTTGAATACTTTAAAAAGTTTCTGGACAGCCTGATTTATGGTTTTAAAACAAGATAAACTTTCATGGTACAATGATTATTTCCTAACCATTACACTAAATATGATTCTAAGGCATACCCTTTATTTTAATAAAATGTAAACAAAATACATTTTTTCTTGCTCTTACAAAGTATTTAATTTTTCTGCAATAAATTCAGTATGAGTCTGACTCATAAAATTGATTTGGAATGTGTGGATGTGTGTAATAGACAACAAACAAATCAAGAAAAAAATCAATGCAGTGACTCTATTTGGAGAAGGAAAATTTTCTATATCACATGATGAAAATTTCTTCTGTGTTATTCGATTTTCTGAATAAGATCTCTTGCATTTGACAGAAGTATGTTCTTTCAGTGATTACTGCTATAGAAGACTGAATGCCGGTTAGCATATGAGCAAGAAAAAGTTGACTGTATTTGAAAATGTGCAGCCAGAAAATCTTACTGGTAGAAATGAGTATAGATTACTTAAGATTCACAAATGAAATTCTTTGTTTGATGGAAAGGTAAAATAGCTGTAGTGAAGTTGAATATGAGACTTTAACATGTTTATTCTCACATTGTGAGAACTGCTGTGGCTGCTCCATATAGTTAGCTTCGTGTTAATTTCTTTTTCAGTTTTACATCTTAGATTACTTTCTTCTGAATGTGTCTCAGAGAGGCTAGAGAATTGATTAAAATATATTGTATTAAAAATTATTTTAGTATGATGTATTGTACACTCCCTTATACTGTTCTTATACGCTCCCTTATACTGTTCTTACTCTTGGCGATAAAATTCATTTACTGTTACTTTAATGATATTCAGATTTACATAATGTCAACTAATCCCTAACCTAAGTCATGTATGCCATTAGGCATTTTCACTTTTTTCCCCCTCTTAGCAAGCCTCATAGCATTCTTTTGAGGATAGATTTTATCCTTCTTATGCGAGTGAAATAATTTAGGAAGTTTGTTGGAGAATGATTTTAAAAGCTTAATATTTAAATGGCTAAATAGACTTCAAGAGGTGTCATCATCAGTCGCCTCTTATAGTCCAGAAAGTAATATGTTCTCTGTGTTAAGGTTTTCAATAGGACCATACTGTGAAAAATGACACAAATTTACCCCATAGGAATTAAAAATAGTAGCATATATTTCTGCTCTTACCTTGCCATTATATTAAATTAATACTGTTGATACAGTCGTATTTGCACTAAACATAGAAATTAATTACATATATGTGACTGGGCCCAGAATTAACCCTTCTGACCTAATTCCCCCCTCCCTCCCTTCCATGCATCCTTAAACATATACATACTGTCTTTCTCTTCCTCCCCCCTCTGCTTCTTTCTCCATCAAGCACTCTAGAATAATTAGGAGATTAGGATCTGAAATGTGAGATGGTGATGGTATAAGTAGATCTCTTGGGACTCCTTTTGTCATGAATCCCCAAATTGATCCCACAGATTTGAAGTGAATATTCCCAGGATGTTTGAGATTTCATTGTGGGGTACTGGCTTTTCCTCAGCTGTCTGACCTTAAGCAGGTCTGAAAAAGCTATTGAGTGTGGCTTCAAAAGTCCCTGAATTAATGCAAAATATAGTCCAGATTAGCACTATTCTCTCTGCAGTTACCTTGTGGTGTGGAGAATAAAATATAGAAAAGTAAAAAGTATTCGGGTCAAATACTGAAATATGAAGACATGGCTTTATTTTTAATAAGTGATAATCTGTTAATGTAAACTATTAGTAAATCTTACAAAGGTGTCTGATTCATAATCAGGGTCATAACTGCTGAGGAAATCTTAAAAATTATTTTTAATACACATGAGTTGTATCAGTCCTACATACAACTGGTAGAATTTTAACACTGAGAATTCAATCCCACTTCAAAGATGATTTAAGGACTGAGTGAGATCCCTAGGTTTGTATACTCTCCATTCAGTTAAAATCATAAAATATTTCTATAACTATACTTTATGACACCTTTTAAAGTAAGACCTTAAAGTTGCTTTTTTTTTTTTTTTTTGAGATGGAGTCTTGCTCTGTCGCCCAGGCTGGAGTGCAGTGGCACGATCTCGGCTCACTGCAACCTCCACCTCTCGGGTTCAAGTGATTCTCCTGCCTCAGCCTCACGAGTAGCTGGAGCTACAGGCGCGCACTACCACACCCAGCTAATTTTTGTATTTTTAGTAGAGACAGGGTTTCACCATGTTGGCCAGGATGGTCTTGATCTCTTGACCTTTTGATCCGCCCGCCTTGTCCTCCCAAAGTGCTGAGATTGGGATTACAGGCATGAGCCACCGTGCCTGGCCTAAAGTTACCTTTTAAGTAAAACATTAGTGATGTGTTTTAAGAATTTAGTAAAATAAATTAATTGATGAATTATTGGTACATAAAGCAATATAAAAGATATGGTTTGTGAGAATTCTTTGATGTATTTATACTGCCAAGTCAGTAATACACTTGTATTTGCCTCTAAACTTTGAGATTTTAAAACTCAATGTATGATTCATGTCCTTATGAAAGGAGGCTAATAGTTTTTTAAACTCACATAATAGATTTAGATCCAAAATATAAAATGAGATTATTAGATCAGGGTTGAAATTCAATTCCTGCTGGAGCTTATCTATGATGGCAGAATGGAGAAGATGAAGGGATATAACATAGATTGAGATCCTTTTCCTTTGTTTGAGAGATATTATTTTATTTAATAACCAAAATAAACTTATGAGGTCAGTAGTGTTATTTTTACTGAGGAGGAAACCAAGACTCATAGACATTAATTGGGCCCAGTGATGCAACTGGTATGCCTGAGTGCCAGGGATGGGGTTTAAACGTGGGTGTGTATGACTCCAAAGTCAAGGATCCTTTTCTTATTCCATAGACACCCTAAAGTGAGTCTAAAATTGTAGTTCATAACTGTTCCTTTGCACAATAATCTTAGTGTTATATTCATTTCTAATATGTCAATTCTTAGCTAAGCAAATAACATCTACATTATTTATTGCTTCTTTATACTTAATGTCCTAATCTTTTTACCATAGACCATGGAAAGAGCACTCTTATAAGCTGAGATCTCATAAATGTGTAGAAAACCTGAAAACGAGTCCCATCGTTGGGGTGGTAATGTGTATGTATACACATCAGAAGCACAGAGTCAAATTCCAGTAGACCCTGCAGATAGGCTAATGACCTCCAGTGGGGCCTTCCAGCCTTTTACAAAGTAATTCACTAGTCGGGAAAATGCAATTGACTCCTAATCTAATGAAAAAAAGAGACATTTAGGCTACATGACAATTTAGGCTTCAGTATTATTTCTGTGGACAACTCTTCCACTACCTTTAATGATAGGGGCTTTGATATTTTTATGATGGATATTGATAATATTATTCCTTGTCTCTTTCTAGTGAAAACCTTTGAAGCGCAAAGTGCTTCTTAAAGAGAACAATAAATTTACTGCAATAAATACATTTAAATAGCACAATTATTTTTACCTACTATTGTTATCACTACTAATGAGAAACTTTAAGGAAATGTGGGAGCATTACTATAGCGGTGGGATTTTTTCAGGGACGTGGGGTCTACTGAGTATTTAAAAAGTATTGTCAAATCATGATTGTGTGGAGCTAAAATTCTGATTTCCTTATGGTGCCTTCATAGAGGCTTGATTTTTTTTTTTTTTTTTAGAACAGTACACCACCAAATTTATCGTATTGGTTCCATATATAGCTTTATTTGAATAAGTTTTTGCCATTTGGGGGCAATAAGATCTAGCCATTTACCAATGAGCGTACTGATTCATATTCTTATTTTCTTGGCATAGTAGTATTTCTAAAATAATATTCTGTTTTTCTTAAAGATATTAGAGAAAAAGGGAGAAATGAATTTAACTAAAATTCATTGTAAAGATAAGCACAGTCATTACTAGAGTTTCTATTGGTTGCTATTTTCTTTTCATCAGTTGAATATATTACTTACCTCAAAATGTCCATATCCCAATATACCATTCATCTACTCAATGAGTTTATTTTCATTCAATAAAGATTGTTCCATATCTATCTTGGGTCAGATATTGTGATTAGTTTTGAGAATAATAAAATGAAGGAATCCAATTGCCCTGTTTATTCCCAAGCAATATCTAGTCTATTTGCAAGGACAGATCCATCAGAGCCAACTCTAGGTGTGGCATTATGTGATGACAGTTTTCATTTCAATAAACATTTAAGAGTGACTTCTGTGTAACAGACATACAGATAACACTGAAGATACAAAAGTGTCTAAGTCAAGATCCAAGATTCCTCTTCTCAAAAAACCTCATAGATTCTTCTTGCAAATAGATCAGTTACTACTGAATGTGGCTGAACCAATTTACACTTCCACCAACAGTGCATAAACGTTTCTTTTTTTTCTGCAACGTTGCCAGCATCTGTTATTGTTTGACTTTTAATAATAGCCATTCTGATGGTATCTCATTGTAGTTTTGGCTTGCATTTCCCTAATGATTAGTGATTTTGGACTTTTTTTTCATATGATTGTTGGCCATATATATGTCTTCTTTTGGAAAGTGTCTGTTCATGTCCTTTGTTCACTTTTTAATAGGACCATTTTTAATGTGACTTATTAGTAGCTTCATTATGTGTTTGCGAATGTCTGCTTGTGTGATATAATTTTGCCTCTCCCCTATGTTGTGGATGATTGGTTCACAAATTGAGGCGTCAAAAATAAGAACACATTCAAAAGGTTAGCATAAATCCCCTCGCTAGTGATAGCATGAGAAAGTGTGGGTATGTTACATGTGAGGTAGTGGTGGGACACTACTAGAAGACAGACAACTTAAATCTTATTCCCCTCTTATATGAATTTATTGTGTGATTTTCTGTGTGACAAAGTTTCAGGACCTCTATCTTTTCATTTCCTCATTCACAACAGAAGATAGTATCTATTTTATTTAACATGTAAGATGTTGAGGGGATGAAATTGGATTGTAATATATATGAGATAGTGTGTGGAAAAAAATATTGTGTAACTATAAGCAACCATGAGTAACAGTAATGAGTAGTAATGTTTATGTCATTTAACTGTACTTTATTCTTTATATTTATTTTTTAATTGACATCTTTAGATTTTAGGTAAGCTACTAATTGCACACATATAACTTGTGCTAATGTGTTTTATGGTTTGATGCCTTTGTATCTGATTCTTTTTAATATATAACAAAGCAACTAACATAGTGACCAACACATAGTGAAGTACTGAATATATATTTGAATACACTTTGTAAGTTACTTATAGGTTATAGCATATTGAAATTAAGCTCTTTCAAGACTCTCTGTCCTATCTTTGCAAATGCTTATACTTAATGTGTGTTTTAGCTTGCAATCTGTACTTTGCTTTCAGAAAATAATCCAATTAGATCAAAATGTTAATGTGAGATTATAAATTGCCCATAATTTGATTATAAAATAAGAAGTACTTAAACGAATAAGGTTTGAGACAACCTAGTCATACCTGATGTACAGCCCAATAGAACAAAATCACAGAAGATTGGAGGTAGGAAAAAAAACAATCTAGAAAACATGATATAAGTATATATCTGTGTGTGTGTCTGTATGTTTTGCCAATAACACATCACTCTGATGCCTTATGTTCAGTAAAAATTTGCTGATCTACCTTTAGAAGTTTTAGTTATTAGACTGTCTTTTTATTTCCTGTCTTTATTCAAATTGAAAATGTCGGGGAAAATGATTATCATTAGTTTAGTATTTTGAAATGTATTAAGAGTGGGAGACTTGTAAAATTTTTTTTAGAATTTAGAACATATTTTTTTCTGGTCTTTACTTTTTACATAATTTATATAAGGGTTGGGTAAATACCCAGCTATTTAAAAAAGACACTTTAAATAAGTACCAGGTTATAGAATTACTGTGGTAATTTTTAATTTTACAAGTGCTGGTTTATGATTTAAGTGGATCCATTAAAGGACATTTTTATTTATAATTGGATTAAAATACTGAGTTAGAAATGTAAATGGATTTAACCATGGTTGAGGAAGGAGAGTCTCTTTAGTAAGTTCCTAGTAATTGGATTATTTATTATTTTATTTCACTCTTCATACAATTTTAAAATTTAGAGTTAATATCACCTACAGTAGGTGGTAAATTAGTTTTATGGCATGAAAATCTGCCGTGAGGAAATATTAAGAACATGGTGAAATAGAGCTTAAAAATACTGTTTTTTCTTCTACTTTTGTTATATCAAGTTATAGCCTTTTATAAAAAGCTCAATGTAAGAAACACTACTAATAAGAAAGGGACAAAAGCTTTTAATAGCTTTGATTGAATTCCCCATTCTAATATTAATCAGTGAAGAAAATGCTTACTCTAAGTCAATTTTTCTGATATACAATTGGCTAGTGAAGAGATTAAATTATGAATGTCACATTTAATTTAAAACTAAAGAGAGAAATAGCACTATCACAGGGAATGTGCTCTTTTGTGAATGTCAAGTGCAACTTGTTGAAGGTCTTTTGAAAAACGTGTAGGAGAGATGTTGTTGTGCATTAGTTATGCATGTCTAGAGTACCTATCAGTTTGGAATACAGATGCCATATTATACTATTGACTACCACTGTTTTTGATATAGGTTGGGCCCTGGAATCACCCTCTGGTTTCCATTGGAATGGACTGAGCCTATGCCACCCTAAAACAGAGTGGATCCAAAGGCTTTTAAAATTTGTGCAGAAAATAACATTTGGCCTAGGAAGTTGGGTTTCACATTCTATAATTCGCTATTTATTGGTAACTTGTTAGGAGTTTCTAGAGAGGATTTTTCTCTTCTCCGTGGTTGCTTTTTCTTTTCAAATATTGGTTTCCCTCGACAAGGAAGTGCTGTATAACTGAGAATTTTGCCAAATGTTAGCCTACTCATTTCTGTTCACTCCTTGGCTTTTCACATAAGAATATGGTGAGGGTTAATAGGCTTAATTTATGTATACCTCTTCCACAGTTCATGGGCACATAGTCATCCGCATATAAAGCAGGTGATGAGTACATTTCCATTAGATGAATGAGGGGAATGAGTCATGGAAATATCCATTTCCTTAGTACAGAAACATTATTGGGGTTCATACACTGTAACATTTTAGGACTACATCCAGGCCATTCTTGTCCTCTTCTGTATTGTCCAGTTGGCTTATCATAATGTTATCTCAAAGCTGAAATATCCTCCAGCCACCAGAGTAGTTAGACAATGGTGCTTGGCATTTGAGGAAAAATCTTTAAAAAATGAAGGAAATCCAGATATTATAAAAACATGAGAATGAATATGAAAGATATGGCATGAAATTTTAAAATTAGAAGAGTCTAAGAACTTGTATCAATATTGTTAAAAGGATGAATATTTCTGTTGTTCCAGCATTTATTATTACTGTTATCAACATTTTGCTTCCTTGGCATAACAAAATTTAAAGTGATAATGTGAGGATGGCATGAGTGACTGGAAATTTAAAAGGATCATTGGATATAGTGTGAATTCATAATGTGGCCAGTGCTTTAGAAGCAGCGTGCCCCTCCCATCAGGGAAAGTTCATTTGCCTTTGGTGAGGATTCTGGATAACATCTTTGAAGGCACTAAAGTATTAACACAGGGCCACAGGTGGAACAGCTGGTTTAGTTCTACTTTATACTAGCACTTGTGTGGAATATTTCTTTCAGAAGACAAATGTTATATTTTTATCTGCAGAGAGGAGTTTATTTTGCCAAATGTACCAGAGAGAATATTTGAACAAAACGTTTATTGCTTTGTATAGTTTACCATTCCATCTGTTTTGTAATTTTAATTTAAAAAAAAAGAACATAATTTAAGCATATCATTGTTAGATGTTATTTTCCTTTTTTAGTGTGCTCACTTAGCCAGGGGAGCATATTTTGGTAATTTTACTCATTCTCAAATTTCACCTCAGGTCATCAGGTTAGCACAGACTGGAGGTGCATTTATTATTTCCCAAGTGATAAATCGCAGCACTTGAACAATAGTGGCTTTATTAATAATTCTTACAAACGATCATACTTAATACTAATTCTGTTTTAGATAAAAGTCTGTTTTGAGTTCAGAAGGTACAGAGATATGCCGGTTTTGGAGATAGAAGTAGGGAAAAGTATCTTGCTTCAAATGTGTAACATGTATGGGAAAAACCCGTGTGTTTCATGTTCATTTTACTTTCAAAAATCAGGTTTGTATGTTCCTAATTGTTTTCTTATGTTTACTTAATTTTTGAGAATGGATTGATTTTATTTTCAATGTTATCTGCTTCCTGGCATGCTTAAACAATTCAAAGAAGATAGCTACGGCCCCCTTGTGGTTAAATGATATAAAGTTGTCAAGATGGAAGAATAGCTATTTTTTTTCTAAAGTGATATTCTTGAAAATTCTAAGGCTGTGGCTTAAAAATCATAAAATTGTTACAGAGGCAATAAAGACATCAGTTGCTTATTTAATCAACATAAAGTCAAACATCCAATTTTTTTATGTAAATAGGTAACTGTTCAGGCTGATTTGAATAACATCTGCATAATTACTTTCCTTACCCTACCCTCTGTGACATTTTAGTTTAGATGTATGGGTAAGGTAGTAAAAAATATATTTTTTATGTTGTTGAATCTTAATTATAAATAATCTAATATTTAAAACCTATTAATATAGGAAGATGTGACACAGCATATATTATGTATGTGCTTTTGATAGTTAAATCCTAACATTTTCATTACAATAATTATCTAGTTCCACACATAATTCATTTTATCCTCCATTAGGGGAAGCATCTTGAACCATTTCAGAGAAATGTAAATTTCAGAGAAAAGTAAATTATTGAAGATTTTTCTCCTTTGTTTAGTGTTTTATGTTCTACATAAGGATTAAAGAAGTTGCTATCAGGAAGTGTACATTTGAATGCATACTTCAATTAATAATTTATCACAAATGGGATAAGTAGTTGCTCTTTTCAAAGTTGTGATAAGACTTTAAATTTTTTATATCAAAAAGATGTTGAGTTTGAAGATTTGTATCCTACCTATGGAAACAACTTTATATACTTAGAAAAAATAATCAGGATTTGGGCCAATTGCCTTCTAAAATAGCATGTGAAAAGCTATATAAGATTGTTTAATGTATAAATCTTTTGACTTAAAATATGAAAACAGATGGTAGTGAACTAAGCAGGAATAAATCCTGTTATGCAAATATAACTACTCTCTGTGAGTTGTTTTAGGGAAACATAATCTTTTTAGTTTTGATGTGGTTGTAAGAGTGGGGAAAAAAAAAAGGTCCTGTATAGTATGCGCCAACTGATAGGTATTCAAAGGTTGTCCCTACTAGTGCCAATTTGATATTACTATTTTCATCTGGTCTACTTCACTTGATCTCATGGGATAAACTTCTATCTTCAGGGAAGAAATGGAAGAGGTAGCAGAAATTAAATGAATACTTCAATAAAGGTCACAGAATTTATCAGAGCTTTGCTAGATTAAAAAAAAATCTGTGAAGGCAAAACTAATCGCTGGTGTTAAAAGCATGATTTCTGGGATAATGGTAATTTCTGTTTTTTGATGTGAATGCATCATATGAATATGTTTACCTTGTTAAAATTTATACACTTTTCTGTATGTATACTGTTTTTCAGCAGAAAACTGACAAAAAAGAGGAAAATAATATTTGTGAACACTGGTGGAACATTGTAGAAATGTTCATGTTGTGAAAATAGTAATATGTCAAGAATAAAATAGTGTTTGAAATATAGTTTTATGTAGCCATCACTATATAATACTTTATAATTAGTTCTTTCACCTGAAATAAGTTTTACGAAGTGATTCTTCTTTATAATTAACCCAAAGTCAGAAAAAGTACAGTATCTCCCAAATAATCAGTTAATTACTTCCCCGTTATAAGAAATTTGCTAGCTGATTTTCAACGTTTGGACACGTCTGCTTGAAGGCAATCCTGAAGTATCTGTGTAATTCGTTTATTAATTTTTTATGTATTTAGAATATTTTAGTAGAAACAACCTGATCTGTGTTTTACCCTAAATCTATGTGACCTCAAGCAAGTCTTTTTTTTTTTTTTGGAGACATCTCGCTCTGTTGCCCAGGCTGGAGTGCAATGGCGCGGTCTCAGCTCACTGCAACCTCTGCCTCCCGGATTCAAGCGATTCTCCTGCCTCAGCCTCCGGAGTAGATGGGACTACAGGCACCTGCCACCATGCCCGGCTAATTTTTGTATTTTTAGTAGAGACGGGGTTTCACAGTGTTAGCCAGGATGGTCTCCATCTCCTGACCTCGTGATCTGCCCACCTCGGCCTCCCAAAGTGCTTGGATTACAGGCGTGAGCCACCACACCTGGCCAACCAAGTCTTAATATTAGAATCTCAATTTGTAAAAACAGGGGCAATTATTATTTACTTCGCAGCATTAAATTAGATGACACTGAGAAAGCCCATAGTACAAACTATGGCATATGATCTATTTTCAACTAAGATTAGCCTTTTACTCTTTTTCTCTATGGAAATCTTACCTCAATCTACTGTTGAAAATGGATGATTTTTCTGACTTGCCAGCAGTACAAAAAGGCGAACATTTGTTACTTTAAAATATGCGTCATTTAACGAAAGCATTATCCAGACAAATCTTTATAGATGGTGGTTAGCAATGTGATGGGTATAAGCCAAATTAGAATGGTTTCCTAATTTGGGGTGCTATTTCTTCACATTTTAGTATTCTGACTATTTAAATTTGTAAAACTGGCAAAAATTATTTTGGAAAGTAAATTTGTTTTAAAAACAATAAATATACACATACTCTTTGGCTCGTATTCCTATTGCTGAGTATTTATTCTCAGAAAATAATTTTAAAAGTAGGAAAAATACTAAAAAGCCACAAAGATGGAATAGTAAAAATCTTTCTGTGGTCAAAATGTCACAGAGTAATAAAATAGAATGACAGTTTATTGTGGGTAGGGTATTACATAATTTAAAAACTAATATTATGAAGACTTGGTTATAATATGGTCAGTGTTCCTTGGGGAAGAGTAAAATGTAAAATGTCTATGACATAACATGACTTCAGATCAATTGTAATATCATGATTACCATTATTTTTCTAATTGTGCATTTGAACAAAGACTTTACAAGAATTAGGAAAAAATGTAAATATTTATCGGGCTACAGCGGTGGAATTTGGGGTGATACTATTTCTTTAATGTTTTTATGATTTTGTTCTTTCCATATGGGATGGGTGAGGTGAAGAGGGAAAGTGCATAATAAATGTAAGGGCAGTTTTTTAAAAAATCTGATCTAGTACATTTTTCCTCTGAGGCTGATTTCTACTTACTGTACAATGTGATTTTTTTTAATGGCAATTTATGAAAAATCTACAAAATTGAGGTAGCTTACCATGGTGCTATGTGTTTGGTCCCCTCAAAACATACCTTTGAAATTCGATCTAAATAGCTCTTTGAAAATGTGAATGGTGAATGTCAGCTACTAAACAAGCACAGTTAATGCAGCTGCAAATGTGAATGTTCTGAGGCCTCTGGAAGCTGCCAGATTCAGTGGCCCAACTGTGTTTCCTATTGCTTCTTCTTACGCCTTATAGTAGCAACATTCATAATACAACAGGATCTCTCTCCATCCCACCTTGGGGTTGGAGGGCACTTATTTGAATGCTGAGGTGAGCAGTCTGTGTTCCCAGAGCAGGTAAATGTAAACATTTGCTTTCTTTTCTCTTTTGGTTCAAGCCCTTTCCAGCCTCCCCTGGAAGGGGAGGACTTGAGGGCAGGTTCCCAGTGCTGAGCTCTGAAGCACAAGCAACAAAAGGAAGGGCGAGGAAGTGTGATTTAATGAATTTTATCAAGTGTCGTACCAGCTCATTAAAAGAACATTTCAAGAGGAACATTTGCTGACATGGCTTTTTGAGGATTCATTTATTCCACAAACATTGAGCCAAACCCTTCATGTATCAGAGGTACAGATGTGAGACTATAAAGATGAATCTGACTTGGCCCCTGCCTCAAGCAGCTTATATAAGGGAGAAGTTTGTCATGCTTAGTTCAAGCCTTCCTAAAATCCAAGCTTCTTTCTCTTTTTATATTACACAAAAAGAAAGCCAAGGATGCTTTTCTTATACTGGTATTCTCAGAGATATATATATTTCCAGTAGATGTAAATTACCTTTTACATAAGATAGTCTGTGTATTTCTAGAAGAAATGAAAATGGCATAATATCTGCAATGTTGGTTTTTTGTAGGATAAACATTTTTAATGCAATCTTTTAAAACAGCATTACCATGAAAGAAAATACAGGATTCAGGTTGCACCCATTTGGCTACCAAATTCCTTCTTCAGTTTTAGTTGAGGACCAATACATGATTCTTGCGCTTTTTTTTAAATTAAAGAATAATTTTTATATTTATCAAAGTGAAACATATGCAGTCTTAGATACATTTCCAGCAGAAATGTGCAGATTGGCAAAAGACATGTACTAGAATGTTCACTGCATCACAATTTTTCATAGCTCCAAACTAGAAACAACCCAATATAAATTGTGAAGCATTCATTACACTGGAGTGTCACATTGCAAGGAAAACATACAAAAGTAAGGACAAAACTGAAATATAACATTGAATGAAAGAAACTAGACACCAAATGTGGATACTATTCTCTGATTCCATTTCAATTAAATATAGAGCAGGCCAATCTACTCTGTGATGTTAGAAGTCAGCATAGTGGTCACCTGTTTTAGGGAGGCTGTGGTGCCTGGTAGGGAGCACAAAGGAGGGACTCTAGTTACAACCTGTTCCTTCACCTGGTGCTAATTACACAGGTGTTTCAGTTCGTGAAAATTCACCAAGTTTTATACTTAATGTGCACTTTTCTGGATATTATACTCCAACACAAAGTTTAAACATTCACAGTTAAATTACATGAATAGACAAAAATGTGTAACAGGAATTGGAGCTGTGCTTATAAGAACATGTTCCTCCTTCACCTACATTTTTGTGGCAATTATAAATAAAACCATACAAATTAGAGCAGTTTATTCAAAGCTTTCCATAGCAGCCATCATCACATACATTTGGTAGAGACTCAAAGTAAAGCAGGAGGCTGGTCATGGTGGCTCATGCCTGTAATCCCAGCACTTTGGGAGGGCAAGAAGGGAGGAATACTTGAGCCCGGAATTTGAAAGCAGCCTGGGTAACAAAGTGAGACCCTGTCAATATTAAAATAAAATAAAATAAAATAAAATAAAATAAAATAAAATAAAATAAAAAAGTAAACCAGAAGTGTGGGAAAGGCAGAGAAAGAAGGCTCTAGGTGTGCTCTGATTGGGATTGTTGGCATGAGAACATGAACTAGTTCACCTAGGAGGTGAACTAGGTATGTGATTAGTTTGAGGAGCAATTAGATTTTCTGGTTGGTTCTGAGTTGGAAGCAGAGACCAAAAAAATAAGAAATAATAAAATTGGGAGTTGGCAGTCTGTGATCAAGCTCTGACTATTCTGTGTAAATTGTCTTTCTAGGTTGGTTGCTTCATAGATTGTGGGTCAGAGTTCTACTGCTATTTATAGTTTGACCAGTGTGCATTCTATCTTCAGTCTCATTAGAGTAGAAATCAAGTGGAGCATTATGCAGGGAACAAGGAAAGTGAGGTGCTCTGAAAGGGCCTTGCGTTTGGTGCACTTGGGATACAAGGTTTGGTGTCTTTTGTTTTGGGAGCCAGGCCTGTGATTTGTCAGTTCTCCAAAAGGAGTTACACTATAAGAAGCTACCTAGTAAACCCATATCTACTAGACTAATCTAATGGGGATATATAATGGAAAGAATTCATTATGTAAAGTGGAGGGCAAAGCTTGTTTAAAAATTGAATATTCCCTTTCTTGATGGTGTTATTCAGAAAACCCATTAAATGCTACCAAATTTTTTAAAAAGCCAAGATTTTCTGTGACATATATGGAATAGTCATTCTCAAGCTAACATTAGAGTCATCTTAGGGTCTTAGAGAACATTAGAGTGATCTTAGGAGCTTTTAAAACTGCATTGGTACTGGTCTTGCAACCAGAGATCCCAGTATGATTGATATGGAGTGGGGCACAGGCACTGCTATTTCTTAAAGCTGTCCTGGTGATTTTAACATGTAGCTATAGTGTTGAGATCACTGGTTTAGAGCAAAGGGTAGAAAATAATAATAATAATAAAACGTTTGCAGTGGGATGGTGGTTTCATGTTTTATATCAAGTATCTTATATACACTATTTTATTAAGTTCTCACCACCACCCTGTGAGGTAGGTGTTGTTACTGCCTCTCTTTCAAAGATAAGAAAACTAAAGCTCATAGCAATTAAATACTTTATGAAGTCATACAATCACAGGCATACAATTCCTTATTCACAATTTCAAAATTCAGAAATCTCTAAGAACTAAAATGTTTTTGTAACTAATTGTTAACAAAAGGTGATCTAACCTTGGATTGAATTACCATGCATTTCCATGATGTATAACCAAGTACCACAAGCTTGTCAGCTTAAAGCAATGACCATTTATTACCTCACTGTTTCCATAGGTCAGGAATTGGGTATGACCTGACAGGATCTTCAGCTCAAGGTCTCACCAGGCAGCCTATTATCACCTTATTTGAGGTTTGGGATCCTCTTCCAAGTTTATGGGTTGTTGGCAAAATTTACTTTTTGGCAGCTGTAAAACTCATGGTGGCTTGCTTCTGTAAAGTCAATAGGAGAAAGCCTATTTTCCTTATAGTCTCTGACTACTAGATCCTCATTTAAAGCATTCATAAGATTAGCACAGGTCCACCTGAGATAATCTCCTTTTTTATTAACTCAATATCAACTGATTAGGGACCTTAATTACATCTGCAAAAATCCCTTTGCCTTTGCCATATAATGTAACATGAATGATGTCCATCATATTCACTGGCCCCACGCACACTCTAGGGTAGGGGATTGTTATAAAGGACATGTACAGCCGGGGGTACATGTACACCTGGGGTTCATTTTAGAATTCTACCCTCCACAGACTTGAGCTATTTTAGAGGCAAACAATCTGACCTAAATTGAGGTGAGGATATATAAAGCCTTTATTTATTATACTTAGTATGAATAGTCACTGTAGAAATAATGTGTTTGAGTATTGGATACTGGGAATGTTAATAAAATATATAGACTATTCACTGTAGTTTTTTCTAAAGTTAAAAAACATCCAAATTGCAAAATCTCTGGCTTTAAGATTGCAAACAATGGTTTATGAACCTGGAATAAGTAGCAGAGCAGAAGTCAGTTTAATCAAGTCTAGAGTAACTCTCTTAACTACTCGGCTGTACTGCTATCAAGCAATTATTAAGCTAGGTTAGTCCAAGGAATTTCCCTTCTACATTCTAGGGACATGTTTATCCAGAGAATCCAAACTAGTCACTATTATTGATAAGTCCATATTTTCAGAGTTGGAAGAAATTTTAATAGCTTGCTAAACTAATCACTAATCTGATACATGACTCTGTTTTATCTTCTCAGGGCCCAAAGTGTAGAGCCTTGACCAAAATCATTACCAAGTTGTCAACTTTGTCATTATACAATTTATTTTCTATTTCTTTCAGATCAGTTGCACTTGTGTATCTCGGCTCTTAAAGCCTCTTTTCTGCTCTCTGTGAATCATTTGAGACCATAGTAATAGTTTCAGCAGATTTGTTTTCAAGTCTTCCCAACCTTGAAGACTTGTTCTTTCAGACTGAAATTCCTGAACTCATTGAGAATGGATAAATTTGAACTCACTCACATAGTGGGGAATGGATACCATTTTATTGTTTTATTGTTTTTTTTTCAACTTTATATATTCTAGGCTCTATATTGATCTCTGTAATAACACCTTTCAGTTGTACTAATCTGTATCCAAGATTTTAAAACATATTTTAAATTACTAACATGACTTTGGATAAGTAATAAGTGCCAAGGTAATATAAAATCATTGTTTGTCCTTGTGCAAATAGGAATTCTAATATTTTTCTGTATTTTATATAAGGCAAAGGGAAGGCCTTCTACCCCAGCTTTTATAGTACAAGTTAAACTGGGCACAGTGCCTGATTCACCTGATTCTTCTTTTAGAAGGAAATGTTGAAAATATCTAGTAGATAATAAAGTACAGAAATATAAAATGTAGCCTTTAATTGAAGGATGCAAGAAAAACAGTCGCTAAGATACTTTCTAGGTCTAATATTATAGGATCAATCTCTTCTGATCTCATAGTATTTATTTCTTCTTCCTATAGGATATTAATTGCTTTTTCATCTATGGATCAGTTCTAATTTCTAATATAATGCATGATTGAATGAGCTCCCTCCTCTTCTGTACTCAGGAGGCCGACACCAATGGTTCTGTGGCTCAATTGCTTTTTAATCGATCCCTCTGAAGAGCCAGTATGTTAGCAGAATGGCAAAATATCTCAGACCCTGCACACCTGTCTAAAAGGTTAAATCAGTCCTCCCCTTTCTCTAGAAGGGATGGGTAATAGGAAAAGTGTTCATCCCAGGAAGGAGGTCTATGTCATAATTGCTTACCTCATCTAAAATGCAGCTCCAGTTCAATATTTTTCTTCAAGGGTTGCTGTGAGGACAAATGAGAAAACAGATGTGAAATGCCCAGCAGAGTTGAGTCAGCCCTCAATAAATGGTGGCTATAGAGCAGCAGAGGTGACCGTGGTGATGTTGGGGGTACATTTTAAGCTGTTAGTACTTTTGTGAATCAATGAAAGTCAATGAGTCTTTGGTTTACGACAGTTACTTTGCCATAAATAAGATGGTTATTCACCTGTGCTTTGCAAAAGAGGTCCAAGAAGGGCTGACAACTTAATAAGCAAACTTGACAACTACCTAGGACATTTGTTTTAAATGATTTCCTATTTGATACATTTCAAAAAAAATACTTAAAATACAATTATGTTAGGTTTCCTAACATGGACTTTACATTTTGGAATTGGTTTTATTTTGAGTAATGAATAGATGAGTATTATCCTTTTAGCTTTTAGTTTCTCTACAGGCCTTAGTCCTAATAAAGTTTTTCATTTGCATTGAAAAACATGATTAATATGCATTGATATTCAATTAAATGGGTTACTGACATCCATTTTAGAAATTCTGTTATTTTAAAAGAGAATAGGGATCAGAAGCAATACCTCTCTTCCTTCAAAAAATTACTGAAACCAGCAACTTTAAGACTGCCATCTAGTAGAGGATGGATAGACATTCCTCTAGGTAGTAGGATGGCTTCATCCCAAAAAGAAAAGTCTTGGTCTTATGTCTTACAAAACTTGTCTTCCATATAAACTTGTATGTGTAAAATATATAAATATCAATGATTCATGCCGATTGTATTGAACAGGCTTTTTCTAAATTTGTATTGGGTCATAGATTGCCTTGAAAAATTCATATAAGATGTGCAACTTTTCCCAGTAAAATGAATATTAAATGTCTGCCCAAAATTTTGCATATTTTTTCCAGAGATTGTTGGAATTCTTGAATCCTATTCTGGTAGGTAGTAGGTAGAATTTCAGATTTAACACCACAATTCAATGAACTTGAGTTGGAAGGATAATCTACGTGGTGAGATTAATTTTATAATAAGTCTTTTGAAGTACAGAGAATTAAAGTTATTCAGCTACCTTTGTCAGGGCAATCAACCTAGTTCTTAATTTCTACTGTATCAATTTCTCTCTTTATTTCCTTGCTGCATCCAGAGTGATTTAATTTCATAATTGGCAAAGCCTGTACAATGTTTTCTTTGTTAAACACTTCTGTTCATAATTCTTATTGTTTCTTAATTTTCCTAATATTTCTGTCATTTTAGTTTATTTTCTACATTTGACCCTTTTTCTCAACAAAGTAGTAAGATCACTTGGACAAAAAATAATGTGTAAATGGGAAAACCCTTAGAAAAAGTTGAGAGAGAAAGAGAATGATTGTTTATATAATTCCAAGTGTTACCTTTATGTCATGATCATTAAATAGTTGATGTATTTTTTTGGTCAATTGGATAAACTAGACATAAAATTTATGCCTCATGAATGATTTAAGTTTGTTTTCCAACAGTGGGGCATTCCAACTTAGGTTTGAATTTCACATCCAAATAAAAGCAGAAATTTCATCTGTCATCGCACATTTTGGCTTTGCTGAGGGGAAGACCCAGATGCTATGTGGAGAGACATGTGGCCTGGGGACGAGTAAACAGCCACTACATGATTGATGAACAGGAGCAGTTCACACAGTTTCTGTTAAGACAGGGAGCTACATCTCCTCAGACCATTATGAGCTATCAAGCGTGGGCTGACTGAGAAATAGGTTCTGTCTTATTTCTTTTTTCTTTTTTTTTCGAGTCGGAGTCTCGCTGTGTTGCCAGGCTGGAGTGCAGTGGTGCGATCTTGGCTCACTGCAACCCCTGCCTCCTGGGTTCAAGCAATTATCCTGTCTCAGCCTCCTGAGTAGCTGGGATTACAGGCGTGTGCCACCACGCCCAGCTAATTTTTGTATTTTTAGTAGAGACGAAGTTTCACCGTGTTGGCCAGGATGGTCTTGTTCCCTTGACCTCGTGATCCGCCCGCCTCGGCCTCCCAAAGTGCATTTGATATTCAATTAAATGGGTTATTGACATCCATTTTAGATTACAGATTGGGATTACAGGCGTTAGCCACTGCGCCCGGCCAAATATTAGCTATTCTTATTTTTAAGTTTCTGATAAAGAAAAATGTTTTCCCATGATTTTACAGTTCTCCTGCATGCTAACTAGGATTTTAAGGAATTATTATCAATAATATATTTATTTATTTATTCAGCAAATATTTTTGAAGGCTCACAGTGTATCAGGCACTGCTGTCGATCTTGGGCAAATAGTAGTGAATAAAACATAGTGACTGGAATGAGGCTGAGAGGATAAAGAAATATGTGAGCAGAGGCCTAGAGTAATGGAAGTGAAGGGAAGCACGTTCCAGGCAAGGGATCTTTAGATGTAGGAAGGGCCCAAGCTGGATCGTGCCTGGCATGTTTAAGGCACCACAAGGAGGCTGGTGATGTAGTAGTAGGAATGTCACGTCAGGAGATGAAATTGGAGTGGGGTGGAGTCTTCATGTCAGCCCTAACAGGCAGGACCAAGGGAAGCCATTGGATGGGGTTAAGCAGGAGCGTGGCATATCTGATTTACATTTTCAGAAGCATCATTATGGCTACTGTGTGGAGACTGGGGTGACAAGTGTGAAATCAGGAAGGCCAATTAGAAGCTATTGCAGCGGTTTAAGTGAGACATGATGCTGTCTTGGACTAGCCAGGAAATCTAAAAAACAACACAAAAGGCCTGATAGTATTCTGAACATGAGCCAGATGCCTGACATGAATTTACTGTAATCCGTACAGCAGCCTGAAACAGGATGTATTATTACCATTTTGAGGTATGATTTACCGAATGTCATTGCATCTAAAGTGCAAGGATGCCCTGATGCTCTCTGTCTTTCCTGCTTTCTACAGCCAAAAGTAAAAGAGAAAAGAAAATTACCTGTATGTCAATCGCTTTGCTAGGATAAGTAAACTTAAGACTTTTAAAATAATATATAGTATGATTAATTTCAACCCTAGTGGATACCTTGGGGAAACAAATTTTAAGACTGGCAGATTGAGAAGAATGGAAAATTGTATAGCACGTTTTGGAGGTTTTATGTTTTGGAATGCAATGCATTGAAAGTACAAAACTTCTTTTAGAACAAGATTAAAGTAATTTAGCATTTTAAGATAAAACATTAGAAGCAAAGTACTGGCTGAGCGCGGTGGCTCAGGCCTATAATCCCAGCACTTTGGGAGGCTAAGGTGGGTGAATCACTTGAGGTCAGGAGTTCGAGACCAGCCTGGCCAACATGTTGAAACCCTGTCTCTACTAAAAATACAAAAAAATTAGCTGGGTGTGGTGACATGTGCCTGTAATCCCAGTTACTGAGGGAGGAGAATCCCTTGAACCCAGGAGGCAGAGTTGCGGTGAGCCAAGATCATGCCACTGCACTCCAGCCTGGGCAATAGAGTGAAACTACATCTCAAACAAACAAACAAACAAACAAACAAAAAAGAAAGAAAAAATAAAGCTAAAGATATAATATTCTGAAAAAAAAACTAATTTTGATTTTATTTGGATATTCATTCATTCAAGAAACAATTATTATAATTATTTAGTACCTAGTATGTGGTAGGTACTATATTACATGCTTGGGATAAAAAAATGAATAAGAAAAGAAAAGATTCCTGCCCTCAAGAGCTCAGCTTTATAATAAATTATAATAGCCCATGTTAAAGGAAAAAAAAAGTGTTGTATTAGAAAGTCAAAAGCAGTAGGCAGTTATGTGTCTTGAGGATGGCAGGGAAGTCTTCGAAGAGGAGAAAGCATTCGTGATAGTTTACCTCTTCTGTTACAATTAGGAAGTTCATTTGATCCATGGAGTAGAACAACCTTCATTCATTTGCTCCCAATACTCTTGGTCTTAAGAAGACTTTCCTGTGGCTCAAGCTAGAAACAGGACAAGCTAGTTTTGTTTGTCCTGAGTCTCCTTGTATTCTAATAGCATAGAGTATGGAAAACCATATGACTGCAGTTACAGGTAAGTATGTAATATGGTTATAGTCTTGTATAGTTCTTTCTGGCTGCCCCGGTCTCAACTGACTGTGGATCAGATCAGCTTCTGGGCATTTTATCCTAGAAATTCCTTCTCAGAAGTCTCATTTCTGGCTGAACATCATCTAAATCCCTGCCATACAGTAGTAACTCTTCTTGGGGCTTCCACTTTCTACTGTCTTCACTTTTAACAGCATGTTTGGGCTGTTTATTTGGATTCTGTGAGCAACAGATGTATTCTCTTTGCCTCCTGCAGAAACCCCATTTTGCTTATTTTTTTCTTTTAACAATATTCTGCTGTCACCTAAAAGAATGTGACCTACTTTTAATTAGGGCTAGTGTTTCTTACAAACTGGTAAAAACCTTTGGTATTATATAGATTAAAAGGAAGGTCTTTTTTTCTTTTCATTTTTATTTAAGCGGATAGACTAGTCACAAAAACTGCTCAGTTTTCAGACTGAGTTTTTTTCTTCATGTCAAAATCATCATTATTTACCCAAAAAGAAATATTATAGAAAATATTTTATTACTTATCTTGAAATCATTTTAATATGCTATCTGAATTCGTAGTGATTTTTTTTTTTTTTTTTTTTTTTGTAACAGTGAACTGATTTAAAAACAGGTTAACAACAGGGTGAAGTTGCTTCACCCTGAGGGTGGAAATTTTTTTTTTTTCTTCTTTGAGATGGAGTCTCACTCTGTTGCCCAGGCTGGAGTGCAGTAGTGGGATCTTGGCTCACTGCAACCTCCATCTCCCTGGTTCAAGCGATTCTCCTGCCTCAGCCTCTGAGTAGCTGGGATTATAGGCACCTGCCATCACGCCAGCTATTTTTTTGTATTTTTAATAGAGACGGGATTTCACCATGTTGGCCAGGCTGGTCTCAAATTCCTGACCTCAAGTGATCCACCCATCTCGGTCTCTTTAAGTGCCAGTATTACAGGCCTGAGACACCGCCCCCGGCTGAGGTTGGAAATGTAAAGCCAGGTCATAGCTCAATAGGAATTAGAGAATCTACTGTAGAAAATGTGTTTGGAGGGAGTCTTATCTGTAATATTCAGTCCTGAGTCATCATATTTATTTGATATGTGTATAATGCAAGAGTGTTTAAAAATTTTTCTCTATTAAAACACTGCAACACAGTTTGCAAAAGTGTGGTCCAAGGACATTGAGGAGTCCCCAAAACCCTTTCAGTGGATCGGCAGAGTACAAATCATGCATGTGTGTAGAATATACACTCCATGTGTAAGATAGACCACTGTGCTTTAATGTAACAAAGAATGAAAAAGTTTATTGATCGGATTTAAGATTCCACATTGCACAAAACCTTAAAAACTTTAAGAAACTTTTCTGGGCTGGGCACAGTGCCTCACGCCTGTAATCTCAGCACTTTGGGAACCCAAGGTGGGCAGATCATGCGAGGTCAGGAGTTTGAGACCAGTCTGGCCAACATGGTGAAACCCTGTCTCTACTAAAAATACAAATAGCCGGGCATGGTGACACGCGCCTATAGTCCCAGCTACTCGGGAGGCTGAGGCATGAGAATCGCTTTAACCTGTGAGGTGGAGGTTGCAGTGAGCCAAGATCTTGCCACTGCACTGCAGCCTGGGTGACAGAGTGAGATTCCATCTCCAAAAAAAAAAAAAAAAAAAGAAAAAAGAAAGAAAGAAACTTTTGTTTCTCGAGTTTTATTGTAGTTTCACAAAAGATTTTCCAGCATTATCTGCAATGGCTATTAAAATATTAATTTGTTTTCAAACTATAGCCCTCTGCCACTCATCTTATTTTAAAACTCTAGTTATTTTTCCTTAAAATATATCATGACTCATATGAGGGGGTTATTTTTATTAAATGATTTATAAATAGTAAATTCAAAATTTCTCAGTTTAATTTCTAATGCAGTAAATAATACTAGCTATAAGTCACATACACAAAAGCTTTTTGGGTCCTCAGTAATTTTTGAGAATGTAAAAGAGTCATGAGACCAAAACATTTGAGAAATGCTGGTGGAACAAAATTGTCATCTATAACATAAAGATGTGCTTTGACTTCAACCAAACACAGTAAAGATCCACCTAAACCCAAGCAGTGAATTTCTTGAAGTAGATTTACATTGATATTTGAATATAACTCCTGCATCTTGTGGATTTTAAAAAAATAATTACCGACAATCTATTGATTTCCATCAGACCTACATAATTAAGTTCTCAAAAGTATCTTATTTTCAGATTATTTTTTGTATTGATTGACAACAATGCCTGAACATTTTCATAGATGTTAACAGATATTGACATGTTTAAAGATTTGCTGCGTGCCCTCTGTTTTGAAGTGGAAACCAAGTATCACTATTTCTAATTTTATGCAGTTTTTTTATTAATGCCTGTGACTTCTGCTGTTGTCAAAAGCTATACTTTCTCTTTTTAATGGAAAAAAAAAACAGTGAATCTACAATAATCTTTATATCATGAAAAGGGGAAATAACAATTTTATAAAGATTCTAAGTATAAAATCCGTTGAAAACCTGTAGGTGTTTTTCTAACTCTCAAATATTTTTCATGAATATGCTGTTCTTTGGTAGGTACCTGTAACTACTGATATTTAAATGTTGTTCTCATCAGAATAAGATAAAACTAAATCATAAGGCATAGATGAGAAATGTGCTTAGATATTTCATAATTAAATGTAATTGAAATTTAAGAGTCAAGCTTGTAATTTTTGTTTAAGCATGTATAAATTTAAAGTTATTTTAACTATTATGACACTTTTCTAGTTTATTAAACTTTTCAGAAAGCTGAGACTAGGTCTTTGCTATTCAAAGAAAATGACATTCCTTTGAAAGTCTTTCTAAAATGGTTAAAACACAACTTAATGTCACCTAGAATTAGACTACAATTCTTTGTTTATAAATAAATACAATAGATAATGGATAGCCTTTTAATTCTTATATATTAAATGTCACACATAAACAGCAAAAATTCTTAAGTTAATGATTTTTTGTTAATATTGGAAACAGAAATGTAGATGTGGAATGGATCATGATGTCTTCATTTAAGTGATACAGAAATTGAAAAAAAATTATATGTAGAACCAATTATGCTTATTTCCAAGTTTAGAAAATATGTAAAATAATTTTATGCAGTATGCTATATTGTTGTGTGATTGTCAATAATACAAACTATCAAATTATTTCCTACTAAGTAGCAGAGATTTGACCTGTGCCACTTTTTTCTGCATGAATTCAGATTGTATAGGTCTCAAGGCATTGCAATCCCAAAGACTTTTAATGCATTTTAGACAAGTGTTTATTAGGTAGCTACCTCAGACCATTGTAAATTCCTTAGGTTATACCACTGTACAAGTGAATTAATTTTAATAACATCTTTTTGATAAATTTTTATAATTCACAATTAATATTTGCATCACAGAATAGAGAAAAGAAGCTGCCTTTTAAATGGAGGATCCCATGAAGACCATTTAGGCAAAACTTAGCCACATATGCTCATTTCTCTTAAATATAGGCTAATATTTTTACTCTGATAATATAGAAATATTTAAAAATTAATCGAAATACATAACTATTTGATATTTTAATTAATGCATGAGTAGATAGATCAGTGTGTTTTAATGTAATAAAGGAATAAAGTTTATTGATAGAGTTTAAGATTCCACATTGCACTAAACTTTAAAAGCTTTAAGAAACTTCTATTTCTTGAGTTTTAGTATAGTATGACAACACACAACGTATGTTGTGGCTATTCCTCAGCTGCTACGGAGAAAATAAATTTTTAGTCAATATTAGAAGTTAGATCACTCATCTTGGTTCTGTACTTCCTTCCTGGTAATTAATCAATTTATAACTTTAAAAAATCTACAAATATGTGGTGTAGACAAGTTCTACACTCCTATTTTATAGTAAGGTGTCATTATTTTTACCAGGACATATTATCAAATAGAAAAACAATCTGGAATAAAATCACTTTGCTGTTTCCTAAGAGAAGCTGTGTTTTCAGGCTTACTACTTCTTGGTCTGGAGGGAAACTGTCTTCACTGATTCTAGGCTCACTGCTTACCAGTTGTCTGAACTTGAATAAGAGAGCGAGCCTCCTTATGTACCTGTTTTCCTACATCTTAAGTGAGAATAAAAATAGTGTCTGCCTGAAAGTGTTTTCCTGAGAGTTAAATAATAAATAATGTATTCGGCCAGACACGGTGGCTCACACCTGTAATTCCAGCACTTTGGGAGGCCGAGGCGGGTGGATCACGAGGTCAGGAGATCGAGACCATCCTGTCCAACACGGTGAAACCCCGTCTCTACTAAAAATACAAAAGATTAGCCGGACGTGGTGGCGGGTGCCTGTAGTCCCAGCTACTCAGGAGGCTGAGGCAGGAGAATGGCGTGAACCCGGGAGGCGGAGCTTGCAGTGAGCAGAGATCGCACCACTGCACTCCAGCCTGAGCGACAGGGCGAGACTCCGTCTCAAAAAAATAAAAATATAAATAAATAAATAAATAAATAAATAAATAATGTAGTCTTGGTGAAGCCCTACATAGTGCCTCCCACATTAAAAGAAAAATTTCAGTACATGTAGGTAGGTCACTGATGATGGTGACAGAATGATGAAAAACTAGCTGAAAAGTAGTTTTCAAAATGGAGTATTAGTGGTATATTTTACCTCTGAAACTATTCTGAATTTTAATAACCTTAAATTTATTTTTGTTTTTATTTTAAATTAAGTTAGACCTATACCAATTATGATGATAAAGATTGTGTGTGTGTGTGTGTGTGTGTGTGTGTGTGTGTGTGTGAAACTGTGCCATGAATGTTGATAGATCTTCAGTTTTGGGCAACAGTATAACGACTGCTGTGTAACTGCTGAAATTACAGTTCTACTTGACATTTTCTATCTCTGTTTCATTAAAAAAAAACTTTTTAGTTGACTTTGGAAATGGATTGAATTTATTTGGACATAGCCGTGAAATTTCTTTACATCCTAAAGACATAGTCGTTTTCCTGATATATATATATATATGTATGTGTGTGTGCATATATATATATATATTTTTTAAAAGGCAGGATGCAACAGACATCAATGTAACATGAAGTAAAACATCTTATTTTCTGTTTATCTTTATTAGTTGATTGTCCTGTTTTAAATCTTACAGCTTCAGGATACTGTCACCTTGTGTGTATGACTTGCAATTAATTCAAAGTATATTGTTTTAAGGGTCCAGGAAAAAGGTGCTTGAGAGAAACAAATTAAAAATTTACTCACAAGCTTGGTCAGTCAGAAAGATGATACTAATAAAAAGATCCTGAGCTTCTGTCATTAATGGAGTTGGTCAAAGACATTATGAAAATAAAGGAAACAGCACCTTATAAATTTGGCAACTATACATTAATTCTCCACTGGTTTGACATAAAAAGAATGACATATAATGTAATTAAAAACATCTTCAACACTGTATCTGTAGAAAATATAATTATTGAAGGATTAACCAGCTTTCTTTTTTTTTTTTTTTTGGATTTAGGCTTAACAGCAATTTGAAGATCAAGAAGTTTAGAATGTATAGCTATTTTTTTGACAGATATATTTACTTTTAAAAAAAATATTTATGGATGTTTCTTTGCTATCTAGGACATTCTGTCCTTTTGGTCTTTCCTCTTGGATTCATTGTGCTTTAGCTACTTGATTTTGCTAGGAGTCTTGGTCTTTGGATAGCTGAAATGGTTGACAAAATGGAACCCTTCTTAGGAGCAAACTGTCTCATTATGGTGATGCTTTAAGCTTCAGAATGCTTCAGAAAAAAGAATAAATCAGCAGTTTGATTTTTGAAAAAAGGAAAGTTTGGAGTAGTTATAATAAAATATCTCATGAATATGTAGCAAACCAAATTGATTTTCATAAACTGCTTCATATTCTATTGTTATTACTCTGTCCAGAAAGATTTGCTTTGTGTGGTGAGAAAGTTAAACAATATAATGAATATTTGAAAACAAAAAGAGGAGTGAATGTCAGGTGAATAAAAAAAATTTCCAGAACAGAATTTTAAGGCAACAGTGCTTTGCAAAGTCATGCCTTTGTTCTATACAAGAAAATAGTTTACTAATCTTTGTTTTGGTGGGCTCTAATTTCTAGTTTCTTATGAGCTCTCCATTGGATTGTTTTAGGCTTGGGAACTTCTCAAATTGATGCTGAACTGACATACCACTTGTGAAAAATTATTTCTACCACAGGCTTATAAGATGCATTTTTTTCCATTGAGTTGACTATTTACAAGTCTCTGTATAAATAAACAAGAGCCATGGTTTTGTAATTAGACAATATGGCCAAGAAATCTGTGATAAAGTGACAAAGTAAACTGAGCAGAAAGATCTCAGTTAAAGGCAAAATGATTTTTGACTAGTTAAGATTATTTTCTGAGGCACAATTAAGATTTATTTTGTGTCTTTTTTTTATGTCAAATTGAATTGGATTCTGGGAAATATTTTTCTTGCATAGAGTTTTCTATGGCATATCAGAATAAATGCATCTCAGTATAAAAACAAGATGCAGAAATACTGGTAGAACTAATTTGAAAAACATTCTTTTGGGTAAAGCAAATTCTGAATTTTAGTGATTTAAGAAAATAATTCCTGTCAAGGAGATTTTGGCATAAAAGAAGAAATCACGGTCAATAAGAAATATGAAACAATTAAAAGACTATGGCATTGAATTTTAAAGAATTATTAATTAAAATTATTTTAAATGCTTAATATATTAGAACATGATAAAGTATAACAGGAAAAATTTTAAAAATAGTTATAAAAGAACTCATACATGACCTACGTTAGAGCTTAATTATATTATATATTAGGTAATATTTATTGCTAAATCATATTTCAAGTTTCTAAGAAATCATATTTATTTTCATGGAATGGTTTATTTGGAGTGAAATTACAAGATTTCTTGCTTGCTATTATGGTTCTGATACTGTTACTGAAACACCCTGTGGTTTGGTCTACGTTCTGCTGTTCACTGCACAGAAAGCCAATGACTGAGACAAAAAGTATTGCCAAGGAAGAAGGCTTTAATCTGATGCTGCAGCCAAGGGGATGGGAGCTCAGCTTCAAACCCATCTCCCTGACTAATAAAACTAGGGTTTTGTATAGCAGGGAAGAAATGAACCAATATGTAAGAAAACAGGAATAATGGAGGGCCAAGGAAGAAATTATGATGAATGAGCGGTCTGTCTTGTCTGGGTGTGGTATCTGGTGAGTTTCATTTCTTTCATCCTTTTTTTGGAGAGGCCTGAAGTTCCTTTCCTGAGGAAGAAACTCATGTAAGACAAATGTAAATTTCAAGCTTTAAGACCAGGAGGGTCAATTTCTCTGTTTAGCCAAAAACTCTCTATGGGACTATTGGGTTGGTTTCAACATATGGCTAAATGCTTTCATTAAACTTTATTTGAATTAATTGTTCTTTGAGATGCTGACTTAAATGATATTTCTTTTTGTTAATGTCTCACCAAAAGGAAGAGACTGTTGATAAAGCTGAAATGATATATTATTTAGATTACTTCATAATAGTTTAACTTTTTGGAGGTTTGTAAATTATTTTTGGTCACAAGACTGTTATCAGGAAATGAAGAGTTAATTGATTTTCTTGATATTTAACTTGCTACAAGTAATAATTTTGATACATTGTAAACAGAATCCATTGTATGTATGGATTGGCTGCAGTCATTTACAATGCTTTTTATTTTAAATGGATATGTTAACTGTGCCCATTATTATAAGTTATAGAGTATTTTTTCTGATTTCTGATGATATAGTTTTATTCCAGACTTCCATAACTTCCAAGTTGGATATTGTGTGCTATGTTGCTCACTCAGAACCTTCTTTGAGGATTGAGGTCCTTACTTTCCCAGCTGCTGGGATTTTTAACAGTTGATGGTCTTAAGCCAAAAAGAAAAAAAAAAAAAAAAAGCCACCTTGCGCATGGGCTTGCTCCTTCCCCGAAGGAAACTTGCGCCAAATGACTGGTTAATGAGAGGGTACAATACAGCATGAAATAGGCATCTTAACTATTGAATTGTATCATACATAGAAGAGCACTATCTCACCAATTGAGGAAGGGTTGTAATAGGTTAAGAAAGGCTTTCTCGGAAGAGGTAGGTAAGTTTACTTTTCAAATGTGAGTAGGAATTTTTCCAGTGTTGCAATGGACTGAATTCTTACGCCCCTGAAAAATTCACATGTTGAAATCCTAATCCCCAAGGTGATGGTATTAAAGAGTGGGGCCTTTGGGAGTAGATTAGGTCATGAGGATACAGTCCTGGCTACTGGGATTAGTAACCTTATAAAAGAAACCCCAGAAAGCTGGCTAGTCCCTTCAACCATGTGGGGACACAGCAGGAAGTCACCATCTATGAACCAGAAAGCATGCCCTCTCCAGACACTGAATCTCCTGGTGCATTGATCTTGGACTTCCCAGCCTCCAGAACTGTGAGAAATAAATTTCTGTTGCTTAAAAGCTACCCAGTTTGTGGTATTTTGTTATAGTAGCCTGAGTAGATGAAGACAGGTGGAAAAGGGGTAAGCAGGGAATTCCAGGTACACAGAACAGTGTAGGATATTTTGAGGCTAAAAAAAAGCCTGAGTCTGTACACAGCTGCCAGAATTTCAGCGTGACAAGTCAGCCAGGTGCCAGCAGAGATTGACAAAAGATGAGGACAGAAGAGTAAACAATGGTCAGAAAATTAAAATTCTTACATTCAACGTAGAGAAAGTGTACTTTGCCTGTAAGCGGGAGAGTGGCATGATCAAATTTGTATTTTAGGTGTGTATTATTCTATTATTTAACTGAAAGCAGGTTTTGTTTTAGTTTTTGGCTTTTAGTGAGCTTGCATTTCAAATCTAGTGGGTGTTTTGTAGCAAGAAAAAGTACAGCCTTATAGAACTACAAACAGATGAGGAAGGAGAGCTGAGTTTCTTCTGTTTTACTTGGAAGTGTTATGACTTGTCTGACCTTAGATATATCAGCCTTAAGAATATACCCAAGGGATCCTGTACTCTGCCAGCCTCAACAAGACTAGCTCCTCAAGAGGATGTCTCTCTTTTTGTTTGTGTGTGTGTAAATATTTTTTAAAGACTTACTTGCAGTTTATCATGTTATATAGTTGTCTTTTTGAAAAACACTCTAGAATATTACTTAAGAACTAGGATATTGGGCCAGGTGCAGTGGCTCATGCCTGTAATCCCAGCATTTTGGGAGGCCAAGGTGGGTGGATCACCTGAGATCAGGAATTGGAGACCAGCCTGGTCAACATGGTGAAACCCCGTCTCCACTAAAAATACAAAAAATTAGCAGGGCGTGGTGGTGGGCACCAGTAATCTCAGCTACCCAGGAGGCTGACACAGGAGAATTGTGTGAACCTGGGAGGCAGAGATTGCAGTGAGCTGAGATCGCACCATTGCACTCCAGCCTGGGTGACAGAGTGAGACTCCATCTCAGAAAAAAAAAAAAAAAGAACTGGGATATTGTACCTAGACTTCTTGTCTTCCCAAATCCACCACACACTTGCTCTGAAACCTTAAATCTATCAAGGCAATACTTGTTTCATCATTTATGAGGATAATAATGGCATATTATACCAGCATATTTCAGTCCCATGTGACACAAATAAAAGTTATGTTTCAATAAAAAATGTATTGTAACATAAACTTTGAATTGTGCCAGTTCAGACAAAGTCTAAAGGGCAAATGGCTTCAGCCATGACTGCATCCATATCTGCTCAAATGACATAAAATGCATCCATATCTGCTCACACGAACCTTGACTCTGCTATTCTCTGTGAAAGTTTTATTTCCAGGCTGAATTTCCCCATGTTGAATAAAAGATAGCACGTAGTAACTATAGGCTTATGTTCTACAAATTTATCTACTGCAAGGAAAAAATGAAATACTTCTTGTCAATGACTGAGTATAAGTCTTGGATTGAGTCTTAACATTGCCCCTTGTAGGATTGCTAGATAAAATTCAATGCATCAATTACATTTGAATTTCAGATAAACAATCATTTTTTTAAAAAAGTGTGATCTAAACATTGCATGGAATACACTTAACCTAAAAAATGATTCATTGTATGTCTGAAATTCAAATTGAATTAGGTATCCCATATTTTTAATTGCTAGATCTGGCAACCTTTATTGGGCCCCTTGATTATTCTTATATCCATCATTTGGATCAAGATGATGGAGCGTTGATTAGTCCTGGTTATATGCCTTCTGGCTAAATTCTCCAGCCCTGATCTAATATTCAGAATCTATAAGGGACTTAGAAAGCAAAAAGCAAATAAGCCTATTAAAAAATGGGCAAAGGGCATGAACAGACACTTCCCAAAAGAAGATATACACGTGGTCAACAAGCATATAACAATGCTCAACATCACTAATAATCAGAAATGCAAACAAAACCACGATGAGGTACCCTCTCATACCAGTCAGAATGGATGCTATTAAAAATTAAACAAAACAAAACAAAACAAAAAAACAGGTGTTTGGTGAGGTTGCAGAGAAAGGGAACATTTATGTACTGCCAGTGGGAATGTAAATTAGTTCAGCCATTGTGGAAAGTAGTTTGGAGATTTCTCAAGGAAATTAAAACAAAACTACCATTTGACCAAGCAGTCTCATTACTGGGTATGCAACCAAAGGAAAATAAATCATTCTGGCCAAAAAACACATGCACTTGTATGTTTATTGTGGTGCTATTCACAATTGCAAAGACATGGAATCAACCTAGGTGCCCATCAACAGTGGATTAGAAAGAAAATGTGGTAAATCTACACCATGAAATACTTCACAGCCATAAAAAAGAACAACATCATGTCCTTGGCAGCAACACAGATGCAGCTGGCAGCCATTATCCTAAGTGAATTAATGCAGGAACAGAAAACCAAATGCTGCATGTTCTCATTTATAAGTGGGAGCTGAATATTGTGTACACATGGACACAAAGCGGGGATAATAGACACAGGGGCCTACTTAAGGGTGGAGGGTGGGGGAAGGGTGAGGGTCAAAAAGCTACCAATTGGGTAGTGTGCTCACTACCTGGTACACAAAATCATTTGTACACCAAACCCCCGCAACATGTAATTTACCCATGTAACAAACCTGCATATGTGCCCCTGGACCTAAAATAATATTTGAAAAAGAAAAAAAGAACTTTTATTAAAAAGAATCCCCCTGTCCCAAGGGAAATGGATTGAGAGTGTTCTAGAAGGAGCCTCACCATAAAAATTGAGGTGCTATTATCAAAGGAGATACTGTGCAGATAGAAAATGAAAACATATAAACAATGTTTTATATAAATAGGGTCTACCTAATAGCACGTCTGTGAAGATTACATCATATGGGAAAATCCTTTTAAAGCTCTTAACACAGTGCCTAGCACATAAAAAACCTCAGGTATTTTTTTCTACTGCATGTATTATTACTGTTCTAATCCTAACATATTAAGTACTTAACCCATTCATTAAACAAACATGAGTTGAGCATTTCTATATTATTTCATAAGTTTCTTGTTTTCAAATTTAATAGAAAAAAGGGAAACAACAGGAGAATGGTGAGGTAATTCTTTGTTGAACATGTTTGTGCATTAGACGTTTCCCCTTACCTAACTGGAGTTGTTCCTAGGAACAGAGAAATTACTAGCTCAGAAGGCATGAATGTTTTGAAATCCCCTGATACTTATGCTGCACTAACAGACACTTCTGCAAAAATCCATGTTCCAAATGAAGGAGTCTGGTTGTCTCCCTTTTACCCCAGACACAGTGCAATTTCCAGTAACCTCTGAAGAGCCTGCACACACCCATCCAATAATCTAAAACTATATCTCTAAGTCCCAGCTCATATGACCCCTTACTGCTGAAGTCACAGATCAAGGTTAACAATTACTTGTTATAGTTCTCTGGCATGGGAGACAGTCTGAACTCCCACCTCCTAGCTGAAATCCAATCCAAGAGACCTGAAGAGTCAATATTGTTACCGTTTTTCCAGAGATGTTTATTCCTTCTAAAGTGACATTTTCCAATACATTCATAACATATCAGACCAATAAATAGAGTAAATGAGGCATACTTCAAATAAGATTAGAATTAAAGTTTCAAACTATTACAAATTCAGCATAATTTTAAAAAGAACTGTTTTGAACTAATCTTAATAAATAAAACAATGAACCTATTATTAATTACCCTCTTAATTCATTTATTCAACAAATACTTCTACAGTGCAAGCCATTTGCCAGGCACTAATGTTGGGGACCATAATTTTATCAATAATAGCCTCTGTGAAAAACATTGCTTTTATATTTAAGTTGAGAAAATTTGACTAACTTGACTACTGACCTCCACAAAGAATTCTGGTACATAGTGACATTTGCTTTATTGTTAGCAGTTCTTTTTAATTTTTTAAATCTAAGTTTAACATGATGATTTAAGTTTCACACTTAGATTGGGGATGGTTTTAGGTTGTGTTATAAATGTGGGTCTGAAAGTACCAAAAATATACTTCAGTTTGTTAATTTTTAGAAACAAAGAGGCAAGATTTATTTGATTCACACAGCGCAAAAATGTGGCACTGGCTATGTAGGGGAACAATTTGGCAAAAATAAAATATTTCACAACCTCCATTATTTCAGAAAAATGCGTGTTTTTGTTTCTTTGGTTATAAGAAAAAATTAGAGATAGAACTTCCCTGGCATATATACAAAAACAAGCTCATTAGTGTTGGAATCTATCTTCTTATAACTGTTGGGAACAAGGAAAGAAAAACCAATCTGTTTGTTCCCTATTTTATATTCATGGGGCTGCTTATGAGGCGGTTTGATTGACACCGTTGGTATATGTTGTCTGCTTTCTTTAGATCAAGCTGGGGGCTTCGGTTCACCTATCACTCACTTCCACTTTGCTACCAAGGTCTATTGTGGCTCTCTTTTCACTCTCTAAATTGTGTTGTGATGAATTGCACACTTGGGAATTTTGAGGACATCTTAATCCCAGTCTGACATAAATCCCTTCAATAAATAATCTACCAACCCCTATGCCAAATGCAAGTGGATCAGTGGACATAGATGTATGACGGCTTTCACAGAATGAATAAGTAGAAGTGAAGAGTTGGCTACTGCACTGAGACTCCATGAATGGTCTCCATTTCCCAGTTTAATTTCCCCCAGACATATTTGGTTGAAATGTACTCTGCAGGTTTTATTTTAAAAAGCTCTCTGTGTGTGTGTTTGCATGAGATGCTGTGAGTGTACATGTGTATGAATTGGAATGTGTATGAATCTGGAATTGCTTCATTGATGTAAAATATGGGAAATTATATTTATAAGGCAATCACTGGAAATCATTTTTATATATAAGCTGAGCTTTTCTTTTTAAAATCAATTAACTTCAATTGACAAATAAAAATCGTATATATCTGTTATGTACCTATTATTTAGAAATATGTAAACATTGTAGAATGGCTAAATGAAGCTAGTTAAGATATGTATTACCTCACATATCATTTATTTATGGTGAGAACACAAAATGTACTCTCTTAGCAGTTTTCAAAAATACAGTACCTTGTTAACTATAGTCACCATGTTGTACAATGCAACTCTTGAACTTATTCCTCCATACTAAAATGTTGTGTACTGGGGCTTTTCTTGGATAAATATAAACTGATAAAATTTGATAATGATAATGAATGGTTATAAATCTGATAAAGTAAAGATATTTCTAAAACCATTTTCAGTACTTTTTAACAAGAGTTACAGAAGCAAATTTAAGGGGAATTATATGAATAGTAGATTTAGAATATGAATAATGTCACTCATCTTAAGTGATTTATTTTGTTTAAAAACACATTGGGAAGTTACCTATGTAGTTGTTAATCTAATTATAATTTTATATTTGATTTCAGGCTATTTGAATATAGCCTCCGTGATGCAGAAATAGCAACAAACAAATTTGGTAAATTGAACAATCAGCCTGAATATTTTTTAATGTAAATTCTACAGCTTTCTGACAAACTATTAATGATATCAAGTCGTTAATGCTATGAAATAAGAGTTCCTGTCAAAAATAGAACCTAAGTACTATCGTTAATGTATATTATTTACATACATATATTTATACATACACTTATATAATGCATATTTATTAAACATTTAAAAGGTAAAAAACAATTTTAAGGATCAAATCTAAATTTGAGTCATTTTCAGTAATTCTTGCAATATCATGCATTACACTGTGAATTCTGTCACTATATTATAGAAGCACCATTCTTTGTATAAAGTGACAGCCACCTTTTCTCACCCTTAAGGTATATGGCACAAGTTCACAGCAAGTCAGAATGTGATATGTTGCTATTTGCCATTAAAAGTTAGACAGCTTTATAAGCCTCTTAGGAGAGCAAGCAATGATCTTTCAACTTCAGTAACGAAGAAATGGGAGGGTTTTGTATACCCTCTATAGCAATATACTGTGCATGTTTTTGAATATATGTTTAGAAATATTGAAAACAAATCTATGGAATGGGAAAATCTGTAATTTCCTAAATCTATAGAATTAAATTAAAATGGGCATATTGTTGTTGCTTCCACTTAAACAAGACTGAATTTTTTGCAACAAAACCTAAAGAGGTTATTAAATTCCTACTAAGTACCAACTTCTTTTTCTTCACCTCTGGAGCTACCAGCAGGTGACTATGTGGCCTCATTAAGGCCGTAGCACAGGGTCAAAGATTAAAATTGCCTCTGTCCTGATAACTGAAAAAACTGCAGCCTCCAAATTAGTATACTTGTGTCCAAATTAAACAGTAATGCATACTTTTTTTTTTAACCTCAAATCTTCTCTAATCAAACATGAAAAGTACAGCATAGGATAACTGTTAAATGAAACAAAATGTTATAATTTTTGGATGGCATTTGATACTTTACAAAGCTGTTTTATTGTGAATGTCTGATTTGTCCCATAGAATGATTCTGGGAGGTTTGCAAACAATTGCTAAGAAAAAGACATATTACAGAAGCATGAACTGAGGCATAGAGAGGGAATTTTTCTAAGAGCACAGAGCTACTATGGTAGGACCATGTTTACTGAATTCAGCCTGCTCCATTCTGAGACCTGGGAGCGATCATGTGCTCAGCCAGGGGCTGATATAACACCCTCTGACACCTACCAGCTCCCCACCCCAAGTTTTTGAAAATATGTGAGGGTGTTTTGATTGTCACAGTGAAACCTGGTGGCATTTAGTGGGTGGGGCCAGGGATACTCCCATAGAAGAGGACTGGTTCTGCCTAAAAATCTTGTAATGCTCCTGTTGAGAACATTTACAATCACCTGGCCTACCAGGAAAGGGAGTTTTTGCAATTTTATAACTATGTTTAAATTCCATTCAATAAATGTATTCCTTGTTTTTGTTTGTCTTTATAAATGAGTCTAATGTTATATGGTTAAAAAAAGATGTTTATTCTCTAAAGAATATTACATATAGGATGGTTAAAATAATACATAAGTTTCATTGTTGTTTTGGTTTTTAGTTGTAACACATACACATATAAACATATCTATATCTCTCACTGTATATCCTGTTAGTTGTTATTCTTCCAAGTTAGTAATGTCACTATTGGAAAAATAGTTTTTATCCTATTTTAAATTTGGGATCCTGCTATTACATTTTACTACCAAAAGCATTGGTTACCTCCTGCCATTTTGAGACCTAGAAAAAAGATAATAAGCCTCAGGCATTGCTGGAAGAAATGGAACAGAAACTGTTCTTGCAATTAAATTTGCATCTTTTATGGCATATTTTTAATATTTTATCTGAGTGCAGCTAATTATTTTATTTCCTAAGTATCTAATTTGGTTTACTGAATGTTTTAGCAGTGGTAGTATTGTTACCATTTGATGAAGTAGGAAGTAAAATATGCGTGGTTGTTACTTGTTAAGAGTTATTACAATTAGTGTATAATAAATGTTTGATTTCATGGTTATTATATACTTAGCTCTTTTACCTTTCTCATTCATGAAAGATAATTTTAAAAACTGGTAAATTTTTAAACAGTCATTCTATGCAAAAATATAGCCTTTAAATAACAACGACAAATATATATATATATTTATCTGCCAACAACTAAGAAGTATGATCTAAGTGCAGTTAATTGATTCACACTGAGCTTGTAAATTTGATTTCAGAAATAATAGTTCAGGATTTAATTCAAGAAATTGAAAAAAGAAACTCAAAAAATTTACATTCAAGTCATATTTTGTTAAGTACATATTTTAAAGTCATGATTAATAGAAGAATCATGTACTTCAGAAACAAATTGTCCTTTAGACATTAATGGGAAACCTCCAGATAAAAGCACATTCTTGTGTTTTTTTCTTTAACTTTTAATTAACTAGTTAACAAAACATTTTTAACAAAAAAATTTTTAAGTTATATATCTATCAAAATGAAAATGATTAGAAAAGGTGTATGTAATAAAAATAATTGGAGCAAATCAGTTTAACTTGGTTCAGTCTTTTTAATGGGAATTATTTCAGAGTGTATCACTGCTCTGTGGTTACCTTTTTAATACTTCAAACGGTCAGCAATTATGCATTACATGAGCTGAATTTATATTTGTGTAATCTTGGAAAATGTAAATAGCAAAATCTACTCTTCAAAATGACTTATACTGTAGAAATAATTGGGGCTACAGTATCTGCATTCTTCTAGGATATTCTAATAACTTAGACTATTTGGATTGTAACCATTTTTGATGGGAAAATATAGCAAATGTGTGTGTGTGTATTCTAATTTTTTTTTAAAGGTGATTTCTTTATTTTTTCTGTGTCCTCTGTCAACAACAGAAAGACAACATATGTTGTCCTACTTGTTGAAACTTAAAAGACAGGGAAAGAGTTATCAGTTGGGAATAATACTTAGCTGGAAGGGAGTAAGATTCAGTAGGTACTGCCCCCATTACTACTCTAATAGGAGCAGACTTAATGAGCAAAAGATTCCCCCAAGCCTTCAAAATATTCATTACATATGAATATATAAAGAAACACATTGCAAATATATAATTTTAATAATTATATGTTACATATAAAAATCTATATTCTTTAAATCATTATATAAATTTTGGGGCATGTCACACCAAATATCAGATTCCAGCCCAAGCTAAGGACCAAGGGGAGTGGGTGGACTAGTGGAAGGTAGCTGAAAGAACACTCAGGGAATCATAGGGAGTTTTGACATGGCTTTACTCTTTCTCTGGATGCAAGTGAGCCTGGGCATGAACTTGGGTGCAAGCCGACCTGGGCATAAGCTGCATGTACAGTGTCAGCAGGGTAGTTATGCCTTTGACAGACAACAGTGACTCCGATCCAAGCATGAGCTCACTTGGGTGATCACTGAATGCACCTCACGTGGCATGGTTACATAATGAGTGGAGTTGTGCACCAGTGCTCCAAACTCGCTGAGTCATGCTGGACTGGATGTCTGCCTTGGCCTATTCTTGACCACAGCATATCCATTTTCCTTACACTCCACCCCCTAGGCCAAGGCAGACATAGGCCTTGGACACACAGGTCTGACACAGAGGCCTTATACATAGGCTCTGGGCACACAGGCCCTGGACATACAGGTCCAACACATAAGCCTAATGCATAGGCTCTGGGCACATAGATCCCAGAAACACAGGTTTAACACATAGGCCTTACATTCCACTCCCTAGGCTGAGGGAGTTTTTCTAGTGAGGAGATGTGCCCACAGGGTGGAATCCTGGACCCAGAGTTCACAGCAGTAATACAGGGAACAACAACTCCAGGTTATGGCAGGCAACCACCCCATGGTGACTTTACCCTAATTTTGCTTTATACATTAAGCCAGGTTTTTATTTCCCTACCTTTAAGGGTGTTGGGGCAGGCAGCAACAGGTTACCGTTCATCCGCATACCTGGTTGGAGAAGGTCATCCTTCCTCCCCTAGGTCTTGCCACATGGCCTGGCCGCATATGGGCCGGTGACCAACTAGTTACTTTTGTAACTTCTAGGTAGTTAACCACAAGGCTAAGACTCGATAAGCTCCCCAGCTGTCGGTGCAGGTTATCATAGTTGTCACCTCCTTGGTGATCACCATTCACATTGCTCTAGGTTCAGCCCATTGACTACTTTGTCCACACCTGGTATCAAACCATATGGTGTCAATACTAGGTTGGAGTGCAACAGCAGTCCAGGCAGCAGTAGCACCTTGGCTAAACCCATCTGTGTACTATGCCCCATAGGGAACGGAGGATGCCCTTCCTTAAACGGTGAAGGCTTGAGGTCTAGGGGTGCCTCAGGCCCCATGGCCTTATCTTGCATTAGGACTACAGGTCCCAAGATCTCTTGCAACTCTGCTGCTACGGGACTTGTACTCAGCATACTTGGCTGCTCCAAGTAGGTGCCCCACTTTGCTAAAGTGGGTGTGTGTGCATCCCAGTTTGGGGGGTCATTTTCCATGAATGCATCCATCTGCTATTAGGTAAGTTGTCTGCACGATGACTGTAGCCCATCCGGCCATGCTGTCATGAGCCTGAAGGGCAGCATATGCAGTTACTAACTGCTTCTCTGTCAATGAATAATGGAGCTCAGCTCCTTTCCATAGCTGAGACCAAAAGCCTACTGGTGTTCTCAAGCACTCCATGCGCTGCTATAGACTCCAGCCAAAACCATCTGTGGTCACATGCACGTGCAGCTCAAATAGGTGCCCTGGATCAACTACCCGTAGGGCTTGTGCCTGCTGAATAGCCCGTTTGGCTGCCTGGAAGGTGGTCTCAGCGGCACCATCATAATTCTAGGCAAGGGGAGCCTTGCCACTTCTAAATCTGCAAGAGAATCAGAGGTTAGCATAGTATCATTAACAAGACCATGACATATGGTGGGGCTATGCTATAGCCCTGTGGCAACACTGTGAAAGTTCATTGTCGCTCTCCCGTGAAGGCAAGCTATTCCTGGCTCTTTGGAAGAGAAGGCATTGGCCAAGTCCACTACACAGTGGTACTGTCCCAGTACTGTCAAGCGGTCCATTAAGTCCACGATAGACGGCACAGCTACCAAGCTGTGTAAAATATTTACTTCCAGAATGTATCCGTGCTGGTGTCTACCAGCACCAGCACTCTCTGTATGTTGGTGGGGTACAAGTGGATTGTCAGCTCCACACGTGGCCTCTGGTTGTCAGGTATCCCTGCAAGCTGGGCACTTCAGCCAGGTCCCTCATCAAACAGCAAAGGCTTTATACTCCCTGCGTGGCTGCAGCACGTAGTCTTTGAGTTGAAGCACCTGGGCGGGACTGGGTTGCACAGCAATGTCCTTCTCCCGCTTGGGCATTTTCTGGAATTGCTGCTCTGGGGACAACTGTCTCCACAAAGTTAAGAGTACTTCATTGGGCTGCTTATTTATTTTCTCTCTGTCAACCTGGCCAAAATCAAATCTATCCACATCTGTCAGCATGTCACTCATTAGGGTTCCTTTTCTCCTCTGGGACCCTCCTCTGGGAGGACCCCTGAGGGTGGCACATTTTCCCCTTCTTTACGGTGCGGACCCCTTGGTTCTGCCAACAGCCTCCTCTGTATCAGACCTAATGGGGTCTCCGACTGAGACAACGGACCCAGGCCTGCATTCACAGCAACCTCTAATACCTTTTCCAAGTTCTGTAGCCAGGCCTCCAGGTGCCCCACCAGCACCTGGACTGCCCTTACCTCTGCTGCATCCCTCAGGGGCTGAGTGTGTACTTCTTGTAACGCGGTCAAAAATGCACATCCAACTCTGCCAGCAAAGGCTCATTCTTTCTTGGTGCTCTGTACTTCACCTGTTTCAGCGCCTTCTCCATCCTCACGGGGGACCCATCTACTGCCGCCCAGGTTTCCGCTGGATCCCATCCGAGCAGTAAGCTGCCACTGGGCACCACAACCAATGTTTCAGCTGCATGGCTGACTCGGAATCAGCGGGGACCAAAGGCTCACTCTCCTCAGTATCCTGCTGGCTATACCAAGTGTCAGGTTCCAGCCCAAGCTGAGGACCGAGGGGAGTGGGTGGACGAGTGGTGGGCAGCTGAAAGAACACTTGAGGAATCGTAGGGAATTTCGACATGGCTTTACTCTTTCTCTGGGCGCCAGCAAGTCATGGGCACGCGCCTGGGTGCAAGCCATATGTACAGCGTCAGCAGGGTAGTTATACCTTGTACATACAATAGTGGCTCCAAGCCAAGTATGAACTCACATGGGTGATCACCTAATGCACCTCACCTGGCTTGGTTATATAATGAGTGGAATTGTGTGCCCGCACTCCAAACTTGCTGTGTCTTGCTGGATCAGATGTCTGCCTCAGCCTGTTCTTGACCATGGCCCATCCGTTTTCCTTACAGGACGGTATCATTGTCTTAGTCCAGGCCTCCTAGAAGCAGAGCCTGAAATTGAATTTCTTGTTTGTTCAGAGGGTACTCAGGAAGAACAGGTAAGGGAATGTGGGAAGCCAGAGAAAGAGCTAAGCAAGAACAAGCTTTCAGCCAGAACACTCCTTTCAGCCTGATCCCATGAGGAATGGTTAGCATGAACTGCACTGCAAAATCAGTCTCACATCAGTGATGGTTAGGGGTTAGCCTTTTGTATTCCTGCTAGAATCCATCATTGGCTGTAGGTCCTAGGGAGAAGAGGTGGGGACTAGCGAAGGGTAGCAAAACCTCTGAGGAGCCTCTGTTCAGCTGAGGGTCATTCTTTAGAGAAGGGGCAGCTGTAAACTGTTTGCAGCTAACACTGCACCTGGGGGAAGAGTGCACCTGGGCATGTAAAGGGGACCTGAATAATCAACATTGTGCAGTCACCAACATTGTCCAACACTCAGTGTCGTTTTTGATAATCCAATGTATTTGCTAAGTGGTCTTTGTGAGCCCATGATGCTGGCCAAATTATCCAGACACCTAATGTATTGTTTGAAGTATTTTTGTAAGTGATACTAGGTACACATTCTAAAGTGATTTAAAAAATGTGACTAGATGCATGAGAACCAAAAGCAGCTTATATGTGATACATCCTTACTGAAATTCTGAGATTTCAGTGTCACTAGTGAGCACTTCTCTTTCCTCAAATCATTAACCTTCCTTTTCTAACACCCTCAACTTCTCCTTGGTTGTGCTTAGCACACAGGCTTGCTTGCTATGTCTTTTCCTTAGTGCAAATAAGATCTGTCGAGCTACTGCTGTCACAAACACCTCTTCCAGTACCCTACCTGGTATCTAGTGGTCTCACATCTATTATTTGTTGAGTAAATGAACAAGAGGTACTAGAAATGAATAGAGTCACCTAACAGTAGATATACTTGAATAATCAATAAACATATACACTTTGAGATTATTTTAAAACTCTGTTTTATTAGGAACCCTTTATAAAGTGCGCAGTTCTGTTACCCATGCACAACAGTTCTGTTACCCATGCATAACATATATGCACACGCATGCCTTATCGTTCTCCAGTCATAAGATTGCTTGTCTCAAAAGCTGCATATCTCATTGCCTTTCTTGTGTAATTGGCTTCAGTTAGATATGTTAAACAGCTTCACATTTCTAAATCACTCTATGGTTTCACACATATCATTTCTCCTGGAATGTGCTTTTTGCATATTTGGTGTTTAGAATCTTTTTTAGGCCTGAGTTCTGTCCAGAATCACGGAAGAGCTTGTAAATAGGGTGGGTTCACAAAATAGCAACTTGACAAAAAGAGTAAAATATTGAAGGATCAAAGTAAAGGATTACAAAAAATTTCAAGAAATGAATGATCAGAAAACAAAAAAAAAGAGTACCATGGTATAAATTCAAAAACATACAACTAATTTTCAGAATTCATGTTCCTTCTTCATTAGAGAGAAGAAAGTAATTAATAAGGCTAAATTCAATTGCTATATTTATTCTTTTTCAAGATAAAAATATCCTTTTTAAGTAAAAATATGTGCTTATTACTGAAAAGACAATAGAGAATGCTTTAAAACCCAAAATAAAAAGATCTCATTATTTTATTCACAGGTATATTTCAATTAATATTATGATGCATGAGTATACATTTTATAAATATGTATGTGAATGTTATATATTTATATATGTGATATATTTATTTACACTAAAAATTCTGTTGGATAACCTTGCTTTTTTGCTAAACAATATATTCTACTTGAGTCGCTAAGAGTATTAAACAGATATCAATCATTTCTATACCATATTTTGCTGCAGGCTTTGTTATACATACATATATGTGTGTTTGCACACATATTTAGAGATTTTTCTGTATCAAGGGAAAAATTATAGTTTATCTCCAACCCAGGAAAATGCTATTCCAATTTCTGTCCTATAGGTGTGTTTTTCCTATTCTTGTACTTCATAAAATGGAACCATGCAGTATGTATTCCTTTTGTATCTGTCTTCTTTCACAAAGCATCATACTTTTGAGATTCATTTGTGTGTTTTGTGTGTGGCAAGAATTTCTTCTTTTTTATTGATGAGTAGTAGTCCATAATATGAATATACTACAATTTGTTTATCCATTCTCGTAATGATGTACATTCATGTTTCTCATTTTTTTGGTATTATAAATAGCAGTGAAACTTCTCCTGTGTGTCTCTTTTTATGGACATTTGCTTTTACTTTGCTGGAATGAGGGGGTTATATATCTATGAGTAGAATTGCTAGATTATAAAGTGAGAATATGTATAACTTCTTAAGAAACTGCCAAAGAAGAAAACTCAATTTGAAGATATTTTTTGGCTGAAAAAAGTTAATCAATTTCTAATTTCTCTCTGCTAATGTAAATAGTGTTAAAGATGAAGTGTTCAGAAGCAATTAGAATCTTTGTTTCTGTATACTGAAATAACTCATATAAAGTTCTCCCACAAAGCCAGCATAGTTTATTACAGCATAAAAGCTTTTAAGATGAATTACTTCAAAACATTTTTTACGTGTTTTGGAGCCCCCAAATCTGTGTTCATTTATGGTGAAACAAATTGATTTACTATAATGGTTAACATTAGTTGTAATAAAATCCACTAAGGCATTTTCTTTTCATCAATATTTCTAAAACATATCTTTTTCTGCTCTTATTGTGAGCCTTTGTAACACAACAAATATTAAGATTATGCTCACAAACTGAACACACATAGAATTGTCAATATGTAATTAACCCAGTAATGCAAATAAATTAATAGGTAAATACAGGCCAGTGAAAGCAAAGTAAATATGTGAAAATAAAAGTATGTAAATAAAACTTTACTCTTTGAACAAGTTGATATTACAAGAGACACAATGCCTGTGATTATTACAGCTATAAACTAGAATCATAAGTGTCTGGGAGGAAAGGTGTCAGCATCTTGGCTATTCCATAAAGACAGAGGCAGGGGAAATCCAAATTCTTCCTTGTAAATGTGAGAAAATGAGAATACACAATTATAACCCCAATATGGAGCATTAAGTGAAACTCTTCACAAAGCCAAAATGTCTTAACGATGGGGTGTATATACTTATGGGTAATTCAAACCTGCAAAAACTGTGTCACATTAGTTTTTAATAAAAAGGAAGGTCACAAACTCTCGCTTTAACTGGAGCAGCATAGTATTAATGGAGTAGAGGATTAAGGTTTTATTAGGTTTCCTCTCCATAAGCCCTTTGCTTTCTTTGATGGGAATTCCAGAAAGCAAGGGTATCCACTTAAAAAAAAAAAAGTTTTAGATATCTCTTTGTGTTTGAATGTAAAATAGAAGGGGCCCACTTGTTTTCCTATTCTTAAACCAAGTTAGATAGCAACCTAGGTCCATTAAAAGTGCTGCATAAAAACTGGTGCCTGACTTCTACCCTCAGACATTCTGATTTAAGTGATGTGGGATCCCAGCATGGTATCACGATGTTAATATTTGGAAACTCTCTTAGTCTTTCTAACATGCAGCAAAGAAATCACTGCCTTCGAGCCCTGTAGCTCACAAGGCTCCATGAGTCCATTTTGCAGGTGGTAAATAATGAGACTCAGAGAGAGGGGAAAGAATTTGCCCAGACTCAGCACAGATTAATTCTAGCCAAGCCAAAATAGGAGCATAGTACTTTGTGCTCCAGTAACTTATTCCTCCCATCCTACTGCTTCTCTAGGTTTTTAACTAAGTTTCCTCATTTGTAAAATATGGGCCTTAATAGCACCTACTGATAGGATTGTTGTGCTGATCAAATATTATGTCTCTACAGCAAATAACATCTATTTATTGTTGTTTTTGTTTTATACTGGGGGTATAGAAATGAATGGCATTCTCCTGGGACCATGAGCTCATTCAAGTCAGGGACTGGGATTCCTCTCTCTGTACCTGGAATTCAGGAAAGATCCTGACATTTAATACAAGTATTTTTCAATGTGGAAAATGTGTTGCATATATTTTGCCTTTATTCCAGGTAGACATATGTGTGTGTGTGTGCATAATGTCATATATATGCACATTTCCCATAAATATAACTGATGGGATAGCAAGATAAGATATAATTAAAACACATGGTTGTGTGTGTGTGTGTGTGTGTGTGTGTGTGTGTGTATAGTTTAAAAAAGATATTAGAAGGAGAAAATATATGCTTAATTTTCTTCTTGGAAATGTTATTTTCATGCATATTATGTTAAAAGTAATTGTAGCTGAATGTTTAATTCTTCCGAAAACTGGTAACTTGTCTGTGTCATCCCTGAGGCACATGCCACGTAACAACAGAATTTATGAAGAATGACCAGGATTATCAAAGCCTTGTTATTTCTTTAGTGCTTGTGACACATCACACTGCATTAAAAGTGATTTCTACAACACAACAAAAAGACCATTTGTAATTCATTTCTCAGCCCCATATACTAGAAAATTATATGCTTGTCAATTCTAGTTTTTGTGGTATAATGCCTTACATTTATGTTATGATTTATAGTTACAAAGTTGTAGCACATACATGATTTTAAACATTTCTAATAATCTTGAATTAGAAAAATCAGTTTATTTTGGAAATGTATTCTGGAGTGCTTAAAACATCAGATTTATTATTCAGAGAACCGCTGATAGGGTGAAATGTAAAATTTCTTGTTCCTATTCATCTCATAAATTTTCCTTAAACCTTAGGTTTTGTTTTTGAATATTCTTATATAGTATATTCTGTCACAATAACAATGTTCCTAATTAAGTAATCTTTAGTAAAGATTAATTTTTCTATAAATTTTCATATCCAACGATGTAACCTTGGAGACACATTTTCTTCTCTGTGTCAAAACAATTAAGGCATTTATTTGATATCAACATGCTTAAACTAGCCATAATTTTTCACTGATTCTTATTATTCAGTACTTTGACTTTAAAAAAATTACATGAGAAAAGGATACTTTTCCTCAGAAAATTGAAGAGTGTAAAATCTATTTATTCTTAGATAATTCCCTCGCTCAATTCCCCAAAGAAGTGTATTATTTCACATTTGTATTACTTTTCTCCCACTCTACCATATCCTCTTTCATTTTATGGCAACCATTCTCTATTCACATATATAAAAAAAAAATGTACCAGATGAGAACTACCTCAGTTTCTTTGCCCAGACTATTCTCATCCTGAATCGTCTTTATCTATCTCTCTTATTTCTGACAAATGTAAATCGGAGTCTATTTTGTTCAAGTCTAACAATCTTCTCTTGTTATTTCAGTCTTTTTCCTTACTCTCTAATGACTTTGCTCCCCTCCATCAACTGTTCCTGTTTTCTCTTGTGCTTCCTCTAAGGCAAACAAATCTACAAACAGACCAACTAAAACAACAAGCTCCAAGCCTAAATCATCTCAATTCTCCTTCCTTAGTATTTCTTGAATCTTTTTCCACAGCACCATTCCTAATGGCACTAGTTAGATGTGTGATCCTGTCGTTTTCTCCCTATTGTAGCAATGCAGTAGCTATCCAACAGGAATCCCCACCTCAGGTGTGTCCAGCTAGTCTGCCTTTTCAAGCATCCCCCATAGAATTCTTCTAGCATTGTCTTTATGACAAAATCCAAACCTCATAGTGTAGTAAACTGGTTGTTAACATGGCACTCTTCCTGTCTGGAAATTTTGGCTAGGCCCCAAAGCTAGTGGTTATGAATGCCAAACATCCTTACTATAAAGAGAGTTATTGGACCATGTATATGGACTTGCAAAATGGTTCCAAAATCTAGTTCTAGCCTTAGCTAATCTTCTACTTTGAAGCTATGTAATAAAAAGCAAAGAGGATAGTTGGTTGGCTGTGGGTAGGGGGATCAAGATGTCTCCAACCAAAAGAGGCTGGTCGTAAATTAGCAGAATCCAGATTTTATGGACAGGCTCACTGAGTAGCTGGGGAAGGAATCACAATTGCTCAGTGACTACATTTAGATAACCCCAAAGTGGGAATTTCTGCAGAACTGCAAAAGCTTTCCAGGAGACAGAGTCAGCACTAGAATTTCTCTACACCCACCTGCTGCAAAGTGTAACTCTCTGCAGCTGAGTTAAGACCCTTTCTGCCATTATCTATCCTCCTTCCTCTGATCCAGTCATTAAGAGTTGCAAAAGTGTGGGATGGTAGTCACAGAGCTATGACTCTGTGGTGCAAATTATTCTGTGAACTTCTCAGGGTGAGCGAGGCCAAGCTGTGAAAGGGTTGAAAGGTTTCAATTTGGTAGAGATTTTGTTAGGCCAGAGGGTTTTTTTTTTAATACATGAAATTGATTAGGAAATTATAGACTCTGGGAGAGATAACATGTAGGGTTAGAGACAGGAGATTTCACCTGGCAAAGAAGAAAGGCAATTTATTTGTCCCTACAATATTCTACAGATCTAAAAACAAAAATCCAGTTCTAATAGTAAGCACGATCTTTAAACAGAATATTTGTTTCCTATTTAACTACCCTCATCTTTCACCACTATCCCTCCAATCTCCAATCTGTGCTGTATCAATATACTTTGGACCTCCTTCCTTCATCACCAAAGGTGATTCCTGAATCTTTATTTGGAATCACCTTTTCAATGGAACCTTCCCTAATACCATATCCCACCCCATATTACATGAAGTGTTACCTTATGTGTTCTACGGCACACCACTCACTTCCATCCCATCACGCATCAACCCAGATAGTGATGGTCTCATCTATTTCCCTTATGAGACTGTTCTATAATCTAGGGACTCTCTTTTAAATCTGTATCCCTGGTACTAATTGCAGTGTCTTTAACAGAGTATAGGTTAAATAATTTTGTAAACAAAAATTAATTGGTAATGGAATCATTGAATTGAGATAAAATATAAATCTGAAAAGATACTTTAAGTATATGTCACTAGAAATAGAAACAGAATTGCACATGAAACGTTTTCTGTAAAAGATAAAAGAGTGCAATTTAAAGTGCTATTACGATTATCTTCATATGACTACTTGGAATCTCAGTCTCTGTCTCTATCTCCCCCGCCCCCCATTCTTGTGCTGGATAGATGTGAAAGTACAATACTGCTTACCTTTCATTATCAAGTATTTTCACAGACTCTTACTTCATTCTAGAATACACTTGAGAGTTATTTCTTATCGTAGGTTTTCCAGTTCTTCCTCACAGATAATTTTACTGTTATCTCTTCTCCCTGATCTGACCTTTGCCAGACGTTGTTGTTACTGCTGCCCTTTCCCCAAATCTGAAGATGTTTTCAAAATTAATTTTTCATTAAAATATATCATAATATATATAAATGTCAAATGAAAACATGATAGAGTATTGTTTGCCCTCTCTTCTCATTAAAACTTAGAATGTTTCAGCTTGGACTTTAGCTTAATAGCTATTATTCATTAAAAAAAGTGAAGATATAAAGAAAAGTGGATGTGAGATCCACTATGTAACTACTTCAACTCTTGCTTGATATTTACGTATGCATACTCCAGCATATACACAAATCATTAAGAGAAGAAATTTTTTTGTTTTGTTTTTTGCCATTCCAGCATAAGAAATAAGGACATATTTTGCTATCCCTGCATGAACATGCAGGAGTTTGTCATTTTTGGCACAAAGCAAAATGAGGTTTGTTATCTTCAAGGGCGGGGTCGAGACAATCACCGGAGCTCTTGAGCCATAGCTTGACTACCAACTGGAGGTTGCTTATGATAATTGATAACCCAGCCCTACGGAGCAGCTGATGGGAGAATGATTCACACTCTGTCACTGGCTCATGCCAACTCATGTAGAAATACACACAGCTTTTAGCAGCTACTTTGAAATCTTACTCTAATAAAGTCATTTAGCTTTAGAAATTTAATTCAACACAAACTACTTCCTTTAAGGAGATTCGTTACCAGAACAACAATGTAGCCTTATAATTTTGATGCCAAAATTATTATAGTGGGATTCCAGTGCACCATGAAAGCAACTATACAGATATGATGCTTTTAAAAATATGACATAAAGTTGATAAAATATGCATAACAGATAAAGGGAATATTTTGAAAGCCATTATTTGTAAGTAAATATGTTCTTTGATTTTATTCAGCACCACAAAATGAATTTTCAGGTTGTAAAGCAGCTAATCAAGATAAACACAAAACATATCAAGTATGTAACTGGCTACTATGTTAAACAAATTTGTTTTCAATAATGCCTACTCTTCAAATACTGAATTTCGTTTGTTGGGGGGAAGATAAATTTCAGCAAACCTGTGAAACATTGTAAAAGTGATTTGGAAAAATCTAACCATAAAATGCAATGCCTTAACTTTTGTGTACTCACTTCAATATAGTATGCATTTCCATAGATTATGGTGTGCTCAGGTGTAATAAATGTTTCATTCAATTATTTTTAAATCTACTTAAAAAATGAGACATTTCATTTTGGTTCACGCTAAATCTTTTTAGACTTAAATATATTCCCACAAACCCACGCATCTCAAAAGATTTGGCAAACTACAATGATAGCAATTATTGTTAATTCCAAAAACTGCTAAAATATCCCAGATATTTGTCAGTTTGCCCGGGACTATTTTGGACACACATGATAGAAGCTATTAATTTTTTATTGTGATGTTGCCATTAGTAATTTTAAGAAGTAGGTAATCTGTAAATGTGCATTGTTCAAAGTAACTTCAGAAAAATTTCAAACTGTGTCTAACATTAATAGTATTTAATTATTTATCGTACCTGTTTGGCCTTATTTACTTGTATTATGAGGGGTTGAAGCCCGGGTAAAGTGCAATTCTCATTCCAAAGCTAACTATAAAGCTTCGGCTAAATCCTTGTACGACCCCTTGAGAACAGCACATCACTTACCGATGTATTTTAGCAGAAGAAGCATCAGACAAAGGGGACTGGGAATTAGAACAAATGGGATCTAGTTCCAGTTTAACTGATGCTTTCAAGATGACCTTCATAAAATAACTTTTTGTTTTAAAGAAATTATGACTAAAATATCATTAACCATCTAATATTTTCTGTACAAGTCAAGGTAGATGCTACTATGCAAGATAATAATATATTCTGGAGCAATCTCAAAGTACGGAGATCAAATGTATAGTGTTTGTGTGTGTGTGTGTGTTTAGTTAGAGTTACAGAAGAAAAGTTAGATGTTTCAGGGAAAAAAAAAAGGAACAGCTGCTCAGGTTAATAGCATTTGAAAATCTACGTAGAATCAACAGAGAGTATTGCATAGAAGACATAGGATTATCTGCCAGGCAGTTGGCTCAGTCAAAGAGAGTTCATTTAATACTTACACATCTTGAATTCTTAATTTCTGTTTTCTTCACTGATTCTGTTGATCTTTCTACTTTATACACAGATATTTCTCAAGGATTGACCCTTGATTCTTTTTACCTGTCTCTATATTCACACACACACACACACACACACACACACACAAACACACATACACACACACACAGACATATATATATATTTCCCCTGTTTTTTGTTAACTAGATAACTTGGGGCCTGTTCTGAATGAGTTTCTAAGCATTTAGTATGGTGATAGTAATACCTATTAATAGAGTTATTGTGAGATTACCTAATACAATGCTTGGCACTCAGCACTAAGTGATTTTATGTCATATCCACCTTGTTTTCTTGTTTGGAATCTTACTGAATATGAAATGACTTTTGGACACAAAGTCATTCTATTTAGGTTTTTTTTTTTTTCATTTTCTGTTTCTTTACATTAAATTTGAAAGTTCTTGAGGGCAGGAACTGTATCTTCGTGCCTAAAGTTATGTATCTGATAGTGCAGAGTAAGGTAAAGAGGGATAGAGAAGAGTCAAACATTTTTTTTAGATGCATGAATTTGTGAAAATACAACTTTAAGAAGTTTTCCACAGTATGTGGTGAGATTTCTTTGCATGATAGAGTGCTTACACTCACAATAGATGATAATAATCATTCTTTGTATTTCTAAGATGAATATGAAACCTCATTGAGAGAAAAGCGTATCTCATTAAGCTTGTATGTTACAGCCTATTTCTTTGAAATGTATTCATTAATAAGATAATTCACTTTTTCTCTTTTTTTGATTTACTTTATTCATGGTTTTTGATTTGCTGCTTTCAAACGTCTGTTTATACTTGCAGTTGATTATATGAACACATACACACGTATGCCTCTAACAAGAGAGGAAGGAAATTATTTATTCATGTTATGACTTTGATTTTTTTCTTTAACTTTTCCTTTGATTTAAAAATATATAAAACATTTGTAAAGTCAAAGTTCTTCCTGATAGAAGGTAGGAATGAGTAGAAGGAAAAACCAAAGATTTTACACGGGGTAATTGTCAAAGCAACTTGCCTTTGTGTTCTTTGAGTTATAAGGTGGTGATTAGGTTTTCAGGTTTAGAGAAGTGTGAGACAACCTAATTAAACACCTTTTTGCTGAAAAGCAGCTCGATAAATTCAGATTGCTCTGAGAAGTTCTCAAAGCTTTTATCAGAAAGCTAATACTACAAAAATCTTTTAAACTAATCGCTTTTGAAAAATTATTTCCCAGACTGGAAATAAATTATATTTGAATAAATAAGCATGCTAGAATTATTATATCGAATAGATGCAAAGATGTAACTTAAGTTTAAAAAAGTACAATCAATAAATGTATAGTAAGCACGTGTTTTCTACTAATGATTAAGGCAAATTACTAATTTTGTGATCCCTTAACTCTTTGATTTCTCTTTATAAATCCTGTATAAATAATTATGTAATAAGGGGATTGTGAGTTTGGGATGAGAGAAAAGCTAAAATCTTTACAGATTATAGACGTTCTTGAGTTGTACATAAGACCTTTATCTTCTTTATCAGCATAGTGTTTATTATTGCCCCTATTAACAGTATACCTATTAAAAGTTAATTGTTTACCTATACATATACAATGGAACATGTTTTGTAATTTTGTAGTGTCATTCAGTGGCATTCTCTCCCTTTTAAGAAAAATGTTTTTTGATGGCTCCTCTTGACTTTTCAAGGCTCAAAGAGAAATTTTCTTTAAGTAATCTAGTTTGTCATTCTGTAAAATGATAGGGATAGATCCAATGACTCCTAAGATCCCTTCCAGTCTCTAACAATATATGATTCTATGAATTTCTTTTTTTCATAATACCAAGAGGAAATGGTGATGGATTTAAGGATATTGGGGGGATTTCATTATTTTATTGAAAATGGCCCAAAGCTCTATCAAAAAAAATTTGGTATGGAAGTATTACAGTTTGAAAAGGACTTGGAATTGCAGTTGGATGATGGGTAAGGGTGGTGTAAACAAATCCACACACTACTGGGTTGATTAAATTTATCTTTCTGGGAATTGAATATATGGTGATGTTTCATATTACAAATGAGATTTGAGGAAAGTTAATGAAGCTGAATCCTCATTAGGTAGCCATGCTATTCTGCATCTTTGATTGATAGCAAAGAATTGCTATTGTCTTTTAGTAATTAATCTCCTTTGTGCCACGGAGCAGATTTTTTTCTTAAAACAATTTATTCATAGTTAATACAATTATGGATATGAAGCAATTAAACATTGGCTCACATTCAGGATAAAGAAAAACTAATTGATAAACTAAATTCCTCATGCATAGAACAAGAGTAATGCAGTCTTGCTGTTGAGATGATTCTTTCTGTGGAGGTGAATAACAATATCATTTTAGTGACTAAGATTGTTTACTTTCAATTATAAAACTTTGCTTCTCTGACTCGTAACAACCCTTCACTAAAGAGGCCCAAAATGACAGTTTCTCATCATTGAATACTACACAGTTCTGTTGCAAACTTCGTAACAGAATTGTTTCAAGGCAAAGTAGGGTTACCTAATTATTTGAAATGAAAAACTAATTCTAAATCACTTATCTTTGAAATATAAGCATAATAACGTTTGTGGCTCCTATCATTTCATTTATCTAATGTAAACCTTTTATTAATAACTTTTACAATTAGTTTAATTTTTTTCCTAAAGCAAAATCATATGAGTAATCTTAATGCAGCTACTTTGCATTTTTAATCTATTTCCAGCACTAGCCTGGTAAAAAAGTCAGTGACAATGAATGAAAGTTGAAATTTTTCTTACACAAATTTTTTTGTCCATATTCTTCTCCCTTATGTATTCTTTTCTGTGTCAAGCTCTTTTATACTCTTCCATTATTCCACAGTATTCACTCCTCTGAGTCTTTACTCAGACTTGCCATATTCAGTTGGTATCTCTTATTTTAAAATAATTCTTCTATTCTCCTTTGTTTTTAACCTTTGCCAAAATTTTTCATTTTCTAGTATCTTGTTTATCTTCAATCTATGAAATATATAATAAATTAATTCATGGTAAATTTAGTGCCAAGAAAATTTCTCATCGTGATTATTTCCATAGATGCTTGTATTTAAGAGCAGTTTTGGAATAGGTAATGCATATTTGGGCCAAATGAGTGAATCTTAGATAGAGAAACTTAGAGCACTATCAGCTAAATGGAAAAATTTATGCACAACTGCAGCCTGCTGAGTCTTTCTAGATTCCCACACATGAATCTCTATTACTGCTTGCCCACTAAGTAATCTCATTTATACTGTGCTTATGCTTTGAAGAAGAATGGAATACTACAGCCCAAATACCGTTTTCATCATAGTGTTGACATTGGTTGCTTCTTTAAGGCCTAATTATTTTTAACTTTTGTTTTAGGTTCAAGGGTACATGTGCAGGTTTGTTATACAGATAAATTGCATATCATGGGAGTTTGGTGTACAGATAATTTTGCCACCCAAGTAATAAGCATAGCACCCAGTAGGTACTTTTTCTATCCTCACCCTCCTCCCGCCCTCTACACTCAAGTAGGTCCCGGTGTCTACTGTTTTCTTCTTCATGTCCATGTGTATTCAGTGTTTAGCTCTCACTTGTAAGTGAGAACATGTGATATTTGGTTTTCTGTTCTTGTGTTAATTCACTTAGGATAATGGCCTCCAGCTCCATCTAAGTCACTGCAAAGGACATGATCTCATTCTTTTTTGTAGCTGCATAGTATTCCATGATATACATGTACCATATTTTCTTTATTCAGTCTCCTGTTGATGGACATCTAAGTTGATTCCATGTCTTTGCTATTATGAATAGTGCTGTGAAGAACAGATGCATGCATGTGTCTATGGTAGGATGATTTCTATTCCTTTGGGTATATACCCAAAAATCAGATTACTGGGTGTAATGGTAGTTCTTTGTTCTAAGTTTTTTGTGAAAACTCCAAACTGCTTTGCATAGTGGCTGATATAATTTACATTCCCATCAGCAGTGTATAAGCATAAAACTTAACTTTCTTCACTGGTTATTTAGTAGATAGACATTGTACCAAGTTCCCATGATGATACTTTTTAGTATTATATTACCGATTTATTTAGACAGATTCTTGCTACATCAATTTAGTCAACATTCAATCAGCCAAAAAAGTAAAATATGCCTTAAATATGACTAGTTTATTATTTTGCTTATATTGTCTCACCTACCAGATATTACAGTCTCCCTGACTGCTAAATTCCTTTTTTGCTTCCTACCTTCTTTACAAATCTTTAGTATACTTTGGTCTATTTTATATTTCTCTCTGTGATATTTTTCTCTGATTAAATCATGCTAGAGGTTGAATGTTTATGTCCCCCAAAATTCCTATGATGAAACCTAATCCCCAAGGCAATGATACTAGAAAGTGGGGAATTTGGAAGGTGATTAGTTTATGAGGGCAGAGCCTTCACAAATGTGATTAGTGCTCTTATAAAGAGACCCCAGAGAGCTCCCTCACCAATTCTGTCATCTGAGGCTTCTATTTTATAGAAGGAGAAAATATGGTATAGAGATTAGATATAATAAGTGGAAGAGCTACAATTAGAATTCATGTCTGTCTCTAAGTCCACAACATCTCTTTCTTGGATATATCTTACTATCATACATATGTATGCCTATGAACCAGAAAGCAGACCCTCACCAGACACTGCCTCTGCCAATGCCGTGATCTTGGACTTCCCAGTCTCCAGAACTGGAGAAATAAATGCTTGTTGTTTAAGTTACCCAGTCTATGGTATTTCTGTTACAGTAGCCCAAATTTAGCTCTCAATTATCAAAGCAATCTACACAGCTCCTAAAGTCAAGCTCTACATATAGAAAGTAGGTGATCAATAAATCTGCATTGAGTGATTTAATTGATTAAACCAAATTGACTGATTTAATTTATTAAATCAATTCTAATTCATTGATGGCTATCAGCTGTTTCCTCAGAAATCTTGACTATTAATATCTTTTTTTGGCAATGTTTATCCATGTATGTGATTATTTTTTGACCTTCTGTGATCTTGTAATTGAAAATGCTAACAAATCTTATCTACAGATGTTGCTGGAGTAATAAATACTATTGTACATTGTCCTTATTTCTGTTGTTAACTTTTTGGTGAATTTAAATCAGCTTACATTTTTTCCATGCCTACTCTATAGGTTAGATTGTTTTTAGGCTTGTGATTCTGTGTTGCTTGAAAGGATTCCAATTTAAAATTTTTCTGTACAGTTTTAAATTGCAAATGAGTAATAAATGTATTTATTATGTGGATTATTGTGGTACTTACCTTCAACCTTTGGGATTGACTGAAGGTAGAGACACAGATTTCATAAATATTCAGTTGAAAATAGCGTTTGTTTGTTTCTTTTAGTATTTGCCAATTCAAATGCCAGATTTTATATGACTGATATTTGTTAAAAAGCCAGATATTTGTGAGGTTTAGATACATGGATCTTAAAAAATCATTTATTATCATTTGCAGCCTTAAAAATGGATCAAGCATTATGGAAGGAAAAAAGAAGTTTAGAGATCTAGAGTCACTGAATACTAATGAGTCTTATGGTTCATCAGATGGTTTATGTTTATGTTTCTTGTGACATTAAAGCTTCAATATTTTACATTGTTATCGTTATTTTTTAGAAGAAGGTAAGGCTTAGAGATTATATGTAATGAGTGGAAAGCCACATTCAGAATTCAAATCTGTGTCTAAATCCACAGTGCCTTTTTCTTGGACATATCATACTATCATATATTATAGATCTATACATGTTTGCTATTATAATTGCTACTAGATTGCTTTTCCAGAAATCTCACCTTTTATTTCTTTTGTCCTAATGTGTTCCATCTATGTTACCTAGCTAGGTGATAAAATAGTGTATAATAAACTTTTAAAAGCTGTTTACCTAAAAATATTTCTTTGAGACTATCTCTACACATGGTAACGCCCTCGTACCTCTGTCAGGTCTGGGGTGTTTCTGAGCCTTCTATGGATGGTCTATGCCCCCATAATGCCAATGGCAGGAAGTAAATACCCTGCAACCTTAACTTTGCTCTGTAACATACATCGAAGTATCATTTCCTTGTGATTTTAGTCCTTTACAAAGATTTTGGTGAAATAACTTCTAGTGTTTTCTTTCAAGAGTCCTTGAGGTCTGGGATAAAGACAATCAGGGGGCATATTTAAGAGGTTTCACTCAGAATTAACCTTGCCCACCTTCCTCAAATCTGGCCCACCTTTCTTTCCTTCCTTCCTTCCTTCCTTCCTTCCTTCCTTCCTTCCTTCCTTCCTTCCTTCCTTCCTTCCTTCTTCTCTCTCTTTCTTTCCCTCCCTCCCTCCCTCCCTTCCTTCTCTCTCTCTTTTTTTGTTTTTTTGACAGAGTTTCGCTCTTGTCACCTAGGGTGGAGTGCAATGGCGCGAACTCGTCCCACTGCAGCCTCCATCTCCCGGGTTCAAGCAGTTCTCCTGCCTCAGCCTCCCAGTAGCTGAGATTACAGGTGTATACCACCACGCCCAGCTAATTTTTGTATTATTAGTAGAGATGGGGTTTTACCATGTTGGTCAGGCTGGTCTTGAACTCCTGACCTCAGGTGATCCACCTGCCTAGGCCTCCCAAAGTGCTGGGACTACAGGTGTGAGCCACCATGCCTGGTGTGGCCCATTTCTTTAAATCAAATGTGTTTGCCTGTATTTTCCCTTTCTTTAGTATAAATTAGTTTCTTGAATGCATGGAGATACCCTAGATAAATATTAATAAATCTCTTAAAAGAACATCTCATCTGCTCTTCCAAACTTTCCCATAGTGAATACAGTCTATATGTTCAAAGTAAGCACTGTCCTTGCCCTTCACTTGCCTTTTTAATAATAGACATCATGAAATTCTCCAGAAGAACTAACAGTTAGTTGAGTTTCTGAAGAGGAATTCCTACCCTTACACTGCACTTTTGGTCTTTTCTTCTCTTTCTCCTTCTCCTTCTCCTTCTCCTTCTCCTTCTCCTTCTCCTCCCCCTCCTCCTCCTCCCCCTCCTCCTCCTCCCCCTCCTCCTCCTCCCCCTCCTCCTCCTCCCCCTCCTCCCCCTCCCCCTCCTCCCCCTCCTCCCCCCCTCCCCCCTCCTCCTCCTCCTCCCCCTCCCCGTCCCCCTCCCCCTCCCTCTCTTTTTTATCTGACCCTTTGTTCCATTGTTGATATTTATTATTCTTATTGATAGTAACATTGCTCCTTTTGAGTTATCGGGGTGGGTAATGTTTATATAGCTTTCTGCCACACAGCCCTACCTCCATTTGGCCTAATGTTCCAACCTGTGAATGCTGCAGCGAAGTGGTGGAATGCAGTGGAGTAGTGATGAAAAAAATACCAGATGTAAAAGGATGCTACTAATTTAGAAAATGAATACAAATTAAATAAAGGCTGAGGGAGACTTTTTTCAAATGCTTAATTGGTTATTTGACACATATCCATAGGTATGCTCTACTGTATGTAGAATGAGAAGAAATTACTCCTATTCATAGTTTGTCTCCTACTTACGTGATGTTGAGAGCAAGTTGTATAACTTCTTTCATCAGGTAGGGTAGAGACAAGGACTCTGGAATAGGTAGCCTCTATTTAAATTCCAGCTAGTCCACCATTTAGCTGGTGACTTAAGGGAGCTCAGGCTCGATAACATCTGTTTACTCCTCTGTAAAATGGAACTAATGGGAGTATGTACTAAGTTTGTAGGAAATATAGATAATTTCTGTAAAGTGCTTGGTAAAGAGTAAGTAGTGAAAATATATCAGCCCTTCTTTATTTCTCATTATGATGTTCAACTGAGATACCATATGTAAAAGAAATTTCATAAACTGTAAAACATACACATTTTAACCATCATTATTCTTAATAACATGATGTATACTGTATAATGAATGTAATTTTAATTTTTCTTAAAAAGGAAAAGAAGAAGGCTTCTTGAACTTTGTACTTGAGACTCGAGAGCTTAAAATTTGTCACTGCTTAGAAGTTTTATATCTAAAAAACGTGAGTGGAAAATTACAGGATAATAGTATGAGAATTATTGAAAGAATCTTTGATAATGTCAGTTACTGGAGCTTTTACCGAAATCATTAAAACTTACTTAAGAACAAGAGAAATAATAATAGTATTACTCAAATTAAAATAAAAACTAAAGAGCTACTGAATATTTTACAGCATTAAAAAAATCATGTTCTCTAGAAAAAGGGGAAAACAGAGGTGGCATATTTTTTTCAGATTATTAGTGGATGATGTTTCTGCCATTTAAGAAACCAAGTAAATTTATATTTTATTAATTTGATTGATTGATTTACACATCATAGTAATTTTCCAACTCCTAGGAGGAAAGATTACAAAGTGAGAGGGGCATATAGTACACACACTTTGCCACAGAATGTGATACATCCATCCCCCTCCATGTATTAACAAAAAAAAAAAAAAAGAAGAGGAAACCGATGTTTCCATAGCAACGTTAGCAAAACAGAAGATTTGCCTACTGTCTAAGATCACACTTTTCATTTTTTTTTTTTAAACCATCCTACTCACTGAATTGGCAGCCTGTGCAAGTTAATTAAACTCAAAGGTAAATTATTTAAAGGTAAAAGGAAATTAATATAACAAGTCAGGGATGATAAATAGTTTACCACCAGTCAAAGAATAGCCTGAGATAACTGGAAATGAATCCCCTTTGATATAAGAAGAGTCAGAGTGTGGGTGGTGGGAGGAGCAGAGCTGGAGATGACAAATCATTATTGTAAAATTAAAAGGACTGGAAGTGGTTCACCAGATAGAATCTGACACAATCTTGGGAGCGTAACGTACGTTGACCACAGTCATACATACCTATTTGATTAGACCTTCCATAAAATAAAAGAACCCTGTCCTCCTTTTTCTCCTTCTTCATTCATAATAGCTAATGTTGAATAAGATGTCGCTACTCTGTTTTGCAAAAATCTCTTCTTTTTGCAATGTTTTTCTCAATTTTTTATAAAAATTCCTAAAAAATTCTGTGAAATGGGTATTTCTCTCCATTTTATAGAAGAAGGACCAGAAGTTCAGAGAAATTTTAAAAACTCTCCTCTGCCCATATTTTCAAAGTCAGTATGTGTTTTATGGTTTCTTATATTCTTAATTGTACAAAATTTTAACTAAAAATAAAAACCAAATTGAGAATTATATTCAGAATAACTGAAGTGAAAACTTGATGATATTTTTAGTTACCATGTATTATTGGGACAGTACTGCATTTTCTAGTTCTTTAAATTTATGTGTGGTATCTGCCCATCTTAAATACCTATTTAAGACCAGTTTGGGGCAATGTAAGTTAATGGATATCTCTCTGCCAGGTGATTTGGAAAGTTAATCATTCAGGCTGTTTTAAAACTCTTGGATTATGACAAGGTCAATATAATGATAAACACTCTAGGGATTATAAAATGTTGAAAAATATATGAGAAAAGTGATGGTCCTTACTGATAAAATAAACCTTTTAAGTTAGTTTTCACTATGGAGATCAAAATAAGTTTTGTTGATTTTATCTACCCTTCCTGCGCATCACTTTTTTTTTTTTTTTTTAACATGGAGTCTCACACTATTGCCCAGGCTGGAGTGCAATGGTGCAATCTCCGCTTACTGCATCTTCCGCCTCCCAGGTTCACGTGATTCTCCTGCCTCAGTCTTCTGAGTAGCTGGGATTACAGGAGCACACCACCACACCCGGCTAATTTTCTGTATTTTTAGTAGAGACGGGGTTTCACTATGTTGGCCAGACGGGTCTCGAACTCCCGACTTCGTGATCCGCCCTCCTCATCCTCCCAAAGTGCTGGGATTATAAGTGGGACCCACCGTGCCTGGGCAATCAATTTTTATTCATCTCATTTCATATATGCATATGCAAGCTTATTCATGTATATGTGAATGAAAAGATTTGTAAAGTATGTTCTTTTGTCAGATGTATATTAAATTTTTGTATTCTTATCTCCAATTAAATTATTTGAAGAGTTGATTTTTAGATTTACCTTTTATTCCTTCTTAAAATTAAAAAAAAAAACGCAGAAAAAAGTACCAAAAATAATTTTCAAAGGTACTTCTTACCCTATTATACTACATTTTACAGTTTTTTGTTCATTATGTCAATTTAGATCATGTCCAGTTACATTTTGTTTTTGTTATTTTGGTAGAATAATCAGACCCACATGAACTTTGATATATTTCTAGACTTTTGTAAAGACAGAACCTTATATGCAACAATCTGATAGTGAGATGGGGCCTTTCCATATCTTTTTCCTTTTTAAAGTGGTTGTGTAGTTTAATTCTTTTACCTAATTCCTACAGAGATTTGATCATTTTCTTATGAGTATAGCAGTTTTCTTCCTTCTACCTTTTATAAACTTTAATGCATTTGGCAACCAGAATACTAAAATAAAATGAAATCCTGAAGCCTACACAAATTCCTGCAAATTGTGAGTAATGGGCTCACAAGGACAAGCAAGTTTGAGCATCCTACATCCAAGAAAGAAAGGAAAGAAGGAAGGGAAAGGAGAATTATAAAGACTATACACAGTACATTTCAAAGAAAAAAATTAGAAAAGATAATTTTAGACAATTACAAAATGAAATTTTGTTAATGCAAATTAATAAATTTTAGGACATTTTATTGAGGATTTAATAACATTTCCAATATACAGTTGATTGTAATAATATATTATGCTGTCACTTTACATATTTTGTCTAAAAAGCAAATGTCATTTTTCCTTTTTATTTTACTGTTTTCACATTAAAGTTAATTGGCTCAGAGACAAAGTTCATCAAATTACAATAATCACTAAAAGAATAAGTTACAATTAAATTTCTGAATGGGTATCATTCCAGTGACTTCTGTTTCATTTACAAGGTTTATTTTTTCAAAAGAGCTTTAGAACATGTAAGTTGTAGTTGTTGTTTTCTTTCCCTCAAATATGAGAGCTTGCTTTTTTAAGATAATCTAAAACTTTTCCTTGAACGATGCTGTGAAGTTTTCTTTTAGAGCAGTGCTTCTCAAACTTCAATGCACATTAGAATAACCTGGATGTTTGTTAACCCATAGATTCACAGGGCCCACTCCAGCAGTTTCTCATTCAGTAGACCTAGGGAGAGATTTGAGAATTTGCATGTCTAACAAGATGCAGGTGATGCTGCCCCAGCGGGTCTGGGCACACTTTGAGAAGTACTGTTCTAAAGACATCGTGACTCTTAAGGTCCAAAATGCAGAGTCACTAAAGAACTGCTGAAGACAAAATAAAGATGACACTAGTTAAATGACAGTGAGAGTCTGAAGCCAGAGAGATGGATCAGTGAACATTTTGACAAGCTGGCTCAGCCAGACATGGTGTGTCATAAATTTGTTTAACATAGTTACTGCCTTGACATCCATTTCTAGGCCTCACATAAGATGTTTCAAACCCAGTAATACCCCATTACTTTTGGCCTGGTTAAAACTTCTTTTCCCCTCGTAGTCGTTTTTGATATGACCTTCTTGTTTCTCATCTCACTGACGCAAAAAAAAAAAAAAAAAAAAAAAAAAATCCGACATGCCCCACAGCTGCTGACCATGATAAACCTAATGGTCAACACCAGAGCTACATAAATAAGTTCCCCCTGCTGGCATGTTTTCTTCAAACTAGCCAATCTGCAACACCTGCGAGAAAGCCTGAGCACCTTAAGAAAGGCATAGTCCCAGAGATCCTCCTCACTGTCTCTGCCTGTCTCTGTCTCTATTTCTCTCTGTCCCTCTTCCCCCCACCTGCTGGCTGAGCTCCCTGTCACCTCAAGACTTCCCATTGGCCTCCTGTTGACACCCGCAACCTCTCTGGGATCTGTAAGTAATGCATTTCTTCTGTTTTATGCATTTTAGTTTCACCTCCACATTGTGTCTTACCCGTCCCATAGGACTAATTCCTCCTCACAACCCAGCCCCTCATCAGGGCTCTCCTACAGAGTGGCTTTCTTGCTTTCTGGCCACTCTCAAGAGAGTTTTCAAGACCAAATTAGAAAGAAACTGTAACAACAAAAATCACAACATGGATGTCAAGAAATGTAAAGGGTCTGAGATTTTGCCCTAATTGCAAGCTAACAAGCTAGCCGACCACAATTTCACAGACGCAGGAGACTCCCTGATTCAGACACAGTGGACCTTATGCCTCATGGCACAGTAGGTAGCGTGAGCTTTGTGTTCGCATCAGTATCTCTGGACTCTCAAACCCAGTGAGGTTGCTGCTGAATGACCCAAGGGCCTATGGTGTATACAATGGTATGTGTTACAGCTGATGAACCCTGAGCTTGGGAAACCCCAGTCATTTAAAGGGGTCTGCCAGGACACCGCACTTGCCGCAGAGGATCACTTTTATTTTTTGGGGCAACAAACAAATCTGCCCTTGCTCTGGAGGGAGACACTATCTCTATATTCCAAGGCTGTTTGCTATGCATTCTTGAAAAACTAGTCTCTCTTTGCCTCTGTTCATGTGACATGCAGAAACATGAGGGACCCAAGGAGAAATTTCTCTCAATGTGGTGATTGAAATTGGGACTAATTCAGAGGACTTATATGGTCAAAACAATTCTGAAGTTTCTAGTCTCAGCGAAGGTATGCCCTTTCCAATAACTTTATTATGGAAAGAACTTAAGATGGCTTTTTTTTTCTCTCAGGTGTATGTAATATTTTTTGGTGATAATAATTTTAAGGATTCAGTTTATTGACTTTATGACGAGTCTAACTTCTCTACATTAGTTTTTAATATATAATAGCTTCTGTTTATTGAATACTAAGCACATATCATACTTACCCCTTATAATACAAAATGATATATGCACTACTAAAATTCTCATTTTATAGTTGAGAAATTGTGGTAAAAGTTAATAATATGCTGCTGGTCATAAGTGGCAGAGCTATTTTTACTATATTATGCTTCCTTAGTTATTCATGGTAGTAAAAAATAATTGCTAGATATGTAAAGGAGCAGTCACATGGGACATAAAACAACCATTTTAGGTCAACTTAGGTTGGTGTTTATTTGTAGGCAATTTGGTTGTTATGCAAAGTGATTGAAGGCCTTTGGAATTAGTGTGACATACCAGAATGCAGTTCTCAAGCTGAAGAGATATTTGCATTCTCTGAGTGGATGATCTCCTAATGTAAATAGTTTGATGTTGTGACTTAATTTTGTGGGATTTTAGACTAGATTATCAGCAGGACTATAGTATTAGGAATGGTCCTCTTTTCTGTTTGTTTTTTTCCTCTCCACAGTCCATTTTCTCTCCCTTCTCCACACTGATTCCTTCCCGGGTTTTTGAATCTGCAGCAGTCAACATGTAGAGAATAAGGTAACTGAATAAGGTCTTAGAATTTTAGAATCTAAAATTCTAAGACCCCAGAGTGGAATTACATGGATTAAGGTGTATCCTTGCCACTTCCCTAGCCATATTCTACTACTTTTTAAGTGACAGGTAGTGTTGAGTTAATCTAGCAATTTTTAAGAATTAGGTGGTGATGTATGCTTGTCATGTGGGAGGACAGCTTTTGTGGCCAGAAAGTCACAGAATGTCAAAGTATTATAATACTGAATGACGATGACTTGGTGAACCTAGTTATAAATGTTGATACAACCTTGAAAATGCTTGGAAATGATTGTTTCCACATTTCCATACACACTTACTGAATGCCTACACTGTTCTGCACGTTGTATAAGACACTGGAGGTGCGCAGATGTGAAAGAACTGCTTCCTGCACTGGATGAACGCACATTTAGTGATTTAGAGGGAGAGCGAATTGAGTATAGCATGATGGGCCATGATAGCATGAGGTTATAGAACTAGTGAAGGGCATGGACTGTTTTGTTGTCTAAGGATAATTATATTGCTATTTAGAACAGTGCTTTTTAAAAAGTAACTCAATCCATATGTCTAATAGCTCCAAAATATTACCCTCTAGAAGAGTGTTCTCAAGGTTTATCTGTGGAAAAGGTGTAATATATTAAACGTAGATTTTCAGGAATGACACCAGCTATAGAATCAGAATCTTTGGATGATGGTGGGATTGGAGGGGTTTTCATGAGGTCCAGGTGTGTTCAACAAGTTCAACACGTAATTCATTGCAGGTGGCAAAACGTAGAGCTGCAAATTGTATTCATTTGGACAACCTTTTATTTTGCGCTGTAGACCCAAAAGAAGGTATGATAATTGTTGTGTATTATTTATTTTCATACTGCTAAAAGGAGTTTTGTTCTCGCCAGATGATATCTCCCTTACCTTGCCTTCTGTATTTCAAGGGTCTTCCAATTTATTTGGAACTAATTACATCTCTGAAGATTAGATTTGAAGCTTTGTGGTTAATTTTGAAGTATTTCATGAATATGGCAGATCAGGTTGAAATCTATAGGACACACTCCAGAAGCTATGAGGCGAAAGTTTTATTTTTCACTTGGCCACAGATCGAAAAATAAATGACTGGCTTTATTTCAGCAAGTTTTATTTATATGTTTTGCATATATTACACTCCCTTAAAGCTTAGGCTAGAAAGAGAAATCGTATTTGTATTATGAGATTTTTATTTCCCATAATCTGGCATGAAATCAGTGGTAAGAAAATGATAGCTATCAAAAAGAGTTAATCTGTATCCTTACATTATACCTTGTACATTATAAGATTTATCTGTAATGTGGCTGCAAAAATTTTTTAGCAAGCATAAGTAAAACATATAAACAGTGTTTAGTCATGTTTATAAGGGTGGGCTTGCTAACCTATAGCACAATAATGAGAGGGGATCAACATGTCTTTGGTTAAGTTGCCTTGCTTAAGTTATGATTTAGAATCTTTCAAATTGCATCATGAGTGCCTGTGAAGAAAGATTGATGGTCTCTTGATGGAGTGAAGGAATAGGTAGGTTTGTATTAAGAAATAATACCTATTCTACATTCTGTTAGTAAATATGCAATTGATGTATAAAATTTTGATGCTGAAAAAAATCTTAGAAATGGCTCCAGCTTAGTTTCCCTGAGGGGTTTTGTCCTCCTCCAGATATTATCTTAACTTTCCAAAACCTTCAGCAAATAATTTCTCATACACCATTGATTGTAATTTGTTCAATCCAAACCTTGAAAGGGTGATGGGTTTCTTCTTAGATAAATCATTCCTCATGAAACTTGTGGAATTTCTCTTTGCATGTAGCCTATTAGCAAGGAGAATCAACAATACCAATATCAGATGATATTTACATATTTTTAAAAAATACACTTCCAACCAATGCCTAAGGTTATAGATCAATTTATTATGGTGATTGCTCTGTGTAGGGAAATTGGTCAGAAGAGGTGAATAAGGTGAACTTCAAGGTGATTTTTAATACTTTTTTTTCTTACATAAAGTTATAAAGCAAATATAAAGATCAAGGTGAATTCTGGGGTGGTAGGCTCGAGACTATTTCTGTGCTTTTCAGCATTTTCAGCTTCCCCAATACCCTCCAGCCCGCCCCCCACCCCCCCGCCAAAAAAAAAAAAAATAGAGACCTGTAGCTAAATCTTGTCGTTGACTAATGACACTATTTTTAGGATCCTTCCTGTCCTTTGAGATATTTGCATCATGATAGAAGCAGTACTTTAAAAATGTATTCTCCATGTGGCAGAGGCCACTGAAATAAAGTAAAATGAATAAAGCATGTATAGTTTAACTATTGAGAAAGCATCTGTAAAACACTGACCACATGATATTATGTGTGAGTGTATATGATGTGTATGGTATATGAATATAAGGTCCCTTTAGAAGCATAGTTGATAAAACTATGTCTTATATTTTTTATTCTGTGAACTTGCATATAACGAGCCTTAGTAAATGTTTATTGAATAGAAGCAAACACACTAGGCTTCTTGTCCTAGAAATAACTTTTCCCCTTAGTCAGGGTATTTATCTAGTTGCTACAATTATCAAATATTGAAATGTACCAAAGTTAACTCATCCTGGTTAGTCTGTTTACATTTTATAACTTTTAATCCTCAAATCCCAGTTTCCAGCCTGGCTTCTTTAGCTAACAGAACCTTTTCAGAGTACTAATAATATTTCTTTATAGAAACATTTTTAACAATCTGTAAGTACAGCACATGTGATTTAAACATACAGAGCAATTTCTCTGCACATTAAGATTTTCCTAGTAAAATCCTTGTTCACTAGGATATAACAAATTGTTAGAAGCCTTTGGTAGAATTCTGCTGAACATACATGTTTATATGAATTTCAACTGCATTGTTTCCCATTATCTGGTTAAGGTTATTGGAAAAAGAACATTTTACCTTTGAGATGGAATATTATACTCAATATTCATGGAAGTATTATGCTGTTATGTCTGTTGAGGTCTTCAAGACTTCCTATCAGCATAAGAAATGCTGAAGAAATGTCACACCTTGCCTATACCCTTCCCCGCCCTTCAGAAAAAATAAGGTGTCACAGGCAGAACACAGTGATCTTCTCTGCTTTCTTATTCTATTTGTGGTAAAAATAAAATAAAATTGAACTTATTTTACTGAACTGAACTGTTGTATTCCCTGAATTGCATATGCTTTTGGTTACCCTATGGTTTTATAGACCAGAGCTTTCCTGCAGGGTAAAATACAGTGAAAACTTAAGGACTACTAAGATTTTTTTCATTTATTTTGCTCATATTTACGTGTTGAAGAGGTCATTGGTGATTATAGTTCTGACATAGCCTATTCTACGGGTTCATGTTTGTCAGGTTCAAACGGAAGCAAAACTTTACTGAGTTTGTATTATGCTAGATATGTAGAATGCCAAGTAGAAAATGTAAGGTTAAGAAAATCCTAGATGCAAAATTGTTAGCTTTATTACCTAAAATTTTGTTGTTAGTGAAAAGCAGCACCAGAATTGGAAACCAGATCTGTCTGATTTACCAGTGCATGTTCATTGTACCATAGATCCAAAGTAATTGATTGTATCTGTAGACTTTTCTTTCGAACATTGAAGTCTGTTTATTCACCTAAGTCTGCTATTTTCAGTAGGTACTGTTAGAAAATTCAAATGATTATCCTGATCCTTTTGATATGCTAAGAACCGTTTGATGAAGATAGTAGGTGAAACTCCTAGAGTGATAATTGAATTGTCAACATAGGTATAATACAAGAATTTGCTAATCTTTATTGGGTGTTAACTGTTTGAAGATTAATCACATAACACATGCATATTTTATTTGGATTAGCTGTTGTAGATCTCTATTACCTTTTATTAAAAAGGAAAATCTTGACTTACATTAGCTGAAGAAATTGTTGTGAAATTTAGTGATATTTGCTTAAATGGTGTCTGTAAGTCAAATCTTTGTATATAAACAAGAGTACCAACATTATGGGAGTGTAACTGAACTGTTATATGATCCCTGATGATTTTTTTTTAAAGCTATCAAAAGAAAATTTCTCATAATTTCAGAAAGCAAATTTTATCTTTAACTTGCAATAAATTTGCAATCTAGGAAGCAAGTTACTTACATGTTTGGAAAATAGTCTTTTTTTTGGAAAAATATATGTGGATATTGATTAGGATAGTAGAATTATATCTTTATATACTGTATAATACTGCTTTTATAGAAGTTTATATCACCTGACAGAATTCAACGCTAATGGAAAAGATGAAGATATGACAAAAAGTAAAGGTTGAGAATGAATAGACCTTCAAGGGAGCTGATCTTTCTGTGATCTGATAAAACCTCTTCATTCTCTATCCTTCTCCCTGCAGACCACTGCATAGCAAAAGCGTTTTTACTGATTAGCAATAATCTCCCAGGATTTGAGGACAAGACCTGTAAAGATGGTTCCCAACTAAAATATGATTTTTGTTGTTGCTGCTGGCTTTGTTTTTCATTTTTTAGTAATTTCTAAAATCTTGCTGGGGATTTTTTTATTAACCTAAAATTGAATTCTAGTGTTTTGGTTTTGATATTACTCTGTCTTCATATATACTCTGATGAGTTTTATGGGAATCTAAAGAATGGTCTTGTGGAAGGAGCATAAGCTTTGGAGTCAGAAAGTCTGGGGTCAAGTCTATTTTGTTATAGTTGTAAGTCCTTAAAACCTTTATAGTGATTTTCTATTTTAAATGTTCAAACCAATAAGTAGGTAGGGATGTATACATTCTTAACACATCTATTACTTTTTATAAATACTTATTTGGTATCCAAAGGATTTTCATATATACATGTGGTATCTCATTTACAATAAAGCCATTTAATAAACCTTGCTGAATATCGTAATATTAGCAGAATTAAGCTTCAAATTTTTCTCATAGGTATTCATTGTAATCCAGGTTTTTTATTTCTGTGTGGTGCTCAGTCTGGTTTTAAGGTCTGATACTATATTATGCTGTGCCATAAATCAGAAAAGTGTTCTGTTTTTTATTTTTTTTTCTGAAGTAAGTTATTGTTACAGGATATACTTATATAGCCGACTATGGAAACAGGGATGTTCTGTTGAGCAGATACTCACATTTTATTGGGTATTTTGTGTCTCTCTTTTTTTTTTTTTTTTTTTTTGAGACAGGGTCTTGCACTATAGCTCAGGCTGTAGTGCAGTGGTACCATCATAGATCACTGAAACTTTGAACTCCTGGATCCAAGTGACCCTCCTGCCTCAGCCCCCTGAGTAGCTGGGATGATAGGCATGTGCCACCATGCCTGGCTAATTGTGTTATTTTTTTAGAGACAGGATCTCACTATGCTGCCCAAGCTGGTCTTGAACTCCTGGCCTCAAGAGATTTTCCCGCCTCTCCTTCCCAAAGTATTGGGATTACAGGCATGAGCCATGTGCCTGGCCTTTGACAGCCTTAACACAATTCACTGGTGCCATTTAATGGTAGCTCATTAGCTTCAAAAATAAAATGTCACTTGACCAAAACAGAAGTGAATTAAAGGCTTAAAGTGTCTGGAAGACATGTCGGTTTTCTATAAGTAATGACCGGCTGGTTTTTAGCACCACCCAGTGACTGTTGACTCTAGTCCCGAGATAGACTAAGCATCTAAACTTTAGTATTATATGCTTTGTCATGAAATTTGCTAGGTAAAAATATTTATTAATTTCTTCATGAACAAAGAAATTAACAGGAGTAGAGTTTTCATGATTATATATTTCTAAAATTCCAACCTGGGGATATGAAATTTAGCAACTTTCAAGCTTCAGATCAGCCTTTTAAAATACATAACTTCTTTGGTATACATAACTTCATGCCTTTATTTTTCTAAAAACTTTTTCAGAGTCTTGTAATACAGGGCATTTACTTTATAAAATTAGTGTTCAAAATACATATAAATAAAGCTGATTTGGACTATCTTCCTCCTAGGGAATTGTGTTATAGTTTGTTGCCACTGTTATTCTGTTTCTCTGGAAATAGTTAACTGTGATGATTACTGTCACTATAACTTACTAAACATGGATTATGTTCATGTCATAAGCCACGTGATTCTGGGTCAGATCAGTTGAATTGCACTTTCTCATGCACTCCCAAGGAGGAAAGATCTGGTAGAGTTAACAGCTGGTACCTTGGAAACTGCATAGCCCTGTGGGTGAATGCTCACTAGTGTGTTTTGTTTGCTGAAACAGCATCTTCCTGTGTATTCTGAAGAAAAAACTTAATATTCTTCTGTAAGACACAAAGACATTTTAGAGTTCTAATGTTTCTTAATCTAAAAAGGTTTAGTATTTTATTCAGAATTTTGTTTAAGTTCCAGAAATTTTTTTTTTTGCCCATACATGTAAAAGTTTAGTTACTATTATTATACTGCTTTTTTTTTTTTTAAATGGGGGAAGATTTACATTGCAAATTTTGTCAAGGGCATGTCTTTGGCCAGGCAGGATGGCTCATGCGTGTAATACCAGCACTTTGGGAGGCTGAGATAGGAGGATAATTTGAGGCTAGGAGTTTGAGACCCCATCTTTACCAAAAAAAAAAAAAAAAAAAAAAAAAAAAAGCCGGGTTTCTTGATGCAAACCTGTAGTCCCAGCTACTTAGGAGGCTGAAGTGGGAGGATCACTTGAGCCCAGGAGGTCAAGGCTGCAGGGAGCTATGATTGCACCACTGTACTCCAGGCTGGGAGACAGAGTGAGACCCTATATCAAAACAAAGAAAAAAAGAAAAAGCCTTCATGCTTATTTTCTCATTCTATCTTCTCTTTCCTTATCTTCCCATACTGAAGTGTTTCTATAGAAGAGTTGCTTCCATTTCCATTCCTTTTGCCATTTTATTCATGTTTTGCTTCATTTTTCATTTGAAGTTGAGTTTCTAAAAGTATTATGATGCAGTGTTCCTGAAATGTATATGCTTGTCTTTTGGCTTTGCTGTTTAGTTTTTTGTTTTTGTAGGGAGAGGGAGCCGCCTTTTGGTTACTCTATGTGGTACAATTTCTAACATTTCCTAGCTTCTTATATACTCCATTTCTACCTAGTAGTGAAAAACAAAACCATTGTCCTTTTGTCACACTATGATAGATTTTCACTTCAATTTAGCTTTGGGACTGTTAAATTGAGATCTCCCGCTAGGCAATATTACAGAGTCACTGATAAAACCTATGCAACAGCTTAGAAAAATAAGTAGATTATAATAAATCACAGGGATAGGAGCCAATACATTAATATAAAAACTGGTCTAGAAGGATGTTTATCCAGTGTAGACTGGACCTCCACAGGAAGAACTTATGCTAAGGAATAGTTCATAGATCACAAACAGCATGAATCAATAAATGACTCTGAGATTTGTAATTTTTTAAACCTAACCTGATAATTTCTATACCTTAATAAGTGAGTTTAGTATATTTATTATATTTACTTTTCTGTTTGCTCAGTTTTATCACTATCTTCTAGCTGCATAAGGCAAACCACAAATAAACTCAACACTGCACTATTTTCTCTAGGGGATCCAGGGAGAAAACAGAACCATTACTCTTTGAAGTTGATAGTTGACATATATATTGTTTACTTTGTGCCAGGCACTGTTCTAAGCACTTTGTAACTCATTTAGTCCTTCCAATAAGCCATGAGGCAGGCTTCCACATTACTCACATGAGAGAATGGGAGAAGAGTCTTAACTTTTCCCAAGGTTGCACAGCTAGTAGTTTGCAAGGGCTGATATTCAAATCTAGGCAGTCGGTCCCCAACTCTGTGTTCCTAACCATTAAATGTCACTGTCTTATGAAAGCCTATCACATGGAGAACATCATAGTGAAGTTGAAAAATAGAAAAGTCTAAAAGCTACTGGAATAGGGGGAAAAAAGTTTATAAAAAGTGATTGGCAGGCTGACACTAGCAATGTCATCTCCCACTGAACTTAATGGAATAGCATTTCGAAAGTGCTATAGGAAAATAAATTGGCTTATAATTCTTAACTACTTTAGCATACACGATTGAAGGTGAAATAAAGCAATTTTAAGATGCACAAATCCTTTATCAAAGATTATCGCTGAAAGAACTACTAAAGATGTACTTCATCAAAGGGGAAGTTATTTCAGCTTTTGTGGCTTTTGGTAAAAACTCAATATGCATTTAAGAAGGTGCCTAGTACATTGTTTAGTGCATATTAATCTCTCAATGTCATTTTTTAAGAGAAATGTATGCTCCAAAGCACTCCAAAGAAAGCACTCATAGAGGACACTATAGCTGATGTTGGCAGAGGTAACAAACTTAATGGTATTCAAGAATAGTATATTATTTATATTGCTGAAGAGTAAATATACATACATCAACTTTAGTAGGTTAGATTACTAAATGATTTAGAATTTATGAATCATAAATAAGGATCGTCTTCTGCTTTGTATGTCCTCAAAATTGATTAGAAAGCCCAAGCATTTTATATAACAATTCCATATTATGTGTTCGTTTGAATTCTAAGATTTATTGTTTGTTTTTCAGCGCCTGGCATTGGAAGCGGAGAAAGTTCAAGCAGCTCACCAGTGGAGAGAAGATTTTGCAGTAAGAACCCCTTTTAACTACTTGATTTAAATAGCTTGACATATTGTGTATGGATAATTACATTCATATTAAAATATATTTTAATGATGGAATCTTATGATGTTGTGGGATTAAAAATAACCATACTTGTTGCTTTTTAAAGAAATTGCTTTTGGGTAATCAGGGCCAATTAAGTTAGCCAAAATGTACTTTATGTTCCATATTACCAAAAAAAAAAACCAAAAAACAAAAAACCCTTTAAAACCCTTGAAATGTTCTCCCATAATTAAAGGTACATTATTTATAAAATACATTAAAAATAGCATTAAATTTTAATATCTGAATAATTTTTGTCGATATTATGAATATACAAGTTGGAAAAAGTTGCTTTTAACTACTTTGAGTTTGTAAGAAGCAGTATACATATTACAATCACCTTGATGGTGGGCAATATGATGAAAGTGAGAATGAATATATTCAACTTCTTAAAATTTAATTTGCTTCACTTTAGCTAGAAGTAATCTCTCTTCTACTCTGGCCTACTTTGAGAAATGTCAGCTGACATTAGCAGTTGCATGTTTTTTTTTTTCTTAATAAACTTGTTTTATGAACTAAGAGTTACTAGTTTATAGAAATAGCAGAAATTCTCCTTGTGGTAAGGTCTGCATATCTATCATTTATCTATCCTCTTATAGCCAAGGGGCATAGTAAAAAAAAAAAATATATATATATATATTTCCTTAATAATCAGAAAGTACTTCTGTTACATACTTGAGTGATTACAGTTGTAGTGAAAGAAAATCTTTATAATTTCTGATCACAGAAAACTTCCAGACAACTCATTTTGGGGATATAAACAACTGCCCTCTACCTTCCCACATTTAAAATAGGTTTAGAATGTGAGCGACAGCTTAATTGCACTCTTTGCAAAGCAAAAGTCTCAAATTTGAAGGTATGTAGTTGTGCTTCAGTAGACACTAAACTGAGGTTTAAGAATTAGCACTTCTTTGTGTTTGTATGATTATGTTGAATATCAAAGGAAAATGCACTAAATGATATTTAATTCATGTATATAATAGTCTTCCATTCTTGATACTTGTGATATTTATTTTTACTGTTTATCACTAATTTATATATTTTAAACAGTTTACTAATGAGAGACTCTATTTGACAACTGCCAGTTTGTTTGATTCTCTACTAAACTGATCATATCACTTAACTTGATTGGTATTAATATTATGTAGGTATTGGCTTTGTCTACAACCTTTATCATACACAGGTTAATAAAGATCAATTTGCTATCCATGATATATTAAGGAAAAAAATCAATGATTAAGCTAAAAACATAAGCTCCTAGAGCATCGAGCAAACTGTAAGCTCATCTAGTGAATGAACAGGCTTACGATATACTTAGTTGCTTTTAGATAAAAATGATTTTTTTTTTGTTTTTGCAAATAGGGAAAAAGCAGCAAAACAAATCTAGCTAAATATGTGTTTGATTAACAACATTAAATATAAATTACTCTTCCCTTATCTCCCACAACATAAAGCGTGCATGGTAAAAGCGGTGTAAAGTCATAATAGATGTATGGCTAGATCATGTATTCTGCCTAGCATAGATATAATACCCTTGGTGCTGTTTTAGTTTGAATCTTCAGTAATTCGGAGAACTCAAAACGGACACACAAACTCAGCCTCTGAAATATATAGATTATACATTCCCTGTTCAAAGCACCCTTTTTCTTTGCCTTAAATTCATTTGGTAGTATTTTAAGTAGTCATTTATTAGTTGTATGTTGTTTTCACTTTTCTAAAGAGCAATAATGTGGGAAAAAATAACTTGGCAAGTAGGGTTGTAGTAATGCCTGTATCATTGTTGTTTCATTTAACTATTATTTATTAATTTCTAGACATAAGGTTTCATTTCCTAGATATATTGTGAACTCTTTAATATTGGGCTCATTAACACTAACATTTGGCAATTATTTTGTTTTCTATATTGAGGTAATGGGGTAACTACAACACAAACACAATACAAAAACTCTAAATTCAAGTTTGCTATTACCATATTTTATTGAATATAAATCATCAATTGTAAGGCACTTAGTCATTCTATTTATTTTACTTATTTCTAAGAGAAAGCCACTTGGCCGGGCATGGTGGCTTACACCTGTAATCCCAGCACTTTGGGAGGCCAAGGTGGGTGGATTACTTGAGGCCAGAAGTTCAAAACCAGCCTTGTCAACATGGAGAAACCCTATCTCCCCTAAAAATACAAAAATTAGCTATGCGTGGTGGTGCATGCCTGTAATCCCAGCTACTTGGTAGGCTGAGGCAGGAGAATCACTTGAACCTGGGAGGTGGAGGGTGCAGTGAGCCAAGATCATGCCACTGTACCACTCCAGCCTGGGCAACAGAGAGAGACCTCATCTCCCCCGAGCCCCCACTGAAAAAGCCACTTAAATTATGATGCATCAGCAATTGTATGCTGTATTCTTAGAGATGTCAAAAAGTGAAAAAAATTATCTTGAAATGTAACCCTTATTTTCTACTTTTTTGGTGCCTATATCCAAGTAGCAGTACTGCTAAAAATCATTGTGCAAGAGGACAAATCAGTCCCACAATAATACAAAAGCCATTACTAAATCTTCTATGGTGAAATAGAAAATGAATTATTTGCCCAGTAAGTATTAGGAATTCTTAGCAAATAGTGGTCACCATGTGGGAGAATTCTTGAAGAAATTCTGTTCCTAATTTCCCCTTTGGTTACCTCACAATTTATGTAGGGCTTATCAACATACTGATTGACATCAAAAGAGACTGTTAAAGGGAAAACAAGTTAGACCACTTAGAGTCCTGTCAACTCATTTCCTGAGCATCCTTCCTAAAGGACCATGAATGATGTTGACAGGACACACGTCTGTCACAGTTTGCACATTGAGAATTGCTATTTCCCATATCTTACCTTGGCAGCCATACATAGTCTTTATGATAGCCCTTCCCTTTGAAATGCCATAGAGTGATAGAAGGTTTAGATAGTGGTCGTTTTTGTGCTTGGAGAATAGAACCTCAATGAAGACTATCTAATCTTAAGACTCAAATAAGTAAAAAGTACAAAAATAATACATTCCTCTCAGCTTTTTTTTTGTCCCTAATAAACTAGGTGGTGCTTTAGTGCACAGATACAGCAAGGTTAAATAAATCCTTCAAGACCAGAGCAGAATACAGTTCAAATTCGTGGTTGAAACTTAGAAATCATTAACATTAAATCTCTTGTTTTGTGAAAGCACACAAAACAATTGTAAATTTTCTCAATATTTTAACCAAACATTTAAAAATGGTTAATTTGAAGATAAATTTTATCATCTTTCAAAAGGTCCTTCTTTTAAACTTTATAATTCTTACATCTTTTAAGGTATTTAACAATGTGCATCAGTGCAATATTTCTTTAATGCCATCCTTTAATAATTTAACACTAAGATGATTTAGAAGGCAGACATAATTTCCTAAAAGGTACATTAACATTTCAAAGAGCAATGTAATATTCTGATTCTTCCCTCAAGTGTAAGTAGGCAAGTTTCATTAATATTACTTAGGCAAAATGTTGATTAACCTTCCCTACTGTGTAATGTTGAGAAATCTCATGAACAACAAGAACAAAAAGCAAAGCACTAATATGCTGGCAACAACAAAGGACTCATGCAATTCACACTCTCTCTCAGCTCCATTCAATTCTCAACTGAATATACAATTGAGGGGACAAAGGGCGTACACCCTAAATGGATTAAGATTTATGTGGTCATGCATTTACAAGTTCAAACTAATATTTGTAAATAAGCTATGTCTACCAGCTGCCTGCTAGGTCTCCATACAACTTATGGGTGTTAAAGGTGACATTTCATGTCACTTATGATGGACAAATTATTCTATTAAGGGCAGGTGGGAGAAGCAAAAAAGAGCTTGGAAAGCTAATTGTTCCGCATGAAATAATTGCTATTTCTACCAAACAGATCTTTTCCAATTGCATTTCAAATCTCATTTGATTGCATTGCAATGGTTGGTTAACTAAAGCAATTTTGTTTCCAACGAAGCTTGCAATATTAATTGTACTTACACATGTATAAACATAAGGGGTGTCTAATTTGTATTTTAATAAGTAGGATCTTTATGTATGGCTTATTAGCACCAGCTTGTTACTGTGCAGGCAGAGTACAGACGTCTAGAAATTGGCCAGTAAATAAAACATTTGAAGAGTCCCTTTTAGCTTCAGCTTCACAAAGTAAATTAGAAGGTGAAAATGTTTCTAGTGAAGTTGTACGTTATTGAGTGTCCGTCAGGCTAATTTAGTTCTCCAGTTATAGCTTTAATTTTATAATATTAAAATTACTTTGCCAAATCATATTTTGAAATGTTGATATTTTAAATTTTGTGTTGATGCGAGTTAAACTAATAGGCACCGGCATTATGTATTTAATCATTTCATCTATCCTTATTCATTTCATGAAATTGCATCATTTTTATTGATTGTAGCAGAAACACTTTTGAATATGTGGAATGGGAAAACACACTGTATTTGTTTTACTTAGAATTGAAGACAGTCACTTGGTATGAGGTCTTGGATATTGAAAGAACTGACTTTTAGGGATAAAAAGTGAGAGCGTAGCATTGTCTTAATGAATAAATAAGTGAATTTTAATAGATCACCAAAATGATTTTAGGCTCTGGCTTTATTTAGTCTTTCTTAGTTTCCACCTTTGGTTGAAACACTCTTGAAATCAAGAGCTTGCATATTTTAATGTTTTTGCAACATTTCTGCTATGTAGGGAAACAATTTTTTGTTACGGCTTTTTAAGAGTCTTGAGACTTTATCTTCATCATAAAGATAGATTAAAAGCCATAATGCAAAACTCATTTACCCCAAAATTCTGGAAAACCAATGTAATGTAAAGGAGTCAGGCGTATTTGTGTGCCTTACTGTTGTTGTTCATGCATACGTATAAATGCCATGGTAAGAGTATTACAACACCAGTGTAAAAAATATTAACCATGGGCTTTAAATTGTTAGTTATGCTGGGTGATAACCTATCTCTTTTGTTTTTTATATTGAAAAGAAGCAAAATATTTAATCATTAATTACCTAGTCAAAAACACTGGTTTCACAGTTAACAATTTTTAATATTTTCTAATGATTTTACTGACCTCACTTTCCATTTCTATTAAAGCCAAAATGACAATAGTACGTGATAGTACAGTGGAAGCCCCTGCAGTCAGACATCATGATGATATGTCCTGTGATAAAGCACATGTAGATATAAATGAGGCTGGGTAAATTTCCTTCTTTCTCTTCCTTCCCTCTCCTCTCAGGAAAGGAGGGAAATGTTAAAAGAGGACAAACACCCTTGGCTTAGGAAATGGGGAGGTAGAAGGTGGTTCTCTATATTTTCAGGACCAATCCGCTGCTTCAATATCCTGGGATTGAGATGATGAAAATAGTGCTAAATTATTGGGAGATTCCTGGGATTGCTGCCAATGTCCTAAAAATTTCAGCCATGCAGAGCTGAATCATCCTCATTGATGTTTAGTCTGGAGTAGATTACTGCCACCAGCTGGTACCAAATTGCAGCTGTCAAAAGAGGGTTTTTGAACTCCAATTTCATTAGCCTCTCCGTAACTTGAGCTACATTTTATTAAAATTGTTGTATACTGCTTATTTGCATTAAAATGGGAGTGTACTGTATTTCTGAACTGCAAAATAAAGAAAAATTAAGAAAAAATACATAAGCATTACAAATTACTGCGATTTGCATTTAATGCATAATCTAAGAAGATTTACTCCATATACGTATTTCCATCCATTTCATATCCTTGTTCAAAAATCTTCAGTGACTCTCCATTTATTAATAGCATATATTTAGGGTATACTAAGCCCTTTATGACCTGGCCCCATCTAGCCTTTCCTAAATTTTGTATTGCATAATCTCTCCAGCAGCTATTACTCCTGTCCTGAAATTCTAAGCTCAAAGCAGAGTAAATGACTGGACATTTCCCTAGAACAATAGTCTTTTCTTCACTTTCAGACCTTTTGATAATCTCTGCCTAGAAATCTCTTCTTTCTCCAATTTCTTCATATTTTTGATCAACCAATGTTAGATTTTTTGTCTAACAATGTTCTTTCTGTTTTATATGCTCCCCAATGCCCAATATATGTTTAATTCAAGTATAGCTCACTGTGTAGTTTTCCTTTCTTCACTTTTAACTGCTAAAATATAAACTTCTTGGGGATAAAACCGTGGCTAATGCATTACTAAGAAAACCATAGTCTAGTCCAATATATGCCAGAGTGGCCTACATACAATTTTTAAATTAAAAATAATTACTTGTAGTATTAGGATATCTGTTTTTGCTTGTAAGCATTATTGACAATATTACTGTGGAGATAATGAAAATTTGAACTGGACTTTTACATGTCTGAATATATTTGTACACAGCTTTGGTATAGTCATGGCGCCTCAGTCTTGGAGTTGTGCAAATCTACTTCAGATTTTCGCTCTGCCAACAACTTGCTGTGCACTTTTAGCAAAATAATAGTCTATTTGAATATTAATTTTTTTAATCTAAAAACTCTTGGCTCTGTGATCTCCAGCAGCATAATTATTACTGCAAGATGCTTGATAATTGTCTTTCTCTGCTTCTATGAGTACTATCTCTCTTCCAAGGAGGTTATTTCTAGAAACCCCAGGGTTTGTCTCAGGTGTTCACAAGCAAGTTGGCATAGTCTCTTGATGGATATTTGCCTAGTCTAGTGAGCATCTGCCAGCTCCTATTACTGTTGTGCTATGTTTGCCATTGCAACATCCCAAACTGTGAAGTCTTTGAGCTGGATTCCATGTGCTTTATGCAAAAATGGGGTGAATGCCCCTATTTCCAACCCAAAAGGTTTTTAATAAGAGACCTGAAGCTCTTTCTCATACTACTTGTGTCACAAAGTTCTGAGGAAAACGGCTCATTCATCATTTATTTAATCATTCTCTCTCTAAAGGCAGAAATGCCTTTGTGTGTCTTTATTTCTTACTTTACCCTCATCTTCTCAATGTCCCTATGCATTCTTGTCCATGTATTTCTCCTTCTTTAGGAAACGATAATCAATTGACCTCCAGGAACTGAATGCATGAAAAGAGATTCCTGATAATTTGCCATCTCCAAACATTTATTGTTATCATTCAGGTTTAGCCTAGAGGGGACCTCTTGCTATATACTTTCATGTCTCCAAAAAGTTGTTTTTAAATTAAATGAGATAACTTATACAAATATGCCTAAAATTTTGTAAAGTCTTTAAAAATGATAATTTTAATATAGAGGCACTATCTCCTTTCAGATGTATTTCTTCAAAGAAGTTGCAAAATGTGGAGACTAATATATATTTCCATTTATTGTCAATCCTTCACAACAGAACCCTAGGGAAATCACTGTATTCCCAGAGATAATTTTTGTATGATTAATAACATCAGATGCTGGAATAATTTCAATTTGGTGGAGTTGTAGATATATTAATGGCTATGTTAATATTACTGTGGGAAAGAGAAAATGTTCCAGGACTTGAAGGCCTGGCCTGAGAGTTTTCTTCCTAAAGGGCTGACACTACAGTGAAAATTGAAGCTTTAAAATAAGGAAGCAAAGTACAAGGCACAGATGATTATTATAGGCATGGGGTGCAGTCACTAGTGGAATACATTTTGACATTGGGAGCTACCCAGGAAAGCTGACCCCAGGGACTGAGGGCTTAGTAGACTGGTTTCAATGGAGAGATATTGTCCAGAGTACTGAAAAGGGTCTGGATTGGGGTTGAGAGAGTGGATATTGCAACCAGAAGCTTAGTCAGAAAAGATGTCTCTAAGTAGAAAGAAGATGCTTTTGAGAGATCTGTTATTTAAACTTAAAGTCTCTTAAAAAAGAAGAAATCCTAAGGAATATTCATCTACATTTTTCTTCAAGTTCTTAAGAAGTTTGTAGCTGGATGTTTGTACTGGATTTGTTTACATATTAAAGAAATGCTATAGGAATTGAAAGGAATAACCAGCTCTCCCTTGCTGTGCAAAATGACCTCCTCCTTTAAAGCTCATGCCTTCTGTGGATAGTCTCATCAACTTACAACCTTCCAAACCAGCCTAGCCGTAGATTTCTTTCTTATGCTATCTTCTCTTTCATTAATGAAAAAGTTTTTTCACTTCGTCTTTTCATCCACATACACACTAGCTCCAGTATCTTCCAACATTAAAAAAAAAAAAAAAAAAGTCTATTACCCCTTCTAGCTCTGCCACATTTCTTTGCTGTTTTATACTGCAAACCTCCAAAAGTTATGTGGACCTCTGCGGTTTTCACATTTTCACCTTTACTCACTGGCCAGCCCACTCCAATCTGACTTTAAATTTCATCTATGGTGAAGCTCTTCTTTGTAGTTAACAACTACCTCTATGTCATCAAATCGAATGAGCATGTTCTATTTATCTTCACACTTCATGTCTTTTCATCATTTTAGTGCACCACTTACTGTATTTCCTTTCTTCAAACACTTCTCTTAGTTATCAGGATACCTCACTTTCCCTGATAACCTACTTTTCACTACCCATTCCTTTTCAGTCTTTATTGGTACCTTTTCCTTTATTGTACCTCTGTGTCTTTAATGTTGTCTAAATTTAGGGCACAGTCTTTGCCCTCTCATCTTTAATGCCCATATTCCTCCAAGGACCCTTGATCCATATTGTTGGATTTACATATAATTACACCCAAACCTCTTTTCTGAGCTTTAGGCTCATTTATCCGATGACATGCTTGCTGTTTTCATTTACCTGTCTCACTGGCATGTCAAGACTAACATTCGCAAGTGAACTATTATTTCTATTACTTTTCTCCATCAGTATCCTGATCTTCTGTTAAGTTTTGCATCTCAAAGGATCACTTTCTCCTCCAGTTAGTATAGCTCAAATTCAGGAGTAATCTTAATTCCTTTCTCTGCCATAACTCCACATGTAGTTCATCTGCAAATTTTGTCAATTCCAACTCCAAAATTTACCAAGCAAGCATTCATTTCTCTTCATCTCCACTAACAACATTTTCCCCCAGAAAACATTCATATCCTGCAGGCAGCATAATCTTGAGATTATTAATCAAATTATGAACCGGAATCCACTCCACTATTCTTTGGTATCCACAAAATTGTTTTATAGAATTCTAATAATGAGGTTCAGTACATGCTACCCCAAAATATTTTAAGCTGAAGGAATCAAAGAAAACCATGGGGGCAGGGAGGTCTCTTTGACCTTCCCTCATGTCTTTCTTTCCTGAAGTCATAAAACCCTCAGAGAAAGGAAGGAAAGGAACATCCTCATCTCTGAAGATACAGGGATACAAAGAAAAATCTCAACAAACAGGTCTTGCTGAGTTTCCCCCAGCTTATCTCCATCAGATGAAGCTTTTTTAATCCAATCAGACTTTTCCACAACTATCCACTTGCCCATCAAACCTAGCATAAAAAATACACAAGGTGCCCTGTTTCTGTGGGTCTTCATTTCCTTATGAAGGCTCTCGTGTCACATAAAACATATATTAAGTAAATGTATAGCTTTTCTATTGTTAAACTCTTATTATAGGAGTCTCAGCTATGGAATCTAAAATGGGATGAAAAGATATTTTTTTCCTACAATAGTGACCCAGCATACACATAGGCAAATAAGATTTTTAGTCAGTTAAATAGAAGAGAATGATGAGATTTTTTTCTTGGAATTAAGAAACAATTTTATAAAATAGTAGAAAAGCCAGGTGTGGTGGCTTCTGCCCATAATCCCAGCACTTGGGAGGCCAAGGCACGAGGATCACTTGAGCACAGGATTTCAAGATTAGCCTGGGCCACGTAAGGAGACCTTGTCTCTACAAGGTCTACAATTAAAAAATTATCTGGGCATGGTGGCACACACCTGTAGTCCCAGCTACTTGGGAGGCGTGAGCAGTGATTGTGCTACAGCACTCCAGCCTAGGTAATGGAGCATTTCTTCTCACCTTCCACATATCTCCCAAATCTTATTAAATTATTACTTTTACATTAAGGTTTGTCTTATGTTCTATAATAATAAAAATTCTGACAGTATTTAATACTGATTTTATATTTTGATGGATTAAATTTTATCAGCAATACTTTTATGATAGCTCCTTCATTACTTTATTTCTTTGTTAATTTTTTTCTTTTTAATTTCCTAATTTGATTGGATTTTGTTAAGTATGTTGACCAAGGAGGTGGTAGAATGCTCTAATCTGAGTTGTCGTATGACTAAGAATATCTGGCCTTTTCATTTTGGACTTGAAGGTTGCCCTGGCTAATTATGTATTATTTTCCTCAAAATTTTGGGACATTGCTTCACTGTCTTTTGTCATTCATAGAGGCTAGTACGAAGTCTGAAATCAGTCTGTTTCCAGTTCGTAGACTCCTCCTAAATTGAACTGATTTTTTTCCCACTGGTTTCTGAATGACACATTCTTCATTCTTGAGATTGAAGTAGGAATAATACATCTTACACATCTTATTTTTGATTGGTGTCTTTATATTAAAGTTTTAATTTTATTTCAGAGATATAATGTTTCTGCATATTTTTGAGTGTGTGTGTATGTTCTCTCTTCATCAGGAACATCACGTTAATTGAGCTACATTTTCTGTTTTCTATAACTGGTATTTTCTCTTTATTACAGTCTTTTTTTAACATTTCATTTTGCATGATTTCCTAAAGCCTGTCACTAATAATGTCCTTTTCATATGCATCTGTGCTTTGGCTGTGTACATGTCTTTCTTCTCCATTCTTATTTTCACCTGATTTTTTTCTCTGTTTTCTGGCAACTTCCTTGTCAACTTATATCGGTTCATAACATCAGATTCTGAACCCCTTTATCTTTTATTTTCTTTCACTTTTTGGGGAGATATCACCATTTTGAAGAACAGATCTGTAATTTATCTGAGACTGAAGAATAATGGGTATTATTCCTTTTGTTTTAGGATCTCATGTGTTTGGTTAGTTTTTCTTCTTTCACCTTTTGAAAAATATGGATATGGACGGATTCCTGAATCTCTGAATAAGCTAGTGATTTGATGGAATATAGGGAAGATTAAAAGGAGAAGATGCTGAGGTAGCTTGGAAACTTGGTGAATAGTCTCAAATATCTTACAAAGCATGCTTCCTTTCAAACATTCCAGTCAGTTTTTTAGCATTCAAGCAGTTGATAAGACTTAGGGTAAAAAGGATTAAGTCATGGTTTGTCTGCAATTTGATGATTACCATTTTTGCTTTCTTACTGGGATTTATTTTGTTTTATACTTTTAGCTAGAAGTTATTAGGAAAAAGTAGAAAGCTGCAGGTAGTACAATTAGCTTGTACTTCAAAGGCAAAATAGGCAATGTCAACATAAGTGTTCCTGAAAATATATGCAGCATCTAATTATCCCCTAGATACCTGCTAGCTATTCTAAATTCTGGTCTTAAGTTATTAGAAAATATGAAGAAAAGAAAATATGATGTAAACCAGTACAGCAATACAGAGAGCAGAAAATACTCTGATATTTAAACAGATACCCTAAAGTTACCATTTGCACATGAGATATATTGATTATACAACATAGAATTTACTGTGCATCTGACTCTATTAAATAGGATATTTGCTGTTTAACATAAGGTCTATCTTATTTTTTGAGCCATGAAGTAAGTATCAAAACTATCATGTGTAGAAGTAACATATTCTAATAAGTAGGACCTCCAGCCAAGATGACAGAAATTTAGTCATTTTTCCATTGTGTAACTTTCAGCCAATTATTTAACCTCTAAGTCACAGTTTCCTCACCAATAAAATAGGACTAATATTGTTTCCAGTAGCACAAGTTATTTTGATACTTAATTGAAATTATTCACCTAAGACTTCACTGAGGCTTTTGAGTAGACTCAGGCTTAAATAAAGGAAAATGAGTAATGTCACATTGTTTACAAACTGATATTCCCATGTGAGCTAAACAAACATAACTCAACTTTTATTGGCAATCAAATTTACTTTCTTTTTCTTTAACTTGGTTTCCATTTCCCCTGTTTGCTTTGTAGTGGAATCTGCAAGGTATATAGCAACCTGTCATTATCAAACACATTTCACATACACATTACCAATACATTTCATTGAGACTGATTGTGTTAGCAAAAGTGCTAATTCCCTATTGGAACATATTTTTAAAGCTTTGCAAAGTGAATACATATGAACTATCAAGTAAGGAGGGCAGTACAGAATAAAAATATCCATTTTGATAAATTGTATTCTTGCTTTATGCAAATATATGGAAACATATATTATAAACATATATATAGTTTACATATGTTTGTACAAAGCAAGAATATAATTTCTCAAATGAATATCCAATTTATTCATTCTGATAAATATCCAGTTTATCAAAATAGATATGTTTACATATATTCAGCATGCTGAAAACATGTTTTCATATGTAAACATTTGTATGTGTATATATATTCAGCTATGCTGAATATATATATGTAAACATATATGTTTATTCAGCATGACTTTTAAGCTCTAGAAATGTCCTGAAATCATTACTGCAATCTTAGTGTTTCTATAAATGTTGGAGTTTGTTACCTTAGAACTCAACAATTGGTGAAATCTAATACATTTTATCTTTTCATACTTTTATTTGAAAATCTGAGGTATTTATGTTCTGAGCATTTTGGGTTTTGAAACAAAGAGCATTAGTTACACTCAGGAGAGGGTAGATTACAGAATGAAAGTTGTAATAAATTTAAACTATCTGTGTGGCCCTATTGCTAAATTCTTTTTTCAAAGTCCTATGCTGAAAATGACTAGATCATATATTCAGGATAACTTAAGCCTACTTCTTTGGCTGGGAGGGAATGGAATGACCTGACAAAGAGTATCGGTGTTTCTGTTATTTTAGTATCATAGATGTTGATCCTGAGGCTTCCCAGAATTGTCTCTATTTTTACAAGGTTTTCTCTGACGTTCTGATTCATAAATTTAATAACCTGGATTTTAATCCCCAAAGTTTCTTCTGTCTCACAAGTCTTTATTTGTGGTGGCAATGGGAAATGGTGGAATACATGGATATGGTGGAAAAAGACATGAATAATTTTGATCCACATATCAATAAAATCACATAAGCCATTTTCATCAAACTGCCCACAGGATAAGCATGAAGAGAATGTTGTAGAAATTTAGATCATGGGATTCTCTGGTGTAGGGGCTTTACATGGCCTACTTGATTTTGTTTCTTTTCACAGTATTCTGAAAATGTCAAGGATATTTCATTGATGATTATAAATTATCTTGAGCCATGCTCTGTTGACTCACAGTAAAAACAGCATGACAAGAAAAGCCAAGGTCTAGCTACAAAAGCATTGCTTGGCCATGTTGCAAGCTTTGTGAATTTAGAAAGACAGGCAATTGTACCATAATTCATAGCTATGGCTGAGAGAGCCATGGAGCCGTATCCTCCAACAGCTTTACATTCCTTTAGAAGATGTAAGATTCAAGGCTACTTGTTGAGCAAATTAAATTCATCAAAATATTTTTATTTCAAAGAATATAAAACATCTATTGTGTGGTTTGATAGGAAATTTACTTAATTATGTTGATGCTAGTCAGTTTGGTAATGTGGAAACTCAAACATTTAAGCAACTTTCATGACAGATTAATAATGCATTTATAAACAGGGGCCTTTGAGAAAAAGTTCAACCACATTTAACTCAAGAAAAAATGAAATCTACTCAGCTTTTCATTTCAATTTCCGTGTTCACAAAGAAAAAGATTTAAAAAAACGTGTTTAACATCTTGATTATACTTGATATTATGCACATTGATCTCTCCTTTATTAAAAGAAAATTTATTTACTATTACACTAAAATTATAGTTCTTATTTATATACTTTTAAAGATATACAGTCAAAATGGGGAGGATATATAATTTTCTTTTTTAAAAATAAGTGGACTAACAATATATTACTTGCGAATGTAGAGCAAAAGTTGATTACACAGAGAGAACTATTTGAGTTGCTTCAAGATAGATTTATCACGTTCTCCCTTGGAAAAGACTGATCTATAGCAGTAGTTTAACTGCTTTCAGGCTCCCTTGGAGCCGTATTTGTGGCCCACAGCTGGGTTATAAAGGGCTTCCTGCTGGGATAACTGATACCAAAAGTAAATAGAAAGCTAGAGTAAAGAGAAGTCAACAAAACAAGTAACTAAATAGCCATGATGACACTGATTGTAACTAAATTTAAAAGCAAGATTTTCTGAATTAAATAAAAGCATGGAAAATTAAATTAATCACATGGTATACCAACATATTTCATTTAAAATTATTTTTTAAAAGTATGCCATTAAGTATTATGTAATTACATTTCAGGTACAAATATTTTAGACCTTATATGCTAACACCAAATCTTATGGTGATATAAAAATTCATTTGTAATTCTAAACCCACTTTTTAATTTTTAGTAAATTGAGTGTTACAAGAATTAGGTGAGAAGGTAAGTAAAAATATCAATGTATGACTATTAAAAGTATCAAAGTGAATACATTGACTAGTATGCAGGATATATTTCTTAGTATTATTTTACTGACTACTTGACTGTGTTTTTCCTCAACTTGTAGTTGTCTGTTTCAGCTGCTCTTTGCAAAATACACAGTAATTAAGACAGTAATTTTTATACTCTTTCTTCATGCTGATGACATCTTATATTCTGCACCTTTTCACTCTTTGTCATTTTTTAAAATGTCATCAGCGTTATGCTTTGGCTGGCTAGTAGTAGGGAGATTTGCGGAAACAGAGACCACTTTAGAGTCAAATCTAGCTTTGATGAACCAATTTTCTGTTTGCTAATAGCAAAAAATACCACCTGGGAAGCTCCAGGAGGGAACCTTTTCATACAGAAGTTGAGAGAGTTAGGATTTATTATTCTTATAGTTAGATATGCTTGTTTATAAATATATTTATTTACACAAAAAATGTATGGTATATTTGTAGTGTTATATTAGTAAATGAAAATGTAAATTTGCTCTAGAGGAAGTAACTTGAGCATTTGTGGTTGATAGACCTGGATTCAGATTTCTTTTTTGGTACGTACTTACTTTGAGACATTGGCTTACCTACCTGAACATCAGTTTCCTCATCTGCAAATTGTAATAATGTATATCTTTTTAATATTTTTGGTGAGTACTGTATGAAATGGTCTGTTAGTCGGTTCTTGCATTGCTATAAAGAAATACCTGATACTGGATAATTTACAAAGAAAATAGGTTTAACTGGCTTATGGTTCCATAGGCTGTACAGCAAACATAATGCTGACATCTGCTTGGTTTCTAGGGAGACCTCTGGAAACTTACTATCACGGCAGAAGGCAAGGGGGAGCAAGGCATCTCCTGTGGTGGGAGCAGGAGCAAGACAGAAAGGGGAGGAGGGAGGTGCCACACACTTTACACAACCAGTTCTCCTGAGAACTCACTCTCATGAGTATAGCACCGAGGAGAACCATTCATAAGAACTGCCCCATGATCCAGTCACCTCTCACCAGGCCCCACCTCTAACACTGAGGATTACAATTTGACATGAGACTTGAGTGGGGACGTAGATCCAAACCATATCAGATAGTTTTCATACTGAATCAATAAATGGATAGATACCACATTATCATTATTGCTTATACCTTGTTTTACTAGAAATTACTCTACGAAGACCAACTAGTGTTCATTTTTTATAAAAGGCAAAGATTTATACAATCTGAAAACAGAATATGGCATTCAGTTTCTGAATCAAATTTTATACCTCTTTAATTTCAGCACAATACTCTTTTTCAGTATTTATGTGAGCATGTATTTATTTTTTGTGTGCATACCATATCTTTTTTTTTTTTTAATTTAAGCTCAAGGATACATGTATAGAATGCGTAGGTTTTTTACTTAGGTATACATGTGTCATAGTGGTTTGCTGCACCTATTGACCAGTCCTCTAAGTTCCCTCCCCTTGTCCCCCACCACACAACAGGCCCTGGTGTGTGTTGTTCCCCTCACTGTGTCCATGTGTTCAACTCCCACTTAGGAGTGAGAACAGTACATACCATACCTTTCTACTAATGGAAGGAAAATTGAGTGCCAGTTATCTCAGGTTCTTTGTTCTCTGTACACATACAAAACTCACATACTTCTTGAAGCATTTGAGCTTTCTGCTGACAAATATTTAAAAAATTAAAAGTGATATTAGACTATTGTCTGCTTTTTATACAAATATAGATAATCATTACATATGCAGATATATGGGGCAGGGTGAGACACACAGACGTTATGTGAAGCATCTTTTTCTGTTTGTTGAGAACTACACCCATTATGTTTTTCACGGTCCTACAGGCTTTGGTTATAAGCAGAAGCTTATTGCTCAGGGCAAAAATCTCATTTATCCTTTTCATCACATACAGAGAGTCATGCTAGTGATCATGATTTCCTTTTCTCCCAGTCTGTCAAGAAGCTTAACACAAGATTTAATGCTTAATTACAGGATTACAAGCTCTGCAACCGTTATCTTTTTCTTGCTCCTAAGTGTTTTTCTCTGAAACTATTATCATTGAAATATTTATTTTTAACTGTGCTGTTCAATGGGTGTTTTTTTTTTATAGTTTGCTCTAAGGGTAGAATTGTATATCTTAGAACAATGATGCTTGGTAAGGTTTGGTTGGTGGAGGGAGGAATTTGACAACTTTTCATCAGAGCTTTTTAAAACAATTTTCTTTATCCCTATACATAATCCAGTTATAAATCAATGACTGGTCAATTAAACATCAAGAAGTAGTCATATGAAGCTATAGTTAAAAGCTTTAAGGCATTGGAATTCGTAGTCATGATGATTGTCACAAATAAATTTATATTATATAGTTAGAGATTCTATTACATAATTTGTCAATTTTAGATACCACTTTAGATCCAAGAGTCTTTTAAATGAAGACTGGAGAAAAATGGTTCCATGAGCAACTTTAGATTGTGCAATTGGGCATTTGCCTTCTACTTAATGGAAATTTGAATTTGAGTTTGTAATGATTAAACTTATTAGAAATAAGATCTAAAAAATATTAATCATATATAATCTGCCACCTAGTTCTTTCAAGTTTCCTGTTTTGTTTATATATAACTAGTTTGCTTTTAGTGTCCATATTTTTATCTCAGTTTTAATTCTTCATTAATTCCTGAGAGAGCTAGGCTCCTGGTCATCTCAACAGAATAACTGGTGGCAAGAAAACTTCAAAAAGGAAAACAGTTATTTAAGGATCACTTAAAATGCTGAGTTTGTAGGTTTTGCCAAGGTCTCAGCCTTTCATATACCTTTGACATTAAGAATAGTGCCTGTCTGAAAGTAATTTCATTTGATCTAGTGTGCAAGTTTAGAAGGATTGCACAGTCTACTTTGAATGTAACTGCCTGGCTGATCAGGTCACAGAAATCAGCTTAGGTGATCAGTGGGATGGCAGATATTACAGCCATGTTTCCCTCTTATGAATGTTCTCAAAAGTTAATAAATTACTAAATTACCAATGCAGCCATTTTGATATTGCCTTAGTATGTTTCAAAATGAGAAATTAAATGAACAATGCCCAATAATTCTTCTATATGTAAAATTGGAAGTAACCATCGAAACATATAATGCATTTAACTAAAGAGTTACTCCAGTTTTGAAAAACAGAAATACACCTTGGCCTTTCTGGGTAATTACATTTTCTAAGGACTGGGGCTGTTTGCAATTTTGATGTCATTCCTTTAAGATCATGTTCCTGACTTAATTTCAAAGCTAGTGTTTAGTGATGTAGCATTCTCCCCCTCCCCAATTTCTGCAACAATATTGAATTTTAAAATTTATCAGAAATAATGTAAAATCCATATAAATGATATAATACTATCTCATAAATGAAAGTTGCCAGATTTAGTACAGAAAAACACAGGATTCCCAGTTACATTTGAATTTCAAGTAACTACACCTTTTGTAGAAGTTTGGAACATACTTTTACTAGAAAGAATTCATCTAATCAAATTTAATTGGATGTCCTGTATTTTTCCTGATAAACCTATTAGTATTAATATTTTCTCAAGGTTTTACCTTTTCTCAAGTATGAACCTTTTCTTAAGGTTTTAAGAAAATTCTTAGCCTGAGCTCAACTTTGTATATTAAGATCTAATTTTTGGGGGGGGGGGGTGGGGGAGCAATCTCCAAACAATTTCTAGATAATAGGCGAATTATATTAATATAAATGTGGTTTTTGTATCATTTACATGATGATAAATGGAAGGCATATTATTATATTAATACTTATAAGCATTGATTAATCATTTTTAGGTTTAGCTTGTCCTCTGTAAATAGTTTGATACATTTAACTTTGGAATATAAAGCTTAGATATAATCTCACTTGATCTGCTTTCAGTTCACTTGTTCTTCTTATGTGTTTCTAGATCTGCTATGTTTTTACTAAACAGTCCATGAAAGTGGACAAAAATATACAACATGTTAGAGGAAAAAATACCTCCTTCTAGTTTTGTAGAGAGGGAATTGTGTCTGTAAAGGTTAATTAGGTGCTAATACATTCTCTTTATTCTTCTCACCTGGATATTAACTTTGAAATTGCTTGATTCTTTAAATGTAAAATATTTTTCGTACTGAGTTTCTTACGTGCTAGAAAGAAGTTAATATGATCAAAAGATGAGTATGTTGATGGGTTCCTTTGTTCAATAACACATCTGGAATCACAGTTGAAAATGTAGACAACTCTGTAATTGGCTCAGCTTCTCTGCAGTATTTTTGCTCTCCACCGAAGTGACACCAGCCTCTTATGACTGAAGTAGTTTTATTTAGTTCTTTAGCTATTCAGTTTATCTTCTTTTTACCTCAATTTCTTATTTAAAAACCATCCAAATTTCTTCATTTATACTGCTCTGAATTTGGAATTCTTTGCCTAATTGATAAATGAGAAGCCAAAACAACTTAGGATACGTTGATTTGTTAGCAACCACGGAGTAAAAATTGCACCAAGGAAAAGAATGTAGATTTTTAAATTTGTCATTCAGTGCATCTGTATTGCCGTGATTCAGCCTTTCCTTGGTACAACTTTGTCTGTAATTTTTTGGAAAAGTATACAGATCTTCATTTACTACTCTAAAGAAAAGAAAAGATTGCATTTACTAAACAATTATGCATTTTGAAATTAAAATAACTCCTATGAAAATATGCCTGAGGAATGAAGCATGGTCCACAGAATTCCCTTTCCTTGCCTCTCCTTTACTTTTTTCTTTTAAATTTGGACAAGAGATGAAATAAAGAATACAATTTAACTAGGGCTATGTTGAGAGTCTTTTGAATTTGTTGAGAATCTTTTGGATTGTTGCTTTCAGAAATTAACATTTGAACAATTATGCATGTTTTAACTAAAGACAGGTTATCTCTGAATCAGTAAACAGTTTGAATTTAAAAAGCTATTCGAAATATAACTTAAATACAGTTACTAAAACTAGGGTAATGAAACATAAGCTATTAGAAATTTTTGTTTCCAAGCAATTATATATTATTCAAATGTGCTTCTTTAATGTGTGAAGCCATTTCATTTTTTTTTCCTTCTGCAACAGCCTTCCTTTCTTTGTACTGTTAACAAAATTTTTTTACAAAGAAGCAGTACAGATTTAAACTGTAATCTATGCCCTATAAAAACACTGATTTCTACTTTAGTTAAATACAAATGAATGTCATTTAATTATATTAATGAAAGAGAGCAGCAATTGATCTGTAGCAGGTAATTTATATCATAATGGGGAAATTGCCAGCTTGTATTTGGTAGGTGCAAAGGGGTTGGTTTAGGTTAGTTTGTGGATGTTTCTATTGCAAACATCTATCCTTGGAACATAGTCATTACTTTTCAGGAATAAATGAATATACCTTAACTTGACCTTTCAAGATAGAAAAAAAACGATGCAAAGGTTTTTCTTTTTTACAGTTTTACATGCTTCTACAAAAATATGTACTGGAGGTTTCTTTTTTTTTTTTTTTTTTTAAGGGAAAGCTTTGCTTTGTTTTCAGAATAAGAGAGATGGCTCTTTAAGTTCTGTTGGGTGCTCACATGAGAAGCAAAATAATGGCTTACTGGGGGGAAAAAAAGTAGATGAACCCAGCTACTAGGGTTTTTTTTTTTTTTTTTTTTTTTAATTTGATCTAAAGCAAAGCAGTTAGTGGAAACACCAAACCTTAAAGGTGGAAGGATTCTAGAGACCGTATTTGTCAACTGAATCTTTATGTCACAGGGGAGGAACCAAAGCCTCGGGAAGCCACATTACTAACTAGTCAATGCTTAAAGTCGTTTAAGCATTTAGCCATGTGCTCAGTAAGCATTTTAAAACACTCACTGCGTGCCTATAGTAGATGCTGTTGGTTCCCTGCCCACATCTCCTCAGTGCATGCACACACACACGCACACACACACACGCACATGTACACACACAGAGACACGCACATACTCTTGCTCTGTAGCCCAGGCTGGAGTGCAGTGGCGCGATCTCGGCTGACTGCATGCTTCGCCTCCCGGGTTCACGCCATTCTCCTGCCTCAGCCTCCTGAGTAGCTGGGACTACAGGCGCCTACCACCACACTCAGCTAATGTTTTGGGGTTTTTTTGTTTTTTGTTTTTGTTTTTTTTTTGTATTTTTAGTAGAGACAGGGTTTTACCGTATTAGCCAGGGTGGTCTCGATCTCCTGACCTTGTGATCTGCCCGCCTTGGCCTCCCAAAGTGCTGGGATTACAGGTGTGAGCACCCGGCCAAGCACATACTCTTATAGCTTCCTCCTCTAAGCATCTGCACATCTTGGCCTTGAGGGCTTTCTCAGGTGGCCAGAATGAGCAGGAGTGAACACTCCCAGTGACAGTTGGTAGCCTCGTCATTCTTTGGATGTGACCGTTTTGAGTGAAATTCTATATAGCCTCCCCAGGGTTCCTAGGGAAACAGCCCCAGTTGTCTACCTGCTCTTGACCACAGCTTGTGTGCCTTGGTGTCTCACTTCTCTACTCTCCTATTGGTGTCTCCTGGGATCACCTCCCAAATAAATTATGCTCAAATCCTAGTCTCAGTGTCTATTTCTAGGTAACCAAACCTAGGACAGTGTTAAAAACCAGTCAGTGAACATCTTGTCTGTGGAATATTAAGATAATTCATCAGATGATTCAACAACCTTATGAGGGAGGTTGGCTTGTTTAGTAGTTAATGACATATAAGCTGTGATGGGCCAGGCATTGAGCTCAAACATGGCTGAGGTGTAGTCTCTCACAGGGCTCAGGCAGGTGATCACACTATGCTGTGATGAGTACACAGACTGAGGCAGGGAATGCAGCCGATCCTTGACCCAGATACTTGCCCATTTCATCAATACAACAAACCAGTGATGTGTAGTGACTCTTCTCTCTGATTTATAGAGTGGGGAAATACAAGAAGATTCTGTGAGAGGCATTAAGAAGGGTGTCCAGCCGGGTGTAGTGGCTCACGCCTGTAATCCCAACATTTTGGGAGGCTGAGGTGAGTGGATCCCCTGAGGTCAGGAGTTTGAGACCAGCCTGGCCAACATGGTGAAACCCTGCCTCTTTTAAAAATAAAAAATTCGCTGGGCATGGTGGCAGGCACCTGCAATCCCAGCTACTCGGGAGGCTGAGGCAGGAGAATCACTTGAACCTGGGAGGCGGAGGTTGCACTGAGCCGAGATTGTGCCACTGCACTCCAGCTGGTCGACAATAGCAAAACTCCATCTCCAAAAAAACAAAAAACAAGGTTGTCCAATTTTGACATGAAGCAGGGAAGCTGGAGAGTTTTCTCTGGCAAAGAAAGCTTCCTGGATGCACCTTTATTTTACTTAATAATGAAAAGTCTTTATTCCAGACTCCTAGTAGAAAATGTGGCAAATTTCTCCCAAACACACCTCCTTTGCTCTCCCACTGTTTCCTACCTATAACTGGAGCCAGTCCATATATATGTCACTTTTAGCTCTCTCCTTCAGCTTTTCTTTTGCTCTTTCAATTCAGGAAATTCTCAATATTCCTTTTTCTAATAGGGAGGAACATCCCTTGACTTTTTTTTTTTTTCTAACTATGCCTCGTTATTTAGACTTCTTAGTTTTGTCTTATATGTAAAATCATCTGTTTTTTGAAACTTACAAATCTCCTTTCTACTTTAACAAGCCTTGCTTTTAAGACTATTGCCTTATAGGAACATAATGCACTATCCGAGCTTAACAGTGATATATTTGTTTTAGCTGTTACCACTTTCACAGAATAGTGATGCCAGCATAAAGTTAATTATTCTATTTGATTATTGTTGTTAATCTCTTACTGTGCCTAATATATAAATTAAACCTTATAAGTTTGTATACATAGGAATATTATCTGTATCTGCAGTGTCAGGCCTTTACTGGGGCGTCTTGGATGTTTCTCCTGGAGATGAGCAAGGAGTACTGTATGTATGTGAATGTTTATTTCATAATAGACACATAATAAATGTCCCTGTACTACCTTTATTTCCTATCCTACATATCCCTATAAGCCCGATGAAAGATGAATGAAATTGATGTAGTGATTACCAACCTAATGTTCTTTGAGGCTCCAATTTTGAACAGATTATTTTAAACTAAGTTATTCACTGACCGTAATGTTAATCCTCATATTTTGTTTTAGTAGGATAATAATCTGGAGTTGATAATGATTAATCTGGAAAGGAAGGGCTAATATTACCATTGGACAAATTAACAGCTCTCTTGCTAAGACATCATATATTATGATCAAGTGCTGTTGACCTTGATCATGAGTCAAGAAGATCTGTGGGGTGTCTGAGTCAATAGGAAGAAACGTAAGAAATGAAATGTTTTAGAAGATTAAATTTTAATGCTTTAGATGATTGTATCTAAAGATTCATTGGAGTTACAGATTAAAGGAGATTAAAGCAAGTTCCACAGCATTATGAATGTGTTTGTTCAGTTCTGGAATGAGGTTTCTGGGAGATTTGGTGCCTGAGGAAAATAATATATTTACCTTCTCATATTCTACCTTTGCTCTTCTCATAGAGTTTAAATCATATATTTATTGATATCATTTGGAACACCAAAATAGCTTAAGGGCAGATTCCTATTAAAGTTTATCAGATGAAGAAATAAATTGATATAGCTCTTAATGTTTAATAAGAATTGATCTCCTTTGAAGTTCAAGAGCCAATGAACTCTGAAATCAGTCTACTTGGAATTTCTCCTTGATTTCCTATGAGAGTGAAAGTAGCCTACCTTTTAACTTATTCGAGCTTTTGTAAAGCTCTACACTTTTTTTTTGACTGTTATGAATTATGTGTATGTGTGCAGGTATGTGTGTGTGTACTTGTTATTTTATTAGAATTTCTAATAGCTTCTTTTTTTTTTTTTTTTTTTTTTGAGATGGGAGTCTTGCTATCACCCAGGCTGGAGAGCAGTGGTGCTGACTCGGCTCACTGCAACCTCTGCCCCTGGGATCAAGTGATTCTCCTGCCTCAGCCTCCCAAGTAGCTGGGATTACAGGTGTGTGCCACCATGGCCAACTAATTTTTGTATTTTAGTAAAGGCAGGGTTTCACCATGATGGCCAGGCTGTTCTCAAATTCCTGACCTCAGGTGATCTACCCGCCTCGGCCTCCCAGAGTGCTGGGATTACAGGCCTGAGTCAAGGCGCCTGGCCGAATTTGTAATAGTTGCTCATAGGCCTATCATATTCATTTAATCATTTATCAGCCCTTTCAATAGCACTTCATACAGCATTCCAGACACTGCTAGCATTGAGTATATGCACAATAGAACATTGTCTCTACTCAAACTGTAGTAGCTTAATCTTCTTACCTTTAAAAGATATATAAATATAGATATAAAGATATATATCTTTATATATATAAATATGTATATAAAGATATATATGTAAATATATATATATAAATATAAATATGTATATATAAAGATATATATATATCATTTCTTCTACACACACACACACACACACACGTATATATATATGTAGAAGAAATAAGCAGTTCCTTTTAGTGAACGTCATGAATGTTTCTTTCCTCTAGGGAGATATTTCCATTTGTGTCACCAGCATGATAGTTCAGCTCTGGGCTGTAGTACATGAGTATCTTTGCAGTTAGGTTATTAAACATAGTAAAGACACATGGATCTATTATCTTTCGATGTGACCACTCCTCTTAGATGGCTTTGGCTTGTAGATTGGTTAATATGCCGGACAACTTATGAAGTGATACTTTAATTTACAGGCACCATAATGACAACTTAAAAAATAAGCAGACTAAAATATTACAATTATGCAACGGAAAATACCGGATGAATAAATGTAAAGTGATATGTGGCAAAAGTAACAGAAGCAAGCTTACAAAAGGCCAAAATTATTTTCTAGCTTTGTTGTTCTTCCAGTAAGCGAAATAAATTAATAATAATTTTAAATTTATATTTTAATGTAGATTATAAGACAAAGTTAAAAGAATGGATAAAGTGAATGAATGTGTCTCAAAGATTAACTATTTTATTATGTAAACTATTTAGAGGGTGTACATATAGGTATATATGTGTGTGTATATATATAAAATTGTGTATAATATATATACAGAATGTGTGTGTATGTATGTATGTGCATATATATAAAATTTTTACATATAAATTTTTATATGTAATTTTATATGTAAAATATATAAATTACATATTATATAAATTTTATATGTAAAAATTATATATATACGCACATATATACACACACATTCTGTATATATACAGAATATACATACATACACACATTCTGTATCTATACAGTGAGTTTTATATATATATAAAATATAAATCATATATAAAAATTATACATGTAATTTATATATAATTTACATAATATATAATATGCAATATATAATATGTAATATTTAATATATAATGTGTAATATATAATATATATTATATATTATATACAATGTATATATAATTTATATTTTATATAATTTATATATTTTTATTTTTTATTTTATTTTATATATTTTATATAATTTATATATTTATATAATTTATATTTTATATATATAAAATTCACTGTCTCTAAGATGTAGGTCATGTCTGCATTCATAATAGCAGTACACAGGAGGTATAAGTATTTGATTGAGGATAAGAAGACTCAGTTTAACTGTTGCTAGTCTTAGCTTTTCAATACATAAAATGACATTGAGAATATTTAACTCACTGGGTCACCTTTAGTAATCAGGGTGTCAAAAAACACATGTGTTTAGGTTTCTAACCTAAATCAGGCTGAGCATGTGTACAAAGCTCAATGCTTATTTATTCGTATGAAAGAATGCTGAGAATTCAAAGAAGGAACAGATTATATGATTTCATTATAATCCATACATTATTGAACCACGCTAGCAAAATCATTTTACTTTAATCTTTTTAAATAAAACTCTGATATTCAAGCATGCAATCAAAATGTAGAGGTATTTGATTTTTTATTATGCAACTAATTTTAAAGGCTAGTGAAGAGTTGATGTAAAAAAATTGATCCATCATTTAAAAAATGGTAATGATTACTGATATACCACTTATAAAATATTAAGTTGGCAGTAGGTGATTTTTGACCTTTAGTTCATTAGAGAAATGTTAGAAAAATATTAAAATGCTTTATCTTTATATAGGAGCTAAGGAAACATTGAACTTGGCTTCTTTGATTTTTTTTTTAACCTTCTGCTAGAATTTTAAATTTTAGGTGAAAAAATATTTCATGCCAGAACACATCTGAGTTTTTATTCCACAAATTCTCTTAGTTGCATTTTGCAAATTACCTGAATGTGATTAAATAAAAGATGGATACACAGGGGAGAAAAAGGGGATGATGAAGAAATGGAATTCTTAATGAATCAGCAGGAGCTAGCATCTAGGACACAGATTTAGGAGTTATTTCTAGAACACTGAAATTCTTGTAAAGCTACAAATAAAAATTAAACTTTAAGCAAATAATACTACTAGTAATAGAAAATCAGATTCGAAGAAAACATTGTAGAAAGTATGGTATTAGTATCAGTATTATCGATTGTGTTAGAAACCAAATTCTTACTAGCTTAAGAAAAAAAATGATTTTTTCTATCACCAAGAAGCCAACAGATGAAGGAAGCCTCAAGGATTCAGGCTGTAACCAGCTCAGCTTTTATGACCGTAACTACTCCTAGACCTATTACACCCAAAGAAATAAAGAGACGGAATACAATTTTTGAATATATTTAGGTACTTGTTAATTTGTGTCATCAGATAAGTGGGGTGATGTGATTTACTAGCCAGACAGAATCACATGATTAGATTGGGTGAATAAACAGTTTCTGAAAAGCTGTAGGATTTCTGAATAGAAAAACATTTTACCAAACAACCCTACGTGTTTGTTAGAGTTTTTAAAACATAGAAACTCCTGATTTACTGGTGTGTAATTTTCTCCAGCAAGATTGGGCAGTTTGGATGTTGGGATGGACAAGCAAACTTTTAGATTAATACAAGGTGAAAGTTTTTATAGGCAGTAATGAATGATGATTGATATGTGGAGATGTACATGTAGAGACTGGAGAGTACAGAATCACACAGGTCTGGAGCACAGCAACACATTTGGTGGACAGGATGCATATAAGCCCCTTCCACTCCAATTAATTACCATTTGCATTAGGCTTTCTTATAAATCATCTCATTTGGTTTATCAGATTAAAAAGCATGACAACAACTAGTAATTTTATTTCTTCTCCACTCTGCTATGTGGAATCTTTGAAGATAGCACTTAAAAGACACATTGCATCCTAACTGATCTAAGAAAATAAAATTATAATTTACTTCATGTATAAGTAGGTATTAACTAAAGTTAATTGATAAATTCTATGGATGTATATTCCTGATATTTTTCATATATAAAAAGTAGTTAACAATTACAGGGCATATATTGTGTGCCATGCACTGTACTTAACACTTTATATCAATTATCTTATTGTCTCTTGTCACATAATATGAATGCAGGTTTATCACGTCTTCAGTTCAGTTATATGGTAGCACTTATCTCTAGATGGACTTGTGTCCATCTTTATTTTTTCTTTTCATCTTCTAAATTACATACTTTCTCAATATGTTCATGTTTTCCAAACTTCAAACAAATATAATGACAGGAAAAAATACTTTTTTTCCTGGAGCACTGTCTTGAAAATGATTCACTCACATTCATATCCCCCCTCGCCACTGACACGCACACACAGCCGTACACACACATACATGTTCCTAAGTTCTTTTATTCACACAGTGTTACAGTGCTGTTGGTTGAACTCATCCCAGGTACAACAGTTGATATGGACAAAATAGCAGTCGTTGCTAAGTCAAATTGCTACAAATGTATTTCCAGAAAATTTGAGCTATAAATGATTTTAGCTAAACAGTGTAGATGTTGGCTGGCATGAATCATTAACATAACTTATTTTTAATGAAGAGTATCTACAATGTTTAACCAATTGACTTGGTATTTGGAACTCAGGGGTGATAAAAATGACAATAAGATTGCAATATTTTGTAAAAGTGACTTTATCAGACAGTACAGTTGCCCAAAACTTGTCAGGCTGTGAATCATGTGCAGAGCTGAGTATAGCCAAGAAACAGAATTAGTAAATTGGACAGGAAGTTAGTCTCTATTTGAATTTTGAATGTGTCATATATTTTAATTGTTGACTATAAAATCTTAATTTTCAGTTGCAATATTTAAGCCTTATTCCTGGCAACATCTTAGTTCCATTGGGAAGCTTTGCATGTGTGCCTCAGATTTTTAGCATAAACTATTCATCAGAGGCCCACATTTGTGGGCAAGTGGCATGCAAGGGGCTGTCACTCACAGTATACATTTTTAAGATGGAAAGGTCTGTTTTGCTCAGATTTAATTTTTGACTCCCAAGAGACAATGTGGGACTAAAGTAATTTATCTCTCAACTTGCTAGGGGATGTTTGAAATTTCAGTAAGCAGCAGTATTATATTAGCATGGACCATTTGGGCAAATTTGTTTCAAGGAGATAATAAATAACTAAACTGCATGGTTAAAAATCAGAAACAAAACAATTTGTTCTTGTCATCTGGTGGTGCTTAAATTATGAAAAATAGCTCTCCAAAGGTTTAATCCCTGAATCTAGTTTGAGGCTGTTGCTGACTTTATTCTATCATACTGCACATAATGCCTTGAAATCCACTGAAAACCTGTGTGTTTGGGTGTGTAACCTTCCAAGATGATGTTGTTTAATAATTTGCATAAAGACATTTAGGCTGAAGGATAATAGAGAAACAAGATTACTCTATTCTATCATTTGTTCCCATGGTAATTAGTTTATATGCCATCGTTTTAATTAAAGTATTAAATGATACTGGTATAACTGTACTTTCTAGAGAAGGGACTGAGGGAATTTTTAGTGATAAGACAGGGAAATGATTAAGAAAGAAACACACATGCTCAAACTGATCAACAGAGGGGCAATGTCTTGACTATCTAAAATTGTTAATCCTCAACTGTTTTGAAAACTGAGAAAGCTTTAGTTTATGTGGTCATGTCATCCAACCATAATGAGATATTTTTCATATATACGAGGTCAGATCCTTGCCACAGACGAGTTGTAGGGTGAACACTTGCTCCCTGTGGTCAGGGTGTAGATATTATTCATCTTCGTTTCTCCAATACATAGCACGGAGAAGGTTGCCAAAATAATTGTTGAATGAGTGGTGTGGCTCCCCCGATTGTTGTTGAAACCCCAAAATCTCCCTGTACAAAGTCTAAGTGGGATGGGAACAGGAGACTGGGTTAAAGGAGAAAGAATTCAGCTGAGACTTTTTCCTCTTCTCCTTTAATTTTACCCACTTAAGGCATTTAACTTCTTTTTTTTTTTAATTTCCTCCCCTAATTTTCTATTAGCACAGAATTCATTTTAAGTAAAACTCATATCTATAAAAGCATCAGAACAGAATTTAGTTGATTCGGTGTGAATCTTTTATTCCTAAGAATTGTCCTTTAACCCAATCCTGTTAAGATTGGTTCTGGATATATTGTGGTGACTCAGTGATTTGAATAACTCCTAGTGAAAGACTGATTTAGTTAATATAGCTGCACATATCTTAATATATATTTCTAAATAGCAAAAAGATAGCTTTAAATGGATTGATAGGAAAGAGAATGACTGCTTCTCCAAAATATGATTTTTCTCAAAATTATAGTTGAAATTGTTTCTGAGCCAAATAATTCTGAAAGCATTCAAACAAAAATCACAAACGAATAATTGCAATTTTTTTTTTTTTTTTTTTTTTTTTTTTTTTTTTTTTAGAGACGAGTCTCGCTCTGTCGCCTAGGCTGGAGTGCAGTGGCGTGATCTCAGCTCACTGCAAGCTCCACCTCCCAGGTTCACGCCATTCTCCTGTCTCAGCCTCCCGAGCAGCTGGGACCACAGGTGCCCGCCACCATGCCCTGCCAATTTTTTGGTATTTTTAGTAGAGACGGGATTTCACCGTGTTAGCCAGGATGGTCTCGATCTCCAGACCTTGTGATCCACCCGCCTCGGCCTCCCAAACTGCTGGGACTACAGGCGTGCGCCACCGCGCCCAGCCAATTGCAATTTTTTTTACAAGAAAATATGAACTGAGACTTGGAAAATTTTGATGTGGTGATATAAATTAAGTGCTCTTTGAATATTTGGCGTTTATTTTAAGGTCATATTCCATAGAGGTGGATTTGGTTGACAGAGCAGATGCAGAGTTAGTTTCTCCAACTCCTGATGCCCTGTATAAATTTATTCTTATTAAAATTGACCAAGTGAGCTTTTCTGTTTCATGAAATAAGGGAATAATGAAATGTATATGCTATGAATGAAAATTTGGGGTTTGAGAAAGAAAAGCATATTTATCATATGAGGTTTGTAAAAATGCTCCTAAGCCAAAAGCAATATCCCATTTATTGGTGAAGAAGAAATTTAATTTTACGGTATGGGACATAATTGGTTGCAAATTCCACTAAGGTCTATGTTCTCTTCTTAAAATGTGACAACCTGTCTAAGCATGCATATTTGAGTAAGTGCTTTCTCATTTTGTTGTTTTCTATAAAAAGTCAGTTTTGTTTTTTTCATTGATATTTTGACCATATAAATGAATGATATATTGAGAAAGAACTCTTTTAGAATGGAAATGTCAAGGCCGGGCATGGTGGCTCACGCCTGTAATCCCAACACTTTGGGATGCTGAGGCAGGCAGATCACTTGAGGTCAGGAGTTCGAAACCAGCCTGACCAACATGATGAAACACCGTTAATAATAATAATAATAGCCAGGTGTGTTGGCAAATACCTGTAATTCCAGCTAGGAAGGCTGAGGCAGGAGAAATGCTTGAGCCCAGGAGGCAGAATTTGCAGTGAGCCGAGATCATGCCATTGCACTCCAGCCTGGGCAATAGAGCGAGATTTCATCTCAATAAAGAAAAAAAAAAAAAAAAAAAAAGGAAGTGTCAAATACTTAGTAACAAGAAAGGAGTATGGATGAGTATGGATGTTTGACCTGCAATATAATTTTATAACTAATATATATTTGTTTCTTCAGTTTACTTAAAAACTCAGCGTTTGGAATTATATGCAATCCAGAATCCAGAAAGCCTTGTACAAATTCGTTAACACTTAAGTGAACTTTGAAATGCACCTTTTCAATGACAGTTTTAAAAGCAACATAGAGTTTCAGAGTTTAGAGTGCTCATCATTGTACCATGGACCCTCATTCTGGAAGAAGAGATAAGTAACAGGTTTTGTAGAATGTAGTACACAAAAAAGGGGGAAAAAAAAAAACATTGGGAAATTCTCAAATAAACTTAGATCTTTTTAATTCTTAATTTTACTTAATTTTAGTTTCATGCATAGCTCTTAACAGGATCAAAATACTTAGTTTATATCAATACTGGCACTTAAAAAATCATACTTGTAACCCTTCTGACACTAGGTGAAATACTCTTAATCTTAGCCTTGATGATTATTTATTTATATTTTATTACTAGGAAATACATTGACTAATCATTAATTCTAGTACCATGGACCAAGTGTAATCCTACATACATATGTTGTTTTATGCAACTGATTTGTATCCATTATTTTACCAAAAGAGTAGGAGTTGATAGGTTTGACTTATTTTTTGCCTTTCTTGGCACAACAGTGTGTGCATATAGATATTAGTGAGTATCTGTTGAAAATGACGATGTTGAACTGCTTGAAATTCAATGCAGCCTCACCTTGTTTTCTACGTGTTCCCATTCTGTTAATATAAGCAAGCAGATGGCAGAAAATAAAGTCTAAAATGAAGATGAACTTATTCAGTGCTTTAACTTTTCGTAGAATCCACATTTTAAATTGAAAATCGTCTCCTAAGTATAAACTGCAGAGGTACAAGCAGGATCAATAAACTAGTAATTAGGTTTGGGTCTCAGGTGGATTCAGAAGATTGTCTTGCTTTGCACATGTGATGAGCTCTGCTTTTTTATAAAAATAATGCTATAAGGTCGGGCGCGGTGGCTCACGCCTGTAATCCCAGCACTTTGGGAGGCCAAGGTGGGCAGATCACGAGGTCAGGAGATCAAGACCATCCTGGCTAACACAGTGAAACCCCGTCTGTACTAAAAATACAAAAAATTAGCGGGGCATGGTGGCGGGCGCCTGTAGTCCCAGCTACTTGGGAGGCTGAGGCAGGAGAATGGCATGAACCCAGGAGGTGGAGCTTGCAGTGAGCCGAGATGGCGCCACTGCACTCCAGCCTGGGCGACACAGCGACACTCTGTCTCAAAAAAAAAACAAAAACAAAAAAAAAAAAACTAATGCTATAAGAAATGTTTCCGGAATTAGAATTTTTATGCATGTTAAAATTTTTAGCTACTGAATAATTCTTTTGAAAATCAATTAAATAATGTAAAACTTTAGTGATTCTAAATGAAATTCAAATTCATGGGTTTCAGTCTCTATTATGATTCATATGCTGTGATATTTATATCATTTTTGGTTTGTTTGGTCTTCATGGAGACCTATATTTTAGAGTTTCAGTCTCGTGGTATGTTTCTCAAAGAAAAACAGGCAGATTTCTGTGGTAAATAAACTGAGAAAACACAATGTATTTTCCTCTTGGAGATTTATAATGTACAGTTATACATTGTCTCTGTGAAGTTCTGCCGAAAAGAGACAATTTTAACTTTATTATTTTCTAAAGTCATATGATCATGGAATGCTTTTGCCCACATGACATCCATTAATATCTTGAAGAAGTAGTGATTTTTGCGGGGAGGGGGAAAGGGAATACACTTTGAGAAGCACTAATTTAGTGAACTTTTCCCAAGTAATTTCCGTTTTAAAAATTGTGTATTATATGTTTGCTTTTAATAAATTTTTTTTTTTGAGGCGGAGTCTCGCTCTGTCGCGCGATCTCGGCTCACTGCAAGCTCCGCCTCCTGGGTTCTCCTGCCTCAGCCTCCGGAGTAGCTGGGACTACAGGCACCCGCCACCACGCCCGGCTAATTTTTTTTTTTTTTTTTTTTTTTTTTTTTTTAGTAGAGACGGAGTTTCACTGTATTAGCCAGGATGGTCTCGATCTCCTGACCTCATGATCCACCCACCTCGGCCTCCCGAAGTGCTGGGATTGCAGGCGTGAGCCACCGCGTCGGCCTAAAATTTTACAGCATCTATGTTTTTGGATGTTTAAGAGGCAGGGAAAAATATGTGTTCACATCGTAGTGAGTTTACTACTTGAAGACATGTGGAAGATGAACTGTATCTTCAATCAGTTTGGAATAAGAGAAATCAGTCTAAGTGGATTATTTTTACACTACATAGAACTAGCCTCAGAGACACAAAGAATAGGAGTTTTAAATTCCTGACAGTCATTTTATTAATCCGTTTCCATTTTTCCTTTCTAACATAGTTTATAGCCCTAATTTATATTTATGGTATTTTTCAGGAAACTGATGGCTAGCAGAGTCATCCATATATATTTACTCTTGCTAGAAAACCAATGCTAATTCACCACTTTGCTAGAATATGAGAGTATTAGTGTGAGATAATCTGATATTTTTTACTATCTGAATTCCCTGGTGCTCATCATTTCTTTTCTGACTCCATGAGTAAATTTCTGCCAATATTGTATAGATGCATATTTCCTCCAGAATCATTTCAATACTCTGTTTGTGTATGTATATAAAAATCATGGCTTCAACAAAGTATTAAGACACGTATCTTACATGCTTCTTGAATTATCCTGTTCATTGTGTATTAATATATCAGTGTATATATGTGTTTGTGTATAATTTATTTTACTTATCAATTTTTCATTTATTTTTTTCTTGACAAATGGGTCTCAGACTTACACTGGGATCTTTTTCCCAATGCAAGATGTAATATCACTGATAAACGGTTTTAATATGTTCCTGGAAAAATAGTGGCTAATCCTTATGGATCATTGTGGAAAATATTGTGAAAGAAAGATGACAAGGAGTTTATTTTATAATATGCATAAAATGTATTCAGTATTTGATACAGTATTGTTTTTATTAAAATCAATAAAGCATTCTTTTTTTTTTTTGTAGAGCAATGAAGTTGTCTACTACAATGCAAAGGATGATCTCGATGTGAGTATTAAATGTTTTCCATTAAATTCCAAGAAAATTATAGTAAAATGATTGGCCTTATATAGAATAAATTGGGCTAGGAGTTTTAGTTTTTAAGACAATGTTAGATTGCATGAGCAAAATACTAGTTAGATACGAGATAATGAAGAACTTTTGTGATTTTTAACAACTTATTCTTGGCATCTTCCTAAGTAAAAATTCCATGTGTTTCTCTGGATCTGAACCCTCACTGCACTTTTTCCAGACCACAGTCCTCTGTACCAACTGTAATACTCTGGACTCCATTAGCAATATTGAAAATAGCTATCCAATCCCATCTACTTCTGTATACTGGCTCCTGTCACCAGGGTCACCACGCCTATCTGCTTTGACTTAAACTTTGCACACCAGGGAGAACCATTTACTTCAACTACAATATGAATGACACCCCAGAAGCTGTGCAACAACCTGCCCTGCTTGTACAGTCTTTGAAACAAAGTAGTTGCTCCATATGACTTTTTAAATAAATGACTCTAATGTGCACATTTAAATGACTTGAAAACATGGATTATTTTAGTGCTAATCAGTTACTTCTAATATTGCTACATCTGGATAGACATTGAGGACACATTTTATTACTTAGTGTTGGTGAATAGAGTTGCGAAGTTATCTAAGAAAGGTTACACTTAATTTTTTAAAATTCTTGTATTTGACTCTTAGATCAAAAAATGCCTATGTATACTTATTTCTTAAGATAAAAGTATTTGTTAAGCTCATCCTATATTTTAGTTATTTTAAGAGCTTGGGGTATTTCAGTAAACATAGCAAACAAATATAATAAAAGTATTACATGTCTTTCCCACATTTCTCATCCGAATCAAAATAAGTGTATTTATATACTATTATATGGAATTTTCTTCCAGCTATTTAAAAGAAGAAAATGAAAAAATACATAAAACAAGTCTATCTGGTCTTCAAAAAATGAGAAAACACATAATGGCTTGATAATGTCACAGTTTCCCAAATTATAACAAATTATACCACCACCATCTCAAACCATACTACTAACCACTTTACACAACTTATTTTACTTAGTTCCTACAATACTGTGAATGAAGAAGGTTTTATTTTCTCCAATTTATAGTTGAAGAGCTAAGCGTGTTTTAAAAAGTATTTTTTTCCCTCTAGACATAGGTGGTGTTCCGGTGACATCTTTCCTCTTATCATGATTGTATATATTATTTTAATGATGTAGGAGGCTTATTAAGTACAAACTGTCAACTAAAACAAAATGTTTTAATGGTTTATTGATATCAAAATAAGTACCATTTTTGAAGAGATGTTTAGTTTCACCATTATAATTAGCACTTGATATTTTTAAACTTATTTAAAAATATATACAAAATCTTCATCAACTTTCCTGGTACATAAATTGCAACATTTATTTAATATTTAATTTGTAAAGCGATGACAAAGACTTACAATAAAGTGAATGGCATTGACATGCAATCCTCCAATTAAGGATTGCATAAAGATAATGAAACCAATACTGCAAATAACTATTTCTTCTCTAAACTAATTAAAGAGTTACATTTATATGTGAAACAGTTTTATTTAGGTTTGCTCATTATTTAGAAAATAATTTTTATTTTACATTGAAATTGGTGATTTTCTTTTGTTCAAGATTTTAACAATAATATGTAAAGTGTCAATATGACTTTTTAGTAACTATCACTGCAGCTTCAATCAATGCTTCAAAGTTGCCCATTTGAGCATATATGTCCACTACAAGTGGAAAAGTGCACATGTTACTATTTGTAATACTTGAGTTGTTCTAATATTGTTACATAGTTTGCCTTCACTAATGTTCATTCAAATGTTTAAATCAAACTCTCTTGAGAGAGAAAAAAATGTGTAAGTGAACTTATTAAACTTGTCTTGTTTTTCCCATTTTCTCATCTAAAAAAATGGTATCTAATACTACTGTGGGTTATATATTTATGCTTATGATAATGATTCCTTCTCTGTTTTCTGCCATGAGGTGAAATTTAGCAAATTAAAGCCTTATAAATAGTAAAATGTCCACATTTAAATTTAAAATTTAAAACTATGATGGTCAGCATTTGGAGAAAACTCAATTGCTTTATATACAAACAATAACATTATCAGAATAATTCGCAAAGAGTGTTGTTTCGTGCAAACTGAACTAGAATAGGAATCAGAATAATTCATGCCCTAATCCAGCCCTAAAATTATAGTCATCCTAGGGCTTTAACACCTACTAAAATTTGAACTGTTATTCTCTCATCTAAGACATGATACAGATGAATAGTGATCCATAACGTTCATTTCAGTTCTGGATATTCTTAGATTCTAATGAAAATATATACTTATACATAAAGAATATACTTAAATGGATAAAGAATATGACCACATTATAGAATTTAATAGTCAAAAGGAGGGAAGAAGATGGCATTCATTACTTTTACCCTACTATATGCATGTTGGTTTTTTGTTACATTTTTAAGATTTTCTCATGAACATATATGTTTACTTATTTGCATAATTCTTTTTTTTTTTTTCCGAGACAGACTCGCTCTGTCGCCCAGGCTGGAGTACAGTGGTGCGATCTCGGTTCACTGCAAGCTCCACCTCCTGGGTTCACGCCATTCTCCTGCCTCAGCCTCCTGAGTAGCTGGGACTACAGGCGCCCGCCACCATGCCCAGCTAATTTTTTGTATTTTTTAGTAGAGAAGGGGTTTCACCCTGTTAGCCAGGATGGTCTCGATCTCCTGACCTCCTGATCCATCCGCTTCGGCCTCCCAAAGTGCTGGGATTACAGGCGTGAGCCACCGTGCCCGGCCCTGCATGATTCTTTAAGTACACAAGTTATTAAGTGGCATAATCATTTTTTATCTTGTGAAATAGTTGTTGGATCATTCTTTTGAGCTGATATAACACGATTCATTTAACTCCACTTCTACCTTGGAGTTTAATTTTCCTTTGTGAGTATTCACATAAATATCAATACATCTTTACACATAAATATTGTTCTTCAAAGTTTTAAACTTATTTTTAGGATAGATTCCCAAAAGTGGTAATTTTTGACATTTTAATGAATTTTGATACATAGTGCGATATCACTTACAAAAAGGACCAGACCAAGTTCTACCATCATTAATGTACAGAGACATTATTTCCTCACAGGCTGCTCAGCATTATATTAAAAGATAATCTAACACATTCAAATAGTTTTTCACTGTTTTGATTACTTGTCTTCCAGTATTCAGATTTTGCCCTCAACATGGGAAACCCATGTTTTTTCAGGCTCACTGACTTGTGAAAGTTTCTGAGCCAAAGTGAGGTTGTTTACATATCTGTGAAATCCGTATATTAATATGGATTTCGTAATAATGGGTAAAATATTATTTTACACAAGTCTGAATATTGCTGATACACGTAAGCAGTATGTAAATATTTATTGCATTTGGCCATATTTAAGGCTGTCATTGCTCAAGTAAAGCAAGAATGTAATTTGTTAAGAGAAAAAATGGGAGAAATTACATGAGGAAATATAATTCTACTTGTAGAATGCTTTATAAAATAAAAAAACCAATAAATTATCATGTCAAATCAACCTGAGAGTAAAATACAAAGTTAATCCTTGTGACATCATTCAGTTTTCTGTATTTGGAATATTTCATGTGAATTTTTCTGAGAATTTGTAAAGAACTATATGATAATTTATTGTATACTAAAAATTTTTCATTGGACAAGCTCAGAGTGCTTTAGAACATAATGCTAATGCTCTTATAAGATCTTAAACCTTGAATCAAAACAAATTATGTTGTATTTATTAGTATATCAGTTTGTCTGTTAGAGAGATACCTAAAGTAAAAGTGGCCTAAATTAGACAGAAGTTGATTCCTCTCTAGGAACATTCTGGATACACTGGCTAATACAGCAACTCCCTGTCTTTCCAGCCCTCAAGGTTCTTCTCCTCATTCTCTGCTTTCCTCAGTGTAGCTCTTCCATGTTGTGCTCCAAGATCGGTGTTCCAATATCCATGATTCTTTTTGCGTTCTAGATTAGAGGAGAGAGGCAAGTGACAATGGGAGACATGCCCTTTGCCTTTAGGGGCATGTCTCAGAGTTTGCATACATCACTTCTATGTGTGCCCATTGTCCACAACTTAGTGACCAGCCTTGCCTTGTTGCAAGAGGATATGGAGTACTTTTCCTCCCAACCCTTGACCCATGTGTACATACCCAACTAACATGTAGAGTTACATTACTAAAGAGAGAAGGGAAAGGATAGTAATTGAGAGATCATTAATTAGCAGTTTCTGCACATATCTTCAATTTGTTCTTCTTGACATATTAAAGTTAGTGCAAACACTCTACTCATTCATCTGAGTGACTATTATCTTTTAATATAATCAAACCTTTTGGGGGAGATAATTTTTCTATAGTAAAATGAATATAAAATTGGGTGCTGTACTGAGTTTTTTCTAATATCTCCTAATGCATTTTGATAACTAATGATCAAATTGTTTTCTGCAATAGAAATATTTACTGTCTTACAGTGAAAGTCAAGAACTGTAAATACATGTTGTACTTTGATAGTCCAGTTAACAATTTTCAGTATTTACATTTTTTTTAAAAAAAGATTGTTACTTATCTCATGAAGTTAGACTCCTATGGATGATGAAATTTACTCACCCTCACCAAAAGTTTTGCAATACGGGGTAGATTTATTTGGATCTTTTGTTTACAACTTTATATATGCGTTGGCTGGTATTTTATATACCATGTGTTCACAAATCATATCATCACATTGTTTTTGTTTGAATTTGGCTACTATCACTGTTCTTCACTCTCACTTTTATACATGCTAGTTTAGCTATGTATTTTTATTGTTCAAATTCTACAATGTCATATTCTTCATTAAAAATTTGTCATTTGAGATTATAAAATGTAACTTTACAATCTCATACATCTGCATCAACTAATAAAACAGTGGGGCTAATTGGCATACTAACTGCTGGGATAACATTATTAATAAATTTAGTCCTCAGTATGTTTCAATGGGGATTAATATCCGAGGGCTGTTGAAAGAAATTATGGATAAATTAAATTTACCCAAGTTTATTTGTATAAAGAATGATTCATGAATCAGGCAGCACTCAAAATTAGGACAGAGCCCCACCCAGCAACATGGCCAGGCAGTATTTATAGACAGACAAAGGAAGTGATGTATAGAAACAGCTTGATTGGTTATAGCTGGACATTTACCTTACTTGGGCATGGTGATAGCTGGGCATTTACCTTACTTGGGCATGATGTAGCATTTGCCTTCTGTGGACATAATCTGATCAGTGGGCAGCCTGTGATTGGCTGAAACTCAGCTGCTATGATTAGCTGAGACTCAGTTATTAGTTACAAGAATATACTTTTAAAGTAGGTTGCAGTTTGTTAACATACTAAGTTAGGTTGCAGTTTACTGTAAAGAAATTCAAAATACAAAGGTAACCTTAGGACAAATTTAATTTATAAGAGCTGGCCGGTGCGGTGGCTCACGCCTGTAATCCCAGCACTTTGGGAGGCTGAGGCAGGCAGATCACAAGGTCAAGAGATCGAGACCATCCTGGCTAACACGGTGAAACCCTGTCTCTACTAAAAAATATTTTTTAAAAATTTAGCTAGGCATGGTGGCGGGTGCCTGTAGTCTCAGCTACTTGGGAGGCTGAGGCAGGAGAGTAGCGTGAACCTGGGAGGTGGAGCTTGCAGTGAGCCGAGATTGTGCCACTGCACTCCAGCCTGGGCAACAGAGCAAGACTCTGTCTCAAAAAAAAAAAAAAAAAAAAGACAAAAACAACAGCAACAAAAAAACAAGCACTAAATAAAGTTTCTATTTTAAATATTATACCTCCTGGGTATAACTAAAAGATTATAAATCCTGAGGCTCTGGTTATTTTAACTTTTTCACCAGTTCTGCTGGAGATGATTTGTTTTCCAACTCCTAAGACTAGTAGATTAGTGATCATTTCCAGGATTTCCTAGTACTCATATCAATCATTTCCTTTCACTGCTCTAATACAATCATCTAAATTTAGACATTGGTCTCAAATATGTTCTTAAGAGCTATTGAAATTATCTCATTTTATGATTATAAATTTTAAATGCGTTTAATTATGATACATTATTATATAAATTTATAAACATTATATTCATATATCTTTTTCCATTGTCAAGATCTTTGTCACTTATTACTGACTCTTTTTTTGATGTTTAATGCCCTGCAGAAACTTTACCAGTAACTTCCCTAGGCAGAACATATAATGTTTGGCAGCGAAATGAAAGTTTCTCCTTCTTGAAGGCACAGCCAATCTTTGTGAATTATTATCTTAGGGTCCCTCCTTAGAGTATAAGTTCCCAGAGAGCAGTTCTTATGCACTTACAGCAGCTGATGTAACTCTTACAATATCGAGTACACATTGTAATCACTCAAACTTTCTTTCCCAATAAATCTAAGTTCATATTAAAGCTTCATTTCACACAACTGTAAAAGGAATGTTCTGAAGTATAGTTTAAGAACACATCATAGTTATATTCTAGAATTACTTCCCCATACTTTCATTTTTAGAGAGATCCTTTCCCTACTATCCCAACCTTAGTCCAGACTTGTGTAGGTCTCTATAATCTAGAGGATTGGCAATGAAATACATACCTTGAAGAAAACGCTTGCCCTATTGTTGACCAGTGGCAGGACCAAATGTTTTATATCATTAGCACTTCTGTAGTTACAAATATGACAGCACCAAGGACAAATACTTGGGGAAGAAAGACTACTTCCCAGTCTTGAGACTAGATAGGCCTTTCTTCATTTAAGACTAATAAAGTAAAATCTAGTCAACGGAGAAATCCATGAGATACTCAGTAACAGTAAAGTAAGTATTAAAGACACAGAGGAAAATTCTTCTCTAAGATAGTATTACTTCAGATACGTCAGGCAGAAAAACAACGTTGAATATATGCTTACTGTCCCCAAAGAAAGAGCCAGTCAATGATCTATAAAAAGTAGACTAAAACCATCAAAATGAAAACCACTGAAACAAAATTCTCATTGGAGAAACTAACAAATTTGACAATGTGAATTGTTTATCAATAATCCTCAGAATAAGTTTGAGAAGTACTCTTCAAATGCCAGAAAAGTAAAAAATGTGGGAACAAAGTTAATAAATATGAAGGTCAGAATTCATAGGTGTATTCATAAGTCCTGTCTTCCCAGAGATCAAGTCAAAGCACATGTATCAGATATAATCATCAAGGATTTAATGGAAGGAAACATTCAGGTCTGCCAAGAAATCTGTATATAATTGTAGATTTGGAAGGCCTGCAGTGTTTCAGACAAAGATTTTTAAAAGTCAAGAACATTTATACCAAAAACTTGCTCAAGGATATTCAAGAGGAGATTTCTAGTAGGCAGCTAAGTATTTAGTTTGGTTGCTTAGGAGAGTAGCCTAGAATAGAGTTTTATGTTTAGCTTATGAGGGGAATTTGAAAACAAGTGGCTGAAATTTCCCGACCAAGTGTGAAGTTACATATATAGTAAGGCCAGATTCATCTACAGATAAATTTTGGCATGCTTACACAAAGCTAAAAACAAAATGAATTTGAATACCTTTGGATGTAACATATTCTGCAGCCTGCTGTAATACCACTACTCCGTATTGTCTACTTTCAGCCTGCTTCACACATCTACACAACATTAAAAAAAATAACTTAAGACAATACAAGATAGACTCCTCAGAACACCAGCATTTAGGGGAACGTGGGGCAGGGGAGGGGAGTATGGGATATGAGTAGAGATGAAGTAGTAGCAGCCTTCGTAATAGAAGTAAATCATACAAAGAAGGTCATGAGATTAGTACATGTTGGCATCAGGACAAAATTTGGAATTTCCTGATTTCTACTGTTCTTTCGTGTTTATTAGGCTGTTGTAGCACCAGGATCATGTTTGTATAGAAAGAAGGATACATTCGAGTGTAATCTATTGATTTTGTTCATTATAATGATGATGCATGGCCTCCAAGGTAAAACAAGTATTTAAAGTTGATCAATGCTTCCTTTAGAGTGAAAGCTTTCTATTAGCTGCATCCGAATTAGTCAGTTTGTGGGGAAGTTTATGCTCTTCAAGGACTCTGGTATAAGACAGTTCCTCAAGGGCATTTTATAGTTATCTACATTCCTCTACTTAGAGCAATGCTATTTATATTCACCTTGTGGCTATAAAATAAATACAGCCAGGTTTAGCTAAAGCAGTGGCTGAAATTAAGTATAGAATTAATGTCTCCTTATGATTGTATAATATAAAAATTATGGCTTTAGTCATTTAAACAGATTTTCCTTTTGAAACTTAAAAACACAGGTAGCGGCCAGGCGTTGTGGTGCACACCTGTAATCCCAGCACTTCAGGAGGCTGAGGCAGGCAGAACACTTGAGCCCAGGAGTTTAAGACCAGCCTGGGCAATATGGTGAAACCCTGTCTCTACAAAAAAAAATACGAAAATTAGCCAGGCATGGTGGGGTGCACCTGTAGTCCCAGCTACTTGGGAGGCCGAGGTGGGAGGATTGCTTGAGCCCAGGAGGTCGGGGCTGCAGTGAGCTGATATTGTGCCACTGCACTCCAGCCAGGGTGACAGTGAGACCCTGTCTCAAAAACAAACAAAAAACCTCAGAAAACAAAACAAACTATGCAGGTATAACTGGGATAAATTATTGGATGAGCCGTGATTCTCATGGAAGGATAGAAGGCACATATGGCCTTACTGGATATGTAAGAAAATCTTTGCTGTGTCCAGTTAACTTATCCTAGATAATGTTAACATGACTAATCATGGTAATTACCTGATCATGATACCATACAATTCCTCCAATCAAATGCTTTACTTAAAAACCCAATTTAAATAATAACTCTCTTTAAACCTTCCTTGTATTTTTGTAGGTAGCAATGGTAGTCCTTCCTATGAGCGTTCTAAGCAACTTGTAATGCATTTTTGGCTTTAATGGTATAATACAGTATACAATAGAATATGTGTACAGGGTTTGATCTTCTCTACTAAAGTTTCAGCGATTTGAGGTAGAAATAATATTTAGTTTATTTTATAGTATACAGTAATTGCTGAGATAATGCTTGTTAAATTTGTATACCCATATTTTCATAGTGTTTGTGAAGATGTATTCACCTTTTAAAGTGGTGCTGTATTGTAAGCATGGTGGAAATGAAAATGTTAATTTTGCTTCAAGGTTAGTGGAAGCAAAATGAAGACAGGAAATAATAAAGCTAGCTTTTACTATGGATGATATTTGAATTAATGTTTAAGATAGACATTTGCTTCCTTAATTTCATCTAATGGGATTGGATGCAGATGAGAGTGGCAGTGGACAGTGTTGTCTCATCTTCTCTGTTTTGTCCCTGGGGACAGCCATCAGGACTAAGAGGAGAGTTAAAACAGACAATGTAGTTTCCCTAGGTCCAAAATTAATTGAAATTGGAGAATAAGCAGTGGAGTTAGAATATTTGTCTGTAATTACTACAAGTGATGTAAGTATCAAGATATTTGGTTTCAAGTGTGAATATTTGTGAAACATGAACTCAGGCTTATTATATTCTTCCATCAGAACCAAGTTCTTTTAACAAAACACCAGGGGTTCAGTCTATGTCCCGTTGCTTGATGCACAGAAAGCCAGCCCCTGAGACAAAGAATATTGCCAGGGAAGAAAGCTTTATTTGGGTGTTGCAGCTGAGGAGATGGGAGATAAGTCTCAAGTCTGTCTACTCACCTGACTAAAATTGGAGGTTTATATAGCATGAAAGGAATGTAGCTATATGCAGGAAAAACAGGAATTAGGAGGGGGTCTGGTGTCTCATTGTCTGAATGTGGTGATTTGGTGAGTTTCAGTTCCTTGGGAGGCCTGATGGTTGGTTTCCTGAGAAAGGAATTCAGAGAAGATAAATACAAGTTTCAAGCTTTAAGACCAGCTGGGTCAATTTTTGTGTTTATTCAAAAACACTGCAGACATTAATTCTTTGAGGAAATTGAGCGGATTTCACTTTCTTATTCTACATATAGTATTAATAAAAAAAAGTTGAGTTTTATTTCCAAAGAGCCTACATCATTCAAATGAGCATAATGTTTCAATGTAAGATTATTTTTATCAGGAAAAAGATTTTAAATATACAGAAGAGAGAAATAGTATAATGAATCATGTCATCTGTTGCTTAAGTCTTTTAAGATAGAGACAACGTTTTATTTCCAAATACTTCTACATGAAACTCTATTTTTGTTTCTTCTAAATAACAAGGCATACATGTACAATTGCTGTATGCCTTGTTATACAGTAGAGGCAATAGAGTGTGATAATTGAGATTATATACTGGAGTGCTAGCTAGATTCAAATCTTAGCTCTGCCATTTCTGGGTGATATTGGCAAGATCACATAATCTCTCTGCTTTTTACTTATTTGGTCTATAAAATGGAGGTGATAGTAATAGCAACCTCAGTTATTATAAAGATTAGATTAACACATATAAAACATACAGACCATTTCCTGGATCATAGAGGGCAGTCTAGAAATGTTAATGAATGTAATTGTGAAAAACATTAATTATTAATATCATTACAACTTAAGTGGAAGTGATCTTAGCATCAAATGGAGCATGTTTGTGTATCTGAATGTGTTAATAATGAAAGGGCATTATATTGAGATATTTTTCATTTTATTGTCATGAATTTAATCTTTGTATGAAAACCTTAAGATAATGCATGCACAAAATACAAAGCAAAGTTAAATGCTCAAAACACATTTTAAAAATGCAAACACAAACGGGGAAGATTGTTTTGTTATCATTATAGGTTTCATATGTTCAATTTTATTTTTTAATTTTAGAGACAGGGTCTCACTATGTTGTTCAGACTGGCCTCAAACTCCTGCCTCAAGGTATCCTCCCACCTCGGCCTCCTGAGTAGCTGGCACTACGGGCACTTGCCATCATTTCTGGCTCTGTTTATTCAGATTTTAAAGAAAAAGTAGATGTTAAAATAAACTGAGGGGGAAAAAAAGCTAGCAATGTAACAATTATCTATGAAAACCCAAATTCAAGTTATCATTAGTTTTGAAATTTATTTGGATTCCTAGTTTAGGTTTCAAAAGACATCTGACCCAATAAGTCATTAAATTCCCTGAAGATTAGTGAAGCAAATTCCTCAGAAGACTTCAGTTGTGCCAGCAAACTGTGCTATTTTCTTAATTCCCAGAGTAAGCAAAAAGAAAGCAGATCATTACAAAGCCTTATTAACCCAATTCCAAGATCTGTCTAAAATTCAAATGAAGTAAGTTCAACCTAGAATTCCCGTGTCATTAAATTGAGTTGATTTATTTTCTCCTTTTTATTTTATTGATCATGTTCAAAATTTCTCCTGTCTGGGACATTTGGCTAGTCTGCTGAATTCCCTTGCATATTTATGTTGCTATTTATTTTCCTCTTAGCAGAGTCTTGTCTACATTAAAATTAATTCCAACATAATCTCCTATCTAAATGTCTTTTTCAATGCCCAATCTTTAATGATTATATTTTACTTTATAGCAATAAATAAACCTGGTTCTAGAATAAGCTAGTAGGGATGTGCATCAAACAGCAATGAAATCTAATTATTAAAGAAAAAGGAAAAATCTAGGTTTCTTTTCTAGCATTTTTTTTTTTAAAGCTGTCTTATAGTATGCAACCTTTATTTTACACTTTTAGGTATCAAACAGTGATGAAATCTAATTATTGAAGAAAGAATCAGAGTCTAGGTGTTACTGGTGGAGGGTGTCCAGGTCCTTGGCATTTTGAAGAAAGAACTGGATAAAATGCAGAAAGCAATGAAAGAAAAACACAGATTTATTGAAACAAAAGTACACTCAACAGAGTAGGAGCGGGCTTGAGCAAGTGGATCAAGAGCTCCAGTTATAGAATTTTCTGGAGTTTAAATACACTCTAGAGGTTTCATGTTGCTTACTTGGTTTACACTCTGTGTAAATGAAGTAGTGGCCTACAACCATTCTGATTGGTTGCAGAAAGTGACCAATCAGAGGCTGAAGGTGAAGTTACACAAGAAGATTTGGCCTGCAGTCAGTCTGATTGGCTGCTGAAGGGGACCAATTAGATGCTGAAGTGAAGTTACAAAGTTACACTCCTATGCAAATAAAGACTGTGACCAGTCTGATTGGTTGTGGGAGGGGACCAATCAGAGGTACTTTCCATTTTGCCTCTGCCCTGGGAAGAGGGTGGAGGGTTTTGCAAAGGAAGTAGTCTGTGATCCTTTTGTTACTTGGGTGTGGAAAGTTGAGTTTTCCTTTTGATTTAGTTCTAGAAAATCAGTATGAACTGGCCTTAGGTTCCCTGCCTCTAAACCCTATTCTCCTGCCTCGTAGGTTTCTTTTCTAACATTTAAAAAATTATCTTACAGTTTGCAATCTTTCTTTCAATTTTTGATGTTGGCCAATATTGAATCCTTGAATAGGATGGCATACAGGTAGAATATTAATTGCTTTGTATCCATAATTGCTTTTGTTCTTTTTGCTTCTAAAATAAATGGTTTAAATATTTTTGATGTGATATTTTTGGATTGGGTAATAATAGCTAGCATATATTATTATATATGCTATATATATAGTCATATATTATTATATATGCTATATATATAGTCATATATATACTGACTGTATGATATACATATATAGTCATATATATATACTGACTGTATGATATATGCTTATATACATATGCTTATTCTATACTAAGTGGTAGCATTTAAAGCATACTACCTAGTATATTTACTACCTAGTATAGAATAAGTGTGTATAATATATACTAGCTATTACTATAACTTTATGTATCATTTACAATTCACGAGAACCCTTTGTGGCACATATATTATTTTATTTTTCAGGCAAAACAAGTAAAATTTAATGAGCTTAAGCTGCTTGTCCAGTGCCACACATTTTGGATTTGTCAGAGTAGGGAAGTGAATGCAGTGCAGTCTGTATGATCCAGAGCTGGAACACTGTGTCACCGTGCTGTGCTGCCTGGGCAGTGGGCACCTATGAGGAAGAAGAGGGCCTGTGAAGGAGCTGCTGTAAATTGAGACTTAAGGGTAAAATTTTGGAGACAGTTTTGATTTAAAATTTGAATTTATTACATCTATCCATTATTCTCTCCGTATTTAATTTTGATGCATTTGGCTTATATTTCATCCAACTAGTTTTATCATTGACAGTTGTGAGGTTACAGTGTTCTTGCAGTAGGCAAAATAAAACGTGGGTGATGTATAAGCTTGTTAAACTTTGAGTCCTAAGTTTCTGCTGATCTGATCCACTATTCCCAGTGATGTTTACCATGAATATCTTAAAATTAATGTGTGCATCTCTGTATGGAATGTAGCCCTCTCAGGAATCACTGGGGGGAGAAACTATAAAACCAATAAAAAGGTAGACTAGACTCAGTGTCTTCTAAGAATTCTGCCTTATGTTTTTGGGGCTGCTTTCCAAAATTTTTCAAGCCTGTCCTGATATATTTTTAATGCTTTACACACTTGGGCACATGCTCCTTTTGCAAAGATGGTTTAAACATGGGTTCCCAGTCGTCCTGGATTAGTGGCATTTATGGTGGGAACCGGGAGTCCTACTGTCTGATCTCTTAAATTAGATCTTAGTTATATGACTTTAGCCAGTCTTTGCCTCAGGTATCAAGAGAATATCATTGATCTTCGTACCTTTCAAAGTGGTAGGTTGTTTTAAACCTCATTTGCCCTGGCAATATTTTGAAAAGTATATTTGTCTATCATAATATAAAAAAATTCTTTTAATTTTTTAGAAAACATTTCCTTTTATAATATAATGCATGCTACTACATGGTTTCCATGGGGAGTGCTATGTTGAACTTTCAGACTCTGTAAAAATCACATAGTGCCTTTTACAATCCTTGAGCAGAAGATAAATATCACTCTCTTCCCAAAATATAGGTTACATATTTAGATATAATGTGTAGATATGGGTATACTTTTGTAGCACTGTATTACATCCCTTTCTGATGCTGGATATTTGAAAACTTCATACTACATATGGAATTTAAATCAGCCTCCAACTCTTTTCCATCATACTCAACTGTATTGTATTGCTAATGGCTCACCTTACTCCCTGCTAGGTCCTGTGATAGGCAATTCATGGGCATTCATGCAGACTAAATTTATTCATCATGCAAACTAAAATTACATCAGTTTTATTTCAAGGATGTCCTCAGGTTCTGTATTTCAGATCTTTTGAATGCATCATTATAATCCTCATCAGCGACTTTAATCTTATTTGAAGAATGTCAATTTTGTCTTTTAAATTTAATAAACAAGTTATTGCAGGGATCAGTATTGCCTTTTAACTTAATTTAGTTACACTTTATCTTTCACTGTCATTTGGAAAATTTATATATTCTGTGTTTTAATATTCCCTACAGTGTTTTTTAACTTTCTTTTTGTTACTGCTCAATTTCAGCTGCTTTGTGATTTCACTTTTCCCCAAAATCTACATATCTCAGACTGTTTCTTCTCTTTTATACATCATAATTATTAGTAGAATAATACATGAGGACTTTACACTGAATCTAATCTTTAAAAACTAGAATTGTTTCTTCACCTTTCTTTCGCCACTGATGCTATAAATTTACTTTTCATGTTAATTTTAAAACTTTCTTTTCTTAGTATGTTAAATAAATTGCTTCTGAAGAATCAATGCTATAGTTTTTCCAGAGTAAATCTAAGGAGTTACAATATTTTTATTACCTGAAGAACTGGCATAATCTTCTGAATTCATAAAATAATTTGTTCTTCATCAAATATATTAGCTAAGCTCATATGTTTTTTGCAAGAACAATATTTCTATTCATTAAATACATAATTTCAAAATTTTATTTTTTGTTATGATTCAGTAAAAGTATAAATATTATGTGTAAGTCCTTAAGTGCATATTCAGTGTCATCCACCTCATACACTTTCTAAATCTATTCATCTACCAAATACTTCTCTAAGTCATAGGAGAAAATAGCAGCTTAAATCAATGAAATCAGAAGGTTCAGTTATGTTCTTATTGTCATTGTACTAGATTCATCATTTAATATTCAACCTGGCCTTCCAACTTGACTTAGAACAACTGACTGGATGAAAGTTCCACACCTCTTTCTATTCATTCTTTATTTGGGCATCATCACCTGCAATTTCGTTGAGTCTTCATTCTCATTGATCCAAGAGATTTACCCAAAATGAAGCTTTTCAAGCTGGGTGTGGTGGCTCACACCTGTAATCTCAGCAACTCAGGAGGCTGAGGCAGGAGGATTATTTGAGGCCAGGAGTTTGAGACCAGCCTGGACAGCATAGCAAGACACTGGCTCTAAACAATAGAAATTAAAAAACCTAGGTGGGTATGATGGAATGCACCTGTAGTCCCAGCAGCTCTGGAGGCTGAGGTAGGTAGGAGGTTGGCAACTCAAGGGTGTAGTGAGCCATGATTGTGCCACTGTACTCCAGGCTGGGGAAGAGAGCAAGATCCTGATTCAAAACAAAACAAACAAACAAAAAATCCCAAGGCTTTTCCTCTGTGTGAGTCAGACCTGGTAACAATCTTTAATTAGCAGAGCAGCACAGGATGCTTAAATTCCAATGCTGAACTAGCCATAACAGAGTAATGTAATACTGTATATTAAAAAGTAATGTTTAATGTTTAAACTTTTTTTTTTTTTTTTTGAGACGGAGTCTCGCTCTGTCATCCAGACTGGAGTGCAGTGGTGCAATCTTGGTTCACTGCAACCTCTGCCTCCCAGGTTCAAGTGATTCTCCTGCTTCAGCCTCCCGAGTAGCTGGGACTACAGGCATGTGCCACCACACTCGGCTAATTTTTGTATTATTAGTACAGACAGGTTTTCACCATGTTGACCAGGCTGGTCTCAAACTCCTGACCTCGTGATCCACCTGCCTTGGCCTCCCAAGTGCCAGAATTACAAGTGTGAGCCACCTCGCCTGGCCTAAACTTTACTTTTTAATCCATAGTGTTGATCCAGTATCCCAGTATACCAGAATATTCAGACTTGATGCCTGTATGAAAGTCCACCTTAAATATAACACATCCTATCTTTGATAATGCTTTACATTGGACTATGATGCCATGCCTTAAGGCATATTACATATCCAAAATTGATATTGAAGATAGTAATCGAGACTTTAAAAAATTCTAAAATCAGTAATATCTATCTTATAAAAGCTGCAAGCCCTAATGTAAATAACAACTGTACAAAAACTACAAAAAACCAGGATGTATTTAGAGATAGAAATTTGAAAATATACATACATACATACATATTGGAGAATTGCATGCAAGGCTTGTTTCATCACACAGGATCCTACACACACGCACACACACACACAGACACACGTGCGTGCGTGCACAGTCTCATTCTGTCATCCAGGCTAGAGTGGAGTAGCATAATCATAGCTCATTGCAGCCTCAAACTCCTGGGCTCAAGGCCCTCATGTCTCAGCCTCCTGAATAGCTGGAAATATAGGAGCATACCACCATGCCAGGCTCATTTTTAAATTTTTTGTAGAGATGAGGGCCTCACTATGTTGTCCAGGATGTTCTTGAACTCCTGGCCTCAAGTGATTGTCCAGCCTGGGCCCCCCAAAGTGCTGGGATTACAGGCATGAGCCACTGGACCTAGCCAAGACTGTTGATCTAACTCCTTTACTAGTGAGATAGAAATACAAATTGTGATACTTCCATAGAGAGTTTTAGTGAGCCATTTTATTCTATATCAACTAATTATTTTGTAACTTTGTGGCACACAAAAATAATACAGAACTGGGGACATAAACGTAGCCATAGTATGATTGCAAGCAAAGTTTATCAGTTTGCAAATCTGAATTGTGCAAAATAGTTAAGTAAATTTCCATTGCAATTTAGGTAAAATATATAGACTTTAACTTTTGAATATTTTGCTATAAGTAGGAATATTTTTTAAGTTAACATGAAAAAGAACAAAATATTAAAAATCAATGCTTTTTATAAATATCAGTTCTAAGGGTGAGATAAATATGTTAAATTTGCAAGAGCTTTTTGTACCTGTCAAAGAATTATCATTATGACTTTCCAAATTAAATTGGCTAATATGCACTGGTTGTAAAATTGAATGACCTCCTCATCCAACATTAGCTTGTATCTCTGTCTCTGAGTGATCTAATCTATTATTTAATAGCTGAAATTATATTGAGAAGAATAGTCTGAGAATTATGCATTTCATGTGTCAGTTTTGTTTTATCAAATGCATTTGAATATATTTCAGAATCCACTTGCTCATTTTCTCTATACACATTTGTATATGGTGGTCTGTAGACTTCAGAAGATATATTTTGAAAAGAAAACACTGGAAGGAGACATAGATGTTCTTTCTTGTATGTGTTCTGAAGAACTGGAATTCTTTGTTTCAGAGGGAGAATTTATTTGAAATAGTTAATTACTACATGAGACATTCTGTGTTAAGTAGCCTTTTTCATAAAAGTCAGGTCCTTTGTGTGTAATATTTACTGTATTTCAATTAAAAATATGCTGCCATAATATATAAAGATAAGTAAAGACACGGAGTATGATGGTATAAGGAGCAGTAGTTTCCAGTAGCTTAAAGATAATAAATGAGTTCAATTGAGAAATTCTCATCTTTTTATGAAGTTATTTTAATTTATATAAACTAGAAAAGGAGAACCATGGAAATAGCACTATTATTCTTTTTTAAAATATGTTTAACAATTGTACCTTAAGGAGTCTTGATACATGATTTTACAAGTTGAGAAGTACGTTATTATTTTAAAGTTATTTCTAAAAGCCATTTATATGGTTATTTAAAAGAGCAAGAGCCTCCATAAGATGAATTTAAAACTGCTAATTGTTAAGTGTGAGAGGATTCAGAGGAAACAGAAGTAATTTTTATGTAAGACAAGCTTTATACTATTAATAGAAAAGACTTAAACCTTAATAGTTTATTCTTATCACAAATATAATATATTCTCATTGTATTATTGGAAAAACCAGAAAGCACAAGTTATTTCTTAAAATTGCAAAGCCACGAATAATACTGGTAACACTTGCTATGTATACATCCATTCATTTCTCCCTCTACCTGTTTCCACCCAAAACAAATAGGATTTTTTCTCTTTTCACTTTTACTTAACTCGTAATTTTTAAACTTCATATCATTTAAAAACAAATACAGTTAGGGTAGAGTTAAAACCTGTTTTGATTGAACAAAAAAAGTTTAACACAAATATCAAAAAATGTTATAGATGCATTTTGGATAAATGAATGAAATTCTTAGTTTGTTACCGGGGAAGGCAACCAGGTAATTCAGTATCAAAAGTATAGTTCCAATAGATAGAAAATTAATCTTTGACTTGAGACTCCTGAGGGGTTTTCTTGAATCATTATTGATTGGATCTTCATTCCTGCCTCAAGAGTCAAATTGGTTGAAATTAGGATTTAATTGTATTTAGAGTTAGAATAGATCACTTCTTTCCTAGCATACTTTCTTTTTTAAAACAAAAATTGATATACCTGAAAAACATGTAAAAAGCAAGAGGATGAGATTTAAAATAATCCTTCATTGCCATATTATTTCTGTCACGTGTACCATTATTTGTCAAAGAATCATCTTCAACGGCACAATATAAATTTAGTTAAATAAATTGTGAAATTTATTTCAAGTGGATAATATTAGGTTGTATTTAAAGGCACCTCTCCAGTTTCTTATTATTTTATTTGTCTGTTTGTTTGTTTGTTTATTTATTTGAGGCAGGGTCTCACTTTGTTGCCCAGGCTAGAGTGTGGTGATGTGATCATGGCTCACTGCAGCCTTAACCTCCCATGCACAAGCGATCTTTCCACCTAAAGCCTCCTGTGACTACAGGCCTGTGCTGCCATGTCCAGCTAATTTTCTGTTATTTGTCATAGAGACAAGGGTTTGCCGTGTTGCCTGGGCTAGTCTAGAACTCCTGGGCTCAAGTGATCTGCCCCCCTCTTCCTCCCAAAGTGCTGGGATTACAGGCGTGAGCCACTGGGCCTGGCCTATCCAATTCTTTAAGTTTACATCTGAATAAGTATTATATGTGTGGAAGTCTGGTCTCCCTCGTCCCCCAAAGATGATCCTGAATGACTCCAACATTGAGGAAATCAGGAGAGTGGTTAGTTATAATGTGAATAATACAATAAAGATATACTGTGAGTGCTAATACCTGAATGGAAATTTGTGTATCCAATGCTATCAAGGTACTATATTTTAAACAATTGTTGTAGATTTATTTTTTGAAAAATATGCATTTGGCAAGTAAAGAAGTGCATGTGAAAATATTTATGTTAGCAAAAATTGTAATATTCTGTTTATTCTTTTTCTATATAGCCTGAGAAAAATGACAGTGAGCCAGGCAGCCAGAGGATAAAACCTGTTTTCATTGAAGATGCTAATTTTGGACGACAAATATCTTATCAGCACGCAGCAGTCCATATTCCTACTGACATCTATGAGGGCTGTAAGTAAAAGAATGTTAACATCTGTTGGAATACCATGCTCTCGCCTGTCTTATGTTTCCCATGTTTGAGGGGGAAAAAAAAGAGCAAATGTGACATTGTTTTGTTTGTCATATAAGAGTCTGTGATAAACTCTGATTTATGTGAAAGAATCAATCTGATTTTCATGAACAGTTTATGTCAATATACCCTCACTAAACGAATATTTGTAGGACAGCCTGCATCCTTGGAGTGGTCCTTCTAACTTAATGTTTGGTAAATAATTCTGCTTTCCCAGTTGCCACCCATAACTTACAAAGTATATAGATATATTTGTCAAAAGCCAAAACTGTGCAGCTGTATTATACACACATGCAAAAGTATTCTTGCATAAATGGGTAAAGGGAGAAAATTGTATGTTTCAGATTCTTTCCAGTTCCTATGACTTCTCATGTCTCTCAGTCTCTCTCTTTTTCCCTCCCTCTCTGTGTTTTTCTGCCTTACCCTAGGATACAGGTAAAGAGTACCTTCCTCTCAATGTATTGTGGGCTTCCAGCCAAAAGAAGTGCTTGGGTAAAAGGAAGAGACCTTAAAAACTAGAAAAGCAGTGACTGGAAATATTGGTTGGAGAAGGCTTCCCTGTGAAAAAGGGATGGGGGAAAAAAGTGTTTAGGAAAATAGTGGCGGAAGCTTGCGCACGTGTTGTTTTTTAGAGACACGCTTTGCATTAATCAGAGCAGAGCCTGAGAATTCCAACTAGGAATTTTCCAAAGGACAGCTCTATCATGTCTGAGAATGAACTGTGACCAGAAACAGGGTATTTGTTCAGTCATATCCCTGGTCTTCCATATTATTTATTCTTTAACCCATCCCTCCACCCCATCCTGCACCTCGTTCCCTGCCTTCTCACATAGTAAAGGGTAAGGGGAAAGAACTGCTTGCGATTGTAAAGGGCGTGTTTCTTGTATTCCTCTTAATTGAGACGCCGTAGAGTGTATTTGGAATCCAGATTATCCAGATGGCCTGGGTTCTGGAACCAGACTACCTGTGTCCAAATTTAAATTTTAGCAGTATTATTTCCTCTGGCAAATCCTTCAAATTTCTGAGTAGGCATTTTCTCATCTGTAAAATGGAGATAAGATTAGTATCCTGAAATGTCCTTTGAGGATAAAGCAAGTTTAATGTATTTAAATTCTCATAATAGTGTCAGGCTCATAGTAAGTGCTATGTAAGTGTTTGTTGTTGTTATTATTTACAGTTAAAGTTTATTTAGACTCACAAGATTAAGTAAAGGGACTCACATTGTATATGAGCTTTTTTTTAGTTCACTTTGAGATTATTGGTTTTAAAAACAATTTTTAATGCATATATGATTCTTTTTATTATAAATCTTATCTTTGATCAAATTATTTTATTTTGTTTCTCCTTTTAAGTGTTTTAAAAGTACCACTGTTTTCATCCTATCAATTCTTTGATTTTAAACCTATAATTACATATAATAATAGAAACATTGTATGTGTATATATATATGTGTGTGTGTATATATATAGTTTCTTTTTACATGAGCCTTAAACATAATTTAACTTCTTTACAATACAACTGAGACTATTAATTCCAAGCCCTTTTTAAAATCACTTGAGATTTGGATTCATATATTAATATTTTTTCTTTGACCATTGTATTATTTTTCTGTAGTTACTTTTGATATTTGTAATTGTTTTTGTCATTATTCTAACTGTTCAGATAATGCTAAGCTATATGGTTATGTTTCTCAATTTTTGAATAATATATTTTCCACTTTAGTTTCAGATCTATCACCTGTTGTTTGTTGGATATGTTAACAAAATAATAATCTCCTTCTGTATCTTTCTATTGAATTCCAATTGGAAGAAAAACTGGCTGGGTATAGAAGCTTTGAGTCAAAATATTTTTTGTCAGTACTCTGTACATTATGGCACTGCTTTTCAACCTGCGTTACTCTGTTGAAGAAAACTGAAGCCAACTTGAATGTTGTTCATTTATTAGAAATCTTTTATGATTGGGTTTTGTATTGTTGATATCTGGGAGGCTTTTTATTTCTAAATTTAGTAATTTATAAATGTCCACAAGATATTTTAAGTCAGTGATTTTCTAATAGCTTTACTCTATGAACATTTTGTTTACAACATGTATTTACGTAGAAGACTGATGTGTAAAAGAAGTTAAAGCCAAAACCACTGTGCCTGAAATAAATGTGGTGTGGCCAGAACACTAGCTGCTTTCTCTTTACTTCCTTTTCTTCTGTTTCTTTTTTTTTTTTTTTTTTTCTTCTGGGACGGAGTCTCACTGCCTTGCCCAGGCTGAAGTTCAGTGGTACAATCTCAGCTCACTGCAACCTCTGCCTCCCAGGTTCAAGCAATTATCCTGCTTCAGCCTCCTGAGTAGCTAGGATTACAGGCATGCACCACCATGCCCGGCTAATTTTTTTTGTTTGTTTGTTTTGTATTTAGTAGAGACAGGGTTTCACCATGTTGGCCAGGCTGATCTCAAACTCCTGACCTCGTGATCCACCCGCCTTGGCCTCCTAAAGTGCTGGGATTAAAGGCGTGAGCCCCCACGCCGGCCCTCTTTACTTTAATGTCCTCTGTCTAGTATTGGTAGTCAAGACAGATTGTCTGGACAAGTTTATAGGTTATTGTTTGGTTATATGTGAGCCAGAATTGTCCACAGGAGGCAGTAAGATACTTACTTTGCATTAGAATCTGCATTCTCTTACTCTTTTGCTTCTTTTACTGAGTTGAAATCACTTTATAACTTAAGCATCCATCTGTTGTATGCTAGAACAAATATGAAATCTGACTCACAAATTTGAACGTAAATTTAAAAAAAAATTTTTTTTAATGTTTACATAGGCATACATATATCTTAGTATGCTACAATTTACATACACAAATTAATTTGTATAAACAATGTTTTTCTTTCCAATTTAAAATAAACTATTTGTAAATAGCTACAGATAATTTTAATAGTCTCAGAGAATACAACTTAACATTTTGAGAATCAATAAAATATTTAATATGTTTTCAGAAGTCATAGGCATTCTTTGGGATATGTCATAATTAAAAGAAGCTCTGTCTTTGGATTATTTATTTAGTCCCATTCATCTTAATATTGGCATCTTCGTCTTTGCTGAAATCTCATCAGTAAGACTCTAACCTTTCCTGGCCTGTACTCCTTTAAAATTCATGTCCAATGTTATAAGCTGCATGAATAAATGACAGGAATGAAATCAGAAATGTCCACAAGATCTGGAAAAATTAATAATTACCAGCATTCTTCATGCGGTGTGTGGGAACATATCCGATTTAGAGGATTGTTCTAGGCTTCTGAGTTTAATGAATATGAAAATGCACTTTAATTGAAAGCTTAACTGAAGGAAACAGCCTTTTTCATTTTAAGACAGTTGTGTAGCTACACTCTCATAAGAAACCTCGTGTTCTAATTTCACAAAGATGATTACTTTTTAAAGTCCCTTGAATTGAAATGTGATTATTTCTGCTCAATGATATATTTAAAGTTTTAGAATACTGTATTTAATTAGAGCCCCATCTCAAAATCTCCATTTTTGAGAATTTCACTGGTTGCTCCTTTTCTTTTAGAGGACACCCAAACCATACTTAATTTTCAGATCTAATTTATCTGCTTAGAATTATAGAAGACAAGCATATAACTTAGTAAAAACAAGGGCTGAATATTCTGACTTAATTTGTTTTTAATCTCAGAACTTTATTAATTTTTGAATCACTTTAGACTCAATGTAGGGCTGTCTTCATAGAATATTGTATAATTATTTTAAATGGAAATTTGTATTGATAGTTCTTTGTATAATTATATTTCTATAAGAATAACATTAATGAGGGAAAATAATAGGAAGAAACCCCAACTTGCATAAAGCTTTCAGGGACCAGATACTTTTGTCCTTATACTTACCCTATAATTTAAGTAAGGCAATTATTATTTACATTTTAAAAGTAAAAATACCTAACATACTTTTATCATGAAGATATCTTCACTTTGATAAAAGAAGACAATTTTCATGAGTTGTATTCTCTTTTGATGTCTCATATGCTTTACTAAAAGTGCTTGATTTTTGTAATTTAAGCTAATAATCACTGACATTATCCTTGTAACTTATCTTGATATTCAATTGTGTTATCTTAAAAGATATAGCTGCTGTATCTTAGATGACGTCAGTGTCAAAATTGCAGAGGAAAAAGGTGCTTGCAGTCTTTCTGGAAAATTGCATAATCTCCTGTAAATTTTAGTAACTAATCTGTTCCAACAAGGTCCACCACTTGCTAATAGTTTACATTTAGCTGTTGTAAACAGCCCATTTTGTTACTCCAAGAACCAGTGTGGGTAGTATACCTTTAGCAGAGTAAAAAAGTTAGTATTCAAGTTGACTGGCATGCTCTACATAAATCAGGCTAAATCCATAGATCTGATTGTTGTATAAAAGGCAGAGGAAAACAATGCTTCTTTAAGGTGTTTGGTGTTCTTGGGCAAAAGGCTTGATTCAGCTGGAATAGTTGTGCTCTAAAGTCTGTATCTGCATATTTTTGAGAAAATTATAGTCTCAGTGAAAATATTTCAGTGGAGTGATACTAGCTTGTCATACTGCGTCATCAAATATATTTTCTAAGAGGGGAAACTTGTTCATGGTTTTGGTAGACCATTCAGTTCTGGTGTATAATGTTATTCTTTGTAATTAGCTTTGAAATAATGAGAAGACGTGAGAGCAACTTTAAAATACTGAAATTAAAGAGTGAAATTATTCTTTGGATAACAGATGATTTAAAGGAAATGCAATCTACGAGAGATATATGATTATTTGATGTTACTTACAATGATTAATATGTGTAGGGTAGATTACTTAGGATGTAACTGGTTTATAACCAAAGTGGATTTTTTAAAAGTTAATGAAAAATGATATTAGGCAGAAACTATAGAGTTAATATTTATTTTTTCTTATAATGTTTTTGTTTCTGCAATATTATCTTCTTTCAAACTATATTGATTATAGTAGTTGATATATATTAGTTAACTTGGAAGTGTACAATATTTTGACCTGTATTTGGCATATTTTATTTAACAAATATTTTGATTTATTGATGGATTAGTTTAAAAAACAATATGTTAGAAAGTAAATCACATTTGTTCTGTGATTTCAATAACAAAATAATATGGATTATATTTATATGTGTTAAGAAAAATATCTATTTTGTAATTATAGCTTGATAAAAACTGTTACTATCTTTTATTGGAATAGAAAGCTCCTCCTGGTGTGGTGGCTCATGCCTGTAATCCCAGCACTTTGGGAGACCAAAGTGGGCGGATCAATTGAGCCCAGGAGTTAAAGACTGGCCTGGGCAACACAGTGAAACTCTGTCTCTCTAAACAAATTTTAAAAATAGCCTTGGGTGCTGGCATGCGCCTATAGTCCCAGCTCCTTGGAAGGCAGAGGTTGGAGGTTCACGTGAGCCCAGGAGGCAGAGGTTTCAGTGAGTTATGATTGTGCCACTGCACTCCAGTCTGGGTGACAGAGTGAGACCCTGTCTCAAAAAAAAAAAAAAAAAATGTATATATATATATATATATATATACACACACACACACACACATATATACACACATATATACACATATATACACATATATATGAATATATATACACATATATATGAATATATATACGTGTATAGATATATACACATATATATGAATATATGTATACATATATACATGTATATATATATACACACACGTATATATATGTGTATATATATATATCAAGGAAAAGTTCTTCATAACTAGGAAAATAGCTTTTTTAGACATGGTATTATAATTTAATTACCTCAGAAGCAGTCAATCATCAAGTGAAATTTTATTAATTAAAACAAACTAACTTCAAATATATATGTATGTTAAAATATATATCATAGGAATGAAAAATATTAAATGTTCTCTTTATTTTGCCTTTAACACATTTCTTCATTTAGCAAATACTTATTAAGGACCTAGTATGTCATGTACTTTTCCAGATAATGGGAATATAGCACTGACTAAATGGTCAAAATTCTCTGTACTCATGGAGCCTGCATTCTATTGGAGGGGAGTGGAGTGTAAAACAAACAATTAAAATAATAGTGTATATCGTAGTGTAATGAGTGCTCTCGATAAAAATAGAGAAGAGGTTAAAGATAGTGCCTGGGTTAAGAGAGAAGAGTGAAATTTTATAATGGGTACATGGAGAAGGCCTTGTGGCTAAGGCAATTTTGTAATTGAAGTCTGTAGTTTGTGAGCAAGTGCGCCATAAAAATCACCTGTGTAAGAAGGCTGTGGCCATGGAAACAGAAAACTCAAAGATCTTCAGGCAGGAGCATGGTGGGCTCATAATCAGCAGGGAGACCAGTGTGGCCAGAGCAGAGTTAGCAAGGGAACGGGGAGCAGGGGTAGCAGCAGACGCCATGTCAGCCACAGCCCTATGGACGATTGCAAAGACTCTGATATTTACTTTGAGATTGTCTTAATTATCTCAGACAGATAGGCTAAAATAACAGATGTGTATTTCTTACAGTTTTGGAGGCTAGGAAGTCCAAGATCGAGGTGCAGGTTGGTGCCCAGTAAGAATTTTCTTCCTGGGTCTTCTCAGTGTGTCCTCACATGACCTCTTCTGCACTAGCAGAGAGAGCGAGCAAGCTGTTTTCTCATGAGGCCACTAATCCTATTGTAGGTGCTCCACACTCATGACCTCATGGAAATTACCTCCTAAAAGCTCCATCTCCTGATAATATCACATTGGTGGTTAGGGCTTCAACATATGAATTTTGGGAGTATACAAACAACCAATCCATAACATAAATGGAAAGCTGCGGGATGTTTTCTGGAGGAAGAATTTTGTAATCTTTTCCATCTTTATGAAAAAGTTGTGGACATTGGATACTATGTTGATAAGAATAGGCATAAAAGGTATAAGAACAGGAGGTATGATGGACAGGTAGGCTGAAATAACACATTTATACTAAAAAATCTGAGCCTCCAAACGCTAGAATTTTAAACATGTACAATCCTGGGGTAAAAAACGACGTCATTCACTTCATCAGGGTTCAGCTATGGATCATGGACAAGAATATAGAACCTAACAGAAGTGGATGCAAGTCCTGGCTTTATTGCTGAATTACGTATTCAACTTCTTTACAATCAAAGGAGGTGAATATACCTTGTTAGGGTGCAGTGAGGATTGCATGCAGTAAGTAATGCAAGGAATCTATCTAATAGGAAATGCTTCTGTCTTCCTATTTTTAAATCCCCAAATAGCAAAGTTAAGATGAATAAGACGGAACAATTTTTCTCACTAACTCAAAATATTACCATGTTCCTCCAATCTAAACCATACCAAACTTGTTTCATGAACAACAATCAAATAATTCCAAAAAATATTTTTTATTTGATAGTTTCATTATTACCATGGTAGAAATCAAAACAGGCTTTCAACCAATTGTTCTAAGTTTTACAGGATGCTGACTCATTCTTGTTAAAATTGCTGATTAGTCTAACAGGACATGACTTACATGAGCTGCCATATATGAATATCCTCACCGTGACAAATTTCCTAACATATCTAGTGCTCAGATGAAGAGCTGAAAAATCCACTACACTTCCAACCCACTGGTATTTTTCAGGGTAATTGTTTTCTGTGCTTGGTATTTGTCACAAGTGTGAATCTGGATCACAATAGAATCATAAAAGAGTTTTCATCAGTAGGACCTTCTTAAGTTTTGTGTTTATTGATTTTTTAAAACCAGATAATTTGCAAAAAAAAAAAAAGGGTTCTTTAATTCTGGAAAGTACATCATTATATATAATATATAGAGTTGTATGTTAAATGACTAAAAAAGTGAATGTTTTTAAAGAACTTTCAGTAAAATGTTGTCATGGTTCTGATATTAGCAGAGTAGCTTTTCCTTTTTTCTTTTAAAGAGCTATTTAAATTATAAAGTCTTGATTCTGACTCATGCAACCAGAAATCTGATTAAGTGCTAAGAAAGGGCACTTTTTAAAAAGTACAATTGATTCTGTAACAAAGTGATTGTCTATTGTAATAAAGTGATTAGCTTACATAATTAACATTGTTTCTCATTAGGTGCGAGCAGGGAAATGGTAAGAACATCATAAGACATTGAGGACAAGCCTGAGTTAGAGAATATAAATTTTAAGCTGGGTAATTTGACCATAATTAATAAGTTTGGCACAAAGAGAAACAATTCTACTTCTGAGGTAAAGTTGGCCTTTACTTTCACTATCTTTTTAAAATAACATTTATGTAATACATGCATATTCATAGAGAACAATATACTATTGACTTTCTGATAAGAGAATATTGACTACTTATCAACCCAAATGCCAAAGTTACAGTATTCTTATCATATAGATAGTGGTTTTTTAATTCATTTCAGATCACAGAACAACAGACCAATTAGTAATAGCTTTATAGATATTGTAAATTGCTTTAGACTGAATTGTGTTCCCTCCATCCCCAATTTGTATGTTGAAGCTCTAACCTCCAATGTGATGTGATACTTGGAGGTAGGGACTTTAAGAAGTAATTAGGATTAAATGAGGTCACAAAAGCGGGCCTCAATCTGAAAGGGTTGGTGGCCTTCTACGACGAAGAGGAATCCTTCTCTTTCATTGAATACCTGCAGATATGAGGATATCTGTAAGTAGCTATACTTTATAGCTACTTCTTTGGAGGTTCATAGTACACATTAACCCTTAAAAGGTCAAAGAAATTCTGCTAGGAATAAATAAAATTTGTTTTACCCAATATTTTTCATATATGTATGTGACTATGTAACATTTACCTCTCACAAGTATGTTTCAGTTAATTCACATAATCACTTTTTCAGATAGCTGTATATTAAGAAATGGGCATATTCTAAATTTGATACCATTTATAACTCACTTTGCTTTCTGTATGAATCACTTTGTACAAATGTGATGTGGTTTGTTGTGAAAATCCAACTTTATTTTGATAGCCTATTAAACCTTTTCAGTGAGTGACCCTGGATAAGGATGACTTTCCTGGAGATTCAAAATAACAAAATGATCTAGATTACCTTTAGACATAAAAACAATCTCAATAAAAATGTCTCAATTAAGAAATTCCGGCTGGGCGCGGACGCTAATGTCTATAATCCCCGCACTTTGGGAGGCAAAGGCGGGCGGATCATCTGAGGTCAGGAGTTCGAGACCAGCCTGGCCAACATGGTGAAACTCTGCCTCTACTAAAAATACAAAACTTAGCCAGGTGTGGTGATGTGTGCTTGTAATCCCAGCTACTCGGGAGGCTGAGGCAGGAGAATGGCTTGAACCTGGGAGGTGGAGGTTGCAGTGAGCTGAGATTGTGCCACTGCATTCCAGCCTGGGTGACAGAGCGAGACTGTCTCAAAAAAAAAAAAAAAAAAAAAAAAAAAAAGTTTATTTTCATTGTAATAGTGAAATTTCCAAATTTGAGTTAGTGTTAACTCCTCTTCCCTACCTTAGTGAAGAGCTAATGGAAGCCTTCAGTGGAGGCTGGGCTTTGATAGCTGCTGTTTGAATTTTGCCCAAACTAGGGAGAAGCAGAGAGAGGAAGGGAAGAACAAGGATGGTTAGTCGTTACCTGTCTGGATAACTTAGGGCAGGGCTGGGTAGATGGCGGGCCTTGTAGCTAGTTTATGCTGACTCTTTGTTTTGGATTTCTGTTTTTTTCTGGTTCCTTTGACCCAGGCAACACACATCTCTGTTGTATGTGAAAACTTCCTGTCCATTCCTTCCATGGCCCTGGGAGCATTTTGGATTTGCTCCCCAGAACTACCTAGGGTACTACAGGAGATTGATTGAATCTTACATGCTTCATGCCAGTCTTAGTAGACACTACTAAGTCTGCCAAAATCAAGGCATAAAATGTTGGATAGTTTTTAATGTTTTACTCTGTATCTCTTGTACTATATTTCATTACAAATTTATCTCATGTTATATATTTGGCCAAATATATAAGAAACAGCCAAAGGAAATTCTGCTGTTCTTAGGAAAGCCTCATGGAGGACATTCAGTGAGTTAAGAGTACTTGAAGTTTTTAAGAATCTATGTCAGGATATATGGTTAATCTTGGTATTGAACCCATGTTTTCTATCTAATTAGGAGAACAATGCCCACATGCAGATCACATAAATCCTAGCACACTGTCTAGTGTGTGCACATAAGTCAGAAAGGAATATCATATCATATATTTTTCCACAAGTACTTCTCAGAGCTGATATTTCTCAGTGCCTTTTCTTAAGAAGGAGCTCAAGTATTTTACAATACTAGATTTTCTTCATTTCCATTTGGTTTTCACAATTACCTAGGCACAATGTTTAAAGAAAATATTGTGATTTTTTTAAGTCTATTATGGAATAAGAATATTCAGGGATTTGTAAAAAATCCAGTTATTGCTTTATTTTTTCTTACTGTTTAGTAGGGAATACAAATAAAAATTTACTGTTTAAAAAAAAAAAAAGGAAACCCAGAGGGAAGACATGAAAAAGAATGTGTGCAAAATTCAGTGCCTCTATAAATTGACAGCTGGAAATCAGAAGTGCGCTTGGCTAGCTTTTATGATGCATGTAACAAATGACAGGCCATTCAAAGGTTGAAGAAGAGAGATAATCTTAAATTAAAATAGCTTCCAAAACAGGCTGACAGTACTGTTCACAGCAAATTAAAAAGGGATTGACAACTGGAAAAAAAAATGGGGGTCTGGAATTTGAGATGTGGATTTTTTAATTATTTGGCATTTGACTTCGTGGATAAAATCTTACTCGATTTCTCCCTAGAGGTAGAAAGGCATTTAAAAGATATTTCTAAAATTTTATTAAAACGACAAAGATTTTAAATGGACTATAAAGATTTCATGTTTATTTTGTCTCAAAATTCGAAGATCAGACTTTAAAGATACCGGGTTATGAGATATGCAAACATTCAGATTGGATTTAGTCAACATTTGTCATTAGATCAAATGAAGTTATATGTAAGTTTTAGTTTAATGAATAATGTTATTTTAAAAAAATACTACCTGAGTTATAGAGTATCATAGAATAGTACTAAAGGCCTTGCTAATATTGTTTCAGTCTTCTAAAAATGTGGTTCTGTTTTTGCTTCCTCCTTTCAAATAACAGTCACTGGAACATGTGTGGATGTTCATGTAGGCGTCATGGACACTGGGGCCAGTTATTATCTTGTATTCACCTAGCTTGCCATGTGATTGAAGAAGTGTGCCATTACTACACTTCCAAGTCTGTGAAGATCAGTTGTTGTTTCTATATTTCCTTAGTAATCACCGTCCCTCATATGGAAATACATTGGCAGTGACTAAGCCACTTTGAGTATAGAGCAGAAGTCCCCAGATGAGTCATACAGGCAGTTGGTGGAAGGCTTCATATTTGAAAGAAACAAATTTTGTATGGAGATAGTATTATTTATACTCAAAATGGCTCCTCTATTTAATCTACACCTTTTATAAGTCAGAGGAATTTTTTGACCTGGAGGAGAAAATCTTAATTCCAGAATAATTTAATTTGTGACCGTCATGAATTTTCAGCTCCACCTCAAAGCTAAAAAAAAAAAAAAAAACGACAAAAACTGGTTTGATTAATTTTCTAGGATATATAACCAACATTTTCTCACTTGTGATAGAAGAGTAAATGGATAAAATTGATTATCCTCTGTATTTGTCATTCATTATTAACAGTTTGTGTATTCTCAAATTAACCAAGTTTTAAATTATATAAAATCATTTTCTCTTAGTATTTTAAATGAGAATAAGATTGACACAATAATTTTGCATATATGCTATTTCTGGTATTTTAACCTTACAATTCTCTTTTGAAATTACCTTCAGTATCAGTTTTTTAGTCTAGGGAAAATAATAATTACCATATTTTAAAAAGAATAAGACAGTGTTTTTCATCGGACTTAATTCTAGAGGAGTTATAGCTGTTTGAAAAATAAGATAATTCCTGAAGGGTCCAAAATATTTGTCATCAATTTCAAGTATAATTCAAAATAAGGATTTCCAAGAATATTTCAGAAATAGAATCTTCCCTCTAATGTCTAGATGGTATAATTGAAAGGCAGTCATCTATAATTTTAAAAGACCATGCAAGTGTTATATATAATCATTTTAATGAAGAATACTATTGATATATTGTAGTCGTATCACGTCAATTACAACATGTATTCTTAAATCGTATCGTACTGTTAAAATTTTCACATAGGAGTTCACATTTACTCTATTAGTTGATTGTCTCATACTTATTTTTTAAAGGATGTTGTGGGTTGCTTTTGAAGATTCCTCAAAGGCTTTTAAAAGTGGAAAAGTCAGGGAAGAAGTAATATAGTGCGAACTGGATAGCCTTTTTAAACATAAGTGGAATGGTTCCAAAAATAAGGGGTAAGAAATAAAAATTTTAAACTATAAAAGGAAAACGGTGATATTCAGTGAACATTTGAATAAACAGTCCTTAAGTAAAAATAGTATGACAAAATTGTCTTTCATGAGAATATAATATTTATAATAATACCTCAAAGGACTGTAATGGGGATTAAAAGAAAACATGTATGAGGTGACTAGATCACTCTTAGATGATGGTTAAACCAAAATCAGTCTAATTTTATTTATCAGTATGCTTCATTTTCATAAGAAAACAAGTATAAATCATTTTGTTTAGTCTGTCTAATGAGAATGTTGTCATCTACTGTTAATACAAGTTCTTGAACGTGGAACTGTGTACATATAAACATCCTCTTTTCATTCATTTATTCATTAAATTAAAAAAGTCAGTATTAAAATAACGGAAAACGTGAATTATACAATTAATTAAATTTGCTCAAATGCAAATTAATTTAATTATATTAGATTCTTTTCATGGTTCTTTTAGCACAAATATTACAGTATTCTAAATAGCTTGTGAATAAAAATTTTAGTAGCTGATTTTGAGATGGTTTATATTTTAATGAATAGACTAAACCTGAAAATTTGAATATGAAATTATTCACTTTGATGGCCTTCAAGTTATTAATATGCAGCCTCCCTCTGTGTGTAATAAAGTATATTTTTTTGTTTATAATCTTTTAAATAAAGTTCAGTTAAGTTTATGAAAATCCAATAATAAAAACTATCATTAGGCCACAATAAAGCCAGTTCTTACGGATCAGTAGAATTAACTATACGTATTCGGGTTGGGGAGTTAAATATATTTTACTCATAGAGCATTAAATATACTGTTTTTAGTTTTCTCAGAAAGGATGTGCTAAGATTAAAATTGACTTCTATTTTTATGCATTCTATCAAAATCTGAATATATATATATGTATATACACACACAAATGTTTATTTGGCAAGCATCTAATTTTATAACTGGCATTAACTTGTACAAATAATAAAAAATTAACATAAAATGTAAATTTGAGTAACTGGTAATCATGTGTCTTACTGAGTATTACAGTACTTCGGTAAAACTCGACATTAAGAATTATGTACAAAAGTAGCCATTAGGACTCTATGTAAAAAAATGCCATAACCACAGTGTTATAATATTCCTTTCTCTGCCTTTCAAGACTTTCAACACATAATCTTTTCTCCTCTCTTAATTAAAATAGACCTTTTGCTTCATTTAGAACAACATGGGTAATTCTAAACACATTCCAGACTTTCTGTTTTTTTGTTAGATTATTCCTTATTTTTTGAAACGGAGTCTGGTTCTGTCACCCAGGCTGGAGTGCAGTAGCTCACTGCAATCTCCACCTCCTGGTTCACGCGATTCTCTTCTCTCAGCCTCCTGAGTAGCTGGGATTACAGGCGCCTGCCACCATGCCCAGCTAATTTTTGTATTTTTAGTAGAGATGGGGTTTCACCATGTTGGCCAGGCTGGTCTCGAACTCGTGCCCTCAAGTGATCCGCCTGCCTTAGCCTCCCAAAGTGCTGGGATTACCAGCATGAGCCCAAGCGCCTGGCCAAGTTGTTCCTCTTTTGTTTATCCACATAAATAATTATTAAAAGTCACGGATTTTCTAGTATATAGGTTATGTCTGTAATGAAGTTAAAAATAATTATTTCATGAATACATCTTAGTGTTTTGTGCTGTGACAAGGCTTAGTAGATACTTCATTGCTCAAAGGAATCTGAATCTCTCCTTTCGACACATAGGATTATGCACCCTTTCTAACCTGCAGCAGGGTGGTAATATGTGGTTGACGTTTTTCCATTGGTTATAGGTGGAAGTGACATGTATGACTTTCAAGCTGGTGGATTTAATTGCCAGCACAGGGCCCTCTGGAACTCTGTTTCTGCCCCATGACCTTGTAGATGGAACCTCCATCAGTCTAAGTTCCTTCGTTGAATGAAAACATACTGCAGACTGCCCCATTTTCCACACCTGAATTCCACCAGCAGCAAGCAGTGGGTTGTAGGATGAGTGAAAAACAGCAACAAACCAACTACTTTGATGTTTTTACCTACTTAAATTATATATGTGTGTGTGCGTGTGTGTGTGTATATATATGTATATATGCATGTGTATATATATATATCTCAAATACACACAACAAATATATTATGGTATTTCCACTTAAATCTTCCTGAAATATTATTCATTTACTTATCTTTGTGTCATCCTTCTATTTATAAAATTACTAATGAATTGATTTAAATCTGGCTTCCTCTGCTTCTCAGGATTTTTTTTCCCCAAGATGTTTCAAAATCAAAATTTTTATCTAAAAGTTTTATCTCTAAAATAAATTTTAAAGCTTATTTTTTTCAAGTCTTAAAACCTTTCTCAATCAGATTTTCAGGAGCTGCACAATAGAACTGTTACTTCCTTTCTCTTATTTTCAATCTTCTATCCTTTTTCTCTTTAATCCGGATTTTAAAACAATGGCAGGTTAGGGAAAACAAAAACCCACAGCTTACTCTCTTAGGAGGTTGGAGGAGAAATTGATTTTAGGCTCTTGATAGTTTAAGTCTACATTTTTGTTCCTTTCCATGTCCACAGATCAATATATTACATGAATACATAAATCTTATATGCTGAAATAATATCTACAATTTATTATATAAAATTCAAAATCTGTGACCCACAGTATGTGATGTTAACCTTTCCTACTGATACAGTTACACCACTTAATTTATGACAAAAATAATTGAACTAACATGTACTATATAATCATAGGTTAGAGGCCAAAATCAAGAGATTGAATTTAACCTGAATTGGTAGATTGCGGTAAAAAAACGGAAAGAGGCATATTTAAACTATCAATAAAATAAGACATTTTTGCATTATGGGAAACTATGTATCATATTCTAATACCATTACTGCAACTATACCATTGCTATACTCACCTTAATTGAAATGTTTTTCATTAAGATCACAAAGGATAAAACCTAAATGGAAACCGAAAATAAATTAGAGGTTATCAATGGATTACGTACGACTATTATGTGCCTTGCTGATTTTCAATTTATCAATAAAGTATACTTTAAAATATATTGGAAATTTTACTTTGGAACTTTTAGATTTTCATTTGTCTTATTACTTCCATCTGTCATGTAATGTTTTACTGGCTTTCATTTGTTGAATTTCTAGGTAAATAATGTAGACGGCATTTGTCACCCATCATCACCTGTGTGTTCCCCTAAGACTTTGGCCATGCCAAATGTAGACCTTCTGCTATATTGTAATATTAATGATAATATTGGAGACTTTGGTACAGGAATGTTGAGAAGTCTGTTCTAACCAATACCCACTTGGTTCCAAACTTCAAATTCTGTTGGTAATATACAGTTGGTACACGTGCAGAATTGTTTTCTTCTTTAGATTTTCATTTTATGTTAGTGTGTGGTGACTACAAATTTAATCTACTTATATAATATCTTATTTATATAAGAATCCTCCAGGATAAAAGTCTATAAAGGAATATGACATTTACACATTTGGCAGATCTGTATCTATATTTGTGTTTGGTATAAATAGTAAGTTCTAGATTTCAGCATGAAATATTGCCAAATATTCTAATTCCATTATATTTCAAAGAGTTTATCCACAAAATTATGGTCTTACTATGATTTGTACATTTCAAAAATTTGTACAATTAAACATTTCTAAGCTCTACTTAGGAAATAGCATTAAAGCATTTGCCAGAAAAAAAAAAAGAGTTAAAAAGTTCAGGAAATCAATCTTGGTCTAAAATAAAATATACCTTTGTGGGTAACATTCTCAAAATTGAAATATTTAGAATACCATTTCAAATCTTCTACTAAATCTCTGTTTTACTTGGCATAAATACACATGTGTATACACTTCATATGTGTATATCTTTCATGCATAGAAATCTTCCCAGCAAGCTGTGCATTGATTCAAATTCCAGATAAAAGTTTCTTAAGCTAGAAAATAAGTACACTTTGATAGTCTATATTTTGACGTTGATAGCATTTATTTCAACTTATTCTGAACAAATTGAAAGAAGGAAGTTGTTTAGAAATGGACATAACAAATAACATCCAGGGGTTTCAGGAAAGTTTTCATCTTAATGAACACATCTTTATGCTCTAAAAACACTAATAATACCTGTGAATGATTTATTATATTTTAATAAAGGATGTGAATTCTAGATAAAAAATTTGATTTTTGATTTAAAATAAAAAACTTTATATGAAATAATAAGACATTTCAAGAAGTAGAAAAGATCACCAGGGCATACCCTTGGAATCAAGAAAATAAATTTGCATTAAGGAAAAGCCCCTTTGAGACTAACACAAACAGTAAATTCAATCTCATTGCATTTGGAATCTCTAAAAGCCTGAAAAACTCACTTTTTTCTGTCCTCACACACACACACAAAATTATATAAGGTTTTTGCAGTGTGTAGATGTATCAGAACTAAATTTTTTTTCCTTTGAAATATATTTTTCTTATTTTTAAGTTCCAGGGTACATGTGCAGGATGTGCAGGTTTGTTACATAGGTAAACATGCAACCCATCACCTTGGTATTAAGCCCACCATACATTACCTATTATTCCTAACGCTCTCCCTTCCCCTACCTCTACCCCTACCCCCTGACAGGCCTCAGCGTGTGTTGTTCCCCTCCCTGTGTCCATGTAGAACTACTTTTTAAATGATGTAAATGTCATTAATTATACATGTAGTAAGTACACATCAGTTTACATACAGAACAGAATAATATGATCTGATTCCTACAGTGATTCACACACACTCCTACCTTCCTGTTTAAGAAGATATTGCTACCTGTTTCAGAGTATGTAATTTTAAAAATAGAAAAATAAAGAATATATTAAACTAATAAAATGTACAGGCTTTTAATTTTAACTACAAATTGTTAGAAGTGTCACATCTAGGAATAGTGAATGGAAGGGAAAAATTGAAGACTGATGTCTCAGTAAAATGAATATAAAAGATTTTCAACTGGATCAGACAAATGAAAAGGCTTTGCTACAGATATATTTGGAAAGGGCAGTGAAACTGACAAATAATATGAAAGATCTTGGCTTCCGTCAGTTTGATACAGAATGCAAACTGACAAGAAAGTAAAGGATTCTTTTAAAACCATGAGTAAGATTAATATGAAGGCAAATGCGTTTTGGGAAGAATGGTAAAATTCATTTCAGTATAACATCAATGTTTACATCAGAATAACTACTGGTTTAAAATTAAATTGAGTTTATTCTTAACATGTCTAATTTTGTGTTTTGAGAAATATGCATTTTGGTATTACATCTTACTGAAAAGTCATTTATAGTTTTATTGTTGAGGATTAAAAATCTGATATGTTTCTAAGTAATTAAATCTTGTCAGACCTGCCTTCTGATGATGATGGTTGGCATGCATGCATTGAGTTCTAATGCAGTTTTAAATCATTTCAGAAAGCCAGAGGTGCAAGTGAATTGCAGAAGAGTCACGCATTGATGGTGAGGAGACTATGTCAGCAATTTGAAGTGTCTTTATAATACATATACGACTCCTCTGGTAGAACTTTATGGCCTTATAAGACCATGTAATCATCAAGCCTCAGTCTCTTGAGGCTTGCTGTAAGTGTAAAGGCACAGTAGATTACCTCATCATTCTAATGGAGGCAGCAGGGAAATTGCTTATTCTCCAAGTGCACAGCAAGCATTAGTCAAAGTGCTGTACATGTAAGATATGCAGGCATTCTATCCCTGGGTATATGATTTACATCAATAACGATTTTGAAAAAGGCAAATAAAACAATGCATTAGAAAATAATGGGTTTTTATTGGTTTCAACATCCTTCATATTATCTCTTCTTGATAGAGTGAGTTTTATATAGATACATGGAATTTATAATCAGTACATTTATTTTAACGCAAAAGGCACATTTTGCCATTTTAGTTAAATGAAAACAATGTTAAAGTGTATGAGTCACTGATCACTTTTTAATGGGAAATTATGTTTTTGTTTGTGAGAGTTGGGTCTACATTGCTTCCTCTTAGCAACTTCTATCTGATTCCTATTTCTTGCTTTATTTTTTTATTTTTTAGACGAAGTCCTGCTCTGTCACCCAGGTTGGAGAGCAGTTGTGCAATCTCGGCTCATTGCAACCTCGGCTCACTGCAACCACTGCCTCGTGGGTTCAAGTCATTCTCCTGCCTCAGCCTCCCAAGTAGCTGGGACTATAGGTGCATGCCACCATGCCCGAGTAATTTTTGTATTTTTAGTAGAGACAGGGTTTCACCGTGTTGGCCAGGCTGGTCTTGAACTCCTGACCTCAAGTGATCTGCCTGCCTCGGCCTCCCAAAGTGTTGGGATTACAGGCGTGAGCCACTGGACCCGGCCTTGCTTGCCTCTTAAACCTGAGGATTCATAGACATTATTGGTGTCATTTTAGTAGTAATTTTAGTCAAGCAATATTTTGAATTGTCACTGAAACACGATTCCCAAATCTGATTCTTCCATATACACTTCATGGCTAAGATGCAGATTGACTACTCTAATTGCCTTTTTTAAACAACGCAGTTTAATGGGTATCTCAGAAGCACCTCACGTTATGTTCAAAATTGAATGTATCACTGTTGTCCCCAAGTGTACCTCTCTTCCAATGTTCATATCTTTGTTAATAACACTAAGAACCCAAGTCAGAAAACCATGCTTCCTGTTTTCTCCTTTCCCACATTTGTTACTGTGGCCTGTAGATTTTTTCTCAACATCTTTTTAATCTCTTTCCACTCTCTATATCCACCACCGCTGTTTTAGTTCAGAATGGTATTACTCCTCACCAGTCTGACTGTACCTGCTTTCTCTCTCCTCTATTCACATCTGGCTGGCTTTTGCAGATATGATTATTTCATACTTCAGCTTATTATGGCCCTCTGTAATTCTCAGAATAATTATTTTAACTTTAGCATTCCTAGATTATTATAATCATGTCTCTCTAATAACATCCCTGCAATTGCCCCACATTCCTCATCCATTCAGCCGTTTTGAACAATGTTCAACTCCCAGAATGACCTATGTCTATTTCTGCCTGTGTGCCTGTACAGCGAGTTCACTGGATCCGGCATGCGGTCCTTCTACTACCTGTCTGCCCTTTCCTTAAAACTGCTTATCACCTCTTTCAGAAAATCTTTTGTGACCACTACTTCTACCCTGCCCCTCAAAACCTTTGCTTAGTTTCTGATAGGCAGGTGTTACTCATAGGGTCTGTTATGCAAAGCAAAATTTGATTTAGATGCTTTATCTATGTGTCTTCTCAATTAGATTCAAAGTATCTTCAAAAGTAGTGATCACAACTTATTTGAAATTGAATTTTAAGAGCCTTATGAAGAATTATTAAATAGTGATTTTTAAAAACGATTAAGTATGATGCTGGAGTTAGACCTTTTTCTTTCTAGGATATATCAATTACAGTAAAAAATTGAAACTGTAATCTGTCACAATACTCTTTTGTGCCATCTGTATCTGTTTGGATGTTTTGTTATTGCAGGATATTTTGATATTGAGAGTTTGTCCTTGCAATATCATACTAGATCATAATACCATCATGTTGATATCTAGGTATTTCCTATTTGTCAATATCATTGTGTCTACTGGTTTATTGAAATGCTTTATATTAATATTTCCATGGCTAGTTGTCTTTAAAATCCCAGTTTAAAATACAGTTCTTCAGAGAGGATATTCCTGACAACTTGATTTACGGTAGCCACCTAGTCAATCTCTATGGCATCTCCAGATTTAATTCTTTAAAGAGCACTCATGATGTTCTTACTTATGTGTTTAGTGTGTTTCTCTTCCAGTAGAGTGTTAGAAGTCCTGTCTGTCTTGATAGGCCCTGGAGCTCGGGTATAGGAGTCTGCAAAGTATGGCCCACTGTCTGTTTTTATAAATACAGTTTTATGGGAACACAGCCACACCCATTTGTTTATGTGTTGTCTAAGGAAGTTTTTGTGCTACTGCTGTAAAGGGAGTTGTGACAGAGACCATGTGGACCATAGACCTAAAACATTTACCGCCTGGTTCTTTAAGAAAAAGTGTGCCTATTCTTGTGCTCAAGAGCTTAGAAAGGTTCCAGACACATAATAGGTGTTTAGTAAATATTTGTTGGATGAATGTCTGATAGAAATGAGATGATTAGAAAATGAAGCACATACATTGGGAAATAATTAACAAGAAGCTTCATAGTGATATTCACTGACTTAAAGGACTTATCTAAAAATTGGGCCAGTATTTACACCAGGCTCTTCGGAACATCTCCATTAAAAGGGGTGATTTTATCACAGAACTTGAAGTTAAACTAAAAACAGGATTAAATGGACATTTGAATGGATGAAATCTCTCTGATTCAGATGATACCCATCCACCGCCTATCATTGTTGGTCGAAGGAAAGAACAGGAAATGTTCTACCATTTGTACTTGGTCAGATATGATGAAAATTATTTCCAACTTAAAAATATCCAACAGAGAGGTACAGTTCATATATTCACACACTCTTTCATTCATTAACAAATAGATATTGTTAAACATACTAGTTATTACTGTTTATGGCATGCCTGTTATACATTAAGTATAGCATATTTTAATTTTCACAACCCTAGCTATTGTATATAATGTTTTCTCCACCTCATTCCTGAAAACTAGAAGTCTTTACAATTGTATAGTTTACTCAAGGTTGTACAACTGTGCATTAAACACAGGTTTGTCACATCCCATTGCCTCTTTCACTATATTCTAGGCATCGGGGAAAATAATGTGGTGCCTACCCTACCCAGTATAATAGAAGGCACACACATAAAGATAGTGAAACGTAGGAAGCATTTTAATAGAAGAATATAGAAAAAAATAAGGAGTGGGGAGGCAGTTGATACTCTGCTGCGTGAGGGGAGATGGTGTGGGGAAAATCGAGGAACACCCTGTAGAGCAGGTGATGCTGAACTGTAATAAAAAAGAAGGGAGAAGTTTAACAAGTAGGCATAGGAAAAAACTCAGTCCAGTCAGAGAAGACAGCATACAGAATGACATTTGAGGCAGGAGTAAACTTTGCATCCTCTGAGAATGGCAAAAGTCTTCTTATGGCTTGGGCTTGTTGTGTTTGAAAGAGCAGTAGGAGAGGACACCAGAAGGATGGATGGAAGCCAGTCATAAAAGACCAGCTTTTATGGAGAACCAACAAATACTTTTAATTAGGGAAGACATTTGCCAAGTAGAATATTGTGGCAGCATTAGGAGGAATGGATGGAAGTGAGCTGGAATTAGAGGGAGGGAGGGTATTTAAAGGTTACACAAAAGACCCAAGAGTACGGCTAGGAGCAGAAAACGAGGATAGCTACACTGGCATTAGAACCGACATGACTTGGTTGTTTACCATCCTCTATTATCTTTTGTCAGACTGGAAAACTTTTAAGTCATTTAAAAAAGTCTTATGGGTACATGTTTTGATCAGGTGTTGAATTATTTTTAATATTTAAAATCATGTCAGAATAATTTGAGCTTTTTAAATCTATTTGAAAAATCTAAGATTTTGTGGGATATTGAGCTGTGAATGAAAATTAAAAATACATGATTTATTGGAAGAGAAAAAGATTCCTGTCTGTATTAAGATCTGCTGAGTAATACACGAGCAAGGCCTTGTAAATTTAATGTGTCAACTCTAATGAGTACATTAAAATCTAAACAAGTCATGCTCACTATGTTGTAGGCATCCTGAATACTAACAATATTGATTTTTTTGTATACAGATGTCCATCTCTCTGTGTACGTAAAACATGTAATGTTCTGCATGTATGTATGCGTACATGCATATGTGGACAATCTCTATACATGTGCAACTAGAGATAGAAGGATATTAACCTCATGTTGTCTTAGAAATAGTGCTTGAGTTCATTCATACCTTTATATATTATGATTCGGTATTAATCTGTAGTTCAATTTCTGAGATGTATATAGTTTTTTTTTTTTCTTTTCATTCTGAAGCAGTACATGTTTAAACCAACGGGTCACTGTTCTTGATTATAGCCGACTTCTATGTACTGTGCTTCAATGGATCTGATCTTTCCATCTTAAAATCACCAGGCAACTCTTTGTTCTAAAACTGGTTGACACAAACCCTTGAGTACCAAGCTGTGTGTGCCTCATTGACAATATCACCCTTGTCCCCAGGAGCCTTGTTATCCTTCTTCAACCATATCTCATTAGTCAGTTCTAATACTTTTGATCCTTCTTTGTGAATTCAGCAGTCCAGATTTATATGGAGACATTAAATTTCTTATGCAGTTGGGCAGTCTCACAGCAAAGCCAAGAGATTTCCCTTATCTAATTTGGTCTGTATTTCTTAGCCAGAGTTTCTTCTCAGCATGAACAGGAGCTTGTATGTGCATAATTTTGTGTGTGTGTGCCTGTGTATGTGTGGGTGGTGTCTGTTATGCCTATTAGACCTGATATAATTTCATTTCTTTTACTAGAATTTTAGTGTGACTATTCTGTATTCAATGCAGCATTCATCAATGTGGTTTGCTTTCTGGAACACTTGGAATATGCCATTGTAAAAATTATTTTCTCACCAAGTTACATAAGATATTAAAAATCTTTTTTCAGTTTGCCATTGTCTTATAGCAATTGAAATGGAAAGGTTAATAGACTATTTTCTTCATGAGATTCATAGCAAGAAAATTAAGTAGTATTGTTGGACATTACTGGGGTTGGGGTAAGAAGGGCAAAAGTTCCTTGAGGAAAAAGAAAATACTAGGTTTTAGTCACTCATACTTGGATTTTAGGAGTCAGATCAGAATTTATCAAGATAAATTAAAAATATATTTTAAATGCTGAGTATTAGGAGACAGAGAAAATAATGATGATTAATGATGAGAGCAGGTAACACTTATTGTGCAGTTACTAAATGACAAATAGTATTCTAAGTATGTATAATCTTCAAAACTAGCCCTGTGATGCAGATGCTATTATTATCCCCACTGTGCGAGTGAGGAAACAGGTTTAGAGAGGGTAAAACACTTTCCCAAGATCAAGTGGTTACTTCTGACAGAAAGACGTGCAGTCTGTGAGAGGGTGGATAATGGGTGAGAATAGTTTTTGCACACGTTACATACATTCGCATGCTCATTTAAAAAATACCACTTAGAAAAAGGCCTCACCAGCAAGAAAATCTATAGTATGCATGAAAACGAAACAAAAAAAACCCACACACTTTAATTTGGAGTCCTTTAAATTTGGTCTTAATTGCATATTCATTCTTCTATGGCTTCCAGCTTCATTTCTGTGCTCTCAGAGTTTCTGATGTTTTCTTAAACGCACACATTTTATTTCTCTTTTTAAGGTCTAAATGAAAGATCTTTAGGGTATTTCTTGTTGTTTTCATTTACCGAGAATTTAGCAGGCTATGTATTTACTGAAATATTACTCTAAAATATAGAATAGAAATTTAACAATTTATTTACTCATTTAATTACAAATACTAAAATTTCTCATAAAAATGGCTGTGAAGTGGCCGGGCATGGTGGCTCACACCTGTAATCCCAGCACTTTGGGAGGCCGAGGTGGGCGGATCATGAGGTGAGGAGATGGAGACCATCCCAGCTAACATGGTGAAAACCCTGTCTCTACTAAAAATACAAAAAAAAAAAAAAAGTTAGCTGGGCGTGGTGGTGGGTGCCCGTAGTCCCAATTACTCGGGAGGCTGAGGCAGGAGAATGGCATGAACCCGGGAGGCGGAGCTTGGCAGTGAGCCTAGATTGTGCCACCGCACTCCAGCCTGGGCGACAGAATGAGACTCTGTCTCAAGAAAAAAAAAAAAATGACTGTGAAGTACTATCAATAGAAGATATTGTATTTTCTTCAGATAATTATGCTAAAGTTTCTACTTTATTTTACAAATTACATAATGTTCCTAAATTTGAAATGAAAATTTTCAACTAGCTGATTCTAATGAAGAATATCTTATGATGTGAGTGTTTAAATAAATTAGGAGATTAAGCAGAAGGAATATTGCTTTACACAACATAAACAGATTTACATTCTAATTGCTCTATGTAAAAGAAATGTGTTTTTGTTCAAGGAAGAGGAAATTACTGACTGGACTAAAACAGTATGCTGACAGGTCAAAAGTTGTTGTCTATGTAAGACACTTAGGGAGATGTGCACCCTACAATATTTTAATCTAGCTGAGGAAAGAACTGGAATAAAAATATGCTTGCTAATTCAGTTCTCATTCATAAATTTATTTGACCTTCACACCAACCCTATAGGCTGTCTAGGATCCTTAGTATAGCTATATTCATTTTTTTAGACGAATAGAACAGAAGCACAAGAAGTTAAATGATTTGTTTTAATTAGTATGTTGTGCCAGTGATTGTGATTCTAGGCTATCAAAGTCATTAATAATTTATTTGGTTTTGATAATACTAAGGAGAGAAAAGCTTAGAATGCTTAAAGGATAAAACAATATTTTGACCTTGGGGCTCCTATATTTCTGAGGTTTCTTATACAAAATACACCCCTTCTCCCTCCTCAAATCTTACAATTATCATTTTATTTCAAGTGACATTAAATCCTTCAATTAGTAGACATGATATTAGATACTAGTGTCTTCTATTCCCCTTGCATTACCCTTGTTTTCTTTAATAATAAAGTGGATTTCTTCTGAGCTCCTCCTCTGTGCTCCACAGCGTGCAGATTTCATTAAAGCAGAACAGCTGTGTTCTGGGCATTGGCCAGGTGCTCAATCCGCAGGAAACTAAAGCGATAGGGGGCAAGGCCAGAAATCTCAGTAATACAGGGGCTAGACAACTGACAAGGACAAGGGCCTTTTCATATTTGTACCAAATTAACTGTAGGAATAAGGCTTATCTCCTCATCAAGGTCCTTGTGTGCCTTGGGGCCTTCTGCTCTCCCATCCTCAGTGGGAGGTGGATTCTGGTGCCCGAGACATGATTAGAGAGATTAGATTTGGTCTTCCCATCTCCCTGTACCTTATTAATCTTTCATTTACACTGGGATTAGATGAGATTCCATTAGCCAAATCCACTGAAAAGATTCATTCATTTTAATATTTATGCACACTGTCTACTCCTTAAAGTGGATTCTTTTTTTCCCTGTGCACTTAATTAGATCAGTAGGTTTCTTCTTATTAACATCTTTCTTTTCAGAGATTAGGGTTGGTGAATAAAATTAGTGAGATCTGGCTCAGCTTATCTGATAATGCAGCTCTTTTCTTAAGGTAGTCAACATATAAATGACTTTTCTTAAGGTAGTCAACATATAAATGACTACCTTATTTATATGTTGTGAAATGAACGTTTGCCACAAAAGATATCTTTTGTTTAGAATCATACTTACAATAAGTGTTGAATCTATAACTAAACAAAGTTTCTAATATTCTATGATTGTCCAAAAATTAAAGGTGTGGAGGAGGTAACATTTAAGGGCATTAAAAACTAGATTTGAAACCCTTGCTTGCTTGTTTAAGGAATAGTAAGTTTCCAAAACTAAAATGAAAATTTGCCCAACCCAAAGAGTGCCAAAATGTAGAATGAAATATAGACAAAATTTACTGTCACAAAGACAGTATTAAATATACTGTCTTAAATATAAAATAGTACTTAAATATAAAATAGTACTAAACTATTAGTAACAATAGTTTAAATAACATGCTAATTTTTATCTCAATGCAAGGCTGTAATAGAATAGTATTATAAATTACGTGAAATGGTAAACATTTTTGCCTGTTCTCTTATTTAACTGTATGATATTTGGTATTGTTAAACAAAAATAATTTTTAGTATCTAGTCCCTTACATATCTTTAATAGCTACATCTCTTAAAGACTTATTAAAGTTATTTTATATTTTCAGTAAGTCCTAACATGTTTTTCTCTTTTTTTCTTGCATAAATCTGCTTTATTAGAAAGCTATAGGTAAGGGTACAAAGATTCAGTTTTAAAAGATGAGTAATTTCTGGAGATCTAATATACAGCATGGCGAGGATAGTTAACAATATTGTATTGTAATTTTCTAGGAGGATAGATCTTAAATTAATTCCCCCAACTTCCACCCTAATGGTAGTTATGTAAAGGTGATGGATAAGTTAATTAACTTGATTTTGATGATTACTTTACAACATACAGGTGTATCAAAACATCACATTTCATACTTTATACTATTTTATATGTCAATGACATCTCAAAGCTGTTACAAAAGCTGTAGTTGACATTATAAATAACAGTAAGATTTTTCAAATAGTCATATGGTGCCATCAATGTATGGTGAGGCCTTGGACCCTGAATAAATCAAGAAAATGTATTCAAACTTAATACAAACTTAATTCAAACTTAAGAGGGAGCGATAGTGCAACATTCTATTGGTTGAAGTTTGCAGAAGAACACTGGATTCAGAGCTCGTCAGATATTCTGTATTCCTTGTCATAAACAAGATATAGATAGAAGAGTCGTGTCTTTTAGAAGAATTAGCAGCAAATATAAGGGGTTTCTTTTGTGCTGTTACAAATTAGATTTTTCTTTCTTCTCTTGAGAATCCAGACTGAACAATAGAATACTCTAAAAGGGAGAATTGCTGACACCAAGGCCATGTTTTTGAAAACTAAGTAAACAAAGAATAGAGATATATGCTTGGCTTTCTGAATCGATTATCAGTGAAATCCTATTATGCCGTTCAGAATAAAGGCCTCAAAGTCAAGGTTTGATTTCCAAGCATTCACTGCTTTTAGTAGGCTTGGCCTTGGACATCTATAAAAGACTTAATTTTTACAAAATCGAATTTTCTAACAGGGATAAAGATCTTCATTTCTTAAAAGTTGACAGAAAATGAGAACTAATTTTACTCCTAATCTAAGACAATTAGCTAAATTTGTCAGCAACTGGTAGTAGGTTCAAGGCTAGATTGTCACTGAGCAGTCTTCTATAGTGAAAAAATATTGAACACTCATGTACTTCTAATCTCATCTGAAGCAAGAAACTGGAAGTATATGTGAATGTAAAACATTACTATTTGTCAGGGGTAGGGAAGAAAAAGAGGGCAACTGTCAATATATAATAAATAATATCATATAGAACAAAGGTCCCCAGCCCCTGGGCCATGGACCGGTCTGGGTCCCTGACCTGTTAGGAACCGGGCCACGCAGCAGGAGAGCATTACTTCCTGAGCTCTGCCTTCTGTCAGGTGAGCAGCAGCATTAGATTCTCATAGGAGCATGAACCCTGTTGTGAACGGCACATGTGTGTGATCTAGGTTCCATGCTCCTTATGAGATATCTAATAATGCCTGATGATCTGAGGTGGAACAGAGTCATCCTGAAACCATGTCCCACCTCCATTTGTGGAAAAATTGTCCTTAACAAAACCAGTCCCTGTGCCAAAAAGATCATAGAATATATAATTGAGAATATAAAATACAATATAATTTTAAATAATACCAATTTATAGAATACCATTCACCTGTTATACATATTATTAAATATATCTTGCCAAATAAAAGGATTTTTATGGTCAAAAATAAGTTTTTTCGTAAAGAAAATTTATTCTGGAATTTTTATATTAAACATTATTTGGCTACTAATTTACATTGATATTTCCACAATTAAATAAAATCTTTGACATTCAAATAAAGATTATGACATAAAATAATAATTGCATTTTAAAGTCTTTGTGATATACAATGACAAATGAAACTTTTTGTTGAATTTTGTTGATATTTATTGAACTTCAGTGAATCAGAGTTCCACAATTATTTTTTGAGATTAGGTTTTATATGAATGAAAAATACAGTTTCATAATCTAGAGTAATATTTGCTGAAAATAATTTTCCAAGGAAATTGGCCTTGTTTTATTTTTCCTGTTATGAAAAAATGACGTTTTGTACCTTTTATTTTTTAAGAGCTACAGTGTCAGGAAAACAGGAGAGACTAAAAATACTTTCTAAGAATAGAGAAAGGCACCAGCATAACCACATAAACTCTTTATAATATAAAACAAAAGATCTCCTGAGAAACAACTTTTAACTTTAAAAAGCACTTGACTTACCCGGTTGTAACCAGAATAGTTAAAAAAAAAAAAAAAAAAACCCAAAAAACGCCCTAAATAAACTCTACCCACATATTTAGAGAGACAGACAGAAACAGAGATGGGGGCTAAGGGGCATCCTGGGGAGAGATAGAGACAAGGGAAGAGAGAGAGAGATAATGTGTGTATAAATACAATGGAAATGGCAGAACACAATTCGTATCCAGGAAATGACATAAACTTGTTTTAGCATGGCCGGTATTGTGCATTTAGTGTTATATTATCCATCATCTACAGATTACCCTCTTATTTCAGCATTATTTATCCTGAGTGTGCTAATAGCATAAAAATGGAGAAATGTTGGGCACTTTAGTAATCTTGGATGAGCTATTTAATTTTATAAGGTTAAGAAGAAAAAAAGTCTGGTCTTTTCAAGGTACCAGAGTAATATAGGTTTATTAGTCAAATATAATGCATAATGTGGATCAGAAAAATATAGGCAGATAACCCAAGGTCTAAAATAGTATTCATTCTTCCTTGTTTGCTTTGATGCTTTATATATTTTCTTTTCCATTTTTTTTTTTTTTTTAGCTGCTTTCAATATTATTTGAGAAAAAACTTTCCTAGTGAAGCAATTTAATCCTACTTTCTAGTTTTGGTATTTTAAGGAGTTGAATGAATGATTCTTGCTCTATAATACTCTGATGAAGAACTGGAGACACATATTCTCTCCGTAGTATAAATCTCTTGAAGAACATTGTTCAGTGAACACGATGTGCATGTTGTTAGGTAGATCCAGTCAAACGGCTCTCTACAAAGGCTGTAGTAATTTTGCATTCCTATGGCAGATCCTCTTTGAATTTTGATTTCTAGACATCCATAAAAAGACTGTGACTAATAGGATAATGGTTGCATTTAAAAGTCCCTGCAACTATATACTAACACATGGAAGTGTCTGTATTCTTACATCTTACTACACATTGAATATTATCAAATTTATAAACCGTACTGATGTGATAGGTGTGCAATGCCAATACTTTCATTCTGAGTCAAATTGAAAATCAGTTCTAGTGCCTAGTCTGGGAATTCTTTATATGATTTGCTCATTTGTAGATGAACACATTTTGAGAGAAATATTTTGAAATCTACCTTAGTAATGGCTTGTCTGAAAAAGAAAATTTTCAAAGCATCAACTGGAAATTTTAAAACATATTGCCAGGATAATAGGAATATTGTAGAGCTTGACTTTTTCCCTCAGTTTATAAAAGCATAATTCACAATCAGTGTGTCAGTACCCAATACTTAGTAGCTGTTGAGTTATCAAACAAAACTAAGAAAAAGTTAGCAGCCTTAAAAACAAATAAAACTTTATTAAAAATAACTAGATGTTATTTCCTAATATGAATGAAAGAATCAAGGAAATTAAAGAGATAGAATAGATTGGGGATTAATGAAGTCTATCTGGATCATAAATAAACATTTGTTTAGTAGAATGTTACTATAAAAGTCATAAATGTTTAAGAGAAAACACAATGTTCCTCTTTCTATGCTATTTTGTATATTGATATAAATATTCATGAATAGTGGGTATCAGTTCAGGTTATCTGTGTGAATATAAATTCTCATATAACTGGCCGCTTAGTGTTCATTGGATCATGCTTTTGAATATGAATTCTCTAGTATCTCAGATGCACGATGGATCTGATGCAGCTCATGAATATTCACACACACACAACTGATCTTTTTGAAAGTAATCGCATCCATAAAGATGAAAATCTTGTTAGTTTTCAATAATGAGGACTGCTTTAGCATGCTGGTCCCAGAAGAGTTTCACAATCACCTTGTTTTTGTTGATTTCTTTTTTGGTAAATGATACAACTTTAAAATATAAACACATAGGCCGTGCATCTTGTTACACAGGCGCTGTTTTTAATTTTACCTTTAAAAAGGCTTGTGCATGATTTAACCATGATGGCATTCATTTCTTTTATTTGCTGTCATCACAGAAAAAAATAGAAGGAAGTTAAGCTGTATCTCCAGTCTTTATCCTAAGCACATTTCCACTGTTCAGGCTTGGTCAGAGATTATCAAATGCAAAGTGGCCCTGTCTGCTAATCTCTGGGGACATGGTGTATATTTTACATAGAAAATTATGCCATTTTTTTGTGTAAAGGGAAAATTATATTAGGCCAATTAAATTTTTAGTATGCTAGACTTGAGAAGTTATGATCATGAAGGGTCATAGTTATAAATTATGCACTATTTTAACCCGTATTATATCTTACACTTAACCCATATTATATCCTACATTATAATTGCTTCTCTTTCATTGTAATGAGTGGTATATATTTGTAATACCTATCCAAGATCAGTTTCTAGTTATAAATATGTATCAAAATCAATCACCTGGCCCTTATCGGCACCATGCTCTAATTATTAATAGAAATAACCAGGAGAAAAAAAAAAAAACTATTGTTTATGTTTATGAAGGTAGTGATAAAGTGTCAGCTAGTTTGTTTCTAACACGGATATTGTCAAGCCTCTGAGTAAATTTTCCCATTACTAAAATATGTACATTTTTGTTGTATAAACATAGTTAATTAGCTATGCCCAATGACTTTCTTTCTTTTTTTTTTTTAAGGTAGCAGGCTAATTTATGTTGCTCTGCCGCAGAGAGTCATCAATAGTTGATTACTGTGGTCTTAAAGCTCTGTCCTAAGGTGCCCCATAGGTTTCCTCAGAACTACCTCTGAGGATAAAAAGGAATACCACTCATTTCTCCTCATATTCTATGTGTCACAGTAGTTCTCAAGCAGGAGTGATTTTGCCTGCAGGGGCCATCTGACAGTCTGGAGACATTTTCGCATGTCACAACTTGGGGGTGGGGAGGTACTAGTATCTAGTGGGTAGAGGCCAGAGATGCTGCTAAACATTTCCACAGGATTAGACCTCACAACAAAGAATAACCCAGGCCAAAATGTCAGTAGGGACACTGTCATATAAAGTTTTGTTTTCAGAAATTCTCTCCAGAGTATAAACCTCTTGAAAAACATCTTTCAATGAATACTATGTACATGTTGGTAGTAGATCCAGTCAAACTGTCCTCTAAAGTGTCGAAAACTTGTTGATAACTACTGGATTAGAGTTATTTTATAGGTAGAACAATGAACATATTTAATATTATTTTGTAAATAAATGAAGACATTCAGTTTTTAATTACAAATTTGAATTAATTAATGGTTTCTCTCTTTTTTTGTTAGCAACAATTGTGTTAAATGAACTCAACTGGACAAGTGCCTTAGATGAAGTTTTCAAAAAGAATCGCGAGGAAGACCCTTCATTATTGTGGCAGGTTTTTGGCAGTGCCACTGGCCTAGCTCGATATTATCCAGGTAGGTGCTTAGTGATTCAATCATTGTCAAGTTCCAGCCTCAATGTTTCTGGAGAATACTCTGTTATCTTCCCTGATACTGTAAGAAAAAGATGACTATATCACACTACTTTTATAAGGAAAAAATATTCCTCTTTACATGGCTTTGGATTGACCACAGTCACTTTAAACTGAAATACGTAAGGAGCAGTTGTGGAGCTATTGGTACCTGGAATCAGGCCATGCTGCTGTGAGACCATGAGCAGGTATCCTTAGGATACCTGCTGGAACAGGAAATTACCATCAATCTTAAAACAGCTCTGAGATAAAGGCCCAACTGCTCAGCATGCACCAAGCTGTGAGTCACATTAGAGAATTGAATTGAATTTTTATAAATTGATTGAAATTTGTAACAAAAGTTTAATGTGTTTAATCAGTAGACGTGGATCTGTTAAAATGAGTAGGACAAGAAATAAAATGAAATCACAAAGAAAATAGAGTTTTTCTTATGTGTCAGGTTATATCACTTCTGAGTGCATCTCAGTGATCATACATACTCAATGAAGATGAATATATTTTATGTTAAAGTGAAAACATCTTTTTATAAATATGTATTATAAAAAGAGTAAGGAGAAATAGTAATTTCTATAACAAAATGAAAAATTAATTCCTAGGACATCCTGAAAACCTATTGAAAACACTTTAAGTGAAATGTCTATTGGTGTTTTTTACCTTCTCCACTTTTTAGAGCAAGCTGAAAAACATAAAATGCATTTTCTTTCTCAAACATGATCTGAGTTATGGGATACATGCTAGGTAATTTGGCTTTAAATGGCTACAGTATGACCTTAAACAGCATAATTCTTCTTGAGACTTGGGTGTCCTAAACATGTTTAACAAATTGAGTTATTCATATAAAAAGTCACAGCAGTAAATAAGGGTGAAATAAAAATTAGAAAATATATAAGTTTGGATTGTAATATTATAGCAATGAATGAAAGTATCTGGGTATCAATGGACTGAATGGTACTCAAATTAGGTAAAAACCATATAACTTATGCAGGGTTGCAGATGCCAGATGGTAAAATCAGTAATAATTTTTTTCCGCATAAGTCCAACACACTAGGAAAAGCCAAGTTTGATTTAAATATTGAAAAAATGAGTTATAATTAAATATTTGTATTATTATCTGATGGGAATATATTACATAGTTTATCATTATAATAGTGGAATTTTCCCTTTATGGAATATTGTTCACTTTAGTAGAACCTTTCTAAACATAATCTTGTTAGTTTATTAACATGTTAAATACTATTATCAGAAGACTTAAAATTTGAGTATTATATTATATAATACTTATATAAGACAACATAAAGGAAAAAGACAACACTGCTCATGCGCATAATAAACCTGATGTAATAAACCTTAAAATTATATCAGGTCTTATAAAGCAATTATAAATTAGAAGACCTGATATAATTTAAAATATAGGAAATAGACATCTGCTGTCCTATCCTATAATATACAAATATAAGAATATATTTGTCAGTAACTTACAGCATTATGTAGCTTTCAAGTCTTTTCATATATCCTTTATCATAACAATATTCCATATGTAAGTAAGGGAAAGAGGGAAATGATAATTAAAAGAAAATTAGGATGATAATGAGCAGTCAAGAGCCCAGTATCGGAGAGAAAATGATGATATAGAGGAAGAGAGAAAAGGGTTACAAGAGAAAAACAAGAAGAGGAGAGGAAGGAAAGAATGCATGCAAAATGGGAGAGAAAACATGGGGATCAAGAGGTGGATGGAAAGATAAGTTGTATTATGAACCCTTTTCAAAAATGGCTCTTTTAACAAATAGCAGTTAACTTTAAAAATTACTAATAAAACATATTCTGTAATTCTTTAATTTCAAATGCTAATTGAGGGATGATGGCTTTAATTTTTTGATGCTAATCATATATTTTCAAATGTGTTGACATTGTTCACTTCATTTTGGAAAACATATTTAGATATTTAGCAGAATTCATGTGGTCTTGATAGAGGCAGGAGACAGACAAAAATCTATGAAGATGGGACGGGTTTCCAGTGAAACACTACTTTCAAGCAGAAGACAGTTTAAAGCCTAGCTATAAGTCCTGGGTAAATCCTCAGACCAGATTGAGAACCTCCCTTCTTGTTTGATGTGCTTTCCTCTGATTGATCCCCACCCTTCACCTATTTTACATATACGTACCCTTTCCTAATTGGTTTTTTACACTGTCATGCCCACCTTTGAGAAGTGCCTTTGTTTTAGCCTTTTTGCATACTTACAAACCAATCAACATGAACTCCCCATTCTGAGTCCATAAAAGCCCCAGACTCAACCACACTGAGTAAGAGACCACCTGACATCAGGTAGAGGGATGACCCATACATTCCTTCTGCTCTAAGAGCTTTCTCATTGCTCAATAAGATTCTTCTCTGCTCTCCCCACCCTTCAGTTGTCTGCGTAACCTCATTCTTCTTGGAAGTGTAACAAGAACCCATGAAATGTGGGTACAAAGAAAGTTGTAACACTGTGGTCCTCTGCCCTCCGCTGGTGGAGGACAGCTGCCCCATACATCAGGAAGCAGTGGCAGGGCTGAGCCAGCCCCAGAGCCGTGGGCCAGAGTGGAGCAAGGGACTGACAGAGTTGTTAACCTGCCACCATCCATTAGGCTGCAGATGGCGGGACTTAAAGAACTAATTAGCATGCTGTAACACATGCTTCGGGGTCAGGGGCACCCCTGCCTGGGTGCCACCACGTTTCCGCATTTGAGGTGCCAGAGTCCACCATGAGAGTCACTTATGACATGCCTGGTCTAACCGCAAGCCCCACATAGAGCCCGCTTCTGTGCCAGCACTTGGAATGGCAGACCGGAGCCTGCACTCACTTGCTCACACACCCCCTCCCACCAGAGGCTGGGTGCACAGTCACAGTGGCTGTGGGAACCATGCTGGAGTGCAGGCCGGGTGCTGACCAGCAGGCACAGTAGATGGGGTGTCTCCTGCGGTGAACCCGGACCCAAGCAAGGCCTGGGCAGGGGCGTCACTGGCCGGAGGTCTCTGGCTGGCAAAGTGACCAAGAAAAGTCCTGCACTAGTCTTTCCAAAACATTAGCTGTGGAAGCAACCATGTGCCCACTCACAATACCTAGGTTTTAAGTAAGAGTTTGGCAAGCAAAATGACTCACCAAATAACAGGCTGAATTCATTTACCTGTTACAGGAAGGTCATTAAAATAGCCCACTTGACTGCTAGGGAATACACTTGAATGGATTTTAGTTTAGTGAATCTGTTACTGAGTTGCTCTTTATGACAGTAATGATACAATATAACCAAGTATTTAGTAAAGACATTGAGACAATGTCATAATTTTAAAAGTGGGCGATTGTGTTTCTGTTTCTGTAAGACTGTGTTTTTAACACAAAAACACAGCTTTGTTGAAATGACATGATTAAAAAATTTTTTGGGAGACTATATATACTTCTCTGATCATATCATTTTGATAGAAGCAAAATAATATAGAAGGACTCACCCCTGTTTACTGTATGTTAAACCAGAGGTCAAAAATAGTCTTTCAGTATTTTAATTATCTTAACAATAAATGGCAACAGCACATATGTTACTTCTACTTAATTGAACTTTTACATGGAAGACTTGACCCTCAGGCTAGGCTCTCCCTGCTAGCTGTGAGAACCTAGGTAGGTCTCCTAAACTTTCTGAGACCTAATCATTAAATTTGAAAAAGTGGAACATTAATAACTCCTCATTTTATCCCCTGGGGGTTATTGTGATCAATGAGATAATATGATGAAAAGTACTTTGAAAATAGGAAACAGTAGACATTTCTACAATAGTGCATGTCAACTAGAATAATTTTGCCTAAATGCAGCTTTCTCTTTATCTCAGACATTAAAGAGCATAATTGAAGCTTACAGTGAGTTGACAAGGAAACTGAAATAGAACTCTGGAAGGAATCTAAACATGACTGAGCCATAAAGTCAGGCAATAACACCACGTAGTGAAACTGGTCAGGAGACGGATTGTAGCTGATGGCCTTAGGTCACTTTTCTGTAGGGCTGCCAGATACAATAAAAGATGTCCAATTAAATGTCAATTTCAAATAAGCAATGAATAACTTGTTAGTGTAAGTATGCTTCATGCAATATTTGTGATACACTTTTGCTAAGAAGGTATTTATTTTTTTATTGAAATTAAAAGTTAACTGATTGTCTTGTATTTCTTTTTGCTAAATTCATCAACCTTGTCTTTCAGGCTTTCAGTTTCTATATTTGTAATATGGGAAAGTCAGCTTCCCCATTACTTCACAGTATTGTAAAGATCAAGCAAAGCCTATTCATCCAGATATATAGAATTTTATAATTTTCATTTTTAACTTCTGTAAGCTACCTATTTTTATTTTTGTAAGTGAATACTTGCCACAGAGCTATTGAAAATAAAATGTTTTGCAGGAACTAGAACCTTCTGATTCACAATAGAAGCTAAAAAATATCCTTGTTGATTATTAATATGCTACTTAAAGCAGAGTCGCATACCAAGAGGCAGGTGAGCAATTTAGTTTTATATATATACACACCTATATATATGTATATAGGTGTGTGTATATATATAGGTGTATATATGTATATATATACACATATACATATATACGCATATATATACGTATATATATACACATATATACGTATATATATACACATATATATTTTTTAACCCCATCAGTATTATGTGCCCATAATAATTAAAAATAAAAAAATTAAAAATTTAATTGAAAGATAATATGTATAAGTTTTGACACACACACACATATTGTAGAATGGTTAAATCTAGCTAATTAACAAAGCCTCACCTAACATAGTTATTATTATGGTCTATATATCATCATTAACTAAAGTCACCGTTTATATAATAGATTTCTTGAATTTATTCCTCCTCTCTAACTGTAATTATGCGTCCTTTGACCAACATCTCCCCATCTCTTCCTCCCTTGTAACCACCCCAATCTTTGGTAACCACCATTATAGACTCTGTGTTCTATGACGTCAACTTTTTTTTTTTTTTTTTTTGAGACAGAGTCTCACTTTGTTACCTAGGCTGGAGTGCAGTGGCATAATCTCGGCTCACTGCAACCTCTGCTCCCTGGGTTCAAGCGATTCTCCTGCCTCAGCCTCCCAAGTAGCAAGGATTACAGATGCATGCCACTATGCCTGGCTAATTTTTGTATTATTAGTAGAGATGGGTTTTCTCCATGTTGGCAAGGCTGGTCTCGAACTCCTGACCTCAGGTGATCCACCTGCCTCAGCCTCCCAAAGTGCTGGGATTACAGGTGTGAGCTACCACACCCAGCTAAGATCGACTTTTTTAGATTCCACAGTAATTATATTCTTGAATCAGATAACCAGAATATAAACCCCACCTCCACCAGCATACTTTGTATGATGATGACCTTTGGAAAGTCCTCATTGACCTCAGCGGTGAAACAAGGAGGATAACAATGCTTAGATGGTAGAATTGTTAAGAGAATAAGAAGCATTAAATCTGTTTGGAGCATATTGCCCAGATGTAGGGGAAAGTTAGAGTACTCTCATGATTTTCATTTATCAGATTATTTAAAATACATAGAAACACTGACTTCCAGTGAGATCTCTAGAGCTAGCGTAATATAAAGGTACCTATGCAGTGCTGACTCAAAACAGTAGTTCCGTAATTAATGGAGATTTAAACTCTTAATGTCTGTCCTTGGACTGAACATGAACCTGCTTTATAATTTCATTGATGTATATGGAAATAAGCTATCATTGGTGTCTGTCATTTTTCTTCTCACTTCTTCTTTTTTCTTTTTTTCCTCTTTCTCCACCCTCTTTCTTCTTCCTCTTTCTCCTCTCCTTCTTGGAAGGCAGGTAGACTATGAGAAGTTCTAGGTTCGTATAAAAGCTGTCATCACCGTCACTTTGTACTTTAAGTCATATTATATTTCTGTACCTGTTTCTTCATCAGTAACTTGGGATGATTGAACAAAATGATTTCTAAAGCAAGCACTAGTTTTATCTGCTTATAGCCTGCTGTAGCATTTGCTACATCCACAGTCTTTGTTTTGCAAGATAAGTAGAGTGACTAGCCCTAGTCATACAGCTAGCTCATGACATAGATATGATTAGGAACTCATGTTTAATGATGTCTTCCTTGAATATGTGCTCATTGGAAAATCAGTTTATCTTGCAAGTTCTTTCCTTTAGAAGCTCTTAACTTATTTATATAAATTAAAGCTATTAAAAACTGCTTTCAATAGCTATCAACTTTGTGAATTCTTATGCATCATAAAAACCATAGGTACAAACTGGTCATTTCACCTGTTAATATCTCCTGAAATTGTACCAATTGTTGCAGTAATTGGGATTGTTATTAGGAATCAGTGGTTCATTGAAATGCCAATGTAGCCAGCACTTACTCTTTTTTTTAGACAATTAGTTGTATTTATTAAAAAAGGGAGAAAACTAAAAATCTACTTCATCTCCGTATGACGTTTACTTAATGTCTTATTATTTGTTCTTTCTCTGCCCTACCTCGTTTGTTAATTTCAAAACTATGAGATTACAATAAAGGAACCTAATGTGTATTAAGTTAATGTAAAATAGACCTCTGAGAGACATCTTCTTGTTGCTATTTCTGCTAGGATTTTGCTGGAATAAAATGCAAAAGAATCTCTTACAAAGTATATGGAGTGACTTTTTTTTTCCATACAGGTAGCCAATAGCTCTTAAATTGTGTACCACTTTTTGAACAATAATTTAGGAATATTTTAAGCATCAAATAGCAGATGACAAGGTAGTCCAAAGAATACTTTTTAAAGTTTAGTCATAAACGAAGCATTCGATCTATTTTTAGCCAACTACAAGAAAATGGGATAGCAGTGGAGCCTCAACATTTATAGTATTTATAGAAGTACTGCTTTTGGTTTTCTCTAAAAATGCCTGATTTTTTTTTTTTACTTTAACATTTGTTTATGGACACATAGTTCAACTATAAATGTATATAGTTGTTGATCATTATATAAACTTTAAATTGAAGTGTTTATTACATTTTATGCTAATAATTATTAAAGTCCAGTGTATTAGTTAGGACTCTTACTAGCTACCAGTTGAAGCAAATCCAAAATAATAGTGATTTTTAACACTATGGAAGTTTGGTTTTTACTCATGTCAGTCAGAGTTAACGTAGACTGGGGCAGGTAGGGAAACTACACAAATAAGGGGTCTGCACCCAGATCTCATTACTCTGTCATTCTCTGAGCATGGGCTCTGCCTTAGAGTCTATTGTTGTTACTTGTGCTCTTTATTAGGAGCAAAGAATGGTATTCTTCTGTGCCCCCTTTTTAAGGGAACTTCCCGGAAATCACATAAAGCATTTTCTTTCATTTGTTTCTGGCCAGAATTTAGTGGTCTCTTGGTCATAGTTACCTTCAAAATGGCCATATATCCAGCTAAATGGCAGGGGGCTGTGCTAAGTAAGAAAAGGAAAACAGATATTGGGGAACAAAAAGCATCTCTGCTATGGTTACTATATGGACATTTGTGTTTTAAAATAACAAGTTGTTTCTGCCTTTTAGAAAATTTAAATTTAATTAGGTAGTCAACTTATACATCTAAATTAAATACATCTTAAATTTAGATTGCAATACAAATTATTAAATGACTAAATGCCAAGTCACTTAAATAGAATAGCAATAGATTTGCTGTAGAAATTTTGAAAAAGAAGAGGTAATTATGGATTAGAGTCATATAAGAGGTTTATGAACTTTGGATTGAAAACCAAGTCAATGAAGAAGAGAAGGCAAAATGTTTCTGGAGGGAAGAATGGCATAAAATAAAAATATAAGGAGATGAATAACCACTGTTGGAGACTAGTGAGGTCAGTTAATCCAATAGTTTGTTATAGAAAAAGTAATATTGAATCAAAAGGTTTATTAATGGTAGAATATGTGGCCTTGAATGTCAGAATGGTTTGGGATTTAATGTGTAGGCAAAGTACCACAAACATTTTGGGCACTGTAATGCAATGATTAAAGCACTTAATATTATGATTAGAAGGAGAAAGACTTGGGGAAGCTTGACCAGAAGATATGCTATTTTAATGGTCAGATGTGGAATTTTAAAGATCTGAACAAGGGATCAAATAGGAATTAATTCTTAAATAGAAATGATGATATCAGACTTTATTTTTTAAAAACATGAATTTAATGACTGATGTAGAGTGTCAGTTGAGTATCATTTTTTAAGTTGAATGGATGAGAATATTAAAGCTGTTTACCAAAATTAAAAATCAAAAGTTTTTATTTTGGGAGTAAAGTGATGAGTTTAACTTAGAACAGTAAAGTTTGAGGTGTTGACAAGAGGGTACAGATAGCTCTGTTTACGCTCAAGCACTGGTTTCATATTACGTGGTTTTCTTTGCTGTATACTATCCATCAATCGTGTTGTGTGGGGATGCATTTTACACATACACAAAAGGATGACATACTGTTTTAAACTTCTGATTTCATCCCGATTATGAAGGCAATTCTGTAGCATTTTTGTTGCATTTTGTATAACCTTATCTCTTACCTGAATCTGTCTTATTTTTCACAGATAACGGTTGTAATAATTGTTCACCTTATGGTCAACCAAGGGTTCATACCTAAACTGACTAAATGATTGATTTTATTGCTCACAGGTTAGAGTAGGTAAATAGGATGGTAATATGAAAATGAGAGCCATTTGTAATTTGAATGGGGATAACACTATATGCAAAATATGTAAATAAGTATTGCTAAAAAAATTTAGTTGTTTTCAACTTCTAAGATATATCTCTCAATCTGTTTCTTTTTTCTTTCTGTGTTACCAAATTTCTGTACTGATGCCATTCATTTTTAGATGCATAGAACATCTTTGCTGTGTAATTCATTTATGTTCAGTATACTTGATTATGAAAAATTAAAAAGATTTTTTTGTCAAAAACTCAGATGTTTCAAGCACTTTCTCAGATATGCTAAATATAAACTTTTAAAGAAATCTATCACTATCATCATCATCTAAGATTTTCACTTACAGAACTAGGAAACTTGTTCCTGTAGAATCATAGTTTGTTTTATGTTTTTAGCAATGTCATTATTGTCATCTAATTGAATTTATTTGCTTACAAAAATAAGAAACATGTTTCTCTGTCAGACTTCATGTTTTTGTCTGTGTAGCACATATCTAACATCATTTCCCAGTAAATCCTCCCCAACACTTGCCTCATAGAACTTACTGTGCTCACGCTTATTTCCAAGTCACTTAATGACTGCATTATGGGACATCTAAAGGATTAAATGTTTGTGTACCATTTACTTTATTGAGTATTTCATTTAACTACCCGACTTTTCCCTGTTGACTGCTACTCCTGCTGACAGACAAGATACCCCTTTAAATAAAAATGCTTTAAGTGTGTTATCTGGCATCTTCAGTATTACCAGTAATCCACTTTGTAATAAGGGTTTTTTTTTTTAATTATGGTGATTTATCCTCAGCTGTAATACCATGTATCTGTGTATGGGTTTCTGCCCATTGTTTATAAGAAGTTCGAGAAAACTTCTGGAAATAGAGAAAACCAAACACCACATGTTCTCACTCATAAGTGGGAGTTGAACAATGAGGACACATGGACACAGGGAGGGGAACATCACACACTGGAGTCTGTCAGGGGATGGAGGACTAGGGGAGGGATAGCATGAGGAAAAATACCTAATGTAGATGACGGGTTGATGGGTGTAGCAGACCAACGTGGCACATGTGTACCTATGTAACAAACCTGCACATTGTGCACAAGTACCCCAGAACTTAAAGTATAATTAAAAAAAAATTCTGGAAATATTACAGTGGAAATATCAAAGTCACTCTGCAACCGATATAGTGATATGATCTGAATATCCTAAATACCGAGACTCACTGCCCAGAAACAAAATTAAAATTCAAAATTATTTGATTAGATCAGTGTAATTAAGTCTGGACGAAGGAGGAAAGACTGATAAGAACAAGGCAGAACTTCTGTTTCTGAAGAAACTGAGATATCCTGAGGATTCTAATACCAGTAAGAGAAGATTTTTCTCTAGAGGAGTTCACAGGTGGATGAAAAGGAAAACTTGTAAACACATTAAAATATAATGCAAACAAAGTGCTAGTAAAATTATTTCAAAATGATGTGGAGGGCCAGGCACAGTGGCTCATGCCTGTAATCCCAGCAGTTTGGGAGGCCAAGGAGGGAGGATCATCTGAGGTCAGAAGTTCAAGACCAGCCTGGTCAACATAGTGAAACCTCATCTCTACTAAAAATACAAAAATTAGCCAGGCGTGATGGCGGGCACCTGTAATCCCAGCTCCTCAGGAGGCTGAGGCAGGAGAATTGCTTTCAACCTGGGAAGAAAAGGTTGCAGTGAGCCTAGATCGTACCACTGCACTCAAGCCTAGGCAACAGACTGAGACTCCATCTCAAAAAATAAAAAAGTAATAAAAGTGAAGTGGGGTAGAGTTAGATTATCAGCTGTCTGGTGAATTATACAAGCTGGCATTGTCTAGTTAATGGCATCTGGCTCTCTTACCATGACATTCAGACCATCCGAAGATTCTAACTCAATCTACGTTTCCAGTTTTATCTCTTAATGTACAGTTCAAACTTCATTGTTTACCCCTGTATTATATTTTCTCCACTTTTAATTTTTTTGTTTTATTTTCTATTCTACAAATCTGCCTTTTTGTTTTCGTGTCTCTATGTGCCTAGTTCCTAGAGCCCATCTCTGGTTGTGTGCATCTTATCATTCATTCAAAATAAAATGCAGGCCGAGAGTGAGGGCTGGCGCCTGTAATCAAAGCATTTTGGGAGGCCGAGGCAGGCGGATCACCTGAGGTCAGGAGTTCGAGACCAGCCTGGTCAACATGATGAAACCCCGTATCTAATAAAAATACAAAAATTAGCCGGGTGTGGTTGTGGGCACCTGTAATCCCAGCTACTCGGTAGGCTGAGGCAGGAGAATCACTTGAACCCAGGAGGCAGAGGTTCAAATGAGCCAAGGTTGCACCATTGCACTCACGCCTGGGCAACAACAGTGAAACTCCATCTCAAAAAAATTAAAATAAAATAAATAAAATACCAACATATGAAGACTTGCCCCCAAAGCAATCTTTCTTTATTTTGTTCTCGCAGATAATTTTGTTTTTATGTATATTACAATAGATAGTGAATTTTACCTTCTTCCAGAATTTATTTTGCATATGCCATTTTAAAAACCATTTCAATCTATGCAGTGAGAAATAGTTAATTACATATTTGTATGCCTCGTATCACCTAACACAGTTCTGTGCATATAGTGTATAATAGGTATTTTTTTTAAGCTGGATAAACAAGTCAAGATCATAAGTACTAGAACTGAAAGAGAGTTTTAGAGTAGAATTTTAGAGGATCCGTTTCTAAATAAAAATGAAACAAGGAGAACAAGCAGTTGGAGAATGTTAAGGAACATAGAGTTACTGTTTTCTAGGTCCCTGTCTGCACATCTTGCCCATCCTGTCCTCTCATCTATGTCAGTATTCTCCATGAGGTTTCTGAGGGTAATATCATGAAGTCAGTTTTTAGATTCCTAGAAAGTTTTATTGACTGTGTAACACCAGCCTGCATCAGGGAGGTGGAATGGGATGGGAAAATAGTATCATGTTCAAGCCCCAGTCACAGGAACATGTTAAGTGGTTAACATCTAAGCATATCTTATAAAAATCTATTTTTAAATATCTATAATCTATAAGTAGTTCCAGTGACTCAGTGGTGCTGTTTCAGGTATCTGTAAATGGAGTGCTTATTTTGTGCCAACTATGGTTCTAAGTGTTTATGTGTAAAATTCATTAAGTCTTAGCTGTAATCCTAATAAGTGGCATTATTAGTCCCATTTTACTGAAAAAAAAAAGTTAATTTATCCAAATTCATGCACCCAGTGAAAAATCCAGGTAGGCTGGTTCCCAAATTCATGATTTTAATTTCTACACTAGGCTAGGTCCAACCAGGGAAGACAATTTCAAAATGACAACAGAATGGACTCTTCATATTAATATTTACTTACCTGGAATGCTTGCTTTCCTGTCTTGTCTTCTGCTTGTGAATCTCCTTGATGGTTCTAAGCCATAAAGCTTTAGACATTCAGCATTTGAAAATTTCATCTGGGAATGATTGTTATTTTTCAAAAGTAACTGATTACTTGGGACCGTGTATTTGGGACTCACTAGAAGTCTTATATAGCAATAAGCAGTTTCCTGGGGACAAAATAATACTCTCCTAAAAATACATGGGAATGAGAGCAATACAGTGAAGCAGATTTTTAATAAGTTTTTTACTTTTATTTTTAATTTTTATGGGCACATAGCAGGTATATAATTTTGATACAAGCATATAATGTCTAACAATCACATAAGGGTGAGTGGGGTATTCATCACCTCAAGTGTTCATCATCTCTTTGTATTATGAGCATTCCAATTGTACTCCATCAGTTATTCAAGACACCACATGAAGGTTTTGCCTCCTTTGCATTCTCAAAGCTTTAATGCTTGACCCATGTTGGCATGATTGAGAAAAGTCCTGACCTGTATCAAGGTACTGATTCAATTACTTAATAATATATAACAAAGGAAACATTTAAAAAATACTCGGAGGAAAAATTCCTACCGAATAGGTAAATCAGTGCTTAGGGTAACCCTGGTCCATGATGTTGTCCAGCAACTGAGGTTTCAGCTATCTGCCATTCCTTAGGTTGTTGTCCTCATCTGTCTGATTAAAATGGGCTCGATACCACCGTAAAACTTTTGAGGCCAAAAGAAGACAGGAAAATTAGTAGAAGGCAACAAGAGTGGTTGAAGAGTCATGCATATATCACTTTTGCTCACATCCTATCTACTAGAATTTGATCACATGGCTACATCATGACAAGAGAAATTGAAAAGTATAGTTTCTGGCAGGGCAGTCCTGAGGACTCTTACTAGAAGGAAGAAGGAGGAAATGCATATTGAAGCCCTGTTACAGTCCATTCTTCTGGCATTTCAAGTATCTGTGCATACCATTTTTTTTTTCCACGTGTAGAACATATTCAGCTCCTCCCCATAGATGATTCAAAGTCTCAACAAATGAATAAAATCCAGGATCTCTGGGTCACATGCAGTTCTCTCCATCAGGTAGGATGTTTCCTCATTTGACTACCTATAATACAGCATTATGCCAGTTATTTTCTCTACCCTATTCCCATTGCTGCCCAAATATATAATATTCATTGGTCATGTCTGCTGGGTAACTACGATAAAAACTCCCATCTGTAAAATGAGAGTGAGAAATACAGAACAATCACTGACCCATTCACCCTATCTCAGTCTATCAGGCAAGAAATACAAAGATATCCTACTTTTGCATAAAGCTACGTTTCTTGGTTAGCTCATCTCACTGTTTCTGGTAGTAGTCTCTAGGATTAACTGTCTTGTCTAAAACACTTTCTGACACATCTGAAGGGGTGTGCTTGAGGCTAAACAGCTTTTATCGCTTGCTGTTACTGGTGCAGGTTTAGAGCCCAAAAGTTGCTTTAGGGTTCAACTACAACATTGCCGCAGATCAGGTTTGTGGTTTCGTTAGTAACACAACATCAACAACAATGCCCAGATGACTTCTAGTTGTTGTTCTTTTCACCAGTAAATTTCTTGTGCAAGCCACCTCAGTCCTAGAATTTAGTCTAGAAATAATTCTTAATACTGGTATGTTTTATTTATTTGTTAGATTCTAAATTTAGCCTATCCTCATCTCCGTCATCTCCGTGGTGGATTACTTGAAGACATTGCTGAGTACAGAAAATTTGATGTTCTAATAGGTACTGGATATTACTCATTTTTAAATTGTCCATCTGTACCTGTGACCAAGGTTGCTAGCTGTCCACCAAAGTTCTCTCTTCCCATTCCATTGGGAAATTTTCTTCTAAATAAGACTCCCTAGCCAGGGACTACATTTCTCCCACCTTTTTGTCTCTGTAGGACCATATGACAAGTTCATACCAATAGAAAATGAGTGAAAGTAATATGTGTCACTTCCAGCCTGAGATTTTTAGGACTTGAGACTGCTTTCTCCACACTTCCTCCCTCCATCTAGCAGCTGCAAGCCCAATGTCCTGGATGCCCTTGGAATCCAAGTGCTGAAGGAGGCAAAAGATCTCCCAGCTTTAAGACTGCATAACTGCCTGGAGCAGAATCTATCCATGCACTACCGCTCTCCACACCCTGCGCAACTTAGCCTGTTATTTGAATTAGAAGTACTTTACTATACTAAGATACAAAAGATTTCAGATTTTTCATTAAGGCTTTTGTGCCACCATGGCTAACATAGAATCTTGTTCCTGTATGTCAAGTATTTCCCAGGTTAAAAGTTTTATTCGGGAGCAGATAACTCAAAATCTGAAAAGGCCAGCTATTTGCTTTCCTAGATTTCTTGGCACCTTGGTGTGGGTATAATCCACATTCTTCTAATGACAGTCATCTACCCTGAACTTGGTTATTGGAGCCATGGTGCAAATTAGGGACTGTGGAGGATCCATTCTGGGATGATAGTAATTGAGCAACACTGAAATTTATGGAAATTTTGTGAGCTATGCAGTACACATTTAGTGAAATAATTTGGGCTTGAAAATAGTCCCAATTGATTATCTTGGCTTGCAGTTCAGAGCCATGACTAATACTCTATAGGAGATGATTGAGACAAACTGAAAATAATGGTCCACCAATTAGATCTAGGCAAAGGACCAGGAGTGACTTTTAAAGGCGTTGTTGAGTATATGAAATTTACTTTTTAAAATTATCATGAGACTAAGACTGTGAAGTTTTTAGGATTAGAAAAAATACATTTGAACTTTTTAATTGGGAAATGCAATTAGCTGTCATTTGATGTTTCTACCGAGAGAATCAGTCCTCAATGCATCATTATTTGCTTTATTCTTTCCTAGCAGCTGAAATAAAAAAAAAGGGGTACTTCGCTATTATTTTTAGACCATATTAACCAGAAAATGGCACTAAAATCTGCGTACTTTCTCAAGAATATTTTCCTATTACGTATATCAGTATTCTGAGTTAATGCCTGCTTAAATCAACAATTTGATAACACCCGTAACACATCCTATGTATCAGGTGAAGTAAATGGTAGACCAGTTGATTTAGTAAAGGACACACTAACAGTTCATTTTTGATCAGGGGAAAACATTCCTGTAAATCATTGTTATCACCTTTAATGATGACATTCAAAAAAGAGACGTCTACATTGTGAACTGTCATTTTCAGTTCTCTCTTCTGCCCATCCCCAAATCTTCCTGGAACACTAAAAAGTCATCTAAACTGAGCAACATTTCACTTTTTACAGGAATTTTGGAAGTTCTCTTTCCCTCTCTAAACATGCAGCTTTCACTGTGCCCGGTTATGAAACTGATTATTTCAGGGAATTAACTTGTATGGTTATTAGCCTTTTTACTCTTTGATCTTTCATAATTCTGAGCCTATGTAAGGAATGAACTATTTAAATGACATGATGGGATTTTACAACAAGGGAATTAGTAATATCACAGAAGAAATTATGTTGTTCAATTTTACCATAACATTAATATCTTAATTTGGTTTAATCAAGGGATACTACCTAAGAGTAAATATCTCAGAAAACCTCTAAGAGAAGATTATTAATATTTTGAAATATAAACCACCTAAGGTTATAAACAATATTAAAATGTAATAGTCTGGCTCATACTGTAAATTATAGCCTTTTAACTTTTTTCTTTCCTTAAAGAAAGATATACATTTTATTGAACATAGTAATATATATCACAGTTAATTTCAATTAGCAATGGTAGTGACAACAGAAATCCTAGATGAATGTGATCGGTAAACAATTCAAAAATCTAATTGAAACATAACTTTCAAGTTCCAATTTCTTTAAGTTGTTTGTCAGATTCGTTGCAGACCACTTTTAACTCAGGATTGCTGCTGTCATATTGGCAGTGGTAACTAATCACTTCTCTCATCTACCTTTGTGTCAGTCTGGGTTCAATCGTTTGTGTCAGTCTGGGTTCAATCAGAAGAGAGAAAAAATACAGCATTTTGAACAAGGAAAGTTTATTTTTCAATAAAAAATTATCTACAATAGGGATTGGAGTAATGAGGGATTGGCTAGAAGTACAGAGAACTCTAAAGGATTTATGAATATCAGATATAATATTATATAATGTGTAATAACAACTGCCCCTAGGGTTGAGTTAGAGTGCCCAAGGCAGAGTTCCTAATCCCCCAGTTCCCCTGGGCTGAGGTTCACATCTTGTAGAGGCCATGGTCATGGCCCACCAAGGTGGAGAAGTCACTGTGATGCCACACTGATAGGATTTGCTGGAAATTTACCCTCTGAGGTTCCAGGTCTTTCCTTGTAAGCTCTCCTCTACAAAAATATCTGGGGCAGGGGGCAGGGCTGGAGGGGTACAGGTGACAGAATTAGAGCCTGAGCCTGGTGAAGCTGGCCATGTTGCTGGAGTGGGCAATCTGGGGAAACTGCAACACTGTAGGAGCTGAGCTCTGGCGAATATACAGACAGTGCAGGAGACAGACACCAGACAGCAGCACATGCTGCAAGAGCCTGTGAGCAAACAAACCAGAACAAGGAAGAAAAATACTTTTTCTCATTCAGTGTCTGTCTTGCATCATTTGCAGGCAAACCTTGAAATTGTGCCATCTGATAAAGGAAAAGTATTGAAAGGGCCCAGATCCATTTTCATAGGGCAAGGTAGAAGGGTGCATTTGGAGTTGAGTGGCAGGAAATGTATTATCAGCATAGCATGGTACTGAAAGTAGGATACAATCTCTATAAAATTTTAGATATTACTAAGACCCTATCTTGGAGAGTCAGATATCATAGAGGGATAATGAAAGTGATGTGTGTATCAGCATGCTTATTACTTAATTCTAGTGCTACCACACACATACACACAAAAAGGATTATTTTACGTCGCAGACTCTCACTTTCTGCAAGTGCAAATTGAACAAATTGCAGTAAACTCACCATTTCAGTTACATTGATTGTGTCAATAATGGTTGGAAGAGTGCTATATTTAAGCTTACTATTCTTTGTAAATATGATTAGTCATTTAGAACAAATAAATCATTTTTAATATAGCTACTAATAAGAAAAAAATTTCACAGTCAAGGAAGAGTTTCATTGTATATAGTTTTTGACATATCCTAATTGGCCAAATTATCTTAGTTGGCTAATAAACCTGACTCTCAGTAAAGTTCTTCATAATTTCCACAGTTTCTCAGAAAAGCGAAATTGATTGGGGAACATAAGTCATATGAACTAGGCATTTGCCCAGGAGTCATATGTTTAAACATGTTCAAGTACGGGGACTACTTCAGCATGAAATTATCATCCAGTTCATCAGCATTTATTTTTTTCATTAGGTCTAAGGTGTGCATGCATGTAAAGCTTTGTAAAGCATTTTAATTAAAGTAAGTGTCAATTTAATTAGAATAGATTTAAATTAATTGCATTTAAAAATCAATACAACTAGATGAAGTTATTTCTGATTATTGCAAAATGATAAAGGCTGTGAAAGTCATACAAGATTGTTGAATGTGCGCTTGAATTACTTCACATCATTACAATAAATTTAAAGAAAACAGCTTTCTATGGAGTTGTTTTAATTGTAGCTGACCTTTTAGTTATTTTAACATGACTGAGTAAAATTATGCTATTACATAAAAACCCAAGAAAAACAGCTGTCTTATATAGACCAAGAGAATATGGCATTGAACGAAAATATAAGGAGGAAATAATTGAAAGCACAATTTTCATTAGTGGCACATAAATTTTCTGTTAGGAAAAAAATTATAACCTCTGGACACCTACTAAAACATATTAAGTTAGCACCCGGAAAAACTGTATGTGTAAATTTATTTCTGAAATAACACGTAAAAAGAGAATTGACTATCATTGATTTCCTTTTTGTACTGCCGTGTTGTTTTCCATGTTAAAGCAATATAAGAGCTTAAAAATGATATCTCTCATTTGAACATTGAAGTACGTAAGTGAAATTATGTATCTATTGCTTTTTGTGATTTTTAAAGTCTCATTATTTTTAGAGCATATCTAATATTTTGATTTAATATCTCTCTCTTTTTTTTTTTTTTTTAGCTTCACCATGGGTTGATAATAGTAGAACTCCAAATAAGATTGACCTTTATGATGTACGCAGAAGACCATGGTAAGAATTTTTAGCTAGCCATGAAAAGATAAAATAGGCAAGAAGATATATATTTGCTAAAAAGTCAGAATTTTTTATTATTAGGATGAGTATTAACTACTTATTGAAAGTGATCTGATTTTTAAAAATAAGTAAATATAGGTAAAGGTAAATGAAAATGATGAGTTCAAGTGGGTAATGCTAATTAATATAGGTGAACCCATTTATCACATTCATTTCAAATGGACTACTTTAAGTTTTATATTTAATCTCAGTACTACACCTCTTAGCTGGTATGGATTTCTATGGCAGGGATCCAGTTTGCTTGGAGTAGAGCTCCAACAGAGAGATGAGATAGAGTAGGAGATAATTTGCCTCTGGCAGTGAACTAATGAGAATTGGCCCCAAGGTAAAAGCTGCCCCTAGTTATATTCATATAGCTTAGGTTTTATTTTTTTTCCAAAATGAAGACTTATTTGTTCCTCACTACTGAAACAACTTGTTCTCCTAACATAAAACTGGAAAAATACCAATAATTTGTAATTGGACTTACTGGAAAACAACTATTTTTGGGTTTTTTAAAACTATTAATTGTATTTATTTGCTTTTTAAAAATGTATTTAATGTGTGAATTTTAAGAAATGAGTTCACATATACAGTATAAGTGCTTTGTATCCCACACTTTTCATATCAATAACTTTTGAGTACATATTCATGAGAAAAGACACATACCATCATTTGAATGAAGACTATATGGAAACTTATTTATGAAATCCCCTATTATTGGACGTTTAGGTTATTTCTAACTTTTTTCTAGGGTTCAGACAAATTGCAAGAGCATAATGTTTGATTCCAAAGACTTGTATTTAGAGGCTTTTAGATGTCCTTTTAAATATCCCAGTAGCAATTTATGTCTACACCAACCATGTTTAATAGTGACAATTATTACTAATTTACATATTCTTCCTGTGGAGCCATGGGGCTGTTGAGTGGAGCTAAAAACTAATATATCGTCTTGTTTTAATTCAGGAATTGGTTGTTTTGGAGGAGACTTAGAAGCTGGGTGCCAATCACTAGAGGCAGACATGTCCTGTCTTCTCTTATCTTCCCATTGAGTGGCATACCTGGACCAGCATTAAGATACTAGGCATCAGCCAGGTTTGCTGTCCATGAAAATTCACCTGCCACTCTGCCACTTTACCTTCTTATCAAGCAAGGGTGCAGGTTACAAACTCCAACTGCTTCCTCAACACAGAACTAATTGTGCTGTATGTTGTCTGAAAACTAATTGGAAAGTTAACTGGCAGCCTCCTGAGAAGTTACATTTACAGTGATGGCTTCAGAAATAAGTAAAAAAATTGATGTCAGGTGCAGCCCTTCCTGTCGGAGAAGTCAGGCCCCATTCCAGTTGGTGGCCAGGCAACGTGAGTGAGCTTTTGGGTCAGTCATACACAATCAAGATGATCTCTCTCCACAACCACTGAACCATCTGCATAAATCTCTTCTAGAGTCTCTTTAAAATGCAGAGATTCTGATTCCACGGGGTTGAATTTGGAAATTAATATTCTGAACTGATTCCCCAGGTGATTCTTAAACACTGTAAAGTTTGAGAGCCATTGAAATTCTTGGTAATAACATCACATATTGCCTAATTTTAATCTCTTTATTGGCCAGTTATATTTCTTTTTTGTTGATATTGCTTTTTGATGTTCCTAAGCAACTTATCTATTTTTTGTACTTATTTTTTACATTTAAAAACATGACAGTCTATTTTTCATTAAAGTGACTTTTAAACCTGTGGTCAACAATTGGAGTTTAGATAATTTAGTTTTTCCAGGAAAAATGTTCTTCTCAAAGTTAAAATATGTTTCTTCATCTTCTGTTATAAATATCAAAAAATGTTAAATATTATGCTTCTGACATCTCTATTGTTATATTGGATATTGCTTTTATCAAACTGACATTGAAGAATATGAATAGAAAACCATTGTCTACTTAGATAGAAGTGGGTCTTTGCTTGGGGAAAAAAACCTTGTCTCAGAGTCAGTAAGTATCAATTCAACAAATATCAGTGTTTGATATTTTGGAAGAGAAAAGCATTTATTACAATATTTGTTTCAGGTACATCCAAGGAGCTGCATCTCCTAAAGACATGCTTATTCTGGTGGATGTGTGAGTTGTTAAATACTACATATTTATATATTGAGAATATGGGAGGATTTGTGGATAACAGTAGTATGGTGGGACTAAGAAAGGTTTGATAGGTTAAAAAAGAAACAAAGAAAAATTATGATGAGTTTTATATTCAGGCAATGAAGCCATATCAAGACAATAACAAAACAAATTATTTAATTAAACATGAAGAGAATCTATATGGGTATTCATATATTAATATTACATATCATATAATGTTAAATATGAAATATATTAAATAAGTTAATGTTGGAACTTGTTCGGGCATGGTAGCTTCGCACCTGTAGTTCCAGCTACTTGGGAGGCTAAGGTGGGAGGATTGCTTGAGCCCAGGAGATCAAGGTTACAGTGAACCATGTTCCTGCCACTGTATTCCAGCCTGGGTGAAGAGACAATGTCTCAGAAAAGAAAAAAAAGAAAAAAGTCTGGGACTTTTAAAAGTGAAATGGTGATATACAAAAAATAATTCCTTGAGTTTTTATGTTGGTCTCTTTGTTATAGTGCTTCAATTCAAGATATATGTGTATGTTTGCAAGTGTACACGTTTTCTAATAAGGTTGAAGATGTAGAAATTGAAAAGATTATATCCTGCTATGGAGATTTACTTTTTTAAAGAGCAATAATCAAGGAATTAAAATAAACATGAAGTGTAAAATGTTTAGGTTACTCATGTTTTTCCTCAAGAGAAGAAATGCTCATGTTTTTCCCTGAGGAAAAAAAAAAAAATCTTTGTCTCATTGGAAGAAACAAAATCTAGTAATTTGGGGACAGCTAAATCCCACAGGCAAGTATTAACATTTGAATTTTCCCCATTTTAAGCTCAAGTAAACCAATTTATTTTAGTTGTCCAAACTCTTATAACCCAGTCTGAGAAAGAGAAGATAAATGAATTCAACAAATGTAATTTAAATGTTAATTCTTATTTTATTTCTTAAGATGCATTTAAGCCTCATGTTACTTTAATTAAATTATGGATCTTATATGCTAATCCTTCATCTTCTTCTTAAGTATAAGTCAATATATTAATGCAATATATTATAATCCTGTTGGATGTATAATAATATCCAGAAATAATGTCATTTCAAAATCTATAGAAGCCAAATTTATATCCCAAACTTGAAAATGTATATGAAGTTTAAATACTATTTTCAAAAATTCTTTCAACAGAAATGTATTGAGGTCTTCCTACACACAGTGTAGTAACATAGAAACAAAGATGATTAAGACATAGTTACTGGGACCAGACGTGGTTACTCACGCCTGTGATCCCATCACTTGGGAGGCTAAGGCAGGTGGATGGCTTAAGCCCAGGAGTTTGAGACCAGCCTGAGCAACAAAGCAATATCTCATTTCTACAACAAATACAAAAGAAAAACCAGCTGGGCATGGTGGCACACACCTGTAATTCCAGCTACATTTTGGAGGCTGAGGTGGGAGGATGCCTGAGGCCAGGAGATGGGGGCTACAGTGAGTTGTGTTCATACCCTGCACTCCAGCCTGGGCAACAGAGCAAGAGCTTGTCTCAAAAAAAAAAAAAAAAAAAAAGGAGATGGAGATAAACCTAATGTAAATGACAAGTTACTGGGTGCAGCACACCAACATGGCACATGTATACGTATGTAACAAACCTGCATGTTGTGCACATGTACCCTAAAACTTAAAGTATATTAAAAAAAAAAAAGACATAGTACCTGATCTCAAAGATAATTCAAATGTATTAGGTAAACTAGACCTTAACAAATAACAAAAATAATTGTAGAAATTAATAGATATAAAGTATGACATAGCACTAAAGGAATACATAAGAGATAGCAACTTGATTTAATGTATCAGGAAAGCATTAAGGAGATAAAATTGGGATTGAATCCTCATGGCTCATATTTTCAAAGGCAAGCATGGGAGGGGAGAGGAAAGACAGTGGAATTTCAGGTGGAAGAATTGCCAGAAGTGAAGCTGCACAGGTAAGTCTGGGGACATTTATGGAGGAGGTAGAGGATTGAAAATGCCTTTGCAAAATTTTGACAGTGAGACAAATCTGACATGGTTGCCTCTATCTTGTTTCTAGCTTCACAGGCTGATTGGCTGCTCATTCCTGGGTGTGGGCCAAGATAACTTTGGGAGAAATTTAGTTTATAGTTTAAATGATAATAGCCCTTCCCTAAAACGAAACTGCCCTTATAAAACTAATGAAAGGCTACCAAATTAGAGGATAAGAGAAACTTGAATTCTACTAAGATGTAGACGTAGTTAAATAATTACTAGCCATTATTCTGGAGGTCACAAGATTTGCAACTTCCCCTATTATTCCTGCAAATAACATCACTATTCTAGAACCTCAGATGGGGCTTTTGAGATATCTTTTCAGGCTTTTGCATTTCTAGCAGATGGTCCCACGGGGACCTGTGCCTCAACCAATCCTGTGCCCCTCACCCAAAAGTGGGCTCAGCACAAGAGGGCCATTTTCCACACCCCTGTGATTTCATCTTCAACCAATTAGCAGCACTCATATCCTAGCCCCCTGCCCATCAAACTGTCTTTGAAAAATCCCTAATCTCCCTCCGAGCCTTTGATGAGATTGATTTGAGTAATAACACCATCTCCTGTCTGGCATGACTGGCTCGGCATCAATTAAACTCTTTCTTTACTGCAATGCCATGGTCTTTGTTAGTGCAGCAGGCAGGAAGAACCTGTTGGGTGGTTACAGGGAGGAGAGAGAGAAAATGCCAAAATGAAAGGATTGGAATACAGGGCTATTGAGATTTCTGGCTATTTAGTCGGTATCTATGAGCTGTTAAAAATATTAGGTCAGGATGTGTTTCTAGAACTTTCACCTGTTAGCATGTGAAGGAGACTAATTGCTGGGTTGACTGGCTATTACTGTAGCTCAGCATCTTCGTATAATGAAGACTGAGCCAGAGAGGAGTGAGGATGGAGAGGGGACCATAGCCTTGGAACACTTAAGTGGAATGAATAAGGGATTTTGCCTGAATGCACAGGAAGGTTGAGAGGGAAGAACAAATTGGATGGATGAGACATAGACTCTTTGGTACCAAGAACATAAATAGGAATGAAAAATATGTTTGGAAGTAATGTGTCATTTTGGACATTCAGTCGTAGTGGTTCAGCAGGCAGCTCGAAGGGTAAAACCAGGAAAGTGTTGGGAGCTAGAGATGTAGAAGTGGGGGTTAGTCGCCTAGAGTTGAGCCAGCCCTGCACATAGGTGAAGTCACCAAGTATTGTAGAATATGTAGAGGAAAGAAAAATGAAGAATAAATTCTAGTGGATATTTACTTTAGGATGCAGAACAAGGCATTTTCTTGCAAATCTGTTATCATAATTGTTATGTGGATTTATAATTATTGTTTTTTTTTTTGCATTTTTAAAAAAACTTTTATTTTAGGTTCAGGGGTACATGTGCACATTTGTTATATAGGTAAACCACATGTCACAGACATTTGGTGTACAGATTATTTTGTCACCCAGGTAATAAGCATAGTACCCGATAGATATTTTTTTCTGATCCTCTCCCAGCTGAGGCACTTTCAAGGATGTTTCACCATTTTCTCTGAAAACTTCTGCTTCATGCACACACTTCACGAAACCCCACAGCTGATTGGAGGCATTCCTTCCTGTGGCCCATGTGGTTTTGCTTAACAATCTATAAACAAAGCCACTTAACAATGGGCTCCCTGGAGCAATGACTATGTCTATTAATCTCTCTACTCCTCTCTTCCTTCTTGGCTAACAGAACCGAATGAGTGACTATACCATCAGTATCCATATTTTTTTTAAATTGTCACTTAACATGTAATTTTGATAATTTCAGTTAGAAATGTACACATACTGATACTGGGAGGAAAAAAAGGCAGGATTTCTTATAATTTCCACTTCTATCAAAAAATGTAACTTTTTAAACTGATTTTCAAGGGCAAAATTATTATTTAAATAATATATAAAAGATCTAGGGTCAGTGCATACATTATCTTTCCTTATGATGTTCTTGATTAAATACATGATGAGTAACATGTATGGACCCATTTGTCTATTTCTAGGAGTGGAAGTGTTAGTGGATTGACACTTAAACTGATCCGAACATCTGTCTCCGAAATGTTAGAAACCCTCTCAGATGATGATTTCGTGAATGTAGCTTCAGTAAGTATAAGACGACTGCATTTTCCTGAATTAAATTTGCAATTTCTATCTTCTCCTGACTTTAGGTACTTTATACTTTTATCTTATAGAGGCTGAGACATTTTTGATATATTGCAAGACTATCTTACTGACCTGTCCTATTTTAGTGACTGATCTTCTTATAATTCTTTTTTTAAGGTTTTATTTATATAATATATATATATATATATTATACTTTAAGTTTTAGGGTACATGTGCACAACGTGCAGGTTTGTTACATATGTATACATGTGCCATGTTGGTGTGCTGTACCCATTAACTTGTCATTTAGCATTAGGTATATCTCCTAATGCTATCCCTCCCCCCTCCCCCCACCCCACAACAGGCCCTGGTGTGTGATGTTCCCCTTCCTGTGTCCATGTGATCTCATTGTTCAATTCCCATCTATGAGTGGGAACATGTGGTGTTTGGTTTTTTGTCCTTGCGATAGTTTGCTGAGAATGATGGTTTCCAGCTTCATCCATGTCCCTACAAAGGACATGAACTCATCATTTTTTATGGCTGCATAGTATTCCATGGTGTATATGTGCCACATTTTCTTAATCCAGTCTATCATTGTTGGACATCTGGGTTGGTTCCAAGTCTTTGCTATTGTGAATAGTGCCGCATGGATCTTCTTATAATTCTATGCCAGGATCCTTTTTGAGTTTCTAAGAATTTATCCCTGGTTAAAGTAATTGAAGTAATGACTATAAATAAAAAGCATTCCACATATTCTCCTTCACTCAGAAGAGCTTAAATAAGTAATATGAGCCCCTTTACTCACGGACACCGTTGAAACTCCTAGAAAATAGCAACTTGGCAGTATGATTATATGGCAGTTTTCTATTCATTATCATCCTCATTTCATCTTGGACACATATCTATAATGTATTACGTTTTTATAGTATGTTTTTCTTGTTAACATAAAAACCAATAGATATTTGAATGTGCTCTTATTAAAGTCTCCTCAGAACCATCATAGACCCTCTTACTCATAGCTAGAAAGTACTGAACTATGAAGCAAATGAAATAAGACAAACAAATGTTACCATGTCTCATTTTAATTCATAGAATTTAGGCAAAATGTTTCACGGCCATTTTCTGGAAGATATATTTACACTTGAGGTAAATATATTCATAGAGATGTGAAGAGGAGGAATTTGTGGTGAGGTTATTTTGTATTGAAAAATGGATCTGTCTCTGAAATGACTTGGGAGGAAGAAGTTAAAGTAGCTGGTCTGAAATTGATTTACTCACCAAGGGAGACTAGAAAGAAGGCAGGAGACTTTGTGTAGTCCCTTCTCACCTGAAGCTCCAGGTAACTAGATTATTGATATTTACTAGGAGGAAGAGAATTTATCCCTGAAATGTTTTTAGTGGTGTATCGCGGCCTAAGAGTAGGTATAGTAAAACACGATACCTATAAGGCAAGGTTCCTGGCAAAACACTCTCACAGGTGATATAATTCTCTGGGGAATAAACTGTAAGTATTTTATAATTTACAAGGAGCCCTGTGAAATTCTTTTTGTGATTTCCCTTCATGTGGGCAAGAAGAATGTGTTCAGCACAGGAAGGAGGAGCTGGGAAGCCCTCCTCCGTGTGAGGCCTCTATCTACTTCATCTGAACCTTCAGAAGTCCTTTAGCTTGTCTGTATTCTCAACATTGTTTATTAAAACTTAATACTGCATAAGATCTCTGATTCATTTAAGTCTGATTTTACCATCTATCTGACCCTGTATGTCAGCTCACTACGTATTTCAACAGAATGCAAACAAGTAGAATGTAATACTTGATCTCTCAAATAAGATCATCAGGAAAGATACTTATTTGGCTTTATTTGTATATAAACATATAGTTCATAACAAACCATTGGGATAGTTCTTAAAAAATACTATCTATGGCATAGCAAAAGAGAAAGTCTTAAATCCAGTGCAGATTTGACATATCTAGGTGAAATTTATTTAAAACTAGCAGATATTCAATGTGGTGAATGTCTTATTCTGACTTCTTTGAGAAGCTGAATCTCACTTGCAGATTCAAATATAAATAGTGTATTTGGGAGGTGATCACAGGAAACACTACTACTTAAAGAAGTCAGGCAGTGGATGGAAGGAAACAATGACAGAATCTTACTTTAATTTAAAGGAACTTAATTCTCTGAGGAATTCTGGAAGCCATACGTAATATTCACTTCAGAGTTAACCTGCCCCAAATCCAAAGGAGCTGAGGTTTTAGGTAGCAGCCTTCCCTGTGTGTGGGAAAAACAGACTGGCCACAAGAGGGAGTACTGAAACAAAAAGTTGTAGGTGCTGGTAGTTAGAAGCCTGGCCCAGGATCCAGTCTATCCAGTCAATGATTCTTAAAGATGGAGACTGGTCACAATCTTTAAACAAAGAAACATGGAACATCAGGATGGTGGGCTTCTAGATTTAGAACCAAGGACATAATTCATACTCATCTTTTCTTTCCTCTAATACCTTTCCTAATTTCCCTGCAGCCTTGGCCAACTCCTGTGCTGGTGGCTTGCCTGATAGGAGGAACCAGACTCTTACTCCTGGGGCCTATGAATCCATGGTTTCTGTGCCCATTCAAACAGTGGTTTCTGCAGTTGTCCATTCACAGTTATCTCCAACCACAGACATACTTGAACGAATCCCAAGTTCCCTCTTACTATTATGTAGCAGCAACACCCATGATACTCCTGTTGTCAACTGGAACCCTGCCAGTAGCATCACTTATTTTTTTTTTTCTTGTAGGTCTACTGGCATGAGAATTGAAGCATATTCAGATAGTAGCTATAGATTTAGGTTTAGTTAAATTCTTTCTGTGACCCTGATAGGAGCACTGCATTACCTGCCCCTTTCCCCCAACACATACACACTTGGAAAGCAGAACATTTATTTCAGTGGAGCCTGAAGTCTCAATGACAAGAAGTACACCTTTCCCAAGTGGATCACTTTTAATTATAGTAAGAGGGGACTTTCCTACTTTACCCCCTTGGTTTTCATATTCATACATTCTACCTTTTAGGGGCAAAGCCAGGGGTGGAGGAGAAAATTGATATGTAGCATTTGCCAATTTTCATGATGCAAATATTCCCACTATGACCAATTTTAAGCTACCAATGTGAGGTTAACTGACTTTTAAGTTTCGTGAAAATTTCAACCATTTTAAAAAAATTATTATTAGCAGTTACAAGCTGGCTTCAGCACATAGCACCATGGTTCAAAATACATATCGCATCTTGAAGACAACATCCCCAAATCAGATTTTCATCTGTAAGCTGGAGCCTTAGTTGTAACTTTAGAGGAGACTGTCCCAATGTTATCAGGTTGGCAGCCTCTAGTGATGCAACATATGGTAGACCCTGTGAGTCCTGTGGTCATGTGCTTATTATTGGACTCCCTTTACTATAACATGTGTTGCTTAGTTTGAGATGTTATTCAGTATCCCACGATAAATCAGTCAGTATTTGTGAACCTGAGGATTAGTGATACTTGATGACACCTCATCTGTGAACAAGAAAGGGGAACCCATAACTGGAATTTGTATCCATAATAGGAAAAACAAATTTGACCCCTTCTCCAAGGGGGTAAAATGCAATATAATAATTTTTTACATCGAGTTGCTGGTTGCTTTCTTTGAGAAATGGTACTATAATGAGGACTCAGCATCACACTATTCCCGTGGGTTGGTTATTTACCAGTGGCAGTAGTTGCATCAAATGGGAGGAGCTTTTAGGCCTATGTGTATCCTCTCTCTCTACTATCAAGCTCCTCCATTCATGGGCCTATTTTGCAAGCAGTACAGTTGACACATACAGAGCTGGATGATCTCCAGTGGACAGATCATCTTATCTACCCAATTGTTTAGTGCCTTTTCTGTGACGAATGTTCTCTAGCAAACATTGATGCAAAACAAAGACATCTTTATGCTTCATGCCTACTTCCATAGGTCCATCCTCATGTTGCTTCTCCAAAACTATGTATGAGGAACATCTTCTAATCTTGATCCTTTTAGGACTTTGGACAACCAGCCATGCCATTTATAACTGTATAGGAGTCCATGAGTTTTCTAATTGTAGGTTACTTATTTTCCACAACATATAACGTAGTTATATTTTGCCTCAATATCCCTAAACATCCATTCCCTGGCATATTATCTCAGTATCTTCTGGTTCATATTAGGCAGATCCTGCAACTCTTTTGTTAAATATCCTCTTTTTTTTGTTTTCTTGGAGTAGAGACTGTACTTTTCAAGGTGGGCCGTGTTGATACTCGGCCTTTTTTTTTTTTTTTTTTTTTTTTAACTTTTGAGTAGGTTTATTGTCATGTAACCTTTTGGGATTCTTTCCTTTTTTAAATTATATATATATATATATATATATATATATTATACTTCTAGGGTACATGGGCACAATGTGCAGGTTTGTTACATATGTATACATGTGCCATGTTGGTGTGCTGCACCCATTAACTCGTCATTTAGCATTAGATGTATCTCCTAAAGCTATCCCTCCCCCCTCCCCCCACCCTACAACAGGACCTGGTGTGTGATGTTCCCCTTCCTGTGTCCAAATGTTCTCATTGTTCAATTCCCACCTATGAGTGAGAACATGTGGTGTTTGGTTTTTTGTCCTTGCGATAGTTTGTTGAGAATGATGGTTTCCATCTTCATCCATGTCCCTACAAAGGACATGAACTCATCATTTTTTATGGCTGCATAGTATTCCATGGTGTATATGTGCCACATTTTCTTAATCCAGTCTATCATTGTTGGACATTTCGGTTGGTTCCAAGTCTTTGCTATTGTGAGTAGTGCCGTAGTAAACATACATGTGCATGTGTCTTTATAGCAGCATGATTTATATTCCTTTGGGTATATACCCAGTAATGGGATGGCTGGGTCAAATGGTACTTGGCCTTTTTGTTGTCTAAAGCCATTAGATGAGATAGGATCAGATCATGAGGAAAGTATGCATCATCTTTTATGGTCTCTAGGAACGCAGAAGCTACTGCCCTCTAACTAAGGGTCGCAGGTTACTTTTGCCTGTCCAGAGGGTATAGGGGAATCCAGAATTTTATATTCTGAAGTCCACTTAGATGTCCTCATCCTAGTACAAAGGGTGCTTCTCCTTGCCTGTTGATGTTCTGACTTTTGCATAGAAAGCTGCCAAGTTTGTGAATGCAGCGTACTTTATAATTCTGAGATTCTCAAAAGAAAATTCTGAGCCAAATTTCTAGCACATGCTGACCTTCCCAAAATGGGAAATGAGAATCTTTTAATTAGTTGCCACACAGGTTTTCTGGCTTTCTTACTTTGGCCTTAGTTGATAGTTGGCTGACATAAGGCTATCATTTTCTTCAGTGAAATTCAACAACCAGCCAACTCATAGTTTTATGATTACTGTTGTCCCCATGTCTCTCAAACGCTAGGTGCATCCCCATTAATCAGTATTTTATTCTGATCACTGCAGATGAAAATCTTAGCAATTGCGTTGCCATAGCATCTGAGGAGTTTTTTGACTCCAGTGATGACTATGCCCCCAGGTACCAATAGGGTCTTTGTTGCCATATGTAATTTAGGAAATGATTCAGTTCTGGAATCCCATTCTGAAGGTCTGCTTACTAAGAACACTGGTGGTATCTGCTTAGATTGATTTTCCCCAGAATAGTCACTGAGACAAGGATTCAAGCTTAAATGGTTTATTTGGAAAGTAACTCTAGAAAAGACTTAGAGAAATGTGGGAATTAAAACAAGGCAGAGAATTAATAAATGATTCATCTTCAAACAAGTTTCCACTGTGAGTGAGTGCAGCTTATTTCTCTGGGAATAAGTATAGATTTCATGAATTAGAGTTATCCCTTCCAAGGGGAAAAATGTGCTGGAGTATATAAAGTTGATGACTATTCCCAAGTAATGTTAATTCTCTGGCATTCCCAGACCACCATGTGCAACAGCAGAGGGTTCCCTGCAATCTCAGGCAGTTAAAAGTTGGGTTGACATGAATGGAAAAATGGATAGGGCATCAATATCATCTAGCTTGATTAGAAACTGAATAATGCTATCAATAAAATGCTTTAAAATGATTTCTGATTAAGCAAGCTTTGAATGAATTTTATACTGTCAACATTTAGTCAGCAACTAACATTTATTTCCTAAAGAACTTAGAATGGGCATTGGGATTCTTAAAGCCTGCCAGTTTTAAAGGGCATTGATTTTCCTAAAAAAAATATGTTGTTAAACGCGTATTTATTTGAAGAAAATTGTTAACTAATTTCTTAAGAAACACAATTGCAGGATATCTTCTTGTGGTTTCTGTGAACCAGGTTAATACAGACTTTACTGATGCACTGACAGCTCTTTGTAAATCCTAAGCTGGGTGTACTCATTTGGTGTGGTTTGAATGTGTGAGCTAAAAGCATATGGGAAAACAGAATATATTACTCGTAGGAAAAACTGGGAATACATTTCACCTGGAAGTATGCACCTCAGTACCTCAAGTTAAAAGTTATTAAAATACCTCCATTAATATGTCATAAATAGGGCAGAAAAGTAATATTGAAACACGCACAATTCATGGAACTTAAAAGATAAATAATCAGGAAGACATTTGAAAGATGAGGTCATAGTGACTTTCCACTCTGCTTCTGGAGATACGTATTACTGGTTTCGGCTCCTGGTATTACTGGTCCCAGCTCCTAGTTCCTCCTTAGGCTTAATTAGTTTTGGTTACTTATTTACTTGTTTATGGCTCTTATTTACTATAAAAATATTTTTTTGCCAACTACACTCTGAAGTTTTGTTAACTGTACACTTGTTTAATTTTATTATTTCAAAATAATCATTAATACATTTTTATGATTGAAAACTCACTAAATAATTTTAAGTGATTATATTGAGACATAGATTTGCTCCTCAGAAAATCAGTACAAATAAAATCCAAAGTAAACACGTGTTCATTATTTTTCTTATTTGTGCATTAACCTTCTATTTAATCATAATTGATAGGTAATTATTTAATTTTTTTTTTTTTTTGAGACGGAGTCTCGCTCTGTCACCCAGGCTGGAGTGCAGTGGCGCCATCTCGGCTCACTGCAAGCTCCGCCTCCCAGGTTCACGCCATTCTCCTGCCTCAGCCTCCTGAGTAGCTGGGAATACAGGCGCCCGCCACCACGCCTGGCTACTTTTTTGTATTTTTAGTAGAGACGGGGTTTCACCCTGTTAGCCAGGATGGTCTCAATCTCCTGGCCTTGTGATCCGCCCGCGTCTGCCTCCGAAAGTGCTGGGATTACAGGCCATTTAATTTTTTTAAAGCAATGTTCATGTGGCAGAAACCGTTCTAAGTGTTTTTCATAGTAATTTGTTTAGTCTTTACAGCAACCCTGTGAGGTTGATAATACTACCATTCTTAATATTGCGGATAAGAAAACAGTAGAAAAAGTCTTAGCAATTTTTCCAAGAAAAGAGAAAGAACTGGAGCGTAGCCATCTTCATTCATGATTCTAGATTTAACCAAAAAGTTATGAGGCTACATCTTCAGGAATATTTATTTACTTTCTTTACCGTGTATCTTTTGCTCTTATCAAACTTCATATATTCTTATTTGCATTTATAATCTTTAGTGTCAACCACATTATATATAATCTTTAGTGTCAACCACGTTAAATTCATAATTTTAAAGAAATTTTTCAGTCTTATGAGTTACTCTGCTTTATTTTGAATATATATACTGTCTGAAATTGATACATGTAAAGAATTGATTCTTATGCAACATTCTGGTAAGAAAAAAGTAAAATTACATTTTTGTCTTTAACATATAGGCCCTTCTCATTAAATACAGATTTAACAATTTACTGATATGGAAATTCTCAGGAAAAAACCTTCAAAATATATTTATAATGTCAAATTGTATGTGTGCGTGCATGTGTGCATGTGTATTTTATTTTCTCTCTAAAGCTGTTTGAAAGTCCAGGAAAGCAACGATATACCTTTAGCTTTTGTAACTTCAGGAATCCATAGTAATAAGTCACTGAGGAAGGAGGGAGTGGTTCTGTAGTTAACTTTGACGGTAATTTTTCCTTAGAGACCTCATGCATTTCTCTTTATCTTCATACCCAAAAGAATGTGGGTCATCCAAAGACTCAGGATGCAATCTATATTAACACTTTCCCAAAGTTGCCCAGAAGCCACCAAACAGAAAAATCAAGTAGCCTCTCATTTTTAGGGTTATTTGTCTAAGTTCCTTTCATTCTTTTTAAAAATAACAGTAATTTTTCATGCTTAAATCATGTATAAGATGTCAGAACTAATGCTGCATCATTTGTGAGTGTTTCTACTATCTCCAGGGTTGTTCTTTGTTGCAGAAAGGAAGGCTGCTGTTAGCAAAGCTGAAATGCAAGCATAATGTAGCTGTTTTCCCACTAATCCAGTTATATGCTTTGATAGGAGTCAGTGGTAGATGATAGGAGCAGCAATTCAATCACAGCGTGTTCTGATTTGCAGGCAGAATTTCAAGTGTTGACACAGGGATTTGAATTTGTTTATGAATGTGAGGGAGTTTGACATTTTAGGAGTAAAATACTGCAAGCCAGTGGAGGATGATGGGAAAATGTATATGGATTGCAGACAATATGCTAAAAGTTAACAACCAAAGAAGATCTTCATGTCTTTTAATAAAACCACACATTTCTTACTAAAGAATTAGATGCACGTTATGATTATGTTAAGGATCTTTGAGTCAGTTTTCCTCGTGGAAGCTTTTCCAATTCAGTCATTATAAAATACTGTCTTTGATTTTTTACCAGAAAAAAAATAATCAAAATATAATTCCTTATATCTTTGCTCTTGCTTGTAGGAGATAACTTTTTAAAAAGTTAGTTGTACCTTTTGTCCAGATTGTAGTCGCTAAGCAGCAGTCCTAGAAGTGACAGTTTATAAATGTAAGTACAAAGTCAAAAGTGAAGAACCATAGCTAAATAGGAGGCTGGAAAGGAAGGTGAGCCCTTTCCCAGCTGGAAGCTTTTCCCTAAATGCAACTGCTATAAAAGCCTGCAGATTTCCTGGGTCCAGACCTCTGTGTGAGACAGGTCTGTGCTTATTATTTGTCTATATAAACAAACAATAATTCTGAATATGGTATTCTAAAGATTGTAAAAGTCTTTGCTTTCCACAGTATGCAGTTCAAGGAGCCAATATATGTTGGTTTATATCAAGTAAAGAGCAACACGATGGAATGATCCTGCCAACACGTTATCCCTGCATGGACAGTGTTAGTAAGCTCACATCTGGTTTGACTCATTCTTCACAGGCAACCCTGTCTCTTAGATGGACTGGTAGAATTGCATAGGAATAATGTGCAGCTTTGGAAACTACTAGTTTTATGACCTTACACAAGTAACCTAGGGCTTCTGTCAGTTTCCTTATCTTAAAAATGGACAGGATAATTTAACTTGCTGAAATGTTGAGTACCAAGTGAAATGTCACATGTAAAGTGCTTATATATTGTAATCATGTATTATGATGATGATTATTGTTATTTAGTGTCATCTTCCAACATTTTTCCACCAACTGTTGGGAGACATTTCTTTATGAATCTTTCACATTTAAGTCTAAGCATTAACAGCCAATTTATTCAGATTTATTTGCATTCCAGGATAGTAAAGAGATTTCTCCTTCTCCCGAAGAGATTTTCATTGCAGAGTAGTTAAACTATTGTGTCTCTCTGGAGGGGAGGATGAGTGTGGGCCATCAGAAGCCCCTGTGTAAGATCAGGGACTTCCTCATCTTGGGACTCCTGGCTGGAAACCCATCTCACTACCTATGCAGGTGACCCCTGGCTGTCCTCCTGTCATCCTGTGGTAATTGATGTTTGGGCAGCTTGTGCAAACAAAGATGTTACTCTGCTCCTCTGTTGCTGTGAGTAATAAACTCTTTGTCTCTGACTCAGAGGGCTTGTATTTTTTCTGCCTTTTATCTATGACACCGTAGGAGGCTTACTTGTTAGCTTACAACTGCTATAAAATCTCAGACATTTCAGTTCCTGACTTGATTGTTTAGCACCAACTAATATCAGAGCAGGGGGTTGTTTAAATATGGAGTTGCACTGTGTAGGCAAGTAAGAGATGATTTCAATTGTTCCATTTCCTATGTGCTTTAAATTTCAGATTTCCTTCTAAAATATGCCTAATGTATTCCTAGACAAGGACATGTTTTGTTGGCTTTTTTAGATAAGGAACTTCGCTACTCAGCCTATGAAAATGAGTACAATTGTAAATTGCTGCACAATTTGAACTTAAAAGCAATTTCTATCCCCCAGTGCTAAAAGTTTCTTAGAAAACAGACCCTCTTTTTGCCAGAGCTCAAATAAAATAAAAGATATTTGCCATGCCAATATAGTTTTGTGACAAATCTAAGAGAGTAATTTCTTGTCTTATCAAAAGCCATCCATCTAGAGTTCAGGAAAACTTTATGTTGATCTATTGCTCATTTATGTCAACAAGAAGACTGCAGTTTATTCTCTTGCCATCGAAGTGGGGCCTGTAGCCAAGCAGTCTGAGCCTTGCCTGGGAGCTCTGTTAAGCAATTGGTACAAATGCAGCATCTCAAGCTGCACTCCAGAGCTAAGGAGAACATCTGCATTTGGAAAGTCCCCCGGGTGATTCCTGTGCAGGGGTTTTTATCGCATTACTGTTAACTGTGTGTACAACTGGCGGGCTTCGCGTCATTATAGAAGAGGAAATCAGTATACTAAAGAGGTACCTTTAGCAAGTTCAGCAGATGATTAACTGGGGCTTGTTGTAAATAATCATGTTTTTCACTGACTCAGATTTTAAGAGCTTGGTAATTTATAGAATTCTTAATACTATGGATGTTTGAATATTTTTATTTTGTAGACATTTGTTTCTTTGGGGATGGGGGGAGATCTTAAAACAGGAAGAAATGGAATTAAGAGAATTTGTTAAAAGAAGAAGAATTCTATCTTCTTATGCACTTTTTTTTAGGTAAAGATGGGACCTTTATAAAAGTATTTTCATTTAAAAGACATAAAGAAATTATGGACAGTAAGAAAAGGTCAAAGGAAAAGACAAATTTAGTTGTTGTAATAGCAGGGCAAAGCTGCCAAGGTTATTTAGGATTTTTCTTTTCTTTTCTTTTTTTTTTTTTTTTTTAATGAGTTGCCAGAAGATAACTTAATTGCTTTGGAAATATAAAGAGAGTTTATAAGAAGGTGTTGACAAGTATGATAAGTATTTTTTTTCCCATTCATTACGTGGCACACTAAGTTTTTGGCACTTAGAAATTCGTCATATATGTAAAAAGGAAATAGCAAAGTAATATTCAGGGTGAGGCAAAGGGAATACTTTTATTCTAAACTGAACTATTGGTTTTAAAATTATAAAAGTTATTGACCTATTTGATGGGGCTTGAAGGACTAGGAAAAGATGTCATGTATGTCAGTACTTATTAGATGAAATTTTTTAAATTATAGTTTCATTTAATTTTGAGTGTAGGTAAAGAGAGTGACTTGGGCTGGCCTGAGCAATAGATGTAGGAGAATTGTGCAGAGTTCTTTAAATTAAATTAAACTATCATATTTGTTCTTAATTATTTAGTAGGCTTAAAATTCAAAAGAAATTCAAATGTAAATTGACACTATGAGAACTTTTTAGTAAAATGCATACACTGCAATCTTGTTGAATAAAAATCTATTTCATCAAATTCCTAGAGGAATAAAAAAAGCATTTTGAGAATTTTGATGTATATATTATAGCTTGAAAACTAATATGCTAAGACATGAAAATATTTTTACCTTATGTTAATGTATAAGAGATTTTTCATAAAGTGACAATTTGTATAAGTTATCTTATAAACTTCAAATAAAAATATTGGCAATTACTTTTTTCTACAACTAATTCACCTTTGTAATGTTTTGTTCAGTAATCCATGTTTATTGCACACTTTAAAATATATTTTAAAATGTTATGAAATCTCTCCTGCTATGTAGTTTGATAGGTATCTTCTTTACCTATCTTTTTGTCATTGATTTATATCATAATCATGCTCTAAGTTTTCCAGATGTATATAATTTGTCTCAGTGGAACTGAGTTAAATTGAATATAATTCCTTCAACCCTAGTTGATAACTGTCATCAGCTGTTTCTGCATCCCAGATACAATTTAATGTTTAAAAGAATTCATTGGTGATGTGAATAAACTTTCTTAAAAGGCAGATGTATCCTTTCTGTCTAGTGAATGTCTTATAGATGTATACAGATGAGAAATTACTTCTGCTTACCATTACATGAATCTGGATGCTTCCAGGCCTAGATAGCTGCCTGATCATCCCCCAGATCTTCCCCCAGCTCAGGTCTTTGCTCAAATACTGCCTGATAGAGAGGCCTTCCCTGACTACTGTCTCTCAGACAGCATTCCAATTTTAGTTATTCAACCACTTCGTTTATTTAATATTTCACGTCACTTCATTTTTTCTATCATTTCTCTTCACCTGATATTTTACATATGTTTGTTATTTTCTATATCTCTGTATTCCCTCCTCTCCAAGAATGTACGCTTCTTTGAGTATAGAGAGAGTCTTTTTTGTACTAATGTTACTGTACATAGAATAGTTCAAGGCACGTAGTGGTGGTTCTTGAATTGACTCTACCTTTTGTCAATCAGAACAGTGCTGAACAAAAAATGTACTAGATGGATGTCAGAATTTTATAAACAGTTTCAATCAGTGATAAGTTAACTTCGTGTTCTTATGTGGCCAGTCATCCTCACTCATATGATCAGTATTGTGGTATCTCTGCTCTACAAACACATTAGTTACGTATGCCATTCTTATTGTGTTCTTCAAGCAAACTGAGCCATCTGTTTTATTTTATTTTATTTTTCAACTAGGGAATTTTCCAAGTACTCAGCTTCAGGTATCATGAAAATATTGTACATATTGGTCATGTCTGCTTCACAGTGTTGGTAAAGGGGACCAGATCAGAGAGTATGTGATTGTTTCATCATTTCATTAAGGTTTTGTCTTCAGGAGCTGGCATTCAAATTTCTAGAGGGCTATGCAAAAAACATTTGTAATGGAAATAATACTGATAAGATTATTGTACCTGGAGAATGATGGAGTGGGGAAGAAAGCTGCCCATTTTTCCAGTTGGAAAAGTGCTGTGGACTCAGGAGTGCACAGTGGTTGGTTAAAAGATGGTTGAGAAGACAGAAATGTCAGGTGGAGATGCAGGGGGATCCTAAATTCAGTTTACATTTCAAGTAAAGGAACAGCATACTTTCAATGGCTTCAAATGTTTTTAAATGAATATGATTAGAGAATTATAAAATTTTCTCTATCAAAATATAAAAAGAATATATTAAAAATGGTAATTGGGACTTATTCAGAAATCCATCCAAGATTTCAACAAGGTAAACAGACTAAATATAGGTTACATCATGATTTGAGTTGTTTGGCATATTTGTTTAAAAATGAAAATATTTATTGAAATGTTTGATGAATGATGATTTACATTTATAGGCAAACACAATTCGTGTCTTTATAATTATAATAGGGAATTGTATTCCATTTTATCTACTGGTGCCATTTTTTAGACATATACAGAATTTATTCCATATTTATATTTTTGTCCTGATTGTTAAACTAGCTGATGTAAATTATATAATTTTAGAATTTGAAGGGCTTTCCACCTAATCTAGAAAAACCCTTTATTTCAGAAAGGAGCAATCTGCAGCTTAGGGGAGATAATTGAATCAGTTTTGGCTGTAATGCTTATTAGAGGCAAAGCCTGGACTAGACTTGGTTTTCCTAAATTGATTAAAGAAGAGATAATTCATTCTCAGTATGTTTCTTTTTTTATACAATGGACCAAGGAAACCGCAAACCAGCAGCCACTGTTGGGAACAGCACCGTCAACTTGAAGAGTGGAGTGGCCAACTCTATGAGTGTCATTAGTGAAGATATTTATGTCTCTGACTGTGAGAGGGTGACCATACCTTCTAGTTTTCCCTGGACAGGGATTAACAACAGAAATTAAAATCACATTCACAACATTAGCAAAAGTCATGAATTAACTAGCAGTACTTTTAGTAATATATTTAGGACCTATATTAAAGATAGAGAAAAGAGTGTGAGAGATATATTTAAAAGATTTGATATTTGGAATTAATGAATAATTTTTCCTGGAATGAAAAGGATACCCATGTGAAGATGGCAGTTTTTCTAATTTACTCATGAAAGCAATTTTAATTTGACAAAAATTTCTAAAGTTACTGCAGTAGGAAGACAGTTGTGAAGAATATCACATGACGGGATGTAGTAGCTTTCTCCTCTGTTATTAAACTGTAATTGAAAATGATTAAAGACCTTAGAGAAAAGTGCATCAGGGAATTTGCGCTTGGGGTTGAGCTCTGAATCTTGGTTGCTGTTTGACTCACTCTGAACACTTTGTTTAACATTATACATCTCATTTCCTCAACTATATAATGGGAAGCCTATTAAAACTAAAACTGTAGCTTGTTGAAAGTTAAAGAACTTAATGGATATCAAGTGTTTAGCCTGGCACGCAGGTGATTCTCAATACATGTTAGCTAATACTTTTTTAAATTATTCATATTAAAAAGCAAGCTCATGAAATAACGGAGGGACAAGGGACTAAAAAATTACAGAAATGTATTCAAAATCTTAATTTGTTATAAGGAATGTATCATGAATGAATGTATCATAAATGGGAAATTTCACTATTTGTAAAAACAAATTGCCTAATTTTGTTATCACCTCATAGTGTTGGGGAAACTAAATTCCACCATGACTATATACCAAAACCCATGAAACATCAGTAAGGTTACAGATGAATAATTTCCTGACTGATAGACGGTTGATTTTCTAAGTACAAAACTCTTTTAAGAAATAGTAAAGGAATAGGCTCATAGGTTTAGATTAAATAGTAAGCAACAATCTGGAAAAACAGAACTACACAAAAATTAATATATGAGAAGGGTCATTTTGCTAGCAATCAAATTCAAATAGTTAAAATATTGAAATATTTTTATTTACAATTTAGCAAATAAAAAATCGGAAGTGTTTATGAGGCTGCAGTGAAACTAGCACACATATACTTTAAATTGGCACAAAATTTTTGGAAAGTAATTTGGTAACAGATAACCTAGAAAGCATTTTTTTTCTATTAATCTGGGCTTTTCTATTCATTTATTGACTTCTGAAATTCAAAGACATACTAAACATACAAAAATGCAGCTAAGTCACAGTAGCAAATGAACCAAAGTCCTGACTGCAGTTATAACATTTCACCCAGACATTGAATTCTAAACAGCCACTTTATAAATCTTATTTCTTATCAGTTTTCCAGAAATAACTCTTAACTGGGAATGTATCCACATCTGTAAGAATAAATGTTATCAGCTATTTTATCCGGATTTTAGAATAATCATTTTCATATAATCTCTTATAGTCCAAATCTACTATGAAAAATATGAAAATCAAAATAAATTTTGAAAGTTTTTTAAAAATAGGAATAAGTACATAAAACAAGCACAGCCAAAATTTTGGAGCGCACAGCCTCTGGTCATTTTCCTTTTATTTTCCTGCATCGCCATCTGGTGGCCAAAATGTGGATAGTGTCTGATAACATAATTTGTGTTTGTACTTACTAATATGCAAAATTTTATTAAGTTTTTTATTTAAATTATTTAATCTTACAAAATATAAATTTGTTGTATATGTTATCCATCATAGTCAACTTGTGTAAATAAGTGTACTGATATTATTTTAATTTAAAAAAATCCTTTTCCAAAGCTGTCAGGTCTGGATTTGAATTATTATTTTTGCTGATCATTACATGGCTTGAGCCAACAATTTTGCACCATTATTTATTTTACATGCCAGAAATAGAGAAAATAAAACATTAAGACATGTTAAGTAATAAATATTGAACAATTTTTTCAAAAACTATAGTTGTGTCCTATTTTTGCTTCTTAAAAATGCTTTAGGACTAAACAATGTACAAAGTACCCTAAAGAAAGCCTGCCTTTAAACATTTAGAATCCATACATAGGAGAACGGTCTTTCTGAGGGGAAGGGATGCGAATTAATAGACATGTTGAGAGCTGGGTACAGTGGCTCATGCCTGTAATTCCAGCTGCTTGGGAGGCCAAGGTGGGAGGATCACTTGAGGCCAGGAATTCGAAACCAGTCTGGGCAAAATAGTAAGACCCTGTCTCATTTTTAAAACTAAAAATAATTTTAAAAAGACAGGTTGAGTGGGCAAATAATAAATGAGCTACTTCTCTTTCACTGAAGTTTCAAGTAGAATATGTGACCTTAAGAATGTCTTTTGTCATTAATTCTTAATGTTTCCAGGCAGAACTACTTGACTGCACTAAACCATTCAAAGGAAGACTTGGTACTCCAAGAAGATGTGTTCTAGTTGCCATTTCCAGACAAAGGGCACTTCCCGTAACTTTCTGCTTCTTTGACTTGTAGCGTGTATTAAGGCAACAGGAATATTTCATTGTTTGTATCCTGACATAATGTGATGACAAGCAGAGTCCCTCTTCTCAGAAATATTTCATGGAATGATTTCATATTCAGCAGAGGAAATTAGAGCAAAAATAGAGACTGCCTTTACAAAACCAAAAGCTTGGGTTATTTCATTTGAGATACTGATACTTTGTTTTGACTGGAAAGCATCTTTCAATTTGTGTACTTGACTGGGATATTTAATAAGAAGTTTCTTTGGAAGTATTGAAATGCATTGATCATAGTTTTATCAGAAACTGTTTCAAACACTAAACTAATGTTTGAGGGACACTTGTATCATCCTGTTAGTGAACTTTATTTCAAGCTCAATACAGCTGAGGCAGTTTATCTGAATCTTATGAATTAGGAATCTGTTCTAATTTTAGTACTGAGTATCCTAATCCTTTTTACTAAAATAATTTTTAAAACAATAGAGTTGCCATTTAACATCTACTGTATGTCAGACTCTATGTTAGATGTTCTGTATATCTTTGAGTATTTTAATGTCTATTTGGACAGAGTATTTGTACTTTTGAATGTACAAGTTTAACAACATATTGCAGAGCTAAGATGCAATTCATCTACTTATAAATCTATAGCTTGATTATTGATTAACATTTTACACTGACTTCTAATTTCCATAGTTTGATTATTGATCAACATTTTATACTGGCTTCTAATTTTCTTAAAGTCCACATCCAAAGAGTTTAAACATTTATCCATTATTCATTTATTCAGTAAATATTTATAGCATGTTTATTACATGCCAAGTACAGAAAATGCAGTGGTGGTGTGGACATATTCTCTGGCCATGTGGGCTAATAAAATCCAATAGAGGGGTCTATTAAGCTAGGATACAGAGAAATATGAGATTATAACTGGTGCTTTGTAAAAAAGAGATAGATTTAAGAGAGCTTAGTATTGGGTGATTTAATCTAGTCAGGGAAGGTCATGAAAACTTTCATGAGGACTGAGTGAAGGAGGGAGAAAAAGTATTGTAGGCAGAGGAACAGTACATATAGTGGGAAAAAGTGTTTTTGGCAGAAGGAACAAGAGATGTGGAAGGGCAAAGGAAAGAATGCCCCAATGCTGGAGTAGAAATACAAACCCTCCAGGATTTTTACCCCAGATGCCCATGTTAACACACATGCCTTCCTATCTAAACAGGCTAACAGAAATTGTCCTCAGCAGTTCTAATGAGTGACCTACTTAGTTGAATTTTCTGGGATTGGAAAAGGAATCAATGTGATGTTAGTTTGGATTTCTGACTCTGTCATGTTAAATACACACTTTTACAAGAAGTATTTTCTTAATTGATGAAAAAATCAGAGCTCCTTCAATCTCTTTTCACTCGCCATATACCATTTCAAAGTTCTGTAATATATTTGCTATTACACTTTTGCTCTAAAGTTTTTAATATGTGGTTTTAAATTAGTATGTAGGCACGTGTTATCAAAGACTGCCACTTCAGCCCATGAAAATTAACCTATTTTTAAAACATACATAATACGATATAAGCTGATGAGTCTAAGATATCTGTGAAATATAGTCTTATCTGATTGTAAACTTTCAAATTTCTCATCACTTTCCTAGGAGAGTAAGATTTGCTATAGGGAGTTATACTTTGTAAGTTATTCATTTCTGTACATTATTTGTGAGTTTTACTATGAGTGCAATTATAGTAATTCTGTTATACACTACTGAATATGTATTTAATGAATGAATTTACATTTAATCAGTTTGTGTTAAAGTGACTTAATGAGATGCTTCACTTTTCTGTGTTAAAAGCAGGTCAAGGCCAACTGAAAGACTCTGAGCAATACATTATTCAGTGCTCAATTTCTGCATAACTTGTACCTTTATGGTGATTCATGGTTTAAATAAGTCAGTTAATAATATTTCCTGTAACCATTTCCAATAATTCTCTAAGGTCACTTTACTATTAATGTATTGGCAAACTGTATTTTTACTTACCAATACAGGGGAATTCTAACATTTATTTCTTTTGAAAATGGAACATGTAGAATAAGCTTGCATCCAATAACCAAAGAATAGAAGAGTGATAAAAGAGGCAGTGGGACTGGTCATTTGGACCTGAAGATACTCAGTTTTCAATATTTGAATTTATAGAAAACAGTAAATAAATATACTGGAACTTTATTCTCACACTGGTGATATTCATGAAAGTCTTGTTCAAAATAAACATGAAAAAGGACTTACTATCTGTGCAGGACATTTTACCTCTTGTTTTTTCTTTTCTCTAAGCCTTCCTTCTCCTCTCATTATCCTGATCATCTTGCCTCATTGTTAAAGGAGACAAACGCCACAGACAGTAACTATCATCATCCAAATCCACATACCACCTGGCTCGGTCAGCTTCCACTCTTCTTTCCTAGAATAATGAAGTTGATGTGCATTTTCCTAAAGGGCCATTCCTCTGTGTGTCACCTGGATCCATCTGTCCCTACCTTTCGACGAACTTTATTTTTTACCTCTCTTCTACTTCCTGCATCTTTTTCTTCCTTCTCTCTTTAACACCAGTCTTCTTATGCTCGAGTGACCCCTAGCTTTAAAATAGACTTTTCTTGACCCCCAGTCTACCCTACAGATGCCACCCTGTTTTCCAGCTCTGCATCCAGCCAAGGCACTTTGCAGATTTGCCTGCATTCAGATGCTCCTGCTGTCCATTCGTTCTGCCTTCCCCACCCCCCAACCCAAGGCTGCCTACATAATGTGGATGAGTTCACCGGGCATTTTTTGTTTTTGTTTTGTTTTGTTGTGTTTTTCTGAGATGGAGTTTCGCTCTTGTTGCCCAGGCTGGAGTGCAATGGCGTGATCTTGGCTCACTGCAACCTCCGCCTCCCTGGTTCAAGTGATTCTCCTGCCTCAGCCTCATGAGTAGCTGGCATTACAAGCATGCACCACCACACCTGGCTAATTTTGTATTTTTTAGTAGAGACGGGGTTTCTCCATGTTGGTCAGGCTGGTCTCAAACTCCCGACCTCAGGTGATCCACCTGCCTTGGCCTCCCAAAATGCTGGGATTAGTGGTCTGAGCCACTGTGCCCGGCCCTACTGGGCAGTTTTAAGTCCCCATCTTCTCTGTCTCCACACAGTGTCTTCCTTTTGACACATTTTTCTCTCATCCAAAACAGTCCAATCTCCTGATTTCTCTCCTGTTTCCATGGAAACTTGCTCTTACTTAGTTTTCTCAGGGACTCCTATTCTACTCTACTTTTTTTTGTTTTATTTTCCTATGGCTTTAAACCATTTTTTTTTTCCTGAAGCCTTCTGTTTTTTTTTTTTTTTTTGAATAAATTATTTAGCCAAGACTTCTTTTGAGCCTCATGCTTTAAATGTTATCATTTCTTGACATGTACACTTGCATATCTCACATGTATTGAAACCTCACCCTAAATTGAACTCTGTGCTTCTCTTCTCTATTCCTCAATTATCCCTGAACCAGTCATCCCTCCTGTCCTCTATCCTTCCAGATGCCCATGTCAGAAACCTGGCAGTTATTGAAGATACCGCTCTGTTATGCATCCTCCTGCTAAATCCACCACCAAGTCCTATTTGATTCTTTCTCAGAAATACCTCCTGAATTCTTCCCTTTCTAACCATCTCCACAAATAAGAAAACCACTATGTATTTTCAGCTAGGTTACTGCAAAGCCTTCTGATTACTCTCCCTCCTTTATATTGTGCTCATCTCAAGTCCATTTTCCACACAGCAGCTAGGATGCACTCTTAAAATTCCAGATTCAATTATTTTACATTTGGCTTAAGATCTTCCAGTGACTTTCCATTTCACAGAAAATAAAATCATCTTCAGCATTTCCATTAGACTCCACATGATCTAGCCCTTGCCTCCCTCTCTGAACTCATTTTATGTCTTTTGTCCTCCTATGAGACCGAGCTAAACTCACTCTCTTTATGTTTTCTTGAAAAGGCTTCTTTTGTCTCCATGTGAGGGCCTTTGCACATGTTGTTCTGTTTGCTTGGAATGTTCTTCCTTTGTGCTCTTCACTGGAACATTTCTCTGGAATCACAGGAAATGCCTTTTCTTAGGAGAATTTTCTTTCAAATGTTTGCAGTCCAAATTAGAAATGCCTCTCCTGATATTGTCTTCTAGAGCATAATATTATATTGCTTTATAGAATGAATCATAATTTATTATACTATATTGAGAGGCAATGCAGGATGAGTTTTTTTCATAGATAAAATGGGGATAATGATAATGTTTATCTTGCAGAGCATTTGCAAAGATGAAATGATTTACATTTGTAGAATATGTAGTAAATGCAGCACATAGTAGACACTATATAACTGTTTATATATTTATGATATTTTTGTGTGTGCAAATAATTATGTCTGAAAGCATAAAACTACTACGTGCCATGATTCTTGGCATATAATAGGCTGCTAGTAAATATTTGCTTAATAAACTGATGAATTGTGCAATGTACCTTATAATTACGTTCAGTGATCTTCAGAGAAAAAAATGATGAATTATATTTGCAAGAATATGTAATAACTTATGACCCACTCATTAAAATAAGTATATGTTTTTAATGTGAAAATATCTTTAACATTTTATCTGGCCAGTCCCTTTTTTCTGGCAAATATGCTTTTTTTTATTATTCCCATTTTGCAGATGTGACAGTTTAGGTGCCAAGAGCCTGAATAACTTTCACAAATTACAGAGTTAATAAATGATTGGATGACTCCACTCATCCTATTATCCTGGATTTTGTTGCAGCATTCCTATTGTTCTTTCTTTTTGGAAATATCCAGGGAACGATGTGAATATTTTTTATGGGGTTGACGAAGTTACTTTGATGATTGTTCTTAAATTTTCCATTTTGGGCAGTTATCATTGGAGTTGATGTTTTCTCTCCCACAGCCTCTCTGCTGTTCAGGGCTCCATTACCTTGCCTCCAAGGTTCCCCTGGCACTCTTTAGTAACCTCTAAAGTGATATTTCTAAAAGGCTACCAGTTGTTCTTGATTCAGATTGCTTTCCTCTGTTAGCCTCTGTAGAAAGACAGTACCATCAGATTTCAAAATGACTAAACATTGATTCATGTTATTCAGTGTATTACTTTTCCAACCAGTCTTTCCTAATAAGAGGCAATGAAAATATTTAACATGTCCCCACAACCAGGGCAAGCATCCCATATCATTTCTGGATCCTGCATCTATTTCATTGCTTTGGATTATTTTTTCTACATGCTCATTAAATTTGAGAACTAGAAGGGATGTCATATAATTTAATTCTCAAATTTATAAGCAGGGAAACCAGGCTTCGGGAATATAAGCAGCAGACTCAGCGTTCCAGTATGGGTTGGTAGCTCAGATGAAAATAGCCATTGGTTTCTTAATGCACCTTTGTCACCAGCCTACTCACTTTTCCATTTGAAAGAGTAAGCAATGCAATACTGTTTAGGAGTATCAAACACAAATTCTATGAAAACTATATGGTTGATTTTAATGTTCATTTATATATTTACTTTTTAATCTTTTGCAGTTTAACAGCAATGCTCAGGATGTAAGCTGTTTTCAGCACCTTGTCCAAGCAAATGTAAGAAATAAGAAAGTGTTGAAAGACGCGGTGAATAACATCACAGCCAAAGGAATTACAGATTATAAGAAGGGCTTTAGTTTTGCTTTTGAACAGCTGCTTAATGTAAGTATCATGCTATGTCTTTTGTTGTTGTTGTTCAATTGTAGTACCTGAATTTCAATATTCTGATAGTTACTACTCTCTGGGGTTAGATAGTGCTGTTTTTCATTTATTTAAAACACAGATATGTGCAGGCAGAAGAAACCTTTGAACTATTTTTATCTTTGAATTTAAAATTCAAAAGGCATCTAAAATGTAGATTTTTAAGTTTTTGATATTTTTTTCAATCTATATTTTAAAAAAATTTATAAGGAAATAATTTAATTTTGAATAAGCACTTGAAACTTAATTGGCCTATATAGAATATCATTACTTTTTCTTATCTCAATCACTACAGTATTTATCTGTAACCTTGCACTTTCAATCATCAAATGGTTACTGATAACATTTTAGTTTTAAACATCTAGTTTGGGTCTTTAAGTTGTTCCTAAAATGTACAGAAAGTTCCAAATGGTAGACATTAAGATGAACAGAAATGCAACTCCTGGAGCAGGAATTCTTTCTGAGTGAGGATTCCCCACAATCACTCATCAGTGTCTAGACTGTCAGATACTGGCATGCTTATTGCCCCATGTTATAGCATGTGTCTTTTTTTTTTGAAATGGAATTTCACTCTTGTCACCCAGGCTGGAGTGCAGTGGCACGATCTTGGCTCGCTGCAACCTCTGCTTCCTGGGTGCAAGCGATTTTCCTGCCTCAGCCTCCCAAGTAGCTGGGATTACAGGCACCCGCCACCATGCCCAGCTAATTTTTGTATTTTTAGTAGAGACGGGGTTTCACCATGTTGGCCAAGCTGGTGTTGAACTTCTGACCCCAGGTGATCCACCCTCCTTGGCCTCCCAAAGTGCTGGGATTACAGGCATGAGCTACCGCTTCTGGCCTTATAGTGTGTGTCTTATACTGTGGACTAGTGTTTTTAAATTGCCTTGCCCTCTATTTCACTTTGAGTTACTTAAAAGCAGGGACCATTGTTCAATTATTTTATTTCTTACTAGGCAATATTATCATCATGTTTGAGAGTAGGAACCTTACTTCTCTGCACCTTGGTTTCCACTTGTATGCATTAGAGGTCACTATGACATGTACCTCAGAGAATTGTGCATAAGATTGTCCACGGAACCTGGCATGTAGCAAACCACACGCAGGTGTAGGTTGCTGGGTGGTATTGGAGTCATGGTCATTATTGCTGTAATTACTAGCCCACATCTGGTAAAAAGTCAGATCATAATGTCTGTTAATATTTGCTGAATCACTGAATGAACTCTTATATTTGGTCTTTATGCAAATATGAGTTTGTTGTTCCTGAGTGAATATTCTAAATAGTTTTTGAGATATCCAATTGGGTGATTCATTTATTCATTCAGCCAATATTTATTGAATGCATCACCATTTCCTGTCATAGTGCTGGTGCTGGAATTATAGAAGTAAACAGGACCAGCTGCTCTGAGTGCTAAATCATCATCCACAGAACAGTGTGCAAGTGCCATTACAGGATATTTAGCGTGTTCCCTGGGACAGCACAGAAGATGGGCCCAGCTCCTCAAAGGAGGTCAGGAAAAGTGTGGCATTTCCGTGAAAATGAGGTTTTGAAGAATGATTAGAACTTAGGTAGGTGGAGGAAGGGAAAATTATTTCAGAAAAAGGAGCATATTGTAGACAAATCACAGAAGTGTGACACAACATAGCACAGGAAAAAATTGCAGATGGCTGGCATAGTTGGGACATGAGCAATATAGGAACTTGATGGAAATGGAAAGGCCATGAGGTATCAGTTAAGGAAGTTTTTAGGGGCAAAGGAAAACTTTATAGTATGGCCTTGGAGTGTTCTAAGTTAAGGAAGGTATTCGTAGAGATGCTGGTGTGGGAATAGAAGTGAGGAGCTATTAAGGAGCATGGCATGGGAACTGATTAAGTGGTGTGGGCTGGGTTGCAGAGTGAGAGGGGCTTAGGTGACTCTACATTCTCTGAACTGAACTAGTAAGTAGATGATTGCACAGGAACACACATAGAGGAAATGTGGGGGTAGAAATAGCTCAGTTTCAGATATGTTAAATTTGAGGTCATGTTATTTAATAGACACCGTTAGATTAAGAAGACAGAAAATCAGAGATGTGCAGCCCTGCTATTTTCAAGGGAAATAATGTGTGGTGAGATGCATATGTTTGTTAAATGTTGTATGTTCATTAATAAAAATTAAAAGCTCAAAACTACAAAATTGTACTGTAATTAACCATTAGATTAAGATGTATTCTTCCTCTAGTAAAGGAATATGGTTGTTTTTGATAAACATTATTTTTTGCTTAAGTCAATAATTGAGCTTCCTTGATCTTGGCATTTTAATTATTCTTCTTGGTATTTTTTTTCCCCTCACTTCATTGCCTCCTGTTTAGGTTTCAGTTGTGAAATGATCAGGAGTTTCAAGTGTAAAGTACAATTTCAGAGGTAGCCTCACTAGAGAGGCCATATTAACGTCCAGATTTATTACTAGTTGCTGATAAAATATGATTTAACTCCTATTGGCCTCTCCTGCTGCCTTTATAACTGCTACAATTGTAGTGATTTTTAAAATATGGTCCCAGTTGTTCCCTAAGTACGTCTAATATGTTTTACTTTCCATACATCCCACATATATATTGAAATTCTTTATGTTAAAATAATTTGAAGCATATTGTGTTTTCTTTCAAACACTTCCAGTCATCTTATTGCTCAAATGCCATTCTGGTTTTTTTTTTTTTTTTTTTTTGTCCTCGCAGCATTTACCTTTAAGATCACTGAAGCAAGTATTAAATAGCATTAGACATATCAGTCCCAAAGTAAAACTTACATTTAGATTTGAATTAATCTTCAGGTACCATTTCATAAAATATTACCATATATATGCATTTTTCAAAAAAATTTATATAGAGTGTATATATGATAGATGTTGTGCTATATACTGGCACACAGAAATACAGCAAACTACCATATTAAAGTAAGTTACCAACTCTACTAATTGTAATTTTATTGAAATAATCTTGTTTTTTTGGCTTAATTTGTTCAAAGCCAGTTAATTGTTGTCGCTGTGTGATTCTTTAGATAATTGCAAATGCGTGGAAAATTTGCTATTATGTACTTGGCTCCACCACAAGTCCTGAGAGGCTACTCCTAGGAAAAATCATGTTGAAGGCAAAACAATTTCTTTATTTTCCCCATATTCCTTCTTTTGTGTATGTCCTAACATCTGTCTTTCTTGGGAAATGTTGTTATAATTTTATTTACATAAATATACAAATGATCAGCAAGACCTAATGTGTTGATTTACATTGATATTTGCATCCAATAATAGTACTTTCAGTACTTCAAAAACAAAACCATGTCCTATGGTTTTGTTTAACATTTTTACAGGATAGTTCTTTAGGTACATATTATTTTGACTATTTTACACATGCAGATAAAAAAGACAAATCACTAGAGAAACTAATTTTAGTTAAGGGATTTGAGGCACGTTTCACAAAACTATTTTGATGATAAAATAGGCAACTTTTTGTGTAGTCAGATTTTCAGATAGGTTACCTTCAAAGATAAGAGCCATGCTTGAAAGTGACAAATTATATTAGTTAATACTTGTGCTTTCACAATGTTTGATTAAAAGCTTTTACTGCCAATGTTCTAATGGCTGAGTCCATGGAATGAGATGACCTGAAACAGGATCTTTTCATTAATAAAGAAAAACGTTGTATTTATTAATTTTCACAACAGAAAATGGGTTTTATCTTCTTTGAAAAAATAAGGTAGAGCATGGACCTTCAATGACTTAGAACACTAAAGAAAAAATAATTTTTAAAAAATATTAGTCATTTAAAAGCCAGGGCTGTGCCATGCTGTACAATATGGTAACAACAATCACAGGTGGCTAGTGAGCACTTGAAAGGTGGCTGATCTGAAATGATATGTTGTATAAGTATAAAATGCATACTGAAGTTTGAAGACTTATGGAAGAAAAAGCTGTATAACATCTCAATATTGATGGATATCCAATATTGATTAATATTTTGGATGACTAGGTTAAAGAAAATATATTATTAGGATTAATGTCAGATATTTCTTATTACTCCCCTTAAAGTAGTTATTAGAAAATTTAAAGTTCCATATTAGGCTCATGTTATATTTCTTTTGGACAGCACTGAACCTAGGGTTGACATTTTCAAAGAAGCTGAGCATTCATAAATTAGTGTGATCTTTTATTCTCAGCATTTAAAGCAAACACATTTCACAACAGTAGAAAAGTTAAGATAATAATTTCGGACCTCGGAGAAGTCCAGCTTTCTAAATTAATTGTTCATTTTAATGGCCCTTTGGTGCTAATCCATCATTCTCCCATATCTAACTCTTTTGGAGACCTTAAAGTGTAAGAAGATTTACCATGGTCTTGACTCTTTCAGGATTAGAATATGTGTGGTTGGTTGAGAGAGGATAAGAGGACATCCTGGGAATAGGTATCAGCATTTACAAAGGAACAAAAGAGCATTGCATTTTAGGTGATCAGTGTTAGGATTTGTGATTTCAAACATGTGAAGTGAATAAAGTAGAATGAATAAAGAGGGAAGAAAACACTTATTTGAAAGTGGATTGAAGATACACATTTTAAATTAATGTAATTTTTTGTTTATACTATAAAATCATGTGCATAAAATTGACATAAACATTTATTAAAAGCTCATTTTTTTAATAAACTACTGAGATTTTATTATGTGCTAGGCAGTCTTCTATGGAGGGACAAAGAAGTCTTTGAGCGAAAAAGACAAAACTTCCTTCCCTTATGTAGCTTACATTCTGTTGGGGGATACCAACAGTAAACAAACAAGAAAATAAAATATGTATATAAAAGAAAGTAAAATGCTATGAAGAAACATACTATCTTGGAGGGAGACTGCAATTTAAAACATAGTTGTGAGTAATCACCTCATGATAAAGTGGCGTATGATCAAAGACTGAAGGAAGTGAGATAGACTTATGGTTATCTGGGTGGTGAGGGGAAGGCCTGGTGAAGGGGGTGGGCCTGAACTGATCCAGGAACCAGTTCTTAGAATATATTTTGTGAGCAGATATTTCATTAATTACTTGCAACCTGCTCATGCTCGTTCCATATAGCTTTATTTTCTCTTTTATTGTGAATGATACGCATATTGTTTTGTTTGGTTTTGTTTTTAACAGTATAATGTTTCCAGAGCAAACTGCAATAAGATTATTATGCTATTCACGGATGGAGGAGAAGAGAGAGCCCAGGAGATATTTACCAAATACAATAAAGATAAAAAAGTGAGTGTAATTTTATAATATTTAAATTTTAATAATGATCTAAGTGGTTTTTAAAGAGATAGTGGGTAGTGGTAGTGAGGGGAGAATTTTTTATTTAAAACCTGATTGTGCCAATTATAAAGCCATATGAATCATAGATTATAAACTAATAGGTGTATTAGAGAGCTGTTAAATATAATATTTATATCATATTCACAAGCAACTCATGCCTAATATGTTAATAAAGTATATGTATGGGTCCTATTTTATTCTTCTGCATAGATTGTAAATAAAATGTTATTAAAATAGAGAAATCAAAGGAATGGTAAAATAGGAAAAATTTTAAACTTTAAGGTTTATTGGATAAAATTTATTATATTATTTAATTATTAAAGATTGCAGTAATACTCAAATTTCCTAAATACTCAAAAAATGTCTAAGTCTTGTTTTGTAAATTTACAAAAAGGCAGTTTACAACAGCAAAAACTACATCCTCATTTGAAAACTGATTCCTTTCAAGAAAAGATGAAGACAAATCCTTTTATAGGTATAATGTATTAAAAGAAAGCATTTCATAAGCAAATGAAGACTGTGAAGATTAGTGTTTGTAGTTGGAATATATTTGAATGTATGTTTTACTATAAGGGAACAGTATTACAGAGAGGGACCTCATTGAACCTGATACTGTGGAGGAATATCAGCTTCAATCAAAACTCTAACTACTTTTTCTAGCAGTCCTATTATCAGCTTATTTCAATTTTCTGACCAACACTCCACATTTTGTAAGAATACTGTGACTCTCAACCTGGTTTCCTAAAATGCTAATGATTCATTTAACAAGTAATGAGAAATTATAAACTATTTCTGGTGTTTCAAAAATTTCTACAAAAATCATACATTTATATATAAGAAGACTCTGGAGGGTAAAATGCCCATTCACTTTGCTTCTGATTGGAATTTTCACCATTTGAAAGGTGTGGTTATTACTAGCTCTAATGGATTGTTTTATATGTGCTTGAGGAACACACATGGATTGGGTGTTGAAAAGCGAGACAAAAATGAATATGTTCAGATGGTTTGGTGACAAAATATTGTGAATAATGGCGAACAGTCTGATGAAAATTTTTGGAACCCTTTAAGATACTCTAGGTGCTAAAATTTTCAGCCTATGAGTATTTGAAAATGATCAAAAGACTGAAGTAATACACATATAATTTCAAATTAATTAAACTCTTTGCTTACGGCATGTACTACAGTGTCACACAGTTTAATGTAAGGTTTAAGGGTACATCTTTTGGTTTTTGTTTAGCATCTGGTGATTTTAATAGTATAGAGGAACCACTTTTGAAAAGTTGATAAATGAACTGAGCTGTTAATAGATTGTGAATATTTTCAAGTGATAACTAGATTCTATGAATATTTCTTTCAAAGAAATAATCAGAAATGAATGGGAATATGCAGATGCATTAACTAATATATTATATGCATATCTTTATTTAATAACTCTTACTCCTTAATCAAAATTCAGGGTAATCCTCACCACCTGGAAGATGTCCCTGAACCTCCTTGCCACTGTAGGCTCCTTTAGATGCTTGGCCTCTGATCCCATAGCACACTGCAAAGCCATATACATATCCCTCACTCTATACTCTACCCATGGCATCTCTCCTCTGTTCCTCTCTGGATTAAAAAAAAAAAAAAAAAAAAAAAAAATCTACAATACTGGGACAGTGTCCTGTTTAACTGTGAACTTTAGGCATGCAGCCCAGAGCACAGATCCAGTGATAGTTCCTAATACATCACAACAAATAAATTGAGAATACGTAACAGAGGTTGGAAGCATGAGTGCTGTTACAGGACAGATTTATAATTATAAAATATAACTGGGGGCAAGGAATATGCTGCTTTCACATATTTTAAATAATCTAGCATTTCCTTATTTTGAAGAACTCAAATATAACAAAAGTTTAACACAAAATTCAACTCTATTAATATAAAATGTACTATCTCAAAAATTTACAAATTAATCTTACTCTGATAATTGGAAGAGACTTTTTAGCATCTTATAATTTGTCATAATTTTAAGTATATTATTTTGTGATAGAAGTATATAAGTGCAAGCCACTACTTATATCATTTTAATAGTTATTGAGTGTAAATAAATCATTTTTTCCTTTCATTATGTAATCATCCAAAGCAACCACTAGGAATCTTGTTCACCTCTACATACTTTATTTCAAAAAGGAAAAGTTTTTGACTCAAAGATGGCAATGAATTTTACATTCTGTGTTCAAATTTGTGCATGAGATATATCTGATTTTAAAAGAGTATAAAGGTTTTTTCAGGTGGATTTAACTAAAAGAATATAAATAAGAACAAGTTGCTTTCATGTAAATTCAGAAATGTGGTTTTTTTTTTCCTGTTTCAGAATTCTCTATACATCCAGGATTAACACATAGTGTCTTGGAGGCATATCATTAATTTGATCTTTTTCTTTTTTTTAAACACACAAAGTTTTATGTTATAAGGAAAGCAAATGTATTCCATCCACTATTTTCACAAATTGTTCAGTTGGTTGAATTAGTGAAGAATTTACTGGTTTAAAGCTTCTTTTCTATGTAGGGATCCTAAAAATGTCCAATCTCAATATCATTATCTTGAAATACAGCTTCTCATTCCAGTCACCTTTTACAGGAGCTCAACTTTTTAAACAAAGGTTGCATTTCATGACAAGATAAACCACATGATAAGAAGATTCATATCACATGTACTTTTATAAAACTAATAAATCAAGTTATATTCAACTTCAACAGTCCTGCTCTTTGTCTGCTAACATATTGATGCTGTGTTTTAAGGACACACACATTTTTCCTGAAAACATATAACCTTTATTAATGCCAAGGCAATTGTGAAAATTAAGTAGTTAACATTCAGTTGTGGTGATATTTCATTTAATTTTGTCTCTATCTAACATAAAAATTAAAATATTCTTGGAACTGCATATTGTTTGTTTTTCTAACTTCAGAGGCTATAACAAAGTTCTGTGATACACAGTAATACATATATAAAAGCCTGCATACATACATACATACATACATACATACATATATATATATCCACACATATTTATATCTGTTTCAAATGGATATCCCCTCCAGGAACAAGGAACCATGTATATAACTTTGGCATGACCTCTCTTACATAAAGTGATATGAGCAAAAGCCAACAGATGGTTGAGAAGTAAATGAGGAATGAGGAAGTAGGAATATAAATATAAGCTGTTTTTCTTTTTTAAATCATGGCAAATTTGCTAAGAAATAAAAGAGAAGAATAAGACAGTTAACTCAGGGTCAAGTTGTGCACACACACACAGACACACACACAGGCATACCTCAAAGATGCTGAGGGTTTGGTTCCAGATCACCACAACCACAATAGAGTGAAAATTGCAATTAAGTGAGTCACACAAGTTTTTTGTTTTCCCATTGTGTATAAAAGTTATGTTTACTATATACTGTAGTCTCTTAATTGTGTGATAGCACTTTGTCTAAAAAAAAGTACATACCTTAGTTAAAGAATACTCTATTCTTTAATTCACAAAATGTATAACAAACACTAACGATCATCTAAGACTTCAGCAAGTCTTTGTATTTTTGCTGGTGGAGGGTCTTGCCTTAATGTTGATGGCTGCTGACTGATCAAAGTGGTGGTTGCTGAGGGTTGGATGGCTATGGCAATTTCTTAAAATAGGACAACAATGAAGCTGGCTGCATTGACTGACTCTTCCTTTCACAAAAGATTTCTCTATAGTATGCAGTGCTATTTGATAGCATTTTACCCACACAGAACTTTTAAAACTTGGAGTCATTTCTCTCAAACCCTGGCACTGCTTTATCAAATAAGTTCATCTAATATTCTATATCCTTTGGGTCACTTGAAGAATGTTCACAACATCTTTACCAGGAGTAGATTCCATCTCAAGAAACCACTTTCTTTGCTCATCCGTAAGAAGCAACTCCTCATTTGTTCAAGTTTTATCATGAGATTGTAGCAATTCAGCCCATCTTCAGTGTCCACTTCTAGTTCTCTTGCTGTTTCCACCACATCCACATCTGCTGTTACATCCTCCACTGAATGCTAGAACCCCTCAAAGCCATCCACAAGGGTTGAAATCAACTTCTTCCAAATTCCCGCTAATGTCGATATTTTTGTCTTTTCCCATGAATCGCGAATGTTTGTAATGGTATATAGAATTGTGGATCTTTCTAGAAGGTTTTCAGTTCGGTTTTCCCAGATCAGTAAGAGGAATCACAATTTATAGCAGCTATAGTCTTAGCAAATGTGTTTCTTAAATAATTAATAAGACTTGAAAGTCACAATTAGTTCTTGATCCATGTGCTACAAAATGCAAGTTGTGTTAGCAGGCATGAAAACACATTAATCTCCTTGTAAATCTCCATCAGAGCTCTTGGGCGACTACCTACATTGTCAGTGAGCAATAATTTTTTTTTAACACATGTTTCAATAGTGGGCTCAAAATATTCAGTAAACCATGCTGTAAACAGATGTGCTGTCATCCAGGCTTTGTTGGTTCATTTGCAGAGCATAAGCAGAGTAGATTTAGCATAATTCTTAAGGACCCTGAGATTTTTGGAATGGTAAAAGAGCACTGGCTTCCACTTAAAGTCACCAAGTGCATTAGCTACTAAGAAGAAAGTCAGCCTGTCCTTTGAAGCTTTGAAGCAGGCAATAACTTCTCCTTTTTAGCTATGAAAGTCCTAGATAAAATTGTCTTCAAATACAAGGCTGTTTTCTTTACATTGAAAATCTGTTGTTTATTATAGTTGCCTTCACCAGTGATCTTGGCTACATCTTCTGGATAACTCGCTGCAGCTTCTTCATCAGCACTTGCTGCTTCACCTTGCACTTTTATGTTATAGAGATGCCTTTTTTCCTTACACCTCATGAGCCAACCTCTGCCAGCTTCAGGGACTGCTGAATATAACAGTATAATATCACTATATTCACTGTATCAGATATAATGATCACTATAACAGATGTAATAATAATGAAAAAGATTAAACTATTCTAAGAATTACTAAACTGTGACAGAGACATGAAGTTAGCGTGTGCTGTTGGAAAAATGGCACCAGTGGACTTACTTGATACAGGGTTGCCACAAACCTCCACTCTGTAAAAAATGCAACAAAGAACCATAATAAAATGAGATATACCTGTACACACATATGATTATATGCATGTTATTTTACAATAGAAGACCTTATACATTATTATAGGCTAAAGATGAATGAAAGGATACTCAGACAAGGAAAGCTTATAGATACAAAACTGAGAAAGGCTAATTGATAGAGATCTTGAAAAGAGGAGGGATTGAGAGAGAGATGGAACACATTTCTGAATTTGACAAGTAGGTATTAATTTCTGGAAACATTACTGTCCCACATTTCATATGCACTGTGAAGTTAAATGACATCCCACATTTTCTAATGTGAGAAGGCCATGTTAAATTAATAAAACGTTCATCTTGGAATTTGAGATATTTGGGTACAGGCATGCAATCACATTATATCATGGAAAATTGAGTATCCATCCCCTTAAGCATTTATCCTTTGCATTACAAAGAACCCAATTATACATTTTCATTATTTTAAAATGTACCATTATTATTTACTATATCCCTCTTGTGCTATCAAGAACTAGGTCTTTTTCATTCTATTTTTTTGTACCCATTAATCATCTCCACCTCCCTACAAACCCCCAGCATACCCTTCCCAGCCTCTGATAACCACTATTCTCTTCTCTATCTCCTGAAGTTCAATTACTTTGATCTTTAGATCCCACAAATAAATGAAAACAAGTATTTGCATGTTCTGTGTCCACTAATAGTGAGTATAAATGATAGCAGACAACCACCTTTAATTCAGTTATACTTTTGAGTATGTCTGTATTTTATTAAAACAACAGCATTTGTGTAGTAATTCTTTATGCCCAGGACATATGTGTATGTGTAGAGTGCTTATATACATAAAATAGTGTACATATGTACATTATATATTTTTCACCATCTTCAAATATGGCTTCAAATGTGTGTGGATGAATTGAGGAACATGTTCTAACTTTATTGCCTGCTGTACACACACCCACCCTGTGTGAGCGATCTGCAGCCCACAGACATTAATAACAAAGATAATTGTTTATTGTTATCTAAAGTTGTGCATGCAGTACTAATTCCAGAGCCACAAAATTAATGTTACATTATAAGTTTATCAACTCAGCATTTCACTTTCCACAAACATATTATCTTTCAAATGGCCAATGTGTAAAAATGAAATTTGATAGATTTAGTAAAATATAAATGTTTAGTACTCTTAAAAATTCTATGTTTGAATGCAACTTTTAAAAAAAAAATTTTTTAAATAAGTTCATGTGTAACTTTAAAATATCAAAATGACAAACATAAAGGAAGAAAGAAAATACAAAAGAAAAATAAGACAGAAAATAACAAAATGACAATAAGTTTTGTCTTATCAATAATAATTTTAAATGTAAATGAATTAAACTCCCCAATCAAAAGACACAGAGTGGCTGAATGGATAAAAAACAAAACCACACTATATGCTGCCTATCAGAAGTTCACTTTAGATTTAAGGACACACACAGGCTAAAAGTGAAGGGATGAAAAAAGTTATTCCATGCAAATGATAACCAAAAGAAAGTATGGATAGCTACACTTATCAGACAAAACAGGCTTTAAGTAAAAAAAAAAAAAAAAAAAAAAACTGACACGAGACAAAGAAGGATGTTATATAATAAAAGCATCAATCCAGCAAGAATATATAACAAAGATGTATGCACCCAACATCAGAGCATCTAAATATATAAAGCAAACATGGACAGCACTGAAGGGGCAAATAGGCAGCAATACAATAATACTAGAAAGCTTGAATACCTCACTTTCAGCGATGGATAGAACAGCCAGACAGATGATCAATCTGGAAACAGAGGACTTGAACAACACTATAACCAAATAGACTTAAACAGATAGAGAACATTTGACCCAATAGAAATAATACAAATTTTTCTCAAGTGCATATCGAACATTCTTCAGGATAGATCATACGTTAGGTCACAACAAATTCTTAACAAATTCAGATTGAAATCATACCCAGTCTCCTTACTGACCACAGTGGAGTGAAACTAGAAATTAGTAGCAGAAATAAATAGTCTCCTTTTTCAGATGACATGATCTAAATATAGAAGACACTAAAGGACTTCAAAAAGCTCTTTAGAACAAATAAACAAAATTCAGTAACATTGCAGGATACAACATCAACATTTGAAAAATCAGTTGTGTTTCTATACACTAACAACTAACTACCTGAAAGGAAAATGAGGAAAACAATCTCATTTACAATAGACCCAAAAAGAATACTATAGTTAGGAATAAACTTAACAAAGGAGGCGAACTTAACAAAGGAGTTTTATATACTGAAAACTGTAACACTGTGATGAAAGAAATTAAAGAAGACACCAATGGAAAGACGTCTCATGTTAATGGATTGGAAGATTTAATATTGTTAAAATTTCCATAGTACCCAAAGTGATCTACAGTTTCACTGCAACCTACATCAAAATCCCAATGGCATTTTTAATAAAAATAGAAAAAAATTCTAAAATACATATAAAACTACAAAAGACCACAAAATAGCCAAAGAAATCTTGAACAAAACAAGACTAAAGCTGGAGGCATCACACCTCCTAATATCAAAATGTATTACAAAGCTTCTGGTAATCAAAACAGTAGGGCACTAGCATAAAGACAGACATTTAGACCTTTGGAACAGAATAGAGATCCCAGAAATAACTCCATGGATATATGGCCAACTGATCCTCTATAAGGGTGCAAACAATACACAATGGTTTCCCATTGTGCAACAAATGGTGTTGGAAAACTGAATATTGACATGCAAATAAAGATGAAATTGGATCCTTATCTGACACCATACACAAAGAACAACTCAAAATGGATTAAAATCTAAAATTTAAGACCTAAAATGTTAAAACTCCTGAAAGAGAACAGGGAGAAAGCTTCATGGCATTCATTTATTTTGGTAATGATTTCATGGATACAACACTAAAATCATAGGTAATCCAAAAATAAGTGAGACTACATCAAGCTAAAACTCCTGTCCACAGAAAAGGAAACAATCAACAGAGTTATAAAGACAACTTTTGGAATTGGGAAAATATTTACAAGCCATATATTTGATAAGGGGTTAGTATACAAAATATGAAAATAACTCCTACAACTCAATAGCAAAACGTCTCTAATAACCCAATTGAAAAATGAGCTAAGTACTTGATGTTTTTGGAGAAAAGACAGAGGTAGCCAGTAGCTACATGAAAAAATGTACATTACTGGTCATCAGGGAAATATAAATCAAAACCAAAATGAGATATCATCTCTTACCTGTCAGGATTGCTGTTATCAAAGAAACAAAAGACAAGTGTTGAGGAGGATGTGGAGAAGGTGGAATCCGTGCACAACGTTGATGAGAAGGCAAAATTGTGCAGCACCCACGGAAAATAATATGGAGGTCCCTCAAAGAATTAAAAATATAACTACTATAGCATCCAGAAATCCTACTTCTGGATATTTATCCAAAAAAAAAAAAAAAAAAAAAAAACTGAAGTTAGGATCTTGAAAAGCACTTCTATATTCATTACAGCACTATTCAGAATAGCCTAGATGTGGAAACAACCTTAATGTTCCTTGACAGATGAATGGATAAAGAAAATGTGGTATATACATACAATGCAATACTACTCAGCATAAATAAAAGGAAATTCTCAATATGTGCAAACCTGGATGAACCTTGAAGACATTGTACCAAGTGAAATAAACCAATCAAAAAATATTGCATGATTCCACTTACATGAGATATCAAAAATGGTCAATTTCATAGATTTGAAGAGTGAAATAGTGGTTGCCTGAAGTGGGGAGAAGGGAGAAATGGGGAGTTACTAATCAGTGGACATAAAGTTTCAGTTAAGCAAGATGAATAAGCTCCAGAGATCTGCTGTAAACATTGTACTTAGAGTCAGCCGTAATACATTGTACATTTAAATGTGTGTTAGGATGGTAGATCTCACGTTGTGTTCTTACCATAATGTAATACAATTTCGAAATACAGAAAAATTACAACATCTTGAAAGAAAGTTTGGTGAGCTTAAAAAAAAAACCTAACTCTTTGTTTTCCCCCAAGCCTCTTGTTTAATACTAATGTGGCTGCAGAATGCTTCATTTACATTCATATTTCATCTAGATGAACCAGAAATCTTTCAGAGCAATCCAGGTAGGCCTGATGAGGTACAATTGGAGAGCTGATGAATGAGGCTGCAGGAGATACACAGCACAATTTAATGAGGCCAAAATGTTTGAGAATTAGAACAAAATGTTTGAGTTCTTTTGTGAAATGTGCTACTCTTGGGAATTAATCTACCTGATTATAGATAGGTATAGCTTTAAAACAGGATCCATGTTAATCTCCTCACACAGCTGTTCCAGATTAAAATACATTTGCGTTATAATCTTTACCTGCAGCATTGCCATTCCTTAGGGCTCACCCATGTACATGAGACCTCCTTAAAATAGTGCCAAAACTAAAATGAACTCTATCACGTAGTCCAAACAAATGAATAAAGGAAAGTAAAACCAGACACAGAGTTGAAAGATAATTTCCAGGGCTAGCAAAATTATTTTATTTTCCATAGAATAGCCAAGGGACTGCTTAGCAATACATACTTAAGATTGCCTAGCCAGTTAGGAAATAGTTATCTGATTCTTTAATTCTCAGAATTAATTTAAAAAATGAAAAAACATTCAAATTAATAAAAATTTCAAAATAACTAGTAAATTGAATGAGAACAAATGAGAAAAAAGCATATGATATGAAATAACTTTCAAAATAAAGAATGCACATCTAAAGTTATAATCACTTGACAATAAATCCATTTTTGACAATGCATTATTCTTAACGTACTTATTTTAAAGAATTTACTTTAAAAAATGATTGAGAAAGTCTTTTCTATTTTGCTCTCAGATCCAAACTAGAAATGGTCAATAGTTTATAAAATCTAAACCAAGTTACAAATATCTGAATATGCAGATGTGTTTTATGTAGTTAGAGTGAACATTGTCAGTTTTTCAGCAGATAGTAAGGAAAATAATCCATGGGAAATAATTTATTGCATATCTAATGTCTCTGCTTGGCTTCTTCACGCAAAAATAAAGCCTTTGGAGGAAATGTTCAAATATGTGATAATGAAAGACATTTAACTTGTAGCAAGCATTTAATTCTATTTAACACATTGATTGCTTCTAAAAACTTTTATTTCAGATATTTTGATGCTTTCAACAGCTTCTTAAATTTTTAGCTTTAGAATAGGGCTCTACCTTTGTTCATAAAAACCAAGTATTTATTCTGGAGTTACTGTGAAGCTGAAAACAATAACTACAATGTAATATGCCCAGCCAGTAGAGCGATCATCAATTTAAAAGATAAGTTTTATGCACGTGTGTGTGTGTGTGTGTGTGTGTGTGTGTGTGTGTTCTTGTCTCTGATAACATTTATTTACACTTGTTTCTCTTAGAGTAAAATTAATGTTGTCAGTCCCTCAAACTAAGGAATATTTTACCAGGCACATCTTCAGTTTTGAATAATATGACTTTAATGCATTTTACAAAGTCCTTTTAATATCTAAAACAAACAATGAAAAATGAGGTTAAGTATTACTTTATGCACAGAGTATATGATATGATGTAAACTTTATAGCACAGAAATGGCACTTGAAATTCCAAGTAAAATTTACTACCTAGAATTGAGATTGCCCATTGTTTGTGTTAAAATGTTATGCCAGACAGCACTTTGGGAGGCCGAGGCGGGCGGATCACGAGGTCAGGAGATCGAGACCATCCTGGCTAACACGGTGAAACCCCGTCTCTACTAAAAATACAAAAAATTAGCCGGGCGTGGTAGCGGGCGCCTGTAGTCCCAGCTACTCGGGAGGCTGAGGCAGGAGAAGGGCGTGAACCCGGGAGGCGGAGCTTGCAGTGAGCCGAGATCGCGCCACTGCACTCCAGCCTGGGCGACAGAGCGAGACTCCGTCTCAAAAAAAAAAAAAAAAAAAAAAAAAAGTTATGCCAGAAAGGCACTTTTTGCTGGTTTTTCTGCTGCTCTCTTCTCTGATTAAGAACTCTGCTCACAGTATATCTTCTCAGAGGGATTTTCCCCCAGTCAGCCTTTCTACAGTTGTCTCTTTCCCCAGACATCCCCTTTATCATTCTCTATTTCAGCACCTTCTTTCTTCCTGGTCTTCTTTCCCTCAGATTACCATTTTTTAATTATTTTAATGCTTTCTTTGCTTTTTATCTGGAGCCTTCCTCTCTAATATAAACTCCACGAAGTAGCTGTATACATTTGTAAAGATACCAATGAATTAATTCTTAAAGGATGGCACAGTACTTGATGCATGGTAGGTGCTCATTACTAGCAGATATGTTGGTCATATCAGTACATAGGCAATAAATATGCTCCTAATCTATACAAAATTCATAAATGTTAGAAAAATTAAATAGCTTTGTTCTTTTAGAAGGAAATCGTTAAAAACAACATTATTTTCCTAAATTTGGAATGTGGAATAAAACTGTTATAGATGTTCTTATATATGTCATCTTATAAGTAGGGAACACTTCCGCTTATATAAAAAATGATTGTAGTGATGGCACCTTTCCCTTCACTCTAATCAGTCTAACACATAGTTTTTCATGAGCATTCTCATTATCAGTGTCAGTGAAGTATTTGACATTTCCCAAGAGAAACATCTGAAATAAATCACCATACAGCTTATATTCTGACCTCTCAGCTGATAATACTCTTTGCAGAACTGCAAGTTGCTTGGAAATTCAGTGGGCCCATAGCTTATTCTTCCTTTATCTAGTACTAAATGCATATAGAGAAAAAGGAAACTTCAGATTACTTCCTTATAATCTGATGTTATGAGGTTGATTCATTATAGTTGCTAGTGAATTAAAAATATCATAGTATGAAAATATGTCATACACCCACAGGTAAGACACATAAGAGAAACACCAGCTTGGTTCTTTGTGAATGTGTGTGCAAAACTTACATGACTACTGCACTTCATTGCCGTTTATAAAACAGTTTTTCTGTTTTATTTACTTGCGCGAATTCAACAGACATCGATTAAATTCTTCTCTCCGTCAGACCCTCTAGCACATATGTTGGTCATATTTGTAAATTTGCAATAAATACGGGAAATTTTGTATAGATATATCTTATGTGGACATAATGGCATTTAGAAAATACCCTTTTTCATTAGAGTTTGTTGCTAAGTATGATAAAGCTCACCAAATTTGCTCATCTAGGAAGGTGTTATTTGAGTTATTTTAGGTTCCTCTTGAGGCATAAAAGGCTAAAGACCCACTAATGGAACATATTACATCATTTAATACTAATAGTTTGACTATAAAAGACATTGTTGTCTTCATCATCATCTTCATTACCATAGCTAATACTTACAGAACTTATAATTTCCATATATTACTGCCTTATATTTACTTTTCATTTACAACTGGAATAATCATATGATATAATAATAATATCATCATCACCATCACCCCCATTTTGGAAATAAGAAAAGCAAAATCAGAAAAGTAAAGTAACTTGCTGAAAGTCATATGGCTACTAAGTGGCAGAGTCAAGATGGTAATCTACAGTCTGAATTCCGTAACCTCATGCAGAATGCGCCTGACTGGCCATTTGTCTGTGTCTTTCTCTGAGCAGCTCTGTGGCTATGCTAATCATAATTTGCCCACCCAGGAGCCTGCCTTCAAGTCAGACAGCAAGACTTCCCCACAGGGATCTGCTCCTTACAGCTTTCACAGGCTAAGGTGGATCGCCAAAACTTTGCAGGCTGCAAGTAACTTTCAGATCCTTGGGCTTTATAAAATAAAGTGTGAAAGGTGAATTTGGACACTTTTATTTATTACATAATGCTATAAAACTGGAGATATAGGCTAGTCAAATGCTCTGGATTCTGATGTGTTTGTGAATTATGGAAACCACATTAGAATTTTACCCTAAAATATTCCATCCAATCTAGTATTTTCATAGGCTTAATGCCAAAAATTTTAGTACACAGAGTAGATTAATAAAACCTATTTCTGACTTCATTTTTCTAACATGATTCGAAGGCTGAAGTTTTTATTTTACTTTTATTGGCTTTCTTCGTAGACTAATTTCCATTATTCTTTGGAGATTTGCCTATTGTAAATTAAAGTTGAACTCTGGGTAACTGATAATTGTTGAGGTGACAGTTTCCAGTAACTGGGTTCTGCTGGGAAACAAATTCCTATGGCTTTTTAAAATAGGTTGACCCTGTGGCTTTGGAAAACTCTTAATTGAAGACAAGTATTTTAGTTTTCAAACAAAACAAAAACAGATTAGCAGAAGTCAGAACTGTAGGATAAAGTTACAAATCAGTGGGATATAAGGAGCAAATCAGTAATACATTGTAAATAGCCAAAACTGCTCTTACTTAAAAGTCTTCTCAAATCAAGTAGGCCAGAGCTGTAATACCAAATTTAATTATTGGAATTATAATGTTCCTTTCAGAAGAAAAATAGTTTTGAAACAACTAAAAGTAAAATTATGTAAGTTTATAACTATGAAAAAGCCATAGGAATTTAATTTTTTTTTGTTTTTTTTTTGTTTTGAGACGGAGTCTCACTCCATCACCAGGCTGAAGTGCAGTGGTGTGATCTCAGTTCACTGCAATCTCCACCTCCCGGGTTCAAGTAATTCTCCTGCCTCAGCTTCCCAAGTAGCTGGGATTACAGGTGTGTGCCACCATGCCCAGCTAATTTTTGTATTTTTAGTACAGATGGGGTTTCACCATGTTGGCCAGGATGGTCTTGATCTCCTGACCTCATGATCCACCTGCCTCAGCCTCCCAAAGTGCTGGAATTACAGACATGAGCCACTGCACCTGTCCATGAATTTAATTTTTAAGTTAATTACCCCATCCACCCCACCCCCACCCCACCAAGACAGAATCTCACTCACTCTGTTGCCCAGACAGAGTGCAGTGGTGTGATCTAGGCTCACTGCAACCTCCACCTCCTGGGTTCAAGCGATTCTCCTGCCTCAGCACCCTAGGGTAGCTGGGATTACAGGCGTGAGCCACCATGCTCAGCTAATTTTTGTATTTTTAGTAGAGATGGGGGTCTCACTATGTTGCCCAGGCTGGTCTTGAACTCCTGAGCTCAAGTGATCCACCCACCTCAGCCTCTCAAAGTGCTGGGATTACAAGCATGAGCCACCACACCTGGACTTAGGTTCAATTTTATTAAGTCTGCTCCCCAAATTACTGTTGCTTTTACAATTATATAACTATGTGTGAATCCAGAATTATAAGAAATTTTTTTATTTTCAAGGAATAATATAGTACATAAATAAGTGTACTAAGTATATTTTGCCTAAAAAGTTGTTTACCTCCAGTAAGGATGTCTGCTTATTTAATATTAAATAAAAAGATTAAGAATGTATGATGATATAAGTATAGTGAAACAGCCCAAATTGCAAAATGCAAGACACTAATAGCCCAGTTTTGGTCCTGCTCTTACCACATACTGTAATGAACTTATTGATATGTTGGATAACACCAAAGTCTGTCTTAGATCCCTCTGGTAAGAAGTAGAAACCACTCAAGCATCTATTCACTTGTTTTTAACAAACGTTTGTTTTCATTTATGAGTAAGGCACTACAATAGAAGCTAAATTGTATAATCTTGGAACTTTTAAAGCCCAATCCAACGTTTATTCAATACTAGCTTCCCACAGTATTTCTGTTGAAGACCTGTACTCCAGCATTATGAAAAATATTTGTCAAAGCCATCTGTTACTGTATATGTCTTGTGTGACTCTATGATGAAAATTTCATAGAAGCAAACATTTTGAAAGATGAGCCTACATAAAATCATACATGTTGAGAAACAATTAGCTACTTTTCTAGGAACATTTTACTCACAACAGAAAAATTTTCATGTGCATTTGTTATATGAACCTAGTGTTGTGATTATAAATATACTACTAGGCATGAGTAAAGGAATTTTTCCTCCACAAAAGTCGCCTTAGCCTGGATGTAGACCTGCTCTAATGTAAGTGATTTGCTTGAGTGAGAGTTAAGATGAAATATTTAGCTTGTGTGACTACTAGTTAAGCATTTTGAGTTATTTTTGTATGTCATTTTGTTTTTATGTAAGATCATGCAAATGTGCCTAAAGGAACTGTACAAATACACATCTTTGAGAAGGTAATTTACCTTAAGTTTTAAATTGTACATATTTCAAGGAATCACTTTATTTTTCTATAACTCCAAAATTAAGGTTAAACAAGAACCATAAGTTTAAAGAAGTAAAAACAAAAAACATCTGAAGAAGCAGGGTATCAATCATCTCTGTGGACTTTAGTATCTGGAATTTAGTTCATTGACTATTCCACATGGTGGCAGTAGTATAGTATGGAATAGGAGGAATGAAACCATTTACAATTCCAAGTGGAAAGTTGTGTACACAAAAGTTCTTTTAAATTTAACCAATACATTATGTATATGCACTATACAATATGTAATGTGAAAGTTTATGAAATCAGTGAAGTTAAAATTCTTATGTAATTAGCTAAAATGTACAAAGAAAAAACAAGTTCAACAATGGTGTGGTGCTAGGGAATGAAATTTTTTTATATTGATTTTTTACTGTCAAACAAAGAATGTGTGTAAGTCACTACAATAGATCCTAAGTTTTGAATGACTTATATTAAACTTTTTCTCAACTGAATATATATTTATAAGATCACTATAGAAAGCTCTAAGATCTATATAATCCATAAAATCATTAAATACCTATGTGCATATGTGTTTGTGTGTGTGTATATATACATACATATACGTAAACCCAAGATAAAATAATCTTGGGTATATTAGATTGCGTAAATATTGTAATGGTAAAGCAGTTGTATAAATCATAAAGAAGGTTGCATTTGCAATTAGGATTTTAGTAAACACTTGGAATAAAATTTCAGGAAAATAATGTCTTTAAAAATCTCTACGACAAGGCAAATGAAAATTGAGAAAAGGGGTACAAATTATACATTGATGACATGGGAATGATTCAGTTAGTTAATGCAGCTTACATTTGAGTAGCCAAGAACCTATGCAAGAAAAAGAACAAAGAGGTTTAAAAAAGAGTTTGGCGTGTTTCAAAAATTATAATTAAAGCTGACAGAATGTGCACTACCCCAGCCCTGATCCCAAATACCTTAATTTTGACAACCTCTGAGGGGTCCATGTAAGCAAACACATAGAAGTTAAGTGAAACTTTTATAGCAAAATAAATAAAGCAACAAGCTTTTTTTTTGGGGGGGGGGGGCCTAGTGTTTATTTGGACTATTTGAATGATAACATCAGTCAAATAATCATACGTGTGGATCTGAGTGTAGCCTCAATGTTATTAGAAGTGCTTGCCTTTCTGAGACATAGATATAAGATTCATATAGTCTTACTTGTTTATTTTTTTACTGAAAAGTATTTTATGAAAAATGTTTTACTAGATGATTGTTGTGGTAACAGGAACTTCTAGGCAAAGCCATGCTTCCGTTGAAAATTTGAGGTATGGGTTCAAATGTTAGTTATGAGGGAGATCCCCCAGTGCTTTCTGGAGCATCTGGACTTTTTCCCTGACTTGAATTCATTTGATGATTGTTTAGGGTATGGCATTTAAATTGAATTATCAGTTAGGGTGGTCAACCTGCTTATAAAAATATTTCCATTTAGAAGCTCAACTCTGTAAGCAGTAACCCTACATTGAAATGTATAGACAGACCCAAAAATGACCTAACTGATGAATTAAAGAAAATGAAACCATTGCATTTTGATTGGGAATTCCTGGAGAGAAAGATTGAGAGAGAGAAAAAAACCAACTTCTGTCATTCACTTAGAAACAATTATTTATTCTTACAGTTTGAAGTATTTAAAGCTCGGGTTATGTTCACCATGTGGCCTCTTACATAACCAGCTAAGGCAAACCTGGATGATGTAAGAGTGGCTCACCTAAAACCTTACAAATGAAATAGCAACATCCCTGATGTACGTTTTGGGGGCAGGGATTGTTATAATGTGATCTGTGTGGCCAAGACCAGTGAAAGAACAGAGAACAGATGTGAAATCTCTTTTGAGATTTGTACTCTGAAATCATGTGCAACAGTTAAAAGATACAAAACAATTAGAAAATGTCCATTCAAATAGTCAGTCAACATGAATTAGGGAAAAGCTCTTAACATAGTTCAAACTGGAATTTGAACTCAAGGAAAAGTGATTTTCTGCATGTCTATTTTTAGAAGTAGCTAAAATGTTGAGCTGAGAGTATTGGTTTACTTAGATTACTAAATTAGTAAAAATCAATATATATGTAAAAATAATTTTATTAAGTATAGGTTGACCTCATGGAATTTACCTTTTATACTTTCACACTATTATTTAAATTCAATGTCTTTCAATAAATACTTAAATTATAAAAACTCTCAATTGATTTTAAAATATTTGCATACTTTATAGCATGTTAGGAACAGTCAATATTTTGATTATATTTAAAAATCCTAGGAGCTTAGCATATCTATTTATATGTGTCAGCCAACTTTTATAGACAATAAGTAATATACTAACAACATAATCATATGTGTGCATCCTAAATATTTCCATGGTGAAAACCACCACAAAGTTTAATTGTGTTAAGCAACTTTGAAGTACAATGACCTTTCTGAATACTTTTTCATTACTACATACCTATGGAATAGGGAAATAAGCTTTTTTTGCAGTGACTAGCTATGTAGATAACATATATAACCAGGTGAGACAGGTGAAGTGAGGTTGGACCTCAAAGATGTATTTTCTTTTTTCTTTCTTTCTTTCTTTTTTCTTTTTTTGAAATGGAGTTTCGCTCTTGTTGCCCAAGCTGGAGTGCAATGGCACAATTTCAGCTCACTGTAACCTCCGCCTCCCTGGTTCAAGCAATTCTGCCTCAGCCTCCCGCGTAGCTGGGATTACAGGTGCACACCATAAGGCCCGGCTAATTTTTTGTATTTTTAGTACAAACGGGGTTTCACCATGTTAGCCAGGATGGTCTCGAACTCCTGACCTCAGGTGATCTGCCCGCCTCGGCCTCCCGAAGTGCTGGGATTACAAGCGTGAGCCACTGCGCCTGGCCATGAAAGATGTACTTTCTATGAATGAAACATTAGTCATGCTCCTGCCTGAGGATTGGAATATGCAACATGACACTCAGGTACAAATTTAAATGTAGCAACTGGAGTCTGTGTTTACAGTAGGTTTTGTGATTTTCCTCTGGTCTCTTTCTGAAGGCTTTACTGGCCTCAGTTTTTCTTGTCATATCATTCAACTGGAAAGCACTCTTTTCAATAGAAATTTTAGCTGTTTCATTTTGCCATTGAATTAAATTTTATTCAGCCTAATGAATACCTATTTTTCAATTCATCCAGGTACGTGTATTCACGTTTTCAGTTGGTCAACACAATTATGACAGAGGACCTATTCAGTGGATGGCCTGTGAAAACAAAGGTAACAAATCTGTTTTCTTCTAATAAATTAGAAGAAAAACTATTTTGGTAGTTGTTATTAGGTGTACTTATTTAAAATAAGCTAAAATTGTAGCTAACTTTTATAGGAATCAGACAAGAGTAAGATTCTGAACATGTTTTTATAGAGAAAACACATACAAATTTTGACATTGGCATTACATTATATGAAAATTCTGATATCTGATTATATTTCCACATTCATAAAATAATGTATTACACTGAATTATACTGAATGATATATATCAGATATAATCTTACTGAAAAATTAGGAATGAAATAATATCTGAATTTCATAAAGCTTAAATATGAGAGTATGACATACATATTTTTTTCTCTGAGTGGTTTAATTACTGTTTTTGAAAAATCTTATACATTCCAGGATAATTCAAATATTGTGCAGTGAGCTCATATTTTCACTCAGAAAGAATGATGTTACTGAGAAAAACATATGTTAATTTGAAAAATGAACTGTGATACCATGGCAACAAAAAGAACCTAATTTTTTTCTGAAAGTTATATTTAGGCAAAGATTTTATATAAATATAATAATTATCCGTCATGCATCTTTAATAATTTATCCAATGAAAAAATATTTTTAATGATACCATGTTTCCTATTCCTTCATAGAAGAATACCTATTTTATAGTAACTAAGAAATGTAATGAAATTTTTCACAAAGCCTGTGTGTTTGTTGTGAAGATTCATTAACCATTCTTAATTTTGATATTTCAGTATTAGCTCAATTTTGAAGTGAAATATATTGTTTTCAAAATACTCTTTATAAAATATTTATAAAATAAAATAATTTTGTGGCCCTTTATTATAAAGTAACATTTATGTATAAAAACATATATGTATATTTCAGGTTATTATTATGAAATTCCTTCCATTGGTGCAATAAGAATCAATACTCAGGTATGATTATTTAAAACTTGTTTAAATTATTTTTTTCAAGTAAAAGATATTTTTCTGGTTTAAATATGCTCAATATGGAGAAAATTAGCAAGAATGAAAAGATCTATAATATTACACCTATATTAAAATACTGAGTATCTTGGTGATACATTGGTTTTATTTCATTAACATTGCAAGTGTTTTCAAATACCCAAAACTCAGGTTAATAAAATGAGTATATTGTTATTTTCAGATGTTACAAACATCATAGAAAATAAATAAAATCAAATTTTCTAAAAATACATTTCATGTAATTTGAACTTGAGTCTACTGCAAATAATTTTTAAAAGTTTCTTCAAATTGTAGGTACTGTGTATAAAATTAAACACTAATTATGCTGGACAAATTGTACAGGGACCTAGTTGGAACTTAAATACCTCCCAAAAAACCCCTGTGGATCTATTTATCGATCTAAAATAAAGTTACAACAAGGAGATGATTTTTCTAACATCATTCACTTGAAAACATGCCTGTTAAATAACTTTTTGTAGAATGTAGTAATTAAGTTAATTTAAATATTTATTCTTTTTAAATAATCATAAATTACTATGAAAATTGCTACTCCTTTTTAAACATAGCTGAAGATCTACAAAATAAAGTCAAAATTTAGCATAAATAACATGGCATTTGTGGACGTGAATACTGAATACATTGAATGTTGAAATGAAACAGCAGCTGCATTTGAGTCTGATGTCTAGATTTGGCACAGTATTTCCTTTATTTTTTGATGTGTTTAAATGTAGTTTTGAATTTCAGCCAAACAATCTGTGATATGAAAGAAAGTATGTGGCTGCTGTATGATTTTAAATTTGTGCAATTCCACGCAGTAAATCACAGAGCCTTAAATAGTTTAGATTAACATGAAACAATTCACAGGGAACGTATTTCACTTACTGGCTGTAACACAGAAAAACAATGCTCTGATTGTTACTAGAAAAAAACTGGGGTAGATATATTGTATAAATAATGTAAGTCAAATATTGTTCATTCAAAATAACATAGCCATACCACTTATGGAGTACCCAAAATAGAAATTAACTGATATATATATTCAGTCTCAATAATTTTGATTCTATATTCATTTTTAACTCTAGAATATTTTTTCTCTGTAATTTTTATTTCAACACAGCATTCCTAGCTTTAACCACAACTTTTTTTTCCCCCATAAACAGGAATATTTGGATGTTTTGGGAAGACCAATGGTTTTAGCAGGAGACAAAGCTAAGCAAGTCCAATGGACAAATGTGTACCTGGATGCATTGGTAAGAGGTTGAGCTATTCAGTCAAAGACTGCCATAACAAAAGCACACAGATGATTTCTACTTCTTTCTGATGATGTCTCTGTTTTCCTTTTCATTAAACCCTCCCCAAAATTTCTTCTATCACAGACTTCTTTCCTAGAATTTATATAATTTACATAAAAACATAGACTTGTATGTAGTAGAAAACTACAAATGCAAAGTGTTAGCTTATTGTCTACTTGATCCCTTCATTGGGAATGTAGAATTTCCAACCTGGAATGTTGAATACATGGGCATTTCAATAAGTTTTTAAATTGTTAATGTAAAAAAAAAGATGAAAGTCTTTGTGAATTAGAATCTATTTTTGCAGAGTTTGAACAATAATTTTGAAGAAAGTATTTTTAAAGTAGAGGAGCTAGTAGAAGCATGTCTAGCCTCCACAGCTATAGCTGGATCTGCTAAAACTCAGGAGTACATGCGATTAGATAGGCAAAAACTTTACCTTATACTGAAATCATCACAAACTTCTTCATGTATTAATATAATCTTTTGTGCTAGATTCAAACTCATACTTTTTATGGAAATACGTCATTGAGGTGATCAAATCTGGTGTGAAATAACAAACATGTTAAATTGTCCATTGCACAATTGACATTTTAGTAAAGATATGTCATTATATTTAAAAGCAGTGGTTCTCAACAAGGGGGTCTTTTTGCCCCTCACAGTTCATTTGGAAAAAATCTGCAGACATTTTTGATTGTCATGGCTTGAGGGGAGGGGTTGCTACTGGCATCTAGAGCAAGCTTGTCCAACCTGTGGTCCAGGATGGCTTTGAATGCAGCCCAACACAAACTTGTACACTTTCTTAAAACATTATGATTTTTTTTTGCTTTTTAAAAAATCTCAACTATTGTTAGTATTAGGGTATTTTAGGTGTGGCCCAAGACAATTCATCTTCTCTCAGTGTGGCCCAGGGAAGCCAAAAGATTGGACACCCCTGAGTGGACAGAGGCCAGGCACGCTGTTAAACATCCTATAATGCAGAGGAAAACGCCTACCACACACAACAAAGTATTTTCCCTCCAAAAATGTCAATAGGGCCAAAGTTGAAAATCTTTTAAATGTAATTTTACTTTCCTGACATGAAAGTTATAAATAATAATCATCACACTTAAGCTTTATTCTTATGTTTAGTCTTAATGAGAAGAATTTATGAATAATTTACTAAAATAATATATTTGGAGAGAATCAAAATAATAAGACCTGAAAATAAATGCTGATTCAGTAACCCTTTTCCCTACTTGGAGTTCAGTGATATGTTCTTACTACTTTTCCAAATGTAATGATGAACCCATAGGGCAAAATGCAGTCCATTTAGAATTACTTATCATTTGGTTTTTAGAAAATAAACATATACAGGAAGTTAGAAGAAAAATAGGCACTATTAACAGCAGCCTTGCACGCTAAGGAAGATAAAATGAAGCTTGCTTACCTCAAGCCCTAGCTTAAAATTACTGTCCAGTGTTCCTTTTAGACATCACATATTTACTTAAGGTCACATAGTGATCCAAAGCTGTGGTCAAAATGTTGCACTTTTCAAATCCATCACAGGACAGTGTATGATAGGAGGAGTCAATAATTATGCCCTGGTGTGTTTCCTTTGACTGGAAGTTCATTAGCCAGCATGTCTGCATTGCTGGTAAGGTTCTTACTGATAGCACAAATGACATTAGGAGGAAATGTTGGTTCTAAATGTGCTGTGCTATAAGCTGAAACTGAATGTAAAAAAAAAAAAAAAGGAACACGTGAATTTGCTATTCATTGGACACATATAGCATTATTTTTACTGGTTTGAAGATGATAAAGTGATCCTCTTATATTCCTAGTTATTTGTTTATAATCTCTCCACCCAGCAGATTAAAAATATATGTTGGTCAAAAATAAACAGTTGTATTAAAAAGGAAAAGGTAAATATATTTCAAAACCAAATATGGATATAATGAGAAAAAGAATTCTGACTTCAAAATGAAGCCAATATTGGGGGCAAAGTGGGTTGTGGTTAAGAAAATGGAGACATTTTAGCTGATCATATTAGTGTAAGATTTTTGCAATTGGTGGTGAAAAGTGAAACCATAAAAATGGGGTATAGCATAAAAGTTGGGGAAGCACTGAGTATATCAAAAAAATGATACCTTGGTCATTTTTGGTAATAAGGGGAGATTAGGACAACATTGTGGAGAGTTCATTTTAATTAGGAGACAAAGTGAAGCTCTTTATAAAAAGAGATATGACAAGAGTTGGGCTCTAGAAAATATTTTTAAAATTCCAGGGTAGAGAAATCTTGTTTTATTTCTCTCTTATTTTCTAGAGACATGTGCAGTACTCAGGAGTAGAGTACAAGTTTTTGGTCTGCTTAATAAATGAGAAAAAAATTCAAGTTGGGCCCCAATGAGTTCATTCATAATTATCTTAAATCCAATATGTTAGTAATCTAGTAACTCACTTTAGGCTACATTTTACCATTTTTAGAAGCAAATTATGGTATGCAGTATAAATGCAAAAGTAATGCAAAGGAAATGATTACATCCATATCTACCTTGTCTTAAACCATGGTAGCATTTTTAAAACCATGCATATAGATTATAGCTCTAATAGACCACCAAATCTTTACGAAATTATCTTTTGGATACCAGTTTTACGAATTAATCTATAGCCTGACTTTATTGAGGTGGGAGGTTTTCATTGGAAGCATTAATTTATATAATTAAGGATGTTTCATTGTCTAATGTTCTTGGTTAGGACTTTATAAGCGCCAACATGTATCTATCACTGTATGAGTCTGTTCTCACACTGCTGTGAAGAAATCCCCAAGACTGAGTACTTTATAAAGAAAAAAGGTTTAATTGACTCACAGTTCCATGTGGCTGGGGAGGCCTCAGGAAACTTAAAATCATGGCGGAAAGCATCTCTTCGCCGGGCAGCAGGAGAGAGAATAAGTGTTGAGCGAAGGGGAAAGCCACTTAAAAACCATCAGACCTCGTGAGAAATTACTCACTATCACGAGAATAACATGGGGGAAACCGTACCATGGTTCAATTACCTCTGGATCTCTCCCACAACACGTGGGGATTATGGGAACTACAAGTGAAGATGAGATTTGTGTGGGAACACAGCCAAACCATATCAATCATCGTGCACCCAAATATGTATGGTTGTTTCCTTAGTTTTATTTGCTGCAAATAATTTGGTATTTTGGTCTGCTGGAAGCTTCTCTATTATTGTCTCTCCTCCCTAATTCATTCATATTCCCATTGAATTTGGGCCTCCTATGTGCACAATTATGAACCACAACCTGATACCACAACATTTGCTCCCTGATATTAATAAATATTTTTAATGTTCTAGTGAATAATTATTCCAAATCCAACTTTATAAACTCGGTTCTGATTCCAGAACTCTGTTCTGAGTTCTTGAGATTTGGATTTGGAATCACTATTCATGAGAAGATTAATAATAATTTCTCATTTTAGCAAATTCAAAATTTCAAACAATAAAAATTATTTTAAAGAGTGATTTTGTTAAACGTAGTTTTGACATGAAATGGTTAAAATTATAGTGGATATAGATGTCAGTAACAAAAGCAAACTCTGACTTGAAAATCAGTTTATTTTGACTAATCTGTATGGATTCATTTAATATATTAAATTATGTGCTGATTAATAGGATGGCATTAGTTCTACTATGTTAAACTCTTCAGACTAGACTTTTATATTTGATGCTTGCAGTTGTCTTTTCTTCATAATTTTACTTGTCAAAAAGTACTGCTTATTTTGGGGTCTACTTAGAAAAGTAGTATTGCTTCTGAAGAGCGTAACATTTACTTAGAATATCCCAGATATGCAGTATCAATAGAATGTTTCTTTTATTTATCATGTTATTCAACTGCACATTTTTCATTTAGCATGAAGTCTTTGGCTTAGGGCATAAAAAATTAAGAATAAGGCTACAAAAAGGGAAGCTAAATAATCACTTAAAATAATATTTTATTATCACTCTGCTTATGGAGGCCCTGATATTAGGTGAACTATCGCTATGAAAAAGGGGGAGGACACAGGGTTACTGAAATGCATGGAGGCTGTTGACTATTTGTGTAAGCTGATTATTTTTGAAGTTATCTTAGAGGATTATTTTAAATGTTGCATGCTTCAGTAGGTGCCTAGTAGGTCCTAATTATTTCCAAGATATTTTCCTTGATATTTTAAAAATAAATTTTAATAGATATTCAAAATGAGTTACTAGTTTTTGTGGCTCTTTATAAAGTAACTATAAAATGCAATCTCAGATATCAAAGGTTAATGCACTCTGACAAAGCTTAAATTGTAATTTTAATTTGCCCTTTCTCTCTGAATCTATTTTTAGGAACTGGGACTTGTCATTACTGGAACTCTTCCGGTCTTCAACATAACCGGCCAATTTGAAAATAAGACAAACTTAAAGGTTAAAAGTTAATTGATAAAATTAATAATAATAAATGACAAACTGTGACGTTGAAGCTCAACATGGATAAGATATTTCCATAAGAAAATACATGCAGTGTAATTGTCTTGTGAGGCCAGAGGTCAAAGGCAACAGCTGCCTATGCGATAACCACCTGGGAAAAAGGAAATGCAGGTCAAACTCTCTGTTGCCCTAGAGCCAAGATTCAACTTAACTCCTCTTAACTATGACCTGATGAGAACACAGAGTCAGACTCTGGGAGTAATTATATGATAAATGGACAGTAATATTGTGTGCACATTTTAAGAATCCATCTGAGATATTAATGGAGTTTAGAAAGAAAAATCCAAAGACCAAAAGCATGGCGATGTTTGTATCAGGTGTACATTGGTATATTAAATCATTCCTCCCCAACTCCCAAACAATAGCTTTTTAAAAATTATCTTGTAACTTAAGGATCTGATTTAAATTAATATTTCTCTTTTTTTTTCTATTTTTAGGATACAGGAAGAATAATTTCATAGAATGCTTAATTTTTATAGCACTGGTTTTTTGTCAATGCAGTAAAATGCCTATTTAAAAGTTCTAAAAATTATTTATCTTGTACTTATTATTTGTTAAATGCTTTTGATTTTAAATAGGATTGCATTCCAATTTTTTAGCTTGATTCAGAAGGAATTTGAGAGTTTGAAGTTAAGACTTTTTTAATACTAGAAACTGATTTTATAATGTAGGTGATATACTTGATTTGAGTGGATATTTATTTCCAGTTTATGGTTTCATGACGTCTGTTGCACTTAAGCATTGTTTGATCAGTTATTATATATCTCAGTTGAACTCCTTATTTTAATAAGGTGGCCGTAGAAAACAGTTATTTCTCTTTGGGGGCCCATTACCATTCTTAACTATCTGCAGGTTCTAAATATTGTAACTCATAAAAGAGTAACTCTCACTTTCTCATACGTGTTCACAGATCTCACTGTGAACTAAGAGATTGCTTCAGTTGGGAAGTTTTTGCTCAGACTAGGATTGGTTCATGGAAAAGAGCATAGTTGTTGATACAACTTTCTTACTCTATCTGTGCCTACACAAGGTTTAAATGTTTTTGTAATTACTAGATTTTATAATTTTTTGCTTATTATTTTATAATTTATATAATTCCATTTGAAACAACAATTTTGGACTCAAAATTTTAACACAATTTCCATCTTTATGTCCCATAGAAGATTATGATAGCAGTTTGCCACAAGCCTCCTCTACTTGCACCTAAAACTATGATGCCTGTTGCTTGGTATATAGAAGTTATTAGCAGTGACTAGAAATAGTGTTTTGAGGATTTTATCACCAATATGGTCACATACTTTTAGGATAGTTACATACACAGGAACTATCTGCAGCAAAAATCCAATGTGTTCTTATTCTATATTGTATAATCTTTAAGCTGGACATTCTTGTGGTTTCTTAATTATAGTAAACCATAAAGTCAATCTAAACTCACATATATAGACACACAGCTATAAGGGCTGACCGTACAATAGCAGTGAAAATAAATATTAGAAGAAAAGGGTACAAGAAGTGTCAAACACTTTTATTTATCCTTTATATATTTTAGCCTCAATTATCTAGATTTTCTTTGCTAAGTTAAATGATAATGATGATAAAGTTGTGGGAAACAAAGCTGAGAATCCTTGTAAATTGACACTAAGAGTGCTTCACCCTATATATACATTTAAACTAATGTGGAATATAACCATAATGCAAGCAAAAGATGATCATATGATAATTGTGTAAAAATATGTAAATTTTTGACATAAAATGCCATTTTTGCTCTCTTATTATAGAACCAGCTGATTCTTGGTGTGATGGGAGTAGATGTGTCTTTGGAAGATATTAAAAGATTGACACCACGTTTTACAGTAAGATGAAATTTGCTCTTTTGATACCCTTTCTAGTTTAGAACTCTGTACTAACTTAGCTTGGCACTTAGGTAATTCTCAAAAATTATGGGCAGTTATCTTAGCAAAGGAACTAAATGGTTAAAAGCATCTCTAAAATAAAATGGTTCCATGTTATCTTTCAACATGCTATACAATGTGTATTTAATACATTATGTATTTAAAAGAATATAGATTTCTAATTGTGACTCAGGCATATCCAAGCTTATTTTTTTTTTCTTTTCCAGCTGTGCCCCAATGGGTATTACTTTGCAATCGATCCTAATGGTTATGTTTTATTACATCCAAATCTTCAGCCAAAGGTCAGTATATAATTTGTTTACAGTGATTAGTGTTTTGTAGAATTAATGATTAATGTTCTTAATAGGATTGTTGTTTTAAAATTTACCGTATAACACTAAATATCAAAGTACAGTCTCTAATGCGTCTCTCTTCTTAGATGACAAGGACCACACATTATACTATATGAAAGTGTGAAAGCAGTTTTCATTTTCTGTTACCAATTTAGCTGCAATATTTTTATCTCAAAGACAGCCATTATCACCCACTGAGCCTCAATTTCATGCATCCCACTTCTGACTTTGATTTTAAGGCTGTAAGATAAGGATATTGCTCCAGACAGGAGTGTGAACCTGATAAATATTAGTAATGTTTATCTATGTCCAGGCCACATTTTCTATTGCCCTTCTCTTCTAGTAATTAACTCTGCTTTCCATCTCCCAGAATGGTTTTCCTTTTACTTTAGGACAGGCCTGTAAACAGATGTAAGAGATTGTATAAGTAAAATTCATGTGATGGGCTTCAGAAATGGGAAGTATTTATTAATCAGCAAGTTAATCTGAAAGAGATAAAATGCCATCGATGAACCATATTATCCTAATTTTTATGCCTATTTTCTCAAGGTACAAGATATTTTCATAAATTACCTTGTACAACTCATTTCGCTCTTCATGAACTGCTTCACAGGGCATTAATAGCAAAATTTATTTAGACGTCTTATAATTGTAACTTTAGAAGCATCCTTTTAGTTATTGTTACACTTTGAAGATAATGTCGAAGATCCTTTAAACCATGCAGACTTATGCATACTACTTCTTTCTCCCGAGTCATGGATAGTTAATGTTAGTCATATATTAGAATATACCACAAGTGTGTGAACATACACACACAAAAACTTGTGTCATTTAAATATGGTTCAAATCCGTAAGAGAACTATTGATATTGAATGCAAAAATACATTAAATGTAATATATTAATTATATATTTTAATACATTAAATAATATTACATTTTATAACTAATGTCTATTTTAGTTTATCTGACTTTGGAATGTATTTCCATATCAAATTCATCACATAATTACTTGTAGCACGTGTAGCTGTTGATCACCCTAGTTATGCTTAAATGTGTTGTTTTAATATAAATGTTGCATAAGTACTTTTTCATATTATTATTAAACTACCACAGCTCTTTAAAAGCATATCCTGTTAAATTCCTCTTAAAAGAGTAATTTATGTTTGGCTAATCATCCTATGATTTTGCTATAGCTTGAAAACTTTTTATATCTTAAATTTTTTTATAATTTTGAAGTATTATTGTTTGGGCTTTGTATATCCAGTGTATTTTCAATTAAATTCCCCTAACTAAAGTAATTCAAAAGGAATAAAAGTGTAATGTGGGCTGGGCGTGGTGGCTCATGCCTGTAATCTCAGCACTTTGGGAGGCCCAGGCGGGCAGATCACCTGAGGGCAGGAGTTGGAGACCAGCCTGGCCAACATGGTGAAACCCTGTCTCTACTAAAAATACAAAATTAGCCGGCTGTGGTGGCACATGCCTATAATCCCAGCTATTTGGGAGGCTGAGTCAGGGAGAATCTCTTGAACCCAGGAGGCGGAGGTTGCAGTGAGCCGAGACCACGCCATTGCACTCCAGCCTGGGCAACAAGAGCGAAACTGCATCTCAAAAAAAAAAAAAAAAAAGTAATGTGATGAAGGGTGTGAAGGATCTCTACTTTTATGATTATAAGCCTTAACCCTTACCCAAAGGAACTAACATATAGACAGAAGAATAAGTACGATAATGCATATATGATTGATATATATATATATATAAATCTACCATCTAAGGGCTGTAACAATTTAGGCGGTTTTCATAGTGAAAGAGAAGTAATAATTTGAAGTTTTTTTTCCTTTTCTACATTCTTCTACTAATAACCAGTATTTATGTAGAAAATATTACTATTTGAATGACATTAACCTATATTTGGCTCGTATTTGAAATAATTCACTAAAATTTATAATATTACAGAGAAAACAAATTCTTTAGCAACTTCATTAAAGCCCAATTGATATTTTTCTTCCATATTATAAATTAGCTTTGCATATCTTTATGTTTGGATTTTATTAAAGCAAATATTAATATGTAACCGAAAGACATTTCCAAAAATACTATTTCAGAACACCATGAAAAAGAAATTATTCTGAACATCAATTTATTCTTTATTTCTGAAATTCATGCTTATGAATTCTCATCATTAATTCAGTAAATATTATGATTTCCATTTTGTGGCTAAAGGAGCACGCTATACAGATTGATACAAGACCTCATAAAAGGATGATATAGTATAAGATAATTGCTTTAGAAATCAACAAATACAAAGGAACGTATGGTAACAGTATACTAACAAAATCTTAATTATTTTATCAGAAATTCATTAATACAAGTGAAGAAAAATAATGCTATATCTATAGCAGCCATTATTATTTAACAAGGTGAAAGTCTAATGTTATGCAAGTATTCCTTTTTTTTTTTGTAGAAGATGAGCGTTCTTTAAAAGCCCCCAGAATATCATAAAATAGCTATGGACTTTTCACATATTTAATTTTTTAAGGATTCATAACATTTTCTCAATGTGTACTTTTACCAGCATGACCACATTTTGACGTATGTTGAATTATGTATTCTGCTTTATTCCAAAATGGATTTTAACTTTCTTCCGTTTTGTGTCATTGAAGTAGCCAGGTTAGGTCTACTTAATTAGATATCTCATTTTGTTCAATTCTAAGAAATATGTATTGTATAGGAAATTGTGCATAATCTATGTTTGAGAAGTTAATATTTAAAATAAATCTACACTGTTAATGGTTACATTCTCTATTAGTTTCATAGATATAACATTTGGTATCACTTCAGAAAACAAAGGCACAAATATGAAACGTTAAAACTTTTTAATATCGTATAATTTTCTTAGTTCATTCAGGCTGCTATAACAAAATACTATAGACTGGGTGGCTTATAAACAGAATTTAGTAACTCACAGTTCTGAAGACTGAGAAGTTAAAGATGAAGGCTTGGACAGATTGGTGTTCTGTAAGGGCTTGCCTCCCTCTAGACAGCCATCTTCTCACTCTAACCTCACATGGAGGAGAAGGGGTGAGACGTGTCTCTCTCTAGGGCCTCTTTTACAAGGGCACCAGTCTCATTCATGAGGGACCCACCAACCAAGACCTAATCACCTCCCAAAAGCCTTTGGATACCATCATCTCTGGAGATGAGGATTTCAACATATGAATTGAGGGATGGACATTAAAAATGTTTATATTTGGGTCAATTTTTTGAGAAAATTGTTATTTCTCTCTCTCTCTCTCTCTTTTTTTTTTTTTTTTTTTTTTGTCAAATCAATGGAAAAGTAATCTGGGACAAACAACCATTTTTCCCACTTCCCAAATATGTACTTTTCTAGAAAAAGAAAAATAATAGTCATTTTTCTTAAAAATGTAACAGTTTTTATTCATTGAAGTTATTTTTACATTTTTATTTTATTGACTCATGAACTCCATACCTACCAAATATTTTGAATTCTATCATTTAGACCTTTTTGCAATCAAGGAAATATCTGGCGAAAATTGATAGGATAGAACCCGTACCTATGTTGACATGTAGTATGATGAATTACCATTTTTCTGTTGCTTCAGCCTATTGGTGTAGGTATACCAACAATTAATTTAAGAAAAAGGAGACCCAATATCCAGGTAACTGTGAATGAAGGTAGCCTTAACAGTGCTTTCAAATTTGCTAAATCCAAGTTGAGATTAAGCTTCTGTTCTTAAAGCTTATAATTAAAGCTGCCTTTCCTGACATCAAGCTTCCAGAGCATGAAATGAGATGAGCATCATTTCTTAATAAGCTGGAGCAAAAATGTTATTAATGATGGTAGAGGGTGTGTATTGGCTAACCAAAGATTGCAAAGTCAATTATGGAATCAAGTTAATAATCAGAGAAATCATAACGAGATGGCTTCTAAAAATAAATTTGTTATTAAAATTGTAAAATTAATGTCAAATTCATGTGATCCTAACAGTTTGCTTGTAAATTGACTTCTACATGGAAATAAAATACAATTCCTATGTGACAGTTTCCATAAGCCACAGATTTTAAGCCAAAATTTCTAAAAAGTGTAATTTTGGGTTAGAAGTTAAAGAAATTTCCCTTAGCTAATTAAAAATGTACCAAAGTGCAAATAAGTAGTGAATTTTTATTACCTGGTAAACTCATTGCGAAAGCTTTTCCTTTTGGCAACAAAACTTCAGTTATCATATGTATGCAATATTTCTAAATGCACAGTAAAACTATTAATAATCAACATAAAAGGATACTTCCTGTAGCTTAGCAAGAGAATTTCAGAATTTCAAAGCATGTTCAACATTATTTAAGATTGTGTAGGTAAGCCTACCATTTCTTTGAAAAAGTTGGTGACATTAAGGCCGGCCACGGTGGCTCATGCCTATAATCCCAACACTTTGGGAGGCCGAGGAGGGCCGATCACAAGGTCAGGAGTTTGAGACCAGCCAGGCCAACATAGTGAAACCCTGCCTCTACTTAAAAAAAAAAAAAAAAAAAAAAAAAAAAAAGAAAGAAAAATTAGTTAGGCATGGTAGTACATGCCTGTAGTCCCAGCCACTCAAGAAGCTGAGGCAGGAGAATCGCTTGGACCCAGTAGGCAGAGGTTGCAGTGAGCCAAGATTGTGCCACTGCCTCCAGGCTGGGTGACAGAGCGAGACCCCGTCTCAAAAAAAAAATGAGTAAGTAAATAAGTTGGTGACATTAAAATGAAGAGGTAATGTGTTATTAAGAGATGGATAAGCTGTGAGTTAGTAGAATTGAGTGCTCGTTTGGTTCTGAAAGCCAACACTGTGTTCTTGAGCACTCCACTAAATCCTGTAGTGTTTAATTTTCTTCATCTGAAAAGCAGGAGAATTGAACTAGTCACTAGTTTCCATCCTACACAGTATATTCACCTAGGAAATTAAATATATATATGTCAGTCCCCTGCCTCATCCTCTGAAAATTCTGATTTAATTTGGCAGTGATGGGACCAGGCCTCTACATAGTTTTTGTTTTGTTTTGTTTATTTATTTATTTATTTTCTGAGATGGATCTCACTCTGTCACTAGGCTGGAGTGCAGTGGCGCGATCTCGGCTTACTGCAACCTCTCCCTCCTGGGTTCATATGATGCTCCTGCCTCAGCCTCCCGAGTAGCTGGGATTACAGGTGCTGGCCACCATGCCCATCTAATTTTTGTATTTTTAGTAGAGACGGGGTTTCATTATGTTGGCCAGGATGGTCTTGATCTCCTGACCTCGTGATCCACCTGCCTTGGCCTCCCAAAGTGCTGGGATTACAGGTGTGAGCCACTGTGTCCAGCCTCTAAATAGTTTTTAAAGCTCCCCATGGAGGTCTAAAGTGCAGAGCCACTGCCCTAGTTGAGAAACTTTAGCTCCCTTCCAGTGCTAGAATTTTAGAACAAACTGAATTTCCTATTGTTGCATATGAAAGTCTTCATATCTTTTATAATTCCTATAAAGTTTAAAATTATGTTTATGCCTTTCTTGATATAGTAAATTGTTTTGTTACTGTCCTTGCATGTTTCTTTTTATGTATTATCTTATACTTTTGCAGTCATGTGCATTTTAGTGAATTTTTGTTTTTGCAGCAGCCTCAAATATTGCATGTAACTCTTACCATTATAATTAAAAAATAAACAACCTGAAAATGGTCTGTTTTATTTTTGTTTTCATTCTAAGAAAACTCTAAATGGCAAACTAGCAACCACACAAGACTCCTCAATTTGAAGGCTATTTTTGAACTAAGTAGCATTTGTAATACTATCTAGTAATTATTTCAATTTAAAATTTGTTAACATTTCATTCTTTCGTTTCCACAAATGGTGTGGTATTTATTTCCATTGATAACCAAATTTTGCAAATGAGAAATACTAGGTATTTTAATATCAGACAAAAACAATGGGTGTGCAGAGACTATATTCCAGTTCTTCAGCCTCTCTTGGTGCTTTCTTATTGAAAGATTATGCTTTCGAATTTTGTAGTCACCATGCCCGTGGTGAATCTTTTAAAAAATGGTCAGCTAGATTGCTATATTAAAAGTACAACTTATGCATTGAGATTTTTCTTTCATGATTTCATTTTCTTCTCTGTGTCTTTGTATGCTGGATTGGGACATGATCTTCATATTGCCAATTCTTCCTGATAATGCCTCCTCCATGCATGCTGTTTGGGTCTGGTCATGCTATGCATTATCCATTGCATGTAAGATAAATACTCTTATTTCTGTTTACTTTTTATTATTTTCATTATTTTGACTTTGTTTTGCAGTGAGTTTGTTAAAATTTTAATGCTGATATGATGGTGTTTGTGTGAAGACAATTTATTTCATGGGACATTAAATGGAGCAATTCTGAATAATGTTGTAAACTTTAGAGCATCCTTTTGTTAGGGGTTTTCTAGGTTTCATTTTTTAAACAAAGAAATTAGAAGAATTTTCAACATTGGCTTTTATTTTATTCTTTTAAAATATGCTACATTTCAAATGAGTATTTCCTTTTCAGGCAGTAAGATGTCATCAGTATCTTACCAATACTGGTCAGCATTTTCACCTTTGAAAAATTTAATACTTATTTTCAGTATTCTAGAATCTTCTGATTGTAGTGATAGAGTACTTAAGCAGTGAATTTTTTTTTCAATTGAAGTGCCAGACATGGCTATTTTTTAAAATTTGCCTTTAAGAATGTTCATTTATCAAAAACCATAGGAATCAAAAATTTTCATCTTTAGGTGGAATTACTCTTTGAAGGAAGGCATTTTTGTCAGTAAATACATGCCATGTATACTATGTCATTCAACATCTTGATAAGATATGCTTAATTTTAGTACATTTTTACTTACTGCAACTGCCTTGGGAAGTTTCTTCCTAAAACAGTGCTTAAAATGGTGATAATTTGAACATCTTTTGAAAGAGCCTGTGAGGCTTATATTATTAAAGTTTGAGTGACCTTTGCACTAATCCAGCATAGTTTGCATTTGTTACCAGTATCTAGTTATCAGATTTAGGTAATATTTTAATAAAAATTAAAAATTCAATTTCTAAAATTTTGCAATTATGAAATTACATATACCTATTATGATTTTATTGGTCTAGTAAGCTTTGAAATTTTAGTATGACATGTTACATTACGTAGGAAGTTATAGAGGAATTGACTGTATTTAGTTTATCAAATAGTTCAGTGAATCTTCATTTTGCAATTGAGACATTAAAATAATATCATATGAGGTAAATTTGCCAGAATAACAGTATCATTTTATATAATGATATGAATAAATAAGAATCTATCTTATTCCCCAGTGTTCTGTCTTTATTATTATACACCAGCAAGAAGAAGCAATAGGAAATAGTATTCATAGAACCCAGGGGTTATTATCCTAGTAAGACTTTAATTATAATAGCTAATCTTAAAATCTTTATGACAACCACAAATTTTAACTTCTACATTCTGATGTCATTTGAATTATTAAAATATAAAATTTCTTAGATTGAAATATATGAAGCAAACTTGCACCTTTTCTTTATATACTTTCAGAAGGAAGAACAGGTCCAATAGAATGTTTTACTTGGCAAGTGTAGACATAATTTTAAAACATTTTCTCATACACTTATTTTTTTACAAATTTTAAAAGTATGCTTACATGTTGCCATTGTTTTATTACCAAATAAGTTATCCAAATGGCTATATTTTGCCCCTTTCCCATGCTAATTAATGAAAAGAAAGTTGTGAATGGTTCTTCAAAAGTAATGTGCCCAAAGAGCTTGTGAATATAAATGCAGTATCAAATACAGCACTCAAAATGACACTGTCTTCACTTGGTTATTAATTAAGATTTCCTGCACTTAAAGCTCAATCTCTAGCTTTTATACATAAGCTATATATATATAAAATATATATGAAAGAAGATACCTTTATACAATTATTGTATCCTAGGTAAGTAATTTTTGCACAATTTCGTAAATACCCATTAAATTGTTTTATACACAGCATCATTGTATAATGTTACATGTACCTAATTATTATTGTTTTCTGTATAGAACCCCAAATCTCAGGAGCCAGTAACATTGGATTTCCTTGATGCAGAGTTAGAGAATGATATTAAAGTGGAGGTGAGTGGAATCAGTAAGACTAAACAATTCCTCAGGTCAGATGCTGGTATGCACTCATTCTACAAGTATCTGTTGAACGGCTACAATGTGTTAGCTTGTCTGTTTGATACTGTATACACAAAGATGAATGTTCTTTGTTATTAAAATTTTCTAGATCCTAAGTTTTCCTATCCAAAAGATCATATGAAAAGGAATAAATGTTTAAGTTGGGTTTGACCTTAGTCTTCTTTCTCTTCCTAAAGGTAGACATATTTTCACTATTCTAATACAAATGTATCTTGTAAACTTCAGTAAAAATCATAGAGATGGAGGATGTTGTTATAGTGTTGAAAAAAAAGTTGGAAGGAATCCAACCACCCAAACACATAAGGAATAGCATGAGTAGAAGCTGCCATGTTTGCCTTAATACATTTTACTTGGCAATCTATTTTATTTCAAAAGCAAAATTGCATATTTCCTCCTCTGAGAGAGTCTTCCATAATAATGAGAGTATTATATTAATAATAAAAATATTAGAAATATATAATAAATAACATTAAGTATATGATATATGTTAGTCATGGATTCTCAAAAGGCTTGGAAATAGGTATTTTTATTTCAAATTATAATATCTGTTGTACTGATGATACATTTGAGGTACAGAGAGGTCAAATAGTTTCTCTACAGTTCTTCAGCTAATAAGTAGCAGAACTTGGCTCTTGCATTCTAGATTACAGATTTTTAGGATTTTTCCAGATGGATTAACTTCCTTGCAAATGCCATCATGTTTCTTTTATAACTTGTCACAGTGCATTTCAATTGTAGAACAATAGAATTTAATGATTTATTATAATTACCCTAGACAGTGGCCTTGTGTTAGGGTGTTTAGGTGATTAATAATGTTTGTTGTAAAGTAATTGACATAATAAAGTAGGATAAAGTAATGGGGACAAGCTTGGTGTCTGGACTCTTACTCCAGTGAGTGACCAAAATGATCTTAGATTCTGCAAGCCTCAGTTTCTTCTAAATCAATCAGTAATAGTGATTGAATGAAATAATATATAGAAAGGACTTAGCAAAAGGCCTGGTTCATGGTAAAGTCTTTATTATTTTTGAGCTCCTCATAAGTGCACACTCAACTTACATTAGAAGCTGTTATCTACTCCTTCCTTTAAGACCCAAATATTTGAACTAAATTAGATACATCAAACATTTGTGTTCTTCAAATTCAAGTTATTCCTTTAATCACACCAAGTTTGTTTACTTATCATTTGCAGCTTCCCGAAGCCACATGTAAATCACTGGTTGAGTTATAAAAAATAAGTTGAGGAAACTTCTGAGAATTGCCAGTCGACTGGAATATTTAGTGGATAATGTAATCTTGCACTTTTTTTTTTTTTTTTTTTTTGAGGTGGAGTCTCGCTCTGTCGCCCAGGCTGGAGTGCAGTGGCGCAATCTCAGCTCACTGCAACCTCCACCTCCTGGGTTCATGCCATTCTCCTGCCTCAGCTTCCCAAGTAGCTGGGAATACAGGCGCCTGCCACCATGCCTGGCTAATTTTGGCATTTTTAGTAGAAATGGGGTTTCATCATTCTGGCTGGGCTGATCTCGAACTCTCAACCTCAGGCAATTTGCCCGCCTCAGCCTCCCAAAGTGCTGGAATTACAGGCATGAGCCACTGCACCTGGCCGACCTTGCACATTTTTAAGGATTTGGAGTATTCTACTGAAGGAGACTCAACTCTATTATTCTAAATCCAAACAGGTGTTTATAGTTTTCTCTGTCCTTTATTTAGATTTTTTTGGTACCCAGATATAAGAATTACAAACTAAAAAGTGTAAAGAGTCCTCTTAAAAATTTTTTTCTCACATGAAACTCATTGTGTAAGGCAGAAATTTGAAGCATTCCGTGTTATATGTAATTCTGTACATATACATTTCTATGTCTCAATGACTACTTTCCACTCCAATGTGGCTAGCCATAACATAATTGAACATTTTATTAATTACGTTTCAAAAACTACCAACAGGTTGAAAATATTTCATTAAGGGTGTTTTATTATTTTAAAATAATGTAAAATGACTATAATATGGTAACTTAAAAAAATTCCCTGAGAACAACTGCAGATACTGGTAAAACTAACTCCCTATTTTTATTTTATTTGTTCTAAATAAGGTAAAAAACTTGAAAAACTACCATGTTAATAGTCATATTTTGGCAGGTCAGCTTTGTTTCTGGAATAAAGTAGTTGTTTCATTTACTCTTAGATTCGAAATAAGATGATTGATGGGGAAAGTGGAGAAAAAACATTCAGAACTCTGGTTAAATCTCAAGATGAGGTAAGAATTGATTCTAGCTTATTCTTAAATAAAAATTATATCAAGAATAATTGATACTGGTAATTTGTCCTTTTTTTCTATTAATCCACTATTTACTTATAAAACAGGGATATCTCTAGGAAACAATTTTTCTTTTTAAAGCACTTCTTAGCTGGAGGGATATTTTCACTAAGATATATTTTTAACTCTCTTTTTCTTTTTATAAAATACTATTGCTTTAGGTTTCTTGATGTTTTCTTATACATTAACAGTATATTCTTGAAATTATATTTTACATACATATTTTATGAGAAATAGAATACACAATATAATTTTACCATGTTGTTTTACACTATGCCAATGTTACAAAATTGAAGTTAATATTTAATAGCTATATGTTTTATATGATTTGTCTTTTTATTCTAATTATTGAGTTCCACATATTATTTTTATTTTTAGCTTTTTGTTTACTTGTTTCTGGCTTGATTTATCTTCTTTTACTAGTTACACACTTTAAAATTTCCCAGCACTTACATCTGAAATTAAATCCTGTGACAACACAACTCCCCCCACAAATAATTGGTTTATGTCTATTATCATATTGGAGTATATCTATTATCAGTCAGAGGATTATGTCTATTAGTCAGATGTGGAGTACATACAGACATTTATACATTTGAGTATTTGAAAAATGTAAGTCTCAGAAGCTTTTGAACCTGGAAATTTAACTTAAGCTTTTATGTATAACCTATATGCTTTTCCTCACAATCTCATCATTTTTAGATGAATTACATTTCTCCGAAATTCCTCATCAGATCCTTCCCTAGGTGGAAGGTGAGCTAGGATCTGACTATGATCCTTCATTAGCACATGGCCTTTCTCATTTTAATATCATTATGAGTCCCTATTACAGAACGCAAAGGGAGGTATATTTACCTTTCAGTCTTTGTTGAAACTTCAACTCTATTTGCTTAGACTTTTGCACATTCTTTTCTCAGATTACAAAGTAATATTCTATTAACTCCCACTGATATTTTTCTTCCTTCAATTTATTGCAAATTACTTTTTTTGACAAATATTCACCTAAAGACTATATTTTCCTGTCTTAGAATTTTAAAATGTCTCTGATGAACACACTATTGTAAATAGATATAACTGCTAATTTTCAATTACTACATTGCCTTGTACTCCAGATTTCTATGTATATTGGTATTTCAAGAAAAGTTATTATTTATTCTATGAATGACTATAATTTTTATCACTATTCACTATTTTATAGACAATTACAACACTGTGCATACATATTATTCTAATTTTAAGGTGATATCTTTCAAAAGCTCTATCTATATGGTCTATGTAAGGGGTTTGGCAGAGATATTTAGGATGTGATAGTAACCTTCACATTATAGTGTTATTCGGTTTAGCCAAAGTAGCTGAATTCCACAGGCGTAGGTTAGCTATTAACTTTGAAGTTCATTTTTGTGGTGGTTGTAGGAATTATAGAACCTTTCTTGTACCATTTTCCATATTGATGAGCTAGGAATCTCCAGTTTGGCACATTTCACAATGTTTGGCATAATGAGTTGCAAATAATTTGAAATTCCTCACCTAGGAAATGTTTCCCACAGAACCTCTATTTACACCTGATTTATTGAATATTTTTCACTACAATCTGTCTGAAATTAATTTGTAAACTTTTTTTCATGGTCATGTCTTTCATGAGTCTTACTATTCTATAAAAATTGTAAGTGTATAGAATAAATGAGAAATTATATGAATCAAATTTTTAATGCACATATGCTAACCCTTATGACACTGTATTTTTATGGATTTTAGTATTACTACTGAAATAAGTTTAAAATAGAATTAGAACTTTTCAACTTAATTTATGCCCAAGTGAATCTGGTTTGTTGGAATCTGAAAATAGTTTGTATTTATTATGCATACTCCATCAACAGTCCTTTGTTTATAACTATATGCTTGGGCTAAAACTAGAATTCATTTGTACTATTTCATGCAGAAAATTTACTGAAAGATGGTAGAATTTAGTAAGGATAAACTTACTGAATAATGACTTTTTTAAGAAGCTAATCTGAGAATACTTTCAAACTTCAAAAGCAGTTGAAAAATAGATTTCTTGACTAAAAAATTAGTAATAATGCTTAAAATTGTCCATTTGATTATTTTATTACAAATTGAAGACTGAACAAGATTATAATTTCTGCTACTGATATTGAAAAAACTTACATTTTTATTTCTCTGTTCTGATACTGTTTTCTGATACTGTATTTTATTTATAACTTGCAGACCAACACTTGCTTGCCCTGTTTTTTTATATGAGTAGTAACAAATATATAAGCATTGTTTCTTCTAATTCTTTTAAGAATATTGCTAGTCCAAAGCCCTCTTCACAACCCTGTTCCCCCCTCCATCTGCCACACATACACCCCACACATGCTCACACACAAACACGCACACATTCATTGTGTAGTTGTCACAAACATGAATTTGGCATTATATATTTTGCCAACTTAAGCACCTTACCTCCTCTTTAACACTTATTTCTTCATCAATAAATTGCAGGATATAAAAGTATATACTCCAGTGGTTGGACTAAGTGACAGAATGACAGTTGCTTAGCATAGTGCCTGATACCAAGAAATACTTCAATACATGTTACTGTTTTGGTGAGAATGATGAAACTCAAAAATAACTAAGCAAATTAAAAATTATACATGTGCCAGCGGCTGAGAGCGGTGGCTCACTCCTGTAATCCTAGCACTTTGGGAGGCCGAGGCGGGTGGATCACGAGGTCAGGAGATCGAGACTGTCCTGGCTAACACAGTGAAACCCCGTCTCTACTAAAAATACAAAAAAAAAAAAAAAAAAAAAAATGAGCCAGGCGTGGTGGCAGGCCCCTGTAGTCCCAGCTACTGGGGAGGCTGAAGCAGGAGAATAGCATGAACCCGGGAGGCGGAGCTTGCAGTGAGCCGAGATCACACCGCTGCACTCCAGCCTGGGTGACAGAGCGAGACTCCGTCTAAAAAAAAAAAAAAAAAAAAAAAAAAAATTATACATGTGCCATCGTAATACCTAATGGAAGACAGAATGTATAAAAGATAGAGCCATGCATGAACTTCCTTAGCTCTGTATTTTCTTTCCCTGGTGGGTTTAGGTGTTGTCCTAACCTTCAGTGATACTGAGTAGCCTCTTATGATACCATAATAATGCTATAATAGTGGCTTCATAAAAACAGTCATATGCTAATCATACATTTGGATCTAGACACACTGCATTAATGTCCTGATGTTGCCTATTACTCTTAACATACTTTAGTATGGACATATCTGAGCCTTCTCTAAATACTTCATAGTCCTGTTTCATTATTAAAATTTGTTTTTCAGGAAATACTGTTTTCAATGTTTTGAAGATAATAATTTGGCATAAACTATAAAGATTTTGCACTTACATTTGTTTCTGTGAAAAATTTTGCTAGACACACACAGAAAATAAATAAATATAGAATAAAATAGATCATACCTTTGTAAAGATGAGTATTAAATGACTACAAAATTTATAAGTAAATTCTACGGCTTTACTTTTCGTATATATTCATACAAAATGTAAAGTGATAATAACCATGTTAAACTTCTTTCTAGAGATATATTGACAAAGGAAACAGGACATACACATGGACACCTGTTAATGGCACAGATTACAGGTAATTAACTATATTTTATGTGTATTGTGTATTCCAATGGATTAATATTAAGTCTGCATTTTCACAAGTGAATTTTCATGTGATTTTCACTAGAAAAGTTCCCAACATGAAAACATACTAAACTTATAGACTAATTTTTAAAATGGAAAAGATGGAAAAACTCTAGTAATATAAAATTTAGAAATGAAAACGTATGTGATATAAATATATATATTTTGTATTTTTACATGAGAAATGTTGACAAATACCCATAATAATATGTAGGGTTCACTTTCACTGACTTCCTCTTCTAGTTGTTGTTTAGTTTACATTATGTACATTTGAGCTGAAAACTAACTAAAATATAAAGCTTATCTCATGATTGTGGTATCTGATATAACATGTTTAGTTGATATAATTTACCTCCATGAGTATCAGTTCTGTAATATTCTGATTCCTCCCATTGGCTGGGCTTCAGAAAGCTGGACAGCCTAAAACCTAGTAATCTCTTGGTAATTCTCCATTCTTCAACACTTGCTCAACACTTCCTTCACTTTCTTGCTCTAACTCTCCTCTGAGCTCACTGCTTCCTCTGAGGTCTTTAGAATACTGAGGGTGATATGAGTGTGTCGGCATTACTCATTCTGTTTTGTTTTTTCTTTCTTTCTAAAATTCCCATCTTTTGATCTCATGACACCAAACCACACCACCTGCTATTCCTCCTTCTTAACAGTCACGTCCCTCTCATTCCTATAAAGATTTCAACTCCTGGCTCATTGTCACTCTCTCCTACATTCACATAGTTCACTGTTTTTCAAATGATTCCATACCCACACTGGTGTGAAGAAAAATAAAAAATATTTAATAAAATACACTTTAAAAGAAAAAACATAAGCTCAAAATTTTTACTATTATATTTCACAGACAAAATTAGTCTGTTACATTGCTATAAAATTTTCTAAATACTTCTCCCAATTTCTGTATTTTGCTATCATGGGCTTGTAATAGACAGTTTGCAAATTGGCTAGGTCCATGGAAAACACTTTAAGTAGCATTGACAAAGATGATGTTTCTAATACCTGGGCTCTCTTAATTTTGGCCTTCTCTCCTCTAATGATCTTGTCACTCCCCTACCTTAGTCACTGACTCCAAAATCATATTCTGCAGCTCTTACAGTGTCAAGTCTGCAATGCCTTCATAGTCTTTACATGAGAATTTTTCATCCACCTCTCAGGTTACCACATTTTAGCTTTCCATCCTCTCCTGCTAGTAGCCCAACTGCAGTAATGCTTGACTCAAGACATGAAATCCATCAATCCCTTCTCCCTTTTTGCTGTCTTGCCCTCTTTGTGTCCTTGTGCCCTTCTTTATTTAGCAGAAATTCCTTGGGTCTTTCACTGTCTTGTGCACACCACCAACTCCTTTCATCATAGTTGAATTTGGCATACAGCAATTTGGCAAAATACCAGTCCTGGTTAAATTCAAATTATTAGCCATACCACACTGCACCCATACAGCTAAAAGTGACTGAAGTAAAATGCTCACTAGCTGACATATCACCTAAAATTCATGACCTCTAACCTCAAGTGGGCCTTAGTGGTAGCTGGCAGTATCCATAATCCTGTAATTTTAGGACTCTCGTAGATGACTCTTGATCACTTCACTCTCCAAACCTGTAATACTGTCTCATCATTTTCGCTCAGGTGATGAATTTGCTCTCCATTTCACAGAGAAAAATAGAAGTGGTCAGAAAGAACTCCCACTATTAGAGTACATAACTACTTGCATCTGTATCTCCATCTTCTATCACTATTTCTGTTCTCAACACAATCACAAGAAGGATCTTAACCCTTGAGTAGACTGTTTCATTTCTCTACTCAATGCCCACCAGTAAATTTGCTACCTCATTCAGTCTGACACCCAAAGTCTGGCATGGCCATCAGTGGCGTAAATCATTTGACCTTACTCACCGTCAGCTCTGTGAATTTATCTTCCAGATTCTCCACTGAAAAGTCCCTGGTTAAGCCATGCTGTCCTTTTTGCCACACAACATAAACACTGGCACTCATCTGCCTCAGAACTTTTGTATATGAAATTACTTCTGCCTGGAATTACTTTTCCCAAACAGTCACATGCTCATTCCCTCATCTTCCCATCTTTACTTACTTTTCATCTCTTCAGAAAGGCCTTCTCCAACGATCCTATTTAAAATGTATAATGTTTCACCACACTCTATCTCCCTCTTCCACTTCATATTCTCCATAACCCTTATTGACATTTAACATCATGCACACACACGAAACATATATAGAGAAACTTATTTCTACTGATTATCATCTGTTCTCTCACTAGTAAGTTCCAAGAGGGCAGGGATTGTTCCCTGCTTTATTTACTTCTGAATCATCAGCTTGTATGACAGTGGCACATAGTTGGCACTCTACAAATATTCACAGAATTGAAGAATTTCAATTTGGAGAAATGGAAGAATTTTCCAACTGAAGAAATTTTCAATCTGTCTCATCCTTTCAAATTCATATAGTGGTGTACAGAACTTCCATTGCAATATTTAAGTACGGAAGTCTCTTTAACTACATATTAATATACAGTTAATATGTAGGCTGTGGTGAACTCAACTATTTCTCTCCTAATAAAAATCAAACCAACTCCCCAGAACATACACATAAGCTTTTATGGGAGCCTATGTTATTATCATAGGAACTTATCTCCTTTAGTATTCCTAGGATTGCATGTAGAATAGACAGAAGAGGAGAGCATATTGCAAAACACCAGAATGGCCGTTTTAATTATTTTACTTTTTTCTATCAGCTGATTCCTATCTCTAATTTCTAGGCATTTCTTTATACATGCACAATCTTTATGTGTATACACAAGTTACTCTTTTTCCTCCCTCTTCCTTATTGCCACCTTTCAATTTTTGGATTAACTTGTCAAAAGGTGCAAAAAGAGAGGAAATCTTGAAGGTCTGTCTCTTGAGAGATGATTTTATGATAAAGTATCAGGGCATCGTATGAGAATGCATTCTGTGTCTTTGTTGCTTAGATGAACAAATTCTGAGAAAAACTGGGTTCTTTTGACCCTTACAATGTGATAGTTGGCTCTCCTACAGTTATAAGGACACTTTTGGGGTGTTTTATGTGTCTCACGAATGGCCTCTATGCTCAACCTCTTTTCCGCATGCACCCAGTGATAATACACAGTGTGGGCAGGTGAATGTTCTTTTCTCGAGTTCATGTCACTCTTTGTTGACAAAACTTTTGTCTCCTTCCATTTTCATCATCAAGTTTAATTTGAACTTCCAAGTCTGATAGTCCCTTCACACATTTCTAACCCAATTTATCTGTCCTGTCATTTCTGCCACTTCCATCACCATACATATCACTGTTCTCTGACAAGGCCCCAACTTTCCCACCTTTGCATTTCCTCACACATTCGCTTTCCAAGTCTCCAACTTTGGGCCAGATTAAATCTATTTCCATTGGAAATACTTTTCTGAATCACTGTACAAATTCACAAAGAGCAATTTAGAACAAAATGTTACATCTAAGTTGAAGGAAAAAAACATGATATGTTTTGATTTCATGAATGAGATACAAAATTTTCATCTGGTGATTTCTCTCTTCTTAAGTCTTGATCCAAGTACCATATTTTGAAATGTAATAAATTATTTTAATAGGATGCTTTCTCTTTTTTTAGAGAATAATTTACTTTTATGGAGATAAATGAGTTGAAAAGTGTGTTATAGTCCACTTAACTCAGTTAACCATGTTTCTGTCAGTCACAAAACACTGCCTGGGCTATACTATTCATCTGGTGGCCACTTGCTTTATTAAACTTTAATCTCTGGAAGGAAATAAAGCAGTCTTGGTCTATCAGTTTTATATGGACAGAGACAGCAAACATTGTATATGACAGCACCATTGACTAGGAATGTTGATAAAGATCTTATCTGACTATATGTTGAAAAATTAACTTGGCTTGAGATGGACATAATTAAATTTAGTATAGCTATGTTTTTCTATAGAACGGACTATAGCTATTAATAACAACCAAAGACTTACAGGCCAGCAAAACGCATAGTAGATGTGCCAGTTTTAAAACTTCTATTTTCTTCCTCATGGGTTTCCACACTATATTTATGGTATATTAGATGTAACCCAAGCTTATACAGTGACACTTTAGCAGTTGTATGATATAATGTTATCGGTTTTAATTAGAAGTTTCTCTTAGCAATAAATGCTGATGGGGCAATAAAAATGTCCTAATTTCCCTTGAGAAGAATTTGTGGGAGACAATCTTCAGTGCTCAGTAATTCTGCTGTACATTTTGTAAATGGCAAGTGAATCATGAAAGGTCATCTTGCTGTCAGAGTGATTGCACTGCTTATTTTAATTTTAATCTCTGCCTCCACTTAAAGGAAGTTACCTATAAAATGAATATAGAAATTTTCATTAAATCTACATAACATTTTATTTCCCTGACCTTTTCCCATAAGGAAAGTCTATGAATTACTTAATAATAGAGAAACATTTGGGAATTGGAGGTAACAAGCATCCATTCATTTTGCTATCTTTATTGTATAATTAAATTTTAGCAAATAAACCCTTGCTTTTTTTCCTTTTCATAGAGTGAAATTTTAATATTTATAGTCATAAGAATGAAATTTTGAAATTTTATGTTTTTCCCTATTCTATATTGTCCATAAAAATATATAATGATGTTAGGATATCCATTCCCAAAACTGGGGCTACGTGAGGCTTAAGTGATTCAGAACATCTACAAATCCCTAAATCTAAATGTTGAAATTATTAAAAATTAATTAATTAATTAAAGGATCTACACATGCCTGGAAATACTCAAAAGCGTAGATATACACACCTTTTCCTGCACATTACTAAAATTTGAGCTAGCTATTAAAAGTGGATGCTGAAGGTGACCAAGTGGGTTACATTAAACAAGTATTACTTTTGGAAAGTAGTTAGATTGGGCATTTTAGAGGTAAACCCACTGTTCACAAGTTTTCTTCTACATTCAAAGCATAGCAAAGATCATGTGGCTCCATAGCACATGTGGATATGGAAAAGTTATGTCCTACATTTCAGTATTAGCCTGAGAATAGGAGAATTACACATATGCAGTTGTGTTATTAGAAAGTGCATAAAATTCTGAAATCCTTTAACAATTCTGATGTTTTATTATTTTATTTTATTAATTGGCAATTTCAAAATAAGTAAGATTACCTGCCTAACAGCTTTTTATTTTGGGCAGTCATTAAGGCAAGTTTTGATGGCCAGCTTGTCTGACATTTTTTGTGTCTAAAACATTCTGAATTTGGCCTAAGATTTTCACTGGAACTCTCCTCTGCTTTGGACATCTACCATAAGACTAGAGTAGCACCATGGCTCTTGTTAACTACAAAACTCAAGATACATTTCCTATTACATCTAATAACAATCTTCCAAATAATGTGGAATAGTCACAGTAAATAAACTTGAAATAAATACTATGACTTAGTTTTACTATTGGGTATAAACTAATGAGCTTAGCAAACAATTTCTGTTAGTGCAGTAAAGGAATCTGAATTTGCCTATGAGTAGACTAGTACTAGAGAACTTGCCCAAGTATTAGAGTTTTAAAATAGTGGGTATTTAATCCCTCAAAAGAATATATTTTAGATGACTTTATGCATTGTTCAATAGTAATGATAATGGCCAGGCGTGGAGGCTCATGCCTGTAACACCAGCACTTTGGGAATCTGAGGCAGGCAGATTGCCTGGGCAACATAGTGTAAACCCCGTCACTACTAAAATACAAACATTAGCTGGGCGTGGTGGCATGTGCCTATGGTCCCAGCTACTTCGGGGGCTGAAGTGGGAGGATTGATTGAGCCCGGGGGATTTAGGCTGTGATGAGTCATGATCGAAACCACTGCACTCCAGCCTGGGGGATAGAGTGAGACCTTGTCTCCAAAAAAAAAAAAAAAAAAAAAAAAAAAAGTAATGATAATAGTAACTCTTCCATTTGTATTTTAATAGTGTCCATTTTATACAAAGCACTTTAACATTATATATAATATGTTAAGGAAGTGTGTCCAAATGGTATTATGTATTTACCTTGTTTAAACATACCCCTAATGTTCTTCAATTTTTTGTTAAAATTCAAAGTAATTTAATATAATTTTCTGGAAACATAGTAGGGAGCCATGACACTCCTTCCTTGGCTAATTTATGGGTTCATTCAGGAACTTATTTTCCACTTGTCTCTTCTGATTCCCTACAATGTAGAGAGCTAGATGACTCTGGATGGCAAGACTGAAATTAAGTACTGTATTTGCTGAATGCATTTTCTTGTCAAAGTAATATGTCTTTTCCTTCCCATGAGGAAGATCTTTCGATTTTCCCATGAACTTGATGTGTCTTTTTTTTAAGTTATGTTTCATTTTTGTTTGTTTGTGTTTATGCTTCTCTTGTTTCTATTGCAGTTTGGCCTTGGTATTACCAACCTACAGTTTTTACTATATAAAAGCCAAACTAGAAGAGACAATAACTCAGGCCAGATGTAAGTACTGTGAAAGTGACTTCAGGGTCCATTTGTTATCTCCTAGTATCAGATGTTTAAATACGTCTAGATTTTGGAATACCCAAGGCTTATGAAATATTTTAGTAGGTGTTATTACCAAATCTACAGCAATGATTCTAACCCATTCCAAACATGCAAGGAACAAGAAATATTCTACATGGATAGAATATGAGCAGGTACTCCAGTCTCACTGGCAGTCCCCACCACCCTTCCCTGCCTTGCTATGTGCTCATAGAATCATTGCAGTGCTGTGTCCTGTTGCTGTCGTTTTAAGGGTCTGCTAGCTGGAGCAAAATGTTTCACATGCTACTTATCAACATAGTCTCTACTCTCATGGCACTGTGCTAGTAAAGCTTTTCCTTTTCTTTCCTTTTATTTGTTTCTGGTTATTTATTTATTTATTTTGCATTTGGCCAGAATAATATTGTGCTTCACATCTACTCTTCTACTTTGAATAAATTAAATTGCACTGGTCTTTGGCTTTGGTTTGGCAATTAACTTTCTTTTCGTAATCCAAATTAATGTCTCAGTAATGCAAATGGTGTAATTTTTTAAGCCTCATTTGGAATGTAGAGTAATTAATACTAGTGCATACTTCAAGTTATTGTTTATTTTGTTTTGGGTGACTAGATTTTGTAAAGTAAAATGACCATCATATCCTTTGCACACTGCCGATTATTGCTAACAACCTTAAATTTTTCTGTGAGGATGAAGTAAAATACAAAACAATACCAAAAATATACATATATATTTTACATCTGATCTTAAAGTAAGCTACAGTTTCTTTCATTTCTCTGTCAGTTCTTTTTTGCCCGCAGCAGGCCTGGTGTTCATAGTGCATTATACATAGTACATTTATATTTCCACTTTCACTTGATAGATAGATATGATGGTCTTTTCACAACCAGCAATTCTGCATGAGCTAGTTCTTCAATTGATAAATGAGGGGATAACTCGTGAGTCTTTGATTAGTAAATGCTTATGTTTATAGCCTGACGTCATTGGTATTACACCTGCATTAATCACTTTGCAAAACAGACCCTTGAAATAACCACAGTACAGAGAGGGTAATCTAGTTATAATTGATAGGACATACTATCCAGTCTTCAAAATATGTCTTTTTTTTCCTCAGACTACAGCTGTACATAAATGAACCTTTGATCTATGCACAATATTTTTATTCAAGAAAGTCATTGAATAAAATATTGTTTGTGACCCCCTTTGCTTTACCCTCTTTTTTTTTTTTGTTTCCCTGCTTTCTCTTTCTGATGGATTTTCACAGCAAAAAAGGGCAAAATGAAGGGCAAGTATTTTCTTGTTGCTCAATTTCTTTCTGTTTAGTACACTTGACATTTCCACTGATATTTTCCTTCCTATTGGATATTATCCTCTGTGCTTCTCATTTGCTAAATTTTCCTTCATGATCACTCAAAACTTAGCAGCAAAAAAATGGTAGAAAGAATATGCTGTGTTTTCATATGCAAGCTGGTTCACATTCACGTTTTTTTCTTGGACTTAAGAAGTTTTGTTTTGTATCCTTCCACTTACTAATTCATACCTAATATGAGGAATGTTATTAACTCACTAAAGGCATTAATGAGTTTTTTTAACATCATTTTCTGTATCATAATATTGGTAAACTGTTTATATAAATAATTGGTCTTTAAAATACCTCTGGTATAACATTCATATCAATCACTTTTTAAAAGATATTCGGTTATAGTAGGGTTAGATCAGAAAATTATAGACATAGCATTTTCTTTGAAATAACTGTGGGGATCCATGTGAAGCTAATCCATGTTATAATTTTATTATTTTGGGAAGCATTGAGGACATTTATATTCATTGATATGTTTCAATTTTAGGATGTAAGTACTCTATTTTCAATTTTTCTTATTAGGTAATCTTTCTCATGCCTTCTTATTGTTATAGAATCTCTGGATATATACTCGGAATTACCTATCTAATCCTGTAACATTATCTTTGCAGATTCGGAAACCCTGAAGCCAGATAATTTCGAAGAATCTGGCTATACATTCATAGCACCAAGGTTGGTTTTGTTGTATTTTTGATACATCTTCTATCAGTAGCTAGGCCTTCAACAGTAGTTCAGAATTGAGTCAAGACTGCTCTGGGTTAGTTCCATATCACATTATGGAATCAAAGGAAATAATTACTTTAAAACTGAAACAAAATCTTATTTATTCATTTCTTTACTCATTCAAATACGAGAGGCCGAAGCTGGTGGATCACAAGGTCAAAAGATCAAGACTATCTGGCCAACATGGTGAAACCCCGTCTCCATTGAAAATACAAAAATTAGCTGGGCATGGTGGCACACACCTGTAGTCCCAGCTACTTGGGAGGCTGAGGCAGGAGAATCACTTGAACCCAGGAGGCGGAGGTTGCAGGGAGCTGAGATCATGCCACTGCACTCTTGCCTCATGACAGAGTGAGACTCCATCTCAAAAAAAAAGCAATTACTATGTGCTAAGCAATGTAGACTCTGGGACACAATGGGAATAAGATGGACATAGGCTTTGCTCTTGTAGAACAAACAGTGCTTCCAACAGTAATAGAAAATTGTGTATTTTTACCTGTGAATATGTATATACACATATGTACACATATATACACATATATGTACCAATATTTATGTGTATCTATACACGTAGGGGTAGAATGAACATAATAATGGATTTTTTTAATGGTCTAATTCAACTTTCTGGGAGAACATGTTTACAGTGGCATTGCTTTACATAGTTTTTTAGATGCACCTCATTTCTTTCTACCCAATTTTATTTATCTCTCATATAATCTCCCTTCATCACGCATGTACATCTTTTTCTCCATCTCAGTTTTCTTGTAATTATTTGAAACTATTCAGAAGTCCCAGGGTGTTCTTTATTCTTCTTTCTTTCCTCAGTTTTTGACTCCTATTCCATGACAGACACATATAATATGCAAATATAATTCCTATTAATCTAGGCCAAATTATTGGGAACAATTTACATAGAAGCTTGGATTGTTAATTTTTCACTTTTCTTAAATTATTCCAAAAACTCAAAGATGCATATAAATTGTTCTGAGTTACCCTTTAATTCTTGCAAAAGGATATTTCTGAATTGTTTCTACTTTAACGTAGGGAATATGGGTTTTTTGAAAAATCTCTGTTAACAAAGCATATTCTTGGCTTTTTGAATGCCCGTATCCTTGAGAAGCTTCTCTTGCTTGAATTTCCTTTAGTGTGTGACACTGTTGATCACGCTGTCCTTTGACAGTGTGCTTTCTCTTGCTTGATGACACACTATTCTGTTTTTCTTACTCCCTCTCTGGCTGCATATTCACTGTCTCTTTCATGAGTTTCATTTCTTCTGCTGATCACTCATATAAGAAGGCTGCAAAGGATGCTAGCCTAGGCTGTCTTTTTACCTGAGACTGCATTCAGACCACAAGCCACCCATGTGTTCTCTGCCTACAGGTTAGGTTCATAATTCCCAAATCTATATGATGGCCATAAATATCTAGAGACAAAGACATATTTGTTTCATTGATATTACATTATATTATTTAATCCTATATTATATCTATTTCCAGACTTTACATATTTCAATATGAGACACATCTCATGGAAACCAGACAAGAGTATCTCTTCAATGTGCTTCAGATTTAGCATCTTATAAATAATTGTTTCCTTTGGAAAGTTCTACCTATGTTGCCTCAGAGGAGAAAATGCCATCCTCCCAAACGAGCAATCTTGAAACCTGTTAGTTGTCCTTCTCTGCTTCCTTTCTCTTGTATCGACTTCTAATCAATCACCAGTCTTGCCAGTTCTGTCGTATGAGTATCAAGTGTATCTGTCAATCTCAGCTGCCTCTGCCCTAATCCAGGCCACTGCCTTCTCTCACCTAAACTACTACATTTGCCTCTTACTTGATCTCCCTACTTTCATATTTACCCCATATTTCTTAATGCTGTCTCTGTTCTATAACCAGAGAGAGTTTCTAAAACGTGAAAAAAATCATATTTCTCATCTGCTAAATACGAGCCAGTGATTGTATATTGCCTTTATGATTATCTGTGCTTTATATTATAGCTTTCAAATGCTCTTCCACCACGTCCTGGTGTACCAGTGTGGTCCCCCACACTCTAAACTACGGACCATCAAACTACATCCTGTAGATCAGCTATCAATTTTAAACATAAATTTTTGTTGGGGCACAGTGATGCTTATTTGTTTCTGGAATGTCTTTGGCTGCTTTCTCTACAAAGACAGGGTTGAGTAGTTGTGTCATAGAATTTATGGGCCACAAAAGCCTAAATCACTTGCTACGTGGCCCTGTCAGGGAAAGTTTCCCTACCCCTACTCTAAATTTCATCCATACTAACGTCTTTCAGTTCCTAAATGCACTTTTTTTTTTCTTGGTTTTGGTTTTACCTTCTTTTTTCCATTAATTCTCTTTTCCCTTTTGGACTACATACACATACATATGCATCCCACTCCCTCCGAAATCCCAACTTAAAAGTTCCTCAATGTGGGGATTTCTTTCCTTTCTTCACTGGTATATGCATCCTTCCTGACTGCTTCATAGAATTCTCTATTTCTCTTGGGGAGCACTGGCCACATTTTATTTACTTTCCTCAACAGACCATGACTGTGTCTATTTGACTTAACATTCAATACCCAATAGTGAATCCATTGCTGGCACACAGTAGGTGCTAAATAAATACTTGGTGACTGGAGAATCTGTAAATATATAAAGAATATTCTTTAAAATTGTATCACTAATAATACCTGCAATCTTATTAGTAGTTTTTGGACACAAGTCACTTTAATTAATTTCAAGTTACTTTGAATTACTGAGAACAACTTTAACCCACTTTAACTAGAAAGAATTTTCTCAGTATTAAGGAGAACATTAGCTAGAAAAAACAAAAACAAAAAACAGGGTCCCGCAGAATATTAACATAGCAAACAATTTAGGAAGAGATTGAAATTAGGCCTGCTATGTTGGCAAGACTCTCCATCTCAGGTCTGTGTTGTCTACAGTTTCTTCCCTTGTCTCTCCCAGTTATTAAGTAGCAGATTATGCATGTTGGCTTTCTCAGCTTCAATATAAGACAAGGTGGAAACTAGGGTAGAATCCAGATACATAGAGAAAGATAGATATATCTCTCAATTCTAATTCCTAATTCATAGGCAATGGATTTTGTTTAATCCAGCAGGTATTAGTGTATGAACCATTTCTGTAGTCAGTGTCACATTTCGTATTTTTTTTTTACAATTCAAAGTTTTAAAATATATTTACATATATGTACAACTATCACTAGAGTTAATTTTAGAACATTTTCATCATCATAAAGAGAAAATCTGTAACCTTAAATGTTACCTACCCATCCTTCCCCAACCCTCCCCAGACCCAAACAACCACTAATCTATTTTCTGTCTCTTATGGCTATGTGCTTGTTCTAGACACGTCGTATAAATGGAACAATACAATATGTGACCATTTGTATCTGCCTTATGTCACGTAGCATGATGTTTTCAAGGTTCATCCATGTTGTTGCACGTATCAGTACTTTTTTATAGCTGAATGATATCAATACAGCTGACTAGAAGACCGAAATTTACTTACGTGTTTAGGGAAGGAGAAAGTACTTGAGAAGGGAGAGTATTTGGCTTGTGGGACAGGCCAATGAATGTCCACTTCAATTAACGTATGTTAAGCCCTTTTTGGGCTTGATTATAAATAAATAAATAAATATATATATATATGTGCTGTTTTGAACAGTGTGTGTGTGTATATATATATATATACACACTTTTTAAAAAAAATTTACTTTAACTTCTGGGATACATGTGCACGAGGTACAGGTTTGTTACATAGGTATACATGTACTGTAGTGGTTTCTGCACCTATCAACACATCATCTAGGTTTTAAGCCCCACATGCATTAGAAATTTGTCCTGATGCTCTCCCTCCCCTTGCCCCGCAACAGGCCCCAGTGTGTGATGTTCCCCTCCCTGGTGTCCATGTGTTCTTATTGTTCGACTCCCACTTATGAGTGAGAACATGTGGTGTTTGTTTTTCTGTTCCTGTGTTAGTTTGCTGAGAATGATGGCTTCCAGCTTCATCCATGTCCCTGCAAAGGACATGAACTTATTATGGCTGCATAGTATTCCATGGGGCATTTGTGTTATATTTTCTTTATCCAGTCTATATCATTGATCAGCATTTGGGTTGGTTCCAAGTCTTTGCTGTTCTGAACTGTACTGCAATAAACATACATGTGCATGTGTCTTTATAGAATGATTTATAATCCTTTGGGTATATACCCAGTAATGGGATTGCTGGGTCAAATGGCATTTCTGGTTCTAGATCCTTGAGGAATCGCCACACTGTCTTCCACAATGGTTGAACCAATTTACACTCCCACCAACAGTGTAAAAGCATTCCTATTCCACCACATCTTCTCCAGCATCTATTGTTTCCTGACTTTTCAATGATCGCCGTTCTAACTGCCATGAGATGGTATCTCATTGTGGTTTTGATTTCCATTTCTGTAATGACCAGTGGTGATGAGCTTTTTTTCATACGTTTGTTGGCCGCATAGATGTCTTATTTTGAGAACTGTCTGTTCATATCCTTTGCCCACTTTTTGATGGAGTTGTTTGTTTTTTTCTTGGAAATGTAAGTTCTTTGTAGATTCTGGATATTAGCCTTTTGTCAGATGGATAGATTGCAAAAATTTTCTCCCATTCTGTAGGTTGCCTGTTCACTCTGATGATAGTTTCTTTTGCTGTGCAGAAACTCTTTAGTTTAATTAGATACCATTTGTCAATTTTGGCTTTTGTTGCCATTGCTTTTGGTGTTTTAGTTATGAAGGCTTTGCCCATGCCTATGCCCTGAATGGTACTGCCTGGGTTTTCTTCTAGGGTTTTTATGGTTTTAGGTATTACATTTCAGTCTTTAATCCACTTGAGTTAATTTTTGTATAAGGTGTAGGCAAGGGGTCCAGCTTCTGTTTTCTGCATGTGGCTAGCCAGTTTTCCCAACACCATTTATTAAATAGGGAATCTTTTCCCTATTGCTTGTTTTTGTCAGGTTTGTCAAAGATCAGATGGTTGTAGATGTGTGGCATTATTTCTGAGACCTCTGTTCTGTTCCAGTGGTTTATGTTTTTGTACCAGTACCATGCTGTTTTGGTTACTGTAGCCTTGTAATCCATCAGATAAATAGAACCAATGACAAAAACCACGATTACCTCAATTGATGCAGAAAAGGCCTTCAACGAAATTCAGCACCCCTTCATGCTAAAAACTCATAATAAACTAGGTGTTGATGGAACATATCTCAAAATAATAAGAGATATTTGTGACAAACCCACAGCCAATATCATACTGAATGGGCAAAAGCTGGAAGCATTCCCTTTGAAAAAGGCACAAGACAAGGATGCACTCTCTCACCACTCCTATTCAGCATAGTATTGGAAGTTCTGGCCAGGGCAATCAGGCAAGAGAAAGAAATAAAGAGTATTCAAATAGGAAGAGAGGAAGTCAAATTGTCTCTGTTTGCAGATGACATGATTGTATATTTAGAAAACCCCATTGTCTCTTCCCAAAATCTCCTTAAGCTGATAAGCAACTTCAGCAAAGTCTCAGGATAAAAAATCAATGTGCAAAAATCACAAGCATTCCTTTTTTTTTTTTTTTTTTTGAGATAGAGTCTCGCTTTTGTTTCTCAGGCTGGAGTGTAATGGCATGATCTCTGCTCGCTGCAACCTCCACCTTCTGGGTTCAAGCGATTCACCTGCCTCAGCCTCCCAAGTAGCTGGGATTACAGGTGCCCACCGCCATGCCTGGCTGATTTTTTGTATTTTTAGTAGAGACGAGGTTTCACTATCTTGGCCAGGCTGGCCTGAAACTCTTGACCTCGTGATCTGCCTGCCTCAGCCTCCCAAAGTGCTGGGATTATGGGCGCGAGCCACTGTGCCCAGCCACAAGCAATCCTATACACCAATAATAGACAAACAGCCAAATCATGAGTGAACTCCCATTCACAATTGCTACAAACAGAATAAAATACCTAGGAATACAACTTAAAAGGGATGTGTGTGAAGGACCTCTTCAGGGAGAACTACAAACCACTGCTCAAAGAAGTAAGAGAAGACAAAAACAAATGGAAAAACATTCCATGCTCATGGATAGGAAGATCAATATCATGAAAATGGCCATACTGCCCAAAGTAATTTATAGATTCAATGTTATACCCATCAAGCTACCATTGACTTTCTTCACATAATTAGAAAAAAACCAAATTTCATATGGAACCAAAAAAGAGCCCATATAGCCAAGACAATCCTAAGCAAAAAGAACAAAGCTAGAGACATCACGCTACCTGATTTCAGAATTATAAATTTTATTGAAGTTTTCCCCTTGAGTGCATGTCTTTTAATATTATATGTGATAAAACTAGAAGTGCTACTGCATCTCAGAGTAACTTGGATGTCTCAAAAAAATAAAGGACTTGTATGATTGTGTTAGGAAGTGAACAAGGTGTTTTCTGCTTTTTTTTAAATGTAACATTACTTGAAAGAACAAATTACAGAACTATGGTTATTCAGATTTGGATAGCCAGCAGATAGTTTCTCAAAAATAAATCAGATGAGCTTTTGACTTCGAAGAAAACAACTAAGAGTATTTGCTGCCAATGACAGAAACTGAGCTTTCCAATGAAAATTAGAATTTTGGGAAAGTTGTATACGCTACTATGTACATGATTCCTTCCCAATACTTACTTAGTTGAAGATAATAATGAGTGTAAATTTTCAATATTGTATAATGTGTCATTATTTGGAAGTTGTACACCACTCATTTTCTAAATAACCAGTTTATGATTTTACAAAATCACGGATGCTTAAAAGATTCATTTAAAGTATAAGAAAGAATATGGAATTTTAATGTAACAGAAGGCAAAAAAACTATTAATATTGTTTCAGATTCCATGTTACAACTACCCATCAATGAATTACAAATAAACAAGTTTCAGTATGTTATCAAAAACACAACAGCCGCAATATCTGAAGAAAAACAAGCCTCTCGTCTCTGTGAGGACAAATTTTCTCTATAGACCAAAACAAACTCTTGCAATTGATTGCAGAGACATACTTGTCTTCTCTTGTCAGGAATTAAAGATAATTTGCAAATATGTAAAACATTGCCACTTTTTAAAATCTTTTTTAAAATAATGGTAATATTTTATTAAAATATATTAACATGTAATGAACTTTAAGATTTCTGGGCTTTTTTATTGTCTAAATTTTTATTTTCAGACAGTCATAGATTCACATGCAGTTGCAAGAAATAATACAGAGAGAACCTATATACCTTTTACTCAGTTTCCTTCAATGGCAACCTCTTGTATAAGTTTAACACAGTATCACAACCAGGAAACTGACATAAACACAATCCACTGATATTATTCAGATTTCACTAGCTTTATGTCCACTCAGTTGTGTTTGTGTATGTGTGTAACTCCAGGCAATTTTTTTTTTTAAGTTCAGGGATACATGTGCAGAACGTGCAGGTTTGTTGCATTGGTATACACGTGCCATGTTGGTTTGCTGCACCTATCAACTTGTCATCTAGGTTTTAAGCCCCGCATGCATTAGGTTTTTGTCCTAATGCTCTCCCTCCCCTTGCCCCCGATGCCCCAGATTTCTGTTTTAATTGCTATATGAGACTCCTAAATCTAGGATATACAATGATAATAGTATAACTACACCAAAACCTAATATTTATTGAGCACCTACTGTCCAAAGGCCAAATGTTTAATTCATATTGCCTATAATCACCACTTACTGGTAAAGTATTGGTCCATTATAGAAGTGAGGAAATGGAAGTAACAAGAAGCTCAACAGTTTGCAAAGTCTTGTGGCTAATAAAAAAAAAAGATAGTGTTTTCACTACCTTTAATTACCCTGTACAGTTTTGATTTTAATACCTAATATCTCAAAATGTTTTTTTTTTGCAGAGATTACTGCAATGACCTGAAAATATCGGATAATAACACTGAATTTCTTTTAAATTTCAACGAGTTTATTGATAGAAAAACTCCAAACAACCCATCATGTAAGTATGCATTAATTCAAAATGATTGCTTGAGTGTGGTTCTATTGGTTTATAGTATATCATAGGATACGATAATCATATTACTTTATATTGTGCTGGTTGTTTATTTACTTTACAACTTTTTAATAGTAAAATGTAACAATTTGATCCTTAATTTTGCAAACTAAAGAAATGTTATTTCATTATTTAGTTAAATCAAATTTTCAAAACAAGGTAATATATTCTTTCAAATGGTTAAACGTAAATATGGCACACTCATGTTAGCTCCTCTCAAATTTAGGAAATTTAATTTTGAATGATCTTTTGAAGGTTTTTTATAGCATTTTGCCTGGTAGAGGAAAACGTACATTTTTATAAATTTATTTATATGCTTCAAATAATATAATGAGTTTTAATATGGGTAGAATAAAAACTGAAGTATAAAGAAATATCACTTAATGATTTTCTTCCTTCCTGACATTCTATTTTGATCACAAATTAACTTTATGTCTTAAAAAATCATGCTTCTGTAATTTTTCATTTATGAGGTAAATCAAATTAAAATAGACAACAGAAAATTAGTAATTAGTTTTTAACCATTATATTTGTCTTTCAGGTAAATTTGCATCATTCATACTCTAAGCTTAATAGAAAATTATGGATTCTTGGCTTTTAAATCATTAAAAAATCTAAATCATTTTTTCTTCTAAAAATATTTATTATAAAAGCACTACCAAAACAAATTCCGTACAAATGGGAAATAAGAGGAAAACCAAATTCATGGCAAAATTTATCTTCATAAATAAAATTTGAAAAAAGAATAAGTACACATAATTGACTTTTTTGGTTCTCTCTCTAAGAGGAGTCTCTTTGTTCTCTCTCCCTCCCTCTCTCCTTTTCCTTCTCCTCCTCCCTTCTTTTTGTTTTTCAATTATTTATCTTTCTATCAGGAAGGGTCAAAGCACTTTATCAGTTATCAAAAAGGCAAAGCCTTTCTTAAAGCTGCCTCTTAACTTCGATTTATTGCATATGACAAGAAATAACTTCCTAGCTCCTTCACTTTAGCACAAATTAGTTAGCGGCTTCAGTGAGCCACTCTGAAAACCTGTCATGGGAGCCAGAGTTTACATTGATCATTGTCTTAACATGATGATTCCAAACCTTTCTACTCAGTGCGAGCTCACTGAGACTGAGCCAGTGCCTTTGAAATGTTATTTTATGTCATTGTTTATTTCCTATTAATGAGTACTAGGCATTTCTAAGAGAGAACTGTAATAAGATTGTTGAATGTTCCTTTAATTGGATACCAAAATTATGAAACACTCTCATATTCCTTGCAAAAATGAGTTTATCAGAAATGTTTTTCCTAACATATAACTTTTCAGAACACCATGAAAATTGGAATCATTCTTTTTTATATCTGTATCTATTTATTTTGTTTTACCTAAAGGGATTGGAGGCAATTAGAACATTTACTTTCCAAATGAACTGTTTTTTAAATGATTCAGTTTCTAAAATAATATAGTAAAAAAGAGTGTCTAGAATGAATTAAAATGTACTCCAAAATAGGGATTAAATTGATCCTTTAATCCCAGGTGTAAGATATATTAACTTAAAATAATTAAAAGCAACAAAAATGTTTCCAGCCTATCTCACCACCATGTTGTATAGTAATAGGATGTTAAGAACATATATTCTTTATCTGAAAAAGTCAAATTTTATCGTAAATGTGCAATTTCAGAGGGTACCTGTTAGGGTATTTCAGAGCTTAATGGGTTTAGAGGAACAAGGAGAATGGGAAGAAGGCAGAGGTTTTTGTTTAAGAATACGTAATAATTGGCCTTTGATCCTCATCACCTGCTTCCTCAATTATCTTTAAACTTGGGCTAATATGCGCTTCAGTTATTCTAGAAATGACAACCTATTATCTACTTAGGTATTGGTTCTTTGACCAATACCAGTAGATTTCAAAAACATTCTTGGGATTGTACTGCTCTGTGATGCTCATTCCATTCCTTGCTCCTCGATATGCGGCACTGAATTTTTCATAGTCTTATTTACTCCAAGATTATCCTATGTTTTGATATTTGTGATAGAAAAGAATGAAAATAGCTTTTCTTATAACAAATGAAAGTGAAAGTAGACAGTAACTTTTTGTTGAATGTTTTTACTTGATAATTTCAGTGGTAGTTCTGTTTCTATATATATAAATTTTATATACATATATAAAATTTTATGTGTGTATACATTAAATTGTCATAAAATTATGATGGTTGGGACTCGCCATGCTACCATACAGAAATAAACAAAAACACAAAAGAAGGACTATTTCCTGTTTCTTAACATAGCTTATTTCTTATTTTGATAAAATTTACAAAATAATTTGGCTCATTTAGAATTGATTTTTCTACTACTAAATCCATTCATTTCCTGAAAAACTGTGAGGCAAGATGAATAATATTAAAATTACAAAGAAAATGAATGTGGAATATATTTTAAAATTCATAGAAATATCTACTCTAAATTGCTTTTGGAAATAGAAAATATATTTTTCATTATGATCATAATTTTAGAAATGTGAGTGTAACTGATGATCTTCTTTTTCTGTGTTAGGTAACGCGGATTTGATTAATAGAGTCTTGCTTGATGCAGGCTTTACAAATGAACTTGTCCAAAATTACTGGAGTAAGCAGAAAAATATGTAAGTATTTGTTCTTATTAATAAAAATATGTATTCTGCATTTCAATTTAGTTTCTCCTGTGGAAATTGGGTATGAATCTCATAAATTTACAGTTCATTAATAATGTTTAATATTTCTCAAGAAAATCACTATACAGTTGTTGACAACTTGCATTTTCAGTTGTGGGTGTTTTTCAGTACTAATGTCTGCTATTACTCAACTTTTCATGCACATACACTTCAGGGTGAATAAACCAAATTAAATGGGCATGATTGTGTGTTTCTGTTTGTGCTAAAGTAGGATTTCTAGTCAGTGTTTATTTGGATTTCTAATAGCACTACCATACATCCAGTTGAGAAAATCTGAGTATGATTCTTATTTAAAATCTCTTCTCCACCCCATTTTCAGTCACTAAATGCTAAATATTTCTCCTAGCAATGTTTTCTTCTCTACCTCATAATGAAGGCCCTAAGATCCCATTTCTAAGAAATCACAGCAACTGATTTTTCTGCCTTTAGTGTTCTCCATTCCTCCACATGCAGCTTCTAGTCAATTCTCCATACAATACATAGTGGCCAGAATCTAACTCCTAAAATGCAGTTCTAAGTTCAAGATACAGGTGAAGCTCTCTAAGATGGAATTCAAAATCATTCATTAGCTGACCATTGAGGAACTTGCACTTGAAACTTTACTTCTTACTGTTTCTCTCCTTTTGTCTTACTTTTTTTTCTACACCAAACACCAGCCATCTCTGGTAGCTTTCCCTTATGTATACATTCCTCTCTACAAGTGATACCTTCCTGCTTTCTGTGTCATTGCTGTCAATTCATACTCCATGTTCAAAATGCACCTCAGTCATTATTTCCTATGAGATGTCTTCCTTAAACATCCTTCAAGTACAAATTTAATAGATATTTAAATTATTAAAATAGTTGTGTATCTATTGATATATTTCCTTTACTTCCTAAACTTACTTCTCTTTGTATCACCAACACCTAACTTTGTATTTTAGAATATGTTCAATAGAACATTTCCCGCTTTTGTCTTCTGTTTCAGCAAGGGAGTGAAAGCACGATTTGTTGTGACTGATGGTGGGATTACCAGAGTTTATCCCAAAGAGTAAGTTCAAATAACATCTGTAAAAACAAGTACATTACAAAAGACTGTGCCAAGGATTTGTACATTACTGCTTAAGGAAGCCATTCTTCAAATAAACTGATTGCCATTAGATTACATTGGAGCCATTGTTTACAGTATTTACATTATTAAAAGATTTTATTTCTCTGAAAAATGACATTATAAAATTCTTCAATGATGTTTTTGCCTGCCAAATATGTTTATTACAACATTTAAGAGACGTTTAAAGAGATTTTTCTCTTTGTAGATACAAGCTAAACCAGTGAAATGAACACAATGATTATAACCAATCAGCAATATTGATGTAGCACTTTATTATCTTTCACTCTTCTTTGATGCATCTTATCTCTATTATCTTCGTAACAGTCCATGAAGTAGGCTGAGTAGGCCCCAATGCTTACTAACATTAATTGACCTATTAACTTACTTGTCCTGTTACCTGACTAGTAAACAACGGAGTAAAACTAGGAGTTAGCTTTTTCTGATTCTTAATTTAGTGCTATGCTGATGCATTGCTCAGTAATGAGTATCAGTTATGCTATCAATTACCACTAACTTCTTTAGACATACCTGAGATGTAGGCGTATCTGTAAAGCTCAGCAAGTCCACATAGGATAAAGTAGGTTATCAGGTAGATTAAAGAATACAAATGATGAGCCATTTCCTCCTTAGGGCTGGAGAAAATTGGCAAGAAAACCCAGAGACATATGAGGACAGCTTCTATAAAAGGAGCCTAGATAATGATAACTATGTTTTCACTGCTCCCTACTTTAACAGTAAGTATTGCTTTGGAATTCAGCTTTTCTCAATTTTTTAAATAATAAATTACTGCTACTATCTGCTCTCCCCCCAAATCACTACATTTTATGTTAACTACTCAGAATAGTCATCATTAAAAATAGAGTATTTGCAAGGCATTAGGAAAATAGAAAAGAAACATCATTTAGTTGAAGAGGCAAAATGCATACACAGCAAACAGTCTTCCAGTAATTTAGAGATAGCATATCTGTTAGGCATGCATAAGAAATAGAAACACATGTAGATAATCCCTCATATTACAACTGAAAATGTATTGAAAAACATTTAAGGAATTAAATAGAGTAATTCCATTGACTAATTACATTTTACCAGTATTATAAAATATAATTATACAATTAATAATAGCTTATCTTTTAAGATATTTTATTGACTTATTTCCCAAAAACCTTGTAATTTAATCCCTGAACATCTTTGCACATAGGTAGTATTTACCTTCATTTTCATAAATGGGGAAACAAGTTCAGAGAATTTCAAAGTTTTGCCCAGTGACATATGTCTTATAAAAGACAAAGTCAGTTTTATGCATCCAGGATCAATCTTTCCACTTCACTTCAGCAGAACTCCTTAATATTTTAACAAATGTTGTGAAGTAGAGATTTGGCATGTATTCATTATGTTGTGAAAGCAGATGCAACCAAGCTAATTAATGTCCCCGAATCAATTAATACAAACCAATTCATGGATATACCAGTTAGCCTAGTGTATACAACGGAAGAAGAGAGGAAGGAGAGCATAAACATTTTTATAGTTTATAGATGCTAGAATTTTTAAGCAAAATACTATCCATCTGTATCTAATGACGGAAAATCAATATTATTATTCAATATATCTTGATAGGTGTTTTATTGATTTATTTTTTTTTTAGAAAGTGGACCTGGTGCCTATGAATCGGGCATTATGGTAAGCAAAGCTGTAGAAATATATATTCAAGGGAAACTTCTTAAACCTGCAGGTAAGGATAAATATTAAATACAAAAACACAATCAAAATTAAATGTTACTTGGCATTTATATTATAAACTGGCAATGTTTATCAAGAAGGTCATCCAAAGGTCTCAAACAAAATAAAGGCATGCACACTTAAAAAAATTAAATAAAATATGACTAGTTACCTCTGAAGTTGGGATAAAATCAAATTGATACTACATAGATTTGAGGAATTTTCAAAACAGTGTGTATGTTTATACTCTGACACAAATTTATGGAATCAATTTAGTATAATAGTCAAAATTTTTAATGTTGGATTAGCAACCCCACTCCAGAAGTCTCTCTTAATACTTTAAAATACGTACAAAGTTATATGGCCAAGGAGTTACATATTTGTACAAAAAAGTTAAGTTTCCAGCCCTGAGGGAAAAGATAAATATGGCATATTTATACTATATTCTAGTAGGCGTCTGTTAAAGTGAATTAGGTAGGGCTCAGTTAAAAACTTGCTATAAAATATATAGAAAAATGACTTTTTGGAAAAATAGGCAAGTAAACAAACATAGTAAAAGTGAGCATTAATGAGGATCGGAAGTGGGCTAGAGTGAGTGAATACAATAAAGTAAAAGCTATTCGTTTTTTTGATTGTATGATTCAGTGTTTGAAGTTTTAAAGGAGAGTAGTTTGAGCCTTCCTGCTCCTGAGGACAGCTTTACCCCATCAGCGGATCTATTACATGAATTCACTCCATCACTTACTCACTAACTCACTTACCTATTCCTTCATTCACTCAATTGCTCAATTACTTACTAAATCAGTTATTCTCTCAGCCATTCATTTATTCACCCACTCTCCTACTAACCCACCTACTCATCCATTCATCTGTTCACTCTTTCAGCAAAGATTTATTAAGCACCTACTGCAAGCACTGGTGGGGTTAGGGAAACCTCTTAAAATGTACCGTTTGAATGACCTCAAGTTTATGAGGCTCTCCTGACACTACTGTTTTTTATTTAGCTTATTGTATTAGTTAATTGGTCAGGTTGTGGCTAATGAATACACTCTTGTGAATATGTTACAATTTATGTAATAGTTTAAGAGCTATTAGCATTATTTCTTAATGAAGAACACAAAACTAAAACTTCTGTAATAAACTATAGTCTGATACTTGCTATCAAAATAACTGTCATATTGCAAAGGTTGTATTATATCTAATTATACCTTTGAATAAATTCAAATTAATTTTTCAGTTGTTGGAATTAAAATTGATGTAAATTCCTGGATAGAGAATTTCACCAAAACCTCAATCAGAGATCCGGTAAGATATTTTAAAAAAATTCTTATGCTATGTTTAATGTTTTCATAATTCAATAGAAAAAAATATAAGGTCCTTATACAGTGGCAAATACATTCTCAGTACCACTACACTGAAGTAGAATTCTGAATTCCTATTTTTTCAAAGCTTTTTTTGTTTAAATTAGTCAATATGTAATATGTAATAGAAGTATTTCAAGGTTATAACATGCAATGCAAGTTTTCTAATAAGATAAAACTTGTTTCTTATACACTAGACTGTTTAATCTTATTTTTCTACTGGATAAATTATTCCAGAATTTCTAATTATAACATGGTAATAATATAATTAAAATCCAACTTTTAAAAGTGAGGTGATAATCGCATTTTTGTCTTTCAGTGTGCTGGTCCAGTTTGTGACTGCAAAAGAAACAGTGACGTAAGAAAACTATTTAAAATCACTTTTGAGTACAATATTTCCTTGTGTTACTCTTGCTAAGACTATAGTGATGAAAAAATATGCAGGAATTTTTAATCAAAGGCTAAAAAATTCTATGGAAATGTGAAATAATATATTCATTTGAATGTATATGCTTTTGATTTTGAGTGTGAAATGCTTGAATTTTTAAAAATATGTATATATCCTTGGAAGGTAAAAAAATATTCATGTCAATATGATGGTTCTCTTTGGTCTCAACTGTGTTACATTCTTTTGTACATATTTATCTTTAGCTCTATTTCTGGATAGGAAGTTTCTAACCAAAGCAACCCTATTGGTTATCAATGCAGTTTTCTCTCACCTATCACACTTTCTCTAAATTTGTTCACACTGTATTATATAGTTATAGGAAAAATGTTTTAACTAAACCTGGAAGTATTACAGTTTATTATAAAGTTATAGTTACATGGATTGAGTTTTAAGGTGTCTTGTATTACTTTCACTTCTGTTTGAGAAATTGAAAAAGGAAATGTGAACTTTGTTCAAAAGTTGAAGATGCTCTAAGAATGATACTAGATAAATAATTCTAAAAATTGAATAACAATGATGAAACAATATTTTCTTCCAGTCCTCTTTTGTGTGTCTGTATATCTCCAAGGGAAGCAGGGGGTTCATATCGTCTTTATCACTCCTACTCCTGTGAAATTATGAGCCAATAATTTTAATGATTTTTGTAACTTATCTATTTCACATAGACTATGCAGTAGCTGTTTTAAGAGCAAATATTTTAGTAATAAACTGCTTCCACATTAGGAAAATGCAATGCATTACATCCTCAACTTTGAAAACAATGTTTTTATTTGTGATTTTTATTCAATACAAATTATTATATTGATTTTCATACATTAAAACATGATTTAAACTAGGTGGGAATTTATCCTGTGTTTCAGGGTGAAGTAAGTATTTTCTTAACCATGGACATTTTTTGTTTTGCATTTTGCTTTTAAATCTCCAATTATCCAACTACATATTTTTAATCTAAAATATGAAATAATTATAAATAGTCTTATAGTACTGATGTGTTTTAAGTCTGTGAAACAGGATAACTAAAATGATATTTTTTTAAAATATCTTTTTGTCAAAATCCTAAGTATGTGTTTAAATCAGTTACTCATTATTAAATAATTTTCTCTATCCAGTTTTCTGGATCATTTAGATGACCCGGAAATGGTAAAAAGATTATTTCTAATTTGCTCTTCTGATTTGTTCAGACTGAATTGACAGTCTCAAGTGGATGGTTGGTGTTAGATTATCAAGCCTGATGGTTTGATATAAATCTATGCATGCCTTTATTTCACCAGAATTTAATGAACATATATGTTCAAGAGAAGATAGGCATTTAAAAATTTCTATTTTTATTGCTCTAATCATGTATATAATGGGGTAAAGACAATGCAGCCTCCTAACCTTTCTAAAAATGTGTTAACTGTTCACTTTATTTTGATAGGTAATGGATTGTGTGATTCTGGATGATGGTGGGTTTCTTCTGATGGCAAATCATGATGATTATACTAATCAGGTATGTACCTCAAATAAGAGGGAATTAGGCTTTCCAAAGTGTGTTTCCCGGATCAACATTACAAAACCTCTTTCAGTGTTTTAGAAATCGATGAGTTGTTTTATTTCTGTCATAAAATAATTTGTAAAATGCTTAATGTTATGTAAACCATTAAGAAATGCATGCTAAGTCTACTTTTTATGTTATTTGATTTTACATTCTAGTACTGGTATCATTAAAACATACAGTTAAGCATTTTAGTATGACATGAACTTTTAATCTTTCAGATATTTAGAAAATTTTCACTTCAAAATTTGTCAGTTGATGATATCTAATTTAATGTATAGCTTGTTAAAACTGATGTGATTTCTAGTCTCAAACCTGCAAATGAGCAGCACATAGGCTATTTTTAACAAATTTGAATTAGATGCCAACTAATTTCACTTCTGAATCTGCATTCCTGGCTTCTTTTTTTTTGAAAAAACAAAGCAAAATATCTCAACCCTGGGCTCTTTTTGTTTTTTTTCTGGATGACAGTATTTATGGGGTGGAGCTGATTAACACATGATTGCCCCTTTAGATGGGACTTGTTCCAGTTCATCACAGTCCCTACAAGTTATTTTTCTAGGCCAGCCTGCTCTCTCATACATGCCACTTTTCCATTCCCCAGGGGGGCATTTGATCTTTTTTTTTACTGTATATGTTTAAGGTGTACAAAAAAATGTTTTGATTTGCATAGTTAAGTGATTACTACGTCAAGCCAATTAACATATCCATCATCTCAGGTTGTTAACCTTTTTTGCGGTATGGTAAGAAGACTTAAAATCTACTCTCATCAAATTTCTGGTAGACAACACAGTATTATTAACTACAGTCCTCTGTTGTATGTTGAATCTCTAGGCTTATGCATTCTACATAGCTGCTTCTTTGTACCCTTCGACTTACACCTCTCCATTCCCCACCCCTGTTTTATTCATCTGGGAAGCATTTGATTGTGATTTAATGCTTAGTAATGTGTGTCCATTCTTTCCACAAATAAAATATCACACAGCCCCACTGAGTAATGAGAACACTTACTCTCATTTTAGTTTGTTCACAGTGTCATATACACGTTTCTCATTTGCTTTTGTTTTTAAGCTCCTCAGTTGTAGTTCAGTTTCTTTGTATTATTTCTTTTCACTGTAGTGGTGATTCCCGTGTTCATTTTTGGCTTACATTTTAAGTGCACGTTGCTTTATGATTTTTTTCTTCACCAGATTGGAAGATTTTTTGGAGAGATTGATCCCAGCTTGATGAGACACCTGGTTAATATATCAGTTTATGCTTTTAACAAATCTTATGATTATCAGTCAGTATGTGAGCCCGGTGCTGCACCAAAACAAGGAGCAGGACATCGCTCAGCATATGTGGTCAGTAATATCCACGGTCTAATCAATTCTCAGGGGGTACTCAAGTGTCCTCAGTATCAAGTACACTACTGAAATGACCTTATTATTTTATTTTATAGCCATCAATAGCAGACATATTACAAATTGGCTGGTGGGCCACTGCTGCTGCCTGGTAAGTCAAAATTTTAGTTTTATTGGTAATGAAAGAAAGAAGTTGTAAAATAAAAAAGCATGTGATGAAAATATGGATTTAGGGGATATTCAAATTTTTATTAAGGGAGTTAAGTTTTTTTCATTCTTTACATCACCTATTGGTAATATTTATAGTTTCTCCTAAGTGAACACTATAAAGTTACCATTATTCAGTTTCTCATATGAAAACAATGTTATGCGGATGTAAACTTCAGCCTCTTTAGAGTCTTCTTTCCTCTACATATCTATTGAAACTCTTTTTATTTGTATTAAATATTTATAAAAACATGACACTAATTTCTTTTAGGTGTATTGATCTGTAAGAAGTTACAATTTGTCTTTAATATCCCAGTTGGATGTCTACATGTATCAAATTCATGGCATGATGGCAACCTTCTACCTCTTTACTATTGATACAAGGACTAGTATCGTTTTAGGGGCATCAGGTTGCTGAAATGGATCTAATTATTTCTTTTCACTGATGCTACCTTCTAAACCTCCCCCAACCCTCACCTGTAGACCCTACAACCTATGAAAATAAGACATTTAAATGGTCAATTGTGGCACTGTGGAAGGTCTGGAAGATCACATTTCTCATTGTTTAGTTGTAACTAAACCTCCTGTTACGTCTGGAATCCATGATCTCCCTCTTCCCTCTCTCCCTTCTAATCTTTTTTTTTTTTGTATCATCACACTGTATTGTTAGCCCTATTCCATGTAGATTAATGTACAATATTCATTTGATGTTGAGGTTTGCCCAGCTAAAATTAAGTGACTATATCATTAAAGCAGCAAAAAAGATTTTAAAATTTTGAGAGTTTTTAAAAGATTTAGAAAATTCTGTTTTATTCTGAAAAATGGTATTTTCTGATGTGATTTTATATATTAATTTCAGTAGGCTTTTAAAATTTCATCATGACCCTGAAATACTTGTCTTTATCCTATATCCCCTCCCACCCCCACTTTTTTTTAAACTAAATTCAGTTCTAGAAATTTGGCTCAGTTGTCAGTTACTGTAAAACTGAAATGTGCTGTATCTCTCTATATAATATGTATATTTTGTTTCATGAAAGTTACATTACATATTTACAAATATATTCTATATTACAAAGTAAATAGTTAACAAATTCAAACCCATGGTATAAACAGCATTGTTCTTTGTTGGGGGCGGGGGGAACCCAAAAAACAAATGGTTTTAAAAACTAAAATAAGGAGACGTAATGAATGTGAAAACCTACGCGCTGAAACAGACATTCTCCCTCTTAGAGTGAACTCTTCTGCTTGATAACATTGCCTGTTAGGTTTCTTCACACATCGTGTCCCACTTGATCCTGAACAAGATCTGAACACTTCTGATTTCATGACTTCTTTTACACATTACAAAAAGGTTACAATGTGTTATATAATTTTAAAAATACTTAAATAAAAACACTCCAAGACTTTCTTTCCCAAAAAGATAAAGGGAAACAGTATTTATGTGTATGGGTACATGTAAAAACACATTTTTTCCCTAGATGTTTATTTTTTTCTTTATTTGAAAAATTCAGGTCTATTCTACAGCAGTTTCTCTTGAGTTTGACCTTTCCACGACTCCTTGAGGCAGGTATGTAAATGCTCAGACCTTGTCATTGCCATAACAATAAAAATTTTCTTTTGGGATGTGCTTGAAGTTCAACAAATTCAGAGAATATTTGTGTGAGAAAGAGAAAACAGGTCACCCATCTCATAATTTTAGAGCTAGAAACTTTTTGTCCAACCTTTCCTAATGTTTTAGAAATTACCTAGGTCACACTGGCCTGATCTCATAGCCATCTTGTATTTGAATTCATTTATTCTATTGATATTTATCAGGCATCTATTACGGGCTGCCACGATATTACACAGCAGTAAACAAGCCAGTCGAGGGGTCCTGGTCTTATACGTTTATTTTGCTCTGTGAGAAGTGAAGACTCGAGGGGAGTGACTACAGAGGCCCTTCCTAATGGTGTTCTTTGTTTTTACACCGTCCCCCCCCCCCACCCAAGTTGAGATGGAGGATGATGACTTCACGGCCTCCCTGTCCAAGCAGAGCTGCATTACTGAACAAACCCAGTATTTCTTCGATAACGACAGTAAATCATTCAGTGGTGTATTAGACTGTGGAAACTGTTCCAGGTAATTTATTTATTTCAGGAGTAGTCCTATTTCATTAAGAAATTGTATATACTGTTATAATCATTACAGAAAAAACTGAAAATTGTGTTGGAGTCAGAGATGTGAGTAATTGTTTTAAGGTGAAAATGTCAGCAATCTTTAGTTTCTCTATAGGCTTTTAAAATTTGTAATTTTTAAAATTCTAACTTTGATAAGCTGTTATTTCTTCAACTATAATAATTACATGATCAAGATAATTTCTTTCTCTTTAGGCAGAACATAGAGAAATTTGATTATATTTTAACTTTTTTTCCTAAAATAACCCATATTAAAAATTTCTAATATAAAGTTATTAAATATATTAGTAATTTAAATAATTCTAAGCCACATATTATTTATTTTTCTATATAGTAACTAAACAGATTTACAAAAACAAAAAGTCTTGTTTTGTTTTGTTTTTACTTCTAGTCTTCTCTGACTTGAAGAACTGAATGTTATGTTTTGTTTTGTTTTTACTTCTAGTCTTCTCTGACTTGAAGAACTGAATGTTATCTTTATTTGAATTTGAAGGAACTGGGAAAAATACAGTTTTTTTAGGTCATGGTTAATGTTAGTCAGTATCCATAAAATATCTTTTAAAAAGAGATAGAGAATTTAATTTTGTTGTAATGAGGGTAGAGGAGAAAGGCAAGATGGGGATTTTGAGGGGAAAGTAGTAATTAATGCCACAGGATTCCTGAGAGGAGGAGAGCAGCAAGTCACAGCTTACAAAGCACAGAGTAGAGACACTTTGTTTTTAGAGGTGGAGGGAAGATTATTCTACAAGAAATGTTACTTCTAGAAGAAATGTTACCATAGCGGAAGAAGAAATAGGAGGAGGTAAGGTAATCTGAGATTATGAAAGTGCCAGAATAGTTAAAAAAAAAAATTTTTGCAAGAGGGGCTAAGCAACCTATCATGAATTTTTAGGAGACGTGGTCAGTATGTTTTATGACTTTCTTTAGCAGACCTCTATCTCCAAGGAGGAGGTAGAGTATATAAAGAGGAGAGGAAAGGGAAGGAAGAGTCAAGCATGAACTCAGAAAAAAAGCAGACTGTCTTGTTTAGAGGAGATTAGCATATCAGGCTATGGGCTTCAGGAAATGGGATTGTGGCATGTTTATTGGATACATCAGAGTTTCACAGTCATTGGCCTTTTATTAATTGACATCCAGCAAGAGCAATTGGTGTGCTTAAAGAAGTAAGTTAAATTGTAAAGTGAAGAAGGTCAGTATAACCAAGACGTTAAATTGAATCATACTTTCCTTTTGATTTGCTTTGTGGAAATCAAAGCTTAACAGGGCAAAAAGAAAATCCCACTTTTCTGCAAAATGTATAATGATAAAGAAATTACTTTTTTAGTGATATATTTACATTTTTTATGTTGGTTACTAAAGTAAGAGCAGCTTAAGGTGTGGACAAAACAGGGGATGGAATTCAAAACCCTTGATTCTGTCCATGTCTGTGTTGCCCAGTGCAGTAGTTACCACCTATAGGTGGCTATTGAAATTTCAATTACAGTTAAATTAATTAGAATTAAAATTTTGTGCCTCAGTCACACTTGTCACATTTTAAGTGCCCAATACCCTCGAGTGGCTAGTATTTACCATATTGGACAGTGCGAACAACTTTTCCATCTTCACAGAAAGTTTGCTTAATAGCACTGTTCCGGACTTTTCTCTGCCCTTAGGTTGGGCAAGATGCCTAGACATTTTTGTATTCCCTGTTGTGTTATCTGTAAAATAAGGCAACTTTGGCATAAGCATCACAATTCTTTGTATGTGTAAAGAAAAACTTTTTTCTATGTACATCAACAACTAAATTGTGCTTATTTTGCAGTGAGGATTAATACTTTAAAATGGTCACACATAAAACATATATTGCAATTTTTTTATTTATTTGACATAGGTAATACGTTCATGCTAATAAATGAAGCATTTTTTTCTTCTAAAATCATACTCCCATTGTGCTGGGAATGGTTTATGTTTCAGATGTCATATTTTGTCTTTCATTTTAATATGTAAGAATCTTTGAAAGATTTCCATTTATTTTGGAAAAGATACTTATTTTCTATGATACCATATTTATTTTGCAGAATCTTTCATGGAGAAAAGCTTATGAACACCAACTTAATATTCATAATGGTTGAGAGCAAAGGGACATGTCCATGTGACACACGACTGCTCATACAAGCGGAGCAGACTTGTATCCTTTGACATCAGAGCTATCTGGAAAGGAAAACCATCTTAATGCATTTTGAATCTTGTCACATTGTTTATATTCATAAAGAGAAAACTATTAGACTGCTCTGATCACCTCGCAAAGGCAGAATCGATTCCTCACTCAAAATTTGGTTGGAATGTCAAGAATAATTATGCTACACATGCCCCAGAAAAGGATAATTCACAATTTAGTTCTTTAAATCCCTATGTACTTGAATTGTGTTGGATGAGAGTAATGATGTATAAGTTATCTCTCTTACATGTTTTGGGAAATACATTGCATTGTATTTATTTTTAATCATGTGAAAAAAACTAACATGAGATTCCTTAACAAGTCTCTTTTAGCTGACGGTCCAAATCCTTGTGACATGGTTAAGCAACCCAGATACCGAAAAGGGCCTGATGTCTGCTTTGATAACAATGTCTTGGTAAGATCACACTTCTACTGGATTAAAATACTATAAATTAATGGTCACTGTCCGCAAGAATTCAAGGATACAAATTGCAATTTTAACTCAAACATAATGTCTTAACCATAGTTTTTCTCATTAACATGACATACTTGCTGGTAGATTTTTTTCATTTCAGTAGTTTTCATGGTTAGCATAAACTTGACAGTTGCTTCTTTTATATGTCCTTCCCACAGAAATTGTGCTTTCAAACACAATTCCAATCAATTTAACTCATAGTAAATGTTAATTATGGTATATTTGTTGCCTCCATTTATATTCCAATCCTGAAGATATAAAAGTTAATTTTATTATATTTTTGTTAGTTATATTTGTCTTCAGTGAATTGAAAAACCTGTTATACAGCCATTGTCTTATTATTATAGAGTTCTAGTTTCTTTTGGATGGTTTCTGATGCTATCACATATTAGACTTCTATTATTTCCTTTAATTGTACTAATTTCTTTTTCTAGTGTTTGAAATTAGACCAGGTCAATTACATAGGGTTTGATAAAATATTACAAATCATATTTAATATATGTCACTTAAAGATGGCTTACTACTTTTCCTATAGTTCAGCTATCTTTCTCTAATAAATAAATACTATTCTGATTTACTGTGTATTGATTATATACAAGGTAGGTAATACGTGATCAGTATGTACTACATTAGCTTTATGCTTTTAAAATTCTTAAGAAATATTAATCTATTCTCAAAGATGAAGTCTACATAAAAATCTCTGTCTACCTCTTTTTAACTAATTTTAAATACAATACTTCCCAATTCTGATTCTTCAGTGTGTGCACACACCAATGAATATCCAAACTTGTAAAGCATTATCCCATAAATTATTTGAGTTATTTAGTTTACCTACTCAAATACATAGCTGCATTTGTCCCAGAAAGGACAAAACATTTTCACAGATAATATTATGCAATTAGATAATATAAATTAAAAATAGCGCAAAGAAGTAATAAAATCAGTAATGAGGACTAAAAATGAAAGATGTATTAGCCAGTCAATCCCAGTTATCTCTGTGAGGGATTATTGATCCTTGCTAGGGAGAGTAATTCAACATTGCAACTAAGGGTTTTTTTTTTTTTTTTTTTTAAGATATATTAAGTCCAGATAGGCGGACTCCTGTTATTCTGTCTACTGCAACTTCAGCAGGTTGCCCATGTAAAATTATTTCCCAAAGAATGTTTTATGAAGGGCCAAGGGTCATGTCACTCATTAGAGAAACTTCGCTCATCAACTATTTGTCACCAGTTTTTTGACACTAGGAATATTAAATTCAGATGAATTTGAAAAATGACTTAAAACCCTATTGCCCAAAATATTATTCTAGGAGGCTATATCTTATGATCAAGCCATTAAAAAGATTTGACCAAGACAAAAATGTTCAGCAATTGAAGCTCCTATAAATGGGTTGTGTGTGAAAGTACAACTGTTGCTCAGTAGCTTGGTGTGCTAATAATATCTTGTGTTTCTTTAGCAGTGGAGTTATTTTGGTAATGCTTATTTGCAATGGTCACTGTGAATCTGCTCTGGATGGAGACTCACGTTAACTGCCAGCAAATTGCATGAAATCTCATCTTGTATGTCTTCTTTTCTGTGTTTTCTTTCCTTTTCCTATACTTGCTACTTTGCCCGTTATTAATAGGATCAACTTAAGTGCACAACGAGTCATGCCTGTACCATGATGTCAGCTCCTATCTTCATTTTACTGCAAGTTTTCATGTGGTGTGGATGGTCAGTCACTTTCTCTAATTTTTCTTAGTTTTTGTTTTTGGCTTGAAATTTTAGAAAATCACCCATATTCCTAAATCTGCGATATTAATGTTCCTGAAACCAGGTTATTAAAATCTCAGGACCAATGTTGTTGTTTTGTAAATAGCTGATTTCAAATGGCATGTACATTTCTAATCCTAAATGAAACATATTCAATATTTATGTAAAAATCATTTTTCATAAAGTTTTTGTGTAAAAATTGTCATTGCAGAGACAGATATACAGGCTTCATGGTATTTTATGAGAACTACCTAATGACAATTTTTAGAGGTGGTTATCTCAATTTATTTACAAAAGATGCTAACACAAATTTAATGCACTCTTTCAATTCCTTTCAGATTTTTCTACTTTTTAAAATAAATCTGACTTAAATAACTTTTTAGATTTTTACTCCCAAAATATTCTTATTGAAATATTTTAGAATAAGTGCTTCTAGTTTCTAAGTTCATTTTATTTAATATACATTATCTAGCCCAAAATTATTAATTAATCTTTTAAGAAATTTCTGAGTTCTCTATTCAATACTACTAAAGAGATGTTTTGGGTCTTGGATTTGCATTTAGTTCTTCATTTACTGTTTTGCAATTTCTTTTCTAATGCTCTGGAATCATCATGATTGTGTTACTAGAGCACACACTTTTGTGTCATTGGTTTCCAGGTAGTCATTGATTAGGAAGCCACTAGATGGAGATGTGGCCATTACTATGAATGGAGTGAATTCACAGGCAGGGGTGATAGAGGGTGGGGAGTAGAATAGCAGAGGGAGTCTCAGAAAATAACCACAAGTCTTCTGGCATAATAAAAGAATGGTTTTCATGGCAAAAGACTCCAAAGTAAGGAAACGTTGCCTTAATATCTTCATATACACATTTTAAAAATTGATATATAGGCAATTATTTGAATTATTATTGATTCCTTAAAGAAGTTCATAGGTAGTCAACCATTACACAAGAAAAGTGTAATCAAATTATATTTCTATAATTGTCCTTATTTTCCCTTTTGATTCAAAAGCTTACTTCTGTCAATCATAGAATTTTTAGATAAGATTTATAGGTTATCAGTTACACTAAAAAATATATAAGTATTGCTCTTGAGTAGGCCAGCTCTCTTTTTACCTTTCTCTTAAAAACTTATAGCAACGGCTGGGTGCAGTGGTTCAAGCCTATAATCCCAGCACTTTGGGAGGCTGAGGTGGGTGCATCACCTGAGGTCAGGAGTTCGAGACCAGCCTGGGCAACCTGGTGAAACCCCATCTCTACTAAAATACAAAAATTAGCTGGGCATGGTGGTCCCAGCTACGCCAGAGGCTGAGGCAGGAAAATTGCTTGAGCCTAGGAGGTGGAAGTTGCAGTAAGCTGAGATCGTGCCACTGCACTCCAGCCTAGATCACAGAGCTAGACTCCATTTCCAATATATATATATATAGCAACAGTGACTTTAAAGTCTTTTAGTGACTTTAAAATCTTTTTAACCTAAGACCACCCCCCCCCCCCACCACCAAAATAACATTTTCCTATTATGGTACTTTCCTTGAACCATAATTATAAATCTATCATGGCAATAATTATATATCACCATGGACTCAACTAGGATGTTTATGTACCAGATAATATGCTTTATAAATTGTGTTTGCATAAAATAATAAATTTCTCAATGGACAATTATTGACTTGCTTTACTTCTTTGATTAATAAATGTTAGCTTTTTCATTTGCTTGAGTTTTGATGAAGTCCTCATGGTATGGAGCTTCATAATTGTAGAAGTATAATCTATATCCTTCTGATCTCCAAAAAGAAAACACTTGAGATTCCTTTATATTATTGTATCAAAGGAATATATAATATCGATGATGTATATTTTACATTAACAAGATATGCTTTCAGTATTTAAAAACACAGTTATCAGTATAGAACAGTGAATCCACCTAGTGCTATTTGAATGTTGATATAATGATATCAAAGGAAGTATTATTTTCTCTGAAACAATTAAGTTGAAAAAAATCATTACAAAAAATACTGAAATGTTAGTTGGCAGTTGTTTCTCACATTAAGGACCATAAAGGTTATGGTCTATGCTCCAATGTAGTCTGGCTAAAACTAGCAATTTCTGTTGGATTAGGTTCTGCTCACAAGCAAGGTAGAATGGTAGTGTAATCTCCAAAGCCTACCAAGGGGCCCTTATACCCTGTAGAGTCCAGAAGGATATAGATTATACAAAAACAGTTATGAAGCTCCATACCATGAGGACTTCATCAGAACTCAAGTGTTCAAACAAGACTTTTTGATAACAAGTTTATGAAGACTCAAAAAGCTAACATTTATTAATCAAAGAAGTAAAGCAAGCCAATTCTGTCCATTGAGAAATTTATTATTTTATGCAAACCCAATTTATAAAGCATATTATTGGGTACATAATCTGTCTACATTTAAAGAGTTGAATAAATATACTACCTACCTATCTCACGAGTTAATGTGTAAGAGTGTTAAGGTGACATGTAGGAGAACAAATTATTTGCTAGGGGCATTATTCCTATTATTATGCAGTATCTACATGCCTAAAAATTTTTAAATACAGATTTTCTTCAAAGTTGCTGGTGGTAACTTTAGTACAGACTTACCTGAATTCAAAAGTTAGTCCATGATTTGATGGCTGTCTTCACCAGAGATTTGCATTTTGAAGGAAATTAAATGATGGCTATAATTCAGAAAAAAAGATCAAAAACCTTTTAGCCAAATGACCAGAACATTTTCTTTTGAAACATGTACTTCTAAATTTAATAAATTAAAAATTATTAAGCTTGTACTGTATGCAATTAGTTGTCCCAGGTTCTGAATGGGGAAAGAAAGGCAGAGTAAGAGTTTAGCAACAGTAACTTCAAAAGATTTTAGCCACTGGTAACGCATGCTGTATAAAGAAAACTTTGGGGCAAAAACCATATGAATTTTACTATGGTTTAGATTTTTTAAAGAGTAATGAGAAAGGAATAAAGAATTCTTAGTTGATATCTTTAATAACACAGTCTTTTAAGAGAGGTTCCCCTATAAGGAAGTCTAATAAAATTAGTTTTATCATATTTTAAAATAAATATATATATAATATTGGCACTGCATTCTTTTTCCATTTTAATGTTCTAAACTGAAAGTACCAATCTGTTATTTTCTACTTAAATAATCATTTAAAAATCAGACCGATTTATTATATCTGGTCATGGTGTCAGTGGGATTTCAGTCTCTGTAGGACAGAAATAATGCTGAGTTCCTCCCACATCAGTGCATTTGTGTAGAATGTATGCCATAATAAGACTTGAAATGATTCTATGAAATACATTACATGGACTTGCACCATGCAAAATGCTTGGGAAGACATGATCAGGAAACTTAAAAGGCACATTTTTCAGTGTGAATTGACATGCACACCACAGGGAGCCCAAATAACTTATCTAAACTACCACCTCCCAAATAGAAACAGACATATCTCATCATCACACAGAGGAAATTAAACAAAAATTATATATAAAAATAAAAACAGTGAAATAAGGGCCAAAGAGAATATTTTTCTTTCCATAACACATTTGTAGAGTATAAAGATGACAAAATATGTTATTAATACACAAACGGGTCTTGTGTGGTAATTTTTATTCAAATTAACACTTAATCATAACTGGGGAGTACTCCTGGTTAAGTGACAATGACTTCTTTAAGTTAATACCTCATAGTGTTTCTAACCAGTCCATGTGTGCTGCTTTATTGAGTACCTACTCTTCATTTATCAAATCGTTGCTATGTATCTAGCCACTCTTCTGTGTATGAAATACATTTATATAAAGTATTTGTTTTTTTTTAATCTGATATTCAATTGTTACTGGTACCCTGTTTTTTATCTGTTTACCCTACCTGGAGAGAGAAGCATCTGAACAAAAAGAACAAACGCAAAGGCAGTAAACAGCTTGGCCTGTTGCAGAGAAAGCCAGTGTTATTGAAGCAGAGTGAGTAGGCGGGAGAGGAGAAGGTGGGAAGATGAGACAGCCAGGCTCCAGACCTCATACGGCTTTGTAGACCTCAATAAAGAATGTAGATTTTGCTCTGAGAATGATGAGAAATGTCAAGCAGGGAGTGAAAGAATGTATGGTGTTAAGAAGACTGCTTTTTGGAGAAGCGTTTATAAAAGGGCAGAGTAGAAGCCATGGGACAAGTGAGACAGCTTTTGCAAAAGTGGAAGCAAGAAGTAATGGTGACTTGGACCTGCAGTAGTGACAAGCAGTAAGTTTGGGGATGTATTTTGAAGCTAGAGTTAGAGGATGGATTCCCAGCTGAAACCCCCACTCTGCAAAAAATATAAAAAATTAGACAGGTGTGGTGGTGCACACCTATAGTCCCAGCTACTTGGGAGGCTGAGGTGGGAGGATCACCTGAGCCCAGGGAGGTCAAGATCATGCCATGCTATTTACTGATACCAGAAGAATTATATTAGGGGCAAGTCAAGTTTGAAATCCCTATGAGACATACAAGAGGAGAAAGGTAGAGATCAATGAATACACAGACCAGAGGAGAATACAGGATTGAACATACAAAAGAGTGAGTTATTAGGAAACAGATGAAATTAAAGCCATAGGACTGGGGATTAGATCATCTAGGAACAAAGTGTAAAGGAAGAAGAAGAAAGGAGAGAGAAGTAACACCTGGAAAAGTCTAACATTTTAGAGAGCATGAAAGAAAGGAGGTCAAGCCAAGGAGAGAGACAGAAGTTTCAAGAAAAACCAGAAGAGTACATTAGCCAAAGGTACATGAGAACGTATTTCAAGGAGACAATGTCATATATTTGTCAAATGCTTCTGAAAGGTCAAATAGGATGAAGACTAAGAATTGATTATTTTATGATTCTATTTAGATTTGGGATGTAAATTGATTGAAACCAAAATTTTTTCATAGATTCTTTTCTCCCAGCTTTCTTTCTTCTTAACAAAATAGTTCTGCTGCCTTAAAATACAATTAAAGAAATAATTTTATTTACTATGTGGCAGCACTGTATTAAATCCTGGTGAACAAAAAGAGCCAAAGTTCTTATTCTTTGGGAGCTTAGAATCTTTGTAAAATTATCCTGAAAAAAAATTGTTCGACCTATTATTTTGATTCTTAGAACATCTACCTTGGATTAGCAGATTCTTTAAAGATGTTTAAATATATGGTCTTTCAAATAATCCCATCAGAAAGTGGGCAAAAAACATGAATAGACAGTTCTCAAAAAATGATATACAAATGGCCAAAACATATGAAAAATTGCTCAACATCACTAATTATCAGGGAAATGCATGTTAAAACCACAATGTGATACCACCTTACTCCTGCACTAATGGCCATAATAAAAAAATAATGGATGTGGTAAAAAAAAAAAAAAAAAAAAAAAAACAAAAAAAAAACACTTTGTACACTGCTGGTGGGAATGTAAACTAATACAACCACTATGGAAAACAGTATGGTGATTCCTTAAAGAATGAAAAGTAGAACTACCATTTGATCCAGTAGTCCCACTGCTGTGTATCTACCCTGAGGAAAAGAAGTCATTTTATGAAAAAGACACTTGCACATGCATGTTTATAGCAGCACAATTCAAAATTGCAAAAATGTGGAACCAACCTAAATGTCCATCAACCAATGATTAAAGAAAATGTGGTATATATACAGCATGGAATACACCTCACCCATAAAAAGGAATGAAATAATGGCATTTGCAGCAACCTAGATGGAGTTGGAGACCATTTTTCTAAGGGAAGTAACTCATGAATGGAAAACCAAATATTGTATGTTCTAACTTCTAAGTGGGAGCTAAGCTATAAGGATGCAGAGGCATAAGAATGATATAATGGGCTTTGGGGACTTGGGAGGAATGGGGGTAAGGGATAAAATACTACATACATTCGGTGCATTGTACACTGCTTGGGTGACAGGTGCACCAAAATCTCAGAAATCACCACTAAAGAATTATCCATGTAACCAAAACCACCTGTTCCCCAAAAATCTATTGAAATAAAATTTAAAAATAAGGAGGTTTTTAAAAATGAAATTCACTATGTTAAAAGGAATTAAAGGATGTGGAAAATGTTATCAAATATAGAACCTAGGAATAAAAGATGAATAATACTTTACTTTTGCATTAAGAGGGAACTAAATGAGCTACCACTAGACTGGGGAGTTAATGTGAGTATATTCATTCTAATATTTCTTGGTTGTCTCAAGACAAATCTCTTCCTAGCTTAGCTCTTTATTTTGGATATATATTTGCAAAGCAAAATCCTATATGTGTCCAAATAATGTATTTGAACCAACATAAACAATGGTTCAAATACATTATTCCCATTTTACTTTAATTCTTGATGAAGGTCCAGATGCTATGATTGCACTCTATGTTGAGCCTTATAAATTGTATAAGAAGTATGGGAAATGGAAATGTATTTATTTTACCAGTCCCCAACTTTACCATATGGAGCATAGTTGCTAAAATCATAATTCTTGGGAATTATAAAACCTACTATTAAATTTTACATTTATTTCTTGCATTTATAAATATATAGGATTTTTGATACTGTGAAAGTTTTTTCTTTAAAATTAGTATATTATTCAAACAGCATTTATTATTTTCTTTCATAATCATCAAAAGCTACAACTAAAAATTTAAAGCATTTGTCAAATGATGCTAGGGAAATTCCTCAATGATAAAATCTAGGAGAAAGTAATTTATTTGGATTTCAATTAAAGCAGTTTTATAAGGTAAGTTCAGAAAGTGAACTAAATATGGATTACTCTGAAAGATGTGTTACTAAATATTTTTCAAGATTTTTAGATTTTTCTTTTTCTGTTCTTTTTTTTTTTTTAACAACAGGAGGATTATACTGACTGTGGTGGTGTTTCTGGATTAAATCCCTCCCTGTGGTATATCATTGGAATCCAGTTTCTACTACTTTGGCTGGTATCTGGCAGCACACACCGCCTGTTATGACCTTCTGAAAACCAAATCTGCATAGTTAAACTCCAGACCCTGCCAAAACATGAGCCCTGCCCTCAATTACAGTAACGTAGGGTCAGCTATAAAATCAGGCAAACATTAGCTGGGCCTGTACCATGGCATAACACTAAGGCGCAGACTCCTAAGGCACCCACTGGCTGCATGTCAGGGTGTCAGATCCTTAAACGTGTGTGAATGCTGCATCATCTATGTGTAACATCAAAGCAAAATCCTATACGTGTCCTCTATTGGAAAATTTGGGAGTTTGTTGTTGCATTGTTGGTGATTACATGTGAAAGGGTTCCCCATACAATTGTTTATGAACCATAAGAAATGTCTTGATATTGACCTGGAATTTTGACTTGCTGCAATTTTACTAAGAAAATCTCTAAGGGGAAAGAAATTATTTTTGCCTTCACTTATTCTTCTGTTAAAAGTTAATTCCTGCTTTAAGTAGCAATTATTGAAATATATAGAGAAAGAGAGAATTAACATTGGTCTAAATTGTTGAAATATAAATAATGGCTAATTTTCTATGAAAAATTTGCCATGAATAAAATGCCTTATGAAGAACGGCTTCTTTGCCAAAAATAAAACACAATTGATGACCAATTCAATTTTGATGGGGTAATGAATTGATGGTTTGAAAATAGTAACTAAGAAATCATTAAACTAAAGGTGCTTGAGGGAGAAATTAGAATACGTGACATATTTCCTCATAAATGTAAGCAAGCCCTTAATAAATGCTTTGATGTAATGTTCCTTTTGTTCACAGTACAGTTATGTAGTGCTAGCCAGATATTTAAAAATGCTCTAAGAAAAGCTTGTCAGGGGGGAGGGGGAAATGTTTTTCTTGTGATAAATGAACTTTGGTTTACCAAGGGTATTTTGCATGATGCTGCTGCTATTTTAACTTTTCAGTTGTTTTTTCTCTTACTGTAGAGTGTAGTCATTGAAAAGTTAACTGAGTGATATTGTTATGTAAGAATCTGAACCTTGCAGTGTAAATGCACTTAAGTCATCTTTAAAATGTTGTTAAACTACTCTGAATATACTGTGCAATGTAAATGCTGAATGATTGGGGTTAGATAAATGGTGAAATGAGAATTAATGAATTTTATACAGATTCGTGCTTTCGCCTGATAACCTATGTACAGATATTTTAAGTACATAAATCAGATTTGACACATTTATTTTTTGAAAAGTACATATATGTTCTCAATGAAGATTCATCCTAGGTTTCCTCTTTGTTCGTTTCAATAGTAGCACATACAATCCAAAAGTTCCTGCTACTGCTGCTTTTGCCCTTCCATTTTAAATGGTATGATCGTTTGGCCAAAATTTCCATGCAAGTTGATAAGGGTTTTACAATAATCTGAACAAATAGGAAACCTTGAATCTCTATGTATGCACATGAATACTTGATTGTGAATAATAAAAGTTGTTTTTTATACAGCCTCATTGGTGAAAATGGTTAGTGTAGTAAATCAGATATTTCATTATAGACTAATATGGTAGCAGATTATTTATGCTTTTAAAAATTATTTTCTGGAGCAAACAGTATTTGAAGAAAAGGTAAAAACTATGAATGTGTAATTCTAAGAATAGTTAATAATTTTACTGAAGGCTGAACGTATGCAGATATTTTTTATGATAAAATGCAGTTTTTCTTTTTTTGGAACATGCCAATTACTGGTATGTGTATATGCTGGAAATTTTGTTACATATCCTTTTTAAGTCAAAGTTATTAACATTATCCAGCATGCTTTCATATGCTCCACATATCAAAGATATAACCAATAATTTAACGTAGCTTAAAAGATAATATTTGTTTTGTTTTTAGCTTTGCATACATTTGTAATTCCCTCCCACCACCAATATACCTTAGGTACCATTTGTGTACATTTCTTTATTTAAGATTTTTTTTTCAATAAAAAGGGGGGGGGGAAATGGAATCACTTTGCCAACTATTGTTCTAAGAGTTGACATCAGTTACCATTTCTAATGAATTGTTGTGATTTTGTAGTGTCATTCATAACTGGTATTGACATTTTAGAAAACACCAAAGTGATTTAAAATATATGTGGGGGAAAAAAACTTCTCACTCTAGTAACAATGTTTAAATCATGTTGTTTGTTAAATATTTAAAAGTTATTGTTCAATTTTTGCTAGACTATCTATCTTAAATCATGATAGTGTTGGGAAGGGGGTATCAAAATATAAAATTGTTAGTTTGTGTATATAAACAATGCACATTAAAACAATTGAATTGCTTCCAGCATACAACAAACTACCTTAAAATTATGTTCAAAATCTATTAAATATATTTTCATGGCTAATGTCGAGTATATGTTTTCATCAATTACATTGTTATTGTATTAATCGCGGTTAAACTTGGCATCTCTTGGCAGGATCCTATTTAATTTCTGTTGCCATCAAAATATATTTATATGCATGAGTTTTGCTATAAACCTTTATTTTCTGCTATAAAGTTATATATTATGACAACCACAAATGCAATTACAAATTGGGTAAGAACAAGCTGAATAAAAGTTGTTCCCATGACTAATACTAGTCTTCATGCTTTTAGCATATTTTTTAAGACAGTAACACTCATCCCATCAAATTATTATATTACATTTAGTATTTTTCTGAGTTATGTTGACAAGAACTTAAATTATAGCCTGTTATTAATATTGATTTCCAACGACTGAACAGTACAACAGATCAATAAAAAAGTTTATACACTGCTTTAACTAATTTTTGTTATACTCATGTGGCTTAGTGTAGTTAGTCACTAAAACAGAGTTCAAGTGAGCTTGGCAATGGTGTTGAGTAACAGGAAAGAATTTTGCATTAATGATTTCTTTTTATTTTCCTCATTTAAACAACCAGCATTACTGCCAAACACCAACCGTGGTCCATATTTGTAACAGGTTTTTAACATGACATAGTTAGCAAGTTAGATTGAAGAGATTTTTAGGTCCTGGGCCTATAAGATTTTAGTATGATCTTTTTTCATGTTTCTAATGCTTGAGGTGTTACTGCTTAACTTGGAAAAAAAAAAAAAAAACAGTGTTCCTGCCATTTGTAAGTTTTCCTATAATATTCCTTTTATTAACTTTAAAACTGGCCTTATCGGGTTCAAATAGGCAGTATCCCTTTTAAGTGACCTTTGCAACCCAAGTGTTACTTGCTTATTTGATGCTGTCTTGTATTTTAAATCTCATTTAAATCTTTGTCTGTGACCAACAAAGCTTAAGATTTTGTCTTCATTTAAAACTCTGAATCTATTCCATTGATCATGTTAGACGTTCAAATGTTTAATGGTATAGTCTGACCTAGTGAAACAAAATGGATGTTGTTACTTTTTTTAAAGAATAGAATGAAATGACTATTTCACTTGCCCAAAATTTTAAATATTTTTTCATCTAAACTTGTATTGTTTCCCATAGCAGAATGTCAATATTCACAGTACATTTCTGTAAAGAGCAAACCAATATAATGTTTTGAGTGTTGAAAAAAATTCCAGATTTTTGAAGAATTAGACAACTCTTCATCTACCTTATTTCTAGTTCACACCGTTATCTCAAATTCCACTGAAACTAATGGGATACTGTCTTGTGTAGATGCCAGTTGAGTTTATAATGTGACCTAGTAAAGCTGTCTTTTTTGTTGTGTTGTATGAGTGTCGGATCATGCTTTTAGGAATACTTTTATTAAAATGGTGTGCATCCATGCAAAAGGCCAACTGGCTTTTGTGAACAATAGATCTTTTCTCCCCTTTATTTTGTTCTCTTGACACTTTTGTGAAAATTACCTAGCCTGATAAAAACATTTTGTAAAAATTTGTATAATACTGTTATAAAATATTTATAATCCCAGAAAATGTTGTGTTAAATCTTGTGCAAAAACAGTATATTCAGAATAAAAGTTTATCATTTAAAGTCACCACGCGGTTTGGGTTTTCTGCTTTTTAAAAGATGCAGTTGGAAGAGACAGATGGCTCTGTCATAAGTAATTTTAAGAGAGAATTCTGGATTGTGGAAATAAAAGTTGGGATTAAATAGTGCTTTTACAATTAAAAACCTCAACTCACACAAATACAGTCAATCCTTGAACAACATATGTTTGAACCGCATGGATATACTTATATGTGGATTTTTTTCAACCAAATGCAGATTGAAAATACAGTATTTGCAAGATGGAAAACCCACATATACCAGGTGCCTACTTTCTCTATACTCAGATTCTGCGGGGCCAGTTTCCAGACTTGACTTGAGTATGCATTGATTTTGATACACGTGGGCATCCTGAAACTAATCCCCCCCCACGCACAGAGGGACGACTGTCAATTCACTCGCAATGCCTTTACTTAAGTAAGTCTAGCCTTCTAACATGCCTTCTCCATCAATCAATCAAGGCATTTAGGAATGTACTTCATCAGACTTTGGACTTCTTTTATAAAAAAAGTTCCCTAGGCAAAAGTAATGTTTCCGTGTTTCTTTAAAGACCTCAGAAAAGTAGGTTAAAAGAAACAAGTTAGAGTATCTGAAATGTGCTTCTCTTCTATGCATCTAACATTTGAACAGCAGCTGATACAATGAAGTATAAAGAATTTTCCCTAAAAGCCCTATTAGATTCCTTTTACACTTATACCAGCTTACAACCTGACTTCCTATGCTCACGTGATAAACTGATGAGCCTGATGTTATATGGAATCTAGTATAATGTAGGCCTACTTATCTTTTTTTCCTCTGGAGAATTTGAAAAATACCTACATATGGGTGGAATGTAGTATGTGGGTACCCGTGATGGTGATTACTGGAAAATCTGACCCCTATGTATGTCTGATAAAGACATTTTAACAGGAAAGAAAAAAAAAAACTACACGAAAGTGTAACGTAGATTACCTTTGTTTTTTGAACATCTGGATTCATTCTATACCAATTTATCTCTTCAATTTTCTTTCCCCAGAGACCTTCATTTCCTCTATCAATCAATCATTTTGATCCCACTCCTGCCTCTTCTCTTGGGACCTTGCTTCATCAGTTCTCCTTTCTCAAGCATATTCCGTCCCCCTTCTCAGCAGGCTTCTTTCCCTCTGGTCTAAAGTCATTTGGAACACCTCTATCTAAAACAAACTGAACAATCAAACATCCACCCCTGCCTATTAACCCTATTACTTCCTAGATTTATAAACCTAGAATTATTTATTTGTACATCCACAGACATATATTGGTAGTCTTTTCTCCTTGGTGTTATATTCAAGTAGGTCTTAGAATTTTAGATCTTTAAGACACATTACCTCTGACCACCAGATTTCACTACTGCTGAAAATTTTTAATTATTGGTATGAGGTCCTAATAAATTCAAGTTCTTGGCTATTTCTCAATTCCTAAATGTTTTTGTAAGTCAAAGTGGAGTTATCCACCAGAGCACCTATATACTTTCCTATAAATTGCTATACAACTCAAAAATGCTGTTTTATATTTAATAAGTGGACTGTTTAAAAATGTATTTGAGAAGAAAATTTAATATCACTACCATAATTTGAAAATGAATATAACTTGCCCAATTTAGTAAGTATGTCACATTAAAGTAGGTTCATAGCTACTGCGATAAGAAGAAATGAACAAACTCACTCAGCATATGCCAGTTGTCAAATGTGCCTCATTTAATAAAATGCTTCATCAATGCATTTATTATGAAAGTTTAGGAAGTTTTTGCATAAAATGTAAACCTGGACCCAAATATCAGACTGTATACTTTAGTTATTAATATGTTAAAAATGTATACTCATGAAATTTTGTCAAAGTTTGGCTTTTCTTAGATGTGTAGAATTTTCCCCCAAATGATTTATTATGTAATAGTTTTGGGTCATTTGAAACATTTTCTTTTTTTTAATCTAAAAAATAAGTTTATCATGAACTTTATGTGGGAAGGGTGAATGATTTAAAACATTTCTTATACTGTAGTATGAAGTTTCCATGAAAAAAAAAATGCTCAAGATTTAAAAAAAATAGCTAATGCATTATAAGACAGAGAGCTTATGCAATTCTAAGTGCTTTCTTTTCACATGAAGCAGCCCACAGGAGTTAAGTCCTGTCCAAGGCCACCAGCTCCTTTTGCCAAAACTGGACTAGGAACTCAAGTTGGCTGACTGTTAGTAACTTCCCTAGAGACAGTGATTCCAGCTCTCCAACATATTGATATAAGGACAATGTATGTATAGGTCGGAGTAAAATGCAGGCAAGGTTGCCAATTTTCTGTATTAGGAGGAATTCCCTTTTCCAGATATTCTTATTTCCCCTGTTTGAGGAAAAATGACGTTTTGTGAAAGTATGGCATCACTGATTATTGTAAACAGCAAATTAAAGAGTTAGCAAACTTATGTTACTTGTCATTACTTCAGTTAGCAAACTTTTATGTTAGTTGTCATTACTTCTGTTACCCTCACTTCTTTTTTATTTTATAATTATAGTGACCTGTAAAATTTCTCAATCCAGGAACTATAGTACTACCCTGGTCCACATTGTGAATGCAGTGTAGCCACGTGGTCACTGGAATTCCTTGCTTCAATTTAAAACCTGACTTCACCACTTACTAGCTATGGAATCACGGACAAGTTACATAATATCTGAAAGCCTCAGTTTCCTCATTTCTAAAATAAAAATAACAGTAACTACATTGAAGGATTGCCATGATGATTAAGTGATGAAATTAATGTAAATAATCTAGCATAGAGGCCAGCATTGTGTTAACCCTCATCAATGCCATACATTATTATGAATTGTTATCATGACAATCATCTTCCTAATACAGTCTTCATTTTGGGCTGAAGCGCTAAAGATCCTAATTATCTACATGCATCCATCTGTTTTGTGTTGTATAAGGGAATACCTGAGTCTGGGTCATTTACAAAGAAAAGATGTTTATTTTGGCTCATGGTTCTGCATACTGTACAACAAGCATAGCACCAGCATCTGCATCTGCTCAATCATGGCAGAAGGCAAAGGGGGAGCAGGCATGTCACATGGCAAGAGAAAGAGAGAGGCTAGGCTCTTTTAAACAACCAGCTCTCGCATGAACTAACAGAGCAAAAATTCACTTATTACCGTGAGGAGGGTACCAAACCATTCATGAAGGATCAGCTCCCATGACTCAACTCCCAGCAGGCCTGACCTCCAACACCGGGGACTACAAATCAACATGACATTTGGAGAGGACAAATCTCCAAACTATATCACTATACCATTAGTGTGTAATTTAAATATTTTTTTTAGTTTTAAACTTTTAGGTTCAGGGGTATATGCGCAGGTTTGTTATATAGGTGAGTTGCATGTCCCAGGGTTTGTTTTACAGATTATTTCATTACCCAGGTAATAAGCATAGTACCCGATGAGTAGTTTTTCAATCCTTTTCCTCCTCTTACCCTCTAGCATCAAGTAGAGCCCACTGTCTGTTGTTCTCTCCTTTGTGTCTATGTGTACTCCATGAAACATGCATTTATTCTTTATTCAACTGAAGTGTTAGACGTGGACCCTTTATGCAAGATAAAAATAGTTCCTTTCCTTGAGGGACTACTGGCTGAGAATATTGAAAATATAACAAATATTTACAATAGTGAGATGAGTGCTATTGTGTAGGAAATAAATGTTATTATAGGAGCTTACAGAAAAGTAACCTAGCAAGACTAGGCTGGCCAGAGAAGGCTGTCATGGTCTTAAGCTGAAGGAAAGAGGGGGCAATACTGTAAGAAATGGAGAAGAGTTGTGTGAAAAGAGATGCACCCAGGGAACTAGAAGTAGCTGAATGTGACAGTTCAGTCTGGCTGAAGGGATGGGCGACTGAAGATGAAGTGGAAGATGCCGCTGGAGAGATAAAGAACCAGGGCCTGAAACTCTCTCTGAATCACATTTGGGTATTTAGGTAACTGAAAGCCACTGAAGAGTTTTAGGCAGAGAACAGTATGATCATATTTGCATTTTAGGACAACCACTCTGGGTGAAATCCGTGTTATTGATAGAAGAACACCACAGATAAGGAGACCACTTAGGAGCCTACCATCAAGGTGTGAAACTTTTGTTAACTGGTAGGAAGGTAGATAGAGAAAAGTGGACTGATCTTTGAAATATTTAGAAGAAAAAAAGGAGAAGACTTTATGATTCACTGGTTATATTGAAAAAAAAAGGGAGGAAACAGAATTACTCTCAGGATTCTGAAGTTTAGCATCCTGGCTAGCAGTGCAGTCCCCCAAGTTCGGGGGAGAAAGGAGGATGCCCAAGGCATTGGTGAGGTAGACGGGGCAAATCCAGAGGAGAAAATTAAAAATTGCACTTCAGAAATATTGTGAATGAGCCTTTGTACAGTGTTCAGGATATGAAGACAAGAAGATGCAAAGATGGGTGGGTCGCTGCTGCCCAAGAATATATACACTCAGTGTGATTCTTAACACTGACAGCATGTTAGAAATGCTTATTGGAAGTTTTGTTGGTTTGTTTTGTTTTATATATTGATACTTAGGTCCCACTCTAATTCAGAATCTCGAGTGTTTCCTGCAGCCAGGGTTACACTAGCCAGGAGGATGTTAAGTGACAGGAGTGACGATTCAGAGGCAGGATGGTTCTGAATTATACTTTATAAGTATCTACATAAAATTTTTTGTTTCAATTTTAAATGAACACATTGAGTATATTTTAAAACACATTCTATAATCCCATTTTGATTGCATTATTTTTGAAGGCTTTTCTATTCATTTTTCTCTTTGGATCTGGATTCTATAGTTGGACATTCCTGATAATCAGTAAAGTTCTCATTGATTGTGGTTGATATTTAGGACCACTATTAGGATAATTCTTTTTACTAGACATTCTATTCCTATTTAAGTCACATTAATAACATCAAATGTCTTATATAGTTGCACCACAGATTTCTATAAATATTATCAAACAAAAAGAAATTTGTCAATCAGATTCTTTCTTATGGTAAATGAAATACAGACATTTATGTATCCAAACAACAGAATAAAATTAGAAAATTACATGACAATATGTTTTTTTACATATCACTTTTAATTAAATAATGGCTATTTCTTGACACAATAAAAAGCTAATCAAAACTTAAAATCCCACTTAAAAGATGACTATTTCAGATTGATTGCAGGCTGCCTGCTCATCTTAATTTACAGGCCCTCAAAAAAATCTGACTGAGGCAAAAGAGACTGTGGTACATGAGAGAAGTTCCTGTCTCTACAGATTGCCTGGGGACATATCCCAGCTCCCCAACTTGGGCATGTTGTATGACACCTCAAAGTTTCTGTTCTTGCCTGATTTATTTTATTCACTCAATAAATATATATGTATAATAACAATGATTATAGTCACTACCTAATAGTCACTCAGGCCTCTTTCTTACCTGAGAAACTTAAACATTCTGATGCTGATGATTTTAGGAATGCCTAGAGAAACACGATCTGAAGAAGATTTCTAAGGTATAACAAACATTACCAAGATCTCAAAATTTTCTCTCTTCTGGGCACTGGAAATATAATGATGAGAAACACAAACACAGTGCAAGTTGCAGGAGACCATTGGGAGAGTATTCATCCAAAAATTGCACGAAGAGGCATATATTACTAACTCTAAAAAAGCACTATGCAATAAAAAGATCTTGGTAACAAGGAGTTGATGGCAGATGGAAGGAAAGAACCTGACGGGAAGTGACCTGGGTTTAGCAACTGAGCTGGGAAGAAGGTGGATGGACGATTCACACTGCCCTGGGTGTCTTCATCCAAATCTCAGCAACAATTAGACATCTGGAGCACAGTATATACAGACTAAGTAGTGGAGAAGCAGATGGCAATGTTAGCTCTGGGAGAATGTTTGACTTCAGCTAACAGCTTAGGGTATGAATGAAGAAATTTCTTCTCACTTATGGGCCAATACTTAAGTTTCCCTCAACAAAAATGCATTACCTCAACCATTTTCTTATTTCCTTTCATCAAAAACCTTTAATTTTCTCTGCTAAATTTCTACTTGTCCTCCTTTTCATCAGTCCTCAGTCTCATGAAATTTCATCTCAACCTCTCCTCCAAAACTGCTTTGGATGATTTCTTAATTGCTCATTCCAATCTCAATATATTCTGTCAGTTTCCCTCTGAAAACTCAGACTTCTCTAAGTCACAGGGCTTCACTGCCTTCTCACTCACTCTCTTCTCAAGATAGTCCGACTCATCTGCCCCTTAAATATTGGTGTTTATAAATTCTTTACCTATATGATTTTATTAAATGTTATGGTTTCCTATCTTCATTCTGGTCCAAATTCCCAATCGTCATTGGATACTCATACCTAGGAGTCTTAAATATATGACTAATCTAACATACCTAGAAAATAACTAACATCTTTCTCAATATCTCTTCCTCCTTTTGCCCTCTGTATCTCAGGACATAGTCAAAGAGGCAAAGTCAGCTAAGCTAGAAACTTTAGTGTCATTAAATGACCAAATTCTGACAAGCCTACACCTTAAATACCTTTTGATTTCCCACTACTTTCTACACCCACCACTACTTTCTTTCTTCAGACTTTTGTCAACTCCTGCCCAACCATTTAAATGATTCCCAACTGGTTTCCCCACTTCGGGTTTCTTTCCACTTCAACCCACCCCCATGGTACTTATTTTCTAAAATTTACCTCTGATCACATCTTCCCCCTTTAAAAAATATTCAGTGACTCCCCATTGCCTAGAAAATAAAATATAAGTGCCTTAGTAGGACATATGACACCAATTAGAAGCAGGCCTCTCGCTACTTATGACTTCATATTCCCCTCATTCCTATCCCAACACCAAAAAATATATATATATATGCCATTTTAACTTAAACCTTACCAAATTACCTAAAGTTTTTCAAATATAACACACTAATTCATTTTTTTGTGGCTGAACACAACGCCCACAATGCCTTCTCCTAAGCTCCCTTCTACTGTTACCAATATTTTAATACCCACTGTAAATGCTACCACTCCTCTAGAGCATTCTCTGGTGTTCTGAGTGCTTGGGCCATTTTCTCCTCTGTTTTTCAACATAGATTTGAGTTTGAATGTTTGCCAGAATCATCTTAAATATCATTTATATTAAATTACTTCCTTTTAGGAAACAAACAGGGAGAGCTTGGAAATCAAGAAAACCCAAGTATTTACTAGACACTCCGCTCTGGGCCAAGTGAGATATTTGGAACATATCTCTGTTACAATCCATGAAAATGTGGCATACTTAAAAAAAGGTGTGAACTTTAGAATGTTAAAAAACCTAGTGTCAACTGTAGCTTTAATTTTTACTAGTGTGAGCTTAGGGGATCAGAATCTGCAATTGTAAATTGTCACAGCATTTTCTTTGCAATATGGTGGGAACAATTACTAATGACATAGGACAGGCATAAAATAGGAGCTTAATAAATAATACCAACTTGTAGTAAAATAAGAACCTAATCTCCTAATAACCATACTGTCTCTGGAATTGCCAGAATAACAAGAATGCTTCAAGTAGTCAAACATTTGGTTAATTTTTCAATTAAATTTCCATCTCAATTTAAATAATGGTTAAGCTGTGACACCTTCCGGAGGGCTTCTTCTACTTTTCCTTCTAATAGAACATCATTCCACTTAGTACAACCCCATGTCAGGTTAGGAAAACCTAATAAGACATGTCAACCTGCATCTCAGACTGTCTCATCTGTGTAACTCAAGAATCTATCCCTAAGTTGTTTTTTTGAATCAGAATTCTGGGATTAGTAAAAGTGGGACAGGACAAAGAGAAAATGGCAGATCAGGTAGATCATTTTTAAATAAGAAAGGTATAATGATTTAAAAAATAAACCTGGGATGCAAAATCAGAATTCAAGAGAAAGTTTTAATTAAAACTGAGCCGTTAAGTTTACTGATGGACTTCCTATATTCTCCTAAATTCTAGAGTCAGCAGAGCCTCAAGAAAGACATTAAGTGTCTCACAACTGATGGTAAGCAAGTAAAAGTAGTCACTAGATAAAGAGAGGAAAGTAAGTGGAAAGGATCAACACATTTCGATTTTTAAAAAAAATTAGGATGAGCAATACAGACAGGGCAAGAAAGTCTCAAGTCCAGTTGTTTCTATTTCTTTTTTTTTTTGGAGACGGAGTCTCGCTCCGTCGCCTGGGCCGGAGTGCAGTGGCGCCATCTCGGCTCACTGCAAGCTCCGCCTCCCAGGTTCACGCCATTCTCCTGCCTCAGCCCCCTGAGTAGCTGGGACTACAGGTGCCCGCCACCACGCCCGGCTAATTATTTTTGTATTTTTAGTAGAGACGGGGTTTCACTGTGTTAGCCAGGATGGTCTCGATCTCCTGACCTCTTGATTCGCCAGCCTCGCCCTCCCAAAGTGCTGGGATTACAGGCCTGAGCCACCGCTCCTGGCCCAGTTGTTTCTATTTCAACTGTGACTAATACAACATGGACTGTAACTAGGCAAAATTATGGTGGAAAATGTTTCTTTAAAGCTTGAATCCTTTACTGCCTTGATACCTCAACCTTTTTTTCTGTGGTGAAAAATCATTGCACTCAAATGGCATTAAATTGAAGAAAAGAGCAAAATTGTAAAGCAATCTCAGCCAATTTATATTATAAATTACATATTAGATACCATATGTAAGGAAGTATAATACCAAAAGACCTAAACTATAGCCCTAAATTATTATTAACTATATAATTCAGTAAAAGATTTCTGCATACACTATTATTCTGTTTCATAAATAGAAGTAAGAAATGCTGTGAAACAAGAATGGAGAATCAAGAAATTCATGAATAAAAAAGCCTGAGAGAATGGTTAAGCTAAATCTGAAAACATAGCTTCAAGCTGATCCCAAAAAACCTAAAATTGTGCTTTCAAACCATAGTGTGTGTTCCTGAACACCCAAGTACATGTCTTATTAATCCCTATATAATAGTGATGTCGCAGGGCCACTCCATCCCAAGGGATACCATTTAGGGTGTGATGTGGCCTCATAAGCTAGATTGCTGCTGATTTGAGCCAGTCTGAGTCACTCCCTCTAATCCAAAGGAAAGACTATAATCCTAACATGTCTCAAACCCTTCTGTATTTGTCTCTTGGGATAGTGAGAGCTTGAAGTCTTACTGAACCACTCATTATGAATCAGGAGCATTTTGATCAATGCTATTGTCTTGCTGATAATAAGATAGTAGATGCCTGAGTTTTGTAACACCGAAGTATTTATACCCCTGTGCTTACACAAGTGAATACTCAGGGGCAACCTCCTCCTTAATCTCTCCTTGTATTGTTATTGATTGCAAAGGAGGAGTAGGGTGTGCCTGGAGAAAATTCCATCAACCCTCTGAACCCTATTCTATTCTCACCTACCAAGGGTTATTCCTAGGGTTTCAAAGTTCTCAGTGACTCAAGTTGTCATTTATTTTGGTATTTCTCTTTCAGGCTATTCCTAAATATGCATTATGAAAGTTTAGTAGTGTGCCCTTCATGTAGTAGGATTGATATGTATATAAAAATAAAATATTAAGTAATCTTCACTAATGCTTTGAACTTCCTATTTTCCTAAAGAGAAATACAAAATATTACTGGTAGTATATAAATCTTTGTTATTATCCTTATAGGGAATTAGCTTCTCAATATCATTTTATCCCTTAGGCATAGGGAGTTTGTTACATATGATCATGGTTGCCTAGGGTTGCCATAAATCACCACCAAGTGGTAGTTTACAAACAACAGAAGTATATTATCTCACAATTTTGGAGGTCAGAAATTCAAAATCAAGGTGTTAGCAGGATCACACTCCCTCTGAGCCTCTAAGAGAGAATTTATTTTTTTCTTGTCTATTCCAGTGTCTGTTACTCCAGGCATTCCTCAGTTTGTAGCAGTTAATTCTAATTTTGGCCTCTGCCTTCACATGGCCTTTTCCGTTTGTCTGTGTTTTTTCCTCCTGTGTCTTTTATAAGGGCATGTGTCATTAGTTTTAGGTTCTAACCTAAATCTAAGCTAATCTCATCTCTAGATCCTTAACTTAATTACATTTGTAAAGTCCCTTTATCCAAATAAGGTCACATTCACAAGTTTCAAGGATTAGGACTTGGACATTTCTTTTTGGGGGACACAATTCAACCCACCATACATATTCCCTTGGCATTATGGTATTTGAGTGGGAAATGCTTATTATGAGTTCCCTAATTTATATCTCCAACCTTGGTTTTTCCCTTATGTCCAGATTCTTACATCCAAGTTGATATAGTAGATGGCCAATTTGTTTTCTCCACCTGAGTGTACCTCAAAACTGAGGTACTCATTCTCCCATCTTCCAGGGGAGTTGACTAGTTGTGGCTCATAGCTAAGATTCTCCCCAGAAATTACTTTGGGGTGGAGGGAGCTGCTTTTCTCCAAGTAATACCCACTTCAAAGGGACAAAGGGACAGAAGGACAGGTTTGGTAACATGTCTCAATTCAGCCCATCTCTGGAGGGCCATCCCAGCTCCAGTTTCCCATGAGATTGACTGACGCCTCTGTTTCAACTGTACATCACCAATTTCTTTGTCAATCCTGCTTTCTTCCTTCACAGGTATTGTTCCTGAGAGTTCTTTGCAAAAAAACACCTATATGCAAGTGTCCATTTCAGTTTGTTCCTGCTAGAATGCAGCCTAGAAAAAAAAGGCATCCCTAATCTAACATGTCCCTACATAACTCTTATTGCAATGTATCTTCCACCACTTCACATTCTGTCCCTTCCATTAAAAGAGTTCCTTCCCCATTCCCCAACTTTGTAAATGACATCAACATCCACAGAATTTTCAAGCCAAAAGCATAGGAATTATTGTACTTCGTACCCTTTTCTTTTACCAAGATCCTATTTAGAGCCAAGTAATTTTACTTCTAAATTATATTGGATATCTGTCTAGTTTTCTACATTTCCATTAACACTCCCCTAGTGTGATCATCATCTCCTCCCATACTACTCTCAGTTATTAGAACTGTGAGCCTGGGCAATTTACTTACTCTTTCCAAGCCTCCATGAAGTCGAAAGAATAATAGTACTAATATAATAACAGTACTCAACATTACAGAGTTGCTTTGATTAAGTGGTTAATAAACGTAGAAGGGCTAAAATAATACTTGGCATATAGTAAGTGCTATCGTGTCAGTTATTATAAATATTCCAAAATTTAATTAGGTCGCCTCTTGTAGTGGGAAAGGGAAAGGAATACAACTGAGTGAGGAGAATTATCTGTGGACCTCTCCAGAGGCTGGCTTTGTACCTAGTGTTAAATCATGTACATCTCATGGCATGTAATTGCACCCTATTATTCCATATGGTGGAATCCCAGAACCCAAGTTAGTTTAAAGTAAATATTCAATGTGCACATATAATAATGAAGTAAATGTTATACAAAATATTTTCTCAATACTACAGTATTTAAATTTTATCTAAGTGGCTCTAATTCAAGAACAAGCAGTTCAGATGCTCCCAGAAGTACAGGCTATCAGTGCATTCCAGGAGCACGTTGTGGGTTGATTGTTTCCAGTACAACATCATCCTACTGCCATGAATTTGCTTGCTGGTTAATGTCTATAAAAATTCCCACAGATGTGTAAAAATATGTATTTGACTCTGTTTCTTCTTATCCATCCCTTCCCACACTTTGTGGTAACTAAATAGGAAAATCATTTCTTGAATATCTCTGTACTATGGTTAAAATGTAGTGATCCAAAGATAAAAGCTTATATATGTGATCCAGTGCCAAACATGTCCCTAGATAAAATAGGTATTCAAAGCATGAATTAGGTTACTGTATAGTATTTTACTTGACAGTGAAGTTTAACAAGGATCATAAGATATGAATACATAAATTTTAAATCCATTATCATGGATAAGGAGATCATTTTATTAAGTCAGTCTATTACTTGTAACAACAATAGTATAATGAGATATGAGAATTTAAGATTATAGTTTTTTTTTTAAATATAGCCATTGGAAAGCACATGTTGAAGTTTAATAAAACTGAGCCATGGCTGATTTATTAAAAACTTATACTTAAATTGTTCCTATTTTTTTCTTTTAATGTTTTACTTTATTTATATATTTATTTATTTATTTATTTATTGAGATGGGTGTCTTGTTCTGTTGCCCAGGCTGGAATGCAGTGATGTAATCACAGCCTTGACTTCCTGGGGCTCAAGTGATCCCCCTGCCCCAGCCTCCCGATTAGCTGGGACCACAGACATTCACCACTACACTCAGTTAATTTTTTTTTCTTATAAAGACAGTGTCTCACTATGTTGCCCAGACTAGTCTCAAACTCCTGGGCTCAAGCTGTCCTCTTCCTCGGCCTCCCAGAATCCTGGGACTCCAGGCATGAGACACCACTCCTGGCTGAAATTCTTCCTATATTTTATTCTTATTGTTTATTATTATTTATATATCCATTCAGCAAGCTTTTAATATTTACATTATACACACACACACACACACACACACACACACACACACAAATAGAAATTGTTGAGTGCTAAAAAAATTAATAAAATCTGGTCCCTTCTCTAAATCTAGTTGAAAGAACTAGATTAATGTTGGAACATTTATTTGTCTGAGCAAGAAGGCGGCTCCCAATTCCCCTCATGCCCCTTTTTGCCATTGGGTTGCAAAAAAGTATAAACACCATGGAAATGACAATGTTCACAAAATATTTCACAAAAATGCACAGAACTTCCACTTCAGGAACTTTCTATTAGTATTCAGCTCTCGTATAAGCTATATTAGAACCTCTAACGTTTAAAAAAAAAAGTACCCTCTGAAATTAAAAACACAAAATGCTTGAATAGCCTCTTTTGATACTGGAGACTAAAGTTTTAGACACGCTGTTCCAAAATATTTATATTAATAACTGTCAGATTTGAATGGTACCCTCAACATGACAAAGTTCCATGTAGTCCAGGATACAATTGAAACTGTGTTTGCAAAATTATGACAGTTAAGAGAAATTTGACTCCATCTTGCCTCTAACCACCAAGCTGTCTTTGGTCATTCCTGGGCATAGGCCAAGCTAACTTTGGGAGAAATTTAGTTTATAGTTTAACCTTAAAGCAAGATGGTAATAGCCCTTCCCTAAACTAAACTGCCTTTATAAAACTGGTGAAAGCTACAAGGTTAGGGTTACGAGGAACCTGAAGTCTGCTAAGATGTAGGCATAGTTTCTGTAATCCCTTACTGCTCAGGAGTCAAATGGCCAGAGATCACAGGATTTGTGACTTCCCTAATTGCTCCTATACATCACATCACTATCGTAGAACCTAAGATTGGTCTTTTGAGTTTTTTTTTTTTTTCAGATTTTTGCATTTCTGACAACCAGCTGACTTCACTCAGACCTATGACCCAACCAGTCCTGTGGCCCCTGCCGAGTGGCTGACTCAGTGCACGAGGACCATTTTCTATACCCTATGATTTCATTTCCAACCAATCAACATTCTCCATTCCCTAGCCCCCTGCCCATCAAACTACCCTTGAAAAACCCTAACCTCTGATCTTTCAGAGAGACTGATTTGGGTAATAACTTCGTATCTTGTATGGTCAGCCTTGCATCAATTAAAGCCTTTCTTTACTGAAATACCATTGTCTCAGTGAGCTAATTTTGTCTGTGCAGTGGGCAGAAAGAGCCTATTGGGCAATTACACAATAAGTGCAAGTACCTCCGCTACTCAACCTCACAAACCTATGTATTCATTGGAGCTCAAAATGTTTGCATCTAATATAGACTCTTTGTAGAGATTATTTTCCCAAGTAGGAGAACAATAGGGTATTTAAGTGAGGCACTTAACTTTCAGCTAAAAAATTATTTCTTATTGAAGGGGATTGGGAGACAACTAAGAAAGAAACAGACAACATAGATTTCAAAACAAAGCCTATGGAGGAAATGAAATGTATAATCTTGCAAGTCAAATGTGTGTCTGGGACACGAATTGATTATGTGTCCAAAATTATCCATCTGTCATAGCTTACTAAGGGGTCAACTGTGCCTGATAGCATTCCACAGTTAAGGTGGAATTGTGGTATGTGGACTAGACCTGAGAACACCCTGAAGGCACAAATCAGTTGCATGAGCTGGGTGCTCCGACTTTAGCGTTCCTACTCATGGCCCTCTCTAGTTATCCTAATTAGGGCTTCATGGATTGCTTTTATGACCAGTTCAAAGAGGACAAATAACAACAACCACTATAGATAGCTCTGTGTAATTCATTAGCATTACTTACAGAAGATTTCTACAGTATTAAGTCCCACTGAAGATTGGCTGTGAAATAAAATGAATAAAATAAATACCCTTTGTAAGTGGGACAATTAGCACTATGCTTTATCTTCCTTGTTACCTGGAAGTCATGGCCTGAGATCAGGTTGTACATTGGCTAGTAGTTACTGGTTTCTTTGGCCAGGTGATCAGGGCCTAAGGCTAATACTGAAAGACTGATAACATGAAGAATTTGGAAACACTCATGTGGTTGGAGCTCTCAGAATGTGGTTAAAGTCTCTAACATTTGTTGCTTAGGAGAGACCACCAGAAATCCCCGCCAGAAAACAATTCTTAAGAACTGTAGTGTAAGGCTTAAAATTAATTCCAAATATTATATGCCACTTTGACATCTGAAACTGGGACAGCCATGCATGGCCTGAACACAGGTTCTTTTTTCTATTCTGCTCTTGGAATCTGGTCACCTCCATATCCAATGAACCAGGCACCATTCTTGCTTATCTCAGAGTAATGGGTTTCAGTTCCTTGCCAGCCCAGTAGAATTGTTCAAAAAAGCCAAATACATCCTCCCTCCAAAACTAGAAGGAACTGCACGCTCTTGACACTGTACTATAAAGCTTCCCACAAACCCTATTTGTTCACTTTGTCATTGAATGCAATCCCATGTGGACCTGAATGATGTCCAGAGTCCTTCTTCCCCAAGCTGTGAGTATAATTTGCTGTCAATCTCATCTCTCCACTGTTAGGTATTGTATGTTCAGCAATTTCCATATTCCTAGGGCAGAAATCCTAGGGATGAATAGGAGTCATCCCTCACCAATGGGGTGAGTAGAGACAATTGAAAGTATAACCTATTAGATAGCATAATGAATTATTCAGATTTTAGTCAGACTTGCCATTCCTTGAAGCCAAAGAATCCTAACTGAAACAACTTGATCTAGAAATTAACCATGATTCCAGATACGTGATGGAGCCATTGCTGAGTAAGGGAAGTTAAGAGAGGGACTACATTCAGGAGGAGAAATAATGAGTTTATTTGGCAAGATTGGGTTTTAGAAGTCTATAAGGATAAAAAGGTATAGAGCAGCTGTGGGATATAAAAGTCTATATCTCAGCAAGAAAATTCAGAGGAAACAATATAGATTTTGGCATCAATATATAAACACCACTTGAAGTCATACCCTTAGATGTAGTAGGTCAGGAAAGTGAAAAGTAGGCAACAAATTTATCTTTAGTCTAATGAATCTTTGGACCCTTCAACCTTCTTTTATGCCAATCTTATTTATTCAAATTTCATATGAATACAGCTTCTTAAAGGACATAACAGATGTCTTTTAAAAAGGTATTAATTTGCATGTGTATGCATAAATAATTGCTTGCTTCTTAGGTAAGTTCTATAACTAAACTGTGTCTAAGGTCTTAGATCACTGACTTAGTTCAGGCTGCAATAATAAATTATCAGACTGGGTGGCTTATAAACAGCAGAAATATATTTGTTGTCGTTCTGAAAGTTGGAAAACTGAGATGAAGTTACCAACACAGTTGGCTTCTGGTGAGGAGCCTCTTCTGGGATGGAGACTACTACCGACTTGTATCTCCACATGGTGGAGGGCAGGAGGAGGAAGTAGGTTCTCTCTAGTCACTGATATGGGCACTAATCTCATTCATGAGGGCTCCACTATTATAAGCTCATCTAAGCCTAATTACTTCCCAAAGGCCCTACCTCCTAATACCATCACACCGTAGGGGGTTGGTGGAGGCTGGGGTTTTAACATATGAATTTTGGGGGGACACAAACATTCAGCCTATAATAGCCATGCTTAAAATGAATCCTAAGCACTAAGTAGGAATTTTCTCAAATTTCTTATGAAAGAATTAAATGTATCATACATTTAGTTTAGATGGATGAATTGGCAAAACAAGAAAAGTAGAATATGGAACGGGTAGTAAGGTGGGTAAGGAACAGAGGGAATATTCATTTTAAATATTCTCCTATATGAACGATTTGCATTTATGAGGTGAAAAGAATTTCTTCATTTTTTGTAATACTGTACTACTTATATACTGTTTTTAAATTAGTACTATATATTTATATTTGTGTATCTTACCTCTGATAAATCCTGAACTTCCTCAAGACAAGAACTAGCTATTTTTTAAATCCCACTGTAATATCAAAGCTTAAAATTTTGATATTATACTTGTTCCTTAAATCTAATAAGAACAGATTTATACTTTTGATTCAGGAGGAAAGATTATCTCAAACATCTAAAGTATTTTTCCTCATATATTTGGATGTGTCTCAATATATGAATAAACTATAAGACTGAAAAACCAGTTTTCTCACCTGGCTTCATATTAATGATGGCAGATAATACATATAGTTTGCCCCATTATTTGTAAGATCCCACTAGAATTACAATTAAGAATGAAAGATGTAAGATAAGGAGAACAGAAAGTAAAAAGTGACTGTTATGACCAGGGAGAAAGATCAACACTGGTTGAACACAGAAGGTAATTGAGAATGAATCATTGGATGAAATCAGCAGAAAAGCTACAAGCTAGCATATGCTAGAAGATATATGCTATAAGGAAGAAAGTAGGAACTAATGCACAAAAGAAGACCTCAGAGAAGCTCTAATCTCAGAATCAGTCAGTATGATAAAACATAGAAATGGAAAATAGGGCTGAAATTCAGTGACTGTGTATGTATTGAGTAACTGTTGTTAGATAACAATAACAACTTGCTAACACTGGTACTGGATGTGCAAATCATAAGCAATCCACATTTATTCCCAAACTAATTCATTGATATAATTGTGTAGGACCATGTGACTAGTTATGGCCAACAAATTGCTAGAGAAAGTGATGCGAAGTCCTTTTCAGGCAAGATCATGTAATTGATGCCCTTCAAGAACCTTCCTTCCATCAGCCACAGACAGCAACATTGAGATAATGGCTGCTTTATCAGCCTGCATTCCAGAGTGAAGAGACATGGAAAAAAGAAGTTTCTACAGTTTTGAAAGTCACTAAGTTTTGTAATTTGTTCAAGGCTTCATCTAGTCAATTCTCACTTCGACTATTCTCTTGCTCAAAAAAATTAGGGGAAAAAATGGGATAACGAAACCTTCTAGTGTAGACATTTGCACCCCAGAATTAAGCTCCCATTATTTTGCTACTTGAGGGTTTCCACAAAAGAAAGAAAAAAGACAAATTAATGTGAGAAAACAGATTGATATGAGAAACAAATTTCAGAATAAAAGAGCCCACAACAGTCCTGTCACTTTGAATTTAAAAAGAGTCATAATTAGACATATATGCATTTAACTTCAGAACAGTGGAGATAAGAAGATATTCAAAGTTTCTAAAGACATTTTTTAAGTTATACAAAAAGCAACAAGAAAATGACTGCCCTGGGAAGCTGTGAAATGTAGTATTAAAGAACTCTAGACTCAGATGCTGCAATTTACTAAACATGTGATTCAGGAAATTTATTTAACTTATACTTCAATGACTTCTACCACAAAATAAGGATAATAATATTTTCTATCTTTTATGGTTCAGACCTTGAAGTGCTGACTATACCTTAGCCCTAATAAGCTGTTAATACATGTTGACTATAATAATTTTCAGACTTATCAAGGGTGACCTTGAATGTGAGAAGGCAATAGGGCAATGCACTCAGAATTTATAATATGCTTTAAATAGTTGTGGTTACAAAATGGACCCAATTTCAGTGTGCTCCTTTGCAATTATATTTCTACCGAATTGAAATTTAACTCACAAATCCCAATTTGTGTCTTGTAGTACAAATGAGTATCTGGCTAATACAAGGTAACTCAGGTTCTTAAGGGCTTAAAGCTTGAGCTCTTAGGACTCTTCTCTTGCTTCTCTTATTGATTAAAAAAAATGGGTGGTAACGGGAGGTATCTAGCCGTGTAATGCCTGCTCCAAGCACTGACATCTGCTTTCATAGTTTCCCATGTCTGGCCCAAGACACTGGGCCATTGCCTCCATTGCAGTAAGTATGCTCTCTGATGGAATAATTTATGCTATCTACTTTAACTATAGGAAATGTACAGTGTTTTTTCTCAAGTGGAGTTTGGTGATTCTCCCTCTGTCAATTTGGGTCCCACTTTAACACTTTTGTACTTGTTGAAGGAATCTGATACCACGAAACTTAGCTTTCTCCCAGTACAGCCTGTCTATCTGTAGTCTCAGCCTCAGGGTCCCTTTGCCCCATTCCTCCAGGAACTCTCAGCAGGCATGCTGGTGCCGTAATCTCAACCACATTTTGCATTCCATTCAGAAATTTTCTGATCCTCTCCATGTTGGTAATAGCCAATATTCTCTGTTTGGACTAAGTTGCAACTATGCTGTCACCTATATGACACATATTAAGGGTGTATAAATAAATGGTATAACCGTAGTGTGAAGATACTAAATAAATTTATAGGTAAAAGAAATTTGAGTATGCTGTCACACACTGACTGGAGTAAATGGGAGAAAAAGAGTAAATTTTATTTATAAAAGAAAAGAATACTAAATTAAAATTAGAGTAACCTATACTTAAAATATTCTCTTGAGAAGAAACTTCTATTTTAGGCTCACTCTTTCCTAATGATCTCTATCCCATTTCTCAATTGTATGTGGTAGGTAAAATTTTACTCTCCACTATTTAAACTGCCATATATGAATAAGAGTGGAGTCCTTACTAAATAGTTTAATGTAATATTATGCATGGAAACTGTGATCTGAGGCTCTATTTGCAGCTTGAATGTCTAAGAATGTCTTAACCAGGGATGGTGGTGTGAGACTGTAATCCCAGCTATTCGGGAGACAGGGGCCTGAGAATCGCTTGAACCCGGGAGGCAGAGGCTCCAGTGAGCTGAGATAGCATCACTGCACTCCATCCTGGATGACAAAGCAAGACTCAAAAAATAAAATAAAATAAAAGTCTAAGAATGTCTCTGAAATTCATATATAATGCAATTAGAATGTGATTTTGTAAGATTAAAACATAGGTTAATATGTTATGATTTCTTTCATTTTAGTCCAACTGTATTTGATAATACAATATTGAATGATAGCATATTTGCTATTATTTGTTATAGGCCAAATATATGACACCACTTTAAGTTTTTTAGTGAGCAAAGTGTCAAACTGTAAAATTTCATGTGCATATTTGGTATGATGCTTAATTTAGAGTAACATGATTTTTAGGAATGATTTTTTTGCCCATGTAATTAAATTGATTCATTTTCCTTCCCAGCTAAGTATAATAGATTATTCCTAAAATAGAAATACTGATTATCAGCCACAATATATATGCAATAAATGGCCTCTTGCTTGTTCCTTGATGGTTTAAAGAGAAAGAAAAAAAATAAAAGAACTATGATTCTTATGAGAAACATCAGTATGCAACACTGTCACACTTTTGCTTTTATTTCAGTATCCTTTCAGTCTTGGAGTATGAAAAATAATTTGCATATCGTAATTCATTTTAAAGCACAATTTTGGGGACCTAGATGAAAGCAAAACAGTTATTTCTTTGAAAAAATTAAAGACATCATAATTTTTCATCATCTGGTCATGCCTTCTTATAGCACCTAAGTCCAAAGACATGAGGAATGAAATGTGATAGAGTCTATATACATTACATATTACATTATCAATGTCTAGCTTCAATAAAAAACTTCATCCAGCTTCTGTACCATGTGGCATATGAGTTAGACTCATTTTAATTGACTCCAGATGTTAGTTACTATGCAAAATAATGAATCATGATCTTTTTAGCATTGTCTAAAATGAGATATGAGTACAAAGGAAAAACTACTTTAAAAAAGTCAGTAATCTATATTTAGTTAGTATACTAGGCCCAAATGTCGGGAAAGAGGAAGACTCCAGAACACAGTAAAGTAAATAATGAAATAAGTGAAAAGCATTCAGACAAAATGCAAAGAACAGATGTCTAGAAGTTAGTGCACCTGGTTTCTGGGATGGCTTTGTTACTACCTACCTATGTAAGTGACTTAAGTGTGAATTACGCTTACTCCTTATAGCTCAGTAAACAATTTACCAGACTTGGATAGACTATTAGGTGGGCCAGGGTAACAGTGGAGCATCTACCAAGTAGGTAATACAAAGAACAATGGCCAAAGGGAATTGATAGACCCAGGCTATTCTGGACCATAGGTACCCAGGAGTGTCTATGGAGTGGTAGAATGCCAGCCAGAAAAGTAAAGAAGAAAGATGATATTTTACAGCCAAGTAATATCAGTGATTTTCAGACTGACTACACAGTTGTGGAACCTGCTAATGAAATCAGGAACTGCTAATTTATAGTTGAAACCTAAAACCTACACATGCGTTTGTTTGTTTTCTTTTGAGTCAGAGTCCCGCTCTGTCACCCAGGCTGGAGTGCAGTGACACAACCACACAGCCTTGACCTGCTGGGCTCAAGCGATTTTCCCATCTCAGCCTTCCAAGTAGCTGGGACTATAGGCAAGCCTCACCACACTCATCATTTTTTCTTTTCTTTTTAAGTAGAGACAGGGTCTCACTATGTTGCTCAGGCTGGTCTCTAACTCCTAAACTCAAGTGATCCTCCCTGCTTGACCTCCCAAAATGCTGAAATTATAGGTGTGAGCCTCTATGCCTGGCCATGTGTAATTTTTTTAATATCTTCCCAGAGAATTTTAATATGTAGCGAAGTTTTGGAACTAGTAGGTTATGTGGACATTAGAAAGTTTTGCCTTTGAGGTGGCTGCTTATAAGATATTGGACTGGGATTCAGTCCCACCAGAAAAGCTGAACTCTAGCACGGGGACGGAGGCACATAGCTGTTTTCTAATACAGCATGTCTTTCTACAGCCTCAGCTACAGGATCTCTTTGCTTCATTCCACTGTGAACCCTCAGGAGGCATGCTGGTGCTGTAATCTCAACCACATTTTGCATCCCATTCAGAAATTTTCTGATCTCCGTGTTGGCAACAGCCAAGGCTCTCAGTTTGCACCAAGTTGTAACTATGCTGTCCCATATGTGACACATATCAAAGGGGAGGTCAATAGTGTACCTGCTGTGCCAAGAGACTAACTAGATTTAGAGGTTAGTATCACTTCAGGATTAACATGAGTGATCACTAGAACCAAGTGGACAGTGGACCCCCAAGTCTAACTGATAATATATTTGAGAAGATGAGCACACTTAGCCCTTAGTACTAAAGGAAGACCATCGAAAAGGGAAACTTGATGCCAGAGCAGCTTAAATACCTCAAGCAGCATCAGAAACCGGTTAAGAGAAAGACAGCAAACCAAACAATGTTAGATAAAACAAAGGAAAGAACAAAAGGCTGATGCTGCTTCTGCCTTGATTACTTCATCGGTAAAATGAGGTTAACACATGATTTCTTGGAACACTCAGGGCCACATAAGTCAATTGCTCTGTTTCAGAACTCTCTCACAGGCATTCCCCTCCTAGGCATGCTTTCATTCATTCTGTTCATTAGTACTTCAAAGCATTCTAAAGTATACTGCTTTCACAAAAAAAAAAAAAAAAAATTCCAAAATGACCTAATGAATTTATCAAGACACCTTAGCTCAAGAGTGACTTTGAGTGTTGCTATTTAAATAGCAACTTCAATGAGAAAAGAAAGAAGGAATTACAGAAATTGGAAAGAAGGTAAGTTTATTACTTGTTTTTGATACTATATCAGGTAAATGAAGAGAATATTATAAACACTAAGTTATACAGTAAAGTCGTGGGTAGAAAATTAATATGCAATGTTAGGAGTCTTTTAATATCCAACAAAAAGTCACAAAGAATAAAAAGATTAAACAGCTAACAAACAGCTAAAGAAAATGTGAAAAAAATAATTCTAAAAATGCTACTAAAAAAACAAAGTAAACGAATGCATAAAAAAGTGTGTGTTTGGGTTGGTAAGAAAATCTATGATAAAGATGTCAGTTATTACTAATTTTAAAAGTTAACACAAAAGAAATACAATAGAAACTTATTTTTGAAACTAAACATGATAATTACCCATGTAACAATATTGCTTTTTCCACAGGGCAAGAAATGAAAATAACTTCAACAATAGTATTTTGGCTGTATAGAACACTAAAGAAAAAGAAGAGACTATTAAATAATATGGGATTTTTACCCAGGAAGGAACTATTTTTTGGTTGATGTTATTGACTCGTAACGATCCAGTCATAGATCAATCACAAACAGAAGTCTGGGCTATGTTGTTTGGTTCTTGGCTTCTTTACCTCCGTTTTTAAGAATCCACATATCAAAAACTAGGCTTGTAAATTTAATTCGAATTGGGAGTACTCGTGTTGTTCACCAACTTTGTTCCCCCTAGTCACCCTGATATAGCATTACACTTTCTTAGAATACAACATAACACTTGCATTGTTCTTCTGATCTGGCCCACACTTTCCTTTTTCAACTCTTTTCAGAGGCCTCCCTTTCACTGCCCAAAGCCTTGACCTCATTTCTTCTATTCATCAGTTTTTCAAATAATGAATTTCCTTTCTGTAGATTCCAAGGCAAATAATGCCATTAGAATCCATTCCACTCAACTGCAACTGAAACTGCCAAGCATTTTTGTATTTGCTGCTATAAAGATATAATCACTGTCTCCTGGTCTTACATACTAATTCCCAACAAATCTTGATGACTATTTTTTACTAGATCTTAATTTCTCTATCCATTTATAAAATAAATAATCAAGTTTTATAGGAAAACAATCCAGTTTCATAGTTTCAAAAACTATTAGCCTATGAAGAGTTAATTGTGTGCTATATAGTATATGGATCTATTCCATACTTTGAGATTCATTATTAATTTATTCAAACACTGAATAGTTTACAGTTTCATAATTCACTGGTATTATTTTAGATATATGGTATATTCATGAGTCTTGAGGGAAAAATATTTAGAACAGCAATATTTTAAGCCAGAAAACAAAAACACACTTTTGTCTTTTGCTGAAATAATATATCTAGTTGACATTATTTTTCTGATGTTCAACCATATGGCTGAGACATAAGTAAGACTTTTAAAACCGATGTGACATGGTATTACGTTTTAGTTTAAATTTTTGTTTTTCTGTAAGTACAAATTGCATTTATCTTAACAGGGGGGTAAAGCAAAGCTTATTCTCAACAAAGGGTTCTTTTTATATTTTATAGTTTATCTATATCATTATTGATAGTTATAGCAAAGAAAATACATTAAACATTTCTTTCCTCTAAGTGAACTGCCAGTCCATAGTGTTCATTTGGAAAGGATAGATTTTTGTTCACCTGAAGCATAAAATTTGGCTCCAGGCCACTGAAACAGTTTGAAAAATTACCTTTAAAATGTTTAAATTAACAAAGCAACTCTATTGTATGTATTCATTTTCATTTTAGAAGAAGCCATTCATTTTATATACTTTAAGCAACATAATTTATCACTAAAGTTCATTTTATAATATATTTTAGGAGAGACATATTGTTTCAACTAAAATACAGAAATGGCATTTGAGCCATATGAAAAGTTTGTTTTGTTTTTTATACACTTTGGGATTTTTTTTTTTGCCATAGTGTATAAATTGCTTAAAGACTGGATAATTATTATTGTAACTTTTCATTGCAAATTCATTTCATGCCCAGCAGCAGCAATGTACAAGAAAAGAAGGATATCTCACTCAAAGGTGGTGGGGTGGGGGAAAGAGGAGGAGGAGAAGAGAAGGAAGAGGAATCATAAGAAAGAGGGAGAGGAGAAAGGAGGAGTGGGAGAAAAAGAAGAAAAATCAAACAATGACATATTAGCTGAATGGTGTTGATGAGATTAAGCAAAGTAGATACAAAACAGCAAACAACTGACCTTAATTAATGACGATTACAATTAAGTGTTAGAGACAGAAGCCACCTTGATGAATTAACCAGGAATTGAGACGAGACATTAAAAACAAGTTATGTTGCTAGTTAAGCCAATGTGTTTTGCGATGAATAGTAGAAAGATAAAGTTATAGAGAAAAATAAGTTCAATTTTTTTTATGAAGCAAATATGTGTTTTTATACTCTCAGCAAATTTGCATAAGAAATGGAACTGACAAATTTGCAGGATGAAAATGGCTGCAAAGAAGTATAAGGAAAATTTAATGAGGCAATCATTGTAATTTATATATTAAATGGACATGAATCCCTTAATATTCTATTTTGTGGAGTGTTACCTTTTTACTCAATTTTAACACTTATAGTGATAATAGCAAATATCTGAATTATTTGTTATAACCACACCTTATTCAATTAACTCTGCTTCAAACAGATTTTTTTTGTAGAGATATAGACTATCATAGGCACTTTTTGTAACCTTTCAAAATAAGCCGGTAACTCACTGGAAAACACTGCAGTTAATTAGAATGAAAATTCATTCTGAAGTGTATGAAACATGAAATTAATTTATTATTATCAACTGTGTTCAGGCATACAAAGGTCTGGCAAGCTTGAGAGAGATATTTTCTTCAGTAGCATCTTCCATGCAATAAAAAGTCTTAACATATGGGAAATGGCTTATCTGATTACAGGTGTTATAGAAGAGTTTGATAGCATTAAAATTTTTCATTCTCCAGTGTGTGGAATTAAACGTACTTGGAGAAATAGTTTGACCTCAAGTTAGTAATGGTTCTTCATTAATTATTAATTTTATTAAAAAGGAAAAAAATTGTAAATTGCCAATTCTCCCAGTCCAATATTAGTAAGAATATAAAAACATTAGATAAGCTGTGGAATATAGAATGTTTAGTTACTTCTCCCCAATATTTCCATAATAATCTCAGAGCATCATAACAATTAGATAACAAACCAGAAGCATTCTCTGATATATGTGCATATTGATAGAAATTTCTATAAAAAGTATACAGAAGACATATATTTGTGTTACAAACCAAAGGAACTGCACTAATTTTCTACTTAAAAAAACTATAAGTAGAAACAAAAATGTTGATTTATGCTATTCATTATTGATGGCAGCAGCGGCCTGTATGGAGCAGCCATTGTGAAAATGCCCACTGCAGCACAGAAGGCATGGCCTAGGTTCCACGCTCCACAGGCCGGCAGGAGCTAGGAACAGGTGGGACCCCTACCCCCTATTGAGTTGGTGTGGCAGAAGCCCTGCACTCCTGGGTGCAGCTGCAGCTGCCCAGCCTCAGCTCCAGACCCAGGTATCCCTGTGCTCTCAGGGGCCCAGGAAGACCCCCCTGTCCCCACAGGCTTGGAAATGCCTGCTCCCACTGCTCCCCAGCTCCCAGTAACCCCTCTGATTTTGGAGCAAAGTTGTGGTCAAACCTGGGCACTGTCATGACTCAGCTAGGAGTTTGCACACTCAGGGCAGTGCTGAAACACCAGCCTTCTGCTGCCTTGGCCCCCTCCAGACTTTGGGCACCAACAAGAACATGAAGGATGCTGAGGACAGCTTAGTGTGGGCCTGCAGGCACCCCTCAGCATGAGCAGCCAGGCACCATGGACAAAATGTTGATGGCAGCAGGAGGCAGACAGGTTCCTGGGTAGAAAGGGGTGGGTACCTGGTGAGCACCACCTTCAAGCCAGAGATGGCCTAAAGCCTGGGGTCAGGGCTGCTAGTTCTGGGTGGAATCCACGGCCCAGAGAGAAAACTTACGGTGCTTTTTCCAGGCCTGCCCATGGCCGCCCATGGCTGCCCACGGACCAGTCAGCACACACCACCTCCCTTCTGAGCCCATAAAAACCCTGGACCCAGCCAGACTAACACAGACATCAGGACTACCAGCTGCAGGAAGGATCTATCCACTATGGGTCTCCTCAACTTGTTGAGCTGACCTGCCTGTGGAAATGAGCTACCTACTATGGGTCTCCTCCCTGCTGAGAGTTGGACACTTATCAGGGCAACCTGCCTATGGAAAGGAGCTACCCACTTTGGGCCCCCTGAGAGCTATTCTGTAGCTCAGTGAAGCTCCTCTCCACCTTGCTCACCCTCCAGTTGTCCACATACCTCATTCTCCATGGACACAGGACAAGAACTCAGGACATGCTGAATGGTAGGACAGAAAGAGCTGTAACACAAACACGGCTGAAACACATCCTCCACTCCCCACGTTGCGGGTGATGAGAAGGAGAGAAGAGCTTCAGCCCTTTTGGGAGCCCAGACATCAGGGCTCCCCAAGCCAGGGTTGCGACAGCTGTAATATCCTTTTTGGGGCTTTGCAGTTCCTGGCATCTCTAAGCTTTTGGGTGCCGTTACTTTCCCCTTGTCCAGACACTGGTGCCCACAGCAGAAGCCACTTGTGGTACCTCTGGTCCAGCTGCAGCCTTGCAGGAGCTGGCACCTGTGCTAGCGCCTGGAGCTGCCTGCCCCACCACAGCTGTGTTTGGCTATGCACAGTGGCCAGACCCCACACTTGCTCACCCACACATCCCCTACTGCTCCACACCTGGCTTGTCCTTGGCAGGTGTGGGACCTGGGCCAGTAGCACAAGCCAAGCACAGCCTGCTGGGCCAAGTGGGCAGAACGAGACCAGGAGGCACAAACAAAACTCAAGCAGAGGCACTGCCAGCCACAGAGGTTTCTGGTTTGTCAAGCAACACCCCAAGGATCTCATGACATTATTAACACATTGCAATTTTTACATGGTTCCATGCAGTGGAGTCATCTTTTAAAATTGATGATGTTTCAAAGAGAAATTAATATATCTTAGAAGGATTGATTATATCTGATTTTGCCTTGTTTTACATAGCAGAAGGTTCCAGTTTCTTTTGCAAATTGCTTAATATCTAATAAGATCACAATTACTAGGATTTACCACTGTTATGATATTTGTCATTAATTAATGTTTAGTTTTTATGCAAGGTAGTAAGAGAATATTATATGTAGTAGTATTACTAGCTTGGATTTTTAGGAAGTTATCTCAATGAAGCGATATAGGGTAAATTTTTGTGTCTATTTCAGGAACCCCCAAAAAGGAGATAATTAATTTATTTATTTAGAGTGCAGAATTTTATGTATATCAGTTTTGTCTACCTTCTTAAAGATATTATGTTGGTCTTCCATGTTTGTCTTTAGTTGTCCTCTTGCTTAATGTGCAAAGAAAAAAACATAAATCAAAATTTCCTATTCTTAACATGCACTTTCTATTTCTCATTGTACCTCTCATAAATTGCATTGCTTTATTAGCTGAAGTTTACACTCTAGCTAAGCAAACTAAGACAAAAGAGAGGAGACATAATTTACCAGTATCAAGTGGAGGTATCAGTACTGATATTTTAAATAGATAGTAAGAAAACACTACTAAAAATCTATGCTTATAAATTCCATAACTTAGATGAAATGGCCTGATTCCACAAAATACAAACTCTCAAGCTTATCAAAAAAGTAGTAAACTAAATAGTTGTATGTCTTTTGAATTGCAGTAAAAACTTTATAAATCAAGCTCTAGGACCAAATGATTTCAATAAGTTCTATCCGACACTAAAAAATAAATACCACCAGTACTATACAAATACTCCCAGGAAACAGAATCAGAGGGAACACTTTGCAGCCTTTTATGAGTCCAACATATTACCAAAATCAGGCTAATATCTTTCATGAAAATCGACACAAAAATTTCTAACAAATTATTAGCAAATTTAGTCTAATAATATATAAATAGGATAACATATCATGACCTAGTACTTTATCTACAGAATGCAAGACTGGTTCAATATTGAAAGTCAATAAGTGAATTTGATCATAGTAATAGGCTAAATAAGAGAAGCTATATTATCATCTAAACAGATGCAAAAAAGTAATTTGATAAAAGCAATATCCATTTATGATGGAAACTCTCAGCAAACTGTGGTAGAAAGTAAACTCTTTAACCTGGTAGAGAGTATCTGTGAAAAGTGTACAGCAAACTTTATACTTAATAATGAGAGATTGATTGCTTCCTCCTTAAGATCTGGAACAAGAAGAGGATGTGCTCTCTCACCACTCCTACTCAATAGCATATTGAAAGTCCTAGCTAGTACAATAAAGCAAGAAAAATAAATAAAAGGCATACAGGTTAGAAGGAAATAAATAAAAGTATTCTTTTTTTTTTTAATCTGATACCATGATTTTCTGTGTAGAAATTCCCAATGAATCTACTTTTTTCTTTTTTCTGGGAGTAGTCCATGAGCCTAATTAAAGTTGCCAGGTACAAGTTCAATTTACAAAAGTCAACTGTATTCTGACATACCAGAAATTCACATTTGGAATATAAAATGTTTAAATCCACAATAACCATCCCCAAGTGAACCACTTTTATATGAATCTAATAAATTATGTTTTTATATTAAAATCTATGAAACATGGATGAGAATAATTAAAGAAATTATATATATTGAGAGAGATGTCAAGGTTATGGATTAGAAACCACAATACTGTTAAGATCTTAAGTCTTTCTAATATGGTGTATATAATCAACACAATCCCAATTAAAAAACCAGTATGTTTTTAGTAGATACTAACTAGATTATTAGCTAAACATTTCTGTAAAAAGAAGGAAATTGGAGAACTCACTCTAATCTTCAGCAATCAACACAATGTGGGACTAGAGAAAGGATAGACACATGCATAAAAATCAATAGAAAGCCCAGAAATTGACCTACACAACTATACTCGTTTTTACAAAGTTTCAAAGGTAATTCCATGAAGAAAGGGTAGTCTTCTCAACAAATTGTGTTGGAAAAAAGTGAATAATCATGTGAAAAAGACAAAAATAGAAATAAGCCCCAGCACATAACTCACACATCATACAAAACTTGAATCATAGACCAAAATGTAAAACATAAAACTATAAAATACGTAAGAATTAATAGGAGAAAATCTTCATGACTTTTGCAATGAGTTTTTAGAGACAGCACCAACAGCAACATCCATGAAAGAAAATAAAGTAGATATCAATAGAAATTTAAAAATCAATCTATGAAAGATATTGCTAAGAGAATTAAAAAACAAACCACATACATATACACCATTGAATACTATGCAGCCACAAAAATAAATGAGATCATGTCCATTGCAGAGACATGGATGAAGCTGGAAGCCATCATCTTCAACAAACTAACAGAGGAACAGAAAACCAAATACCGCATGTTCTCACTCATAAGTGGGAGTTGAACAATGAGAACACATGGACACAGAGAGGGGAACAACACACACTGGGGCCTGTTGGTGTGGGGGCGAGGGGAGGGAGAGCATCAGGACAAATAGCTTATGCATGCGGGGCTTAAAACCTGGGTGATGGGTTGATAGGTGCAGCAAACCACCACGGCACACGTATACTTATGTAACAAACGTGCATGTTCTGCACATGTATCCCAGAACTTAAATAAAAATAAAAAAATAAAAAAAAGACAAACCACAGACTGGGAGAAAATATTTTCAAATCATGTATCTGATAAAGAACTTGATCTAGAATATGTAAAAATTCTTAAAATTCAATCAGAAGAAAACAACCCAATAAAACATTGACAAAATATCTAAACAGAACTTCAAAAACATAGATGGAAAATACATGGAGTGATATTCAATGCCATTTGTAATTGGGGAAATGCAAATTAAAATAATAATTGGAGGCCAGGCGCAGTGGCTCACGCCTGTAATCCTAGCTCTTCAGGAGGCCGAGGCAAGTGGATCACCTGAGGTCAGGACTTTGAGACCAGCCTAGCCAACATGATGAAACCCTGTCTCTGCTAAAAATACAAAAATTAGCATGGCGTGGTGGTGCATGCCTGTAATCCCAGCTACTTGGGAGGCTGAGACAGGGCAGTTGCTTGAAGCCGGGAGATAGAGGTTGCAGTAAGCAGAGATTGCGCCACTGCCCTCCAGCCTGGGCAACAGAGGGAGACTCTGTCTCAAAAACAGAAACACAAACACAATAATGAGATGCCACTAAACATCCATTAAAATAACTAAAATCTAAATAACAGACAATACCAAATGCAGGCAAGGATATAGAACATTTATCGCTTATAGGAATTCAAAGTGATTCATGCACTTTGGGTGGCAGTTTGGCCATTTTTGTGTTTTTTTAATTTTGTTGTTGTTAAATATGGACTTGCCATATGGCCCAGCAATTATACTTGTAAGTATTCCTCCAGGTAACTTGAAAACTTATGTTCACATATAAAAACTTTTATAGCAGTTTTATTCATAATCACTAAAACTAGAAGTGATCAAGATGTCCTCTGACAAAAGAATGGAAAAACAAATAATGCAATAATACTCAACAATAAGAAGGAATGAGCTATTGTTTCATACAACATGGATAAATGTTAAATGCATTTTGCTAAGTAAAAGAAGCCAGACAGAAAAAAGCTACCTACTATATGATTACATTAATATGATCTTCTGAAAAAGGCAATGCAATCAAGATAGAAAACAAATCAGTAGTTGCTAGTGGTTGATTGAATGGGGTGGGGGGATTGAACATGAAAAAGACACACAGGGGAACAGTTCTATATAGCACTGAGTTGTGGATTCAAGGCTCTGCAGATTTGTCAAAACCCATAGAACTTGCCAGGCATAATGGTGTATGCCTGTACTCCAAGTTACTCAGGAGGCTGAGGCAGGTGTTATTGCTTGAACCCAGGAATTCAAGTCCAGCTTGGGCAACATAGCAAGAAAGACCCTCTCTCTGAAAAGTTAATATAAATAAAAATTTAAAAAATTTAAATGCCATAGAATTATACCCCTCAAATGGTTAAATTTAACATATGTAAACGTAGAAACATAAATTTTAAAACAATTAACCAAAATATTGAGATACTCCAGAACTGAATGAAGATAATTCTATCACAAGTATTTAAAAATACTTAGTCACCCTAAATGGGAGGTGGGGAGAAACTGACTTAATTACCCTTGGAAAATTATGTTTGACTCTAAACTATAACATTAAAGACAAAAATGAACTTTTAAAGAAATACATATGAAAAGTGGTGGGTGGTTTCTTACTGATGAAGAGGGAAGTTACAGATAATCAAGAACAAAAAGCTATAATAAATCTTTTGGCACTTGATTGAAGTCAGAGATATTAATACAAATTCATGTTTACCAGTATTATAACACACACATACATGTAAAAACTATAGAGAATACTATAGACCAATACGTTTATGAACACAGACACGAATTCCTTAACAAAAATCTGGCACAACAAACCTTGCTTTACAAAAAAGGGATACTATCTCATGATTAAGTAGAGTTTATTACAGGAATTCAAGGGTAGTTTTATATTCAGGAATCAACAAATGTAAACAACTATATTAACAAATTAGAAAAGGGTGATATCAACCAGATGACAGAATAAGAGGTCCCCTGTTTATATATCTCCACAGCACCAATAATCCACAGCCATGAGAAGGGATACCCACTCCCTCCCAAGTGGCAGGCTCACCAACCGTAGTTTCAGAGACCCAGTAGCGCCTACTGTGATTCCCACCTAAAGGCCCTGTAACTCAGGCCCAACTGAAATGGCCCTAAAACTCAGCTATATCCCCTCTTAGCTGTGGTCTGAGAGCAGTCCTGCCCACTTAAAGGCCCAGAAGGAGACATGCCCATCTGTGCCCCAAGAGACAGGCCTGCAGACCTGGGTGACAGTCTAGTCCACCAAGGAACCACATAGGACCCATATCTACTTCAACCCCTGGTGACAAGCACCAACCACAGACCCTGCTGCAGACTCAGCAGCAGACACTTGGCCTGGATCCCACCCCCACTCAACTGTGATCCCAGAGGCAATCCTATCAGCCTGGGGACCCACCAGGAGAAGGCTTTGACCTGCCAAAATCAGTCATAAATACTACAAAGAAATGTTTTACTCCATGTAAACATACACAAATGCAAGACTGCATAAGTAGCAAAGAATCAGGCAAACAAGCCAAAGGAATTAATAAAATTCTAGCATCAGAACTCCAAATAAAGGGAGACTCATAAATTGCTTGAAAAAGAATTAAAAATGATCATCCTTAAGGAAGCTCAGTGAGATTTAAGAATACACAGACAACTAAATTACATTAGTAAAGGAATGTATAAACAAAATGAGAAGCTTAAGAAATATAAACTGCTTAAACCATAAAAAAGAACAAATAGAAATTCTAGAGCTAAAGAATACAAGGACAAATCTAAATATTCAATAGAGAGCTTTAATAGAAAATTTGATCATGAAGAAGAAAAAAATAGCAAACTTAAAGACAGGCCACCATTTGAAATTAGCCAGTTAGAGAAAGAAAAAGAAATTAAAAAGAGAGAAGAAAGCATAAGAAACCTATGGAATACCATCAAGACTTCATATATATGAATTACGAAAGCACCAGAAGAGGAAAAGAAAAGGAAATAGCAGAAAGTTTAAAGAAATACTGACTGAAAAGTTCTCAAGTCTTGAGAAGGAATAAACATGCAGATTCATGAATAAAACGTAATAACTGTAAGATGTGTTGTATAAGCCCTATGGTAACGCAAAGAAAAAAACCTCTGGCAGATCTACAAAAAATAAAGAAAAAAGAAATTAAAGCATACCACTATAAAAATCAACAAATCACAAAGGAAGATGAGAGGAAGGACCAAAGATATTACAAAACAATCAAAAAGAATGAAAAAATTGCAATAGTTAAGTCCTTAACTATTAATAATTACTTCACATGTAAATGGATTAAATTCTCCAATCAAAAGAGAGAGTAGATGAATAAATTGAAAAAGAAGTCCAAAAATATGTTGCCTACAGGAGACTCACTTTAGCCCTAGGGTCACGTAGGCTGAAAGGGAAGGGATGAAAAATATATTCCATAAAAACAGTAAACAAAACAAGGGTTGGCTATACTTTTATTAGAAAAAATAGACTTTCAGACAAAGTCTGTCATAAGAGACAAATAAGGTCACTATATAATAAAGGATCAATTCATCAAGATAACATAAAAGTTTAAGTGTATATATATATATATCTCCATTTGGCCTTGGTCCTGCTTGGTAGCAGGGACCATCCACCAAGGGACCCAGGAGTCACACCTACTGTGATTCCCACCTAAAGTCCCTGTAACTCAGGGCCTAAATACTTTAAATATGTATTTCATCCAACAGTGAAATACTTAATGTTTTAAGGCAAATGTTAACAGAAATGGAGGGACAAATAGGCAGCAATGTAATAATAGCCGGAAACTTCAATATCCCCCTTTCAACAGTGGGTAGTTTGCCTAAACCGAAAATCAATTAGAAGACAGCAACTTGAATAACACTGTAGACCAAACAGATCTAACTGACATATGTAAAATGTTTCACTCAACATCAGCAGAATACACATTCTTCTCAAGCACATATGGAACATTATCCAGGATAGATTATATATTGGGCCATAAAACAAGTCTTAACAAATTTTAAAAGATTCAAATCATACCAAGTGACTTTTCTGAGCACAATGGCATAAAATTAGAAATAATAATACAAGGAATCTTGAAAAATTCACAAATATGTAGAAATTAAATAACACTTCTGAATAATCAATAGGTCAAAGAAATCAAAAGGCAAATCAAAAAGTATCTTTAGACAAAATTGGAAAGACAACATACCAAAATTTAAGATATGTTGCAAAGCAGTTCTAAGAAGGAAGTTTATAGTGATAAGACCTATATTAAGAAAAAATGGTCTAAAATTCTCTTTTTTGTTGTTGTGTCTCTGCCAGGCTTTGGTATCAGGATGATGTTGGCCTCATAAAATGAGTTAGTGAGGATTCCCTCTTTTTCTGTTGATTGGAATAGTTTCAGAAGGAATGGTACCAGCTCCTCCTTGTACCTCTGGTAGAATTCGGCTGTGAATCCATCTGGTCCTGGACTTCTTTTGGTTGGTAAGCTATTAATTATTTCCTCAATTTCAGAGCCTGTTATTGGTCTATTCAGAGATTCAACTTCTTCCTGGTTTAGTCTAGAGAGGGTGTATGTGTCCAGGAATTTATCCATTTCTTCTAGATTTTCTAGTTTATTAGCGTAGAGATGTTTATAGTATTCTCTCATGGTAGTTTGTATTTCTGTGGGATCGGTGGTGACATCCCCTTTATCATTTTTATTGCGTCTATTTGATTCTTCTCTCTTTTCTTCTTTATTAGTCTTGCTAGCGGTCTGTCAATTTTGTTGATAATTTCAAAAAACCAGCTCCTGGATTCATTGATTTTTTGAAGGTTTTTTTGTGTCTCTATCTCCTTCAGTTCTGCTCTGATCTTAGCTATTTCTTGCCTTCTGCTAGCTTTTGAATGTGTTTGCTCTTGCTTCTCTAGTTCTTTTACTTGTGATGTTAGGGTGTCAATTTTAGATCTTTCCTGCTTTCTCTTGTGGGCATTTAGTGCTATGAATTTCCCTCTACACACTGCTTTCAATGTGTCCCAGAGATTCTGGTATGTTTTTGTCTTTGTTCTCATTGGTTTCAAAGAACATCTTTATTTCTGCCTTCATTTTGTTATGTACCCAGTAGTCATTCAGGAGCAGGTTGTTCAGTTTCCATGTAGTTGAGCGGTTTTGAGTGAGTTTCTTAATCCTGAGTTCTAGGTTGATTGCACTGTGGTCTGAGAGACAGTTTGTTATAATTTCTGTTCTTTTACATTTGCTGAGAAGTGCTTTACTTCCAACTATGTGGTTAATTTTGGAATAAGTGCGATGTGGTGCTGAAAAGAATGTATATTCTGTTGATTTGGGGTGGAGAGTTCTGTAGTTGTCTATTAGGTCCACTTGGTGCAGAGCTGAATTCAATTCCTGGATATCTTTGTTAACTTTCTGTCTCATTGATCTGTCTAATGTTGACAGTGGGGTGTTAAAGTCTCCTATGGCCTTTTGTGGGGTGGGGAGAGGGGGAAGGGATAGCATTAGGAGATATACCTAATGTAAATGTAGAGTTAATGGGTGCAGCACACCAACATGGCACATGTATGCATATGTAACAAACCTGCACATTGTGCACATGTACCCTAGAACTTAAAGTATAATAAAAAAAAGAAAAAATGAAAAAAGGTATGGTACTAACTTAAGTGCCCTTCAACAGATCAATAAAGAAAATATGGCATAGAAATACAATGGAATGTTGTTAAGCCATAAAATAAAGAAACTCCTGTCCTTTGTGACAACATGGATAAACCTTGGGAATATTATTCTAGGTGAAATAAGCCAGACACAGAATAACAAATACTGTATGATCTCACTTATATGTGGAATTTTAAAAAGTAGGAGTCTTAGAAGCAGAGGGCAGAACACTGCTTGCCATGAATTGGGGTTTGGGGGAAGGAAGTATATTTCTCAAATGGTACAAACTGTCAGTTATAAGATGATGAAGTTCTAGAAATCTAGTATACATTCTGGTGACTATCGTTAATAATACTGTATTTCTAAGAGAGTAGACCTTAAGTGTTCTTAACACACACACACATACACAGGCATGTAACTATTTGATATGATGGATGTGTTAACATGATATAGTAATTATTTCACAATGTATACATATATCAAATCATATTGTACTCATACAGAATCTTATACAGTTTTAAAATTTTATCTTTTAAAGTTTTATATTTTTAAAATTTAAAATGTTAAAAACAAATTAAAGTAATAAATGAAAAACCTCAAATTATTATCTTAATACAGTATATGTCGACAAAATATTTGATAATATACAAAGACTATTCATAATAGCAACTCTCAGAAAACTAGAAACACAAAGAAACTTCCTCAATATGATAAAAGGTAACTTTGAAAAACCTACAGCTATCATACTTAATGGTGAAAGTCTAAATTCTTTCCAAGTTTAGAAACAAGACAAAAATATCTTCTCTTATGACTTTTATTCAATATTATGTTGCAGGTTATACTTAGTGCAATATGGGAATTAAGAGAAGGAAAAGTATTTATATTGAAAAAGTAGCTATAAAGCAATCATTATTCACTGATGACATTTTAAAATAATTTTAACAAAATTAAAATTTTAGTAGCAGGATAAAAATATATATTCTATACTGTAATTAGCAGAATAGACACTTTAGAAATCAAATCAATCAAGTAGAAAACGAATCTAAGAAATTATTTTAGTGTAGTGGTGTAATGACATGTAAATGGATGAGTAGATCATAATTAAGAAAACAAAGAAGATAACATGTGGAGGACGGTCTCAGCTTCTCAAGACCTGTGCCACCCTGGCTTTGTGGGAGGCCATGGGCCTGCTCAAACTCCCAGTATACTGCTACCACTACTGGCAATTGAAAAAGCCAGCACACTAACACTATCTATAACCAAGGAATTCATACATAGACTTTGCCACTGAAAACACCCAGAAGCAAAGCCAAATGGCCTACTAAATATACATTGCAGTCATATCAACAAGAGAAAAATGTCCTTTCAAACAAAAATAAATTCAAAGTAAAAAGAAGTGACAGTTTCTCCAGGTGTGAAGGAACAAACATAATAATTCTGGAAGTATAAAAAAGCAGGGGGTTATGACATTACTAAAGGATTATATTAACTCCCCAGCAATAGATCCTACCACAGTGAAATATTTAATATACCAGAGAAAGAATTATGCTTGTTGGCCAGGTGCAGTGGCTCACACCTGTAATCCTAGAACTTTGGGAGGCCTAGGTGAGCAGATTGCCTGGGTTCAGGAGTTCGAGACCAGCCTGGGTAACACGGTGAAACCCTGTCTCTACTAAAATATAAAAAATTAGCCGGATGTGGTGGAATGCATCCGTAGTCCCAGCTACTTGGGAGGCTGAGGCAGGAGAATTACTTGAACCTGGGAGGCAGAGGTTGCAGTGAGCCAAGATCATGCCACTGCACTCCAGCCTGGGCAACAAAGCAAGACTCCGTCTAAAAAAAAAAAAAAAAAAAAAAGATTTATGCATTTCTATTAGTGTCATTGCTCATGACATGGGTCTCTTGAAGACAGCATCCTGTTGAGTCTTGCTTCTTTATCCAACTTGCCACTCTGTGCCTTTTGATGGGGACATTTAGTTTGTTTATATTCATGGTTAATATTGATATGTGCAAATTTGATCCTGTCATTATATTGTTAGCTGGTTATTATGCAGACTTGTTTGCATGGTTGCTTTATAATGTCAATGGTCTATGTACTTATGTGTGTTTTGTAGTGGTCAGTAATGATCTTTCTTTTCCATATTTAGCACTCCCTTCAGGACCTCTTGTAAGGCATGTCTGGTAGGCAGCAAATTCCCTCAGCATTTGCTTATCTGAAAAGATTATTATTTCTCCTTTGCTTATAGAAGCTTAGTTTGGCCGGATATGAAATTCTTGGTTGGAATTTCTTTTCTTTAAGCATGCTGAACATAGGCCCCCAATCTCTTCTGGCTTGCAGGGTTTCTGCTAAAAAAAAGTCTGCTGTTAGCATGAAGGGTTTCCTTTTGTAGAGGACTTGTCATTCTCTCTAGCTGTCTTTAACATTTTTTCTTTTATTGAGACCATGGAGAATCTGATGACTATGTGTCTTGGGATTTTGTGTGTGTGTGTGTGTGTGTGTGTGTGTGTGTGTGTGTGTGTGTGTGTGTGATATCTCACAAGGTTTCTCTGCATTTCCTAAATTTGAATGTTTGCCTTTCTAGCAAGATTGGAAAAATTTTCATCTACAATATCCTAAGATATGTTTTACAAATTGCTTACTTTCTCTTTCAGGGATGCCAGTGAGTCATAGATTTGATCTCTTTACATAATCTCGTATTTCTCAGAGGTGTTGTTTATTCTTCTTTAATATTTGTTCTTTGCTTTTGTCTGACTATTTCAGAGAACTGATCTTTGAACTTGGAGAGTCTTTCCTCAGCTTGCTCGATTTTGCTGTTAATACTTGAGAATGCATTCTTAAAGTGACTTTTTCAGTTTTTCACCTCTTTCAGATCAGCTTGGTTCTTTATTAAAATGATATTGGGCCTATTGGTGCACAGAAGTCAAGAATTGAGGTTTGGGAACCTCCACGTAAATTTTAGACGATGTATGGAAATGCCTAGATGGCCAGGAAGAAGTTTGATTCAAGAGTGGAGCCCTCATGGAGAACCTCTGCTAGGGCAGTGCAGAAGGGAAATGTGGGGTCAGAGCCTCAAACAGAGTCCCCGTGGGGGTACCGCCTAGTGGAGCTGTGAAACCCCAGAATGGTGGATCCACTAACAGCTTGTACCCATTTGCACTGTACACCTAGAAAAGCTGCAGACTCAATGCCAGCCCATGAAAGCAGCTGGGAGAGGGGGCTATACCCTGTAGAGCCACGGGGGTGGAGCTGCTCAAGGCTGTGGGAGCCCACCTCTTGCATCAGTGTGACCAGGATGTGAGACATAGAATCAAAGCAGATTATTTTGGAGCTTTAACATTTGATTGCTGCACTGGATTTAGGAGTTGCATGGGACCTGTAGCCCTTTCATTTTGGCCAATAACTCCTATTTGGAATGACTGTATTTACCCAATGCCTGTACCCCCATTGTATCCAGGAAGTAACTAACTTGCTTTTGATTTTACAGGCTCGTATGCAGAAGGGAGTTGGCTTCTCTCAGATGACACTTTGGACTTGGACGCTGAAATGAATTAAGACTTTGGGGGACTGTTGGGAAGGCATGACTGCTTTTTAAATGTGAAAAAGACATGAGATTTGGAGGGGTCAGGGGCAGAATGATATGGTTAGGCTTTGTGTCCCCACGCAAATCTCATCTTGAATTGTAATTCTCATAATTCCCACATGTCAAGGGAGAGACCAGGTGGAGGTCACTGAATCATGGAGGCAGTTTCTCCCATGCTGTTCTTATGATAGTGAGTTCTCACAAAATTTGATGGTTTTCTAAGGGGCTCTTCCCCCTTCACTTGGCACTTCTCTTTCTTGCTGCCTTGAGAAGAGAGTACCTTGCTTCCCCTTCTCCTTCTGCCATGATTATAAGTTTCCTGAGGCCTCCCCATCCCTGAACTGTGAGTCCATTAAACCTTTTATCTTTAGAAATTATCCACTTTCAGGCAATTATTTTTAGTATTATGAAATGGACTAATGCATCCCTAACACCTCTCTAAGCAGCTGTCCCTGTCAACTCAAGTGTCCATGGCGGTTGTGAGATGTCCTACTGCTAGGATTCCAGAGATCCATTGTGTATTAGTCCGTTTTCACACTGCTGATAAAGACATACCTGAGACTAGGTAATTTATAAGCAGAAAGAGGTTAAGTGGACTCACAGTTCCAAGCAGTTGGGGAGGCCTTACAATCATGGTGGAAAAAGAAAGGTACATCTTACATGGTGGCAGACAAGAGAGAAAAGATAGCCAAATGAAAGGGGTTTCCCCTTATAAAACCATCATTTCTCATGAGACTTATTCACTACCATGAGAACAATATGGGGGAAACTGACCCCACAATTAAATTATCTCCCATGGGGTCCCTCCCACAACACATGGGAATTATGGTAGCTACAATTTAAGATGAGATTTGGGTGGGGACACAGTCAAACCATATCACAGAGATAGAGTGAGTTGCACCTCATGTGCTCAACTCACCCCTCTTCAGCAATCATTAGGGGCCAGGAACAAATCCCAGTGCATGGTAGCCCCGTGCAGTGTCCCCAGCTTCCTTCCCTTTCAGCTCAGCACCTGTGTCCTCTCTCCATTTACTCTCAATGTCTTCCCTCCAAAGATCTCCTCAGAGTGTGCCAGTCTTTCCAGTGTCCTGGTCCCTATGTGGTACATATTCCTCCTGGCTGCATCTAGAAGGCCATCTTTCTGCAAACTCCAAAGATTTAAAAGAAGAGAAAAACATAAAAAGATAAACTTAAAATCTTATGATTCCCAATTGTTTTATTTTGGTTTTATGTAAAAATGTAAAGAAATAAGATATTAGGTTAGAACTATACTACAGTATGTACATAATACCATTTAAATCTGTGATGGTGTAATGGATCACAGGGCCATTTAACTGTGCTGCTTAGTAGCGCAATCTGCTGGTGAGATAAAAATTAGATATCAAAATTTATCATCTATAACTAATGATCATCAAAGGAAAGGGTCAACATAATTATTTTTCTGAGATCCCTGGTATAAACAAATCAGTGCCAAGGAAACTGAAACATAGGGCAGACACGATCATCTGAGTTACAACTTACATGCCAGGTAAGTTGTGGTTTTGAGTGACTGGAATATATAGGTGAGAATCTGTGATAATGAGTAAGAAATAGTAGTGATAGGAAAATAAACTGTGTGTTTGTGTGTGTGTGTGTGTATATATATCGTAAAAATATCCTTCAAACATGAAGGAGAAATAAAAATTTTCACATACAAACAAAAGCTAAGGGATTTCATCAATACCAGACTGTCCTATAAGAAATGCTAAAGGGAGCTCTTCAATGTTAAAGATGTGGATATTCACAAGCAATAAGAAATCATCCAAAGGTACAAAACTCACTGGTAATAATAAGTACACAAACAAAGAATATTATAACGCTGAATTGTGGTGTGTAAGCTACTTATATCTTGAGTAGAAATACTAAAAGATGAACCTATCAAAAATAACTACAACTTTTCAAGACATAGACAGTATAATGAGATACAAATAGAAACAACAGAAGTTAAAAGGTGGAGGAAGAGTTGAAGTTAGAGCGTAGAGTTTTCATTAGTTTTCTTTTACTTTTATGTTATTTACTTTCTCTTTACAATTGGTGTTATATCATAATCAGTTTTAAATAATGGGTTATAGGATGTTATTTGTAAACCTCATGGTATCATCAAATCAAAAATTCTACAACAGATAGGAAAAAAACGTAAAGCAAGAAATTAAAACATACCACCAGAGAAAACCACCTTCACATAAATGGAGAAAGGTAGGAAGAAAGGAAGGTAGGTAGCAAAAAAGGAAGGAAGGAGGGAGGGAGGGAGGGAAGGAAGGCAGGAGGGAGGAAGGGAAGGAGGGAAGGGGGGAAGGAGGAAAGGAAAGAAGGAAGGAAAGAAGGAAAGAAGGAAGGAAGGAAAGAAAGAGGGGAGGGAGGGAGGGGTCGGGCAGACAGGAAGGGAAGAATACAAAACAATCAGAAAACAAATAAAAAAAAGGCAGGAGCAAGTCCTTACTTATCAACAATAGCATTGAATGTAAATGGACTAACCTCTTTAATCTAAAGACATAGTGTGGCTGAATGAACCAAAACAAAACAAAACAAATAAACAAAATGGCCAATCTGTTGTCTACAAGAAACACATTTCACCTTTCGAAGCACAAAGACTACAAATAAAGAGATGAAAACCAACATTCCATGGAAATGGAAACCAAAAAAGAGCAGAAGCAGCTATACTGATATCAGACAAAATAGAAGTCAAGATTATAATTAGCAACCAAGAACATCACTATATAATGATAAAGGGTTCAATTCAGCAAGAAGATATAATGATTTTAAATATATGTTGACGTGGTTTGACTGTGCCTCCACCCATGTGTTATGGGAGGGACCTGGTGGGAGATAATTGAATCATGAGGGCGATTTCCCCCATACTGTTCTCATGGTAGTAAGTTTCATGAGATATGATGGTTTCATAAGGGGAAACTCCTTTCATTTGGCTGTCTTTTATCTCTTGTCTGATGCCATGTAGCATGTGCCTTTCTTTTTCTGCCAAGATTGTGAGGCCTCCCCAGCCACATGGAACTGAGTCCATTTAACCTCTTTCTGTTTATAAATTACCCAGTCTTGGGTATGTCTTTATCAGCAACATGAAAATGGACTAATACATATGTGCACCAAAGTTTTGCTCCAAGAACCATCATGGGAACATACCAGGAAAACAGAACAAATTCACAGACTCTCTGAAAGAAGCAGCTTGCTGCTGCAAACTCTGAGACAGCTGAAAAACTGAGTTTCCAAAGTGTGATAGGGAGAAAAGTTGGCCTCCAAACACACATCCCAACTGGGGAAACTGAAAATATAGATCATAGGAGAAGGACTTGTGAAAAAAAAAATCTTGGGACCCCAAAATCACTAAGCTAAAGGGAAAAGTCAAGCTGGGAACTGCTTAGGGCAAACGTGCCTCCAATTCTATTCAAAGTCATCCCTCTGCTCACTGAGATAAATGCATATCTGATTGCCTCCTTGGAAAGACTAAACAGAACTCAAAAGAATGCAATCATTTGTCTTATCTACCTATGACCTGGAAGCCCCCTCCTTTCTTGAAGTTGTCCCGCCTTTGCTTTGAGCTGCCCTGCCTTTCCAGACTGAATCAATGTTCATCTTATATATCTTGATTGATATCTCATGTCTCTTTAAAATGTATAAAGCTAAGCTGTGCCCCTACCACACAGGACACATTTCATCAGGACCCCCTGAGTCTGTGCCATAGACACATACCCTTAACCTTGGCAAAATAAACTTTCAAAATTGACTGGGACCTGTCTCAGATATTTGTGGTTCACAGATTTAAGCTTACCTAGAGTTGAAACAGATTTAGGGAGTCAAGAAAAACATAAAAGTAGAAGCCACAGCAGGAAAAGCCCTATAGGAACTCCTGGTCCCCAGCTCAAACTCAGGGAAGTCATTCCTGGCCTTTTCTCACAGAGGTCCTTGTGGAAAGGAAGGCAGACTGTGGAACTTGGGAGGACCTGGAGGGTGAAGGAATCTCATTGCTGAACTTTATAATTATTTCAATTGAGCACAAATTTTCCTGAACAGAATCCTGTGAGGATGAATGGGAAGTGCAGATATAATCACAGAAGCCACAGCCAACAGTGAAGGCAGGCAGGAAGGGGTGAGATCTGAGAGCCCTTTTTGCTTTCTCACTGGGGAGGCTTGTAGACTATGGCAAGATCTCAACATTGCTGGCCAGCTGCCTGGGTATACAGTCAGTGTGGTTAGCGGGGCATGGTGGGAGGGAGACTTGCCTTGCTGGCTGCATGGGAGCTGGGTGAGGCCTGTCATAACTGGCTTTCCCCAACTTCCCAGGTGACCTGTATGATGCAGCAAATGCAGCCATAATCCCCAAAGGGAACGTAACTCCACTGGCCTAAGAACCACCCTCCTATTCCCTCAGTGGCTGCAGCAAGCCCCGCTCAAGGACAATCTGAGCTTAGACTCATCTAACCCTGTTTCCACTTCATGGTTTTTCTCTACCTACCCTGGTAGCTGAAGACAAAAGAGAAACTCTTGGGAGCTCTATGGTCTTGCCCATCACGTGAGGAACCCAAGTACTCACCCTGGCCAAAGTAGGGCAAGATTATATCGCCATTCTACTAACACAGCTGGTGCTGTCTTGAAATTACCACCTCCTGGCTGGAGGCCAACCAACCCAAGCCATTACAGCAACTCAGAACAACCTTGCTCCAAAGAAGGAGAAAACAATCGCTAATTCCACAGCCTGCAGCACCCTGAATAACCAAAGGTCCTGAGTCTGTCTGTGTGACAACTTCACTGCTACCATAATTAGCATTCAAGAAAACCAGCACACTAAACGAAACTATAACCAAGAACTCCCACAGAGGCCACTCCACTCCCCTCCCACTTCCACCAGAGCAGGTGCTGATATCCACGGCTGGGAGACCTGAAGATGGATCACATCACAGGACTCTTTGCAGACATTCCCCAGCACTAGTCTGGAGCACAGTAGCTCACTGGATGGCTAGACCCAAAAGGGCAATAACAATCACTGCAGTCTGGCCCTCAGGAAGCTCCATTCCTAGGGGAAGAGGGAGAGCACCACATCAAGGGATCACCTTGTGGGACAACATAATATGAACAGCAGCCCTTGAATTCCAGATCTTTCCACTGAAACAGTCTACCCAAATGAGAAGGAACCAGAAAAGTAATTCTAGTAATAAGATAAAACAAGGTTCTACAACACCCCAAAAGATCACAGTAGCTCTCCACCAATGGATCTAAAACAAGAAGAACTCTCTGAATTGCCAGATAAATAATCCAGAAGGTTGATTAGTAAGCTACTCAAAGAAACACCCGAGAAAGGTGAAAACTAACTTAGAGAAATTTAAAAAAATACAGAATATTGTTGAAAAAGTGTCCAGAGAAATAGATATCACAGAGAAAAGACAATCACAACTTCTGGAAATAAAAGACACACCTAGAAAAATGCAAATTATGCTGTAAAGTTTCAACAATAGAATTAAAGTAGAAGAAAGGACTTGAGAGCTCGAAGACAAGGCTTTCCAATTAACACAATCTGACAAACACAAAGAGAAAAGAATTTGAAGAAATGAACAAAGCCTCCAAGAAGTCTGGGATTATGTTAAACTGCCAAACCAAAGAATAATTGTTGTTGCTGAGGAAGAAGAGTATCTAAAAATTTGGAAAAATATCTTGAGGGAATAATTGAAAATTTCCCTGGCCTTGCTAGAGATCTAGACATCCAAACATAAGAAGCTCAAAGAACACCTGGGAAATTTATCACAAAAAGATCATCACCTAGGCACATAGTCATTGGGTTATCTAAATTCAAGACAAAGGAAAGAATCTTAAGAACTGTGAGGCAAAAGCATCAGGCAACCTTGTAGCAGGACAAGCCGCTGACAAAACTCGTCAGACACTGAGTTAAAGAAGGAAGAGCTTTATTCAGCCAGGAGCTTCGGCAAGACTCACGTCTCCAAAAACCGAGCTCCCCAAGTGAGCAATTCCTGTCCCTTTTAAGGGCTTACAACTCTAAGGGGGTCTGCGTGAGAGGGTCATGATCAATTGAGCAAGCAGGGGGTACATGACTGGGGGCTGCATGCACCAGTAATCAGAATGGAACAGAACAGGACAGGGATTTTCACAACGCTTTTCCATACAACGTCTGGAATCTATAGGTAACATAACCGGTTAGGTTAGGGGTCGATCTTTAACCAGGCTTAGGGCGTGGCACTAGGCTGTCTGCCTGTGGATTTCATTTCTGCATTTTAGTTTTTACTTCTTCTTTCTTTGGAGGCAGAAATTGGGCATAAGACAATATGAGGGGTGGTCTCCTCCCTCAACCTTAAAGGACAACCTATCAGATTAATGGCAGATTTCTCAGCAGAAACCCTACAATCCAGCAGGAATTGGGGTCTTATCTTTAAACTCCTGAAACAAAATTATCAGCCAAGAATTTTGTGTCCAGCCAAACTGAGATTCATAAATGAAGGAGGGGTAAAGTCTCTTTTAGACAAACAATTGCTGAGAGAATTCACCACTACCAAGCTAGTACTGCAGGAAATGTTAAAAGGAGTTCTAAATCTTGAAACAAAACCTTAAAATACACCAAAATAGAACCTCCCTAAAGCATGTTCTACAGGGCCTGTAAAACAATAAAACAATGAAAAAAAAAGTTATTCATGCAACAACTAGCATGAAGAATAGAATACTACCTCATATCTCAATACTAATGCTGAGTGTAAATGGCCTAAATTCTCCACTTAAAAGAATGGCAGAATGAAGAAAAATTCATCAACAAGTATTTGCTGTCTTTAAGAGATTCACATAATATATAAGGACTCACATAAGGTGAAGGGGTGGAAAAAGATACTCCATGCCAATGGCAAACAAAAGTGAGCAAGAGTATCTATACTTTTATCAGATACAACAGACTTTAAAGCAACAACAATTAAAAAGGGCAAATAGGGACATTATATAATGATGAAAGGATTAGTCCAACAGGAAAATATCACTATCTTAAATATATATGCATTTAACACTGGAGCTCCCAAATTTATAAAACAATTACTACTAGACCTAAAAATGAGCTATGGCAACACAATAATAGTGGAAGTATTCAATACTCCACTGAGAGCACTAGACAGGTCATCAAGACAGAAAGTCAATAAAGAAACAATTGACTTAAACTATACCCTGGAACAAATGGACTTAACAGATACAGAACATTCTACCTAACCGACTGCAGAAAATACATTCTTTTCATCAGCACAAAGAACAGTCTCAGAGATAGACTGCATGATAGGCCACAAAACAACTCTCAATAAATTTAAGAAAATCAAAATTTTATCAAGTACTCTCATAGACCACAATGGAATCAAATTGGAAATTAACTCCAAAAGGAACCTACTAAACTATACAAATACTTGGAAATTAAATAAGCTGCTCCTACATAATCTTTCAATCAATAATGAAATCAAGATGGAAATTAAAAAATTATTTGTACTGAACAATAATAGTGACACAACCTATCAAAATCTCTGGGATACAGTAAAAGCAGTGCTAAGAGGAAAGTTCATAGCATTAAATGCCTACATCGAAAAGTGAAAAAGCACAAGTAGACAATCAAAGCTCACACCTCAAGGAACTAGAGAAACAAGAACAAACCAAACCCCAACCCAGCAGAAGAAAAGAAATTACAAAAATCAGAGCAGAACTAAATGAAATTGAAACAAAAAGATACAAAAGATGAACAAAAATCTGTTGTTTTGGGAAGAAAAAATGATAGACCGTTAGTGAGATTAACCAAGAAAAGAAGAGAGAAGATCCAAATAAGATTCAATTAGAAATGAAACAGGAGGTATTACAACTGATACCACAGAATACAGAGGATTATTCAAGGCTACTGTGAACACTTTTGCAAGGGAGCATAAACTATAAAACCTAGAGATGGATGAATTCCTGGAAATATACCACCCTTCTAGCTGAAAGCAGGAAGATACAGAATCTCTGAACAAACCAATAACAGTGAGATTGAAAGGGTAATAAAAAAAACTGCCACCAAAAAGTCCAGGACCAGATGGACTCACAGCTGAATTCTATCAGACATTCAAAGAAGAATTGGTACCAATCCTATTGACACTATTCCAAATGATAGAGAAATAGGAAATCCTCCCTAAATAATTCTATGAAGCCAGTATCCCCTAATACCAAAACCAGGGAAGGACATAACAAAAAAGAAAACTACAGACCAATATCCCTGATGAACATAGATGCAAAAATCCTCAACAAGATACTAGCAAACTGAATCCAACAGCATATTAAAAAGATAATTCACCATGATCAGTGGGTCTTATACCAGGGATGCAGGGATGGTTTAACATCATGTGTGTAATACACCACAAAAACAGAGTTTAAAACAAAAATCACATGATCATCTCAATAGACACGGAAAAAGCATATGACAAAATCCATCATCCCTTTATGATGAAAACCCTCAGCAAAATCAGCATAGAAAGGATATACCTTAAGGTAATAAAAGCCATCTACATGAAACCCACAGCCAACATTATACTGAATGGGGAAATGTTGAAAGCATTCTCCCTGAGAACTGGAACAAGACAAGGATGCCGACTTTTACCACTTCTATTCAACATAGTGCTGGAAATCCCAGCCAGAGCAATTAGACTAAAGAAATAAATTGGTAAAGAGGTAGTCAAAGTGTTGCTGTTTGCTGATAATATGTGTATACTTAGAAAACCCTAAAGACTCATCCAAAAGGCTCCTAGAACTGGTAAATGAATACAGCAATATTTCAGGATACAAAATTAATGTACACAAATCAGTGGCTCTGCTATATACCAACAGCGACCAAGCTGAGAATCAAATCAAGAACTCAACCCCTTTCACAACACCTGAAAGAAAAAAAAACTTAGAGAAATATACTTAACTAAGGAGGTGAAAAACCTCTACAGGGAAAACTACAAAACCCTGCTGAAAGAAATAATAGACAACACAAACAAATGGAAACACATCCCATGTTCATGGTGGGTAGAATCAATATTGTGAAAATGACCATACTGCCCAAAGCAGTATACAGATTCAATGCATTTCTCATTAAAATACCATCATCATTCTTCACAGAACTAGAAAAACAACCCTAAAAGTCGTATGAAACTAAAAAAGAGCCCACATAGCCAAAGCAATACTAAGCAAAAAGAACAAATTTGGAGGCATCACATGACTTGACTTCAAATTATACTACAAGAGTACAGTTAACAAAACAGCATGGTACTGGAATAAAAATAGGCACATAGACCAATGGAACAGAATAGAGAACCCAGAAATAAAGCCAAATACTTACAGCCAATGGATCTTTGACAAAGCATACAAAAACAAAGCAGGGAAAATGGTGCTGGGAAAACTGGCAAGCCACATGTAGAAGAATGAAACTGGATCTTCATGTCTCACCTTATACAAAAACCGACTCAAGATGGATCAACAACTTAAATCTAAGTTATGAAATCATAAAAATTCTAGAAGATGACATTGGAAAAACTCTTCTACACATTGGTTTAGTCAAAAAATTCATGATTAAGAACCCAAAAGCGGCTGGGCACGGTGGCTCAAGCCTGTAATCCAGCACTTTGGGAGTCTGAGGTGGGCGGATCACAAGGTCAGGAGATGGAGACCATCCTGGCTAACACGGTGAAACCCCATTTCTACTAAAAATACAAAAAATTAGCCAGGTGTGGTGGCGGGTGCCTGTAGTCCCAGCTACTCAGGAGGCTGAGGCAGGAGAATGGCATGAACCCGGGAGGTGGAGCTTGCAGTGAGCAGAGATTGCACCACCGCACTCCAGCCTGGGTGACAGAGCAAGACTCCGTCTCAAAAAAAATAAAAATATAAATAAATAAATTAATTAATTAATTAACCCAAAAGCAATAGATGGAACCTAATTAAAACTAAAAAGCTTCTGCACAGCAAAAGAAATAATCAGCAGAGTAAACAGCCCACAGAGTGGGAGAAAAGATTTATAAACTATGCATCTGACAAAGGACTAACATCCAGAATCTACAAGGCCCTCAAACAAATCAGCAAGAAAAAAATAACCCATTAAAAAGTGGGCAAAAGACATGAATAGACAACTCTCAAAAAAAAAAAAGATATACAAACAGCTAACATAGATGAAAAAAATTCTCAACATCACTAATTATCAGGGAAATGCAAATTAAAACCACAGTGACATACCTCCTTCCTCCTGCAAGAATGGCCATAATTAAAAAATAAAATAATAATAGTTGCTGGTGTGGATGTGGTGTAAAAGGAACCCCTTTACACTGCTGGTCAGAATGTAAACTACTAAAATCTGTATGGAAAACAGTATTGAGATTCCTTAAAGAATTAAAAGTAGAACTACCATTCAATCCAGCAATCCCACTACTGAGTTTCTACCCAAAGGAAAAGAAATCATTATATGAAAAAGACACATGCACTTGCATATTTATAGCAGCACAATTTGCAGTTTGCAAAAATATGGAACCAACCTAAAGGCCCATCAACCAACAAGTGGATAAGGAAACTGTGGTATATATACATCATGGAATACTACTCAGTTAAAAAAAAAAATACAAAGGCCAGCAAAGTAGTGGCCTTTGCAGCAACTTGAATGGAGCTGCAGGCCATCATTCTAAGTGAAGTAACTCAGGAATGGAAAACCAAATACTGTATGTTTTCACTTTTATGTGGGAGCTAAACTATGAGGATGCAAAGGCGTAAGAATAATGTAATGGACTTTGCGGACTTGGGGGAAGGGTGGGAGGGGTGAGAAATAAAAGACTACAAATCAGATACAGTGTATACTGCTCAGGTGATGGGCACACCAAGACCTCAGAAATCACCACTAAAGAACTTAAAAACTACCCCCAAAACCGTTGAAATTTTTTAGAAAGCCCTCAACAAACTAGGTATATAAGAAACATTCCTGAAATAATAAAAGTTATATACAACAAGCCCACATCCAACTTTATACTGATTGTGGAAAAGCTGAAAGCATTCCCCCTAATACCTGTAATAAGACAAGGATACCCTCTTTCACCACTCGTATTCAACATAGTACTAGCCTATCGAGAGGAATCAGACAAGGGAAAGAAAAAATAAGGCATCCAAATTGGAAAGGAGGACTTCAAATTATCTGTGTAGTGATGATATGATCTTATACCTAGGACACCCTAACGACTTCTCAAAAAGACTCTTAGATTTGATAAATGATTTCACTAAAGTCTCAGGATACAAAATCAACATTCAAAAATCAGTAGCATTTCTATATCCCAATAACAATCAAGCTAAGAACCAAATCAAGAAGTCAATCTTCTTTTTAATAGCTACAAAAGAGAAAATAAAATACATATGAATATATTTAACCAAGGAAGTAAAAAATAAGATCTCTAGAAGGAAACTACAAAACACTGATAAAATAAATTATATTAATAGATGACACAAATGAAAAAACATCCCATGTTCCTGGATCTGAAGAATCAATTTTGTTAAAATGATTACAATTCCCAAGGCAATCTACATATTTAATACAATTCCTATAAATATACCAACATCATTTTTCACAAAATTAGTAAAATACTCTAAGTATACATATGGAAACTAAAAGAAACCCCAATAGCCATAACAATCCTAAGCAAAAAGAACAAAGCCAGAAGTATCCCTACATTAACTTCGAATTACAGTATAAGGCTATGATAACTAAAATAGCATAGTACTGGTATAAAAATAGACATATAGATGAAGGGAATGGATTGGAGAACCCAGAAATAAAGCCACACACCTACACTCAACTTATGTTTGACAAAGTCAACATAAACATGCACTAGGTAAATGATACCCGAATTCAATAAATGATGCTGGGAAATTTGGATTGCTATATGCAAAAGAATGAAAGTGGATTCCTGTTTCTCACCATATACAAATATTAACTCAAAATGAATTAAAGGTTTAAATGTAAGACCTAAAATTATAAAATTTCTATAAGTAAAGCGAGGAAAAACCCTTTGGATATTGGCCTAGGCAAATAATTTATGACGAAAATCTCAGAAGACAACAACAACAAATATAGACAAGCAGAAGTTAATTAAACTAAAAGGCTTCTACACAGGAAATAAGATGATTGACAGAGTGAACAGAAAACCTTCAGAATGGGAGAAAATATTTGCAAGCTATGTATACAACAAAGGAGTCTACAAGGAATTTAACAAGAACAACATACCCCATTTAAAAATTGACAAATGACATGAACATAAATTTTTCAAGAGAAAACATACAAATGTCCAACAAGGGTATGAAAAAATGCTCAACATCACTTATCAGAGAAATGCAAATTAAAGCCACGTCAAGATGCCATCAGTCAGAATAGCTGTTATTAAAACATCAAAAAATAACATGTTGGTGAGTACGTGGAGAAAAGGGAATGCTTACACACGGTTAGTGGGAATGTAAATTAGTATAACCTCTAAGGAAAGCTGTATGAAAATTTATCAAAAAACTAAAAGTAGATCTAGCATTTGATCCAGCGATCCCACCATTAGGTATATACCCAAAGGAAAATAAGTCATTATATCAAAAAGATACCTGCACCCGTATGTTTATAGCAGCACTATTCACAATAGCAAAGATATGGAATCAACTTAAGTGTCCATCAACAGATTACTGAATAATGAAAATGAGGAGATATATATACACACACACACACTCACACACACACCATGGAATACTACTCAGCCATAAAAAAACAATAAAATAATAAAAGAAGAATGAAATCATGTCTTTTACAGCAACATGGATAGAACTGGAGGCCATTATCTTAACTGAAATAACTCAGAAAGTCAAATACCATATGTTCTCACTTGTAAGTGGGAACTATATAATGTATACCTATAGACATAGAAAATGGAATAATAGACATTGGAGACTTGGAAGGATTGGAGGGTGGGAGGGGGTGAGGAATGAGAAATTACTTAAGTAGTACAATGTACACTAAGTAATTTCGATGGTTATGCAAAAAAGCACAGAATTCACCACTACACAATATATCCATGTAACAAAGTGGCATTTTTACCCCATAAAGCTATAAAAAGTGTTTATAAATAGTAGTTATTGATAAAGTATTAAAATTACACAAAAGTCATAAAGAATGCTCTAACAAGACCAAACACAAAAACCTTCAGCCTATTAGCAAAACATACCCAACTATGCAAAAAAAATGAATTTTGGCTATGAAATATTAGTAAAACTTGGCATATATTTCTGCATTAAATAAAACAATATAAATCTTATTTATATTATTCTACAATATAAATCTTATTTATATTATTCTACAATATAAATCTTATTTATATTATTCTACAATATAAATTTTTTAAAGGGCAAAAATTATTTGAAATTAAACACAAATCAGACTGAAACTGAAGACAGTGATAGAACATGAAATCATAGAATTCACTGCATGTTAAGAGTAAAATGCTATAAAATAAGAATTTAATTTGCAGCCAGAATGTCATTTATGTTTGAGAACTACTGTAAGGTCTTCTCAGATACAAAAATGACTAAAATACTTGACATATTCTCAGTATATAAAAATAAAATATTTAAGAACACGATAATTAAAAGAAATAGCAGATGAAACTTGAGACATTTTAACAATTTTAATAAACATGGTGAATAAGTGGGAGCTAAATACAAAAATAATTCTTCAAAGACAATATAGATTTTTAAAATGTACTTATCCATAAATGAAAAGCAGAGAATATATTCAGTTAAGAGGAAATAGGTCAGACTCCAATCTTAAAGGGACATAAAAATGTCAGTCTTCTTTTTAAATGATTTAATTCAGAAGACTTGATCATCAAAAAAATTAAATAACTTATAATACCTGCATGTAGCATGTATATATTGCTAGTTATTGAAAAATATAAACAAATGTGAACCATATAAAAGTGACTCAAACTTTTAGATCCATAGACTTAAGACTAAAGAAATCTATCATCCTCTTCTATCGCTGCTTCATTCAATACATATCAACACTTACATTTAAGTTTACCTGAAATCATCTTATTGCATTAGAAATTTCTTTCACAAAATGAAAACCCTAAAATTATACTTCAAAAATTGTCTTTAATTAGTTTACTGCAAACATATCTATTTCATTTTAAAACAGAGCTATATTTAACTTTTATATAATTAACTTATATAAATTAAAATTTAATTTTGTTCCTAGTATCTTTTATTATGAAGACTACTGTAGTGAATATAAATAGTGTTTTGAATTGGTGAGTGGTCTTTCACATGGCAATACACTTGAAATTATTGACAATTAATTTTGACCATTTTTCTCTTTGACAGCAGGCTGCAGAAAATCCAGACTCACAAAAGTATGCATTAACAAACACAAACAGTGAATTTTCATGGCCACTTCTCAAGATAAGCATGGCTTGTGCCGAGGAAACCCAGAATTCTCTAAGACATTTCTTTGAAATCATGTCAAATCTTTGTCTTCAAGGCTGACATCATCTTTGGCAAGGTATATCTTTATTGATGTTGTCTGTGTTAGACAAGAAATGAATATAAAATCCACATTTCAGTTTTGAGGTTATCTGAGCTAAAGTAATCTTCTCAAGAGGGCTTCAGAGTTCCCAGAGGTCCTCTGATTCCTGCCTGTAGTGAATCTGATGTATAAACTCCTGATACACTCTGCAGACTATTTCCAGCTTTGGGAAGTTCACATGTTATCTATTTCCCATCTCCCCTTCTAGAGTGTCAGTTTACATAAACAAACTTCTAAATGTTTCAGGAGACTCTGTACTATTGGCCTTACAGCCAATGGAAAAAGCAAAATATTCTCCAAAAAGCTATGTCAAGTGAACTCTAAAGTTTATCTTTTCAACAAATCGACTTTCTTTATAATTGCATGACACGTAATTCCTTAATAGAAAAAGAAACTGACTTCAAATAATTTAACTGGGGATAAAAGCTCTGCCTCATTTTTCTGGGAAGTATACTGAGACAGCTGACTGAATGGATGGAGAATTAAGAAAACCAGTGATTCAGAACCTCATTATACTGGGAGACTCTATAAGAAACAATGTGCCTATGTTTACCAATCCTAGTGTATTCCGCCAATGTTAATTCAATAATTTATCAGGCATTGATGGTAACTCCTGTGATAAAAACCTTACTCCTAGATTAATGTTATAGTCTCAACTTTTACTTCACCTACTCAAATATAAGGCAGATCTAATATGCCCACTACCCCCGGGTTGCATTTAGGAAATTTCATTTTATGTTGGCACTTGGGAGAGAATCTTACTGATCTGGGGTAAATGGGCTACGGCCTGAGTTATTTTGGATGTGCTTAAAGGTTCAGGCTTTCCTCATTTCTCTTTTCTTTAAAGTACAAACCAATTTTACCTCAAGTCTTGGGCCTCTGCCCATGCAAACATTATTTATTTGACAAAAATTGTATATATTGTGTGCAACATGTTTTAAAATATGCACACATTGTACACTAGCAAAATTGAGCTTATTAATATACACATTACCTCACATACTTATTATTTTGTGGTAAAAATTCTTAAAATGTAGTTTCTTAGCAATTTTTAAGAATACAGTACATTACACTAACTATAGCCATCCTGTCACACAATATATCTCATGGATTTACTCTTCCTAACTGAAATTTTGTATCTTTTGACCAACATCTCTCCATCTCTCCCCCACCAGCCCCTGGTAACCACCGTTCTACTCTCTACTTCTATGAACTTAAATTTTGTAGATTTCACATGTAAGTGAAATCATGCCATATTTATCTTTCTGTACCTGACTTTTCACTTAACATAACATCCTGCAGTTTCCTTCATGTTATCAATGATGACAGGATATCTTTTTTTTTTTTTTTTAACAACTCACAGTATTCCACTGTGGACATATATCACATTTTCTTTATCCATTAATCCATTCATGGACACTTATGTGGATTTGATAGCTTGTCTGTTGGGAATAATCCTACAATGAATATCGTAGTGCAGAAATCTTTCACATACTGATTTCATTTCCTTTGGATATATACCCAGTATTGGGATTACTGAAAGATATAGTAGTTCTGTTTTTACTTTTTTGAGGAAGCTCCATACTGTTTAACATATGGCTCTACTAATTTACAGTCCCATCAACAGTGTATGAGTTCCTTTTATTCCACTCTCTTGCCAACACTTGTTATCTTTCATCTTCTTTCTAATAGCCTAACATGTGTTGGGTGATATCTCATTGTGGATTTAATTTGCATTTCTCTAATGATTAGTGATATTGAACAGTTTTTCATATACCCATTGGCCATTTGTATGCCTTCTTTTGAGAAATGTCTGTTTAGATCCTTTGCCCATTTTTTAATTCAGTTGTTTTCTTACTATTATTTGATTTTCTCATATATTTTAAATATTAACCCCTTATGAGACATAACAGATTGGAAATATAATTTCCCAATCTATAAGGTGTCTCTTCACTGTGTTGATTGTTTCCTTGGCTGTACAGAGCTACTTAGTGTAATGTAATACCATTTATCTGGTTTTGCTTTTGTTTTTTGCTTTTGGTGTTATATCTAAAAAAGAAAAAAAAAATCATCTCCCAGACCAATGCAATGGATATTTTGTCTCGAGAAATTTTACAGTTACAGGTCTTTACATCTTTCATCCATTTGGGGTTGATGTTTGTATAAGAAGTGAGAGGAGGCGCCAATTTCATTCTTCTGCATGTGGATATTCTGTTGTCCCAACACCATTTATTGAAGAGACTGTCATTTCCTTGCTGTGTATTCTTGGCATTTGTGTTGAAAATCAATTGACTATAAATGTGTAGATTTATTTCTGGGCTCTTCTTTCTAGTTCTTTGGTCTGTTTTTATGCCAGATCATGTTGTTTTGGCTACTAGAGCTTAGTAGTATACTTTTAAGTCAGGTAGTGTGATGCCTCCAGCTTTGTTCTTGCTTTGGCTATTCAGTGTCTTTGGGGTTCCATAGGAATTTTAGGACTGTTTTTTCTAATTCTGTGAAAATGTCATTTGAATTTTTATAATGACTACATTGAATATGTAGAGATCGCTTTGGGTAGTAGGAACATTTTTATATTAAGTCTTCCAATCCATGAACATAAGATTTCTCTACATTTATTTGTGTCTTCCCTGATTTCCTTCATCGATGCTTACAGATCTTTTACCTTCTTAAACTTCTACTTTATTTTTTGTAGCTATTGTAAATGGGACTGTTTTCTTAATTTCTTTTTCAGACAGTTTTTTATTGAATAAAAATGCTACTGGGTATGTTGATTTTGTATCCTGCAATTTTACTGAATTCATTTATTGGTTCTAAGAGGTTTTTGACAGAATCTTTAGGGCTTTCTATGTATAAGACTATGTCATCTGTAAACAAAAAATTTAACTTCATTCTTTCCAAATTGGATACTTTGTATTTTTTTTCTCTTGCCTAATTGCTCTGGCTAGAACACCCAGTACTATGTTGAATAGAAGTGGTAAGGGTGAGCATCCTTGTACTATTCCTGATCTTAAAGGAAAAGCTTTCAACTCTTTCTCATTGAGAATGATTTTAGCCGTGGGTTTGTCACACACGACCTTTATTCAGCATAGGGCAGATAATTCACCTATTAGAGTTTCACAGGACATGGTATTTTTGGATTCAGTAATTTTAGAACCTTGCCTATGAGAGGACATTTATTTTCCTTTTTTTTTTTTTTTTTAATGATGTTCTCTCTCTCCTTCCATATGACTGATGCCCATTCCTTTCTTACCTCACTTAAGGTCTTACTAAAATATTCCACTATATTTTACATAGCCCCCACCCCAGTTTCCTGCCATGGTAGATTTCATTCTGGATTTGAAATCACAACATGAAGTATTTTAGCCAATTTCTTCAGTAATATATAACTAGGATTTTAACTTGCCAGCTTTGCTTAAATTACTGAGAAAATGTTTTGCCTTTTTTAATCTCAAAAGTGATCAGATTATTTTAAAAAGTAAGCAGATTCTTAAAACTTAAGAACCATCTACTTAGTAAAGTAAAAATCAATATGGAGATTCCCATACTCAAAGGAGTTGAAAAGAGTTTCTACCTCCTGTGAACTCAGCTTGAGAAATGGTAGAGAAAAACAGAAAAGATTAGAGGTGTGGCTACGGGGCAAATTTCTAATCAAATCTTTGTTATCCAATTTTTGACTTCCTTACCTAGAAAGTGAATTAACTCATACCAATATATTCCTAAAAACATCTTTCTAAAACCTCTTGGACTAGATATTATAAGTTAGCTATGTCTGTGTCTTTGTTTATCCAGTGATTGGTGAATGCTTATAGCAGAAGATTGTTACTAAATCTCTAGCCAGAGAAGATGGTCCAAGTTTTTCAAAAGTCAATGGCTTGAGAAAAATGCATCAAAATGTGTTCAATAATCTAAGAAGTTCTATCTCATCTCAATTGCCTTGTGAATTGTATTGTTTCCCTTTCTTTTTTCTTTCCTTCCTTTTCTAAAATTAAAATTGTATGTGTAAGGGGGTTATTTTCCTCCAGCTTCCTTTTGTATCTCCACATTGGAGTAATGAGGTATGGGATAGATCAAGAATTCATTTCAATTATGAGAAATTTCTATGTAGGAATTGATTAGTTTTTGATATAAGGAAAAAGCCTTGCTCTTGTTCTCCTAAGCTTTCTGTGGTCTAAATTATAGTTCTCTTGGTAGTGACATGACCCTCAAAGTGTAATGTATTTCTTAAAACTATAGCATACATTTAGAGCTGGAAGAATTCCCTGTATCTCAAGAGGCATCTCCATTGAGAGAGACTGAGATTTCTAGAAAATTTGACATATGGCTGCCTATTTCTATAAGTACAACTTATGCCCAGAGAACTCATGTCTGGCAGTTGTTATTGACACAATGCAACTGCTACCCTCCAAATCTCTTTTCACTGTGCACCAACCTCATTATTAGAGCATTAATTGTCCAAAAACTTCTGTAGGTCTGAAAGATGGAGGTGGGGGCATATCTGCCAGCATTTCTAATTTTACCTACATAATCATATGTTAGTCTTGTCTTTTGCCTTATTGTCTGCTTGGTCAACCTATATTTAATCAGTCAGTTCTATCCCTGTATAAAAAAGCAAAGGCAAGTTGATAGACCAAAACACATTTATAGGTAAACTGCCAAATTTTCATCTATGTTAAAAATTTTCACTTTCATAACATGCTGTTATGTTGTCTCTCTGTCAAATTGACTTTTTAACTGAGGAGGATGTAAAACATGACATGTAGCACATTATAATTTCAGAGGCAAGTTATAGTATAGTAATTTAAAGCCAGTGCTACATTGTATTTACTGCGGATATAAAATAATTTTGTCTGGTGCACAGGTAGAAAATTTTCAGGGGTGGGGTGAAAAGAGCTCTCTCAAACAGCCATGTAGTTCTACAGAGTGACTAAATGGTATAATAATTGTGGAATATTTCTTATAATAGGCATTCTGCAATTTGCTATTTTTAAGTCAATAGTTGTTTCTTAACTCCTTCAAGTTGGGGGTGGGGAGGAGTCTATTTATTCATCCCCTTATTTTAGAAATGAGTACAATCACAAGCAGAGGGAGGTAAAGGAATTTCCCAACCTCATTTTTACCATGGTTAACCTAGGCATATTGTCAATTATGAAACTACGGTACTGTTAAAAAAAAAAAAAGTCACTCCCAAAGCATAAATTGTTAGCATATCTGAAGCATCTGTATTGGTGATAGCTGTCAAACTTTGTAGTACAAAATTCAAAGCCAGAATTTGAATGGGGTATTAAATATGAGGTTTCTATTTTGAAGCACTGTAAAGAGCAAAAAACTGAAAGCCCTAAGGCAAATCTACTGTGCTGACATTTGAAACTCTTACAATAGATTTTACGTTTTATGCTTTTTAAAAACAAAGAACTTGAAATACACATTCCATTTTGCAAGGTGAGATATATTCTCTCTATGACAATAAAAACGTAAAGATAAGGTATTTTATGTATTGAAATCCCAATGAATTTGAAATTTGCAAATGATCTCTTTCAGAGGACCTCAGGACAATAATTTTAAAACCTCTTGTGACTATATAAATGATTCATATCCAGAAAGTGCTTGAAAATTGTTAAGCACTGATGGTTTGTAATACAAGTTGAAATAGTCCATATTGAAATGACCTCTGGTGAATTGGAGTGGGGCTGAAAAAACTGCTTTGCCAGGGATCATGTTAAGTGAGTGCTAGCAAGCAGGGAGACAGGTGTTTCCTGTTTCTAACCACATGGCATAACCATATAGATTAGCTGCAGGGAATCTAGCCAGAAGAACTTTTTTTTAAAAACCTAATTCAATTTACCACTGCTCATATGGAAATTGCTTTAGGTTTAAATTATATTCTAAATAATGTAAAACCCATAATTAAGATTTATATTCTTCTTTTTCATTTTTAATATACCAATACTATCCAATATCTCAGAAATATAAAAGCTTATAATGAGATAGACTCTCAAGATGTCTCATTCAAATTCTATGGTAATATAGGTATTCTCTCTACTACTGCCCTGGAAGATGGGCCACTATCCTCTGCCAGAACACCTCCATATTGGATAGGGAGGGGGTAGAACTCAAAGATTACTGAGACAAATCCATTTTTAGATCCTTTGAGGCTACTGTTTCCTGATGATTATTCAGATATCTTAAATGGAATTAAAATGTTAAGTGCCACATTTGAAAAATAGGAAAACATCATATTTGTACATCCTGCCTCTTTAGTTGGTCATGTATGAATGCTAGTTTGGATCACCAAACAATGTTGCCTTTTTATTCCTCAGCATATTTTTGTTATGTCTAACAGAATCCTGACTAGGAGGGAATGTTTTCTGGGAATAATAACGCTAATAAAGACATGTGGTTATCAAGTGGCATCTGTATGTCTGTGGTTCTCAGCCCCCTGGAACACAGTCATCCAACACACTCTGGAAAGTCAGGCACTACAGGGCACATAAGAGAGAGAAGGTCCAGATTCTTTGTCCCTGCTGTGGCACATAATCATCTGATTATGTGCAAGAGAGTAACAGAATGCAAGAGGCAAACTCAGTCACGTGTCACCCAACTTGATTATAAAGGGGAGAGTCTTGAGTTATCACAGAGCAGAGAATGATATAGGAGATTACTAAAGTATCATTTGCTTAGGGCTAAAGACTGTATGGAAATGACGTACAATCAGAAGAGTAGGCTTTTCCTCCATACTTTCTACCTATAAAGAACTGAAAAATAATTATAGCACCTTAATCTCTGTTGGGCTGTGAGGATTTTGAATGTATGCATAAGTCTATATTTGCAATTAGGACAGCACACGCCAGGGGCTGAGTTTGTGAGCCAGAGGGAGAGACCCGTGAGCCAGATCCCAGCACCTCTACTTCATCCCTGTAACCCTGGACAATGTATTTAACTTTTTTCTGCCTAAATTTCTTAATCTAAGAAGTGGAGATAAAAATCTGTACCAAATAGGGTTGAGGTAATGATTAAATGAGTAAGTGGCACAGAGCTTTCACTTAGCATTTTATTTTTATTATTGTGGAGAAATAGGAATGCTTTTACACTGTTGGTGGGAGCGTAAATTAGTTCAACCATTGTGGAAGACAGGGTGGTGATTCTTCAAGGTACTAGAACTAGAAATACCATTTGACCCAGCAATCCCATTACTGGTTATATATCCAAAGGATTATAAATCATTCTACTATAAAGACACATGCACACCTATGTTTATTGCAGCACTGTTCATAATACCAAAGCCTTGGAACCAACCCAAATGCCCATCAATGATAGACTGGATAAAGAAAATGTGGCACATATACACCATGGAGTACTATGCATTCATATAAAAGGATGAGTTCATGTCCTTTGCAGGGACATAGATAAAGCTGCAAATCATCATTCTCAGCAAAGTAACACAGGAACAGAAAACCAAAAACCATATGTTCTCACTCATAAGTGGAAGTTGAACAATGAGATCACACGGACATAGGGAAGGGAACATCACACACCAGGACCTGTCAGGGAGTGGGGAACAAGGAGAGGGATAGCATTAGGAGAAATACCTAACATAGATGATGGGTTGTTTGGTGCAGCAAACCACCATGGCACATGTATACCTATGTAACAAACCTGCACGCTCTGCACATGTATCTCAGAACTTAAAGTATAATAAAAAATGTCTTAAGTGTCATTAAGGATATTCCATGGTGTTTTGTTTTTCTCATTTGTAAGGGAACATACCTTGCAAACTCTACACTTTTTTGTTTGTAACCTGGGCTATGAAATCTCAAAGAAAGAGGGTTTCTTGGTAGAAGAAACAATGTTTTTAGTTTTTTTTCTTTTCTTTTTTATCTGGCTGAATCCTCAGTTTTGTGGAACTTAGCACTTATGCACTGAGGTTCTGCCCACACAGGTAGTAATTTCCTGGGCCGCGGGCTGAAAGCAAAAGACTGCACATGGTGGCTGGGACTTCCTCAGCTCTGGACAGATGTGAGCACATTTTGGCCAAAAAACAAGGGAGTGGGAGAGGGAGAGATTTCTCAGAGCAGAGCTTTGCTATTGTCTTTTGAAAGGGAAAAAAGATTATACCTCTAGGTTAAAAAGCAAAACTAAACCACAGTTATGTAATTTTGAAAGATTCCTAAATCAGTATTGGCATTATTTGTAAAACATCAGACTTCAAAGAAATAACCTAAGAATTTCATGTGACCTCATACTTCATATACTCCATTAAAAATGCAATTTGTAAAACATATATCAAATGGTTAGTCTCAGGAGAATATGCCTCAGTAAAGACCAGACGCATGGTCTATTTCAACTGTGTGTGGCTCTTCATTTTTTCCCCTATTTCTTCACATGCGGGACAGGACTTCTAGATGAATAAAGATATGGTGTGTTTTCCAGGACATAATTATCTTTGGGCTGTGATCAAGCATGGAGAAATTTCTATCCTGTGGAATAATATTTGAAGGTTATAAAATGAATGCAAGTTCATGGGTAATTCTACTTTCATATCGTAAACATACTGTAATTCAAATATATTTTCTATGGAAAATACTTAGGAATTTCTAAATTATATACTTTCTGGTAATATACAGATTTGGGATCTTCAAAAAATTGTAGTGTGGCAAAAATGTTAGAGATTTTCTAGTCCAGTACTCCCATTTTGCAAACAGGTAAATAAAGACATAAATCATTTCAGCAAGGGAATGCATTCTAATGTTGTGATTAAAAACTAGCTTTCTGTTTCGGTGCTAACTCTAGCCAATTGCTAGTGTCTCTGTACTCATTTCTTCTGAGAAAGATTGAGAGGTTAAGTTCAGATTCAGCTGGAAAGGGTGCTACGATCAATTAACATCTACCAGAGACATAGGATCAGATATGAGAAAGCAAAATAGTCTTGAAATAGTTGATGGGAGTTGTTAACTAGAAAAAGCTTACAAAGTCGGTAAGACCTGGCAGTAGGTCATGGTGCTACACTTTCTTTTTGAATAAGTTTAGACTCATTTCTTAACATTTCTATACCTTGGCTAGGCGCAGTGGCTCACGCCTGTAATCACATCACTTTGGGAGGCCGGGGCTGGAGGATCACAAGGGTCAGGAGTTTGAGACCAGCCTGGCCAATATGGTGAAACCCTATCTCTGATAAAAATACAGGAATTAGCCAGGCATGGTGGTGGGCGCCTGTGGTCCCAGCTACTTGAGAGGCTGAGGCAGGAGAATCGCTTGAACCTGGGAGGCAGAGGTTGCAGTGAGCTGAGATTGCACCACTGCACTCCAGCCTGTCTCAAAAACAAACAAACAAAAAACACCATAAAAAGCATTTCTATACCTAAATTTTCTCATTGGTGACGCAGGAATAAATTAATTATTGGGAAAATATTTGCTAATTTGACTAGAGCTTTCTTTACAGCACTATATTTACTTTTCAGAAGCAATGATGCTATGTTTCGTATCGGCTCACCTACTCTCCAGACTGGCTTTAGTAGCCCATGTTATGACAGTGAAAAGACACTCAAAAGAATCTGTGGAAAATTTAGTATAAACTACCACATAAAGAAAAAAAAATTTTTTTGAAAAAAGTCACACGAAAGGAAAACCTGAGAAATATCACAATATAGGATGTTAAATACTACATGGGCAAGCATATTTAAACTCTGCTATGAACTACTCATGAGGAAGAAAAAGTTCATAACCAGGTGTGGTGGCTCACGCCTGTAATCCCAGCACTTTGGGAGGCCGATGAGGGTGGATCACCTGAGCTCAGGAGTTCGAGAGTAGCCTGGCTGACATGGTGAAACCCCATCTCTACTGAAAAAAACATACAAAAAAATTAGTTGGGTGTGGTGGTGGGCACCTGTAATCTCAGCTACTTGGGAGTCTGAGGCAGGAGAATTGCTTGGACCTGTGAGGCAGAGGTTGCAGTGAGCTGAGATCATGCCGTTGCACTCCAGCCTGGGCAACAAGAGCGAAACTCCATCTCAAAAAAAAAAAAAAAAAGAAAGAAAAGAAAAGAAAAAGTTTATTTAAAAAATCAAAAATTACACAAGAAATCTAAAGGGCCGTATCATAATAAGCCAACTCTCTAGAGATTTTCCTAAGAGCAGATAAAGAAAGCATGGTCAAGTCAAACTTCTCAGAGACAGAGGTGACTATATTTTGTGCTGGAAAAACTATTTCTGCAAGACTAGCAAGTTGGTGTTCTGAGTGAACAAAACTGTAGGTAAACTAGTACCAGGACAACGAACATTACAATGGGAACTTTCGTGTTGACAACTCTGACCACATGAAATTGAATGGTGGCAACAAAATGGGAATTCCTCTCTTTATAAAGCTATAGATAAAATAGGAAAATACAAACGAGTTTTCTGCTTCTGTTGACCATGCATATGAGAAAATCTGCAGAACTAAAGAAAAAAAATCTTTCCAAATGCTTAGACTAAAATTAGTAACATCTTTGTGGCTGTCTTCAGTAACATTGATGTCTTTCTTTCATTTTAATGAATTTAGGGTTGTCAATAATGTAAATTGTTTTAGTGATAAATTTGTACTTGATTTTTTTTGTTTGTTTTTAGGCTGTGGTGTGAGACTTAGATTGTTAAAAACAGCTGTTGTGAGAGTTGTGAAAATAGAGAATTCCTAAAATGACCAAAGGCCAGGAAATATCTGTGGCTAAGATAAAGGAGTAATAATTTCCTCTCAACCCGGGGTGAAAGTAAAATGAGGACAGCACATCGTAATATTCTAGAACTGTTCAAGGCCTAAAAATTCCACAAGAAAGAATTTTTTAGAGCTGAAGAGAACATTTAAAACATAACCGCATATTTTATACACACTTGAAAACACATTTGTTCATCTTTGACTTGGCCGGTGAAATTGATATCATCATGTGTAAAGTGAGACTTTCTAACTTATATAACTTAGAATAAGAATAATACTTATTAAGTGTGTACTATATACCAGGCACTGATAATTCAACTGTATCTTGAGACTTTGCTGAAGTTTCTTATCAGTTCAAGAAGGTTTTAGGCTGAGATGATAGGGTTTTCTAAATAGAAAATCATGTCATCTGCAAACAGAGACAACTTGACTTCCTCTCTTCCTATTTGAATACCCTCTATTTCTTTCTCTTGCCTGATTGCCCTGGCCTGAACTTCCAATACTATGTTTAATAGGAGTGGTGAGAGAAGGCATCCTTGTTTTGTGCCAGTTTCCAAAGGGAATGCTGTCAGCTCTTGCCCATTCAGTATGATATTGGCTATGGGTTTGTCATAGTTATTATTTGGAGATATGCTCCATGAATACCTAGTTTATTAAGTTTTTAACATGAAGCCCTGTTGAATTTTATCAAGGGCCTTTTCTGCATCTATTGAGATAATCATGTGGTTTTTGTCATTGGTTCTGTTTATGTGATGGATTATGTTTATTGATCTGTGTATGTTGAACCAGCCTTGCATCCCAGGGATGAAGCCAACTTGATCGTGGTGGGTAAGGTTTTTGATATGCTGCTGGATTTGTTTCCCCAGTATTTTATTGAGGATCTTCACATCGATATTCATCAGTGATATTGGCCTTAAGTTTTATTTTTTTGTTGTGTCCCTGCCAGGTTTTAGTATCAGAATGATGCTGGCCTCATAAAATGAGTTAGGGAGGAGTCCCTCCTTTTCAATTGTTTGGAATAGTTTCAGAGTGAATGGTACCAGCTCCGCTTTGTACCTCTGGTAGAATTCGGTTGAGAATATATTTGGTCCTGAGCTTTTTTTGGTTGGTAGGCTATTAATTACTGCCTCAATTTCAGAGCTTGTTGTTGGTCAATTCAGGGATTCAACTTCTTCCTGGTTTAGTCTTGGGAGGGTACATGTGCCCAGAAATTTATCCATTTCTTTTAGATTTTCTAGTTTATTTGCATAGAGGTGTTTATAGTATTCTCTGATGGTAGTTATATTTCTGTGGGATCAGTGGTTATATCCCCTTTATCATTTTTTATTGTGTCTATTTGATTTTTCTCTCTTTTCTATTAGTCTAGCTAGTGGTCTATTTTGTTAATCTTTTCAAAAAACCAGCTCCTGCATTCACTGCTTTTTTTGAAGGGTTTTTCATCTCTGTATCTCCTTTAGTTTTGCTCTGATCTTAGTTATTTCTTGTCTATTGTCACTTTTGGATTTGTTTGCTCTTGCTTCTCTATTTCTTTTAATTGTGATGTTAGGGTGTTGATTTTAGATCTTTCCAGCTTTCCAATGTGGGTATCTAGTGCTATAAATTTCCCTCCTAACACTGCTTTAACTGTGTCCCAGAGATTCTGGTATGTTGTCTCTTTGTTTTCATTGGTTTCAAAGAACTTCTTGATTTCTGCCTTAATTTTGTTATTTACCCCGGAGTCACTCAGGAACAGGTTATTCCATTTCCATGTAGTTGTGTGGTTTTGAGTGAGTTTCTTAATTCTGAGTTCTAATTTGATTGCACTATTGTCTGAGAGACTGTTATGATTTCTGTTCTTTTGCATTTGCTGAGGAGTGCTTTACTTCCAATTATGTGGTTGATTTTAGAATAAGTGCCATGTGGCACTGAGAAGAATGTATATTCTGTTGATTTGTGGTGGAGAGTTCTGTAGATGTCTATTAGGTCTGTTTGATCCAGAGCTGAGTTCAAGTCCTGAACAGCCTTGTTAATTTTCTGTCTCATTGATCTAATATTGACAGTGGGGTGTTAAAGTCTCCCACTATTATTGTGTGGAGTATAAGTCTCTTTGTAGGTCTCTAAGAGCTTGTTTTGTGAATCTGGGTGCTCCTGTATTGGGTGCATATATATTTAGGCTAGTTAGCTCTTCTTGTTGAATTGATCCCTTTACCATTATGTCATTATATCCTTCTTTGTCTTTTTTGATCTTTGTTGGTTTAAAGTCTGTTTTATCAGAGGCTAGGATTGCAACCCCCCCTTTTTTTTATGCTTTCCATTTGCTTGGTAAGTTTTCCTCTATCTCTTTATTTTAAGCCTATGTGTGTCTTTGCACGTGACATGGGTCTCCCAAATACAGCATACTGGTGGGTCTTGACTATCCAATTTGCCAGGCTGTGTCTTTTAATTGGGGCATTTAGCACCAGATTAAGATTCCAAAAGGCATTCTGGCTGTTGAAATTTTCAGCATTTTTGCCCTGGTTTTTCCTCATCTTTGTGGGTTTATCTACCTTTGATCTTTGAGGCTGATTACCTTTGGATGGGTTTTTGTAGAGGGTCTTTTTGTTGATGATGTTGTTGCTTTCTGTTTGTTAGTTGTTTGGATTTTTTATAGGTAAAAGATAATATAAACTAAAAGAAAAAGACATAAAATATAGTCTTCCTCACATATAGGAAGTTAAACAGTCATATTCTTCCACTATGTATGCCATGTATTTATTATTTAGTTCAATGTTTATTTTGATTTAAATTATAAATTAACATGTGACCTTTTAAAAATTGAAAATATAGAAAATATATAGAAGAGAAAAATAATCATAATTTCACCATCCCAAAATATTCATTAACATTCTATTTTTCTTTTATTATTTTTTAATAACACAAATGCACTGGGTATCATATTTTTATATTGTATCATTAGCATTTTCATCTCCCAAAAGATCTTTAAAAACATGTTATTCATTTTATGTCTGTAACAAATGAAATTTAGATGTTTCTCTATTCTTGGAATTAAGTTCTAGGTTTTGTTTTCAATTTTTGCTAATATTAATTCATTTATAAACATCTTTGTACATAAAATTATATATATATATAGCTAATAACTCATTTAGAATAAAATCCTAGAAGTAAAATTTCAAGATCATTCCTAAGCCTCTTGAAACATATGGTTTTTGTGTGGTCAACTGCTGTCATCTGAATTTGCTTTAACTGTACTTCTTTCCAGTTTTTCATAATTTTTAAAACAATTTTTATACTTAAATTCTAAACAAATCTGGATTTTGTTATTGTTTTATTATTGCTATTTTTGTATGAGATTTTGTAAGATATGAGACCTTATATTTTTCTATATTACATAGTATGATTCATTTAAAAATACATTTTAAGATATTAATACCTTTTAACATTAAAATTTGGAATTTTTAATAATCATTCTGTTCTGTGTCTATTTTTCCTGATGTAGTATTCAAAAAAACTCTTGTACAAATTTTTCTTTATTTAAATAAAAGGGGCAAATTTATTTTGAGAAATCTGTCCTGCAATGTCAAGACACAGAGCACAATGGAATAAATATTTGAAGTTTAATTAATAGAAATATTGAATGCTGTGTAAAATTTCTGGATCTAAAGGTCTCCTAGGATGTATTACAGATCACAACTTTCTCACTAAAGCTTGTTTCAAAAACTAGAAGACAACATATACTAAAATATTTGAATTTAAAGGATCAAATATTGAGTGTGATCTTGATCCAATGGAGGATAGAACCTCTTCTTGCCCCTTTTATTTGCCCATTGTTGGCCTGTCACCTGTTTTCCCATCTTCTAGTGGCAACTGTCACAGAGCTGATAGTACACCTTCACCTGGACCTTCAAGAAAAATCATACTTGAGGTATTGCTGTTTATATAAATGCAGAAGCTGTTGAAAAATCACATACTCCATGTAATTAGGATTACATTATGGCAAATACATGAGGAGTTCTTGGTATAATTTCCCATGTCTCCAAGAAACCTTTGTTTGTTGTCTTACTATTCGTCCAATTAAACTTATTTTTAAAACTATATTATCAAAACAATACTTAAGTCCTATAAAATCCTGAAGGTTAATTACAGCTGTAGGGAAAATTATGCACTGGAAGAAAACTTTAAATAAAAATTCTTATATGCAACATAAACAGTTCATTTTACATTTATTCCAAAAGCATGAATATTGTTAGCTTTGAAGTTCCAGGTAATTTCCCTATAGAAATCATCTCTGAAAATTTATAATTTATGTTAATTTTTACTGTACTCAAAATGAATTAATCATATTGCTCCAGGGCACTTTAATAGTCTGAGTAAACAATATTCTTAAAACAAGTAATAACGATGATACTTTTCTCTACTTGGTGAAAGCTAAATTAATTACTTATAGAAAAATACTAAATTTAACAAAAGCTCTGAATGTTCCACGTTAGTAACCCATTTCTCATATTAGGAAAACAAGTATAAGACAAATAGTTACCCCTAAATCCCACAGCTTATATTTAGCAGAATCAGCATTTAAAACCCGGATTTGAATGACTCAAAAGTCCTGCCATTTTCCACTGACATATCATGTTTACTTGGCAAAAAAGGATCCAGGCAATGTGGAATCAGAAACTGGTTCAAGTAATACCTACATGCCATCAGTGCTTGATATGAGGAGTAGCACATATTTTCTATGTGAAGTTAATTCATTGCCAACAGCCAGAAAGTCACATCCTAGTTCTATGAGTCTCTAAACCCGAAGTACTGACCAATCCTTGCATATGTATCAGTTGTTATGAATCCACAGAGCAGTTGAACCACAAAGCTAGCAGCCTCACTCTCTGCATATCAAAACATAGTTTAAAGGATATTGGACCGAAATTTGTCTCTATACAAAATAAGCCATGTGTAACCCTAGCTCTGTGTTTCTTTCAACTGTTTATTGGAAGACTTTTATTTCCTTTCCTTTGACAACATATATCCTATTTTACATTGTTGAATTCCGACAGTCAAGTAATGTGTAAAACAACTTGACTAAAGATTGTGATTTGCTCTTAGAAGCGTATCTTACCCCTCTGAGATTGCCTTATTATGAGTGGAGGCTTGTAGCATTCTAAAAAGGGTCAAAGTGAGATTGCCATTATAGTAAGAGTTTAAAGACAATATTTTACCTAATAGATATGCATACATGGTTTGCCTATCTAGATACAGCCTTATTATTCTCTAAGCTAAATTGCTTTAAATTAGTAAACAGATTCTTTATTGTCTACTTTATTTTGTTACTTTTAAATAGCTGTATTTTTCTTTAATTAAAAATGGATAATAAAAGCTTATTGTAAACAAAAAAAAACAATATATAAACTTTCCCTCTTCCCCCAATTCTCCCAACCCTAATGGTATCTCATGATCTACACCACTTTTTAATTTGTTCACTTAATGTAGCAAGGTAAATGTTATGTACTATTTCCTTTAACAGCATCATAAAATTTCATAGGGTTCAAGTACACTAATATTTTCAAAAGACATTTTGCCATAAATACTCTTAGTCAGAACTCTTAGTTGTAAAGATAGAAATTCAATTTGTAATATCTTAATCAACAACAAGCTATATATTAGATATACATTGTGGTAGTGTAGAAAACTGAAGGAAGGGCTAAACATCGAAGCTGCAGCAAGGGTAACTCCAAAGTCAGAGCAGTTCAAACCACACAACAAATGCCTGTAGGATTTGGTCTATCACAAATTTCTATTTTTCTCCATGAGTCATATTTATTATCTTTGACTACAGATGGGCTTCTCTGCATAATGGGCAAAATAGCCATCTGCAGCTCTGTACTCAAAACCTCCTACCTCCGAAGCTACAGAGTACGGAGACCACCTCTCCGGTTTAAAAATTCTTCCAAAATATTCTGCCTGGGCCAGATTGGGATACTTGCCAACACTTGAACCACCAAGGTTGGGGGAATGAAGTATCATTATTGACCCAGCTGGAGTCCTTATTCTGTCACCAGTGTCTGCAATGGTCAACTCTCAAATATTTATGAAGTAAATACCCCAGAGACAACTTTGTTAAAATATAAACATTGGGAAAAAAATGTCCAAGGACTTAATAAACATCCTTTGTCTATAATACACAAGTATTATAATTATAATTTTAAAACATAATATAAATAACTGTATTCACAATATATTGTAATACTAACAAGATTATTTGTAATCACCAAATCCACTATTTAACCTGTTATTTGAGACTAATTAAAGGACTGATGACTGCATGCCCGATTTTATGATTAAGTCAGTTATTCAATTGGTTTAAAGCATCAATCAAATAAACTTTTAAAAAGTATTAACAGTTTAAAATCTTTCATTGTTTATTTTTTCCTTCCTTCCAGAAATATTTATTGAACATCTATTAAGTGTGAAGCCCTGGTCTAGGTGCTAGAAATACAGCTGTTTATACGACAAGTTCAAATCATGTCACCAATGAGCTAATTAGGGAAGTCAATAAATACATAAATATGTAAAGTAATATCAGGTATTGAAAAGTACTATTAGGAAAACACAGACATCAGAGGTAAGAGAGTGATGGTATGTATAAAGACTTGATATTTTAGATGAGGTGTCTAGGGTAGCTGGCTGTCTTTGAGTGTTATTTGAGAAAGAATTATGCAAATTATTGAGGTCCCAGAAAATTACATCTACAAGGTTCCTAAGGTAGGATCCAACAATCATAAAACTGCAAAATATCTAGGGAGGTTTGAGCAGGGATGAGAGAGGTAGGAGATGGGGTGGGAGAAGGTTATGGGGGTTAGATTATGCAAGAAGAATCTGATTTTGTTTTAAATCATTTCCATGGCTTCTGTTATGGGACTATTGTGCTGCAAGAGCAGGTCTGCAGAGTGAAGCAGAAGAACTTCTACCATTGTAATTTTAATAATAAGTTTTGTCCATCCTCTATTGTGCTAGCAACTTTTTTTGTAACTACAAATAAACACTTTATAAGAAACTTAATTTCGTTGCATTGAATCAATTTTATTTTTTCATGGAAAAAACACTAAGAATTGAGAATAAAATTATGAGGATGACAATTACGAAACTTAAAGTTAGTCAGGGGAAATCAACAAATAAAAAAAAGTGATTAATCCATTGGAAGGACATCGTCTGACAGAAGGAACACCTAAACTGGTTTTTAAAAAGATAGGAGGATGGTGAAAAATGTGCAAAGACTGGAAGCAAGGGAGTGTGAGTTAAGTGCAAGATGTTCAAGGAAGTCAGTATGACTGAGGCAAAAAATAGAGGGGTTTGTTTTGATTTTGATTGGGGTTTAGAGTCTAGGAGTTAGAAAGCTTGGGGCAGATGAGGAGCAAAGATAAACAGAGGCCAGAAGATAAAGGGCCTTAAAGCTCTACTAAGGATATTGGATATTATCTTTGGAATAATAGGAATCCCCGAGGGGTTAAAACAAATTAATGCATCAGATTTGGATTTCAGAGACATCTTTGCAGTATGGAGAAGCACTTAGAGCAATATAAGACTGGATGTAAAAAGACTAATGTGTGTGGTAATATATATGATAAATATGAAAATAAATCTACAGATTGAAGAGAGATATAAAGTTATTATGAATAAGACTGGATGGTTAGGAGTGGAATTAGGACACTTGAGAACAAGTTTCTGGTATTAATTTAGATTCCATCAATTTAGACTGAAAATTTGATAACCAGATTTAAATTAACTTCTGATAAACTTAAAAAAACAACTCAATGCAAATTAATAGTGCCAACAAAATGGGGCAGAAAAGTTTGAAAAACAGATTTCTACCTATATGTAAGTAATAATTATAAATATATATTTTAATAATATACCTGATTATAGAACCCATGAATGTGGTTTTAAAAATGCTGCTTATTGAGACCAACTGTATTAAAATGGCAATTTAAATCGTTTATTCATTCGCATCTGCTTTCTATATCTTCCTAGGTTAGCAAGATTTCATTGTATGTTAAATTCTATTATTATTCATAAAGTGTATGTGCAGATACCATTATAAGAAGTACTGATGACTGTATTTTTAAATAAGTATTGGTTAATAAGCAACAAGAAGTTACCATTTTATACTCAGTTCTTAGGTGAGATAGCATAGTTCAGAGGATCTATCCAAAGCTGGTCTATCAGCTTTATATCTAGAGAGATATGAATATGTAGTAAAAATGAAGATTTGTTTTAATAGATTATATGTAATAGATAATAATCTGAGTCATGATGTTCCATACACACATATTAATTAGATAGGCCCATATAGGATCATTGTAAGAATTACATAAATTAATACATTTCCAACAAAAATGCATTACATTCTAAAGCCCTAATAAAACATTATGTTTTTGTGATGGTTGGAATGGTGATTTTTACTCTGGCACTCAGATTTACTCTGGCACTTATTTCTGGCACTTAGATGTCCTCTTCCTGTGTCACTTTTACATTTGAAATTTTAAAGACATATGAAAAAGTTAGTCTTTCAGTTGCCTGTCATTAAGTATTTCTCTAAAACAAAACTATACAGATGGAAATAGCCAAAACAAAGCATGCATTAAGAGGCATTAAAGGCAACATTCATGTTTTACTTTGATGAATCCATGTGTGGAGAATGAGAGTGTTTGTTTATCATGTTTAACTTAATTACCTCTACATAAATATTTAATAAAGTTGTTTTTAAGTTCAATTAACTTTTTAAAAAGAAAATAGAGAACCTTAAACTCATCAATTCATTGATATTTTATGCAAATTGTAGGGCCATTTATAGCAATAGTTTCAGATTCTTTAAAATAGACATCAGATTCTGATTACTGTAAACTGAAACACTGAGAAAACAATGCATTTCAATTATGAAATATCTGAAAACTTACATCTGTTCTTGTGAGACACATCATTGCTTTGACGTCAGTGACCTAACCACACGAACTAAGATTTTTAAAAAAGTACTCTTGATGGTATGTTTTATGATGTTCAGATTCCCAGCCATTCCTCGGAAATGTGTTTTTTTTGTTTTTTTTGTTTTTGTTTTTGTTTTTTTTTTTTTGTTTTTGATGAATGAGTCTGAAGGCTGAGTGGCTATCAAACAATTCTTTTTGGTTTACATTGTATTATGAAAATAATATAAAAACCCTGTGTGCTTTTCTTGTTTTTCCTTTCTATAGTTTTTGGGGAACAGGTGGGTTTTTGTTACCTGGATAAGTTCTTTAGTGGTAATTTCTGAGATTTTGGTGCGCCCATCACCCCCCCATCCCCGTGTACTTTTAAAATGAGTAAGTTGTGAAAATGTCAACTAGTTTGCTATTTAGAGGGTCCTCATAAAGTAACAAAATGATACATAACACATTTGCACAGCAAGTCCTCACTTAGAGTTGTAGATATGTTCTTGAAAACTGCGACTTCAAGTGAAACAACATATAACAAAACTAATTTTACCATAGGCTGGTTGACACAAACAAGAGCTTAGTTCCTACCACACATTACTAGTCATAAAAACATGACCAAATCTCTAACTAAAGACCAAAAGACTTCTAATAATAAACATCGAGATAAATGTGAGCTATACCTACCTTTAAGAAAGATTAGTGTAAACAAGTAAGGTAATTTACTCAGTTATTCTAGTTCAGGACTGTGGGTGGCCAGAGCCTGTCCTGGCAGCTCAAGGTGCAAAGTGGGAACAAGCCTTGAACAGGACACCATCCCTCAAGGGAGCACTCATGCCCACACCTACATCACCATACTGGGATAACTGAGACACCCCAATTAACCTAACATGTACCCCTTGGGGATACGAGAGGAAACTGGAGTACCTGGAGAAAAACCACACAGACACGAGGTGACTGCAAACCACACAAGACAGTGGCTCCCACCTGAAATTGTTTTCAATTTTCTCATCAATGCTACAACAAAACAACACTGAATGAAATGACATTATTGGAGGACCTGCTGGATGTTTTGCAAGAGATTAACGATAAATACCATGTTTCTTGAGAAGAATTAAGTTGTGTATGGATTGCAAAAAGAGTATTCTATATTCCTTTGAAATAATTCAAAGGTCATCTCAATTAATGGTGAATCCATTCTTTCCACTGATCAAAGCAAAACAGCTGTAGTCATTCTTGACTCTTATTTCACTCACACTCTCTATCCAATTCATAAGCGACTATTGTTGGCTTTACTTTCAAAACATACTGAGACTGCCTACTTTCTATCACCTCCACAGCTATCACTTTGATCCTAGTTACCATCATCTCTAGCCTATTTACTGAAACATTATTGCAGCTATATCTTCCACACTTGTCTCTAGGGTCTGTTCAGCTCTAGCAGCTGGAGTGATCCTGCTAAATAATTTCACTTTTACATTTAAACCTCCCAATGGCTTCCGATTGTTCAGAATAAATTCCAAAATATCTACAACATCCTTTAGTTTACTACATCATCTCATCGAACCTATACTCTTTGCAACGTTATTTCTTACAGCTCTTGTACTTGCTTGTTTCACTTCAGCCAAATTTGCCTCTTTACTGCTTCTTAAGCAAGCTGGTTGATTAAACTCTTCCCTCAGGCTTTAGCATTTGCTCTTGCCTCTGTGTAGAACACCCTTTCCCAATATATTCATATGGTTTGCTTCATTTTCTCATTAAAAGTATTTTTGCCAATCTTACCTTCTCATATCTCCGTGAGACCTTCTCTATTTGCTGGCCTTCTGATAGAAAATGGTAGCCTCAAACAGGTAACTTAAGAAATGATTAGGCATTATTTAAAAAGTGTGGGAAGAATTAAGGAAGTACAAAAACATGGTGAAGCACGCAGAGATTAGCAACAGCTGGAACCTATTATTATCTCTAGAGTGAAAGCACAAGGGGAAAACAGCTGTTACTGAATGTACAGGGAGATGTAGTTTTGAGAAAGAAGTTACCAGATAGGAGCTTATGGCTGTAGATAGAGAAACAGAGGCAGTAACTAACTATAATTCCCCAGGGGAGAGAGGAAGGGCAATAGATATCTTGATATCTCTCTCCTTTCGTCGTATGATTGCCTTCTGGGCCTCACATTGGCTGAACTCAAACAAAGGCTAAGAGTGAAGGAGTTCCACATTCGCCATCGAGGAAAGCCTCTAAGAGTGGGAAAGAGAAAGCCAAAGTAAGAGTGAGAGAAAGAAAGTCTCTCCTTACCATCCAGATGCTGGATGGAAAAATGGAGAATATTCTCATTGTCCATCCCTTTTCTACTTCAGAATCTATTATTTTAAAAAAATAGCTGTACTGAGATATAATTTACATGCCATGAAATCGACCATTTTAAAGCTCAATTCCCATCAACAAAGATAAGAAAAAATGATCAATCTGTACCTGGAAAAGTCAGCAGCATATGTCTGCTGCCTTACCGTAGGGCCATGTCAACTCTTCTCTCTGTCATATTATAGTCCAGGACAGCCATGATTATCTTGCTGGTCCATTACAAGGACATCATGCCATGTTATCACAATGTATCCGATAAGTTTGCTTATTTCCGTATGTCACATCCAGCAAGCAAAACTCTTTTACCCTTTCCAGGTACAGGTCAACTACTTCTACTTATCTTTGTTGATGAGAATTGAAAAGAAAGTAATTTCTTGTTCAAAAGCTGTATATCAGGTACCAAGGACTGATTTGCTCCAATCATATCAAGAAGAGCAACTGAATTTAGCTTCAGCTTCTGATCATCTTTAAGAAAATCCACAGTTATTATTCATGATCCATCTCATTTTGCAATGCCTAAAGAGACCAGTTAAATAGGGACAAGAGAGGAATTGCAAATCCTGTATTTTTCAACATGTTAATGATAATGCTAATCTCTGTGATTCTCCAAGAGGCATAGTGTTGCCTTGAATGTACTATTTTGGATAGAGAGCCACATTTATATGGCCTTCCATTAGAAATTTTCTATCATAGTATCTCTTTATCCATGGTGAGGTAATTACTGTGGGCAGTTTTGCCAGTTACTAAGTGTTATAATTTTTACTGTGAATGCTTGTGCTAAGTAAATAACCACAGGCTGTATCACTGGTTCCACTGTGAGACAGACTCCAGCCAAGAAACCACCTATCATCTTACTTTAATAAGCATCTGCTCTAATTGATGGATATTAGTGGTATTTTGGATTTCTAAGAATTAAACTCAGTGAAAAGCCAGTATCTATTTAATCGTACAAACATCTGTCCATTCTCTCCAGTCTAGAGTTCTAACACTGGGGCATGTTGAAATATATCTTTCTATAGGCCTAGAGGCAAGGAAAATTGGCGTAAAAGACAATTAAGAGAATCTGTAACTCCTTGATATTGGTGAAGTTATTCACAGGTTTTTTATACAAGGAGAGGCTTGTTTTCTCGGGGGATAAGGTGGGGGAAGAGGCAGTTTTCTCTTCTAGGGACTATTGAGAATGATTTGAGTTTTCTGTGGCTTCTATCTTGTCTTTCTGTGTCTGCCCAAATGTCCTCATATCATATTTTAGGGTGCTATTCCTAGTAAGCCTGTGTCCGCTCTTGGCAGAAGAGACTGAAGATGTTACATGTTTAACTGGAATTGTGAATTTTTAACCCTAGTCATTAGGCCTTGGGCTGGGTATTCAGCCATATCTTCTCTGTGGCTAAATAAGTTAATATTTTTTAGAACTCCCTGAAAATCAGTTGACTCTCCACTCATGATTTGAATTTCGAATTCAAGGCTTTCAGTGTGTTTCTTGTTTTTCATGTTTTTAGACTAATCAGAAAAAGCCAGCTCATCATGTGGTTTTTATAATCATCATCACCATAGTGATGAAAGACTTCACTACCACAAGTTTTGCAAATGCCTTACCGTCCACCCATGCCACCACCAGTGATAATATGAGTAAGCCTAATACCAATGCAAGCCACAAATTCGCAATGTCTCATTTAATTTCAACAAAGAGAATCTTTGCATCCATTGAATAGAAGAATAGTTCCAAATCCAATTTAGAATGTCTGTTTCTTGAAGGCAAATTTGGTAAAAATTAAGGTGTCAAAAGTTTTCCAGGTAGGAGATAGTTCACTAAAAGGAGGATTTAAACAGTTTAAGGTGAGTACGTACATAGGAATAAGCAGAGTAAAGGGAAGAAGTAGGTGATAGAAAACCACCTGAGGAGAATTGTTGATGGGAAGCCCTTAAACCTCCTAGGCTTGATAGGCAAGAATGGGGAACAATTAAGAGATTACATTCAAGAGGTGTGTTGATAGTATCAAAGTTGCACAACAGTATCTGTGTCTTGGATAGTGGACCATTGCCACTGCCAAACCATGACCCATCGTGGGTGGTTAGGAGAAATAAATAACCAGACCTCTCTCCCTTTTGGTCTCCTGCTGGTAACTTGCATTGTCCAAATTCAACTAGGATCCACAGGACAAGAGAACCTGGTTGATAAAATATATAAAGAGATAACTTTCCTGGGGCGCAGAACAGGATAAAGACATGTCCCACATTGTTCTAAATGTCAGGGCGTTGGTTTTGATGAAATTATAAATTCCTACGTTGCAGGCCAATAGAGTGGATTTCCTGGATAGATATCAATAGTGCTCAACATACATTGGACATTAAATATTTAAAATTTTAACAACATGTATTCATATAATAAGTGCTCCAGAGAGTCTATTTGTTAGGCTGTAACTTTTATTGAAAAAGGGATAACACAAAACATTTTAAAAATTGTATTGAAATAATACAGTAATTCTGGGTGTATTTTAGCTGTTCAGATCCTTAGTTTCTGATTTGTGGCTTATGTTCTTCCTTGCTCCTTATACTTTTTGCTTTGGCTGCATTGCTACCATTTCTGGGTGGTTCTTTGAAATATCTGTGAAAGAGCATAACTTCTCAGCATGTTTTATGGAGTGTGTTGTGTTTTTGTAGCATTGCAATTTTTTTAAGTAGCTGTTTTGCAGAATCTTTTTCTATGTACTTCAGCAGATCTGTAACCACACACAATACATTATTATTTCAGTAGGACATGAAAAACAATAACAATGTTGATCAAAAGAGCCAGAGGAAAGACACGATTACAATTCAGGAAAGCAAAAGACAAAAAAGCAGATGAACAGATAGTATTTATTATAACTGAAGGCTAAGAAATCATTGCAGCTGGAATGACCACTAGAACAGGTGGGTTTTTGAACAACACTGTTTTATTTATTTTTTTCCTGATTTATAAAAGTAACACATGTGTACGTCCATTGGAAAAACTTTGAAAAATATGTGTATAAGAAAAAATAAAAACAATGTCACCTAGAAAAACCTCTTTAAACATACGACTATCATAATTCAAAAAAACTATTTTTTTTTACTTTAAAGTATTTCATTAGCATTTTACTATGTATTAAAATTACTTGATCTATAACTTAAAGACTTTAATACTATATAAATAATATGTATTTAAAGATTTTCTTTTATTATACATGATACTCTATTCTATAGATTTGTTGTTAATTTTTACTTATTTCTAATTATTTCTTGAGGATATAGTTTTTAAAATGAAGTCATGCCAAAGAATATGAAATTTTGCATCTCTTCATAATCATTGTTAGTTTTCCTCCAGAAAAGTTGAGAAATCTTTAACAGAAAATTAGGAGAATGTCTATTTTTTGAATCATCATAAGCATTTACATGTCTGTTGTAGGTGGAATTGTGTCCCCCAAACAGATATGTTGAGGTCCCAACTCCAGGTATTTGTGAATGTGACCTTGTTTGGAAATACGGTCTTTGCAGATATAATCGAGTTACTATGAGGTCATACCGGATTAGGGCAGCCCTTCAATCCAATGCTGGAACTCGTTAGAAGCTGAGGGAGCTTTGGAGACATACAGAGACACAGAGGAGACTTAGAGAATAAGACCCTGCAAAGATGAAGGCAGAGACTGGAGTTACGCTGCTATAAATCAAGGAATGCTAATGATTGCTGGAAACCAACAGAAGCCAAAAGAGGCAAGGAAGGATTCTTCTGTAGGAGAATGACTCTACCAACATCTTAATTTTGGACTAGACTCTAGAACTGTGAGAGAGTAAATTTCTGCTGTTTGAAGCCACCCAGTTTATGATAATTTGTTACAACCAGCTTGAAAAACTAATACAATATCCTTCTTTAAAAATCAGCATTATTTAGGGATTTTAGGATGAATATCTTTCAATACCAGTGAAGAGAAGAGCCTTTTTTCTTATGCTTGTGGCAGAAAGGAAATTATCATGCATTTCTGTTCTGACAGATTGCCTTGAAGGGTCTAATAAGGCCATTTAGACAGACCCTTGTTCACTGGTTTTTTCATTATGACAAATGTTTTTCTTATTGTGGTTTTCTAAGTTTTATTTGTGAGGCTGCCTAAGCCTCATCTCCCAGCCCCCTGCCACCCTCCTCACTTACCTAAACAGTGCCATGTGCATGGAGTTGTATAGAAGCTTGCAGGACTTACTTCTCATGTAAGACCTTCTTTGGTGGTGAGCTTTTTTTTGCTATCAAAGCCCTGGTATAGGGAAGAGCTCCCTATCATTCCACTGGGACACAGCTATTTTTTTTTTTTAGACTCTCTTCTTTATTTGTCTTGAATGGACAAAACTTGCAAGTCCTAGCTTTATTTAGAAGTCTAATTTCCAACTCTTATACCGAATTAAGACCCAATGCCATGTTTTCTCTTGCCTTTGGCCATTAAAACTCTAGTCTCCTAGATGTAGGGTCTATATTTGGGCTGATTCCTCCTCTCAAAGCATGAAATAGTGAATTTTCCATTTTGTCTTTACATTCCCTCTTCATTCTGGAATGAATGAAGTTTTAAGTTTCTTTCTGGAAGCTTCAAGTTTCATTTTCTTTTTTTTACACTTCAGCTATGATGGAAATATATATATACATATATATACATATAGATATATGCTCACTAATAGTAGCATATATGTATAGTATATATTGTATAACAAACAGTAGTATATATTATATATATATAATTTTCACTATTAGTGTATATATCATTTGTTCACTAGTATGTGTGTGTACATATGTTCACTATTTTGTTAGTGCTTTTAGCTAGTATAGCTAGTGTTTGTAGCTCAGGAAAAGATACAATTGTTCTGTACTTTTCCAAGTGTTACTAAGTTAGTTGGTGACATATTTTTCTACTTTTTTGGCTGTGGTACACCATTACATTTTTTCAACTCACTACCGCCTCATAGAATTCACTTTCATTATTAATGGACTAATTTCTGTAGTAGAATTTTGGGAGTGTTTTGGTTGTAAACTGAGTTCCTGTATATTAGAAAAATGTCTTCATCCCGTATATCAATGGGTTTAGCTGAGTACAGAATTCTGCACTCAAAGGTATCTTCCACAGTTCGATGGCCAAACTCACTCTGAGTTGCCCCAACCTTGTTAATGTTTCTGGCCTCTACTTTCTTTAGGTCTGGAGAAACTTAATGTGCTGCCACTGTGTACCATTCTCTGTCAGGGTCTTACTTACATTCTAGGTTATCAAGTCATTGTTTAATTTTATCATCTCTCTTTAGTTTCTTAGTAATCCTAATAATTTCTGGCATTTAAGACTTTCTTTTCTTGTTTTTGAGCATAGCGTTTAAATGATTACTCACATACATAAGTACTTGCATGTACAGATGCATGTACTATACACATATATATGGTTACAATTTTTGCTATTATGACTAAGAGTTATTGGGGAGAGAGGGTACTATTGTGTGTACTCATTTCCAAAGTGTAACAAAGTTCATTTTTTGTAATATGATACAAAACAAGTTTTTTCCTCTAAAATCTTTAAAAGAGTATTAGCAACTACAGTAGAAGTTTTATTTTTATTTTTGCCTTATAAAAATCCATACCTAGAAGAAATTCAATGAATTATGTGGCGCAAAGTTGATGACTTTTGTAATGCCTAACTTATTTCTATCAACTCAGGATATGACTTCCATAGTACTGTTAAAGGAATATAATAATTTTTTTAAATTTGCTTTTTAATTTCATGCTACTTTCTCTACCTGGCTTAGGACTGTAGCATGTAAACTATTATTTGACTAATAGAATCTCAAAAACTCAGCATTAATTCTTTTAATATAACTATTTTAAAATCTAGTGTATCTAAATATGCATTCACTAATCATGTTTTGTGCATCTACATTTTCCCATATATGCATTGTCTTGCGAAGTCCTTGTCCTTAAGGAACTTATGAAAGACAAAGAGAAAGAGGAGGTAAACAACAAAAAGACTAATAAGGTGCTGAAATAAAAATCATAGTAGGTATATAAACGTGTTGTTACTATAGCAAAGTGGAAAACATTTAACTCAGGCTGGAAGTATAAGTCAAATGAACTAATGCAAGTATTTATAATGTATAATCACCCAAATTCAATGACATAACACAATGAAAATTTATTTCTTGTTCACATCAATATGCTGACATGAGTTGGGCAAGTAGGGACCCAGGGGTGGAGGCTCTTCCATCCTGCTATGCTGCCATCTTGAACATAAGATCTCCAAGATCACAGTTGAAAAGGAACACAGTGAGGACAAACACACATTGTGGAAGTCAGTGTGGCGATTCCACAGGGACCTAGAACTAGAAATACCATTTGACCCAGCCATCCCATTACTGGGTATATACCCAAAGGATTATAAATCATGCTGCTATAAAGACACATGCACACGTATGTTTATTGTGGCACTATTCACAATAGCAAAGACTTGGAACCAAACCAAATGTCCATCAGTGATAGACTGGATTAAGAAAATGTGGCACATATGCACCATGGAATACTATGCAGCCATAAAAAATGATGAGTTCATGTCCTTTGTAGGGACATGGATGAAGCTGGAAACCATCATTCTCAGCAAACTATCTCAAGGATAAAAAACCAAACACCGCATGTTCTCACTCATAGGTGGGAATTGAACAATGAGAACACTTGGACACAGGAAGGGGAACATCACACACCAGGGTCTGTTGCGGGGTGGGGGGAGGGGGGAGGGATAGCATTAGGAGATATATCTAATGTAAATGACGAGTTAATGGATGCAGCACACCAACATGGCACATGTATACATATGTAACAAACCTGCACGTTGTGCACATGTACCCTAAAACTTAAAGTATAATAAAAAAAAAAAAAAAGAAAAGAGCAGCATTAGTTTCTGCCACATTTCAACAGTCAGAAGCCAGTCATATGATTCCAGCGTAATTTCAAGAGAGGCTGCAAATGTAGTGTTGTTGGATTTCTAGGAAGAGAAGTATATACCAGTGATGAGGCTGTTCCACACAGATGAAGTTAGGAAGCCCCCCAGGAGATGCTAGTAATAAAATGACTTTATCATTGTGTTTACAATTTTGTTGTGGTTGGGATAGTAAAATCCAGTAAAGTTCCTTAATTCCACACACTGAGAAGAAAGTAAGAAATTATGATGTCACAAAAGGTGTATATTTAGGAAAATAAAAACATCAAATATATCACATTTTGAATCCTGCCTTGTTGGAAGAAATTATGGAAAAAACAATATTTTCTGTCAGTAATAAGGTTTATAAAACAATGAATACTGAGTATAATTTTATATCGACATTTCTTAAGGGAGCTAACAATTACATTGCTGGAAACTATTGATGTTGTTTGTTCTTCTAAAGTTTTATCTTTTACTTCTCACCCTTTATAGTTTATTTCAAGTTTATTCACATCTACTTTTAATCTGAAAGCAAAGCCACTTGGCTTGCTTCATATCAAGATGTTTACATATACTTCATGTTGAAACTTTTGTGTACAGAGGTTTCTGGGGTTGAATTCTGAACAACATAAATCCCAGTAAGCCAGTGTTTTTTCCTATCTTCCTAGTAATTCTTTAATAACTTATACTAGTTCCTAATGGGCACTGCAATTCTCTTGTTGATTTAAAACTACACTCAGAAACTACATCTGAATTGACAATCTAACTCCTTGGCTTGTAGGGATGAACGCTGTGCTCTGTACTCTGTACTTTCATAGGCTGACTGGGGTACTATTTTTAAAGGAACAGATAGCCTGATCAATACCCTTGTTCCTCAGCCAATGTAATGTAATTCCATGATGATTCTAGTTGCTGAATTTGCCTCCACCAAATTGGGCTACCTTTGATACAGAAACTAGTCAAAATCAAACTTATGATGGTCCTATCTTTCTGGATCATAGAGTGGTCTGTGGGCCATCAATCTTGATCAATGAGCTACTCTAGGCCAATCCTCCAAACCGGTTTGATACAGACTTCTATGAAAACTGGTAATGTTTTTCTTAATGACTCTAGCTAAGATTTTTCTTCTTTAAGTTCACTTGTAAAGTTTATTAGCTGATAAAAACTTCATTCCTGAAACTGAGTGTCTATAAAGCTAGCAGTAATACTGAGTACTGTATATGTAAACATGAATAAGAGTGATCCCCATTTTGAAATGATCATAATCTAATCAGCATGAATATATAAATATACATGTAACACATTATAATTGCTACAGTGACTATTTGAACAAAGTACTAATAATCTACCAAGCAATAAAGGCAACAAAACAGTAAGTAATTTGTCAAATTAATGACTATTTGAATGTCTTCTTTCATTACAAGGACTTTTGAAAGTATTTCTTTATTGGTGGCCATTATTTATTTATTTTTCTACATTTCAATGTGGCGTTTAATCTCCAGCCATACTCTGAGGGCCTAAATGATCTTGCTAAAGTTTCTACAATCTCCTAACATCTAACGCAACTCCTAGTGGTAACAGAGACATCTAAATGCCCACTTTCACTGATCAAAGTTAACAGATTTCCAGAGTTAATACTCAATTAACATTGCTCAAAAGAGGGCACAGGCATGGAATTATAAATTCTGCAATTACTAGTATGAACCATATTGGGATAATTAAACCTGGGGTCACCATGAAGATAAGTTATAGAGCAAGACTGAAATAGAATAAAAGATGAACTACTTTAAAAATGTAAAATGCGAAGTGGTTTCTAAAGAAAGTTCAGAGAAAAGGTAACTGTAAAAGAGCGTTGTCCCGCTAAAGTCAGTGACAGAGATTTTGAGATATAGGGAGTGATAAACAATGTTAGATTCCAAGAGTTCAATAAAAGTAGCTAATATTTCTTGACCACTTGCTTTTGCTTACTCTGTTCTGATTTGAAAGCTATACTCTTTTATAACATTATTTTGTGATTGAAATAAATAGGGATATATATTATTGACTAGCCTCTAAGAATTTTAATATATTTTACTCCAGTATACTAAAATTTCTAGGAGAATACTATTCCAAATATTTACTATTTTCCCAGGCTTCTAATAAATTCTAAACTAGAATTCAATGCATATCATTAGCAAATTAAAATAATTAACAAGGATAAAGATACTATTTATTTTCCATTAGTATCTTGGAAGCAAGCTAATTCACTCTATGAAGTCAAAATAGATATTCAAGTATAGTATTCATTCACTTAAAAAGAACCTTCAATCTCCTGGCAGTGCTTCTCATTGCTGAACCCAATGGGCAGCCATGTTGCAAAGCAGACTGGGAAATAACAATTGTGAGTATCAGTCCCCTTTGATAGAGTCAAACAAGGGAAGATGGAGAAAAGATCTGACAGCAAACAGTCAAACTCCCAGCACTATGTGAAATCATGTTTGGGATTATTTTTGGGTAGCTACAAGTGCTAACAACCCTGTCACAGAAGTGTGTAATAGTAAAAGAGAATCATACTCCTGTAGTTGGCTTTTAAAGATAAGGATAATCTTGGGTTCAGAAACTCAGGCATTCCTTAATATTCTTCAAGTTACATTCACTGTTCTCCTTTGTCTTTAGTTCAATTAAGTTAATTTTAGTAATGCTTCTATCCTTGATGCTGAGTATGCCAGAAGAAAAAAGATTAATATAAGATGGTGGTAAATATGTTCACTACACCACTTTTTCAAAATTCTGTTTGATAAATTTTTCCTTTATTTTTATTGATATATAGTATTTTACATATATAGAGTACATGTGATATTTTGTTGCATGCATAGACTGTATAATGATTAATTCAGGGTATTTGGGGGTATTCATCACCTTGAGTATTTAACATTTCTCTGTGTTGAAGACATTTCAAGTTCTCTCTTCTAGCTGCTTTAAAATATATAATACATTGTTGCTAACTACAGTCACCCTACTCTGCTATCAAACATTAGAACTGGTACCTTCTATTTAACTGTATGCTTGTAAGCATGCACCAACCTCTCTTCTTACCCCTCTCCCAACCACAAACCTTCCCAGCCTCTGGTATCTATCATTCTACTCTCTGCCTCCATAAGTGAATGTTTTTAGCTCTCACGGATGAACCTGTGAAATTTTGTTTCTGTGTCTGGCTTATTTCACTTAACATAGTGACCTCCAGGCCCATCCATGTTTGCTGCATATGACAGGATTTTTTTCTTTTTTTACGGCCAAATAGCATTCCATTGTGTATACATACCACATTTTCTTCATCTCTTCATCCATTGATGGACACTTAGGTTGATTCCATGTCTTTGCTATCGTGAATAGTGCAGCAATAAACATGTGCGTGCAGGCTGGCGCAGTGGCTCACCCCTGTAATCCCAGCACTTTGGGAGGCCGAGGCGGGCAGATCATGAGGTCAGGAGATCGAGACCATCCTGGCTAATACGGCGAATCCCCGTCTGTACTAAAAATACAAAAAATTAGCTGGGCGTGGTGGCGGGCGACTGTAGTCCCAGCTACTCGGGAGGCTGAGGCAGGAGAATGGCGTGAACCTGGGAGGCGGAGCTCGCAGTGAGCCCAGATTGCGCCACTGTACTCCAGCCTGGGAGACAGAGGGAGACTCCGTTTCAAACAAACAAACAAACAAACAAACATGTGCGTGCAGGCATCCCTTGGATATACTGATTTCTTTTCTTTTGGATAAATACCCAGTTGTGGGATTGCTAGATTATATGGTTTTTAGTTTTTTGAGAAATCTCCATACTGGTTTCCATAGTGGTTGTACTAATTTCCATTCCCACCAACAGTGCATAAACCGTCCCTATTCTCCACATCCTCACCAAAAATAATCTGTTATTTGTTGTCTTTTTAATAATAGCCATTCTAACGGGGGAGAGATGATATTTCATTGTGATTTTGATTTGCATTTTCTTGATTATTAGTGATGTTTTCAGGGGAAGATTAAATACATTATACTTTTATAATATATTTTTTATAAATTATATAAAATATATATGTTATAAATTGATATGTAAATTCTCATTCAATGAAAAATAAAATCAGCGGGGCATGGTAGCTCATGCCTGTAATCCCAGCACTTTGGTAGGCCGAGGAAGGTGGGTCACTTGAGGTCAGGAGTTCCAAACCAGCCTGGCCAACATAGTGAAACCCCGTCTCTACTAAAAATACAAAAATTAGCCAGGCGTGATGGCGGGCGCCGGTAGTTCCAGCTTCTCAGGAGGCTGAGGCAAGAGAATGGCTTGAACCTGGGATGCAGAGGTTGCAGTGAGCTGAGATTGCGCCACTGCACTCTAGCCTGGGCAACAGAGCGAGACTCTGTCTCATAAACAACAACAACAACAACAAAAACAACACACACACACAAGTTAAAATCAGTAACAGACTTCAAAGGAGTTCTACAGTTTTTATAGGCATCTGCAGATTTTTGCATATCGGAAAATAGCTAAGGCTGTACCTCTTACAAGTCCAGCTAGCTAACGTATTTTGGCATCAAGATGTTCTTCCTGGTGCCTCTGTCTTATCACCTTTATTATGAAGATTAGTCTTACATTATTCAAGTTTTAGCAGCATATATAACGTTTTAGACTGCCATTATTCACAGGCCAAAAATATCTTCTAATTAAGTTATTCCAATTAAATTATTCTGACAAAAATAATACTCATTGTTATTCTGCCAGTGAAAGTAACTTTATTACCTGTGGTTTCATCAAAGACTTGAAAATTTATCATCTGAAAAGCTAGCGAATGTCTGTAATCAGATTAGACCATTCCTTGCAAGATCCTGCCCACTGTTTAGCAGAGTTAATAAAATGCTGTGCTCCTGCAGGAAGCAATAAATTGCTTTTCACATAGTATGTGCTTTCCACTCTGCTTTCTCTTCTCCATGGTCAACTTACCATGGTAAGTTTACCATGTTCATTATTTGTTCCTCTGCTTGGGAAGGTAAATTTAATTTCAGAAGAAGGAAGAGTATGATGCAGTTTGTTCTGGCAGTCAAGCTTTGCTTTCTAATCTAGCTGTACTGGAGAGAATGAAAATCTGGAGTCCCATCTGATCCTTGTGTCTGCTTCTCAGCTGGTTCAGAATACACTGGGCATGCTGGTCAGAAACCTGGAGAAATAGCCTCAGGAACTAGCTTTTGGTGCAAATTATGTAGGGAAATGGAATTGTTAGATATGAGTTCTATATTTATCTTCAAAGAATCAATATGTCATTATGTTCAATTGTTTGCCTTCTACTTTTAAACTTAACTTCCTTATAAAGCAACCTTTTTCGATTACCTGCTCCACCCTGATTCATTCGGATTACCTGCTCCACCCTAACTCATTCCAATTGCCTGTTCTGCCCTGACTCATTCTCCACCCTGACTCATTCCACCCTGACTCATCCCGATTACCTGCTCTGTCATAACCATTTTTCCCACCAAACCATTCACCCTGTCATGCTCTTTAAATTAGCCAATTGGAATTAGTTTAGCCTGTGTTGTCTAACCCTAGCCAATAGGGGAATGACACAACAGCAGGGGCCACGTGCATCAGGGATAAGAACTCCTTCCCCTCCCTGGTCCAAGTGTGTGCTCACCGTTGCTCCATCTGTAAGGCCGCACCCTTCTATAGAAATACATTGCCTTGCTGAGAATTAAAAAGAAAATTTTATATTCTAGCGCTATTTCTTTTGCGGCACCGAAGCTTTATTTTTAACAGAATCTTTTGATTAATACAGTGGCATGTTAGATAAGCGCAGCCTCCATGATCCTTTCATTTTGTCATAAGGTAGAGCACTCACAAACTCTGAGATAAATAATCAAATGTTATTTTAAACAGAGTTTATGTTTTTTTTTGTTTTGTTTTGTTTTGTTTTTTTTACCTCTGGCAGCAATAAAAAACTAATACAGGTGGGTGGGTGGAAGAGGAAGGGGCAGGAAACTGAGGAAGAAGCACATAAGTAAAATCACCTTATTTCTAATGTTCTAATTCTTAAGGAAATGGGGGAATACGGCTCACATTTGCTCTTTTTCTGTGCTTCATAACATATACACAATATTTTATATTTTTTGGTATCTATCTCACCTTATGGGAAAACAGCTAAAAGCTCTTGCACTATTTCACTCATGGATTTGTGGCAAAAGCAAGTTATAGTAGACTGTCAATCTTTTCAAATGAAACTTTTTCCTTTCATGAAAATGACATATATTGCACAGTGTATTTTCACAATGGACAGGTGTAAAGTTCTCTTTCAGGTTTGTTGATTCCAAGAAACTTACATTAGAAACCCTGAAAACGTGCTTCCTCATCATATTTAAGAAAAAAATTTTTAAAAGCTACCAGATGTAAAATATTTGCTTTACTTTCTGTCCTTTACATTTTTTCACTTTACATGAATTATGATATTAACAGAAAATAGATGCCGTTCAGCAACATGTTTATTAATCACCTAGTATGTGCCCAGCTTTCTGCATTTGGTGATGACCAAAACAGGAAAGGCTCCTGTTTGTGCCTATGTAATGGCCTGTAATTACACTGTACTGGTGAATGTACTTTAATTTATGCAATTAATTACTGTATTAGTTTTCTAGGGCTGCCATGATAAATTACCACTGAGTGGGAGGCTTGCATAACAGAATTTGTTTTCTTAAAATTTTAGAGGCAAGAAGTTCAAAATTAAGGTGCCAGCCTGGCCGAATTCCCTCTAAAGGCTCTAGGGTCAATCTTTCCTTGCCTCTCTGGCTTCTGGAGGCTCTAGGCATTCCTTAGCTTGTGACTGCATAACTTTAATCTCTGACTCAGATTTGGCCTCTCCTGTATTTCCCCACATGCTATCCTCTGTGTGTCTCTTATAAGGACACTTGTCACTGGACTCCAGACCCACTCACCTTAATAATACAGGATGTTCTCATCTTGAGATCATTAGCTTAGTTACACTGGCAAAGACTGTATTTCAAATAAGATTGTATTCACTGCTTTCAGGGTTAGAATGCAGACATATCTATTAGGGGCCATCACAGATACTAATCCAGAATCAACAAGCCTAAGTATTTAACAAGTGTGGATTTTTCTCCCAATATAATTTTAAATTTTTAAAGGAATTAAATGGTTCTTTGCTTTATTTTCAATTCATTTCATAGATGTTTATGTTCTTTTGAACACTAACAAAAAATTTATCATCTATAGTCATTCTCCACCAGGGGTTGAACTATAAAACATATTCCCTGGGGAAGGGACTTACCAAATACCCATTTCGTAGATTGAAGAGGAATTCTTAATTTTATGAAAAAGAATGTTTGATATGCCTATTGCCTTTATAACTCATGTGGATATCAAAAGTAAAAAAATATTCATACCTTGGAGAAATAATGAGAATTACAGTGTTAAAACTATTTTTAAAGTAACAAACAAATCTCTGATCAACAATAATATAAAAACCCATTTGTAATTTCATATTGGAATATCTGTTGAATATTCTCCATCACAGAGGTTTATTTATTTATTTATTTTTGAGACCGAGTCTTTCTCTGTCACCCAGGCTGGAGTGAAGTGGCATAATCTTGGCTCACTGCAACCTCTGCCCTTCAGGTTCAAGCAATTCTCCTGCCTCAGCCTCCCTAGTAGCTGGGACTACAGGTGTGCACCACCATGCCCAGCTAATTTCTCACTGGTTTACAAGTCAAAACTAAATACTTACGCTAACTGTTATATGAAACTGTGCAGCAATCCTTTGGGCTACAGTGGATACCATTTGGTTAACTCAACGCACACTTTAAAACCTTTCTGTCTGCTCATATAGGCTAGGGATCATTGGCTTATGCAGTCCTTGTGATGCTTCTGTTCAATTTCTTTACAAAATTTCCTTGAAGTATTATTCTAAAATCTGAGTTTAAAAACATTAAGAATATATTCCATTTGTCTTTCCCCTGTATTGAGAGCTGCATAAAATTAAAAAACTTACTTCACCTATTCTGAAAGTAAAACAGAGTAATAACATTTTGTCTCACATCAGTGATAAAAATGTTTTCTTTGAGGTCCACACAAACTTAAATGTGTTTGTGGCATTAAAAAATTTGGAAAAGCCAACATCCTAGGAATGTCTGTCTGTGTGTGTGTGTGTGTGTGTGTGTGTGTAAGATTTGAGGGACACACAGAACTATGGATGAGAAAATGTGTTCTGTGTATTAAATCTTTCTTTTTTGCATTCATAAATAGAATACATGGTTTTTAGATTGGTAAACATACGCTAACATTGTCTTCTTCCAAATGGGAAGCCAACATTTCTTGGACTAGTCCTCCAAACTTAGATACTTTATATCTAATGAAGACATTTGGATTCCAATTTCTTTAAAATTCACATATGACAAATACAGGTTACATGTCTTTGTCAATTCCTCCTTCTGTCATAAGGTTATGCTTTGATTTTATGGGCTACCCCAAAGGGGCAATCCTTATCAGGAGACTTGAGCACAAAAAACAAAATTGAAAGACTATAATGGGTTTTAATAAATATGAAATTTTGAATTGTATTTTGAAACATCTGATGGACTTACTGTATATTTAGGATTGCTTAAATTAGCTTGTCAGCTAAATTGAAAGAGTTGTTCTGTAATTCAGAGCGCAAATCAAGAAGCATCCACGTGGAGGAGAATGACTGAGTTCAGAAGTGTGGGTCCTATACTGCATCCTTCATATCATGTCATCATGATGAATGGAATGTAACTTCACACTTATACTGCCTATATCTAGCTGAAAAGAATATGTGATCATGTCACAACCTAAGTCTACTTGTTTTTTCAGCCCACCACTTGAGAGTATGACAAAAGTCAAAGGTTATCGTTAATGGTGAGTAACATCCTATAATGATTACATGTAGGTTGAGAAGGGACTTTTGTATGTTTGAAAAAAGAAAATGCATCCCCAAATTATAAAACTCCAAGCACTATTTTTTCTTGTGATCTAATATGGACATCTTTTATTTTCTTTTATAAATCATTAGCATTCACTTAACACTGGAAGAAAATACTTATGAATGTTAAACTCTGCCATAAGCTAAGAATGTCAAGTTAAAAAGAATAGTAGCCCTCTGTGACTTCTTGGTCCATTCTTTTCAATAAATTAAGCTGCATGCAAATAATCCTTTAAGTAGAAAAATATCATGAATTATGTCCATGAGTGTCAATACATTTAGCCTAAAAAACATGCTGTATAATATATTTATAAGAAAAATAATTGCCCATTTAAACTTTTTAAAAATGGAGATGACTGTTTTCCTATAGTCTGATCCTTAGGATTAAATGATAGGTCAGGATGTTTTTCTGAGGTAAAATAGGATACGTTTTTAAAAAAATGTTCAGCTTTCATAAATTAGAAGCTTATCTCTACTGCTTTTGTTAATCACTAGGTTGAACAGCCATCACACTAATAACACTAATAATAAGATATCTCAAGTCCAGTGAAGGTGGTTTTGTTTTCTTCATTTTGGGAAAGCTTAACATGCTCCAGGTTTTCTGAAATACATACACCATACACTATGCTAATTTAAAAATGATTCTGAGTTATGACTTCTCATGTTTATACTGGATCTATATTTAATTACCAGTATCTGGTTGTCAGAAAGTCATATATTTGTAAAAGATAAAGCCAAAAATTTTAGAATAGTTTAGGACACTTGCAAGAGTAGGTCAAATTACACGTCACTTACCAAAGTCACTTAAAAAGTGACTTTGAAGTACAATACCCCTTTATCATAAAAATTCTTTGGGAGTTCAACATTCCCCAACACAGCAATTACTTAGCAATGAATTTCATGGAAAGTTTGCCTACATAAAGAATAATCTTATTCTGATAAAATAATGGAAACATAATAAGGAAAATTGAAAAAATTAGGCTAAAATGGGATATATTTATATGTAAATGTATCTCATAAATGTATTTCAAGATGATATATATGGTACATTTATTTATGAGATGCATTTATTTATTCTGGGGTGATTTTTAAACTTCCTTATATCAATTATGTGAGATTTGGTTAGGTTAAATAAAGTTCAATGTTATTCATACGTTTCCCCTTTGATTTCCCAAAATCCCATCTGTTACTAAGAAAGCTTTTCCACAAGGGTAGATTTGCAAAAGTTTGGAATTGTATTTGCTTTTATAATAGTCATGGTAAATTCATCATATGGTCACCGCTAGCATATTTTTGTTACTCTGATATAACTTTATACTGAAATTGCCTTATTCCTTGCCATCTTACCAACGTATCAATATGCTTCACCCAGCTATACAGAGTGTCCTAAATCTGCTAGGCCGTCATATCTTTTAGCTACAAAAAAGTATTGTTGTCACTCATATTTACAAAAAATGTACTTCATTCATATAAAACATACTCGATTTCCATAAAAATCCCCTTTAATTGTGTGTGGGTGGGTGGGTGGGGGGTAATCACCTATTTGCTACTAGGTGGTAGCTACAGAAGCAACCATTTATTTTCCTTCCTGTGAACTTTGTGTATTTTGGCAGTCATTGAAGCCATGGGCATACAGGTTAGGCGGCTGAGAATCAGATTTTCAAAGACTAGCAAAAATAATTAAGGCAGAGAAAAAATGTATTTTATTTGTTTACACTTATTAGTTATTTTAATTATGAATTTGATATAGTTTGGCTCTGTCTCCCCACCCAAATCTCATCTTGAATTGTAATCCCCATGTGTCCAGGGAGGGACCTGGTGGGAGATGATTGGATCATGGGGGTGGTCTTCTCCCTTGCTGTTCTTGTATAGAGTTCTCAGGAGATCTGGTTGTTTGATAAGTGTGGGGTTCTTCTCCCTTCGTGTGCACTCTCCTCTCTCTTTATCTTTCTCTCTCTCCCTGTCTCTTTCCTGCCACCATGATGTAAGAGGTGCCTTGCTTCTCCTTCACCTTCCACCATGACTGTAGTTTCCTGAGGCTTCTGCAGCCATCTGGAGGTGTGAGTCAATTCAACCTCCTTTCTTTTACAAATTACCCAGTCTTGGGTAGTATCTTTATAGCAGTGTGAAATGAACTAATATAGCATTTTTTCAAATATATGCAAAAGTGGAGTGAATAGTAATATGAAACACGTATATATACTCTAATTTCAACAGTTTGTCTAATTTTGTTCATCTATTGCTTCCCATCCAGAGTATATTTGTGGAAATCCAAGACATTAAAGTATTTCATCTGTACATACTTTGATCTCTCTCTAAAAGACAAGTACTCTTTAAGCAAAAACATAACTATAATATGATTATGACAACTAAAATGAGTGCAGTAATTTCTTCATATGATTAATTTTCAAATAATTACATTTTTACTTCTTAGAATGTTCTTACCTAAGTTTAGATGAAGGGGCTGCTATAGCTGCTGAAGAAAAGTTGCATTAACAATAATAATAGCAGTTAATAATAAACTAACACATGTTGAGACAGGCACTCTGACTCAAGTCCTGTGCTAATTGCTGTACTTGGGTCAATATTTTAGTCTTTTGAAAAACACTTCATAGTAGGCATTATTATTATCTCTGTATTTTTTAGATTGAGACCTACATGAAACAAATTTCTGAAGTCATGGATCTAATGGCAAAACTAAGTCAATTACAACCATCTCATTCTATTATCTGCACTCCTTCTTACCACCTCTGTATAATTTAGTATATTTTAGGGTAGAAGAATTTACAGAGTGGAATACTACCCAAATAAATATACCACCTTTTCTGTCATTTCATATGTATCTGAATATAGAAAATTATTTTCTTTCTTTTTTTGACAGTAAATGTACATAGTTTTACCTACGAATGTAGGAACGCATATTCACTTACTAAATTTAGTAGAAGCTTCTATTTCATTCTCTGCGAAATAGTCTATGCACACTGTAACACATAAATGTGAAGATAAATGTATTTTTTCTATCTAGCTAAAATATTTTAAAGAGCGAGAAATAGAGAATAAATTTCAGAAATACATTTCAATATATAATTCTACATATTAAATATGAAAATGGTTCCATATTTGAGGTTGACTTCTAAATGAATACAAAATAAAAAGCTTATCAGTTTTAGGACAACAAAACTATAGGAACTACAAACAAAGCGGGGGATGCACTAAAATTAGTGGCTGGCATACATGGAACATGTGTTGGCCGAAACAAAGGAAGCTCATTTAAGCATGTATCAGATTGAACTAAGCTGTGACAGAAACTTGTTTGAAGGTTTGTATGTGGCTGTGAGTATTCCAGGTATGTTAACTCCATCTGTTTTTTAAATATTTTCATTGGGTGCCTCCCATTGTTCTGAAACATCAAAGTAAATATTAACTTAATCACCTTTCTGAAATGATTCCTAGGTAAGAATTTCTTATTTCAGTTATTATAGTTATTGACTATGTGAAAGACATTCTGCCAGTTTTTGCAGAGGATATAAGGATGAGTAAAGCTCTGTATCCTCTAATGGGGAGCCTGAAAAAAATACTAGTAGGGAGAATATGTGCGATATGTGATATACTTCTAAAGTTCTGAGTGTGTGAAAAAGATGGGAAACCATAGCAATAAGTTGAGGACAAAGCAGGATAGATTTGTGGACAGGATTTTTTTTATTAAAATTTTTGAAGCACTAAACCTTGAAGTCACTTTAAGTTTCTTTCTGTATGTTATCCTTCATTTAAAATGTCATTGCTACAAGTTCTACATTGGGACCATTTCTTTCTTTATTCACAGTCAGCATAATAAATTAGAACCACAACTCATTTCTAAATTTTCAATTTATCTTTGTTAAATCTAACAAAGCTGCCAGATTGCTGTTCCTAAAGACCAGGATTATTGTGTTACTAGGATTAGCATTTATGGGAAGCACAGCTGACAGGATGATAATTCTTTAAAAAGCATCAAGTGACTTAAGATATCACTGTGGTCCATGTCTGTGGTTCTTTAACTTTAGTATTCATCAGAATCACCTGGAGGGCTTGCTAAAAGATACACTGCTGGGTAATATCCCCAGATTTTTTAAATTCAGGAATTCTGAGGAGGAGCCTGTGAATTTGCATTTCTAAGAATTTCGCAAATGCTGCTGAGACTGCTGGTCTCAGGACTTTGAGAACCACTGTTCTATATTACTTTTATTAGCATGGTGATTAGATAGAGCACAGGACTCGTGAAAGATCTAGATCCTTTTCCAGATGTTTCCTTTGCTAGAACTATGAGCTTATGGAAGTTGGGTGGTCTCCCAAGGTTTAATTTTATCATCTTATATATTAGATCCAGTTGTGGGCTAAAGCTGGCTTGAAATGTCTTTTGAAAACGAGGTCTGCAAATCTATTCTAAACACTGGGTTCAGTGATATCACTGAAGCTGATATTGGTCATGGTAGGAGTATTTAGCCCCACGAAAATTGAAAATCATTAAAAATCAGTTTTTATTTCTCTTTTTCCCCCAGAATAATTTTATTCTTCAATATCCCCCATTATCTATAATTACATTCCCTTCCTCAGGTATATTGTCTCATGTATGCACTTTAAACTGTACTTATGACTCCCAGTTAATAATAAACTTACATATGTACAAAACAAATAAATAGATATTTTGTTTGCACATCAATGAAATCATGTTTTATTTCTGTTTCTGAACCAAAGGTGATTTTGTCCCCAGGGAACATTTGGTGATATATAGAAACATTTTTAGTTGTAACCAAAAATGGGGATGGTGGATAGTTTTACTGGCATTTAGCGGGTAGAGGTTAGGGATGATTCTAATCACCCTGCAATGCACAGGACAACCCCACAGCAAAGACGTATCCTGCCCTTAAAATTCTTCCACCTCTCCCCATTTGATCTGCTAGCTCCATAAGCCAAGCTTCTATCTTCTGTTACTTGGATAGTTTGCAAATTAGCCTCCCTTGTCCATTCTTGTCTCCTCCCAATACAATCTCTTCAATAGATTGTTATTATAAATTCAAGTTTGATAATACCTCACCTCTTCTTAAAATCTGTTATTGACTTCTTCTGCTTTTAGGATAATAATTAAGATACTTAATGTGTTCCACCAACTAACATCACATGGCCAACAAGCATGAAACGTCTCTTATCCATGTATTCAGGCATGTATCAAACTAACCCTCCCCTTGATCTCTATGTGACAACCTTACTGACTTTCTTACAATGAATAGTCCCTGAAGGCTCAGGGCCCTTGCACATGCAGTGTCCTCTGTCTTACAGCACTTTACTTTCTTATCTTTGCTAGTAATTAGATTCTCAGTTCAAATATCACTTCACTGGGAAACCCATGCCTCTCAAGGAATATAGAAAAACTCCTTTCCTATGATGTATTTTTGTTTAATGGCTTTGTCAGAATTACAATTTTATAGGCATTTCTGTTTTATTTAATTCATGTCTATTTCTTCTTATTAGACTATAAGCTCCACAATATCTGCTTATGTTCAATATTTATAGCATCAATACTTAGAGCGTGTGACACTCAATAAGAACTCAATACATATTACCAATTATTGAATAAATGTGTTAAAATGTGGAATAATCATAATATATGTATTTCTTCTCTCTCTCTCTCTCTCTCTCTCTCTCTCTCTCTCTCTCTCTCTCATAGTTTCCTCCCCCTAATAGATCAGCAAAAGATTTTCATTTCCCACAGTGCACAAGTCATTCTAAGAGTCTACCTACGGGATGGTACCATAATGATGCTTAATGCTGGCCGCATATTAGAATTATTTGGGGAGCTTTTAATAAACACCCAAAGCTAGGCCCATCACAGAACAGTTAAATCAGCATTTCTCAAGGTGAGGCTCAGGCAACATTTTTTTAAAAGCTCCCTAGGTGATGCTAATGTGCAGCTAGAATTGTGAAACATGCTCTCTAATGGATGAAATCTGAATACCCGTCTGTTCATGAACCATACAAACCATTACTGTTGGCCTGGGAAATTTCTAATTCTAATTAAATAATTCTTAAATCATTCATTCATATATTCATTCAAAACATATAATAGTTTTAAATTATATATTATTATATCTTATATTTGTTACATAAATATTACATATTATGTATTGTTACTAGAAGCAAAAGTTTGTACTAGGAATTGTGAAGGATGTAAAATGTAGCCAGATACTTCCAAGATTCTACTATGAACTTTCTTCCTCACTTAGCTGATATCATGGATTTAATAAGAATTTAATCCCTAGCAGATCTCTTTTAATCTCTTTGCAGATCCTCTCACTGTACCTACTACTTGAACATGCAGTAGTCTTTCCCTCTGATTGTGCAAATGTAACAATGCAGGCATGGCTTATGCAAGAAAATTCATGAACCTCTTCTATAAAATGAGTACGTCTACTCACAAACATTTTCCCTTTACTCTTAAAACTGAAAGGGAGGCTTTCTGATTGCTATAACATCTAGAGGACAGTGGTTAGAGATACTGTTGCAAAAAGAGAAGCTGCAGAACTGTTGGGGTGGGCAGGAAGAGTAGAAGTATTTTAAAAGAGACATGGTGAAATCAGGAAGCTTTTTCCTCAAAGGGCAGTTGCTGCAGGAGCAACTGAGTCATCCTCCCAGTATTGTCTGTCCTAGATGCAGTGAACAGGAAGTGAAAGTTCAGTGTTGCTTACTGTCAATTACCATCCACATAAACAGACACAGGAAGATCAAGTCATGTTACTTTAGCCTTAGTGCCCTTGAATGTTTTGATAAATATGTTAGCTATTTACTCAATATAAATATTCAACTTACGTACCCCATGGCCAAAATTTATAGTTTTCCTTTTGAATTCTTTTTAAAAAGCATTCTGTGTTGCCACACGTTTATTTATTTTATTTATCTTTTTGTATTCACCAACATCCAAGCCCCTCGCCTCGCCTCACTTTCTGCTGATGGGAGGGGAAAGTCTCATCATCCAGACCCCTCATAAAGGTATACTTGGTGCCAGGGAGTAATCCCCTTGGGTCACTAATGGATATTCACACATCTGAGAATGCTGTTAAGAAGCTTCTGAAGTGGAATGCGATTCCAGCTGTAGCAATTACATACTGCTCATATTTCCTAGTTTAGACTCTGGAGAGCTCAACAACTGCCTATTAGCAAGCTGACGATGGAAAGAAGCGCTGTAAATCTCACAAGCAATGATAAAGCCGATGCTCCTGGAAGAAGGAGGAAAGACTGAATTGCAATTAAAAAACAGAACCATGAACCTTGGCCTTTTAAAAGAACAACACCCACAGTACGTTAATGAAGGACATGAGAGGATAAACTAAACTGTAAACATTTTTTATATCTCTCTTCGGTTATCATCTCTTGGTTGCAAGTGGAGTGAAAGAGGAAGCGAAACTTCATGAATCCAAATTAGTCTGTGAGATACATCTAAGTCTCCAATACCATATCATTTTGAACTTTTTCAAAGTTTTGTTTTACATATAATTTGGTCACTTAAGACAGAAAGTTTATAACTCTTATCATATAGGTATCATTAAAGAAGATAATTTAGGACTTAACCAAATAGCTGTCCAAAGAGGAGTTGAGTTTAATTGTTATAGAAAAAAACACACTAAATATCTCACATAGAAAGTTTACTAAACATCTCACAGAGACAGCAGTATATTGAGCCTCATAACAATTTAAGAGCTTTTCTTTCTGTGTCCATTTGACAGATAAGGAAACTGATGTTTAAGAAAGGTTAAGTAGTTAATAGGAATCCCATGAACACAAAATGGCAAAAAAAGAATTGAAACTCCGTACTTTCTGATTCCAAAAGGTGTTTTTATATTACCTTATATTTCTTACTGTGAATCGAACTGGTTCTATTTGGGGAATGAGACATAAATTTAAATACCTTCCTCCCAAAAAAGTATCAAATCACAAATAGTTTAATGTAACTAGATATGTTGTGTTTTATGATGAGAATATTACATTGTGAATTGATAGCATATCTTCTCCCATTGTTTAAACATAAGATAATTAAAACTTCGATTGCAAAAATGTGCTTCCATTCTATAGGTTGCCTGTTCACTCTGATAATAGTTTCTTTTGCTCTACAGAAGCTCTTTAGTTTAATTAGATCCAATTTGTCAATTTTGGCTTTTGTCACCATTGCTTTTGATGTTTTAGTCATGAAGTCTTTTCCCATGCCTATGTCCTGAATGGTATTGCCTAGGTTTTCTTCCAGGGTTTTTATCATTTTAGGTCTTACAATTTAAGTCTTTAATCCATCTGAGTTAATTTTTGTATAAGGTGTAAGGAAGGGGTCCAGTTTCAGTTTTCTGCTTATAGCTAGCCAGTTTTCCCAATACCATTTATTAAATAGGGAATTCTTTCCCCATTGCTTGCTTTTGTCAGATTTGTCAAAGATCAGATGGTTGTAGATGTGTGGCATTATTCTGACGCCTCTGTTCTGTTCCATTGGTCTATATATCTGTTTTGGTACCAGTAATATGCTGTTTTGGTTACTGTAGCCCCGTAGAATAGTTTGAAGTCAGGTACCATGAGGCCTCCAGCTTTGTTTGTTTGTTTGTTTGTTTGTTTTTGCTTAGAATTGTCTTGGCTATATGGGCTCATTTTTGTTTCATATGAAATTTAAAGTAGTTTTTTCTAATTCTGTGAAGAAAGTCAGTGGTAGCTTGATGGGGATTGCATTGAATCTATAAATTACTTTGGACAGTATGGCCATTTTCACGATATTGATTCTTCCTATCCATCTGACAAAAGGCTAATATTCAGAATCTACAAAGAACTTAAACAAATTTACAAGAAAAAAAACAACCCCATCAAAAAGTGGGCAAAGGATATGAACAGACATTTCTCAAAAGAAGACATGTATGCAGCCAAGAAACATACAAAAAACTCATCATCACTGGTCATTGGAGAAATGCAAATCAAAACCACAATGAGATACCATCTCATGCCAGTTAGAATGGCAATCATTAAAAAGTCAGGAAACAACAGATGCTGGAGAGGATGTGGAGAAATAGGAAAGCTTTTACCCCGTTGGTGGGAGTGTAAATTAGTTCAATCATTGTGGAAGACAGTGTGGCGATACCTCCAGGATCTAGAACCAGAAATACCATTTGACACAGCAATCCCATTACTGAGTGTATACCTAAAGAATTATAAATCACTCTACTGTAAAGACACATGCACATGCATGTTTACTGCAGCACTTTTCACAATAGCAGAGACTTGGAACCAACCCAAATGCCCATCAATGATAGACTGGATAAAGAAAATGTGGCACATATACACCATGGAATACTATGCAGCCACAGAAAAGGATGAGTACACCATGGAATACTACGCAGTCATAAAAAAGGATGAGTTCATGTCTTTGCAGGGACATGGATGAAGCTAGAAAGCATCACTCTCAGCAAACTAACACAGTGACAGAAAACCAAACACTTCATGTTGTCACTCATAAGTGGGAATTGAACAATGAGAACACATGGACAGAGGGAGGGGAACACCACTCACTGGGGCCTGTTGTGGGGTGAGGGGCTGGGGACGATAGCGTTAGGGGAAATAACTAATATAGATGTGAGTTGACGGGTGCAGAAAACCACCATGGCGCGTGTGTACCTACGTAACAAACCTGCAGGTTTTGTACCTGTATCACAGAACTTAAAGTATAATTTTTTAAAAATGTGAATATGATGGAAGTTCCCTCACCATATCCCAAGTAGAATGATTGAATGGCTACAATGATTAATGACTGATGGAAAATATACCTTATGTGGGATGAAGGGAAGGAAGCTTGATATTTAGGCAGAAGAAAAGGCATAGGGATATGTAATATAATTCAAAAAAAAAAAAAAAGAATTAAGCCATAAGAAAGATGAAGAAGAATATCTTGCTTATGTTATACTTTCCATAGTTCTCCTTATGTATATTATCTTCTCTTATACTTAGAGTATTCCTGAGCATGAGTCCCTCTTTATAGAAGGCACAGAGCTCTTCAAATAAGAAAAAACAAAACAAACCGTCAATTGCCATACATAACAAAACAATCAAACGTTATTTTCTTTTCGATTGACCTAAAAGAGGTATTAAAATATGAGTATTTTTCAGATTGCTAATGTCTCATACTACCGATGCTAAGTTTGTTGAAAAGATTATTATATTCTTTATTGTTAAATGTACCAAAACAATACAATAATGTCAGATTAGATAGAAACTATTCTAGCTATAGCTACACGATAGCCTCAAACCATTTTAAAATGGGAAAAAAGAACTTATGAATTTATGCCTAAGTTTGTAGAGAATTATCTCTAAGCTGTATGATTTAATCATTTTTACAGCTTTTACAGTTTATAGCTTAATAGCTTGACTTTGTACTGCATTGACAGTAGGCAAAAAGCTTAATTAGTAAAGTTCCCAAATTACCAATAGCGTAGGAAGTACAAGTGAAAAACACATTTTCAAGCTGTGGAAGAACCTACCTGCTAAAACAATCATTTTGTCTCTCTGAAAATACTTTTGGTGCTGCACTGCAAGCAACTTTACAACATGTTTCTTTTGACCAAACTCTTTCAGTTGGTTGGCTTTAAGTAGAATTAGTGACTGCTGCCCTCTATATAATGGAAATTCCTGTTCCACTGCCAGGAATCCATTAAGATGGTTCAGGAAAAACAAGGACCAATCGTATCTTACAATTCCTAGTTTTATTTACTCGGTCTGTCTCAAATTAAAAAAAAAAAAAAATGAAGACAGATGAAATACCCAAATAGTCTAAATTCTGTGTAAGTTAGATATGTGAAATTTTGCTTCTCCATTTTAAAGGGCACTTTGGAATCACATTAAAAAATACTATCTAATAGTTTTTCACAGAAAATTATTAATTAGACCTTAAACTACAGTTTCAAGAGATCACAATGGATTCTAAGATAAACGCCTGTGAGTGCTTCACGAAAGCCTAGAGAAATTATAAATAGTACAGTTTTAACACTATGTGTGATATATATGCATATATGCAAGAGTTTTTTTAAGATGGCATATTCAATGTAATATATTACATAATGGTAATTGAAATATGGTTTAATAACAATAACAAAGGGCTATATTACACGACACCCTTGGTAAATGATGCAGATTTGGGAGCAAGAAGGCCCCAGACTGCCTGGGTTTGTATCTAGATTTCCTAACTCTATGATTCCTAACTCTGTGACTCATTTTGTTTTGTTTTGTATTTTCTATCTGTAAATTACTGTTGACCAACAGTACCTACTTCACAAGGTTGTTACGATTATTAAAGGAGTTAATGGATGTAAAGTGCCTACAACAGTGCCTGGTACCTAATAAAGTACGGTACCTGTTAACTGTGTTGCTGTTGTTGCTTTAAGTTTTTTTTTTCTTTTGCTGTGCTCCTTTCTTCTTTTTATAAATATATTTATCTTGTCTGGTTAATATTTTGTCTAAGAGATTAATCTTGTTTAGGTGTTGTATTAGTCCATTTTCATAGGCTGGAAAGAATGGCCTGAGACTGGGTAATTTATAAAGGAAAAGAGTTTAATTGACTCACAATTCAGCCTGGCTGGGAGGCCTCAAGAAACTTACAACCATGGCGGAAAGCAAAGAGAAAGCAAGGCACGTTCTTCACAAGGCAGTAGGAAGAAGTGCCAAGCTAAGGGGGGAGAGCCCCTTATGAAACCACCATCAGATCTCCTGAGAACTCACTTATCCTGAGAACAGCATGGGGGAAACCACTCCCTATGATTCAGTTACCTCCATCTGATCTCTCCCTTGTCATGTGGGGATTATCGGGATTATGGGGATTGCAATGCAAGATGAGATTTGGGTGGGAACATAGAGCCTAACCATATTAGGTGTACATGTGGAAATATTATAAGACATTTATTAGAAAATAGTGTAAATCCATGTGCCTGTTTTGTATAAGTACCATGCCTCTGGCTTTGTTCTTTTTGCTTAGGATTGCTTTGACTATTCAGACTCTTGATTTCATATGAATTTTAGAATAGTTTTTTCTAATTCGGTGTACATTGATGGTTTGATAGGAATAGCATTGAATCTGTAAATTACTTTGGGCAGTATGGACCTTTCAATAATACTTGTTCTTCCTATCCATGAGCATGGAATATTTTTTCCTTTGTTTTTTGTTGTCTCTGATTTCTTTCAGCAGTGGAACAGGATAGAGGACCCAGAAGAAAAGCTACACACCTGCAAACATCTGATCTTTGACAAAGTCAACAATAACAACCAAAGGGAAAAGGACTCCCTATTCAATAAGTGGTGCTGGGATAACTGGCTAGCCATATGCAGAAGATTGAAACTGAACCCCTTCCTTTCACCATATAAAAAAATCAACTTAAAATGGATTAAAGACTTCAATGTAAGCCCTAAAACTATAAAACCCTGGGATAAAACCTAGGAAATACCATTTCAGACATTGGCATTGGCAAATAATTTACAACTAAGTCCTCAAAAGCAATTGCAACAAAAGCGAAAATTGACAAGTGGAATTTAACTAACTAAAAAGAGATTCTGCACCTCAAAGGAGGCTATCACCAGAGTAAACAGAGATCTACAGCATAGGAGAAAATACTCGCAAACTATACAACTAACAAAGGTCTGATATCCAGAATCTATAAGGAACTTAAACAACTCAACAAGCAAAAACCAAACAAGTTCATTAAAAAATAGGTAAAGAGCATGAATAGACACACTTCTCAATAGAAGACATACATGTGGCCAACAAATATATTTAAAAATGCTCATGATCACTAATCATTAGAGAAATCAAATCAAAACCACTATAAGATGCCATCTCACACCAGTAAGAATCGCTGCTATTAAAAAGTAAAAAAAATAAATAAATAACAGATGCTGGTGAGGTTTCGAAAAAAAGGGAACACTTATACACTACTGGTGGAAATGTAAATTAGTTCAGCCACAGTAGAAAGCAGTGTGGAGATTTCTCAAAGAACTTAAGACAGAACTACCATTTGACTCACCAGTTTCGTTACTGGGTATATGCCCAAACAAAAATAAATCTTCCTACCAAAAATATACATGCACTCATATGTTCATTGCAGCATTATTCACAATAGCAAATACATCGTATCAACCTAGTTGTCCATCAGCAATGGATTAGATAAAGAAAATGTGGTTCATATATACTGTATTAGTCCATTTTCGCATTGCTGAAACATACCCGATAAACACACCTGAGACTGGGTAATTTAAGAAGAAAAAAAGGTTTAATAGACTTACAGTTCCACATGACTGGGGAGACCTCACAATCATGGCAGAAGGTGAAAGGCATATCTTATGTGGTGGCTGGCAAGAGAAAGTGATAACCAAGTGAAAGGGGTTTCCCTTTGAAAACCATCAGATCTGTGAGACTTATTTACCACCATGAGAACAGTATGGGGGAAACCGCCCCCGTGATTCAATTATGTCCCACTGGGTCCCTCCCACAGCACATGGGAATTATGGGAGCTACAACTCAAAATGAGATTGGGGTGGGGACACAGCCAAACTGTATCACACACCATGGAATACTACGCAGCCATACAAAATAATGAAATCACGTCCTTTGCAGCAACATGAATGCAGCTGGAGGCTGTTATTCTCAGAGAATTAATGCAGGAACAGAAAACCGAATATTGCATGTTCTCACTTATAAGTGAGAGCTAAATATTGTATACCCATAGACACAAAGATGGGAACAATAGACACTGGGGACCACTTTAGGTGGGACAGCGGTAGCACGGCATGGAGTGACAAGATACTTTTCAGGTACTACGCTCACTCCCTGGGTGAGGGAATTATTTGTATACCAAACCTCAGCAACATACAATTTACCCATTTAAGAAACTTGCACCTGTGCCCACTGAACCAAAAATAAAAGTTGAAAAACAAAAAAAAAGAAAAAAAGTGTGTAAGTAATTTATAGTAGCTGTCCTCACATTACATAGAATCTAGTGAGTGAAATGAGAAAAAAATAGAACTTATGCATATGTAATTAAGTTTGTAAGGATTGTAAGCCAATAACATACAAGTCAATGCATAATCACTAACTGTGAGATGTGATATGAAATGGCAATATAGAATCAATGGTAAACTGATTGTCTTCAGAGTTCACTGATCAGCCAAAGAGGCTTAATGAAAAGAAACAAAGCATGTGTCATTCTAAAAATTTTTTCATGAAATAAAGTAAATGATATTATGAAGAGTTTAACTATGAAACACATATACACAGTAACAAAAATCCTATTCAACTTTAATATGTCTGTTTAAATCTACCATGTATATGCAGATATTTCTAATGTTTATAAACATATACTTTGTATCCTGCTTTTGTACTGATTATTTGTCAAATATGTTGGGTCAGGTTTCTGCAAATCTTCCTAATTGCATTTTAATGGCTTCATAATATTTTATGAAATGGCATAATCTCTTATTGTTGGACATATAAGCTGGTTTTAATATTTTACAATTATAAATTATGATCCAATAAGATAGTTCTGTAGACTTTTCTTATTTTGAATTCTTTTCTTTGGATCAACTATTAAAAGTGAAATTATTAGGTCCAAATGTATGAATTATCTTTTTCTGAACCAATTTTTTTTCACAATTGAACTGATATTAAAGTATGTTACAATGATGAAGATAATGTTTGATCTGTGTGAAAAATTCAAGCAATATAAAAATGTATGAAATAAAACTAAATTAAATATTCTAATTTCTTATCCCTCAGTGATTAATCATTTTATATATATTCTTCCAGACTTTGTTTTAATAATTAGAAATTATACTCTATAACGTAGTCTATACACTTGATATAACGACACACTTTATTTTACTTCCTGCCTTTTAAACATCTGTTCATTAACTGTAGTCATAATTTAAACTTTTTAATGACTGTATAATATTTTCCTGTATGGTTGTGTTATACTTTGTTCATTAAAAATCCATCACTGATGGTCATTCAGGTTGTTTCCAAATTATAGCTATCATGTTCCAAGAAACAAGCATATATGTGTTTTATCAGACTTGTCAAATTATTTCCTTTTAAAAAATTCCTAGACATAAATTCACTGAATAGAAATTGCTGTGCACTCAGAATTTAAAATCTTTTTACCAAATTGTGCTACAGAAATGTTCTAATTTATATCAACAGTATTTGGAATGTCTTTATCACTAGGCCTCTGCAATAGTCCTCAGTTTGATTGGTTGGTTAAAAGCGTAATTCTTGGATTATTAATGAGGTAAAACATAGTAGCATTTGTCAAGTATGTTTTTTAACCTTCTTAGTGGTGACTTTTGTCATACAGTGTAGGATTTTTATTTCTATATTTTTATGTTAACAGATCTATCAGTCCTTCCCTTTCTAATGTCTGACCTAGATTTCTTTTTACAAATACAGACTCTCCCTACATTAAGTAGGAATGTTGCCATAGGAGGGAGAGGAAGAGAGAGTGGGTAATCAAAAGCAAAAGATAACCTCTATTTTAAGCTTATTATCATAAGCTTAAAATAGATAAAAATAGTCTCCTGAATTTTCTTAAGATTTTATGGTTTCGTACGTAAATCTAAACCTTTAATCAAACTGGAATACATTTGTGTATGTGTGTCCGTGTGTGTGTGTATGTATGCGTGTGTGCAACATGGGAGGGGGTTAACTTCATTTGTTTGAATATTTTTTACAGGTTTCCAATTATAATTTTACTATATGTGAAGTTATCGCTATAATTTCTTTTTATGTCTGTTCATCTCTGTGTTTATTTTGGCTTCTTCCTGCAATAAAAAGGGCTTATCTGATTTGTTTTATTATCTGATAGGCAGATCCTTTGCATTATACCTCTAAAAATTGCCCTATTTTCTGGAATTTATTTAAAAAATAAAATACCATATTAAATAGTTAAGGGTCACATCCTAATAGCAGAATTGTGATAACATGGAATTGTAATCATTATTTGCAAAAAAACTTACACCTTTACTGATTAGGTCTCTCCATCCAGGCACAATATAAACCCAATAATTCACGTTTGAGTTTGTTTTTGTCATTGAAATTTTCTCTCCTTTGCTCCTTCATATCTCACTTGTTTAGTTCTTTTGTTATAATCACTAAAATTACCGTAACAAACAATTTCAAGTCAATTGAACCTTTATAGGGTATCTTTATAAACAAAGAAAAATAATGAATTTAGAAAAAATAGATGGCCAGAGTAACTCTGAAGATCTAGATAGCAGCATGTGAGGGGCATCTTTAGTTCTGCACCATAAAATTGGGATGTTGCCATAGGAAGGGGAGGAAGAGAGAGTGGGTAATCAAAAGCAAAAGATAGCCTCTATTTTAAGCTTATTATCTTGATTATCAGTGTGAATCAAATGAGGCATTTTAACTTGTGATAAGTTGGTTATTTCTTGAATTAAGTAAATTTATAATTTTTAAAATATTGCTTTAATAATTTTTTTGTATTCTTTCAATCATTGGAATCTATCTTCTTGAATTTTCTAGGCATTCAATAATATTATCTGTAGGTACTGCTTGTTTTGTCTCTTCCATATAAAACTCATGTTAATACATATTTTCTTGTCTTATTACATTATAGAATATAACCTAATATACTGGTAATTTTCACACTTTTAAATTTCTAATTTTAACAGAAAAGCCTCTAATAGTTCATTATTCAACATGATTTTGTGCATGTTTTTATATCAAGTATATAGACTTTACATTATGGAGTATAATCCGTAATTATAAACACACACACATACACAAATGCTTTTTACCATATCAATAAAGATTATTTCAATCACTAGACTAGGATTGCTTGTTTATTTATTTATTTATTTATTTATTTATTTTTTTGAGACAGAGTCTTGCTCTGTCACCAGTCTGGAGTGCAGTGGCACGATCTCGGCTCACTGCAACCTCCACTTCCCGGGTTCAAGTGATTCTCCTGCCTCAGCCTCCTGAGTAGCTGGGACAACGGGTGTGCACCACCATGCCCAACTAATTTTGTACTTTTAGTAGAGACACGCTTTCACCATGTTGGCCAGGATGGTCTCAATCTCTTGACCTTGTGATCTGCCCACCTCAGCCTCCCAAAGTGCTGGGATTATAGGCATGAGAATTGAATTTTTAAATTAGAATTGTATATTAATTTTTTTGAAATGCTGTTTGGGATGTATTGAGATCTAGTTGTTTTTATTGTTTAATAAAATGAGATTATCATCAGATTGCTTTTGTTGAATTATCCATCTGCTTATGAAATAAAACCTTTTTCATGATTATTATTTCAGTAAGAGCATTAGAATTGTTCATACTTTATTGTTGCATTTGCATAGACAATTGTAAGTAAGCTTTACACATAATTTTGTTATAGCCATTTTGGTAGTTTTCAGTTTTGGAATTTAATTTCTCTTTGAATATAAACTAAGAATGTGCTTTCTAATTATTATTTTTCTCTATGCCAGGGTTTCTCAGTGTTGGCGCTTTTGATTATGGGGTTGATAATTTTTTGCTGTAGGGGCTGCCCTATGTGTGACAAAATGTTGAGCAGCATATCTAGCCTGTACCTACTAGAAGCCATTAGGAACACCTAACCCCACTTCCTGCCACCTTGCCCAGTTGTAACAATCAAAAAAGTTTTTCAGACATTGACAAATGTCCTTTGGCAAACAATCACCTCCGGTTGAAATCCACTGGTGTATGTTTTGGAAAAGTTTAATGTTTTTCAAAATTTATCTAGGGGACTATTTGAACTTGGTACCTTCTATGGAGTGGCATGGAGTTGTTAGCAAGTTCTGTGAATTCTACAACTCAAATATTAATTAGAACACTTATACCAGATTCTTATCATTTCTGCCTGAACTATTTGATTTTATTGATTAATAAATTGTAACTAAGAGTTTTAAAATGCCACAATTCAAATTTACCTTTGAACATTAAAATATTAACCCAGAGAATTATTTATAGAGGAGAGCCACAAGTCGCTATCCAAGTTTGCTTTACTTTGTAGATAATCAGGGGATAATTGTCTATATTTCAGAAGCTTTAAAACTAGAATTCATAAGTAAAATGCTGAGTGACTAAATCAAGGTTGAAAGGGGTTTATAAAGTGAAAGGAAGAATTTCGGTAAATGTGGTAGGAACATTTGTAAAGTTCTTGGTTCAAAAATTTCAAGCATCAGCTGTAGTTTAGTGCTAAAGTGAGCAGCATGGAGGTTGATGGTAATTGAAAGGAAAGAACATTTGGAAAACGTGACCCGTGTAAAGGTTTTTGTGAAAATTTTGGAAATGTAACACTATGCTAATATAAAACTAGTTATACAGTATACTTACATTATTGAGTATACCACTGATATATATTATTATTTATAATTAAAACAAATTTTAACTGTTACAGTACAAAGAATCACTTAACTATTTGCATAAAAAAGTAAGTGTGATATATTTAACAGAAGCACCATGCAGATAAGTATTAATGCCTAGGAACTTCATCTGGCCCTGTCTGCTAGACACAGGGTTGAATTTGGGGGATGAGAGTCCTTTGCAGGGGCTGGCACATCCACCCAAGAGATAGAACAGAAACAATGGTAAAAGGCAATGTCAGACTAATAGGCAAATCTAGCCGTAAGATTCATTTTGAAATAGACACAAGCTTGCTGTCTAAAGCCAGTAACAGTATCAGTTACTCTGCTAGGGTTTAGGGACCAAGCACATGTACTGATATGGCAAAATATAAAGCAGGAGCTTCTGCATAGGTATTAATAAATAGGCAAAGATCAAATCATCAGAATAAAGATTCAAGTGAGAATAAGGTAAAAGCTGTTATTAGAACATAGCTATGGGTCATTGCAGGGGTGACTTATGTTTAGTCTCACAGTTAGCTAGAGCTCCAAGTATCCCACTAGGATGTAGGGAAATGTTGAGTCTGCAGGTGTTTTTCAAGGAATTCCAGCTGTGTGGCATGCAGGGCTTCAGCCTTGAGAATTTTACTTGATGGTGAATTCACTGTAAGCTTACTTGGGATGTCAAAAAATGTAATGCAATTTTTATTTTTATATAGCAATATAACATCAGAATCAAAGAGGGTGGTCTAAAAGTGGTGTATTGTGCTTAGTTCTGGATATGAAATTTTATGAGACATAGTGACATACAGTTTCAGGACAAATTTAATAGCCTGAGGTGCCAGGTTTGTAATGTAAAGGAGTGAAGTGGACCCAGAATTAAAAAGAGAAAAAGACAGAGAAAGAAAAACAAAGAAAGAACCGCAAGATACTAAATGACAACTGCTGCTTGGCCTTCCTTAGTGTGGAAAAGGCAGTAAGAACTGGAGAAGTGTGTGGTGGACTGGGTACTGCCCTAGTTATGGGGCAACTACTCCAATAAACATGGGGACTTCGTTCTTGGGACCCTTAAATACTTAGCAAAATGTGGTAAACATGTATTCTTGTTTAGTATCTTGTGACTTTTAATCTTGCCAAGTGATTTTTTTTTAAACTCTTGTGGGCCAAGAGAAATATTTTGCAAGCATGGACCACCAATCTGGAAATATTTCTCAGAGTAGCAGGTAGAAAATGCAAGTCATGACTTTCCCCTCAAGAAGAAATACCACAAGAATGTTTAGCTCAGAGACAGAATGAATGAAGACATGCCTCTCTAGGACATTGAATTCAGTTTTCCAGACTTTAAAGTTTTATAGCTTTAAGTTGATTGATAACAGCACTATTCCTGGAATGTAAATAATTGGACTATTTTGGATATGTACTCCTTATCACTATTTTTTATTTAATTCCAATGTACAAAGGACATTTGCTACTTCCAAACATATTTCTTATATTGGTATCATTTTTAAAAAATATGTATTATCACTTTTGCTTCGATTTTCTTTGACCATTTAATCATGAGTTTGCAATTTGGTTCATATTTCAATGACAGCTCACAAATGGGAAGCATCATGAGCCTGTGGTAGAAATTACAGGATTTGAAAGCTGATAGAGGTTAAAATTATGGGTCCTCCACTTAGTACTTGAGTAAATTGAAAATTTGTATGTCCCTTAGATTTCCTGTCTAGAAAAAATATTTTCTGAAATGTTTCTTCTGAATCTATGCTGAATTTTGCATCTATAAAACTATGCACATGTCTACTATGAAGGGTTAAAATACATAAGTTAATTGATGTAAAATGGCTAGCCCATTTTTGCCTTAGAGTTTGCAGCATATATTTACCAGTAATCCAAATTCAGCTTCAAATAAAACTATATTGCTTCATGGGTAATGTAAGTACCTTATAACAGGATCTTCCCAATTCTTTCATCCCATCCTTTATAATCTTGCTGTCATTAATTTTACTTATCCATAAGCTATAATGGTCAAGTACATTGTATTATTTTGGACAATATGTCATCTGTTAAATCAATTAAGAATGAGAAAAATGAAAGATTTTGTACTACCTTCACTTACTCCTTCTCTAATGCTCTTTCTTTATATAGCTTTGAGTTTCTCTAATACTCCCTTTATGTAGCTTATAAAGCTTTCTCTAATGCTTCCTTTATACAGCTTTGAGTTTCTTGAATGCTCTTCTTTTATATAGCTTTGTGTTTCTATATAATTTCTTTCTCCCTGAAGTAGTTCTCTTAACATTTCTTGCACAGCAGATCTACCACTGATAAATGCCATCCATTTTTGTTTGTCTGAGAGACTCTTTATTTCTCTTTTACTTTTGAAGGGTAATTTTTCTGGATACAGTACTTTACGTTGATGGTGTTTTTAAAAAATACTTTAAATATTTCTCTCCATGTTCTTTTTCTTTGGATGCTTTCTGAGGTTTCTGAATATAATTGTAATTCTAATCCCTATTCCAAAGTAGGTAAGATAGTATTTTTCCCCTCTAGCTTCTTTAAGATTTTCTCTTTGTCTTTGATTTTCTATAGTTGGAATATGATGTACCTAGGTATAGAATTTTTGAAATTTGTTTGGCTTGATGTTTTCTTAGCTTTCTAGATCTATGGCTTGGTGTCATTAATTTTGGAAAATTCTCAGCCATGACTACATGAAATTTTTTTTACTCTTTTCTCTGGCATTTCCATTATACATATGTTATACCTTTTGTATTTATCTCAGTAATTGGAAATTCTATTCTATCTTTTTCATTATTTTTTTCTCTTTGCATTTCAGTTTTAGAGGTTTCTATTGACATATATTGAAGGTTACTGATTTGCTCTACAACTGTGTCCAGTCTATTGATGAACCAATCAAAGGGACTCTTCATTTCTAGCATTTTCTTTTGATCCTTTCTTAGAATTGTTATCTTTTTGTTTATGGTACCCATTATCTTGTATCTTGCTTACTTTTCCATTAGAGCTATTAGCATATTAATCATAGGTATTTTAAATTCCCAATGTGATCATTCTAAAACCTTTGCTATATCTGGTTGTCTTTCTGATGATTGCTTTGCCTAATCAAAGTGTAATTTTTGCCTTTTAGCATGCCTTGTAATTTTTCATTTAAAGCATGACATGATTACATGCCAAAAGGAACTGATATAGAAAGGTCTTCAGTGTGAAGTTTTATGTTTTTCTGTCTGAGGGTTAGGCCGTGTTCAGCTTTGCTATAGCTTTGGTGTCAGAAACTAACATTTTCTTTAACGTCCATGATTTTGCCTCCCCTGTGATTCTTAGGTTTTCCTAGAGACTACTTAAATACGGTCTGGAGCTTGTAGTTCTTTTAGCTACATTCCTGTTATATAGTCGTGTTATTTATGTGTTGGTAAGGTAGGTGGGGAGATGTTCTACAAGCCTGTGATAAGGTCTCAGTCTTTTAGTGAGCCTGAGTTGGGCATTTCCCTTCTCTCTGGTTGATTAGGGTCTGGCAAAGCCCCAGTTATTCTCTGATGAAATGGTTTCCTTGGGGCCAGGCCTTTTTAAAAGTTGACACATAATAGCTATAATAGTTGTATATATTTATGAGGTACATGTGATATTTTGACACATGCATACAATGTGCAACTATCAAATAAGGGTAACTGGGATATCCATCATCTCAAATGTTTATCATTTCTTTGTGTTGGGAACATTCTAAATCTTCTTTTCTAGCTATTTTGACATATACAATACATTATTGTTAACTATAGTTTTCCTATTGCGCTATTGAAGATTAGAACATATTTCTTCTAGCTAACTGTATTTTTGTACCCATTAATCTTCATACTCCTTTACCCCCTACACTAGTGTCTGATAACCACCACTCTACTCTTTACTTTCACGAGATCAATTTTTTTAGTTCCTACATATGAAGGAGAAAACATGATGTTTATCTTTCTGTGCCTGGCTTATTTCACTTAATATAATGTCCTCCAGTTCAATCCACGTGGCAGAAAATGACATGATTTTGTTTTTATAGCTTTTAGATGAGAACAGAGAGCTTGGAGTATGTTCCAAAATAGTTGCTCTTCCCTTCACCCTGCTGAAAACAAGAGGTAATTTTTCTTAAATCTTTAAAGTTAGAACCTGATTGGGGATCTGGAGGTAAAACTCATAAAAATGTAAAGGTCTTTCTAAGACTTTGACACCTCAGAGTTTTTAACTCTCAAGTTAGTTTACGTTCTACCTCCAGCAATTCATCATTTCTAGTTTAAAATGTTACTCCTGATATTGATGCCAGTTGCAGGGTTCTGTTCCTGGGCTTCCACTTCAGGTAAGCTGTTACTCTCTGAATCTACTTCTCCATCTTTCCAGTTTTCAAGGGATAGTTTGACTTGTGACCTCAGTTGTCTGATTGAGCTAAGAATTGTTGATTTTCAGTTTGTTCAACCTCTTTCATATCTGGGTGATAATGATGACTTCCAAGTGCTTTATATGTTGGACTAGAAATCAGAAGTCAAATGACCCATATTAACAATAAGTATTGTGTCTTTCTATACATATACATATACATATACATATACATGTATAAGATTATTATTGCTATTTGTTACTTTAGCCTGTTGTTACTTTAAAGAAAATTCTTGGGATCCGTTCCAACATGGCTGAATAGGAACAGCCCCAGTCTGTAGCTCCCAGCATGATCGATGCAGAAGATGGGTGATTTCTGCATTTCCAACTGAGGTACTTGGTTCATCTCATTGGGACTGTGGGACAGTGGGTGCAGCCCTCAGAGGGAGAGCTGAAACAGGGCAGGGCATCCCCTCACCTGGGAAGTGCAAGGGGTCAGGGGATTTCCCTTTCCTAGCCATGGGAATCTGTCACAGACTGTACCTGGAAAAACAGGACACTTCTGCCCAAATACTGCACTTTTCCCAAGGTATTAGCAACCGGCAGACAAGGAGATCCTCTCCCATGCCTGTCTCAGCAGATCCCATGCCCACAGAGCCTTGCTCACTGCTAGTGTAGCAGTCTGAGATCAAACTGCAAGGTGGCAGTTTGGCTGGGGGAGGAGCGACCGCCATTGCTGAGGCTTAAGTAGGTAAACAAAGCAGCCAGGAAGCTCGAACAGGGCAGAGCCCACCACAGCTCAGCAAGGCCTACTACTTCTATAGACTCCACCTCTGTGGGCAGGGCATAGCTGAACAAAAGGCAGCAGACAACTTCTGCAGACATAAACGTCCTTTTCTGACAGCTCTGAAGAGAGGAGTGGTTCTCCAAGCATGGCATCTGAGCTCTGAGAATGAACAGACCACCCCTTCAAGTGGGTCCTGGACCCCCATGTAGCCTAACTGGCAGACATCTCCCAGTAGGGGCCTACAGACACCTCATATAGGCAAGTGCCCCTCTGGGACAAAGCTTCAAGAGGAAGGATGAGGCAGCAATATTTGCTGTTATGCAGCCTCTGCTGGTGATACCTAGGCAAACAGGGTCTGGAGTGAACCTCCAGCAAACTCCAACAGACCTGCAGCTGAAGGATGTGACTGTTAGAAGGAAAACTAACAAACAGAAAGGATTAACTTCAACATCAACATCAACAAAAAGGACATCTATACCAAAACCCCATCTACAGGTCACCAACATCAAAGACAAAAGGTAGATAAAACCACAAAGATGGGGAGAAACCAGAGCAAAAAGGCTGAAAATTCTAAAAACCAGAGTGCCTCTTCTCCTACAAAGGATCACACTCCTCGCCAGCAATGGAACAAAGCTGCACAGAGAATGATGAGTTGACTGAAGTAGGCTTCAGAAGGTTGGTAATAACAAACTTCTCTGAGCTAAAGGAGCATGTTCTAACCCATCACAAGGAAGCTAAAAACCTTGAAAAAATGTTAAGACAAATGGCTAACTAGAATAAACAGTATAGAGAAGACCTTAAATGACTTGATGGAGCTGAAAACCATGGCATGAGAACTTCGTGACGCATGCACAAGCTTCAATAGCCAATTCGATTAAGTGGAAGAAAGGGTATCAGTGATTGAAGATGAAGTTAATGAAATAAAGCGAGAAGACAAGTTTAGAGTAAAAAGAGTAAAAAGAAATAAAAAAATCCTCCAAGAAATATGAACCTATGTGAAAAGACCAAATCTACGTCTGATTGGTGTACCTGAAAGTGACGGGGAGAATGGAACCAAGTTGGAAAACACTCTTCAGGATATTATCCAGGAGAACTTCCCCAACCTAGCAATGCAGGCCAACATTCAAATTCAGGAAATACAGAGAACACCACAAAGATACTCCTCAAGTAGAGCAACCCAAAGACACATAATTGTCAGATTCACCAAAGTTGAAATGAAGGAAAAAATGTTACGGGCAGCCAGAGAGAAAGGTCGGGTTACCCACAAAGGGAAGCCCATCAAACTAACAGTGGATCTCTTGGCAGAAACGCTACAAGCCAAAGAGAGTGGGGGTCAATATTCAACATTCTTAAAGAAAAGAATTTTCAACCTAGAATTTCATATCCAGCCAAACTAAGCTTCATAAGTGAAGGAGAAATAAAATACTTTACAGACAAGCAAATGCTAAGAGATTTTGTCACCACCAGGCCTACCTTGGTAGCTCCTGAAGGAAGCACTAAACATGGAAAGGAACAACCAGTACCAGACACTGCAAAAACATGCCAAATTGTAAAGACCATCAATGGTAAGAAGAAACTGCATCAATTAATGGGCAAAATAACCAGCTAGCATCATAATGACAGGATTAAATTCACACATAACAATATTAACCTTAAATGTAAATGGGCTAAATGCCCCAATTAAAAGATATAGACTGGCAAATTGGATAAAGAGTCAAGACCTATCAGTGTGCTGTATTCAGAAGACCCATCTCATGTGTAGAGACACATATAGGCTCAAAAATAAAGGGATGGAGGAAGATCTACCAAGCAAATGGAAAACAAACAAACAAACAAAAAACAGGGGTTGCAATCCTAGTCTCTGATAAAACAGACTTTAAACCAACAAAAATCAAAAGAGACAAAGAAGGCCATTACATAATGGTAAAGGGATCAATTCAACAAGAAGAGCTATCTATCCTAAATATATATGCACCCAAACAGGAGCACCCAGATTCATAAAGCAAGTCATTAGACACCTAAAACGAGACTTAGACTCCCACACAATAATACTTGGAGATTTTAACACCCCACTGTCAATATTAGACAGATCAATGAAACAGAAGTTTAACAAGGATATCCAGGACTTCAACTCAGCTCTGCACCAAGCAGAGCTAATAGACATCTATAGAACTCTCCACCCCAAATCAACAGAATATACATTCTTTTCAGTATCACATCATACTTATTCTAAAATTGACCACATAATTGGAAGTAAAGCACTTCTCAGCAAATGTAAAAGAACAGAAATCACAACACTCTCTCAGATCACAGTGCAATCAAATTAGAACTCAGGACTAAGAAACTCACTCAAAACTTCACAACTACATGGAAATTGAACAACCTGCTCCTGAATGACTACCGGGTAAATAATGAAATGAAGGCAGAAATAAAGATGTTCTTTGAAATCAGTGAGAACAAAGACACAATGTACCAGAATCTCTGGGACACATTTAAAGCAGTGTGTAGAGCAAGATTTACAGCACTAAATTCCCAAAGAGAAAGCAGGAAAGATCTAAAATTGATACCTTAACATCACAATTAAAAGAGCTAGAGAAGCAAGAGCAAACAAACTTTAAAGCTAGCAGAAGGCAAGAAATAACCAAGATCAGAGCAGAAGTGAAGGAGATAGAGACACAAAAAAACCCTTCAAAAAATCAATGAATCCAGGACCTGATCAACAAAATTGATAGAGAGCTAGCAAGACTAATAAAGAAGAAAAGAGAGAAGAATCAAATAGACACAATAAAAAATGATAAAAGGGATATCACCACCAATCCCACAGAAATACAAACTACCATGAGAGAATACTATAAACATTTCTATGCAAATGAACTAGAAAATAAAGAAGAAATGGATAAATTCCTGGACACATACACCCTCCCAAGACTAAACCAGGAAGAAGTTGAATCTCTGAATAGACCAATAACAAGCCCTGAAATTGAGGCAATAATTAATAGCCTACCAACCAAAAAAAGTCCAGGACCAGATGTATTCACAGCCAAATTCTACCATAGGTACAAAGAGGAGCTGGTACCATTCCTTCTGAAACTATTCCAATCAATAGAAAAAGAGGGGATCCTCTGTAACTCATTTTATGAGGACAGCATCATCCTGATACCAGAGCCTGGCAGAGATACAACAAAAAAAGAGAATTTTAGGCCAGTATCCCTGATGAACACTGATGCGAAAATCCTCAATAAAATACTGGCAAACTGAATCCAGCAGCACATCAAAAAGCTTATCCACCACGATCAAGTTGGCTTCATCCCTGGGATGCAAGCCTGGTTCAACATATGCAAATCAATAAACGTAATCCATCACATATAGAGAACCAATGACAAAAACCACCTGATTATCTCAATAGATGCAGAAAAGGCCTTCGACAAAATTCAACAGCCTTCATGCTAAAAACTCTCAATAAACTAGGTATTGATGGAACATATCTCAAAATAATAAAAGCTATTTATGACAAACCCACAGCCTATATCATACTGAATGGGCAAAAACTGGAAGCATTCCCTTTGAAAACCAGCACAAGACAAGGATGCCCTCTCTCACCACTTCTATTCAACATAGTGTTGGAAATTGTGGCCAGGGCAATCAGGCAAGAGAAAGAAATAAAGCGTATTCAATTAGGAAAAGAGGAAGTCTAATTGTCCCTGTTTGCAGATGACATGATTGTATATTTAGAAAACCCTGTCATCTCAGCCCAATCAATATCTCCTTGAGCTGATAAGCAACTTCAGCAAAGTCTCAGGATACAAAATCAATGTGCAAAAGTCACAAGCATTCCTGTATATTAATAACAGACAAACAGAGAGGCAAACCATGAGTGAACTTCCATTCACAATTGCTACAAAGAGAATAAAATACCTAGGAATCCAACTTACAGGGGATGTGGAGGACCTCTTCAAGGAGAACTGCAAACCACTGCTCAATGAAACAAAAGAGGACACAAACAAATGGAAGAACATTCCATGCTCATGGATAGTAAGAATCAATATAGTGAAAATGCCATCCCCATCAAGCTACCAATGACTTTCTTCACAGAACTGGGAAAAACTTCTTTAAAGTTCATATGGAACCAAAAAAGAACCGCACTGTCAAGACAATCCTAAGCAAAAAGAAGAAAGCTGGAGGCATCAAGCTACCTGACTTCAAACTGTACTACAAGGCTACAGTAACCAAAGCAGCATGGTACTGGTACCAAAACAGAGATATAGACCAATGGAACAGAACAGAGGCCTCAGAAATAACACCACACATCTACAACCATCTGATCTTTGAAAAACCTGACAAAAAAAGAAATAGGGAAAGGATACCCTATTTAATAAATGGTACTGAGAAAACTGGCTAGCCATCTGTAGAAAGCTGAATCTGGATCCCTTCCTTACACCTTACACAAAAATTAATTCAAGATAAATTAAAGACTTACATGTTAGACCTAAAACCATAAAAACCCTAGAAGAAAACCTAGGCAATACTATTCAGGACATAGGCATGGGCAAGGACATCATGACTAAAACACCAAAAGCAATGGCAACAAAAGCCAAAATAGACAAATGGGATCTAATTAAACTAAAGAGCTTCTGCACGACAAAAGAAACTACCATCAGAGTGAAGAGTGAACAGGCAACCTACAGAACAGGAGAAAATTTTTGCAATCTACCCATCTGACAAAGGGCTAATATCCAGTATCTATAAAGAACTTAAACAAATTTACAAGAAAAAAAAACCATCAAAAAGTGGGCAAAGGATATGAACAGATATTTCTCAAAAGAAGACATGTATGCAGCCAACAGACAGTTGAAAAAATGCTCACTATCACTGGTCATTAGAGAAATGCAAATCAAAACCACAATGAGATACCATCTCATGCCAGTTAGAATGGTGATCATTAAAAAGTCAGGAAACAACAGATGCTGGAGAGGATGTGGAGAAATAGGAACACTTTTACACTGTTGGTGGGAGTGTAAATTAGTTCAACCATGGTGGAAGACAGTGTGGCGATTCCTCAAGGATCTAGAACAAGAAATACCATTTGACCCAGCGATCCCATTACTGGGTATATACCGAAAGGATTATAAATCATGCTAATATAAAGACACCTGCACACATATGTTTATTGTGGCACTATTCACAATAGCAAAAACTTGGAACAACCCAAATGTCCATCAATGATAGACTGGATTAAGAAAATGTGGCACTTATACACCGTGGAACACTATGCACCCATAAAAAAGGATGAGTTCATGTCCTTTGTAGGGACATGGATGAAGCTGGAAACCATCATTCTGAGAAAACTATCACAAGGACAAAAAACCAAACACCATATGTTCTCACTCATAGGTGGGAATTGAACGATGGGAACACTTGGACACAGGGAGGGGAACATCACACACTGGGCCTGTCATGGGGTGGGGGGCTGGGGGAGGGATAGCATTAGGAGATATACCTAATGTAAATGACAAGTTAATGGGTGCAGCAAACCAACATGGCACGTGTATGCATATGTAACAAATCTGCACGTTGTGCATATGTACCCTAGAACTTAAAGTATAATAATAATAAAAAAAATTATTGACTTTGGTTTAGCTTTGTAAACAGAAATTTTAGATATGCTTTACAAGTCAAAATTAGATACATTTATTTGCCTTCCAGGTATTCAAGTGTACATGTTGCTATTAAAATAATGAAATGAAAATGCCTGTGCAGGTTGCATGGGATTTCTTGATTTTCACTCTGTAGGAAAATATCTCATTGTTTGAACAATATCATTAGCTCAACTAGTGCGTGCATAAACAATGTGTAGTCAGAGGCAGAAACACAGACTAAAAAAGCTACAGTCCTTTGATGAAAAACTCCCTTGCCAAATATGAAGATTTTTGTAGTCCAAACACAAGTTTACATTCAGACACATGTCCCCTCTCATACAATTAGAGAAGTACAATAAAATAATTTATACTTTGCTTACATTTTCCATTTATTTTTCATGAGTTAATCTTAACTCTCTATAACTTGTGACATATTTCTACCTGTCATCTTAGAATTGTGTCTTCCAATTCTTAGGTATAATCCAGTCTACATACTCAGTTCAGAGTAAAAGAAAAAATAAATCCTTAAATCTCATTTGGTGAAAAGTAGCAGGTGCAGCATTCCTCACTAAATCCATTCTTCTGCTAAGGAATTGAAGATTCTGTCTCAGATCTTATGATACTTCACTGCCGCTTCATCAATAAACATTGACATATGTGTTCTGGCAAAACCAGATCACAGTGTGTTCATTCAATATCGCTATCATATGCCAAAGAATTATGCCTGGATTGATAGCTCTACTAAGATGATACACTAATTTTCTTCTCCATTAAAACACTCTTCTGATTTTGTAAGCATCTATTACATTTGATAGAAGCCTGACACATTTATGCATTTCATTTGACCTCCTTTCATTCATTGGAATGGTTTGAAATTGTTTTCTAGATAATCTATTTTGGTATCCTTCATACTGGTAAGGAGAAAGTATGTCCTCTTTTTAAATTCCACACACACCCTAAGAAAAATTGTTCTTATTTTGAGGCTGTCAGTTCTGCTTAAAGAATATGGTAGAGAAACAGGCTGTGCTAATCCAATGTACCTTTCTGGTGGAAAGTCTCCTGAGGCATCTGTTCTAAGACCGAGGAAACATTTGAAGGCCTTAAATCTGATCCCTCAGACAGCTGTACTAATAATTTAAGTAACAGGGTTATAGAAAGAGATGGAGGAAATAAAAATCTATAAAATGTTCAGTTGACATTTGAAAATAAATTTTATATATTCCATATATAGCCTCATAGCAGCATAATACATAAATTGTGACAAGGTTCCCAGACTCAACAGGAATAGATATAAGCATTGGAAAGCTAATTTCCAAATTTATAAGGGAGCATAAATTATAAATGAAGATTAATTCGTACGTTGATGTACATGTATGTATATACTGGTGTGGAAAATAGGTAATTACCCATGTATATGTTATACACACATACTAAATGTAAACTATTTTATGTATCTGGATTAATAAATGGCCTTGAAAAATAAATATTATATATTCAAAACAAAACAAAAAAACAGGCCAGGTACGGTGGCTCACACCCGTAATCCCACCACTTTGGGAGGTTAAGGTGGGGGAATCAATTGAAGCCAGGAGTTCAAGACCCGGGAAAATAGTCTGGGAAACATAGCAAGACCCTGTCTGTACAAAAAAAAAAAAAAAAAAAAATAGCCGGGTGTCGTGGAATATGCCTGTAGTCTCAGCTACTTGGGAGGTTGAGATGGGAGGATGCATGATCCCAGGAAGTTGAGGCTGCAGTGAGCTCTGATTGCACCATTGCACTACAGCCTGGGCAATAGAGCAAGACCTTGTTTCTATAAAAACAAACAAACAAACAAACAAACAAATAATTCAGTACAGTGCATAAATAAGACTGAAAGCTGATTAAGTTTGCAAAATATAAAAACATCTTAATAGAAAATAAATAATGCAGTTAATTATATAGCAGCCTATACAAATTTGCCTTTTTAGGATCATATAATTGATATAGCAATCAATTACTTCTTTTTTATCTATCCATATAAATGCATTGTGCCATCACAATAGACCATATGGAATGAGATAGTTATTATTTTTGGAGCAAAGAAAATAATAAATTACAGAAAGGATATAGGAACTAGTAGTAGATAGAGAAGAAAAAAAAAACATACAATTCATGATAAGAGGAAGGATTCTGAGGTTCCTTTGGAATTTAGTCAATGGACCTCTCCACTTTTTGTTGAAATGGATGATCCATTATTTTTCTACTGGTTTCTTTCAGTTGAGTAATTATTTACACCCGATCATTGCCAGTTAACTCCCGTGACATGTCAAGAAAGGACTTAAAGACCTGGAAGAGACAATATGTGATTTTCACATGGCCAAGCTTAGGGTTCTGGAGCATTTGCATAGAGCAGAAGGAATTGGTACTCAGGAGGCCACAACTGACACGATTGTATTATTATCAAAATTACACCCTGAATGGTGGTTTCCAGGGCTCAGGCATGGGGAAAGTGGTGGATGTTGGTTAAAGAGTATACAACTTTTAATTACGAGATGAATAACTTATGGGCATCTAATGTACAGCATGGTGACTCTAGTTAACAAGACTGTATTGTTTACTTGAAATTTGCTGAGAGTAGATGTTAAGTGTCCTTACTACGCACACATACACACAGAGAAAGTACTTGTGTGGTGATAAACATGTCGAGTAATTTGATTGTGGTGATCATTATACAATATCAAATCATCATATTGAACACCTTGAATATACACCATTTTTGTCTGTAAATTATAGATCAGTAAAGCTAAAATAAAAAAGATGTTTCTAAGAATGCTTATATATAAACAATTAGCATTGTGAACAACATCAACTAGCCAAAGATACATATTTTCCTTTTTTTCAATTTGGAATTCTTATTTTAAGATAAAGCTGTAATTCCAGTGAGTTATTAATAATTCAGGATGACGCCTGTTTTAACAGAAAAAAAGGTCTCCAAGTACCAGAATCAAGATGATATTTAATTTAATAACAAAAACGAGTTTCCACAAAAGAGTTACATTTAAAATAGCAGATATTATAGGCATTCCATAATGCCAAAATACCAGCAAAAGGATCCTTTGCAGCTTGTAGCCAACAATCTTATCCACTTTTTGAAGTAGATATTTTATTTGCAAACATATCTCTCAGAATATTGTCAAACATCAATGCAAATAAGAAAAATAAAATTAGTATTAATTGAATGCCTACATTATCTCGTTAATCCAAATAACAACTCTACGTGGTTAGTATTATTACTATTTCATTTACTGCAGTGGCACCTACAGAAGTGACAGAAATGGCATCTATTGTAGCAGATTCTAAAGCCTGCGCCACACGGTTGCAAGTTTTATTTTCATTGCCGCAGTTGAGAAATACTACACAAGAGATAGAAGATTTTAGGACATGTACTTTTTTTTCTATACAAATACCAAAAAATAAAAATAAAAAGAAGAGGAAACACACAAAGAAGTTTTTAAAATAATCTTTTTATTGTTTTAGGGAGTACATATCAACCCAATATGTCCAATAAATTCTTTTAAATAGGCTGTTCTATAGTCACAGACATAGGTCACTTTATCAGACAATTACCTGACTGTCCAACAAAACCACCTTCTTAAACATTCCAATATGTTGTTAAGAAAAAGATATGAAGTGTGATGTAAAGTATTAAAATACTTAAAAGCATGCCTGCACTTCTTTGGTGAATGGATGTGCCATTAATGAAGGTATATAAACTTCAGAAAATAAGAGCAGAGTGTGTGAGGAGAGAGATTTACTTCAAGTGAAATTCTCTGCCCTCAAAGGGTTAAATGTTAACAAAGTTAAAAAGCAGAAATCAGGCTCCTATTAGTCTTGAACACTAATCTTGTTGACGGCTGAAGTGTTTCCTTATTTTATCCATATTTATTATATTGAAGGTGGGTTATATGGTGGTGACTAATGACCAAACATCTGGACCTAGTGACCCTTAAAATCCTCCAGCCATTGCTGTTCACAATTAAGTACCACATGAACTAAAATGATATTTTGGCTTGACCAGGACAAATTAGTGTGGCAAAAGCTAAAGAAAGAGCCTTGTCTTTAGTTTTACAGAAATCATAGCCTCTAAACATTTTAAAATAAAAAGCTATTTCTTTTTATGACTGGAAGGTATCATTGTCATCATGGAGCTAAGAAAAGTAAAATGAATATTTTCAGAAGAAAATGAGTATTCTGGTGGATTGCTCATTGAGGATACTGAGAACATTTGTTACAGAAGTTTTACCTCCCAGAATTTTGATTGAGCTGTGGAAAATGAGATTATTTCAGGTTAAATAATTGGCAAACCTCATTTCCAGAGTAATTAATTCTATCCGCAGACAGATAACTGAAGGAAAGACAAGGCAAATGTCATCATCACCATGAGAATTATTTGTTAAAGATGAATGAGTTTGTCTTCTTGAAGGTAGAAAGGCAGCAGAGGCAACATAAAATAATAACAATGGTCAACAAAAATAAATATAGAATTTTCCATCAGAATCACAAAAGAGAAAATAAATTACACAAGAATCTCTGCAGCTGTACAAGTACCTAAGGGAAAGCCCGCAAAGAAAGCTATGTTTGAGCTCTACATAATTTGTCTATCTTTCTCTCCTTTGGCTAAGAGAGCATGTGGAATGATGCTGGAAAGATTGGCAATGGTGTGGAACTCAGCTTCTCTGAATGAATCCATGGGAAATGAAACCTTAATGATTTAACTTTGATATTAAATTCAAATGTTATCTCCTATTGGATTACGAAAAACTTCTAATTTGATGGAATAAAGCCTTTAATTTTAAAAGATCAGAGACCAATCCGCCAATCATGTTAATATGCAGCATCTACTGACGAACCCATGGCTCTGATCTAACATGAAATTACAAAGTTACACATAGAACACAAGCCAGCAATAATCACCCTTAAACTTCATAATGTTCTGATGTGAACACAAGCAGGTCTCAGATAAGGAAGTAAGATAATTATAGGAAATTTATATAAACTATATCCAGGGGATAATATCCAGATATAACTGCCCACGTTAATTATCAGAAAGATGAAAATAATAACCCCCTGAGCCCCATAAAAAATGCTACTCCAATTTTAAGAACATATAATATAGTATTGGAAAAAAAGTCTTATAGGATTTATGCAAAATATTTTTAAAAATTATATGAAAAATACTTGCACATCTCGAAGAAGTACAAAAAACATGAAAACATGAAGTCAATGAAACAAACAAAAAGTAAGACAGGTAAACAAACAAAAAGTAAGTCTAATTTATACTTTTTTTTGTTTCATTATCTCATGAAACAAAAGAGTGATATAAATTAGAGACTGTGGAAAAAAATAAACAAATGAGCACCAAAACTATATCATTATAGAATAAACAAATAAGTGGCTGGCTATTAGGAAAAAAATAAAATATCGTAAAAACTAAAAACTACAGAAAAGACAATTTCTTTAAAGCAGTCATGGAAAAAATGGTATATATTAGGTATATAACTCAACATGGAAACACTCAACTCATGGAAAACTAATGTTCTTGAATTAGAGAAATGAATTAATTATTATGCAGCAAATAATAAAGTATATTAAACAAGAATTGCAGATTCTCATGAGTGTAACTATAAAAAAATCTGTAGAAGCAGGAGGCTAACTTAAGAAATCTTATATCTCGAGAAAAAGCAAGTAGATAAAAGGATGTAGATGTACATAGTTATTAGTAACGCTAATCCAAATATATAAAATGAATAAATACATCACTATAGTAACACTCCCTCTCAAGGTATTTTGAACAAGTTTTAAAAATAGTATTTTTAGATAACATAGTCCAAAATGTAGTATAGAACAAATAATACCAATGAAATAAAAAAATTATCCAGTTACTATATATACGTATATACACATACACATGCACAATGCACATATATATGCTTGTATATGCTTATGTATGCAAATATATTTAATCCTCAAAATGAAAAATATCTTAGATGAAGCCCCTATGTATCTCATATATATATATATGATATATACAATACATGGGATAGAGCCAAACTTGAGCTTACATACAACTTCATAGCATTATACTTTCATGCAACTTAAACTGATACAGAATAAATGTGAAAAATTAAACATCTAATAAAAGAAAATAGAAATAGACCAAGAAAAAATCTAAAGAAAGAAGATTGATAGGTACAAATAGAGTTAAAGGCATGAATAGGTGAACCAAATATAAAAACATAACATTGATAAATAATGCAGAGCCAAATTTTAGATAAAATATTTTACAATACATAAATTACATGCGAAAACAGAATTACACAATTATAAAGACAAAAAGCTAGAGGGTACAGACACAAAAGTAATCAAATAATTTTTAGTGTGTTTTTGCAGAAGTATAGGAAAATAATTACAAAGCCCTAGAAGAAATGGAAGTTAACAATGAAAACCAAAATAACTAAATAACCAACAAACTCAAATAACAAAAAATTTGACTCAACAAGAGAGACTAACATGGAACAAAACATTGATTTAATATCCTTCTCAAAGTGCCAGGCTGAGATGATTTCCCAGTAACTTTTCTTTTTCAGTCTTTGAAGAAACAGACAGTGCTGATATTATTTCATGTGTTCTATAACATGGAACTAAGTAGGTCAGCATAACTCTAACCACAAATCCATACACCAAGTACATTTAAAAATAATTTAAAGAAAATTTATGGATGATAATGTCTTCTATGATTTCTTATGTTATCTAATATTGGTTTTCAAATAATAAAATGACTTCTAAAGTATCCCTCAAAGTCATCTATCCTAGCTCTTGACTTTAAGGTACAGCAATAATTCAGAAACTCTGTTTTTCACGACCCCTGCCATTTCTTTCCAACACAAGCTAACTTGAATTTGTATACCATCAAAAGAAAAATGAGTTCCAAATGTATATATACTCCCTTCTTCCAGCAGTTTGCATTTGGAAATGATATACACATATGTATCATCTTATATGAATATGTGAACTGATGATTATTGTATCAAATTCAAATGTCATTAAGTCAAATCAACAAATGTATGTTCAATATTCATTCATCCCTATCTGAGTAGTTTACAATCCATAAGAAACTACTTAGAGAATGTTCAAAAACAATGGATTTTCAGAGCGATTATTTTTACAGCTATAAGTAACATAAATTGAGATAAGAAGAATATCAAATTGTAAACACAGGTCAATATCTTCATTAAGAGGAAATGTTGAACTTTCAAAATTTTAAAAAACATGTCCTTATGTAACTATTTGATCAGGCAGTGTATTACACATGCAGAACTACACTGTGGTAAGAGAAACAAAAATTGTCCATGGGAAATAATTTTAAATTTCTGAAATGCAGTTACATTTTCTCAATAAATGAGTTAAGCAGACACCATTTGTTGATAAGCATCATGTGGGAGAGTGGAGGGTTTGCCACAGTCTGAAAGTAAATCAATCATAGGTTTGAAAATAAAATCCACATGTGCAGACTTGCAGAGCTGCTTGAGCCACCGGCCAACACTCTCTCATCACACTATATTAACTCTGTTCCTGTCCAGGGCAAGATTGTTAATGGTGAGTCTGATTAGACCATGAAACCTGATCTCAAGAGAACAGACAGAGACGCCATCTCATGTGCCATATAAAATAACTTTAGGACCTGGAGGATATCATTTGGTGTTAAGAAGTAAATAAAGGGCTTGGTTATCCTGAGATATTTCCTAAATCCATTCAACCTGAGTAAGCCATCTAAAGGACTTTTCAAGGGATCGTGATCCACTGTGACCAGCACAGTGCAGTACAATAACTTGGAAATAATTAATCAGTTTTCTCATTGGGCATTTCTGTTTGTTTGTTTGTTTGTTTTGGAACAAGGGCACCAAAGTTTTGGTATACTGGGACTACAACAAGAAATTTACCTTTTTTCTATATTCCTCCATGTATTTATTTCATTCATTCATATTCATTCTTTAATCAGTAAACCAAAAGAGTACCCAATTTGTTCCAAGTTCTGTCACAGACTAGAAGAGGCAATTTAGACCAAATAGTATAGTTACGGCAACAGACATGATGTATTACTGCAGGCTTTTCTGCTTGCAAATGATGAAAATTCAGTCTAAACTAGTTTAATCAGAATAATGTTCATTAGCAAGAACATCTAAATATCTGGGGGTACAAATGGCTTCAGCCACAGCCAGATTCAGGAACTCAAATAGTTTTAGGACACATTCTCTACCTCTTTACTTCTTGGTTGCTTTTTACTCTAATGATTTCACTCTCAGGCTTGCCACCAACAAATGGTGGCATATACGACCCTCGATTTTACACAATGCTTAGCAATTAAGATTCCAGAAAAGAGACCTTTTATTTTCAAGCATTCATATCAATTTCAAAATGAAATCTGGTTTTTATCACTTGGATCGTTTTTATGTGAGTTTTATGATTGGCTTTGGTCTGGGTCATGTGTCTATCCTGCAAACAACGAGCTGAAGTCAGTTCCACCTGAACTACAGAGATGAAAATGGGAAGAAGTAATTTTCCAAAAAGTAGCTAGGAAAATAAAATATAATGTCTGTTATGGATATTTAAAGGTATATTTATATAACATAGGTATTATAGAAATATAGATGAGCTTATTCAGAACACAAAGGAAGTGGTGTCCAATATTCTAAAGGGGTGGGAAGGGAAAGAAGGCTTAAGACAGTAAGTAAATCCTGGCCTACATTTTAAAATATAAAGTAGATGTTTAATTGTTTGTTTGTTTTCCTTGAGACGGAGTTTTGCTCTTGTTGCCCAGGCTGGAGTGCAGTTCTTGTCGCCCAGGCTGGAGTGCAGTGGCATGATCTTGGCTCAGTGAAACTTCCACCTCCCGGGTTCTAGCAATTCTCCTGCCTCAGCCTCCCGAGTAGCTAGGACTACAGGCGCACACCACCATGCCCAGCTAATTTTCGTATTTTCAGTAGAGACGGGGGTTTCACCATGTTGGTCAACTGGTCTCAAATTCCTGATCTCAGGTAATCCGCCTGCCTTGGCCTCCCAAAGTGCTGGGATTACACCTGTGAGACACTGCACCCAGCTAATTCTTGGACCAAAGAAGTAAGACATGAGAGCAAGTAAAGAGATCTTTAGTAAAATTATAGAGACATCAAACAGCCTGGGAGGTAAAATTTTTTTATGAACTCATCAAGTGACAAAGCTTTAATTAACAGGCAGATAAACCATTACCTAACTGTGTCTGAATTATGGTAGTTATTCAATAAAAGTTTGTTGCGTGAATAAAAGTGGAGCAATTTACAAATCAAATTGGGAAGAAAAATCAAGTGTGAAATTAGGGAGGAGATAGAATAAACATTTTCCCCCCCCTTTGGGCATTTAACAGGTACCACTGATGCTTTTTGCAAAATTAAGGTGAGGATTGGACAGAATTTGAAGTTTGTGATACTACTTTCATTATTGGACTAGTTATTAGAAAAAAATGTAGACAATGTAAGCTAAACTCTTAGCTTTATCTTTAATATTTGGCAGGATATTTAGGTATAGTTTTCTACTTGAAAGAAGACAATCATTTTAGATGACAAAGGATACATGCACGCATATGTTCGTTGCAGTACTAGTCACAACAGCAAAGACATGGAATCAACCTAAACGTCCATCAGTAACAGACTAGATAAACAGAATGAACACCGGGGTGGTGAAATCATCTGTACAACAAACTCCCATGACCCAAGTTTACCTATATAACAAACCTGCACATGTACCCCTGAACTTAAAAGTTAAAAAAAAAGGATACTAGTGAAATCTAGATATTGTTGAATGATACCAAACATTTATTTCCTTTTCCTACTGATGTTTGGCTCAATTCGAATTGTTAATGTTAATAATTGTTAATGTTTGGCTCGATTAGAATCCCTTTCCAGTGTTCTGAAGTCTTCTGACCCTGGTCTCTTATTGTCTTCTTTCTTCTTTTCATGATGTTCTTAACTTTTCAAATTATCTGCCAAGTCTCCTAGTTTGTGGCTTGGTCCTTAGAGGAGCTTGTCATGCAGTAATGAAAACTCTAGGCAATGTTCCTTGCAGACAGGTAGGCCTGCCCTACTTTTCTTTGCTGGAAGAAATTTTAAATATTTTTCCAGTTGGAACATCACAACATCTCAATAGAGTTTGCAGTATCGTCCTCCTCATAACAAACACATTTTACCCTAATTATACCTTCCACCATGAATGAGGAAGGGGAGATCCTGACCTTCTGCATTTCAAGATTAAGAAATTTACTTTTTTTGTTGTTGCTGTTGTTTTTGTTTTGAGACGGAGTCTCGTGATCCGCCCACCTCAGCCTCCCAAAGTGCTGGGATTACAGGCATGAGACACCGCGCCCGGCCAGAAATTTACATTTTTTAAAAACTCTCTATTGTCTGTGGTGAGTTACGAGCATAGTTTCTTCAATATTTATTAGTCATTTTCTCTTTATCATACGTGTGTATTTTCCTAATAAAAATTAACATGTGGCTAGGTGTGATGGCTCATGCTTGTGATCCCAGCACTTTGGGAGGCTGAGGCGGGTAGATCACTTGAGCCCAGAGAGTCTGAGACCAGCCTGGGCAGCATGGTGAAACCCCATCTCTATAAAAAATACAAAAAGTAGTCATGCTTGGTGGCATGTGCCTGTAGTTCCACCTGCTTGGGAGGCAGAGGCATGAGGCGGCAGGAGATAAGAATATGAACTGTTTAGTCAGAGGGCTGGCATATCTCTAAAGTGCAGATGGCATATTTGATTGTCCTAGAGTGATGTTGGCACAATGGATAAGCTTTCAGTTATTCCCCAATTCAAAACTGATGTCAATGGTTTGTTTGAGGTGCTTTTAACATACAATTCCTAGGCCCCACTCAGAATCTACAGGGTGTGGCTAGATAATCTATTTTTAGTACACTCCTTGAGCTGAGATCACACCTTTGCAAGCTGGTCTGGGTGACAGACAGAGTGAAACCCTGTCTCAAAACAAAACAAAACAAAAGCATGTATTAGTCTCCATTTTTAAAATAACATACTTAACAGCTCTCTTGATATTTAGGCACTTTCAATATTCTATTAAAATTAATCTTTGCTTTTTAACATAACTGAAATATGTTCTTCTTGTGCCTATGAGTAGAATGAGGGAATGGATATAAATAAATTAACAAAATTTCTGAAACATCTGGACCAGGCAAACCCACTGTTAGATAACCAAGTATCTCAATTCTCTAGGCAGGTGATACATGAAGAAGAAGAGGAACGGTGAGAGGCTATGCAAGTGTTTGGAATTAACAGTGTCCTTTGTACATTGAAGTGTAAAAACCAATGTACAAGGCAATATGCCTAGTGATTTTGACACTGAAGCTTAAATTAACCCAAAATATGTCTGATTTCCAGTTTTACTGTTTGTTTTTTTAGTACCGTTGTCTGAAAAATCTGCCTTTCAGGAAGCAGAATAGATCACAGGTTGCAGCAAAATTAAGTGAAGGTAACAATGTATGTAACAAAAGAAGGTGTTGGTTAGGAAGAAGTTATTCAGCCATAGGTATTTCCAGAAACAGCTTCACTGGCAGTGCTCATTCACATAGGTCCAGGCGGCAGGAGATAATATGAACTGTTTAGTCAGAGGGCTGGCATATCTCTAAAGTGCAGATGGCATATTTGATTGTCCTAGAGTGATGTTGGCACAATGGATAAGCTTTCAGTCATTCCCCAATTCAAAACTGATGTCAATGGTTTGTTTGAGGTGCTTTTAAAATACAATTCCTAGGCCCCACTCAGAATCTACAGGGTGTGGCTAGATAATCAATTTTTAGTACACTCCTTGGTGATCCAGATTTGTATACTTGTTCAGATGATATATGGAATTCTTCCCATGCTGATTTTGTGCTTATCACTTCGAGTTATGATTTGCATCCCCATGCCAGTCCACAACAGAAAGAAAATGAGCTGGTCCCATGGGGTGATGTTTTCAGTCTCAAATGCAACTGCATTTTTGTTGTAAATTGATCATTGCCATTATGGCTAATTTAGTGTTTACTTTGAGCTAGATGCATCTATTTCTACAGACCACTTATGATGTGTTGACCAGATAAAGTTTCTGTACTTCTCAATCATGAACTCCCCAAAAGACCTGTCAAATTGTGATGCCTCTTAGAAGTCACGTAGCTGGCCGAACCCAGTCTCACCTTAGCTGTTTTCATTTCATAATGGCTCCATGTCCTACATGTGTGTGTGGGTGTGTATGTGTAGTACATTTATGTATTTATTTATCTATTTATTTGTTTAGATGGAGTCTCGCTCTGTCTCCCAGGGTGCAGTGCAATGGCATGATTTCGAATCACTGTAACCTCCACCTCCCGGGTTCAAGCGATTCTCCAGCCTCAGCCTCCGGAGTAGCTGCGACTATAGGCATGCACCATGCCCGGCTAATTTTTGTATTTTTAGTAGAGGTGGGGTTTCACCATGTTGGCCAGGCTGGTCTTGAACTCCGGACCTCAGGCGATCCACCTGCCTCTGCCTCCCTAAGTGCTAGGATTACAGGTGTCAGCCACCACGCCTGGCCTGTGCAGTACTTTCAGTTGGTGTTAGTATTTACTGGATTTTAGAGACACAGGGTAGACCCACTCATTCAGTGACTGATTTCCTTTATAAAATATTGTGAGGAAATTTCAGAAATGCAGGCTCTTGGATGAAAATTACAGAATTTGCTGCTACTTTGTGCCTAAAATAGTCTTTGTTAAGTGGCTTGCAGATGGCTAAGTGGAACTTTATTCCAGATGGTTAGCTTCACTGCCTCAGGTCTTGGTGATCTGGTCAGAGCTTCCAGAAATGCATACCCTTACTTATGATAAAAGAGGAATTCTCCATCTCACTCTTATTTTTTTCCCAACAAAAGACTCAAGACCATTAAATAATACTTAAAAATAATCCTGCTGTATCAGCAAGCAGTCCACATGTGAGCACAAGACTCTGGGTGGATCACATGATCTGTATAGACTGGTGGGGTAAGGTCAGCATCTTAAACCACTGTGGCCATGCCTCCTAGCATATCTTCCCTTCTGAATCTCTGAGAAACAGGATTAATCTAAGGACAGTATCACTTGCTTCTCTTTTCATCTGCAAAGTGTCATTGCTCTGGTCTTAGTTAAAACCGGACTCTTTTCAGCATGGCAAAACTAACTTTAGAAAGTATGAAAATGTGAAGATTATGCCATTGTAAATATATTTTTGTCATAAACCCTTTCTAAGTTCCCTAAACGAACTTCAGTATTTCTGGTATGATGACATATGAAGCTACACTTCCCCCACCCAATGTTCATTTCTGAGGGAGTCAAGTCTCAGTCTTATATTATCTCATTCTGGGTCTAGATGAAGCCGTTTTTAAACCGTCTAAGAAGGCCTCTCTCATGAGCACATAAGGTACCTTCCGGCAGGCTGCCAGTAACCCCAAAGCAGCATAGCAAAGAGGCATTCAAGCTGGGTCTCTATAATTTTTCTCTTTACAACTTTCTCTAACGTTCAGTTTAATATGTTTTGGAAAATGTCCCAAACAGAATGACTTTCCCTCGGATCTGTGTTCTCTTCTAAGTGAGACCTGAGTGGAGGTTGTTATAAACCAGCTGATAGGAAGCTGAAATGATGCCTCTGGTCCACTTGGCAATCAAGTGTAGAGAGTAAACCTTGTCTCTGCCTCACTGTCCTGAGGGTCTGCAGTTTGATGAAGTGAGGTACAGGAGGACCAAAGAGAAAAATAATTTAACTCTATTGCTTTTCATGTTAATGTGCACCTTGGTGTATTTACAAACTATGATTTCATTAGAAGAAAATACAGAGAGGATTTTTCTGAGCAGTGCTATAGCATCTCTCAGCACTTAGAAGGAAAGGGTCGGGGCGGGGGTGGGGGTGTGGGTGGCTGTGTACCTGTGTGTTTTCATGCACGCATGCTCATGCCCTCAACCGCCAGTTTCCAGGGCAGTGCCAAGCCTCATCTGGGTGCTTAACACTGTCTCACTAGGTCATGTGTTGTCTTCCCATGAGCTGCCTCCTTGCTCCTAACAATCCTATTTCACAGAACGAAGCAAAGGGAAACTAAGTGATGCTCTACGAATTCGGCTGATATTTGACTAACGCTTCCTTACTCTGGTGTTTATATACTTTTAATTTTACCTCTGAACATGGCTAAGACTAAGCCTCTGAAATTAATCAATATTTTAGAAAAAGAGTTCTATATGCAAAATTCTGGAACAGAAGAAATCAAATCTTTTCCCTTCGAGCTCACTGGTAGCCAGAGAATATAGTAGGATGCTTGTGAACAATTGGTACAATATATTTTATGATAGAAATCATAACACAAACATGACTTTGTTTCCCTAAAGATGTGAATGAATAGACAAAAATGATATTACTAACTTCCAGAGGAATAAACATGTGACTATATATCTTGTTTATTGAATATAGAGATATCTGTATAAAGATCATAGATATAAAAAATTGGGCCGGGTGCAGTGGCTCATGCCTATAATCCCAGCACTCTGGGAGGCCGAGGCGGGCGGATCATGAGGTCAGGAGTTTGAGACCAGCCTGGCCAGCATAGTGAAACCCCATCTCTACTAAAAATACAAAAATTAGCCAGGCATGGTGGTGCGCACCTGTAATCCCAGCTACTCGGGAGGCTGAGGCAGGAGAATTGCTTGAACCCGGGAGGCAGAGTTTGCAGTGAGCTGAGATCATGCCACTGCACTCTAGTCTGGGTGACAGAGTGAGACTCCATCTCAAAAAATAAAATAAAATTTTTATTATTTTATAATAATATAAAATACAATAAGGTAAAATTTCTTAAAATGGAAAATACAGACATATTAATATTATGTTGCTTCATTACTAAAATGTTTAAATTTTAATTGAATAAAAATGCAATTTATAATTCATCTGTGCATAAAATGAATATAGTACCCAAATCTATTAAGATATAGTGAGAGAACTGAAAAACATATTTAACATGTAAAATGTAAATTTTTAAAATGACTGGTATTGAACTACTTTATGTTATAAATTTAAAAATGTAAATGTCAATTTTTCCTTAATCTTTCAATTTTACATTTTTATTTTAAAAGGCTTCTTTTAATTTTATTTTAAGCTCAGGTGTATAAGTACAGGTTTGTTACATAAGTAAACGTGTATCATGGGGGTTTGTTGTAGATTACTTCATCATCCAGGTATTAAGCCTAGTACCCATTAGTTGTTTTTCCTGATCTTCTCCCTCCTCCTACCTTCCACCCTCTGAAAGGCCCCACTGTGTGTTGTTCCCCTCTAGGTGTCCATGTGGTCTCATCATTTAGCTCCCACTTATAAGTAAGAACATGTGGCATTTGGGTTTCTGTTTCTGTGTTAGTTTGCTAAGGATAATTGTCTCCAGCTCCCTGCAAATGACATGATCTTGTTCTTTTTTATGCCTGCATAGTATTCCATGGTGTATATGTACCACATTTTCTTTATCCAGTTTAGCATTGATGAACTAAATGTCTATTTTTAATCTTTATTTTTATTTACTTTTTTAGAGACAGGGTCTTGCTATGGTCTTAAATGTCTGGGCTAAATCAATCCTTTGCCATGCATCCCAAGTAGCTGGTATTATAGGCATATATCACTGTATCCAGCTCGTGATTTTAATAATCAACAAAAAGCTAAATTTATTTAAAATATGTACAATATGTAAATTTATTTAAAATATGTACAATTTATATAAAATATGTATTTGTGACAGCATTACATCAATCTAGTTGTTTTTTCTTATACCCACAGAAGCAGGCACCTGGGTATTTCCCTATGCATCTGTTTCTCTGATGCTGTCCTAACGATGGGACTAAAATGCTACTTAAATACACAGCAGGTGGCAACAACAAAAGTTCTACCTTTAGCAAGTGGACAGTGGATCAGGGACAGTAGTGATTTTACTGCCTTATTGTGCAAGAACATGGCAACATCTGTCCACTCATTTGAAGATATAAACATCTATTTAATCTATTTTTATCCAGCTGCATTTTGGCTTAAAGTCCCTTTTTCTCTTCTCAAAAACATTTTTAGGCCCGGTGTCGTGGCTCGTACCTGTAATCCCGGCACTTTGGGAGGTCAAGGCGAGTGTATCATTTGAGGTCAGGAGTTTGAGGTCAGCCTGAACAATATGGTGAAACCCCATCTCTACTGAAAATACACATATTAGCTGGGTGGTAGTGGTGCACACCTGTAATCTCAGCTACTCAGGAGGCTGAGGCAGGAGAATTGCTTGAGCTTGGGAGGCAGAGGTTGCAGTGAGCCGAGATTGCACCACTGCACTCACCTGGGTGACAGAGTGAGACTCTGTCTCCAAAATAAATAAATATATAAATAAATATACATTTTATAAAATATTTATAAAATCAGGAGTTTCTGAATTAAATAATATTTAATTCGTAAAGTGGTTTAATTTCCCAATTTCATCCCATCTATAATAGATTTTATCCCACCTATTATCCCATATTCCCAAGTCACCTCATATCCCAAAACATTTGTGATTCTCTCATTATTATTATATATATTTTTTTCAGATGGAGTCTTGCTCTGTCACCTAGGCTGGAGTGCAGTGGCACAATCTCGGCTCAGTGCAACCTCTGCCTCGCAGTGTCAAGCGATTCTCCTGCCTCAGCCTCCCAAGTAGCTGGGATTAAAGGCACCCGGCTAATTTTTGTATTTTTTTTTAGTAGAGATGGGGTTTCATCATGTTGGCCAGGCTGGTCTCAAACTCCTGACCTCAAGTGATCCACCCATCTCGGCCTCCCAAAGTGCTGGGTTTACAGGCATGAGCCACTGTGCCTGACCTGATTCTTTCATTAAAAGGGAAAAGAAGGTAGAATTTAAAAGCTATCACCTAATAATAATAGTTATCAAATACATACCTAATTTAAAGATCGGAAGAGCCCAGTAAGATAAATATTATCCCCAGTTTACACTGAGGCAACTGAATTTCAGAGATGGCATACACTTTAAAAAGAACAAAATAAATCTGATTTGCCCGAGGCCATTGTGGCAGAGTTGGGACAAGAATATATATATCAACATACATATGTATATATATGTTGTTTTCACATGAGCTGTGAATATATTTCCTTTTGATTCAAGGCTTTCTTCCACACAGAATTATAGAGCAGATTTTTAATATTTAATTTTAAAAATTAAGGAAACAGAAAATATCAATGACTGGGTCTAGTCTAAAGATTTAAAAAATTATAAGCACATTGTGACTAGAACAATGTAAAATATAATTGCCAAGGTTTAAGTGCTGAAAATTTTTGAAAATGCATCATATGTAGTGAAAGAAGAAGAAATGAACAACAAAATGTTTACATTTTCAGTGAGATCAATTTCTTTCAGAGTCATGGCCTGTGAAGTCCAGGAAGATCACACAATAGTGTGAGGGGCAGAAAACCATCTCTCTTGCTCCTGTTTCTCATTGTTCCACTGATTGATTGATTGTTTGATTGACAAAGGGTCTCCCTGTGTTCCACTTCTTTGTGTCCTGCTAGACCATAATAGATGATGATAAAAAAGAACCGTCCCCAACTCTGGACTGGCAGCACTGCCTTCAATACCCTGGACCTGAAGTTTATGCAAAGCAAGAACTTTAGGTAGAGGGTAGAGGAGACACAGCAGAATTCTAGTATCAGCTGTTAGGGATTCAGAAATAGGAGTGAAGTGCTAAAGTGATAAAGAATGACTCTAGGACACTCCTTGTGGATTGAAAAGGACTTGTTCTCTTTTTCTCCCATGATTTATTAACTCCTTTTTCTTTTTTGAGACAGAATCTTGCTCTGTCACCCATTCTGGTGTGCAGTGGTACAATCATAGCTCACTGCAACTTCAAGACTCAAGGTATCCTCCTGCCTCAGCCTCCTGAGTAGCTGGGACTAGAGGTGTGTGCCACTGCATTTGGCTAATTTGTTTTGTTTTGTTTTGTTTTTCATCTTTTGTAGAGATGGGGGCCTCCTTTTGCTGCCCAGATTGTTACTAACTTCTTAACTTTCCTCTCTGCTTCTTCCTTCTCTTTCTTTCATTCTACATCCTCTCTATTGCAGCGGGAGGCTTGGTGGGTACTTGGTTGCTAATAGCCTAATGGGATCTGGGTAGCAGTGTACACCCTTCTCAGTCATTTCCCTTCTTCATATGTCCCTGTCTCTGTGTTCCACTGCTCCCCACGGGCTTCCAGGATGACAAAAGTGGGAGGAAATGGTGGTGAGTTGCAGTAGACATGTTAGATTTCAGTAGGATAAAATAGAGGGTAAGATAAGTAAAAACTCTACGGAGGCCTCATAGCTAGCTAGTTGAAGTAGTTAGCAATAAGTAACAAATGTAAATGTGCATACTAGTTAGAAACTGCGATGTTTTATATTGAATATATTTTTCTATACATTGCATGTATATCTTTATATCATAAGAGATAATACAAAATGCAAACACAGAAACATTTTTTACTTACTGACTGATTCACTAACCAAGCATTTTAAAAAATATAAGTATAATGCATATTTAGGATAAAAAGTTTAGATACTTTTTTTGAGTTGGGAAATGCCATGGTTATTATTTCCAGCTTATGGATGAGGAGACTGAAGGGCACTTATCTGGGATTACTTAGATGTGAAGTTTAAATAAATGACATTTCTGAATATAGCATTTTATTTTACTTATATCAAAATTGAAATTATCTTAGGTCTCCCAGTTTCCTGTTTATTTATTCCTATGACATTCATCCATGAATTATATATATATGTGTATATATACACATACATGTATATAATTCTATTATATTTACACATATATAATATACATGTATGTATATAGTTACACATACATAATATATGGCTTGGATCTTTGAGCATTTCTCCTGAGTCCAGTTGCTTGTAGGGTGCTACCACTGAACTTTCTTTCCAACACATTCAATTTATCAAGTTTTAAGTGCATCGTGTCTCTCACAGGTGCTATTATTCTTCTAGTCATCTGGATGAGACTAGAAAATTTGGAGCCATCTTTTATTCTTTCTATTCCTTCATCATCTAATTATGATCTGTCCCCAAGCGTTATCATTCCTTCATCTTCTCCTCCCCTGCTTCCTTCCCGCAGCTACCTCACTGCTCCATGCTTTCATCGCCTTAGACGTAAATTACTAAAAAAGCCTTTAGGATGACTCCCTTGCCTACACTCCATCATCCACCACTCTGGCCTCAGATCAGTGGCCTGTCAATATTCACAGCCCCTAGCTAGTCCAAACACTTCTTCTGGGATGTCTGGGTCTTTCTAATCTACGTCTACTTTCTAAGATAGTCCAACATTTAAGCTTGAGAGAGGCCATTTTCCATCCACTATCCTACACAAGTCATGTTATTTCTACTTCAAAACTTTGTCTTATTCTCTCTTCCTGCCTTCCTTCTTTTCCTTTCTTTCAAACTTTAACTGTAATTGGAGGCTCAGCTCAAAATAGTTGTCCCGCATATTCTATGATCAAGCAAGTTAATAATAATTTCTCCACTTTCTGAATCATATGATTTTCATCAATATCATAGGCTCTAATCCTTTACTGTGCTCTAATAAATATGATATGTTTTTCTTACCAAAAAGGCCATAAATACTTACTGTGTATGACTAATATTACTTGTACCATTCATAGCATTAAAATAGCTGAAGGCACATAAAAGCAATATTTTTCCTAATTGACTAATTCACACTGAACAGGTGTTATCATTTTTTATAAGCACAGGAAAAGCTGGCAAGGTCTCCCTCAATATCAAATATCTCAAGGAGGTAAGTGACTTCTTTAGACTTTACATGTCTAATGATGGTAGCTTTATTTGCGTACATGCTGAGTGACATATTCCAAATATTCTGCAGACAAGAGAAGTGTTCAGAAAGAATCCTTTACTTCAAGGCCCAAAGATTCATATGCACAATTGTATTATGTATTGAAATTCTCTACTACTTTGAAATGTAACTCTGAGGCCTGTGTTTTCTCCTTTTTTCTAATCATTTTACCTCATTGGGATATCAAAATAGATGATCATCTGAATACATACAAACACCCAAATGTCTACATTTCCAAGTCAGCAGTATAATTTCACAAATCAAGAAGCTAGAAGATACACAGGTCTCAGTTAGGTAACTTTGGGTTTAAATATGAAAACTTCTATTTCAAGTTTCTGCCTTTTCAGCTACTTATTCAAAATCTTTGCAAGGAAAGGCAGAAAAGAAACAAGTTGTTTCTAGTAAAATGAAACTGTGCATAAAATCCCCAGCAGTTCAAAACTTGGCATTCTGGACTTTTTCACGAATTACAACTGCAAGTTTAACAGCCAACCTTTGGGACTTCAATGCACCAGGTAAGGGATATTGTTCCATAGAATAATTGCTCTCTAGGGAAAAGGCATTGCGGTGACTTTCATGTTATAAGGCAGCACGAGTCAGTGGGTCATTAATCATTAGTGAGTGTCACTGAAGAGTTTAAAGAAAAGCGTTCAATGACGTTAAATATCAGAAGGAAAAGAAGAGTCGTGTACATTTTCATGATAATCTGCCTTACTAACACTAAAGCTTCATGCCTATAATACATGCAAATATCCGATTTAAAAGAAATCTGATAAAAGAAACTTAAAGATGAATTTGTCACATTGAATAAAAATGTATACTTCATAGGTGATTCATTTTTGTATATGTGCAGGTGAATAGCAGAATGGATGGACACTTTAATAGTCTGAAATTTTTAAATGTGCCATCTTTATCTTTAATTGGATTTTATTAAGTTTTGGATTCTTTTATTCATCCATTTAAGCATAAAATAAGGAACTTGTGATAAAAGATAAATACATAATCAAAAATTAAAATAAAGAAGTACTAAAAGGAGAAAAAATATGGTGTTTTTTTTTTTCAAAATACATGCTTAAAGATAGCTACTGTAGTTGTGAACTAATTCTAGCCCTAAACTTCCAAGAAGAAAAAGCACAAAATGAGAAATAGAATAAATGATCTCATGCAAAACATAACAGAATGCCAGGAAAACAAATCTTCTAGCACTAATTTTTAGGAGGAATTTATCTTATACATCTCACTGTAAAGCAGTGATTTGGTAAGTCTTCAGTTTTAAACAACAGAATTCAACCTGGAAAACTTAAGTGATGAAAGATATGAGAGAACTTACAGAGTCAAAGGATAGGTTGAAGAACCAGCTTGGACCCAAGAGGAACCAGGCTGTTTTAGAGTCTCAGTAGCTGAAACAGTCTGACAGCCTCTCCCAGGGGATAGCTATTCAATAAGTCCCACTTTTCTGCTGTGTTTTTATCTGTGACTATAATAAGGTGACTTGTTTCTCAATAGCAGAAAGAGTTTAACAGTTTCTCCCAGGCACTAGCACTCTCATGAATAAGTCTGACTTTCCCATTGTCCTTGCTTTTACAACTATTTACTTGTGGCAGGCACTTGAGATACCCAACTGCTTTCCTTCTCTTGCCTTCAACTCCTCCCACCCCTTCTCACCTGTCAATGGCCAGGTCCATGTAGACTTATTTGGTCAAGACAAATGTAATTAAGCAAATTGACTATGCTTAAGGGATAGGAAATATTGAACTGAAATAAGAGTAAAATGTAATAATCTGATAAGAGTAGATATCATTGCACCGGACAGAATTTTTCAGAAAACATTGAAACACTTTAATTGGGAGTCTTACCTTCTCTCCTCCTTACCCCTAACCCCAGCCCAGAGTAGAGGAGGAAGGAGAAGGTGGAGAGGGTAAACCTATCACCTTCAGTGAGAGAGAGATACAAAGAGCCACTCCTGATAAAACAAAAGAACAACTGTTTTTAAAAATGGTTCCCTATCTGTGTGATGCTCAGAATTAAAACTCCTGTGAGAGGGTAGCTTGGTGAGCTTAGGGGCATTCATACCTCTGACCTGTATGGGACAGTGAGAGGAAGCTTTTGATGTAGGACTTTTCTAGGGACCCCACGGGCTTCCTTAGTGGGAAACCAGGCACCTGAATTCACAATCCCAGCAACGTTACACAGAGTGGGGAATGACAATTCCCCCAAAAGGAAGCCAGCGTGCTATTGAAAGTGAGGAAATGAATTGCTGGGCAACCAATCTAAACAGGATCAATGCCCATAGAGGTGGCTACAGCAACAACAGTAGAAGTATCTTATCTGACACTTACTCAGTCTTACCATGTGCCAGGCACCATTTTAGGTACTTTACATTTGTTAATCCTCACAACCTCCCAATGAAGAGAGTACACTAACTCATAATTATAATTGTAATACGTAAATTGCCAAGGTCACCTAGATGGTCTGTGATGGAACCTGGCAGGATTCAAATCTGACTTCAGGGATTGTGTTCTTAATTTCTACAAACACTGTTAAGAGCTGTCTCAAAACAGATGCGGAAGATATCCTCATACAGCTGCTTCTTAGAAATATAAATGTAAAATTAGAGCTCGCTGAATACTCTGTATATATAATCAAACATATTCTGAAAACACATCTTAAGTATATTATCAGAAAAGGTCTCTAGTATTATTTTTGTGTTTAAAAAGAGCCAAATAAATGAAGCTGTAGATGAAGGTCAGTATCATGTTAGGAAAAAATAAAAAAGGTTTTAAAAAAGAGTTTGAAGTTGCTTCCTCTAGAACTTTTGATAAATAGATCTTTCTTGTCTACATAGGTAATTTATTATTGTATACTATGTGTGTATCTTAAAATATAAAAAATTAAAATTGCCAATAATTTTATTGAAATTTAAATATTGAGGCATTCAAAGCAAAAATCTCTTTTTGCTTTTAATGCCTGCCAGTAGCATTCTCTAGCTGTAAATGTGATGTGTAATCTTAAAAATAGCCTTATTTTAAAAGAACACACAGACTCCTTGACATCTGTGGGATATTTCTAGCTGAGAATCATGGCCAGATAATAGCAAAAGCTATCAATTGATTGAACTTATATATCTCCAAATCTTAAATGTCTTTTATATTTTTCTTGAAGATGAAAATGAAATTATATGATTAGTGACAGTAATAAATCAAAAAATGTATCCCTCTGCTATATCCCAATTTCTGTCAGTGCTTTGTATTCTTAATTTCCTAAAAAGGACCAATATTTTTAACTTTACTGAGTTTCAGATCCATGAGAGAATTAGAATTCGATAATAACCCTGAGTCTTCTTTCCCTCTTCTCAGAAAAAAAAAGCTAGTTCTAGATCCCTGAGGAATCGCCACACTGACTTCCACAATGGTTGAACTAGTTTACAGTCCCACCAACAGTGTAAAAGTGTTCCTATTTCTCCACATCCTCTCCAGCACCTGTTGTTTCCTGACTTTTTAATGATTGCCATTCTAACTGGTGTGAGATGATATCTCATAGTGGTTTTGATTTGCATTTCTCTGATGGCCAGTGATGATGAGCATTTTTTCATGTGTTTTTTGGCTGCATAAATGTCTTCTTTTGAGAAGTGTCTGTTCATGTCCTTCGCCCACTTTTTGATGGGGTTGTTTGTTTTTTTCTTGTAAATTTGTTTGAGTTCATTGTAGATTCTGGATATTAGCCCTTTGTCAGATGAGTAGGTTGCGAAAATTTTCTCCCATTTTGTAGGTTGCCTGTTCACTCTGATGGTAGTTTCTTTTGCTGTGCAGAAGCTCTTTAGTTTAATTAGATCCCATTTGTCAATTTTGTCTTTTGTTGCCATTGCTTTTGGTGTTTTGGACATGAAGTCCTTGCCCACACCTATGTCCTGAATGGTAATGCCTAGGTTTTCTTCTAGGGTTTTTATGGTTTTAGGTCTAATGTTTAAATCTTTAATCCATCTTGAATTGATTTTTGTATAAGGTGTAAGGAAGGGATCCAGTTTCAGCTTTCTACATATGGCTAGCCAGTTTTCCCAGCACCATTTATTAAATAGGGAATCCTTTCCCCATTGCTTGTTTTTCTCAGGTTTGTCAAAGATCAGATAGTTGTAGGTAAGCAGCGTTATTTCTGAGGGCTCTGTTCTGTTCCATTGATCTATATCTCTGTTTTGGTACCAGTACCATGCTGTTTTGGTTACTGTAGCCTTGTAGTATAGTTTGAAGTCAGGTAGTGTGATGCCTCCAGCTTTGTTCTTTTGGCTTAGGATTGACTTGGCGATGCGGGCTCTTTTTTGGTTCCATATGAACTTTAAAGTAGTTTTTTCCAATTTTGTGAAGAAAGTCATTGGTAGCTTGATGGGGATGGCATTGAATCTGTAAATGACCTTGGGCAGTATGGCCATTTTCACGATATTGATTCTTCCTACCCATGAGCATGGAATGTTCTTCCATTTGTTTGTATCCTCTTTTATTTCCTTGAGCAGTGGTTTGTAGTTCTCCTTGAAGAGGTCCTTCACATCCCTTGTAAGTTGGATTCCTAGGTATTTTATTCTCTTTGAAGCAATTGTGAATGGGAGTTCACTCATGATTTGGCTCTCTGTTTGTCTGTTGTTGGTGTATAGGAATGCTTGTGATTTTTGTACATTGATTTTGTATCCTGAGACTTTGCTGAAGTTGCTTATCAGCTTAAGGAGATTTTGGGCTGAGACGATGGGGTTTTCTAGATAAACAATCATGTCGTCTGCAAACAGGGACAATTTGACTTCCTCTTTTCCTAATTGAATACCCTTTATTTCCTTCTCCTGCCTGATTGCCCTGGCCAGAACTTCCAACACTATGTTGAATAGGAGTGGTGAGAGAGGGCATCCCTGTCTTGTGCCAGTTTTCAAAGGGAATGCTTCCAGTTTTTGCCCGTTCAGTATGATATTGGCTGTGGGTTTGTCATAGATAGCTCTTATTATTTTGAAATACATCCCATCAATACCTAATTTATTGAGAGTTTTTAGCATGAAGGGTTGTTGAATTTTGTCAAAGGCTTTTTCTGCATCTATTGAGATAATCATGTGGTTTTTGTCTTTGGCTCTGTTTATATGCTGGATTACATTTATTGATTTGCGTATATTGAACCAGCCTTGCATCCCAGGGATGAAGCCCACTTGATCATGGTGGATAAGCTTTTTGATGTGCTGCTGGATTCGGTTTGCCAGTATTTTACTGAGGATTTTTGCATCAATGTTCATCAAGGATACTGGTCTAAAATTCTCTTTTTTGGTTGTGTCTCTGCCCGGCTTTGGTATCAGAATGATGCTGGCCTCATAAAATGAGTTAGGGAGGATTCCCTCTTTTTCTATTGATTGGAATAGTTTCAGAAGGAATGGTACCAGTTCCTCCTTGTACCTCTGGTAGAATTCGGCTGTGAATCCATCTGGTCCTGGACTCTTTTTGGTTGGTAAACTATTGATTATTGCCACAATTTCAGCTCCTGTTATTGGTCTATTCAGAGATTCAACTTCTTCCTGGTTTAGTCTTGGGAGAGTGTATGTGTCGAGGAATGTATCCATTTCTTCTAGATTTTCTAGTTTATTTGCGTAGAGGTGTTTGTAGTATTCTCTGATGGTAGTTTGTATTTCTGTGGGATCGGTGGTGATATCCCCTTTATCATTTTTTATTGTGTTTATTTGATTCTTCTCTCTTTTTTTCTTTATTAGTCTTGCTAGCAGTCTATCAATTTTGTTGATCCTTTCAAAAAACCAGCTCCTGGATTCATTGATTTTTTGAAGGGTTTTTTGTGTCTCTATTTCCTTCAGTTCTGCTCTGATTTTAGTTATTTCTTGCCTTCTGCTAGCTTTTGAATGTGTTTGCTCTTGCTTTTCTAGTTCTTTTAATTGTGATGTTAGGGTGTCAATTTTGGATCTTTCCTGCTTTCTCTTGTGGGCATTTGACCCAGCCATCCCATTACTGGGTATATACCCAAAGGACTATAAATCATGCTGCTATAAAGACACATGCACACGTATGTTTATTGCAGCATTATTCACAATAGCAAAGACTTGGAACCAACCCAAATGTCCAACAATGATAGACTGGATTAAGAAAATGGGGCACATATACACCATGGAATACTATGCAGCCATAAAAAATGATGAGTTCATGTCCTTTGTAGGGACATGGATGAAATTGGAAACCATCATTCTCAGTAAACTATCGCAAGAACAAAAAACCAAACACCGCATATTCTCACTCATAGGTGGGAATTGAACAATGAGATCACATGGACACAGGAAGGGGAATATCACACTCTGGGGACTGTGGTGGGGAGGGGGGAGGGGGGAGGGATAGCATTGGGAGATATACCTAATGCTAGATGACGAGTTAGTGGGTGCAGCGCACCAGCATGGCACATGTATACATATGTAACTAACCTGCACAATGTGCACATGTACCCTAAAACTTAAAGTATAATTAAAAAAATAAATAAATAAAATAAAATAAATAAATAAATAAAAAAAAATAAAAAACTGATGCTTTTAACCAAGGCTCAAGGGCTGCCAAGAAGCCAAGGAGGGTAAGACAGAATTCAGGTACTAAAGTGACAAGAGTGATCTTCAGAAGAGTGGTGTCCACTATGGGAACAAGAGGTTGAAGAGCAGGTAAGCATTTAGAAGTGGAAACAGCAAGGATAGTGATTGAAGTATACAGCTATCTTCTTTATATTACAGGAAAAATAGATTTGGAACTGAGAATTTTGAGCATTGAAATGTCATGGTGATAGACAAGGACTTGAAAAAGGCAAACATTTATTTAAAATGGTATATTTGTATTTTTATTTCAAACCTTGAAATCCACTTACTCATATATCCTAAAGTAAATGAAACCAATAAACAAAGCATAAATTTAAAAAAAAAAAGAAAAAAAAGCTATGTATATATAGTTACATATATATACACATATGTATATATACGTATATACGTATATATACACATATATGTATATATACGTATATATGTATATATACATATATGTATACATCTGTATATACACACTCAATGCATACATTATATATATTATATGTACATTATATATATATTATACTCAATGGAAATATGTATTGAAGGACTAAACTAGGAAATACGGTCTTTCTTTATATGCAGTGATATCCATAATAGCTCATATATTATTTTGCTACAATTTTAAATTGTATCTCTGTCATGTGCATTGTGGGTGTATCCTGAACTGTTAATATTTTGAGCCCTTTCAAGCAAGGAATTACTGAGTGCTGGAAAACTTGCATTTATCGGATATTTTCCAAATTTTAAAATACTAACAAACACTTTGAATATGAAATGGGTAAAAGTAAGACAGGTAAAAGTGAGACGTGATTTTACTTTTCTCAGCATCTCTAGGCTTGTCTGTATATCCACTACTTTTCTCAATGCACCTGTTATTTCTGTCATTAAAAATATGCAGAGGGGGCTGGGCACAGTGGCTCATGCCTGTAATCCCAGCACTTTGGGAGGCCGAGGCGGGAGGATCACGAGGTCAGGAGTTTGAGACTAGCCTGACCAACATGGTGAAACTGCGTCTTTACTAAAAACACAAAAATTAGCCAGGCGTGGTGGTGCATGCCTGTAATCCCAGCTACTCCAGAGGCTGAGACAGGAGAATCGCTTGAACCCGGGAGGTGGAGGTTGCAGTGAGCCAAGATCATGCCACTGCAATCCAGCCTGGGCAACAGAGTGAGAGTCGGTCTCAAAAAGAAAAAAGAAAAAAAATATGCAGAGGGAGGTACCCATATATGCTAGTGTGGATACACACAGAAGCTAATATTTTATCATGTCCACAATAAAGACTAAAATATCTTATCTGGAAGTTCCCTCATAATTTTTTTTGCCTGAACCATCTTGTTTATAAAGTGGCTTTCCTTTAGCTACTCAAAATAACATTTCTTTCACTAACTCAATCTTAACACTTTATATTGCTTAATTCTTGAAATAAATCATTTTTACATGCATGATGATAAAATAGCAGGTGGGTTATTGTAGAAAATGGATTTTCTGGAAAAAATTTTATATAGATATATTCTGTTATATGCAGGGAAGATAAAGTAAGGTCTGTTTTCATCTGTACCTTGGAGTGACCCTAACTTGAAAGGTGATTGTATCAATATGACTGTTAATTAGAAATTTGTTCTGTGGAGAAATTGAATGTTGCAGGAGCAAGCTTCAAGTCCCTGGAGGGAGGGCAAGGTTCTCTAACTAGCATTTTAAGGCAAAACTCTCCCTGTAAACACAGGTATTCCAAGAGCCTTTTTTATTGTGTCACTCTTAGAAAATGAGTGGGCAACCAAAGATGACTAAAGAGTTGCAGGGAAGAATCAACATCAAAATGAGAGAACAAGGTAAACAATGAAAAGAAGAAAACAAAATTGGCCCAGGAAGGAGTAGTGCACTTAGAACAGGAATGGCCACAAAATCTGTGGGGCCCAGTGAAAAATAATAACATGAGACCATTCTAAAATTAGTAAAATTTTCAAGATGGCCACAGTAGAGCATTAAACCAAGAACTGCTCCTTCCCATCATGGGGCCCTGTGAGAACCCACAGGTTGCACACACGTAAAGCAGTCCCTGCCTGCAACACAGAATCAGACTTTAATAAGTTTTTACTGAATACTCTTGAAGATATTTGAAAAGACAATCATGTCCAAAAAACATGAATAAGACAAAATAAAGAGAAGAGCAAATAGAAAACAAGAAAGAACTCATGAGGATTAAATATATTTAAGGATGCACCAAAGTTCACCTTCAGTCCTTGGATTTGTCCAAAATCTGCTTATTGGCTTTGGCCTCAGCCCTGGCCTTTGGAAAGCCAGAAAGGTGAATGTCTATTTCCATATCATTTTTAGTGTTCCTGAGCATGTGTATGAAAAGTTATTGGGTTCCTAAGAAGTCTAATTGCCATACTGATGCCACTAAAAGGAACAAGCTGTGTCATTTAGATGTATTATTCATTTCTGAGTATTTTCTTCCCTTGGACTGAAAGAATGTATGTCTGTCATTGTTGAAATTTTATCAGTAGTCCAAGTATATAATTATTATTGCAAATGTAAAATTCTGCAATAGTTAATGATGACTCTATAGGTTGGTGTTCTATGAAAAATATAGTTACTTCTTAAAAAGTTAAATTGAGAAGTAAATCTGTAATTAAGTTGGATATTAAACAAAAATTTATAACCTGAACCTGCAAGAATGAGGGCTGTGGTAAAGAATGTGAATGAGGTAAATATTACAAACACTTTGATATGTTTATCTTATTGAAAGTTCACAACAAGTTTTTGAAGTAAGTAGAGATCATTGTATTCATTAGATACTTGAAAAAGCTGAGGCTCAGAGAAGTTAAATGGTTTGATCAAGGTCACCTATATTGTAAATGGAGGCAAACAGAACCAAACCAGATTTTGTAGCTTAAAACTCATTGTTATTTACTTTTAACTATGCTGTCTTTTCAGAAGAACAACTGTAAATGACTCATATCAAATTGTTATTTTATAAATAAATTGGAGGGAGTAATTAACCTGTTTTTAATAACCAAAAGGGGAGATAACTTCTTGAGGAAAGTGGAACACTCTAAATAAACCATTTGACCAGAATATTTCTTACTATCAAAAGACTCTTGAAAGATTTTTAAAATTAGGTTCCATGATGCACTTAACATCATTAGAAAGATAGAGTATAGAGCAAAGTGGAAGCTGGAAGACTGGATTTCCAGGCCATTATTTCTGCTTCAATCAGAGAAGATAGAGTTTTGCCTGTCTTAAGTGGTAGGCATGTGAATAAGCTATCTTTTGAAGGAAGGATTTCTTGGCTTTACCACCTACCTACATAAATAAATAAATAAAAATAAAAAGTAAAATAAAATAAAGGGGAATTAGAGACACACTGACCTAGATAACTGTTAATAAAACTAAGGTCTAGTGTTTTATCTTGGGTCCCACACATAGCAAGTGAATAACTGAACCACTACCCAATGATTACTGACTGATCTCTTCAGTATAGATTTTTTTTTTTTTTTTGAGACTGAGTTTCACTCTTCTTGCCCAGGCTGGAGTGCAAAGATGCGATCTCAGCTCACCGCAACCTCCGCCTTCCAGGCTCAAGTGATTCTCCTGCCTCATCTTCCCGATTAGCGAGGATTACAGGCATGTGCCACCATACCCAGCTAATTTTATCTTTTTAGTAGAGACGGGGTTTCTCCAAGTTCGTCAGGCTGGTCCAACCTCAGGTGATCTGCCCGCCTCAGCCTCCCAAAGTACTGGGATTACAGGCATGAGCCACTGCACCCGACCCTAGTATAGATATTTAAATGATAGCACACTGCCTATAGTTTGAGTTTTAAACTCCTTTTCATTTATATAATTGCTTGAAGAACATTATTTTCTGCATATTTATGTTGATTGTAGCAACATAAATACTTCTTAAACATACTTCTTAAAAAGTAAACTATGACCATGGGCTTAGGCATGTTTTTTTAAAATTTATTTTCAAATATTTCAAGCTTTTCCTGACATCATCATTTCCACAATTTCTATTGTTACTGGCTCTCAACAGTCCCGCTTTCTTCTCTGTATGTATACCATGATCATATATCCCCTGGGAAAAAAGCCTCATTTTACATAGTTAACCATGTGTAAAGTCAGATTTATTTATAAATACATAGATCATGCATTTGCACCTGCATGGAAAAAATGCTGCATTATACAAAATATTTGTTCTTGCCAAGTTGATGTTTAATAGAGCCAAACTCAGCAACACAGTGGTGTCTTCTATTCCTCCTTCATTTCAGAGATGTCTCCCATGCTATGTTGGGCCTATGTTCTCCAGTCACATTAATAACACTAGCTAGCATGTATTAAATTCCTCTTCTGCACCAGGCAGTTTACTTATATTATTTGTGAAACTCAACACAACTTTGCAAGATATTTATTAGTTTCCATAGTTTTGAGATGAGAAAAGTGTGCTTTAAGAAATGAAAGCAATGAATCACACCAATAATCTCCATGGTTTCATTGCTACTTTATCACTTCACCCTCTTGGAGACCTTCTCTCCAGACCTTGAAGAGAAAATTTGGCATAAACTTGGATATACACTCTTTAGGATGACTTTGTGTCAAAAAATAAAGGTAGCCTAGACGTATTTTGGAAATTAATTTTATCATGCTTACAGGATTTGCAAAATATTGTTTTTATTCATATTTATTATCTTTCCTGAATTTTGGTGCTTATCAAGATCAATTCTTCAGTAGTATTATTATGTCAAAAGTATGTTTGAGTTTTGATTATAAAGTAACACTTTGTAATATTTTTACTTTGTATAAATATCAATTATAGATATGCAATTAGCTGAGTATATTTATGAGGGTTATTAACTTTACTATGAGGGACGTTTTAAGTTCTTCAAATACTTATTTTTTCCCCATCGAAGATCTGCACTTCAGTCAAGCTGTCACATTTTTAGTGTCAAATTTGTTGCTTAGGTTTTTTAAATTTTGAATATATATTACTTAAAAATTAGGAATGATCTTAATGCAACAGTATTTACTGTTTTAAGATTTAATGAGTTATTTCAACATTTAATATTTACATGGAGGAAGTAAATGAGTGACCCACTTTTTCATAGATAAATGATTTTACTACCTTCAAGAGCCAAGATAAACAAGAACTGGAATGCATTTGAGGAAGGCCCATCATTGGGGAGCAGGGTAGTGCGCTGCAGGGCAAATTTATTTGTTTGTTTGTTTGTTTGAGACAGAATTTCGCTCTTGTCACCCAGGCTGGTGTACAATGGTATGATCTTGATTCACTGCAACCTCCGCCTCCCAGATTCAAGTGATTCTTCTGTCTCAGCCTCCTAAATAGCTGAGATTACAGGCATGTGCCACCAGGCCTGGTTAATTTTTTAAATTTTCAGTAGAGGTGAGGTTTTGCCACATAGGCCAAGCTGGTCTTGAAATCCTGACCTCAAGTGATCCGTGCAGGGTAAATTTAAATGACTAGAACCAGCAATACATTTCTTATTTTCAGTATATTTATATATCTATATAAACAATTCTTTTTTGTCATATAAATTGGTATTTTAGGTGAGGTTCAATTTCTATTTTATTTTGCTTTTTAAGCTTGGCATGTGCTTCTGTAAAGTTCTTTTGAGTAACAGAGGTAAAAAAGAAAATATCACAATGATTTCTATTAATCCTATCTTCCATGGATAGGCAACACCATAATTCATAGCATACTGTAGTAGCATGTTCCTCCTTAATTTATGCACTTCGTTCTAAATAGTCAACATGAAACTAAAGTAATTCTTTAAACCATATGTAAGTGTTAAATGCTTGGTGATCAGATTCTGTTTTTTTTTTTAATGCAAATAAATGTTACTTTTTCCCATTAGAAAATTAACTCTCTTTGCCTCTCCCATCCATTTGTAAAATATTGTAAGAGAAACTATTATACAAGAATTTTTAAAAGTTTGTCATCAAGTTTTATATGCTACTATTTTAATCTTCTAGTTAAGTATGCCCACATTTTATCAATTATGGAGATACATGCAGAATATTTTATGAGAGACACTATGGTATTGTAAAAAACTGTTCTGGACGTTGAATCAGAAAAACAGATTTCTAGTTTGCATTACCCAGTGACTGGCTGTGCACACTGCAGCAAGTCGCTTCAATGATATGCATTTTTGTTTTCTAATCTGTGAAGTGCAGTGGTTAAATTACATAATTTTGAACCCTTCATCCTCTGATACTTTAATGAGTCTGATTTTCCTGTCTACTAAGAAATCACAATGATGGAGAATGATGGAGAAAGACCTTAAAATATACTGTTTTATTTTTGTAAACATTTAAATAAAAATAAAAGACATATCATGGTTTTTAGAAAGAATCTTTCTCTTTCTCTCTCTCATCTACCTATCTATAATAAAGTTTAGACATTAAATTCAGTGTGTGTGTGTGTGTGTGTGTGTGTGTGTGTGTGTGTATTTGTGTTTGGTAGACTGGTAACTATTAACTAAATGTGACATTTTCTTTTTCTTTTTCCTTCCAGAGGAAAAAAAATCACATTTAAAATTAAACAATATAACCCTTATTATTTTCATTCTCTGTAACTGCATAAAATGGTTTACAAATGAGATTAGTACGTATTTGAGAGAGAAATTTACAGGTTAACCTTCTTGATATTACTTAATTGCAACCTTCTGTTAGTCTATAGTAACCTTATTTCCAGGGTTAGAGCCAGTTTTTTGCATTAGTTCTTCCAAAGGGACCACATGTCAAATATCCTTGAAACAGGGTACAATTTAAATTACTGGTGGTCTACTAGTTAGTTTCAGTCTAGGAGAACAAACACCAGATGTATTATAGACAGACTTTAGAGGGCATTATAAACAGAAGAGGGGGAACGGGCTACTTCTAAAATTGTGGGATCCACCCATTGTTGCTCTGTGTTATAATCTTATTCTGGAAGAATTCAATTAATATTTATCATCATGTTCTTTGAAACTATTCCAAGAATGAAGACTCCTGCATTAAGCAATTTCATCTAAGCAAGACATAATTCACTTTTGCACCCTAGCAAATGACTTGGAATTTGCATGCCTGATTTAAAGAGAAAAATTGATGATGCACAGTGTGTCACATCTTATTTAAGGTTACTTTGTAATGTTCTGTGATTTTATTTGAAAAATCAAAACGTGCTAATTTAAGAAACAATTTAAGACCATTGTCTGCAAAACAAATCTGCTACTTAAAGGTGAAATAAGTTTTACAGACAAAATCATTTTTCTTTTCTGTTTGGGCAAGTTTTTCCTGAAGATTTTGCTGATAGTTTCAGCTTCTCCTTTTTATAACCCCTTTTTCATTTTCCTTCCCTGATCTCCAAACCTACACTGCTTTCAGGGTGACACTGACACTCAGCATAGCTATTAAACATGATTTTGCTAACTGCTCAGTGAGGCCTGGTGTGAATTGAGGGACCACCATGGCCAGCTGTGCAAAGCCTTTGATCTTTTATTTACATTTTGATTTCATGTTTTGGTGCTGGAGGAGATTTCTTAACCAACACCGGTTAAACAAGGATTTAAAATTCTGTGCAAATATTCTTTTAAACCACTGTCTAATTAGTGAAAATCTGTTGTTAACCTTTTCAATCTAGGGCTATCATATTGAAGTAAATAACTACCACTTATTTTTCCCAGCCATAAAGAAATATGGACACAACTTTTCTATTCAGTTTTCTATTTTGTATTGCATCTTGACTATTTTCTAAGCTACATCTACATTTTCACTGAGAGCAATTTAAATAAAAATCTTTTATCATTTGTAGCATCTCATGAACTTCACTGGACAATCTGCATTATACTTGAAAATTCACCTGAAAGTCTTTGCATTTTTACAAAACAAAGATGTGAAATTTATTAAGGCGCTACTTAGGGAGATTAAGATTTATCAGGGAATTCGGTTTTTTAAAAAAACTATCTGTTGGCCCGGTACAGTGACTCATGCCTGTAATCCCAGCACTAGGGAAACCGATATGGGTGGATTGCTTGAGTTTAGGAATTCGAGACCAGCCTGGGCAACATGGTGAAACATCATCTATACAAAACAAACAAACAAACAAACAAAAAGTAGCCAGTTGTGGTGGCCTTTTCCTGTAATCCCGGCTACTTGAGGAGCTGAGGCAGGAAAATCACTTCAACCTGGGAGGTCGAGGCTGCAATGAGCCAAGATTGTGCCACTGTACTCTGGCCTAGGTGACAAAGGGAGACCATGTCTCAAAATAAAATCTGTCAACATGTATATTTTAAAGTTATTTTAAATTAGTACAGATTACAGAAAGGATCTTACAGGCATGGCTAAATATGTTGGCATATAAATCTGAAAACTTTAAATGATTTTGTGCATTTTGATGTAGAAAGCATATATATGTATATATAAGTATATCTGCAATCAATACAGAGAAATTTATATATCTATCTCTATTTTATATAGGATCAAATAATTATATTAAGCCAAAGAATATTTAGAAACAAATGATATTATTCTCTTGGAAATAAATGCATTTCAAAACACAGAATCCACAATATTCAGTCTACTTCTTAATGAGAGGATATTGTTTTAGAAGAGGAGATGTTTAATCCAGAATTAATTACACTAAATGGAGAAACAGCCAAATCTAGAGTAAACTGTTGGTCACCTAATGTAGTATCTTGAATGATGTAAGCCTGAGGTAATTATTAGCTATTGAAAAATTTTGGATATATAAATACCTATTTTCGTCCTTTGCATGATTACTATATGGCATCTTCATTAACATATTCAGTGGATTGTTTACTGAAAGGTAGGTTTAGAGCTTTCCACAAAAAAAAGAATGAGTTTGTTCAAATATGGTCAACAAATCTTCCCTCCTGGGAGTGGTCTTTCAGTGAGCACTCTCTCAAAGATGATTGCTTGTCTTGCTGTTAGTCCTTAGTGCCAAAAATAACTTCTGCATTTGTAAAAGCTAATTAATGCCCTGAATTTTTGGTCTTTCCTTTTTTGTTTCATGTTTGTTTGTTTTAATATATTATCTGAGAAATAGATATAATTATTCTTATTTGCAGACAAGGGAATACAACTCAGAATATTGTATGCAAGCAGATTATTGGTGAACCATATTAAGGACATTGTTAATGGGCTTTCTGGAAATGGGATAGATGTTGGATAAACCTCTGAATTTAAGAAAGTAACTTGGAAGAGTTCTAAAGCCTAGGCCTGAGAATTAGTAGAAATACTAAAAAAAAAAAAAAAAAAAACCCAAAACTTTATTAACAAAATATTTAGCATTTGTATATTCAACATTAATATTTTGTTCATCTAGTATGTGCCTTGAACTAAAATTACATGGCTGATTAATAAAGTCCTTGCCCTCAATGTGCTAGGAGCCTACAGTGAGAGAGACAGACACTTACTAGATAAAACCATGTGATGGCTCATTGTAAAAACCCCAATTACCATACAGGAGTGTTGGGAAATCAGAGAAGATGATGTCAGACCAATGGCCAACAATTTGTAGTTAACGAGAGTGCTGAGAGAATGTCAAGTAAATTAGAAAAATCGACAAGAATAAAATATTAAACATGATTAAAAGGAGGAATCCTTTTAAGAGGCTTCACTGCGCATACTATCTATGAAATGTTTCATTTTGTAAATCACGACGTTCTCTGTTTGGTAGCAATCTGAAGTTTTGCTCAGTGTTTCACAGTTCACTGCTTTGTTGCCAAAATAAAGCACACAACGGAACTAATGGTCTAGTCTCTGTACTGAGAGTAGCCCTGCATCTGTGTCTCTAAAAACACCTAGATTCTGCACTCGTTTCTAGACCAGTTAAATTCTGCCACCGATAATTCACTTACGAAGCCCACTGAAGATTTTAGGAAATGATTTAGATTTAGTCATAAAATGGAACAGAATACCTAAAGGTAAGACTAAATGCTGCTGATATGAAGCCTCTCCTAAGAGAGTGCTTGCAACATGGGAGGAGCAGTGGTGAGGGAGGCAGCTGGGCTGCATCACTTTCTGCTCATCCAACTTGACCATGGGTAACCAGGAATTTCCAAGCCAACGCTTTCATATTTAATGCCTTATTCCCCTACATCACCCGGCTTGTTGTTTAGTCTAATATATTAATACTTTCTGCTTAGCCAGTTCCATTCAGGATTTTCTAGTTCCCTCCCATTTGGCTTTGGCAACACATTCTTGTGAATGGGTGACATTCTGAAAACTTTCCATTTTTCTCCTTGGGAAAGAATGTGGAACAGACTTATTCTAATTTTTATTTAACAGAATTCCACTCAGTAAATCTTTCCTGAGAAAATAATTATAATACTGATAATAATAATAATAGTTCAAATATGTTGAGTGCCAGGCACTGTATCGAGTATGCATTATTTTATTTAACTTTTAAAACAACCATATAAGGTATATATGAGTATTATCAATCATCATTTTATAGATGCAGAAAATGACATGAGGAGACGGTAAATAGCTTGCTAATAGGTCTTGACAATTAAGTGGTCGAACCAGAATTTAAACCCTCAAAAGCTGACTGCAAAGGCTGGGCACTTGTAGAAAGCAATCCAAAAGAGGTAAATAAGTATATCATGAGCTTCTTAGGACTTATGAGAAATTCACACACTGAGTGATAGAAAAATGGTATGCAAGCAAATACTGTGTTTTTAGCACTTGCTATAGGCATTTGGGAGAAATCAAAAGATAAATGTGAATCTGGGAATCTTCAGGGAAGAGGGCAGGCAGCCTTTTGTTAAAAAAATGAGAGAGAGAGATCAAGAATTCAAGGTAGAAGCATTCAACAAGACAGAGGAAGAAAGGAGGAAGCATTTCAAAGATAGCAAAACAGCCTGACTCCTTTTGAAGGGCCAGAACACCAACAGCAGACAAGGATGCATTAATACTTTCTCATAGGCCAGTGGCTTTCAAAGGCTTTCCTAGAGCTCTGGAATCCTTCGAGTCTAGTGACTCCATGTCTGGTTCAACTGAAATTGCTCTACCCTATCTATTGCACATATGTGTACATAGTTATACATTCCAGCAAACAGACAGCAAGCTTGATCTGGAAACTTAGCTTGTCATTTTACCCTCTTTTTCTTGAAAAGTTTATATCCACAATGACAGCTTAATATCTGTTTATAGGTTTACAGTTCACATGTTTTTATGCCAAAACATCCTTTGATCTTTTCTACAACCTGGAGCATAGTAGGTGCTCAGTAAATGAATAAAAGGAAAATAAAACATAAAATAAGCTATTGCAGTTGGTATAGCAGGGACTTTTTGCTTTCTTATTCTCCAAGAACAAGATTTCTAAACTTTCTAAACTTTATTTTCTTCTATAATCTTTCTTCTCTCAGATTAAATCTAAAAATAAAAGAGATGTAGAGCACTGAGTCTCTTTCTCCCTGCTTGTAATTATTTTCTCCAATCAGGATGTAGTTTCAAGGGTGGCCAACACTGTCAATCACCCTCTGCCCTTCTTTGAAACTCGCTGATTATGGGAAAGTGCTTTGCATGTAATCACTTCAATTACTCAGTAAAGCTTCCTGTGTTCCTTCTGCTGGTTCTGAATTTGGATTTTTAAAGAGGCTTTGCTACTTTTTCCTTACGTTCTTTTTAAAATACATTTAGAAGAAGTAGAACAAAATAGTTTTATAGTATGACTGCACATGTAGTTGTCCAAATTAGCTTACACTTCCTAGAGGGTTCATAGGATTGGAGCAGACAATAGATATGGCCAAGACACCAGAATGAAGGTCTTTTTTGCTGAGGGTTAATCCAAGACTGCAGATTCCAGGGAGGTTGCAAGCTGGGAACTTAGTCAGCAGGCTGTTGTATTTGAAACCATTCATTTTGTCAGAAATTCCTCTGGCATGGAGTGCTGGGGTTACTTTATGGGTGATACACTTTTCTGGCCTTGAACTTGGTTAAAAACAAAACAAAACAAAACAAGAAAAGCAAGAGCAAAAACAACCCAAAACAAATAAAACAACCACAGCAAAACCTCCTCTTTGCTGGAACTTCTAGTGAAGGGAATGGTAGCTTCAAAAAGAGATTTTCTCTTGATCTTTGAGGGCTATGACCTGCTTTATGATAGTATAGCCATTCTGTTGGCAAAATCTTCTGGAGAAGCTGCCAGGCTCCTGATCATGGGTGGTGTGGTGTGTATAGGACTAAGCTGAGGACTGCTCTCCCAATTGGCTCAGTGATTGCAGTCTTTTCAGAATAACCAGTCACTCAAACAGCATGGTGCCAGGGGTCACAGATTTCTCCATGTGAACCTCTGCGCTCTTAGAAACTCATTCATGGGAAGTGTAATGAAGTTTTGATGGTTTCATATTCAGTGATATCCCCCACATAATCTATCCTAGGCAAAATCTCTGGTGTCCAAGCTCTGATGCCCCTGTTTCACTGAGCTCAATATGAGAGATCTTAAGGAAAAGAATGATTAGTTCCTTATTTAGCATCCGTCTTTGTCCATTCAGTCTGGTTTAATAAAATAACAAGAGTTAGATTGCTTACATACAACAGAAATCTTTTTCTCACAGCTCTGGAGGCTGAGAAGTCCAAGAACAAAGTGCTGGCCCATTTGGTGTCTAGTGAGGGCCAGACATCTGGTTCAGAGGGTGCCTTCTAGCTGTGTGCTGACATGGTGGATGGGTAAAGGGATCTCTCTGGAACCTCTTTTGGAAGGGCACTAATCCTATTTATAAGAGCTCTGCCCTCATGACCTAATCACCTCCCAAAGACCCCACCTCATAATTCCATCACTTTGGGGGTTAGGATTTCAACATACAAATTTTCAGCAGACATAAACATTCAAACCACAGCTGCCTTCAAAAATTAAAGAAAAATTCAAGTGGGAAGAGCTGAGGGTTTAGATCAGGTAGGGACACTGGGAATATAAGAAAAACAGAAAAATGTTTTACAAAATATTTTATATCATCAATAAAGTGCTTCCTATATATTAATTCCTTTGGTGCCATAATAAAAAAGGACAAGGGAGGTTATTTAACACTCACTAAATATGTATGCTAGGTTATTTTTGTGTGATATCTTCCTTATTCTTTACAAAAGTATTGTGAAGCAAGCACATCATTTTATTTAATGAATTCTTTTTTTTACAAAGCAAGAAAGCAAAAATTAAAATAGTTTGGCACTGTCCTGATGAGATAGTTAATAAGCAGTGGGCCAGATTTTAATCTGTGTGCCTCTTTGCAAAACTCATGTTATTTCCCCTGGTCTTTCTTTGTAACGGGCAGGAAGAACACTTCCGGCAGTTACGTTACCACTAGGAGTATCACCTCTGTTTCACAGATGAAGTACTATGTTTTCAGGAAATCATGTAATTGGACCAGGTGACACATCTAGGGAAGTAGAAAGAAAAAGATAGAAGAGGCCAGACGCAGTGGCGCAGCCCTGTAATCCCAGCACTTTGGGAGGCTGAGGCAGGCAGATTGCTTGAGCCCGGGAGTTAGAGACCAGCCTGAGCAACATAGAGAGGCCTGTTCGCTACAAATAATAATAATAATAATAATAATAATAATAATAATAATAATAATTAGACAGGTGTGGTGGCACATGCCTGTAGTCCCAGCTAGTCAGGAGTCTGAGATGGGAGAATCACCTGAGGCTTGGAAGTCGAGGCTGCAGTGAACCAATATTGCACCACTGCACTCTGGCATGGGCAATGGGAGTGAGATCCTGTCTCAAAAAACAAACAAACAAAAAAACAGAGACGGGGGGGAGAGAGAAAACATATCTGAAAAGAATCTTGGCTGATTCTTCATGAAAAAGAAAGATGAGGGTCTCAGCTAATTCAAGATTCCGAACTTGGTGATTTGAAAAATGGTAATGTCACCAAAAAACATTTTAATGTTAAAGGAGTTAGCAAGTCTTGAGGAAGTTAGTATGGTGGTCTGTTAAACTAACTCTGGGTTGACATTCAAGTATTTATCGAAATGACCAGAAGGGACTGAGAAGGTGCAGTCAGAGGACAGGCTCATTCTGGACATATACCTTTCAAATCATACTTGCTCTGGAAGCTCTTATCCCAGATTTCCCAAAACCGTTTGCTTTTGACATTTTGTCTTAATTCTCTTGTCACCTCTCCTACTCAGTCTTTCTTAGTCCAATCTAAATTTTCCATCCCTATTTGTTTCAGCACTCCTAACACATCACCATGTTTTATATTCTTCAGAGCACTATTTATCTAAAATAATCTCAGTCAGTGTGTATTTACTTGCCTGCTGTCTCTTTTCACTAAAATATCATCTACAGGTGACCAGGGACCTTTGCCTATTTCATTCACCAGTGCTTCACAGCCTACAATTATTATTGACAGAAAATAGGCACTCATTATACTTTCACAGAAAAAAAAACTAAAAGAAAGAATGAATGAATACAGATAATTTGACTGAAACATATGTGGGTCTCTGAGTTAAATACTGAGGAATCATAATTTAATGAAACATGTTATTTGTCATTAAGGAGCTATGCCATGACAATAAAGCAGCCCTCTGAGGAAGAATGTTTAGGCAAAGGAACACAATGAAGTACTCTGCCTCTGGCAAGTAGCCAAAGATAGGGTATATGGAGACAAACTGATCCAATAAGTGAGAAAAATAAAAGCACATAGTAAAAAAGTATGACAGTATAATATTATGGAAACCAAGTGATAAAGATGCTTTATGGTGAATATTAGTGGGATAGGATAAAAAATTAAATTGCCATTTACCAATGAATGCCAGAGATAATAAAAAAAAATGGGTCCTACTTAAATGCTAACTTATTAATTCTACTTTTAGCCTTTCAGTTTTATTCAAAATAAGTAACAAGTTAAAAAAATTACAGTAAATCATTCTTGCTTTTGGCCCCAAATATCCTTGAAATTTTTTTAAGTGATGTTTTAAATATAAATTTGCATGTGTTTTCATATCAAGTATACATAGTATAATAAATATATAATAATAATAATAATAATAGGAAAAAGTATAGCAACATGAACTACATATGAGCAGTTAAGTGGAATTATCTTTCTATACATTACAGCACAATATTTGGACTATTATATATGATCTTTTTCCTCTGAAATCAGTGGCCCTATTTAGAAACAAATGTAATATTAATGGTAGTTCAATACCTGGAAAAGATTAGCAAGAAGGAAAACAATATTTCTCTTGGAAGAAAATTATAATTACATTTTAATTAATTTCATTTAAATTTTATTTTAGTGAAACTTAATCTATAACTTTTGGGGTAATTATGTCCTTAATAGTTTAGTCTCCAAAATCATTTGGGTCTCACCTGTTGTATCTTGAATGTCTTGGCTGTTATAATATATTCAATGTGAGGCAAAAAATGTTGAGTTTCTTTTGTTTTTATTGCCAGAATTAAAGCAAAATAAGGAATTTATAAAGAAACTCTATTGTTTTCTGAAGTCATTTTCCTTTGTAATTAGCAACAATCAGTTTAAATTGCAGTAACTTATGCAAATTTACATGTCGTGTTTTCAGGACTAGATCCTATAAACATTTTTAACCACAGTAGCAGAAAATTAGGTTAATTATGAACACATTTAATGGACCACATTAGTGAACCTTTGGCATAATTTATATGATATTGAAAAAATTATTTTATTCTTAAAAATACTGAATCATTAAATTTTAAGAAATTTGTCTTTGACAAACCTGAGAAAAACAAGCAATGGGGAAAGGATTCCCTATTTAATAAATGGTGCTGGGAAAACTGGCTAGCCATATGTAGAAAGCTGAAACTGGATCCCTTCCTTACACCTTATACAAAAATCAATTCAAGATGGATTAAAGACTTAAACATCAGACCTAAAACCATAAAAAACCTAGAAGAAAACCTAGGCATTACGATTCAGGACATAGGCATGGGCAAGGACTTCATGTCTAAAACACCAAAAGCAATGGCAACAAAAGACAAAATTGACAGATGGGATCTAATTAAACTAAAGAGCTTCTGCACAGCAAAAGAAACTACCATCAGAGTGAACAGGCAACCTACAAAATGGGAGAAAATTTTCGCAACCTACTCATCTGACAAAGGGCTAATATCCAGAATCTACAATGAACTCAAACAAATTTACAAGAAAAAAACAAACAACCCCATCAAAAAGTGGGTGAAGGACATGAACAGACACTTCTCAAAAGAAGACTTTTATGCAGCCAAAAAACACATGAAAAAATGCTCATCATCACTGGCCATCAGAGAAATGCAAATCAAAACCACAATGAGATACCATCTCACACCAGTTAGAACGGCAATCATTAAAAAGTCAGGAAACAACAGGTGCTGGAGAGGATGTGGACAAATAGGAACACTTTTACACTGTTGGTGGGACTGTAAACTAGTTCAACCATTGTGGAAGTCAGTGTGGCGATTCCTCAGGGATCTAGAACTAGAAATACCATTTGACCCAGCCATCCCATTACTGGGTATATACCCAAAGGACTATAAATCATGCTGCTATAAAGACACATGCACACGTATGTTTATTGCGACATTATTCACAATAGCAAAGACTTGGAACCAACCCAAATGTCCAACAATGATAGACTGGATTAAGAAAATGTGGCACATATACACACCATGGAATACTATGCAGCCATAAAAAATGATGAGTTCATGTCCTTTGTAGGGACATGGATGAAATTGGAAATCATCATTCTCAGTAAACTATCGCAAGAACAAAAAACCAAACACCGCATATTCTCACTCATAGGTGAGAATTGAACAATGAGATCACATGGACACAGGAAGGGGAATATCACACTCTGGGGACTGTTGTGGGGTGGGGGGAGGGGGAAGGGATAGCATTGAGAGTATACCTAATGCTAGATGACAAGTCAGTGGGTGCAGCGCACCAGCATGGCACATGTATACATATGTAACTAACCTGCACAATGTGCACATGTACCCTAAAACTTAAAGTATAATAATAAAAGAAAACTTAAAAAAAAAAAGAAATTTGTCTTTGAAAAGTGTTACCCCACCAGAAATTCTTAACAAATTATTTAATATTTAAACATTAAAATATTTAGAAATAAAAGGAAATACAATTTTGGGGAGGTGACCCTTTAAGAATAATGACACTAAAATGCACAATTATTTTAAAGAATATTTGTGAATTTACTATTTTTCTCTGCACATAGCTTGAATATACAAACATATATTTATATGTGTGTATTTTTCATTAAATATTCTTAATTTCTTAAGGGAAAATAAAATGCTAATCAGTCAGCATACAAAATAAGGAAATAAATGGTGATTCAAATGCATTTTATTTCTACGAATATTTTGAAAGACTTCTTATCTATTCTTTTATTACTTATTTTGAAGTAACCATGGTTCCCTGTCTTATGCCTAATGTTGGCCAAGCCAGCATAATACAGAGGTGATTAACCAAGGACTATATAAATTCAAGACACAGGTGAAAACAAATTTAAAGTATCAGTGTAGGTGATAGCATCACATATTTAATGTTTTTCATCTTTTTCTCTCATTTTCATGACACAGATTTATCTCAGTGAAATTTTTATTACTGCCAAAGTGAACAGAACTCAGGGTGCAGCAAATCTGTTTTAGAAGTTTGTTTAAAAAATGAAATGGTTAGTATATGATAGATAAGTACTAAAGGAACTCATTATTTCACTAGTTAGCTGCAACCTGCTTTGCTCTGCTGGTTGACTTCAAGAGGTTATTTTTCTTACTCATTTTAAACTTCCTTCTGAAACATAGATTTTTTTGCATAGGCATTCTGCCAGATCTTAATAAATCTAGTGAGGTCTGACAAGTATGTTTATATTTTTGTGAACTATAAAGATCAGGGTTTCCTGGAGTAGATATAAAAAGAGGGTAAGGTGTCATTTAGTTAATTTAAAACACATTATTGGACAGTGACTCTTGCTCCTATGGTATTATAATTAAATTTTATTCCAGTTGAAAAACAATGATCTTTGTTTTTAAATCTGGATAAATTTCTCATAGGCTTATTTTTGTGATTTATGGATACTTTTGTTATGGTTGCTTGAATTTTTATGTTCCAAACAGCTTTCTCTTAATGATTTTTTCCTAATTATTGTGGATTTCAGTTTTGACAAACAGCTAAAAATTCTATGACCAAATGTTTACCTGTTAATATTACATAATCAAATCATATGTAACTATTTGAGCTGACATAACCTTATAAGCATGAGTTAAAGAACGGATTACATGAGAAAATAACACTTTTAAATAACTGCATTTATGAGGATTTATTATGTGAGAATGGTTTTACTACATCATTTTAATACTGCTATAAAATATATTTATGTACATTTTATATTTTATTGTTCCTAAATATCCACAAAGCATGCAAGAGAAGTTTCACAAGCCTGCCTGAAGAAGTGATACTGAGTGGGCACTGAGAGACCACGGTGAACAAAATGTGGAGAAAGAAAAGTTGCATCTGGATAGAAATAGTATGCCTTGCTCCCCAAAGTACCCACCTTAGGGAGTTGTTATGAGGATTAAATGATACGGTGTTATATGAAGTTCTTTCCCAGTTTTGGACATATAATAGCCTGTCAATAGATGGCAGGTTCTGTGTTATAATAATTGAATCTAATTGATATTTCTTTGGTTTTTAGCTCATGAATAGAGGTAATCAGAGCTGCATTCTGCATGGAGTGGATCATGTTTATCATGTTCTATTCTCTTCTGGACCTAGTGATTTAAAAGGACATTTGAACATAACAGCTGAGAAAGAATATTGAAAGGACTGGAGTAGGGTGCCTCCTATGAAGCACTACACATCTTTACGTATTCTAAAGAGAGCAGTCTTATTTTCTTTGGCTCTGGAAAGCAGTATCACAACCAAATACATGAACATTATAAGGTGGTAGATTTCAGATCAACGTGAAGGAGCATTTTCTAAACATACAACGGCTTAGTTATAGAACTGCCAAGAATGACTGTCTTTGAAGAAGTAAGAGAGGGTAAATGACTAGTAGTTGAAGTGTTGTTAGCAGCAATGGGTAAAGCTAGAATGTTAGCATCAATAATTCATTTCGATATCAGAAAAACTTGTAACAACTAATAGTGTTCGAAAAAAATGGAAAGGGATTATAGATCAATGCATGTGGGGAATAGGGCAGTCCTGAGTAATGATTGCAACAATTGACTTATGCATGGTGTCACCTACCGATGCAGAGAAATCAGTTTTATTACTAATGGATAGATTTCTCCCCAGTTTCTACATTACATTCAAGTTCAACTGAGAGGAAAATCCCTATCTTCTTTCCCTAGACTGCTGTGCCTTATTTTTGTCCTTTTTTCTAAAGGATAACAGAATAGGTTCCAGAAGCAGAATGTTTGGGTTCCAGTCTCAGTTTTGCCATATACTAGTGTTTTGGTCACCAAAGATTATAATAACTGAGCAAAAAGGAACAAAAGAATAAACTGAGTTCTAGTTACTGAGTCAAAAAAATCACAAGAAATACAGTACAAAGAATGGAAATACAAAATTAAGTATAAAAATACATGAAATAACTTTAAATATATATTATATAAAATCTCTAGTGGCTCTACTCAGGTTATTATTGTTAGGCCTATTGGTAGAAGACAATTTCCCCTTCAGGTGGGGAAGCTGTCTCCTATTTCTCTGAATGATTTCATATCTATTAGTACATGGGGCACTCAATGGTTATTAATGTCATTTCCCAGCAGGTGCAAGAATTAGAGTGGGTTTTAACACATGATTTATGTATGTAATAAGATATGTAAATACAAGAGTCATCCAAGGTGTAGTAAATGAGCTAAAAAGGTAAGAGGGGCGGGAATAAAAATATTTTCAATTACCTACTTTACACCCATAAGTTCTAGAGGGTGTGGCCAGGATTTTTAGCAAGAATCATCTGTTTGACAAACTTTGTGCAATTTCTGTAACTATTTTTCTGCTTCTTCTTAATAAATTATTTGGCAAGTTTCTGCACTGCTACATCAAATTTTTTCAGTTACATTTTGCACAAAAACTTTGGATCTACATCCCAGAGGAGGCTCCAGGAAGCGTTAGGGTATCAGATAAACTTGGACTGGAGGAGTGCCAGCCATATAAAGGAGTCTCCAACAAGGATAATACTAGTTGTAAAATCCTCCTTCCTAAGGAATCTGAATAGATAAAGGAAAAGACAGTTTTGCCACTTCCCTTTTCAAAGATACAGATCTCTGTCTTTCAAAACAGCACTATTGTTTGCCAATCTTCCTGCAAAGTCAAGTGTAATATTTGTGCTTTCTCCTGATTACTTGAATAAACACCACATTGCAAAATGTTTCTCTTAAAGATCAGTCAATGCATCATTGCACAGGGTAAGGCAAAAACCACTGTGAGGTTAAGATTATCATTGTAACCTAATCAATACAAATAGTTTCTTAAAAAACAAACTTTCCTTATTATATCAATCATTCAGAGATTTCCTTTAATACTAAGTGCAAAGCATAGAAATAGGTAATATGGAAAGATATAATGAACTATAAGACTTAATTACTATCTTTAAAGAGTTTACAAAACATTCAGAGAAGTAAAACATACCTAGAAGATAGTAGGTATTAATTGCTGATATAACAATTTACAAAAAAACAAAAACAAACAAAAAATGTTGGTTTTACAGCAGCACAACTGTATTCCTTGTTAGTGTACCTCCAAAGACTGATATGCATCTCACTGGGATAAAATCCAGGTGACAGCAGGGCAGTGTTCATTTCTGGTGGCTCTAGGGGAGAATGTGTTTCCTTAACTTTTTCAGCTTCTAGAGGCTGCCCATATTTCTTATCTTCTGGCCCCCTTTCTCCATCTTCAAAATCAGCACCATTATTCAGACAGCACAGCTCTCTCTGAGCACAGCTGGGAAAGGTTCTCTGACTTAAAGTATTCATATATGATGGACCTACCTGGATAAACCAAGATAATCTCCCATCTCAAAGTTCTTAACCTCAACCACATATACAAAGTCCCTTTTGCTATGTAAGGTTATCACTACTTCTAGGGATTAGGACATGGACATCTTTGGGAAACATTATTCTGCCTACCACAACATATAAAATCACTATGGTATCTTTAGCACTTAGAAAATACTTCATAAATGTTTTTAATCAATGAATAAATAGAAAGATGTATAAAGCAATAAAGATGACATAAGAAAAGGGCTTTTAGGTTTACGGAAATAGACATCTCTTGTACATAAATGCACATGACTTGTTTTTGAAACAGTAATATCTAATTAAGATATAATTATTTCAAGTCAAAGATTGGAAGATTCCGTTTAGAACTTATAAACTGCTGGGTGAGGTGGCAGGCGCATGTAGTCCCAGCTCTCTGGAGGCAAAGGCAGGAGGATTGCTTGAGCCCAGGAGTTTGAGGCTGTAGTGTGCCAAGATGGTGGCTGTGAATAGCTACTGTACTCCAGCCTGGGTAACATAGCAAGACTCCGTCTCTAAAAATAAATGTTTCAAAAAGAACTTAAAAGTATGTACTTATAAATGTATTAATGAATGGTGTTACAATTATGAAAAATAAATTCTAGTGTCAATACATGTGAATATATTGCTCATAATTTTTGCTATTACAAATCATATACTATTTAGAATGCCATTTATTAGAGCTTAACACAATCTCAATACAATGCCAATAGGCGTAGATCTTAGGTTTTGTCTTTAAATTATATATAAAGATATGTATCAGAGAATGGGAATCTTTGACAGCTGGAAAAGTAGAACTCTGCTCTCAGTTTCAATTTCTATTATTGCAAATCGACAGACCTTGAGTCACTTATAAATCTAGCAGTCTAAGTGGTAAACTGACTTGGAGTAATTCACGGTGGTTTTGATGAACAGATTTTACTTATGCATTCTTGTGAGTGTGTGTGTACGTATGCATGTATATACAGATGTGTGTCTGTGTATATGTGTCTGTGTGAAAGGAATTAAACAGTGAATTTACTATTATCTTTTTTTTTTTTTTGAGACAGGGTCTCACTCTGTCGCCCAGGTTGGAGTGCAGTGGTGTGATTCATGGCTCACTGCAGCCTCAACCTCCTGGGCTCAGACACTCCCACCTCAGCCTTCTGAGTAGTTGGGATCACAGATGCGTACCACCACGCCTGTCTAATTTTTGTATTTTTCTGTAGAAATGAGGTTTTACGAAGTTGTCCAGGCTGGTCTCAAACTCCTGGACTCAAATAATCCACCCACCTTGGCCTCCCAAAGTGCCGGGATTACAGGTATGAGCCACTGTGTCGGCCTTGCAATATTGTTTGAATGAAAATATCAAATACTTTGCATATATTAGGTGAAAACAATTAAAGCCTACTTAGTGACTGCTAAATACCTTTTGGTAGTCACTAAGATATGCCAGACACTGCTATAGGCTCTAACTCAGAAGGTGGACAATATATAGTCAATCATGTACTCTAATAATAGAATCAGTGGCTAGCTTGAGTTCTTTGGAAATAGGAAAATTCAGTTAACATTTTATTAATAAAATTGAGAAGCTGAGTCAATAAGAATTTTTTGGACAGAGGATGATGGTATTTATTCTCTTTTTACTGATTTAATGGTACAAAACACAAATGCTGTGAGTTCCTGGGTGCTGTATACCCCTTACGGAACTTCAAGAAAATTATTTTAATGACATTTATCAAGAAATGATGCCAATGCAAAGTTAAGTATGCTCAAAACTTCTTATATTTTAAAATACCAAATTATTTTACTTAAATATAATTTTTTACTAGCAATATTTTATAACATGGAATTATGTGGCTTCTTCTGCTTTCCTGCATTAGTTAACACGTGGATGCCTGCAGCAAACTTAAATTCATGTTTAGTTTCACTTAAAACTGATTGTAAAATATTAACAGATACTTTGGATTAAATAATTGTTAAACACTAAGGCATTCCCTAATATCATTATGCCAAGATCATGCTTTCACTCTGCATTTTAATTTAGGTATTTTCTGTTTGAGATATTAAATGACTCAAAGACTATCTTAAATGTTTCAGTATTAATAAGACTAGTAATAAAATTGTATTGTGTTCCTAAATATGTCATCTGTGTTTTGCATGTTTATTCTCTAATCATCACTATAATTCACATGTAATACATTTAAGTGTAAATAACTGCTACAACTTATTATAATCATTTTGCAAATGAATACAGTAAAATAATTTGTCCAGGTTTTCTCAGTTAGTAAGTGGTATAATAAAGACTTCAACCAGCTGGTCTACACTGTGTTATCTCATTGTGTACATTAGGAAGAAAATAAATAAATCCCTAACAAGAAATGTTAATTGGTAGGGTATTCAAGCTATATATTGTACAGAAATCCTGAATTAAAAATTAAACAAGACACGAAGTTTTTTTCTGATAAGTAATATTTGGGACAATGGCTAAATAACCATAAGATGTAATAGCACTTTGGAGAGATAAAAGATTGTCTCTTAGGAAAGTGACAGAAAAAAAAAAAAAACTATAGAAAAACATTAGTGCACCTTTAAATGTGAGAAATGCTAGGATAAATACATCATTTTGGGGCTGGACGGAGATAGCTGAAAAAGAGAATTCTCTTACTTAACTCTTAAAAGAGAAGGCCATATGTAATCTTTCTTATTCACATACAACAAGCAAATAAACTAACCACACAAAAGAGACTTAGAAAACTCTATGAACATTTTTTCTTTTATCAGGGCAAAGCAAACAAGCAGTTTAAGGACAGCTATAATCTGGTGCTCTCCATAGTGGGTGTTCTGCTGAATGTCATCACTTACTCAGTATGCAAGGCATAATTCTGTTTTGGAGTTGCAGCATGAGGAGACTAGGTTCATTCTAGAGATGTTTCTCCCTTCTAGTCCCTTCATTCAGGACTAGATTAAAGCATTGGGCAACATACTTCATCTGTCCTTTACACTTGCCATTTTCCATAATTTTGCTATATTCACTATTGTGAGTTGTAAAAACATATAAATAAAACAAGATTAAATAAAGAATATAGAAAATTTCAGGAACTATGAATTTGCCTCCTCACATCCTTTGTTCCTTGGCTAGAAAAAGCAATGTTTCTGGTGGATTTGATAGTCCCTTAGCTCTATCAAGTCTCCAGAAGTCCAGTAACTGCAAATCCTCACAAACTTGAAAATGGTAAGAAGTCTGCCAAGAACCCTCCCATTTAGAATGAGGATTCCCAGGCTCATAGTTTAGGAATTTAAGTAGAAGCTTCTTAAAAAACTTAAAGCATACTATCTTATTAAGGATAAACTAGATATAAATTCAGTCATTTAAAAAATGTTGCAAGATTAATGTATCATATGGGGCCATGCTATCACAGCGCTAGCTAAATAACTCTTTAAGTAATTTCTAAGAAGGGCCAATGCACCAGATGACTGGTGTACAGAATAGTGTATTATAAAGAAACAAACACCGCCCCCCAACCCTCGGCCCCGTACAGAAAAAAAAAAGCAATGCTCCACCAGGTGGAGTCTTTTCCTCCCAGGGTTGAAATGTAATTCCTGGTATTGAGTGCCACCTGGTAAGTGGAATCGCCCTCAGATATCCCCAGGACCACAATAAACATGCAACATGTACATATAGTAAAAGGGAAACCTCAATTTTATTACATGGCTTTTAAGATGCAAAATAAATGGATTAAACAGTTATTTTGAAATGTACCTTATTGTGAATATTCCCATGTTCTTACACTAATGATTTTATCATGGTTGGATTCTAAACTGGGAAAAAAGAAATAGATTCCTCCAATTCATGCATTTTACTAATATGCCAGTGTCCAACATACCAGGTGTGGAGTGCTTGGGCTTTATAAGTTTGGGGGCACTTCAGATTTAACAAAGCAGCCAACACCTGGAAATACATAAAAGCTGGCCTCTAAGCACAAGGTGATGAGTGTTAGTTAACTAGGCCCCCTGGATTCAGAAAATGGCCCCTCGTGGCTCAGAAAAGAAAACTGAAAATGCAGCATCAGAGTTTAGTTTTAGCTCAGATTTCCTGGTGTTCTCAACACCTATCCTCTCTTTACTCCCAGAAGGCAAAACACAGCTCAAGTCATGACAGTCTTTTCTGTTTGAGAAGAATTTCTTTTAATATGTACTCTGCTATTATTTATAGTCATAGTGAACAATATAAAAATGCTGTTTAAGTATATATGGCATATTTCTACAGGAAAAAAATAACCCTGCTATTTTTACACACATGACAATTCCTACCCTGTGATGATGTACTTTAACTGTTACTGTCATTTTCCTGGATGTTGCTTTGTGGTCTCACCACAAATTCTGCAACAGATTTCCTGGGAGTGTGGCAAAGTCCCGGGTGAGTGGTTGAGACTATGATTTGACTGAGTAACCATTAGACTCCTTTTAGTGGTTAATCAATGATGAATTAATAAAAACAAAACCTTTACATTAAGTCTATAATGTGCACTGAAGTCCTGTCAGTTGCTTTCAATTAGGTTATTTTTATTATGTAATGGACAAAGACTCACCAAATTCCCACAGACTCTATACTTGACTCTATAGATTGCATCACATTCCTTAGTAGACAGGTGTTTTGTTAGAACTATTTTAAAACACTTTTCTTTAACCATTTTCTCTGGGCTTGTGTCTGTGGTATGTGCTTGGCATACTCTCTGAACAAGGAGCTATCTTCAGTCATTGTTACCTTATGTTCAAAAGACAAAGTAATCAAGGTCGTGTTATCCTTGTTCATAATATACTACTGCAAAATACTAGTAGAAAGAAAGGGGGGTTTCAAACTAAAGTGCCACCAACATACAGATAACTTTTTAGTATCTTTTAAAATTATGCCTTTAATAGTCATTATCTTGCTTTGCCCATAATCACATTTAGAGTACATTTACACCAATCATCTTAGACTAGATCAACATTATCTAATATAGCTTTCTGCAATGATGGACATATTCTGTATCTGCATTATCTACTGTGGGAGCCACCAACCATTCATATGCGATTACTAAACACAACAGAGAAAGTTTAGTTTTAATTAATTTAATTTCAAATATATATAGGAACATGTGGCTTATAGCTACTATATTAGACATCACAGGTCTAGGTGTCTGCATGGATGTTGTACCCACTCTTCAATAATTTTGCAAATAAATATGTCATCATGCTTGCTTGTGTCATATAGATTTTAGTTTCTGCTTCATGTGTTTGAAGTGGTTTTTGTCTGATTCAAATTGTAACGTATTTTGTAATATTTCCTACATTAAAGGTAGTCAACATATTCAGTGGCAAGGTCTAAAGATAAAAAATGACCAGTTAGAGGGTAGAATCAACAAACAGGAAAACAATGAGAATATCTGGTTTTGAAGGAAAAGTAAGCAATACCAAAGATTACACAAGTGCTTCCTTCATAGGTTTGGAAGGTAAGAATTATATAGAAGTATAGTGGCTACTAAAGAATTCAGATAAGTAGAATAATCTAATTTTAAAGGGAGAAGGAATGCTGGAAATTTCTTAATCTGGATCTCTTTCAATGTGGCATAGTGTTTGATGGCAGTGATTTGATACCTGGATAGCTGGTGTCTTGAAATCACATTTCATTAACAGTTTAACCTAAACCAAATTACCATCTCTAAATGCTGATTTCATTACCTGTAAGTCAATGACAATAATAAGATATACCTCTTAGATACACGTACCTTTTTTTTCCTGAGGCAAGGTGTAAGGGCAAGTGAGATAACACATATGAAGTGTTTAGTACAGCACCTGACACATACAGCCCCATTTTGGTGATAGGGAAACTGAGGTATTAGGGCGACAAATTAGCTTCCTCAATTTGTAATTGTTTTAGTAAGTGACTCAGCTGGGATTTGAAAGCAGGCCTATGACTAAGCTGAGCCTATCCAAGTGGTAGCAGAAACAGAATGGCACCTGGCATGTGACAGGCATTTAATAAACAAAATGACAGTTCAAGAACACAAAACGCATTAGTAATCACAGGCGTTTAGTAAACAAAATGACCAGTTCAATAACACAAAACTCATTAGTAATCTACAGATCATAAGGTCATGTCAGCTTATTCCCCACGTACGTTCTTACAAGCATCACTTGTGGAGAAACCTGGGCTTAAGACAAAGAAAGATACTGTGTTAAAGCAGCAGCATTTTAAAGAGCACAGTAATAGAGGCTTTTCCATTAAATCCATCTAGTATCCATGAGATACTAGAACCCTCAATCATAGGACAGATTTAAAATGGTATTATAGGGTAATGAGTATCCATCTAGTATTTAAGTATTTACATAAATTGCAGTACTTAAAGTAATCTCTTTACAAGTTATTTTATCAAAAACTTTCCAGACACAATTTTTTGGGGATTTATTCAAACTGTTTAACACTTAAGAAGTACTGGCTTACCTTGGAGATACGGCTCGTTTGGTTTCAGACCACTGTGATCAAGCAAAAATCGCAATAAAGCAAGTTACATGAATTTTTTTTTGTTTCCCAGTGCATATAAAAGTTACACAGCAGACTATTAAGTGTGCAACAGCATTATGTTTAAAAATGTCCATACCTTAACTTAAAAATACTTTATTGTTAAAAAATGCTAACGATCATATAAGCCTTCAGTGAGTGATAATCTTTTTGCTGATGGAGGGTCTTGCTTGATGTTCAGAGCCTTGCTGTGGCTTTGGCTTAAGGCTTAAGGGAATATTGCAGCTGGTTTGATCTTCTATCTAGACTGCTCAAATTTTCTGCATATCAGCAATAAGGCTGCTCTGCTCTCTTATCATTTGTGTGTTCACTGGAGTAGCACTTCTAACTTGCTTCAAGAACTTTTCTTTTGCATTTGCAACTCGGATAACTGGTGCAAGAGGACTGGCTTTTGACCTAACTCATCTTTGGGCATGCCTTTCCCCAAAAGCTTAATTTATTTCTAGCTTTTGATTTCAAGGAAGAGACGCGCAACTCTTCCTTTCACTTGAGCACTTAGAGGTCATTGCAGGGCTATCAATTGGCCTAATTTCAATAATGTTGTGTTTTAGGAAATAGAGAAGCCTGAGGGGAGGGAGAGAGACGGGTGAACAGCTCGTCAGTGGAGTAGTCAGAATACACACATGAATGGATTAAGTTTGGGTTGTGGTTTGCGGTGCCCAAAACAATTGTAGCAGTAACATCAAAGATCACTGAACACAGATCATCATGTAAAATAATAAGGAAATATTTGAAATATTGCAAGAATTACCAAAATGTGACACGGAGACACAAAGTGAGCACATGCTGTGGGAAAAACGGCACCAACAGACTTGCTCAATTCAAGGACACCACAAAACTTAATTTGTAAAAACACATTATCTGTGAAGTACAATAAAGTGAAGGGCAATAAAATGATATATGCCTATGTAAGGCAATCAGTAGATGATGGGAAAAAAACATTGCATGATTGAGAAAAAACAAAGAATATGTTATCAAAATGACTAAACTAATAGCATAATTAGAATTTCATTTGAGTATTTCTTTATAGTTTTGAGAGATTTAAAATTATGTATTATTTTATAAATTATTATGGAGGATCTCCTATATACCCAGTCTCAGACTTATTTTGGTGATTATACTCTGGAACATGTGATTCTTCTCCTCGTGGGGTTAAAAAAATTTATACCATCCTATGGGGTATGACTAATCTGAATCTCACACTTGAATATTACTTTGGGATCTTAGGCAAGTTATTTAAGAATAAAAATAACTTACTATGTTTCCTCAACTATAAAATGAGAATTTTAATAATCTTAAACTTACTGTAAGGATGAAATAATTTTCAATAGTATGTAATATGATGCTTAGCATACATTAAGATCTCAGTGTATATTAGCAACAATTTCAGTAAAGAAAGACCAAATAATTTTTGTCAAGAAATATGAATATATAAATTATATAGGTTTTAAGTTGTATTTACCATATTTAATGTGACAGTAAAAAAAGTCATGAAAATGTGTGACCTGATAAATAAGTTTATTCAGTTTTCTAATGTCCTGAACCCCTTATCTCAGATGGATTTTGCTCCAAACTTATAACAGTAATTTACAACCCTGACTCTAGTTTTTTTTTTCTGAGAGAAAAAAATAAATAGAAACACTGTTCTTTTTCTTTCCTTACCTACAGGAATTTACTTACAGAAAAATCTAACTTCTTTTAAAAACAGCCTTAATCCCTTGTTGGGCCAAGGGAAAACTTTTCCATTGTTCTCTGAAAGTTTGCTAAAAAAAAATTACTGTCAAGAGGCAGGCCAATAGGAGAAAAGGCATACACATTTATTTGATCATAATTTTACACAACCCGAGAGCCTTTAGAACAAAGACCCAAAGTTACAAAAGAAATTGTCCATTTTTATGCTTAGGTTCAACAAAGTGTGGGCAGGTGTGGAGAAATACAACTGGACAAAAGGAATATGATCTCATGCTAACAGACTGAGTGGGGACGCCTGGCAAGGTGAGATTCTTCCTGGTATCTCTGCAGTACTCATTCCTTCTGGGTATGGGGCAGGACCTTCTTTGGAATGGGGTCTTATGAGCTACGATCAAACAAGGTAGGTCAGATAATGTCTTTATGGCCAGATTTCACACAGAAAGTTGAGGTGTTAGAGTGATATGCTTAGGTTTTATGGCTGGTTTGGGAAAAAGGGTTCTGGTTTCTAGGAGCCACCTTGGGAAAGAGGGATTCTAGTTTCTATGCCTCACCTTGGGGGAGAATGAAGGGCCGGAGACTGGAGAGCAGGAGAAGGTCAGAGAGAGCTGATTCTGAGGTCTTCATTTGGGGTATCATTTTTCTGAGCCCCTACACCCTAATAAAGCACAAGAGATGCAGTGGAGCAATTCAGGGTCACGGTCAGGCTATGCATTGAACTGAGATTTCCCAAAAAGTCAACTGAACAGTAAAAAGAAAGTAAAATGGATCCTGGGGACACCAGAGAGAGGCTGACAAATGATTTTTAAGTAAGAAGAAAATGATAAAAGAGAAGGATTAGCAATAGAAACGGGTCATATAAAATAGATCCCTCAAAAGGAATTCTCTTAATCCCTAGCTTCTCTAGATATCCCACAACCTCAGGGACTTATCAGGCAGGTTGTTTTTCCCTGAAAGTGGGGGTAAGGGAGCTGGAGGACAAATGAAGGTGGTATGTGGAGGGAAGGCTGTTCTGTGGATGAGTTTAATTCAGCCCCACAATCACTTCTGTACAGCTACACACCGCTCTAGTCATTCCCACATTTGGCCTGCTTTCTTTTCCTCTGTGGACAGGGGCACTGTTCTCTACTAATATCCATCTCAGAGAGACACAGGGGCAAGTATCCCTCAGCATCCATTAGAAATAAAGCAGGCTCTTGCTTAAAGTTACCAGAGCATCCACCTCTGGGTGCAAAGACAAATTCTCTGAATCAAGTGAGGGGTCTGGGCAATGATCTCACAAGGATTTGATACCTAGGAGTCCCCCCATGCCCATACAAGCTCCTCATCTTTCCACTTACACTTTGGGAAGCTGGCTGTCGTGTACAGGCAGATGAAGCTGGAAAAGAGAGGCATATTCAGTACTCACGAATTCAAACAGCTTGAGGGATTTCCGGTGAAAGTCAGTCCTAACCAGTGTATACGTACGTACACACCAACATGTGTGAATGTGTTGTGTGCACGTGTGTGCCTGTACAAGTACACATGGCATATTTACCTGTCAGGGACAGGCTATGGACAATGACTGTTTCTTGGACTTTCTCTTAAAAAGTCAGATCAGACAAGTTTATTTTGTATACTTTGGGTAAATGTGTGGTATTTCGTGAGTTTGGCAGTTTGTGAGAAAAAAAAAGCTGCCTGCTCTGAGCCCATGGGGCAGGGGCAATTTTTTCATCTGACAATCTGCGTGCTTTTGTTTTGCTTGCTTATTTTGGCCCCACAATACCACACCCTTTTCTTAACTAACCTCTTTCTACCTGGGCTGGACGTGCCTGGGCTCTCCTCCCTGGCCCCCCTCCCACCTCTCCCAGGTCTCTAAACCCCTAGAGAACCTGTGTCAGTGTTTTGAATCCCTCAATTGCTCTAGCAGGAAAACTAGACAGATTAGGAGCTGGGGCACATTTGGCTGAAAGACAGCTCTTCGCTTTCTTCTTATGCTGCTTCCCCTTCCTCTTTTCCCAAATAGATATATAAACACATGTATTTTCCTGTTTAAATTGAGCGAATTGGTCCCCTGCCTGTGCCTTGATTTAGCCATTGGGCTCAGCCTTGCTCCTCCCTTCCTTACTCGGATAGGAGCCACTGGGATCTGGAGCTCCAGCTTCCAAATTGAAGCTGGCCTCAGGCCAGGTGACCTTTTCTTTGTAAGTTTCTTTCCTAAGCGTGGGGCTGGGGGGAGGCGGGGAATGGGGGGGGTTGCAGGGATCTGTTTGGTGCTGTTGAAGGGGGGGCGAGTGAGGAAAGGAGGGGGCTGGAAGAGAGTAAAGGGCTGTTGTTAAACAGTTTCTTACCGTAAGAGGGAGTTCAGACCTAGATCTTTCCAGTTAATCACACAACAAACTTAGCTCATCGCAATAAAAAGCAGCTCAGAGCCGACTGGCTCTTTTAGGCACTGACTCCGAACAGGATTCTTTCACCCAGGCATCTCCTCCAGAGGGATCCGCCAGCCCGTCCAGCAGCACCATGTGGGTGACCAAACTCCTGCCAGCCCTGCTGCTGCAGCATGTCCTCCTGCATCTCCTCCTGCTCCCCATCGCCATCCCCTATGCAGGTTAGTTCCCTTCTTCTTCTTCATTATTAGTATTAGTATTTAACTCTCCTGCTAACCTTCCCTATTCCTTTTAACACCCTCTTTTTACCCTATTCCCAGCATCCTTTCTGAACTCAGTAGGTAGTATAGGTTTCTAAAAGCTCTCATTATGCTTTCTTTTGACATTCTTTTTTGTTGTTGTTTGAATAGCATTTACAATGATAATTAACTTTCCCTCAACTCCCCTCCACCTCCAACCCAAGCCCCGTCCCACTTAGCCTAATAGTTGTGGATTATGAGATAGGGAGGAAGTGCTAATACTGGCTGAACTTGGCTGCTTTGGACAAGTTTAAAGCTAAAGAGAGGGTCTGGTCTGAAGAGGCAAGAGTGATGGTCAGTCCGGCAGGAAGTCATCCTTTTCCAGAGAACAATTTTTCATGATAATGCACTACTCCACATCACCTAGTCAACATGTGGAGCCAAATTACGACTTTGTACAGGTTTTCATTTTGAGGAGGCAGAATAAACTCTGAGTATTTGCATATCATAAAAACGAAAGAGAAAGCCTCTTTTTAAAGATCTTATTCTTTCTGGGTACGGATGCCTGCCCTTTGAAACTGCAGTGCACGGAGACTTTGATTAAAGCTGCAGAACTGCCCATCTCTGTCTCCCACTTTCTCCCTTGGATTTGCCGTTTGGGGAGGAGTTGCTTGAAAGTTCATATTGCTTGGAGATTTAGAGATCTCGTTTGCTGCTCTGGGAAGTTTCTCTTGTTATCAGGGCAAGAGGAAACATCTGTATTTTGTTGTATCATTGTAGAGGCTGAGGTGCCAACGGGAGAAGGCAGTGAATATCAAGGGTAGGCACAGGGGAATAAAAGAGTGGGAACAAATGCCCAGATGGAGACATGGCCTTTTTACAATATAAAAAAGAGAACTGGCTGTATCTTTTGAGATGGTAAATATGACATTTATCAGACCTCTGATCTAGTTTTTGATATGGTACAAGGGTTAAAAAAACTCAAGAATTTGCTAAATGCAAAGGAAAATCATTCAACCCACCTGGTTTTCTTTTATTTTGTGAAGTGGCCCGTTTGGAAAATGACACTGTTTGGAAAGGGTCACTTTGAAAGCATTTAGGTAAGATTTCTGAAGAAGTCAAAAAGCAGTGAGTTCAAATCAAGCAGGTTATCATGCTTGACATGTGTCATGTTAAAATCGCTTCACAGGGTCGGGTGCGGTGGCTCACGCCTGTAATCCCAGCACTTTGGGAGGCCGAGGCGGGCAGATCACAAGATCAGGAGATTGAGACCATCCTAGCTAACACGGTGAAACCCTGTCTCTACTAAAAATACAAAAAATTAGCCAGGCGTGGTGGCAGGCACCTGCAGTCCCACCTACTTGGGAGGCTGAGGCAGGAGAATCTCTTGAACCTGGGAGGTGGGGGTTGCAGTGAGCCGAGATTGTGTCACCGCACTTCAGCCTGGGGAACGGAGCAAGACTCCATCTCAAGAAGAAGAAGAAAAAAAAAAATGCTTCACAGATGACTGCTGGTTTAGGGGATTTTGAGCTTAAATTGAAATAATGGCTAATATTTTGAGGGTTTTCATTTTTAAAGATTAAAATGTCACTGTTCTTAAGTAGAATCTGGTTACCTGAATTCATCTGTGCTAACGCAAGGGGAACGCAGTGTGGAAAACCCAAACAGTAGATCAACCATAGGCAGTGTCTATTTGTTTTTGGCATGCATTATGAACTTTTGGCAGGAGACATACATTTGTAATTATATTTCACTTTGCCTAATGTAGAAATGACTGTGTTTCCTGAGTACAGGCAGAATGCAGCCCAAGAGTGCTGGCAGGCAAGGAGAGTCCAGTTGGGAATTACAAATATGCTGTGAATAATTCCTGAAGTGGATAATTCTAAAATTGTCATCAAAGGAGGGTGCGCCTTTGTTTAGATGGCCAGTTTGATAGTTTTTTTTAATAACCTTTAAAATAAAAAACATGGGTAGCCTCTTAGAACACACAAAGTTTGTTCTTTTTTAAATGACATTTAATATTGACTATTTAGAGGTTTCTTTTGTTGTTACTAGCTTTGATTATAATTATTTATTCTATGAATTTATATTTGTATGTATTGTAAAATAACACATTGTTAGGAAAGAAGTATATACTGTAAGTTGACAACCAGTTATCAACAGAATACACTATGGAGATACTTTTTTAAAAGCTTAAGAAATATTCAATATAATGGGCCCACGCCATCTTTGTAGGAGTTAGCCTATATAGAATTACCCTCTATACACTCCCACCTACATGGGAAACAAATATCCAATCCTCTGTAATAAAAGAAGCATTAAATGAGCACCTAATATTCAAGAGTATGTGGGGGATGTAAAGATGAACAAATAAGAAAGGAACTTAAATTTGTTGAGCAACTGATATGAACCAAGTAGTAAAGTACATCTCACTTAATTCTAATAAGATTGGCACTATTGGACTCATTTTGCCGGTTCAAAGACCTCAGTTATCTTATTTCTTTGTGAGTTAAGGGACAGAGCTGAGATTCCTACCCAAATGTATGTGAATGAACTATGTGGTGTTTTTTTTTCTTTTTTCATTTATATTGAAGCGAGCAGCAGTGAAATCAACTGAAACTTACTTAAAAAAAATCATTTGGCCAAGTGATATATTTTCAAAAAACCCTGTTAGAAATACTTTGTACTATGGTTGAGAGTTCATTTTCAGCATAGAGAATCAAACCAGGTGAAGGGGTCATATGGTACTGAAGCCCATATGAAAAGATGGATGGTAGAATAGTCAGTATCTTAGCACAGGATCACAAGTGGCCCAAGGTACAGAGGTTCGTAAGTATAAGGAATGTCCCAGGAAGGACCCCACACAGCAACTGAAGGCAAGCATTTGAGGCAGAAGTATTGGGCATGTGATGGGGAAGATTGTCTGTGAGTGGAAAAGTAAGATGAGGTAGAATGGATAGGATTGAAGGTCATGCTTAACCATGTGGTCTTTAAAATGAATGTCATGCGAGCAGCTGAAAGTTTTTTTGTTGAAAATGTACTTGATTGAAGTTGTTCTTCAGTGTGGTTGCTTCAGTTCCTGTGTGGAAGGAAAGTTGTAGGCAGAAACAGACAGTGAAGGTGGAGGCCAGGATGAGGCTTCTAGAAGAATGAAACCTTAAATAAGAACTGGAAAGGAGAAGGAAGAAAATACCTAGGGAGGCCCCTCAAATCACACTGAACATCACTTCATTTTGTAAATCCCCTTGGAAGAGATGATGCTGCAGCTTCTCAAATATCAGCATTTGATTTACATCTGACACAGTCTCTGTCTTCTTGGTATCTTTATTTGTGATATTGTTGCCTTCTCTAAAGAAAGGGAGATGACTGCCGATTTGCAAAAATCCATGTCTTAGATAATAACAACGAAAATTTAGACTTCTATTTGAAATTCTTGGCTTTGGAGAGTTTACAATCTCCAGTCTCAACCATTCCCTTCCATTAATTATTTGTGTACTTTCATCTTAACATCTTGCCACTTGAATCTCTTCATCACTAATCATGTGGATAGGTTTCTCAGAATATGTGGAGCCAGATTCCTGCTTCTTTCCACACCCTGCAAATCCTTTCCTTGCATGATTTTCCTTTGAAGTCAATGGTTAGTCCACACAGAGAAGAAAATATATGAGGTACTGAGAGAAATGGGTGTGAGGTGCCGGGACCAGAGGGAGAAATGTGTCTTTCTTCAAGCACCTTGATACATTTGACCCTACTTTCTGTGTGTAGGTTTTCACTAGGATCCTAATGATTTCAGCTCTAAAACAGGGACTTCAGGTTCTTCAGGAAATATAGCTTCCAGAATGTTTTCCCATACTGGGAGAAGAGGAAAAAGGAGTTGTAATTTAAAGCACAGGAAAGCATGACAAATTTGTAGTGATCTCTCACCCTTTGATTTCATTTCAATATTTTGTTTATAAACTTCAGCTAACAGTCACGCACAAAAAATAGTAGGGAAAAATCTGATCCAAAGATATTTTTGAGTTTCTTCCCAAATTAAGCTTGGCTTTTAACTGTTTTCAGTAAAACAAGCATCCGTTGTTAATACATATGGAAGAGAAAGTTGAAACTATTTTCAGCAAAGGAATTTTATTTTCAGATGCTGTTTTTGAATGACTTCTGTTTTGAATTTTTCTTTTATTGAATAAGGAATTAATTTTATAGATGTGTGGATTACATGATGTACAATTAGCTCCAACTTCATATTTTTGAGTAATTAGTTACTGGCTTAGTATAAATGACTTAATTAAAAGGGAAAGTTTCTATGTCATGAGAACAAAATAGTGAGAAGAGAATTCTGGTGTCTGGTTCTGATTGCCCCTGATAGCTTTGTAGCCCCAGACAAGCTTTTCACTTCTATTTGTTATCTAGTAAAGGGAAATAATAGATTTATTTGTTTTTCAAAATGCTTTTTGATCTTTAGATGAAAGGTAGTGATTGGAAAATTTGTCAGCAAGCAAGGGTAGACTGTTTTTGTGAGGTACAACAAAACATTAACACATTTCAGTAGGACAATTGAGGAGATTTAGAATTAAATACAATCAAAAATTCCACGGAGACCTCTGCTCTCCAGAATCTTCTTCATGGCTTGCCTTCATTTTGCGTGGCATTGAGAAAAGAAACCAGAGCATTGACCAGAGATTTTGTTTCATTTGATACGTTAAAATACATTACACATTTAATATTTGTCTTAGACTTTTTGATTTTTAGGCTTTTCCCTCACACTTAGACATGTATACTAAATACATTATATATCAGGCCAACTTCAATTTTATATTTTTAGTTAATATAATTATACACATATTTAAGAAATATGTGTATAAAACTCTTCTATTTTGGTGAATAGTTGTTTCATAGATTTTTTTTCATCAATTAACTATCATTTATTTCTAAGAAACATTCAAATTTATACAGGAAATTATAAAACTATTATGCTATGAAGCGTTTCAAAGCACCTTAGAAATAGTGTAATAAGGTCAAAGGAAAGAGAAACTCTTAATGGAAAAACTTATCTCCTATTAACATGGTTCTGTGACAGAAATCAAAATTTGAAATGAATTATGCCTTCTTTGCTTGGAAGAATCACAGTTTCTTCTTCATGCCAGAGATTAAAGGATAAAATTTCAAAAACAAAACTAAAACTTTGCGTATTTATAACATTTTTAAAAATCCAAATTGATTTTCAAATATTTACTTAATGGTTACAGTTTAATGTTAACACAACTTTTATATTTTAGATTGAGAAATTGGGATGTTAACATTTCAGGTAATTAAAAAGTCATTTGACAAGTCAATAAGATTGCCAGTGTTGTACAAGTCATTTGGTCCATGCTCAATAAATAACATGTTGACAAATTTTTGGTTGATTTCATTTTCATGTTAAAATGTCTTTTAAACTGTATCTGTTGTATCATAGCCATTCTATCCTGTAAGGCAAAGCAAAATTAAAAATGAAAGCATCATTGCAGGAATTAGTATTGTCTTTTGGAGATTGTGCTTTGGAGTTTTACAGAGATTCAGAAATTTAGAGGACCTCGTGTTTTCTCTAATTTATTGCAGCCTTCAAATTAGGATGGACACTAATTAGTAGCATCTGCTCATCTCATAAACCAACTGGAGCCAGTGGTTGCTGACAAACTTAGAGTATGATGGCATTTTTGGTACCTCACTCTGCTAGTTGTATTTCCAAATTTTGTGCACACAAATTTTTACTCTCCTTTTTTGACACATTTCAACACAGATTCAGATCAGGAATGTATTTCCTGCTCTACTATCCACATTTCTTCTCTACTGCTAGCTCTAAACCAAATTTTCAGGAAAGTGTTACATGCCATATTTCCACTACAATCTTAGCCATTCTTAGCTACAGATGGCATGGTCAGTGGTTCAGAGTGGTGGTTTTTAAGTCAGCCTGCTGGGTTTCCAATCTGAGATCTTCTAAGTGGTCAATTAATTTTTTTCTATGTCTTGGTTTCTTTGGCTGAAAAATGAATGTATCCTTACTGCCTTTGGTATAAGCATGTTTGAAAAGAATTGACAGGCAGAGGAGCACAAGCACATCTATCCTTATTACACAATAGCTGCACTCTATTAAACATTTTGATCTGCATTGTGAAGATGCTGATCACTAACAGATTGGGGCCATTTTGGGCAAATTGAGAATACAGAGAACAAGTTTTTGAAACACTAAAGTTATCCATAAGATTAGGTCTTTTAGAATGTTTTAGTTCTGTTTTTCAGATTTTCAGTAGAAGGCTTCATGCTATCTAGGCGCCTTGTATTTTCATGAAGAAAAATGATATTGCTGCATTAAAGGAGGAAGTTTTACATACATTTGATTTACAGCATTTGGCTTGATCTCAAGACAAATAGTTCGGTGATACCAAGAAATAGTGTCCAAAAGCACAGAAAACATTTATGCACTAAAGGAGGAGAGAGGGGCTAAAATATGAATAACATGAAAGACTTTAAAGAGTAGGTCAGAAGAATTTGTCCACTGTACAGTTTTTAGTGAGACGTTTCTCGCCTGTCTTTGTGTTGGCTTATCTCATTAAATACTATAACGTATATGAGGACCAATTGTAGAAGGAAATGAAAAGTTTAATTATAAAGCATGATATGATATGCTTCTAGCACTGATATTTGCTTTCATGATGTTTGGAAAATATCATGTTATTTATTTCTTTAGTGTGAACTCTGTCCTGATTTTTAAAAGCTCCTTAATTTGAAAGAATGTAAATGAGTGACTCTACATGACAAGTTATTTGTTTTTCCTTGATTACAATATTCCTCTCTTTCTCTTAACTATTCCCTACCTCACTCTGCTCCTAACCCCTGGAAATCTAGTATATTGTCAAGTAAAATCACTTTCTTGTAGATGATCCTTAGGATTTTTTTTGTATATGAGCCTTAAAAACATTTCTCCAATGTTTATTTTTATAAAACATTTTATATTTAATAGAGGGACAAAGGAAAAGAAGAAATACAATTCATGAATTCAAAAAATCAGCAAAGACTACCCTAATCAAAATAGATCCAGCACTGAAGATAAAAACCAAAAAAGTGAATACTGCAGACCAATGTGCTAATAGATGTACTAGGAATAAAGGACTTCCATTCACTTGCAAGTAAGTTACTTCATTTTCTTCTTAGAATAATTTTCCAAATATAGCATGCATGTATTATAATCATGTGTCTTTTGTGTTGTAGTCAATGTGATTTGATCATAAAATTGTAAGTTTGACTCTAGATTTAACTCACTACAAATGAAGACTTAGCTCTCAGTTTATGGAAACATAGCTTGAGTAAGGGAGAGCGCAAAAACTGCTACCTTCTAAAATCCACAGTGGCTTTGGTTATGGAATTTGTTTTCTCATCTGATGAGCAATTGAATTTGAGTAACTAAAATGAAATTCAATTGGCTTTGGGTTTTAAAATATCTATTCAGAGTAACTTTTTTTTTCCTTGCAAGAGGAATGGAGGAATTTTTAGAACAGAATTTGGGCAGCAGCCAAAATTTACTTCATCTTTATTATATCATTGCATTTAGGGATTTAAATAAAAGGTGTTGAGAGAATTAGTTTAAAAATTAGAGAGACTGGTGTCAGCAGAGACTGTTTAAAAGAAGAGGATAGCAATGGTAAAGTTTCAGGTGAAAATTGATGGGGCAATTTAAAGAGGCATGGGGGACTTAAATGGAGAGTTTCATGTCTTTTGACAGTGCCTGTGTGACCTCATAGGGAAGAATTCCTTACTACAGGGGTCCTTAACCCCCTACCCCTGCCACTAGTCTGTGGCCTGTTAAGAAACAGGACTCACAGCGGGAGTGAGCTGCAGGCCAGTGAGCATTACTGCCTGAGCTCCACCTCCTGTTGGATCTGCCACATTAGATTCTCATAGGAGCTGAACCCCATTGTTAACTGCACATGAGTGGGATCTAGGGTGTGCGCTCCTTATGAGAATCTAGTGCCTGATGATCTGAAGTGGAACAGTTTCATCCCAAAACCATTCCCCGCTCCCCGGCCCACCCCCACCCCCACTCCACACCCTTGGAAAAATAAACTAGTCCTTGGTGCCAAAAAGGTTGGGAACTGATGCCTTACTACTTTGCCAGTGATCCCAGAGGATAAAACTCTTTGTTTTGGGCTAAGAGGGTGACAATTTCATTCGAATCGTCTCCTAAACTGTCAGAAGAAGACACATTTTTTTAGTTCTTCATTATCTTACCTCACTTATTTCCCACTCTTTCACTCCCTATTTTATCTTTTTTTTTTTAAACAGGGTCATGCATAAAATCCTGTACATATTAAATTCTACTCAATTACATTTAGGTAGTGACCCATAATGTGACCACAGGGTTTAGTAATGTCATGGCAAGTGGTCCTAATTTCATCTTGCCTTTTTCAGAGAAATAAATGTTATGGGCCTGAGAGGAAAGAGCATGGTCAGAAAAGATCTTTATCAGGTTTAGGTTGAGGAAAGACTGTCTGCTTTCCATTTCTAGAGTGAAACTGCCAATTTCCGGGAGATAGTTCCTGGCAAGAGGAGTGGGAATTGACTTTGCAAGTATATTCCTATGATAATTCTGTTTTATTCCCTGACTTTCCTATAAAAGCCTTGCTATTGTTAAAAATAGAGACAACTACTCTCAATCAACATCTCAGCTGTGTAGATTCATGGAGATGTTCCAGCAGTTGAGGAGGATAGAGTTGTATTTTCCCCTCTCAGGGCTGGAAGGGCAAGGAAAAGGGAAGGAGAGGACACCTCATTGCTGATTTTTAACTTTGAAAATAAGCTCTCTTGGACTCACAAGTAAGGAAAGTATTGCTACTATTCAATTTTCACATTAGTCAACCGTATACTTAGGAAAGAAAAACTTTCCTTTTGTTTTATTTACTAGGAACTAAAATGATTTTACTGGAGAAGACATTAATAAATTAGTAAGTGCTCACATATTCCATATATATGAGATTTCATACTTTCCTACCATATTTTGATTGAGTTATATTTATACTCCAAATTTATGGCAACCTGTGCAGAAAACCACAGGTAATATTATGTATTAGAGCCAAGATTTATTGGCCCAGAAATGGTAAAATCCTCCTCATTCATACACACATACACACACACACACATGCACATAGACACACATACGTATTTGTGATTATTAAATGTCTTAGCTATATAGAATTGAATGAACATACTATGATACTAAGAACTTAGGGTCTTAATGAATCAAAGGATGTTGTTTCTAGACATGTTATATAAAACAGAATTATGTAAAAACAATGAAAAATACTGTAAACCACTTATAAAATACCAAAGAAGTGTGGGAAACCATCTGTGACGTGAATGAGTGTGAGGTGGAACATTCTTAAATATTGTTTTTTCTTGAGAAGATATCAACAATATTGATTTTCTAGAGATTCAAATTATTCTTTGCTGGGTAGGAAAGATGACCAAGAATGCCTGATTCTAAGCTCTTCAGGAAATAGCTCATTCATAAATTCACTTAATAAGATAGGAAGCTTTCCTCTTTTAGCCATGGCTGGCAACTGGTACTAGAATTGCCTTCCTGCCATAAACAAATAGGAAATAGACAAAATAAGCTGTGGAAAAGATTACAACTAGAACGATGTTAAGATAAAGACTCTAAAAGTCAAACCTAAAAGAAGATGCAACTTACGGAATTTGATGGCTTCCACCCACTTTATATGGAGGTGTAAAATAATATAAAAAACACTTTTCTTAAAGAATTCGTCATTGTATTGAAACGAGAGAAGAGAGTGAATGAGATCAGCAAACCGGAAATCCTGTTACCCACTTTACAGATGGAATCACTTAAAAACAAATTTATCGCTTTTTTGCATATTTATCATTTTGTTATATAAATAGGTTCTTTTAGTGAACAATAACAAAAAACCAATATAATACTTAGCTATAGGAATAGTAGGGGTGGCATGTCTTCATAACTTTCTTTAAGATGTTATGTCAAAAAGATATTCTCTAATATTACTAGTTTAATTTCTTTAAATTAAAAATGCTTAGCACTTTGGGAGGCCGAGGCGGGTAGATCACGAGGTCAGGAGATCAAGACCATACTGGCTAACATGGTGAAACCCCGTCTCTACTAAAAATACAAAAAATTAGCCAGGCGTGGTGGTAGGCACCTGTAGTCCCAGCTACTCGGGAGGCTGAGGCAGGAGAATGGCGTGAACCTGGGAGGCAGAGCTTGCAGTGAGCTGAGATCACACCACTGCACTCCAGCCTGGGTGACAGTGTGAGACTCTGTCTCAAAAACAAAAAAACAAAAAATGCTTATATAAGCAAACCTGTTTAGGAAATATTAGCTTAAATAGTTATCCTCAACAAGATTTTCATAGCTTTTAATAAACTGCAATGTTTTATAATTCACCAAAAAATTACATTATATGCAAAAATTTCCAAACACTTGGTTTCAGATCCCACTTTTTAGGAGAATCTCTAGCGCATTGATATATCTAATGCACCTTAGAAAATGTCATTTTAGAATATATTTTTTACAGTTATACACTTTGTAAATTACTCCTGATATCTCAGATATAATTGAGATAGCTTAAATATCTCAAATATAATACCATTTTGTACAAGTGTGGATAAAAATATTCCAACTTTCTGTGAAGTTACAGAAAAATAAAGCCTTCAGAAATAATTTAAATAGTTGTGTTACATATTGATTTTGCATGTTAAAACTGTTATTTTTCTACAAGCCTTTTGGAATAACATGAGAATATTCCAAAGAGTATTCAATCTGATATTTAAATCTACACCTACAAAAACTTAATTTTGTTCTTTCTTGTTTGGCTATCAAAATGGTAGATTCAAATTTTACTCATTTTTTTTATGTATATGTAATTATGCATTTGTTTCTATATTGTCCTCCTTGATGAACCATATGCCCATTCTTTAAATACTGTATAAATAGTAGTATTTCTTCTTTTCATTCTGATATTTTTTTCAGGGCTTTTGTTTTTGATAAAGCAAGAAAACAATGCCTCTGGTTCCCCTTCAATAGCATGTCAAGTGGAGTGAAAAAAGAGTTTGGCCATGAATTTGACCTCTATGAAAACAAAGGTAACTGACTTCTCCCTAAATATTGCATAATGAAATAAAGTATAATGAAATGTATGTTTGTAATTTCTTGCCAGAGTGGTCTTTCTCACTGATTTTTCTACTATATATGAGATATTTTATGTAGTCAATTCATCCATTAAGACAGTTGAAACTAGTATCTTGACTATTTTTAGTATGGTACTTTAAGGAGAACATTTTCAAAACTTTTCATAATCTTGATTCCCTTCCTCCCTCTGTTTATTTTTATTTTTATTTTTTTTGGAGCATCTCCTAGAACTGGCATTCTCCATGTTCATTTTAGAAAGTGCTACTTTAATTCATTATAAAGTTTAAAACACTTTATATTACAGCAAATTTTGAGTTTGCTATAGTATTTTGCATTTAACAATGTTGGATAACTAAATTATAGTGATGATTACTGATGATAACAAAATATGGAGATTTTGGAGAAATGAGTTGGGACTATGTTTCATCATATACTTGAAAAAAATATTCCTTTAAAGGAGGAATTGAGACCATATTATTTGCTGATTGCCTATTCTGGTGGTCTGATATTATGTTCACTAGGTATTTACTTTGTTCAAAAGCAGAATCAAGTAAATGAAATAATTGAAGAATGTTAAACAACCGTGTCCTATTAAATTCAGATACATAACCTGGTACAATATATAGATGTTTTCAAGTTAATAGGGTAAATGTTTAAATAAAATTAAAAATAAATTCATGGTAGAAGTAAGTTAATCTTTATACACCTCAATAATACTACAAATTCTGAACATAATTCATGATCTAGTATAACACCATTCTTACTTCAAACTGTCTTCTAGGTTGCTAGCAACTGCATGTACTATTATTTGGTAGGAATATATAGGTTATTACAATTTGGTTGTCCTATCAGTTAGCAGTGGAAATGTTTGCAAAAATATGGAAACTAATAAGCAAGCTACCTCATGCATATGCATATATAAACAAAAATCCACACAATTTTACTAAGAAGGACAAATTAATTATCTTAGGTAACTTTTTGAATTCAATATAGGTTTTAAAAATCATTTAATTTTTGTTTTTAATATTTTCTTAAAATGGTCTATATATTTGAGCAAATCATAATTGCTTGGCTAGTTGAGTATACAGACTATGTTAAGTACAGAGACTGCTCTCTGGAGTTATCTATGCATATATACACCAAATTAAAACTTCTCAATCATCTGTTTGTTTTGGATTATTCAGAAATATGTTATTTTGAAAATACTAGTAGAAGCTTTAGGCAAGAAATTTCAATGTTATTTGAAATAGTTTACAAGAGTTAATTACTTACAGGTTTGAACGCAATTTTTTTCTTAAATACTGCATATGTTTTGCATAGTTGCAATAATTTTATCTACTTTCTTCAATAGACTACATTAGAAACTGCATCATTGGTAAAGGACGCAGCTACAAGGGAACAGTATCTATCACTAAGAGTGGCATCAAATGTCAGCCCTGGAGTTCCATGATACCACACGAACACAGGTAAGAACAGTATGAAGAAAAGAGATGAAGCCTCTCTTTTATACATGTTAACAGTCTCATATTAGTCCTTCAGAATAATTCTACAATCCTAAAATAACTTAGCCAACTTGCTGAATTGTATTACGGCAAGGTTTATATGAATTCATGACTGATATTTAGCAAATGATTAATTAATATGTTAATAAAATGTAGCCAAAACAATATCTTACCTTAATGCCTCAATTTGTAGATCTCGGTATTTGTGAAATGATAACGTAAACTTCATTTAAAAGGATTCTTCTTCCTCTTTCTGTCTTTGTGAAAGTACGGCATCGTGCAGGGGGAGAGGTTGATTGTGAAAAATCAAAGGTAGATGAGATTCTTACTGAGGGCTGAGGGTTCTTTAACCTTGGTGGATCCCAATATTGGTTGCACATTAAAATCACCTGCTGCAAGCCCTTGACGAATCTTACTTAGAAGATGACAACACAGAACAATTAAATCAGAATCTCCGGGGAGAATAAGGCACCAGTATTTTTTGAGCTCCCACCATGATTCCAAAGTGCAGCCAAATTTGAGAACCACTGCTAAAAGCTCAAGCTTCGGATTGACCAGCTTTTCCATCTCACCTATCGCCTAAAGACCAAATTGGATAAATGTGTTCATTACGACAGATGGGTACTATTTAAAGATGAGTAAACACAATATACTTAGGCTCGTCAGACTGAGAGTTTTAATCATCACTGAGGAAAAACATAGACATCTAATACTGACTGGAGTATTAGTCAAGGCTTATTTCACACACAATTTTATCAGAAACCAAAGTAGTTTAAAACAGCTCTCCCCTTGTTAGTAATGCATTGGGAGGGTTTACTTTACCAGGTACCTTGCTGAGCAATGTACCTTGTTAATCTCATTTACTTGTCATGAGAACCACACAGCGGGTAGTTTTATTGGTTCTATTTTACCTACATAACAAAACTGAAGCATAAAAACACTTAGTAAGTTTTCAGTGTCATGCACAACTAGGAAGTGACATGGCCAGAATATAAGCCCAGTCACCATCACTCTATAACCTGTGCTTTTAACAACTTCAGGGCATGAAACATTTGGCCGGTCAGTAGAACCCATGCTGTGATTTGTTTTTGCACTGGTGGTGATGACTGCCTTGTTGAATCCACTTTTTATTCTATTCCATTTTGGGGACACAATTCTGTAAGATGATTCTTCATTAGGAAACAGAGATGAGTTATTGACCAACACAGAAAGAAAAAGAGTTTGTTGCTCCACACTGGGATTAAACCTATGATCTTGGCCTAATTAACACTAGCTAGTAAGTGTCCAAGCTGATCATCTCTACAATATTTCAATAACAGAAAACAACAATTTTCAAAATTAGTTACTTACAATTATGTAGAAATGCCTCTAAAACACAGTATTTTCCTTATATTACAAAAACAAAAATTACGATTGGTTTTGTCCTCTCTTGAGAGTTTGCATGGTGTTACTCCCTGCATAGTGAAGAAAACATTTTATTTAAGTAGATGGATCTAAGTTTTTCATGAACAAAGGAATGACATTTGAAATCAATCCTACCCTAGTCCAGGAGAATGCATTAGACTAACCTAGTAGGGGTCTTATTTCACCCTGAGTTTTCTATGATTGTGATTCTCTGCTGGAGGAGTAAATGTGAAATAGATCTCTCTGGGAACTGGCTTCCCAGTCCAATCAGCTCTTTTACCAATGAACACTTCCTTGTGATATAGATGTTTATGGCCGAGAGGATCCAGTATATTAATAAAATCCCTTTTTGTATTCAATGAGGGAAACACATAATTTTCATCAATTAGCAGCTTATTGGAATATCTGTATTATGGTTTAACACTTTTAAGTGTTGACTAAAGATTAATTTTACAGAAAATAGAAAAAGAAATGTTTCTGTCCGGAGGAATGATTTATTGTTGACCCCTAAATTGAAATATTTTACTAGTGGCTTAATGGAAAGATGATGATAGATGATGAAATTAATGTAGAAGCTTAACTAGAAAATCAGGTGACCTGATATCTACATCTGTATCCTTCATTGGCCACCCAGCATTCATTAATGAATCAGATGATGGAATAGATCAAGTTTCCTAGGAACACAGTGAATATTAAAAGAAAACAAAGGGAGTCTAGCACCTAGAAGACCTAGTTTATATTTCAAAGTATATTTGGATGTAACCCAATTTTAAACATTTCCTCACTCGTCTCTCTTAAAGCCTTGCCAACAGCAAGGACAGAGAACCAAAAATAGTGTATATATGAATAAATGCTTATTACAGAATCTGCTGACTGGCACATGCTTTGTGTGTAATGGGTTCTCATAAACACTTGTTGAATGAACACACATAAGTGAAAGAGCATGGCTAGGCTTCATCCCTTGGTCAAATGTGGGGTGCTAAAGAAAAGCAGGGGAAATACATTGGGACACTAACAACAACAACAAAAAAAACAGTTAATTTAGGTAAAAGGTAAAATACACCACAGAATGAAGAAAAGAGATGACCCAGACTGCTCTTTAACCTTCATGTCCTAGAGAGGTTTTTGATATGGATTGCATTCAGAATTGTGGAAAGGAGCCCATCTTTTCTCTTCATTTTGATTTCATTAACTCCAATGGGGGAATTTTATTCCTGTTTTGGCCATATCTACTTTTGATTTCTACATTATTCTCTCTTCCTTTCTACCTGTATTTTTCCTAATAAATTGTTGACTTATTAATTCACTACTTCCTCGCAGTTTTTTTTTGGCTTTACAAATCCACTGGAAAGGTATATGGGTGTATCACTTTGTGTATTTCGGTGTGCATGTGTAGAGGGGACAAAAATCCTCTCTCAAACTATAAATATTGAGTATTTGTGTATTGAGCATTTGCTATAACTACTAGGTTTCTTAAATAATCTTAATATATAAAATGATATAGAAAAAGGGAAATTATAGTTCGTATGATTCATCTAAGTGAAGAGATTAAAACCCAGGGAGTAAATAAATTGTCTAAGGACTAAGGTTGTATACTATTTAGGTGATAGATATGGGGCAACCGTATGGGTTTTATGATTAACAAATAAACTTCTCACCACTCTACCATATCAACTTTTCCATAAAAGAGAGCTATAGTATTCTTTGCTTAAATAAATTTGATTAGTGAATGACTTCTTGAAAACATAGAAAGCAAAAGTCACATTTGATTCTATCAGAAAAGTGAGTAAGCCATGGCCCAAACAAAAGATGCATTAAAATATTCTGGAATGATGGAGCTAAAAGTAAGAAAAATGACTTTTTAAAAAAGTTTACTGTTAGGAATTGTGAAATTATGCTGAATTTTAGTTGCATTATAATTTTTGTCAGTCATACGGCCTGACAACCTGTCTTATTTCTATTTCCCCATATGAGGAATGCTAGTGAAGTATGGATATTAACTATTACTACTTAGATGCATTGAAGTTGCATAATATGGATAATACTTCACCAGTTACCTGAAAATGTTTAGTTAGTAATAAGTCTCTTACACTATTTGTTTTGTCCAATAATTTATATTTTCTGAAGACTTAACTCTAGAATACACTCATGTCAAAATGAAAGAATTTCATTGCAAAATATTGCTTGGTACATGATGCATACCTGTATTTGTTTTGTGTCACAACATGAAAAATGATGGTTTATTAGAAGTTTCATTGGGTAGGAAACACATTTGAATGGTATTTACTAAGAGACTAAAATCCTTGGACTTCACTCTAATTTTAGTGCCATTTAGAACTCAAGGTCTCAGTAAAAGTAGAAATAAAGCCTGTTAACAAAACGCAAACTGAATATTAAAAATGTAATTGGATTTTCAAAGAAATGTTTACTGGTATTACCTATAGATGTATATTCTTTATTATGATCTTTTGTGTAAAGTCTGGCAGACAAATGCAATATCTAATTGTTGAGTCCAATATCACAAGCAGTACAAAGGTATAAAAAAGACTTGGCCTTTTCTAATGTGTTAAAATACTTTATGCTGGTAATAACACTAAGAGTAGGGCACTAGAAATTTTAAGTGAAGATAATGTGTTGCAGTTACTGCACTCAATGGCTTACTATTATAAGCCAAAACTGGGATCACTAAGCTCCAGTCAGTCAAAATGATCAAAATTATTGAAGAGAATAAGCAATTCTGTTCTTTATTAGGACACAGTAGATACAGACTACAAAGTGGAGTGTGCTTAATAAGAGGTAGCATTTGTTAAGTGTCAATTACTCTATTATCCCTTGGAGCTTCTCAAAATAACCATATAAGGTGTAAGATGTTAAAGGTTATGGTTACACTCAGTGCACAGGTAAGCTAATAGGCTGAGAGAAGCTAAATTACTTGCTGGGGTCTCACAGTAAGAAAGTGAGCTGAAGTTTCAGCCCAGATTTAATTGGATTCTGGGCTCTTTATTCATGTTACTTCATGAATCTGTTTCTCAATTGTGCAGAAAAAAGGGGGCTATGTATAAGAAAAGCAATAAACAAACAAGTAATGATCTCAAATAAGTAATGCAAGAAATAGTGAGATTTCAAAATCAGTGGCAGCGATTTCTCAGTTCTGTCCTAAGTGGCCTTGCTCAATCACCTGCTATCTTTTAGTGGAGCTTTGAAATTATGTTTCAAACAACATCGATTCAGTTCTAGAATGTTTGACTCAGCAAATTAACAGGCTCATCTCTCTAACTTGATGGTGAATATGGAAATTCAGCTAAATGGATGTTAATAAAATTCAAACGTTTTAAGGACAGATGGAAATGACAGAATTTTAAGGTAAAATATATGAAGGAATATAAGATAAAGGATTTTTCTACCTTCAGCAAAAACATACCCACTAATTAGTAAAATTAATAGGCAAAAAAAAGTTGCATGCTCTTATACTGTAATGATTATCATTTTAAAACTAGCTTTTTGCCTTCGAGCTATCGGGGTAAAGACCTACAGGAAAACTACTGTCGAAATCCTCGAGGGGAAGAAGGGGGACCCTGGTGTTTCACAAGCAATCCAGAGGTACGCTACGAAGTCTGTGACATTCCTCAGTGTTCAGAAGGTAAATAAACCTGAATGCCATGTGGGCCATTCTATTCCCCCTATGTGTAGAACTGTAACTCACATTAAAGGTTAACAGCAACGAATCAATCATAACAAATATGTTGTTCATGCAAATGCAACTACAAATAATTATTTAAACATTTTTATACAATGTTTTTAAAACTGTTGGATTATCACCAGATTAATACAAAATAACAGAGTGAGTTATCAGTTTGAATTTCAACACTGCCTGAGACATCCCTCTGGGGAAAGTGAAAGAGAGGGTTTACTTACCTACTGTCTTGAGCTCACATACCTCAAAATCTACTACTGTGTGGCACCTGAAAGGAGTTGAATGAAGCTTAGCCTTTCATTAGCAATGTTAATTCTATTCAACCAGCACCTGCTTCCACAGAAATTTTGTCCAAACTATCATGAAGTGGTGTGACAAGGGTATATGGAACCAGAAGATAATGCAATATAAGAAGGGATCACTGGAAGCTTGACCCCATGCACATTTTGGTGAAAATGTGCCTAGAATCAAATGTGACACATAGACTGGAACTGAGTACCATTCAGGATAGGATCTGAAGAGATCAAAGCAATGGAGCCCAAACTGTCTTGAAGGCAGGCACCTTAAATCCATGTCTATGTTTTCAGCTCTTCTCACAGCATAAAAGGGCATTGTCCTTACTTTTGCAGTGGAAAACTGAATGGCTGACAAGATGGAAGAGTAACCCTTTCAGCATTGTATGTGGTTTCATTTTTCTTAGTTATCTGGCTACTGAATAGCTGGATTTTTCAGTTCTGTCAGAAACTCTAAATTTCCAAAAATCTAAGTGAAACATGGATGAAACTCTGTTAGAAAATTATTAGGATTTTGGAGTATTTGGGGAGGGGGACTACTGTAATGCTGTCCAAGTTTTATACTAAGATATCTTACCTGTTTGTTATTAACCAAATATTTTTAAAAATATTTCCTCCATAAATATTCATTTAATATTAGGTTGATATTTATCACATAAAAAGTAAAGGCTACTGTTAGCTAATTGTCACAGAGAAGGATTTGTTTTCTGTTGTTAGTGAATTTGAAATCCTTGACTTTATGTGCTACAGCCAGTTCCATCTCTGTTTGTAAATTCTTACTTTCCATTCCATATCATATTCTGTTCCCTATAACCTCTTCATTGTTTTCTTTTCTTTTAAAAATAATAAACTTTTCTATGATCACGTTATGAACAAGTCTGTTTTGTATGAATAAGTCTGAATGAATTAATATTTGTCTTAAACTTGCACATGGAAGAAAAAAAAACCCTACTTTTAGGGGAATCTCTCCTATTACAGTTTTCTGAGGTTGAAAATCATTGACAAGGGGTTTTGTTTGACCTGAGAACGTGTTTTCAAAGGCCGGTACCTTGGCCAAACTTTAAACAGCTTACTATTTTCGTTACCTGCCTGGTTCTTGTGAGAATATGATTTTTCAACTACGGGTTTATAAGAAAAACATTCATCAAAATATACTTACTTAACATAGGACTGGACTGCTAGGCGACATAGATTAAAAGTGCTAGAAAAGAAGTCCTTGAATAAATCCTATTTTCAGTTATTCTTATCTCATTAGAATGTAACTGTCTAGTATCTTTAATAATTTGAGGTCATCACACCTCCCTTAGAAAAGGGCATTGCTCGTTGGTATTAATGGCATATGATGCTATTGGTCACCGCGGCACCAAAGGTTGCAGACATGTTCTTTCTGGAAATAATTAGTGACCTGGCAATAGTGGAATAACTCTCCTGTGGGAGAAGAGAACCAACATCTGCCCTGTAGGTTAAACATATTTCAGAGACTATGAGTTAAACTGTGATATTTTAAATTCAAGCTAACACAAGCAATGTGTTAGCAGGATTTTAATGAAAAATATCCAGAATAAGAAGCATTGTCAAAACATTGGCAGAGAAAAAGAGTGACTTAGAAAATCAATAATATAAAATATACAAAATAATGTGACATGATATAAATTTCTTCTAAAATACATATAAGGGGGAAACCTCAAAATCCAGAATGCTTAAGTTGTATAATAGATGGGCCATTTCTATCCATGGATACAAATTAAATGGTAAGTTATAAAGATTATTTTATTATGGCTAAGGTAGCAACTATAAAATCATTTTGCATATTTAAAATTAAAGAAGAAAAACACCCATAATCAAACTTCAGACTGTTCAAATGAAAAAGACATATAGAACAGTATATATTTTTTGAAATCTTTGTAATTATGCTTAACACTTGGCTATATAATCACCTGAAATTTGTTTAAAATTAAAAGAATTGTATCTGATAGTCAATGATTAATATTATTTTCTTATAATTTAAAATTTTAAAATATAGTAAATATTCCAAAAGAAAACAAATATTCTTCTATCACATTTATCACCTTCCAGTTAGATAAGAGGAATAAGTTCAATAGATCTATTGTGTGAATGGTGACTATAGATAATAATATTATATTGTATATTTAAAAAATGCTGAGACTAGATGTTAAATGTTCTTACCACAAAATTTCTATGTGAAGTAATGCATATGTTAACTAGTTTGATTTAGTCCACTGACAATGTATATATGCTTCAAAACATCATGTCATACATGATAAATATGTAGACTTTTATTGGACAGTTTTAAAAAAGAACCTTATAGAGTTATACAGAGAAAATAATTAGTGCTTGATTCAAAAGTTTTAGAAAGTTGAGGTATGCAAAATCCAATTTCTTGCTTTAGCGTTTGCTTGAAATTTAAAATAAAACAATCATTAGTCATTGGAACAGATGTCATTTCTAATGATTGTCAAATGATCAAGTAAATATATTTTAATTAAGCCATAATCATTATTTTTAAAAATACAATACATTTAAAATCCCACATAATACTGACATAAGTTTATGTGTATAATTCGATACTCTATGTGAAGAAAGACTTTTAAAAACAAAGATTAAATGGCAAGTTACAAAGGTTAAATGGCAACTCATAATTTATTTTTCAAACTTTTATTTATACATGTAAATTTGTGAGACTATTTATATTTTAAACACTCAGTTTTGTTGAAGTAATCACCTGTATGGATTTTTCTGAGACTGTCTTTAATGGAATAAAACAAACACTAATTAAAAATAGATTCAGATACTTTCAAAATAACTGTTTTAGTCTGTATACTCATATCACTCCTGTTTTATGACTGAGAAAAATGAAACACATTTTTAAAGTTTGGTTGGTTAGTATGATGAGAAAGCTGTTAAATTAATCCTCTGTGTTTTCTAATTCATATACAGTTTTTGTAGTATTCTACTATTATTCAGTCCAGAACTGTACTTAGAACAAATATTGAACCGATGAACAGAAACCATTACTCTGTGAGTTTTTGTGATCTATCTAGGGCAGTAGTTAGCTTGTTTTGTTGTTTTGTTTTGTTTTGTTTTGTTTTAGAGGAGAACTTGCTGGAGCAGGTAAATAATGTACTGACAGCAATAGACAGAGCCAAAGGGCATTCCTACATATAAACTGTTACATCGTTTATATGTTCACCTGTTTCCTTGAGTACATGGACTTGGTTTCACCTGAACTGCTTAACTTTAAGAAAATTTAGAAGAATCTGAGAATTCCCAAAGCTTGAAAAGTGAATATGAGTTAAAAATTTGGCTTTCTTGAGATAATTCTTATGACTAACTTGATGGCTTGATTCCGTGGTAAAACAGCCAACTTTTCAGCCATTGACTTTGGATAAGGTGTCCAATCTAGTTACATTCCCATGCACTTTCCCTGCAATTCCTCCAATAGATGAGACTGCAACAGGAGAGCAAGTTAACTGTTGTAAACAAAAAAGCAGAGGGCAATGAGGACAATGTTGAAAAGGGTAGGGATACCAACTTTCTAAAGTTATTGCTATCAGTATATCATAAAGTATAACCAGTTAGAATATGTAGGAAATAAGTTAAAATATGTAAAACAAAAAGGCAGTTTGGGATAATGCAAACAAAATACTAAGACTATGGGTCAGAAGATTTGTGTTCCTGGCTCAGGTTTAACATTTTGTGTTTTAGGTAAGTCTCTTAAAACTTTTGTGAGACTTGTTTTCCTCACTGTAAGAATCAGATGATACCTTTCATGTTTTCATATTTATTTGTTTATTTTTGTTTTTTGTTTTTTAGACAGAGTCTTGCTCTGTTGCCCAGGCCGGAGTGGTGCAGTGGCACCATCTCGGCTCAGTGCAGCCTCCACCTCCTGGGTTCAAGCAATTCTCCTGCCTCAGCCTTCCAAGTAGCTGGGACTACAGGCACGCACCACCAGACCCAAGGTGGTCTCAAACTCCTGACCTCAGGCAATCTGCCTGCCTTGGCCTCCCAAAGTGCTAGGATTACAGGCTTGAGCCACTGCACCTGGCCTATACCTTTTATGTTAAAAGTATGGTATAAACAATCAAATAATATGTAACTGTAATATATTTAAGTATTTCAATTCAATCATGGCATGTTTAATTCCCACCCCAACAATAACTTTCATTGCTTTCTAAAATGTAACATTATTCTTGCTAACTTTTATTTATTTATTTTTAGGCCCACAACTGCAATCATAACCCTCTCTTCCCTTTACTATCAACATAGTATACTTATGCTTCTGATTTTATGTTATTTTGTCCCTTTATAATTTATCCAACTCTCATCTATTCAAGGTCCTAGTAAAATCTAGTCTCTCCTATAAAACTATTACTGCCAAATACTTAGAACTTCTTTTTTTATTTTTTGAGACGGAGTCTCGCTCTGTCGCCCAGGCTGGAGTGCAGTGGCGCCATCTCGGCTCACTGCAAGCTCCATCTCCCGGGTTCACTCCATTCTCCTGCATCAGCCTCCTGAGTAGCTGGGACTACAGGTGCCCGCCACCACACCTGATTAATTTTTTTATATTTTTAGTAGAGACGGGGTTTCACCGTGTTAGCCAGGATGGTCTCGATCTCCTGACCTCGTGATCCGCCCATCTTGGCCTCCCAAAGTGCTGGGATTACAGGCGTGAGCCACCGTGCCTGGCCAGAACTTTTATAATAGATCCTGTTATCTAGAAAGTTGCAGAGCAAAGTGAGGTCCAAGTACCAGCAACAGCAGCAATGCCTGGGAGCTTGTTATTAGTGCCCCAGCCCAGACCCACTGACTCAGAACTTGCCTCTTAACAGGATCTCAAGGTGGTTTTTGCACACATTCATATTTGAACAAGCATTGATCTGCCACACTCATAATGGAAAGTGGTCATCTTATGGAACCATCTGTTTCATTCATGTAGCTATTTTTTCTTAAAACCATTAAAATGTGTAAGTCAAGGAAAAATTTTTATAATACTGCTCAATGTAGTGATTACCAGAAAATAATTCTATTCACCCTCATTAGAAAGGAATATACGATCACAAGCTGCATTTGCTGAAGGAGGCATAATAGATGTAATCTCTTTCCTGAGTACTATACGAGAGTAGAAATTGTATATATGAATACTTATCTTTTATGTGTGACCGTAGTACTCTATCGTACATTTCATCCAACACGAAGGAACAAATAATGATACATGCTGCATCATTTTCTTTGACGGTATCAAAATTTGTGTTCTTTAAAAAAAGAGAGAGATAACTAAATGAACCTGTTAAGCATTCAAATGGAAAGCTGAAATGTAACATTGCATCACCTATGTTGAGCACTGCTATGACCCTGGCCAACCTGAGCACCTTTATTGATATGCTCATGGACTCCACTCATTTACAGTTCAGGTGCTTATTGGGTGTAGTCTGGAAAATCTCAGTATCAAATGAAGGGAAGCTGAGTTGGCCTCTTAGCTAATGTATTAATATAAATGAAGGAAAGCAGATGGATCAAGCTAAGTTGTTGCATGTTTCAGAAAGTTAATAGTTAATGTCCCTATTAGATTATAAGAATCAAGGATTCAAAAGTGATGATTCTAATACTATAATCCCAAATTACTACAAATACTCATTAGGCTAGATTCCGTTGGATAAAACTAAACATTGATGCCTCTTCCCACTTCAGCTAAAGTTAGATGATCAGTAATTGCAAGATACAAATGATGTGCTTAAGGAAGTTTGCCTGATTCATAGGAAAGCCAAGCAATGATTTATTCCACAGGATGCTTTCTGTGCTACAAATCAACCTGTCTGTTTGAGAAGTCTCACTTTCAGCAATTGATGTGATTCAGTTTTCTGTGTGACATAAGAGGCCAGCCAGAAGAGAACAATGAATTAACCTCACAAAATCATCAGTAAGAGCCTACCTAATTACATTAGCTTATACATTTTAAAAAGAGTGGGAACATGGAGTTCAATAGTTCAATAGTTCCTATCCTAAGCCAGATAGGAATGTAAACCTGCCCAGCTTATTCAACATGGATGTTCACTAACAGAAAGGAGCTGTGATTTATTTTTTTAAAATATCCGTATTCTTTGAATTGCACCAGATTTCTATATGAAGCCAGTCTCTTAAATCTATGTGGTCTTGATTATGTCATTAACCATAAAAGTATGACACAAACTCAATTAAACTTTGTATTTCCTGTGTATGTATTTGGAGGGCAAATTGAGAGAGAAACACTATTGTGCTGACAAATAGATACTGAGATCTTTGCATTTTAGACCAACACAGGAAAAATTTCCAAGGATCTGTCTTTTATTTCCATTTTCTAGATACCTTTGAGACAGTTATTGAAAAAATAGATAGACAGCGTCGTGGCCCTATAGTAAATCTGTGTGACACTAAGTACAAAAATCCCACTTAAACTGTATGATGTGTTCTATAGGGAGTAGTTTATGTCACTATTTATAGACATTAGGCCCTAATAAAAAGTTAGAATGATGTGTAGGATTTTTTAAAAATCTGTTTACTAAACAGGTGCTGTTCTTTAAATGGAACAGTGGTGTTTTTGATTTTGCTGTCAGAAACAATTAACATGCCATACTTTAATTTTATTAGTTGAATGCATGACCTGCAATGGGGAGAGTTATCGAGGTCTCATGGATCATACAGAATCAGGCAAGATTTGTCAGCGCTGGGATCATCAGACACCACACCGGCACAAATTCTTGCCTGAAAGGTAAAATATTAATGAATCATGCTTTCAGTGATTCTTTTACAAACTATTATTCACTCTATGACACACTGCTGTGGAAATTCTCTTTATATTATGTTTTCCCGATAGGACATGAACATAACATTTAGAACTCCCAGAATGTTCAGGAGTTCTTCTGACAGAATTTCTGGCCATTATATTTGGAGGAAATAGTCTAAGGGCAAAAAGATTTATGATGAGGTACATGAGAACACTGACTACATAGTCAACTGGTCAGAGTTTCTAAAATCAGCATGGTACTGAACACAAAATCATCAGCAGGGTATAGAGTGGAAGCACAAAAAGAAGCTTCTTTCTCTCTCAGAGCAGAAACAAAACAAAACGAAAGCAAACCACAGGACCAATTCAGTAATGACCACTTTGACAAGTCTTAGCTATGATTAGAGGTATTGTTACTAATTGCAGGCAAATCTCCTTCTGGAGCAGCATCTTCAGAGACTCAGGTACTGCAGGCCACACGCATAACAGCATGACATAAGTAGTGGTCATAGGGAGTAAAAAGTAGAGCAAACCATTCAGGTTGCTTTGTCCTGGTGTGTTTTGAAATTGCCCATATAAAAAGCCAATTTGGAGAAGTCAGGCAACTAATCTATCTTTTATCCCCAGGAATAGGTTTTGAGCTTAAATTATTACCCATCTCCGCCAAAAAAAAAAAAAAAAAAAAATCATGTCTACTTTTGCCCATGTATTTTACATGAAACTTTTAAGGTGGAAAAAAAAAGGAAGAAGTTCATTTATTTTGATTATAAAGAATAAAAATACAAATAATTACACAGGAAATTCCGTCCCCCACCTTTCTTTGGAAATTGCTGTTAGGTGTTTTTTCTTTGTTCTTTTTCTCTATTCTTTTTTGTTTGGTGTTATTTTTAATGAAATTAAAACTCCAGCTTATTTTCCAAATAAATACTTGTCTTGTCATTTAAGTGAGAGCAGAAGGGATATGGTAGCAATTAAAATCAAGTCACCAATTCAGGACTCTGTTCATTTGAAGGGAGGTGGGGTGTGGAGAAAGTAGTGTGATGAAGTTTGTCTCATGATCTGGTGAAGGTGAGGGCATGACCTCGAAGGGCTCTATTTCCAAAACTGAGTTGTCATTAGTAACAGCGCTATTGAAACTGAACTTTCAGTTTGAACTTTAAGCCTTCCCTAGAAGAGGACCTGTTTTCTTAATGAGCATTCTACATGAAGTCATGTTTTTGTAATCTGCCCTTAACTGGGTTCTAAGAGAAAGAGACTCGATTTGGAACCTCAGCTAGTGGAAAGGTACCACATAGACCTAACTTATTAGCCAGGGGATGATACTCTGTCCTTAGTGGGATATATAAATTAGTAGATTCAATAGTCAGTGATCAGCAGTCCTAGTAAGGCAAAACATAGAAAACGTCCTCTTTCCCCAGCTAGGTGTAGACAACCTAAGTGGAAAGTTATTTTGTGAGCTGAGGGGTGGGTGGTGTTTCCAGGCAGATTTACGTGACACTTTTCTTGGTGTGGTTTGCAGATATCCCGACAAGGGCTTTGATGATAATTATTGCCGCAATCCCGATGGCCAGCCGAGGCCATGGTGCTATACTCTTGACCCTCACACCCGCTGGGAGTACTGTGCAATTAAAACATGCGGTAAGTGAAGGTCAAATTTATTGCTTCCTTTTCCTCTCACAGACTGGATCTAAGCAGGCGATTATTAGTGAGACAGGTTAACAACTATTTAACTTGATGCTTTAATGTGTGCAGGTTTTAATATTTTAAGAATGTGTTACATAATCCTACCCAATCTTTTGCATTTTTGGAGACTGATTATTTTGACTGTGATAAATATGCAAATACACACATCCACAGAAAACATTTTTACTTATGGCAAGAGCCTAAACATTCTAATGCTATCAAGAAAATTTAAAAAACCACAGAGAGAGAAAAAGATCGGAAATGTGTGCAGCATCACAAAGTCATTAGGGGAGTAAAAGCTAGGACCTTAGATCCTTACCTTCCAATCCTGTATCCTTTACCTACCTTTCCTCCCCAGAGACATAACTTGGGCTCTCAACTGATGGTGAACTTCTTCTGGTGAGTGACAGAGGCTGCAATGAAGAATAATGAGTCTAATAGAAGTTTATCACAGATGTCTCTAATCTCTATAGCTAATCCCTACCTCTCTGGCTGTCTTTGTACCCAGCCTGCATTCTGTTTCGATCCGTCTTTTAGCAGTCCATACAATCATTTTTCTACATGCTGGCCCTTTCCCAGCTTTTCTGAATTTACAATAAAAACTATTTTTTAACGTGTTTTATATTGTTCCTTTCAATCTGTGAACTTGGTCCTCTCCTCTATGGTTAAGTCACACATTTTCACTGTTCTCTTAAACAATATTACATAATGTTTTCATTTCTTTGAATACAGGGCTAATTTTTTTCAACTGGATATTAAAATTCTTTAAAATCAATAGAATTGCATAAATTTAGTAAGGTATAATAATGTTATAAATTGGCCTGATAATATAAAGTTATGTATATATGGACAGACATGTAAAGCTAAATAACCTACATAAGATCAGGCACCAGCACCTAGAGTAAAATATATAATTAAGAGGGCATGGATTGATTTTCATATATTTCACTATAGCAGAATGATGGGGAAGTTCCTCTGAGCAAACCTAACTGAATATTATCCACACTATGGTACTGCCGAGGTAAATCTCTCTCAATCTAGACCTGCTAATAAAAGGAAATGTTTTGGACAACTCTTAATACTTTGGACAACAATAAATAACTGAAGAATCTGGAAGCCTTTCAGAGTAAAACACTGTGTTCCAAGGAAATTGAATCATGTATTTTGTCCTTTAAAATAAAAGATGACTCCTGTGACAGTGTTTCTCTGCATAGATTGGGTTGGTTCCACTCATTGCTTTTTAAGTTGTATTAGTCTTTCCATTGTTCTACACCAGTTAGGTATAATAAACCAACTGTTTCCCTTCTGATTTTTTGTGTGTATGTATGTGTGGTTTAGGTACTCTTTTTTTTTTTTTTTGAGATGGAGTTTCACTCTTGTTGTCCAAGCTGGAGTGCAATGGCACAATCTCAGTTCGCCACAACTTCCGCCTCCTGGAAGTGATTCTCCTCAAGTGATTCTCCTGCCTCAGCCTCCTGAGAAGCTGGGATTACAGGCATGCACCATCAAGCTCAGCTAATTTTGTATTTTTAGTAGAGACAGGGTTTCTCCATGTTGGTCAGGCTGGTCTCAAACTCCCGACCTCGGGTGATCCACCCGCCTCGGCCTCCCAAAGTGCTGGGATTACAGGCATGAGCCACCATGCCTGGCCGGTTTAGGTACTCTTATAAATTTTCTCTGGAATAAAACCTATACACACACACACACACACACACACACACACACACACTCACCTGCATATTCACCCAACTGGCATGCACGCACCAAGAAATCCAAATGTTGCCCTCCTCTTCAGTTCCAAACCAATCTTTAGGGTATTTTTAAAAAGAGATTGAGAGAGGCAAGAAATAGAATGACTATGACACTGGCTAGCTATTAAGTAGGTTTCTTTTTTCTCTTCTGTCCAAAAAGAGCTGGCTAGTTATGCAAGTAACATGCTATATAATTCCAATGTCTTTGTTAAGCAGAGGATAGAGTTTATAGGGTGTTAATTCTAAAAAAATGATACCTGAATTTGTAAGCCAAACCTATATCACTCAAATTTAAAAAGTCTTCTGAGCTTTGGGAATATTTTGGAAATATTTTATTAAAGGATAGCTTTTAGTTTAAAAAATACATACATGAAAGAGATATAGATATGACTATAAAGAGATGATACTTCTATTAAAGTGGATGAAATAAAATTGACATTCTGGAAACCATAAGAGATAATGTTTTATGAATATTCTTTCAAATGTTTTGGTTCACATATATAGTAAAGCCTATAATGCAAAACCAAAAATTTGGTGGTGGATTCAATTGTGCATTGATTTTCTATTGTGGCATAACAAATTACCAAAACCTTAGAGGCTAACAACAACACACGTTTATTATCTTATATTTTCTGTAGATCAGGAGTCCAGCCATAACTCAGGCAGGCTCCTTGCTAGGGTCTCAAAAGGTCCTGATCAAGGTGCCTACCACACCTCAGGTCTCATCTAAAACTCCATGTTGCATTTAAAGTTCACTAGTTTTGACAGAATTCAGTTTCCTGTGGTTTTAAGGCTGCAGTATAATTCTTCTAGAGACTGCCTAACTTTCTCTGACACATAACCCTCTCTACAATATGGCAGTTTACTCCTGCCAACAGGATAGCATCTCTCCTGCTTTGAGCTTTTGACCTCCAGACTCTCTTTTAAAGAGCTAACCTAATTAGGTCAGTCCTGCCTAGGTTAATTTCCCTTTTAATTCACTTATAGTCAACTGATTAGGGACTTTAGTTACATATGCAAAATCTCTTCATCTTTGTTGTATAATATAACCTAATCACAAGAGTAGTTCTCATTGTATTCAAAAGTTTCATCCATACCCAAGGGGAGAAGATTATGCAGTGTGTACACAAGTCGGTGGGGATCTGGGGGACCACACATGTATTTACTTGTACTGGTTGTAAGAGATAATTAATTATTATTTTTTATTCGTATCATTAACTGGGCCAGTTTTCTGGTTTTCTCTTAGTCCAGTCCAGCTGAACTCATTCTGGGTTTTCAATGTTTCCAAAACAAAGAATAAAGATAATGATTATGTCACTTACTCTCTAGAAAGTTGGAGGGGAATTTCTAAACTCGTGTTTTATCATATACTAACTGTATTAGAAAATCATAATTACTATCATTTATTTAACACCTACAAAGAGGTGCTTTCCATTGTAGAGTTAACAATCCTTATTTCATTCTTAGCAAATGGTTGCTATTAGGCCAGTGAGGAAGGGGGTAAAGAGATGGATGGCTGGAGCAGTATGGTAATTCAAGACAAGGTACATGATTGATATGGGTAGGGTATGGGGTAAAAACAGAAAAATGAAAGAAGTTGAGAAAAATTAAGTTGATATGAGGCAGATCAAGTAAGATCCAAGAGTAGCCCATTCAGTTGCCATGAGAAACACTGAAAAATTAAGCAAAGGGAGGGATCTTACCTCATTTGTGATCTAGAATAGTGATCTCTAAACTGGTGTCCATGAGACCCAGGAAAACACAAAGACTCTCTTAGGGGCCTTTGGGCATAGATTGCTTAAGGGGCTCAAGTTCCACCTCTTCTTCTCTCAGGTGAATTCCTTCCCAAAGTTCCCTTCTTGAGATACATGTGTTTCTCGGAAGCCAGGCATGTCAGCACCCCTACCCTCCCACACTGCCGCTCTTTCCTACTTTACCTGAATTTTACTGTAGCTTATTGCCCTGGGTTTAAAAACCCTGGGGACACTAAACAAAAAGATCTTTGAAAATACGTTAAACATATATTCATGCTGTTTATAATTTATGGAGTACTGATAATTGTATCTCTATACACTATATATGTGTATACATATGTGCATGTGTCCACTGTATGTGTGTATTTTTCTCTTAAAACCTTAGGTCACAAGACATCTTAAAATGTAATTTCAATGAATAAAAAGCTTTCAGAGAAGTATGATGAGGTGAGGAATAAAAGACTATTCAACACAAAATACAACACAGGCCAGTAAGAAATAAAGAGTGTGATTAAGGCAGTAAGCAGTGAGAAAAACAAGGTGGGGAAGGATGTGAACAATATCAAAAGGGGGAATGTACAGTATATAATGACAAATTGGTTATACTAGGAAATGGGATAGGGAGAGAGAAAAGTCTAAAATATTTTAAAATTATTGGGTAGACGACATATATACAAGAGAGGCATTAATTTGAGGAGAAAGATCACAGATTTAGTTCTGCTTATATTGAGATGCAGGTGCTTGGCATCCTTGTTCATAGCACATCTAAGTTCATTCTTCTCCGGAAAGTCAAGGAAAGTCACAAGTGAACAGGGATAGCAAAAGCCTTGGGCATCAGCAATTCCACCCAGCATGTTGAGAACACAAAGAGGGTTGTTTGCCCCTTTCTCCATAGCATTCATTGAATAAATATTTTCTGAGCAGCTATTATATGTCAAATAAACACTTTTCTAGTAGCTGGGGATACAGAAGTGAATAAAACAGACCAAGGCCTATAACAAGATAGAAAATTCAGAACTTTAACACAAACCAGTAAAGCAAAAGATGACACTGCCTTAATATTAGGATATTCACATCTGCCAGCCAACGTTTGAATACTGCTCTCCTTTTATTTGTTCCTTTTATTTGTTCAAAAGCTGAACTACAAATTTGTTATAGTCACTTTGCTTCCAAGCTTCTATGTTACAATCAATGTATCACTCAAAGTAAAGAATTAATGTTGCTCATTGTCTGACAAATGTGTGCCAGGGTACTCTGGGATGGGCCTTTTCAGACTTCCTTCACACTGTATTTCTCAGGAGGGGATATATACCTAAATGTCATCAGCCCACAAATATTCTGTGTATATAATTTTAACAGCGTTTTGGGCATATGGAATTTTAAGACATCACGAATATGTAATAAAATTGGAAGTCCTGCATAGTGCTTGAATGAAGTACTGATTTTTTTATGTTTTTCCCTGATTATAACTTCATATTCTGAATAACAGTTGGTTCTATATATTAGTTTCCTGCTTTTCAGAGACAAATAATAATGTTTGTTAAATTTATTGTATTTTCTTTAAGTTTTAAATTCAGGCATAAATGTGCAGGTTTGTCATGTAGGTAAACCTGTGTCATGGGGTTTTGTTGCAAAGATTATTTTGTCACCCAGGCATTAAACTTAGTACCCATTAGTTATTTTTCCTGATCTTCTCCCTTCTCCTATCCACCACCCGCTCGTGGGCCCCAGTCTATTGTTCCCCTCTATGTGTCCATGTGTTCTCATCATTTAGCTGCCACTTTAAGTAAGAACATGCAGTATTAGTATTTTTATGAAGTAAACTCCAACAGGTGCCTGGCAATTTAAAAGCTCTCTTGTGATTGATACCCCTTAGAAATCACACTGAGTATTTAGATCAGTTCACAAACTTCTTGGACTGAAGATACCTTTATACTCTTCAACATTATTGGGAAGCCCAAATTATCTGTGTGGATTATATGAATCCATGTTTTTCTATATTAGAAATTAAAACAGAAAATTCAAAACATTTGTTAATTCATTTAAAATAGCAATAAGGCCATTGGCTATTAATAAATATATTTTAATGAAAAATAGTAAAACCAGTGGCATTGTCAACTTTTTACAAATTTGGCATTTAAAAAAATTGTCTTTAATGGCACCTTAAATGAAGACAGCTGGGTGTCTTGTATTTGCTTTTGCCATCAGTCTTTCAGGATATCACATATCATGTGCCATCTGAAAGTTTCATGGTGTAAAGAACAAATGATGTCTTAACATTACTGTGAAAATAGTTTTGATCTCCTGGACCCCTGAAAGGATCTCAGGAACCTCAGGTGTCCCAGGATGCTCTAAGAGCAACTTCTTGCTATATATCAGAACATGCAAGACTGATATGGTCCCCTTAAGAGTACACTAATTAGTATTTACCTATGAGCTACTCCAATTTCCCTCAGCCCCTCGGCACCAGAAACTCGCCTCTTCTCTTATTGATTATCTTTTACCCTGATTTTCTTCATGAATCCTGTAAAGGGGAGATGGGAGGGTCTGTTTCACTTTTTAAGCTCTCTTTTGCATGATTTAAGCTCTATTATTTGCCCAGTTTAAAATCCAAAAGCCTGGTATAATCCTAGATATAGCCTTCTCCTTCACTCTTCACATTTGATTTATCACTAAGTCCTGTCAATTTTATCTTCTACATACCTTTCACATAAGAGCATTTCACTCCATCATTGCCTCCTTTGTCCAAGAGAGTATCATTTTTTAACATGAATGGCCTTCAGAGTGAAATATCTATATCCACTATTTTTCCCTGCAAAAGAGAACGTTTTTATAAGTATATCATTCCTCATCTGTAGAACACCACACACACACACACACACACACACACACACACACACACCCCTCTACACATAAATTAAAAACCCTTCAGTGATTTCCTTTGATCTTAGGGCAATGACAAAACATAACCATCTGTTACCGCCTATCTATATTTCTAACCTTATATGTGACTTCATATACCTCCACATTTCTCTCCAGGCTCTCATGCTGTCTGTTCCAGCCACAATGATTTTCTTCCTTTGCCTCATATTTTCCATGTTCTCATTATAGTCTCTTTACCCCAGCCATGCCTTCTGCTTTCAAAAAATTTTACTTTCTTCCTTACCTAGTTGGCAGCTACTCATTCACATTTCAACTAAGTTATGATTTCCTCACATCAGCTCCTTCATTTGAGCTCCCTTACTGTATCATCTCCATATATTCTTATGATAAAGTTTAATTTATAAATTAGGCACAATAAGAGATTAACAACAACAATAAAATAGAATAAAGATAACAATATGCCAGCATCACTATTTTTGTGCCTTGGGGCCATTGTTAAGTAAAATAAAGGATACTTGGGTATCAGCACTACAAAACTATGACCATTGACCTGATCACCTAGAAGGCTACTAAGTGACTAAATGGGCGGGTTGCATATACAATGCTGGACAAAGGAATGAGTCACATTTGAGGCAAAATAGAACGGAGTGTACGTTTGAAACGTATGAATTGTTTACTTCTGGAATTTTTTATTTAATATTTTTGGATGACAGTTGACCACAGGTAACTGAAATGGCAGAAAGCAAAACTGCAATTAAGGAGGAACTACTATACTTAAGTGCCCAGAAACACTTTAGAAGTGAGACCTGGGTAGATCTTTGATAACTAAGGTGTCTATTCGAGGTATTGCTCTGGAGTGAATTGTGTCTCCCACCGAATCCATATGTTGAAGCCCCAACTCCCATTGTGACTATATTTAGATATAGGGATTGTAAGTGATAATTAATGTTAAATGAGGTCATGAGAGTGGGCCTTAATCTGGTAGGATCGGTGGCCTTATAACAAGAGGAAGAAAGAGAGAATTCTGTTTGTCTACCATGTAAGGACATAGCAAGAAAGTGGCCATTTGCAAGTGAGGAAGAGAGCCCTCACCAAGGACCCAATTGTCTAGCACCTTGGTCTTGAACTTCCTAGCCTCCAGCAATGTGAGAAGATAAATTATTTTTGTTTAAATCAGCAAATCTGCAGTCTTGTTATGGCAGCAAGAGCAGACTAATATAGGTATGTTGCCATTGGAAACAAATATCAAAAAAATCCTTTCCCTTAGTAACCAATGAACATGGACATAACTTTAAAAGAACATAGTCGTCTTTTAAAATTCAGTGTGTTTATATGATGAGAAAATATTTTTTACAAATTGTATACAATTACAAAATAAGTTTTACAAATTATTTTCTTTCTTAGACAAAGCTGATTGTTTCTTTGAGTTTTCCTAATTTATCCAAGGCCAGAATAGAGATTCACCGAAATAAAATCTTGTGTCCTGTGTCAGAAAAAAACAATGCTGTCAATACCCTTTTTCAAGGGAAAAATCTTTTACTTGGAGGTCTCTTCCAAATCATCTTCTAAAGAATAAGGCTATAGAATTGAAGACCTTTCATGAAAGTCTTGTCTCCTGAGCATTTTGTACCAGAAAAAGCTTAGATAAAGTCCAGGGAAAAGTTTGAGGTATGAATCCTGGCTTCACATGGAAAGCAAACGTGCAAGCAATTTGAGGTTCGTATTTTGGAGGTCTTTACTACTTTCCCATGTCAATTTTAAAACAAGAAGCTCTTTAAATTTATAATGAGCTCGATCCTGGTCTTCATGGCCCACAGAGCACAAGTATTGTTGATGGGAGAGTGGCTTTATTACACACTGTTCTCAATCCCGAGGGACCTTCATAAAGTAAATTCTATTTCAGTTGCTCTTCAGTAGCTGGGAAGAAGCAGTGGGTTAGGTTGAACTGCTCCAGGGGGTTATCGGGTATTTGTCTACCAGCCTATGAATTGACTTATTCTTAGCTATACGGAAAAGAGAAGCAATAGCTTGTCTCCACTGGGAAATCTGGGTTTTCTTTTGGTGGGGATGTTGAGGGCAGGGTGGGTTTGGTGGAAACTGTAGATGTAAGCATTTACTTATCATTCATATGAAGCTTACAGAGCCCTGGGTGTCCCTGTTTGTAACATACTATGCACTCCTCCTCTCCAGTTACCATTCAGACCTCTGTCAGGGCCCTGTGGCCTCTCTGCAAGGCTTTGGCTAGCACTTTATAGAAAAAAGTGATCAGATTTTTTTTTTCTAATTAGTGATCTTGTTCTCTTGGTCTCTGTTGGGAGGCAAGATGGTTGTCCCAAGAATTAGACAACAGTGAATACTCTTTGTCTCAAAAAAAATCTGTTCAAATCTTAAAATTCACTTCCAAATTTTGTAGCAATCAGATCACAGCACAACCACACCAGCAAAGTGAAATTAATGTTCCAAGAGGCACGCATTGTATTTGTTCATATTCAAACAGGACAGTGAAAAATTTCGATAGCAAATGTTGTTTTACTTAAAGCATTTCCAAACAGAAAATTTTGTGTCAATCATCAAAGGAAAGCATTCCTTTACTCATAGACCACTGATGATTACATAAATACCTTTGCTTCTGCTTCCAATGGATAGCCACTGCTGATACCCCTGGCAAAATGTTTTCTTTGTTGGAACTCTCAGAAGAGTTCCAGATATTTTCAATGTTAACTGGGTAGACATGATTGCAAAAATATTTGTGTATGGGGGGATGCTGTATTTTAAAATACTTGTTGCTTTGTCTAAACAATCAACTTCAGCTGATATTTGGGAATGTTTCTGTGTTTTCTGACATTTTAGTTTGGCCAGTGGAGACTTTTCAAAACCCTCCCTTACTCAGGTCCCATGTTAAGTATTAAGTACAAAGGAATGCCTTTCCCAACATTTAATAGCCCTCTTCAAATCAATTGTCATGAAACATTTGTTTTATTTTTACACCCAGTTTTGATATTTATACAGCAGGGCTGCAGGAGGAGTTTGTTTTACTGCCATCGAGGAATAATTAATTTTGTTTGAATAGTAAGTATGTGAGCAGCAAAGATCAAACATTTATATCACAGTTAAATGGTCTATGGACAAATCATTCATCATGGTCCTCATCAGATATTTATTAAACAGCTTCATGGAGACTCATAATAACTCTTATTTATTGATGAAAACTATTTAGTTACCTTGTCGTACTAATATATCTTTATTCGCCTGTATTATTTATTCTATACATTGCCACCAGAATTATGTAGTTTTTATTTATGTGGTGACTTCTAGCAGTTGAATGTCAAAGGGAATAAATACAATGCACTGATTTCAGAGGGTACTTTGGAGTTAAAGAAAAATACTAGCTAAATACTCTAGTTTGTGTTTAAAATAATGACAAATATTTCCAATGAATTAAAACACAAGAAAAATAAAACTATTAAGTTATTAGAGTTATAAACATTTTAAAGTTATGGATATTTATTTTTAAAAAGATGAAAAATAATAATGTTATTATTTAGATTCTTTACATCTTAATAAAGCCTAATGAAAAAGTTATATTTATTTGGTAAAATATTATATTTGTATTAATTACAGTAATTCTTTGTATTCTATAATTTTAAAAATTCTAAAAGGTTTTATTTTCCGTCTCCAAATTAAAATATATTAAATTGTTTAAATTATTGAATTCAAAGCCAGCATTTGGGTTTTTATTTAATGATTTAACATAGTTTTTAAAAAATGAATGTTCAATGACTTTTCAAGTTTATAGTAAATGCTTTAAAATATGCTAATGAAAGTTTAGAAAAAAACCTATTCAACATAATAGCTCAAGTGATGAGATTTATATCATTGCTATTTTTAAAAGTGAAAGATTCTTCAATTAAATCTTGTTGGAAACCTCCAGTTGAAGTAGAGAATTAGCACTAACAATGCATGTCTGAATTGACATTGAAGTTTTAGTGGATAAATCAGCAGTGAACTATTTTCCTGAATATTTTAAAGCAAGTAGGCTTTTCTTTGACTTGGGGTTTTGGTAATATAGATCTTTCATTTCACAGAGGTTCTTAAAATTTCAAAATTTGCTCTCAAATTAGGAATATGTTTAGCCTTTATCAGTATTTACCTTTTATCATTCCTCTTAATATTTCCTGATTATCACGTGATTGCTTATAGTTGCTCATTGCACCTGCCAAATATTGATTTTTTAATGAATTGTGACAACCTATGTCTACCTTACTGTCTCCATTTTTATAAGGTATATTTCCACTTGTGTCTGAGTTTAAGGGTCTAAGTATTGCTTCAGATTGTAACTATCATGGGTCATTTCTGTAAGAGTGTAACTTTAAAATGTTATTTTTGGAAAAATTACTTAGAAATTCGAATCACCCTTGACTAATAACATGCTCTAGAAATGATAGTTGATATTTAATCTTACGTTGACAATGTAGACAGAAAATTTTACTCTCTCACCCCTACCCAGGCATATCCTTACAGTAGGAAGTTACCTTCACATAGTAGAGGAAACAAACAGCCTTTTGAAGCTGCTTCCGTATTTAGAAATTTCAACAATGTTCGAATCCTTAATCATATCTGAATATTATATTCATTTTATTTATTGTCTTGATTGGTATCTGGCAAATCATACTTGTGTCCGAGGAGTGGTGGGTTAATTTTTCATGGACTGAGCCTTGAACTAGTTTCTCAGTGAGATGCAATGGATGGACCCATATCTAGCCATAGATGGCACTGATTGACACCTGGACTCATCAAGACTGGATCTGTGAGTTATGTGCACAGCATAAGAGTAGCACTTGAGAAGAATGGCTCAGTAGTAAATAATCAAAACAAATCACATACAATTAAGTAGGAAAGTAAAACAGTTGAGGTACCTGAGGCAGACAATGAAGTCTATGAGATTAGTGGAAGTGTGTTTACACTGGCTGTTCTAACTCTGAACTCCCTTCCATTGTCAGGACTTAGTCCTGACTGAGGTCACAAGTTTGCTGCCCAAGAGCTTGTGCCCCCAAATTTTCTTTTAGCATGTTAAGCTAATGAACTGATAGATGCCCAAGGACATTTACTTTTGTCTCCTTTCCCATCAGTTTTATAACTAGATATGAAATATAGCAGTACAAACTTGACCTTGTACCTGTTTTAGAGTTATCACCTTTTAAGACTTTCCCCATACATTCAGTCTCCTCATATCATTTAACAGTTAATTCAAATAGTCAGAAATAGAGTAACATTTATATTGATGAAATATAGTTCCTTAGGACCTATGAAATCCATCTTATTTTGTATTTCACCAAAGACCTTTGGATAGTATTGAAATTATAAAAGACTTGCATAATCAGCATCAACTTTTTCTATACAAGCCATTTCCCCAAGTCCAATAATTTTTATTCTTCCTAAAGTCAATATATATCATCAATATCAATATAGATGAATTCTCTAGGCTATCAGCTCTCAGTTACCACTTTATGGGTCAATTACTGAACATTTTTCATCTTCATTTGAGTTTCTTTTTAAGTTTGGATATTTCTGAGTCATATTTCTATTCTCTGAAGCAGATATACAAAACATTGAAACACTTTTTAAATGGGGTGCAATAAAGTTATTTAAAAGGAATTTACTGAAAATTTGCACAGTACAACTTATTTCAGTAATTAGGGTAGTCATTAAGGTAACGTTTTCCCTTTTTTCACAAAGCTTCATAGAATAACTCTAAACATAAACTATTGTTTAGTTTGCCTAGGTTAGCTCATAGAATGCAATGAAATAAAGCATTCAACTAACTACATAAGGTAGAAATGGTTTGTATGAGAGAGGTGTTTAGATGAAATTTAAAAGCTATTAAAAATATTTACACTATTAACTATAGAAAACTTTCATAGGCATCCCTAGTCACTGAAAGCATGTCTAATTCTGGCCTGTCCTTCGTACAGTGGTACATCCAATTCCAAAATGGATAAATCAATGAAATGTACTCAAATCTTAAACTGTCCTAGAGGCTGTCAACTTGAGTTTCATCCAGAGGCATCTTGAATGGCCATTTAGATTGTAAAGGTATCTGGGAAGTTTACACTTTTATCAAACCATAAACATTTTCATGTATGTTTTAAGAAGATATATGAATTTTAGTTGCTCTGGAATGTTTTGAGTTACATTTTGATTGACTAAACATTACACAGAGAGAGAGAGACCAAATTGTGGTAAAAATTTAATTTTATAGTTTTTTTACTTAGTGACTGAGGGTTTCAAATCTTCATGACGTATAGTAAGCATTGAAGTTGGACTAGGAAAAAAAGCAGGAGATAGATCTTCCTAGGAATAACTGATTTTTTCTTTATTGTCAACAAGATGACTAAAAATATATTTAACATGTTAGCTTAGAATTTATTTATTTATTTAATTTATTTTTTGAGACAGACTTTCACTCTTCTTGCCCAGGCTGGAGTGCAATGGCACGATCTTGGCTCACTGCAACCTCCACTTCCTGAGTTCAAGCCGTTTTCCTGGCTCAGCCTCCCAAGTAGCTGGGATTACAGGCACCTGCCACCACCACTCCTGGCTAATTTTTTTTGTATTTTTAGTAGAGATGGGGTTTCACCATGTTGGCCAGGCTGGTCTTAAACTCCTGACCTCAGGTGATCCACCCACCTCAGCTTCCCAAAGTGCTGGGATTACAGGCATAAGCCACCATACCTGGCCAGAATATATGTATTATATTGGAGGAAAATTATGGTTAATTTCATTACCACTTTGTATGTACTTATAAGCAAGCTGATTTTAGAAATAATTGTATAGTCATTTCAGAAACACTATATATTCAGCATATATAAGTTATACATGTGGAGGTAAAATGCATTTAAGTAACTTTTCAAGAAAAAACTAATTTAGGATTTGAATGAAAGGAAAATTGGAATGAAGTTAGTAATAATGTTGTTAAATTTCTTATTCCACTCAATTATTATAAAAGCTTATAAGTAACAGAAAAAAAAATCTGCTAATATAAATGCCAATGAACTCTAAGAGGCAAATGACATCTTCAAAGATTTTATATAAGTTTTTTTGTTGTTGTTTTTTGCCAATAGCTGACAATACTATGAATGACACTGATGTTCCTTTGGAAACAACTGAATGCATCCAAGGTCAAGGAGAAGGCTACAGGGGCACTGTCAATACCATTTGGAATGGAATTCCATGTCAGCGTTGGGATTCTCAGTATCCTCACGAGCATGACATGACTCCTGAAAATTTCAAGTGCAAGTGAGTAAAGTAGGCAAATGTTATACATTTCAGTAGGCCCTGGGGAAAATGAGGTAGAGTGGTTACTTTTTACTAATTTTGTGTTAGTGATCAAACTTCAGCGTGCCCAGTGATAATCAGGAGTTAAAAGGCAGATTACACCTCCACTCAGAGATTTTGATTCTCTTAATCTGGGATTTGGTCCTCAAATATGCATTTCATTAAGCACTCTAGGTGGTTCAGATCCAGAGGGTAGATTCACTATGCTTTGGGAAACACATCCCTAGGTGGATTTCTGATCACAGTTTTGCTCTTCTAGGTCTGTTTAGTAAATCAGTTAATAGTCATGGCAGCCAGGCATGTTTCAAAATACTGCCTTCTTAAATTTTCTTATTAGCTTTGGGAGGATTACACATTTTTCCTTTCGAAAGAATGGAAAGAAAAGGCCTACCACTGAAGAGTTATTAGCCTTAAAGATCTGTGAATAAAATAATTTTTCAAAGCTTAAATGAATGTGTTCGGTTGTTTCTGGATTTGCTTTGAAAAGTGGGGAAGCAAATCAATTGTGTAGATGACTCAAGCCAAAGAAACTGCCCTTGAGTATCAATTACATAGTTGTTTTGTGCATTCTCTATGGGTAGTTTTCACACCACTTGACTTTTGCAGACAGGCACAGACACAATGCCATGTGTTTTTAAATTGTCCACCTTGTTATGAGGAACATAAAGTGATTGCTTTTGAAATTAATAACACACATCATTCATAGTGGCTTTTCTGAAATAGCACCTATAAATAACATATATTGGCTTTATGTAATTGGCTTTTAATAAGACAGCCTAACATTTCTGAATGAAGAGCTATGAGCACTAGTTGGCCCATCCACCATAGGAGAGGGGAGATTTGTGTTGTATTTGTGTGTGTGCATGCACGAGCTTTAGCTAGTTCTGTAATTTATTTGTTTAAATAGTAAATATTAATCTAAGATTTTTTCCCATTAGTTTACAATAACAAAATTGACAGTTGTCATGCTGGGTTTATTTCCCTCATTTCCATCACAGCAATTCACTCTCTATTCATGACCCATGGGTTTCACACCTGAGAAATACATATCAAAGTAGAAAAAACAAAGAAACAGAGAAAATATTAGTTATAAGGGACAAAGGAGATAGTGTCACTGCCATTCACATTTTTGTTAACTTCTAATGACTAGTAATACCCAATAAGAAATTGTGTACGTGAAGATACCTAGTGAAATTCATCTGTAAGAAAAACAGAATGGATATAAACATTTAATTCACAGACTTCACAAGTGAAGCTTAAGTATCAGAAGTTACCTGTTATATCTTGGTAGAATTTAAGCCATCTTTTCTTAATTTTGTTATTTGTTTTAAATAACCAAACATAAGTATTAAGAAACAAAGCTTGTGCGGTGTTATAAAACTGATAAAATCTGATTCAACATTTTTCTCAGGACATTGATTTATCATTTACTATTTGTGATCTAGTAGTGAGGGGCGTACTGGTCACGTGTCTCTATTAAACATTAAACATGAAATATTACTTGCCCACTTGCCCCAGTACTGAGACCTTACAAATGGCAATCTTTGGAACACTGTAACTGAACAACACTGCCTGTGATGAATCGACATGAATCATAAAATCATCAATTTACTTTAGTAATTGTAAACCATCCTTTCTTCAAGTGAAAAGTAAGGACCTAGTAAAAATATCTGGGCAAATCTTGACTTTCATTCTTGCTTAATCTAGATTATTGATTGAGGTGCTTCTAATACAGATGTTAAAGTCAGTCCAAACTAAGACTTTGATAGCCCTCGATCTTCACTTAATTAGCTTGTCTAAATGAACAATCCAGAACTTTGGGAGGATGAGACGGGAGGATGGCTTAAGGTCAGGAGTTCAAGACCAGCCTGGGCAACAAAGGGTGACTCCATCTCTACCAAATAATAGAAAATAAAACCAAAGTGTATGCAAAGTTCATGTAAAATTTAACACACATATTTTATACTGACATAGATTTTTTTTTAAAAATGTAAGTATAAATTGCTTGTCTCATCTATTCCAGTTAATAATTTTATAAGAAGGCTAAAGGTTTGAATATGGGTTATGAACACTTAACTATACAGTGGCTTTAATCATTGGTGGCCGATGTTCTCATATCCTTAAATAATAGTTTGTGTCAGGACTTACTTTGACTAGGTAAGACTAATACTTATTGACTTTCTAACCCAACACAAGCTTCTTCCTTAAAAATTTCTCAGTTTCGGCCGGGTGCGGTGGCTCATGCCTGTAATTCCCACACTTTGGGAGGCCAAGGTGGGCAGATCACCAGGTCAGGAGATTGAGACCATCCTGGCTAACACGGTGAAACCCTGTCTCTACTAAAAAAAAAAAACAATTAGCCGGGCGTGGTGGCGGGCACCTGTAATCCCAGCTACTAGGGAGGCTGAGGCAGGAGAATGGCGTGAACCCGGGAGGCGGAGCTTGCAGTGAGCCGATATCGCGCCACTGCACTCCAGCTTGGGCGACAGAACGAGACTCTGTTTAAAAAACAAAACAAAACAAAACAAAAAAAAACCTCAGTTTCGAATGGTCCATTTGGACATTAAGATAATTGTATAATAGTACTTCTAATTGGACCTAAGTGATACAAATACTGTGGTTTCCAAAAGATTGAATATTAATATAGTTATTAAAAAGGAATCTATGAAATGAAAGCACCTACTTATTTAAAATTAGCATATTTAATACATTTTATTTATCATGAAATCCATATTTTATTTAATGTGAACCTTATTTATATTGATAGAAAACCATTAAAAGTCTTCTACATACAGAGAATATTAGCATAGATTTTTTTCTTATCAGGAACTCTAAATTTCTAATTAAAATACTGGTAAAATGAAGAATATACATGTACTACATTGAAAATGTATTCTATAGTTCGTTTTTCTATAGTATAACTGGGCCTTAATTTTACAGAAATATATATAAAGATTTTAGGTAACCTCTCTAAATCAATAAATAATTGCTTCGTAATTAAAATAAATCAATGCATCAAATTAAATAAATCAAAGAAATGCAGAACTCAAGGAAAAATAGCTATCATATTTTTGTGGCACATAGTTGAATAGATTGAACTTCCATTTTAAATGAGAGTAGTTAATGACTATTGATAATAACCTTTCTTCCACAAAGAGAGATATGTGTTGTTTCTACACAATATGTGGGCCATGAACATGTAATAAATAACAGGCCAATGTTTTGAAATGGTACCAATTGAGAGTCTCAATCTTAAGACTGAGTGAGAAGAATGCAGTGGTACCGTTTCTCTCTTTTTTTTTTTTTTTTTTTTTTTTTTTTGAGACAGAGTCTCGCTCTGTCGCCCAGGCTGGAGTGCAGTGGCGCGATCTCGGCTCACTGCAAGCTCCGCCTCCCGGGTTCACGCCATTCTCCTGCCTCAGCCTCCCGAGTAGCTGGGACTACAGGCGCCCGCTACCACGCCCGGCTAATTTTTTGTATTTTTAGTAGAGACGGGGTTTCACCGTGTTAGCCAGGATGGTCTCGATCTCCTGACCTCGTGATCCGCCCGCCTCGGCCTCCCAAAGTGCTGGGATTACAGGCGTGAGCCACCGCGCCCGGCCCCGTTTCTCTCTTTTATGAAGCAGTAATGTTTGAGTGAAACTCTAGGCCTGTGGAAGGAAAAAAATATTAACATATGACAGCATTTATTTCAGTAATTTGGGCAGTGTCAGTTATGTATACTGAATATTAAATTGTTATAGCTATTCTGAGTCCAAAAAGTTAGAACTCTATTTATAAACATGCATACATTCTAGAATTCTAGAAATGTAATAGCGCTGACTTCACCAACGTAAGAACTCCGGCAATTTACATTAACATGCTTATTCTCAATAGGGACCTACGAGAAAATTACTGCCGAAATCCAGATGGGTCTGAATCACCCTGGTGTTTTACCACTGATCCAAACATCCGAGTTGGCTACTGCTCCCAAATTCCAAACTGTGATATGTCACATGGACAAGGTAATAGCTGACATTCTGCAGGGTGGGCATGATTAAATTCAGGGGAAATGCCTAAAGGGAGGACACATTGTACAGCATAAGATCTACTTCTTGCTGCACTGGTTTTGCTGGCTTGCAAACAAAATCACCAAGTTTGCAGTTGGATTTTTCTTATGTTTATTCACTCAAGATTTATTTATTTAGCTGAGTGTATGCTACTGACAGCCACAGTTCTAAGCCTTGGAGATATACCAGTAAACAAAACTAAGCTATCTGACCCCCTGGAACTAATATTCAACTGGTAGAAAATAAGCAAAATAAAAATGAGAATGGGAATATTACAGTAGTTTGTCATAAGCAGTAGAGAGAAAAATGTCGCAGAGTTAGAAAAGAGGGGTGCTGCTCTTTTATATTTTAATGTTCAGGGAAGATCTTACTTGCTATGTTAACATATAAGAAGGACCCAAGGGCAGTGAGGGAGCAGCATGTGCCATGCACATATATGTGTAAGAGTATTCTAGATAAAGAAAACTGCAAATGCAAATGGTGTGAGATGAGGGAGTTCTGGGAAAGTTAAATAAATAAGCACATCACTATAGCTAGTACAAAATAAGTAAGATGAAGAGTAGAAGGAGATGAGATTAGAGAGGCAATTGGGCTAAAATTGCATCAGCCTTTCAGGAATTGTTTGCCCTTTTGCTCTGAAAGAGAAAGGACTCTTAGGACTCTTCTCTGAAGGGAGAAGTTACACAATCTGACTTAAGTTTTAACTGGATCACTCTGGCTGCATTTCGGAAAATAGCTAGAATTCTTGACAAGGGTTAAAACAGGAGAACCAATGAAGTGGTTGTTTCAGTAATTCAGACTACAGATGGGAGTGACTTGACCCTGGTTGTTAGCAGTGTAGCTGCTGGATAATGGTGGGGTTTGAGGGAAATCACCATTGCATTTGGAAACATAGATGCCATTGAAGATAACTGCCTCAGGGAGCGGTAGTAAAATCAGATTGAAATAGATTTTTAAGTCAAAAAATAATAGATGATGGTGAGGTTGCTGAGAAAAGGAAATGCTTATATCCCCCTGTTGGGAATGTAAATTGATTCAGCCACATGGAGATTTCTCAAAAAACTTAAAACACAACTACCATTCAACACAGCAATCCCATTACTGGGTGTATACCCAAAGGAATATACATCATTCTACCATAAAGAAACATGCATGCATATGCATGCAAAATAATCTATGCACCCAACCCCGGTGACACACAATTTACATATAACAAACCTACCTATGTACCCATGAATGTAAAATAATTTTTTTAAAAGGTAGATTTTTCAAAGAAATAATTTGTTAAATATTAATAATAAAGTTGAATCCTGGGAATTACTGATGTATAGTAAATTGAGAGTTATTCTTTTTAAATGATCATGTTCTATTTCACATAGACTTAATTGTGATGGTCATGATCGTGGTTAGCCCTAAATCATCCTTGAAATCCCAAGCCAAATTTAAAGCTCCATCTCATAGACCTACTGCCCTAGGCATACTTCTATCCTTTAACTTTTTCCACAGTGTCATTCTTCACGAGCAACTCTGAAAATAGAGTTGTAGAGGGAAGAGGGGATGAGTCCCTTTTCAGTCAATTTCACTGTTCTTTTAAGGATCAGTTAGAAATAAAGTTGAAGCCAATGATTAAGGGAAGTTTGGTACCAGCTGAGTCTTCTGTGTTCCTGTCTCATTTACTTGAACATTTGTTAATAATTTGTGAGTGATAAAGGAAAACAATTATTTGATAAACCTTTGGTGTGTATTAAGATATTTTATATACATATACATCACTTAAAAAGGATCAGGTAATAGAATATGAAAATTTTGGATTCTGGAGGGTAAACATGTTATTGCTTATCAGATCATTCATTCATAGGTGAAAATATTAGTTTTATGGAATTTAAGTAACTTGCCTAAATTCTCAAATACAGATATATCTACAGATAGATCTATCTACTTAGATCTAGGTATTTTTCTATAGATATAAATCTACACACACAGATATATATATGTGTGTATATATATCTATATGTGTGTATATCTATCTCTCTCTATATATATATGAAAGATGTTACTCTTATCCTTCTCCATAAAACAGAAAATATAAGTTCTACATATAGTTAGATGAGTGGAAACATTTTTCAAATCTTGCAACATCTGAATTAATATATATATAAATATTCTTCCAACTGGATATTAACACTATTAAAGAAAAATGAAAACTGAAATTACAGAATTTCTTTAAAATGTTGATAAAACACTACATATTATATATACTATATATTGTATATTTAAGGCAGTAAACAATATAATTTAAATATTTATATCAATATCATAAAATGTATTTACAGTTATTTCAGTCTTAAAATATATTCTAATGAGAGTATATACAGTCAGAAAATTGTAACCAAAAATCATCTGGATTTTCTTGCTCTGTATTAATGGTATACATTTGATATATCCATAGGCATATTTCTGTCTTTATTTTCATCTTTCTGGATATTAGTTTTTGAATATTTAAAACCTTAACATTGGATAATAGTCAATACTATATGAAAGGGTAAATTCAGAGAAGTGTCCTTTTCTCTTGCTTCCATGCCATTCCATTTCTACTTTCTACTCACCATTGCAAGTAGACAATTTCATTAGTTTCTTGTTTATGGCTCTTGAGTATTTTCCATTCTTTACTTTTTTGGAATGTATGTGTAGGTTTGTTACATAGGTAAACTTGTGTTATGGGGGTTTGTTGTACAGACAATTTCATCGCCCGGGTACTAAGGCTAGTACCCATTAGTTATTTTTCCCAGCATAAAATCTTAATGTTGATGTAAATTTGCAGATGACCTTTCATAGTCAAATGTACAGTTTTCATTCATATAAAAATTAAGAATGTTAAATATAAAAAGTCACTTTAAAAACGTTCGGTATTATTTAAAAGTATAGAATATTTTTAAAAGTAGAATAATTCTTTTTAAATTTGCAATGCAACATATATATATATATATACCTTTTTAAATTTCTTTTTTTTTTTTTTTTTTGAGACAGAATCTCGCTCTGTCGCCCAGGCTGGATTGCAGTGGCATGATCTTGGCTCATTGCAACCTCTGCCTCTGGGGTTCAAGCAATTCTCCTGCCTCAGCCTCCTGAGTAGCTGGGATTACAGGCACACGCCACCACACCCAGCTAATTTTTTATATTTTTGGTAGAAATGGGGTTTCACCATGTTGACCAGGCTGGTCTTGAACTCCTGACCTCAAGTGATCCACCTGCCTCATCCTCCCAAAGTGCTGAGATTACAGGTGTGAGCCACCGCGACTGACCAACTTATATTTTTTGAAGAACTTGATTTCTGACTACATTTCTTTTGATTAAAAATATGAACAATATGGCCGGGCGCAGTGGCTCATGCCTGTAATCCCAGCACTTTGGAAGTCCGAGGCGGGCGGATCACTTGAGGTCAGGAGTTTGAGACGAGTCTGGCCAACATGGTGAAACCCCATCTCTACTAAAAATATAAAAAATTAGCGAGGTGTGGTGACGCATGCCTGTAATCCCAGCTACACAGGAGGCTAAGGCAGGAGAACACAAATCGCTCAATTAAAAAAAGAGAAATAGAAAACCTCATGGAGCATAGTAAGAGACACAGGAGTCAGTTTAAAGTGGCTTCCATTGGCCAAATTTGGAACAATTTGAGCATCAAAATGAATAACAGGAATAGATTATATATCATATCAAATAAAAAGAAAATCCACTGGTCAACATTTAATTTACTATTTCTACAGCTAGTGCTAGCACTTCTACTACTAATACCTAAATGAATGGGGTAAGGGAAAAGGAAAAATTTTTATTTACAGAAGAATGCTAACGAACAAATACAAAGAAATGTTAGAAATAGCAAAATAACCATTTTATCATCAGCATGACAATAAGTGGTTCATGCAAAATTCATTAACGTATGCCTAAGCTATTTTGTGAAAATTTGTTTGGCATTAGGATATTTATTCAGACTCAAAGGCCCCAACCGATTTTTTTGTTAAATACAAAGAGGAGTTTTTCCTTTGCACCACTTAACCAAGTGATCAAACACATCACCAGTGATGGAACAAAGTGACATCATGTGTCACAAGATGTTATGCTCTAAAAAGGACAAAGCATCACTGATGCAATATTCCTGTCAAATATCTTTAACTTGGTTTTATTCATGAGAAAATAAATCAAACAAAATGAACTTAAAGAGCATTTGTAAAACAGCTGACTTGGGTGACTCAGAATGTCAATGTCATAAAAGACAAAAATCAAAACATAAGGAATGTGACTAGGAGATGAATGTTCGTTATATTGCTTTTCTATGGAATGAAATTTTTCAGAAGAAAATGTTGGGAAATACATGTGTTAGTCTAAAAATTCTTATTTCTTTGTTGTTCCAAAGGGCCACTCATTTAAATTATTTTGTTTTTAAATTATTATTTGTTATATTTGAATTTGCATAAGCCCTTATTTTGATGAAGATACTGGGCTTAAAATAAAGATTTTTTAATCTGAGATATTTGAGTATTTTTGATTTGTACAGATTTCAAGTACTTTAATTTTTTTTTTCTTTTTGTTTTGAGACGGAGTCTCGCTCTGTCGCCCAGGCTGTAGTGCAGTGGCGCCCTCTCGGCTCACGGCAAGCTCCGCCTCCCGGGTTCACGCCATTCTCCTGCTTCAGCCTCTCGAGTAGCTGGGACTACAGGCGCCCACCATCCACGCCCTGGCTAATTTTTTGTATTTTTAAAGTAGAGACAGGGTTTCACCGCGTTAGCCAGGATGGTCTTGATCTCCTGACCTCGTGATGGGCCCGCCTTGGCCTCCCAAAGTGCTGGGATTACAGGCGTGAGCCACCGCACCCAGCCCTTTCAAGTACTTTAATTTTTATGTTGATTTCATGATTCCATATACTTGTAAAAAATCTTTTTGTTTTATCCGCCTTAATATTCATTGGACTTATTTCTGTATATTTTATGTCTAGATTGTTATCGTGGGAATGGCAAAAATTATATGGGCAACTTATCCCAAACAAGATCTGGACTAACATGTTCAATGTGGGACAAGAACATGGAAGACTTACATCGGTGTGTAAATTTCTTCCTTTCAATATATAGAATGTAGTGATACCAACAGACTGGGTATTTAGATATGTACATTGCTATTTCTTTCTATTCTTTTATATATCATGGTAAGCTAATAAAAGCATTAGATTGGTTTTTCTTTACAACTCATCATAACATTGTTTCTTTATGTAGCAAACTTTTAAATATGCAATTCAAGTTAGTGGATATTTATTGAGCATTTACTATGTGTTCTGTACTGTAATTGGTACCATGGGGAACATCAACAAAAAGTGGATAATGTTTTGGTTCCAACCTCCAAGGAGGATACGGTCACATTGACACAATAGTTACATAACTTAATAAGACAGTGTATAAGTAAGTGGCAAATCTGGTGTTTGACATAGTGCATTTTATGGGATTATTGTTTTCATATTTAATAATTGATAGTTTATGAAAATCAATGAATAATCACTCATATAATTTAAATTTCTAAAATACTAAACCTTAACTATTAAAAATGTGTAATGACAGGTTTCCTTATGTAGCTTTGATACATAAAATTTTCCAGTAATTACAGGAATGTATATGTAGTTGAAAAAATCTACAAATTTTAGAGAATTACAGATTTTTACCATAGATATAGAGAAGGTAGCACCCACTCAGCCCTAGCAATAGTGCTAGTGTTTACAAAATTGCAAAAGAAGTATGACACATAATCGTGACCTAAAGCAGATTTTTTCATAAACATCCCAGAGTATATGCACTAGAATAAAAGAAAAAACAAGTTACAGTCATCTGATCAAGTGCCTATCACATGGCTGCTTTACATGAGTTATGCCATTTGACCATCATAATCCTATAGGAAAGATTCATATGTGGATAGGAATTTAAGGGCTCAGAGAGATGGAGTGACTTTGCTTCAGTCTTTTAACTTTAAGTTCCTTATTCTCTTCCAAAATGTACTCAATAGTGGATTATATTGTTTCAGTTAATTTACTTCACACAAAAGGATAGTTCTAAAATAATGCTCTCCAATATAAAGACAATGCAGCTCACAAATGTAAGCGACATATGTTCTGTTAAATTCCTAGTAGCCACTTTTAAAGAGGTAAAAATAAACAGGCAAAATTAATTTTAATATATTTTATTTAATCCACTACATCTACAGTTTTTCATTTCAATATGTATTTAATACAAAATAATTAAAAATATCTTTTACATTATATTCTCATGCTCCATATTCAAAATCTGGTGTCTGTTTACACTTACAGCACCTGTCAATTTGGACTGGATCAATTTCTCAGTAGCCATATGTGGCCAGTGGCTACTATATTGACACTGGAGTTCTAGGACTTCAAAGAGCAGCAGACTTCTGTCCTTATAGATCTCCCACTCTAGTGTGGGATGCAAGCAAACAGGGAATGCCATATGAAAACTATGAAAGATAGCATATTTTATGCTATGGGAATGCAAAGAAGTGCCTACTCAGACGTAAGTGGTCAGGAAGGCTTCTTAAAGGAAGGGAAATTAGCTGGGATGTACATGATGAGTAGGAACTGGGCAAGGGAAGTAGAGGAGGAAGAGGATATTAGACACAAGAAATTGCATGTGCAAAGGCCAAAGCATTAGATTATTTGAATATAGGAAATAATTTTGGTAAGACTGAAAGAATGTAACTTGGTCAATGTCCACAGAGAAGGAATTCACAAAGTGGTAACACCATATAGAGAGTCTTGTAAGCTCAGTTAAGAAATCTAAATTTTATCCTGAGGATTAACAGGATTTATTAAATAATTTTAAGTAAGAATTGGCATGATTAAAATAAATGCTAATTTCAGCACTGCTATTTTTTAAAGCATTTTTAGAAACATGCAGTGGTGGGTGGGGTGGATTGCTCTTATGGACTTGTGAGAGAGAATTGTTCTCATCGTCTTTCAAAAGTGTTGCCTTCAGTGATTTTACACTAGAAGGTTGAAATTTTCATGGTAGAAGTATTTACACTACAGAAATCAGCAACAACTTCAGACGAGCATTCCTCATCTTCATCCTCACCATACACATACCTCAAAGTACCAGTTGGTAAACTTTTACCAGCATACCACTGAAAATATGTGATATATTTATTTACAAACTATCAATGGGTCTCTAATAATACTTTAATTCATCAAGTTTAGGTTTGACTTTTGGAAACAATTTGTAGGAAATTGATCAAGGATTAAGTCACATGGTACCATTTTGGCTTAAGGACAAACTTTGTAAGTAGGAGACAGAGCATGGCGGTTTTGAGCACTGACTCTTGAAATAGCCATGGGTTCAAACCCCAGCTCTAGTGTTTGCAAGTCATGTGACATTACACCAATTAGTTTTTCTCTCTGGATTTCAATTTCCACAAATGTAATATGGCATAACCTTAAAGACTATCTCATAAGATTGGTCTAAGGTTATATCTACAAAGAACCTACAACACAATGTGGCATGTAATAAGTACTATATGTGTTTACTGTTATTCTTGGTCCAGAAAAATGAACCTTGGTCTGGAAATATAGTCCAAGTTTCCATGTTCAAGCTTTTTAAAATTTTATTTAAAATGACACATTAATTATATTCAAGCATGGTAGCAATTAATAACTGGAAACAAGTTCAGTAAGATGAATAGTTTTAATGACTTTTATGATCAGTCAAAGTGGCCATGTAGAATTGACTTCATTCATGTTATTGAGGTAAATGTAAATATTGATGTTACATGAATGAAAATGGCCTTATAAAATAATTTACAGTAAATTTACAATCTTTGCTTTTCTTTTGTAATAAATTTAGTTAAGATGTGAATTAGAAATAAAGTATTGCTCGGTTATCTGTCAGAAAATAATATTTTGTAACTGATCAGTAAAATTTAGAATTTTAATTATTTAATTAACACATTATTCATTTCAGTATATCTTCTTGTACTCTGTCATAGTGATATGGCTAGTGATGCTTCATTTGTATCTAAAATGTAAAAAAATACTTGTATAATAGCTTGTATTTTTTATGTATTTTATAGTTTTAATCTTTGCCATCTGCTTGCTTTAGACAATGTTTTTCTTATTTCTATGCACAGAAGTATCATTACCATGCCACTGGGATTACCAAATAGAGGCAAAATCACAAAATCTAATATGCCAATTATGGAGCCCTCCCTCTTCCATATTTCCAAGTTAGAGAATCTGCTTCTAAAGTGTAGGAACAACAGTAGCAACCAAACAGACCTCAAACAAAATAGCTAAAATTCATCCCAAGTAAAAGGTTATGCTGTATCTACAGTGAAAGTAATGGGCTGAGATTATATCTTTTTGTAATATTTTGTGTCTCTTGGATGGAATGAGCATCTTGTGATGTGCAAGGCCTGTTGTTTCCGCAGTCATATCTTCTGGGAACCAGATGCAAGTAAGCTGAATGAGAATTACTGCCGAAATCCAGATGATGATGCTCATGGACCCTGGTGCTACACGGGAAATCCACTCATTCCTTGGGATTATTGCCCTATTTCTCGTTGTAAGTACAGTTAGGGATTGGTCTTGTGAAATATTTTAAATGTACTACATTTCATCTAAAAGTTGTAAATAATATAGATGGTCTGGCATTTATTCCCAAATGAGGAAGCTCTCCAGAGAGCAACACACACAAATGTACACAACACACACACAGACACACCACATGGTCTCTCTTTCTCTCTCTCCATCTCTCGTATAGATAAGAAGAAATTTTAACATTTTAATGGAGATTCTCTTCCCTCAGAAGATTTCCATTGGGATTCCGAAAGCATTAATTGGCCACAGTTCTAATATGACTGGGCTAGAAAGATCTCCCCACCCCCCAATACCAATACTACCTGTTCAGCTTCTGAATATAGCAGAGCTCTCAGCAAAGTTCCCAGCCCACTAAAAAGCCGTGAGCAGATCTGAACTAGTGGTACTTCTATTTCCTTCTCAGTTCTTTAACTTAAGACTAAAGAAGAGCCTGGAGTTTTCCACCCAGTTATCTGATTCCCAGATGGCTTTGTTAAAAAGATATTAGTGTATAAAGTAAAAGTTATATAAAAAACATGTAATACATGTTTGACATAGTTCATATAAAATACATGTCTGGTATAATTCATATTAAAAAGTCCCTAGATATCAGTAAGAAAAAGATGTGAGAACTCAGGAGAAAAAAGTAGAAAATAAATCTTCAAAAATATAGCTAATAAATAAATGAAAAGACATTAAAACATATTCATAGGAAAAAAATGTTTAAGACATGAGAAGTCACTTCTACCTGTCAGGTTGGCAAATAAAATGATTGTAAATATCCAGTATTAGTGAGGACCTGGGTAATCAGTCTGTCTCAATTCTATGCTACTTACAGTGTGAATTCAAAATCCTGCTTGGAAGTTAGTTTGATAAAATGTATCAAAAGCAGTAATAATGTTGACATAGATCAGGATTTTTGAGCCTCCGCACACCCACATTTTGGGGTAGATGCTGCTCTGTGCATTGTAGCATGTTTAGTAGTATTCCTGGACTCTATCCACTAGATGCCAGTAGCATGACACCTGCCCGAAGTCGTGACAATCAAAACTATCTCTAGACATTGCCAATGTCCCCTGGAGGGCAAAATCATTTCCACTGGTAACCACTGATGTCTAGTAATACGTATTGAGATGGAAGTACGTCTTAAATATGTTATTGAGTGAAAAAGCCTTTTTATAAAGCTGTGTCAGTAGAAAGAGACCATTTTACTATACTATGTATCTGTAACTCTATGTTTACAATGAACATCCTTTACCACAATGTTAAACCACCTTCTCTTTAGAAAGGAAATACTTTTATAAGTTCGATAAGAACTTTGTTTTAAGAATGTTTTTCTTGTGAGACAAGCCAGTAGTAGCAAGTACCTTGAGAACAGCAGCAAAAATATCTACTCTAAAAAGAGATTAAATTGAAGAAATAATAATGTTGCTTTTAAAAAATGAAATACAACAGAAGTCTGTGTTTTTCTAGAATTTATGTCAAATTAAAGAGGTAAATTTCACCTTAAATGGAAACAGCAGTCATGTTTTATGAAATTCTAGCATTAAAGGCAAATTTTTAAAATATGATGTTAATCAAGTCTACCTATAATTAAGACTTGGAGCTGCTCCATCTATTTTTAATAGGTTGGGAAACTCTGTATAAGAATAAATAACTAAATATATTATATGTTTGCAAATAAATGGCATTTCTAATAAGTTTATTTTCATTTTATCAGCCATGATCATAGCCTTTCAAATTAATTTGTTTTCCTAATGTTCTTCACTTTTCCCATATTAAGGTTGGCATAAGCTCAATGTTAATACTAAAAGAAACACACCTACCTTTTCAGAGAATGCCATACAAAAATATTTAAAAATTATTAAAAGATTATTATTTTTCTAAGTACAGTTTTATAGCACTATGTTTTTGTTAAGTCCCTATGGTTAAGACTAATGGAGGCTCATAGAATATATAATGGTGTAGGAAGAAGGAAAAAGGCAATTATCTGCCTTCTAAAACAAGTTATTTTGCTTCCTCTACAGATTTCCAGATTTTTAAAAATCACAGCAGCTCTATCTAGCACATATGCATGGTTAAGAGTGAAATGCCCTATAGTATCTCAAGGCACTGTGATTTCATTTATAATCACAAACCAAGGGAGCCAGGACTCTAATAATTTACAAGTTTTCAAAAAATTTTTTCAACTAATATTTTTAAACTAAAAGTAATGTGCTGTTGAAAGACTTGAGGGGGTTACTAGTATTTGATTAAATACTATTGCAGATAAATGATTTTATTTCAATGTATACCACACATTAATTTTAATAAAGATTTTTACAGTGTCATTTTTCTAACTAATATTTATAGCCAGGATTTATTTACATTTTCTCCCTGGTGAAAGGGTGATAATATTTATCTTTAGAAGATTTGAGTTCTTATTATTTATATAACTGCAGAGACTGTATAAATCATTTTCACACTGTAAAATTCTCTTACAAAACATGTAAAGGTTTTTATTCTTTTTTTAACATGCTTACAAAATAATATTTAACATATTTTTAAGTTTATCAAATATTCAAACATAAAAATGTAGAGGTGCCTATATGATTGAGTATACACAGACACAGTTAGTATACTATTTTAGAAAAATCTTAACTACCAAGAGCGTAGTGGTTAAGAACTTCAATCCAGACTTCCTAAGAATGCCAGACCCATCACTTTTAAGTACCTTGGGCAAGTTACCAAACCCACTTAGGACTCATATTTGTATTTGCAATATTTTATAATAAAAGTACCTATTATATGGGACTATTGTGAACAGTGTCTGTTGCATAGTAAAGAGTCAAAACCTTAACTTCCATCTCTGTTTTTATTTGTTCATTCATTATTGTTAATTGAGCTGCTATTGTGTACAAAGCCATATATAACATACTATGTTTATAAAAATACAAACACTTCTTCTTAATTTTAAATAGTTCATAGTATAGAAGGGAGACATTTATGGAAACAATTACAAAGCAATATAATCATGTAATACGTATATATTAACAATATATAAAATGAGAATGTGAACATAGATTTCTTCATGGAAAAATACATGATGTTCGTAAACTTTTGAAATTGAGTTAAAGCTTTAAGAAGAGTGGGAGAAAGTTTTCTTTATGTTTTCAGAAAAAGTCCATGTTTGGTTCTGAGGCCACACACACACACACACACACACACACACGCACACACACCCCTACCCTTCCGTAGGTAAAACTTTTATCATTGACATGTTTTCTTTCTTCAAATTTAAGTTGAACCAATAAAAAATAAGTATTGTATCACATATATTTTTGTAGACATGAGTCTGAAAGTAGTGTGGTATAGATAGTGTAGTATAGACAGTGGTGAAAGTAAAGGAAGAAAAGTGAGAATAGTATTTGGCAGTGAAATGGAAAAGGCATAGAAAGTAGTTTTTCAAGTTTTACTCCAGGCATGCAACAGAAGAACCTAGGATGCTTGTTAAATGGATTCATCCAGCCACCAACCCAGAATCCCCAGAAATTTAATTTTAAAACGTATTTCAGTTTATGCTAAAGTGTGAGAAATACTGGATTAGAGAAAGCAAAACATATACATTACTATTAATTATTAAAACCCAAAATGTATAGTGTCTACAAAAAATTTTTTTTTTTTTTTTGAGACAGAGTATCACACTGTTGCCCACACTGTTGCCCAGGCTGGAGTGCAGTGGAGCAATTTCGGCTCACTGCAACCTCTGCCTCCCAGGTTTAAGCGATTCTCCTGCCTCAGCCTCCCAAGGAGCTGGGATTACAGGTGTCTGCCACCATACCTGGCTGATTTTTTGTATTTTTAGTAGATCCAGGGTTTCACTGTGTTGGCCAGACTGGTCTTGAACTCCTGACCTTGTGATCTGTCTGCCTCGGCCTCCCAGAATGCTGGGATTACAGGCAGGCACGAGCCACCACGCAAGGCCATATCTACAAATTTTTAAAACTAAATATATTGTAAGATACAAGAGTTAACTAAGCATTTTGTTGACCTATTAGCTTAATGCTTAGAAATAAGAGACTTAATATACAAGTAAAGATAGAACAAATAACCAGTCTTTCTCCTCACAAAATAAGAAATAAATATCTACTTATTTAACATTTTCAAGTATTTGACTTACGTGGAAAACCAATATCCTTGATGTTTTGTTACCATGGTCCGCCTCAATCTTAACTCATACTTAATGAACTAAAACTCTGACCTCAGCTGACTGACAAACCATCCTCTAGGATAAGCTACAGGGAAAGAGAAATGATGAATTTTGTATGTTTACCATTAACCTATTCATTTAAAATATCTAGATCTGAAAAATGAACTTAAATAAGTATATATTAATTCTCACAACTATCCTCATAAATAACAATCACATTGGCATCTATTACAAAGGAATCCATATACATTATTGGTTTGTTGCTGGCTTATTTGAGCTCAGGGCATTTCCAGGGATTAACAACCATCAGGGTCTAAACAGTGCCTGACTGAACTCTATGCCATCAATTCTGAATAGTCACACATTAAGCTCCAGGAAATGTCTTGTGTCTCATTCATTACAGCATAAGTATTTCAAAATCCTTGCATCTTCCAAGACTTTCTCTTATTTGTGGCAATTAAGCCCCAGTAGAGATGAAAAAGTAGTAAGCTACAGGTTTTAATTAGAATTAACTTGTAGTTTTCAGTGTTCTCTTTTTTCCATATTTTTTTACTAGCATCTGGAAAAATCAACCCTTGAAATATTCAAGCAACAAAGCATAATTATATTGTATTATTCCTCTTTTTCCATTAGTGACATTGATATCTATCTTCTAGAATCCTTGCAGAGATTTATGAAGTTTGTGTAGTTGCAATTATCTTTAACCATATAAAACTAAAAGTTTTCAGAAAAAAAATTAAATGATTCAAATTACAGAAGCAAATGGCCTATCAATATGAAGAGTCCAAGTAGACAATAATGAACACGAGTGCTATTCAATGGAATGTTCATGGTGTAGGATGTTGGACATCTTGGTGGATCGAGGCAGCTCCTTGATGAAGGCAATGTAATTCAAATGGCCAATGATCATCAAAACACACATCTGAGAGCCTCCACAGTCATAAAATAGGGCTCTGCTCATATCACCTGGTACCAGAGGGCATATACTTACAATATTATCCAGTAAACATGATGTATAATTACTCAAAAGAGTTTACATTTTATCTCTGAATAAAATGTCAAGAATTTCAGTAAATTGGCCAGGTGTGGTGGCTCATGCCTATAATCCTAGCACTTTGGGAGGCTGAGGCAGGTGGATCATTTGAGGTCAGGAATTTGAGACCAGCCTGGCCCACATGGCGAAATCCCGTCTCTACTAAAAATACAAAAAGTAGCTGGGTGTGGTGGTGTGTGCCTGTGGTCCCAGCTACTTGGGAGGCTGAGTCAGGAGAATCGCTTGAACCTGAGAGGGGGAGGTTGCAGTGAGCTGAGATAGCACCACTGGACTCCAGCCTGGGTGACAGAATGAGACTCTGTCTCAAAACAAAACAAAACAACAACAAAAAAAATTTTAGTAAATTACTGAATTCATTGATACTTGGATTTTAATATATATTTGGTTTTATATAACAGATATATGCATATATGAATTGTGTATTTATCTATACATTTATTTTTACAGGTGAAGGTGATACCACACCTACAATAGTCAATTTAGACCGTAAGTAATATTTCACAATATAAAGTATATTCTGAGTCTCTCTCTGTGTGTCAGAAGTGTCATTATTTCTTTCAAAGAAAATTATCTATATTAGCTTCCATTATAAAAAGAAGTTAACCTATTTATTTTTACTTTTTAAAATATATTTTTCTATGCATAGGTGTAAAGGAGTTTCAAAGGCAACTGCATACTGAATATAAAAATTCAATTCTCTTGCAAAAAATCTATAAGATGGTATATGTGATTTCGAAAAGAGTGTTTATATTTACTTTTAATTTGGGGCACAATGCGTATAATGGACCACCTTTATATATACCATGATTTAATAAAATTAGGATGCTGAATTCAGGAGAATGAAACCCGAAAGTTGGAAAGTTATTCAGTGCCTCTATTCTACTCTATTTGTAAACTTCTCTGCATGCCCTACAGTCAAGTGGGCACAAGATGACACAGTCTGAGATATTCAGTTAATCCTCAGTTTAAGAATCTGTTGGGGGCCACTTGTATTTTATTTTCACATATCTCTTGAGCTGAAGGAAGTTACTCAAGTGTTTTTGATTTAAAATACCACCTGCTGTGCCCCAGGCTCAGGAAGCAAATGGATATCTATTCTAGACCATGGGCAGAAGTAGAGGGGATAAGGCGAGGAGCACAGAGGAGGGTCAGGAAAACATTTACTCCAATAAATTTTGTATTATGTCTTTGGACATAATGATTTGAAAATAATAATTATATCATTTGGATATGATTTCAATAAATCAAATGTTGGTAAGACATATTGAATAAATCTACAATCTAACTGTACAAATTCAGAAGTAATATCCAAGTAAAGCTTGGTTTTGTTTTTTTCACTGAATCTATTGATTTCTACTGACCATTAGAAATAACCATTGTAAATAACTTTGGTTTATTTTATGTTGAGGGTGGTGAGGGATTAGACCTGAGGAGCTTGGTCTTAGTGTATTGTGAGCAAAGCCATTGTCACTCTCATGGCAATCCTGTCTGCTTTGAGTTTATTTGTTTTTCTGAGTTACTCAACTTCTTAGATGAAGATGGCAAGTGTTAAGGACTTAATATAATGCTGCGGTCATATTAAACTTCTCTTTCACCAAACTGTTCTTTGGACACAATAAGAATAGTTACATTTGTGTAATTATCATTGCATTTAAGAAAACTAAGAGGCACTGATTATTTCAAATTCTTATTTTAAAAAATGTTATGTTTGGTCCTGTTTCAGATCCCGTAATATCTTGTGCCAAAACGAAACAATTGCGAGTTGTAAATGGGATTCCAACACGAACAAACGTAGGATGGATGGTTAGTTTGAGATACAGGTAATTATTAATAGATGCAAGTCATGCATATCCAGAATATGTACAAGAGAGTCCTATTCCCAGAAATATGGACACATGTGGTCCTGAAGGTTGTACTCTCCACAGGGCACCTGGGTGAGGCAGTAAAAGAGGAGGCTGATCACATCTGCTTGCCAGACTGTAAGCTCTGGACTATAATTTGTGCCTCCAGAGGTAGTGCCTTTTTAAATCTTCACAAAGGTCCCATATGTGTTGGCAATGTCCCTGATTCTAAGAGACACTTTGGTTCCGATTAAGCAAAATACGGAGGACCTATTGAAACCTTAATATTACCATAGTAGTTATGATACTTGTTATTAAATTTCCAATCTAGGATATTATGGGTTTATTTTCTAATATGTTTATGCATGATCATGTCAAAACATTTATATTTGTTTTCAATTTCTGACTTTTTCCTTGTCAATCAAATGAAAAATGGCAATTTTAAATTCTAGAGCATTTTATCTTTACAAAAAGGCCAATAGTTAAATAGTCTTGATATTATACTAATCAGTGGGGATACAAAATTCTTGACATGTCTATTTCTCAATGCTCTTAAGAATCAATGACATGTTCTACATAAAATCACTTTGCAAATCATATTGTTAGAGAAAATTATGCTTAATAATTATGTCATAAGAATTAAATACTGAAAATATAAGTTAACTTAAAATCTGATCTTACAACTTTCATATACTACATATATTATTCTGTATGTTAATTGGAATGCTAAAATATTTATGTCTTTGGCTATCTCTATCAGAACCTCACCATGCAACACACCCCAAGATACATCTGAATTTGAACCACATTGTCTCTTGTTTTCTAGATACCTCACGTTTCTTCCTCTAAGCCTTTATGCTGTTGTTCCCACAACACACTGTGGCTTTCTTCCTCCATGTTTTATGCCTGAAAATTCTTTCTCCTTCGAATTTCAACCTAAATATCCCCTCTTTTAGAATACCCTCCTGTTCCCTCACTGCTAGCCTCCTAGGGTAGAGAAAGAGAATGTCTGTTACTATTATTAAATCACAGTGACATTAGAATAGAGACAACTTGAAACAGAAGTCCTTTTATGAATAAACCAATTATTGGAAAGCAAGAGTTTATATACTTTGATATATATGACTTTAGATGACCAAAATGTTGTAGGAGATGGCCTAAAGTTCTTTTTTTAGTATACCCTTTTCTCAAGGAATGGCTTATCAGATTTTATAAATATTTATGCCAATAATTGTAGTATAGCTGTCCTAGGTGTGTAGTACTAAAATAGAATTGTGAAACTAACCAGAATATTAAAGCTGAGTGTGCAGTATGAGGATTTAGTAAACACTTTAGAATTCTGTTGGAGTGTTTAATTTTCTTAATTATAGAAAATCTTTCAAGAGGCTGGGTGTGGTGGCTCACACCTGTAATCCCAGCAGTTTGGGAGGCTGAGGCAGGTGTATCACTTGAGGTCAGGAGTTCAAGAGCAGCCTGGCCAACGTGGTAAAACCCATCTCTACTAAAAATACAAAAATTAGCCGGGCATGGTGGCACATGCCTGTAATCCCAGCTACTGAGCGAGACTCTGTCTCAAAAAAAAAAAAAAAAAAAAAGAAGGAAGGAAGGAGAAATCTTTCAATAATCCACATTTGAGTTAATTGGTGATTCTTTGCTTATCTTATAACCCCAGAGGATAAAAGAAGACATATATTAATACTTCTAAGTTATTTTTTCCAGTAAGAGAATTCACAAGGATACTGCTTTGGTCATCTCCATTGTTGGAAAAGCAGGTGAAGCTATTTTTCCATCAGATTAGAGTACTGTAAATTTTTAGTTTTTTTTCCTTTTTAAATCCAAGTTCTTAGCAACAACAGCTGCTTAGTTATTCTTTCAAAACTCATACTGAAAAGGATAGAAATTAAAAGTCAATATATATTCTTATCCTCCTGTGTGGTAAAGGCCATAAATAACTGTGGTCTCAGTCTGGGAATCTTCTAGTATTACCCTCTGAAGCACTGAACATCTGTACTCTTTGGAAATGTAAATTATGAAAAGTTGTGCTTTTTCCATGTCTCTGCCAAAAAAAATGGTTTTACAGATTTTGGATATCATCAAAAAAATGTACTAGTACTCATCATACTCTGCAAATATTTTACAATTTCCTAAATGATTTGCCTTGCAAAATTGTTTTACTTTAGAGATGAAATATTATATTCCTGATCTTACACTGGAAAAAATAATTTATTCAGATTCAGTTACATTTTATGTTAATATATCAAAACTACATAATGGTAGTAGAAGAAGGAAATAGTGCACGAATAAAACTGCTACCACTAGATGGTTTTCAGCGTTCAAACAAGAACTCAACTTTGCATTTTTAATAAGCAAACACTGAATTTAAAATAGATTCACATTTTTAAAAAATTATAATTATCCTATATTTGTAGCACATCCGTTCCTCACAAGGATAGATGCACATACACACGAATATGTGTGTTCGGGATGGCTATTGATGTGTAATAACTTTAGACTACACAAAAGTCAAATTGATTTCATAAATTTGTAGTCACATTATGAAAAAAAAGCTAATGCTACAATCACCAAATATCACCCTTCAGATAAAAGAACTTCTCATTTTATTCCCGTTGGGTTAATTTCTATATTTTCCTCTGCAGTGCATTTATTTTTAACAAATGGAGCCACAGGCTTTGCATTAATTGGCAGTCACTCTTTCTGCACAGATGTTACTTGTTTCTCTTTCCTCTTTTTCACAGAAATAAACATATCTGCGGAGGATCATTGATAAAGGAGAGTTGGGTTCTTACTGCACGACAGTGTTTCCCTTCTCGGTAAAGTGTTTTTAAAACTAGTATTATTTTGAGCCTTTAAAATGTGTATGTCTTCCACTTTGCTCTTAAGGTTATAATATGTATTCATTTTGCAGAGATTCACAAATGGAGTGAACAAATTATTTTATTTTTAGAATTTGGCTTACAAAACTTACTTTGACTTCATGGATATTTACAAGACACTACTTCAGTTCTCCTCTTTTCACAATTAGTGTTACCCTCAGTTGGGGAAAATTTTGCTAGAATTATGTGAATGTTTTATATCCCAACTTTCTACTTGTACCCTGTATTTCTAGATATAATTCTTTTTTTTCCTAAATTATCAATAGGCTTTTTTCAATCCTCACTACTTCTTTCTCCTGTAGAGTCAGCCTCAGGATCATCCTGGGCATAATTTTCAATGAAAATTAGCCTAAGGAAAAGATAAAGAGGCAGCATTTGTAAACTTCCTTCCTGCTTCTCAGCAAGGTCACTTTGATTTTGTTTGTAGAAAACTTCAACCCCTGTTACTAAACCAAATATATACACAGCTGACATAAACAAAGCAAAATTTGCAGAAAAAATTATAATTCATGTAAAGTGCTTTACCTGAGCATTTTTCACAAGTGACTTACTCTAGCAAGCATAAGCAAGTTTCTAAAATAGTCATTTAGAATCTCAGCAATTTAAAGCCTCTTTCTGCTTATGTATGTTTGTAGTATTCAGAATCTCCCATAACAAATGTGTTGTTCTTTATTATACTATGAATCAAATTTTAAATTTAGGTTATGTGCCTTAATAGTCTAAAATAACAATAGATAGGAATAATACTACAGAATTTGGAATTACTATGTTTTACATTTAAATTTTTTTCCTTCAAAACAGAGACTTGAAAGATTATGAAGCTTGGCTTGGAATTCATGATGTCCACGGAAGAGGAGATGAGAAATGCAAACAGGTTCTCAATGTTTCCCAGCTGGTATATGGCCCTGAAGGATCAGATCTGGTTTTAATGAAGCTTGCCAGGTTAGTTACTTTAGAAGATTTCGTATTTTTCACCTGGACAAGAATTGTTGGAGCATTTTCTTCAGCTGTGTGGCAGTTCGTTCTCTCTCATACAGATACATTATAAACATATGTTACATGCTGTATATATATGTATATATGCGTGCGTTTGGGTCTCTCTGTGAGTATAGAGAGAAAGGTATTTGCAAAACTGTAAAAAAATGAATAACTAACATTGGGCCAACAGTCTGATCAGTCTGTTTTAAAATGGAAACTTAGCAGTTATTTGATAACTTTCAAATGTAAAATAATTATTTTAAAAAATAGCATTGACCATTTATTCTTAAATATTGGCAAATACGTGACTCATTTCTTTACTACCTATTCCAAATGTCATCATTACATTTGGACATTCCCACTTTTTTTTTTTTTTTTTAAGAAACAGGACTTCATTCTCTGTAAATGCCATATTAAACATGAACACTACATTTAATATGTTAATTTTGTGTTGAATCCAGTTGAGAGTACTTACCATTGTATTTTGTGTTTTCAGGCCTGCTGTCCTGGATGATTTTGTTAGTACGATTGATTTACCTAATTATGGATGCACAATTCCTGAAAAGACCAGTTGCAGTGTTTATGGCTGGGGCTACACTGGATGTAAGCTAGTTTTCAAAAGATGAGGCCATATTTATTTTATTTTAAAAAGAACACATTTGTCTTTGTTTCTTACTTTTCTCACCTTATTGTATGTTTTTTTGCATCAATCTAGTGATCAACTATGATGGCCTATTACGAGTGGCACATCTCTATATAATGGGAAATGAGAAATGCAGCCAGCATCATCGAGGGAAGGTGACTCTGAATGAGTCTGAAATATGTGCTGGGGCTGAAAAGATTGGATCAGGACCATGTGAGGTAAAAAGGAAGTTCTTTAATAAGGAGTTTGTGATTCATAGCTTAGTGTTTCATGTTTATTTTTTTCTGTTTATTTTTCTCAAATCAAAAATATTGTATACCAACCTATTCTAGGAAAGAGGAATTGGGAAAATTAAGTCTGTAATATTCTGCATTTCTTTCAACTAAGCAGTGAGATAATCAATGTTTTATTAGCAGCAAACTATGATGACATTTGTCACTCAAAAAATAATAAGTGTGTAGAGCTGGAACTCCAAGGGAGAGCTATTCAAATGAGAAGTATCCAAATCAGTTAGATCAATGGTTTGCATTTTTCTAATATTTTTCTAAATTTATTTCATCTTCTCAAATTATCTCGAAGTGAACTCCACTAATTATATCATTCAGAGATGCTGGGCTTTAAACTTTTAAATCTCTTTTTGGATAAGCTGTTCTCTCTTTTGCTCTCTCGCTCTGTGTATGTGTTTATACAGATTCTATTTTAAAAAGCCTAAAGGTCAAAGTTTGTGACATTACGAGCTTGGACATTTCATTTGTTAGGCAACTGTTATTTCGGCTTGGCAATGTTCCTATCCCTATTTTACATAGACAAGCTGTTAAACTGTTAGTTTAGTTAGATTTTGAATGTGAGAGACATGTTCTCCAAGCTTCAGGGCTGTGGGATTGTGGAATGCTGTGTGTGGCAAAGGATGAAATGAGTTCAATGATAGTGAAATGTCCTTTGATATGTAGGAAAATGCATGCTGTAAGTATGGAACATAAATATGTATTGAAATGCAAGTGTTATACACCTTGCTCTGAGATTTTATTTCTGAAAAGAAGAGAAAATGTTTACTGTTTACTGAGTTTTTAGAACTGCTTAAAAATGATATGGTTAGAAACAGATTATATGTTTATAACCAGTTTCAAATTTGTTGCCTTTCTAGTAAATCATGAACAATGAAACCATTGTTCATTATAACAAGGGAACATTTACTAGGAGAAATAAATGACTATACTTTAAAAAGAAAAAGCAATAAGCATCCGGGAAACACAGAGGTTTCTAACTAGACCCAACCTTACAGATCATCTAATTATTGCCATTACTAAAACCAATTTGACAACTGCTTTTGAAGAATAGCCTTTAATTTGGATTATCACCTATATATTTTTCACTTCCCTCTTCAGTTTGAATTATTCATATCTGTATACTATATATGTTGTTTTTAACTTTATCGATAAGACTTGACCTCAAGTAGATTCCGCCACTTCTCAAACATGTATTTATCCTCCAGAATGTTTTTAAAAATATATATGTCACTGACATTTAAATCAAGGTAATTTAGCCACTGAAATAAATTTGAAGGAGATATCTCCCAAATGTTTGTATAATAGCAGTAACATCATATTTAGTGAAAGTCTCCAGAGTGAATTACTTTGAGGAGTTTGTCTCAGTAATCACTAGTACATTTGCTTAAAAATCAGTTTTCTTTCCTCAACTGGCATAGTTTATATAGTCTCTTGGAATAAACTATTTTTCTTTACTGTTTGAAATTCTACTTTACCCCTAACTTGGTTTTCCCCATCACAGAATGCCAATGGCTCTCTTCTTTCCATTTGAATCACATAAGTTAATTTTGCAGTGGTTTCCCCCATCGCTGTTTAGGGAAAATTAAGGTAGTTCCAAACACTCTTCTGCATATAAAGATACCAAAAGCCAGCCACTGCATTCTTAGGAGGCTACATGGTTCATGAAAGTGGTGCAGCACAGTTGTAGTTGTTACATATAACACTATGTGCATTGTTTATTTATATTTACTTATTATATATTTTTATATAATTATATTTATATGAATAAATAAAACCATAAATGAATATATGTATGTATATATACACAACACAAATAAAGCTATCTGTTCATCTTTCATCTATCTCTATCTGATGATGCAACAGGCTTACCATATAAGAAATGCCATGAAATCACAGGACACGCTACAGAAAGGAGGGTATAAAATATAACTATAACTATATTAACTACTAATACCAGCAGTAACTGGAGGAATATTCCTTGCCTGGAAAAGCAATTTCAATTAACAGAATTATTTTGTTGACAACAAGTTTTTTATTTAACTTGTTAAGATCATGTAGGGCAGGATTGGGAGAGGCAAAAAAAAAAAAAAGCTTTAGAAATAAGAAAAAATATAATGCAGTTTAATTGTTAAAACTATATGATTACAAGTTATTTTCTTTTTTACTTGTATTTTTCTACATGTTCCAAATTTTCTATATTGAACATAAGAAGATCAAAATAAATATCAAATCTACCTTATTAAATAGGCACCGATGGTTATATGTTAGTCTGCATCCAACAAAGGCAAAGCACACTTAAAAGGATGGTTGACTCTTTTGGAAAAGGCAAGTCATTTTTAGGAGAATACCACACATAATAGAACACTTTAAACTTTGTACTTATCTCAGTCTTGGCTAATTCAGTAGAAAGTCAACAAATGTCTAGTACACTAATTTTTATATCTTCATATTTCAGTTGCAGTTATTCTCTTTTTCTGTATATATCTCTGAGATGCAAATCTATATATGATTATGTTAATGAGCTTTTTTTTAATTCCTAATAATACTTTGTTTTTGTATGTCTTACTCCTAGGGGGATTATGGTGGCCCACTTGTTTGTGAGCAACATAAAATGAGAATGGTTCTTGGTGTCATTGTTCCTGGTCGTGGATGTGCCATTCCAAATCGTCCTGGTATTTTTGTCCGAGTAGCATATTATGCAAAATGGATACACAAAATTATTTTAACATATAAGGTACCACAGTCATAGCTGAAGTAAGTGTGTCTGAAGCACCCACCAATACAACTGTCTTTTACATGAAGATTTCAGAGAATGTGGAATTTAAAATGTCACTTACAACAATCCTAAGACAACTACTGGAGAGTCATGTTTGTTGAAATTCTCATTAATGTTTATGGGTGTTTTCTGTTGTTTTGTTTGTCAGTGTTATTTTGTCAATGTTGAAGTGAATTAAGGTACATGCAAGTGTAATAACATATCTCCTGAAGATACTTGAATGGATTAAAAAAACACACAGGTATATTTGCTGGATGATAAAGATTTCATGGGAAAAAAAAATCAATTAATCTGTCTAAGCTGCTTTCTGATGTTGGTTTCTTAATAATGAGTAAACCACAAATTAAATGTTATTTTAACCTCACCAAAACAATTTATACCTTGTGTCCCTAAATTGTAGCCCTATATTAAATTATATTACATTTCATATGCTATATGTTATAGTTCATTCATTTCTCTTCACCATGTATCCTGCAATACTGGTACACGAACACACTTTTTACAAAACCACATACCCATGTACACATGCCTAGGTACACATGTGCATGCACTACAGTTTAAATTATGGTGTACCTAATGTAACCCCTAAATATTTTAGAAGTATGTACCTATAGTTTTACCTCAAAAAAACCAGAAATCTCTAAAGACCAGTAGAAATATTAAAAAATGATGCAAGATCAAAATGATTAGCTAATTCTCCATACATAATCTGCAGATGATCTTCTTTGGTTGGCATTTCAGGTGTGGCCATCACCCAGAGTTAAATAACACCTAATCTAGGTGTTTACATGTATTCATTATCCTAGTTATTTCATGTAGTTTCTAATTCTTAAAGGAAAGAGGGTAATAGTTCTATTTGTGTAATTTGTTTCCTCCAAACTTAAGGCCACTTATTTACACAAGATATTTGTAGATCTATTTTCCTAAAGCATTTCTTAAGTGCTCAGATCAGTATCTAATTGAAGAAGTTTAAAAGTGTTTTGGTCATTAAAAATGTACTTAAATAGGTTAAATCTAAGACTTGCTGCTGTGATTGGCTTCTAGCTCACTGCCTTTAAATTTTAAAAAATTTAAGAGGAAAATTTCCAAGTCTCCAAAGTTTTATAAATACCCTTCATCAAGTCATGCATTAAAGTATATATTGGAGAAAAAAATAAAAATACTTTTCTCAACCTGGAAGATTTTAGCCTAATAAAGCTTTTTTGAAGTAAAAGACAACTTGTAAAAGGAAAGAAACTAGTTTGTCTCAATTCTGTATTCGTTTATTTTTTTTTTAAGTAGAGTGGAATCTGTTGAATCAGATATTTTATCAAGATATGTTTATTTTTTCTTATTTCATTTTACAAAGTTCACTCCTAATGCCACATGTAACAGACATTTAAATTTTGTGTTCTGTATAACAGCCAAATTATCATATTTATCATTGTATTTGTCATGCTTAGCTAAAGATCATGTATTTGTTGAGAAATAGAATAACAAAAAGTAATAGGATAGGCTTTGAATTTTTGCAGAAATCTTCCTGTACAAAACACCTTTAAAAATAATTTTTTGAATGGTGTGAATCCAGTAGTCCCATTTCTCTGACTTAGTTTTCTTGAGTGATTTTTATCAAGGCCAAGTCCCCAAACAATTCCCTACCAGCTCTTTAGAGTACTGTTCAATCTGGACTAAAATGGTTTTAAGTTTATGGAGAGCTTAGTCCACAGAATATAGGGCGGCAAGTCCAGAAATGCTTATACAATTTTTTTTTCATAATAAGATATGTGCTGGCATCAAGAAACTTAAAGTGGAAGCAAAAAGACATCCAACTAGTTGCTGGTCTCTATCATCTTATCTGATTGTATTTCTCTTTTCCTTATATAATACAGCATTTTAGTAAGAACTCCTAGAAATTTCAAGAGCATATTGCCAAAATATAAAGTATATTTCATAGTTTCTTCTGGCTGAACCAGTGAAATTTTATTATTGCATATTAATGATATTTGTAAAACTTTTATAAAAATTGTCATAATTTTAAATACTCACATTTTAAAAATACTTCTTTAATGACTCTTCCTCTAAATTTCCTGGAAATACAGATAAAGATTAGCTAGATACAAGATACAGCTAAGTATTTAGACATTTTGAGGCTAGTATTTTTCATTTTATTAAAGGCTAAAAACAATACCACCAATAAATCATCAAACAAACCGTACAAAGTAATTCTCTCTTTGGGAGGCTCCTTTCGTGATAGAGGGACATGGGTGGAATTGACAATGAAACTTAGATGAACAAGGTCCATGTTATTTTAGGTGGTAGAACAGGGTAGAGTCATGTCATTATTTGCTGGTGGAAGACACTATTTACCAGGTGTTCTTTGCTGAATAAATTATTAAACATTTTTAAACATCCAACAATCCACTTTATTTTGTGTCATTGACAAAAGGATCTTTTAAATCAGAAGGTTTCAATGCGATTTTTGGTTTGGCTGTTTGAATAATGGTTATGTACTGTTATAATTGTAGACATTTTCTCATGTCTACCAGGAATTGAAGTGTAAAACTAAAATATTTTTCATAATGCCTCTGCCGTGCAGAAGGAATGATAATCCTTTTGTATACTTCTTTAATTTTATTGTAAAATGTGTAATGACTTTTACCTATATGCTGTGGGCAGGTCCTCAGTAAAATCTATTGAGTCAATTTCTAGTATTAACAGGCTTTTGCTTGCTATCTAAGTGTTTCAAATTATGGGAAGTGTGAGACACTGGAAGGCAAGAAAATTAACAATAATGGCATGTGATAGCAAAATTGTATTTCACTTATTCCTGTGAATATTTCTTGTTGGTACCAATGGTACTGTACAAAGTGAATGTTATAGCCACAACATTCTCTTGAAAAGAACACTGTCAAGAAGTGGGAAATTGCTGTCAGGCATTTCATTGTTGTTTTTAAATTTTTTTAAAAGAAATACTGGTTTTGCAATATAGAGATCATGAGGTAAAGAATTTTAATAAGATCTTATACTAAAAAGCCTTAAATCAATTTATTGAGATTCAAAAAATACTATTATAATTAATTACATCCCATACATATAGGCAAACTCATTTAAAAAATAAAACTAATTTTGGTAAAAGTACATGGCCTTTGTTTTTAAAATACATAATTTTAAAATAAATCACTTGTCATGATAAAGTCCAAAAAGAAGTTGTCATTCAACATTCAACTAAGGTTGGAACTAAGAATTTACTAATACAAAAAAAGTTAAAATTTTTTGGACCATATATATCTTGACAGTGTAACTTTTAAGTAGGTTCATTTCCATTTGCACAGAAAGTTTCTGTCTTTAGGAAACTGAAAATGAAATACTGTGGATGCTATGACTGTTTGTCTTGTATGTAAATAGGAAATTAATAAGCTGCCTATTGAGTGGTATAGCTGTATGCTTACCCAAAAAAGGGAACACTGTGGTTATGACTTGTATTATAAACTTTCTGTAGTTAATAAAGTTGTTATTTTTATAACCATGATTATATTATTATTATTAATAAAATATTTTATCAAAATGCTTATTTTCTCTGTTATGATTATTTACATGTACATATTTATATCTGTCTTAGGGCCTAAATGCAGAAAATAGCAATGTTGACTTCACTGACAAAAATTACATACACATTCTTGCAAAAACTATAATACAACTTGTTTATAGAACTAAGACAAAAATCATTTTTTTATTCCAACTAATATCCACAGCAATATAGATGGTCTTCAGTAAACCATTAATCTCTATGCACTTTAGTTTCTCCCACCGTAAAATGTAACTATTTGTTTATTCTTCATATTTGCTAGAATGGTGCTATGTTTTTATTTGCCAATATATACAAAATATTCCCATGAATTGTCACCTAATTTCCTTTCTCATGCCACTATATAATACAAAGGTGATTTTAAATTATTTAATGAATCACTTTGGGTATCTCTTTAAAGTGTGCATTCAGTTAAGAATAAATAAGAATCCAATGGATTCATTTAATTCAAATTGGAAGAACTAGTCTTCAATGATCTAAGCAAAGAGAGCTCTATAACACCACTGATTATTTCAAATTGTATTTTACTGCCTTTTCCCCCCAAAAGGTTGCTGTACTAATTTATTCTGGCATAGCTAGTGATCTCAAGTGATGACTAATGTATCTAATTCTATAGCCCATATTAAAATATCTAATCTTTTAAGTGATTGTGATTAAAGCAGAATATATGCTTATCCATTTATGGTGGCAGTAAGAATGTTTCAAATATATTAACTTTTGATTTCTCTAAATTTTGACCTTTTTTTCTCTCTTTTCTAGAATCCCATTCCATTCTAAACTTATATTCTGCTATTTAAATAGAATAGTCCAGCAAATCTTCTTTAAGAGATATTTGAACAGGGTCCTCAGTAAAAGTTAGGGAGTGAATTGTTTAAATACCTGGGGTCTGATAAATAATACTTAGAAAATATTTTTGTTGGTTTCTTATTTATTTACTCTTATAAATTGTGATGCTCTAAATAGTTACCATTTGTCAGTGTCCTGAATAGAATCATCTTGGTCTGCATTTCCTCTGTGTTTTAGTCCCGGAGTTCAATTGCCATTCTATTTTATTATTCTCCTACACAGGGGCCATCCTTAACCTATACAATCCTTAAAAAGTTTTCTACATCACTTTCACCAAATTACAAGCCTCTCATGTATAATTCACATTAAAAGGTTTATTCTTGGCACTCTATAGTTTTCTTTTGTCCCTTATATTTACAAATATCTCGATTGCATGTGTTATTTTTAAAAGCCGAGAATTAAAAGTACGATGAAAGGAATACTTCTAGTAATCGGCGAAGAGTTTACAGTATTATGAAGAATATATTATTGCCTAAAGAACAGCTAAGCAAGACAGAAAATACCTGGCAAAGGAAAGAAACTTAATTTTATTTTATATAATTCAAAAGAAGTATGGGATAATAGGTTATATGTTTATTTATGGATTTTAAAAGTAAATAATAACAACATCAAAAAACCACCAATGAAAACAAAAAACTTATCAATCTGACATACAATCTAACTCCAAGCCAACTTCAGACCCTCATCCCACTCAAATACTACTTAACATTATTTTATTTTCATCATTTTTGAACATGTCTTCATATTTAAACTTCATGTCTGTGTTCAAACAGTCCCCATGAACATCATGCTTTTCTTCAACATTTAAAAACCTTCATATGTCACTGAGTTTCCTATGTGATTCCATCCTCAACATCCCTATCCAAAAAATCATCATTTCCTCAGCTTGCTGCAGTGGCTGCTTACGCTTTCTCTCTCTCTCTCTCTATATATATTTAAATGTTTTATTATTTTATTATTTTTTTCCCACAAGTTATTGGGGTACAGGTGGTATTTGGTTAAATGAGTAAGTTCTTTAGTGGTGATTTGCAAAATTTTGGTGCACTCATCACCTGAGCAGTATACACTGCACCATATTTATAGTCTTTTATCCCTCACCACCCTCCCACTCTTCCCCACAAGTCCCCAAAGTCCATTGCATCATTCTTATGCCTTTGCATCCTCATAGCTTAGCATCCACATATTGGTGAGAACATACGATGTTTGATTTTCCATTCCTGAGCTACTTCATTTAGAATAATAGTCTCCAATTTCATCCAGGTCACTGCAAATGCTGTTCATTCATTCCTTTTTATGGCTGTTTAGTATTCCATCATTCATATATATATATCTATATATGTATATATAAATATATACATATACACACATATATATCTCTCTCACCATATATATGTATACATGATATATATGTATACCATATGTATAGATAGAGTATTCCATCTATATACATACACACATCACAGTTTCTTTATCTACTCATTGATGGGCATTTGGGTTGTTTCCAAGATTTGACAATTGTGAATTGTTGATGCTTTCTTTTCGTTTGTTACGATAGTGTGTGTATGACTGAATTAGATCAGTTTCGTTTTATTCTGCTTTGTTTTTTTAATTTTTTTTTTTTTGAGATGGAGTCTCGCTCTGTTGCCCAGGCTGGAGTGCAGTGGCATGATCTCGGCTCACTGCAACCTCCACTTCCTGGGTTTAGGCAATTCCTTCATCAACTACCTGAGTAGCTGGGATTACAGATGCATGCCGCCATGCCCGGCTAATTTTTGCATTTTTAGTAGAGATGGTGTTTCACCATCTTGGCCAGGCTGGTCTTGAACTCCTGACCTTGTGATCTACCCACCTTGTCCTCCCAAAGTGCTGAGATTACAGGCATGAGCCACCACGCCCAGCTATTCTGCTTTGTTTCAATGTGCAATCACCTCCAGTGAGTTTGAGCTCCTTGAAGACATTTAGCATTGTCATATTAGTAATATTTGCACACTATTTTGTACAGTGCTTCACATATTATGGTATCCAATATACATTTTATAATTATTAATATTCTATAATTCACCCTCTTCTTGAAGCCTTATCAATGTTAACAAGACATTTGGGATTTTTGTAAAAATTATGCAACTCTCAATGAGGATTAAGAATTTTAAGATTTTATATTTAGTTGCATTATTTAGATTTGAATTAGTAAGTGGGGCTATTTTAAAATATTTTATTGTATTTATACAATAGACAATGCAGCTGGAAAAGAGAAATTATTAACTTTAGAGAGTTTATACATTTATATTTGCAATGCGGTTATTAAAAATAGAAATAAAAGATTAAATTTCAATTTGCTTATGGATAAATATATTGTTTTATCAAACTAATAGAGTTTAGATTATGCTAGTGAATACTTTTTCCCATCTGGAAAAAAGATTCTTCTATGAAAGGTTGATGTCATAACATTGGAGGATAAAGTTCAAGGATAAATTACTGCAAAAATATCCTGAGTCCACAATAGTCCACTCATTATATACGTGCAAATATCCAATCTGTTGTGCATTGAGAAGTTTCACAGTATCATTACTTAAGGAACAAGAGGTTTTCATTTGATGAGTTTTCTTAACTGAGAGAAATGAACATGGGTAGCATGTTGCAAGGAAATGAGGTGAACCAAAGGCAGATGGATTTTCATATTAATTATTTTTCATGTAGTTTTAAAGCTTTACAAAAGTGTGCAGTTTTCAAGTTTCTGACTTTTTAGATGAATTAAAACCTAAATGTAGTAATAGCTCAAAATATATTGTTGTGCCGTAAAACAAAGAATTTATATCCTATTAAAAATAATGAGTAATGTAACACGTGGAAAATTGACTTTATGAAATAAGTGATTAAAGATATCTAGATTAGAGAAGAGAAGGTGCAAATATGATTAAATATGTTTCTTCAGTTGTCCAAAAAGTCTTTCTGAGAGGAAATGCTCAGGTCCTTTTGGTTAAAAAAGTAAGAATTTGTGAAAAATAAGATTGACATTTCAATCAGATAGTTTAGGTACCAGGCAGTACTTCCCAATAGTGAAGGTTGCAGAATATGTGAATGAACAAGAAGAATAGAATCTCTAACTACAAACGTTTTCTAAAGAAGGAAATATTTCTTTAATGACTTTCATAAGCTTTAACCAAACTGGTCTTTTGCAGGATCCTTAAAAGCTATACTGAGAAGAACAAAATGTTCAAGGCTTAAGTAAGCTTTGGAGATGCTGGGATGCTTTATACAGGCCACTTTGCTGTGGGATAGTTAAGAGCCTTTAGATGCTCATATGTGTCTTGAAGCTCCATGAGGGAGTATGGTAGAGGACATTCTTCAGATTTACTGTATTACAGAACCCCCTTACAATTACAGAGCCAATATTTCATTTTGTCTTAAGACACTAGAGTTCTGATAAATGCAGTCCGGAAAAACTTGATTTCCAAATTTACTTTCTAAATGAGAGGCAGTTATTACTACATGGTTTGAGATTTCTATGTCTTTATAATGTACAATATGTTTTCTCCACAAAAGCATCTCACAGAAAATTTTCCCAGATCAAACTTCTTTTTTACATGATTTACTCTTTTCTACTTAATTTGAGTAAAATTCAGACAGGAGGAGTTGATGCACATTTTTCTTGACATATACGTACCATCTATAGGAACTTTCCTATCAATAATACAGAACCAAAATTGATTACACAAAACTGTGAAGGTAGTCCTTTTAAACAGTACTAAAGCTAAAAAAATTGCCTGTTTTTTAAAATCTTTCTAGTGTTTACAACATCCCCTCCTCTGCCTAAATTTCCAGCTCTAGAAACAAGGCACCAAGGAAAAGAAAGACACGTAAAGATTATGAAAGAAAATAAAAATGAAAGAAGAAAAAAGAAAAAAAAAGATTAAAAAAGAAGTTGAGGGGAGCTGGGAGAAGTTTTCTGAAGGCATTTACATGTCCTTAGAAGTGAGGTCAACAAAAAGATCTAAAGCATTATTCTTCTTTATTAGCCTCTTTCCTCTTAATTACAATCACTTGTACTTCCAAAATCCACTTACAAACCAAATACAATGAGTCATCCCAAAATTAACAAGCACAGAGAATGCAGTTCTTCCACATTCACAATGTCCCATTTTTATTCTTGTTCTTTTTACTTCTAAACTTCCTCAGTAATGTCTTTTTTATCAGCCTTATTGATGTATGATTGACAAATAAAAATTGTATATATTTAAGGTGTAAAACATGATGTTTGATATATGTACACATTGCAAAATGACTACCACAAATTAATTAATATATTCATCACCTCACAGTTACCGTGTATGTGTGAGATGAGAACACTTTACTCTCAACAAATTTCAAGTCTACAACATCTTCTTAACTATAGTTACCAAGCTGTACATTAGGGCTCTAGTACTTATTAAAATTGCTCTCTAAAATATCACAACTCCCTTCTCAGCTTCAAATGCTTTAGCATCTTTCCACCACCATGACTTTACAGGGGAGGTTGGCTGGATCTCAGCAAAGCAGCTCAATGGGATAGCACTGAAGCAGGTGGAGATAAAAGCAAAGGCTCATCTGTGCACTTAATGTCACTGCTTGGATGTGCTCTCAGCATCTAAACTGAACATTTCTAAAACTGAACCCCAATCTCTCCTTGCCCTTCAATCTTCTTCTCAATAAAAGGAACATCCATCGGGCTTGCTCAAGCTAGGATCCAGAAAGTCAATTTTTAACCTATTTGTGTCCTTCTTTCTCCATTCAGCCAAAGTTTTACCTTCTAAATACATCTTAAATCACTCACATGTCTCTGTGTCCAGTGGCTCCACTTTAGCCCAAGGCACAATTTTCTTCCACTTTCATTACTATAGTAATCTCAAAACCGTGTTCATTACTATAGTAATCTCAAAAATGTGTTTCTCCACGTTTACTCTCCACCTTCTATCCTTTTTTTATTTTTTATTTTTATTTATTTATTTTTTTCTTAGACAGGGTCTCTTCTGTGGCCCAGGCTGGAGTGCAGTGGTGCCATCATGGCTCAATACCATATTGAACTCCTGGGTTCAAGCAATCCTCTCACCTCAGCTTCCCAAGCAGATGGGACTCTAGGCATGCACCACCACATCCAGCTAGAATACACATTTTAAAATGTAACTCTGTATTATTCTCCTGTTTGAATTTTCTCAATGATTTCCTATCAGCTGACCAACAGATGAACTATCCCTGATGGTTCAACTCCTCACTCACCTCTTTTCCTTTTGTCCACTATATTCTAGCTACACTGGTATCTTTCAGTTCTGGGAGTAGGCCAGGAAGCTCTTTCCTGCCTCAAAACCTTTTCATATGCTGTTCTTTCTGCCTGGAATTATCCCCCCACCCACCAGCTTTTGCCTGACTAATGCCTACTTCATCATTCAGCTTAAATATCACCAATCATCCCCCCACCCACCTTCCTGATCCAGTTACACATTGCACAGGATGACACACTTCTATTTCGGGACACTTACCTCAATTAATTAAATTGTCGTTTGCATACACAGATATGAATATTGTCTCTACTACTAGATTCTAAGCTCCAGGAGAACATGGGCTAGGCTAGGTACTACATGATAAATATTTTAAAAATGAATGTGTCAGAAATTATGTTCACAGTTTTTGTCTTGTTTTCTTTCAATTCAAAAATACGATAGCATTATAATCTCTTTTGTTTACTCTTTCAGTAATAGCATCTCCAAATTCCTTTGGCAGTAGTGTTGGGGAGGTGGTTTCCACTGGCTTCTGTCATACACTTCTGTTTTAAATCAGCACATGTTTATTGAGCATTTACTATGATAGTACTGAGTGCTGGGGATACCATGGTGAATAAATAAACCTTGACCCTACCCTTCTTATAAATACAAGCAAGTTTGGGAAACAGGCATAAACCAAGAATCTGAAAGTGTTAACTGAGAAGTGCAAATAGCTTCTGGAGTATATAGCAAGATTTTACTGTGCTTTTCAGTTCATCCTTCCTTAATCTTTCAATATTGTGGTAATCTCAAATCCTGCCTATTGGAATATTATTTTTTTCTATTTTATGAACACTTCCATTATGACATAATTAATCATATTTAGTGTTTCTCTCTTTTATCTTTCCTCTTTCTTTGTTGAATTTTTCCAGATTCCTAATCTTTTAAGTCTTGCCCCTTCTTTCTTACTTTCCCAAGTATCTTATCACACTTAATAGATTCAAGAGGTCTGTGTATTTATTATCAAGGGAATAACATAGTTTCTCAAATGGTGAAAACACTAGCAAATTTTACACATGAAATTACAAAGATTTCTCTAGTTAGCATGAAATTGACAAATGTTTCATCGTAAGCTTTTAATTACATCTGAAGATGATCAAATAACAATAGATAATGCTTATTCAGTGCTCACTGTTTTCCAGGCTCTGTTTTATCTCATTTAATCACCATTACAACTTTACATAGGCAGGTTCTAAAACTACATCCGTTTTAGAGAAAAGGAAGTGTTCAAATAATTCATAATTAGAATATATTTAGGGGTGGATTTTCAATATTAATTCCACCTGGCCCTTTGTTTTATACTGTGTCGTGGACATTTGATTTAATTATTTTCCAGGAAAGTAGGAGGGAGGGAAAATACTTATTTAAACAAGAAAATATTGCTATCATCTGGGTAGGATATGAGCAAGAAGTTATTCAGAGGTCAAACTGCTTTTCAGACAGGCCTTGCCCAAAGCTCTTTGAGATGTCAACTAAAGGAACATGGCCTCCTCATCTCTAAATACACCTGGCTAACAGGCGAGTTGCTTCTTACCATGAAGTTGAAAGTTAGCAGGGAAAGGCCAGTTTAGCAGAGGAGATTTATTTATCTTTAATGGGGGAAGGGAGTGTAGCTATTGAAAAAGAAAAGCAACAGGCTTGTGAGACAGAAATAGAACTGCAGAGAAATGTGTATTGCTAAAAATTCTAAGGGACTTTGTTGGGAAAAAGTTCAAAATTTATTCTGAAACAAAGAAAAGCAGTAATGGTCCCTGCCCTTTATTGCTGATACCAGAAGGTGTTTTATGAAAGAGAGAAACACCTTCAAAGAAAATTACCATCTTTTTCATAGGGTCGTTTTGCATTACATTACAAGTCTATATTACAGAGACTTTGACAACTGCCAAGGCCTGTTAAAAATCAGCTCTTCATTTTACACACACACACACACACACACACACGCAAACAGAAAAGTATAATGACTTGCCCAGGGTCACATAGCTGGAGGCAGAGCCAGTCCTGGGAACAAGACCTACTCTATTTTACATTCAAAACCTTAGTTTTATTATTTACTTATTTTTAATCATATTCATGTATATTAAAATTTAATCAAAATCCTAAAGGATCTGCAATACTTTTAAAAGAGTTTAAAAGCATGAATAGTTAAAAAATTTAAAACACTGTCAGAGAAAAGGAGAGACTCAACCTACCTTACAGCTGAATTAGATAATAGAAAAGGCCTGGCAGAGAAAGACAATCCCAGGTGCAGCCCTAGTAAACTCCTACATAAGGAGCAAGCCAAGGTGGATCTTCGTTTGGCCTCCTTCCCCAATTCAGTTTGTAATTTGACTCCGTGCCTGGCCGGGAAGAAGTTATTCTAAGGAGAACCTGGGGCTGCATTTGTTGGCAGAAATGGAGTTGAAATGCAAATCAAACAAGAGCACAAGCAAGCAAGCAGTAGCATAAAATGGAACGAGTGCAGGTCCGTTCTTTTCAGCCTCTGGGGAAATGACCCTGCCAATTCAGAAACCCGCAAGAGTTCCTGCCCTAGAGAGGTGATTTTATTTTTATTTTTTAAGCAGCTTTAGACGACTGTCTTTGATTGCAGATTTAAAATTGCTTTCACTTACTTTTATAGAACTAGGGATGTTCTGTGGCTGTGCAACCTGTGAGATGAGTTCTTAAATAGACTAGTTTGAGACTCTAACTTGATGTTTCCCAAATACAAATTGTACATTTTGATTACAGGCTTAGTAAATAGTTCTTATCGTTCTCAATATCATGCTTGTGATTTGTATATTTCTCAGCCACCTTAATTCATTAATTTGAATCTTCAAACTCTGTGTACCTTGTAATATTATGAGTATTCTCAAGATGTTCACATATCTAAAAATATAACAAAAGCCCTCTTTAGTCTACTGATCCCTGTGGAAACTCTGCAGTCTCCTTTACGAAACAGTACTGTTTGGGGGAAGAGAGAGGGCTGGCAAATGAGATATCCTGATCACTTCTGCATGTCGTCAATGATGTACAATTGTATTATCTCGACTTTCATGTTTTGAGTAACATCATAGCAATATGGCCCAAATTTTAGCTAAATTTTTTGGAACCCTCTTATAGCATCATGCCTGGAGTTTAGTGTATCTGATGCTCTTCTGAGGTATACTCAAAAAGACAAATTTTTGTGAATCTACCTACCTGGATGTCCAATAGGTACTTCAAATTACATCTTACAAACACCTATCATGTCATTTCCCCCTAAAACGGGGTTTTCTCTAAAATTTTCAAGTTTCTATTCCAGTTCTGGCAGTACCATCTGCAAAACCACCAAAGCCAGAGCCCTGGCTCATCCCATTGTTCTGCCACTGCCCCACAGCTCAGCTCTCTAAGTGCTTCTGATCTTGCCCTCATTAAGTGCTTCTAATTATACCCTCAAAGTTACCATTCCTCTTCCTGTTTGCCTCATTCGCTCTGGTAGAAACTGTCATTATTTCCCTCCACTGCCTCAGTGTTCTAAAAAGCTGACTCCAAACTAGTTTTTCCTCAAGCCCTTCTCACCTGTTCTGTCGGAGTGATCTCTTTCAAAGGCACATGTGGAAAAGGCAGCCAACACTATAGTCCTTCTGTGGCTTTCCATCTGCCATGATGCAGACCGCAGGTTTTTAGTGACCTCAGAACTCACTCTCACCTCTTCCCTAATTGTTAGTTCTGCTTTAAGCAAAGAGATTGCATGGTCCTTCTTTGAAGAATACTCATATGTTTTGTTTTGCTGTTTGTTTTTATTTGTCCCTTTGTTTTATTGGCCTCAGTGGTGTTTGTCATGGTGTTGTGTTTTGGTGTTTTGTCAATGTTTTGTCATGGTGTTCTTTCTTATATAGTTCTACCTATTGTCTCTATTCTTTGCTAAATCCTACTTAGGTTTTGAGTTTGACTTCAGTTTTATCTTCCTCTTGGCCTTTATCCCAACCAAGTGGCTGGCTGGGTCCTGCCTTTCTAGTTTAGTTCCTACCAGCCCTATTGTCTGGGCATGAAACACTGCTCTAGATCTGTTCCATCTGTTTTTAAGTGGATAACCTTAGAGAACCTATTTTCCCTGAAGCAATAGGATTTCAGCTCTGTAACTGAGCTTAGCCCACTTACAGCTTGACATTGTTGCACATAAAACCCCTTAGACATTGTTCTCAAGCTGTTCTCTCTTGCTGGGAGCTTCAGCTTCTACATCAAGTGTTGCTAGTGTGCACACACTGAACCATGAATTGATATTTTTGCTTTCTCTCCCATGAAATAAAATTTAGAATAAGGTACACAGAAGTAGCTCTTAAAATAGTTACGACCTTGGGTTTGTTTGATCTTAATTTTAGATTTTTAGTTAATCAGCAGTAGTTTGAATCACTGTAATTTCCCTCCACTTAAATATTTAACATCATTTGTGTGATATTAAGGGATTCTATCTATGCCTTTATGAGTTGTTGTTTGCAATATAAAGTATGCTATTAATATGAAAGAAAGTCTCATGAATGTGGTTTTATCAGTTAGAATTAGGTTTTGCTAAATTGACAAAAATACAAGATAATAATTTTATTTTTCCTTCATATAAAAGCAAACTAGAGGTAGAAGTCCCGAGTTGACACGGTAGTTTCAGGAATCACTGGGGACTCAGATTCTGTCTGTTACTGAATTATTCCCAATACTCAGCTGAATTATTCCCAATACTCAGCTCCATTTCATGTACAAAATGGGTGCTTAAGGACCCATTATCAAGTCTGTGTTCCAAGCAACCAGAGAGAGAAAAGAAGGAAGTGCAGCCTTTCCTTAAGAACATATCCCAAGAGCCCAGGCATGGCTCTCCTGCTTATGTTCCCTTGGCCATGAACTTAGTTACATGGCCAAACCTAGCTGAAAGGGTGACTTAGGCTTCACGTGCCCAGCTAAATATTTGGAATTCTATTACTAACATTAGTAGAGAATGGATTTGGGGGAGTACCAGTTAACTCTGTGCTAAAGGATATTTACTTTTATAAAGAAAAACTTTAAACTTTCTTTTCCATTCTTTCCAAAGATTCAGAATTCTTCATAATTTTAAGGAGGAAAATGTGACATATAGTTTTCTTTTCCTTGTGTAGCAGAACATAAATGGTGAGGGTGGAAAGGTAAAGTAGTAGTATTATACTTCCTTAGATGGAGTATTGATACAATTATTTAACCCACTTAATGACAATAGAACTTTATTTGAATTACAGGATCAGGCTACATAAAGGGACAATTAGAGATATCATTTCTAGTGATTCAGAGTGAGTATAAGAATATTTACTGAAAAAAATTTTTATCTCCAAATTTCTCCTCTTACCTTCATTTTCTACTGTTTTCAGCAGATAGCAGTCCTAAAATTTCATTTTTAATATATTTTACTTTTTTATTTTGTATACTTTTGTTGGAACAAACTTTATATACTTTGTGGAGAGAGAATGTATTGTGTAATCAGTGAGCTTTAAAAGACAAGAAAAAAACTAAACCATATCTTGTTAAAATTATGAAGACAAAACTGTACTTAACATCTGGTCATGACTATTTCAAGCAACACTCATGTGATTTGATGATATGCTAGATAATTATGAGAGTTGGGTTTTATATGGGAAAAAAAGTAGAGTGATTTTTTAATACATTTTCTAGCAACCATTTCAACTTAAATTAAACATACTTATGTTCCTATAATAAAGTAAGCTATACATTTTTTAAATCTCACTAAAGCCTAATAATCTACAGAAATTTATATGAATTTCATATATTCATGAGGAAAGAGAATTTTAGTTTATAATGGTTAAATTTTTAAGTTAAAGTGTATAACGTAATGCTTTTTCATCATTAGATAGACTTTCTATTTGGAAAATATTTATGATTAGGTAATCTACTTTTAAGTATTGATGTGTTATATGTTCAAAATTTAAAATATATTAAAATTAATGATAATATAAATAAGCCAAGGTAAAGAAATGAACCAATACTTATTGAATACGTTCTATGTGCAGACACTATATAAAAAAAAAGTGAATATAGTTTTTTTTTTTTTTTTTTTGAGATGGAGTCTCACATTGTCATCCAGGCTGGAGTGCAGTGGCACAATCTAGGCTCACTGCAACCTCCGCCTCCCAAGTTCGAGGAATTCTCCTGCCTCAGCCTCCCGAGTAGCGGGATTACAGGTGCCCGCCACTATGCCTTGCTGATTTTTGTATGCTTAGTAGAGACGAGGTTTCACCATGTTAGCCAGGCTGCTCTTGAACTCCTGACCTTAGGTGATCTGCCTGCTTCGGCCTCCCAAAGTGCTGGGATTACTGGTGTGAGCCACCGTGCCTGGCCATGAATATAGATTTTTAATCTCACAATAATCTGTTGATATGGTTTGGCTCTGTGTCCCCACCTAAATCTCATCTTGAATTGTAATAATCCCCACATGTCAAGGGTGGGACCAGGTGGAGATAATTGAATCATGAGGGCAGTTTCCCCCATGCTAGACTCGTGATAGTAACTTCTCAGAAGATCTTACAGTTTTATAGGGGGCTTCCTTCCCCCTTTGCTTGGCTCTCATTCTTCTCTTTCCTGAAATCATGTGAAGAAGGATGTGTTTGCTTTCTCTTCTGCCATGATTGTAAGTTTCCTGAGGCCTCCCAGCCATGCAGAACTGTGAGTCAATTAAACCTCTTTGTTTTATAAATTATCCAGTCTTGGGCAGTTCTTCATAGCAGTGTGAGAACAGACTAATATATTTCTCTATCTTCATTTTACCAACAAGCTAATTAAAAGTTAGGAACTAGGCATGGTGATCATTATTAAGTGATGTGCATCCAATTTATACTCTTCACCACAGATTTTTCCATCTTGCTCCACCATGATATGTTTTATTTTCATTGTTTCATAATCTTAGGATGAAATATCTAACATATCTATTTTGAAAGATATGCTAATGTTATTGTATCTGTGTTCTGTCTCCTTTATTTTTAAGTATATATTTCAAGGAGTTAAATTATTTCGCTTGTTGCTATTTATGAAAATTCCTTGTAGCAATAGAACAAACCGTTTATTCAAGAATGTGAAATTCGGCCCTGCTCTAAACTACATTTGTTAATTTAACTTGACATATTTATTAAACAGATGTTATGTGTCAGGTACTTGCCTAAGCATTGAGAACACAGTAGTGGGTGACTTAGGCAATAAATAAACAACTTGAAAATAATAAAAACAACAGTTTTAAAAAATAAAAAAAAGTAGGGAGATAAAGCAATCCAAGGAAGAGTCTGAGGTATAAGATCTATGATCAAGGAAGACCTTTCTCTTCATGAGATCATATTTGAGCAGAGACAGAAAACACAAGAAGGAAAAAAACAAAACACCATACTCCATGGGGAGGAAGGGCAAGCATAAGGGACATGAAGTGGTGCATGCTTGGAGAACTCTAGGGCAACAAGGAGGTCTGCATGTTTGGATGAATTTGGAGAGTGGTGGAAGACGAGGCTTAGAAGTAGGTTTGGAGATAGACAGGGTCCAGATCATAAATGGAGAGCTTTGTAGGCTATGGTTAGGAGTTTAGTAGGAAGCTCTGCTTGCTCAGATTGAGGGAACAGCCTCACTCTGGACCACTGCCAGTCAGCATTGCAGAAGGGACTTACAGCTGCTCCCCAGAGGCAACACACGTCACTTCTGTGTAGAGTTCATTGATGAGAGTGAGTCGCAGGGCCAGTCCTGAGTCAGTGAGCCAGAATGTAATTATCCCTGAGAGAAGAGCAAGGAACATGTGTGAATCATAACACAACCTATCACAAGTAACTGTCTGTTAATTGGAGGGTCCTCTGGGCCCCCAAATGAATTTCATATACTCCATATGACAGCATTTAAATCATACAATTTAAAATACTTTTTCCCAACTTTGCAAGAAAAAAAAATTCAGCTATGTCATTGAAACAGATCAGCCAGACAGATAGGTCTGGCTTTATTTATTGAAAGCTCCAGAAAAAGAATGACTGGGTTAAAGCAAGGGAGATAATTATTTCTGAAGCTCTTTAACATATAACCAGATTGCCTTCAAAATGGGGGTGCATGAATTTATGCTGTCATCAGCAATATGTGAGAATTTTCCTGAATTTAAGCTCTTAACATATGAGAATTTTAAGTGTCATTGAAGCATCATTAGCAGTTTGTTTTCTGACTTCTTATATTTTGGTTTTTTGATATAGGATAATAGGGGTACTTTCTCCTGCTCTGGCTTGTAAGAAGAGCTACAATTTTCATGTGTTTAGCTCTGAAGATGGCTTTTTTTTTTCATGTCCTCTCCACCTGCAATGGAAAATGGTGTGAAAGAAATAAGCCTTTGTCTTGAAAAACACTAGGATATTCGTGTTGTTTATCACCGTGGCATAACCTAGACTACCTTGACTGAAATAATTACACTTCAGAAGATTGAAATGAAGGCACACTAAGACTGCTACATGACGGTCAGTCAGTAACAGCACACAATACGCATTCAGATTCTATGGAATGTGAAAACAAATAGTGGTTTCATGTATGAGGTCAAAATTAAAATTCAGACAGGAGGAAACTCCAAATGAAGAGGTGTTGATTTAGAGTTAACCTGTCACTCACAGATGACTGTGGTTTGGTTTATGATGAGTGGCATCAGAGACTTATTTATTTTTGATTATTTATTATTGATTCTTGAGAGCAAGGCTGAGGAGGCTAACTCATCTAGCCTAAGGATAGAATTATACATACGGAGAAAAAAGTGTGCTAATATGTTTATCATTGCATTTCTATAATACTCAAACCCTGAAACAACCTAAATATCTGACTTTAGGATGGCTTAATATATAGTATAAACTCAGATATATTTTGCTTCTATTAAAATATGTCACATTGTTAAGGGTTACTTGTGAAAATGCTTGTGATGATGTATATGTGTGATGTGTGTATATGTCTGTGTGTAAATATAAAACATAGTAAAAATTGAAAATTAGTATTTCTGGATAGCAAGGAACAAAAAAGGTGGCATCTGTAGCCATAAGGTGGAGAAAAGAGTGATTTTAAATTATTCTTGCCACATTTAACAAAATTTCATCACCCTATGGTATATGCACACACACTTAATACAGAACAAAATAGGGCCTGCAGGATTTGGCAGGTAGGGTTTTGTGGTTGATCTTGGAAAAACAAGATTTAATTGAGGGAGAAAAGAAACTAAACATGATGTATTGGATTAGCAGGTAATTTTAGTTTGTGTTTTTCCAAACGTTCTCTCTCAGCCTTGAAATTAAGCAGATAACATATACAAATACAAAATGCTCATAAAGTGTTTAAAAGAGAAAATCTGAGTTTTCATGGACATGAAAAATAGCATTTTTTCCCCCTTAACATTGCCAAAATTTCTTGTGCAATTTAGAACGAGTCTCTTTGTGACTCCATATTAATCAATTTCATAATCTTATACCTTCAATTTGTCATTTAAAAATGATTCAGACTTTTGTTTCTAACTGTGGTTGGAGTCTCTTAAAAACATATCCTGTGTGGCTGTAGGTGCCATATGCTAAGGTTTAGCTTTACACTATTTATCACCACGGTCCCTCATCCTTTTTGCTTCTAATTCTATGTGTAATAAAAGGGGAAATTTATCTTTATTTACTTAATTTCAAGCCTCAGAGATTGCCTCTGCCATCCACACACAGCAGCAGCGTTGGTAGTCAGTAACCATGAGTGAGTGGAGGCATATGTCTGCACATCTCTTCAATTACCCTCCCCTGGACTTTCTCACTGTCAGCTTTATCTTCATTAAGGCAAAGCTACCACTTTCCCTTTGCATTTTTGTGTGCTAGGTCCTTGGTAAAAGGAGCTGGTGTTTTGTTCTTTAGTGCTATCTTTTGTGTATTAGCTTAGCAAAAAATAAAGAGCTTGATGAGAGGTGTATATGCGTGTGTGTGTTACCATTTTGTATTTACAGTATAAATGTAATACATGCCTATGAATATAAAAAAATGTAAGAAATGCAGAACAGTACAGGGTAAAATTGAAAACAGCACATCATCACAGAGATGATATTAACAGTTTGGCATATATCATTTAAATGCTATTCTATGTATATAATTTATGCTTTCTTTTCAAAAATGTAATCAGCCTACAGATATTGTTCTGTAATTTTTTAGTACTCTCAACACTCTACCATATATGTTTTTCCATGATCACATTCACAGACCATTTCCATCCTCTATAACTGAAATTATTCTATACTTTAGGTGTATATATTTATATAGATCAGCATTCCACTGGAAAGCTATTGCTTTTTATGTGAATGGATATCACATAACTATATTATTGTCATTTTTTTCTTTCAATCACACTGCTTAATCCCCTAGATTTCCTTATGGCATTTTCAAACTGAGTAATTTTTCTTTGCCTTTTCTTATAAAAATAAGTATCAAAATCCAATTATTTCAGTCAAAAATTTAAAAAGAAAGGGAAATGAAACATCATGCTTAATATGTGCCAGGATTTATACTAGGACTTTTAAATGTATGTTTTTTATCTTTATAAAAATTGTGTGAATAAAACCCATTGGTAATACAATATTTATTGAACACCTCCTTTGTGCCCAATGTTGTGTGAACTAGCTGTCATGCAAGTTAGATATATTGTGATCATTTCATAAAGGGAAGAGAAATCTGACTTCAAGAGGCTAAAAACTAAAGGTGATAAATGGATGTGATAGTATTTGAACATGTCTGTATAAAAACATAGCCTTTATTTTTCTATTAAACCATTTAATGTTACTCATTTAAGTGTTTATAATAGATAATATTTGTTTTATATTGTTTCACAATTCATCTTCCTAAAAATTTAATAATTTAGTTAAAAACCTCCAATGGCTTGCAGTTCTCTAGAGGATCTCATCTGAAATACTCAACAGTGTTTCAAAGCCATTTAAACTCCTTTGTCTCCAACCCCTCTATCTATAATCATGCAGAACTAATTTTCATTCACCGAACATTACATGTCACAACTTTGCATATCGCTTTCTCAAATGCTACTATATCTTCCTTCTATACATGGTAAACTTATATTCGTATTTTCCATACAACTAAATTGTCGACACCTCTGGGAAGCCCTCCTAAACTTCCTCAGAGAGAACAGTCACTTCCTTCTACGAGCTGCTATATCAATTTAGACATGCCTTTACCGTATTATATATCATATCATAATATAGTGCAATTATGGTTTTAGCACAGACTTTTAGAAAGTAAAATTTGTATTTGTAACTTCTATTCTACCCAGTCTAGTTCCTTGGGTAGCAAATAGTCAGTGCTCAAGAAATTAGAGCTAAATAAATACCACAGAATACTTAACTTGAGGTTAGATTCCTACCCTGACCACTGAATAAGAAATTACCAAATCTACCACGAGAATATAGATCAGCTTTAATAATCTAAATCTGCATCTTTGAGGGATGAGTATTTTTGTATGGATGGATGATACTAATTATGTCCCAAACCTTCTCTATTACTGTAGCCAGTTTTACTCTAGGATTGTCATGAAAAGGTGAGAATACAGGACAGATTTTTTTCCACTCTAGGACCATTTAAATAATCCAACAGTTATTGCCAGAGTTTACTATGAACTTAGGTCCAGTGCATATTGTTTCACTGGGCACAAGAAAAAGACCTAGGGAAATGTCCCCTGGCCTCTTTTTAAGGCATCAGAGTCTTGTGTAACTTCATGACATCTATGTCTTCTCTGTTTATAATTTTCTAGCTCTGGTAAATCCAATACTGAAAAGTCATTCAAATGTCTCTTTTATTGGATTTTGCTGATGTTTGAGCTACTTTTGATTTATTTTTTATAAGCACCTTCTTCTTATGTTAGAAATAATCTTTCAAGTGAAAGAAGTAAGTTCATTTCAACAGTATCCTATATTTGGAAGTTGTTCTCATCTTATGAGCAACTTTACTGGTTATATGCATATTTATGCTGTTATAAAAATCTTTTCAAATAAGGTATGAATTTCTATAAACTGAAACTCAATTACTTTATTAAAATAAGATTACATTTAAGTGAGAGAACTCTGGAAACGTGATTGTTAGTTGCATTATTATGGTGTTTAAACTTCCTATCTTCAGTTATTCCATAATATACTATAAAACAGCTGTTGAATTTAAGCACAGCATTGGCTTTATTTCAGCAATAAATGAAATGATTTGGATGCATACATGATGATAACACAGGGAAGCCAGTTTGGAAAAGCAATCTTTTAAATGCAATCTGGCATGAACTGGAGTTATCTGAAGGAAGATCCCCGATTCACCTATCTTTCATCTAAGACTGCCACTGGAGAGAACAATTTTTGCCCTTTTTTCATGCTACACCTGCTCCTGTTAAACTCATTTCTAGCTTTTCCTCAAGGAGGAACTAGTTGCTAATCCACTTGATCAGAGTTTGAATGTACTATAAACCACAATAACTAGCCAATGGAGTCACTATGGCTTAAAAAGTAGTTGCTATTATTGGGTTCTTCCTCTCCTACTTCCTCTTTGTAGCTGAGAGGTTAAGACCCTGCAGAGCGTTCTAGCTCTCTCTACCTTACTCAGGTGAGAGGATCTTCCCCATGCCTGTTTAAACATATGGGATTTTTTTCTGTTGCTGTTTCCTCTGTATAGAATACTTCTACCTGGGTTATCTTGTGTCTTACTTCCTTCAGATCTTTGTCAAAATTGCAAAGCTCTCAATGAGACCTTTCCTTGTCCATCCCATTATAAACTGCATTCAGAGCCTTTTGGCTTTCCCTGTCATTTGTCACTGCTTTATGTATTTGCACAAGCCACTTATGGCCATCTAACATATGGAATATCTAATTAACTTGTGAATTATCTCTTTCATCAATAGGATATAAATTCCATGAAGGTCGACAGGTGTTTCTTTGATCTTGTAACCAGAGTACTTGTCAGAGTCAGTCTTTAATATATATTTACCAAATAATTGGGAAAAAAAAACAAAGCAATATGGATCAATGAGCAGAAGGTAGAATGTCCACACTGTACATTCCAACTCAATTTCACCAGAGTTCTTTAGGATATGGAATAATACAACTTCAGTTCTTAATCAATTGGCACTTTACCTAAGTTTGCTACCATTCTTTAATAATAATTCCACAGGGATATTAATGTCATAGTGGGAGACAAAAGGTTAGTTTTGTTTGTTTGTTTTTGAGACTGAGTCTCGCTCTGTCACCCAGGTTGGAGTGCAATGGCGTGATCTCTGCTTACTACAACCTCTGCCTCCTGGGTTCAAGTGATTCTCCTGCCTCAGCCTCCCGAGTAGCTGGGACTACAGGTGCATGCCACCACGCCTGGCTATTTTTTGTATTTTCAGTAGAGACGGGGTTTCACCGTGTTAGTCAGGATGGTCTCGATCTCCTGACCTTGTGATCCACCTGCTTCAGCCTCCCAAAGTGCTGGGATTATAGGTGTGAGCCACCGCACCAGGCCAAGGTTAGTTTTTATTAGCAGGGGAGACTATGGTTCTTTTTTTGTTCCTGGACTTAGTATCACCAAACACCATCAAAATCCCGTTACAATATCTAGTAAGTTATAGCACCCAATAAATGCTAGCTTATTCACAATGATATGGAAACTTTATTTTATCCAGATGAGTCTTTAGAGAAAACCAGTGGGATGAGAAACCTGAGAACCATTCTACTAGACTCTACGCTGCATTTCCCATTCGTAAATTGTAGATAATTCCATAAAAAATGAGACAACTCGCTCTGTTCTCATTGTAAGCATATTGAAGTGCTTACAATTGTGTTCAGCACATATGAAGTGTCTAAATGTAAAGTTAGCATTACCACCATCACCCAATCAATTATCAGGCCTTGGTGAATCTCTCTCTGTGTCTCTCAACTCTATCTTCTCCTTTTTCTTACCATGGATGACAGAGGGCACTGTTTTCCAAGTCGTTTACTTGGCACTAGTAGTACAGAAGATTATTTTAGATGTCATGTAAGAATAAATCATAAAAATAAAGTTACTCTGTTTTAAGATAGTGAAATTAGTTTTGTTCTGAATAAGCTTGAATTTTCAAGCACATTGATATAAAATAAAGCATTAAGTAAAGACATATATAGTTAATACATTGATACGCAAAAAAGTCTTGATGGCATTTTGTAGGAATAGTCACTGATATTTAGAAAGACTTTTATCTTGACCATCTTTTTCTCATTCCCTACTTCTTTTCAATTCTCTACTATCCTCTGAATTACCTTTCCAAACAAAAATCTGACTCTGCGGCCCCCTTGCTTTAGGTGTCTTCAACTCTTAGCCTTCTCTATAGTACAGATCTCAACCTTAGGAATGCACAAATCTCTTTGTGGTCATTGAGACTGCGACAAAGGCAGATTTGGCCTCTGCCTTCGCCACCAATCTCAATGATCACAGCTTTCCCAGCACACTTTGTGCTTCATCAGAATCAAGTTGGTGAAATGTCATTATCATACCCAGTACAAGTTTACAATCTATGACCATTTAGGCAACAGTTTCCTTTGACTAGATGGTCACATATTTGCTTATCCAAATGGAGAATTTAGATTCATGCTTCAAAACCCAATTCATATGTTGTCTTTTAGGAAGCCTTCTGAAAGGTAGAGTTGATGATTTCTCTCTCTGTGATATGATATTTTATGTTAGTAAATATTTTCTTCTATCATCTTATTTTTACATATTTCATATATATGTCTACATAATATCTCCTTCACAGGAATATAAGCAGAGACACTATCCATATCCCTGGCAATCAACATGACAAAAAGCAGGCAATACGTAAATGTTGAGTGCATCAATGAGTAAATACACATGTATGCCTTCCTTTCAAAGTAAATATAGACATATATACTTAAAAACAGATATATACAATATAAATAATAGTGGTTAATAATTGGTGCAGATTGTATTTTCTCATACATTCCACTTTGTTTTCACTGAAGTTGCAATGGAAAATTCAACCACTCTGTTCTAATTATCAAAACCAATGCCTTCATTCTAGACTCAATCATACTTGATCTTTCCATAACCATGGAAATCATTAAATGCTAACACATTTGAATTCCACTCTTTCCCTAACTTCTGTGTTTGTCACTTAGATCATGTTTTCTCAGTCCCCTGCTCTGCTTCTTTATTCCCCATTTTAGTTATCAAACTCCTAATTTTTCTAAATTGAAATCTTAGCATCATTTTTAACAATATCCCCTTACTCCCAGACTGCATCCCACTGTATAACAAGTTTTGTGCATCACCCATCACATTTGTTGTTTTTTAAAATACTCTTTTAGAGCAACTTTAGGTTCTCTAATTTGTTTATAATGTTAAATAATTGTGCATTCCATGGTATTTCAGGCTATGAACTCTCATCTAGATGATTGAAATGCCTCGCTAACTGGTTATGTTTGGATTCACTTAGTTGTTTCATAATCTCACATCCAGCTAATTTATTCTAAAAAGGGTAAATGTATTGGCTTATTGCATCAATTATATATTGTCACAGTCATATACTGTCAATTATATAATGTCACAATAAACAATGTCAGAAATAGCCATTACATCTCAGTGGAATATAAACAGTAAACATTGATTTTGCCCTATAAGCCTATAGGTTAGGTGAGCACAACTACTAAGCTGGACTGGGTTTGAATATTTTTGGTTGGGCTAGCATATTTGAGGTAGGCTGGCAAGTCGGCTGCCATCTGGCCAGGATGACTCAGCTCTCCTTCGCAAGGTCTTCCAACCTCCAGTGAGCCAGTGTAGGTTTGTTCTTACAGCAATGGCAGGGTTTCAAAAGGACAGATTGTCATAGGCCTCTTGAAACTCAGGCTCAGAGCTGGTACATGATCACTTCCTCCTCATTGTATTGGCCAAAGCAAGTTACAAGGTTATCCTGGCTTTGAGAATTGGAGAATAGAATCCATTTTTTTGATGGCAGGAGCTGAAAATTCACACTGCAAAGGGCACAGATAAAGGGAGGGGAAGAACTGGGGCCACTTTCAAACTACTATAATCACATAAATACAATTTGGAAATGAGATAGAGCTAGTTCCAGAGAAGACTGACTATGGGGATAGAGTCTATCAGGAGTCTCCTTTCTCCTTTCCTCTGTTCAGTTCTAATCTGTAATTTTCAGGCCAGCTATTCCCACGAGGCTGGTTCTAAAGTTGCAAGTGGCTCTGCACTTAAAATGAAACTACATTCTTCCTCAGAAGAAACATCTGAAAAAAATATCCCAGCGTAAACCCCACTAGGGATACATACCTATCTCTGATTCTTTCACTGTAGCCGGGGATAAAGAATACTATAATTAGCCCAGATAATTAACCTAGCCAAGGCATAATAGGATGCCTTTTGCTCCCAGAACCAGCCAAAAAAAGAGAGAAAGGAGAAGGTCCTTTCACTAGAAGGGGAAGGAAGAATGATGGGAAGGCAAAATTAACATGACCCGGTCTTATGCAATTCACTTCCTTCACATTCTCATGCTGCACAGCATCACCACAGTCATCCCAAATGACAACTCATCATGCCATTTCCCAGCTTAAATGCTTCAGTGGACCCCCATTGACTGCAGCTAAAATACAACATTTTAGCACACTCTGCAAGACCCTTCTCAATTTTTTACATATGTATCTTTCCAGTCATTTCATCTGACTCTTGCTTTCTTTCGTTAGTCAAAGATATCACATATTTTAGCCATAGTGACCTATTTGCCATGACAGATATGTATCATGCAATTTTGCTAAAGCTTCAGTTAAATTTCCTTCATTATCCTGGCTCAAATCTGTATCTCCTCCATTGTTTCCTACAAGACCATTTCAACAACTGATGATGTATGACCAATTTAAACAATATTTCTGTTCCCAAACTCCTGGTATCCTTTTATGATTCAGTGCCTTTACTTATGCCCCTTATGCAGAATGTCTTCTCCCTTTCTCATTCTCTACTTGAAATCATCTTGATTATTCTTCCTCAAGTCCTAGATCCAGTCTTTTTCCCTCCATGAATTGTGCCTTGTCCATAAATTGCTCACCCATTTTTCACCCATAATACCTATCATACTACATTTGGACTACTTGTATCTTTGTATATCATCCCCCTGTGCATTCTTTTTTATCTTTTACCTTGCTGTGTTTAGCATGCCTAGACTATACTATCTGTCCTATAATTCCTGATAGTTATTTTGTGCAATATTTAAGTGCATGTAAATGTTAATTGCTGAATTAGAAATGATACTATGTAGGTATAAAAAGTATTTGCAAATCTTCTTGAATAGAAAAAGCACTGTGTTTCAACCCTAAGCATTAGAATAATGATAAGTGACGGTTTTAAGACATTGTCTTCCCCACAAACCCTTAAAAATACCTGAGTCTAGTGAACTTCAAGCCAATAACTTTATACTTCAAATTCCATTATTATATTATTTATGAATTATTCTCTCCTCTTCTACAAAACCTGTACCACTATCTTTTGAAATTAAATATCTGATGTTTCCTTTTGGTCTAAATCAAATGTATCTTCTCTTTAAGCAGAGCTAGTTGCATTTTTACTTTGTTCTGTGAAACCATACATACTAATGATAAATGAGCAGAATCTATAGTTACATTTGTTCTTATCGCTTTTGAAGCAGAAAATCTGGCAGTCTCTTATCTAAACTTTAACAAGTGGAGATAAACCTTGATAAGAAAAATGTTTCTAGACTGCTATTGCATTCAGCAAGAGTAAACTATTTAAAAGCAGCTGTTTTATTTTTTTCCAAAAAATAAATCTAAAAGTAAAATTCTCTCTAAAGAATGACATAAAATCAAATGTAGCTTTCAATAATGTGTGAATGCAACAGTACTGCACTTTTATCTGTTATAAAATAGGACTTCTAAAATTAAGTTATTTTGGCTTTAAGACTAAGATGGTTATTGAAGTAATGTTCAGTCTATTCCATTACTATGATCTAGGAAGTGGTGCTAATGTTGTAGTATAGCCATATAAACACCTATATATTATTTTTGTAACAAGTGATAACTCTATTTGCTATATTTTAACTTATGTTTCAGCAACTGGGAGTTCCTCCAGAAAGTTCGTAGGGTAGATTCTTGGCTCCTAGTGAAGGAAGTCAGTTCCAGAATGGAGTTCCTGTTCCCTTTTTAGAAGGGACTGAAGAAGAAGAAGAAAAAAAAAAATCCATGGGAAAAAAAATGATAAATACTAGCAGTGAGGAAGTCAGCAAACAAATAAGTATTTCTTAAGAGGGGAAAGGTATATATTTTAAATTTGAAAACTGTTACCTCAATGCAACCCTCCTTACTCCAATTAGCTTGCTGCTCTGACTGTCCTAGTTGAATTGCAGAAACAAATTAACTTTTTTTTTCTTTAATGTTTACCTTTGGGATATTTTAGCCACAATTTTCCCCTGCACAAATATAATGCTGTTGTATGATAAAATATATTGTATTTTCAAGTTGTTTCATTAGCATAACTTCAAATTTCCTTCCTTCCTTCCTTTTCAGAGCAGAGAACATTACCACGGTTGGACAAAAATTTCCTTTACAAATAAGTTAATTTAAAATACACAAATGTATTTTAAACCAAATCATAAAGTAAGATCATATGTTAATTTAAATTAATTTGCCTTAAACTAGAGAATATACTCCTGTGAATCTAAGTACAAAGAAATCCTTTTTCAGTCCTTTCAGAGAAAGGAAGTCACCGAGTTTGCCTTTAAGTTCCTATAGCACTTTCTGACACTTTCAACTTTGGCTTAAAGACACACATTTTAGCTTTAACTAATTTTAACATTTACTTTAGGACTATAGTTACGTTTTGTTAGGCATTCGAAATGTGAGGATTCTACACATACATGTGAACTACTGACAGCTATTTTGCACTTTTGTGGGTAAATTCAGCTATCTTATATTTATTTGTCAATCTCTTCATAGATAATGTTGTGATTAAAGTTACTGATTTACCTTACCTTTGTCTTTTGGGAGAGTACAATCTTTGAATAAGAGTTTGTGGCTGGTATTGCATTTTAGCTGTGGTCCTAGTTTACATAGACTAGAAATACAAAACAGATGAATTAAAGTAATACTACTAATTCAAAATTATAAAATATTTTCCTTATTACAACCATGCATTTCATAGTTATTATTTTTCCAACTAAAATCATTAGTGACAACAGATATTGGTGAAGTGGTAGGGCACTTTGTAATCACTAGGATCAGGTGGACGTAATTGGAAGTTGACTGCAAGGCAATTAAGTTTAAGTGGAAAAAAAGCCAGAAGTCTCAAAAAGAAGTCTTTAAAATTTACTGTCACCACTACTGTCTCAGTCCATTCAGTGTTGCTGTAAGAAAATACTTGAGGCTGGGTAACTTATTAAGAAAAGAGGTTTATTTGGCTCATGATTCTGGTGGCTGGAAAGTTTATAACTGGGCAGCTGCATCTGGCGAGGGCCTCATATTGCCCTCATCTACTGTGAGTGCAAAAGGGGAGCAGGTGTGTGCAAACAGATCGTATGGCAAGAGAGGGGGCCGGAGAGAGAAACCAAGGAAGCTAGACTCTTTAACAACCCCTTCTTACAGGAACTAATCCTTTCCCATGAGAGTGAGAATTCACCCCCACTGAAGGATATTCATCTATTCATGAGGGATCTGCCCCCTTGACCCAAACACTACCCGCTAGGCCCTACTTCTCAACACTGCCACATTTGGGATCAAATTTCGACTTGAGTTTTAGTGGAGACAAACCACATCCAAACAATAGCAACCCCTGAAGCTGTTAAAGGAATTCTCCTATTTAAATTGTGGCATCAAACAAACACAAAGGACTTAGCTTTTCTTAATAGTCTGCCTACATACTTTGAATTATTTCATTCTCAGTAGGTATTACTTCACAAAATAGAGTCTTGTAAGAGAAAAACTACAAATAAATAAATGCAGTTTCAGAAGGAGTTTAATACAGTTTATTGAATTGTTGTGCATTTTCTTAGTCCTTCAAACCACTTAGAAGCAGGGCTTAATAAACAAGGTACTTTTTGGTGGCTATCATGTAAAGCCTTGAGTGTAAACCAAAATTAATTTTGGAAACATCACAAGCCAGTTATCATCTTCTGTCTTTCTATGATATCCCACATCCCTAGAACTAGTCTCCCGGGATAGCCAGTAAAAGACAATTTATCAAGATGATTCTTCAAACATTATTTCTAATTTTCTTATTCTTTTTCTATCTTCACAAATTTTAATACTTTCTTTTAATCTTTGCTAGTTATCTTTCATGCTGTGTATTCCCATATCAGTTACATTTACATATAACTTCAACTTTTAAATATTGTGAAATAGCCATTTTCTCATGTCTTCAAACTACTTATTGTATAACCACCTGTTAGCCTCCAAGTGAATTGGAAAAATATTTCTTATCTATGAAAAGACAAAAACAAAGCATCACTATTGTTTTGGTAGTAGATTCATATTGAGATTGGGCTTGATGACTGACAGATGCCTAGAAAGGCATCTCAGTATGAATTCTGATTAATCAAAAATGATTGCATTCCATATGTGTTCTTCAACATTTAAACCAGTAGATTTAAATAATAGCGTCAAATCTTTCTTTCAGTTTTACAGCTTACTTCACCATTTCCAGGTACAATTCTTTATATAAGAAATATATATTAGACATTCTATTAGTTATACAGAACTAGTACTTTCCTCATTTTTTGTTTTCATACTGTCCTATCTTCTGTGCTTTAAAGTCCACACTTTTGACATTTTCTGAAAGTACTTAAGAATATTCAAAGCTTTTTTCCTGTGTATGAACCTAGATCTAACTGCTAGTGCCTGATGCCTACCTATATCAGTTCTGAATTGTCTTTGAGACAAATATCGAATTCTTAAAAATTTAAAGTAGGATGAGGACTGGTCTTCCTCGCTTCTGCTAAATAGAGCATATGACTTTCAATTAAGCGACATAACTGAGTGAAATATACTTAGGGGATCCAATCATGTCTTGACGGCCATACAGCTACTGACAAAGGCTCTTTCAAGACAGAAGTTTCAGGAAAGCCTAATGGGCATGTTTACTATCTACTTGAGTACATTTGCCATGTTCTAGTCCAATATTAATAGCATTAAAAAAAGTAGCAAAGTGTCCAGACCTTATGTCTTAGTCTTATATATTGATTTAATATCATATCTTCTACATAGAAGGATGTTTTAAGAATTAACCATGTAAACAGTAACTCTGCATCTTCTGGAAATTTTTAGCTAAAACAGGTGTAACTGAACTAATTAAAATAAATTTTTAGATAACTTTGTAATTAAAAATATTTGCCTTCTCAATTGTTAAATGCCATGGAGAGTAAATCTGTAATTGAATTCTGGGGGAAAAAAGACCTTTACACATGAATTGCCATATTTTTGTCTGTGAATGACAATATTTGTTTGGATTCTTTGATCTTGTCTGGAAATATATAACCATATTTATCACTTAATATTGATAATTAGTTGATCTAGAGATAGGCAACCCATATATATGTGGTCTTAAATTCATAATATAATGTTTTCCCCATTTTTTTCACACTTAATTTTATTCTACCAAAAATCTTACTGGAAGAGAGTGGAGTATATGTCATAAGTAAATTAGGATCAGAAAAATTAATGAATTTTGAAAAAATAATAAATGTTGTAATAAAGACCATCATTATTAACAATAATACTAATTACCAAGTGTGAAATTTTATCCCTGCTTTTGATGGAAGAGAAAGTTTTTGTTCAAGAATTTAAATTTTAATTAGTAATAATTACTGATTTTATGTTGATAATTAATATTGGGCATAGTGGTGAGTAGCTGCCTTTGCCAATATATTCATTAAATAAAGATTTGTGTGGAGGAAAAAAATCAGGGGTGCTTGTTGAGAGCTTAGCTTGTGGTGTAAATGTCACAGAAATGTTTAACAAAAGGAAACCCAAGGTCTCCCATGAACATATGACTGCTACTGAAGAGCTATAGCTCACATATTACAAGTCTGTTTCTTGACATATGGTATATCAGGGAGGAATGTTCCAAAAAATGAAAAGTAAAAAAAAAAAAAAAAAACCTCGTAACAAACATATGAAAATTGTGTGTATACATAATAATACAAGTATGTCCCATTAAAAGATCCTAGAAAAATATCTGGAGCACATATGGAATAAGACAGCTGTTAGGTTGTTGTAAGTTTAACCAGATTTATAATATCGCTATTATACTTCCCACATGTTAATATCAGGGCCTTCTAGGAGTAATTAATATTAATGACATTAAAAGGAAAACAAGTGTGTGTTTCTCAAAAAAAATCAGATTTTGCACATAATTTTCAACATGACTTAAAGTGTAAGAGTATGTAAGTAAGAAATGTTATTTTAGGTAAGACTGAAGAATGCTTAAAATAAATCCAAATGAAAAATGGAAAGTTTTAAAAGATTACTACTACTTTCACAGTCATGAAAAAAATAGCTAATCATTTATTTTCATAAATTAGATTCCTTAACATTCTATCAAAAAATCTTATAAGTAACATTAAGAAAGCAAAAATGAATTTAAAAATCTGAATGAAGTGCAAAGAGAGTCTGTGAAATGCAAGTTTGAATGCAATTATGCCCTAGAAATCTATTTACAAACATTATGAACTTAGAATATTTACATAGTGTCTCACACTTTCTTTCATCTTTATCTGTCTCCTTCTTTCTATCTTCCTCCACCCCTCTCCCTATCTATCCAGACTTCTGGCTGTCTTCCAAAAGGATTTAAGATACCTTATATGGAAATATATGACATTTCGCAAGATAACCGTCAGGGTCTAACCAGGAAAACAGAAACTGGTCTAAACATGTTTAATAAAGTAAATTTAATAGAAAAGAGTGTTTACACAGGCAATAAACTGAGGAAGAGGGCAAATAGGGGATGATGAGGTACACAGAAATTAGCAACAGCAGGAGACAGCTGCCATCCTACAGCTGAAAGAAGAAGGTGATAAGGCTGTGTTAATGGAACCTAAGGACTGAATCCTCCCATAGGAGCTAGAACCACTGCAGGGCTCTCTGGCAGGAACCAGGGCCTCAGCAGATATGTAGTTGCTGACTGCATCTCTGGAAAGAGAAAGAAAGAGGGAAAAGTACCCTGGCCTCTCCCAGCCTCTGGACTCCAGCCTTCCCAAAGTGCCTCTCATTGGCTGAACACAGTGGAAACCAACTGAGAGGAGCTGGGAAGACAATCATAGATAAGTGTGAGCCCCAGGACTGGCACAATAACATAAATGGGAAGTGGATAACGTGATTCCAAAAGAAAACAATGATAGGAGCACACCATTGAGCAAAGATGAAGGTACTACACAAAACTCTGCCCCAAAACATACTAGCTTGATAAACAGAGGCAGCTTTTAACAAACAAATCAAAGAGGGAAATGTAGGTAGCCACGAAGTTTGTGTCAAAAATTATTCAGAAGAGGCAAAGCTCTTTTTGATGCCAAGACCAGAAATGAATTTGTTCTAAGTGTTCCAATAAAGAAGGCAGTTTAAAGTAATAAGCAATGTACTTCACAAAATCCTTGCAGTGATGATGTTTCACGGGCCTATTTCTGACAATATTTTAAAACCTAAACTAATACCGTTGCATAAGAAACAATTCAGGAAACTTGTGCACCTAATGATGTACAATAGGCTGTTCTCTGATCATGCAGACTCTAGATTAACTCAGGGAAAATTTTAGAAAAGGGGATGGGATACAGATTCATCAACTACTGTTTAATAATGATGAATTTTGATAGACATTAAAAGGAACGCAAGATGAAACTTCTAGGTACCTATATAGAGCTATTTAGTTTTTTGTTTTGTTTTGTTTTTTAATTTTAGAGATAGAGTCTTGCTCTGTTGCCTAGGCTGGAGTGCAATGGCACAATCGTAGCTCACTGTAACCTTGAACTCCTGGGCTCAAACAATCCTCCCACCTCAGCCTCCTGAGTAGCTGGGAAACAGGTGTGCACCACGATGTTTGGCTATTTATTTTTTTATTAAAACTTTTTTATTTTTAGAGATGAGGTCTTGCTTTGTTGCCCAGGCTGGCCTTAAACTCCTGGCCTCAAGCAATCCTTCTGCCTCTGCCTCCCAACATACTAAGGATATGGGTGTGAACCACCACACTTAGAGCCATCCAATTTTATTGGTCAAGTCTGAAGACTTTGTGTTTTGACAAGCAGCTGATCTGGGTTAAGGGTCAATCACCGTTGTGGCCAACCTGTATCGATGCCAATGGGGATGGCACCAGGTTCAAGAAGCCAAAGAGACCCGGAGTCAGCAAATGAGGGGTTTTAGAGGGGCTTACATCTCAAAGAGAGTCCATTGGTGGCAGACTGGACAGGAGAATCGCATGGCTTGATGGTGGCAGGCAGGGGCAGAAGAATTGCAACTGCTTGCAAAAAGCACGCAGTTTTTATATAGCATTTTCACTTAGCACCTTCTCCCTAACAACTTCCACCTGGCACCATTCAGTCAACCCAAAACTTGTGGCCTTGATTCTCCATATGGCCCAGCCCGTGCTCCATGGTACAGGACAGAGGCTCAGATGCTCCTCGTAGAGCAAATCTCTGGGTTGGTCATTCCTGGATTCCCTAGCTCAGAACTGGGAACACACATTCAGGTGTGTCTGCCATACAGGGTCATTCTAAGGGTATGCTTAAGTTATCACTGTCAGGTGCATTTGCCATACAATCACATGTGATGATGATACAGGAGAACATGATGGCCCAATGGGGGTAAATAGCAGCATATGATTAATGGTTTATCTAGATTACTATGCTCAGAATGCAAAGGGATTAACAGTTAATAGCAATTTCATTCCTGTTTCAAATGGCAAAATTATCCAGAGTTAGTGTGAAATGTAATTTATTCAATAATACTTTTTTCTTTATTAGTTACCTGATATATGCCTTCTTTCTTCTCCATAACATTTTTGTTTCCTTTTATTCAAAGATTTTAATTAGTATGTGAATCAGTGTTACAAAACTCTCTAGTGTCTAATATAAACAATTGTTTTCGTAATGTTATTGCTGATAGTTACACATCATAGATAAAGTCTACTAGGAAACTAGCATGAGCCACACAATTTTTTTAGAAAGGCCTGAACCTTAAAGGTCAATACCCAAGTATATCTAATCTTCTTTTCGAAAGTTCTTTGCAAACTAAGTGAATATTATTTGTATACTATTTAATATTATTTGCCAAGTCTCACAAAATATATTTTGTTTTTAGTGTTACATATCAAACTTTTATATTTTACCTTTTGCTAAGAATGTAAAAACACCTGATGAAACATATATGGACATTTTACCTAGTGTGGCTGTGGCTACATCTTTACTTCCTAGAGAATTACAATTCATTTTCTTTTGCACTTAGTAACTAAGAACTAAGTTCAGTAACTAAGAGTTCAGTAACTAAGTAGACCAAATTATAGTTATTGAAAAATACAAGAATTATCTTAAAATACTATTACTTATTATTAAAAACAGTAATATTTTTAGTAAGGGAAAGCAAAAGTTCAGGAATTTATAATATTAAACAAAAGCAGCTTTGAAGTCTCTTTTACTACCCGTAAGTTACTTTGCCCACACGCTTTTCAAATAAGAGGCAGCAGAGGGCTATGGTTGAGAACTTGGACTCGGAAGCCCATGTGCTTGTGCTGAATCCAACTTGCAGCCACTTACTAGCTCTACAATCTTGAGAAATTTACTTTTTTTTCTGGCTTCTGTTTCCTTATCTGTAAAATACGGTCTATATTAGAACCATCCTCATTAGATTTTTGCAATGTATTAAATGAATTAATATTTGTAAATTGCTTAAAATGGGCTGACACATGCTAAGTCTCATAAAAGAGCTGTTAAATTAATACAGAAAAACTTTAGTATGTCTGTTTTTAAAAATGTACAGTAAATTGTCTGCTATGTATAATATATAAGCTTATAGTACTTTGTAGAATTCTGACCAGGATAAAGTGCCTCAAGGCATATCTTACAATTGACTATGTTTTCATATTTATAGTAAACTGACCATTGACCTACAGGTAGTTCCCCGTGAGCAATGCCATTTTTCACAGCAGATTAAAACAAAATTTAATTGAATTTTTTTTACCATGTTTTAATTATGTACACTCCTACTACTGAATTCTGTTTGAGCCCAGAGAGAGAGAGAGTCAGAGGAGATGTCTGAAGCTCTCTGTATTCATGGAGTTAAAAAATGTGTCTTAAGGCAAAAACACAGCTGAAGTATGGTTATGGCTAAATGCTTCAAATATAAACTCGCTGTTAAGTACTTAAATAAGTCCTACATCTGGCTGGCCATTTATTATTCATTCTACTCCCTAATGGGAATATTACAAATGACAAAGCATATGTTGATTTGGGATCATTTCAATAAAAACTCTTTCTTATGCAAATATTTATCTTAAATTCCTTAAAGCTACTAATAAAAGCAAAAATTTAAACAGAGAATAGATTATTGCTAACACTGGGAATGCAGGGAGGCCTAGATGTTCGAGGATAAACTGACGTCCTATTGTGTAATACCTAAGAAAGTCGCTTATATTGTTTAAATGAAAAAGTATGCATGTGTTATTTTAGAAGAAAAAAAGATGTACAAAGAAAGATTCAAACAAAAGTTAAATATTTCTATAGTAGCCAGAGTAGAGCTGCAATTTTTACTGTATTAAATGCTTTCCACGTATTATTTTATTAGATCTCAGCAACAGCCCTGAAGCCGGTAGTATATTTCTTAATTCATAGAAAAGAAAATTGAGGCTAAGGAATATTAAGCACCTAAAATGATATTACTTTGTTTTATATGTTTGTTTGATTATTATAGATCTCCCTCACTAGAATGCAATCCCCAGAAAAGATATCTTGCTCTGTCTTTTCACAACCATACCCTCAGTGCCGGGAATACCTTCCTGCACTTAAGTTTTTATTGAAGGAATGAATATCAAATTCATAAGCTTGCTAAGATCCCAGAACTAGTAATTTGTTAGATCAAGTGCAAATTGAAATCACCCTAGATGATTTTCCTTTTTTTTTTCTTTTGGTGACAATATATTAAAAAGTGAAGAAACATAGAAAAACATTTCAGAAATGCCCAGCCAGGTTCTGAAAATTGAAATGTCTTTGATCAAGTTCTGTGCAAAGCAACAATGATGTCCCGACCCTAATAATCATTTTCTCAGAAACAGCTGCATGGCCTTGGGCAAGGCACTTAATCTCATATAATAGAGTAAAACTTCATATTGGTATGATGAGGATTAAATAGTTAGGATTTGTAAAGCCTGTAGAACAGCATCTGGCATTTAGTAAGTTAATGTTATTAAAATCTTACCCATTATTGTCAGTATTGTTTTACTACGTTCATTTTCAATCAGCTGTTTTTCTTTTTCCAAATTTGTGTTAGGGAAACACTGAAAAATCAATATGTATGGTAGGTAATCTTTTAGAAGATAATACATATATAGTTTATTCAAATATATCAAAAGGAGGCAGGTAAGAAAACAAATAAAGGAATTAATTTTGGAGCTCTTTTATTTCAGAGCAGGAAAAATATCCGGTCCTCCCAAAACAGTACCTATTTCTGCCCCAATTCTTGATCATATTTTCATATAACTCAAATCATCAGAAAGCAAAAACAATCACAATACATATCACTAGTATTTCTCACCTTGAGGCAATCTTTATTGATAAATTATGATGTAATCACTAAGAGTCATCGATTCTATGTATGTGTGTATGTATGCGTGCATGTATCTGTGTATCGTAGGGGCAGAGGGAAAGCTCCCCTCTGTCCTCTCTGAACATTCACTAGACTGAACTTGCAATAGAGTAATAGGAGAAAAATCCATACATATTTATTTACATGCACGTGGATGTGGGAGTCCTACAAATACGAGACTCAAAGAAGGGCCAGATGTTTGAAGGTTAGATACTCTCTTATAGGGAAGTGGGGAAATGGGGGATGTAGGTAATTATGCGTAGCAACAAACAACTTTCAGGGAAAATGCAAGAGCCCAAGGAAGAGACAGTGGACTTGGAAAAGAGTTTCTCTGAGCTCTGGGGGAGGTGGAGGCAAATTTAGAGAAGTTGAAGGGTGGAACTTCACCATGAACAAAGGTTCTTATGACGCAGACAGCCCCCTAGATAATCTCTCAGTGCTGCCCTCAGGAGAACAGATGAAAAGTCTGTCTGAGCAGGGCGACTTTTAATCTTTTCTCTTAGTCTTTTCTCCAGTGGTTAATCTTTCCTGGTTATTTAATGAGATCCCTGGGGGAAGGGGTTGTATTAAAGACAGTTTCATTTCTTTTGGAGAGAAGTTTCTTCAGTTGAATAAGGAAATTAAGAGACTTCCTCCCGGTGCTAATGGTGGGGAGAATAGGGGGGAGGAACAAAAGAAGTTTAGAAAGTTATGGGTTCTGAAGCATCTTTTAAGTCATTCCAGTTTTTTAAAACTCAATGTGCCTAGCATGCCGGAGTACCATAATTTGGGGTATCATTCTCTATGCCCCAACTCTATCTATCTTCTTTATAAGAACATTATGTGTACAGTTATGTAAACCTACAAATACATATGTATGCATTCACCAATTCTTGGATATTATTCTTCCAACTAATGTCCTATTTTTGGTTATGAATGTTTTACCAAACTTTCTCTATCACAAACATGTAAGAGTAATAATTATTTTTGGCCAATTTTTCTGGAGCTCTATGTGGCTGATTTTGGCCAAGTTTCCAGTTGCTAGTTCAAAGGGTAGAAATGACTAACGAACAAAATGAAATTCTTTTTACCATGTAAACTTCAAATAAATTAAAATCTAAAACTTATCTCCCTAATTTTTTATTCTGCTCAGCCTCAGCCAAAGACATTCTCAATGGCTGGTTAGATGTGAGCACCTTTAAGCATCTGTATTTTGGGCTTTTCTCCATGAAAATCACTGTAATTTTTCCAGTACTTCAGAGTCCTAATTAGTCTCATGTGTTGCCTTTTAAAGGAGCTCAGAAGTTAGTGGGATAAATAAGATGATCGTAGCACCAGCTCCTCATCCATCAAATTAATAAATAAATAAAATTTAAAAGTCCACCCTTTTAAATAAAAAACCCCTAAAGCATTTACTCCTGGCAAATCTGGGACTCCAGAGTGATTCCAAAACATAAAATAGAGACTCAGTAGTATCTCAATAAGAGCAGAAGGGAAAGTTCTTTTTTTTTTTTTTTTTGCCTCAATAGCTAACATTTTGTCTGCACTAGTTAGTTGTCCAGAGTTCATCACTTGAGACTTAAGATGTAATTAGAATACCCTCCTTTCAAATGATAAATTTGACATTGTGCATTTTTCTGTTGCAGGAAACATCATTGATTCATCCTTTCTCTTTTCTCAGAGAATGGCATTTTGGCCCAGCCTACACAAGGTGTACCCATCCAGCACATGTGAACTCTTCTACTTAATATGCCCCTTAATGTGCTGAGTACAGCCTCTAGGGACGACATGTCTTCCACAGTCTTTCAGCTGATATATCTGCCTCTTAGGCAAGGTTTTTCTTTCATTTCCACATTTGTTTCAGATATGTATTTGTCCTCAGGAGATTTCTGAACAGAGGCTGCCACTGATGCTTGGAACTTGGGCCCCATGGCTCAAGTCAGAACGAGGAGTAAGCTCTGAATGTCTGAAGATGTCAAGTCAGTATGTCAGATCAGAATGTGTCCTTCCCGAGGCACTGTATTTCTTCAGGATTTTTTCTTCTACACTGACATTTTATTTATTTATTTATCTTTGCATTTCTTAATTTTATTTATTTTAATTGACAGATACAATTGTATTTATCATGTACAAAAAATTCTAAGACAGTGGATGTTAAGTTTTCCCACTACAAAAATGATAACTTTGTGAGTTAATACATGTTAATTAGCTAGATTTAGTCATTCCACAGTGTCTGTGTATTTCTTCAGCTTTTGAAAGGCTTATGTGGCTTTATAGCCTTGAGCAATATTCTGTCTGCTCCATCATTTTTCGCAGTAGTGGGTCATGCCTCTCATACCTCTAGTATTTCATTCCTCTATATTCTTTAACTCTTTTAGGGAGGCCCAGCTGAATCAATGTGTCCATTGCTTTCTTTACACTTTTTTTTTTTTTTTTTTTAAAATACAGGGTCTCACTATGTTGCCCAGGATAGTCACAAACTCCTGGGCTCAAGTGATTCTTTTGCCTCAGCCTCCCAAAGTGCCAGGATTACATGCATGAGCCACTGTGCCTGGCCTGTTTCCTTTACATCTTTAGTACATTTGGGCTCAAATTGATTTCTGGGACAGAATGTTTTCTTTCCTTAATTTTCCTTTTCTCTCCTAATAGCTGGCCCGCACCCACCTTCATAATCTTCTTAATGCTGTCTCGTGTTGTGTTCCATAGGGTAAAGAGTGAAAATTAGTTCAGGGACTTCCCAAATGAACCCCTGTTCAGGTAATCTTCTCCATCTTCAAGTTTCTAATCTGGAAGAATCACATTCAGGATGTATCCCGCATAAGAACGTCACCAAGGCCTGGAGTCAAACTGTCCCTGTCTTTCCCTCTCTAACCTCTGTACTTCAACATATTTCTCTTTTCTAGACCTTCCCTTGGAAACTAATTTCACACATATTTTAGGCACAGGCAATGTCTGTAGCTGCGTGTATATTTATCATATCAACTTGAAAATCATCTTGTAATATTTTGAATTTTTTACTTCAATATTTTTGGTCTTCCCATTTCAAGTCAGTGAATTATTTTATCTAATCAAGTGGCCTAGATGTGTCTATAAAGAGATAGTTTCCTAATTGCTCTAACTATGCAGATTTCTTTTCAACTTTTATTTTAGATTGAGGGCATACATGTACAGGTTTGTTAGAAGGGTATATCGTGCAATGTTGTCATTTTGGGTATGATTGAATCTGTCAGTCAGGTAGTAAGCATAGTACCCAATAGGTAATTTTTCAGCAGTGCCCCCCACTGTTCCCATCTTCATGTCTATATGTATCCAAAGTTCGGTTTCCACTTACAAGTGACAACATGGGGTATTTACAGTAAATTTCATGTACAGATGAGAAAAATGTATATTCTATGGTTGTTGGGTGGAGTATTCTATTAGGTCCAATTGGTCAAGTGTCAAATTTAAGTTCAAAATTTCTTTGTCAGTTTTCCTTTTCAATGATCTGCCTAACACTGTCAGTGGGCTATTACAGTCCCCCACTATTACGCTGTGGCTTTTCCTAGGTCTAGAATTACTTGTTTTTGAATGTGAGTACTCCGATATTGGTTGCATACATAGTTAAGTCTTCTTGTTGAATTGAACCATTTATCATTATGTAATGCCCTTCTTTGTCCTTTTTTAACTGTTGTTGGTTTAAATTCTGTTCTATTTGATATAAGAATAGCGACTCCTGCTCTTTTTTTGTTTTCTGTTTGTGTGATAGATCTTTCTCCAATCCTTTACTTTGGCTGGGTCTTTTTAATCCAACTTGGCCACTTTGTGTCTTTTAAGTGAGTCATTTAGATCATTTACATTCAAACTTAATATTGGCATGTGGGGTTTTGATCCTGTTGTGATGTTGTTAGTTGCTTAGTAGTACCAATTGTATAGTTGCTTTATAGGGTCTGTGGCTATGTATTTAAGGGTGTTTTTGTGGTAGCAACTATTGTTCTTTTGTTTTCATGTTAATAACTCCCTTAAGGGTCTCTTATAAAACTGGTCTAGTGGTAACAAGTTCCCTTAGCAATTTCTTATCTGGAAAAGATTTTATTTCTCCTTTAGCTTAGTTTGGCAGGATATGAAATTCTTGGTTGTAATTTCTTTTCTTTAAGAATGCTGAAAATAGGCTCCCTAATCTCTTCTGGCTTTTATGGTTTCTGCTAAGAAACCTGCTGTTAGCCTGAAGGGGTTCCCTTTTCTCTTGCTGCCTTTAAGGTTTTTTTCTTTCACATCGACTTTGGATAGTCTGGTGACTACACATGTTGGTGATATTCATCTTATATAATGTCTCACAAATGTCCTCGGGATGTCTACCTCTCTAGCAAGATTAGAAAAATTTTCTTGAATTATTCCCTGAAATATATTTTCCAGGTTTTAAACTTTTTCTCCTTCTCAGGAATGCCAATAATTCATAGTTTTGGTTGCTTCATATAATTCCATATTTCTCAAATAATTTGTTTGTTTTTTAAAATTTGGATTTGTTTTTCTCTAATTGGGTAAGTTTGGAAGACTTCAAGCTCTGAAATTCTTTCTTCTGAAACGTCTAGTCTTTTGATAAAGCTTTCAATTTTATTTTAAAATTCCTTAAGTGAGTTTTTGAATTTCAGATATTCTGACTGATTTTTTAAAAGATATCTATCTCTTCCTTCATTTCCTGAATTGCTTTATTAGTTTCTTTGTGTTGATTTAAAACCTTGTCTTGGCTTTCATTGAGCTTCCTTGCAATCCATGCTTTGAATTCTTTACCTGTCACTTCTGAGTTTTCATTGTGGTTAAGGTCCACTGCTGGAATGCTGGTGTGATTCTTTGGTAGTTTCACAACATGCAGATTTTTCATAGTGCCAGAGTGTTTTTGCTGATTCCTTCTTCTCTGGAGTGGCTGGCACTTCTAATTTTTGTAAATATTTTAGTAGAGATAGGATTTTTTTTCCTTCCTTATATATTTATTTCTCTTTCCCATCTTTTCCTCCCTAGAGAGTGTGACTATGGAGTATGTCGCCACATCTGTTGGCAGGTTTTATATTGGGCTGTGTGGTTTAACCTACAGGCCAGTAGAAGGCACTTTTGGGCAAGAGCCAGCTGTGGATTTTTGTTTACTGTGAGGTGCTCTCTGTTGTTTCAGGTGATGGGTTAGACAGTGGAGTACCCAGTGCCCTGAGCTTCCTATTCTGTGTGGGTGGGAAGACACAGCTGGGTAGAGCTAGAGTCCCTGAACTGCCCTTGAATACCCCAATGGTGAGCACAAGCACCAACCCTGATGAGGGTGGCTGCAGGCAGCTCCTGTCGAAAGACATCGAGGTGTCTGTGGGAGGGTGAGGGATTTGCACTGGCTCCCCATCCTAGAGAAGCAGGAATGTGATCTGTTTCCCTATCTCACCCCTGTTCCAGGGATGGTGACTTCTAGTTCAGGCATACACTGTAGGCTATCTCCAGACCATGATGTGCTTGAGAGCCATGGGAAATACCTGGTTTTGTGACTCTCTGTGATACTGCTTTCAGGTCAGAACCTTGTCACTGAGCCCAATACAGATAGATTTATTGCTCACCTAGGGAGTGTGACTGTAGAGTATGTTCAGAACGGTCTTTTGGCTTTGCTTCTCACCTGTTCTCCAACATTATAGCATTGCCACTTTGTTTAAAAGTGGGAGCTCCACTGTTAGGTCTGTGTGGGTGGGTGTTGGTTGTGATGTTGTCAACTGGTTGGGTCAGCCCCACCTCAGGCTCTGCCCTTAAGGAAGTGGTCAGCTAATAGCTGAGTTGGAATGGGGTAGGTAGTTCCTCAGTTCCTTGGCCCCTAGATGGCCCACTGGATAGTGTGTATGAGTCATGAAGGCGCTGGAACAGGGTTGGGCTAGCCCAGTGTTCAGGTGCTGGCTGTGATGAGTGAAATGGGTTGGTCCCTGGATCACCATCCGAACTCTCAGGCAGGAGCAGGCAGAACACTTAGGTGGTGAGAGCCTGAGGGAATATCACAGGCCTCTGGGGACTGGAGTTTCAGAAGTGTTATGGGCTGCAGCTGGAATATTCATGTAGGGGGAGGGTAGCTCTTCTGTGGAGAGGGCAGCACCCCTCAGCTGGGGCAATGGAGACTGGTGGCTGTGGGGAAGGTGGCCCACTGGCATTTCCCTCCCACACAAGTGATGCTGGATTTTGCTATTGAGAGCACACAAAGCTGCCAAGCCTCCTCACTTCCATGCTAATCTAACGTGGCATGCACTAGCTGTTTCTAGTCAGCCGTCTTGAACCAGATCCTCTTCCTCTTTCAATAAGGGCATGAATCCATCATGGGAACTCTACCCTCATGACTTAATCACCTCGCAGAGCCTTACCTCTTAATACCATCTCACGGGGTGGGGGGTTGTGGGGGGTGTTAGGGTTTCAAGGTACAAATTGACTATGAAGACTTAAGAGACACTTCCCCATCATTTCCTGTGTCTTAGTTTTGGGGGAAAATAATCCAATCTATTCTTTCAGAAAAATAAAATCTGGTAACAGCTAATACATGTTTCTCCTTTATCTCTTTAAGAGAGTAATTAGCTCTAGAAACATCGACTATTCTCTTCAGCATATCATTTTCTAGTTTATATTTCTAGTGTAAACTTTGGATGTCAATCTTTTTTTCAAATTGCATTTCTCTTTTCTTCCAGTTGAATTAGCCTGTCTTCTTTTAATTATTTTTCTTTTCCTTTTATTAGCTACTCCTTTCATATCAAAGCAAGTTTTATAAGCCACCATATTTTCTATTTGAAGAAACCTGATTGTTAGGTGCAGATACAGATTTGTATCAAAGCCCTGTTTATTTACCTTCTTATACATGGGTTTGGATAATTTCTCTCAGTCTTATTTTAATCCAAGAAGATATATATTTCTTTTGTAAATATACATAGTTTTTATTAATGAGTAAATGAAAGTCCTATACATTAGGCCTATATTCCTTTCAGTTGCTCATTAATAAAAACTACTATGTTTCTCTGGGTGAAGCTGACATTTAGGTGAAGCAGAATATTATCAGTATTTATGTAATTAACCAAGTTAGGGCCAACTTGAGACCACCGAGTAGAGGGTGAGTTTTAAAATCCTATGGACAATTCACATGAATCTTGGGGTTTATTTCCTGAACTTCTTTTTAGATTAAAACACAGAATGGAATTTAGAGCAGCTAGTCTTGCACTCCCTGCCAAATCTGGCACTAGTAATTGAAACTAGAACTCCCTCCACACAATGCCCTATAGCTCATGTGGGAATTGGGTACATTCTAAAATCCTGGCCTGCACAATCCAGAGATTTGGCATTGCTTTTTATTTTAGACACAATGTTGGCTGCAGTGGGGGTAGAATGGTTCCAGGGGATGCCACATTTTGTTCCCTCTCATAATAGGCCTTACTTCATTGGCCAGGAAACAAATATGGATGTTCTACTGATTATTAAGCATATCTATTACTAGTATACATTCTGGGTAATTAATTTTTCTCAGCAATGTATATATCTGTATGGCTATATACATATATAGCTGAGTATATAACATATACTCAGTTATATGAGTAGATATACTGGATTCAGTTAGTGAATATTTGTTTTGAACTTCTGTGACAATGCTTATGAGAAAGTTTAACCTATAATTCTCCTTTCCTGTGATATTTTTGTCAGTCTTCTGTATCACTCTTATGCTGATTTTATAAAGCATGTTGGAAAGTTTTTCCATTTTTTTTACATTTCTTGAAAAAGTTTATGCGATATTTATGTTATTTATTTTTTAATATTTGCAAAAGTTCAAAGAAGGCATCTAGGTCTGGAATTTTCTTTGTGAAAAAGTTTTTATTTAAGGTATACAATTTGGAATTCATATTTCTTGTATAATTTGAGTAAATTTTGCTTTTTTGTCTCAGTAATTTATTCATTGAATTTATATTTTTAAAATTTGTTAGCATGATATTGTTTATGAAATCTTTATTATATTCTAAATATCAAAAGGAGCTTAGAGATGTCCACATTCCTATTCCTGATACTAACTTGTGCCTTCTCTCTTTTTTAAATTTAGCCTCCCTAGAAATGACCAATTTTTTCATCTTTTGGAAAGGTAAATCTGGCTAGTTGCTTTTGCTATTACATATTTATTTGTTATTTAAATAAATACTTTTTATAGTTTGTTATTTCTTTCTTTCCACATTCTTTAAGTTAATTGGTTGATCTATTGCTGATTGATTAGTGGAATCTGACAATTTTGCCTTTTCATTGGACTACTTACTATTTACTTACAATTCAATTTCAAGTTACCCTTATAACTACTATTTCACTTTTTTGTCTCCTGGCATCACTTTTTTCTTGTATTTGTTTTCCTTCTTTCATTCTTCATCTTGGGTTAAGAATTGGTTTTCTTTTAATTATCCTGTGTCTTTCCCCTGTGATAGCTATTCTTAATACATTCTTTAAATTTTTGTTTTGATTGTTACCTTGGAGATAGCAATATATATCCCTGACTTACTACAGTGTGATGTCTATTGGTATTTTCATCATTTCCAAGACAATGCAAGGGCTTTAGATCACTTAGTTTTCCTTTTACTTCTCTCTTGTCTTTTTTGTTTTTTGTCAGATATATTGACATTCAGATTATTATTGTTTTACATAATTAATATTCAGATTTGCCTATTTTCCCCTTTTTTTATGTTTGTCATTCGTACCTGAATTTGTATGCTTCCATCACAGGTGATTTTTCCTCTACCTGAAGAGCTTAAAATAAGTTTCCTTGTTTTATTATTTTTATTTTTTGTAGAGATGTGGTCTCACTATGTTGCCCAGGCTGGTCTTGAACTCTGGACTTCTAGCAATCCTCCTGCTTTGGCCTCCTAAATTACTGGGATTATCGAAATTAGCCACGGCACCTAGCCTGTATTTTTTTTTCTTTCTTTCATTGTTTTTTGTTTTCTTTTTGCCTGAAAACATTTTTACTTTGCCTTCATTTTTTTCTTTAATCATGAGGGTATTTTTAAAAATAACACAGGGTATGAGATGGATAACTGTTTTTGAACATATAAAAACATCTGCAATAAATTTTTACATGCATTAAAAAAAAAGTTACAAATGGCCTATTTTAAAGCTGATCTGCCCACATTGCAGGAACATTTTTTGGAACATTTCCATGAAACCCCAAATACCTAACTGCTAAATATAAAAGATAAATCCTATTGCTAAAATACTTGCTATTCCCCCACTGGAAGTAAACGATCATTCCATTCCCCTACTGAAGTCAAAAGAGAAGATTTATATGCAGGTATGAAAAGCAAAGTTGTTCTTCATATTATATATGGATATTTCATCATATTCCTTTGAAATAGCATTGTATAATATTAGAGATTCTAAAAAAATAGTTTTTACATTGTGTGATGATATTTGCTCAAAAAAGCTCAAATGAAAACTGCAACCTATTTCGTGACAGAGTTAATCAAAAATAAACTTAGCCTTCCTTTACTCTCTTCATACATACACAAAAAACATACTCACTGCTGAAGCTGAAGGTTTCTGACTCACTTTCTATAGTTGAACTCCTGACTTAAATTCATCCTAATAGACTCTATCAACATGTGTTTCAGGCTGAGGACTTCCATCAAGGAAAACCTTGATTAAGAAGGCATTTCACATTTTCCAAGTCTTATCTCAAAACAAAATAACCCAGAAGCATCTCCCTCTAGTAGGTTTTCCTGAATCTTCTATAACTTCTTAAAATAGCACTTGTTATACCAGCAATTAAACATATACTTTAGGTTAAAAATGTTCCCCAGTCTAGTTTCTAGTGGAAAAATTTAACACAAAATTTTGTATATTCTGTTTAGTAATTGGTCCAAATAGCAGTGGGTGTAATGCCATATTTTTCTTTTAAAATTATACTTTAGGTAGGATCTTGTGATCAAACCATGGCGGATGGCATAGAATTTCCATCTTGATAACAGAGGCATGTAGAGTTTCATTTTGAAGATCCAAAGCTAGGCCCAGCACGGTGGCTCATGCCTGTAATCCTAGTACTTTGGGAGGCCAAGGCAGGCAGATCACTTGAGGTCCGGAGTTCGAGGCCAACATGGCAAAACGCTGTCTCTACTAAAAATACAAAAAAAAAAAAAAAAGCTGGGCGTGGTGGTGGGCGTCTGTAGTCCCAGTTACTCTGTGGCTGAGGCAGGAGAATCGGTTGAACCTGGGGGGACAGAGGTTTCAGTGAGCTGAGATCACACCACTGCTCTCCAGACTGGGCAACAGAACAAGACTCCATCTCAAAAACAAACAAACAAAAACCAAAGCTGACCATTACCTTAAGAATCCTCTGCTGCTTCAGCTGCCTGAGTGGTCCCAAGATACCACTTTGGTGATAGCAGGAGCTTCTATTCCTTTGAGAGTCCTGAGAAAATATTGAAGGAGCTCTGGCTTCCTGGTGGCAGCTGGCATGGCTTTATAAGCATAGGGGCATAAGAGTACCACATTTCTGAACCCCCCCACGTGTTCTTATCATCTCCCTGTTATGTTCCTTGAAAAACAAGGAGCTTTAGTCTGATCAAAAATTTCAATTAAGTGCTGATATCTAAGCTAAGAATAGCTCACTAGGACTGACCATTCTATGCTGATCAGAAGAGTGTCAGTATCATTTAAGGTGGTCATATTTGAACAAAACTCATTTCCCATTGCAAATCCTGTGTGTGGATCATTTTTTCCAGTAACATACTACTAATATTCATATTAGATACGGCAACATTACAGAGATTTCTACCTGATTTCCTTAGGATGATGAGAGAAGCTGCTGGATGTAGATTGTCAAGTGTAACTATGTGATAAATTGCCATTATACACAGCTATTATGTACCTTTTACTACAAGAATTATAAACTGGATCAAAATGCCTATCAGATCCACAGATTTCCACATTTGTCAGCTTTACTTGGCAGTCTATGTATTCAAACTAGATGAATTCTCACAGAACACCACCATTCCTGCTGATAAAGCATCTATTAATATTTCAGTGCTACCTCAATGTTGACTATAGTGTAACTCCACAGACAGGTTGGCCAATTTAGATGATGTCTCCATCCTTGAAGCACTTGAGTTTTAGCCAAATTTTCAGCCCTAAATGCTTGTTACACATCAAAGAGCTGATCCTCAACAACATAAACAGTAGCTGTTTTTATCCATTAAAATCTGAAACACTTTGCTACCATATCCTACCCGAAAGGCAGATAGGTCAAGGCTGCTGGATGCCTAATCCCTGTAACCAATAAACCATTCCCCACCACCTCTCTCACCACACTGTTGGGATACTTCTGACATAAGCCTTTAGTTGGTGTTCTTTGAGGGGACTGATGGGCTTCTCATTTGGAAAGTAGGAAATACTAAAAGCAGAAGTAGATGACATTTAGTCTTTTTCAATGGTCATGACACTGATGCACAGAGGTGGGCAATAAAGAGAGATTTCCAGCTAGAATGAGTAGAGGACACAATGTTAAAGCTTGTCCTGGTGCTGGTACTAGTGATACTGGGATTGCCTGATCAATGCAGGCAGATGAAATAAAGATGAATGGTTGAATTGTACAGGGAGGCTTATTGTAGCTATACATGAACCTGACAAAATAATAATAGGTATTCAGGGACCATTCTGTTTGAATCTGAAATTCCTATCATTCCTGCTTGAAGAGGCAGTCTGTAGGTATTGATCCTCTAGACTTCTCCAGCCAGAGTAATTCCTCTATAGAAACTTAGCCAATAAAGACAATATCTCCCTTCCTGTGGAAGCTGGTGGACAAGAGAGAATCTTCCAGGAAGTGACTTAAGGGATGTTTATGCAAAAGAGGACAGGGTGAGAATGTCTGTTCTCAGTAAGCAACTGGATGGGGACTGCCTGTGCCCTCTTGTCTCAGGCCAGAACCCAACCCCAGGTGATCCCTCTGTGGGCAGTGCATTAGGGCAGAAGCACTGGGGAATAAACAGTGCTGTGAGGGCAAAGACAATCTCTCCCCACCAAGTCCAGCCTCTGCTGCCACCCACTTCACATAAGAAGAACCTCAGTGCTGGTGTCAACAGCTCATAGCCACCCATAGCTCCCCTTCACACTCTGTATGACATCATCTAGATAATATCCTAGGTCACTAGTTATTTTCTTTTAACATTTTAAAATGTCAATTTTGTTTTGTCTTTTATTGTTTCTATTGAAATGTCAGTAGTCAGCCTAATTATTGGCCCATTGGAGATGGTGGCTACCTTTGAGACTTTTTTCTTTGTCTTTGATTTTCAGGGTTTTATTAAGATGTAGCTGGGTATGGCTTTCTTACACTTATCCTGTTGGATATTTGCAGAGTTTCTTGACTCTGCGGTTTGATAACCTAATTAAGTTTTTGAAATATTTTTTTTGGCCAGAATCTTCAAAAATTTCCTCTGCCCAACTATTTCTCTCTTGTTTTTCTGGGATTCCAGTTAACTATATGTCAGAACTTTTTACTATGATCCAAATATCTTTTACACAATTGTATTTGTTTTCTTTTTTCTCGCCTTTCTTCAGTTTTAACTATTTCTACCAACCTGTTTTCCAATTTAGTAACCCTCTTTTTGCAGTATCTATTTGACTGTAAGCCTCATCCACTGAGTTCTTTTTTGAAATTATTATGTTTTGCCATTCTAGTATTTCTACTTGTTTCTTTTTTAAGACCTCAAGTTCTCAGATGAAATTCTCTAGTTTTTCTAAAAGTATATTTTCTTGAACAGATTTGTTCATCTAAAATTTATATTTGAAAACTGTAATACATAGTCACTCTTCCAATGACTTTTATTTTCACTTCTTTTTATTGTTTTTTGGTTAATTGATCCTCCAGATATGTCTGTATTTATATTGACTTAATGACTATTGTTTATAACATTATTTATTCTATGGGTGCCGCTATCTTATTTCAGGAAAGATTTGATTGGTCTCAGCATTCTGTTAAGAGTAGGAGCAGATCACCAACAAATGAGTTGAAGTTGTATTTCAGCACTTGGGATGACTGATCCTGTCTGCTTTTGCTCCCATGATGAGGCCCTTCAGAAGTCTTGGCCGAAGGTCTGGGTTGTGTTCTAGGTATCTTCTGTCTTACAATGCCCTAAGCTCCAGTTTTTGTCTCACTAGCACTATGTTGCTGCTAAAGTTTGCATTTTTTCTTTTTCTTTTTCTTTTCTTTCGTACCTTTGCTGCTTCAGTCTTGGCTTTCTAATCACTGACCATATGCAGCATAGGGATCAGGAAGTCATTTGGAAAAGTTGTAGAGAGTGTCATGCTCACGTCTTTACAGTTCTGGTTTCTCTGTGATGTCAGACCTTCATTTTCTGGCTACCTTGTACTGCTCATCTCTATTTTCTGCCTATCTTCAGCCTTCCAAAAGTATGAAGCCATTGATAAGCCTGTACTAGCACTTGTTACATATGTGTAATCCTTTGAGTTGAAAATTAATGAAAAATGTTGTGCTTACCTTAATTGTGGTTTTCTATCTCTACAGTATAACTCCTCAAGTCCTGTCTGCCATTGTAGCTTTTCTAATGTTTCCTAACAGCTGATATATTTCTATTTCATTTCGTTTTTATAGTTATTCTCAGAAGGAGGATTTGTCTCCTATAATTTAGTCTATCACAGCTGGAAGGGTAAGACAAAAATGTATTTATTCATGTTGTATCTTTTGGACACTTTCAGGATGTATAGTTAAGGTGAGATTGAGCAGGATGCTATTTTATTTGCTTATACGCAAGACAAAGAAGGTGGGAAACTTACCAATTTTTAAACAAATAATTATTGAGGCACTACTGTGATGTGAGCTCTCTTCTAAATGCTGACAACATGGAGGTGAACAAACTAGGCAAATATCCCTGCTAACATGGAACTTATAGTCTAGTGAAATAGGACAGTTACAGTAGAAATAGAAAAGAGAGTCAGATTTTTAGTAACTCTTTAAAGGAATTTTGTAAACTGATTATAAATTTATGGCACTAGGCTAAATATGTTACCTAGAAGAATAGTCAAGAAAAACTTTGGAAAACCTAGCTATGCCCTTTCATGAGTATCTACCACAGCAGTCACACAAACTCTGGAATCATGGCATTTGATTTCTAAGTTTTGCTTGCTGGTTTAAATATGGAATATACTGTTTGGATTTTGGTTCTGTAGTTTACTTGGCAGACTAGGTGTTTTCTGCTATTGAATTGGATCCATACTTAACTTCCATTCAACTCTGCTTTCACTCTGCTTTCACTATTTGGACAAATTTCTGGTGATCTAGCTGTGTTCTCTAAGCATTGAAACTTAACTCTGCTGTCATCTCAAGAAATTTGTAACCACCCTGTGATGCTTTTGTGATACAGGTAATCTACAGTGCGGAGGATATATAGGGCAGCACTTCTTAAGTTGAGATCCATGAACCCTGTGTGTCTATTGCTTGTGCCTTATGTTGTTCTTAGTCTCATGAAGTATGTAAACAATAGCCATGTATATATGCATGTGTTAGTATATTTACTTTTTTGGGCAAGGGGGCTGTATTTTCTATAATGTAGGAATGAAAGTTGTTTATGAGGGTAACCTAAAAGATTTTCATGATATCACCCTGCCCCAAATCTAAGCAATCACCAATCACTTTTAATTCTAAATCCTTAATAGCTCTCAGATCTGCCCACTTTTCTACATCTCTGATGCCATCAACCGAGTCTAAACCACCATTATTGCACACCTAGTAACTGTAGTAGACACATTCAGCTCCTTGATTCTACTCATGAATAAACCATCAGGGTGATTTTTTAAGTAAAAAAAAAAAAATCATATTACTTCTTTTCTTGAAAGTTTTCAGTAGCTTTTCATGCCATTTCTAAAAATGGCTTTAGAACAGTGTATATGTAAAAGAAACTAAGGCTAAGTCCTTAGCATTGCCCAGTAGTCCAGCTAGTGAGACTGCAGAACTCTGGCTAAGAAAACATCCTCTGGAGCCCCTTCAAATCCTAGTTCTCCTGCTTACCAACTATGTAATTTTGGGCAAGTTTTTAACTCTCTGTGCCAAGTTTCTTCTTCTATACAATGGAGAAAAAATATATACACATTATGAGGTTATTGTGAAGATTAAATGAGTTTAAATGATAGTAAATTTGGAACAGTGCCTAAAAAGCACAATAATTATCTTGATAGGTATTAAATTTTGCATGATATAATCCTTACCTTTATCTCTGTATTTACTTCAACATATCATCTCACCTCCTTCACCTGTCAACCATTCTTTAACTCCAGCCTTACTGACCTTGGTATAGCTTCAGAATGACTTGAGGTCATTATTCCTTGTGGTCTTTGCACCTACTGTTTTACAAGGTCTTCTCACCTACAGTTTCCCTTTTTACTTCCAGAATTTAGCTTTGCTTTCTCATTTTAGACAAGGTAGGTCTGCTTATGAATCACTCTCACCATGCCTCATTACAAGAATTTAATTATAATTATATTTCCAAAAAATTTTTTATTATTTGGCTCTTTTCTAGATTGAATGTCCCATAGTGGAATCTTTGAATGGATTTTCTTCATGTCTGTCACCAATCCCTACAGAAAATGTACAATATGTATTAGCTACCCCCCCATTTTTTGTTGAATTATTATAGTGAAAGAATAAAAAAAGATTCTGAACTCCCATAATGATAAAAATATATTTATGTAGGAGGATGTGGAATGGTAGGAGAAAGCTGATAATTATGTATTTGGGAAAATTGAGCTTAAAGTTTGGTGGGACAACTGTGGATTGCTTAGGAGAGAGGAGACATTTTTTAATGTAAAGATAATTCTAACAGTAAGTTCCAAAAATAGAAAACCTTGGATTAATACCAAGGCAAATCTAGCTAAAATAAACATTAAGCACAATTTTGTCAAGTATGAACTGTACCTAATATGGGTATTTTAACATGGTTAAAAGAATGATTTTTTTTTTCCTCCTGGGATGGGACATCTTTGGAAAATCCTTTGTTTAGTCAGTTTCTTCTGTGTTTCCCCTTGTACCTGCCAGCACCCCACACAGATAGTTTTAACCATATTAAGCCAAACTCTTTCCCCAAAGAGGCTCAAAACCATAAGAAACCACAAATAAGCATGTATGTTTTTGAAGTTGAAGGTTTGCCAAAGAAAAACATTCAGGCCAAATCAAACTTGAAACTCTAATGCTTTCACACTTAAAACATTGCAGTTTCACGGTAATGTAGCATCCAGAAAAACCACACCATTAAAAAAAAATTTCAACACTTCATGATGTTAAAGGATAAATAAATGAAACCTAACATTTTTATTAAAGTAGAAATCAAATAAAGGTACAATCTATCCTGCTATTTTTTTTAAATTTAGAACTTTTGAAAACATTTTAAGCCTAAGTTAAACTAAGATGTGAAACATCAGAATGTATGGTATAGAATGCCTCTTAAAATGCTAATGCTAAAGTTGAATATATACAAGAAATATTATAAAGGCTCTTTGAAAACAACATGATTTCGAAGTTAAAAATAAACATTGGTTTTGTGAAAATGAAGTATATAAACCAATTAAACTTTCTGCTGTCTGTTTTTGCTTAATGGTAAACAAGAACTACACTTTTTAAAAAATTTTATTTTATTAAAACCTTTTTAAGAACAGTTTTAGGTTTCTAGTTAAATTGAGAGAAAAGTAGAGATTACCCATATACTTTTTTCTGTCACACATGCACGTCCTCCCACAGAGTGGTACATTTGTTATAATTCATGAGGCCATATTGACGCATCCTAATTTCCCAAAGTCCATAGGTTACACCAGAGTTCATAGTTGGTGTTATATATTCTATGGGTTTAGACAAATGTAAAATGACATGTATCCACCATTATATTATTATATAGAGTGTTTTAACTACCCTCAAAATCCTTTTTGTTCTGCCTATTCATCCGTCTTTGTCCACTCAACCCCTGCAACCACTGCTCTTTTCACTGTCTGTAGAGTTTCTTTTTTTCCATGTCATATGTTGAAATAATACAGTATGTAATTTTCTTAGATTGGCTTCTTTCACTTAGTAATAGGCATTTAAGTTTCCCTGCCTTTTCATGTCTTGGTAACTCATTTCTTTTTAGCATTAATTAATATTCCATTGTCTAGATGTACCACAGTTTATTTATCCATTCACTTACTAAAGGACATCTTGTTTGTTTCCAAGTTTTGCCTACTATTAACAAAACTGCTGTAAATATCTATGTGCAGATTTTTGGGCAGATATAAGTTTTCAACACCTTTGAGTAAATATCAAGGAGTATGATTGCTGAATCATATATGGTAAGAGGATGTTTAATTTTCTAAGAAACCACCAAACTGTCTTTCAAAGTGGTTGTACCATTTGGCATTCCCACGACCAATTAATTAGATTTCCTCTTGTTCCACATACTAACCAGCATTTGGTGTTGCCAGTGCTCCAAGTTTTGGCTATTTTAATACGTATGTAGTGAGACTACTGCAGGAAGATATTTATAGAGATTATATGCCTTCCTTCTTCTCCAGAAAATACATTGTGTGTGTGTGTGTGTGTGCGCGCGCGCATGTGTGTGTGCGTGTGTGTATGCCAACATACTCTTTGGATTGTTGTATTTCTTTTGACAGTGTGTTTATCAGAAAAATATGCTATCACAGTCTATCTTTTTTATGTTATTAAGTGCTTATTTTGCCTCAGGTCATCACTTCTAGAAATTTATCTTACTAATTTTTATGTTAATTTATGTTTAATTACGTTATGTAATTCAATTTCACAAACCAATGTTTATTTTTACCTTTGAAATATGCCTTCAAAGAGCCTTTATAATATTCCTTGTACATATTCATCTTTAGTATCCTCATTTTAAAATAAATTTTATACCATACATTATGATGTTTCACATCTCAGTTCTACTTGGGCTAAAAACTTTTTAAAATTTTCTAATTACCTCACATGCATTCACTTATTTCTTTCTCAAAACAGTATTCAAATATATTAAGTACTATTATTGGATGGGTTTTGCAGATGACAAAACAAAAACAGACACTGAACAAATTATCAAAGGCTACCACAGCTTTCAAGTGGCAGAATTGAAATTTGAATGACGTACTTGAATCTAAGTGCTTGATCATCAATAGGTTGTCTAGATTTTCTTACCACCTTTCTCTCTCAACCTAAAAGAAATCTGGCTTGTATTATAGTGAAACTCTCCTTACTAGAGTCACCAAGTCTTTAATTGCCAAATTTCTTTTATGTCTTACCAAGCCTATCTTGTTATACTTGTTTGCCGTAATTAATATTATTATCCACTTCTTCCTTGTTGAAACTTTCTCTTGCTTAGTTTTCATGAAAATGTTTTACTTTTACTTGCCTTCTTAGCATTCTGGCTGCTTGAATTTTTTTTTTTCGTATATTCTACCTTCTTTAACCTCTTAGTTTTATTTTATTTTTGTTTTGTTTTGTTTAAATTCTGTTCTCAGCCCTCAACTTATTACTTAAATGTTATCTAAAAACCGATGTCTATCTGTAAATATTTTCTGGAAATTTACACCTAGATAACCTCTAGGCAACTAAAGCTCAACCTGGCTAAACTTAATTTTGCATTTTCCCCTGTTGAAACTGGTTCTGACTCTTTGAAATTTTGTCCCACGACATGGCACCTTGATTACCCAGAAAGTCATCTTTGATTTCTCTTCTCTTGTCCTTCACACTGAAGCACTTGCCATGGCCACCCCCTTCACATCATGCCCATTGCCACTTCCTTAGTAGAGGCCTCATGACTTCTTACTGGGATCATCGCTTGGGTCTGATAGTCTCCAACTTCTGCCTCACCACTCTCCTTCCCACAATATATAGAGTGATTATTATAAAACAGAAATACCATTTTATCACCCCTCAGCTTAAAAATCCTTGAATGCTCCTGTCTCATGGCAAAATTCCTACAGGCTAAAGCTAATCTTGAGAAGTCAGTCTGATATTACCCTTCCTCACTCTTCCAGCATCATATTTTTTCTCTGTGTATATGTTACCTATGAATCTTTCACACAGAGCCAATCCTCATTATTCACAGATTCCATATTTGAGAATCCACCTACACATTAAAATGTATTTGTAACCTCCAAATCAACATTCACAAAACTTTCACAGTCCTTTGCAGACATTCAGGCAGTTAATTGCAGACAGTAAGAGTGGCAGAAAAATTGAATTGCCCAAGGTGCTTATTCCCAGTAGACATTGACTAAGGAGACACTCTACTTTCTTGTTTCAGTTGTTATACTATAAACAGTGTCATTTTTGTGGTCTATTTAATGCCACGTTTTCACATTCTTGTGCTTGTTGTTGGTGATTTTGCTTTTAAAATACTCCCCAAGCGTAGTACCGCAATGCTGTCTACATTCCTGACTGCAAGATGTTCTGTGATGTGCCATACACAGATGGTCATACACAGATGTTCCTGACTGCAAGATGGCTGTGATGTGCCATACACAGAAAATAGATGTGTCACATCGGCTTCCTTCAGGCATGAGTTACATCGCGGTTGGCTAGAAGTTCAGTGTTAATGAATCAACACTCTATTTTACATGAGGTGTCTTTAAACAGAATCACCTATAAAACAAGGCTAGGTAATTTGAACTGAGTATATTAATAATGTTGCTGTTATTTTAATATAGAATAAATCAAATAAGAAATTATGTTTATATTGTTAGGAATTAAGCTTTCAGCATAAGAGAAAGGAAATATAAAATAAAGTGACTTAAATGTAATTTGGAAATATCAGAGACATTTAATATTTTACATCTCTAAAATAAATATGCATTATCTAACTTGTTGAAAAGGCATAGAAACAATGACAATGTAGGCTATAAGCAAAAACAACTCATTAGCAATTAGTGCCTCTATCACCCAGATTTTGGTTCTTTTTCAACTTAATTTTAAGTTCCAGGATACATGTTCAGGATGTGTAGGCTTGTTACATAGGTAAATGTGTGCCATGGTGGTTTGCTGCACCTATCAACCCATCACCTAGGTATTACACCCCGCAGGCATTAGCTATTTATCCTGATGCTCTCCCTCCCCAACTCCCCACAACCCCCAACAGGCTCCAGTGTGTGTTGTTCCCTCCCTGTGTTGTCATTGTTCAGCTCCCACTTATAAATGAGAGCATACAGTGTTTGGTTTTCTGTTCCTGCATTAGTTTGCTGAGGATAATGGCTTCCAGCTCCATCCACATCCCCGCAAAGGAGATGACCTCATTCCTTTTTATGGCTGCATAGTATTCCATTATCACCCAGATTTTCATCTCTAAATATAATTTCTCACTAAAGGAAAGGAGGACTCTTTGATGAAATGGCTGGTTCCAGCTCTGGAGCAGGAAAAGGGTCAGATGTTTCTAGAACTTTTTCTGCCAGAAACAAAGGAAGCTATCAAATATTGCTGGACTCCAGTTAACATCACAAGACTAAACTAACTAAACAAAACTAAAAATTATGTGAAAGTGTTCCTACTGGACTAAAATATAAGAGAGATACAGCATGAGAAAATAATAGCTGCAATGTTAAAAATTATGAGTTTATCATGAAACACACATACTGGTTATTTTTACCATTAAGAATTTATAAGGACACAAACTCTTTATTCTAAACCAGGGACTGGCAAATGTTTTCTGTGAAAGACCACATAATAAGAATTTTAGGCTTTGGGATTCACATCAGTCTCTTCTACTTCTTCCTTCTGCTTTCTTCTTTCTTGTTTCTTTTCTTTTTTCTTCCCTTTCCTCTTCCACTTCTTTTGTAGGTCTGCATACTGTTATCTGTTGCATAGTCTTTTCTTGTTTTTATTAACACCCTTTGAAAAATTTTTTTTAAATAAAAAGCAATTTCAGCTTGTAGGCAATACAAAAAGAGGCCTTGGGTCACTTATGGACTACAGTTATCCAGTATATTTCTAGAATAAAAAGATAGTCATGAATATAACAAATTTATCTGGATTTCTTGTAAAAACTGTATTTTAGGGTAACCAAATAGTTGATGACAAAAATTTCTTTATTGAAGTCCAGCTAATGAGTTCAGAAATAGATAGAACTTTGATAAGTCATCATTTATAAACCCTAATGAATAATGAATCTAAGCATTAATCATTACACTGAAACCATGAATTAAATGTTAATGGCGATTTATATAAATGAATAGATTAGGCTAGAATCACTTTGACCTTTTGTTTTCCAAACTTTGCCACACACATATTGGCATCACCTGAGTATCTTTAAAAAATTGCTATGCCCGACCACCAACTCTGGACGTTCAGATTTAATTGGTATAGCTTGCACCTGGGTCTCAGGAATTTTCCCAGGCCCCATCATCAATCTTAACATCATTAAAAATGGAACAACCTTATGTTATGTGCCTCCTGATGAGATGTAACAAAAAATAGCATTGCAAAAACATATAGCGTAGGTTGCCCGCTCTGTGTTGCAAAAAATAAAAAGAAATAAAATAAAATTAGAAAAGCACCCAGGACAGTGTGGCATCTTCATATTCCAGCCTGCTTCATATTTTACTACTCCAAGTGAGCTTAACTATCATAGAACTAAAACTACTGTTAAAAAACACAAGTTAAAAACATTTTCCTTTCTTTTTAGTGGGCACAAAATCTATACTTCAATAAAATTAAGTTCTTCTAATCTCATTAGTTGTTGCTCACTTCTAAAATTTTTTTGTAATAAAAGTCTCATATTTAAATGGACACATCTGAATGACTTTTTTATATTGATACAAGTTATTTTCTTTTAAAATAAATCATCTTTCTATTTTTTCTTTTTTTTTTAGGCAGAGTTTTGCTCTCATTGCCCAGGCTGGAGTGCAGTGGTGCAATCGTGGCTCACTGCAAACTCCGCCTCCCAGGTTCAAGCAATTCTCCTGCCTCACCCTCCCGAGTAGTTGGGATTATAGGTGTCTACCACCACGCTTGACTAATTTTTGTATTTTTTAGTAGAGATGGGGTTTCACCATGCTGGCCAGGCTGGGCTCGAACTCCTGACCTCAGGTGATCCACCCACCTCAGCCTCCCAAAGTGCTGAGATTACAGGTGTGAGCCATCGCACCCAGGCTAGAATAAATGATCTTTCTCTGCCTACATCTAATCTTGCCTAAGGTAGGTATTAATATTTTGGCTTCAACTATACTTAAATACCATTTGCATTAGAAAAAATTCACTTTAAACTTGTAGCAAAATTTATATGTCTACCAAATGGTATCAATAAAAGGACGCCTATGAAAATTACATTTTATTCTTATTTATAAAATTAGATATTAATTACATATTAAGAATTTATAGTACACCTTTAATTAATATTAATGTTAATATTATTTTAATTATCTATTGTTACACTAATCACAAATTTGAAACAAGTTTCTTTGTCTTTGTTGAATTATTTTTGTTTTCCAGTTCAGTTTATCTTGCTTCCTTTCATTTAGTTTTGTCCTTTTCTTTATCTGATGATCCTTGTCTACTTACTAATTTATATTTGAAAATGAAGGGCTGGGTTAATTATCTAGGTAGCTGCTATAATTTTCCTCTGCTTTGGTTCAGGTAAATTTCTCCAATAGGCATGTTCTGTAGAGGAGCACATCTGAGGGCTCTACATCAGTGCTTACTGTTGGTTAGGATTCAGTGTGTGTACATGTGCAGCAAGTTGGAAAGCTATGGTCCCCACCATTACCAATCCAAGAAGAGTTTTGTACTCATTGTATTTCACTCTTGGGTAAAGCTATCTTTGCTTCTATTTAGCTCTGAGTATGTTGGTCAAGACTCTAGAGCTACTTCAAGGTGAGTTTGCAAATGATTCCTAGTCTGCAACACCCATATTTGCTTAACTCCCAGGGCAGATGTTTCATTTTGCTTTCATAGCAGTTCTTGGTTTCTAGGCTGAGGGTAAAACCCACTTGGACCTATCTGGTTGAGCTGTTCAAAATGAAGTTCCATTTAATGACTATGATTAGTAGTCGAGAAACCTTACTCAAGGATCTTAAGTTTATTGACTCTCAGCATAAAACTTCTTACAGGCCCTGTTGCTCTTAATTTCAGGACTGTAGTATTCCTTCTTCTATTTCTCTCATAATTCCATTTGTTTTAGATATTCCAAGAGTTCTCAAAATCTCTGGACTGCCTTGTGTTTTCTTTTTCTACCAACATCTTTATAGTTCTTGTCATTTATTTACATTTTTGAGTTATTTAAATTATCCTTTGAATGGGGAGGTGTGCTGAAATTATGCTGAATTTGACATTGGGATTGAAAGTTCTAATTAAAAATGTAGAATAGAAAAGTTCACTTCCACTATAGCCTCTATGTTTCTTTACCTTTTTTATTTTTAGCTCTGAAGGGAATCAGAATATGTTACCCCAAAATATGCCATTTTGGTATATTTATTATTTTGAGCTGAAGGCAATTGAGAAAAGATAGATGCAGGAAAGGGTTTCTTACTTCTCCCTTTTTACCAAAAAGTAGGGCATGAATTTCTGAAAAAGAAGTCCTTGTACCAAGGAGAGAATATTTGTTTTATCACTGGAGCTGGGGAGTTGGTGCCAAGATGAATCTGTACAAACAAATCTACTAAAATAACCCTTATCTTCAATTAGTTTTCCTTATATATTTGCCAGTCACTTTCCCCCAATTTACTGCTCCTAGCCTAAATCTCTCTCTCTTTTAATTTGTTTTCTCATGTCTCCACAACTTATCACTCTTTGTTAAAATGGTATATAAGCTGTCTCAGGCGTATCTACTTTTGGGATCTTCATTTTTTATATATACAGTCCTTCATATGCAAGTAAAGACATTAAATAAATGTCTACACTTCTTTCCTGTTATTTTGTCTTTTGTCAATTTATTTCTCTTGACCAGCCATAGAGCCTAAGAGGGTAAAGGAAAAGTCTTTCCTACAGTCATACTTTGTCATAGTTTTCACTGGTTTCTTTAAGCTCCCAAATCAAATCTATTCTCTTTAATCTCCTCTCCTGTTTTCCTTCAAAAAATTGAGATGCACAGTCACGTATGACTCAAATTCAATCCCAACCCACAGCCCAAGTTATCTATGTTACTCTACTGTAATATTTTCTTTTCTTCTCAGAATTTGAGGGGCCTTCCCCACGGAGGCCAGTTTCTGTGTTCAAGCTCTTGGTTCCACGTCCTTTCTTCTCAGGGAGCTTAAACCATTGCTTATCTGTTCTCTTCTTTATCAGGTTCATTGACAGTTTCTCCTAATCTAAATAACTTCTTTCTATTCTTAAATCCTATTCTAAATAACTTCTTTTTATTCTTAAATTCTAAGTAATTCTAATTCTCTCTCTCTTCCCCTCCTCTACAGTGGAGGTGTAGGGGATTCCTCTTTTCTTTGCCTCCCTCCCTTTTTAGAATAGTTCTTTTGAGAGAGGACCAGTAGTCATTCTTCAAGGTTCTTCACCTCTTACCAATTTTTTAACCAACTGTTAACTGTTTTCAAGCCCAGTCACTCTATCCTGGTAAAGGAACATGAGCCAATAACTTTCATAATGTAAAATCAATGGCTGAACTCTGTATTTTTAGTTTTCTGAAACCCTTTCTCTTGGTTGCTTTATATATATATGTACATTTTTCCCCATTCTCCATTGCAGTGTTGTCATTCTAGAACTCCCTTTCAAATACTAACTTTCTAAGAAAAAGTTTTCTTTTTTTCTTAGACCATCTTAATTATATTCTAAATAGTAACTAACAATCCTGGGCTTATTTTTATGCCAGATATTTATTTCTTGACCTTATCTCTATTTTGACCTTTAGAAAAAATATATAAAATTACCCAGTGCATATCACTTGGATGTCTCACATGTAATCCACGCTCACATCATTATTCACTCTTCTCTCCTCCTTTAAATCACAAGTCTTAGTATTCTTCCTGTATTTTCCATCTCATTTAGTGATACCTCCATCTATATAACACCTAAGATAGGGATTGGGGAGCTAACCAGGCTACCCCTCGCTCTTACTAGTTACATCTAATTAAGTATCAAGTCTTACACTTTTCATCACTTGCATATGATGAAAAAAAAAGGTCCCATTTTGTTCCATTTGTATATATATTGCTTTATCTTGGATTCTTATTACCTATCCCTGAGTAACTGCAGAGTCCCATGTGATTCATGCATCAGTTTGTACCTCTCAAAATTTTGCAATACACACAAATGAGTGAGTCTAAAACATAAGTCTGATTGTATCATCCATTAACAAAAATCACTTAAGATCATCATGATCTGCTATTTCAGCTGCATCATCTGTTATTCCCTTCCTCTTCCCTCATACTTGGACTGTCTCTCTCTCTCTCCCTCTCTCTCTCTCTCTCTCTCTCTCTCACACGCACACACACACACATTAGTGCACGCACTATGCTATTTCACACTTCTCTGCTTTTGTTCATGCTGTTTTCTTTCCCTGGAAGGGACTTCATTTCTAATTCGATGAGTCAGTATAATACATTTAGACTCAGCTGTTGTATTACTTCCTCAAGGAAGAGTTTTCTAATTTTTTAAAAACTTAATTAACTACATTTCTTCAGTGCAAATCTCTCTCACCTAAATTACCATAGTAAATTTAAATTACTTTTGCTTCCTCATTTTCCTATGACACTGTAAGTTTTCTTCTGGCGGGCATGGTATCCTATTTATCTTTCTTTCCTAGTGCCGAGAAATGCCTGGTTCAGAAGTGAAGTCAGTAAGAGTTCCTTGACGTGGGTTTACATTTTGAACTGAAAAACCATATATATAATATGTTGCCTCAGGAAAGATGCATAATTAAAAAGTTTTCAGGCTTAGATTTTCTTCTTAAAAAAGTCTGATAAATGTAATAAACTTTATACTTATTAAGTTTTTTGATTACAGATATTTTAATGGTAGCATATAATTTGTCTTGTGGGTAATGATATGGTAATCAAATAAAATTGGAGCCTGCCAAACATTATTTATCAATCTATATATTTAATTCATCTACTTGCCAAAGATAAGATTAATGAATGTTTTCACATTTAAGCATTTGAAATAGAGAGAAAATTTAACATATCAACTATTAATCCTTTTGCTAGAAATCAATTGGTTTGAGGCTTAACATTTCACACAGATATTATCTCAGAAGGTGTAGTTAATTTTTCTCTTACTTTATGTTCTGAAAAATGCAGTACAAAATCTGGGGTTTTCTTTCCTTTCTTCTTTCTGTTTTTCTATTTTTTGTTTTTAAATCAAGGATTTGGGTATTTCATAAATGGCTGTTTCAACAAAGGTATTTTTTAAATCCGGAAACTGTGACATTCCCCACAAGGCCCAAATACTATAATTTTCCAATTGAAACATTATCTCTTGAAACACATGAAGATATAAATCCCTCTCTTTATTTGCACTGTTCTATTTACAGATTTCTACATAATCTGCACTATGTTTTCCCAGGATGACCCCGTGACCTGATAGACATCAGAGAGCTTTAGACCATTGCCTTGCTAGATTGACATGTATATTAGGAGAAGAGACACTCGTTAGTCTATAACTCTACAGTATATCACATTTCCATTTATCTTGTGCGTCACTATATTTTATTGATGCTTCCTGATCTGTTCAAATAAGTTATGCTCTCGTGCCAAAAATGATTATACTGTCTCTGTTTTTATTGGTTTACCATTTTCCCTAGGGAACTGACTAAGAGGCATACTTTTGAGATTGCTGTTAAGTGAAAGTTAATACTGGATCATGAGAGAAAATGTTCAAAGTATAAAAAATTTTTTAAAAAGTAAAAAAGAAAAGCCTTTCCATTTTTATTTTCTACCTCTAGATATTTAATCTGACCAAGTTGCTACAAACTAAAAAGGAAATATTTTATATGACCCTTATAAGTTTGTCCAAATCTGCAGACCCAAGTGAAAAGTCACATATATCCAGAGAGAATTAGATCATCTGAAGGATAAATTTACTGAAATGTGATTATATGAAAGAAGACAAGAATTTGGCTAAGGAAATATCTTCTAGAATACTAGTTCTCATATATTTTAGTCTAAGGATCATTTTGGGGGCACCAAGGATCCTCAGTGTTGACTGACATTGAATTTTTTTTCAGGTGGCGTGTCAACCTGGTTACTACTTTTCTAAGTTTACAATTCCAGTGACAGCAGAATAATAACTGTGTCATGATTAGGGATTTGCCATCTTTAAAACACTTCTTGTGACCATGATGCATTTATGATAAACTAGAAGGCCACCAGCCTTAGCAATAGGCAGACTTTTATTTGCTCTCTGGCTGGATCATTAATAGTTATGTGACAGACTCTCAGCTGTTTAACTGCAGCAGGAAAATCCCCACCTATTTCACAATGTTATTGACAATATTAATATAAATACGGACAGTTCCCAGTTTATGGTAGGAAATAAAGATGTGTTCTCCATGCGCAATCCATCTTTTCTTTTTCTTCAAGACTTTGGCTCATTTTGCTTGACATCTTAGGACTAGGACCTAAAAGAATTGCAGGGTATATTTTCATGTGTTCCATTGGTAGTCTTTGATTGTATTGAAATAATATCTCCCCTGCTGGTAATCATCTCAAGTGAGATCCATTTGTCCAACCACTCTGAAATTGGATTTTTAAAAAATTGGTTTATTACTCTCTTATGAAGATAACAGAATGTTTAAAGGGTAGCCAAATAATTACCTCATTAAAAATCATGAGAACTTTAGCAATACTTGTAAATCTCTACCTCTGATTAAATATAGAAAAGAGCAATAATGAAGAAGAAATCCAGTTTCTAGTCTTAGAGGTAAAGGCCCTATTCATTTTTGAAAATGGTAATCAAAAATTTTTAAGTATAATCTAAAAGTGATATTTTAATGGGAAAAAGCTAGAATATCCTCTTCTGTGACATAAAATCATAATTTCCACATTGAATATTTTTATATTTTACCACACTATATTGAAATAAAATATACACATATAAATACATACACATCATAAGTGTATAAAGCAACAAATTATTACTAAATGAACATCTATATTCATTTATATTGAAGGTATTAGAAATTAAATAGAAACTATTTAAAAATGTTTATTTAATATAATAATGAAATCATATGTTATCATAAATATTTCATAAATATTTTATGGAAAATAACAATATTTTCCGAAACAAAAATAGCCGAATGGCATTGTTAACATTTTTGCAAATCCCTTTAATAGAAGTAATAGAAGAAATTTGAAATTTTTACATCAGCTCCTTAATTCAATCTGTTGCTACATTTGTTTGGTTGAATAAGAAAGTTTAATCTTATGTAGTTGGAAGGAAAGTTTGTTTTAATGTCATTTTCAGATAATTGTGGATATTCTTCTGTGATACTGCAGAAAAGCTTTGACACTATAGAGAAACAATGGTCACTTGACCACCTCTCTTTTTTTTTTAACTGACTAGGAAAAGTCTCTGGTAATGTTCAAATAAGAAGCAATGATATCAGATAGCATTGTCTCCTTCCTAACTTTAAAGAATAAGTTTCCACTATTTCACCATTAATCTTACATTTTCTACAGATCATTTGTAGGAAGTTCCTTTATATTTCTAGTTTACAAAGACTTTTATGTCATGAAAAAGATATTACCAGATTCTTTTTGAATACCTAAAATATGAGTTTTCTGTTATGTTCTTTTAATACAGTGAATTATATTGAAGGATCTTTAAATATTAAACAAACCTCATATTCCTGGGATAAACCCAGCTTAGTTGTAGTTTTATACCTCCTCTCAGCCCCCACATACCATCAGTGAATTGCTAATATTTCACTTATAATTTTAAAAAGTTATATTCACGAGAGGAATGGCTTGGAACTTGTGTTGTCCTTGTCAGGTTTTGGTATTAAAGCTACATTCTTAAACTAAGTTGGAAAACATTACTTTCACTTCTGTGTCAGTATGTATAAATTGCAGTTTTCTTTGCTGGGGAGTGAGGGGAGGATTAATTGCCTATTCAATTTCTGTAATGATTAAAGACTATACATTTATCTATATTTTTTATTCATTAAAATATATTTCTGTAACAAAAAATTTTTTAAGTTCAAACTACTTTACATACCCAACTTTACATCACTTCAAGCTGTTTCCTAGTGTGAGATCAGTTTGTCCAATCACTCTGAAACTGGATTTGAAAAAAAATTGGTTTATTGCTCTACTTTATTATTAGATAACAGAATGGTGAAAGGATAGCTGACTTTAGCAATACTTTAAAATCTCTAACTTGATTAAAAATGGAAAAGGGGAGTGATGAAGAAGAAATAAAGTTTCTAATCTTTATTTAGATTAGGATAATCTAATCCTCCTTCAGGTCTGAATACTGAAATTTTCTTATTTCTATCCATTTAGGCTAATTTCACCTGTTTTATGAACTTCATATAAGTGAAATCACATAGTATATATTCTTTTGTATTTACCTTCTCTCTCTCAATATAATGTTTTTGAGATGTATCCTCAGTGTTGCATAAATGAATAGTTTGTTCCTTGTTAATCACTTAATATTATTCCATTAAATGAATATATCACAATTTATCCATTTTCGATTAATTGACATTTGAGTTGTTTCCATTTTATATATATTATAAATAAGATGGCTATGGCTGTCTTGCACAAGTCTTTGTGTGAACATATGTTTTTATTGGGTGAATACCCAGAAATGAATTATTTAGTCATGTGTCTATTTAACATATAGGAAACTGCCAGTCTTCCAAAGGTGGTGTAGCATTTACACTTCAACTCTAGCTGCTCCACATCATCTCCACATTTGGCAATATCAGTCTTTTTGTTTGTTTAGCCTTTTATTGTGTGTAAAATGAAATCTCGTTGTAATTTTAATTTGCATTGACCTGATGCTTATAATGTTAGCACATTTTCATGAGCTTTTGGCCAACCAAAAATATTTTTTTATGAAGTGTTTATTCAAGTCTTTTAACCATTTTTGGTTGTGTTGCTTGTTTTTCTATCACTGACTATTAGGAGTATTTTTAGGGTATTCATAAAAGTCTTTTTTAAGGTATGAGTATTACAAACATTTTCTATTGATCTGTATAGCTTGTCTGTTTATCTAATGATAGCTTCTGATTAACAGAAATTCGTAATTTTTGTTAAGGTCATCTTTTATATATTTTTCTATTTTATTGTTGAGGTTTTTGTTTTCTGCAAAAAGATTGCCTACATAAAAATTATAAAATTATGACCAATTTTTTAGCATAAGCTTCATGGATATAGATTTTGAGTTTAAAAATGTTTTTCAGCATTTTGAAGATATAGTAATTCCCTTTTCCTATGATGGTCCTTTATTATTGAGAAGTCACTGATTTGACTTTTTTGCTGTTGACTTTTTTCCTTTGGTGCTAATATGTATTTTTTTCTGATTGTCATAAAAGTTTCTCTTTATGTTTAGTTTTAAGCTAATGTAAATTTTGCCACTAGATGTGGTTTTCTTCGTATTTATCTTACTTAGGTATATGTAGTACTTCTGGAATTTGTAATTTGTTATCTTTTGTCAGTTTTGGAAAATCTTGGCTGTCATCTCTTCAAATATTGTTTTTTCTCAATTTTATACTTTCTTTCCATCTCTAAACTCAATTACATGTATGCTAGACTTTTAAAAACTCTTCTATATGTTTGCTTAATAGTTTTTAGTGTAACTTCCACACTTTGCATCCTTTGTAGCTTTATTTAGTAGGATATATTCTCATCTCTCGGTTTACTAAGTCTCTCTTCAACTTTGTTTACATATTAATTTCTTAGTTTCAGTTATAGTATTATATTTGTTTGTTTGTTTTTAAGAGACCATGTCTTGCTCTGTCATCCAGGCTGGACTGCGGTGGCGCCATTATAGCTCATTGCAGCTTCGAACTCCTGAGCTCAAGCTGTCTTTCCAGTTTTTGTATTTTTAATTTTCAGTTTTGTAATCTTTTTGTGTTTTCTATTCTGCAATAACATTTTCTTATTTGGCAAAATTTATCAAATATGGCCTTTGGTCCTTCCAAAACCTGGTAAATTTCTATAATGCAGTGCTATGACTCCTGTGATGTAGTACATCTGAGTCTCATCGGAAAATCTGTTGGATTTATTAGTATCCTCTTCTTTAACAAAATCCTTTGATTCTACTAAAACATTTGCCTACTTAGTTTCTCACCTCCAGCTTTCAGAATAAAAAATGGTTTTATGTATTTATTTACTTTTCAGGATAGAGTCTTGCTCTGCTGCCTAGGCTAGAATGTGGTGGCATGATCATAGCTAACTGCAAGCTTGAACTCCTGTGCTCAAGCCATCCTCTCATTTAAGCCTCCCAAGTAGCTGGGACTACAAATGTGTGCCACCACACTTATATATAAGTCATAATATAATATATATGTTATATTATTATAATATATATATTATTTATATATATTTTGTAGATAAGTGGTCTTGCTATGTTGCCCAGGCTAGTCTTGAACTCCTGACCCCAAATGATCTTCCTGCCTGTGCCTCCCAAAGTGCTGGGATTACAGATGTGAGGTACCAGAGCTGGTCTAGGTATAATCTTAAGGGCAGAGAAAAATACTGGTCAATTTGTGTTTCTTTTCTCTTCTTCTGTATTTGGCCCTGAAAATTCTAGCTGCCTGATGCTTTCAGAAAGCTGTTTTAATTAAAAGATTAATATGAAACAACTTACATACTTTTGTCCAAAATTTCTTGTATGAATTTCTAATTTTTAAAAAGTAGATATAATATAAAAAACTGGAATAGTTAAATAAGTCAGAAAGAGAAGACTATACTTTTATTAATTGGAAAGACTAATAAAAAGAAAGGGCAATATATTTGGTATTGTTTTGGATTTTTAAAGTTAATTTGCTTTCTGATAAATTTGCAAGTGTGTATAACATTATTCCATATATTCACATTTTGATCAGCTCACTCCTGGAGACTGTGTTGCATATTCAAACCAAATATAAACTAAAGAAATATTTATGTTAAGTTGGATATTTGTAGAAAAATCTAGATCAGTTTTCCAACAATAAATATGTGAAGCATGTATTTTAAGAATATGTACATGGAGTTATTTCTATACTAAAAACAAGAAGTCACTATTATTTGCTTATTATTTATATGTATTATTTATATATTATGGTTGTTTTAGAACATAGTGCCATAATTTTTGACACTTATCCCGTTGAGAAGTGGATTCTAGTCTTTTCTTTTGAATCTGCTCAGGCTTGTGACTATTTCATATGCAAGAATGTGGCAAGTTACCTTATGTGGCTTTCCAAATTAGGTAATGAAATGCTATGTGGGTTTTACCTTTTGCTGGAACTCTTGCTTTTTAAAGAACTGAGTCATCATATAAGTCTGAATACCCCAAAAACCCCATGCTGTGAGAAAGCCAGGCCAAATGGAGAAACCTTGTATAGCAGTTCCGCTCAACAATTCTGGATTAGTCTAGCCTTTGAGTCTTCCCAGCCCAGGTACAAGATACATGAACAAAAAAGGGTCCAGATCATTTCAATCCAGCCATTTAAGTTACTCCCAGATAGTCCAGTTTTTCCTGCTGAGATTGCATATATTATGAAGCAGAGGCAAGCTCTCTCTACCATACGGTCTTTAAATCTTTTTTTAAATTTAATTTAATTGTATTATTTCATTATTTAATTTAATTTTATTATTTTATTATTATTATACTTTAAGTTTTAGGGTACATGTGCACAATGTGCAGGTTTGTTACATATGTATACATGTGCCATGTTGGTGTGCTGCACCCATTAACTCATCATTTAGCATTAGGTATATCTCCTAATGCTATCCCTCCCCCCTCCCCCCACCTCACAACAGTCCCCAGAGTGTGATGTTCCCTTTCCTGTGTCCATGTGTTCTCATTGTTCAATTCCCACCTACAAGTGAGAACATGCGGTGTTTGGTTTTTTGTCCTTGCGATAGTTTGCTGAGAATGATGGTTTCATCCATGTCCCTACAAAGGACATGAACTCATCCTTTTTTATGGCTGCATAGTATTCCATGGTGTATATGTGCCACATTTTCTTAATCCAGTCTATCGTTGTTGGACATTTGGGTTGGTTCCAACCCACTATTGTGAATAGTGCCACAATAAACATACGTGTGCATGTGTCTTTATAGCAGCATGATTTATAATCCTTTGGGTATATACCCAGTAATGGGATGGCTGGGTCAAATGGTGTTTCTAGTTCTAGATCCCTGAGGAATCGCCACACTGACTCCCACAATGGTTGAACTAGTTTACAGTCCCACCAACAGTGTAAAAGTGTTCCTATTTCTCCACATCCTCTCCAGCACCTGTTTTGACACAGAACCATGAGCAAGAGAAGATTGCTTGTTTTTTTTTGTTTGTTTTGTTTGTTTGTTTGTTTTTGTCATTAAGGTTTGGGGGTTTGCTATACAAAAACAGAAAACAGGAAGATAATTTGGGAATAGGACAAAAATCTTAGGGGAGTTTCATTAAAAAACCTATATCATGCTAGATTGGGGGCCAATTACTTAGAAGTCTGCTGTCCTTGAGGAACCTATCCATAAAGGCTTAAATGGAAGTGAGGAAAATGTTGCTGGAAGCTTGAGGAAAGGGGACTTTGGTCATGCAGTAGAAGAAAATTTCACATCACTGCATCGTAGTAACATTAAAAAAAAATGAAATGTACCTAATGGAATCACTGTTATGGGTAAGAATTCCAGTCATGATGTTAAAAGGTAGCACTTGACTTCTTCTAGCTTCTTATACTAAAATTTTAGAGTAGAGAGATAAACTAAAGAACAAACCATTCGTTTTCAAGTAGAATTTAGAGAAAACACACAGGGAACCCAGAACTGTCTTTCCAGCCAGCAGAGGAATCTCAAAGAAAGACATCAAGAAGAAGATCAGATCCGGAATGCTGTCAAGAAAACATGGATTTGGCGTAAAAATGAAGCCAATGTTTGGGAGAAAAACTCTGTGTTAAGATCCCAAAATGAGTTAAAATATTTTTCTTAAGTATGTTTCAGGAAGACATAAGACCTCCCAAGGATTTTAAGGATAACAAGTCTTGGAGATACTATTAAATAGGATTTCTAGGAACCTTAAGGGTTTCGTCATACAGCAGTCCCACACAGTAATGGGACTTAAGACAGACAGCAAAAGGCATAAGTGAAAGATATTTATAGATATGGCTTTTGCCTAACGAATTGAATTATACTGATGCATAAAACACTGACAGAGTTTTTAGTAGAATCCAGCCTAGATTGAAAGGGATGTGAACAATATAAAATAAAAAGAGGCCTTTATAGCCTCAAATGTCTATGGGCAGTAAACTAAAATGTGAACATGATACAAATGGCAAGGTGGAGCCACATGCTGCAGATAATCATTTTCAGGGAGCAGGCCTCGGTCCTAATCAAATAATGGCAGGTAGGGCTGGCTGGTTTACAGAATTGTTACAAACTAGAAGCAACTTTTATGTACCTTCTTTTTCACTCTAGGAAAAAAAAAAATGTCTGTTGAAGTAATCCCACCATTGAATGTCAGATGTGGTAGTGGTAGGAGACAGATTGATCTAAATGAACTGTAATAATAAAAAAATTACATCTGAGGAGCCTCAACTGTATCTGGTTCTACTTAAATAATGAAATTATGTAGTATGAACTTGATCTTACAAGTCATTTGAGGGTCTTGGAAGAGAGTAAGTTCATTTTTCCTGTGTGTTATGTGCATAAACAATTTATGGTCAGAAGGCATACAAGTGTAGTTTTCAAAAATGGTGGCAAATTCTTTGACATTTCTCCCATCAAGAAATCAGGTCTAGGTCTCTTTCACTTGAATCTGAGTGCTCCATGACAATGTAACTGATAGAGTATACCAGAAGTAATATTGCGTGACTTGTGTGGCCATTATAAAAGATCAGGCACCTTGTTTCCTAGATAACTGGGTCTTGGATTTCTAAGTCATAATGTAAGAAGTCTGAAGACTCATGTCTGAAAAGCCCAAGCCACATTGAGAGGTCACCTGCAGGCACTTTGGTTGATAATCCCAGCTAAGCCATTCTTAGTTTCATCTCAGCGCTAGAACCTGGGTAAAGAAACCTCCAGATAGTTTTAGCTATAAGCCAATGCTTTTGCAGAATCAAGCAATTTCCACTGTGGCCTGTATGAATTCCTGATTTGCAAAATCCATGAGCAAAATAAAATGATAGTTCTTTTTCACCACTAAGTTTGGAATGGCTCAGAACATACCACTAGGTTGGAAATGGTTTATAGTCAGAATAGAATAAACTCTTAATGTTTATAGCTATATAGAACTATAAATCCCAAGCATATTTACAAATAGAACAAAATTAAATTCAAATGAAAACTAGTTTAATATATCATTTTTCAGCAAAACAAGTTAATTAATTAATGGTCAAAACATGAGTTCCACATACTAGATGATCAATTATACCAACAATATTATTTTTCTTTAATTACTATGCAATTGTTATTCATGAAACACAATGTCAACTTATTTTACTTCAATTCATTTAGCCATATTGGTTACATTTTATGTCTTCCTCTCCTTTTCTCATTAAAAAACATATCACCATATTTTCATTTTCATGATACCAAATTAAAGCTTTTTAAACTGTAAATTATGACTGAAAAAAGTTTTGTCTTTTACACTTAGAGAAACAATTAAACATGACTTTAATAACATACATGGGATGGTGGTTTTCCAGCATATTAACAAATTCAATATTGTAATTTTCATTGCTAACAGAGTACTAACAAGATTGTAAACATGCAAGCATAAGCATTGAAATTGTATTTTTGTTGCTTATAATTGGTCTTTCAAAAGACCCAGCATATGCATGAATATGGTGACAGATTCAGTTGATAAACAATAGTCTGCATATGCACTTTAGTATCTAATTACACCACATGAATCTAAAAACAAATATAGTAATCTATATTTTTGACATGTCTAGACGGTACAAAACATAACTAAAATTGTTTTACAATGTATTATTTTTATTAAGATTAGCCAGCCTTTTATTAAATGCTTACTATCTGCCTAACTCTGTAGTAAGAACTTTGCATAAATTCATATTTGGTTCACCTGATACTTTGGGGTAGATATTTTTGTTATATCCATTTTACAGAAAAAGAAACTAAAGCTTAGGGAAATCACGTAACTTGCCAAATACATAGAATTGGTATGCAAATACTAGAGCAGATTTGGAAGCAGTATGGTCATCTAGGCTTTCTGATTTTGAAATCAAATCTCCTTAGCAATTTGCAGATTAAATTTTCATTTCTAACCATTTGCTTTCATGTTCAGCATAAATTATTTGCATATACAGAGAATACTACCTACATTACTTCTAATTAATCTTGGGTGTAATGTCAAGATTTTATGGTTTTCATCATAGAGCATTTTAATTGTATATCATTGTCTGGTACTCTATTTGTCTTAAAATTCTAGTAATTTTCACATCAACAGCTGATACAGATTTATGAGTGAATAATTCTCATTAATGCAGAAACAAAACAAGAATAGAGTGTCATGTACATTAACTTGAGAATGTATTTTTGAAATGTTTGTTATTTTTGTTTCTTGAAGTAAGTGACAGGATAAAGAGTTAGGAGTGGAGAATAAAATATAGTTAAATGAAGGCTCAAAAAGACTAGGCAAAATCTGTATTTCAAGAATATAAGCTCCCGTGGCTACCCTTTCAAGACAAGGAATACAAAGGAACATAATTATAATGAATATCCCAAGGTCACTGTTAGAAGCCTTACTGCCTTATTAATTTATCCTATTTTTGCCAAAGTTCAATTTACACAAATATAGATATAAATCAGTGACTAAGATTAGTCATAAAGTAAGAGTCTGTTGTTTACCAAGTTTCGACTCTTCGATTATCCTCTTGAGTCTCTGTTCAGACCTTATTTATTTTAGGGACTACTTTATATTTTTTAGTTCATGGCTCCTGATACATTAAATTTTAAGTAATTATTTGTGATGAGAATAATGGGAACTTTAGTTTTCCACAGATTTCAATAAATTGTGCTAAACATATATTAATAAATTTCAAAGACAAGTATTCTGATTTTACAGAACCATGTTTTTCATAGGCTAGATTGAGTTGTTATAGGAAGTCTTAACATCCTTATGATTACTCAGTTTTACTGAATTAAGATCTTCTGATTCGATTGCTCAGTATTAGTCACTAAGTACCAGATGTACAGCCTAGTAATTCCCATAAGTCAATGACATCATTTATGAAAGGAAATTATTGTTTACTACATTCATCGTCTTATACTTTTTGTACCATATATTTTAACAATAGCTTTCTAAATTTAGGAAAATTATGTCACAGATCTACTCTTATTTGAAATTCCTAAAATTAAGTTATTTTCACTTTTACAGAGCACGAAACATTGATTTTCATTGTATATGCAGCAGATAATCATCAAAGTAGCATTTATCTATACTCTGACTACATTCTGTAACTATAAAGTAATAGAAAGTATTGATTGGATTCTCTTGAATTTCTGATTTTTAAAAAGGCACACATACATTTATGAAAGTAACTGAAAGCTATACACATAGGTTCAAAAACTTTAACATTCATCCCTTAAGTGCATGTGAAATAGTAAAAGCAAACATTTTAAGAAAAATGTAATTCACAAGACAGTAACTTGATATTTATGAATCTCACTGGCCTAGCAATTTTTCAAGATATTTTCAAATAGATTAGCTACGTTTAAAGACTTTAAACCAGTGGACAAAAAAATAAATTTTCACATTAAGACAAGAATGGCAATAAGAGTGATTACTTGGGAAAATTCATGTTATTCATCTGAAAACTGATTTATAAGCCATACCAAATAAGTTAATTCTATGGGCTAATTCTTGAACTTTAATTCTTCTGATACTTGGAAAAATAATTGTAAATATTTAATTTGTTAATATAATTTTAGAAATTTGATTTTATTTCCAAATAATAGTTAAAAACAATAAAAATTTTATGGTGATTATTTCCATATTCTGTTTACACTTTTCTCATATATTAAGTTGACAAACTAAATGTCAAGCTGTGTATGCAGGAGAGAGTGTCTTTCTTTACACGTTAGAAAACATTCAATAGTATTTTAAAAGAGGCAAGGGTATATTGAGACATTTAATTTAAATAAAACACAAAAACTATGCTTTTAAGCATAATGTAATGTAAAAATGCATACAAAAGCATAATATAATATCAACAAATTTAAAAAGAAAGAATTATGTTTTATGATAGTACAAAATGTTCCTACTGAAAATGCTTTATAATTTTAAAAAGCTAAACTACTTAGAAAAAAATATAGAGCTGTAGAATTTTTAAAAATTAAATGTAGCATGAATTATGTAGCCCAAGTAGAATACAGAGATAGTCTTCTCTTTTATTCTCCCACTAGAAACTCACATCATATATAGTATTTCAGATTGAGATAATAGTAAAGTGAAAATATTTGCTATTTATCATTATAATTTACAAATTAAACAACATAGTACTATTAGGGGAAAATTGGAGAACCATGGCTTTTTGCTTTTCCAGATAACTTCGATAACTTCTGCCAGCCAACAGTCAATTCCAATGGATCATTTAAACAGTCTATGACTACTTTACATTCTTAGAACCCTGTCCAGCTCTGCAGTCTGGCAAAATAAGTTACTTCCCCAGTGATAACGAACTGGGAGAATGACTGGAGAGGTTTTGCAACAGGGCCAAGATCTCACAGTGTTCCTCTCTTTAAGTGGGGTCTAGGAGAAACCCAGATTTCCCTCAACAGATAATCATTGGTAAGAACAATATCCTGTATAATGAGGCCAAAGTGACTATGTAGTAGGTGGTGAATACTTAACTCTTTCATGTAGTTTGAAGAGTGGGTGAAGTGGTTTTTTAAAAGATGAACTTTAATTTACTGAAAATTCATTGGAATATCTATGACAGATAAAGTAATCAAAAGATATCTAACAAAAGTTAATATTATCTAGAAGGAAAAACTAAGAAAACATATATGTAAATACTTTCCACAAAGAATGACATCTTAACTGAAATACTTGCAAGTGGGAAGACATAGGAGAAAAACAGACAATTGTTCTTGCATCAGTCTAATTACTACTGCAAAAATTAATATTCATTTTAGCATTTCTAGCTCCTTCTTACAGGGTCTATACATTTAAAATAGCATATGTGTATCACAGTGCTCAGTCTGTGAAAGTATTATAGTCTGGCTGACAGAGATTTTACTCTTCCAGGGGAAAAACAATACTTTTACTGCTCAAAACAGTATTTGGACCATTTTTACTCATTTAAATGTCTAAAACAGGAAATAAAATTTTAAAATATCTTCTTGTTTTCAAAAGCTTCTCAGAAATCATAGAGTTAAACTAAAACAACAAATGTTAAGGATAATTTGGTTAAAGAAAACATTACATTTCATGAGTTAAAATATAACTCCCAGCTTCTTAAAACAGAAATCTATACTCTTGCCAAGATCATTTTATACTCTGTCACGTACACATTAGTTTGTTTTTGAAAAAATAAGAAAAGCTTTTCTGTTATTTTTATAAAGACATTTACAATTCCTGTAATATTTCAACCTGCCAATTGCAAGAAAATTTAGTAAAGCACACCTACATAATTCACATTTTGATAAGAAAATCTGAAATATCTGTTTGCAGTAACTATCAATGGCACGCCCGGAAGCTATGCTGTCATTCTGAATAGATCTGTTTGACTTATCACTTAAAAGTAAGGTAAGTTCCCTAGGATCAAACACATACAGATGTTTAAGACTTATGGTACAAATTAGAGGGGGAAAATGGTCTTAAAAGAGCCAACCTGTTTAAAATGCAAACTTGTCTTTTAAAAATTTTCTCCTGGAGATTCAGCTCTCACCAAAGTTTTGTCTACATTGGTAATCATTCTCTATGAGATTTGCCAACGTTCACTGTCTATCCCCAATGGAAAGAAAGAAAATGGATGTTTTCCATCTGCAGCAAAAACAAATGCATTTAAATTGGAAACATTTGTGGCTAAAAGAGCTGTTCTCTATGAAAACATCTGGTTGCACTTTTAAGTCATTGCCAAATAAACGCATGCTGGAAAATCTATTTTATGCCACACATGGTCACCCATGTAGATGTAGCCTAAACCTGTTTTTGTTTGAGGTCAACACCCTATTTTAGGAAGAAAAGTACAGGTTTGTGAGTGTGCACTGATTTTTTAACAATACTGCAGAAATGGCTATGGAAGTTTGAACATGTCTACTTTCTTCCAGATGGGGAACAGAGTAGGACAGACGTCCTTTTGATAGTTCTCAGGTAGACAATGCAAAATTGGAAATAATGATGGTTGTGGGACAGATCAAATAACTACTTACTTGTGAACAAAGACTGCTTGTGGTTTCTGATTTTAGCTAGCTCTGGCTGTTATTTTTTTCTTATTTACATAGACTCAGATAACTGAAATGACCTGAAGAGATGGTATTTCAGAATATTTGGGTGACCACATTTATTTGTTATGGTAAGTAACCCCCAAATACCAGTGGCTTAACACAACAGACGTTTCTTTTTCACTCAAGCCTGTTGCAGATGTTACTGTTTGATGGGTAGTTTTCAGCATTGTCATTTAGGGACCCAAGTTCTTTAAATTGTGTGGCTCTCCCAGTAAGTAGGGCTCAAAGATCACTGAAGATGGTTCTGTGTCTGATCATCACAGAGAGTTAATAGGCTCATTCTGGAGGTTTTTAGGTGACAGGCCTGGAATTGTGTACTGCACTTCCACATTCACTAACCACACATAAAGGACTCAGATGTAGCTGTGAATCAGGAAGAATAGGATATGGGTGTTGGTGAATGCAAAGTTACCTCTGCTACACAGAGGATTCTGAATACATAGAAAATTCTTCAAATATTAAAATACCACACTTGGTATTTTGTTACCTATATAATGCAATTGTCAGATAATGTCATAGTAGCTATTTTACAAATGTTACTGGCCTTTGCCTCTTCTTATCACAAAGGATATTAGCTGCCTAATAAAGTAACCCTCAGACATGTTTCTGAAAGTGTCTCACTGGCACTCATGAAGACACTTCCTATTGCCGTACTACCTTTTGTCTGCTAGGCAGCTTCTGGGTATCACTATCTCTCCTTTTTATTGTACCACTTCCAATGAAACCTACCATCTCCCAATGAATCATCTGCAAGATACTGCTGTGTCTAAACAGAATATGCACATTTGAAGGGAAGACAGCATAGGCCCTTGGGATGTCCAGTTTACACTAAGTACTGTTGCAAAATGTGGATGAAGCTGTTAGATGTGGCTCCAGGCATTGATGCTTGTCTCTCAGAAACCTTCCCCCTTCTCCTTCACCTTCTTCCTGTAGCCCTTCTCTATATATGTCTTTGACTTGTCTTAGGATAAGACTTGTCTTAGGCTATCATAAATGTCTGAGCATGTCTAGGCATGTCTAAAACCTTTACACTCAACCAAGCCTACATATATATGGTTATATTTAATCCTTGCAACAAATCTAAGAGGTAGATCTAAACTATTATAATTATCATTGCTTCTATTTCTCTAATGAGGGAACTTAACCTCTATGAAATTAAGCAGTTTGTCCAATCTAGCAAAATTCTAGATCAGTTCTCCAAATCTAAAATTCAGGCTCTTAAACATTGCACTATTTTGCTTCCTTTAAGTTTCAGACAAGGCCTTTTACATTATTTTCATTAAATATGTCTCAGTTTTACATATTTCTCCATTCCTTTTCTCCTCCCTAAAATGTCTGTCACTCATTTTTACTGAAATTGGTGATGTTTAACTTAAAACAATCCCACGTTAGTGCTTTAATAGAACTCACTGAATCCTGGGTGGCAAATTTATACACGAATAATAAATGAGACATCCTGTATAGAATATAGGGATGGGGACTGTGTACTCAAAGAAGTAGCTACTGTTTAACTCGAGCCAATGGTTGTCATTTAGGAATGCATACTATGTATTGCCAAATCTTATGATTTTCCAAGGGAAGCTAGGAATTTGGATTTTTATGTGAAAACTGATTTTAATTATTATCATTTTGCTCACTTTTTTTCTTGGGAGGAAAATGGATTTCTAATCTGTAATACCAAAATATGGTCCCATTTGACACCCAATTATTATTATTATTATTGTCGAGATGGAGTTTCGCTCTTGTTGCCCAGGCTGGAGTGCAATGGCATGATCTTGGCTCAGTGCAACTTCTGCCCCGTGGGTTCAAGTGATTCTCCTGGCTCAACCTCCTGAGTAGCTGGGATTACAGGCATGCGCCACCATGCCCAGCTAATTTTGTATTTTTTGTAGAGACAGGGTTTCTCCATGTTGGTCGGGCTGGTCTCAAACTCCCGACCTCAGGTGATCTGCCCGCCTTGGCCTCCTAAAGTGCTGGGATTACAGGTGTGAGACACCGCGCCTGGCTGACACTCAATTATTTTTATAAGTAGGAAGTAAAAAGGCTGCATTCTTCACGTTTGGTTGTACTCTAAATTTCATAACCATTACACATTTAATAAGTCACTCACACTTTCATTTATTCACTCATTCATTCATGTAATTCATACATTCACATATTATTCCATTATTAACTGAATTCCATATTGTATGCAAGACATACAATATCATGATAGAAATGAATGATCTCTGCTTTCAAGGTGCTCATAATTTGAGATAGGAAAGAAATACATCAACAGGCAATTAAAATGCTTTTGAAGGGAGTGCAGTGATAATGGAAGGAATAATTAACTTCATCTGGGGATGGTATTTAATGATAAGTGGGAGTTGCCACAGGAAAAAGACACAGAAAGTGCAGTATACATAACCTAGGTGGTTTAGAACAATAGGAAGAAGTTAAAAAAAAAATCTAAACGTTCTATACTGCTTGAGCAGAGATGTTATTGGGACTAGTGGAAAACCAAAATATATAGATTTATGAGAATATCTTATAGAACACATTATATTGCTAAATATGAACATTGATCATATGATCACATTATTAGCATATTATTCATATGTATATGTTTGGCTATTTTCCTCAAATACATCTTGAAATGCATAGACACCATAATAATCATCCTCGTATACTGTGAGAATTGTCATAGTGCAACTAATATACATGTATGCACTTCCTCATTAACATATTAGCAAACGGGTCTGATGGCTGCTTGCCTTAGAATGTTTATACTAAAATTAATATGTAATCAAACTCTTTTTAAAATCAGAGTATAAATACAATGTCGACAGTTAGCCTTGAAATCTTATATATATGATTGAAAACATCTTCAGTTTATATTGAGTTTTTAATAGTTTTATCAATATGATATAATATTTCTAAGCAGACTTATATTTCCAATAAGAGAAACTGTATAATTCACCCTTCAAAACAGTCATTTTGAGAGTGAAAGAACACTTGGTAATTATGCCAGGATAGAGTAGATGGTCATCTTACCAATAATCACAGCAGTAATTGACAGAAAGTATGTTTCAGACATCTACAAGTTTCTATAAATACTCATTGGAAAAATGTGAAATCAGAAAATAAGTAACACTAGTCATATTGGGCTCGTGCCTGTAATATTTAAAAGAAAGGGCAGATTTTCTCACAAAAAATCAAATATAACTATATTTGGTATCAAGAAAATATCCACATATACAAAAAGCTATAGGATGGTGGGGAAAATTTTGGTGAAGTTTTAAGGAGAAGGAAAATAGAAATATACGGTAGGCTGTATGGTATTAACGTAAAGGTGTCAGCCATTTAAAAGGACGAGTTGAAAAGTGAGCTACAGGATATGACGAGGATTTGATCACAAAACTATGTCAGAGACAAGAAGTACTTGTGATGTGGAAATGTGACAACTCAGATAGCAATAAATATAGATAGGTACAAATTATGTTTTACTAAAATAAGAGCCTTTATTATATATTTATTTTGTCTTAGAGGATTCTCAAGAAGGTAAAGGGAGTAAGTAGGGTGAGCTGCTATCTTGGATTTGAATCTGCAAGAACAAGGATTAAGTAAAGTTAATGCCATTTGGAGAAAAGTGACCATGCCATCTTAATATATATGATGGCCAAGGCAGAAAATATTGAGTTTGATCAAAGACATCTCCTGTGTATTATGGATTTCCCCATCTTCAAGGAAAAGGCTTCACTGGTTAAAATTCCCTTGACTGAAAAGAAAGGGAGTATTTTAAAACTATGCTTATCAAGATGAGTTCCTTTTCAAGAAGGAAAAAGGCAAATTAGCTGTAAGACGTGGCTTCTTAGAATACTTTATAATGTTGAAAATGAAATTAAGAAATGATAATTTCCTGCTAATATCACACATAATGTGTGTGCTATGTACCAGACACCATACTTAGCACAACCTATATACCTATTTTACAAAAGAGAACAATGAGACTTAAAGTCAACATTTATTCAAATAATATAATAGACATTATGAGATACATTTTAGGTTTTGTGACTATGTAGCTAGGACTCAAACCTAAGTATCTCTGAATATGATTATTAGTAGCCATTTTGTCTTTCTTATAGAAGTATCCAAACAAAAGTTAGTAGAAAATAAAAGGTCAATGCAATCTTACCCTGTTATCATGTAAGTATAATGTATACCTCAAGAGGATTATATACTACTCTGAACCAATCAACTTCCATTTGCAAAATAACCAAGTACAGTTTGGGACATTGCATTTAAGAAATTTACAGATATGCCTTTCAAAAACATACATATATTTTGGAGGGCATCTGAGATTATATCAGCTAAAAAACAATTACAGGCTTAGTAATATTTAACCTAGAGAATAGAACAAATGAACAATTAAGTAAAACTGTGATATTCCTTTTCAAATTCACGAAACAATGAAAATAATTGCAATGAAGCTTTTTAAAGGTAGCTCCAAAGAGCAAGATTAAGATGATAAAAAGGAAGATAAAGAGGCAGTTTTCACTCACAATGCAGAGAAAGACAATGGGGTTTAAAATTTTGAATAGCTCTCAGCCAAGGGTGTCATATGCCTGTTGTCTATGTCATATATATACACAAATATGAATAATTTTAAAATATAAACACATAGTATAAAATATGTAAATAGGTTTGTATTTATATATAAGTAAATTATTTAAAAACCTGTGAGGAAATTGATATTATCTTCATTTTAAAAATAAGACAAGTGAGGGGTTTGGAGAAGCTATAAATAATAGAGCTAGTAAGAGGCTGGCCGTCTTCCTGTTCTGTTCCCCATCAAACCATATATATAAATTGAGTTCTCCAAGAATGGAGTGAAATGTCCAACACACCTTCCTTGTAGTCTTGATTTTTTAATGTGCAAATGAGAATGTTAGAAGTGACTGTTATAATTCTTTTTTCCATCTCCAAACAATGCCACCTTGCCTCATGTTCTGCTAGATTCATCACTCGTTACAGAGACACCAAATTGACAAAGAGTGTGTTCATATGTTCAGGCCTAATTTGTAAGAGTATTGATGAGTTATTTTGTTATCATAACCTTGGGAATTTGAGGGACGAGTATAATTAACTTTGATCCTTTAAAACTGCCTACTTCAATTTCAGCAAAAGTTTGTTCAATTTTCATTTTGCGACAGATTGATTGGGTGTGATCCATATACTGCTTGATAACTAAGAATTCAAGGCCTGACTACTTTTCCAAACTGCATACATTATTAAACCTTGAAAAGAATATTTTAAGAAAGCAAAAAGAGAAAAAAAATCATTTACCCTCAATTTTCCCCTTCATTCCTCATCTGTCAACATAAACACCCTGTTAGGGAAAAACAAAACCAAAAACAGTGCTTTTCAAACTGGATACCTTTTTTCATTAGAGATAAATTAGCAGCAATTTTTTAAAGTTTCGCTTCTTTGAAGTGTTTGGGGGCATTTTAGAATACAAAGTTATTGAAACCCACTGACCAACCAAATAACAAGCAAATACCTGAACGGTCTTACAGCACTGCTAAAATACTGTGGTCCTAAATAAACATATCAACTGGGAGAAATACAGTGTTTCTTATTAAACTTTCTATATCTGTTAGTTTGATATCTTATATGAAAGAATTCATATAATGAATGGGAATTTGTCCCAGTAATAAGATTATATAATAATTCAGAAAGCATAAACTACCATTTTCTCCAAGGGTTACTTAAGCCTTTGGTTCAAAAGAGCTTGAGTTCCCCATGAAAGGTCTGTACTTTTTCAGGCACGCAATCAGTGACTCAGGATGAGTAATAGGGCCAGGCATCTCCTTTCCCTCCCCTTCTCTCCTCTGTTCTTTCCTGCTTCACCAGAAAATACAAATTAATTGACTGTTTTTAGCATGCCCTTCTGTTGTTTATCTTAGCTCTTGACATTCAAAGATGCTTTAAAAATCTATGGCTATTTTATAACTAGGCTATATTTTAGAAGGAGCTAACAATCAATGAAAGGGAAAAATATTGTTCTATGACTTAATGTTTGATTGGATATATTATTTACTTATATTTCATTTGTATAATGTTAAATAGAGATGTTAATACTTGCAATACTTGGTATAAGCGTACAAATTTATATATATATGCGCACATATACAGTTCTGATTTGGCTGCCCTGGCTTCTTTTTGTTTCCTAATCTTAAAAAATCTGTAAAGGGCACTCATTTTTTCCTCAGTTAATAATGTGAAAAAGACTACACTGACATGGTTAGATTCCTAGGACTCTCAGTTCTTTAGGGATGGACTAAATGGCTGGTTTCATCACTTACAAAAGTGTCTGACAGTTCTGAAACACACACACACACACACACACACACAGGAGTCTTCAAAAAGTTCATGGAAACTGTATATTATGACAAATCAATGCATGGATTTCAAAATATTTTTGCATCAAAATAATTGCATGCTAATTTGCTATAATATATCTGAACAGGACCTAGTTTAAGGCACCGAAAAAGATAATACATCAGTCTGAAAAGAGCCCCTATAAGAGCAGTGTGAATTCTACCAAAATTAAAGCAAAAACATCAAATATGTGGCGAAGTTTTAGTGTAAGAATTGTGAAATCATTGATGCTTTCCAAAAATTTATAGGGACAATGCCCCAAAGAAATCAGCAGTTTGCAAATGGTAACTCATTTTAAGAAGTGATGAGATGATGTTGAAAATGAAGCCCAAAGTGGCAGACTATCCACATCAAATTGTAAGAAAAAAGTAATCTTGTCCATGACCTAACTGAAGAGGACTGATGATTAATAGCACAAACAATAGCCAATACCATAGACATCTCAATTTGTTTACCACACATTTTGTGGAAAAACTAAAACTGAGCAAAACTTTCACTCAATAGGTGCTAAAACTGTTGTGCCTGGATCTGCTGCAGACAAGAACAGAGCTTTTAATGAAAATTTTTTAAAATTGGGATCAAGAAGCATTTCTTCAAAGAGTAGTAATAGGAGATAAAATATAGCTTTACCAGTGAACTGAAGACAAAGAACAATAAAAACAATGGCTACCAAGAGGTGGCAGTGGTCCAGTCAAAGCAAAAGCAGATCAGTCAACAGCAAAGGTCATGCAAGAATTTTTGGGGGATGCTCAAGGCATTCTGCTTATTGACTTCCTGGAGGGCCACAGAACAGTAACATCTGCTTGTTATGAGAGTGTTTTGAGAAAGTTAGCTGAAGCTTTAGCAGAAGAATTCCCCGGGAAACTTCACCAGGGAGTCCTTCTTCACCACTACAATGCTCCTTCTCATACCTCTCTTCAAACAAGAGCAATTTTGTGAGAATTTCGATAACAAATCATTAGTCATCCACCTTACGGTTCTGACTTGGCTCCTCTGACTTCTTTCTGTTTCCTATTCTTAAAAATCTGTAAAGGGCACTCATTTTTTTCCTCAGTTAATAAGGTAAAAAAGATTGTACTGACATGGTTAAATTCTCAGTTCTTTACAAATGGACTAAATGGCTGGTATTATTGCTTCCGAAAGTATCTGGAACTTGATGAAGCTTATGTTGACAAGTAAAGTTTATATTTTTATTTTTAGTATTTTAATTCCAGTTTTCCATAAACTTTTTGAAGTTCCCTCATATATATCTCACATACATACAAACACACCTATTATATAAACATACAAATCTCTAAATCTATCTGTCTGGTCCTAGGTAGAACTATGAAATCTGTGTTAGAGGCATTCCAAAATTTATTTCAATATCATAAATCAAATCCTTACACTTTTCTCTGAGCCAGGTTTTATAGGAGACTGAATTCAGAAAGAATGTGATGTAAAATCTTTGCCATAGTTTGTCCCTTATGGTTATTCTTCCCAATAATGATTGAAACTGACATTCTTCCAGTTACTGAAAATGCCTCCTTGAAGGAAAAAAAAAACACTACTATAACCCTTCCCTGAAACCTTCCCTAAAACTGTTGACATAGTAGTGAGTGTACATAGACAACAGATATTATAATTTAAACAATTGCGTAGTATGTTAAAGGATGATAAATTCTATGGAAGAAAATAAGATAGGGAAAAAGGAATGGGAAAAAAGAGGAGTTCCTACTTAAATCAGATGATGCGGGTAAATTTCAATGAGAAAATGATAATTGAGCAAAAATTAGAAGGAGGTGATGACCCAAGACATATGAACATCTAAGGGAAGAATTTTCCAGGCAGAGAGAATGGTCATTTCCAAGAACTTGGGACAGCAGTATGTCTGGTAGAACATACTTGACAAAGAGCTTGGGATTTTAGTATTAGATTCTAAGAGAATATACATGCTTAAGACTCAAAGGGAGTAAAACTCGTGATAGAACTTAATCCAGAATATGATAGACAAAATCTTGTTTATTCATTCATTCAAAGGCCAATTAGATATATAACAAGCCTTTCCTTGTCCTCAGCACTGGAAACACAAACACAAGCTAGACAAATAGGGAAAAATTCATGTAAACAGAGTGTTACACTCCATAGAATAAATGTCATAGGAGAGTACACAGAACACTTTTGGGTAATAGTAGAGGGAGGGAATGTCTAAGTATCCCGGGGAAGTCATGAATGCCTTCACTAAGGAAGTGACATTTGATCTGGCTCCTAAAGATTTTGTAAAGTTTCACAAGAAAGTAATGAGAGAGATGCATTTCTGGGCATAGAATCATATCTGTAATGGAAGTATGGAAGAGAATATGAAAAAGCATTGAATTCGCTGAATGTATGGTACATTAGGGGGAAAAGAAGAAATGAGTAAAATGTGAAATACTGCATGCTAAGTGGTTTGGACTCTCTCTTCTGTAGGAAGAAAGTTTTAGTATAAAAATGACATAATCAGGTTTGTAAATTACAACTATTTGATGGTGGATATGGAGGATGGATTGCACCATGCTGGCAACCATCTCCAGTTACCAACCATTCATAAGAGGTCCCTGTATATATACGTGTAAAGATGCTTTAATTCTTCAGGGAAAGCTTTATAACATTACGTAGGAATCTTACTGCTAGTGTTGATGGAGAACAGAACTCAGAATAGGATAGGTTACTTCCGAAAATATTCAAATCACAACCCCATGGGGGTGTTCAATATGAGGGTCTACAAAATTCCATTCTAGACTTTGAGTTATTTAATGAGGTATCCTAAGTAACTCTAAAGTAATATAAAATATTTGTTGAGTGTTTCTCATATATCCTGTATTGTGCTAGTTCCTTTTATGCATTACCTCATATATTCATAACAGCTCTGAGGTAGTTATTATAACTTTCCACATATTATAAATGAAAAAAAGATTTCCAGGGGAAGTTAAACTATGTGCATAGATAAAATAGCTTTTTAAAAAAAAATCTGGTACCTTTGATTGCAAGTGTGATGCTTTACCACTTCCCCGAAAATGTGTAAGACTTTGGAGTTTGTAGCATTCTGCCATTAAGGCATAGCACACATCTGAAATGCTTTCTCTTCTACAGGTTTTGACCTGGGGCTAGTTTATGCATTCACAAAATATGTTTTGGTGACTAGAAAAATAATGAGTTTCTTGTGGCAAGAAATGTGAGGGGTCTGAAATTTTGCCTTACTTGCAAGCTGAGAGGTTGATTTCCCACAGGTTCATGTATACTGGTACAAGACATAAGACTTTGGGGTCAGATACACAGGACATTATTATTATTATTATTATTCACAGAAATTGCAGAAGCCAGAGTGCCAGCATTCACACTGGTTCCTTCAGTCCCAAATCCTAAAAAGTAAGGCAGAGGGCCAAGTGATGCTTGCACATGCCATGGGTTGGGTTAGAGAAGAGGAATTTTGGGCTTAGGGAACGCCAATGTTTTATAAGGGACATTAAGTCTACCTGATCTTTGTCCAGGAAGGAGAGCTTATCCCACCATTTCTACTTTACACACTGGAAATCCCATGGAATTCTTGAAATGCAAACATTTCTGAGAACTTGACCTGGGTAATCTAAGCTAAGTTCTATTCCACTGCCATATGGAAGATTATTTTATTTTATTATATGTTTAATAAGACTGTGTGGAATTTATTTTTATCAAAGTATAAAAGCTATCACTCTTTGGTAGTTTGTGATGCCACAGTTGAAGGAAGAGTATGATTAAGTATATTTTTCTAGCACTATGACTCCTTGAATCATATACACCCTTCTTTTTCTAAGCAGTAGAGAGATACTGTTGCCAAAATAATTTAACTTTTAACGAACTATTATGGCTGGATAATGCTCCAGGTCACCCTGAATTTCTTAAGGTTATGATGTAAAAATTTGTATTTTATCACCAAATGCAACTTTATTAAGTCAGTCAGTGGACAGACCAAGGAATTATTTCAACTTTTAGAGCCTATAACTTTAGATGAATTTTCAGACAAGCCATTGACACTACAACTGAAGATCAAGCAATTAACCTTAGCTCATCTTTGGATAAATATGACTTAAAGCAAGCATTAGAAATCATGAGGACATTCAGAAAGTAAACTGAGTAATATTCATGAAGTATTGCAGAAACATTTGCCACACTGTGAAAATAACTTTTCAGGATTCTAAGTTAACATAAATGGAGTTAACAGGTAATAAAAAAATCCCTGATCGTGGGAATATTGGCACTGCCACTATTTGAGAAACAACAGGTATGCAGCCAGAAGAACTTAGTGAAGGTGACATTAACCAAAATTAAGTAAGCCGTTGTGCTTCAAAGGATGATGATGTCCTGGAGGAAATGACATTGTCAAAAAACTTCACATTAAAGGAAATCTCAAAGATATTTTACAACACTGAAAGTGCAAATAATAAAATGTGGGAAGCTGATCCAAACCTAGAAAGGAACAGGATAATTTGCTAAGGCCCAGAAAAGATCCTTGCTCCATAGCGGACAGCAAGCACTGTTTAAACTACTCCTGAAATATCCTTCTTAACAAAGAAATAAAACATTTTAATTCTCATTTACAGTGTATCAACTAAATATTTGTTATACTATTTCTATCACCTCTATCAATTTCTAAGCTATAATAAAATTTTTATGTTTTGACAAATTTTTTTAAAATACTGTAACAATTATGATTTTTCCTATGGATTATTAATATTGATTTACACAATTTCAGCTTACACAGGCATTTTTATAGTACTGCAATACTATATGAAGCAAGTACTTTATATGTATATATGATTATTTATGATTTAAGTATATATTTCACATGCCAGAGATTGTTTTACAAGTATAAAGTGTTTAAGTATCTTTATATGTTCCTGACAACATCTTGTTTTTGGTACTCATTACCTCTCACACAGAAAGTTATAAATCTACTATTTGCTCCTCCATTTTCTCATCTTGCTAATCAACCCTCAGTGTCCTTCCATGTGAATCTTTCTGAAATGCATTTGTGGTCATGTTGCAGCCTTTCTCAAAAACGAATAATGAAAACCGCCTGTGAATTTTATTAAACAACAAATATTTTCCTGCTATCCTACTTTGGTCGTGCTACCGTCTCCACCAATGCCTCGTTTCCCCCTTTTCATCTTCCATTTATTATATGAATATATAAATTCATAAATGAATAAATTAGCAAATATTTACTGGTGCAATAGTTCATAAACATTAAATCAATTAGCATTTTCCAAAATGTGATTCTTATACACAAGGCAATGTGTTAAATGATCTATTTTGGTGCTAGAAGGAAATATTAGAACTTCTATTTACATTTATTCTTTTAAAATCTCAAATACTAGAAAAAAACTGAGCTTTAATATTTAAGTAGGTATTGGCATTCTTATGGCGTTCTCATGTCAAACATTCACAAGTAGAAGGCAGGGTAGGAGTTCTGCACGGACAAAGAAATTCTCCCACACTTGTTCATGTTCAGCATATTGCAGTCATTTAGACTTCATATAAATGCAGTTGAACTGGATTTATGTATTATATAATCTTGTTTAAACTAAATCTCTCTTCACTAAATAAAAAAGAAATTTAAATTCAATGAGGCCAGAATGAGGATAAAAAGTTTGCGTGGAGGCAGTTGGGGCAAATAAATGATACTGGGCATGCTTACCTCTAGGGTTAGGAGCTAAAAATTGATCTACCCAGAAGTCAGCCAAACAACATTCAGAATTATTCAGAAGAAATCGTTGCAGTAAATATTTACATGCACTATTGTTAATAATGAATTTTAACTGTAGTGTACATTTTCACTGGAGATTTTTTGCTCATGGTAGCATGAATACATCCCAGGTGGCAAAATGTTAAAATTTAGCACCCAGAACATGAAGTCAAAATTACACAATATTTTAGCAATGTTATAAATTATGTGTACATTTTGAATCTGACAAAATTTTACCAATTCAGCAATAAATAAATAGCAAAAGACAGAAGTTCACATTTGACTGAGGTAATAAATTTTCTTCCTACAGTGGAAATTGGCTAAAAGAGATGATGTGAAATAAAAGACAAAGTAAAATGTATTGCTTGTTATCACATTTTTGTAAGTTGTAAAGAAATGTTACGGATATAAAGAAATTGATTAGAATTAACCATTTAGAGTGAAAAATTTGCTCTATAGTTGAATGAAAGTTCAGGTTTTTAAACATGTCAGTTTATGATATCTGCAATATTCTATTTTAATAATGAAAAACTTAAAGAATCACTTTCTTTGAACTACTAAAGGAAACATTCGCTAAGCAAGACGTGGTCTCATCAAAAAGTGACTACTGGAAAGAAAATATAATTTATAATTCATGGGGGAAAATTGAAGGGTAATTTTTATATAATGGTTGTTTGCCCAGAATTAATGCAAGCAAACGAAGAGTTTAAGAACTACTTATAGAAATAGCATCATATATGAAATACATTCATTTGCAATATTCATAATAAAGTTTATTACAGAAAAGATGTGAAAATTTAAGCCAGAAGCGGAAAGCAGTCATCAAACACAGATCGCACTCTAGTCTTACAACGGCACCGTCAGATGGTGCAGAGCCGGACGGGAACGAAGTCGGACGCGCCTATTCTTGGAACAAAGTCTCTCCAAGGAGAAGCCTCCCAGGCCTCTACATGGGTCGTTGCTAGCTGGTGAGGCTCGACAGTGTCCCGGGCACCGGAGAGGAGGCCGGCGGAGGAGGTGAATCGAAGAGGTCCTGAGGGACATAGGGACGGCTGAGGTGGCGGCTGGAGAGGCCCCTATAGGCTCCAGGAGGCGGTGGCTGCTGGTTACCGGGAACCGCCGCAGTGTTTTGCTTTGAGGAACCACTTTGTCGGTGTGGTGATGGGTCGCGCGCGGTGGGTCAAAAATAAAGAATATACAAAGTACAACAAACACCGCAATCTAAACAATACAAGAACAATTAGAATCATTACTCAAAAATTTTAGCGGCAAGGCAATGCAAACAAAAGCGAAAGCAGCGATAGATAATTTTATTAAAAAGCCAGAAGAAAACTACAATTCGGAATGCAGACTTGATTTACCACCAATGAAGAAAAACTTAGTCGGAGAAGTATTGGACATACCGGCACTATGAAGAGACCAGACTGATTCGACTGATTGTTAAAACACTAGCGTTTAAAGATGTAGAATTCAATGTTTTATACTTTCTTTAATAAAATCAGAAGTATTTATACTTGGGAAACAAAACAAAACCCAGATCCCTAAGAATCATACAGTTTTAGAAAGAGATCAGGCATAATAACGAAAATATTTTGTACCCTACATATTTATTTGTGATTCCCTGGCATCGTGTTTATAGAATTGTCAAATTTAAGGATGAGCTACATATTTTTCCGTTAGAAAAGGTCAAGTTTTCCAACTTCATTAATTTATTATTAAAAAAATACGATTTAATAATACAATAAAGACTATGAAATTTATTTAAAATATTTTATAATATACAATTGCTTCATGAAAGACAATAATAAGTACTTTATCAGTCCCATAAAGATAATTCTGGCATTTACTGATGAATAAGAAAGCAATTGTCATCTGAAAGAAACTCATAGTATGGAGAGGCTTATTTGAAAATGTTTCCATCATTCTAGACTTGAGACCACTACAGTTGTGTCACCTACGTAAACACTTATCTGCCTACTTGTACTGGAAAACAGAATTTTCTAATCAGTGTAAAAATCTTCCACATAAAAAATGTCAGTAGGTTTTAAACTAGTAAAAATGTAAAATGAAATACTATCCAATTGATTTGAAATAAAATCGGATTGACATCAACAATGAAGAATATTTTACAGCTGGCTATATTCAATACTTTTCAGTGTTGATAGATAAAACCGAAAAATGAGTTTATGATTTATTAAGTATAAAATGATGCACTCCTATTTACTTATACATATATTTGTGAGGGATGTTTGGGATCCTTTGTACCTTTAAGAGCCTCTGAGTATGAACATAAACTGGACTTTGATCTTTGCTATGAACATGTAATATCATATAATGTAAAATCATGTTTTCAACAAGAATAAAGCATATTAATTTTTTCCACTCCAAGTATTATGAAATAAATATTAAGTACTTTATTATACAAATACATGTATGTTTAATATTTAACATTTATTGTATAATTAATAAAATGAGTTTTAAAAGTTTGATTTATCTTTGTCATCTCATTATGAAAATTAGTAATGTAGTAATAAGTACTATCTAAAATGTTATTAGTAACATTTTAGAAATAGAAAAACATTTACTGTAGTATATTTATATCATTTGCAATATAATATGATGTGATAGGTATAACATAATGTAATACAATATTTTCCACATTTATATCATTCTTTTGCATTTATTCTCGTTTTCATGTGTATTTCATGAGCATATAAAATATACCATGCTGTGGTGCATTTAAATAATTTATGAATATAGAAATGCACATATATTGAGAGAAACAGGCTGAAAACTATTTTTCTAATAGGATGCTGTTATCAAGACTTTGGTGCTTCAAAGCATCAAAGCCTCATTTTTGAAAAGCCACCACTTCTTTGAAGGTTTCTCCTTTTCGTCCTCTTTTGGAAGTGTTTCCTTACTCTTCTGAACTTTCATGTTATTTTACTGAAACATGTTACCCACTCTGTTGTGGTATAGCCATTTTTATCCAGCCATTATCTTTGCTAGGTTACAAATTACCTAAGAGTGGATCTTGCTTAACTTTGGAGTTACTCAGCCAACAGTAGAGCGGTGAGTATACAACGAGTCCCACTCAGAAATAATACTGAATCATCTCAGGGTTTGCAAATATTTATGCAGTCATATTAAAAATAATTCTTTATTCTACTTGCAGAACAGCTTCTATTAGGTAAACAGGGATTAAAAATTAAATCACCTGAACTACTTGCCAAAAATTATCCATAGGTTACTCCACGTCAACTCTAAAGACTTACGTTTTAAATTGTTGATATATAATGATCCTAGCCTTGCTGATAATCTTCTTACCAGGTACAAAAGGGAAACAGACACAGAAGCTGAAATATGACCTATGTGCATAATCACTCAATTAAATAGAATAAAACTATTGACTTCAGTAATGAGTAACAATGTAGTGACTTGTTGGCTTAATTTGTGTAAAGATTGAATTTGTATTAATAGCCAAAGCCATGCACATGTTTGTAGACGTTGCTAAGGGCAAATGGGGAGCTGGTCTAAATATGAACATCGTCAAGACTTTTTTAATATGCACAGGTTTATATAAATTTGCAATTTCATTCGTTTTTAAGGAAATTAAGTTTAATTGTTAGTTACGGAATTTGAATCCCTGCTGAGATCCTTTTAATTCATTGAATATTTCTTTCTCATTTTCATTCTTTTGTTTGTGTGTGTGTATTGGTGTGTGTGTGAGAGAGAGAGAGAGAGAGAAAGTGATATTAAATAATGAACAAAAAACTCAACTCTTAATCTTGGATTATTTTAGACAGGATTCTACTTTTGGTATTTTTTTTCTGTAAGGGTCTTCTTTTTGTAGAGTAATTTGCTATGTAAAAATATTTATTATATAACAAAAAGTCATAAAATATTATTTATCAGTTTATTAATATTTTTAACATTTAAGTTATTGTTTTAGATATTTCTTATATATATTATTTCTTTTTAGTCATATTACATATTCTGGGAATGAGTTTCAGAATATGCCTATTTATGTTTTCCACTACAGAGGTACAGCATAATGTAATTTACAGTGACTCACAACTAAACCAAAAACAGATCTTTTCTTTCTAATAAAAAGAAAAGCAATGAAAATAATTAAGCAAATTAAAGAAGAGAGGTCTTTTCCTTGATTTTTTTCAATTAGCATTTTAAATTGTAATACAACAAACTTCATATTTAAAAATATAGCTTATGTGAGCATGTGAAATGATTTCACTGAAATGGTCAATAAACTGAAGGAAGAAATTAGCAAAATTTGCTTATGAAATAACCATTCTGGATGATAATTGTTAAATTCATGTTGAACAAAGGAATAAACTAAAGATATATTAAAGCTGGGATCTAAACTTGTACTTTCCCGCGAGTTTGTTCTACACAGTTCATCACTGAAAAACAATATTGATATGTTAAAGAAAAAAAACTTACTCAGTTTTAGATGAAACTTTTTACTCCAGTTTCAGCTTGAAACGTATCAAGACAAATAAATGGAAATATTGATAAAATATTGATATTGATAAAATTGTTCATTTTTATATTTTTCTTGATATTAAGAAGTCTTTCTGTGTTATCTCTTCAGTGTTTTCACACATTAAAACAGAAATTCAGATTTTAATTAACCCAGTGAATTTGCCTGAAAATATGCTCCCTGGAACACAACTAAGTCGTGCTTATGATAAAGATGTGGCTGGAAAGGGAGATGTCTACCGTTTTCTGAATAAAACATAAGATTTTGCCATCGATGCAAGTAAGTAATTGTGACATTTATATTTTTATTTGCTTTATAGTTATTACTTTTTAATTTTACTTTTAAAATGGACAGATAATAATTGTACATATTTATGGGGTACATAATGTTGTTTCCACACATAATGTATAGTGATCAGATGAGAATAATTAGCATATCTATCATCTCACACCTTTATCACTTCTTTGTGTCTGGAATATTCAATATCCTCCTTCTAGCTTTTTGAAACTATATATTATTGTTAACTATAGTCATACTACAGTGCTTAGTACCAGTGCTTAACACCAGAACTTATTCCTTCCACCTAGCTGCAATTTTGTAGCTTTTAACAAGTCTCTCCCTATCCTTCCTTCCCTTCCTCCTATCCCTCCCAGTCTCTAGTATCCTCTGTTCTACTTATTACTTCCATGAGATCACTGTTTTTTAGCTTCCACATATGAGTGAGAACATATTTAAAGTTTAGAATTGAAGAAAATTATTTTGTTGAACCCAAGTGGTACATTAGATTTCTTGGTCAAAATTTGCTGCAGATAGTCACATAAATTCAACACAATTTCTCAGGGGGCTTCCCATTCCCGCCTTGCCCCATATTTGTGATATCACAACATTGTCACAAGTGTTGTTTCTCGAAAACATAAAATTTTTATTCATAAAAATGACATGAGAGTCATCTCATTCTTTTTAGGAAAAAAGATATTCTTTGAAAAATAGGAAAGAGGACATATCCATTATCTATCTATCATCTATCTATGTATATAATGCATGTAAACACACTTTATTAAATTGGCATTCTAAGATATATGCAAGGCCAGCATTTTATAAAACTTCCCATTATTCCATAAGCAGTTATTATGAAACACAGTGATTATGTAAATCAATCAAGCAAATGCATTATCTATAGGATTTTCTTATATCCTCTCTTACACTTGTTTTCCAATACATGCCTGAAATATATGATAATAATATTAGAATAGGAAGAGATAATTTTGCTTTATAACAATGATAACATTTCAAACATTTATATGAAAATAAAGGGATACTACCAACAAAGCTCATCTGTGGGTTAGCATAGCTCTTTTATTTATTTTAAAACAATCCCTGTGCAAACTTAACTTTCTAGTGCATTTAAACAATAAAAACTAAAAATTAACCTTGGCTTAAATAAATAAAGTGAACTAAAAACTAAAAATTAACCTTGGTTTAAATAATAAAGTGAATCACCGTGTCTCCTAGGTCTCATACCATTGGAAAAATTTCAATTTCCTGACCTAGTTCTACCCCATCACTGAATTTCAAAAATTAATTTAAGCATCATCACATTTCAAAGTTATTTCTTAATAGTCCTAAATTCAAGCTCTGAAAAGGTTGACCAAAAATTGTTCCTTTATGGCAAGAAAGATAATAGAGTGAAGACAGATATGTTTGTACTAATTTCAAGAAAAATAATTAATACTTATTTTTTGTTTTAAAATGTTTTCGTTTCGGTACAGTGAAGATAAACAAAATAAATAATATCATTTATTAAGTTTTACATCCATGTGGCTTAAAAACTAGATAAGTATCACTAAATAAAATCACGATATGGTAGCTCTGTTTACCTTGCATTGTTTACCATCCTTGGCTCATAATCTAATTGTTTGAAATTACATTAAAAATTAACTAATTAAATGCTAAGATTGTGCCCCTTTTTAAAAGATCCCCTAGCCAAAATTCTAGAGCCAATTTTAGGTTGACTTTGCCTGTTTTCTTCCAAAGTGCTTGTGGGGAATTGCAGTGCCCATGGTAGTGAGAGATGACACTTTAGGATGGATAGTTGCATCAACCGAGTTCGATCTGTGAACACAGTGAAAGATGGTGAAGTTCTCCATTAGTTTTCTCCAAAACAAATCCTGGTCTGCTGACTACCAACCCTGATATTGTCAGTGCTTGAGAACTGACTGTGGAGTGGAATTTTTCCCAAGAAGAAGTATTAATACATTAGTCCGTGAAGGCAGAAAATACATCGTACTCCTCACATCACCCTGTGCCTAACCAGGTGGCTGGATGGTAGACTCTCAGTAGGTTCAATGAAAAAGTGGGACAGTGTCTCGCATTTAATAAAAAAAAAAAAAACACAAAAGTATTTGTTTTCACAATTAAGAATCCAACCAATGCTAAATTGCAAAGGCAAATGATGTTTCTGATGTCCTCTGACATAAGATCAACCTATTTCCTTACTATGATGTTTTTTACTCAGTGTATGATTTCTATAGTTATATACAATTTTAATTAGATGTTAATTCTGAAATGAGATATAAGGTAGCATAGCTGTTTTATTTACATTTCAGATATTTCTAAAAATGTGTGTGTGTTTATTTGTGTGGCATTCTCAGAAAATGTCAAAATATTGCTGGACGTGATTTTTATAAAGTTAAGAAAATGGCTTTTAAAACAAAAAGAATTTGATATCTTACTCACCACCCAGTGTCACCTCACTTGAATGATTTACCAGTGGCTGAACACAACTCCACACACATAGAACAAGCTCACTCTTTTCCACAGAAATCAATTCCAACTTCTGTTGATTCACCTGCTCCCTTTTCTCTCAGTCTACAGGACTGTGCTCGAAACCTCAAATTTTGAGTAAAATCTGAACAACTGTTTCCTTCTGACTGGGGTCAGATACTGGAAACCTTCCTTTAGTAGGAGAGTTGCTGATTTCTGATAGTTAGACTGCAATAAGGCCCATCGTCTCAGACGGCTGATTGCCTGCCATTCTGACCCAGGGCTTTTTATTTTTTTATTTTATTTTTGCCTATTTGTCCTCTGCTAGAAGTGATACTGCAAACCTTGGCCTGACTCCCAGATGAACCTCCCATCCTCTTTACATAACACTTACCTAATAGTATTGAAATATCTGAATCTGATTACATGGAAAATATGTGCCCCCTAAACTAACCTCTCAAGCTTCTTACGTTCTCATGCCTTTCAGAGGTGTCCTGTGAAATGGTCATGGCTTTTATATGGTAAATAAATAGACAAATAAAATCCCTTACTTTCTCAACCTATTTTGTGACATTTCCCTACCTCTCGGCTTTAACTGAAATTTGCTGTCCTATGGGATGACCGCAGCATGCCTCAAACTCATGTTATTCATTCTCCCACACATCTCATATCTCTGGGTCAGGAAGTGGGAAGTCGGCATTCTTTTCACTCCGCAGAGCTGATTCTTGACCATTGCCCCGATCCTCTTTGGAAACTCCCTTGCTCAATTGAAGCTCAGGATATTTGGCTCCTTACCAAACCGTACTAATCACTCTCCGTTGAGTCCTAAGGACTTGAATATATCACTCACAGTGTTTCTCCGTCTCAGATCCGGCCGCCATCTTTTAGGATTCTTTGATACTCACATTTTGGCCTATCCAGCCCTCCAAATTCTCAGGTCCTTTACTTTATTTGGTGTAAAGCTTACTTAAAGCTCTGTGACTTGAAAATTTACTTCCATCCATACACTCCCATGGCTGCAGTCAGAACTTCATCAGCACCCAGAACAATATTACTTCATGTTCTTAATTTTAGAATCCCACTCCTAATGCTTTTTCAATTCTTTTATTCAGTTACCCTTACTATGCATTTTATCATCTCTACATTTTAATTGTAGTCAAGGGATAGATGCTTCATCTCTGACGTCAACAATCCATTGATTTATTCTTTTGCTCTCTGTCATTACCACTTCTCTTTACTTCTGAATCTGGCAGTATAATCCATCTTTCAACCCTTCCTGGACAATATCTTCAGATAATTTGGCCTGTACTTCTTCTGTAACCTTTACCCATGAAAACTCCAATTTGAGACCCAATTATTGATGTGCCTAAGCTTATGAATACTGTTGGAAAAAAAATCACATGAGCCAGCTTCTGCACTCTAGATTTTGCTTGGCCCTAAATGCTTTTTGGTAGTTCTTCAATATTTCTCTAGTTAGATCTCTCTTTAATTTGCCAAGTTGGTTATGATAGAATTTCTCCAGTCTCATCTTAAATCTCTTATTCACCTGAAACCTTTTTCTCTTAACAGATAAAATCAGCTTACAAATTTGAGGAAAATTATAAGCAATCAAGAGGGAAATTCCTTAGGCTATTTCCTATAGTTCTTTGCAATGAATTCCTTCTTTTTACTCTTCTGTTGCAAAAGAAGATTCATGCCTTCCTTTGTCTACTTTCATTCCTTTGAGTTTGGTTGAGTTCCATATCCCCACTCCTCATATTTCTTTCTACACTGATTATCCCCTTTTCCTATATTTTCTATTCTTCTCTCCCGATTATTTTCAATAACTTTCAACTCATCTTATAAGCCTTCCCTATCTGAACAAAATTCACTCTTGCCCTATGTCTCTTTTCTTTTACTGTCTTGTCTTTTTTTTTTGACATTTTATAGAACATCTGGCATTTCATCTAACTGGTTAAATATTTTTAGAGTTCTCTACATATTTCTTACTCCTACACTTTCCATATATTTTTGAACAGAGTTGTGACAGGTCACTTCAACAAGACATGCCACCATACATAGCAATATTTTTATTGTTAAAAACAATGCCATATTTAAGTCTTCATCTTATATATAACCTCTCTTTAAAATTTAGAGGTGAAAACCACTCTTTAGTTTTTTAAACATGCTCATTTTTTAAATACTTATGGCACTATATACTCTGCTAGTTTTCCCCATATATCTCTTCTTCCCTCCTCTTCTTCCTCCTAAATTTTTCCTCTGTTTATTCTGTACATATTTGTGTTATTCAGGTCTACTTAGGTTTTCTTCTATCCATATTCTACACAGTTTACCTTGCATTTATCCCTTGACTACAAACCCATCTATGTATCCATTAACTACAATGAAAATATATATTCTGATGATCTCAATTACATAAATATGTATATATACACACACACACAAAGCTCAAACACTATGACTTAACTTCAGACCAATATATCTACTTTATAGACATATTCTTAAATATTTTAAATTGAATTATTCAAATCTGCACAGATTATTTTCTCCAAAAACCTGCCTCTAATATAACCTCTGTGTAAATTATGTAAAACAGCTCTCTCCGGAGCAGATGCAGTCAAGCTCTAAGGTATGTAGTCCTCAGCTACTCTCGCCCCCAGTCGTCATCTACTATTTTGCAGGACATCATAAACACCATCATGTATGGTAGCCTTGCTGCCATCTACCCTTCAGAAAACTCTGTGACAGGCATGCCTTACTGACTCCTTCTATCACACCTTCTGCTTCCAGTCATTCACCAAATTCTATAGATTTTAAATCCTTGGTATGTTTATCTCATGTCCATGATTACTATCTCATGTCACATCCTTATAAGCTCTTGTCTTAGTTTATTTTGTGTTGCTGTGAAGGAGTACCTGAGGTTAGGCTATTCATAAAGAAAAGAGGTTAGTTTGGCTCATGCTTATGGAGGCTGTGCAAGAGGTATGACACCAGCATCTGCTTGGCATCTGCTGAGGGCTTTTATGCTGCATCAAATCATGGCAGAGAAAGTCAAAGGGGAAGCAGGCGTGTGTGAAGAGGAACAAAATCTGAGTGGCATCCTGGCTTTATAACAACCCACCCTCTGGAAACTAATCCATTCCCTCAAAACCAATCCAGTCTCATGGGAGGGACAGCTCACACACAGAAGGCACCAAGCCATGCGTGAGAGATCTACCCCAATGACCCCAGTACCTCCCACTAGGCCCCACCTCCCAACACCACCACACTGGGGATCAATTTCAACATGAGATTTGGTGGGAACAAACAACATCCAAACCATAGCACCCCTCTTCTAGATTTTTGCACCAATGTTCTCACTTGATCCCTTCCTTTCAGAATTCCTTCACAATTTTCTCTTCACTGAAAGTAATTTTACTAATGTACATACAGGATCATATTCCCACAGTTTTTTTGCTGTCTATATATAGGTGATACCAACTATAATTCTTTGCTAACTTTCTATTTTCCCCCAAAGTAAAATCCAAGTTCTTTAAACTGACACACAATTCTTTTTAAAATGTGGCTCTTGTTTATCTTTGTAGACTGAAAAGGTACTATTCCCCATTGTATGTTCTATATTTTAGTCCAAATATGCATCTCCCAATGCAAAACTTTCTTCTCCCCTGAGCCTTTGCACATAGCATGTCTTCTGCCTCCTCTATTCTTCTCCTGACCAACTCATTCACATCTTTCCTGTATTAGTTCAGAAATAGTGTCATTAGTTCAGCATCTACCCTGTTCTCAGCATCAGGGAATATGCTCCTCTTATGTATTTTTAAACCATTTTTCTTTAATAATTTTATTTCCCTGATTGAATCCCTTGAGCACAAGGACTATGCCTGATTCAGTTGTTGGTCCTCTTGATGTAATATACACATGGATGTCCCTATGCTAATAAATTCTTAGTTGTATTTCTAATTCTTCACCCAACTCCAGATCTGCATGCCTCCTGTATCTGTTTTCTGGTGCTGCATAACAAACCACCTCAAAACATAGTGGCTTCAAACAACGCTGTTTTATCTCTTAAAATTCTGTGGGTTGGCTGAATAATTATTTTACTGTTATTACTTGAGTTCATTCATAGGGCTGCATTCCAAAGGCTTGTTCATGTCTATTACAATGGAAGTCTATGTTAACCTCTGAAACCTAATCTAGCAATGTCGTCTAAATTAACCAAAGTCTATCTTTGGCTTCTTTAAGATGCCAAAGCCTTTCGATGCTATTCCTGGTGACTCATCTACAAAGTCATAGTGCTATATAGCACTGGAGAGACAGGTTCCAGTTAGTATCACTGTATTAGTCCATTCTCACATTTCTATGAATAAAGACCTGAGACTGGGTAATTCATAAATCAAAGAGGTTTAATTGGCTCATGGTTACACAAGTTGTACAGGAAGCATAGCAGCATCTGCTTGGCTTCGGGGGAGGCCTCAGGAAACTTAAAATCCCTGCAGAAGGTGAAGGGGAAGCAGGCACGTCTTACCTGGCCAGAGCACGAAGAAGAGGAAGAGAGAGGGGGAGGTGCCACACACTTTTAAACAACCAGATCTCCTGAGAACTCTATTATGACAACAGCACCAAAAGGAAAAATCAGCCCCCATAATCCAATCACCTCCCACCAGGCCCCACCATCAATATTGGGGATTATAATTCGACATGAGATTTGGGTGGGAACACAAATCATATCAATCACATTGTAGAAAATTCTTCCCTTGTTAGCCTATTCCTCTATCCCCTAGATGAATCCAGCTGTTTATGCTGTGCCGCAAGTTGTTTGATACATTGTCAGTTAATTAGTATTCTTGACACCAAATATAAGGGGTAAAAAATCTTTCTTGGGAGTGAAGGGAGGCCCACAGGATTATTCAGTCAAGTTTTAGTTCTTTTAATCTGGCTGGAGGAGATTTAATAGAAGATGTCATAATCAATAACCATTCAGTGGTTGAACCTATTCTGTTTCTTCTAGCTTTGATCCAACATTGCATTTTGAGATTGTTTCTTGTGCTATAAGAAGGGATATATAAGCTGCACTTCAGTTTGGAAGAAATTCAGCATTGGGTTATTCATTTTGTTATGATTTGATTTTGCTTGATTCTTATTTTGTAAGATTGAAAAAGAAACTCTACAAAAATGTGTAAGAAATGTATTTGTTCCAGTGAGACTCACATTTTGTCTCTATTAAATCCATTAGCTAAGACAAGTTAGTATATATAGTTTTATAAAGTATTGCCTATGCATATTACTGGCTTTCTCAAAATTAAGAATATTTTTATTCTTCCTCTAATCAGTAGCTTTTGTGACTCAGGACTTTCTAAAAGAATCTCGCCAGGCGCAGTGGCTCACGTCTGTAATCCCAGCACTTTGGGAGGCTGAGGCGGGTGGATTACCTGAGGTCAGGAGTTCAAGACCAGCCTCACCAACATGGAGAAATACCGTCTCTACTAAAAATACAAAATTAGCCGGGCATGGTGGTGCATGCCTGTGTAATCCCAGCTACTGGGGAGACTGAGGCAGGAGAATCACTTGAACTCAGGAGGGGGAGGTTGTGGTGAGCTGAGATCGCACTATTGTACTCCAGCCTGGGCAACAAGAGCTAAATGTCATCTCAAAAAAAAAAAAAAAAAAAAGAATCTCAATGATTACATTTGTTTCTTTGCTACAACTTGATATAAATTCTTTAAAGAATGCCCAGATTAAGTGGACCTATTATTGCTAATAATAACAAAAATTTTAAAAAGTGTATTAGTGTCTGTATTATTCTTTTCTTCATCTATACAGTACGGCCCTCTTACCATGGTTTCACTTTCCTAGTTTCAGTTACTCACAGAAAATCACGTTGGTTATTTATTTTTTTGAGACAGAATCTCACTCTGTCACCCAGGCTGGAGTACAGTGGTGCAATTGTAGCTCACTGTAGCCTCAAACTCCTGGTGTCAAGCAATCCCCCTTCCTCAGCCTCCCAAGTAGCTGGGACTACAGGCACATGCCACCATGCCCAGCTAATTTTTTATTTGTGTGTGTGTGTGTGTGTGTGTGTGTGTGTGTGTGTGTGTGTATAGATGGAGTCCTACTATGTTGCTCAGGCTGGTCTTGAACTCCTGGTCTCAAGCAATCCTTCCACCTCAGCCTTTCAAAGTTTTGGTATTACAGGCATGAGCCACTGTGACTGGCCTATTTTCATTAATATATTTTCAGAGAGACAGAGCACATTCTCATGATGTTTATTAGAGTATACGGTTATAATTGTTGTATTTTATTATTATTGCTGTTAATCTCTTACCATGCCTAATTTATAAATTTAACTTTATAATAGGTATGTATGTACAGGAAAAAACATAGTATATACAGGGTTCTGTACCCCTTGTGGTTTTACAAATCCACTGGGGGTCTTGAAGTATATTCTATATGGATAATGGGGCACAACCTTACTTTCTTTTCTTATCTTCACTTAAATCAGCTAATTATTTTACACCCAGGTCTTAGTCTGGCCTAGTAGGGAATTGATTATTGTTACAATAAGTACCATATAAAAGTATCCCTTTTAAGGCAATATGCCACTTTTGACAACAGAATTCTCAGTGATACGGTTTATCTAGGTGCCAGCAAAAAAATGATGTCAAATCTATTTTATGACTTTGGGATAAACTCATAATAATTAATGAGATTGAACAGAAACAAATGACAATTTTTTTCCTCTCAATAAAAAGTAGGCATGTACTGTGATGATAATATGATCTCTGTCACTGATGGTGCTGTGATCTTTGGAAATGATTTTCGATGAAAACTTTCAAGAGACATATATGGTTTACTAATAATAGAAGTCTGAATCATGAAACATTTTGAAAAGAAAATAAGTCAATATTTAATATTTTCTATCATTTGTATATTTTGAATATTTTCCTTGTGAGGCAACTGAAATATATTTAGAACTACTTCCTTTTTTTTTTTTTTCCTTTTCTTCAACTAAAGATTCAGATGATGCTTGTTAATTGTGTGACTTTGGGTTGCCAACATAATCTCCAATTTAAGTTCTTTTTAAAGGAGTTAAAACCCGTAATGCCAAAATCTTTTAAGATATAAAAGTTATGTTTCTAAGTACCGATGGTAATTATAATTGTGGCTTATCTCTTTCATAGGTTCTGGTGTAATCACTGCTACCAAAATTTTTAATTATGAAACAGATCCAATAAGGTTTCTTCTGATAGTTGATACTGGGAGGCTCTATAGACATGATTTGACCATTAATATTATTGATGTTCCCGAATCTCCAAACTGTACTGCTGATCCCAAATTTTCTTCAGGCACAGGTATGATGCGTTATCTTCCTATAGTTTACTTCTAAAAGCTATGTATAATGAAAGAGGCCAGGCATACTCCCTCAGTGAGAGATGATTCAGTGATTCTTTAAATTATGCATATAATGTGTGTTTATATAAATACATAAAAATATGTGCAGACCTTCATGTTTGTAAGAAAACATAATCTCTCTAAGGAATAATTTGAAAAACATGTTTACCCTATAAAAATTTTCATGCCACAATTATGAGGTAGGAGAGCAAATACATTAAAAACAGCAATAGAGATTCTACAAAAGACTTGCCGTAAGAGAAGCAAGGCAGGAGAGAAACAAAATGAATAAAAGGTTTTCGTAACTTAATACACAAAGTTAAACCTTCACTTGTAAAAATGCTACAAAGAATAATTTAGTTTTAATACGCTTAAGGTTCAAATGGTATTTTAGTTTTCCAAAAAAGTAAGGATGATAGCCATCAATCAAAAATGCACAAAAATAAATGTGAATTTTAATTATAATATGATCATAGAAATAAGAGACATTTGTATTACAAAATCAAATACTGTGTAGGATTGTGGAGCGGTTGACCAAGTCAGAGATATCAGAAAAGTTTTCTCTAAAGTTTTGGCAGTTTACTTTAGTTCTAAACTCTGATAATAGTAAATAAGCAAGAGGAGGGAGAATAGCATTTCATGCAGAAGGAACTATAAGTTCCCTGAGGCAGCATAGAACATGTTGACTAAGAATAATGGGAAGTCTAGTATAATTGAAATAGGACACTAAGTAATATGGTACAAAATGATAATTGAAAAGTAATGAAGAGTATTTTAAGAATGTCAGTCTTGGTTCTAAGGGTAGTGGGAATGCTATGAAGTATTTTAAGCTGATAGATGTTTCAAATGTATCCATCTTGTTGAGTATAGAGAAAGATGAGAAGGGGACAAAGTTAGTTTAGGTGTCAGCAAGCATTGTAAAAGGCCAGAAAATAAATATTTTAGGCCTTGCAAGCCAAAAGATAAATTGAGTCTATTATTTAGGTAGTACTTATAAGCAAGGAAATAAATATCTACAATTTTTATTGATAAATTTTTAAAAGATAATAACAGTAACAATTGGGTATAATTTTGTACTACAGCTCTGCTAATGAGAGGAGTGAATTTTCATTTGGGAGGGGTTGGAGTTTCTCTTTATTGGATGGGACATTAAATACCATCAGCAAATCTCTTTCCTTACTTAGCTAACTAATGAACTGCTTAGAATCTTTTTTGACTGCAGTTTCATTGGTAATTATTTTTGTGAATAAAGTCTGTCTTCATGAAATATTTTATTTTAAATTTTCTACTTTTTCTGATCATTGTTTTTCTGTCAAGTGGGAATACTGGGATGAGTACTTAGTCTTGTTTTTCAGACATGTATTATATTCCTTTATTAATATCAAAGTTATAATGTCATTACATAATAAAAACAGTTTTTGGACACATAACTTAAAAACAAAACAATCCACACTGCATCATGCCTTAAAAATGTGTCATTCAGTTTACTTTTCTCTTCTTTTCTTGTTTTGCCATGGTGGGTGGATATGATAATTAAAAAGAATGTGGTACTCAGAATGCTGTTATAACTGGATTACTGGAATTCATGGTATTTGAGGTGATGAGAACACCATATATTTCCATCACTCAACTCAGTAGCAAGAATGCAACAATATATGATCTATAAATAAATGAGTATATATGTCTTGTTAAAACTTTATAAATACTGAAATTTGAACTCTATATAAATTTCATGTGTCACAAAATATTAGACTTCTTTTGATTGTTTAAACTATTTTTAAACCATTTTTATTTAAAGTACAAAAACTATTCTTAGCTTACAGAGCATACAAAACCAGGCAATAGTCTAGATTTGGCTGAAGGGTGGTGGTTTGGAGACCCATAGAGTAGAAAAAAGAAGACGTTCATTTCAGTCATCTAGGCAAGGAATGGTATAGTTTGGCCTAGGAAGATGATAGAGATGAGAAAAGGATAATCTTAGGACATTTTAATAATATAGCTGGTGATGAATTTAGTAGAATGAAGGAGAGAAGGGACTGGGTTTTCTAATTTGTGTAACTGGTGTGGAAATCCTCAAGAAATATAGGAAAACTTAGAAATATACCAAATTTGACCAGGCGCGGTGGCTCACACCTGTAATCCCAACACTTTGGGAGGCCAAGGCGGGTGGATCACGAGGTCACGAGTTCAAGACCAACCTGGCCAAGATGGTGAAACCTCATCTCTACTAAAAATACAAAAATTAGCCGGGTGTGGTGGCGGGCGCCTGTAATCCTACCCACTTGGGAGGCTGATGCAGAGAATTGCTTGAACCCGGGAGGTGGAGGTTGCAGTGAACTGAGATGGTGCCACTGTACTCCAGCCTGGGTGACAGAGTGAGACTCCATCTCAAAAAAAAAAAAAAAAAGAAAGAAAGAAATATACCAAATTTGGAGAGAAAAATCAAGAGTTCACTTTTGCAAAGGTCCTTTCTGATATGCCTTTGTTATATCAAAGGATAGATTTGTGTAAGCAGTTGGGCTTGGAGGTCTTACCCAGGGCTATTAATGTTTTGTAATTGAAACCATGGATTTGGATGAGATTACTTAACCCAAGAGTAGAGAATTAGAAGAAAGGAGGGCAGAGGGCCAACCCTGAGGAACTCCTACACTTAATGACGTGGGGAAGAAACTCAGCCTGCCAAGGAGACGAAGAAGGAGCTGCTAAAGTGGTGGTAGAAAAAGGGGAATTATGTCATGAATGGCAAAGGAGAATAGTGTTTCAAGAGTGCCAGTGGTTAGCAGTCTTATATTCCACAACAAGTAAAATGCATTGAGTTAACAATATCAGGAAAGTGACAACTAATGAGTTTGAGAACTATTTTATGGGTGTTATAGGGATGGGAGCCAGAATGGAGCAGATTGATTAGTGAGATTGTAAAAACAGAAAACATCTTTTTTTTTTTTAATTTGCACATAAAGTTGGAGAGAATGAAGAAACAAAATCATATGGGATTGCAAGAGTTGGGTCTGCTGGATTTCTTTTTAAAGGGAGACATGAGTAATTTTACAACATGGAGAATCCATTTGATGAGGAGGCTGAAGACAAATAAAGTAGGTGAGAAATGGGAACAAAGCACAGGTGCAATCAGTCAATCAATCATCTGTCAATCTTGTCTACCCATCTATGTATCTCCTAAACACTTACATGTCTCTATTTACAATTTCAATTTTTTATGTTTAATAAATTTGAAATGCCTTGAAGCTTTAAGATTTTTCTATTCAGATTTTACTTGCAGCTGAATCTCTGGAAAAGTACTAGTGAGTTGGGAGTCCCAATTTAAGTGTATGCTTGAAAGAAATTTTCTTTATCATTGCAGTTAAAATATATAATACTCTGAAAACATGCTCTGAAAGATCATGAATGTAAACTATCCATTTCTTTTGAAAATATAAATGAATAAAAACTTACCATTTTAAAATTTGGACCATACTAACAAAAACCGATTATTTCATTAAATGAGCCATATTAAGAACATTTTAAGTTGATTATAAAATAAACTAGGATTTTCATGAATACATCTCTATTACATTGTGCTCAAATGTTACATTTATCACCTTAAAAGCTACAGCAGGAACATTGATTACATTCAGAAATGTAATGTTTACTCCATTTTGTTGATATAAAGTCATTATTTATTAAATTTTCACTACTAAAGGCAGTGTTGTCTCATAACCATGTGCAGTTATTTTTCAAAACTAACATGGACGCATACACAGCCACTTTCACTAATGATATTGCCTATGAATATGAATAAGCAACTGAAATCTCTTCATGTTTTTTCTTACTCTCTTGGTCAAGGGGTTAGACTCCAGGTCATCTCTTCTGAGCTCTCCTGAATTCCTAGCCCCTTTCTTTTGTCAAACCTCAAGGGTCACTGAGGGCCCTTGAGTCTTATAAACCACCTGCTTCTGCTTCCTGTTTTCCATTCCCACTGCTGACTCTGTCCAGTCAATGAAAAGGTAAAAAATACACTCAAGGATGAGAGAATAGGACAGTAGCTAGAGAGGACTGCAGATTATTAAGAAATTGTTAGTTAAGATTTGGAAAGCTGTGATAAGGACTTTGCCTGATCGGGGAACTTAATGGCTGTTTGAGAAACTTGCCAACTTTGATTTTCACAGGCAGTTTTTCCAAAGGTACTCAGAAGTTTAGGAGTGATTCCTGTAGATGTGCAATTCTCCTTTTCTGCCAAGAGTAGAAGGAAGAGTCAACTGTGTAAATGTTGAAGAGAGGTTAAGTAAGGTGGACACTGAGTGTCCAGTGGGTCTGGCAGCATGGAAGACTTTGATGACTTACTGGAAATAGCCTCTGTTTGTAGAGGCAGAACCTCTAATAGTGTGAACTAAGGACTGAACAGGGGGTAAAGAAATGTACAAACTCTGCCCCTGAAGGGTAAGAGAGAGATAGGGACATTGTAAGGGTAAGCTTAGGGTCAAGGGTGTTTCTTTTAAAATGAAAGAGACTTGAGCATGTTTAAGTGCTAATAGAGAGTACCCAGAAAGTGAGGGAGTGACTGAAGATGGGAGGTAAAGAGACAAGTCCTTGAGAAAGTATAGGGTGTGTTACCACCCAATGAACAAGGATTATCTTTAGTAACAAGTTCTTGCCTTTTATAGTAAAGAAGGTACCAACGGAAGTGAGTTTGTAGATCCTATGAGAAAAAGTGAGCTACCACTGATCTAATGGTATCTGTTTTCTATGCAGTAAGATGAGAGATCCTCTATGAAGAGTGAGATAGAGGGGAAGGGTAGGTGTAAGAGGTTTTAGTCAAAAAGGCAAGGTTTGAAACAACTATTGTAGAAAGTTGAAGAGTAACAGAACAGAGACTTAATTAAGGGCACTGAGTTATTCTAATTATTCCTCTAATAATTCTCTTTGCAACCAATAGCTCAGGCCTATGTTTATGAAGTATCACAAAATGTGACATTTATCTAATTATTGGAAATTTTTTAAAATTTAAGTTCACTGTTCTGATTATTTGAGTCAAAATCTTTTCTAGATGTTATTATACCTCTAATAGATGTTTTAGCTAATTCATTATTTTGTTTAAAATGCTTATTATCTTAAAATCAATTTTGTTGTTATTATTTATTTGTCCTTAAGAAAAATATAAATTGGTGTATGATAAACTTGCTTTTATTCATTTATGTATCTGTCACAGTACTAAGCATGGATAATACTTTTAACATCATAGAATTTTCTGTTTTTGTGTGTTTTTTTTGTTGTTGTTGTTGTTTTTAAGACAGAATTTCACTCTTGGCGCAATCTCGGCTCACTGCAACCTCTACCTCCTGGGTTCAAGCAATTCTCCTGCCTCAGCCTCCCAAGTAGCTGAGATTACGGGTGTGTGCCACCACACCCAGCTAATTTTTGTATTTTTAGTAGAGACAGGGTTTTGCCGTGTTGGCCAGGCTGGTCTTGAACTTCTGAACTCAGGTGATCCGCCTGCCTTGGCTTCCCAAAGTTCTGGGATTACAGGTATGAGCCACCATGCCCAGCTTGTATTTTTACACTTTGAGTAGACTTACTCTTTCTGGAAATAATTTTACATCCCATCAATCTTAGGCTTGTTGTTAGCTTTCTCTTCTTCTCATACCTGTAGTTTTCTGGGCCATTCTTGACTTGCCACGAGGGCTCATGGTGGGATAGAAACGTGACATGTTAAAATTTACTTAAAGTTATGATGAAGTTTGGTCATATTCTGTCTTCAATTTATGCTGAGGGCATGGCTTTTGTCTAATATTATTTCTTCTTTTTTTCTGTATTGTTTTTGGAGAAAATACTGGGAGACATGGTTCTAGGTAACCACCATTATCTTTAGCTTCTCAAAAATCACCTAGTCATTAACTTTAAATATAACTACATGTGAAAAAATTAAATTTAGTTGAGCAAGTTGTTAAAATTTATGTTTATAACAACATATAAATTTGGTCTACACATTTCTGTGTGTAAGAAATAAGAAATTTTAAAACGTCTTATTACTCCATATGGAACAATTTTACCCACTTCTTTCCTGAAGTCACTGCATCCATGTTATATTTTAGATTGAGCTTTTGACCCATGGTCAAGGCTGTGAGAAGATGTTAGGAGGTGTGTGAGAGTTGCATGTTAATCAGCTGTTCACACACGTGCTTTTGTAAGAAACAGAGTTCCTCCCCATTATGACCCAATCAGGTCTAGAAATTGTACAGAAATATTTTATGAAGCTACCACTCTGGCTTCCCACAGGACAGTTTGTCAGCATATGTATCACGTTCTTTTTCATTAAGCTATAGTTGCCTCAAATAGTGCCAGGAAGTAAGGAAAAGGCACTGGGTGAGGGCAGGAAGGATGATCCAAAGCCAGGGGGAAAAACACAAAAGTGAGAAAAAATAAATTACTATCTTAAAATATTAAAATATTGTCCCAGACTCAGAATCCAATCTGAAATTAATATTGTTCTGTTTTTATTATATAAAGAGATAGTGAATGCCTAGTATACTTTAATTTTCTGACACAACTTGATTTCTGCTTCACAGCTACCTTAGAAATTGATGAGGACTATCCATTATTTCAGTCCATTTATAGAGTGACGGCCACAGATGAGGTCTTCGCAAATGGTGATAGGGTGGATGTAGGTGGCGATCATTGTGCCAGGTACATTTATCACTTCAACGTAAAGTGTAATCTTTTCAAAAAATTTTCAAGGACAGTTAATATAATTTGATAATTAAAGATTGTATGAAGTTTACAACCACCATGATGCAATATTCATGTTAATGTTGGAAATGGCATTTTTAGAAGAAGCTATTTTCTTGAGGCATACGGGAAAATTCCATGACTTCTAATTGAGGTGGGGGACTGGGAGGAAGATGTCAATGCTGAGACAAAACTGGGGCTTTGCCTTTTGGAACTGATCAGAACGATTTCTCTTTCCTAGCTATTTCAATGACACATACGAATGTGATTATATATTTTTTGATGTTTCAGTATCCTAATTACTAAGTATTTAACCCTAAGAGACTCGCTTTTTCTCTTAATTGATTCATGGATGTAAAGTCTCTTAGAGATTTGGCAAAATGAAAAGAACCTATAAAGTTTGTTTTGGAGACTTTAGCAATGCAATGGACTACAAAAGTCAGCATGCTTGCTCTGCAGCTATTCTTTCTGAACATGCATTGAAATAGTTTACTACTTCTAATGTAGTAACTCACAGTATAAAGTAATGGAGCACCAAATGGCGGTGGGGTTGTCAGATGACTTGGGCTACGTATGGCATTACCACCAACTAGAGCTGTAATACTGGGGAAGTCACTTCATACCCCTGGTGTTTGATTTTCGCAATTATAAGAGATAATTTTTCCTTCCATTAACCTTCAGTGATACATGTGCCGTTGTCAAAGTATTCAAAATCCCTGTGGGATACTCCAAAAATATTTTGTTGTGGACGAGCCAAAATTACATTGTTTAGAAACACAAGATCTTTCCCATTACATGATGTCTTTTCAATAAATTTTTTAAAACGCTGTGCTCCAGCTGAAAGTAATTATTACCACTTCTGTCATTTTCAGAAACGTAATAGGAACCAAACAGGTGATTGTTTTAAAATTCAGTGTTTTGAGAAATAGTTCTATTTTTAGAGCCTAGAAATCATATCAGATTACAAAGAAGCACACAGAAGTAATTAAACTTTTCCTCAGTGAAATTTTACCTCCTTCCAAACTAAATAGTTTTCAGATACTTTTGAGGCTATATTTACCTACTTTTACCTATTCTAAGAAGTGGTAGCAAATAAATGAAAAGGAATATTAAGAGCATAAGATAAATTATAAACTACATTAATATTTGAAATGGTAACACTTGAAACGGGTTTATACCATTATAATTCTTTTGTTTCTTAAAACTGATAATGAGTTTATTTTGTATACTTTTAATGATAGTGATAGTGAGTTTATTCTGTACACTCTTTCAGTGTTATATTAATTTGCAGAATTAAATTAATATTAAACAAATACTTAATAAAAATTAAGCTTTTGGCTGGGCACGGTGGCTCACGCCTGTAATCCCAGCACTTTGGGAGGCCGAGGAGGGCGGATCACAAGGTCAGGAGATCGAGACCATCCTGGCTAACACGGTGAAACCCCGTCTCTACTAAAAATACAAAAAATTAGCTGGACGTCGTGGCGGGCGCCTGGAGTCTCATCTACTTGGGAGGCTGAGGCAGGAGCATGGCGTGAACCCGGGAGGTGGAGCTTGCAGTGAGCTGAGATCACACCACTGCACTCCAGCCTGGGCGACAAAGCAAAACTCCGTTTAAAAAAAAAAAGAAAATTAAGCTTTTAAAAACTTATGTGAGAAAACTGTAAAGGGTTGTGCAGTTCTATTTAAAAAATAGCAAATATTTTGGTTATGTTCATAGGCTAAACAAACATATTGTTTTTCCTTTATTCTGAAAAAGATGATGTCAGTGGTTCTAATACTAGTAGATCATAAAGAAAAACTGAAATTAATCAGTGTGAAAATAGGGAACTTTCTATATATTTGCCCCAATATCATGTCTTAATGATCTTCCATGCCTTCTCATTTATTCAGTTTTGAGTAATGCATATTTTATTCTTCAAGTACACCATTGAGACACAGTTATCTGGACCAAAGAAAGGAGCAAACTCTTTTGGAACGGATCCTGTAAGTGATGTTGTTAGATTAAGAGGTGAAGATCCCCTGGATTTGGATACTGGATATCATGTAATTAAAATGTTTATTTATTTTTCCATGCAGAATGAAACAGAATTTTTATCACTTTGAGCTCTTCATGAAAAATTAGACACCTTGTTATTTTGAAGGAAGATTAATATTTTGTGTCATTCATTTCTGAGGATTTGTGCAGTTAACCAAAATCCTACATCCAATCATTATGGTTACTCCAAATATAGAGATTATGTCTTAACATTTTAGTTCTACCAAGAAAAGTTTATGAAAAAAAATTGTCATTTTAATCTGGGAAAACCAAATCAGTAAATCATTAAAATTTAAATCTTTCTGAACATCAAAGAAATGAAAGAAACTTAAATCAGTCAAGTTTTCATATTGAAACGATTATGATTCATACACCCTACCCCACTTAGAGTGTTAACTCTCTTAGGTAGCCAATGTAAGATTGGGCATAAACCTTATAGGTGAATTTGAAACTAACATGGTAAGAAAGAAGAACATTAGATGGTATTTACATGAGAAATATAATTTAAGGAAAGCATTCAGGGATGATTTTTCTGAGTGGAAAATGAAGGATATGTAAGTATGAACAACTGACTGGAAAGAAACCAGCTATTGGAGATAGTCTGTCCACATAGAAATGAAGTGTGTAGTTCGAGAAATAAAGGTTGGTATTATTATGATCGTAAAATAATGTTTTACAATATTGTAAAAAAAATTTCTGTTTTCAGAAGTGTCTTCAAATTTATTATTTCAATAAGGTAATTGAGAAAATAGCAAGAAGGGGAAAATGCAAGAGATTGGAGTAAAAATAGAGAATTTGCTGCTGATAAGATAATTCGAGGGAAGAGTTAATAGTTGAAGATATTAAATTTCTGGCCTGAAAGAACATAAATGGTGGAAGAAAGTCAATGAATTCCATTTAAATTTCAATTTGATGTGCTGTATGTTAGAGGATGGTGGAGAAGTCAATGATACATATCTTTTAAGCAGCTTGAGTATTAGGACTACAATATGAGATAGGTTAGCTGGAAGATAAATGGACATCATGCATGTAAACAGTTCAGCTCCATATCTCTGACTCTTCCTGGGCCTCTTCACCTCCTGCCTTGACCGACATTCAACCTATCTTCTACCAAGTCCTTTAAGATCACTTTCATCTTTCCACTGAATAACTGATCAATTCATTATATGACATCTGACATGTAATTACCTATCCAAGGGACTGAAATTTGGTAGAATCATTGTCAGCCCTTTCCTCAGCATGGAGTCTTATACGCTGTAGAGTTTTATTGAATATCTGCTCAAAAAGGGTTTCTAGGGGATACTTACTGCCTCCGTGGTGTTTGGTTTTTGTTTTTGTTTTCAAAAGGGCATTTCCTGATATGAGTAAATGGTTTCTAAGGGGTGAGATGAGTGACAGGCTGAGGAGAAGAATATTCAATGTTTGATGACATTCTCAATTCTTCAGAAATTCCTTGTGTCATGGATCCCAAAGAGTAGCCCATCTTCCTATTTCTAGGGTTTAACATCAAACAGCTTGCTTTGTCAGTAGTTTCAGTGCATCATATTTTGGTTTAAGATTAAATCTAGAATTTGTTCATTTGGGAGCGGTTTTGATTTTTTCTGGATTGAGGTATATAGCCAAGCTACACAGACTTCTGTGTGAAATTTAATTCCATATGAAATGAAGCAACTTATAATGAATCTAACTAAGTAGGAAAGATAAGTAAATACAAGTTAGAAAGCACTTGTATTTCTTTTAACTAATGAGAAGAAAAATAAGAAGCTATATTTAGTTGGAGAAAACAAAACAAAACAAAAACCTAACAGGATGCATATTGCGAAAGTATATATGTATTATAAAATAGTATTTTTAAAGTTTAAAAAACTCTTTTCCAGGTTTTCCACCTTGTACTGAAAGCAACAGATACAACAGGTCTGTTCTGTCAAGGGACACTAATTATCTTGATTAGAAACATAAATGATGAGAAGCCTCAATTTGAGTAAGCATATTTATTTCAAAGTGTATACATAGGAGAATGGTTAAAATAAACTTTTCACATATACAGTCGGCCCTTGGTATCTGTGGGGCATGCATTCCAGGACTCCCCTGAATACCAAAAGCTATGGATGCTCAAGAATCTTTTATAATGGTGTATTATTTTTTCTATTTATTTATTTATTTATTTATTTATTTATTTAAGACAGATTCTCACTCTGTCGCCCAGGCTGGAGTGCAGTGACACGATCTTGGCTCACTGCAACCTCCACCTCTTGGGTTCAAGCGATTGCCTCAGCCTCCCAAGTAGAGTAGCTGGGACTACCGGTGTGTGCCACCACACCAGGCTAATTTTTGTATTTTTAGTAGAGATGGGGTTTCACCATGTTGGTCAGGCTGGTCTCGAACTCCTGACCTCAAATGTTCCAATCCGCCCACCTTGGCCTCCCAAAGTGCTGGGATTAGAGGTGTGAGCCACCACACCGGTAGTTTTATTTTCACATAACCTATGCACATCCTCTTGTATACTTTAAATCATCTCTATATTACTTATAATACCTAATACAGTATAAATGCTATGTAAGTAGTTGTTATACCATATTTAGGGAATATTTTTGTCCCCCATGGTTGGTTAAGTCTATGAATATAAAACCCATGGATACCAAGGATGACCGTGTTATAAATAATGAAAATAAAGATTATGTAGCTACTCAGAAATTTTTTTGATGTTGTTAAAATATATGACTGTATATCAATGATTAAGGTATACACTGATAAAAAGTAAACTATGTATTAGAAAATACTGGAAAGCAAATTTAGAAGTTACCAACATTGTAATATGGTAAAAGATCTTGGTGTATCTTTTTTTTCCTTTCCTGAAGATTATTCATGGTTGCTACATTGCTTTTTAATAATTACATTAATTTTAAATAAAGAGAAAGGTAGACATTAAGCTTAAAGTATTTAATTTAAAATATTTTACTTTCATACTCTGGAGGTATAGTTGTAGCATTCAAAACTGTTTGCAGATAATGAACGCAATGAATGTTAGATGTTTTTCTATACTTCAAAATGTAGTAATGAAATGTATTACTACAATCTAAGAGGAATCAAATACTTGTTAGATTATGAAAGAGAAAAAGAAAAATAGTTTTCAAGTTACTTTCCTTATATCACTAAGTTATATCTCTACAGATGACTAAGGGGAGTAATTCATTGTTTGATTCCCCAAATTCATTTTAAGTTATATTATGTGAACAACTTAAGGTAATTTGGAGCTTAGTTTATCCTTTATTTGTAGGAATCACTTTCCTAACTGTGTTTGTAATAGACTTGCCATCAACTTTTTGGAAAAATTTTCTGCTGCCTTCATGTCTTCAATAAGCATGAACTTATTGATTTTACTTTTTCGTAGAATTTAATGCTAGATATTATAAACAATGCAAAAATTATCGAAATATTGCCCTGAACTACCTTTTTCATCTCTCAAGCGATACTGCATGTTAAGTAACAATTAATTAAGAGAAAGATTTAATGTGGTCCAGAATATAAATATTATAATTTACATTATATTATGGCACAAAGGAGAAAACACTTTGTAGAAGAGAAACCACATTAGATTACTGTGATCAAGAAAGTTTCTCAAGGGATGGCATCACTCACTTTTCCTTTGAATTTACATTCCTTTGAGGACTTCCTTGAACCTCTCTTCTATCCCCAGAATTAGTCTTCTCTCTTTTTTAAATTTGCAGCAAACTGACAACATCTATTACCTAGTATTATAGCTGTTTATCCTTGTGTTTCCCAGTAGCAGTGAGATCTAAACAAGTACTAAGACTTAGTCATGTACATTAACTGGAGTGACACATGGTAGGTTATCAATAAATGTCTGATGCCTGAATGAAAGGCTGAATAAGAACTAAATGTAACTCTCAGAAATGTTTTGGAAATTGATCAAGGACTTTTCCGTACGACTTGAAGAGGTTAAGCAATACATTTATGAGAACGGTCTGGAAACTTGCCCTAGTAAGTGATGACTTTGGACAGAATTTCATCATATCAGATAACAAGATGAAAACGAATATATTTAGTCCTTTATGTTCAGTTGCCAATTATTCCATGCATTAAATATCTGGAATAATGGAGGTGCACTGTTCCATTTTGTTTTTCATTTTCCATCTCTCTTATGTCATGTCTTTCACGTACATGGTGCTAGAGACTATGTGATTAAAAATTAGTGCTTTTGCAAAAAGTTAAATAACTTTGTGCCACAAATTGATTTGTTCAATATTTGAATAGTTTTGGGACTTGTTAAATTCTTGACAAGAGGAAGGTGATATTATAAATCCAAAAGATTATTTATAGGTTATCATAACTTGGCAATTATGTGTGTAAGAATTCTCAAATTTGTATCCTCAAAAGTTTTTATCGCCATTTTTTCTTAAGGCCATTTCCTTTGGATTCTATTAATGTGACTGAGAAGAAATCTGTTGGAGAAATTATAGCAAGAGTAAAAGCAACAGATCGAGATGAAGATAGCAGTATCATTTATTCCTTTAAGACTCAGCAGAAAATGTTTGGTTTGGACCCCTGTAAGTTTTAAATAAATACTTTTAGCCTACTTTGGCTAAACATTCACTATCTAATCTCTGCACTTCCATTAGATCTTAGGCTGGTAAAACTGCCCTTTCAAAATTAAATGAAATCTGAAGAATAAAACATTCCCCAAACATGTGGTATTTGACAGTTGCTGTTTTCCTATTTCTGAAAATGACATTCTTGTGAAATAATGGGTGATGTAATACCTTGCTTTTATAACTGACTATCATTTTTCAGAGGCACTCAATACAAATGCTTCTGTTCATCCTTATAAATTATAGGATGAAATGTCATATCTATATCAATTTGATTTGAGAAAATTGGGACTTTTCCAGAATGACTAGGTTTTGGATATTTGTTATGAACAGATTTCTGCCTGTGTGAACAGGATTGCTGTTCTGAAATATTTCTCTCTTATGGGTTGTCACACTAGCTGGTTTTATCAATCAGGGTACAACCAGAGAAAAATAACCACTGAGAGTACATTGTAGGCTGGGCGCAGCGGGTCACACCTGTAATCCCAGTACTTTAGGAGGCCGAGCGGGTGGATCACGAGGTCAAGAGATCAAGACCATCCTGGCCAACGTGATGAAGCCCCGTCTCTACTAAAAATACAAAAATTAGCTGGGCGTGGTGGTGGGCGCCTGTAGTCCCAGCTACTCGGGAGGCTGAGAAAGGAGAATCACTTGAACCCAGGAGGTGGAGGTTGCAGGGAGCCGCGATTGCACCACTGCACTCCAGCCTGGGTTACAGAACGAGACTTCATCTCGTAGAAAAAAGAAAAAAAAAAGAGTACCCTGTAGCAGTGAGTTAAGTAGTCTCTGTAAGGCTTTGTGTCTGATGCTGAAGCTTTCACCCCTAAGGCAGGAAGTCAGGAAGAGAAGATGCATACAAAGTAGGGGAGGTTAAGGGTAGTCTGGAACACACAAGCATATGCTGGGCCCCATAAGAATGAACTGAAACCCATGTTAGTTCTTTATGCTTCTGACCTTGCTTGTGTGGGTGTTCTGCAGAAGCTGAGCCTTTCATCACGTGGCTGAGTATACAGACCTGTTCTAAGAGTCAGAGAAGCTGAAAGAAGATCCAGCAGTAGGTCAAGCAATTTCAGATTTAGCTGAAGCTAGTTCACACCAACAGTAACACAGCAGATCAACAAAAACATGCGTAAGAAACAAAATGGCTGCTGCTACCCTTCTACCCTCCAAGTTGGCCAAGAATTTCCCTGTGTCTCACCAAACTGAAACACACACAAAATAGAATTCTGAGAAATACAGTTTGGCTTAGCAAATGTGGCACATTACAAAGCCATCATACTAATCATTCAATATTTGAGATAATTTATTTGAATCCTGAAAGTCGTTGGCAACTTATGCATTTAACTTCAAGATGCAAATATCAGTGGGAGAAGAAGTCCATTTAATAAATAATGATGTACTAGCAAGAGAAAATTTAGAAGAGATTCCACAAGGCCTTGTGGAAATTATGAAGACATTCAGGGTAGGGTCAAGGTAGAAGATTTTTGAACAAGAAAGGAGAAATTCTGGGAGGGAAGATAGGTGATGGTACCAGAAATAAAGAGCCACTTCTGTTATTGCCATTTTTTTAATAAGTTTGACATTTGAGCTCATTTTTCATTTTTGTACACAATAAGATTGAGTTAAGATAGAAGGCAGAAGCAATGAATGATTAAGATTTTAATATGGTTTGACTAATTTTTCAGGCTGAAAAACAGCATTTATTGTTGTAATTAAAGTAAAATATTCTGGTTTGTGTTTGATATTTTTTAAGTAGGGATGCTATCTATGCTTAGTAAATGAATGGTAATTTAGAAACTTGAAAAATATGATGCAACCATTTTTAATATTTAATTATATTTACAATGTAACCATAAAGCAAACAGAAGCTTTTTTTGATTTTATTTTATTTTTTGAGATAGAGTCTTGCTCTGTCACTCAGGCCGGAGTGCAGTGGTGCGATCTCGGCTCACTGCAACCTCTGCCTCCCGGGTTCAAGCTATTCTCCTGCCTCAGCCTCCCAAGTAGCTGGGACTACAGGCAGGCGCCACCACGCCCAGCTAATTTTTGTATTTTTAATAGAGATAGGGTTTCACCATGCTGGCCAGGCTGGTCTCGAACTCCAGACCTCATGATCTGCCCGCCTCAGCCTCCCAAAGTGCTGGGATTACAGGCGTGAGCCACTGCACCCAGCAAACAGAAGCTTTTAAGAAAATATTTCCAATGGACATAGAATTGCGAAATACTGCTTTTCTCATGTATGAAAAAAGTATATTGTTAAGTGAATTAAAACATCATTAACATAAATAAGCTAACATAGGCTTGATTATCTTAGTTTGGTCATTTTTCTTCATTTTATTTCTTTTTATTCGTCACAGGAACAATCACTCTTCTTCAGCCTTTGAATCTTGACAACCCAAGTAACTCCAAAATCTACTCTTTGGAAACTGAGGCAACAGATAATGGGAATAATACCAGCAGCTATATGTTTACAGTTTTTGTGGAGAATGTAGATGATCCTATTTCCTGTGATCCAAGTTTTTTAACAGGAGCAGGTATAATACAAGTCAATTTTTTGATAAGATTCATGAGACAATAATAAAATTTAAAAATAAAACTGGAATTATAGTTTAAGCTTTCTAGTTTTATAAATGGGAGGTAAATAAAAGCAAATAAAGTGAGAGACATAGCATGTTCCTAAAAAGAAAAAAAATAAAGTTACTATAATTCAAATTTGAATTCAAATTATAGTTATTTCCGTGTGTGGCAGATAGGGGATTAGGAGTAATGACAAAATTATTCTGATTGTGTCTGTAACATATGGATTGATATGTAGCCTCACAAGTTATCAAACACATACAAATCTAAACAATAAAATACAATTTTCACCTACTAAATTGGCCAAAATATTAAAATAATAGGGAAAAAATCAGCATTGGCTAGGGTATACAGAAATTATCACTTTCATAAAGTGGGATTTTAGAATAGCCACCTAGAATACTATTTCATGAACAGTTATTTTAAAAATGATTATAATCTCTACCTATTTCTCCCTGAATTCATCTTTACAGAAATAATGGAGATATAATCAAGATTTATGTTCAAAGTTTGTAATAGTATAAGGTTTGAAATAACCAAAATGTCTAAGAATAGGAAATTGGTTAAAAGACACTATGTCCATTTGATGAATTGCTATCTAACCATTAAAGATTATCTTCAAAAAATAATAAGCATGAAATGATACATGATACAAACTATAAATACATTTCCTTTAATTTGGTGTATACAATAATATATATACCACATATAAATAGATAATTATAAACACATATAACATTTGTATAGAATCATTTATTTTTGTATGATTATAATAAATTATTCTTTTCCAACATTTTAGTAAACCTGCTCCACTATTCATTTTTAATGTTTCTTAAATTAAAAATTCTAGCTGTATTTATATAAAATTTCAGCCTCTTAAGTGTCATCATTACTCCTAGTAGTATGTAGTTATTTCATCTGCTATTCTTGCCTCCAAAAATACTTGCTTAAAATAAATTTTCAGTTGTACAAACTATAATAGATTTAAAGTAATATATAGAGGTAGCTTTCAGTATGATTACAATAGGCATAGTCTTGAAAAGTTTGATAAATTAAGTTTTGTAAATGAAATTTTATTCTTTCACTTACCTCATGAAAGAAAGCATGCATCATCTATTGGAATCAGTATGTCTTTGTGGATAAAATGATAAAATATGCTATTCTACTTTGTGTCAATCACAACCTCATACACTGTTCCCTAACCTCACTCTTAGGTGTATTTGTGTTTTTCATGAGGACCTAAAAACACAATCTTTAAAACATTTGAATATACTTGAGACCTTGCGCATGATTGGATCTCAGAAAACATAGATTGGCTTGATTTAATTTTGGCTGGGTCCACTGGATCTCAACAATTATATCTGCTCTATTAGTTAGTCTTTTCATTTTTTTCTCTCCATTTATTTCTAACTTTACTTGCTCACCTACCATAAAGACTTTACTCCTTCTGCTTTCTTTGTTTTACTGCTTTTCTTTCTCTATTTCTATTAAGAGAAACTACCCAAATAACTGGGAGGCAAAGAGATAAAAAAGAAGTTGAGGGCAAGTGGAACAAGGCAAACTTCATTAAAATAGTCTCTTTTTTTGTTTTGTTTTTCCTGGATGCCTGTTCATTGCTGCTCTATTTCTTACCACCAGAATGATCTCTTCTCAATGTTCAGAAACATCACCTTTTTGGAAACCCAAAAGTTCCAAAACGCACAACACACAGATTTATTACTTTGAATCAGAACATATCTTCTGATATACATAATAATAAACATATCTAAAAATAGAAGTTTATATTAAAGAAATTTGTTCACAGAAACTAAATTTAACCAAGAAAAGTCTCCTAGGTGAGCCTTGGCAATGTACCAACGAATGGGTTTGGTGTTTGTGAAGATATGATCTTTTGGACCACTTTGAAACAATTTAATTGATGTTCTTTGTAATTTCCTTTCAGTCTTCCAAAATTATAGTAAACTTTAAAAAGATACACGTGGATCTCAAGAAGGTCATTTTGACCCGATTTCTACTACAAGCTTGGCTGAACCAGCATAAACTGCTAGAGCAGTACCAAGATCGGGATGTCTTCCTCTTCCATCATCTGGGCTGTGGGCCTTGGGACATAAGAGAAGCGAGGACAAGAAGTCACTTTCTGTTTAAAGTAGGGCAACTCTGTGGGTCTCTGTGACCAAGAATTACCAAAGACATTGACATGATTTTCAAGCTGCTGATTTGACACACACGTATTCAATTCATTTACTGGGTTTAATTATCCAGTTGCTATAATTAACCAGAACAAATCACTAAATTAGAGAATCTGCCTACACATGTTCAGTTTGAAACAAAGGTTCAAAATAAGCAAGTCCTAGTCGCACCAAAGTTGTTCTATAACATCCTTAGAAAGTCCTGTAAAGAGACCCTTACAGGACTACCCAGTCTAGATTGTGATACAATATTCACTGGATTTGATATCCAAGATTCAGCTGCACAGTAAACATTAAGCCTTTTTTCTTTAAAAAAAAAAGTATTTGTAGAATCACATAACAGGTAAAGAAACTATCAGTAGTCTAAATGTGCATTTATGTTATTTGATTTTGGGATTACACAGAATCATAGTTGGTAGCATTGGAAAGAGGATGAGGGGCTATGGTTGGAAAAAGGCAAGTAGCATTTGTTGAGCATTTGAGAGTTGTGTTATGTATAGTATTCTATTTAATCTCCAAAACTACTCTAAGATTGGAGAAGTACTTTATCCCCATTGTACAGGTGAGAATAGTGATGGAGCAGGAATTCAAGTGCATTTCTTCCTGTCTTCACAGGCTGTGCTCTACTTTTTTGTACATGATTGTGAAAGGAGACAAAAAGCTTCAATATCCTAATATAAAAGAATAAAAGTAGAAATCATATCTTAGTGGCCATTGACTTTGAGCAATTATATCACATTCTATACAGTAGCCCAAAGTTTAAAGGTATGAATATCAACTTGAATTATGATGGCTCTTTTAAATGTTGATGTTAATGGGAGTAAGTATTTGTAGGGGTTTTTTGTTTCTCTGAAACAAATATGAAGAAGATCATTTTAAGGAAAATACAGCATGGTAATTTACGGTACCAGCATGAAGCAAGAAGTGAAAGAAAGACATTTGAATTTAAATTATTGTTCATGATTGTGTAATTGTATAGGTGTTTCAGTGTCTGTTCCTGAAAACATTCCTGCATCTACTTTTATATGTATGATTCTTTCAAGAGATCCAGATCTAGGACAGGAAGTTGAAGTAAGATTTTTTATTTTCATCTATTTATTTTTGCCCAACTTGGATGAGAAAAAAAACCCAAAAGAGTGCTCAATTTTTAATGCACAAAATATTATTTTGCCAGGCTGTTAATTAAAGTGTTCTTTATGTGTATGGTAGTCACTGAAGTGAGAGAGGAGACTTAAACCTTTGGAAGTAGTAACATAGAATTAAAATGCTCTGGCTTCAAAATGAAAGAAACAAGATTTCAAATGGTCTGAAAGCATTGTGAAAAAACTAGAGCTTACATCTATTGGCATTTATCTGATGACATTTACGAGCATGAATAGAATGTTCTTTCATTGTTCATTGCCTTTTATTCATCCCAATCAGGCATATTTTCTTTATTATACATACAATGTGAGTAAAGGATATTTTAGGCCTTCATATTAATTCTGGTTTTAGCAATAATTCATAAAGAGGAGAGAATAAATTTTAGGTGACAAAACGGTTACAGCTTAAGTGGGGGTAAAGAAGAAATTTAAGATAATTCATCACTGTGTATTTTCTCAGAAATTTTTCTGGTATACATATGACCTTTAATCTAATTATATTTGTAAGAAAAAAATTGTTTTCTTGATGATGCAATATATCATAAATCTGATTAATACACTGGAATACTCTGCCCGAAATTTAGTGAGTCAAATTCTCCATAGAAGAGACTAACTTTTTTTTCTGTTTGTTCATGCTTGCTATAAAGATACACATAAATATCACTTGGGAATATGGTTGAAACTAAAGTTTGGGAGAAAGCTCTGTGGAGAATTTAGTCTATATATAATTTTTCTGGTTACCTGATTATAATGAGATATTGATTAATCCACTTGATTACATTTTTTGCTCATGTGAATTTCAGACTGAGGACAGATTACAACACAGGAACAATGTAATTCCTGGTATATCAGGTTCAGCTCATCTATTTGTGTGAATGTGTTAGTGTGTGTGTTGGGAGGATAGAGTTAGGATATTGGGGTACGTGGGTGTGTGCATTTAAACTAGAATATGTCCATATGTGTGAAGGATGGGTGTCTACAAAAGTATCCATTATAATTATGTGCTTACATGCATAGTTTCCATTACCAAAAATTAATGTAATATCTAGATTTTATTGTAAAAGTCATTAGGAAAGAGAAAACAAACATTTGGAAAATGATGATGTTTAACAAATCTAAAACCATAATAATGGGGGAAAACAAAGAGATTATTTTCATAAGGACATTTAAGAGGATTTTAGTCTAATATAAGCCAACTTTTGTTGTTCACTTACAGGCAAATGAAAGATGGTTAATATGACCATCAAAATGGCTATTATGCATTCTTTGGAAATGGCATTGGGTATCAGATCTCCCAGGTTTTATTGGAGGGTTTTTTTGAGCTGGAATCTGGATGTGAGTGTTTATAATATAATTTCTTTTCTTTATGAAATCCTTTTCAAAATCTTTAATATTTGTCTTGATAACAATGGAGAGAAACATGCCGATGCCCATAAACATAATAGCTTTGTCCAAGGCAATATTTTATTTTTGCCATACAGAAAATCAATTCAGAGATGAAATCAAACGGCTTCTTCCAAATAATTCAGTGCATGTGCCTCCTTTAGATATACTTCCTGAGTATTCAAGAGGGAACAGCTTTTTTTTTATATTGGAAAAATCTGTAAATGCAACACTAGAAAGTAAACTAACTATGAAATTATTGAAAGCTATTCACCAAAAATGCTCTAATATTTTAGTATAAAATGCATTGGAAAAAAATACAACTAAAATGTGAAAGAATATATAGATTATTTTTGAAGTCTGGAACTGAAAGTAAGTTCAGATTTTAATTTATAGGCAGTCTTTGCAAAATTTATTTTGGTTTACATCTTGCCAAATCGTTGCATCAAAGCTGTCAGTTCAGAATTCATGCTTACTCAATAATGTATTAACCATGTTTGTGTGTGTATGTGTGTGCTGCAGTTTTTAATATTAAATTCTTCAATTAATGCCACTGCCTACTTTGCTTTGGATTTGCATAATGGTGTTATTTCTAAAACCACTGAACCTCTTTTGGACTATGAAACAAATCCTAAGGTGATACTAATTATAAAACTGAATATAAAACAATGAATACCTTTAAATACCCTTCAATAAAATAATTCTTAAAAACATATCTAAGTTGAAATGAAAAGTTATCAAATTTATGTAATTGCATTTTCATATTCACCAAGATCAAGCAGAAATTCATTTTAAAAGAAAATAAATTTAGACGCTTATGTGATTCATTATGTGTACTTTTTCATTAGACCTTAGTTAAATATTATTTCAATCATTGTGTGTGTTTCTGTGGGTGTATATAAAAGTTGGAGAAGGAATTGTCTTCATATTCAACAGCATGGAACAGAGGCAGTGTTCTGGGTAATTAAATAAAAGTACACTTCTTTAGTCTTGAATTATCTAAAAAAGTGCCTCTCTCTTTGGCTTTATGTGATTGTGGAGACCTGGTGTGGCCTTTTTTCCCTGCGATGACCTGATCAAATTTGAAATTTGCAAATAATTGGAAAGAAGAGTGAGGTATAAGGAGATGAAAACACATAACCAATCATTTTTTCCTACCAAATCATCCTGGAAAATGAGACTATTTAAATTTCAAATGTTTTCCAGTTTCTTTAAGCAATTCTCAACATTTCCAGTAGTAGACTTATCAGGCTGTTTGTTGTTGTTGATGTTGTTGTGTTTTGTTCTTGTGTCTGTTTGTTTGTTTTAACATCATCTTAACTAAAACATGACTTTCTAAACTGCAAATGTTTTGGCCAGAACTTATGTATAGTGAGATAACACCACTATGTGAGAGTTGAAGAAAAAAAAAAGCAACAACTATTTTTCCAGGACATTTGGCTAGTTGCTTATAATAATACTTTTCACCCTGGTATTATAGGATCATTTCTCCTATAGTCAACTTTGCTGTTTTCCATTCACTCCTAAACAAATTGCCTTTGTTCGTTTTGTTTCTTTGTTCTCTCATACAAAGTTCAGGATTAACTTTATTTAGAAAGTACATATTGACATTTTGATTTTATTTACTTATTTTAATTAATTTATTTATTTTGAGATGGAGTTTCACTCTTGTTGCCCAGGCTGGAGTGCAATGGGGCAATCTCTGCTTACTGCAACCTCCGCCTCCTGGGTTCAAGTGATTCTCCTGCCTCAGCCTCCCGAGTTACTGGGATTACAGGCACCTGCCACCAGGCTTGGCTAATTCTGTAGAGACAGGGTTTCGCCATGTTGGTCAGGCTGGTCTCAAACTCCTGACCACAGGTGATCCACCCAACTTGGCCTCCCAAAGTGCTGGGATTACAGGCATGAGCCACCGTGCCTGGCCGAAATTAAATATTTTAAGCACTTAAAAAAAACCCCCCACATTATAGCTTCTCTTATTTATTTTAGCATTTCCATTTAGTGATTGCTGTGAGAAATAGGCAAAACCTGTCTGTCTTTGGAGTTATGCGTTAGCACCATCAGTATCAACGTCCAGAATGTCAGTGATGAGAGTCCTGTTCTTACGTAAGCAATGAGTAATCTAAATATTTAAATGATAAGATTAAGCCACAGAAATTTTTCTCATAGCAGGATAAAGACCAGTGTTTGGCTATTGTTTCCACTGTTAATTTTTTAAAAATATTTTAAAGGATCTAGAAAGTAAACCTTGATGAGTTGTATTTTATTGCTCTTTTTACATGCACTGGAAGCCAACTCATTTATATTTCAGCCTTGAAACTGCAGAAGAGAACCAATTTTTTTGATGGAATAATCCAAAGCTTCATATTTTTCTGGTATTTATTTTTAATAATGAAAATATTCTAGAAAATGTACATTGATATGTTCATATTGCAAAGTCAATGTAGGTATTTAAGAGAATTTGGGCAAAAAACACTTGCTGATATGGACATATGACCAAACACAAAAATAATGAAAATCATTGCAAAAACGTCTGTAGTATTTTGTAATGTGGAATAAAGTAGCATTTACCAATCAGTAGAAGGACTTGAAAAAGGATACAGGTAAAAGAAAATTTAAGTTCATTTTATAAAATGTGAACATTCTCTAATAGATTTCATAATGTACAATGAAAAAACATTAAGAAGGCCAGACTTGAAACTGTTACACAATACATATTATATGAAATGTAAAATATTTGCTGTGTGACATAAATGAAAAAATACATTTGTTTATACTGATTGATAAAAAAAAAAAAATCCTTTCGTCCCACAGATATATACCAGATGCACCTATAAATATCTATGAAAATCTGTCTGTTGGAACAAAGTTGGTCAGGTTGACAGCAACTGATAGAGACATAAGGCACTCGGTACATTATCAACTTATAGGGACACAAAAATAATTTTCTATAAATGAAGGTACAATAATATTTTTATTGTGAATGATTTTATAAAATATATTCAACAGTGTTTTTTACTAGTGAAAAATAAACCTGATTATCATTCTATTAAGATGAAACCATCTTTAAAATATTTAGCAGCATATTTAGCATATTTTCATGAGGTAGAAATGATTATTTCTTCCTTCTCAGAAGTATGGAAATGGTCTGTATAATCTGGTTGCTCCAGGAGGCTCCCAAACAATTCAGACTCACAATAGCATTCCCTGGGATTTTATTGTATGATTTTTTTTTTTCTCTGAGAGGTAAATTTTCCTATGGAAACCAGAGCAGTAGTAAACATAAATTGAATATTTATTATATATCACATATATAATAACTTTGCATACATAATAACCCCTTTGGGTTTTTACTCTCCTAATTCTCACATAACATATGATGCCTGGAAAATATTTTAATTTATCCAAGCTCATGCTGCTGATTTCTGTGGCAGAACCAGCACTTGAATTCAATCTGCTGGATTTTGACATTTGTAACTCTAACTACCTTCCACGTGGCCAAAAGTTTGGAGTTTCTAACCCTAACGACATAAATATAAAACAAGAAGAAGAAGAAAAGAAAGATGTCTTCTCTTTTTAAGAGGTGATGTACATTTTCACACATGAAAAGAGCTGGGTTAAACCCAAACCATCTATCATATCAGCCAAAAGATCTCCTGGTAGAGAGCCAGAATCTGAGAAGGAGAGGGAAGATGACTTGTGGAGAGAAGGTTCGGTATGGCAAGTCAGAAGTTAAGGGGAGAGAGAGAGAGAGATAGATACAAAGACAGAGAGAAGGGTGCCAGAACTGGCAGTGAGAAGGGGATGGTAGGAGAGATGGGAGATTAATTACATACCAGGGGATTGATAAAAAGCTAAAGATAAATGAAGGATGGTTTCTCCTGTCAGAGATGTGAGTAACAATTGTGGAAAATGAGAAAACTGTAATGAACCATGTGGGGATACATTAAAATTGAAGGCATCAGAATGAACTTATATTTTTCCATATATATATGGAAAATATATATATATATTTGTACATGTATATCTATGTATATGTGCATGTGTGTAGTTAACAAATAAACATTGATGTAATTGTATGTGTACATATATGCAGAGACACAGAAACATAAATACATACATTTTGTGTCCCTACTTAAAGAGTGAAAGAACTTAGGAGCATAATATCAGAATAGCCATGAGTATAGCTATTACTCAGACAATGAGTTCTAAATACCATTTTTCCCTATAGAAGCTCTTTAGAGGAATGGCTCTTTTTGAGGCCACAGTAGTTAAAGTATAAAACGAGCAAGAACGCAAGAACATGCTTGAAGAATGATGAAGGTATGTCAAAAACAAAAATGCCAGAAATCAGCTTCAATTGTTCCCCTTTCCAATTCTAGAGCAATCTGAACGTCAAAATAAATAATACAGATTATAAATCATAAAATGAGAGTCCATGAGTCCATTAGATATAAATACAAAGATAAATGGACAGTTTGATGAAAAACAAGATGCTTATGTAGTTTCAAAGTATCTCTTTTCAAATTATTATTAGTAGTAGTAGTAGTATTATTATTAGAGACAGAGTCTCACTGTGTCACCCAGGCTGGAGTGTGGTGGCGTGATCTCAGCTCACTGCAACCTCTGGCTCCCAGGTTCAAGTGATTCTCCTACTTCAGCCTCCCAAGTAGCTGGGACTACAGGCACCCACCACCACACCCAGCTAATTTTTTTTATTATTATTATTTTTAGTAGTGACAGGATTTCACCATGTTGGCCAGGCTAGTCTTGAACTCCTGACCTTGTGATCCACCCGCATCGGCCTCCCAAAGTGCTGGGATTACGGGTGTGAGCCACTGCACCCAGCCTACAAAATACTTGTTATTTGCAAAGGGCGAAGTAGCAACTTTGGAGTATGGAAAACTGGCAGATACTCACTGAGTCAAGTAATTAAAATGGACTTCATCAGTAGTGAGACAAACTGATTACATTCAATAAGAATACAATATAATTTCTATGATATTTAATCAAAAGCTACATAACCTGAATCTCATTGTGAGCTCACATTAGGCAAACCCAGCTTGAGAGATGTTCTCCAAAATTACTAGTCTGTAATCTTCAAAAAGTTCAAAGTCATGAAACTCAAGGGAAGATTGAAGATCTTTCCCATATTGAAGGAGACTAAAGACACATGACAACACGTGATTCTGAACTGGATCTTTTGCTATAAAATATATTGAGACAATTACTGAAATTTAAGTGGAGGTCTTGGTGTTAGATGTATTGATGTTAACTTTCCGATTTTGATGAACCATGGCTGTTTCGAGAATACCCTGCTATTAGGAAATGTATGCTGAGGCAACAGGTCAGCTACTTACTCTCAAATTGTTCTGAGAAAGAAAAAAAAGCTCTTCCATCAACTTTAAAAAAATTAATAATTATACTAAAATAGAAATGAAAGAGAAAATGAGAGCTATAGAAGATAGGCAGAGAAGAGCCAACACCTTAAGTCATGTTCTAAAAATTCCTGAAGAAGCAAACAAAAGGCAAAGGAATACAACAAATGCTCAGAGGTATCATCCAAAAAAAATTCCTAAAATAAAAGATTTGAAAAGGCAAACTAGGTTCTTGGAAAAACTAATCCATAATGGCTGAATCTGAGTCAGATTTTAATAAACTATTAGATGTTAATTTTTTAGAAAAGTATTTGGGCCTTTAGGCAAAAAGAGTAGGTCACTTACAAGGGAATAATATTAATACATTGTTAACAGACTTTTCTATAAATCCTTTCTGTAAGTTAACGCAGTAACAATTTAGGAAACTTGAGGACACAAAATGTGATTTAACAAATTTACATTCAGCAAAATGACCTCATATATAAAAGACAGCATATAAAAATTTGAGAACATGGGAAACAATATCTCCTATTAGTTCTTCCTGATGCATCCGCTAGAGAATGCACTCTAGACAACCAAAATACCTAGAAACTAAGAACGCAGGAAATGAGAATGACCATCAATTATATTTTTACCTGTAGATTAAAAATCAAGCTTATAAAGGAGAGAGCACCTTTCACATAAGGGTTACGTGCTCTGCAAATATAGATGGGATAAAATTATTTAAAAAGGAATTCCCAATGAAAACATTGTCAGTTTTTCTTTTTGTTGATTTCTGTTGTTTTTCTCTTTGCCTACTGTCCCCCACTCCACCTACACCCTCTTCAACATCCCCACCTCACCTCAGTCATCTCTGCCTGGATTTCCTGTACTCATTTTTCAACACCCAGCCTAGCCTGCACTCTGTGCTCCCCACTCCACCCACCATGACCCTCCCATGAAATATTTTCTGAAATATGCAGTTAAGAAGACTTCTCTCTTTCCCTGTCACTTACCCAACCACCATTCCTTACAGATCCACAGTTGTGACTAGCGTGTGAGTTTCATCAGATCAATGACTGACCTTTATTTTATCCTTAGAACTATTTTATCCATGCCACTATTTTTAATTTATAACTTATTCATTTTATGAGTAATGAAAAAATTTGCATCTGCCTGCCTTTTAGATTCAGGAGAGGTCACACTTGCCTATCCTTTGGATTATGAAGACATAGCCACACCAAAGTCTTGGGTATTATATTTTAGAGCTTATGACAATGAGCGAATACATTCAACAACTGGGACAGTCAGTGTTTCTACAAGATGTAAATAACAATCCACCTCAATGCTCGCAGGATATTACCATGTAAGTTATGATACTAATTGTTTGGTCTTCAGATTTTGGCACAGAGAGAAGCAGGAGAAAAATAAATGGATAAGCATCGTACCATCCCTGGAAAGAAGCCAAAGCCTTTCATTCTTTCCTTTATTTTCAGACACTATGCAGCTTCTCTTTCCATTTCCTACCTGGTACAAGTGAATCTGCTTTATTAATTCTTTAAAAAGTATAAAAATTAAAGCTAGAAAGGATTCCAAAGGATTATTTTGTTTAGCTCATGCTTTCGGGGAGATAAAAGAGCTATTATATTAGAAATCATATATTTGTATAAACGCAAGGGTATAATTCGTTTTGTATTTTACTGACATTAACTTAATGACAGCTCTAAAGCCACATACAAACTTACTTTCTTTTTTCTGGCTTTTAAATTACATAGAAATTTAAAATGCAAGTATGATATGTTATTTCTATTATTAAAATGGAGTTCATTTACTCACAAAGTTTACACAGTTAATACATAGTAGGCTGGATCCTGAAACCTAGATTTTCTGATCCTTAGAGTATTGCTCTCTGCAGAATACTAGAGGGCTCAAAAAGACTTAACTTAGTCTAGGAGTAATCTGGTAACATACTCGTCTTTGATATTCTGGTAACGTATCTCTTTCCAACAGTGTGTGATTACAGAATTAACAGATCATGTGATAATCTGTTATTAATAATGATCACATGATGATCAATACTATTATATATCATATAGAAAGTTTGTGGAAAACCATAGCAATCTATGCTTCCAGCAACAAAAGACTATTTAGATGGACCTAAAATAAATTATACGCAGTAGAATTTTGATAGTCCTGCAAGTTGAACAATAAAAGCTCCTGCTTACTTAAAATTTTCACTTTCACAGCATAAATGATATTTTATAATACATTATAAAAGGCTTTTGGTGGTCTATGCTTGAATTACTTTCTCCCACTGAAAACAATATTTTATAAATACAAATGCAGGGATATATTTGATCACTTTATAATAAAAAAATGTCGAAAATCCACATACAAAAATGGTGCCATTGCTCCATTATACTCAAAAATCAACTTTTAGTTTGTTTGTAAACTTTTTGTCAGAGATGTTCTGCTAAAAACCAAAAGGCCAAAGAACAAAGAAGAATTCTGTAGCCACTCCAATAGTTGTTTGCTTTTACTTTCTATTCCAGCTAGTAGTCTACAGATTCATATTGGAAGGTATTAGAATTTTTTGTTTCTAAAACATTTTTCATGTTAACAAATTAGACAACTCACCTTTTATTCCTCTATTATTTTAATTCTAAGGTATTTTAAATGCTTAACATTAGATGTATTCTTTTAAAAAAGAGAAAAATACCATTATAATTTTGTGTACTAGTCAAGATACCACTGATTGCTGTTTTAAAAAATAACATATGCATATATCATTGGCTAAACCCAATAAGCATTTCTTTGCCCCTTATGCAAAGAGTAGTGCAGGTTGGTGGGCTGTACTGTGTGGCACTCTGTGCTGTGACTCAGGGATCCTAGACTACTCAATTGTTTGGCTTTGCAGTATGTTGCCTTGTGCTCCCAACCATATGAAGAGAAGTGAGAAAGACAGCATGTGGAAGGTACCCCCAAATTTTAATCATCATACCTAGAACTGATATAATGCATTTCCACTTGCATTTCATTTGCCAGCACATCTCACGTAGCCTACTTCAGTAGCTGTAGGGAAACTGGGATATGCAGAGGGACACAGGAATATTGGTAAGAATAAACAGTCCCTGCTAACTATCAAATTTAATAGTCAATAGTTCTCAGTTTTCTTATTTTTAAGTGGGAGACAAGTATATATTATCTGAGTAAAGAAAAAGCATGGAATATTTAATCTCAAGAGATCACATAGAGGTCTAGCATTTATAAATATAAAATTATTAATCTGAGATACTAATTTCCATTTTGTTCAATGATAATATGTGTGCATAATACTAAAGTTGCTGCTTATTCATCCAGCATAATAGCAATTCAATTCCCTTAGCCTCAGCAAGGATGCCGAATAATTTCTTATCTTACACAATTTTTCATCAACACTGTACTTTTCTTATTGGCAGAAGTGACTATTTAAAATATGAGCACATTTTTAAACATCTATTAAATATTATCATCTGCATAAATCTAGATTAACATGTTATACCACATTTTTCCCATATTCTACTCCTTTCAGAATTGAACATCCTGAAAACATCCCAGTTGAAACTCTTTCTTCTAGTCTCTAACTTGTACAGATAAGGATGGAACTGCTCCCAATAACAATATAACGTATCATTTGATTATGGATGCCTTTTCAAATGGAACATTTACCCTCACAAACAATGAACTGAGAGTATTTTTAAGTTGCTCTCTGATTGTGCCCCTGTGATTAACCTTAGATAGAAAAATATTTTATCGTCATGATTATAAAATTCTTAATGAACTACAGTAATTCAAATAGCTGATGGCAGAATTTGTTCCTGGATTTTTAATTGAACCTTAAATTACCAACAACATATCTTAGTTTGAGATGAATGCTGGAATGCAATTTTGATCTTTGGAACTGAACTAGGAAGGTTATAAATTTCCTCAAACAAATGGCTCTATAATAAAATACTGTCTATTTCTTTGGAATGTGCCAAAACTACTGAAACGGGACCATTCCCTTGACCCCTATGCAGGACTTGCGAAGGGGGTGGCTCATTTGCTCAGCCCTCAGCTCTCAACCCCTCACAGGATGGGGAGCATGCAGGTGAGTGGGTGCAGGGGCTGGAACTCATGCCTCTGGGCACTGGCAGGAGTACAACTCTGTGCTTCCCCATGGCGTCTAAGGGGGTACCTGTGACCCCGGAGCCCCAGAGGGTGTGTGTTACTGTGTGCTCTTTTAGCTTTGCTGTCCATGTACAGCTTAAGTGCTTAACAGCTCAGTGGAGGGTCAGGGTGACAGCCTTTCACACCCATCCTCTTGGTACCCAAGTTCTTGTCCAGCATCCAGGAAGAATCAGGCTGCACAAATGAACTGAAGAGTGGTAAATGTAGAAGAGCTTACTGAGTGGTGGAAGTGACTCTCAGTGGGATGGGGAGCGGGAAAGGGGATGGAGTGGGAAGGTGGTCTTCCCCTGGAATTTGGCCCCAACTGAACTCTGAAGTCCCGCTGTCAAGCTGCTCTCTCTGATGTCCAGCTGCTGCTTTTCTTCTCTCCTTCTCTGCTGCTCAGCCACTTTGCTGCTCTGCTGCCCCTCTGCCAGTGGAGCCTGGGGTTATTGGTACAGGATGGGGGGTGGGGCAGGCCAGGATGGTTTTAACATTTGGATGGGAAAACAGGTATACATGTGCTCACTTTGGGCCATAGTCCCAGGCTTGGGGGTGTAGCCTTAGCCGGGGACCACCCTTTTCTACCCAGTATTTCCCTGCCTCCTGTCCATATCACTACCATAGTTACTTTTAATAAATATATTCAATAACTATCAAATATGGTATATGAAGATAATTAATATGCATACTTTATTAGTGTATTCTGGGATGTACCATAGCTCAAATATATTACCAATTAAAGAAATTTAGAACTTTATTTCCAATAAATTTTGAGACCTAAGTCAGGCTATATGTTGTTATACTCACATATTTTTAAAAGAATAGGTGGGGTTAGATTAGACATTGTGTTCAACAAAGATTCCTGGGTAATGGCTGAACATTGCTGTGAAAAAAGTTGTTCAAACCCATGTTGAGTTTGTTTTCATTAACTGAGAAGAAACCAAACATGGTCTGGATGAGTAGACACAGGTAACAAGCACTACTTTTTTACCTTATTTTGATACTGAATTCATTGCAAATGGACCTCTATCCAAGTTGCATTTCACACAAACCCCTAACATTATCATTCTCTGTCTTATACTTTGTGGATGAGAAGCACAGAACCACTTTCACAATCTTAAAACAATGGATGTCCTTCACCTCTGCCTTTTAGTCCTGCTGTTCATGCTATTCATACTGCTAGAAATTCCTCCTCAGTTATGTTGTATCCCCAGTACTCACACACTTTTGCATAACCCTCATGGTTTTGTTTAGAGATTGTTTCTTTTAAGAGCCATCCCTGATACTTCTTCTCCCTCTTGTCTGGATTAGGCACGTCTCATTGGGTTCTTGCAGCATTTTGTATCTCTCCAACCATAGCACTAATCACACATTCCATCTGTTTCTCCCATTAGATGGTAAAAGAAAAAAATCTGTTATTAAACTAGTTTCTGACATATATTCAGTGTTTTTAGAGATATATATATTTATTAATGAGCAATTAATGGGTATAAATCTACCATTTGATAGAAGAAATAAGACCTAGTGTTTCATCAGTAGGGTGACAGCAGTTTACAATAATCCATTGTATAATTCAAAATAGAAGAAAATATATGGATATTTCTAGTGTAAAGAAAAGACAAATATTTAAGGTGATGGATATCCCAATTATACTGATTTGATCTTTACAAATTATACAAATATATTGTTGCATGTACCCCAAAATATGTACACCATGTATCAATAAAAAATAAAATACTGAATGAATGAGTAAACAAAATGAACAAAATTATACTGTAAAAGTCATTTTTGTAAGACATTGACAGGATTTAGTAACATTATTGCCAAATGCATCAATGCCACATTTTCATAATTCCTTGCAATTAGAATATATTGTTGATATGACTAGAATATCAAAACAGATACTTGTAAACTACATATATTACATTTGTATCCTGATAAACATTGAAAATAATAAAACATTAAAAATATCCTCAATTAGGAATATGAATATCATGGCACCGAATAACATTTCTTTGAATCTCCCTTATTCATGCAACTCTAACAAGAAGAAAACACATAAAACAAGCACACAAAATAAATGAGTAAACAACAACAAAATTTTTGTAGTGGACCTGTTCTAATTTGACTAAAATCATGAAACCAGCCACATAAATTTCCTAGAAGCAAAACTATTGACCCAGAGTATTTTATGATGGCTTTCTACCTTTGCCTGAAAATTATGAAATATTAATCTTTATTAAATTCCCTGGCATATGGTATAACCTCTTTTTCTTTTTTCCAACTATTATATTATTGGAATGAGAACAATAGTATTTTTCTCAAAGGGTGATTAAGTTCAAAAAGAGTCATAAAGTGGCAACATCCTTATCTTAAAGCAGCTAGAGAAAAGAAGCTAGTGTGTAAAAAAAGAAACTGACACAATTTTAATGCTTAGGGAATAAAAAATTTACTAGAAGAACATAGAACATGTGTTTGGCTTTCCAATGATGTTTGAATTTTAAACTCATAAAAGGGCATAATTAAAATACAAATTTTAAAAAATTAAAAATAAAACATTTGTTCTTAGATGCCATACATTGGCATGTGTATTATATTAATGATATAAAAAGAGCTTAGCAGTCACTCAAAACTATGATTTATAATAAGCATCAAGAATTTTATGTTAAAATAATGATTACAGCTCTAGTAGACTAGTAGATATTAACTTTAAATTTACCTTTACTCATTGAGGAATGATATTCACCAGGGTACCAGTGATAGCCATGTAATTGTAATGTTTAACAATGAATTACTATTTAATGAATCCAAATGATTTCATATGCAATATATTGAACTTATTAATAAAATAATAAAAAATGAATATTTCTTTAAGTCAGTATTACTAATCATGTATTTTATGAGGTTATTTCTCTTTAATGAGCATTGACCTGAAAAATCACCCCAATATATTTTTACTAGTCAATCCATTTTTTATTATTTTATGATGTAATATTTGATAGTAGATAACATAAGTAACATATTTGCAAGTAATAAAGCATAGCAATAAAATGAACCCCTGAGCCCATCATCTCACTTCAGAATTAGGATATTACTAACAGCTGTGCTGCTACCCTTTGCCATCCCTCTGCTTGTCTTCTAGACACAACCAATATCCTGAATTTTGTGTTTGTCATTGACTTGGGGATTTTAGAGTTTTGTCATCAATGTACATATTACTAGATAACATGGTTATGTTTGCTTAGTTCTTGACCTTTAAAAACGTGGTATATCTATGCAGTCTTCTGTGATTGATATTTGATTCATTACGTGTTTGAGTCAAACAGGGAGTACTCATTTATCATAGCTATCATCTATCTGTCTATTTATCATCTATCTGTCTATCTACCTATCAGTCACTTAGTTGCTGTAATGTCCCATTATATATCTTAATATTCCATTGTGTGACTATAACCATTCTCCCATTGGTAGAGATTTGAATTTCCTCCTGGTTTTTGTGTGTTATGTGTATCATTGTAATGAACATTCTTGTGTGTTTCTCTTAGTGCCCCCAGAACAGAACTGCCATGTTATAATGTATTTAAATGTTCAACTATATGAGTTAGTGCCAAGTTGCTTTCCAAAGAGGTTGTACCAGCTTATACTGTCACCTGAAATGGATATGCATTGCTCTTGAGCAATATTCTTATAATAACTTCTACTGTCACATCGTTTAACATGTTTCTGCCTGATTGATAATGAGATTGCACATCATTCCATATATTCACCAATTCTGTGGATAAACATTAAATATTTGTATTTCCTTTGTGTGAAAAGCATAATCATGTCTTTATCCATTCTTGTTTTGTTATTGTTGGTGTGATATACTCTGATATTTTGGAAAATATCCTATATTTTCTTGTAAATATTTTTACAAGTGGCCTTTCATATTTAACTTTTTCTAAATGTAAAAGAACTTATTTTGTGATCTACAGTAAAGTAGGAATGCAATTAATTATTTTTCACTATTTGGAGCACCTACTGTCACAATGATATTTCTACAGACTTCTAATGCTATCTCTGACACATATAGAATTTCCATAGATGCTGTGTCTGCCTCTGGCTATTTCCTTATTGTAGTTGTAGTTCTTTTCATTGCTAAATTTATTTCTGTATTTTCATATTCTCTCAATATCGATAGATAGAAAAGGCATACAATAAATTTACAAAATAATTACTGGTGTAAATTATTAACTTCCTGACTGATATATGATTCAGTGCCATTGTTCTCTTTACTTTTCTTTATCTATTTAGAATATAGACTACAGAATTCTAATATTAAAAAGCACCTTAGAGATCACTTAATATGCTACTTCATTGATGAAAAACTATTTTCCCCCATTTGACTACTTTTTACACATCATAGTAACTGTTTATGAAGAGAATGTATAAGAAAATGGCAATCTATGACAAATGAATCAGGCTGAACAAATGCACATAAATATGACACCCTACTTTTGCTTTTAGCATATTTTTACAGTGTATGGTAATTACAAAGTTCCAGAATATACAGTAATATCATCTTAGTTTTGCAATAAATTTATAGTTGTATATTATATAAAACTTAGCTCTCCAGTACGGAATCCACTATCTACATATGCCTTTGAGCTCAGGAAATATGTTTTGTCCAAATTAAGATATGCTACAGTTTTCAATTAAGCAATGAATTTCATAGAATTAGAATGAACAAACATGTAAACATATCAGTATTTTTGATATTGATTGTAATTTAAAATGGTAGTATTTGGGATATGTTTGATTAAATAAAATACTTTATTAAAATTAATTTTACTGTTTATTTGTATTATTTTAAAATATGGCTACTAGAAAGGTTTAAATTTCATAGGTGGCACACATTTATGGCTCACGTTATATTCCCATTGGACAGTGCTGTTCTAGAATATCACTTTCACTAATTAGTTACCAATATAAGTTTCATATGTCTTCATTTTGGATTCATGTAAATGACAAAAGAGATGTTTAACCAAAGAAAACAAAGTGAACCATTGATATACTGTTTTTCATCTACAGATTGGACCTAGACATCTAGATTTTGATAATGCTATTTTTGCAGGAATGCATTTCAAACATACATTGTTTGTGAAAGTGTCTAATGAAGGAAGTCCTGTACTATCAAGTAAGAAATTACCAATTTGAAATATTAAAATAGTTTGACATAGAAAACACCCAGTGCATTTAAAAATTGGATCTGAGAAGTTTGTCATATTTATAAGTATTCCAATAATCTGTTAAAGTATGCAATATATTCTTATATTAACCTATTTAGTGCTCATGCACAGCTATTTAAAAACTGAGAGTCTACATAAAAACAAACTAGAGAGAATGAAACCCAAATGTTTAATGCAGCACATTACAGTTATTAAAAGACAATGTCAAAAATCAACATTTTTAGAATACTTGTGTATTTAAAATCTTTCTCAAGGAATTATTTGTTTATTCTACTTTAGAGAAAATACTAATACTCAGATTCTCATAGTAAATAGCATTTATTTCATTATTATGCTGAAGTATTTTAATTATATTTCAATTGGTGATAGTATGTCAGATTTTGGAAACTATGATCTTTAATTCAGAATAGTAGTATTTATATATAAACACACTGTAAAAGACAATTGCTTTGACAAGTGTTCAAAAAGAATCAATGGAATGTTTTACTCCTAAACTTATTTTAAAATGCTTTATAAGTGAAAAGGCAATAATTTAATGTTAAAACATCAATATAAATGTATAATTTATGCCCTGAGATTTTAGTATAAACTATAATAAATGTAATATATAATATGAGGTGTTAATTAAAAAAGAAAAGAAAAAAAGGATTATTGATAAGACACATTATTGCCTAAGCTGCATTTTTATGTGCTTTCTTTTCCATAGCAATTATTACACTCATTGTAAGGGTGAGTCTCATAAATGAACTGAATCCAATTGGAAGTGCGTCGGCATTTACCTTCAGTGTATTTGAAAATAGTCCAGTTGATACACTAGTTGGAAAAGTTACATTTACCGATGCAGACTGGCCATTTAATAATATGGAATATACCATTGTTGGAGGCAATTTGGGAACACCTCCCAAATTTTACATTGAACCAGATACAGGTATTGTAAAAACGCTGACATCAATTAATCATAAAAGTAAAGAGCTCATATACACTCATTGGAAATTTATTTTATTTAGAAACTATGATCATGAGAACATCTTAAAAACTTTCTCTTGAACTATTTAATGTTCACCTGGATTTGTTAGCTGTATCCATAAATTCTTACTTACCTAAGGCAAAGCACTAAAGCTTTGATCTTTGCTATATTGATCTTCAGAAAGGCTATGCATATGTGCTTTTCCATGTATCCAAGAACATGACTTAACAGGTGAGTAAAATAGTGCATACTTTAATACCTGTTATAATTACACTTTAGGGGTATGAATATATAATGAATTGATTTGTATTAGTTAATTTCTATTCATTATTGTAATGATTTCATTTATAGAATTAACATTTTAGAATAAATTGAAAATATTTACTAATCCTGGGATAACAGGTCTCCCTTTATTTTTGCATCAGGAGTGATAAAGCTATTAGATTCACTAAACAGAGAAATTGAATCACAGTACAAGATAGCTGTAAAAGTAACAGACTTGGACAACGATGCCATCCCTGACCCCCTCAGACAGAGAAGTGGTACTGCTCAGGTGACCATCAATGTTCTGGTAAGAATGACATTGTTATCCCTTTGAAAGCACATTCTAGAGAAATAAAAATGAAGGAAAGTTGTAAATGGTTACATTTCAGGGTCTTGGGTATGGATCTAAATTGAGAGAATAGCATGTTGGTCCAAAAATATTCTAATTGTAACATACATTGATACAATTGTCATTATATGCAAATTAACCTGTGTGACTTCTAAACTAATTTGATTGTCTTACAAATCTGAACTTAGATGAAGAGTGCTGATACCTCTGGTTGTATTTCAGAAGTTGTTGGAAGGATTATTTTGTGGTTAATCATATTTCCATAAGCAAGCAAACATACATCCTAGAGTTTTAAGAAGTTAGTTTGATACATTTTAATCTGTTTTGGTGGTTTGTCTTCCTCTTCTCACCCTCTCTGGTTTTCAAGGAAGAAATATCTTAATATTCTTTACTAATAAAGATTCTGAGAGATCAGCCTCAGAGTCTCACAAACATGAAGTATAGAGGCAAAAATTCTAAGTTTTTCTAAAAAAAATTTAATGCAAGAATATATTTTACTTGGCTTGTTCAAGACTTACATCAATAAAATTCTGTACATTACTTTCATTGGCAGAAGCATATAGAAAGAAAATTTGCCTTTATAGATAGTGCCAATTTTTTAATCTTATGATTTTGTTTACACTCTTTTTGCTACTTGAGAACAGTAAGAATTCTAACACTGGATCCTATGGAAAAGACAATAACTTCTCATAAAAAAATATTTAAAACCACAGACATTGTTTAGAGCCTGTGCATACTCTTGCCTGGTGAACACTTTCATATGTGTTCTTAGTGAGCTAAAATAGTTAGCAGTGGTCATGACTCTGTTACAATCCCCACTTTAGGCTTATTATGTCTGGAAAACACAATAAACCAGGCCAAAAATCTTTGTAGGGAGAAATTTAATAAAGTGACTTGAATGGCTTCAACCATGACTCAGAAGATGTCATAAGCTAATGAACCTATTCTCCTTATGCCAGCTTTCAATAATACATCCCAATACACTCTAAGACACAGTTTCTCAGTAGATGTCCTTCATAGTTGCACTTCTGCAAACTTATTAGTGTCACTTTCATTTCATGTGTGAATTCCTACATTCCAATAGGTATAAGAATAAATGATCTCTGTTCTTCATGTATAAAATCATTCAAATTTTTTCTCTTATGGGACTTGAAGTATTGGTTCAGGAAAGAATATTTGATTTCTTGAGAGTAGGCAAAAAGCTATACATTTCCTACCATCAGATGGGTGAGCTTAACTTTACTGAAGACACTGTTACTAAATTTAAATACCTTTTCTCTAAAAATACTTCCAACCAAACTTTAGGTGGAAGTTATCAAAATGCATCATTTAGAAAAAATAAGTTGAAGCCAAAATTCTCTAGTACAATAAAATTTTTTATACTACACTTTGTTCAAAAAAAGATTGAAGCTGACATATGAAAGTAAACTCAATAGAGTATTATTACCTAAAGCCAGGGCAGAGATGGATGAATTTTATCTGTAAGAATAAACAAATAACAAAAATGTATGTTATTTATAAATGGAAGTTCAATACTGTTATGGACTCAATGATTATACCCCCCCTTCTCAGTTCACACATTGAAGCCATAACTCCCAGTGTGACTGCATTTGGAAATTATTCATGTTTGTATTTGGAGGTAATTAGGATTAGAGGAAGAAATGAAGGTGAGAACATGGTCTGATGGTATTCATGTCCTTCTAAGAAAAGACACCAGAGAGCTTGCTCTCCCTCTCTGCCATATGAGGACACAATGAGAAGGTGGCTACCTGCAAACCAGGAAAAGAGCCCTCACCAGAAACTGAACACTGCCAGATCTTTATCTTGGACTTACCAACCTCTAGAACTGTGAAAAAATAATTTCTTTTGTTTAAGCCATGCTATGTATGGTATTTTGTAATGGCTGTTCAAAGTATCCTAAGAGTAATACCAATTTTGGCTTAGCAAACATAAAAATGTTAGAAAGTTATAGCATTAAAATATATATTTCTAGTAAATGATAGATACATATATATATATATATCAATGGAAAATAATAGTACATCTAGGATCCAAGATATAAAATAGTAGGTTAATGATAAATTATTACATAAATGAAGTTAGAATAAGAATCCATTTTGGAAAACAATGAACACTGTTTCCTACTTTAAAAAGATAAAAAATTAATATGTAACATAATCTTTAATATGAAGAAACATATGAAAATAATTATGAAATGTTAATTTAGGAAGGGTCATCACAAGGCAAGCATGAATTCTCATTATATGCAAATTAACCTGTGTGACATCTAAGAGAGTTGGGACCTCATGTAGGACAAGATTGCTAGGTCTAACTACAAAGACAGTTAACCTGTCTTCAGTCCAAAAACAGCATAGAGCAAATTAAAAAGGAAACAAAACATTAGCACAAATATATTTGAAGCATTTATAAAGTAATTTCAAATATTAATATTTTTAGTCAATAAAGTGTTTTTTATAATCAGAAAGAAAAAAATCTCAACAGGAATTGAAAGTTAATATATGAAAAATATTACCAACTTTACTAGCAAGTAAAGAAAGGAAAATGAAACAATCTAATTTTTTTTTTGTATTGAATTATAAAATAAAGCAGATGATATTTTTTGTTGGAAATGGTATGGGGAATTGACAGCTCATTTCTCTGGGAATTCAAATTGAATTGGCACAAGGTTTTTCTGAAGGTTTTTGGCAACACATACAAATTAATATTCACATTTTATGTGTGAAGAAGCTCTTGTTTACAGAGTTAAATAACCAACCTAGCATAGTTATTGAAAGTAGAGCCAATCCTTAGTCCCAGCCCTTTAGTTACAATACCCTTCTATCATCTGACAAAAACATAACCACAAAGACTACTCTCACGATTCCTGTGGTGGAAAAGTATCTCAAATCATAGCAATCATTATTTTATAAACATCTGGAAATCTTTCATAGATGATTTTCCATGTGATTAAATATTTTTCTCCACATGATCTCTATGTCTTGAAAATTTTAATTGAAGCAATTCGGATATAGAGTGTCTACCTTTTGTTTCTAAAATAACAACAACAAAAGACTCCTAATATAGCACCCAAAAAACACGTACACAAGATTCTGCTATATCCTCCCAGATAAACTAATTTCCAAATGTATGTTAGCATGTCTTAATGAGATAAATTTTACAGATGCCATTAGCTATTGCCAACTTCAAATTTGTTATTGCCAATTGATTTATTGATCTGAAGCTCATGTTTCTAAGAAAACTCTTAGGTCATGGTAATAAACTGCATCATGATGATAAACTGGTTGCTAGAAAATGCATATTTCACAGAAGCAAGAATTGGGTGGCACACATCTTTGTTTTGACAAAATCAGGCACTAGATTTTCAAGGAACATTTTAAAAGGAAGGAAGTTCAGCACACATCCCACTTTCACCCTACAAATAATTATCACCTGTTTTTTTGTTGTTTATTTGTTTGTTTTTGAGATGGAGTCTCCCTCTGTCACCCAGGCTGGAATGCAGTAGCGCAATCTCGGCTCACTGCAACCTCCACCTCCCGGGTTCAAGCGATTCTCCTGCCTCAGCCTCCCGAGTAGCTGGGATTACAAGCATGTGCCACCACACCCAGTTAATTTTTGTATTTTTAGTAGAGATGGGATTTCACCATGTTGGTCAGGATGGTCTCCATCTCCTGACATCGTGATCTGCCTGCCTCGGCCTCCCAAAGTGCTAGCATAACAGGCGTGAGCCACCACGCCCGGCCATATCACGTGTTTTATAATAAAGGCAATTCCTAACCACTATGACTTCCAAGGATATTTGAAATCTCTTTTGGCTACTGTCATTACGTAATGACATCTACTCATCTGCTTTCATCTTTGGATTATAGCATCAGCTTTAAGAACTCTGGATTTTGAATTCAATTTAATGCATCCTTTACTCTCTTCTGTACCTCTTAGTATTCTTCTTATCCTTCAAGGCCCAATGCATTCCTTTTATATGAAGCCTCACTTTTAAAATACAGTGCAAACATTGGGCCAAACTGTATGGTAGTTCCTCTGGTCATTCTGAGAACTAACTTATCTGCTTTCAAAAAGCTTGCAGCCTGGTATAGTTATTCTTATCTAGGTTGCATGTCACTCACTAAGATGCTCCATTTGGGGTTGTAAGATGTACAAATTTGTTTCAAATGTAAATTATAGATAACTCAAATTAAGTTACGAAAGAACAAATTGCTGCTGCCTCCTGCTATTCCTGATCCCAGTGTTAATGGTGGAGAGTGTCCAGGTTCTTGGCCTCTTGAAAAAAGCATTGGACAAAACACACAAAGCAAGGAAGAAATGATGGGTTTTACTGAAAATGAAAGTATACTCCACCGTGTGTGGGCAGGCCTGAGCATAGGGGCTCAAAGGCCTGTTACAGAATTTTGGGGCATTTAAATACCCAGTACTTGGGGTATACCCTATGTAAATGAAGAGGATGAAGTAAAGTTACAAAGTCATTTACTTGGCCTACGGACCTATGGAGAGGATATTTCCTGTCATACCTGAAGTGTGAATCGGCTTATGTTCCCTGCCTCCAGACCCTATTTTCCTGCCTCATCTCCCCACTGAGAGATGTGATCCCCGTAAATCTTTGTGGGAGGCAGAGGGACCAATGATCTTTTTTCTGTAACTGCTTCATGCTGGCTTGAGGCATAGTGGCCCTATCTGTTGGGGATCACAGAACTCATCCTGCTCTATCTAGTGGAGGCAGGGTAGCGTCTTGATGGCCAGGGGTGGTGTCTTCACCTGGAACTGGTTGGAACCTTTGTTGCATGATCATCTGAAGGAGGATAGTCTCTAGGCGAGAGGAAATGAATTTGGTTAAAATATTTAATGGGAACTTCCGGGGGTGGATAACTATGCTGTCAGAAATGTTTGTTATAAAGATTTGCAGAAGAAAAAAAAAAACTTGTTCGTTCTCGAATCCATGTGTTTCCTTAAAGTCTTAGCACAAAGACTCCATTTTGGTTTGGTTTCGTTTGGTCTGTTGGGGCCTGGTGCATGAGCTGAGTCCAAAACAATGGCCTCCCAGACTTTTGTTTTAAAAATTCCCCCTTTTTGGTCAGGTTCTCACTTAGGTGAGAGTGTGACCAAAACTTAGGGCCTCAGCATCACTCTTAGTTACCATCATTTTGGGTTTCTGGTCTCAGCATGTCATTTATAGATTACAGTGTCCTTACTGTTGCACATTTCTTTCAGCTCTTGTCATTCCCATTGAAGAGAGACCATAAGACATTCTAGAGATGGCTGCATGCAAGCACTTAAAAGCTTTGAGAGAATACAGCTCACCAGGGAGACTATTACTATGACTATTGGGAGGATAATACCAATAGTTCAGAGTATGTTCCTTACCCAGGGTCCCCATAAACCAAACCACCTAAAATTAAACAGATTAAAGAATGAGCTAAATGAAGAATCTACTTGCTTGACTACGTGGTCTTTTCATTAATCCTCTACAACTGAATTTTTATAATCTGCATTTGATGTATTTCTCCATAGGCCACAAGTGTCAGCAACTGCACAGGTACTTTTCTGTTTACTAAATTCTATTATTTAGCATAATTTTCACAAGATAATTCAAAGTCTGTTGTTTAACAATAACTTTTAAGTAGAATTAGCTACAGAGCCTATCATGAGGTATACATTTCTAATCATTGCTTCTTTTACTTTAAACCATGGGAAAAGGACCTAACAAATGATGCCCTTCTAGAAGAGTGAAGGCCTCCTGGCAGTGTACTCTTTAACCCATGATGTGGGTTTAGAGGAGTGAACCAATGTTTTGTTTTTGACTGATTATGAGGCAATGTATGTACCATTAAACTTTCTTGCCTACATTGGGCCTTTGTCTTTGTCTATCAAAGATAAGGTTATCCATGTATAAGGCTGGCTGCAAACTCCTTCACAAATAACAGTATAACCCCATAAGTGCACATAACAGACCGCTTTTTTGTTTGTTTGTTTGTTTGTTTGTAGAGGCATGAGCAAGAAAAAAAATATTCAAAGAAAAGAGTTTCACGACAGTAAAAGTCTTAACCTGTGAACTTGGGAAAGGCTGTTCACATCAAGGATGCCATGTTCTTCTTGGGAGAAATTTCCCTGGTTAACTTTACCCTTGTTAAGGTTTTACAGATTATTGGTAAAATACATTCCAATAGGTACACAGTTCCAAAAGTGTGGTGGGATCTCAATTTTGAGACTATGAACCCAAAGCCCAAGGTCCTGAAGTTTTGCTGTAGTGTGGATGGCAAGGACAGTCTTTCTCCGATGTTCTCAGAGGATACAAACCATAAAAAGCTTTTTCACCTGGTGAAAATACAGTGTAGCATAATAATCTGTTATGATACCAGCCCTCTTCCATGGGAAAACTTTTATACAACCAGAAAACATGCATTGACAATGACCCTTTACAAACTGTTTAAATGGCCCACCAAGTGACCAACTGTACCTGAAGCTTTAATTATGTGCCCAGGAATACAGGATCAAGCACTGGTTATAAACTATTTAAACAATTTCAGTATCAGCTGGTTTAACATGAAAATCTGACAAGGTATTTTCCTGGTGTTTAATTAATTTTTGTTCTACTTGAGTTAGTAGCTTTATACAAGGAAATTTGGTTATTTCTGTGGTTTACCATAACTTAGCATAATAACCATAATTATAATTGATAGCATATACTATTTTAGAAATCCCATACTATTTTGGAACATATATTAGTATTATTCACAAAAATATAACCTAAAGAATATTGAACATCATTTTGGCAATTCCATGTACCTAAACATGACAAATACCCCTGTTTACCTCATTTCTGGATGTTTTCAGGGGCCCTCTGATCCATCCAGAAAACCAGGCATTAAGAAAGACAAATTTGAAACTGAAGTTTGATTTTGGAATTCCAGATTACCATAAATTACTTATTTTGTCAAAATGATGATGCAGAAATTTTAAAGAAGCAAAAACCTTTTATAACCTTTTACAAAAGTAAAAATACATTCTACTGTTTTTACACACCTTGCATGTGAAACTGTTTCCAGTAGTATTAACTGCAAGTTACAGTGGCGACTCTTAGCAATTTTAACTTTAATGTAAAACCTGGTAAGTTGTGTTCTAAGGTTTGACTATTTCCAGCATAGTTAGGAGTGTGGCCAACTCCACGTTTCTCCTGGCCTTATCTAGCTGGAAAGCAGGCAAGTTAAACAATTTTCAAAAGCCAAAGAAGCAGTTTATGACCTGAAAGCATTTGGAAAACCTAATATTTGAACATAATTTAGACCACATGTGTATATTTTGAATACATTGTATTTTACCAATAATCTGTAAAACCGTCTTTATTTCCCAAAGACTGCTAAAGTCATGTGAACTAAGAGGCAGTACGTTTTCTACTTTTCTGGCAAAATATTTTATTTAAGCTCTCATTATTATTAAACCAATTAATTTAAAACTTTACAGAGGTGATTAACCAGTTTGCACAGAAAAAGGCCAGAGATTGACTGGTAAGAAATTCTTATCCTTTTGCTGGCATGCCAGGTTTCTGAGTTCTCTCTCCCTAAGCAGCCTTAGTGACCCTGCTTGACTGTATGCAAACAAACATATTGCCATGAATTAAGAATATTCACAAATAGTTTACAAATTTTGGAGAAATTAGGCAGAGAGAGAGAAATATGACTCCAATTCTATTTATGAAAGTATACTCAACATGCTTAAAGTATTAGCCTAAAATCTAAAAAGTTAGTTTATAAGGATAAAAAGTTGGTGTGTTCCATTAATTACTGCGGCCTGACCAAGGTACCTTAGGAATTCCAGATAAATGGAATAAATGATGACTCCCTATAAATGCATAGGAAACAAAATAACTATTCATAGAACCAAATACAAGCCTTCCACTAGAAACTAAAAAGCATCATGCTTTTATATATAAGGATACACAAGCAAAGCCAGAGGAGAATAAACAGCAAACAAATGAAAACTAGAAGCAAAAACAAACAGGAAACCAACCCTAAATTTTCCTACTCAATTTACCCTGGAGACTATAGTGTTACCTAGGGCCCCCAAAACCCACATAATGAATATTTCATTCCTGACACACAATTCAATATCCTTAAGTTCACCAATATCATTATACATTCTGTCCAATCAAGAAATCCACCTTAGGCACATGACCAATAAGTACTCTAGCATTATCCATGAAAAACAGTAAACATAGTGTGAAGCAAAGCAAGCATGTATGTGAAATTTGGCTCCATGCTAAATCCAGCTTAATGCTTAACTATATTAAAAAAAAAATTGCCAAACTGCCTATGCATTTTTTACAATACTTCTTATTTGACTGTAATCAAGACCAAGAGCTTTAACTATGAACATGTTAATTTGCAAAATGTCCCCAATTCTTTATTAGGTTCTTAAGAATATTTTATTATATAAACTTTTTCCACATCTTTCTCCCATACTTAATGATTCCTTACTACATTGTTTCATAAACAACCTTTTTAAATCTGTAATTTAACTTTTAGATAACTTTTGAATTAGACAAAATTATTCTTTTTCCACTGATAACGTAACTCTTTCTGGCACATGTTGTATACAGAATTATGTGTTAACCAGAATTTTATCCTTAGTAAACTGAAACTTTAGTGAAACCCTAAAAAGCAAGAAATCCTGAACTATTAGATATGGGCATTTATAGATAAGAACAACTCCACAATTTTAGTAGCATACTTCCCCATATTACAACACTTTCTTAATTGGAAATGACCCAGATATTAAATGAGCATTAAGAATAACTTTAAGATTTTAATTTACACAAAAAGTTTACCTCAAACATTTATCCTAATCACTGTACTTAATTTTTTACTTTTCACAAGGGAGATGAGACACTAATCAACATATGTAAAATGAACCATCCTTTGGTCCTGAAAGGCAGGACAACTCGAAGTGGGAGGGGAGTTGGGGCTTCCAGGTCACAGGTAGGTGTGAGAGGAATGGTTGCATTCTTTTGAGTTTCTGATTAGCCTTTCCAGAGGAAGCAATCAGATATGTATTTATCTCAGTGAGACTTTGAATAGAATGGGAGGCAGGCTTTCCCCAAGCAGCTCCCAGCTTGAATTAACACTGACATTTTAAAATATCTAGCAAAGACAAACATAAAATTCAGACAAAAATGTATACTGACAATTCTGATGGCATTTCTATTTTTATTCCATCAATAATTTTAAAGCTAGCTTGTTTAGTAAAGTTACACTTTAAGTCACGTGAACTTGAAAATTACTTACACTTATTTACTTAATTTATGAGCGTTCTTTTACTTATAAGCCAATTTTGGTAAAACATATAACAATAAGTGTACATACAAATAAACACTTCTAGACATGTATGCACACACAAATGAAGATCCAATGGCTTGGAACCTTAGCCATGAGATAGCAATAAAAGCTTGCTGGTTTTACTTCTTTGCCACAGTAGATAATCCAATAAAGGCTGTGAACCAAACTTTCGGGTAAAGCAGTCTCCATAGCAGTTTGATTTTTCTTTTTCTTTTCTTTTTTCTTTTCTTTTTTTTTTTTTTTTTTTTTTTTTTTGAGACAGAGTCTCACTCCGTAGCCCAGGTTGGAGTGCAGTGGCATGATCTCGGCTCACTGCAACCTCCACCTCCCAATCCCGGTTCAAACAATTCTCCTGTCTCAGCCTCCCAAGTAGCTGGGATTATAGGCATGCTTCACCATGCCCAGCTAATTTTTTTGTATTTTTAGTAGAGATGGGGTTTCACCATATTGACCAGGCTGGTCTTGAACTCCTGACCTCATGATCCATCCGCCTCGGCCTCTCAAAGTGCTGGAATTACAGGTGTGAGCCACCGCACCTGGCCTGGCAGTTTGATTCTTAAAGGCCAAACCTCTCCAGACTCCAAAGAGCCCTGGTGCCAAACAGTACCAAAGGGGGGTGTCACACATTAATCAGTCCCCCTGCTTAGAACCGCAGAACAAAAGCCTGGATACATGCAATGCCATTCTGCTTTCCCATTCAACAGTAAACTCCAGATTCCAAACAATGTTGGGGCCAAACAGCATTGCAACTGTGAGAGAAAATTCTAAGGAGGGCTTAGTACTAGACCTCAGAACCTCTGCGGAGAGCAGAGAGCATCCCCTTGGGGCAGGTTGAGGTCTGCAGGTCCCCTGGAGGGTCCTCCTGTGGGGTCCAATCTGACCTTAGGTGGGCACCAGCGGCGCGTGCCGGTTTTCCCCTCCAGAGCATACTATGAGCTTTGTAAGAATAGCCATGAACTGTAATGAGAACTGGGTGCCAGGTGGACCTTTTTGTCCTTAGCCAGTTGAGTATGATAAGGGAAGAATTTAGCATAAGAAAAGAATGTTTAAGTCCCCTGAAACATGTGTGAGTTTGCTCTGAGGCGCACCACACGCAGGGATCGGGGAACACCTGCAGAAAAGATTTTTTAAAAAGTCCTTCCCCCTTTGGGGCAGAGCAATTATAAACAGCCACTGAAAGACTGAAAAAGAAAGAAAGGAAACAAAAATCAAAAAGACCCAGATTCCTTAAGCAAACCTGGTGTTGGCAGTTAGGCGTCTCCGCATGGAAACCCCTTAGTTTCACTGGCCATGGCCAGAAACCTGCAGTTGCTTCCATGTTTAGGCGCTGCCCACCAAGGATCCCCGGTTGGAAAGGAAAAGAGAGAGAGAAGCAGAGACAGAGACGACAGAGAGGGAGAGAGAAAGAGAGAAAGAGAAAGAGAAATTCCCCTGTATGGAGCAGAAAGGAAAAGGAGAAAGGAGAAAAATAAATCCCAAACTTTGGGCTAACTTCTTCCTCCTGGCTGGCTCTCCAAAATATGTTAACAGTGGAGGGTGTCCAGATTCCTGGTTTCTTGAGCAAAGAATTGAACAAAACGCACAAACAGAGCGAGGAAGGAAGGAAAGGTTTTTATTGAAAATGGCAGTACACTCCAGGCCGGGCATGGTGGCTCACGCCTGTAATCCCAGCATTTTGGGAGGCCAAGGCGGGCAGATCACGAGGTCAGGAGATCGAGACCATCTTGGCCAACATAGTGAAACCCCAGCTCTACTAAAAATACAAAAATTAGCCGGGCATGGTGGCCCACGCCTGAAATCCCAGCTACTTGGGAGGCGGAGGCAGGAGAATCCCTTGAACCAGGGAGTTGGAGGTTGCAGTGAGCCGAGATCGCACCTCAGCACTCTAGCCTGGCGACAGAGCGAGACTCTGTCTCAAAAGAAAAGTACACTCCACAGTGTGGGAGCAGGCCTGAGCATAGGGGCTCAAAGGCCTTGTTACAGAATTTTGGGGCATTTAACTACCCTCTATTTGGGGTATGTCCTTTGCAAATGAAGAGGATGAAGTAAAGTTACAAAGTCATTTACTTGGCCTTCACCCTGTGGAGAGGATATTTCCTGTCATAGCTGAACTGTGAATTGGCCTTATGTTCCCTGCCTCCAGACCCTATTTTCCTGCCCCACCAGGAGCACCATAATCAGCAGTATTACAATTTACATGATTTACAATTTATTTCCATTTTCACCTAGAAGGTAAATATTCCAAAGAATTTCCTGGCACAAAACACCTGGAAATATATGATAGAATATAACTAGCCTTTAATGTGGAAATGTGACCTCAAAAAAAAATTAGGGGATATTTCAGGGGCCAAAAACAGAGGCTCCTCAATGCTGCCAAGTGCCCTGAGAGCACCTTCTCTGTAAAGAAGAGGCTTAGGTTTTCACAGTCACTTGGAAACAGGAAGTAAAACTTTGGGAGCAATAAGGGCAGGCAGTTGGAACCTCATAAAATAAGAGGTCCTTCAGGATGAAAACTTGGAAAGGACACCTTCACATGCTAGCCTGGAGTAGACAATAAGAAAGTTTGCCCATCTAGGCCTAGGCTCTGAATTAAGGGGAAAACGCGTCCTCCAAAATGTAAAGGAAATATATTCGGTTTGAATTATGCACACTGCAAATTATTGGAAAACCCAGACAAGACGTTAAAAGGAAAGGGGTCTTGGTGTTTTATTGTGAGGAATTCCTGGCAGAAACAAAAGCAAAGCTTCCCTAGAGAGGCCTAACATCCACCTAAGCGGCAGAAAATTCCTGAAGAAAAAAATTTGGCAGAAAATGGGCTCAGAATCTAAAATTACGAACTCTTAGAAAACAGCCATAACTTACAGACCAATGCACAGCTATTTCACACCCATTTCACTGGCTGTAACCCGAAATGACTGGGGAGAAGTGGCTTTGAACCTGGGTACAATGCACAGGCTAGTGTACTTTTGTAAGTTGACTTCGTGAACAGGTATTGTTTACTTCCTCCTGTTGTGAGATTTATTTCTGACTTCAGTACAGATGATAATATGACAGTGTTGTGGCTTTATTTTATATTAGTGAGCTGCTAATTGTTATTGAGATGCTAATTATTAACATATGTTATGGTGTTTACTTCACAATAAATCTGCACAGAAGCTCTAGGTAGTATTGGCATATTTGAGTATACCTTTTGTAAAAGAAATATGAAAAAATAACTTTTTTATAGATCATTTTTGCAATGACAATGATTAGAAATTAGTGACTACAATGTTTACATTGTACCTAGTTTCAAATCACCAAGGCATTCTGAATATTTCAACAAAGTGCTCATTAGTGAAAATTAAATGTGGTCCTGATATTTACAAGGGCACTATTTATTGTAATAAAATAAGCTGTAGGTCATTTAGTATTGTGTCGGTTGAGAACTTGTTACTAGAAGCATCCAACCAAGTTGCATTGTTACAAGACAAGGAGCCTCACGTTATTTGTAAAAAGTGAGAAAAACAATTTATTGGAAAATTGAAAAATAGTTCTGAGACCAGATGAGCTGAAGAAGTTTCAACAGATTTTCTTATCAAATCATAATTTGTGAGTTGAGTCCTGATACCTGAAACAAGTTTTTACAAAGTTATAAAAACTTGTCCTTTTAAATGGGTGTGACCTTGGTGGCTTCTCTTGGCTATCAGTGTTGTACCTTATGTAAATTAGGAAAAGCACATAGAAGGAGGTCTTTCTTGTGAAACAAAGCAAATAACTGCAAGGAAATGTACATTTATCTAATCAAAGACAAAATTTTTGTATCTGTAACACACAAGGTAAGTAAATCAATATTCACCAATAATGCTCCTGCCTAGATCTGAAGAAAAATTAAGAATATCTTTACTGATATACAAAAAAGTAGCATAATCATATATTGTCTATTACCCCATCATGTACTTGCTGACAAGAATTTGGATTAAAAAAAATGGAAGGCTCTTTTGTCTCCTACAAAGAGCATGATAAATTTCCTTAGAGCATATTTTCTAAATAATCACTGTCACTTCAGTGATTCTTTTAAAGAAACTGTTACCAAACACATGCCCTTTATTTGTAAACACTAAAAGGAGTATAGTGCTTTAAACTGGACATGTAAAAATATAAGCTATTTCTTTTACCTCTAAAAATACTAATAGAGTCAATGATATAAATTAATGTTTGTCTTTCTTTGAATGTGTTTATGGATAGTCAAATTCTTAAAACTGACTGCTGTTTTAAGGAACTAGTCTGAAAGTACATGGCAACAACCCCATTAAATTTATCTAGTTTTATAAGAAAATTGCCTCTTTGGAAAAGAAATTTTAAGAATTTTGCTTTCTAACAGAGAGATGTTAGAAAATTCAGAAATGACCATCTGAAGCATGAAGGCATTACCAAGAGCTGAATGTCTGTCTGTGGCTATTTTTCTCTTGGAAAGCTTTTCATGCCAAAAAAATAAAAATAAATGGATACTGAATCTATTTATCTTTAACCTGGATGCCTACTAACCGCTAGAGCCATTAACTATATGCACATGTATTTAGTGACAATGATGTTGCCAAATTTCTTTTATACCACTGCATGATGTTTAGAGCAGAGATTCTTCAGCCAGAATGCTTGGCTAAGAATCCCAGGTTCACCACTTAAGGTTTTTTGTGAAGCTGGGCAAGTTATTGAACCTTTCTTAACTTGATTCCTCATTGTAAAATGGTGATAATAGTAGTGCCTACCCCTGAAGGTAGACATGAGGTTTTTAAAAGCAAATATTTGTAAAGTACTGAGTGGCTCATAGTAATAAGCACTATACAAGTGTTCTATAAATGAATAAACCAGAAACATTTCCATAGCTGGAGAAGAAAGTGATGAAAATTGTTGTTCTTTTGCTTGTACATAGTTAAGATTGGATTTTCGTCATTGCCTCATCAAAACAAAAACTAGAAACCGCTTAAGTGTGACTGATAAACACTTCAAAAATATTCTAATTTTTTGCAGATTATGGAATAAAAGCCTCAGCATAAAAATCACTAAGCTTGGATATTTTTAAAAAGCATAATGTTTCGTAACTTGTTTATGTTAATATAAAACTGAGACTGTAAATCAATTTCTTGCATGCACTAAATATGGCATAACTTAAAAATTTTAAAAATATAGCATAAAGAACTAACCTACTACAGATTTTATTTATAAGATGTGAGATCACACTTTGAGAAAAAAATTTTGAAAAATGCAAGCTGAAGGAAACAAAAGAAGAAGAAGGAAAAACCCCATCACAGTTCTAGTAGAAATTTAAATTGGAAATTAATTGTTCTTTTTCAGTGTCCCAGTGATTTTTTTACATCTATATTTTGTCACAGAAATCTTTCTGGCTTATATAATAATAAACACTCTTTATCTTATGAGGTAGTTAAGCCCTTGAAGGCGGGATTCTTTCTTGTTATCTTTTATCTCTATGTAATAAGCATAGAATTTCTTTCATGTATATATATGTATATATTCAGTAAATAATTAAGTACATAATTACTGTCTGTAAATCAATCTATCTATCTACATATCTATCTATCTATCTATCTATTTATCTATCTATCTATCTATCTGTAAATTTCTTAGGAACTCTGAGTAGAAAAAAATGCATTGTGGCCTAAGTGCTTATTGTCACTAAGTATGAGAATTCTAGAGCTGGAGAAAACCTAAGAGAAACCTATATTTCTCTATCATTTTACACAAAAGAAACTTAGACTTGCCTCACTGATATTCAAAAGCAATGTGACTATTGATGTTTTCTCAAACGTGCAGCTTTGCAGTCATGTAGTTGAAGTAATGGCAGATAAATTATTTTGTGCTTACCAGATCCTGTTTTATTTTATGGGTACAGAGGGATACTACATTTTCTGACTTCTTTTCAGTGAGATTGGGGCCACATGACTCAGATATAGCAGATGCCCTTTCCCAAGCCTGCAATAAAAACCCAAGTGTAAAGTCCACTTTGCCTTTGCAAGGTGATTTTAGGTCGTCTTTTAAAGACAGAAACATTATGACATGAAAGGAACTTGGATCTCTAAGTCACTCCTTGAGAAAACTCTTCCAAGGTGAGCTTCTTAACATGTTTTATTGTGATAGGGAAGAATTAACCTTGTTCCAAGTTAAGTGAATCAGATTTCATGTTTTAGTTGTTACTGCAACATGGTATAGTCTATTTTGCCTAATGCAGAATTTCCTGGATGATAGTCAGATGTTCCCAAATAGTTGGAATTTCCACAAGTTTCTTCCCATCTTTATGTTGCATGCTTTTATAGCAAACAGCAATCTTTTGTTTTTTTTTTTTTTTTTTTCCTGAGATGGTGTCTTGCTCTGTTGCCCAGGCTAAAGTGCAGTGGCGTGATCTGCAACCTCCGCCTCCTGGGTTCAACCAATTGTCCTGCCTCAACCTCCCGAGTAGCTGGGATAACAGGCACATGCCACCATGCCTGGCTATTTTTTGTATTTTTTTAATAGAGACGGGGTTTCGCCATATTGGTCAGGCTGGTTTCCAACTCCTGACCTTGTGATCCGCCTGCCTCAGCCTCCCAAAGTGCTGGGATCACCGGCATGAGCCACCACACCTGGCAACAGCAATCTTTTTCTAGTATCAAGACACTTCTTTTATGCTCTCATGGTTTTATTTAGGTTATAAGATTATGTAAAAATTTATATAAGCAACTGGTTTGGGGAAAAATTATAGGTTTCAATTTTACCAGTTAATATTCTTTGAAACTATGTGCTTTTCTAATTGTTTGATATTTTTTGCAGTACTGGTAAATGATAAAATATAAGGAAACCCAGAGGTTTCTTGGTAAAGTTTAATATTTACTTATTTTAACAAATATTTATTTCAGCTTCAACAATAATAAAAGATAATATTGTGTTTCGAAAATCACAGAAAATGATATTGAAATATCTGTGCAATCTGAAATTTATCTGTATTGGCATTTTTATTCCAGTATTAAGTGATTTATTAAATCAACTACTTGAGATGAACATTGTCTCTGATTTGGCCTCATCTTTTATTTTTACTGGAATACAATTGACCTGGGGCTAATGACTCAATGTTATATGAGGGTATTATATATCATTACAAGAAACCAGTGTATTTCTTGGAAAAAACACACAGATATATACTCACATATAGATATATGTGTTTATCTGCATGTTTGCATATTTATATATATAATATACATATATGTATCTACAGAGAGAGAGAGATTTGATAATTAAACAAAACCAAGAGACAAAAATGGACATAAAATGGCATTTCCTGTCTTGAAAATTTCAAATTCTTCTGTAAATTATTCCATTGTTAAGTGGGGGAAAAATAAATCACAGGACTTATTCCCCATAATACATTATTAACCAGAAATACAGAATCTTTTATTTAATTTAAATTTTAGCAAAATTAATAAAAAGTAAGCATATATAACACATCTTTAAATAAAAGCATGTATATTTATTTCCTAAATGATAATTCACATAGTATTATTATTATTATTTTAGATGCATGAACTTAAAATAATTTTAATTATTTTCGTGGCATTATAATCTTGGGGATGGGATTTATATTCTATAACAGTACTTTCCTAATGATCTGTAAACATTTCTGAAAATATGAGAAATATGTGCATCCTATTAGCTTTAAATGCTGAGTGTACTTGATTATTTTTGTTTGCTTTCTAGGGCTGCTGTAACAAAGTAACACAAACTGGGGGTGGCTTACAACAGCAGAATGTATTCCCTTCCAGTTCTGCAGGCTAGAAGTCTAAAATCAAGGTGTCAGCAGAGCCATGTTCTCTCTGAACACGCTAGGGAATAATCTCTTCCATGCCTCTCTCTTAGCATCTGCTGTTGCTAGAAGGCCTTGGCATTCCTTAGTTTGCAGACACATTACCCCCATCTCTGTCCTTTTTGTCATCTCTGCCTTTGTTGTCATATGATGCCCTCCCTGTGTGTCTCTGTCTGTGTTGATTCTCCCCTTCTTATAAGGATATTACATTGGGTTAAGAGTACACACTACTCTAATATGATTCATCTTAACTTGATTACATACACAAAGAATATATTTCTAAAAAATATTAAACTCATAGGTATCAGGAGATAAAACTCGAACATATATTTTTGAAGGGCTCAATTCAAATTATAGCAATCACGTATGTCATCTTAGTCCATTTCTATTTTGGAAAGCGAGTTTAAAATAATGGTTAGAAGCATGGATTCTGGCATTAGGTAAACCTGGCAGACATTCCCATTTTTTCCTTATGGACTGGATAGCTTAAGAAAGTTACTTAACTCTGTGGACCTCAGTTTACTCACAAGTGACATCTGCTAACAATACTTACTCAAAGGGTTTGGCAGATGATTAAATAAAAATGTGAATCCCTCACAGTGCCAGGGACATAGTGAATACATTTTAGTATTTATTATTGTTTTAGCTGTTACAATCACTACTTGAGTTTTACTCAACTTTGAATGGTTTCATAGAGAGACTGAAATGCTCTCTAATTTTTACACTATCATGTGCATTTACCTACTTAATATGATAAGCATACTTTTTTGTAAAGGTTATTTGGGAAATCTGGCCAGAATTCAGTAACATTAATCAAAGTAGAACTAGATTATAATGTAGACAGACAGACAGACAGGTAGGTAGGTAGATAGGTAAGTAGGTAGGTAGATAGACAGATAAATGTAGATATATATAGGAAAGTATGAGATCAATAATTTCAATTTTTTAAATCCTCTGATCAAATTCTCAGGGTGTTTAATACTTATGCCCTATGAATTTCTCTGAGAAGATTGGGAGTAATAGTTTATAATAGTTTCCAAAGTCATTGCCCATGGAATAACTTTTATGGCATATCTTGGGAAAGCAATGCTCCTTACAACATGCATTGAGAAATAATGTACAAAAATTAGATAATTGAGATGAAAAATAAGATCAGGAACTGTGAATATAACAACATGGCTTAGATTATCTAAGTACTAATGAGCGGTCTAACCACTTACGCATGCATTTTGACAGGTAAAACATTGATTGATTGATTGATTGATTGATTGATTGAGATGGAGTTTTGCTCTTGTTGCCCAGGCTGTAGTGCAATAATGTGATCTTGGTTCACTGCAACCTCTGCCTCCCCAGGTTCAAGCAATTCTCCTGCCTTAGCCTCCTTAGTAGCTGAGATTACAGGCGCCTGCCACCATGCCCAGCTAATTTTTGTATTTTTAGTAGAGACGGGGTTTCACCGTGTTGGCCAGGCTGGTCTCAAACTCCTGACCTTGTGATCTGCCCGCCTCAGCCTCCCAAAGTGCTGGGATTACAGGCGTGAGCAACTGCGCCCAGCCCAGATAAAACATTTTGGAAAAATTATCTGTTGCAGTGTTCTGGATGGCAGCTTTAGGGATTAGTTTTAGGGATATTACTGCTGAAATTATTTGAACTTAAACAAAATGTTTTGGTTGACACGTCCTGATTCCTCTTTTTTTATCTTATTAAGACCATCAATATCTACTTGACTTTTCTAATTGTTTTATATTTTTTTACATTCACATTAACACTCAATTGGTCTTTTTCAAGACAAAAAAATTATTTACTTTCAAAACAACATGTATCTATTTTATATGTCATATTTTAGTTCAACAAATTTAAAGAGGAAAAATACAGTGGCTAGAACTTAATAGACATAACATCCCCAAATTATATGCTCTCAAGGTACAGTCTATCGGGTAAGTTAATATTCACTTACACATAACTATAGTACAAAGCAAATGGGCCAAAAAGGAGTCACAAGCAAAATGCTCTGGAGGATAGAAAAAATTTATTTTAAAGAGGCCAGGTTTGTGAAACTTGTAACTAAATGAATCCTGACATAAAAAAAAAAAAAAAGACTAAGAACAGTTAAAATCAATATGAGGTTTTGAACTTGATTATGCAAGTATAGAATAGGACCTAGGTGAAATTATGATTCAGGCTTCAAGTAGTGAAAGGGAACCAATTTGAAGATAGATAAAAGGAAATAGAAATAGGTTGGATCTTTATAAATTAGGTATCAAAATCAGGATGAATGTCTTATTAATACCGGACTAACATTAAGACCTTTTAAAGTAAGGAACCTGGTCTTGCTTTTAAGACTGCAAATTTTAATTCTCCCCCCAAAAAAGAGAAAAGAAAAAAGACAACAGACAAATGATTGCTTTGCATTTCTTTGTTTTCTACCCAAAACAATATTATGATGCATTTAGAATCTACCTACTGATAAAATAAATGACAAAGTTTTTTCTTTTATAAGAACAAATTTTTGTCAAATTTTGAAAATACTATTGTCCCAAAGTATTATACCCACAACCATATGCCTCCTTGTAAATAGAAGTTTTCTGACCCTTGCTGTAACCTCACTGGGGCAAAAATAATTGGCAGTAATTTCACAGAACCATAAACGTATTGCTTATTTTGAGTCATGTTAATATGCAGGCACCTCTCTTGTTTTTAACTACAAACAGTGCAAGCTGGTTCCGTTTCTGGACAAAGCTGTCAGAAGTACTTTGTAAGAATTTTGTGTTCTGTTTGTGTAAAGGTACAATTTATCTATTTATTTTAAAAAGGTGTCATGTGGCCAGAATTAGTCTAATATCAAAACTAGACTAAGACACTATTCAGAAAACTACAGACCAATATTTCTTATGAAAGTAGATGCAGATATCCTCAATAAAATATTCGCAAATCAAATCCAAAAGTCTATAGAAATAATTATATGTCATGATCTGGTGTTTATCCAAAGTATACAAGGCTGGTTCAAAATATATAAATCAATGAATATAATCCATCAAATCCCCAGGCTGAAGTAGAAAAATACCAGGAGCATATCAATAGATGCAGTAAAAGCATTTGATAAAATCCACCCTAATTCATGATAAAATCTCTAAGCAAACCAAGAATAGAGGAGTGCTTCTTTGAACTGATTTTTAAAATCTACAAAAAACTACAAATAACATCATATTTAATGGTGGAAAACTGGGATTTCCTGTTAAGATCAGGAATAAAGCAAGGATTTCTTCTTATACTACTGCTTTCAACATCATTGATAAGGCAACAGGACAAGAAAGGGAATTAAAAAGTATACTGATTGGGAAATAAGAAATAAAACTGTCTTTGTTTGCAGATGGCATATTTTTCTATGTAAAAAAACCCAAAAGAATAGACAAAAAACTTCTGGAACTAATAAACCATTATAGCAAGATTGCAGGATACTAGTTATATATATGTATATATATATATATGTCATTTATTTATGTATGTATTTATTTATTTATTTATTTGAAGATGGAGTCTCGCTCTGTAGCCCACCCTGAAGTGCATCTCAGCTCACTGCAAGCTCTGCCTCCCGGGTTCACACCATTCTCCTGCCTCAGCCTCCCAAGTAGCTGGGACTACGAGCACCCGCCACCATGCCTGACAAATTTTTTTTTGTATTTTTAGTAGAGACGGGATTTCACTGTGTTAGCCAGGATGGTCTTGATCTCCTGACCTCCTGATCCGGCTGCCTCAGCCTCCCAAAGTGCTGGGATTACAGGTGTGAGCCACTGTGCCCAGCCTAGTTTAATATATTAAAGTCAATTGCTTTCTTTTATATATCAGCAGCAAACAGGTAGAAATTGACATTAAAACTGCAATACTGTTTACATTAGCACCCTTAAAAATGAAATACTTAGGTATAAATCTAACAAAATATGTATAAGATGTATATGAGGAAAACTACAAAACTGACTCTAAAAAAATTGAAGAAAAACTACATGGAGAGTTGTTCCATGTTCATTGATAGAAGACTCAAAATTTTTAAGATGCCAGTTCGTCTCAACTTGATCTATAGATTCAATGCTATCTCAGCCAAAAGCCCAGCAATTTATCTTGTGGATATTGACAAACTGATTCTAAAGTTGATTTGGAGAGGAAAAAGGCCCAGAATTGTCAACACACTATTGGAGAAGAAAGAAGATTGATACTACTATGGGACTTCAAAATTTACTATAAATCTACAGTAATCAAGACAGTGTGGTACTGGTGAAAGAATATACGACAGAATAACAGAACAGAATAGACAGTCGAGAAATAGACCCACATAGTATACTCAACTGACGTTTGACAAAAGCAATACAAAGATAGCCTTTTTAACAAACGATGCTGAAACAACCAGAAATTCACATGCAAAGGAATGAACTGAGACAATGACCTTATGCATTTCCTCAAAAAATTAAGAATGGATCATAGCTCTAAATATATAATGCAAAACTGTAAAACTCCTAGAAGATAACATAGAAGTAAACCTAGAGGACTTTGGGATGGGACTGAATTTTTAGATATTATACAAGATGAAAGGAATGATACATGAAGATAAAGAATTGATCATCTGGACTTCATTAAAATCAAATTTCCCTTTACTATGAATTACAATATCAAGAGTAAGTGAAGAAAACTCACAGTGAGAGAAAGTATTTGTAAAAGACATGCCTGACAAAAGACTGTTATTCAAAATATATAAAGAACTTTTAAAAATCAACAATAAGAAAACAAGCAACCAGAATAAAAAATGAGGAAAGGACTGAGCAGGTAATTCACCAAAGAAGATAGATAGATGGCAAGTAACCATATGCAAAGATGTTCAATATCATGTATCTTTAGGGAATTACAAATTGAAGCAGTAATAAAATATCATGATAAACCTATTAGAATGATGAAAAGTATTCTAATACACTGACAACACCAAATGCTGGTGAGTATGTGGAGCAGCAGGAACCCTTATTCATTGCTCTGGGAATGCAAAACAATGCAGCCACTTTGGAAGAGTGCAGTAGTTTCTTACATACTCTTACTGTATGATCTGGCAATCGTGCTCCTTGGTATTTTACCCAAATGACTTAAAAATATATGTCAATACAACACCTGTATACAAATATTTGCTGTTGCTTTATTCATAACTGCCAACATGAGGAAGCAGCCAAAATGGCCTTCAGTAGGTGAATATATAAATATACTGTGGTACATCTAGACATTGGAATTTTATTCAGTACTGAAAAGAAATGAGTTGTCAAGCCATGAAAAGACAAGGAGGAAACCTAAAAGCATATTATTAAGTGAAAAGAGCCTGTCTGAAAAGGCCACACACTATATGATTCCAATTATATAATGTTCTGAAAAATTCAAAACTATAAATATAGTAAAAATATCAGTGGTTTCTGGGGTTTGGGAGAAGAAGGAATGATTTAGCTTGGGAGAACACAGGATTTTTAGGTAGTGGATTTTGTATGATACTACAATGGTGGATACATGTCATATTTTTGCCCCAAACCATACAACATACAACACCAAGAGTAAACCCTAATGTAAATTATAAACTTTAGTTGGTAATGATGTGTCAATGTAGTTCATTGATTACAACAAATGTCCCATTGTGGTGCAGTGTATCCATAGTGGGGAGGTTGTGCATGTATGGGAAGAGGAAGTATATGGTAACTCTCTATTTTCTGCTCAATGAACCCAAAACTGCTCTAACAAATGAAGTTTAATAATTTTTTTAAAAGGTGCACACAGATCAAAGAATGGCTTCTTTTCAGTAATATCTGTAGTAACACTTTTAGTGCTTTTTTTCTGCAAAGGGAAAAACAAATGTATGATGAATATTGTGAGGATTTGGGGGTCTGTAATGGAAAATTAACCTAGGTTCTTTGCAAGTACTTGTGAAAGAAGTCCAAGTTAGACTCAGCATTTATGAAGTTTATAAATATATGTTTACTTGGATTTTTCCATTGAATATTCACAAGTTCACTGGCATGTTGGAAAGAGCTCATACTGGATTGCAAATGTTTGTTATTAGTGTCTCTTCCCAACGTTTCATTTAGTAACACCTTGGTAGCTTAAATATTTTAAAAATATTTACATCATGGAATTTGGCAAACTATGGATTAGAGACTTCTTTTTCTTTGGAGAGGGGGTTGAGTCAGTTGTTAAGTACCAGCACACCAGTGAATCCCACTAGCCTGTAAAGTTTCTATTGTGGCATAGGGCCTGTCTCATAGTTGGAGTTCAAAAAATATACACTAAATTGATTAATCAGTTTTATAAAATGATTTTACAGTGATGTTATGATTGAAGCCAAATGAGAGAACTCAGTCACCAAAGGTGGAAGTGCATTTGAGAAAAGAGGGTGAAATTAGAGTTTGGTAGAGCATTTCTAGTAGGTAATATAAGAATTAAAAATTTGGTACATTTTAACAGAAGAACTGAAATGGGAGAGTTCCCTAACCCCTTCGAGGGACTTGTGACAGGGGTGTGGCTCATTTGCTTGGCTGCTTCTAACTCAAACCCTTTATGGGAGGGAGAGCACGCAGGTGAGCAGGTGCTGGAGCCAGGGCGAGCACTTTGGGCTCCGGCCCCATGGCAGTGTCTAGGGGTGATACAGTGCTCTTTCAGCAGTTGCCATCCATGGGCAGCTAAGTGTTAACCAGCTCAGTGGAGAGTTAGGGTGACAGCCTTTTTCACCCTACCCTCTTGTTACCTGGGTCCTTGTCCAGGATCCAGGAAGAATCACGTCACTCAGACTTGAAGGAAAGTGAATGCTGAGGTTTTATTGAGTGATGGAGGTGGCTCTCAGTGGGATGGGGAGCAGGAAAGGGGATGGAGTGGGAAGATAATCTTTTCTTGAAGCTTGGTTGCCTCTGGCCGGGCTTCTCTCCAAAATCGTGTTGTCTGAAGTTAAGCCACGTCTATCCATAGTCTCTGACGTTCAGTTGCCTCTTCGCCTCTCCACGTTCAGCTCTTTGTTTTTTCTCTCCTTCTCTGCTGTGCTGCTCTGCTGCTCTGCCAGTGGAGCTTGGGGTTTATATGGGTACAGGATAGGGGTGTGGTGGCCAGAGTGGTCTTGGAAAAGGCAACATTTGGACATGAAAACAGGAATGCCTGTTCTTATTTAGGGCCGTGGGTTTCCAGGCTTGAGGGTGGAGCCCTCACCAGGGACCCCACCCTCTTGCCTCCTGTGCATATCAGAACTAAAATGTAAATTCAACTTTGTGCATTCTATTGCAAACTGGAGGTGTAAAAGGAAGTCAAGGGTTTTATATTCTGCAGAGAGTGAGCCAAAAGTTACTATTTTTTTAGAAGAGTAGTGGAGCTAAAATCCAAAAGGCAAAAATTGATGGATAATTGAGTGTATAAGTGGAGGCAGAACGAGTGTGGGAGTGTGAAAGAGTACACTGTTCCCTCCCAATAGGAGACCTGACTAGGTTTCAAGGCTTCATTCTACTTCTTAGGTGGTGCCTTTTTTCTTGCACAAAGAGGTAACTTCTCTGTGGTCTATGTGCCTAATCAGTGAAACAAAGATGATGAATTGGAAGGTCATTTCCAGCTGGAAAGTTACATGATTCATGCATGGTTCTTTGAGAGAAAAAAATTGAGTCAGTAGAGGATAAAAAAAAAGATGATACTTAGAGTAACAATGTTCATTTTTGCATGCATAATAAAGAATCCTGAAAATGTTGATAGACAGAAAAGATCTGAGGTAGAGAGTAAGTTACAGTATTTAAAGGAGGAAGGATATTTATAGACTATAATGAGAAAAAGAATATAAGTAGGGGTACTAAGGTTACAAAGCGATGAAAAAATTATTTCTAGGGAAAAAATAAAAACAATTATATTTATTAACAACATACCATATAGTTGCTGTTCTAAATACTTTGTATAGAACATATCCTTTAATTCTTACAAAAATATAAAAGATAAAAAGGTTTCATTTCTATTTTACAAGAAAGTAACTGTGAGGTTCCTTGTCTAGGAACTGCCATGGAGACAAAATTTGAACCCCAAATTCTGACTCAAGAATGTGTAGGCTGGTAGGCAGAAGCCTGTGGCTGGCACCTGTTTGCTCATTCACCAGGCTGGTGACTTAGCCAAGCCATTTACTACTCAGAATCTCTGTTCTCTTACTCATCAGATAGGAACAATGTTTTGTTTCCCATCTAACTCCTAGAGCGATTATGAGGCTTACTTGATAAATTGTGCCTGTAAAAGGTAAAGTATGATAGATACGTGGTTTTTTTTTTTAAATGGACAGTCATTGAACCTTTATGTCAGGGGATAAAAATTAGGGGATTTAATCTGGAATGCCCTGTATTAATTCATTAAAGTAGACAAGGCCATATGCTGAATATAAATAAATAGTATTGGAAACTTAAGGGGCATGGAAAAGATTTGGACAAATTAATACTGGTTAATCCCCAGTAGTATTATATTTTTACTCCAGTTTGATAGTGGGAAATTTGCCAGATCATAACAAAGGAAATTCCAGATTATGATTTAGCAGAGACTTTTGTGTTGGCTTCAGTGCCATTTTGCTTTCTGTCAGCATTCATACCATCTTAATATATTAGTGCTGTGTGTCAGACATAAAACTGCACTTGCAAGGGAAACAGATTTCTCATGAGACTCTGAACATTAGGATGACAACAACATTGGATACATATACACATGCAAGTTTTCTTTCTCAGTTTTCTCTTTTCTTCTTTGGCCCAAACAAGAAAATGCAGAAATAAAGCCAGAAGGATGTTAGATTTATTTTTGTTATTTGTTTGAACCTGAATATGAATTTGCTTAGATTTTTAATGATGTTGTTTAATCCTTACTACTTTACTCGTGTTTTTCTAATGCAGCAAATCTTAGAAGCCAGGATGAAAGCAAGGGTGGGAAGCATTATTATTACTTTTTTATTTTGTTTAAAAAGAAGAGTCTGTATGAGGGGGAAAAAGAGACAAAGGGAAATTATGTCCATGCCCACCCACAATTCCTCAGCTGGAAAGCCCTCCTAAGTTAAAGTAATTAAAGTCCAGCCTCTGGCTGGAGGCTGTGTATGTATAAACCCCAGAGATAGCATAAAAATAGCCTTTGGGCATCCTCTGAGACAGAGGATGTTCAATCAGATTCCGAGAACTCAAGAACATGTGTTTTACCAGGGAGAAAGCCAAAATACAAACTTTCCTGTAAGTACTACAAATACCATATGGAAAACTGATCCCATAAACTAAGAAGAAAAACATAATAAAGGAATGATTTTTGAATCCCATTATGCCAGTTAAGGGATATATTCCAGTCTTTCAAACTAATTTCCAAAAAGTACAACCGAATTAAAAGGGAGGATTTGAGTAATAATTCAAGTACCATTTCTGGTTTTCTTAGCAAACCTTTGTACAAATGGCTACCCTGACTTCTTACTTGCAAACTAAACCCATTTTCAAAAGAGAGAGAAAGAGATCATTACTTTCCATTACTTTCATTGGTTCCTGTATTATATGGTAGTTCAGATTAGTGTTTGTTTTCCTTCAAATAAAGCTGTTGAATGGTAGCAAAATTATCTTGCCTAAGTTGTAGAGAGCCTCCCACTATGTAGGGATACTTGACAGGCCATATTGTCTGTATTTGGGAAATTACTTATTGCATTTGTTTATAATATAATTATTAAGGCAGAGTAGAGTTCAATAGTGAGATCATAAACTATAATTAACATAAAGTCTGTCCTTACATAAAAATATTTGTTACATGGTGTTTACTATAATTTCCAAATTATAAGGCAGGAATAATGACATTTGATCAAATCTTATATTTTTCATATGGCCTTATGCTTTGCTTGTGGTTTATAATATTTAAAATTTTACTTAATATAAAATAAGTATAATTCAAATATACTTATATTTATTGTCTATTTTAGGTAGTCCTATTATTTCCTGGACGATTACTTCTGTTTTACCATTTTGCGCACTTATAGGGATTTTTAAAAATAAAAAGCCCATTGATTTTAGCTCATAAAATTATCCCTCTAGAACAAATTTGCCTTTATTTCTGTCTTGCACTCTGTGAATACCGTGTACTCTGAATCAAATTTTTTATTAATCTCTTCATCAGGATTTCCGCAGTATGAAAATAAGGTAAATTTGAACTCTGTACCAGAACAAACACAGGTTTGTGACTTTAATTTATCTAAATGAACTTTTGATTTTCCTTACCAGATCTCTGGGCTGAGAAATCTTTCTTGCTGTGGAATGTATGTAGTTCTAGTCCCAGTGAGAGTACCAGCTTTCATGACTTGTGACTCTGCACAGACTTTCCAGTTTTAACTTCTTGTCTCACACAGTCTCAATGCCTAGCGTCCCATGATCCCTGAGCAAACCATAAATGGCAGGCCTTTTTACCGTTTGGGCCATGTGCAAAGCTGCCCAAATTGAGCCTCTAGTGTCCATGCAAAGTGAGTTTGCACTCTTGTTGCTCTGGCTTTCAGTTTCTTCTCCATGGGTGACATCTATAAACTTCCCCTTCTATCCTGTAAATTCAATTCTGTATGCTCAGATTTATCATTTCAGGTATTTTGTAATAGAAGAGTGTGATAATTAATTTTATCTGTCAACTTGACTGGTCGAAGAGATGCCCAGATAGCTAGTAAAACATTATTTCTGGGTGTGTTTGTGAAGGTGTTGCTGGAATAGATTAGCATTCGAATCCGTAGATTGAGTAAAGGTCTGCCTTTGTTGATGTGGGTGAATGTCATCCAATTCATTGAGGGCCGGAGCAGAAAAAAAGGTAGAGAAAGGGCAAATCTTGCTCTTTTCTTGAGCTGGGACATCCATCTTCTCCTGACCTTGGACATCAGATCTCCTGTTTCTTAGACCTTCAGACTCTGAGACTTATACCAGCAGATTTCCACCCCATCCCCTCAACCCTGGTTCTCATGCCTTTGGTCGGAGACTGACTTATATCACTAGTTTTCCTAGTTCTCCAGCTTAAAGGCAGCAGACGGTGGGACTTTTCAGCCTCTCATAATTATGTGAGCCAATTCTCTATCTATCTATCTACCTACCCACCCATATCCTATTGGTTCTGTTTCTCTGAAAAATTCTGAATAATACAAAGAGGCTTCTGTCAGATTTTTGGAAACAAAAGCCTGAAAGGACATTTTCATTTAATTCATAAAGTTGACTTCAAGTACACAAAACTGGACATTCATGACTCACTGTCATCATTGTTATGCTATGGCCTTCTTTCATTAGATAAGTCATTTTTATTAAAAATTAGCACCTACCATACAAAATAATACCCAAGATCTTGATGTTGTGTAAAAACAATGGTAAATAGCAATGCAGTTGTCAAAATGAAGAAATTATGGTGAAATGACCAGTAATAACACCCAGCAATATGCATGGGACCTAGCAATCTGCTATTCATTTTTTTAATGACTTAATTAAAGGGGAAGATTAGGCTAATAATTCAAGTACCAAAAGATTACAAACATCATTATAGACACTTTGTAAAGTTATAAAGTTAAAACAAAGCAAGACAATTTTGAATACTTGTTTCAGGATGAAGGTTATATTTGATGATGGTATTATTTTTAAATTTGTACAAATGTATGCAGTATATGTGCAATTGTGTTACATACACACATTGTGTAGTAGTCAAGTCAAGGATTTTAGGGTATGATAATGATATCTTGAAGGCAGGTAGAAGAATGAAACAATGGGGGCAGGACAAACCTCATAATTAGGCATATATTAATTTCAAACTTCTTTTTTTTTACCTTTTATTTTAGGTTAAGGGTATATGAGCAAATTTGTTATAATAGGTAAACTGTGTGTCATGGGGGTTTGGCATACATATAATTTTGTCACCCAGGTAATAAGCATAGTATCTGATAGATTTTTCTCCTGATCCACTCCCTCCTCCTACACTCCATCCTTAAGTAAGCCCCAGTGTTTGTTATTCTTCTCCTGGTATTCTTGTGTTCTCATTGTTCAGCTTCCACTCATAAGTGATGACATGTGTTACTTGGTTTTCTGTTCCTGTGTTAGTTTGCTTAGAATGATGGCCTCCACCTCTATCCATGCTGCTGCAAAGGACATAATCTCATTCTTTTTTATAGCTGCATAGTATTCTATGGTATATATGTACCACATTTATTTATCCAGTCTACCATTGAAGGGCATTTAGGTTGATTCCATGTCTTTGCTATTGTGATTAGTGCTGCAATAAACGTATGTGTGCATGTTTCTTTATAGTAGGATGATTTATATTATTTTGGGTATATACCCAGTAATGGGATTGCTGGGTTAAATGGTAATTCTGTTTTAAGTTCTTTGAGAAATTGCCCCACTTATTTCCACAATGGCTGAACTAATTTACACTCCTACCAGCAGTATATAAATGTTCTCTTTTCTCGGGAACCTCATCAGCATCTGTTATTTTTTTCTTTTAATAATAGCCATTCTGACTGGTGTGAGATGACATCTCATTGTGGTTTTGATTTGCATTCCTCTAATGATCAGTGATATTGAGCAGTTTTTCAGTGTTTGTTGGCTGCTTGTATGTCTTCTTTTGAGAAGTGTCTGTTCATGTCCTTTATGCACTTCTTAATAGAGTTGTTTATCTTTTGCTTGTAAGTTTATTTAAGTTTCTTATAGGGGCTGGATATTAGACCTTTGTCAGATGCATACTTTGCAAATATTTTCTCCCATTCTGTAGGCTGCCTGTGTACTCTGTTGATAGTTTATTTTGCTGTGTGGATGATTTTTAGTTTAATTAGATCAAATTTGTCAAGTTTTGCTTTTGTTGAAATTGGTTTTGCTATCTTTATCACAAAATATTTGTTCTTTCCTATGTCCAGTATAATATTGCCTACGTTGTCTTCCAGGGTTTTTATAGTTATGGGTTTTAAATTTCAGTCTTTAATCCATCTTGAGTAGATTTTTGTATATGGTATAAGGAAGGGATCCAGATTCAGTCTTCCGCATCTGGCTAGCCAGTTATCCCAGCACAATTTATTAAATAGGGAGTCTTTCCCCATTGCTTGTTTTTGTCACCTTTGTGGAAGATCAGATGGTTGTAGGTGTATGTCCTTATTTATGAGCTCTCTATTCTGTTCCATTGGTCTATGTGTCTATTTTTATACCAGTAACATGCTGTTTTGGTTACTGTTGCCCTGCAGTATAGTTTGAAGTCAGGTAGCATGATGCCTCCAGCTTTTTTCTTTTTGCTTAGGATTGCCTTGGCTATTTGGGCTCTTTTTTGGTCCCACATAAATTTTAAAATAGTTTTTTTCTAGTTTTGTGAAGAATGTCATTGGTAGTTTAATAGGAATAGCACTGAATCTTTAAATTGCTTTGGGCAGTATGGACATTTTAACAGTATTGATTCTTCCTATCCATGAGCATGGAATGTTGTTTTCATTTGTTTGTGTCATCTCTGATTTCTTTGAGCACTGTTTAGTAACCTCTTTATTTTCAACTCAAACAACATTATGTAAAATTTGAATATTACCACACTGCATTCAGCCCTCTGTGGAATTTCTTTTTACTTTGCAGCCCCAAGCAGGATTGTGTGGGATTGCACACAAAAGTGTCTGCGTCAAGCTAGGGGGGTATTAATGTCCCTTTTATAGTCTCCTTATGACAGAAATAACCAGTAATGATGAGATTAATTCGTTGATCCATTATTTCATTTGAGACAGATTCACTGGTTGAGCAGATATTTTATGGTACCATACAAAAATAAACTGACAATAATGAGATAAAGATGTCTCACAAAAATTTGGTAAGCACAGCATATGTCATTTGTCACAATAATGTGTAATTAAACTTTTTGAAGGAAAATCTTATTGTGACTTTAAAGAAAAATATAATTAACAAAGATTTTTTTATTCCCTTTTCTCCAGAGAAAGGAAAGATTATTGAATATTTGGTGAATGTCTGTAAAAGTTAAGATAGTTAAATAGATAAAAAGAACCCTGGAACCAATTGCAAATTAATATTCTCTCCCTAAGGTCCATAATGTTCTATGACCTCTGCCTTCTCCCTGGTCTTGGAGTTTTTAGGAATAGACTAATTATTAAATACCTTTTCAATAAGAGCAGGTTAACTTCCAGTCAAGATCACATAGTCCATTTTCTCCCTGCTTTCCTGCCAGACGAAACTGTGAACCCTGGAAATAACACAAGAAGCAACCTAGGAAGAACTTTGAAAGATGGGAAGAATATATTATTTCTTGGAACCCCAGGATTTGAGGAACAATATATTGGCATATCACCTCACGTCTTCCCACCCAACAGGAGAAGGTAAGCCAGACTTTATTTCCTGAGCCCAACCTAGGAACAGAAGGCAGCCTACAGAGTACTCATTTCTCCTCAGGAGGGAATGGGAATCCTTCTGACAATGTCAGCAATGTCCAAAAAAATTGAGGATTAATCAGGATTTTCACCAACAATAAGCAGCTCTTAGAAGCGCTCTCTTGCGACTAGATCTCTTACAGAGAGACAACAAGGCAGGTAAGCTGAACAAGCAAAAGACACGCAACCACTATAAGTGGCCAGCCCTGGGATACCTTTCAACCTCATAGGCCTGAGATTCTCCTCCACTGCCTAGGGACACTGGGACAGCAGAAGACACTGCAAGGGGGAATTCTCAGTACAACAAGGACCTGGCCCAGAAAGTGGTCTATGTCTCCTAAAGGCAAAAGCAATGCTTTTCAACATAAAAAGTGCCTAGTCAAAGAAGCATCTTTATCTGTGTATGCCTGTGACTCCTCCCTTCCACCAGTAAACACTGGGGCAAGTGGGAGTAACTAGAAAGATGCAGACAGAGTCATCAGGCTTGAAAGACACTTTGTCCCTGTGGACTTCAGATCCACCTCTTGATGGAGCGACACCCAGTGGGAAAAACCTTTTTACCACCTCAGAAAGGACCAAAGTGAACAGCAAAAGTCCCAGTGGCACCAGATATACAAACTAGACTGAAATAACATTGCAAAGCATCTGATAATTAAACTAATCATTGGGAACACAGCTCACGAAAGTGAGCAATGCCCGTGTGTTAAACCTAAACATGACAGCTGTTGCTGCAAAACAATTTAACTAGGACCCAGAATCTTTTTATATAAGAGAAAATATTCAAGATACAATAGAAAATCACCTGTAATACAAAGAAGTAAGAAAATCACAAGTGGAATGAGAAAAAGCAATCAACTGACTTCAGCACTGAGTTGAATCTGATTTTGGAATTGTCTGAGGAGGATTTTAAAACATTTATCATCAATATGCTTCAATGTGTAAATATGAATTCACTATCAGAGTATGGGATGCAACTAAAACAGTACATGAAAGTAAATTCATATCAGTAAATGCTAAAAATGAGTAAAGTTTCAAATTAATAATCTAAATTACTACCTCAAGAAACTAGAAAACCAAAAACAAAATAAACTAAAAATAAGAAGACTATACTATCAAGCTTGGTCCAGCAGCTAGACCATTTTACATACCCATCAACAAAGTGTGAGTGATTCAGTTCCACCACATCCTCGCCTGCATTTGGTGTTGTCACTATTTTTATTTTAGTCATTCTGATAAATGTGTAGTGGTATCTTGTTATGGTTTTAATTTGCATTTCCTTAGTGACTAATAACATGTTGAGCATCTCCTCCTGTGCTTATTTGTTTAAACTATGCTTATTTGCTTAAATGAACACATTTCTTTTATTCTTTAATATATGAATGCTGTTTATACCTAATACTGGCCTGCCATTTGTATTTATCAACTATCTGTCCTTTTTCATTTTACTTTCAACCTCTCTGTGTCCTCATACTTTTGCTATGTAAAAAGCTCTTTGTATAACTCTGTAGTCTAATGTTCAAACTCAATATTGTGGTATTTTTTTCATTGGCAACTGAGTACATTCACATTTATTGTGGTTGTTGATATATCCAAATTTGACTTTTATGATCTTAGCTGTACTTTCTAAAAACTTTGTCTATTGTTCCTTTTCTTAATTTTTTTCTCTTTTAGTACACTGAATTGTTTTCTGTTCTTTCCCTCCACTGGTTTCAAAATAATACATTATATATATATAATATATATATAATATATATGTAATATATATATAATATATATATTATATATATATTATATATATATATTAGTGGTCACCTTGAAAATTTTTCTTGAACCAGTCAGAACGAATTCATTAAATAGACAAAAGCCTTACTCATTTGAACAGGCAAAATTTAATATAAAGAATTTTACTTAAAAAGTACAAGTAAGATTATACAAGTCAATCCAAATATATCAACAACCACAATGAATGTAAATAAATGCAACTTGCCAATTTAAAAACGCAGACCATAAAATAATATACAGTTTAAAATTCAATATAAAGATGTTTTAACTAATAAATTGTAATGAATTACAAAGGTGCTATAAGAAAACACTAAGTGTTCCAAAAATAGCAAGTATAAAAGAATAGCTACTAACTCTAGGCTCAGGAAGAAAGGACAGTGAAAACACTGTAAGATTAGGAGAGGGCCTCCCTCTCTGAGGCTGAGAATATTACTGCTGGAGGAGGATGTAGCTACTACAAGAACATGCAGCCTCTTCATGGTAAAGAAAGCTGCCAGAAGGCTCTGGCCTGAACTGGTCTTTAGAAACAGACAGAGTATCCTGAAGACACAGCTGGCATTGCCAGGAAAGTAGTCCACTGATGGGAAAGCAGCCCACCAATGCTGCTCTGAGAGCATGCCTGAGGGTGTAGGTGGAACTACCAGTGGAAGTCATTTCCTGGAGTTACTTGGAAGCTGCTAGGTGGGGAATGTGAGCGGATAGTGGGTAGGACGCTGTCTGAGGATTACTGGAATCCCATGACAAAAATAAATAAATATATATATATAATGATTATAATAAAAGGAGGATTGAAACTTGGAAGAGAGGCATACTTCTGAGGGTTTTGCTTGGTACTGTAACTCCAGAACTCTCTATTCACAAAGCCTAGAACTATATCACTTAGTAAAGAGAAATGTTCAAAAGTTAGAGCACTCCAGCTTCACAATCAAGGCAAAAAGAGTGATTTAAAGCTGAAAGACAATAATTGGAAAACTGGTATAAAAGCTTAACAAACATTCGTACTAAATATTGAAAGCTTCTCCCAGTCAACTTCAAAATCTTAAAATACTTAAATTACCTCTGTCTCTTTGATATACATATGATTAATATGTATTCAGTGTTTGTATTTTTAATAACACTATTTACTTATTTTTATTATCATTGATTTTAAGCAGACATGGAAAGTTGTAGGTTTAGATGTACCAACCCATTGCCCCACTTCTTTGCTTTTCCTTCTTTCTTCAAGTTCAGACATTCCTTCTGTGATGATTTTTTCTTTTCTTCAAATAAATATTTATAAATGCCTTTAGAATGTGGGAATAGTAATGATAAACTATTTTTTATTTCATTTAATATTTTATCTTAAATATTCTTGAAAGATAATGTAATTAACACAAATTAATAGTAGCAATCATTGAGAAGTCTGCAAATACTACTTCTGTTAACATCTTTTCTTCTTTAGTGTTAGTTTTATGATGTGTTCTGATAGATTCATTTTTAGATATACTGTTTGAAGTACATTCTGCTTTCTATATATGTGAATTTATCTGTTCTTGAAAATATATGGTCACCATGCTTTCAAATGGTGCATATTTTTCTTCCTTTTTATTCTCTAGAACTTGGATACCAATTAGATATGAGACACTCTCATTTGATTCTCCATTTCTCTTAATCATTCCTCTTTATTTGTATTTCTTTGTACTACATTCTGTGCAATTTCTTTACATTTACATTCCAATTTACTGATTATTTCACCGACTACGTTTTGTCTACTGTTAACCTATTCATTGTTTTAAACCATTTTTTTTTAAATTTCTAAAAGTTACGTTTAATTCTTTTTAAATATGCTTGGATCATTTTTTATAGTCTTTGCTTCTTTTTCCTGATAGTCTATGTTTTACTTTTTAAACATTTTATATTTATCTCTTAATAATTTAAATATATGAAGCACTTAGAGGCCTAAACTCCTATTGACTGTATTAGCAAATGCTCATTTAATGGGTCATTTTCCTCTATGAGATCTTTGGTTTTGATTCATATATGAGTGATCTAATGGGAATCCTGGAGTGAAAGCTGAGGATGCCTTCTTCCAAAAAGAACTTACCTTTTGCTTCTGTTTTGAGACAGGGCTCATTACCCATTAAAAACTACTGTAATCTTCAAGCAGCCTTTTGTACCTGGTTTTCAGCTATCTTATTTCCTGCTGCTTCAAATCTGAACCTCAGGATCGAAGTGCTGATAAAGTCACTGGCCAGTTTTATCATTTACTTGCAAATTTGAGTTGCAATTTCTCTTTTTTAAAAAAAATTTCTCCTGACCATAAAATGTCAATTCTATAGATCCCATGGTACACATTAATCATAATATTTTACTAGAACCTTTTTATTTGTAGCAGTACAGCCCTTCAGAGCTGCTGATCTGATTACCATCAAAAGCAAAATTCTCAAATAGACTTTTTGATTACTTTAATTCAATTAATGTATGCTGGTGATAGTACTACAACCTGCTCTTTGGAAATCACTGGTGCACACAGTCAACGCACTTAAGAATATTTTAGAGTAAAAATTATGTATTTTGATTACAAATTTTAAAGAATTATCCCCCACTGTTCTTAACTTTTTATCTGATGAGCATCATCATGTTTTTCTGAGTTTCCACTTGAGATTTTTAAAGGTTTAAAAAAATATATTGATATATAAAATTTAAAGAGATATTTAAGTGCATGTTCCAGATGATTTTTTTAAATTGCCACCTAAACATTTTCTCCACGCAGATAAAAAATTTAGTTCTCATTAACTTAGTAAAAATGGGAACCCAAATCTAAGAGCTACATTTATGCGGACAATAAATTGTTAACTTTACAGCTCTACTGAAATTTCATGTAAACTAAATGAAATGTATCATATGAATAGTAGTAGTGCTAGTATAGCTCTTGTTGATTTAGATTATTAGTCTGCAAAACTGAATCATGACTTGTATCATATAATGAATCATACATAATCCATCATACTAGTGTTAGAAAAAATAAAGCCATAAAGCACTCACAAAATACAGTTTATAGTGGAAAATCTGTCACTTTACAAAAGGCAAATACAAAGTTCATATAACAAATAGAAATACTTGAACCTAAATCTAATTGGGGAATTGGAACATTTTAGGAATCTGTAACTATCATTTTGCATCTTGAACTCTACTGCAAAGACTTGGAATTTTTCATCAAATCCTCAACCATATTTAGTATTTATTGGACAATTCATTGAAACAGTGATCTTACACATTCTGCACATCACAATCAGATGAGTAGCTTGCTCAAAACAGAAATTGTTGGAACCCATCATAGGCCTACAAAATTAGAATCCTTGGAAAATTAGGTATTTTTAATTTTTAAGAATTTCAGATAATTCCGGAACAGACAATTCAAAAACAGACTAATCTCTAACTTAATTCTTATACTCAAATTATGTGAAATAAATTGGATCTTACATTAACCAACAATTGGACATACATTTATTTAGTAAAATTAAAATGGAAACATAATTTTTGAAAGGATTTGAGGTTTTCTTATCTGGCCGTTTATAATGGCAAAAAAGAAAATAATAAATTGTAATTTTTTTCTAGCTGAAGATGAATTTCTGTACTGTATTTCTCCTCTACTTCCTGTAAGAATTCTTTTCTAACTGCTGTCTCTTTCTGTGCTCTAAAAACCTAAAACACTCTCAGGTGATTGATTTAGCATACAGAATTTTTTAAAGATTTAATATATAAATGTTTTATCTCACAACTACAATGTTCATTTTTTGGAGTTAGACATATTGCCATATGGTATTATGTTTTCCCACAATTTCTAGAACAATATTTAAAAAGTGTACAAACACATTATTAATGTTTGGTAGTTTTATATTATGGATTATATGTACAATTACCTACAAATGTAATACTGCGATTACATTTATGATTTTTTTATTTAGCAGAGAGCATGTTACATTGACAAACAGAAACAATCAAGCTACCAATGTCCAGTTTAGGAACTTGGGAATTCTTTGGTTTGATTGATTGTGCACCACTGTACCAGAAATGCCTTCTGGGATCTCCTTCCTTTCCAAGTCAGACTATGCTCTTCACCAGAGATCACAGCTATTCTCATTTATAGGAATAATAAATGTACTATATTGTTCTCCATTTGTTTTGAAACAAGAAAAAGCACTTATCTTGCCTTTACATGAAGACATCTCCCTCACTCATCTGTCCATGTCTTAAACATACATAATTAGGTATTATAATTAGCATTTTATGCTCTGGTATCCCCAAGTATCCCCTCATGTGCATATGTGTCTATAACCACAAACACACACACAATTATAAATATATGTAATTATATATGTGCAAATATATGTACAAGTATAAATGAACATATATAAATATAGATATACAAATATATATCTAAATATAACAGGTATAATATTATATATACATAGATATGTATATAAATACATATATAAGTATGCATATACGTACCAAAAGATAGAGACATCTACAGGTGCAAAAGCATAAATGCCAATAGAAAAAGAAATGCCTTTCGGTGTTTTTACTTGAACTGTGTTTTGAAACACTTTTACTTGAACTGTGTTTTGAAATGATGAGGCTTCAGTTCCATATATATATAAATTAAATAGGGAAGAAGACATGAATAGTTAAGATTTGAGTAGCTACATTTTAAAGGCCCCACAAATTTTGATGTACAGCCCAGTTGATGACTTCTAATCTAGAAAATCTCTAAATTTCTTCTACCTTTCAAAGTCAATAAAATAATTTGAGTTTACATTAATTAATAACGGCATATACATTTATTTTAAAATATATATAATAAAATCCTAAATTTAGAGAATTTTTGTCTGATTATTCAAAATGTAAACAAGCCAAAAATATTTATATGACATTATAGTAAATTCTGAATGTTACTGCCTGTTAGTCTTCTATAAACTGTTTCTTAACTGTTATCACTGTGTCTTCTGAACTTTAACAGTAACACTGGAGTTGGCACATCGTTTTTGTTTCATGTTTCCAGTTCTATCTTATCAAATAGAAACAAACTCCTGGAGCTTAACTGCTATGGCATACTCTAATGTTGATTATTAAAGTTCTAGTTAAAACGAAAACATCATATCACTGTAAATAATAGAAGTTGCCCAGGTTAAGTACTAATTTCAACAAGAATATAAGCAAACTAGTTTATGTTAACAAAAATGTAAAGAATCATTTTATGTTAAATTAGTATTGTATAAATTTAAAAGTGATTGTGTTTGTAATCTTTATAATATATAGTAAGTATTCTTCACGTTTGAAGATGGGTTTGTTCTTGAGAGATTTGGTGTCAAATATAGTTAAAAATAACATGAAATACAGTGGGATTCTTTAATAGAGTTGATTATTTTATGAACTGAAAAATTTACTAATTTTACCTGATTTGGGAAATTCAGAATTCCATTTTGTTTTTTATAGTTGGTAAATATATAGGTAGAGACCAAAATAAAAGCTTCATGAACTTGTCACCAACTTATATGTGATATAATTTATAGAATATTACATTCAAAGAGTTTTGCCCAAATTATCACCATTTAGTCTGTTAATCTATGAGGGCCAAAATTTTAAAACACTAAGGGTAATATATAAACCTGTTTGTCTGTCCATGAACTCCTAATAGGCATTGAATATTTATACAAATAATTGTCTATCATGTTAAAAGAAATATAAAAATTTCACACTTTCTCTAAACATTTCTGCAAGAGAATGTCTTATTTACAAGTACTCAGGCTCTTACTTTCCTCTTGTAGAGTGAGTTCTCAGCTTCATAATTTTATGACTACTACCCTCCTTCAGGTAATAGGAAACAGTATATAGTGTCCATTTTCGCTTGGCATGTTATTATTTAAAAATTGGCTCAACTCTACTAAGCGTTCATGTAAAATAATTCATTTAACTGAAATTTATATTAAGGAAATGGCTCTTAGCTGTCCAAATTGTCCAGAAGTTTATCTTATTTGTATTCTAATAATTGACACAAATTTTACACTTAAAAAAATCTATCCTATCTCCAGAATGCAAGAAGAAAATAATAAGAAATAATATTAAAATTATAATTTCTATATTGAGATCATGTATTAAAAATAAAATATAGATAGCTTTGGTTTCTTTAATAAATATTTAAAAATTTATAATATATTAGCTAGTATATAACAATACAGAAATTAAAATCTTTTTCTTATTAAAGATAATTCCAACTTAATTTATGTCTCTTTAATAGGGAACAGTTTTTAAAAATATCCCAGATAAATTGGCTGTTTGTTTTAGTTATTGAAATTTACTTAATAAATAAATGTAACAAAATTTTAGAGTATGAGCATTCCAGAAGTTTAATAATTCCAATTATTTAAAGTTTATAAATAGCTAAAAACTTTCTCTCTCTCTTGTAGATTTGTATCAAACAATTTTCCACAGACCAATAGTTCTAATATTTTAATTGGGAACATTTAGAAACGTAGATGTGCTATATTGTGTTGTAACTGGAGATTCAGTTAGAGAAATCATGGTCTTTTGCCAAGATTAATTCTGGCAAGCAACATTGGCATAATATATTAAAGCCCATGTCATAGACACAGCACCTCAGAAATGGGAACTGAGGATTCAAGACTGGCAGAGTCTCCTAGTGCTTAATGTTAAGAACTAGCTTAAAGGGTAGTCATAATGATATTGGAGAAGGAATAATTCTTCCTTCCAACATGTTCTCAGAGTCCAAAAATATAGAGGAGATGGCAAAAAGATGGTTGAAAAATTACAGCTCTAGAAAATTAGGTCAAGAGATGAACTTGGAAGCCACCAATAAATAAAAGCCATAAATAATCATATAAATATTTTTGAAAGTCTTTTGACAATTTCTGGATAACGAATATTATTATACTCACTAAGGATATTGTCCTTCTACTTTATCCTTTTTAATAATGCTTTTACTCTCTTTAGGCTTGTTGAGTCCTCATTAAAGATATGGATTCCCTTTTTTAAAAAATTTAACTTTAAGATCTGGGATACATGTGCAGAACATGCAGATTTGTTACATAGGTATACATGTGTCAGGGTGGTTTGCTGCACCTATCCACTCGTCATCTAGATTTTAAACCCTGCATGCATTAGGTATTTGTCTCAATGCTCTCGCTCCCCTAGCCCCCCCAACCCCCAACAGGCTCGGGTGTGTGATGTTGCCCTCCCTGTGTCCATGTGCTCTTGTTGTTCAACTTCCACTTATGAGTGAGAATGTGCGGTGTTTGGTTTTCTGTTCCTATGTTAGTTTGCTGAGAATGATGCTTCCAGCTTCAACCATGTTCCTGCAAAGGACATGAACTCATTCTTCTTTATGGCTGCATAGTATTGATATGGATTCAGTTTTAAAGGTAACAAGCTTCATAAGAAAATGCATGGATAATTTCAATTCAATTAACTAACTCATGCTCTTCCCATTTAATAATTCTTGTTCTTATAACCATAAAGTGCTTGTTCTTAAACAATTCTCATTGCTTCTTTATAAATTGACACTATGCTTACAGTGATGATACTATGCTAGAACCCCCATAATCAAGCCATTAGAGGTCGTAAGTGCTATTCTATGACTTTTTAGTGTGAGACAATTGAAATTTAAATAATATATTGTCTTATAATATATTGTTTATGGAAGACCTGCTGCATATTCCAATCAGTAGTATTAGTAGTTCAGTATATCTGCTTTATTTCACAAATGAATACTTGAGGAGAGAGGAAAAGGTGAAGGAATGAGTAAGTCCAGTGGGCAAATGAGTGGTAAAATGAATTTTCTGTGAAGAGACACATCATGCAAAGTTGTAGAGGTGAGGAACCCTGCCAATGTCCAGTTTTGAGGATTTAAAACAGCTTGATTGTTCTGTAATCATAGGATCTCAGCCATTAGATATAGATGTGTGTGTGTGTGTGTTTGTATGTGAAATGTATCTGTAGTTTGTATGAACGTATCTATAGCATAAAACTCTATAACTTAGCACTCACACTCTGCAAAGCAAGAAAGCTATGTAGATCAGTAGGTCCAAAAAATATAGTTATCTGAAGAACTCTCAGCTTACTCCTAGAAAGGTTACTAAGCATTCCTTACATGGAAGAAATATCATTTCCTTAAGGGGGAGGGGCATCTTAAGGATAATATAAAATTAAATAACAGTATTATAGGACGTGAGAGTTATTTAAGTAATGGAGTGGATTTCAGTGTGTGTTCATATTAATAGCAAATTCTCTCTAGCTCAAAGGAAAACAGTTTTTCTGAAATTTTTATTCTACTCCAGGGAAAATCAGAATATAAGATAATACAATAAACAAACGTATTTTAACAGTAACTTCCACCCACATCTTATTATAGCCATTGATTATTGATTTCTGCAATGTTTTTCTGTTTGTGCCTTCAATATCTTTTCCACATCTGGTTTTATACAGGCATTTTCTTGAAATATATATGTACATATTTTTCCTTTCTTATAAAATGGAAAGAAACAAATAGGAAGAAATGAGAGTTTAGTTTAAATACTGGGCAATAATTTTTCTTTTCATAGACAAACCTAGATACCTGTGTTTGATTTGAAAGTGTTTTATAACCAAAATTTCAGTTTAAAATGTTACAAGTATGGCTGGTTAATTTAAAAAATATTTGATCAGCAAGGGGAAAGTGTTTAGAATTTTATTTAAAATGTAAGCTTACGGCCTGGCATGGCGACTCATGCTTGTAATCCCAGGACTTTGGAAGACCAACGGAGGTGGATCACTTCAGCCTAGGAGTTCAAGACAAGCCTGGGCAATAGAGACCTCATCTCTACAAATTTTAGTTTTTTTAAATTGATTGGGTATAGAGCATGCTGCCAGCTACTTGGGAGGCTGAGATGGGAGAACGACTTGAGCCCAGGAGGTCCAGATTGCAGTAAGCCATGGTCACACCACTGCACTCCAGCCTGGATGGCAAAGTGAGACTCTGTCTCAAAAAAAAAAAAAATAAATAAATTAAACATAAAGAAATCATAAAACAGAAAAACCAGAGTTTGTTAGATGTGAAACAGCTTTGAGAGCATGGAAACTGAACAATCATTTAAAAGACTGAGAAATGCCCCTCGTTCAATGAAGTGACACTATTCAGAATATCTTTTAAGATATAAAGGAGACTTTTTCTGAGAGCACATAACAGAAGCAGAACATTTGGTAACAGTGTAAACTCTGATAATGGTGAAGTAGAAAGCAGTATTAAGTAGAGAGGCAGTATAGCACACCAGTTAAAATTTGGACTGTGGAGTTATGTGTTTTGACTTCAGGTTCTCTCTATTTATGTTTGAGCTTGCACATTTTATTTTGTCTGTTTTCACTTTCTATTGCAGGATATTTTTCATGGTGTTATTGTGTGGTATATGTATTAATGTAGGTAGATATTCAATAAATATTAGTTGTTTTATTATTATGTGCTATTACAAAAGCAGCTATGAAAAATATTGTGAATGAACAGATGCTATCTTTCCCTTTTTTAAGCTATACTTGGAAGGAGAGAGGGAGACTAATGATGTGTCATTTCCTGGGAAATATGGTTAACAATGCCTTAATTTTAAAGGAATCAGTATTTAAATAGTGAAATTGAGTTTAAATATTAGCAACTGTCCTTTATGGCCTCCAGCAGACAATCCAGCAAACCAAGCTGCATCTGCAGTGGAGAGAAAAATACAGTGGAATTTGCTCTGCACTCTCAGTTGGGCTTCTAAGAAACTAACTGTTCAAAGAGGAAGAGCCCAAGGATGCTCAAGTATTACTAAGGAAAGTAAGGAAAGTATAAGTTGAAGTAGGCACTTCATTTTCTTAAATCAAGGGCATAAACTGGATTGATTTTACATTTCATTCTGAAAAATTAGTAGTGTCTTCGTTGAGTATTACTTTGAAAATAACTCTGAGACTGTGTATATTCTTCAGGAGCCATAACTATAGTAAGAATTTAGGAATGAACCATAATTCTAGATAGTCTGAATTAGTTGTAAACATAAAAAATGCTTGGGAACTCTCACGGAGTTATCCGTATGTTTTGGCAATGACAGATATCAATGAAACAGTTACTTTAATAGACTAGCAATGTCCGTTACAGGGAAGAAGAAAGATGGTGGCAAGTAGCTTATCAGACAGTTTGTATCAAAGTCAAAGCTTAGGCTCTTTGATTCTATAATCTAGAGTCAAATAATGTAAACATTCCCAAAGATAATATAATTCCGCTGTCAATCTAATTGCTGAAATCATCGGTATGTTTGAAACAAGTCACATGATCTACTAGAATGTGAATTTCTTTAGAACAAAATCTATGCTGAGTTTACATGCAAAAAAAAGGACTTGAAATCATTAAAAGTGAATGTTTCTAACAACAAGATTGTCTAATAGTGAAATACGCTTCCTTTTAGGTGGTGAATGCTCCTGAGATATTGTTTAAGAGACTTGATGTCATGTATCTTCTGGAATAAAGGGAAATTATTAATATTGTCTATAATAATTTAAAGATTAATAATGTCTATACCACTAAGTTTCCAATCTAACTTTAAAATTCAATAATCTCATGAATGTCATGATTATCTGTCCTAGCCTTATTACATAGGAAATAGGCATCTATTAAATAAAAATTAATTCCTCATTCATAAAATTAAAAATAAGATGTAGAATTTACTTCTGAGTATCCTCAAACTAGAAAGTATCTGTGATGAAACACTAAAATATATTATTCAAGATGAACTGTAAGTGATGAGCAATAAATAATTAGCAGTTATAAAGCTGAAAATAATGCATCTAAAATTAGTCAAATAATTTATGAAGTACAGCAAGATTTTTAAGACATAACCTGAAATAGAATATATTTATGTTTTATAGAATATGAATGATGAGCCTCCTGTATGCAATCCACCACATTTGGAAACTCAAATTTATTCCACTGTTGAGTCCTTTCATTCAGCTCAACTGTTCAGACAAAGATTCTCCACAGGAACATCTGAGCTATTCAATTGTAGGAGGTAAGTCATATAATTTCAAAAATGTTATTTCTCTGCTATTTTACAAGATACTCATGTGAGATATTTTGTAACCATTGGAAATATATTATGAACCATATTTTAAAATAAAAATGTAAGACAGTAGAAATCACAATACATAATGTAATTTTATTTCCTTTTTATTACCTAATCATTCTCAGGAAATACAAATAATCAATTCACACTTAGGAGACTAGGTGTTAATCCTCCTTTCTGGCCATCACACAAAATTTCCAGTATGAGGTATTTCAGTGGGTTCAGAGCCCTATGACTTTCCAGCTACTTATTGAAGTCACTGATGAATTAGGTGGGAATAAGCCTAGTCAGCTGTCAGCCACTACAACAGTCATAATTCATGTCCTTCCCTGGACCACAACACAGCCAACTTCTTCCACAAAAACAGCTACAACTACAGTAAGTACTTAGTGATGAAATATAATTCTAATGTCATCTGAATTAGTCATAAACATAGAAAGTGCCTGGAAACTCTCACAGGAGTTAACCTTGTGTTTTGGCAATGAAAGACATCAATAAAACAGTTATTTTAATACATTTGGATTCTCATCATCAATGTAAGGAGAAATTATTGAAGCCATTAAGCATTAATTTTGAATCAAAGTAAATATATCAATGTTAATCATTTTTATGGGCCCTTTCAAGATTTAGTTCAGAATTCTTAGTAATTCTGTTGATTCTCATCACAGTATACTTTTCTTGATTTAAATTAGAACTTATAAAGGTTTTTAATGTAAATAACACCATATTGAGCTCATAAAATATTTAACAAGCTTGTTTTTTTTGAAAAATATGTAGTCTGATGGGAAGACAAGATATACACTTTGGCTGAGTCAGTTCAAACTGCTTTTAAAAAATGCCATAGACTAGGTGGTATAAACAACAGACACATATTTCTCATGGTTCTGGAAGCTGGGAAGCCCAATGTTAAGGTATCAGCACATTTAGTAGTTTTTCTGGTTAATAGATGGCTATCTTCTCACTATGTTCCCACACCGTGGAAAGAGGGATAGACAACTCTCTGGGGTCTTTTTTATAAGGACTCTAATGTCATTCATGAGGGACCCACCCTCATGACCTAATCACCTAAAAAATGTCCCACCTCCTGATACCATCACATTGAGGGGTGAGGATTTTGACATGTTAATTTTGAGGGAACACAAACATTCAGTCCATAACACATTTATTTAAAAAGTTACAGAAAAGCCTTCCCATTGCTTGACTTAATAGTCAAGAAGTTTTGCCTTAGTTATACAAAATCAGTATAATACAAATTTGAATATTCTTGATCCACAGGGAAAAAAATTGATTGGGGTGGTGTAGGACTGGTCATTCTACCAAGTGTCTCAAAGAAGCAAATTAAAATTTTCCCTGTAACACAGTAACAGTATTCTAGCCTTCCAATTAGTCTAATAATTTTTCAATCCAATTGACATACCACATGATTAAATATAGCCAGGCACATAAGAAGATAAGATACTATAACCAACTGAGAAGTAACAGAACCACAAAAAGCAGAAACACAGTAGCTATAACTAATGGATTATCAAACATAAAGTCAATTATTATTAAGCTCATGAAATGTAAACCAAGTTTGAAATTTGGTTAGGGTGTTGGAGACTATAAAGGTAATAGAATATGTTAAAATAGTTCAAATATATCTAGAAATTGAAAATACAATAACAAATTACAACTTGATAGATGGATTTAATGGCTGATTAGAAACAGCCAAAGAGACAATTAAGAACTGAAGATATGTCAGAAGAAACTATCTAGAATGAGATATGGAAAGACAAAAATGATGGGAATTACTAACGGAGAGGGAGGACATAAAATTGAGAAAGAGAAGAGCTGGTTTATTTTAACTTGAGAGATGAGACAGGGAGAGGAAAAGAAGCAGTGTCTAAATATTTTTGAAATTGATTAAAGATAACAAACTGTAAATTGAAGAAGTCTTATGATTCCCTAGAGGAAAAAATGAAAAGAAATTTATACTTAAACACAACATAGAAAATCTACATAAAATCCAAATAAAACAAGAAATATTAAAATCAGTTGTGGAAAAAAAGGAAAGATTTCCTTCAAATGAGTGTTCACAAGACAGCTGACTTTATAATAAAAATAATGGAAGCTAGAAAAATTGAAATGTTCGAGTAACAGAAAGAAAATAACTCCACCTAGAATTCTATACCCAGCAAAAAATACATTTAGGGGCAAATATATAAGCTTTCAATTTGGCTTTAACTGGATCTCATAGTATTTTTATTCATTCATTCTAAAATATTCTCTGTTCCCTTAACTTCTAAAGATATGGAGAATTTTCTAGTTATCTGTTTCAATTTTTAGTATAATTATTTAGGATCAGAGATTATAACCTTCGTGACTTCAATCAACTGAAATAGATGGGGAATTGCTTTACAGTCTGATACATGATCCAATTTTGTAAATGTTCATGGGGTCATTTGATATTTGTCAAAATGAAACTACAGAGCAATGGTAAAAAGATGAGAGTTTCAAGAAATTATACTGGGCAACTGATATGCATATAGACATAGTAGAAACAATCCCCTATAAATCAAGTCTAAATGCATTATAGACATAAAATGGCAATAATAAATAAAATAACTATACTTTAGAAAGAATTTAAGAGACTACCTTATTAATTTTGTAATAGGGAAAGATTTCATAAATAAGACAACACAAAACTAGAATAAGAAAAAAATTAGAAAATTGAATACTTTAGAATTAAGAACTTCTTATGGATGAAAGGATAGGATGTCTAACCTTTGGATTAAAATAATTTGGGGTGGAGAGGAGTAAGAAAGAATAAAGATTAAATAAAACAGTATACATTGACAACTATTGGTATTGTATGATGGCTATCTGGTGGATTATTGTAATATTTTTATACTTTTGTGTATGTGTTAGGTATCGTAAAAAGTAGTTGTAAAATAATTGAAAGGAAAATAATCTGAGATGCCCATGAACTTTGTAAAACTATTAGTATTTAATATGGTAAAGTGCTCCTCAAATTACCCTCACAGATAAAATATTCTCACTTATTTAGTGCTTCACTAAAACTGTGTTATCTGCTTTAGAGCTTTTAGTCATACATTTTATATAGTTAAACTCTATAATTTATTATTTAAATCATGAATATTCTCCTGGTCATCAGCAAAATGCTTCTGAGTCCTGCTCCCCACTCCATGGCATATGACAATATAACTTTCTTTCATATTCCACAAATATATATTAAAATTGTTTGATAAGTCAGGTAAATATTGCCTAAGACTAAGTTATATTGTCAGTGATATTGTAAGGTATTATCGTAGAATTTCAAACAGTTAAAAAATGTTGTTTTTCATTTCTGGCTCAACATGAACCTCATCTCTTTAACTTTGAGTCAATTTTCTCTGCTATAATAGATCTTGCTCCTTTGGGAGAGATCATATTTAGCCTGTATCATCGAGGAAAAAAAAGTTCCTAATTTATGTTAACACATGGATTTCCACCATTCAGTTTCCCAATTAGTAAAGCAAAATCTAGCAAAGCAGAAGACATTGTAATAAAACATAATAGACAAACAAATTTTGCAGCAAGATGTGAAAGGATTCTAAAATTTGTAGTTGAGCTAAGGGGTATTCTAATCTATATACTTCCTTTAGTAATCTACATTAGGCTTGCTAAAAGAGGCAAACCAATTAACATTGTCTTGAAATGATTACCAACCTGTGACTTATGAATTTATTACCAAAGACTGTAGCAAATGGTCCATCTTTTCTCCATAACCAGTATCAGCTTTTATATTTCTATGTGTACTAATATAATACGCACATCTCTGCAGGGAGACATATGTGCAAAAAGTGTAACCAAACCAGAAGTAACCTTAGAAATTCTGTGTTTCAACTAATTCATTGTGTAAGAAGGGAAAATGATATGCAGATAGGTTATCACTTACATTTGCTTGAGAGTGAGTAAACACACAAACACACCTATATATTTTACGATAGCCTTTAAAAAACTAATATTTCTAAACATTTGTTAAATGCAGCATTGACTAGCCATTATTTATATTTGGGTACATGTATTAGTCTGTTTTCACGCTGCTGATAAAGACATACCCGTGACTGGGAAGAAAAAGAGGTTTAATTGGACTTACAGTTCCACATGGCTGTGGAGGTCTCAGAATCATGGCGGGAGGTGAAAAGCACTTCTTACGTGTTGGCAGCAAGAGAAAATGAGGAAGAAGCAAAAGTGGAAGCCCCTGATAAACCCATCAGATCTGGTGAGACTTATTCACTATCACGAGAATAGCACAGGAAAGACCAGCCCCCATGATTCAATTACCTCCCCCTGGGTTCCTCCCCCAACAAGTGGGAATTCTGGGAGATACAATTCAAGTTGAGATTTGGGTGGGAACAGAGCCAAACCATATCATTCCGCCCCTGGACCCACCAAATCTCATCTCCTCACATTTTAAAACCAATCATGCCTTCCCAACTGTCCCCTAAAGTCTTAGCTCATTTCCGCATTAACCCAAAATTTCATAGTCCAAAGTCTCATCTGAGACAAAGCAAGTCCCTTTCCGCCTATGAGTCTGTAAAATCAAAAGCAAGCTAGTTACTTCCTAGATATAATGGGGGTACAGGTATTGGGTAAATACAGCCATTCCACATGGGAGAAATTGGCCAAAACAAAGGGGTTAAAGGGCCTATCCAAGTCTGAAATCCAGCGGGGCAGTCAAATTTTAAAGCTTTAAAATGATCTCCTTTGACTCCAAGTCTGACATCCAAGTCACACTGATCCAAGAGGTGGGTTCTCATGGTCTTTGGCAGCTCCACCCCTGTGATTTTGCAGGGTACAGCCTCCCTCGTGGCTGTTTTCGTGGGCTGGTATTAAGTGTCTGTGCCTTTTCCAGGTGCACGGTGCAAGCTGTCTGTGGATCTAACATTCTGGGGTCTGGAGGATGGTGGCCCTCTTCTCACAGCTCCACTAGGTAGTGCCCCAGCAGACACTCTGTGTGAGGGCTCTGACCCCACATTTCCCTTCTGCACTGCCCTAGCAGAGGTTCTCCATGAGGGCCCTGCCTCTGCAGCAAACTTTTGCCTAGACATCCAGGCATTTCCACACATCTGAAATCTAGGCGGAGGTTCTCAAACCTCAGTTCTTGACTTCTGTGTACCCGCAGGCTCAACAACACGTGGAAGCTGCCAAGACTTGGGGCTTCCACCCACTGAAGCCACAGTCCGAGCTGTATGTCGGCCCCTTTCCACCACGCTGTAGCAGCTGGCACACAGGGCACCAAATCCCTGGGCTGCACACAGTACGGGATCCCTTGGCACAGCCCACAAAACCACGTTTTCTTCCTGGGCCTCTGGGCCTGTGATGGGAGGGGCTGGCCTGAAGGTCTCCGACATGGCCTGGAGCCATTTTCCACACCCCCCCACCACCCCCCACCCCCACCCCCCGTCTTGGAGGTTAACATTAGGCTCCTTGCTACTTATGCAAATTTCTGCAGCTGGCTTGAATCTCTCCCCGGAAAATGGGATTTTCTTTTCCATGGCATAGTCAGTCTGCAAATTTTCCAAACTTTTATGCTCTGCTTCTCCTATAAAACTGAATGCCTTTAACAGTACCCAAGTCACCCCTTGGATGCTTTTCTGCTTAGAAAATTCTTCCTCCAGATACCCTAAATCATCTTTCTCAAGTTCAAAGTTCCACAAATTGCTAGGGCAGGGATAAAATGACGCCAGTCTCTTTGCTAAAACGTAACAAGGGTCATCTTTACTCCAGTTCCCAACAAGTTTCTCATCTCCATCTGAGACTACCTCAGCCTGGACTTTATTGTCCATATCACTATCAGCATTTTCGGCAAAGCCATTCAACAAGTCTCTATGAAGTTCCAAACCTTCCCACATTTACCTGTCTTCTTCTGAGCCCTCCAAACTGTTCCAACTGCTGCCCTGTTACCCACTTCCAAAGTTGCTTCCACATTTTCGGGTATTTATCAGCAATGCCCTACTCTAGTGGTACCAATTTACTCTATTAGTCCATTTCCACGCTGCTGATAAAGACATACCCGAAACTGGGAAGACAAAGGGTTTTAATTGGACTTACAGTTCCGCATGGCTGGGGAGGCCTCAGAGTCATGGCCTCAGAGTCATGAAAGTCCACTTCTTGCATGGCAGTGGCAAGAGAAAACGAGGAAGAAGCAAAAGTGGAAACCCTTGATAAACCCAACAGGTTTCGTGAGACTTATTCACTATCAGGAGAATAACACAGAAAAGATCAGCCCCCATGATTCAATTACCTCCCCCGGGTCCCTCCCACAACATGCGGGAATTCTGGGAGATACAAAACATATTAAGTTGATATTTGAGAGGGGACACAGCCAAACCATATCAGTATGTTATAAAGGTCACCTGTATTTCCAACTATCTGTCTATTTCCCAACTGTATGGTCAAACCTTGTGCTTGGTGTTGGCAAACAAAGTTAAGAAAGTCAGAGAAAATCCTTCTTACTATAAATGGTGGAATATCCAACTGTAACTGGTTTAAATAATAAACATTCATGTTCAGAAAGTGGAGGATTATTACAGCATAAATTTGAAGATACCTGTACAACATCCTAAGGAAGATGGACTTTGTCTTCCAATCAGAGAGGATCTAAAGAAAGATTACAAGAGAGGTTGACAGTATCAGCTATTTCTAAGTATGAATGATTTTAGAATAAAGATGTAAAAATATGAAAATATGAAAGGAAGATTGGTGGATGGAGATAAAATGCTCACAAAACGAGTTAGGAGCTTGTTTTAATAATCCAGATGAAAGACTTAGGCTCCAAACCAAGGTAATAGTACTTTATGTGAAGATGAACTGCTCCATCAAAAATATACATAATTAATAGAGTTCACCATCTATTTTATTTAAAATGTGTGCATTAGAATATATGTATTATGATATATCATGGGAAAGAGAATTTCTGTTAGGACCTAGCCATTATTATTATAGACTGTATATTTTATTATTATTAATACAAAGCAGATCTTTCTATTTAGAATATTGGATGAGATATGAAAACTTAAAAACATTTCTGAGTGGTTAGAATATACTGCTAGAATTTTATCTGCTTCTAAAATATAACTATAAAAGTCTATTTCAGAAATAGAACATTCTTAAAGCCAGATTGCTAGCAATGTCTATGAATTTTAGAGGGAAAAAAAGGCCTAATGATAAAAAGTTCAAAGTAATTAAGAACAAATTCAATTACACTACAAATATTATGGGAGACACCTTCAGCATGAAATTCACTATAAATTCAGATTTTTTAAGGAAAACTTCATTCTACTTTCTTTAGAAAAAAATTAGAGCATCCCATAAACTGTAATCTACTGAAAGCGTTCAATAAAGATCTTTGCACATTTTACAATGCCAAATATGGTACTTGATAAATCAAAGACCAATGTCATATATTATCAGAAAGGTATGTGATAGTTCATAATTGGGAGGAGGGGAGGTTCATGAACTGTGTTAGAATCTGATGAAAGCTTATGGCTCCTCTCTCTAAAACAACACATACATATTACATGTGTGTACATGTATGAATTTTATATTCAATTTTAGAGCCTGTAAAACCCATCCATGGAATCCAGGTTGCAAAACACTGACTGAAAACAAGAGTTTATCAGTGCTTTTGAATTTGTTAAAAAAAAAATGTTTTCATGAGCAAAATATGTTTCTATTAGTATATAGTAAAAGTCACTAACATAGCTACAGGGAAAGTTTTACATAATATATTCCTTAAATATGTCAATATTTGGCATGCACTTGTAGACATTAGAATAAATAAAATAATACCTTGAAACCTAGGAAGGAGAATAGAAAGAAATCCTTTTATCTTAAATGTAGAAAAACTTAGTTAAAAAAGCTAATGATAAATAAACCCAACCCTAAATTAAACAAAATAAACAAAACTGTTTTATATTGTCTCCTGATTAACCTTAGTCTTTGAACCCATACCTGATTATTCAAAGGTCTCTCTCAGGGCAGGTAGAGAAGACATTAAGCCATGTTTCATGAACTGAATTAAACTCTTCCAATTTGAGTCCAGATTGGCTAAAGAGACAATGAGGTAACTGGCTAGACACTATTTCCTGCAAATGTGATCCCCAAGGAATTATGAATCAAAATTCCTGAAACTATCTTTATGTAGCAAATTGAGCCCATAATAAAAATTCCAGAACTAATGTCCACTTTGACAAAATGAAAGAAAGGTATATTTAAATCATCAAAGTTTATAACTATGTTTTTTTACTCTGATTTCAACATAAACAGTGTATAAGCAGAAGACTAGGAAGGAGAAGGTCTATAAATAACTCTGTCCAATCTTTTCATTATTTCAACCATTCATATTTCATGATGCAAATCAGTAATGAAAAGGTTTTAAACCATCAGTGAAGAACTAAAAAAAGTTTAAGAGCTGCGTACAGTGACAAAACTGGAATTTTTAGTGCTTTTCACTTAATTTGGATATTAAAGATGAATCCTGAGGATATTATGGCTGCTTAGACACACCAGAGACTTATATCTTTGTAACCTTATATGTTTTTTCTTCTATTGTGCTCGTTGCACAGGCACATTACTTTTCCAAGGCTGATTTGACTCATCAAACACCAAACCCTTACTACATATACCTCATAAGATAATTTACAACCAAATACTCTTGGCACTTTGTTTTCAGCTGATAATTTGGAACAGTAGTATGCTGGAGCTGACTTATCCCAGCTAAGAGAGCCTATTGTTAAGCATGCAGAAATTTTGTAGTCTTGTTGCTAAGCATTTGGTAGCTTGAAATAGGTAATGGTGGGAATATTTATGTCACAAAAATTGGCAAATACTACACACCAGGTTTTTGGTTTTGTTTTACATTTTAAGAGTTGGTTTACCAGCATATTATTGGACCTGTTTTATTCTTTAGTAGACATAGAAAGGCAGAAAAATTTATGGTGAATAGGAAGAAAATTTAAGAGAAATTAGCAATGTTTATGTATGATATGGATATTTTTTTGAAGCCAGAGTACCCATGGAAGCCACCAGCACTATCTGCTAGCCTGAGTCTAATATTCACTAGACTCTACCCAAAACACCTGTAGAGATTAGAGAAATATATTACTTCCTGTCAACTATGCTTTAATATCCACCCTGCCTTGTCAACCTAGGAAGTGGAGCTCATTGTGGTTATTTCAATGATCACCTGATGTCTCTAACCCATAAATTAAGGTTCTCTTGTTATTCTTTGTCTTCTCCTAATATGAAGACTTAAATTGCAAAATAATAGTAGTGGATAATAATGGTCACAAATTGTTTGCCTACTGAATGCTATAAACTTCCATAAGGTATTTTCTTCCTCATAGAAACTCTACAAACTAGGCAACATTGTTCCAAACAAAAAAATTAACTTGCTCAAATTAAGTGAAAGTCATAATTTTAGCCCAGATATGTCTATTTCCAGAGAACATGTTTGCTCCATTATACTAGTATTTCTATATTTTCAAACTTGATTAACTCATGCATGCTTTTTAAAGAAAAATGAATCCCCCAGACATCCAATATTGATTTATATTATTTTTGTAAGAGGGATAAAAAATATATTAAATAATATATCTTTAAATGTAGTAGCAGAATTATAACAAATCTGCCTCTCTTACCTCAAATTGTTTCTAAGAAAAAATTAGTAAAGAAGCATTGATATAATGAGTTGATGATGATGAAAATAATACCTTTATGGTACGCCAGAAATTGGAGAGGCTGTGTGTGACAAAACATATTAAAAAGAAAGCATGCCCATTTTTATCTGGTCTGGCCAAGCATACAGGACAGATGCATGATGAGATATGATGTATGTATTTACCCCTGTGTGAAACAACAATAAAAGATCCCTTAGACCTACTGGGGGACAATGGAAATATTTGCTCCTTATCTTGGGACTTCTGATATTCAACCTATAAACTATCTAATCATTCTTCTTAAATTGTGAATATGGGAACTAAGGGGCTAAGTCACGCTTCTATTTGTGGATTGGGAACAAATTCTCTTGGTGACCCTCAAAATATTTCACTTTCTTCTGTTTGATAAGGGACATAAGTTATGCAACTGTTTGACTATTTCTGTGTGTGTTATTTCATATTTAACCGCTCTATAAAAAACAAGCTGCATGAATAAATAGTGAGAATCACATTTTACATTAATTTATTTATTGGTCTTTGTGTCCATCTGACTCTCAGAAGGAAACGGACAGAAAAAAATGAGAAGAGTTGTGGAAGGAGCTATTTAAAAGGGTGTAGACAAAGTCAAGGAAAACCAGCATGACATATATCTGCCTGTCATTTCATAAGCAAATTACATCCTGTAATTGATATACATTTGATATACATTTCCTTTTCTGATTCCACTTGATGACTGCTGCCTAAAGATACTCAATGAAGTCTTCCTAGGCCATTCAACGTAAGAGCTAGAGTTTATTTTTAAGGAAAATAATGTCTTACCTTATTAAAAAGAGAACACTACTTACACTAATTTTTATTAGCAGAATTGACTTATTTTTTAAAGATTACCTATAAGCTAGAAACTAATAGTGTACTTAATATTTTACACAATATAAAGGAAGCCCCATGTCATTCCAGTGTAATGATGTGGATAGTCAAAGTGAGACAAGTCACTGATTAAAGAGATTTAAACAATTTTTAGGTTTGGATCATTTTGTTTTGATCTCCTAAATAATGACCTTTCATTCAAGAAAAATACTAGTTGTGCAATTAATGGCTTAAAATTTCTGTCTTTATATTTGTAAATTTTTTTCCTTTTTTTCTTTTCATGCATTTATTCTAATTTGCATGACATATATTAATTGAATTGGTACATAGGATTAAGAATGAATAAGAAGCTCAAGGAGTAATATTATAGTAAAAGAAAAAAGCAGTTAACTTTTTTATAGTAACAAGGCTCAGAAAACAATTTTGACAATATTAATTTTTAAATTTTAATCATATTCAATCATTTATAATATGACCAGGCCTTCTAATCAAAGGGAAGTAAAGTTTTCAAATGAAATTTTGAAATTAAAGAAATGCAAACAACAATTTCACATAGATTGCATCAAAACAGTTTTTACATTTATAGTAAGCAATCTTAAGGTCCAAGTAGTGCAACAGAAAGAGTGTGGCCTTAGGAATAAGACAGGTCTTGGTTTGAATTCCAGCTTTCACTAGATGATCCTGTAAAACTGGGTTGAGTTATTCACCACCATTGAACCTCAGTTCCCAATTTTCCATAGAAATTATTAAAAGCTGTTTTAGAAGCCTCTCCTGGTGCCGTGACCAGAATATAGAATGTGATTAATAGCTAGTGGCATTATATCAATGTTTATTAATTGTTATTTTATTTTATAAATGTTTATTAATTGATTATAAACACAGAAAGACTGTTTGAAAACATCAAGTGTAAGTGATTGCTGATATAGCTACCAAACCTCCAGTTCTCATTCACAGTTCTCCTTAAGGAAAAAAATGTCATATTTTATTTTATTATTTTATTTATTTTATATTTATTTATTATTTATACTGATATTTTAAAAGTATGTTCTAATATTTATTACATTTTATAGTAATTTTCTTAGCAAATGGGCAAGACCAGCATTTCTTCTTAAATTAGAAGTTTTACCACTATTTGAAACAGATCATGAGAAGTATCCATTAGACATACTTGAAAGAAAATTTCTTAATTGCAACCCTTTAAATAATCTTCCTCCAGTGAGAATTAAATGAAATAATTTGGAAGCCAGTAGAAATAGTATAAATTTTACTCTTCTAGGTCATAGCCTTGCACATCTGCTGAGACTATAATGCCCACTGACGAAAGATTTCATGACAGGGAAGATTATTATTATTGTCTTTTCTGTAAAATATAACAAGTTAAGTAATTAAGGTTATGAATCAAACCAAATTAACTGTGCACAGCTGTAAGAAGCTTAGTGCATGACCACATGACAGATGGGAAATTCTTTTGTTTTCAATCGTGATTTACCTAATGGTGAGATAAATGTCTGATGACATACAAAAACCAGGGTCCTGTCAATCCTTAGCCATTTATTTCATCACTCCTCATGTTCCTGACAGGGAGGAGTAACTGCTCAATTGTCCAAGTATAAGTATCTTCATATTTTCTGCTTAGGCAAAACTGTAAGCTGTGGGAAAAAAAGTTTTAAGTTACATTTTAAAAGTAAATATAAAAAGGTACACTTTGCATAATTCTATATACGTAATCTAAAATAACTTTCAGAAATTTTAAGATGCAATAATCGTATCAAATTTTAGTATTTTAATTTAATTAATATCTGACAAAAAACTTCCTAGTCATGGAAATGATCTTTATAAATGTATTTATATGTAAAATTTCCACATAAAAAAATAATTTGATTAAATCATATTTAGTGTCAGCCGTTTTTGTCCATGTTACAAAGGGGAAAATGAAGACACCAGAAGTTTAAATAACTTTATCAAGGTCACAGACTTAGTGAGTGGTAGAACCAGAAAGACCGGCAAAGAGACAGAGAAATGGTCAAGGCTTGAAGAGTCTCCTCACTTGTAAGGCAAGTGAGTTGGAAGAAAGATAATAAAATGAGGTGAAGAGATTGACAGGGATCATATTATGCAAAGACTTAGAAGCCATAATAAGTATAGAGATTGATTTCCAATTAATCAAATTACAAGTCATTTTGACAAGTGCTGTAAAGGAAGTGTAAATAAATGTAGGACAGATAACATGGCAAATTCTGACTTGAAGAATATTGAGAAACTCCCAGAAGAGATATTTGTATTTTATGTAGGTCTTTGATGGATAGAATGAGAAGCAAAGACATTTCAACATGGTAGAAATTGAGGAGCATGGATATAGGAGTGCATAGTCTTTTCTTGAAGGGAAAGAAACCAAGCATGTCTGGAGCATGTGAGGAGCACTGGCCAGAGGCAAGGCCAAAAAGGGAGATACTTGGTAGATTGACGAAGGCCTAGAGTCAATGCTATGGGTTTTAGACTTTGTTTTGTAGTCAATACAAAGCCATGTTAGATTCCTAGGAAGTGTAAATGAATAATTGAAACTAAACCAGCCGAGTGAAAGATAGAATGCAGAAGAGAAGACTGGAGGTAGCAGGTTCAGGCAGCAGGCAATTGCCAGAGATAAGGCCAGGCATTTGCCTTTACCCTCGTGGTTACTACCTACTGGGGCCTCCAAAGAGTTCACAAACAATGAAAACATAAAGGCATAATGGAATAAGCTATGGAAGTGCTGAGAGGATCAAATGCTAATCCTCAAATTTGGTTCTTTAAAAATGTTTTGACTCACCAATTGAAAAAGGATATTGCTCAAAGGGTCCAGCTTGCACATAATGTACACTTCAGTATTTACTCTGTGTAAATGGATTTACTCTGTGTACATGGATTACTAAAGCTATTAGATTAGAATAGCTGTATGTATTGTACAAAGAATTTTGTGAGGATTAAATGAAACAAGAGATATGAAAGCTCTTGTAATAAATGTTATATAAATATAAACCATTAATATTCTATTTAATCCCTATACAAAGATTTTGCTTTTACATTACTAGTGAAAAATGTAATATTCCTACTTATCTTAGATTTTGAAATATGAAAAAAATGTGAATTAAGATAAAAGCTTCAGTTGTGTGTATATGAGAGAGAGGTAAATAAAAGACAGAGAAAACAGAAATCAGGAAATCTACCCTTTTTTGTCAGGCAAGTGAAGTGCAGGAAGTTAGGATGATTCCTTCAACTAACCTTTAAGCAATTTTCAAATGCCTCGAACTTGCTCTACACAGTTAAATTCTCATGGATGAAAATTTGTAATTACTTTTATATGAATATAATGGTGATTTACAAAATGATGCCTACACACCTTGATAGAGGAATTGGATTGTTTTCTCAAAACTCTCATATATCCTCATTTTGGGGGATGTTGCCTAGTCCACTGAAAAGAACGCGGTCTTGGAGATACATGAATTTTTATCTGGATACCAATTCTGCCACTTAGTGGAGATACATGAATTTTTATCTGAATACCAATTCTGCCACTTAGTGGCTATGGAACTTTTGTTAACATACAGAGCTTCAGCTCCTCCTTCATAAACTGGTGGTATTGAAAACATCTCTTTTAGAATGGGCATGTAATATAGCTAAAAGGCTGTGTTAATAATATAGCTAAAAGGCTCAGCACCAATCATGACAAATAGTTGCTTTTAAATAAATGCTACCCCTACTCTTCTTGGTTTTAATCTGCCGTGCTGTCACCAAATGTGCCCAATGAAGAAAGAAACATGTTCTAAGAGTATGTTTTCAAATGTTTTCTCACAAACACCTTTGTCAGGCTCTTTATTTCCTTCACATGGCAATTCTTGAAATGTAGTAACTGCTCAATGAATATTTGTTAAAAGAAAGAGAAAGGAAGGGAAGAAGGAAAAAAAGGAAGGAAGTCGGGAGGGACATAAGGAAGGACGGAAGAACGAATGAGAAAGCAAGTTAAACAGGTGTGGGCTGTGGTATCTTTACTTATATTAGTCGTGACATTCTTCCCCATACCTGTGCTTAGTGCAGGTATTATTTCTTAACGAGCTGTAAATAGAGCTAGGTGATTAAGTGTGGTGATCAAGTTGTCTGTCATTCTTTTAGTCTATGATCTGGAAATACAGCGTAGTATTTATTTAAGAAAACAAGGCCACAATACTTCACCTGACACTACTGGAGCCTTTCTCGATCTTTCTTTGTCCAGACATGCCCTTATTGTTGTTGTATAAAACAGAATGTTCAGTCCTATAGTAGCTGATCTCTGCAACTATCAAAATTCAACAAAGTAATCAGGAGTCCTCTCACTCAATTGTATAAGTAGTGTTTTTTCTGTTACTACCATTGTTGACTGATCCTTCTTTGCAGAGGTCTGTTTTCTACTTTTATTATTTCTGTGAAATCAGCCTCATGAATTATGTTGGCATAAGAAATGACACACTTTTGGGAGGCTGAGGCAGGCAGATCACCTGAGGTCGGGAGTTGGAGATCAGCCTGGCCAGCATGGTGAAACCCCATCTCTGCTAAAAATACAAAAATTAGCCAGGCATGGTAGCGTATGCCTGTAATCCCAGCTACTCAGGAGGCTGAGGCAGAAGAATTGCTTGAACCTGGGAGGTGGAGTGTGCAGTGAGCCGAGATCGCACCACTGCACTCCAGCTTGGGTGACAGAGCAAGACTCCAGCTGGAAAAAAAAAAAGGCACCTGGCCGGGTGCAGTGGCTCACACCTGTAATCCCAGCACTTTGGGAGGCCGAGGCAGGCGGATCACTTGAGGTCTGGAGATCTATACCAGCCTGGCCGACATGGTGAAACCCCATCTCCACCAAAAATATAAAAAATTAGCAGGGTGTGGTGGTGCATGCCTGTAATCCCAGCTACTCAGGAGGCTGAGGCAGGAGAATCGCTTGAACCCAAGAGGCGAAAGTTGCAGTGAGCTGAGATCCTGCCACTACACTCCAGCCTGGGTGACAGAACAAGACTTCATCTCACACACACACACAAAAAGAAAGACAGAAAGAAGGAAGGAAAGAAAAGACACCTAGTACTCGAGTGTTCACAAAACTTATCCTATCTTATGCTGCCATCTGCTGGGAAGGTAATGTTGCTTGGTCATGGACTTTACATTAAAATCTGTGTTGAACTTTGTATTGCTAGCTTCTTAAATGGTCACACATTAGATAGTAATGGAAAATTACTTGGGTAAAAAACTTTTTGTGCTTTTATGATAGGAAGCAGGAAAGGGCTACAATGGTCTGACCCATTTTTGAAATAATGCTTTGCCCTATTAAAAACTTGCTGATTCATTCTATCTGTCGTTGAGCCAACACTAATTATTGTCTTCTGTGCCAAGAACTACAGAGAATCCACAAAGATGAGCAAGGAATGGTTCTGTTTAATAGGAGTTTATTTCCTAGTAGGAAGAATCACAAAAGAAGTAAATGTGGCAAGGTATTCTAGATGTTACAGTAGAAATATAAGAAAAGAGGGTGTGGGTATGGTAATTTCTACCCCAAAGTCAGGCTTCTTGCCTGAGCAATGGTAGAGGATAACCATGATAATGAGCAAATGTTCACCAACAAGGCAAGACAGGAGAAAGAATTCTGGCCAGAAGAAATATTATAAACAGACATTTGTTTCTAAAAAACAATGATGTTTGTTTTTTGTGACATTAAGAGGTGTTAGTTATTTTGTCTTGTAATTTGCTGTATTTGTTTTTAATTATTCAAAGAGAAGAAATAAAGTGAAATATGCAAGATATTCTACACAGCATATACATCTTTATAGTTTTGTCCATTGTACTGCTATTAATACTTCATATTTATTATATTTCTCAGATTACTACTTCTGTATTAATAAAGATTTCATATTATTGGATCCCTGATAACTGGATTCCTGCATTATTAACAGGAGCTCTTTTTGTGATGTGCCTCTATACTGTTGCATGGTGCCTCTTCAAAGAGTAAGATTTTAATTGCTGTTTCTATTTGAATTTGTTCATGGCTCATAAAGTCCATCAATGATGCCTTAAAAAGAGCAGGATGAAAGTAGAAAGAAGAGATTGGAGAAAATGTCATTGAGCAGCTATTACTTTAAGAAGTGCTTTACTGATGTTATCCGTGCTGATAATCACAACAATGGTGAGAGATAGGTAACAGCATCAGTGTTTTTGATTTAGATAAATGATTTTAACCAAGATCTTCTGGTTCTAAAGCTAATGTTCTTTCGCTAAGTGATCAATCAAATGATTCAAGCTAAAACCATTCGTCTGAAAAAAAAAAAGAAAGAAATGAGATTTTTAATATTCCCATAGAAAAGGAAGAGATGAAATTTAGTTGGTACATATTTAAATAAGATCAAGTCCTCTGCCTATATTTTCCTGTCAAAGGATAGACAGAAGTCTCAAAAAGGTAAGATGAAAAAATTTCAATAGTAATTATAGAAGGAGTGAATTAATTCAGGAAATGTCTCCTGAGCTTTCAGGGATAAGATTGTGCCAGGTGAGCAGAATACAGAAATGCTAACAAGCAGTACCCACCCTCCAGGAGCACAGCCTTGACTAGAAAGGGCTCAGGAGAATGAATGGTTACAATAGATTAGAAGAGAGAGTAAAAAGACAGGGTAATTGAAATTTAAATATCTTTCTATGGCATACTTAACTCTGGCTCAGAGAGATTGGGCAGGGAATGTTTCACAGAGAACATGCCACTGAAACTGGCAGTAGAAGAATGAATGGGAGAAAATATAAAGGAAATACATAAAATATAATTTAGTTTATATTTAAGGGTGATTTTTTTTGAGAGGCATAAAAATGGAAACAGGATTATATGAACACTACTATATTTCCTCACCAACAAAAGTCTGGCTTTTATCCTGGAATATGGAGTATAGATTCTGCAAGGTAAAGTAATAAAACCTAAAGATAATAGTTGTATTAGCATGAAAGTAAAAATGTATTAAGGACAACTGAGAAGTTGCCACTTTTATGTAAAATGGAAATAGTAGAGTAAATTTGAATTTTTGTTTTGAAGGTGATACATACCTTAGCACAATATTTGGATTTATAATGGTGATATCAAGTGTCTGAATAAATAAGCAATGTATTATTTAATTTTAAAGAGGAAGCATTTGTCCAAAAATATAGTGAATTAAAGTGTAATAAGTAGGTTTAAAAGTAAGTGTTACACCCATTTCCTCCTTTTCCCTGTAACTAACTCCTGAATGAAATCTTGTTCAGATGTATCATGGAGGGAGATCTGTGGATGTGCAATAGACAAGAAGAATATTGCAGAATAATAGTGCTACCATAGTGTATCTAGAAACTTCTCCCCAGATATTCCACTAGAATGGAATCTATTACACTAGAAACTTCTCCTGAGATATTCCAGTGTCATCTACCATGTTCATAGTTTTTTTTCTGAATGTAGAAATGGCAGAGTAATCTGAAATATTTTTTTCTGAGGAGCTGATATTTTCTTATTGGATTTTATTAAAATAGTTTAAGGACATTATTTTTACTTTCACATTCAAAATAAATTATTGTTGGCATTATGTGCAACCGTTTTATTTTTTACATGTGGACGGTTAACTAGAAGTTTAAGGCTATTTGATTAAGATCAAAGCAGGGGTTGATTCTGATAAATTTTGACAATTTTGATCAGAAAATAAGCATTCAGTTTCTTTTTTCAAACATACTGCACCCCTGTTTTTTGTTCTTTTACTGTAGTTCTCCCATTTTTTCAAGATTATTTCCCCACTGTCACAAACATCACCAGAGCCAACCAAGTCTCACAACCAAAGGGCCTGGACTGGTACCAAGGTAAAAGCAGAGTCGATGCTTTAAAGAAAGAAATTTTAGGCAATAAGATGTGTTCCTTAATGCTTTATTAATTTTCAAATATAGAACCACAAAATAGTGATTGGTACGTTAGTCCATTCTGGCTGCCATAACAAAAATATCATAAGATAGGTCGTTTATGAGCAGAAAACATTTATTTTTTACAGTTCCAGAGGCTGGGAAGTCCAACATCAATGTAGGAGCAGATCTGGTGTCTGGTGAGGGCCTGCTTCCTCTTAGACAGAGCCTTCTCACTACAACCTCACATGCTGAAGGGGTGAGAGGTTTCTCAGGGACCTCTTTTATAAGGGACACTAATTCCATTCACAAGGGCTCTGCCCTCATGACGTATCTCTCAAACAGCCCCAGTTCCTAATGTCATTACCTTAGGGGTCAATTTAAACATATCAATTATAGGGGACACAGACATTCAGATCACAGCAATTAGCATTTTAGAAGTTTAAATTTTGCTCCTAAATTCTTTAACAGAGGAATTTTCAAAAATGACTCTATGTTCATTCAACAATATCTATTGACTACATAATATTCTTCTAGGCATGGGGAAATAGCAGAGAGCAAAATCAGATTTATAGATGAACACTGGGATCTGCTACTGGTATTCTGCCAATTCTACAAGGTTGTTACTATTTTCAAGTGAAGTTATTTATATAATGATTAGGGGTGATAAATGCCACAGAAATTAGAACAAATACAGTTTGTTTTTCAAGAATCTAAGATGAAATATATAAATTTATTACTTAGAGCAGCATCAAGATCCATTATCTCTATCTAGAAAAGATATTAACTGGAATTATTAATTTTGAACCTAAGAACACAAAATGATTGATTTATTATATATAGAAGTTTATCAGCAGTTAATGTAAGGGCTATTTAAATATAGCATTATGTAGTATTTGCTTACCTACTTCTTTATAAAAAAACTAAACTGTTAAATTATTTAGGATTTATGCAGAAAAGCACTAAAATATATTATTTGTATTAAAGGATAAAATAAATACTTCCAGTATGTCTTAATTTTTTTTATGGGCATGGAAACTTATTGAGTAGTGATCCCAAACCAAACATGAGACCAAACTTGCTGCCTGGAAATCGTCAGGTAAGGACAAAGAGAAAAAACATGTCATAGCTATTACAATAGCTACTCTTATTTTTCATAGTGTCCAGACAATAAAAAAGCACTTGCAAATATGTCATACTGAATGGTAACTCTTAAATAAAAATGAGAGAATTTAGACATTTCTGTTGAGGTGGAAATTAAGAAAGAAAGAGCGAATTCAATTTTAAGTGATTGACATTGGTGACATCAGTGATGGGGGAAATAATATAGTAATGTTGATATATCGGTAGGAGACTCAATTGATGGTGTATATTAGTGAGATGGCATTCAAGTTTCTATTGTTCTGTATTTCTCCCTATTGAAGTCTGAAAAATATTAGGTGAAATTAAATTACATAGATAATCTAGTAGATGTGTAGCTAAGGATACCTATGATGCCCATTCATCCTTATAACACTCAGATATTTAACAAATATTGACTGTATGCCAAATTGTCTTATGGGATTTCTCTCACTGAAACATTCATTTAACATATATTTCTTTTGAATTAACCCCAAACCACATAGTTTTGCTCAATTACAGAATTAGTTTTTACATAAAATTATATTTGACTCAATGTCTTTGTGTTGGTAAAATATTTTCCAGTTAATATCAAAATAATTTGTACCCAATTTGATCTATAAGGTTAATTCAACAGGTATTTATGCAACACAACTGTAGAGCTCTACAGAGTTATCTATGGATTACTTAAGAAATTTAGAGAAGTACAAAATATGGTCTTCACTCTTCAAGAACCGATATTTTAGTTGTGAAAAGATATGAAAAATATTGTAGGGAATTATGTGTGGTAGTTTATTAATTCCTGATAACTGTGCATGCCAGCATGTAATACACCCTGTAGGAATTCAGAGAACAAGTGAGCTAAACCAGTCAGAGGAAACTTGGAGAATTAGTATGGAGGGTCACGTGAAGAATATATGTCTTTTTCTAGATGGAGAACAGTGGGAAAGAGGTTGCACAGTCCTGGCATTAAGCACCGTGTACAAACTCCCAGACTTTTTACAAGCAAGCTTCCCTTTCACCTCACCCAGCTGTCTCTCCTTCTTTGCCGTTGTCATATTTTGGAACTAAATTCAGATATCTATACTGCCACCCTCTCCAATCTCACACCTGGACCAAGTTAGTTCCTATCTAGAGAAACCCACACATGCTTCATAATTGCATTTATCGCACCATATTAATATACATTATGCACATACATATATATGTACATACATATGCATGTATATGTGTTTCCCACCATACTATTCCTTTCACCTCCTGCACTAATGATTTTTTTTACCTTGAAGAACACTGCTGTGGAGGTGTTCATACTTGCACACACATCCCAATATCATAGAGTTTAAAGATGGAATAAGTGACTTACTTATTCCCCATTTCATCCTCTTCTGGAATATGTCTCTTTCTTCCTTCACAAATTGCTGCCTTTTGAGGTATCTATCATCAGATTTTAACAGCCATTAATTGCTATCACTGTTATCCTCAAAATCATCAATGACTTTAATTTCTGGTTCACAGGGTTTTTTCGCTACTACTTTTCCTGGCATGTTTTTTTGGCATGTTGAAACTCCACAAAAACGACCAACCAATATAATGGCTGATCAGTTCTTTTAACTCCTTTCTTCCTACTCTTTGGTCCTTCTCCCTGTTCCAAACATCCATTCTCATGGTCTCACGCAAGACTTTGTCATCGTCAGTAATTGCAACACTGTCAAAAAAATCTAGATTACAAAGGAGCCCATTCTCTGATTATTACCCAACTTAATCCAAAATATTTATATGCTTATTTAAGGGTCTAAGCTGATGACCCTATTACTTTTTCTTTATCCATTACTTCTTTCATGTGTCACTTTTCTTATATGGTTTGGATTCCATTGTCCAGCACAATTACTGTCTTTGCAAACTCTTAACTCCTTTGTCCCAACAGCCTCCTTAAAACTTAAAGAAAAAATCTCAATCATGATGAAATCCAACTAGGTGCAGTCTGCTCTATGACTGCACCTAAGCAGCAGTGTGTTCCTGTTGAAAATAACATAGTATGCCCTCTGAACTCATTTCGGATTGATGACCATGCCTTCAAATGGCAGCTCAATACAGACACACCTAACCTTAGGTCCTTCATAAATTCACTTTACCCCTTACAGTAAAAACAGTATCACAGCTTTCTAATGCTTCCATCTCTTCTCACTCTGATCTGTGGTATCTCCTCACATTTCCTAAACAAAAAAGACACAATTGGCTTCACAAACTCTCCCTGACTCCTAAAACCAACTCTACAAACATGTCTGCATCAGTACTACAAAGCCTGACCTTTCTCATTCCAGAAGACTCCTTGCTCCTTTCTAAGGTTGTTCTCTCCGGTTATGCTTTGGACACCCATCTCTCTGGTCTTCTCATGGAAAATTCTACTCTCTCTACTGGATTATTCACATTGTCTGACATGACTTAAAATATTCTACTTTCAAAATACCTTCTCTACCCCCTTCCTTCCTTCAGCAACCAACCCATTTCTGTTATTTTCATAGTAAATACCCTTTAAAAGAGTTTTCTAGACTAGCTATATACAATTTGTTTTGCCTTCTAATATCTATTCAACTCACTCCAAAGGGGGTTATGCTCCACCATTTTATTGAAATGACCTTATCCATATCTGCAATGACCTACAATTTAGGAGAGATGTGGCCCAAGCCTGATTTCTCTAAATCTATTGTTATGGAGCCAATAAAAATGTAACAGTGCACATGTTTCTTAGCTGCCCTGGAGACATGGTATAATAGTGACGAGTGTCTTGGATATGGCCTGGGTAAAGCTTTAATATCAACAAGTAAATTGCTATGAAACTATAAGGAAGCATCCTCTATGTTGTAAGTGTATTTACTTAAAACATGAGTAATAGGAGTAAACAAGACAATCATTTGATTCAGTTGTCAGATTTCTTGTTTTGTAAATGATTCTAGTATAGTGAGCCTGTGAATATCAAAGTGGTAATCCCATTAGGAATTATAAGGTCATTGATAATGTCAGCCTCTCTATATAGGAATACAAATTTAAAATGGAATAATAATTGTAAAGTATTTCCTCTAGCCATGAATAGTTCATGATGGATGCAGAATTGACCCTGGTAAGAAGCACATTATAATATCAATGTTCTTATGTCTAAAAAAGTATTTCTAAAGTGTGGAAAAAGTTTCACCATGCTGAGAGAAGAATTATGGTGTGATTAATTAATGTATTGTTCAGTTTTAGTTACATGAAAGATGCCTAATTAAAGGAATTACAAATACTTTTGTTTAAAAGTCTAATAAGTTGTTCTACTATTCAAAAATCCACTATTTAATTTTTCTTAATCACAATAATTCATAAATTCTTGAAATATTTTCCTTGAAACTATATTCTGAAAGTTCACAAACCCCCTCTTAAGTAGATTTAACTGCATTCTGTTATCTCCCATTAATCTCCATTACCACTTGAATAGCCTTAATTAATCACTTTTTCCTGCCAAGGCAGTAGGCTCCTAATTGACCTCAGGGTTTCTGTTCCACATTTTCTTAAAAAGCTTCAAATAGTGCCTACACTGCCACTGTATAATGACACAAAATATTTATGAGCCACACTGTGTGAGTAGGTACTAAGTGCCAGCAAGCAAAAAGCACACTAACATGTAATACTCATGAAACCATGAGGTGGAAGTTAATATTCCAATTTTTAAGAAAATAAATAGTTGGGCCAACCTCCCATTGCCCAAATTCCAAATTCTTAGCTGATGAAAACAAGCATGTTCTTTATTATCCCTAAGACCTATACAATCCCAGATATATTAATCCTGGGAATATAGCACCGTTTGTAGCTTACAAAGCTTGTCACAATGCCATGCCTTTATTCTTTTGCATAGGACTTTATTGTACATATTCTCTTTATATCGTTTCCGACCTCTTTCACTCTTCTTTAAATAGCTAACTTCTACTTGCAAAGCAAGGTACCTCAGACATCACATCCCCTTTATAAGCTTACTTGAATGGGCATCTCTCCACTGTACTCCTCAAACACTTATCGCCATATATAATATCATTGGCCTCTTTGTCGTTCTTACTGTAAACTTCTTGGAAGACAGTAAGAGATATTAATTGAATGTTTATCTCCAGTGCAAAGCAAATACTAGGCACTCAAAGTATGTTTATTTAAGAGAGGATTTGCCATTTAAGAGCTTGCTAGTAACCTTTAAGAAGGTAAATATCATGGTACAAGGGATTAATGACTTAATGGAAATAAGTAATCAGGTGTAAGTTGTCCTTTCCAGAGGGTTTCTAGCAAAAGGGAAGGAAGATATGGGAGTGCAGGATGACACAATATAATTTTAAGCAATAGTTATAAAAATATTTTTTGCTCTAGAGTAGAGCAGAGATGTGGTATCTCTCACACGTACATGTGTGAGTGTGTGCACATGTGTGTATAATAAGCTAAGGGGAAACTTTTACTGGAACCATAGATGAAGTAAACAATAGATAAGGTTTGTTTTAGGCATAAACATGTAGAGGTAACAATTAGTGTTTGAGAATAAGATAGAGCTTAATTGGAGTCACAGCTCATCCTTTAATTTCTACACAATCATAGGGAATCCATTTAGTCTGTCTGAACGTCAGTTTCCTCATATGTAAATAGGATGTATGTGTGTTATTAAGAAATACTGATGCCTGTGTACTACTAACAGAAGTATTTATTGACTAGGGGTGGGATGTGTTAAAAAGACCATTTTCCCCTCAGGTGACTCTAATATGCAAGCAGGCTTGAGAAACACTGCACTATGCAGAGGGATTGACTCTCTTAATGTCCTTCTTTTTCAAGTGCTGATGATAGGTTTATGATTGGCATAGGTGGAACCCATCAGAAGGTACAAGTGAGAGGAACTCTAAAAGGTACAGATAAAATAAGTGAAGCAGGAGCTAATAGATAAGGATGAGGGTGAAGGAGCCAATAGGAAGAGTGAGTTGTTTGTTCCTTGAGTGGAAAGATAGCTGAAGTAAAACATCAAAAAGTTGGTTATGTAGATGAAGAGAAACATTCCATTGGCTGAGTTTAGAAATAAAATGTAAATAAAACAAAATAAAGCACATAAAGTATATCTGCTCCTTATTATTTATGGTATACTTTGAATATAAATATGTATAATTAAAAATATCATCTTACTATTATTACATGCTACGAAACAAACCTAGAGAAACATCATGTATGCCACGGAAAATTTATCAAAATGTCAATTCCATTCCTACATTAATATATTTTCATATTGCATTATACCCAAGAGGCATTATACACAAGTTCTTTGCTTCTCTTCTATCAGAAGTTGACAAACATTTCTCAACTATTGAGCAAATTTAACTTGCCAGGCATATGCATAAACTCATTTAATGATCACTTCCATCCTAGGAGATAAGTAATATATTTACCAGTACCATTTTGCATGTAAGGATGTGAGACAGAGCAAAGTCTAGTAACTTGAATGAGGTTACCTGGATGGTAAATATAGAGACAATTCAAATTCCAGTAGTTCGGCTCCAGAGCTTTGAAATCCCAACTACTCAGAGATTGTTGTGTATGTTGAATGTCCTCAATAACTATATGTTGAATGAATGAGTGAACGGGGATTAGGCTATTTTTAATGATTCATCACATTGTTTGGGTGTACATATATGTGCACCTACTATGTGTATGCTTTGCATCATCTTGAAGATTTCACCTCTTTCCTAATCTTTGAATGAGAAAATTCTGCAAGGTTTTGGGAGATGGAGTCAGCAGATGCTACTGACAGTAGAGAGGAGAGTTTCTAAAAAAAAAATAATAGTAAGGTATGCCTTCAAGAGCACAGGGTAACTTTGTCAGATTTCTTGAAGGAGAGTCAAGAAAATTCATTAGTAGAGTAGAGTGATAAGCACCCTCTCTGCTTGTTCATATATTATAAAGAATTTCTGATATTGTTAATTATTGATTAAAGTGGTGCCAAAGATTGATTCTGGTTTTTATCATAATCAGGTTTCTTTGAAGCATATATACTGCTTTTATACTTAATAATTAAGTATAAAAGTTATCTGCCCAAAATATTAGCATTATGAAATATTTTAATTTGTTACTTTTTATTTGTGAACTTTATACTTCTAATATTTAACAGACATTCAAGTTGTTATAAATATTTTATAACGTTTTATAAATATTTCAATTTAATATAATTAATTATATTAATTTATAAATATTTTATATTTATAAAAATATTTAACTTTAAATATTTAAATTTTAAGAGTTTTAAAATATTTTAAGCATTTTAACAACTTTTCATAAATGTTTAAGTTTTAATAAATTTTATAACTTAGAAAAAGTTTTGTTTTTTTCTTCAGTGACAGGAATACAATAACTATTTGACAGTAAGACAGGAGAAGTCAAGATGTTGAACAATTAAGAAAAGAATGTGATGCCAATGGAAGACACTTGACTTTAACCAGCATAAAGGTCACCATATCTTCATGTCACTTGCTTTCTTTGAAAAGGTCTTTTAAAATCACAGCTTTTACCAATAAAACTATATCCATTTTTTCACATAGCTGAATATTTTTATGTAATATGTCACATATTTTGATAGGTCTGAATTTTACTGCTGCAACTATGCTAAGGTTTATATGCCATAGAGATGTGCTTGTTTTGCTTAAAACATTTACAGTGCTAGACAATCACCAATAGAAAATAAATTGAGGATTCCAACTGTGTTTAGATTGTGATTGTATTTCAATAACTAATATTAAGGTATTTAAAATAGATATTCATATAAAATAATTTATAAAATATGTTACAAAATGATTGATTTTTTATTAGACTAAGAAACTGGATTTGATTCTTATTTTCTAAAGGCACAATCAGTGATAAACAATTTTGTACCATTTTAATGATGACCTTTGATAAATTTTGAAAATATCCCATGTGCTTACTTAATTCCAATTTCCCAACATACCTCAGAAACTTTAGAGTTCTACAGCAAAATTGGTGCTATTTTGAGTAGCAATACTAAAAAAAAACAAACTTGCTCAAATTTTTCCTAAGTGTACGTCTCAAGACACACAGTATCTTAAGTCAGCTTCTCTGAAAATACAGTGCTTAGGCAGATACTTGCTTGCAGGATGTTTACTGGAAGTCTGTTTGGGGTAATAACATCTAGGCTGTGAGAGAAGCAGGACTGGGCAGAAATAGAACTGTGGTATAGTAGCAAAGAGAACTTACCAGAGGTTCTAGCCTAGAGTATAAGTAATCCAAAATAGACTAATGGAGGGAGATACTAAATAGTTGTGATTTTTCAGCCTAGCTATAGCAGCAAAAGTCCTTTTTATGTTTGCATCCATATACTGAGCTAGCTCACCCATTAAACAGACTCAGCCTTTTCCCTCCTCTGTCAGCTGGGACACCCAAAGTAACCTTAGGTTGAGGGAGAGGTGTTAGTGCAAACCTGGAGGTGTGAGTCACCAGAGCATGCAGCTAGTGTGTGCCCTCTGGCTCGGCTCAGGCCTGATCCCAGATGTACTTCCGTTTTACCATGAGTTGTTGTTGGCTTCACCCAACTTTTGATTTAGTTGTTCTGATAGAATGTAGTTCATGCTGGGTAGCTGTGGCCAGAGGGTCACTTAATATTCTATGATAAGATCAAATTCTTTATTTTTAGCACACTGGGATTTAAAAAATTTTTTAAATTTATTTTCAATGGTGGAGGGCTTTCTGCTGCAGATTGCATGGACTTGCCATTACCTTTAAGCTCTGTGGGTTTGCATGGTCATTCTTTTATGAAGGTTTCTCGTTAACTTCACAATTCTTTTTTTGCCATGGATTCTTATAGTAGTATAGAATCCTGCTGGGTCATATGGTCCAGGAGGTAGGAATGCTTACTCTACAGTCTAGACCTAGTACAGAGCTTTTTCCTGCTCTAAGCCCTGCTCAAAGTTGTTAGCTTTTTATGTCACCTGGTAAATAGATGGGTGTATGATATAGTTTGGCTTTGTGTCCCCACCCAAATCTCATATTGAATTGTAATCCCCACGTGTTGAGGGAGGAACCTGGTGGGATGTGATTGAATCATGGGGACAGTTTTCCCCCCTGCTGTTCTTGTGATAGTGAGTGAGTTCTCAGGAGATCTGACGGTTTTGTAAATGTTTGGCAATTTCCTCCTTCGTTCACTTCTCTCTTGCCTGCCGTCATATAAGAAGTGCTGGCTTCCCCTTCCACCATGATTATAAGTTTCCTAAGACCTCCCCAGCCATGTGGAGCTGTGAGTCGAATAAAACTCTTTCCATTATAAATTACCCCATCTCAGTATCTTCATAGCAGTGTAAGAACGAACAAATACAGTGTAAGATTATGAGGTGTCATGTTTCCATCTTAGTGGGTGGGAAGTACAAAGTAAAAATTTCCTTTACTTTAGAGGGTATGTCATACAGCATATTCCAAACTGTGGGAGGGACAATAGGAAATATCCTAAGGTGGCAGACCCCTGAATCTTTGTAGGATTCATCTCCCACCTTCTGATGTGCGTATGTCTTACCAAAGCCTCCAACTTTATTATTACCTGTTGCTCATCTGTACAATTAATTTGATGGCATAGATATAATGGAACAATGTGATGTTATGTCCAATCATGGTCCCTTTGGACTACATTGTGACAGAAGGTGAGAGAATTAATCCCAAACTTGAGCAACATCATAAATATATATTATTGTTTATTCCATGAATGTGAATGCATTTTTCACATGGATAAAAATAACGCACTCACAAAATCAATGTCCATAATTATACCATTTACCTGAGGCAGTATTGGTATCGATAGCAACTTTATTAATATTGATATTGATGCTAACTCTAGCAGAATTCCTATACTCAGCCCAGCAGCTAAAATTTGGGCTACTTCTTGGTTGAGTGTGAGGTAGCGCCCTCTCATCCACTAGGAGCCATTTACTTTTTGTAGAGGAAAGACTTGCAGTTTAAATGGGGCTAGAATGGGCACCACCATCATTCTTTATGTATTACAGGTAGCACAAGTCTCTGCCATGCACCACCTACCCCCGGATTGTGATATTGTATTAGATTTACTCTCTTTTCCATGGAGGGGGCAGTTTTGAAGATGTACATTTGACCTTTGCCATAGGCCAAGGAGTTAACATGATTTTGCCAACAATCAAGTATATCCACATGCACGTATATAATTATACATCTGGGCACTATGGAGATATTCATCAGATGGGAAATGAGCTGAGCAGACCAATAGTGAACTAGACTTGGGCTGGGCCTCTGTTTATTTTACCTGGCTTCCATGAGTCCTAAATCTGAGGCCAGGGTGATGCTTCAGACCATAGGAAGCAATGTCAATTTGAGCACTGTGTCCAATAGTTCTTAAAATGTTTGGTATTGCCCTTTACACTGATCACTTATAGAATTAAATGGCCTATGATTCCCTTGGAGAAAGAAAGAAACACTGGGGCAATTACTGCCATATACACAGGCTGTGATGTTGAAAGGTATTTTTCTTCCTCACGAGGAAGTTGCTCCTTCAGTTAATGAGCTCTTGGTCTGCAAATTATCTCAGCTGTGGGTACTGGGCATGGGATTATGGCTTTTTATTGGAGTGGCTGCCCTAAAACTTTAGAGCATGAATCTTTGAGTTACTTTTTGGTTGTATAAATTATGAAATATGCTAAAATCCTCAGCACTTTGGGAGGCTGAGGTGGGCGGATCACGAGGTCAGGACATTGAGACCATCCTGGCTAATACAGTGAAACCCTGTCTCTACTAAAAATACAAAAAAATTAGCCGGGCGTGGTGGCGGGCACTTGTAGTCCCAGCTACTTGGGAGGCTGAGGCAGGAGAATGGTGTGAACCCGGGAGGCGGAGCTTGCAGTGAGCCAAGATCCCACCACTGTACTCCAGCCTTGGGGACAGAGTGAGACTCCGTCTCAGAAAAAAAAAAAAAAAGAAAAAGAAAAAAAGAAATATGCTAACTGGCTGTCCATCAATCTTGTACATGGAACAACATGTCCTAGTAACAATCTCCATAACTCTGGATCAGGTACTTCCAGCTGCTATTCTGACCATGTTTCTCATTATGATGTTTCTTATTTATGACTATTTACTATGATCTCCTGACCTCGTGATCCACCTGCCTTGGCCTCCCAAAGTACTGGGATTTACAGGCGTTATTTATGACTCTTAAGTGCATGGCTTCTCTCATTCTAGCATCTTAATATCCCCATTGCAATCATTGTGCCCAGTTTCTATAATGACCCCTCCTACTATCAGCCCTGGCCTACAGAAAACAGCTACCACTGAGGTTCTCAATGGTGATGCCACTCTCACCAATGAATTTCTTATTGATTTAGTAAGTGCAGTTTCTGTGTGTGGAACACAGCTTGGAGGTGGGTATTCTACCCTTATATGGTGTATTTACTCTAGAATCTCATTTTTGTGAGCTGTTTGATCCCTTCTTGACCATTTGCTATGAGAATTCTATAATTCTTCATTTGGTGTGGCCTTTTCATTTTTCCAAGATTCCAGGAATATGTTAACACTGTTTCTTGTGGTTTGTGCTAGGGTATTAATCAATATTCATATTGATAAATTCTTCCTTATTAATTTTATGTTCCAGAACTCTAGATCCCTCAACCTGGACACCCTCAGGATTTAGTCCCATATGTATACTCTCCCAGCTTCTGCTGGTACACTCTAGCTAGGTTTTGCAGCTTCTTTGGTGCACAGCTCTCCTTCCCCCATAGAATCAGCTCTTTGTCAGTTGGGTTATATTTTGACTTGATCCTAGTTACTGGTCTGATATCCAGGAGAGGAGTTGGAGGTTCATCCTGAATGACCTGAAAGTAAAATTGCAAGGGATTGTCTTCAAGCCAGTAGGTAGCAGTAGTTCTTAACAGGGAGGAATAGGCCACTTTTGTAGGCCCACAAAGTTCAGAGAAGTCTGAGTTTCAAGTTTATCAAGTGTCTCATTTCAGATGTCTTGATTCCAGGATTCACTTCTTTGTAATGAAGATCCTGACCATGGTGGAGCTGACATCCATGAGAATTAAATTTTCATTGGAGCTCCACTATACTTATATGTCCTGGGCTTGAGCTTAGCTTTTTCTTGCCTCTGGCTGTTGCAGTTTTATTAGTTTCTGTAGAGGTGTCATGATTCCTTGATTCTTTATAATACTTGTGTCCTTGCATTTTCTGTGCGTTTGAAGAAATGGTCCATTCTTTTGGCCTTTACAGGTGTTCATTGTAGGAATAGACCTTCGCTAATAGTCTAGCCTGTGATTCTGAAAGGGCTGACAACTCCAGGCAGAACTTGCTGTGGTTTCTCTAGTTGGCTGGGCCACTGCCTTTGCTCTGATGGCTGGGCTCTGCTGTCCAGAGAGACCACTGGTTGGGCTCTGCTATTAGAGGAAGCTACTGGTTGGGCTCTGCTATTAGGAAGAGTTGCCGGCTTGGTACTCTGATGCTCTCTGGTCAGGGTAGTCAGAAGATGTATTCCTTGGCTGGGCAATTTTACTATTTGGAATCTGCACTTGGGCAGGGCTTCAGGCTGGACTTTGAAAGTTGCTGCTTGTGATGGGCAAGACAAGAGGCTATGCTCCTTAAAAATGTGTGATTAAGGGTTGCCTCCATTAGGTCAGAGCTGTAGGGTGGACTTTTGCTTGAGTCAAGATGTTACTTGACTTCCTGCGTCAAGCAGGTTTAGTTCCTACATTCCTGCAAAATGCACACGGGAGGTTGTTGGGCAGGCTTTTTGGCTGAGCTAAGTTACTTACTCTTTGGACTCCTAGGTCTTACAGGTCTAGCCCTTGTGCCTCTTAGAAATGTATGCATGTGGCTGTCTCCCTGCCTCAGCAGGATTATAAGGCAAGCTTTTTGGATGAGTGGAGCCACTGCTTGACCCAAGATATCTAGCCTGTGTGATTCTCAAAATGGGCAGAGGGGGGCATCTCCCTACCTGGGCAGGGTTGTTAGAGTAGGCTGTGTGCCTGGCCATGGAGGCTAGCCATCTAGGGACTCAAGCAAGGCTGAACTTCCCACTGTGCTTCTGAAAAAGATCAGTTCAGCTTTCTGGGTGGGCTATGAAGTTGGCTGGTAACTCTGATTGGGCACCGCAGCTGGTGTGAACACAGAGGTGCCACACAGATCCATATGCTAGTCACTGTGGGCTCTGCCTTCTTTCTTTGTTTCTACTTGACCCCAGGTGGTCTAGCCATGCCTTTACCCTTTTCTTTCCCTATGAGGTGAGACAGGCGGGATTCCTGGAAAGAAAGCATCTCAAAATGCTAGGGAAGCTGAATGACTGCCTCCAGTTCTCTTTCTCCACTGCAGAAACTATGGGTCCAGGGTAATGCTCTTCAACCAGTGTTGTGCCAACTTCGTGGTGGTGGGGGGGGAGACCATTCTTCTGACCCTTCTCACTCAATTTTCACTTAGGTATGTGTACCACATTGTCTCAGGCTCGTTTCCAATATTGGGCTTTTGAAGAAGATGTTCTGGTCTATGGATAATTGCTAGATAAACTTACAAGGGGTGGGGGGAGTGTGTGTAGCCTGAGACTTTTTACTCCGCCATATTGCAGCCATCCTGACAATGATAAAAACTCTTAACAGACTAGGTATAGAAGGAAGTTGCCTCAACATAATAAAGGCTATATGTGACAAACCAACAGCTAACATCATACTAAATGGTTAAAAATTGAAAGCTTTTCCTCTACCACCAGAAACAAAACAAAAATGCTTCTTAACACCACTTCTATTCAGCATAGTACTGGAGATCCTAGCCAGAACCATTAGGCAAGAAAAAGAACTAAAATACATTCAAATTGGAAAGGAAGACAACAAAATTGTTTGCAGATGACATAATTCTTCTTGTTTTAACTTGATATAAAAATAATCATGTGATATTTTTCCAATTATTTATTAATTGTATTGAGTGTCATATATTTGAGAAAACATATAAAAATCCATTAATATTTAAAATAAAATGTGTTGGGTACTCTGGGGAAACAAGTCACGTTAAATCTTAAACTTTATTCAAGTGAGATTTACAGCTAACATATGCCATCTAGTGGCACTAAAAGAAACTTCACTTACAAATTCATAACATTTCCATTTCTTAGCGTACTATACTTCTGCTTATTCCTATGAATCTTTATATATGCCACCCTAAGGGAGAAATTCTATTGAATTGAAGTCCCATAGTTTTTCATAGATTTCTTACAATGCATATTTTTATGCATACAATGTCATGAGAAAAGTAATAATTTGTCATCAAATCATAATATAATCTATTTGTCTGAATTCCACGCTTCCAACCACCAACATAACTCTTTACAAGATGATCAGACCTGATCCCCTTTTTTCTATTACATGTTAATGTAAATATACACTTAGACTGATGCTCTACATAAATTATCTTGAAAATGTTATATTAAGAAATATCTAAAACTAGTTCAGTTTATATACAATTCATGTTTCTGTTTTTATAAAGTAGAATGTTAAAAAGCTTTCAAGTTTCATTACACGGAACTTCTTGCCACATCTTTTTTTTTTCAACCTATAAATTGTTCATTGTCAAACATGTATCACACCTTTGAATTAAGGCATTGATCATCCCCATTCTTTGTACCTCACATTGGTGACTGAAAAATGTTGTGCTCTGCTGGCAGAATAGAAGCCTCCAGAAACCTGGTCCTGTGCTCTGACACAAGAACCTAGTGCTAGTGAACATGATGATTCTAGTCCTTCTCTTGCTATAATCAGGTGGCGTCCATCAGTGACTAACTCTACAACTAGAAAATTACCTCTGCATAGAAATAACTAAGGTAGAAGAAGGAGTTACAACACCAAATAAAGCAAGAGGAAAAAGGTATTTCTCAATAAATTGAACTGTTCCCACAGTCATTTCTAAAGACTGGTGCTAAAGTCTTTAGACTGGTGCTAAAGACTGGTGCTAAAGTCTTTGTGTTGGGAGGCCGAGGCAGGCGGATCACGAGGTCAGGAGATTGAGACCATCCTGGCTAACACGGTGAAACCCTGTCTCTACTAAAAATACAAAACATTAGCCGGGCTTGGTGGCAGGCGCCTGTAGTCTCAGCCACTCTGGAGGCTGAGGCAGGGGAAAGGAGAATGGCATGAACCCGGGAGGCGGAGCTTGCAGTGAGCCAAGATTGTGCCACTGCACTCCAGCCTGGGTAACAGAGCGAGACTCTGTCTCAAAAAAAAAAAAAAAAGAAACAGAAAAGAAAAAAGAAATTGTGAGTTTGTGAATTACTTTTTTGTGTGTGCCTCATATCTCCTTCAGTTCTGCTCTGATCTTATTTCTTGTCTTCTGCTAGCTTTCGCATTTGTTTGCTCTTTCTTCTCTAGTTCTTTTAATTGTGATAGTAGGGTGTCGATTTTAGATCTTTCCTGCTTTCTCTTATAGGAATTTAGTGCTATAAATTTCCCTCTACACACTGCTTTACATGTGTCCCAGAGATTCTGGTACGTTGTGTCTTTGTTCTCATTGGTTTCAAATAATATCTTTATTTCTGCCTTCATTTTGTTATTTACCCAGTAGTCATTCAGGAGCAGGTTGTTCAGTTTCCATGTAGTTGTGCCGTTTTGAGTGAGTTTCTTAATCCTGAGTTCTAATTTGATTGTACAGTTTGTTGGGCCTTCTGTTCTTTTACATTTGCTTTACTTCTAATTATGTGGTTAATTTTAGAATAAGTGTGATGTGGTGCTGAAAAGAATGTATATTCTGTTGATGTGGGGTGGAGAATTCTGTAGATGTCTGCTAGGTTTGCTTGGTCCAGAGCTGAGTTCAAGTCTTGTATATCCTTGTTAATTTTCTGTCCTGTTGATCTGTCTAATATTGACAATGGGGTGTTAAAGTCTCCCGTTATTATTGTGTGGGAGTCTAAGTCTCTTTGCAGGTCTCTAAGAACTTGCTTTATGAATCTGGGTGCTCCTGTACTGGATGCATATATATTTAGGACAGTTAGCTCTTCTTGTTAAATTAATCCCTTTACCATTATCTAATGGCTTTCTTTGTCTCTTGATCTTTGTTAGTTTAAAGTCTGTTTTATCAGAGACTAGGATTGCAATCCCTGCTTTTTTTTTGCTTTCCATTTGCTTAGTAGATCTTCCTCCATCCCTTCATTTTGAGCATAAGTGTGTCTGCAAGTGAGATGAGTCTCCTGAATACAGCACACTGATGGGTCTTGACTCTTTATCCAATTTGCCAGTCTGTGTCTTAATTGGGGCATTTAGCCCATTTACATTTAAAGTTAATATTGTTATGTGTGAATTTGATCCTATCATTATGATGTTAGTTGGTTATTTTGCCCATTAATTGATGCAGTTTATTCCTAGCCTCGATGGTCTTCACAATTTGGCATGTTTTTGCAGTGGCTGGTACTGGTTGTTCCTTTCCATGTTTAGTGCTTCCTTCAGGAGCTCTTGTAAGGCAGGCCTGGTGGGGACAAAATCTCTCAGCATTTGCTTGTCTGTAAAGGATTTTATTTCTCCTTCTCTTATGAAGCTTAGTTTGGCTGGATATGAAATTCTGGGTTGAAAACTCTTTTCTTTAAGATTGTTGAATATTGGCCCCCACTCTCTTCTGGCTTGCAGGGTTTCTGCTGAGAGATCCACTGTTAGTCTGATGGGCTTCCCTTTTTTGGTAACTCAACCTTTCTCTCTGGCTGCCCTTAACATTTTTTCCTTCATTTCAACCTTGGTGAATCTGAAGATTATGTGTCTTAGGGTTGCTCTTCTTGAGGAATATCTTTGTGGGGTTCTCTGTATTTCCTGAATTTGAATGTTGGCCTGCCTTGCTAAGTTGGGGAAGTTCTCCTGGATAATATCCTGAAAAGCGTTTTCTAACTTGGTTCCATTCTCCCTATCACTTTCAGGTACACCAATCAGGCATAGATTTGGCCTTTTCACATAGTCTCATATTTCTTTGAGCCTTTGTTCATTTCTTTTCACTCTTTTTTTCTCTACCCTTGTCTTCTCACTTTATTAATTTGATCTTCAATCACTGATATCCTTTCTTCCACTTGATTGAATCGGCTACTGAAGCTTGTGTGTGCTTCACGAAGTTCTCGTATTGTGGTTATCAGCTCCATCAGGTCATTTACGCATTTCTCTAAAATGTTTATTCTAGTTAGCGATTCATCTAACCTTTTTTCAAGGTTCTTAGCTTCCTTGCTTTGGGTTAGAACATGCTCCTTTAGCTCAGAGAAGTTTGTTATTATCCACCTTCCGCAGCCTACTTCTGTCACTTTGTCAAACTCATTCTCCATCCAGTTTTGTTCCCTTGCTGGCGAGGAGTTGTGCTCCTTTGGAGGAGAAGAGGTGTTCTGGTTTTTGGAATTTTCACCTTTTCTGTGCTGGTTTCTTCCCATCTTTGTGGTTTTTATCTACCTTTGGTCTTTGATGATGGTGACCTACAGACGGGGTTTTGGTGTGGATGTCCTTTTTGTTGATGTTGATGCTATTCCTTTCTGTTTGTTAGTTTTCCTTCTAACAGACCAGACCCTCAGCTGGAGATCTGTTGGAGTTTGCTGGAGGTCCACTACAGACCCTGTTTGCCTGGGTATCACCAGCAGAGGCTGCAGAACAGCAAATATTGCTGCCTGATCTTCCTCTGGAAGCTTCCTTCTTTCTGGAAGCTACTGGGAGGTGTCTCCTAGTCAGGCTACATGGGGGTCAGGGACCCACTTGAGGAGGCAGTCTGTCCATTATCGGAGCTCGAACGCTGTGCTGGGAGAACCACTACTCTCTTCAGAGCTGTCAGGCAGGGACTATTAAGTCTACAGAAGCTGTCTGCTGCCTTTTGTTCAGATATGCCCTGCCCCCATAGGTGGACTCTAGAGAGGCAGTAGGTCTTGCTGAGCTGCGCTGGGCTCCACCCAGTTCAAGCTTCCCTGCCACTTTGTTTACACTGTGAGCATAGAACTGCCTACTCAAGCCTCAGCAATGGCAAAAGCCCCTCCCCCTGCCAGGCTCCAGCTTCCCAGGTCTGTCTCAGGCTGCTGCATTAGCAGCGAGCAAGGCTCCATGGGCATGGGACCTGCGGAGCCAAGCAAGGGAATCTCCTGGTCTGCTGGTTGCGAAGCTGTGGGAATAGCACAGTATTTGCGCAGGAGTGTACCATTCCTCCAGGCACAGTCACTCACGGCTTCCTTTGGCTAGGAAAAGGAAATGCCCTGACCTCTTGCTCTTCCGGGGTGAGGCGACACCCCACCCTGCTTTGGCTCACCCTCTGTGGGCTGCACCCACTGTCCAACCAATCCCAGTGAGATGAACCAGGTACCTTAGTTGGAAATGCAGAAATCACCTATCTTCTTTGTCCATCTCGCTGGGAGCTGTAGATTGAAGCTGTACCTTTCAGCCATCTTGGAAGCGACCCCTACATTTTGTTTTGTTTTGTTTTGTTTTTTGAGATGGACTCTCACACTGTTGCCCAGGATGTAGTGCAGTGGCACGATGTCAGCTCACTGCAACCTCTGCCTCCCCAGTTGAAGTGAGTCTTCTGCCTCAGCCTCCTGAGTAGCTGGGATTACAGGTGCCTGCCACCACGCCCAGCTAGTTTTTGTATTTTTGTAGAGACAGGGTTTCACCATGTTGCCCAGGCTGGTCTCTAACTCCTGGACTCAAGTGATCCACCCACCTCAGCCTCCCAAAGTGCTGGGATTACAAGCAGGAGCCACTGCACTCGGCCCCTGAATTACTTTTTAACAGGTAGTTAGAGGTATGCTTATTTTGTGATACTCACTTCGAAATTGGAATTGCAATTGAAATTTTGTTGTCCATTTGCCCTACATTTATCTCATGGAGCTGCAGTCAGAAGATGTGCTTTTCACATAGCAGACACTCAAGGAATGGTTGCTGATTATAACCGGATTCAAATGACAGTGTCAGAGAAGACAGCATTTAGGAAAAGCCAAAACAGTGTTTTCTCCCAAACTATACAGGGCTTCTATAAATATTTATTGTATTGTTGTTAACAGTAAAATAAATAAATTTGGACTTGGATGATATGAATTACTATTTTATTATAACAAATATAATTTTAAAACACAGAATATGGAAACTGATAAAAATGTCCTGTTTTACCATTTGGATATTTAAAAATCATAACGGAAAACAGAAATGTGCAAAGATTTCAGTAAATGTAAGCACATTGTTTGAAGTTTATTTATTTTTTTTTTATTTTTTATTTTTTGAGATGGAGTCTCACTCTGTCACCAAGCTGGAGTGCAGTGGTGCGATCTCGGCTCACTGCAACCTCCACCTCCCGGGTTTAAATGATTCTTCTGCCTCAGCCTCCTGAGTAGCTGGGACTACAGGCATGTGCCACCATGCCCAGCTAATTGTTGTATTTTTAGTAGAGATGGGATTTCACATGTTGGCCAGAATGGTCTTGATCTCCTGACTTTGTGATCCAACCACCTCAGCCTTGCCTCCCAGAGTGCTGGGATTACAGGCGTGAGCCACTGCTCCCAGCAGAAGTTTATTGTCATTAGAAATTATGACAATGCATATTCAAGCATCAATTTGGTTCTAATATCACTTAAGATTTTACCAAGTTACAAGTAGCATTTCATGTGATGTAAGTACAATAAGTTGAATTTTCTAAAATCTTGTTACTGAGAGCTTAAATTGACACCATATAAAAAGTAATTTGATCAAGAATATGGATAACTATTAAGCAGTTATATATAAAAATGATTTATAGAAGCATCATTGACAATGGCAAAAATATTGGAAACAACCAAAACCTCCAACATTACATCTATCAGTGGAATATTTTCTCACTATCTAGAAACATTCAGGGACACTTTTAAAAAGATATTAAGATATTTATGAACTAGAAAAAGTAGTTTAAAACATAAGTAACATAAAACGTAATCTCAACTCTATAAAAAGAAAAAGAGTCTGAAGAGATATACTTAAACATTTTTAGTGATTATAACTAAAAGATAAAATTACTGAAAAATATTTTTGTCCATGTCCTTATTTTCCCAGCTTTATAAAATGGACATGTGGTATTAAATTGAAACCTATAAAATTTCTTGTTATTTTTTAAAATTTTATTATTATTATACTTTAAGTTTTAGGGTACATGTGTACAACGTGCAGGTTTGTTACATATGTATACATGTGCCATGTTGGTTAAAATTTCTTGTTATATATAGGCCAAAATGTGTCAATTACTGGAAACTTCATAGGGTTCAATCTAATGTTTTATACCTACATTTTTTTAACTAAAAAAAAAACCTCAATGGGAATTTTCTTTTTGATAGATGAACATAGAAGTGATTTGTCAGAATCAGAAATAAGGAATTAATATGTGAAGAATATTTTATCCATAGCAGAAGGACCTGTGTTTTAGGAGCTAGAGTATATTTTCTGTGATGGACTGAATATTTGTGTCTCCCCACAATTCATAGTTGAAACTCTCCTCCCAATGTGATGATATTAGGAGGTAGGGCCTTTGGATGATCATTAGTATTAGATGAGATCTTGAGGGCAGACACCTCAGAAATGGTATTATGCCCACATTAGAGTCAGGAAAGAGCTTGATGTGCTCTGCTCTCCATCACATGAGGAACAAAAAGAAGCTCATAGTCTGCAACCCAGAAAAGGGTCCTCACCCTTGACCGTGCTGGCACCAAGACTGTCTTGCGAAGACTGTAGCATTAAGTTTCTGTTTTCTAAGCAGAAAACATTCTTTGTATGAACGAGTCACTGTTTCATTTTACCTGAACAAGTCACTGTTCCATTTTACCTGAACACCATAAAACAAATCAGTTTCTAATCCCTTATCACTGACAAAGATCCTCTCCTTGACCAAATTCGAGTCAGGTTCCTCTGAGCCCTCTTCTCAACTAGGTTTCAACCTTGGGCTCAGTCCTTGGCACACTTAATCCAGTTTTAGCAAGAATTTTGCTGGGCTAGTTTAATGAATACTTCCCATTCTCAATACCTGATAAAATTGATCATCCCCACCATCTGTATCTTAAATTTAATAATTTAATTTTTAGAGTTTTTATATATCTTTCACTATATTTCTATTGAAACAACTTTTCCAAAATCAGTATTATCATCGGAGAAATGAAAGACATAATAAGAGTTATAGTACATGTACTAAGAGAAAATAATGCAATAAATTTGAATTACTATTTAAATTTGTTATTTGCTATATTAAAAATCTAAAAGTGATTTAAAAATGTAATAATTTAACTATGTTTTAAATCAGATCAGATGATTCATATTTCTGCATGAAATCCTAAAACATTAAAACAAAATTATTATAATATTCAAATATAACTTCCTTACATAATTCTTTGCACTTTAAAATAATAAGTAGTACTAAGTTGTGTTCCATTTTTAGCACAAACCAAAGAATAACTGCTTACATCTGCCATTATTTTCTTGATGAAATAAAATAGGAAGACATTATAAAGGTAACATTCATATATTACAAAAGCATTATATGTAATCCAAAGTCAGAGTATTAAATTCAGTTATGGTTCAAGGTTTTTAATGAAATATAAAATGGAAATAATTTTTTATGATAGATTATTGTGCCAAATTAAATCTTACTAAAGCAAATATATACAAAATTGCTGTCTTGAAAGAGGAGACCAAAGCTTCATTCACTGAGCCTCTAAGGCATCTTTTAAAATATTCCAGAGCTCACTGTAACAGAACTCGCCACTTAATGAGCATTGCTTTTGTCAGCTTTGAGAGAGTTATATGCTTGAAAACACTAAAAATTTCCTCCTGGCCGGGTGGGTGTGGTGGCTTACGCCTGTAATCCCAGCACTTTGGGAGGCAGAAGCAGGTGGATGACCTGAGGTCAGGAGTTCGAGACCAGCCTGGACAACATGGTGAAACCCTGTCTCTACTAAAAATACAAAAATCAGCCAGGCGTAGTGGCGGATGCCTGTGATCCCAGCTACTCAAGAAACTGAGGCAGGAGAATTGCTCGAACCTGGGAGGTGGAAGTTGCAGTGAGCCAAGATGGTGCCATTGCACTCCAGCCTGGGTGACAGAGCAAGGCTGTCTCAAAAAAAAAAAAAAAAAAAAAAAAAAAAGACTTCCTCCTTCACTTCACTTTAGTATCTCAAAGTCCCCAAATTAGTCAATCATTTGAATTAACTCATTGAATGCTTCTGTTAACATATCTCTTAGAAATTTAAGAATTTTGGAGAGGCTTTTAATGGGGACCTACCGCCACCCATATTTGGGTCTCAAGTAGAGATGAATTTAGTTCACAACTCATTGGTTCATAAAAAGTAATTATCATTCGTCTCTACTGGGCCTTTTTCTTATTTTATATTATTTCATTTCCTCCCATTGCTCATGCCTTCTCTTCTTCCTGCAATAGGGGCTCATTACAATGTGATTGATATAGGTACTTAAATTTAAAAATAAACAATGATGTTTTGTGTGTATATTTCAATTTCCATAAATGAAATAGTTATGAATCATATTCTGTTGCTATTTTCAGACTCAAAATTATTCTATTAAGAGCCATCCATATTGCTTTATGTATACCCACATTGATGCTTTAATATTGTGGCTATATAATATTCTTTCTTATGCATTCACCAAATTGTATTCACAAATGCCTAGTAATAGACAGCAACAGATCCTGCAATTAAACACACACCATACTGAATAAAGTGTCTATACATGCCTTTTAATGCATCTATCCAAGAATTTCTCTGACGAAACCTTTTTTAGAAGAGATATTACAGGACCATGGGATATACACAACTTTAATTCAAGACTGCACTCTAGAATGTTCCCAAGTTTACACTTCATCCTCATAAACATTGGCTTAACCAGTATTGTATTCTTTGCCTACATAATGTGTATCAAGTGATTTTTCATTGTTTCTTTACTTTCATTTTTCCCTTTACCAGTGAAGTTGAGCACCCTAAACATACTTGACAATCCTTATTTTCTCTTCCATGAAAAATGGATTTATATTTTCATCCATATTTTTCCAATTAGGTTTTTAAATTTTTATATTGATTTTCAGTACTTCACCTTATATTCTAGATACCCATGTCGAATTAACTCGATTCTGGCAATAATCTTTAACAGTCTTTGCACATCTGTACTTTTTTTTTTTTTTTTTTTTTTTGAGACAGAGTCTCACTCTGTTACCTGGGCTGGAGTGCAGTGGCACAGTCTTGGCTCACTGCAACCTCTGCCTCCTGCGTTCAAGTGATTCCCGTGCCTCACCCTCCCAGGTAACTGGGATTACAGGCACACATCACCATTCCCGGCTAATTTTTGTATTTTTTTTTTTTTTTTTTAGTAGAGACAGGGTTTCAACATGTTTGCCAGGCTGTTCTTGAAATCCTGGCCTCAAGCAATCTGCCCACCTCGGCCTTCCAAAGTGCTGGGACTACAGATGTGAGCCACCGTGCCTGGCCTGGTTCGTGGTTTCTGACATGTTTAAAAAGTACTTCCTCTTTTATTTATTTTACTTATCATTTATCTCTCATTTGATTTTAAACAATCTTGGAATAACTTTCTCAAAGGTAAGAGGTAAAGAAGCAACTTTGTCATCATATTGTTAATCAGTTTTCCCAAAGGAATTTTATCTACTGAATTTGATTTTTTATACTGCACATGTTGTATACTAAGCTTCCATTTTTACTGCTGGTGCAGGGTCCAGGACCCCAGCGCCTGGATAGTTGTGCTTCTGGGCACATATACCCTGAGTGTTATCCTATTACCCGGTCCCCAGATCCCTACTCTTATCTCCCTTAATCCTTTTAATGGGTTGCTTGAAGATAGAAGTGGCTCAAAAACCTGTCTTAGTTGTTCTGAAGGAGAGGTTCCCTCTGAAAATCTAATCAACAATACTGACAGAAGACAGAAAACTCACCCCTTTTAAAAAATCTCAGTAAATCATTTCGCCCTGCAGTGCTCCATCAATGAATCAGTGATGTGATGTACTTTACTTCTTGAAACGTTTACTTAATTTCTCAGGACAGGGAATACTGTGGTAGAACAAAAAATTAAGTGTTCAACTATTACTTTCAAATTAGATTTCTGAAAACAGTAGATTTGAACTTGTATCATTTTTTCTTTTTTGTTTTTAAGATACAAGTGTTACACCTGGAAACAATAAGGCTCATACTGTAAAGCCTTAGAAGAAGGGATACAGAATATGATATAAATTTCAGCACATGGAGAGCCCTGCAAGGGACTTAAGACTGACTTGTTGATCTTTGCTGTCATTGTCAACAATTACAGCAAGCAATAGATGGGCCAAAAAGCCACCCCCCAGAGACATTCCACTGCCAATCTCCCCAGTATACAAACATTACATGAAGGGGCACTGGTTATTCCAGTGCAGGATTTGCTATTAAACTTGACTTGGATCACATAACATTGATTCAGGTAAGTAAATAGGCAGAATCACCGAAGAGCTTCAGTCATGATGATCATACATGGTGTTATCCAAGGCTGATTGGGCCTCAGGAGAAACATATGGATTTGTAGCATTCAGAATATTAAGACAAGTTTGTGCAGATCCATAGGTTTGTTTATATATAATGAGGCTCCATGTTCCAGAGCTGCTATTAGGGCATCAAGAACAGCAGAGTGGTAGAGGACAAACCATATACATATGAGTTTTTCACTTGGATGCTCTGGACAAACACAGCACTGACTCAGATTGTCAAGTGTAGTTGCCTCTTGATTAACCACACTGTGGTGCTAGACCTATGGGGAAAAGGGACCATTAATTGTTCTGCTCTTTCCTGAATCTCCTGGAGCTGAGGTGTTCCCTATGTGCCAGGGTTTTTCTTCCTCCACTACTAAAAAATCCATATGTTCCATTTCAATGGCTATACATTCAACTTTTCTCCAGTCATCCCCGATTCTCACCCAGATCTTTATCTAGAAGGGTCAGGCACATGTAGGACAAGGGCATTATATCTATTATATCTCCCAACTTGGCCTGCATGGGTCACTAAGGGAGACTCAATGCAGGAAGACGAGGTAGCTCACAAAAGTGGTCATGATATTTATTTTGTTCCAATAATCAAAATAGCTCAATTAGAATTAAGTTTGAGTGCTCAAACCCCTTTTTGGCTCAGCTTCCACCCAGAGATTTACCAACCCTAAGGGGTGGTTGTCAAGGGAATGAAGAAGGCATCAAACCCAAGTACTGCCAGTGCAGAACCTGAATCTTTAATATAGGTCTATATAACCATTCACTCCATTTGTCCTGATCATTACTCAGGAAATGGCTAAGAGGAGATGATCCATTCAAAAAGATGACTATTTTATGCCCAAACTGCCTTACTAAGTATATGGACTCATAGGGGAAGAGGGAGATAGAGTCAGAAATTTTTGAGCTGAATTTTGAGGAGGCTGTTTCCACACTTGGTAATACCAGATGTCTGTGGAAGGTAGGGAATGTGGGATATCTATGACATTTCTTGACTACTGGTCCATTGTTAACTGGCTTTTGTGATAAAAGACACTGTATTTTCTGAATGCAAATGGCCCGGAAACCTGAAAAGGTGACCCAGATTAGTTTCAAGGGCCATAGTAGTGTGGCTGGAATTGGCCAATTGGACTAGAAGAGCAATAATGTAACTTGATAACGTGTCAACAGCAATGAGTGTGGCATCATTGATAACCCTGAGAGGAGGTCAAAAGTCCAATGTAGTCAATCTGTCAGGAGCAGGTGGGGTCACTGTAGGCTCTACATCCTGTGGCCTTCTTTACCACTGGACAAATGGCTATCTTTCAGCAGGAGTCAAAAGTCTGATAAGCAACAGTAACTTATCAAAACATAAAGTCTTTTTTTGTGTGCAGTCTCTAATGTTGGATGAATTGTCATGTGCGGTTTAATGCTGTAGCTTGTTGGCAGTCATGGTCATCTAGGCAGTGCAGGTTTGATTCGGAGCTGGATTTCAGCCAGTCTTATCAGAGAACAGGTTATTAGCATGGGTATTTAAGCAACTCAAACATCTGATAGGCAGCTGTGGCTTATTGCCACAGTTTGCCAGTTTTCCAAGTGGCAGTGCAGTTGGGTATGCTATTGGCAATTGTCTAAGAGAGAGTCAAAATCGAACATTTTGTCTTTAAAATTATTATTTAAAAGTATTATATAGTCTTTAAAAGTATTATCTAAGGCAACGGTGATGTGATGATGGCTTTCAATTCAGCCCCTTGTTCTGAAACTTACTGCAGTTGGTCTTCCAGAGTTATTATCGGGGAAAGACTGGGGATGCCACCCAGTGGACACTATCAGCTATTAACTCAGCTGAATCATCAAGGAATCAGGTCCAAGCCTTTAGAGGAAACTCTGTAAATCAAGGCCTCCATTGAGCTTGCAGCTTTGATTCAGACAGCAGAATGAGAAATAAAATTTCCCCTAAAAGGGTAGGTGTAACCACTTCATGTAAAACCGAGATGCCACCAGGGCCAAGCCAACTATACCATTTCATTTGATCAGCAAGGCTTGCTGGTCTCTTGTCAGTCATGGAGTCTGATTGATCCACCCTAATATGGGAGGACTCAAAACTTCCAGCTTGCAGCTGCTCAGTTTCAGCAGGACAAAAACTCTCTTCCGTTTAGAAGGAATTTACTTGCTTCAGGCAGGTGGCGCCCTTGTAATGGGAAGTTGCCACTCCTCGTGTTGCCACAGCAACTGTCAGCTAAATGATCATGAAAGCTGTGATTTTCTTCTTTCCTTCTTCCTCCTGGATTCTATTCTGTTTTTCCTGGACCACATAGGGGGAGACAGGAATCACCACTCTACATTGCGCAGTACCTGCACAGAAAAATTAACTCTAGACTTTATGAGCACTTACAGTACAAGCACATAGCACATTAATTCCAATTATACATCCAATAGTGGAAACTACAACAGTACATTGAATAGCCCCAAAGGCTGCCCCCTCCCCTCCCTGAGGTCGCTTTAATTTTCCTTTTCCACTGCAATTTGCCCAAATCTATTAGTTGAGTCCAAGTACATTTTTCCTTCTCAAGCACATAGACCAAAGGGTTTAACTATACTGGTCAGGGGCTATAGCCACAGCCACTGGGAGATTATACTATTCTGTAACACAAAAGTACAGGAATCAGGGAAGTAAGGCCATGAGGGACTAAGATGTGGGAAGAGGTCATAGAGGAAATTATTTTTCTTTCTCTGTCCTGAAGGAAATACAAGTATTTTTCCCTGAAATATTGAGGATTGTTAAGTTAAAAACATCAAGGACGCAAGAAAGCACTCTGCCTCAACCTCTGTTTGCCTGATGGCCAGATATCAATCCTTCCTTACTGTAGACAGCACTTATCAGGCCAGAGAAGGCACCAGCAGGCACCAGAAAAATCTGGAAACAGATTTACTGTCTTCCCACATTTTTTCACTTTTTAAAAGACTACAACTGCTCTTTTTTTTTTTTTTTTGTCTTGTCACTCTATAGGATTTATGCCTCTTTGTTGAAATGTTATTTAATCAAGGCCCAAGCCAGTGCTTTCTGAGAGAAATACTTTTGAACTGAGGCTTCTCCAAATGATGGGTACAGCATTTGTTAATACGCTTCTGCTTGTTTTTCATTTATTAATTTGATGTTAGTTTTCAGGAGAGTGTCTCAGCTAAGAATCTAAAAAGGGAAAGAAAAGAAATGATGTTTTCTTCCCTACAGTCTGCAGCTTCAGGTTAAGCATTTTCTCCTCTCAAGTGCATCTCCAGACTTGAGTCTGGGGACCCTTTTCTGCCACTCCACCTTCCTCCCTTTATGGTTCCTCCCCAAAATTCTTGGCCCTATGGCCACCTCTATGTTTAGCACACCCTCTCGAGGAACTCAACTAGAATAGTGACTTGTGTGCCTGTATTCAACATAGCTATAAAATTGTGAGTGCTTCTTCTTCCCAATGTTCCTTAGCATACTCAGCCTTTTTTCCTGAAGCAAGAGAGGTCAGTACAAAGGAGAGAGAGGGACATGTAAGAGTGCATGGAAGGGGAAAGCAGCTTTGCTCCAGACTTGACTAGACTTAGCATTTACTTAACAGTTTTAAGGAACTGTACCCTTGGTCTCCCAGGCTCAACAGGCTTTTAATATTTTCTGTGCAATTAAAGTTCTAAGTCCAACTTGCTGAAACCATTTCCTTTAGCTATATGTTCACTTACTTCCCTGTTGTCATGAAAACATCCTTCTACCTCCTACCTGGAAAAGCATGAGCCATTTAAGTGACATTTCAATCCCATTTCTTGCTGCTCAGATTCATTCACAGATATAAGAGCAGGGGGCTTTACTAGTATTCCTCACCCACCTCCTAGGCAAAAGTATTTATTAACTGATTCTAGGGAGTCTTATAGCTTCAAACCCAGTCCAGGTCAGCTCTTGTCTTTCCCCTCCCAGAAAATTCTGTCTGTGCCAACATTTCATGCTTGTCAAAATGGCCAGAGTCTGGGGTTTTATTCTGCTTACCAACTAAGTTAGCTTGTTACTGTGTTGTGGATGCTTGCAGAAGACACACAATTCCAGTATCAGAGACAAAAGACTTTATTTAGGCATAATGCAGCAAGTAGCAAGATCATCTTACTTGCGTTTGTTCTCCTTTTCCCTCCCACCCCCGCCTTCAGTCCCAGTGGGGCGGGGTGGAAGGGTCCAGGGAGATACTGTGCATTCAATGTGTTTTTTATTGCAGCTGGGAATCTGAGCTTGGGAATTTACTGCTTTTATTGTAAGTAGTAGGCAATCCTACTTTTTGAGTGGATAGGTTACCTCACCACTCAAGATTGCTGGCTGCAAATTCAACCCAGAAAATGGTAAGGAATGGTCAAAGCCTTATATTTTTGGCATAACTGGCAAGAAGTAGAGGGAGCTCAGGGCCCATGGAAGATCAACATTTACTACAGATAAAATAAAATAAATGAAACATCATATTTATTTGTAAATGAAAACTAAATACATTTTAACCTTAAAAGCCACAGGAGATTTTACAGATAAAAACTAACATTTTGAGTACATAAACATTTAACGTTTTCAATGTGTCTGAACAACTGAATTTATTTTAATATGAACACAAAATATATTAAAGATTTTAATAACTTTATTTGGAACTAATTCAAAGTGGTATGATAAGCCCCCAGCATTATAATAGATAAGTGGATAAAGGATATAAATTAGTAGTTTATAAAAGGGCTTCTAATGACTAGAAATATTTAAAAATATTTCAATATTTCAATTTTTATTTCAAGTATACAAAAGGTAATATTTTTATTTAACAAACTAACTTTTCTTAAGGAAAACACCCAGCGTTCGTGAGGTTTCTGAGAAAACACTTTCACACAGTACTTTTCAGTAAAACTTTTCTGGAACTGGCAAATGATTATCAAAAGGTTTACAATGATTATGTTACTTAATGGAGTAATTTATTTCAAGTAATCTACCTTAACACTTTATCATAGAATAAGTATTAAATGTATTATATGCATTTTTGGTGCACTTGCAAATTCTGTTTGAAAAGTGGTAAATGATAAATAAACGCAACGCTCCCAAAGAAATCTGAAAATGAGATACATATTTATTGTCAAAAAATTCAGTTAGAAATTACATATAAAGAGAAAAATTTGAAACACACTTAAATTACCAGTAGGGAAATGAGTTTTAAGATAAAGGCTTATATAGGAGTAGAATATTTTTGTCACAAAGAAAGTGCTTTTTGCAAATAGTCTACATTTTAAGTAGGAAAAAGAAGACTAAATGCAATGTGATTTGTATTTTTTAAAAAAATAGATACCTAGATAAAAGCAAAACAAGAACTATAATGAAAATTTTCAAATTATTACGTCTTGGCAGTGGGAGTTTACAGAGATTTCTTTTGTTACCTTATGCTTTCCAAATATTCCAATAACATGATGTGATCCATACCATATTTAATTATGTATCATCATATAATTGTTTTTATAAATTTTAGTGAGATTTTTTAAAATTAACTTTAAAGGTATATAAAATTATTTTAAAGTACCATTCAAATGTTAAAATAATTTTAAAAATATTTTAGAATGTTATTCTGAAAGATCAAAAACTTTACTTTAATAGATATTGAAAAAGTTGAAAAATAAGAGTTGAAATATGCTTCCAAGAACATGACAACTAAATTTAATATTGAATGCTGGATGGAATTCTGGGACTGAAAATGGATATTAGATAGAAAGGAAGGAAATCTGAATGAAGTGTAGACTTCTATTTATGACAATGTATTAATATTGCTTTATTAGTTGTGGCTAATATAGTTGTGACTAGTGATTATATAAGTTGCTAAAAACAAGAAAAAATTGAGTACGGAGTATTTGGGAAGTCTTGGCACTATCTTTACAACTTTTCTTTTGTTTTTATTTTAGGTTCCGGTGTACATGTGTAGGATGTGCAGCTTTGTTACATAGGTAAACATGTGCCATGGTGGTTTGCTGCACCCATCATCAACCCATCACCTATAAATCAAAAAGTATTATAAAATGACCCATTCATTTAAAAAAATGCTTCCGAGGAGTCTTAGAACACCTTGTGCACCGCTTTGTGCTGCTGTAACAGGGTACAAAAGACTGTGTAAATTGTAGAAAAACAGGCATTTATTCTCTGACAGTTCTGAAGTCCGGGAAGTCCAAGATCAAGGCAGCAGCATGAGCTGAAGTCCTTCTAGCTGCACTCTGACAGAGTGGAAGATAGAAGACCAAGAAAAGAACTTTGTGTCCTCCCATGGCAGAAAAACAGAAGAGAGAAAACCCACTTTCACAAGCTCTTTTTGAGATAGGAATAGCACTGGATAGTCTCAGGAGGATGGAAAAACCCAAACAGCAGCAAAAACAAGAAAAAGACAGAGAAACCACAGGATTACAGAAAACCCAAAGTAGGAGAGAGAAAACAGCTAATATCACAGTCAGGGTGACATGTGCAGGACTCTTCCAAGCAAACCCAAATAAGGGAGAAAGGAGTCGGTAACCAGGGGTCCTTGAAATCCCCTTTTTTTCCAAAATACCTAATGATTATTCTACCCCCAAATTAAAGAAACACCCATAAAGCAGGAATGCTGGGTGATCACAGTAGAAGTAGGAAAATACCAGGCAGCAATTTCACCTAGCAGCAAGACAGGAGCTATTAAAATTAGTTATAAGGGCAAGGATGGGCCTGGGCTGATAAGACCCTAACAAACAGGATAGGGGCTAAGCAGCTGAGGCTGGCTGGGTCCAATGTGGCATTGGATTTGACCAATGTCCTACCCCAAACCTAACTGTAGACTAATTACCATACTAAATCACACACCCACCAGTACCATGACAGATCCGAGCATATCCATATTTAGTATAAAAATGGGTGGCACCCAAATTCTAAAAATTCTCTACCCTTTTCCTGGAAAAGCTCATGATTATTCCATCCCCTAATTAAAAGAGCCCATAAAATTAGAAACTCAAACTCCATTGAGCACAACTCGTTCTCAAGAACATGTGCACACTTCTCTCTTAACTGTATACTTTCACTTTGCAATAAAAGCTTCTTGCCTTTCGCTTCCTTCTGAGTGTTCCCTGAATTCTTTCTCGTGATGGTGTCAAGAACCTGGACACTGGATGGGGTGAGGGTCTTATCTGCATCTGGAGACCCACCTAAGCCCTCCAGCCACATCTCCATCGTGGCATTCAAGAGAGTGGAGCCCTCCCATTAGTCCCCACCTCCCAAAACTGTTACACTGGGGATTAAATTTCCAGCATATGAATCTCGAAGTACACAAGGTAAGTCTCAGCATTCATAAGAATTGTAAATGGATTATTTAATGTTGAAAAAAAGTAATGCATGCATATGGTATATAATTACAGCAGTACAAATAAGATATATCTCTGTCACTTCTACAAATACACTAATTTTCTTCTAATTTATGTGTGTCTACCTGACGCACTAAAGCTCTGAGAATCATGAATCATTTCAAAAAAATAAAAAGCTAAATTCTTGTGTCTACTCACCAGAGAGCCTTCTGAACAATAAGAAGCAGTTTGATGAAGAATTCTAAATGTGGGTATGAGAAGATTCATCTAAGTTGTAGTTGTGGGATCTTAAACCAACCCTACTACTAAGCCCTCTCCAGAAGACAAGAAAACAGAAATTAACTAGTGTGTTGCTAACCCAGGATACTATAATAAAACTATAATAAAAATAAAAAACGTTTTAAATGTGCTAAATATCTTAGCAAGCAATTCTTTGCCTGATCTCTAAATTTCCTAGTGTAAAGGACTTGTGGGCTCTGTACAACCATATCTACTTGTTGAGTATTTTGATGCCTTCCTGTGACTACTCACTTTTTAAAGATCGTATTGGCCAATGTGGAAACATAAGTAAAGCAAATGCGAAGGATGGCTAATTACATTGACTTAACGGCAGCAACAGTGATCTGACCTCCTTAGACTAGATACTGTGACCGTCTCTAGATGTTTCATTTGATGACTGCAGAGATCATGCATATGGAAATTGTTGTTATTATCTCTGAAGTGGATAAGGTAGCGAGCATTTTGGAAGACTGGATGTGAAAACAGAGATGCAGTTATACCAGGAGAGAGCATTACAAGGAAAGATTAAGACTTACTTGAAGTAGTGATCAGTTATCAGCCCCAAGCAGATTCAGCTAATGAGTGCCTTCAACCACTAAAATGAGATTCATTGTTTAAGAATTCTCCTGGGTCAACATAAGAGACTATCAATAATTGAGATTTGGGAGCTAAACATAAGCTTATTCAGAAGCAGTGTGGACTGCATTAAAATTTGATTCTATCTAATAATGCTATGATAAGTGAAAAGCCTCATTTGACTTTCTTTTCTGTTTTGAGCTGTGTGTGTGTGTGTGTGTGTGTGTGTGTCTTAAGCATCTGCAATGTAAATAAATGAATCATAATACACATCATCTCCAGAATCTGTTTTTCCTAGCATGCTCTGCAATAGTTTCGTAGAATTACTGTTACAGAATAGTTTATCCATAATACTCAGAATGTAACTTCTGTTTCTCTGCTTAGCAGCAAAAAATCAGTTGAATGTCCAAAATATATGGTAGTATATTTTGCTCATTTAAAACAGAATGATGCATACCATTTTCTGCAATTTTCTATAGCACTTATTTTTGTTTCACTCAATTTCTAATGATTTCTAGTGATTTTCTTCCCCAATTTTTGTTTTTGCTTTTGTTTTCACTCATCTAACATTGGTGAAGGATCAAGGAATATGACAAAAAGCTATAATAAACATATATTTTCATGCCCCCTCCTGCACACACAGAAAAATCACACATGGCCTGCCATTCTGCACATCTGCTATTCTGCCTAATTATCTGTGATCAATAAATAGATCAACAAACAAATAAAAAGGAACCTTATTGATGTACTTACATTGTAAGCATCAAAATAAATGCAAAACCTGCCACAAGGGAATAACAAAACACTATTACATTTTTTAGAAGAAGCCATCACATCCTCATGAAATGATCTGTGGTTTCAGAAGGTTATTTGAATCAGTTGCATAGTCTTAAATATTATTCTAGTGTTTTATTTTTTCTTTTGTTTTTATTTTAATTTCTAAAACAATGCTTCTGTAAAGCAACTATGTGAATGGGGCTTGCACACCTCCAACACTGGGAGCATGACTGACCTAGGACCCAGCATCTTTACTCTGAAAGTCATTGTTGAGTATGGATGCGCTGTTCCCAGCCAATGACTGAAGGCAGCAGGGATCTAAGAGAGGTCCAGTCTTGGGAGACAAGGAACTCCATGGACCAGCAAGATGCCTCATAGCCTCCCCAAGGCCTTGCTGAGCTTGTCTGCAACTGTACAACCTTTTACTTTATGGTCCAGTGAAAGATAAGATTTTTTTTCTTCAATTTCTGCTTGGAGTCAATTAATATTTACTCATATGATTAACATATTTGGTTTAGGTTCTGGCATCATATCTTATGTTATGCTTTCTGTTTTTACTTTTTCCCCTTAATCTTTATTGTATTATCCTTGTATGTGTGTGTTTGTGTATTTCAATAATTGAAAGGTTTGTATATTCATTTTAGTAGTGACTTTTATGGCTATTCTCATTTCTCATCCTACATTTTAAATTCAGGTTTATGACTTGTTTCTACCATTTACTAGATCTGCAGTCTTCGTCAGGTAGGTTACTCGATCCATTTAGACGTTAGTTTTCTAACGTCTAAATGGAAATGAAGACATCTTCATTTATTGGTTAATAAGAAAATTAAGTGGCAACATATATGACATACATGCTAAATTAAAGGACACTTTTTAATTGTTTTTTTCCTTCTGTTCATGTAAGATTTAGAGAATAATTAAGCAAACTATTCCATATCAAATATTAGTTTGAAAAATGAACTAAACATAATTTGAATCTCTTACAAATTCCAAGCAGGTATAAGAAATGCAAAATATTTTTATCTTAGAAGATTTATTTCTTATTACCTGAATAGCTTTGAATTGTATTGAGCACATCTTTATCTGATTAATTATAACATTTTAAAAATCTGGGATTTGGAAAAATGTGCAAAACAAACTAAATATGACTAAGATCTTAGGCATTTATTTTTAAAATGATCTCACAAATGCTTTGTAAGACAGGTCTGCATGGTTCATGCCTTCCTGAGCCCTTCTTTCTGCCGAAGTCTTTTCTTCTGCCTAAATGAGGATGTCGAACTGTGTGCAGCTAGTGAAGTTATATTCAAGCAGCTTTCCATCTGCTTCAGTGTTTTGAGGAAACTTTCTTACATGATCTAACTTCAAGCAATCTTCTGCTCTATAACAGAAGGCTGTTAATGTTGATGAAATGGCTTATTAACACAGTGCACCCACATCTGGCCATCAGGTGCTCAAACTCTTACTTCCTCTTTCTATCTTTATCTGTCAGTACCACACTGTCTATTCTCCCAGAAAATACAATTTCTTTCTATCGTTGCAGCTGTCTGATTAGAGCCCTTCAATAAAACATTGTATTAAGAAGAGGAAGGAAATTAAATATTAAGTCTAATTTAAATGCTCTGGCATTTGCAAACATATCATTATATTACATTCCAATAAAACTTCTGCAATAGTTTAATGAGCTTGAAAGGCTCCTCCACTAAGCATGATGTTCTGTGGTGAAATAATCTCACAAAAGGGTGTTAAGCTCTGCCTTTTTCTGGCTGCTCTCTCCTGTTTCCCTGCCCTGTAAATTCTAGCCACATTGACCTCCACTCTGGGTATCTCTTCAACCCAGATCACCAGGTTTTGCTTAGATGCCACCTGTCTGTACTGTGGACAGAAGTTTCCAGACAGTGAGCTGTGGCAATCCCAGGGTTGACCTTGCTCCCTTTGCCTCAGGGTCACTGTTCTGTGCTGTCTGTTGTCCAATGTGTCAGACCAAAAATTAGATTGTATATTTCATCTCATTCTTTTATTTTTTTTTAAGATAGGTATGCAACACCAGTCCTGGCTACTCCTTCATGGAGAGAAGTAAATTGAGAATTGACATCGTTTTAACTATAGCAATTTCCTAACATAAGTTAGGATTATACATACAGAACAGACTGTAAATGTTATAAGCCCAGATTATGTACAAATTATATAAATAAGAAAAAAAGGAAGGAAGGTAGAAGTGGAATGAGATCATTTCCCTTTTGTTTTATTGCAAGCGTTAAACATCAATTAAGTAATTTGAGACAATTGAAGTTAAAAAGGTGACCAAGCAATCAACATAATTAACTAAAATTGGAATGTTCAGAGAGGGAAGAGGTGGGGGGGAAGGACAATATATTAGTTTCGTCATTGTTTACGGTGAGGATGCAATCAATAGTGTATAAGTAAATAGAAAAAACTAATACAAATCAAGTACTCACATATTGGGAAACATGATGTGCTGACCTAGTCATAAATTCTGAAATATCTGTGTAAGAACAAAGTATACAAGAGAGATTATAAGAGAAAGAAGACATGGATGGCGCATGTGGAGGGAGAGATTGCATAGCGGGACACATTCTGGAGAGTGAGATAGCCTCCACTGGGGAGGACAGAGCCCATCCTGGCTACCAAGCCTGCTTGGGGAGTGGCTAGTGATAACAGGGAAGGTCTGGAAGCCCTGACTTGGAGAAGTATGTAGGGAAATGGTAGAGTTAAACCTTCCCTGGACAAGAGACTGAGCCTCAGAAAAGTCAACAAACATGCCCAAGTTATATTGAGGATTCAAATTCAGGTCTGCTTAGCTCCAGTGAACTTGTTCTTTCAGCTGTAGCATATCATCTGCCCACATGAAAGATGTCATGCCTTACACATATGTAATATACTGTGTATAACAATGCATTATTTAATCCCCCCCACCCAACCACTCTAAAAATCGATATCAGACAATCCCTTAGGGAAGGAGAAGTGTCACAGAAGAAAAAAAAATAGCAGAAACAGACCTTAAATTCACAAAATCCAGCACTTTTTTCATTTTCGTGGCCATTGCTACCCTACTCCATTTAGATATTATAATTTCTCCATTTGCCCCTTCAATAGCCTACAAATTGGACTCACTGCCTCCAGAAATCTTACTCCCAATAATATTACACACACATAATCCGTTACAGCACCTAAAAGGTTATATGAGTACTTTTTTTTCACATAAACATGAACTAACTCCTTGGTTAGATATGTAGGACCCATCAGATACACATTGTCACTTCATTTCTCTCTTTTTCTCCCTAATTTTTTACATGAAAATGATGCTTCAGACGCTCTAAATTACTTACTGAAATTATATTTTGTATGCCCATTTTCCACATCTTGCTTAATCAATTCTCTTCGCCTGGCATGTTTCCTATTTTCGTCTCTGAGGCTATTGCTGATTCTCAAGGTATAAAGAATCCCTGGCTGGGCATGGTGGCCCACACCTATCGTCCCAGCACTTCGGGAGGCCGAGGCAGGCAGATCTCTTGAGACCATGAGTTGGAGATCAGCCTAGGCAACATGAAACCCCGTCTCTACAAAAAACACAAAAATTAGCCAGGTGTGGTGGTACACACCTGTGGTCCCAGCTACTCTACTCCAGAGGCTGAGGTTGCAGTGAGCCATGATCACACAACTGTACTCCAGCCTGTGCGACAGAACAAGACCCTGTCTCGAAAGAAAAAAAAAATCCTTCTTCATTCTTTGAGCTACTCTTCTCATTTGGAAAGCATGGCATAATATAGAATTTAAAAAGAACAATATGTATTGACTTAGAAAAGAATGTGTACATATACTTATTTATGTATGTACATATATTTATGAAATATATAGGTTTCATCTATATCTATATAAATCTATAATATATAATGAAATATATAACTATTTTATTAATGACAATATATAATACATATAATCTTAATTTATTTTAAAATATTATATTTTACATTTGAGAAGGCTCTGATTAGTGATGAGTGCCAATTTCCTTGATTTACCTTATTATTTGAGAATATTTAACCACACGTTACTACGTTGGTATTAAACGTTCTATGAAATATTTAGTAGAATTAGGACATTTTCCCATGCAAAATGGGAATTTTATAAAATTCATAGTATTTATAAAAAGTATTAATAATATGCAATAGTAAGATGAAGCAGCAGATGGAGCTATAGAACTTACTAGTATACATTACTCTTCCTTCTCCAGGCACTTTTTATTGCTGCCTTTGAAGTAATTGGGGATTCGAGATACACAAACACATATTTTTCCTATTACCTGAAACTTCAGCTTATATGAGTGTATTATACATGCAACATAAGAGTCTGTCATTTCCAAATTAATGGATAGGTTATATTCAATCTTTAAAAAAACTATTATTAGTAACCAGAGATTATTAGTAATTACGTATCTTATTAAAAATAAAAATCATTCAATGACACTTGTTACAGCACAGTAAGGACAACTTCATTCAGGATCTATGCGATAGGTATAGGAATCATTGCAATGGGATTTTGTAGTAGGGGAGAAGAGATTGGGCTCACCTCTGGATGCAGTATGGGCAAATGGGAATTTATGGCCAAGGAGCTGTGTGGGAGTCAGGGGAAGGAAAATTTCCAAGAGGAAATATCAGGGGTAAAGGGGATTCTTGATAAACTAATCTAACAGGATTCTTGCTGATTACAGGCCAAGGTGATTAGAACTTACCTGGAGGATGGAGGATGAGGAATCTGATTAGACATTGAGGGTGATCGGATACTAAAGGCAGGGGATTCTTGCTAAAATGACTTAACAGGGTTCTTGCTAAAACTGGATTTTACAAGGAAGTAAGTGCACATATGGGGCTAAGAAAAGGTCTAGAAGCCTGACTAAAGTTTGGTCAAGCAAAGAATCTTTATCAATTTCAACAACATTTATGCCTTAATGATGTTAATATACTATGTTGTACATTTTGGAAATAAAACACATTTAAAAATATCCAATGGTTGTTTTACTATTAATTTTTTAAGCTACACCTACTATTTACCTGACTAGGCATCACTCAAGAGAAAGTCAATCCACATATTATGAATATCATATACTCAGCTCATATCCCAACTTATCTCCAACAATTCATTCTTGAAGCCTTCTTTGATTTACCCTTCTGGAGCCAAAGCTAGTTGTTGTTCTTAAGTGATCTATTTTCATCAACTATTGAAATTGATAATTTAATTTTCTATCCTTCTGCTGGCCTCTGAACTTTATATCCATAGTCCCTGGCAGAGAGCCTGGCATGTGGCTTGTACTCAGTAAACACTAGCTTCACTGAATAATAAGAGATGTGTATTTGGAGTCTAGGAAGGAGCAACGAAAGAAACCAGGAACTCTAGATAAAGCACAAGAAATGCAAGGGAAGTAAAGTGACGAAGGGGCTGGGCATGATCACACATGCCTGTAATCCCAGCACTTTGGGAAGCCAAGGTGGGCGATTGTTTGAGATCAGGAGTTTGAGACCAGCCTGCCCAACATGGTGAGATTCTGTCTCCACTAAAAATACAAAAGATTAGCTAGGCATGGTGGCATGAGCCTGTAGTGCCAGCTACTGGGGAGGTTGAAGCATGAGAATTGCTTGAATTCAGGGGGCAGAGGTTGCAGTAAGCCGAGATAGTGCCAGTGCACTCCAGCTTGGGTAACAGAGAGAGACTGTCAAAGAAAAAAAGACAGAAAGTAAAGTGATGAAAAATGATGGCAGGTTTGTAAGTGCCTCATTTACACCCAAAAGTGACATTATCTTTGGTTAATAGAAATAGGATTGGCAGCTTGGAGTAATTCCAGACCAGTTTTGAGGCTGTGTTAGTCAGGGTTCTCTAGAGGGACAGATCTAATAGGATAGGATAGATGTGTATATGAAGGGGAGTTTACTAAGGAGTATTGACTCACACGATCACACAAATCCCACAGTAAGCCATCTGCAAGCTGAGGAGCAAGGAAGCCAGTTCCATTCCTAAAACCTCAAAAGACAGGATGCCAACAGTGCAGCCTTCAGTCTGTGGCCAAAGGCCCAAGAGCACCTGGGAAACCACTGATGTAATACCAAGAGTCCAAAAGCTGAAGAACTTGGAGTATGATGTTCAAGGGCAGAAATCATCTGGCATGAGAGAAAGATGAAGGCTGGAAGACTCACTAAGTCTGTTCATTCCACTCTCTTCTACCTGCTTTATTCTTGCCATGCTGGCAGCTGATTAGATGGTGCCAGCCCCACCCCCCACCACACACACACACACACACACACACACACACACACACACACACCAGATTGAAGGTAGGTCTGCCTCTACCAGTCCACTGACTCAAATATTAATCTCCCTTGGCAACACCCTCACAGACACACCAGGAACAAAACTTTGCATCCTTCAATCCAATGAAGTTGACATTCAATATTAACCATCACAGAGGCCATCATAATACTTTGGAGAGACACATTTATGCCAGTTAATATCAATGGTCAGTCAGTTTACTTAAATAAATGAAACAGGACTGATAAGGACTATGGAAAACTGAGAGCACATATCATATCTAAGGAGATGGCATCTACTCAATTCCTAAAGCTCATTGCTTTGTGGGAATGTGGCAGTATTCTAGATCTTGTAACCCTATAGTGGGAGCCAAAAATAATAATCTTACAATTATATGAATTGGTAGTTAATTTTAAATTTTAAAACCTATATTTGGTTTAAGCAAATTATGCCCGTACATTTGACCTTTCTCAAAGACAATTTGCTTTTCCTTGACTCAACTAGGGTAATGACAGTAATGGTGGAGAGGCAGTGGTGGATTCCAGAAACAACTGGGAAGCAGATTGGATAGAAATTAACAACTGTGATATACACACACAGAGGCATAGAAATATACATTTATAGCTTTAGTTATGCAATATTTGAATGCAGTTGTTCGTCTGAGCAATGGCAATTTTTCTATCTTGTTATTCCATCTTTACCTACTCCCTAATTTGTTTTAAGCCACATATTTTTAAAAATTTCCTAAAGTTTTATTTTAATGGTGGTCTCTCTCTTTATTCTATTTATGTAACATATATATGTTAATATACGTTCCTTTATTATAAAAGTAATACATGCTCCTTGACTGTTTAAAGATATAAGGAAAATCTCTCCTTCCACTCAACTTTTTTCCACAGAAATAACCACAATTAAGAACTTGGTTTATATCATTTCAAACTCTCATTTATAAATTTAAAACCCATTAAATATATAGATATATGCACTATATTGTTTTGTATATAGTTGCTCTATTTTTATAAAAGTGAAAAAATTGTGTGTGTATGTCTATTCTTTAAAATTAATTAATTTTTTCTAAGTTTGTTTTTCCATAAGTTATTGGGGTACAGGTGGTATTTGGTTACACGAGTAAATTCTTTAGTGGTGATTTGTGAGATTTTGGTGCACCCATCACCTGAGCAGTATACACTGCACTATACTTGTAGTCTTTTATCTCTTGTCCCCACAACTCTTACCCCAAAATCCCCAAAGTCCATTTTATCATTCTTATGCCTTTGCATCCTCATAGCTTAGATCCCATGTATCAGTAAGAACCTACGATGTTTTGTTTTCCATTCCTGAGTTATTTCACTTAGAATAATAGTCTCCAATCTCATCCAGGTCATGGCAAATGCTGTTAATTCATTCTTTTTTATAGCTGTGTAGTATTCCATCATATATATACACCACAGTTTCTTTATCCACTCATTGATTGATGGGCATTTGGGTTGGTTCCACGATTTTGCAATTGTGAATTGTGCTGCTATAAACATGCATGTGAAAGTATCTTTTTCAAATAATGACTTGTTTTCCCTCTGGGTAGATACCCAGTAGTGGGACTGCAGGATTAAATAGTAGTTCTACTTTTAGTTCTTTAAGGCACCACCACACGGTTTTCCATAGTGGCTGTACTAGTTTGCATTCCCACCAGCAATATAGAAGTGTTCTCTGTTCACCATATCCATGACAACATCTACTGTTTTTTGATTTTTTGATTATAGCCATTCTTGCAGTAGTAAGGTGATATTGCATTGTGGTTTTGATTTGCATTTCCCTGATCATTAGTGATGTTGAGCATTTTTTCATATGTTTGTTGGCCATTTGTATATATGTTCTTTTGAGAATTGTCTATTCATGTCCTTAGCCCACTTTTTGATGGGATTGTTTGCTTTTTTCTTACTGATTTGTTTGAGTTAATTGTAGATTCTGGATATTAGTCCTTTGTTGGATGTAGAGATTGGGAAGATTTTTCTCCCATTCTGTGAGTTGTCTGTTTACTCTGCTGACTGTTCCTTTTGCCATACAAAAAGCTCTTTAGTTTAATTAGCTCTCAGCTATTTATCTTTGTTTTTATTGTGTTTGCTTTTGGGTTCTTGGTCATGAAATCCTTGCCTAAGCCAATGTTTAGAAGGGTTTTTCCAATGTTATCATCTAGAATTTTTATAGTTTCAGGTCTTAAGTTTAAGTCCTTAATCCATCTTGAGTTGATTTTTGTATAAGATGGGAGATGAGGATCCAGTTTCATTCTCCTACATGTGGCTAGCCACTTATGGCAGCACCGTTAGTTGAAAAGGGTGTCCTTTCCCCACTTTATGTTTTTGTTTGCTTTGTCAAAGGTCAGTTGGCTGTAAGCATTTGGGTTGATTTCTGAGTTCTCTATTTTGTTCCATTAGTCTATGTGCCTAGTTTTATACCAGTACCATGCTGTTTTGGTGACTATAGTCACCAAACCAGTATAGTTTGAAATCAGGTAGTGTGATATCTCCAGAATTGTTATTTTTGCTTAGTCTTGCTTTGGCTATGTGGGATCTTTTTTGGTTCTATATGAATTTTAGAATTGTTTTTTATAAGTCTGTTAAGAATTATGGTGGTATTTTGATGGGGATTGCATTGAATTTGTAGATTGCTGTTGGCAGTATGGTCATTTTCACAATATTGATTCTATTTTAAAAGGGGTGGAGTTCTTGATTTGATTCTCTGCTTGGTTGCTCTTGGTGTATAGAAGAGCTACTGATTTGTGTACATTAGTCTTGTATCTGGAAACTCTGCTGAATTCTTTTATCAGTTCTAGGAGCTTTCTGGAGGAGTCTTTAGGATTTTCAAGGTAAGTGATCATATTGTCAGCAAACAGTGTCAGTTTGACTTCCTCTTTACTGATTTGGATGCCCTTTATTTCTTTCTCTTGTCTGACTGCTCTGGCTAGGACTTCCAGTACTATGTTGAAGAGGAGTGGTGAGAGTGAGCATCCTTGTCTTGTTCCACTTCTCAGTGGGAATGCTTTTAGCTTTTCCCCATTTAGTATTATGTTGGCTGTGGGTTTGTCATAGATGGCTTTTACTACATTAAGGTATGTCTCTTTTATGCCAATTTTGCTGACAGTTTTGATCATACAGGGATGCTGGATTTTGTCGAATGCTTTTTTGCATCTATTGAAATGATCATGTGATTTTTGTTTTTAATTTTGTTTATGTGGTGTATCACATTTATTGACTTGTGTATGTTAAACCATCCCTGCATCCATGGTATGAAACCCACTTGATCATGGTGAATTATCTCTTTGATATGTTGTTGGACTCGGTTAGCTAATATTTTGTTGAGGATTTTAGTATCTATGTTCATCAAGGATATTGGTCTGCAGTTTTCTTTTTTGGTTATGTCCTTTCCTGGTTTTGGCATTAGGGCGATCCTGGCTTCCTAGAATGAATTAGGGAGGGTTCCTTCTTTCTCTATCTTGTGGAATAGTGTCAAAAGGATTGGTACCAATTCTTTGAGTGTCTGGTAGAATTCTGCTGTGAATCCATCTGGTCCTGGACTTTTTTTGTTGGTAGTTTTTAAATTACCATTTCAATCTTGCTGCTTGTTATTGGTCTTTTCTGGGTATCTATTTCTTCCTGATTCAAGCTAGGAGGGTTGTATTTTTCCAGGAATGTATCCATCTCTTCTAGGTTTTCTAGTTTATGTGCATAAAGGTGTTCATAGTAGCCTAGAATGATCTTTTGTATTTCAGTGGTGTCAGTTGTAATATCTTCTGTTTCGTTTCTTAGTGAGGTTATTTGGATTTTCTCTCTTTTCTTGGCTAATCTGCTAATGGTCTATCAATTTTATTTATGTTTTCCTTTTGTTTATCTTTTGTATTTTTTTTGGTTTCAATTTCATTTAGCTCTGCTCTGATCTTGGTTATTTTCTTTCTTCTGCTGGGTTTGGGTTTGGTTTGTTCTTGTTCCCCTAGTTCCTTGAGGCGTGACCTTAGAATGTCAGTTTGTGCACTTTCAGTGTTTTTGATGCAGGCATTTAGGGCTATGAACATTCCTCTTAGCACTGCCTTTGCTGTATCTCAGAGGTTTTGATAGGTTGTGTCATTATTGCTGTTCAGTTCAAGGAATTTTTTAGTGTCCATTTTGATTTCATTTTTGACCCAATGCTCAGTTAGGAGCAGGTTATTTAATTTCCATGTATTTGTGTGGCTTAGGAGTTGATTTTCAGTTATATTCCACTGTGGTCTGAGAGAGTACTTGATATAATTTCAATTTTCTTAAATTTATTGAGGCTTGTTTTATGGCCTATCATATGGTCTATCTTGGAGAAAGTTCCATGCGCTGTTGAACAGAATGTGTATTCTGTGGTTGTTGGATGAAATGTCCTGTATGTATCTGCTAAGTCCATTTGTTCCAAGGTATAGTTTAAATCCATTGTTTCTTTGTTGACTTTCTGTCTTGATGACCTGTCTACTGCTGTCAGTGGAGTATTGAAGTCCCCCACTATTATTGTGTTGCTGTCTATCTCATTTCTTAGGTCTATTAGTAATTGTTTTATAAATTTGGGAACTCCAGTGTTAGGTGCATATATGTTTAGGATTTGTGGTATTTTCCTGTTGGACAAGGCCTTTTACCATTATATAATGTCCCTCTTTGTCTCTTTTAACTGCTGTTGCTTTTAAGTTTGTTTTTCTGATATAAGAATAGCTACCCCAGCTAGTTTTTGGTGTCCATTTGCATGAAATGCCTTTTTCTACCCCTTTACTTTAAGTTTATGTGAGTCCTTATGTGTTAGGTGAGTCTCCTGAAGGCACCAGATAGTTTCTTGGTGAGTTCTTATCCATTCTGTGGTTCTGTATCTTTTAAGTAAGCATTTAGGCCACTTACGTTCAATGTTAGTATTGAAATGTGATGTACTGTTGTATTCATTGTGCTCTTTGTTGCCTGTGTACTTTGGGTTTTTTTGTTATTTGTTTTTGCTTTTTTAACTTTCATTTTTGCTTTGTAGGTCCTGTGTGATTTATGCTTTAAACAGGTTCTGTTTTGTTGTGTTTCCAGTATTTGTTTCAAGATTTAGAGCTTCTTTTAGCAGTTCTTGTAGTGGTGGTTTGGTAATGGCAAATTATTTCAGCATTTGTTTGTCTGAAAAAGATTGTATCTTTCTTTCATATATGATGCTTAGTTTCACTGGATCCAAAATTCTTGGCTTATAATTGCTTTGTTTGAGGAAGCTAAAGATAGGGCCCCAATCCCTTCTAGCTTATAGGGTTTCTGCTGAGAAATCTGCTGTTAATCTGATAACGTTTCTCTTTATAGGTTACCTGATGCTTCTGTCTCACAGCTCTTAAGATTCTTTCCTTCATCTTAACTTTGGATAACCTGATGACAATGTGCCTAGCAAAGATCGTTTTGTGACGAATTTCCTGGGTGTTCCTTGTGCTTATTCTTTGTGGATGTCTAAGTCTCTAGCAAGGCTGGGGAAGTTTTCCTCGATTATTCCCTAAAATATATTTTCCAAGCTTTTAGAATTCTCTTCTTCCTCAGGAACACCAATTATTTTTAGGTTTGGTCATTTAACATAATCCCAGACTTTTTGGATGCTTTGTTCATATTTTCTTATTCTTTATTCTTTGTCTTTGTTGGATTTGGTTAATTCGAAGACCTTGTCTTTGAGCTCTGAATTTCTTTCTCCTACTTGTTCAGTTCTATTGCTGAGACTTTCCAGAGCATTTCACATTTCTAAAAGTGTGTCCAAAGTTTCCTGAACTTTTGATTGTTTTTTCTTTAAGCTATCTATTTCCTTGAATATTTCTCCCTTCACTTCTTGTATTATACTTTGGATTTCCTTGCATTGGGCTTTGCCTTTCTCTGGTTCCTCCCTGATTAGCTTAATAACTAACCTCCTGAATTCTATTTCAGGTAAATCAGGGATTTCTTCTTGGTTTGGATCTACTGCTGGTGAACTGGTGTGATTTTTTTGAGGGTGTTGAAGAGTCTTATTTTGTCATATTGCCAGGGTTGGTTTTCTGGCTTCTTCTCATTTGGGTAGGCTCTGTCAGAGGGAATATCTAGGGCTAAGGGCTGTTTTTCAGATTCTTTTGTCCCACAGGGTGTTCCATTGATGTAGTACTCTCCCCCTTTTACTATGGATGTGGCTTCCTGTGAGTGCAACTGCAGTGATTGTTGTTTCTCTTCTGGGTCTAGCCACGCAGACAGTCTATCCAGCTCTGGGCTGGTACTGGGGGCTGTCTGCACAGAGTCTTGTGATGTGAACTATCTATGGATCTCTCAGTCTCGGATATCAGTGCCTGTTCTGGTCGAGGTGGCAGGGAGGTGGGTGCAATGGACTCCATGAGGGTTCTTAGCTTTGGTGGTTTAATGCTCTATTTTTGTGCTGTTTGGCCTCCTGCCAGGAGGTGGCACTTTCCAGAGAGCATCAGCTATGGTAGTATGGGGAGGAACCGGCAGTGGGCGGGGCCCTAAAACTCCCAAGATTATATGCCCTTTGTCTTCACTACCAGTATTTTTAAAAAAGCATATTATAATATGGTTCTGCATTTTTTTCAAAGATCCCCCTCCACTATACATACATTTAACTTTTTGAAAATGAAATATACATAACTTGGAAGAACAAAAGTTAAGAAAATATATAAACAATTCAGGCATTTCTGCTCAATCAGCAGAATGTTTCTGACTCAGAGTAGACAAGAAATGCCTTTCCATTTTCTTTGTTTCCTCCGTTGGTCTCAGTTCATAAGACCACTCAGTGCCATTTTTAGTGAGTTCTTCCAACACTAAGTTTGGTCTAGTAGTTGAAGAATGTATGTTTTGTAAAAACACTCTCCTTATATAGAAATTAACTAATTTACTCAGGGCTGTTGTTCCCATCATAACACATTCCTGAGAGATTTTTACAGATAAGGTTCACTATAAGTAAATTTAGATCTACACACTGGCTTTAGAACCTAACTCTCTGCTAAGATACAACTGTATTGTACATTTCTACCTAACTTTTTATCAGCAAAATATTACTCTAATTCATAGATTTGAAGATACATTCGCTGATTCCTTATGTACATATATTATTGGGAAGGACAACTTTCCTCCATTTTCATTCTTTTTAAGGAATATCTTACCTATTCTAAGTAATTATTCTTCAAGATAAATTTTACTAATTTTCAGAAAACAAATTAACTTTATTAGAATTCTGAATGCAAATGAGTTAAAATTAATAATTATCTTTGTACCGTTTACTGAGTTTCTTCTTTGTGCCAAGTATTCCTGGAATTCATTTAAATCTCATAATTCTCCAAAGTAAACATTATATTGTTATTATCAATATTATAGAAACAAGAATATTGTGACTCCGAACTGTTATGTTTCGTTTCCAGAGTTATACAGCAAGTGGGCATTAAAGCTAAGACTTCAAACCAGACTTTAAAGCCCCCAACCTAAACCTAAGCCTTGCTTCCTATTTGATTTTTATATGACATATATTATCTTTTGATTTGAATTTGGGGATAATAATATCTTTATAATGTGAATCTTCCCAACCAAGAGTACATCTATGTCTCTTCCTGTGTTCAAGTAATTATATTCATAATAATAATGTAATATATGTTATTAAGGTATTGTGGTTTTCTATACTATGCACATGCATTCATTCACCATTTAGATATTTGTGTCTATTTTTTAAAGGGAGGGTCTCACTCTGTCACCCAAGGTGGAGTGCAGTGGTGCGATCATAACTCACTGTAGCCTGGAACAGAAGATAGATGCAACAGTGATCTTCCTGCCTCAGCCTCCTGAGTAGCTGACTACAGGTGCCATACCTGGCTAATATTTTAATTTTACTGTTACTTTTTGTACAGACAGGGCCTCACTCTGTTGTCCAGGCTGGTCTAGAACTCCTGGCCTCAAACCATCCTCCAGCCTCATCCTCCCAAAAGTGCTGGGATTACAGGCATGAACCACCATGACCAGCCTACGTATGTCTTTATATATCATCACTTCATGGCTCTTTTCATCATTTCATTGACCACATTTTAGCCTCAAATATAGATTGGCTTCAGAAATAAAGTACTATAAATAGCACTGAATTTAGTTTGTGTAGCAAAAAAGCTAAGCTGTCCTCAAAACAAAGATGTGTTAAAATATAAGCAGACAAAATAGAGAAGTTAGTACAATTTTAAATGTTGCTAAATATTTATGTATAAATGGATTGATCAGATTTTAAATTTTCCCCAAGGAGACGTACAAATAAAGTGCTCCAAACAACTTATTTCCTGGTTAGAAAACACAGCCAGTTTATCCTGGTCTTGTGATGCCCAGTTCCTTCCCACCACCGTCACGTAGCAGATGAAGGTAAATACGAATCTGTCACAGGGAGTAGATGCAACAGAGAACTTTAACAACACAGTGGCCACTAGGGAGCACATTCAGCTTTCTTATCAGGGACATTGCACGTAGTTCTGCTGTCAGTTTCAAATTTAAGGGCCCTCTTTGATGGTTAAAGAATTTTGAAATCAGTAACAATTACAAAAATAGTTAAAAGGTTTATATTTATTATTAGAAGGGCACTGCATGATTTTTTTGATGTACAGGAAAAAAGAAGCAAAATCCAAAAGCAATTTTTACTAATATTTGACTAATGTTGTCAGTCTCATATACAACTATGTTCATAGGGCATACATATTTTTGAGTTTGTTTTAATGTGCTTAATTTTACGACCTAAGAATTTTCATAGCATTAAAATATTTGATTAAATCTATTTTATCTTTTTAAAAGTATTCCATCTTATAGCTACAGTTATGTGGTGCCTAAACTTCCCATGAATATTGGACATTTATGCTGCTTCTGATTTTTTTAATAGAAACCATGCTCTAAAAAGTGTACCGTAAGAGCAAAAGTTCAGGTAGACCTAGATTCATGTCTCAACTATGACAATTAGCATTTGAAATGTGGGGCTAGTTATTAGCACCTGTAAGCGTCACGGTTTTTTTCTTAAAATAGTAGGCAATAGCATCTATATGGCAATTGCTGTTGATTTAGCGAGTAAAACACATAGAGAAGAAAGAACTTAGCATACAGGAAATACTAAATACATACTCTCTGATATATAATGTATTATTGTTGTGATTTTTGTACATGGATCTGCATTTAAGATTATTCTTCTAAAACACATTTCTGAAAGCAGACATACTCATTCAAAAGTTATTGATCCACATTTGCAAATTGTTTTCCAAAATAGTTGATCAATTTTTAAACTTGAAGTGTTTTTCAAATTTTAGGTTTCCTCCTTAACATAAAACAGTAAATATTTAGCAAATCACATGATTTTAACATTGAAATTAACATTGTCTTTAGATGTACAAATAGAGCATGTGCATTAGAAAGTATTATGTGCATCTGATTCTGATTTCATCTTTTTTCTAAACCAGATAATCTGAGTTTCACAAAGTCTGTCAAGTATTTTATGTGTGTATACATACATCTCATTTTCCTGAGTAGGAGGAACAACACTCCTTGTAAATTTCAGGAAGCTCTGTGTCTCAAGAGAGGTAAAGAGCCCCAAGCCAAAACCCAGCCTTCCTAAAATATTGGGCCTGCTGATCTGCTTGAAGAACTTCAAATATGCCTTGTTTCTCTGGGACAAATATGCTAACCAGTGTAAACATATAATGTTAACTTTTTTCCCTATTTCCTTTGGCTGATATTTTCTGTAACCTCTTCCAAAAACTAAAAGAGTTGTAACATCTATAGGTAATACGTCGTATGATGACAATATTACTATTTTAAAGTTTACTTTAAATATGACTAATGATTTTAAAATAAGTTCCATCTACCTACATTTAGTACACATGCATTCCATTCATAATGTACTCAAAATGTTATATTCATTGATGTTGGAGACATGTCTGAAACTTCTTGGCCTTTTGACTAATTACATCTAATTAGAAGATACATAGAAACATATAGCAAAACAGAGTTTACATTTCTTTTCTCCTTTTTGGGAGGTCGCCAACTATATAGTTACAAAGAGCTAATCAAGAGCCAATTTCTTGTAGGTGCAATCTACTTACTGTTTGACTTCTCTGTACATACCTATGTCCAGAAAGCAGCAAGCCTTGAGAGGTGAATATATTTTGGGCACTTAGAAAATGATAGGTAAACAAGTAAGTGAAAATAAATAAACCATATGAAGTTAATCTTATATTTGCGCCTTGAAAAAAAAGCCTTCAAATAGGTGAGCTTTTGATTGAGTTATTTATATAAAACTCTTAAGAGATACAATCACTTTCAAGAGAAAGATGTGGTTTCCCTTAAAATCATTTTCCTTAACCTTCATTCTCCCAGGGGCTTTATGGATTTTAGATAAGAATTTCAGCTATGCTGATGTGAAAGCCGCTTATGAAAGAGCCAGAGTAAAGATCTGAAATACAAATAACTATTGAAAAGTAAATTACTGGACACTTACCCTATTTATTTGTTTCTACTGAGTTGGGCACCAACATTATCGGTATGAGAAAGCAGACTCTTATCTATTCAGTATGGAGTTCCTGATGAATTTGATATCTTATTTCTAACCTCATTTAGCTGATATTGTAAAGATATTTTCCAAAGAAAAAGATCGTAAGTAGAAAGCAGAGCATATGTATTAGGAGAGCCTTGAGTCTTACAGAAAGCTAGATGGAGAAAACATACATATGTCCCAAGTCCCTGTGTTCCACCAATGTGAAAAAATATGAAATATTAGAACCAAAGGTATTTTCATGAAATCAATAAGTTGCTCATCTCTGTGGGTTTCTTTAACCAAATCAATAATTTGGAACAAATACTCTGACTCCAAGGCAGTGATTCAGCAATGAACTTTTGAATAGAAATTTAATACAATTTGGAGCCTTAAAAAATGAAAATTATCTCCCATCCTAACTTCTCCGTTAAGATATTTTAATATAAATAAAAAGGGGCTCCCATAAAACTAGGGAATCACAGAATAAGAGATTTGCTAGTGTTCTGGGTCCCTTCTTCTCCTTCCATTGATATCTAGGGAAGAGTTTCTTATGACAGGTGCTCGGGAAGTTAAGTTTCCTGCCTTTTAATGATATGAGGGTACCTTCTTGAAGATGAACCCAAGTGGAGGCAGAAGAGGCTTCTACTCAGGATTTCCCCATAATGTCTTCTGTTTTAAAAATAAAAATAAAAAATTCCAAAGAAATGTCCCTTTACTAAAAAGTGGAAGTTGCCACAGAGTCTTGGAAATAAATCACCTAAACGTAAACAGTAGTTCGATCAAAATGATGTTATTAACCTAGCTCTATGTTAGAGTCCTAGAGTCTAAGCTCGCAGGCATCAGAACCTCAACTTTCTTCTTCACTGTATTTTCATCTCACGCATATTTGTGAAATTAATGAGTAAATGTTCACAGAAAAAAAACATAGACCCTGACCAATTGAGTAATCTCATTTGTTTCTTAATCCTAATTGGTTAAAAACGAGTGATCGTATGCCCTTATTAAATGATTCCTATCAAGTTTATATGCTTTCACAGTTTCATATCTTTATATCATCGTAGTAGCCATGTAAACTTGTTCTCCCTGCTTGGTTTTGGAAAAATACTCTTAAGAATACTTGGGTGACCATACTTAACAATAACATATTATATATTTTAAAATAACTGAAGGGGTGGAATTAGAATTTTCCTAACAAAAAGAATAATAAATTCTTGAGGTGATGCATACTCCCAGCTACCCTGATTTGATCATTACACTTTGTGTGCCTGTATCAAAAAATCACATGTACTATATTAATATATTAGCATATTATGTATCCATAATAATATAAAAATTAAAATAAATAAATTTTGAGTGAATCAGAAAAATAATATTTGGAAATTTTCATTTTTTTACCGTTCTTGGTAGCACTTACAGAGAATGTACATTTTTAACACAATTCAATAATTAAATTTAGTTTCTCTTTTTACTGTTCATTAGAATGATACCTTAACCCCCCCCTCCCCCCCACCACCTCCATACACTCACACTCCCACACACAATTTTCAAATAAATACATGTCATATTTGGGGAAATGTTTAAGATTACACATGGGCAAGGACTTCATGTCTAAAACACCAAAAGCAATGGCAACAAAAGACAAAATTGACAAATGGGATCTAATTAAACTAAAGAGCTTCTGCACAGCAAAAGAAACTACCATCAGAGTGAACAGGCAACCTACAAAATGGGAGAAAATTTTCGCAACCTACTCATCTGACAAAGGGCTAATATCCAGAATCTACAATGAACTCAAACAAATTTACAAGAAAAAAACAAACAACCTCATCAAAAAGTGGGCAAAGGACATGAACAGACACTTCTCAACAGAAGACATTTATGAAGCCAAAAAACACATGAAAAAATGCTCACCATCACTGGCCATCAGAGAAATGCAAATCAAAACCACAATGAGATACCATCTCACACCAGTTAGAATGGCAATCATTAAAAAGTCAGGAAACAACAGGTGCTGGAGAGGATGTGGAGAAATAGGAACACTTTTACACTGTTGGTGGGACTGTAAACTAGTTCAACCATTGTGGAAGTCAGTGTGGCGATTCCTCAGGGATCTAGAACTAGAAATACCATTTGACCCAGCCATCCCATTACTGGGTATATACCCAAAGGACTATAAATCATTCTGCTATAAAGACACATGCACATGTATGTTTATTGCGGCACTATTCACAATAGCAAAGTCTTGGAACCAACCCAAATGTCCAACAATGATAGACTGGATTAAGAAAATGTGGCACATATACACCATGGAATACTATGCAGCCATAAAAAAGGATGAGTTCATGTCCTTTGTAGGGACATGGATGAAACTGGAAATCATCATTCTCAGTAAACTATTGCAAGAACAAAAAATCAAACACCACATATGCTCACTCATAGGTGGGAATTGAACAATGAGAACACACGGACACAGGAAGGGGAATATCACACTCTGGAGACTGTTGTGGGGCCGGGGAGCGGGGAGGGATAGCTTTAGAAGATATACCTAATGCTAAATGATGAGTTAATGGGTGCAGCACACCAGCATGGCACATGTATACATATGTAACTAACCTGCACATTGTGCACATGTACCCTAAAACTTAAAGTATAATAATAATAATTTAAAAAAAAAATTTAGATGACAAAAAAAAAAAAAAAAGAAGTGCTCTGGACAGCTTTGAGAAAAATCTAGCTTTGAGAGTCCCTTAAACTTTTGAGGATATGTTTTTGACAAGTCGTGGGGCAGCCCAAAGGGGAATCCAGCCTAGGATAGGGCAACAGCCTTGGCAAAGGTTTGGAGGTGGGAGGGGAGGCAGAGCAAAAAAAAAAAAAAAAAAAAAAAAAAAAAAAAAAAATTACGTTTACTCTGCCTTCAATGACAGAGAAACCATGGGCTTAAATATTTGCACACACATTGATCTAAGGGTTTCTAATCAAACTTGAACTCATTTAGGATACTGCTAATAATCCAGAAAGCGGGTAGGAGAGCTAATATTGGTTAAAGGGGAAGCTTCATGAGCTTTACTACACGCTACCAAGTTTCCTAATCCTATTTGCCCACATGTTGCCATTCCACAAAACTCCAAAGATAAGAATTGTCTTAGGTATAAATATTGCCTCATGATTACAGGGATGGACTTGGGCAAAGGTTGGAACATAGATACTAATCCACATTTACTTAAAGTCAAAGAATGTAAAATATTACAGGCTGCCATAATACTTATTATAACTTAAATAATATACAGTCTTTTATTTTGTAGTGGGGAAAAACTATACAATAGAAAATTTTCAATTAAGAAATTTATAAGCCCCTTCAGAATGATTACTTAGTATTAGAATCATAACAGAGTGTAAGTATTGGATATTAATAAATCTTTTAAAAATCAATAGGTAACACACATGAGGCATTCTAATTCAGACATGAATTTCAAGAATTTAAAAACATTACTCCTATCAGCAAAAAAACATTGTGTCTGCAGTTTATCTTATCAGTCATGGTTGTATGTCAGGGTCTAATTTTAAAAAATGGCTTGCTAGTTGTAGATGCCTGAGATATTTATTTTCTGTACAGAGGCCAGATCCACTGTGTGTTTTATTGGAAAAATCTTGTGTTTCATTTGATTATTCCATCTCATTGTCACAAAATCACCATGAAGTCCTTATAATGTACTTCCACACATTCCAAAAAGAATTAGCCCCAGTAAAGAGGTTTCTTTTCTTTGGGGATTTAATCATTGTGTATGTTGAGAAAAATGTACATCTTTGTAAAAATTATTCTAAGAGATGTTAAATTCTGATTTTTCTCCACATTAGAGTGCTTTTAAGTCTTTATGTTAACATTTTAAAAAGTTATATTATATTCAAAGATTAAAGTATTTTTCAAATATCCTATGAGCTCCTTTTAAAGGTATTCTTTGTTTCTGTTTTTGTAAGATTTAATTTTTTGGAGCAGTTTTAGGTTCACAGCGAAATTGAGAGGTACAGAGATTTCTCATATACCCCTGTCCCAACTCATGCATAGCCTTCTGCATTTTCGACACCTTTCACCAGAGTGGTACATTAGTCACCATCAACGGAGCTGCATCAACATATCATTATCACCCAAACCCCAGAGTTTACATTAAGGTTTGCTGTTGGTGTTGTACATTCTGTGGGTTTGAACAAACGTATAATGACATGTATCCATCATTATAGTATCATACAGAATATTTTCACTGCTTTAAAGATCATCTGTGTTCTTCCTCTTCATACCTCCTTCCCCACAAGCCCTGTCAACCACTGTCTCCACTGTCTGCAAAGTTTTGCCCTTTCAATAATGTCATATAGTTGCAGTCATACAGTATGTTGCCTTTCTAGATGTCTTATTTCACTTAATAATGTGCCCTTAGTTTTCCTCCATGTTTCTTCATGGCTTGATAGCTCATTTCTTCCCATGGTCTGGATGCACTACAGTTTAATTATTCACTCACCTACCAAAGGTCATCTAGGATGCTTCCAAGTTTGGGCAGTGATAAATAAAGCTGCAATAAACATCCGTAGGCAGATTCTGTTTCTTAGTTCTTTATAGCAAGATTTTTACTTGTCCTTAAAAATCTAACATTTTAATACATACTTAATAAATAATAATAATAAATTTACTCTATCTAGAATATAAAGGGTAAAATATGAGAGTTTCTCCTCCTCCAACTCCCTCCACCCTTAAATCTCCCTCCACCTTTCCCAAGTCCCAAAGGTAACTGCTGCTAAAATTTGCATCATATATGTGTCAAACATATGTTTCAATATTTTTAGTGGGCTGGGTAATTTAAGAACAAATGAGAGAAGGATACTGGGATTTTAAAAATTACTTTCAATGCAGAAAAATTGCATTTAAACTGTTCAAAATAGAGATAATTACATAAATTATCCAAGTTTATTATGTAGATATACATAGTTTGTCTTGCTGTATCCTAATTTATATGAATATATCTTAGACAGATACATGAGTTGTTGAGATATATTTCTAGATGTACATAGTATGTCTGTTTTATTTTTAAATTATGTTCTAAAAATACTTTCATAAAAAATTAGACTCAAAATCTTCCATACATAGATTTTTTTGACAAAAACTAAAATGTCAGCTTTATTTCTGAAGAACTAAACTACAGATATAAAATAGCTAGACAGTTACTTTTCTTAAAAAAAGAAAAAAGAAGTCTCATTTCTCTTGTCTTTTTTAATAAAAGTAAGTGTTTTATAACTCAAGATAATGTTTCTAGAAAATAAAGGGTCATCAACAATATACTTTTAAATATTATGATCATCTTGTATAATTTAATAATATTGAGAGCTAAAGCTCAATTTTAAAGTTGTTTTTAAATTAATTTTGAATTACATTTTTAAAAAACAAAAGATAAAAAAGCATTTTTTTGATTATTCAATGATTGGATAGATTCACAATTTTCCTTGTCTCTTGGAATCTATTTATTTGACTTTAACTGAAACATTCTCACCCTGACTTTATCAGTTCATGGGTTCTTAACTCCAACAACTTTCCAGGTCTGAAAAGAATTCTTAGTTCTTTTTCTACAGCCTTCCTCTTCATTTGCTAACCATATTTCAACAAGCTACTGTGTTTACTTTTCATCTCCTGCTTCAAAATTTTCTGTGGTTTCCCTTCCTTCCTTGTAGAAGTTTTACAAATAAATCTTCAGAGTATAAGAGAATAATGTCTTCTTTTGAAACCTCAGAAAAATAGTTATATGCAGTAAAGGATTGGCTTTCTCACTACATTTAGGCAGAAAATATCAAATAAAGGAGAACATTTTAGCCCCAGAGAGGTAAATTTAGCTTAAGAAAAAAAATATTGAAAGTTGAGTGAGCCTATTTTATTTCAGAAGTGAAGAAAAACATGTCAAAAATAAAAGCCTAATAAGAAAATAATAATTATACCTAAGCTTCATAATGGCTGCAAGTGTGTTATTAAACATATATAGTTGTCTAAATGAAGTGTTTCTTTCACAGATGCAACAAAATAATGATCCAAAAGTAATGAGACACCTCCAGTGACCTCCACCGCCCCAGCCCTGCTCTCCTCCTCAACCCCTTGCCATGTTCCTCACTCTTGCCACAGGCGTTCTCTTTGTACCCCAAATAGGCTATGTCACTCTCAGGACCTTTGTGTACTTGCTGTCCTTCTCTCCTGTGGCTCTCCCTCAGTATTTGCTCTAGTGACTTTTCCACATTCAGGATTTAGCTCAAGTAGTATTTCCTCACCACGCTATCTAGTTAGCTTCAATACTGTTGGTTTGCTTTCTATCATTTTACCTGTTTTAATAGCAATTAAAACGACCTGAAATTATCATTTAATTTAATGCTTATATTAATTAAATGCTCATTTAATTGTCTATTTCCTGTCTTCTCCCTAGATTTAATCTTTATGTGAGTAGGATCTTTGTCTTGTTCCCCTTCTGTAGCCCAATTGCAGCAGCCTGAATGGCACATAATAGTTACTGAATACATATTTTTCTAATTATTTTATTCTATGAATGCTTTTCCCATCTACACATCAGTGCTCCTTGATTGCACTTCAAGGATCACATAATTGACAAGTGGGAAGACTTCACAGTCATTGAACCCAATTATCTTTTCAATGTTAGCATCACCCAAAACTGTCCAATTTGAAGAACCTGCCCAGGTTGAATTTTTTCTGTCGTGGGAATTCAATACCTCCCAAAGACTTTCTTTTCAATATCATTGTAAATGTATTTCACAGAGTAAACCTAAGTTAATTTATTAATTCAACAAATATTTATTAATCAAAGACCCAATACATCCTACGGAATGCTCTAAATATTTGGTGTGTATCATTGAACAGTAAAACAACAAAAATCCTCATTCTCATGGGTCTTACATTCTAGAAGTAAGAGATAAACTGTTGCACTTTGGGATGCCGAGGCGCGCGGATCATGAGGTCAGGAGATCAAGACCATCCTGGCTAACATGGTGAAACCCCGTCTCTACTAAAAATAGAAAAAAATTAGCTTGGCGTAGTGGCGGGCGCCTGTAGTCCCAGCTACTCGGGAGGCTGAGGCAGGAGAATGGCGTGAACCCGGGAGGCAGAGCTTGCAGTGAGCCGAGGTGGCGCCACTGCTCTCCAGCCTGGGCGACAGAGTGAGACTCCATCTCAATAAATAAATAAATAAATAAATAAACTGTTAAATATAATATTTTTAAAGCATCCCACTGTAATAAAAGGTGAAACATAGAAGAGAGTGAAGGTGATCAGTAGCTACAGAGTCAGGGCAGGTTGAAATTTTAGAGTAAATTTAAAGTAAATTTTAAAGTTCACAGTAGATCTTGTACAGGTCAAGGAGATGTGTCACAATATGTGGGGGGTCATTGTAGGCAAAGAGAACTGCGCTGAAGTGGAGAGAAGGCCTGTTCTGTCCAGAAGCAGCAAGGAGGCTTGTGTGACTAGACAGTGTCAGTGCAGTGGAGAGAAGACGAGGAGGCAAGTGGTAAGTTATTTGTGTGTAGCTCGGGATGGTGGTGGTTAGAGTGTCGTAGGATGTTGTTGGCTATTTTAGGAACTTTAACTTTCCCTATGAATGCAAAGGGGTCTTTTGTGCTGTGTAAAGTAATGACGTTATCTCACTTATGATTTAAACGTTCCGTCTGGCTGTTGTGTTGAGAATCGACTTTGAGGGTGAAGGGTTAAAGCAGGGAGTTCTATCAGGAGCACATCATAGTAATCCTGGAAGGAGAAGTCTATAGTACGGACCATGGTGAGAGGTGACAGCGTGCTGGCAGTCCTCAGAGCCCTCGCTCGCTCTAGGTGCCTCCTCTGCCTGGGCTCCCACTTTGGCGGAAATTGAGGAGAACTTCAGCCCACCGCTGCACAGTGGGAGCCCCTTTCTGGGCTGGCCAAGTCCGGAGCCTGCTCCCTCAGCTTGCAGGGAGGTGTGGGGGGAGAGGCACGAGCGAGAACCAGGGCTGCGTGTGGCGCTTGCGGGCCAGCTGCAGCTCCGGGTGGGCATGGGCTTGGCGGCCCCGCACTCGGAGCAGCTGGCCGGCCCTGCTGGCCCTGGGCAGTGAGGGGCTTAGCCCCCGGCCAGCGGCTGCGGAGGGTGTACTGGGTCCCCCAGCAGTGCCAGCCCACCAGCGCTGCGATCGATTTCTCGCCGGGCCTTAGGTGCCTTCCGGCGGGGCAGGGCTCGGGACCTGCAGCCTGCCATGCCTGAGCCTCCCACCCTCTCCGTGGGCTCCTGTGCGGCCCGAGCCTCCCCGATGAGTGCCGCCCCGTGCTCCAGGGCGCCCAGTCCCATCGACCACCCAAGGGCTGAGGAGTGCGGGCGCACAGCGCAGGACTGGCAGGCAGCTCCACCTGTAGCCCCAGTGCGGGATCCACTGGGTGAAGCCAGCTGGGCTCCTGAGTCTGGTGGGGTCATGGAGAACCTTTATGTCTATCTAGCTCAGGGATTGTAAATACACCAGTCAGCACCCTGTGTCTAGCTCAGAGTTTGTGAATGCACCAATGGACAGTCTTTATCTAGCTACTCTGGTAGGGCCTTGGAGAACCTTTATGTCTAGCTCAGGGATTGTAAATACACCAATCAGCACTCTGTATCTAGCTCAAGGTTTGTAAACACACCAATCAGCACCCTGTGTCTAGCTCAGGGTTTGTGAATGCACCAATCCACACTCTATATCTAGCTACTCCGGTGGGGCCTTGGAGAACCTTTGTGTGGATACTCTGTATCTACCTAATCCGGTGGGGACTGGAGAACCTTTGTGTCTAGCTCAGGGATTGTAAACGCACCAATCAGCACCCTGTCAAAATAGACCACTCAGCTGTACCAATCAGCAGGATGTGGGTGGGGCCAGATAAGAGAATGAAAGCAGGCTGCCCTAGCCAGCAGTGGCAACCCGCTCGGGTCCCCTTCCACACTGTGGAAGCTTTGTTCTTTCGCTCTTTGCAATAAATCTTCCTACTGCTCACTCTTTGGGTCCACACTGCTTTTATGAACTGTAACACTCACTGCGAAAGTCTGCAGCTTCACTCCTGAAGCCAGCGAGACCACGAGCCCACCGAGAGGAACGAACAACTCCAGACGCACCGCCTTAAGAGCTGTAACACTCACCGCGAAGGTCTGCAGCTTCACTCCTGAGCCAGCGAGACCACGAACCCACCAGAAGGAAGAAACTCTGAACACAACCAAACATCAGAAGGAACAAACTCCAGACGCGCTACCTTAAGAGCTGTAACACTCACCACGAAGGTCTGCAGCTTCACTCCTGAGCCAGCGAGACCACGAACCCACCAGAAGGAAGAAACTCCGAACACAACCAAACATCAGAAGGAACAAACTCCAGACGCGCCACCTTAAGAGCTGTAACACTCACTGCGAGGGTCCGCGGCTTCATTCTTGAAGTCAGTGAGACCAGGAACCCATCAATTCCGGAGACAATGGTGGTTGTGGCTCAGTTAGTGAGAGGCAGCATGATTTCAGATATATTCTGGAAGTAGAACCAGAAGAAATTTTACATGTATAGGATGTAGAAGGGGAAAGAAAAAGAGAAGTGAAGGACACCAAGTTCTTGGCCTTGGCCTTTGGTGTGGAGAATAGGCTGAAAAGTCAAGGTGAGGCTTAGAAGAACCGGTAGGCACACTAGTGCACCAGTCCCTCTAAAAGGTGACAAGAACCATAACCAAGGCCATGGTAGTAGAAGTAGGGAACAGGACAGTTTTAAGCTTTATTTTGGGGAGTAGAAAAATGTTAAAAAACTGGCAAATGTTAACAGCAGTAATAAACATTATTGAGCAATTGTTATGTGCCAAGCCTTATGGAAAAACATTCATATATTAATTCATTAAATGCTAACATAATTAACATAAGCAAGGTACTGCCTGATGTAGTTTGTTTATAAGAAGAAATGCCAAGGATTGGTAACTAATTTGCTGTGTGTGTGTGTGTGTGTGTGTGTGTGTGTGTGTAGATGAGGGTGGTGATACTATCTGATTCACAGGATTCCTCATGAAGAAAAATTTTGGAGTAGGACCACGTTGTATATAAAAAAAGACAGCCCCTCTCTCTCTCTCTCTTTTTTTTTTTTTTTTTTTTTTGAGAAGAGTCTCTCTTTGTTGCCCAGGCTGGAGTGCAGTGGTGCGATCTCAGGTCACTGCAAGCTCTGCCAACTGGGTTCGTGCCATTCTCCTGCCTCAGCCTCCCAAGTAGCTGGGACTACAGGCGCCCGCCACCATGCCTGGCTAATTTTTTGTATTTTTTAGTAGAGACAGAATTTATCTTACTCATCACTACCAGATAAATTTTCCTCAAGTACAACTCTGGTGCTATCTACCCTCTATTTAAGAAACACATAAGAACTGTTACTACCTATAGGATTAAGGCCAACCTTGTTAAACTAGAAACCACAGATATGGATTTAAAGGATCCTTCTAAATTTATTTCTCTATCCTTTTTCTCATACTTATGATTTAGTGAAAATAATCTCTTTCATTTGATAAGCCTCATAGCTTTCTATTTCACTGTATTTTTTCCTAACTGAAAAGCACTTTTCCTGTGACCTGTGACAGTGAGGAGAAAAGAAAGACCCTCCTTTCAGGCCCAGCCTGCCTGGTAACTCTTTCCTTAAGCCTTCTCTGATCACCCTCATACCTTTGAACAACCACTGTATCTTAGCAAGAATTATTGCGTGACTCATTATTTTTCATGTTGTATTATTAGTGTTCATTCAATATGCCTACTTAATGCATACGTAGGAATTTTTAAAAATCAAAAGGAGGCAATGTGTATTCTAACGGAGGACATCTGATCAGATTAAACAAGCATAACATAATAATAATGAGAAAACATAAAATTAAGGCATGTTCAAGGTCACACAGCTAGTATGTGATGGAGTTGGGACTTAATCATTATGCCACCATCTCACTATACTATTTTATAGCCTTCTTTGGTGATCTGAAAATAGTTCCTCCTTCCTTTGTACGTAGGAGTAGTGGCAGATAAGGCTATGGCTGTATGTAGGGACCAAACTTCCAAGTGAGTTAAGTGCCACAAGTTGTTTGGATTATATTCTGATGTTAGATGGGGAGAAATGAAAGGATAACACAAAAGCCTTGTCTTTGCATGTTTAGATTGTGCCTTGCACAAGGGTATCATCACTCTGGATGACATCTTAACAGAACGAATTCATACCTTAGGCACATACTACCTGTGTGAGAACTTAAGAGTAAGTGTGGATAGTTTTAGCCTTCACAATTGAGTCACTGACCGAGAATCCTGCCCTATATAGCTCCATAGCATATACATGGCCATGCACAGGCTCAGGAGGACATGGTCCCACAGATTCATTGGCTCACTCTAGTGAACTCAGCTGTTCCCTGTTGACCATGCTCTGAGCATCCCCACGGTCACTTTTATCTGTGCCTGTTGCAAGTCTGATAGGGTCCCATAGGTGGGAATAGGATGCAGGGTACTTGTAGCTGTCAGCACGTGTGCTTCCTACAGGGTGGGGCATTGTGATTGGGCAAGTCTGGGCACATTAGCGGCTCTGGAAAACTCCCCAACAGCAAGACAATATGTTGTACAATAATATTCTAATTTATATATTTCATTTTTAAAAATATGTTCATTTGTATTTATTTACTTCTACTTGAAGGAGGGTAGCTTTTTCTAATTGTCATCAAAGCACCATATGGACTTGAGATATTTCTGGTGCCATAATTAATTAGCTTTATTCAGGTCTTTAATTCTTTCTACAAGTATGTATTAAGTGTCTTTTATGTGTCTAAACAATAAATTTGGAAGTGGTGTGAAAGATAGAGTAAGTGGAGCTTACAACAAAGGCAAGAAGAGAAGTTAAAGGAGTCTAAGTGGATGGGAGGAGAGAAACTATGAGAATAAAGAGAGGATCATATTCCCTAGATATGTCAGAGCTAGATTTGACAGCCCTTGATGATTATTTAAATGGACATGTGGTTAGGAAGAGGTACGGGGAAGGCAAGGGATGAGAGAGAGAAAAGTCAAGGATTACTAAGATTCCAATTTCCTGTTTGAGGTCTCTGGGGAGATGATTGCAAATCAAGGAAAAGCAGATTTAGTGGGTAAAGGAATAACATAATTTCACTTTTAGACATATTGTGCTTATATATGTATCTCCTATATATTTATATTGCCATATGTGTGTGTGTTTTGAGTATAATTAAGGTATGAGCTTTCTCTGCATTAAACGCTATAATTTGGATATAAAAACTATTTAATGAATACTGATGAATTCATTAAATGTCATGAATTTTTATGTTACATGTTGTTATAAGTAATTTCTGAACAACTTTTTTTTATTTTCACAGATTTTTGTGCAGAGAAGCTATGTGTATCATCTCTGGGGTCTCTATGTAAATAATATACAAAACCCTGTAATTCAAGGCCTTACATTAACAAAAATACTAAAAATTCATTAAAAATGCCTGAGGGAAGTGCCCAACCACTCCTGGTGCCGACCTAAAAAGGGGATTGGGAATAAAGAGGAAGGAAAAGGTGGGGCCACATCCGGGACACAATTCCCTAGCTCTGGAACCAGGGATGGGGTGGCGGAGAAGCTGCCTGTTGCTGCCATTGCTGTCACTGTTGCTGTTGCTGCTGCCATCATCAGATGTGGTCCTGCTGCTGCTGTTCCTGCTGCTGCTTTTGCTCAGGTGGGATGACAGTTGATTGAATGCCTGAAGGAGAATCCTGCCCTATATAGCTCCATAGTATACACATAGCCATGCACAGTCTGAGGAGAGCATGGACCCATAGATTCATTGGCTCACTCTAGTGAACTCAGCTGTTCCCTGTCAACCGTGCTGTGAGCATCCCCATGGTCACTTTTATCTCTGCCTGTTGCAAGCCTGATATGGTCCCAGAGGTGGGGATAGGATACCCTGAGTATTCAGTGGAGTCTTAGTACCTATGGGTGTTCACCACAGTTTCAGGTGTGAAAATCTTTGAGTGGAGCTCAGGCCATACTTATAGGTTAAGGCCTGCTGGTACACATAGCCACTGAGCCACTGTTGCAGGTGGCACATAGGATCTACAAGAATAGGTGTATTAGTCTGGTTTCATATTGCTATAAAGAACTGCCCAAGACTGGGTAATTTATAAAGGAAAGAGGCTTAATTGACTCACAGTTCAGCATGGTTGGGGAGGCCTCAGGAAACTTACAATCATGGCGGAAGGTAACGAGGAAGCAAGACACCTTCTGCACAAGGTGGCAGGAAGGAGAAGTGCCGAGCAAAGGGGGGAAGAGCCCCTTATAAAACCATCAGATCTTATGAGAACTCGCTCACTATCATGAGAACAGCAAGGGGGAAACCCCTCCAATGATACAATTACCTCCATCTGGTCTCTCCCTTGACATGTGGGGATTATGGGGATTACAATTCAAGATGAGATTTGGGTGTGGACACAAAGACTAATCAAATCAGTAGGGTTGGTAGAAGGGTGAGGGCTCTGATAAGGCTGGTTGGAGTAGCCAGGAGGCACCACGGTACCTGTGGGGCCTGCGTGTTCCTGCAATTCCCACATAAGAAAATAAGTATAGCCCTGGGAAGTATGCAAACTGTAGGAAGAGCTGGGAATCCTCCATGGACAGAGCTGTTCCAACATACCTTGACTCTGTATCTTTGCCTGGATATTGGGCTCTGTGAAGCTACAGAAAATCATCACATTTTATTTGGCAAGAAAATGGATTTTACTTTTATTTATTTATTTTTTAGAGATATGGTCTGTCAGCCAGGCTAGAGTGGAGTGGTATGATGGAAGCTCACTGCAGCCTCAAACTCCCAGGCTTAAGCAATCCTCCTGTCTCAGCCTCCCCAATAACTGGAACTATTGGTGTGTGTTATCACATCTGGCTACTTTTTAAGTTTTTATTTTTTTTAGAGACAGGGTCTCACTATGTTGCCCAGGCTGGTCTCCAACTCCTGGCCTCAAGCAATCCTCTTGCCCTGGCCTCCCGAAGTGTGGGGATTACAGGTGTCAGCCACCTTGCCAGGCTTGAGTCATTTTAAATTTAGGAAATTCACTTCTGAGCTCTGGCTCTTAAACTTTAACATATAGTATTAAACATATAACAAAAAGTTATAATATTGCCAAATCAACGATAAATAGCATAAATAATATGGTTTAAGTGCTGGAGGAAGGAGATGGATAGAAGACAGCCTAGGCGGAGTTCTCAGCATATAAGGTATTGAAAGGCCAGATGTTTATGTAATTGGTCAGTACTGAGGCTGCATTGCAAACTGAGAAAAAGAATGACAAAAACAGTGAAATACAAATACACAAGTAAGATTTGGATAGAAAGAATAAATTTTTTGTTGTTGAAATCACCAATCTCTTGGCATTAGTTGGACATAAATTGTTACAAGTAGTCTGAGGCCAATAATAAAGAGCTTTGTGTTTCAGGATAAGAGTTTGGATTTTATCCTGTCAGCACAGGGGAAACAATGAAAGTTTTAGCAAAGGAAATGACAAGTTGACGCAGTGTTTTAGCAGTCTGCTCGCAATGCAGGGGATGATGGGAAAAGAAGGGGAGCTAGTAAGACCAAGAAGAAAGCTTTTCCAATGACACAGGAATTTTATAGATTATGGATGCAATGTTAAAACAAGGGAAATGAACAGTGACATGCTTATACATATATAAGCACAATCCCTGAGACTGGGAACTTTCTGGATGAGGTGGGCAGTGAGGAAGGAGAGTGAGAGAAGGGAGTATAAAAAAGCTGGAAAATCAGAAGAATTAAAATACCATTGGCAGAAAGAGTAAAGGAAAAAAGAGAGGCTGTTCAAAATAAACTATGTTTTTGGAAAAAAATGAATATTTGGATGACGGACAAACATTTGAGGATATACATAAAGCTCAAACCTCTCAACTCACTAATTCCTCACCTCATTCTTAGCAAAGAGCCATACCTCGTCATTCATAGAGTTAAAAATCATCAGAGGAGGCCTGCTAACATCCGACACCAGTCTTGCAAACCGATCTGCCTCTGTACCCCTCCCTGACTCCTCGGCAGGAGGAGCCTTCACTCCTTTATCTAAGACCTGTGCCCTGGATCTGTTTTCCCCAGAGACTATTACACAAATATTCTTTTCTTTCTAAGATTCTCAGTTTCCCCCTAATCTCTGGCTATCGCCCATCAGTATTTCAACAACAAAAACTTCTTCCATATTAGAATGAAAAGCATAAAACAATTACCAAAACCTAAATTTTAACTACCCCCCATGAAACCCCTCCCTTTCTCACCACTGGTGTCTCATATTCTCTTATTAGAACTCTAAACACTTTCTGTCCAATGTGAACACTTTTCATGCACTCCACCCTCTGCCATCTGTATTGCCCTCCTTCCACTCCACCCAGCCTACTCTCAAAAGGCATCACAGGATTGCTTTTCTCTCAATTCTGTGGGAGACTTTCAGTCCACATCTGACTTAATATCTCTTCAGCATTTGATACCATTGACCTGATTCTTTCTTAAAGGGCTTTCTCTTCATTGTAAAACTACCATTTTCTACATTCCATTCCTTTTTTGTTTTTTGTTTTTTTTTTGGCCCATTGGTCTCCTAATCTTATACTTTAAGCATTTGTGATGCTCAGGACACAGTCTTTTGCATCTTTTTTATTCTAACTCTGCCTATTCTCTCCTCATTATCTTGTCTCCTCATTTATAGTTTCAGTTACCATTTCTGTGTTGATGAATTCACTATTATCATCATTATCACATATCCTTCATCTAAGTTCCATAACCATATATGTCAAGTGATTTTATGGAAGTAAGTCCTGGATTGTCTTATAGGCACCACATTCCATCCAGTGGCTGTCAGAAACTTTTAAACCACAGTATATCCCATACTCAACTAAACACCAACTCTTGCTGTAATACATTTCCAGGTAACCAGAACCTGTATACAAATTTTTTTTGAAGCTCCAAATTGTAATTTTAAAATTACCAGCAATATTTGTGTCTAGAGATGAATACGGCAATTAAACTTTAGAAGAAATCAATTTGTTTTGGAAAAAACCCTAGGATTATTCTCTATGTTACATAAATGTAAAGCAATTTCTCATCTATTATCCTTGAAGAAAACTGTGATGTCTCTATTAATCTCAAACTTTAACTGAAATATTGATTATTTCTTAACTTTTTTTTTAGCAGAACTACATCCTTGCAAAGTGAGATAAATAATTACTGTTTTTGTTTGTGGGGATTTATTTTCCTTCTTAATTCTAAATATATATTTTGATGGTGCTGTCTCTGAAAAATATGATTCGTAGAGGACATGAATGGTTTGTATGTATGTGTATGCGTGTATGTATGGGTGTTTGCACACATGCACAGGTGCTGATGCACGCACATGTGAGTGCATAGGGGCATGTGTGTCATAGTGAAGAATTACCTAGAGGAGATAGGAAGCAGAGACGTAATGGCAGCAGTGAGAGAAATATCTTTACCCTCCATGTAGGTGGTGTAACCTTGTATGAGTGAGCCAGAGTCATATTCGCTCCTAGATTTAAATTCCTCATTCTCCTTATTTCACATGGAGTAGAGCTAAAGTTCTTTGTGTATTTCACATGGAGTAGAGCTAAAGTTCTTTGTGTAAGAGGCCCTGCACACTTGTGATTTTTCTAATAAACATTTTCCTCCACTGTTTTAGTTAGTTTGGGTTGCTAAAACAGAATAGCATAGACTGAATGGCTTAGACAACAAACATCTATTTCTCACAGTTCTGGAGGCCAGAAGTCTGAGATCAGAGTGCCAGCATGGTTGGGAACTTGATGACAGCCCTCCTCTTTGTTCACAGATGACGACCTCCTCACTGCATTCTCATATAGTGAAGAGAAAAAGCTTTAGTCCCTTCATCTTCATATAAAGACAGTAATCCCATCATGGGGGATCTACTTTTATGCCCTATCTGACTCTAATTACTTGCCAAAGGTCTCGCTTCAAAATAACATTATATTGGAGATTAGGGCTTCAACATTTGAATTTTGGGGGTACGAATACAGTCCATAGCACTTACCATTTTTAATGGCTGTCCTATAGGCGAGAGAAGAAGCCTTTCTTAACTAGAACACCCTCTTTATAAGCATTCTATCTTTGGTGAAGTTGTAATGAAATTTCCACTCAATGGTTTTGGAAATTCAATCAACACACTTTGCATTTATAGATAGGAGAGCTAAGTTCCAATCTTAGTTCCAGGTTTTGTCAATATGCAAACGGGAGCCACTGAGGAAGTCTTCAGCTTTTTAATGCTTTAGTTTCCTCTTCTACAAAATGAGGATACTTAGCTGGATGATTTCTAAGAAATTCCTCACTTTTGAAGCTCTGATTATATGAATGAAAAATATAGAGTATATTATAAAAAGGCAAGTGAAATATTTTCTTTATCAGTGCAGTTACTTCGCTTTTAAGTCTTATAGAAATAATTTTAGCAACACATATTTTTTAAAACTACATTTCTGAGACAATATTTTCAAAGGAATTTTGAAAAAAAATCTTAAAGTGTAGAGATAGAGATGAAGGTTTTTTCACTTGTACTAATTACTCTCGAAAATACTAGAAACTCTCCTCTTGCCAAAGAGCCAGGCATTCTGCAGACTACAACATAGCCCAGTCTGCACTGTGAAAGAATCCCAGTAAGCACAGTTCTGGTAGGAGGTTTGTATTTCTCTTTGTAATGTGGCTCTGGAGATCTTATAGGATTCTAAGACTGAGAAATAATTGCCTTTTAATGCCAGTGCAATCTCTGGCAGGAATGCCAAGTAGAGAAAACAGCACAGGGCAATTTGATAAGGATGAATATCCTCTCAGACAGGGACATATAATCACTTGAGCTTTCCTTCCCCCCAAATAACTTCTAGTCAAAGTATAAAACTCGTCTAAATATTACTGAATCTTGGTAAGTCAACAATTCAGACTCATACAAGAAACAAATGAAATCTAAGTTTTCTACAATGTTTTTCTACTGCATGTATTCTCAAACTGTGCATCAGAGAAATAAAAATTTTCCTTATTGGAAGTCCCTCAGCATACAAGCAGCAAGTCCAGACACTTTGTGCATATAAGCCACCATGCCCCCTAAGATGCCTGTGTCATGCTTTCCAGTGCATACCCTATAAGCATTTATTTAATAATCAAACCTGACAAAGATATTAAGATTCCTTAGTGGCTTTGCTAAAGGTTTTCACATGAATAGGGAGAGTACAAAAATATCAAGTGAAATATGAGATGCCAGCATTAATCTAAACTGTCCACTTTGTCAGTAAATGTCTAATTTGCTTTTGGCCTTGGTGGGATCTAGCAGTTCATAGGAAGGAAAATTTTTAAAATTACAAACTTTTTGGTTAAACATGCAAAATTAAAACATAAACATTTTAGTTTAAACTTTAAATTAGCAAACCTTCAATGTTACACAAGATATATAAGGAAAAGCGCATTTAAGCTGCAACTGGGCACAGTGGCATGCACCTGTGGTCTCAGCCACTCAGGAGGCTGAAGTGGGAGGATCACTTGAGCCCAGGAGTTTGAGAATACAGTGAGGTATGATTGCACCATTGCACTCCAGCCTGGAGAACAGAGTGAGGCTCTGTCAAAAAAAAAAACAAAAAAAAAAACAAACAAAAAAACCACCCCAAACTAACAGTATTTAAGATAAGTACCTAATCTAGGACTAGGGTGAGCATTCATTCACCCGAGTCCCAGTGAGGCATTCAACTCGGGAGCAAAACTTAAGGGGGTCCAAAAAAAATAATAATATTTTAAAAGTCAAAATTAATGCCATGATAAAGTCTTAAAAGTTTAAATAAAGGGAGCATCAGTATTACTAATTTTCCTTTAGCTTCGGGCTCCAGTATGGCTTAGATTGAAAATACTGGATACTATACTACAAATATCCAGGTTTTGGGGGCACATAATCATGTTGCAGCATGAAAGTAGTCTTTTGGCATCTCTTTGTGCAGATACAGATCTGTGTATTCTGATTTTAATAGGCAGGTAGGGAGAGTGAGTTCAGGAGCAAGAAATTAACTATCACACTTTTGGTATGACAGTGTAAGTTCATTTGCATTCAAATACATTTTCCTTAATCTTGCAACAGACATTAGACAACCATCACATCACAAAGCTCAGAAGGATAGTTTTACAAAGAAAATCTCCCTTCAAGAGAAACATTTTATATTAAAGTTTTATTATATGTACAATTAATTTCAATAAAAATTGGTGACTAGATAACTACATGTGAAGTATTGTGATGGGGAATTCATCCAAACATAAAATATACTTACCCTGATTTCAACAAACTCACTTTCTAGTGAAAGAAGTGGCTGAATTAAATATATATATATAATTACAGAATAGTTAGCATATGAAAATTATGCTCAAGCAGAAGATTAGGCATATAGGAAAGAGTGATTGTATTTATTGTGAGATCCTGAGATTAAAGGCTTAAATGACGGTGAAAACTTAGTATTCTTTGGGGGGACAATAGTGAAATTTGCACTTTGGACAGAATGACATGTACAAAAAGAGTCAAGAAACTTTTTAATCTATTTAAAGGACTCAAAGTAATTTGTGAAGGCCATAGCATAAAATAACTTCAGTGGATGGGATGGGATGATGAACAGGTGATGGTGATGACTGTCTCATATAAAAATTCACTAAGAGATACATACTAGGGGAGATAAGAATCCAGATTTTCACTTAAAAGAATAAACTCTAGTGGAGGATTAAAGGATTGTTGGGGGATGGATAAGACCAGAGTAAAGGCACCAGTAATGACTGTTATGATTATGGTCATGGTGTATGTTTGCCTGGGTTGTGCCTGTACAGCTTATAAGGGCATCACACTCATGGATTGCAATATACACTGCTGAAGCCCTGGAGGAAGTATTTATGGAAAGAGACATTGAGGCCAGAAACCAGTAGTAAGGATGCACTGAGAGACAATAGGAAGTAAAATCAAAATAAAATAGGGAATTGTTGAATATTGGGGGTGAGGTAGAGAAGGAGAGTAAATGATATTTGGTATTTTATCTTTGATGAATAGGGAGATACTCACTAAGGCAGGAAATACAATTAATTTAAAAAGTGGTTTGGTGGGAGGATTCAGGAAACAAATATATTCGCTTTTAGTTTCTGTTTTTTCCCCTAATACTCAAAGGCGGTTAATATTTAAATGGTTGTGTAAAATACACACACACACACACACACACAGTGTTTACACTGATTTTGAATCTGAATACTGTTCATTTGTAATAGAATCATGGCATATGGCACACAACTGTCAGCTCTAAAATGTTTGCACCATTGGTCCTTTTCTCTTCCCCAAATTTTAGAATGTTTAATTTTTTAGAACAAAAGAAAATGGAATTTAGTAGACCCCTCAACCAATTTCTGGTTTTGGATATTGCTTAAACCAAAGTTACTGCATTTCACTATGAAGGTCCAATCTAACCAACTTATGATTATCTGCAGTAAAAATTTAGTTGGTGACATAATTTTTTATTTTTAATATTTTCTTAAACTAGAACTCAGGATTAAGAAACTCATTCAAAACCGCTCAACTACATGGAAACTGAACAACCTGCTCCTGAATGACTACTGGATACATAACGAAATGAAGGCAGAAATAAAGATGTTCTTTGAAACCAACGAGAACAAAGAAACAACATTCCAGAATCTCTGGGACACATTCGAAGCAGTGTGTAGAGGGAAATTTATAGCACTAAATGCCCACAAGAGAAAGCAGGAAAGATCCAAAATTGACACCCTAACATCACAATTAAAAGAACTAGAAATGCAAGAGCAAACACATTCAAAAGCTAGCAGAAGGCAAGAAATAACTAAAATCAGAGCAGAACTGAAGGAAATAGAGACACAAAAAACCCTTAAAAAATTAATGAATCCAGGAGCTGGTTTTTTGAAAGGATCAACAAAATCGATAGACTGCTACCAAGACTAATAAAGAAAAAAAAGAGAGAAGAATCAAATAGACGCAATAAAAAATGATAAAGGGGATATCACCACCAATCCCACAGAAATACAAACTACCATCAGAGAATACTATAAACACCTCTACGCAAATAAACTAGAAAATCTAGAAGAAGTGGATAAATTCCTCGACACATACACCCTCCCAAGACTAAATCAGGAAGAAGTTGAATCTCTGAATAGACCAATAACAGGATCTGAAATTGTGGCAATAATCAATAGCTTACCAACTAAAAAGAGTCCAGGACCAGATGGATTCACAGCCGAATTCTATCTACCAGAGGTACAAGGAGGAACTGGTACCATTCCTTCTGAAACTATTCCAATCAATAGAAAAAGAGGGAATCCTCCCTAACTCATTTTATGAGGCCAGCATCATCCTGATACCAAAGCTGGGCAGAGACACAACCAAAAAAGAGAATTTTAGACCAATATCCTTGATGAACATTTATGCAAAAATCCTCAATAAAATACTGGCAAACAGAATCCAGCAGCACATCAAAAAGCTTATCCACCATGATCAAGTGGGCTTCATCCCTGGGATGCAAGGCTGGTTCAATATACGCTAATCAATAAATGTAATCCAGCATATAAACAGAGCCAAAGACAAAAACCACATGATTATCTCAATAGATGCAGAAAAAGCCTTTGACAAAATTCAACAACCCTTCATGCTAAAAGCTCTCAATAAATTAGGTATTGATGGGATGTATCTCAAAATAATAAGAGCTATCTTTGACAAACCCACAGCCAATATCATACTGAATGGGCAAAAACTGGAAGCATTCCCTTTGAAAACTGGCAAAAGACAGGGATGTCCTCTCTCACCACTCCTATTCAACATAGTGTTGGAAGTTCTGGCCAGGGCAATTAGGCAGGAGAAGGAAATAAAGGGTATTCAACTAGGAAAAGAGGAAGTCAAATTGTCCCTGTTTGCAGATGACATGATTGTATATCTAGAAAACCCCATTGTCTCAGCCCAAAATCTCCTTAAGCTGATAAGCAACTTCAGCAAAGTCTCAGGATACAAAATCAATGTACAAAAATCACAAGCATTCTTATACACCAGCAACAGACAAACAGAGAGCCAAATCATGAGTCAACTCCCATTCACAATTGCTTCAAAGAGAATAAAATACCTAGGAATCCAACTTACCAGGGACGTGAAGGACCTCTTCAAGGAGAACTACAAACCACTGCTCAGGGAAATAAAAGAGGATACAAACAAATGGAAGAACATTCCATGCTCATGGGTAGGAAGATTCAATATCATGAAAATGACCATACTGCCCAAGGTAATTTATAGATTCAATGCCATCCCCATCAAGCTACCAATGACTTTCTTCACAGAATTGGAAAAAACTACTTTAAAGTTCATACGGAACCAAAAAAGAGCCCGCATTGCCAAGGCAATCCTAAGCCAAAAGAACAAAGCTGGAGGCATCACACTACCTGACTCCAAACTATACTACAAGGCTACAGTAACCAAAACATCATGGTACTGGTACCAAAACAGAGATATAGATCAATGGAACAGAACAGAGCCCTCAGAAATAATGCCACATATCTACAACTATCTGATCTTTGACAAACCTGACAAAAACAAGCAATGGGGAAAGGATTCCCTATTTAATAAATGGTGCTGGGAAAACTGGCTAGCCATATGTAGAAAGCTGAAACTGGATCCCTTCCTTACACCTTATACAAAAATTAATTCAAGATGGATTAAAGACTTAAATGTTAGACCTCAAACCATAAAAACCCTAGAAGAAAACCTAGGCAATACCATTCAGGACATAGGCATGGGCAAGGACTTCATGTCTAAAACACCAAAAGCAATGGCAACAAAAGCCAAAATTGACAAACGGGATCTAATTAAACTAAAGAGCTTCTGTACAGCAAAAGAAACTACCATCAGAGTGAACAGGCAACCCACAAAATGGGAGAAAATTTTCACAACCTACTCATCTGACAAAGGGCTAATATCCAGAATCTACAATGAACTCAAATAAATTTACAAGAAAAAAATAAACAACCCCATCAAAAGGTTGGCAAAGGACATGAACAGACACTTCTCAAAAGAAGACATTTATGAAGCCAAAAAACACATGAAAAAATGCTCACCATCACTGGCCATCAGAGAAATGCAAATCAAAACCACAGTGACATACCATCTCACACCAGTTAGAATGGCAATCATTAAAAAGTCAGGAAACAACAGGTGCTGGAGAGGATGTGGAGAAATAGGAACACTTTTACACTGTTGGTGGGACTGTAAACTAGTTCAACCATTGTGGAAGTCAGTGTGGCGATTCCTCAGGGACCTAGAAGTAGAAATACCATTTGACCCAGCCATCCCATTACTGGGTATATACCCAAAGGACTATAAATCATGCTGCTATAAAGACACATGCACACATATGTTTATTGCGGCACTATTCACAATAGCAAAGACTTGGAACCAACCCAAATGTCCATCAATGATAGACTGGATTAAGAAAATGTGGCACATATACACCATGGAATACTATGCAGCCATAAAAAAGGATGAGTTCATGTCCTTTGTAGGGACATGGATGAAATTGGATATCACCATTCTCAGTAAACTGTCGCAAGGACAAAAAACCAGACACCGCATGTTCTCACTAATAGGTGGGAATTGAACAATGAGAACACATGGACACAGGAAGGGGAACATCACACTCTGGGGACTGTTGTGGGGTGGGGGGAGAGGGGAGGGATAGCATTGGGAGATATACCTAATGCTAAATGACGAGTTAGTGGGTGCAGCACACCAGCATGGCACATGTATACATATGTGACTAACCTGCACATTGTGCACATGTGTCCTAAAACTTAAAGTATAATAATAATAAAATAAAAAAAAAACATTGTCTATGCCATTTGTCCTTTTATTAAAAAGATAAAAGAATAAATAAAAGGGATACTTGGATATATGGCAACACTATAGTTATAAATAAATGCAAGTGGAATCAACAAGAGCTTTCTAAAAAGAAGTTTTTATATGTTAAGTCAGTAAAACTGGAATGTCTGACCATATTTTCACAAAGACATTATTTTAAAGTGTTGAGATTAAAACAGTTTCTGGTGCACAAAGCGTTTGAATAATTTTGTGGAGCTGAAAAAAAGACAGAAAGAAGCAAACAGGCAGGTAGAGAGACGTAGGTTTAACACAAAATAAGAACATGAAGTTGTCTGGATGGCAAAAAGATTGACAAAAAAATCTGATTCTTCTCTCATTCACGAGAACCTACTTAGAAAGTATGGTTTTCTGAAAAGTTTGTAGGCCAGTGGGACTGAGCGCTACACTTGGAACAGTTTTCTGACGACTGTGCCAGATGAGAAAATGGCCCCAGGTTTTAGGAACCTATCCAGTTTGGTGGTAATATTTTCCAAACTTAACATGAAATACTTTACTCAGTCCTGTTTTGACTGGATCAGACCTGAATGAGTTTACTTTGTTGTTTCATTCAGTTGATTTGAGTCTTGCTGATATGGCACATAAACAAAATATCTTTTCCTTGTATTGGAAAACAGGTTAAAAGACTAGTCTTTAACTTGAAAAACAGCCCAGCTGCTGTTACTACTTCTTTCCTTGACTTCTGTGGCAGATTTCATTGTAAATGTACACATACCTTTTTCCAGGGTTGGACTTTAGCCCAAGACTATCATTATTTAGGTGAAGAAACATGCATGAATGTCACCTGGACTCTGTGTTACAATATACTTTTAGTTTATGCTGTTAGAGAAAACTCATTTAGATCCAATTAGATTTTTGCATTTAAATTGTATTTGACACAAACAACCTAAATGTTTTACTATAAAGATCTAGTTTGAATATAATTTAACATTGTTAACCTCTTTAAAGTTGATCTCCTTTAATATTCTTGTCATATGGAATATTTTTACAGCTGCTTGACCAATACACAAAGGAGAATTTAAAGGCTTAGGTAAGTGAAAGGCAGGATTTCACATACCTGTAGCTTTCTACTTTTAGCCTTGCTTCTTAACAACTCTGGCTTAGGAAAAAGCTTGTATGAGGTTGAACCAGTTGAAATATCTAAACACTATCTGTATCACCCTCCTCACTACCATGTGTAAGTGGGATCTGACTGCACATTATTTTCCCCCGTGTAACAACTCATGACAAACCATATGAAAGAAGCCTCACCTCACATCTCCCTTTAATATCATACCATGATTTGCTAATTCCTGTAAGTTATTTCAATAATTTAAAACTTATGATATAATGAAAAATATTTGATCAATAATTACTTTTGTCATTGATAAATCTGGGAAGTTTACTTTTCTTCTGCAAGTCCCAGAAATCAGATATATATAATTACTAAATTTGGAGTTTTACAGATATCATATCATCTCTAGTACTCTTTGGCCTAAAGACATGTTGCAACTTGAAGAGCATGTGGTTGACAATGTTGTATAGCAGCTGGTGCAAAAGAAAGCTGGCAGAGCATAGCTTGGAATTAGAATAAAATAAGACTTTGCTAGTTGCCACTGTAAGCTTTCCTGTCTTGAATACAAATTACTACTAGAGTTATCTTATTAGCAACTGTCTCTATTATAATATCATGAACATCTATATTTTAGAAATAAAAAGCCAAGTTTCTATAAATATTTACATATCCCTATATATTAATTTATTTTACTGACAGGCACAAATTGTATATATTTATGATATACAACCTGATATTTTGATATACACATACAATGTGGAATAGCTAAATGGAACTGATTAATATATTTATTACATCACATACTTATTTTTTGTGGTGACATTTCAAATCTACTGTCTTAGCGATTTTCAAATGTATAGTACACTGTTATTAACTACAGTCACTCTATTACACAATAGAGTCCTTGTTTGTTTCTTCTGTTTAACTGAAATTTTGCAACCCTAGACCAATATCTCCCCAATCCCACCCCACCCAACCTGCCAGCCCCTAGTAACCACCGTTCTACTCTGCTTCTATGAGCTCAACTGTTTTAGATTCCACATGTAAGTGAAATCATGCTCTATTTTTGTGCCTGACTTATTTCACTTAGCCTAACGTCCGCCAAGTTCATCCATGTTGTCACGAATAATGGCATTTCCTTCAGTTTTAAAGCTGAATAGTAGTCTATTGTACATTGTGTTAGTCCGTTTTCATGCTGCTATAAAGATACTACCTAAGATTGGGTAATTTACAAACAGCAGAAGTTTAATTGGCTCACAGTTCCACATGGTTGGGGAGGCCTCAGGAAGCTTACTGCCTCCCAAGTAGCTGGGATTACAGGCACATGTGACCACACCCAGCTGATTTTTTTTTTGTATTTTTAGTAGAGACAGGGTTTCACCATGTTGGCCAGGCTGGTCTCGAACTCCTGACCTCAGGTTATCTGCCCTACTCGGCCTCCCAAATTGCTGGGATTACAGGCATGAGCCGCCGCACCCAGCCAGGTATGCTGTTTTATCCATGCAAAATAGATTAAGACATACTGTAAATGGCATTGTTTGCCTTAATTTTTTTCTGGATAGTTGGTTATTAGTGTTTAGAAATACTACTGATTGCTGTATGTTGATTTTGTATACTGCAGCTGTACTGAATTCCTATTATGTTTCAATAAATGATCCCTCCATTTGGCACAATCTTACGTGTAACAATATACACCTCTAAGAAGCACTACCAAACCATTTTAGACAATGTGTTGAAACTTCTGGAAAAAAAGATAAATTAAAATCACAGAATTGGTTTTATGTCAGTTGTCCAATGCTCAGTTTAATGTTGAAAGATTCAAATTTTCAAATGTATTCATATTGAAAATGGCATTTTAGTTATTCAGAGATATATTCAAAATCTATTCACAGAGTTGTTGAAAATTCAGGTACCTCGGAGTAATGCTTTTAAGATGAGGATTTTAATTAATACCAACACAGCCTTCCTATTTATTTCACAGAATTTATGTGTTGTATTATGAATAGCAAATGAATAAGATACCTAATATTGTTTCATACCTAACTTCAATCAGGTGTTGAATAGTCTCTAATTTTAAAATTGTAAGTTCATCTATTTTCAATTCTATCAAAATTATTCGCCATGGGTTAATCTGCTTTGGCAAGATTTGCTATATTGGAAGTTTTTGAGACTATCCATCCTTTGCCCTGCTTTTGCTGAACTGGTTATATTCAGAGCAATTTCTACTTTTTTCTCTTACAAGTTGTTTCATTGCATCTTTATGCACTTTCTCTCTATCATTCACTAAATATAAAGTTCTTCGGTAGAAAAAATTTGTATATGTAAAATTTCCAGTGCCTAGTATGGTATGCATTAAATAAATGTCATTGAGTGACTATCAAAATATTTCTCGCCTCCAGAAAGCTCATCTTCTCCCAGTCACAGCCTTCTCCAATGGCTGTGTAGAATCAACAGCAATCACTCCACGAGTGAAACCACAAATTCATACACATTTAGGACTTTACCTCTTATATTCTTCTCCCATTATTCATTTCAAACACTGGTTGTCTGATGACAATAAGACCCCTATTAATTCTAAAACTCCTTATTTCATATATGGCTTTTCCTGTTTTTATGTATCTCCCTATCCAGCTTGAAGCCTGTAATTAGCATTTCAACTACTATTTTTCCAATATCCTTTACTGATACCTATTTCTTTGTAATTTTTTCACATATTGATGACAACTACTATTTGCCCATTTTTCCTAAACCTTTCACTAATCAATCACTAGGCCTCTGCTCTGACTTCACAGAGAAAACTTAAGCTACCACAAGGGGATTCTATGACTTCCTACCTCAAAACCTCAACTCTTATCTATGTCCTCCACTTCTTAATATAAAGGAAGACGGTTCATTTAGCTAATGATTAATGTAGGCACATATAACTTTTGGAATTGCCTTTCAAATACTTCATCATCTCCTTATGTCCTGCATCAACCTCTTAATTGATAGAAATTAATTATTTTCTTGACCCTGAAATGTTCATATTATATGGAAGATAACAGATATTGAATGTACAATTTCAGTACAACTGAGTATTATTCATTCAGTCAATAATATTTACTGGGTACATATTAGTTGTCAAACATTGTTTACTTAGAATACAGCAGTCTACACAGACACTACCCTTTTTCTTTCTAAAGGTACATTTTATGGGAGGAGAGAAACTGAAAAAAAAGAGTAGATATATCATGTTAAAAGGCTCTACATACTATGGAGGAATGCAGCAAAGTGGAAAGGTAAATAGGCAATCCAGGAATGAGGTAGTACAATATCACAGAGTCATGTCTGAAGTTCACACTAAAAATGGTGACATTGGAGCCAAAACCTGAAGGTGGCAAGGAGGAAAGCCAATGCAGATATTCAGAGGGAGTGCTTCCTAGACAGATGAGATATCAAGTGAAAACCCTGAGGCTGAGGCAGGAGAGGGCTTAGCATATGCAGGAAAAAGCAAGGCAGGCTGTGTAAATTAAAAGTGAGAGGTGATTTAGTAAGAACTCATGCCAGAGAGGAAATGAAAGTCCATCATGGAGGAAGAGTGACATGATCTGACTTGGGTTACAAAAAGACAACTCTGTCTACTGTGTTGAAAAAATACTAAAGGGAACAAGGACAGATGCAAGGAACAAGGCTCAGCAGCTATTGCAGTCATGCATGTAAAAACAGTGGTTTGGGCTGGGAGAGGAGTGGTGGCTGCAGAGAGACATTGCTGAGATCTGAATATATAAAGACACAACAGCTGTTAATGTGCAGTATAATGGGACAAGCATTCAAGGATGACCCCAAGATTTCTAACATACGGAGTTTCCACTTACTTTGTTGGGGCAACAGTGTCAGGAGTAGTTTTGGAAGGAGTTTTTGTCTTGGTTTGTTAATTATTAAATGCCTATGCAATGTCCAAGTGACATAAGAAGCACAAGATATGACCCTGGAGTTCACAGGAGTGTCGTGAAGTCCAAGTGTGGTGGGTAAAAGGAGCCTAAAATTTGCATATTAAAATTGTGTGAGTAATTAGATAGTCTTCCCGGAGGAATTGATTTTTAAAATTTTTTTTAATTTTTATTTTTTGTGGGTACATAATAGATATATGTATTCATGGGGTACATGAGATGTTTTGATACAGGCATACGATGTGAAATAATCATATATGAAGAATATGGTTTCCATCCCCTCAAGCATTTACCCTTTGTTGAAACACAGCAAATAAAGATCCATTAAAAACAAAATATTTATTGCAGTACAAAAACTTGACCTTGGAAAACAAATTTTAAAATCTATTTGAGATATGTTTTCTCACAATTTACCCAAATAAATGTTTCCTTTTCAAAAGTTATTTTTTGGAACATGAAAAGTATTACATTTCAATACTTCATTAAAACATTGAAGTTAATTTTAAAATATTGGCGTGGCACGGTGGCTCACGCCTGTAATCCCAGCACTTTGGGAGGCCAAGATGGGTGGATCACAAGGTTAGGAGGTCGAGACCACACTGGCTATCACGGTGAAACCCCATCTCTACAAAAAATACACAAAATTAGCTGGGCATGGTGGTGGGCACCTGTAGTCCCAGCTATTCAGGAGGCTGAGGCAGGAGAATGGCGTGAACCCAGTTGGCAGAGCTTGCAGTGAGCTGAGATTGTGCCACTGCACTCCAGCCTGGGCGACAGAATGAAAATCCGTCTCAAAAATAATAATAAAAATTAAAAGATTTTAAAAAATTAAAATATGTACCAAAGTTAGTCATTAAAATGATTTCAGTATCATATTGCTAAATTTACAGGAGCACATAGTTTCCTGTTTTTGTTTTTTCACAAACTATAATTTCATATATTGAAGTGAATCCTCGTTGGTGACATTCCAGAATGAAAGTAATAGTTTAAGTTACAGTTATGTGCTTCATTTATAAAATGAGTTTTTTTATACACTACTGCATGCAGTCAATGATTCAACAAATATTTATTGAATGACTATATTGTACCACCAAATGTGCAAAGAACTCGAGATACAATGGAGGAGAAACATATTTCCTGTTTTCCCCACCAAATTCTGAGATCAGTGGAAAAGATGGACAGTCATTTAATACACAATGTAAAAAATGCCATGAGAGTAGAAAGGTATGATACTTGGGGAATAAACTGAAATATAATAAAGAAAAATGGCAAAGATAGAAAGGGCATACGGAAAGGAATAATGACTACACTCAGACCTGAAATATCTGTGGTATTTGCAGTGAAAAGTGAATTGTAGAAATAGAGAACAGTTTGTTAGATCTGTGCGAAGAGAGGATAGAACAATTATGAAAATAACAGTAATTTTAAATAGATATTTAGATGAACTGAATGGGGTTTTGTAAATCCTAACACTTTTTCTTTCCTCTAGGGATTCTTTTGAGAAGGAAATTAGACAAGGTCTGATATTAATGATATTCCATTTTACTAATAACCGGGACAGTTCTGTGATAGGGCTAGAACAAATATGAACATAAAATAACCTGGACAAAGTACGTATTATACCCTTCCCAATTAACCAAAAATGACTACATTCACAGATTGAATTCCATCTGATTTGCCCCAGAGTCCAGCAGAAAATTTGAACCACAGTAAGAGCAGATCAATCAGAGTAACAGGCAGATGTTGCCCAAATATGCTCATACTATGGGAGACATGAAGCACAAAACAGATCAACCTATCTGTTGATCTAGCAGGAGCCTAGCAGGGTTCTGTGTATATTCTGTGCAAAGAACAACAAGAGTAGTAAGTACTCTTTCAGTGGAAGTAGGCCTAGGAAGGGAGTGGCACAAATACACACGAATGACTTGGAAGTGCCCAGGAATGACAATGTCTTCGGGTGTGGCAAGGGGAGGAAGTGACTGAAGTAGACTGGATAAAAGTAGTTTGTCCAGAGGTTATCAAAAGTCATCCACAAGAATGTCAAAGTCCTCCAAAATAAGAGAATTTAGGAGATTTGAAAGAAATAAAGTGATTCAGGTTCTAGAGCTTTGTTGAACAAGAAAAGATGACCATGAATTTGACAAGACAAAGATAACTAGAGGGTGATACAGACAGAGAGTACAAGCCTCAAAACATGAAGGACATTTTATGATAGTGTGGAAAAGAAATATTCTAAAACTGTGGATTTTATTCTAAATATTCTTAAAATGTGGATTCCTGGGTTTGTGGTAGAAATTTTTAGAAGAGATAGAAGTAGGAATTTAGAACAGTAACACAGAGAGGAAGCAAAAATTAACACAAACAAGAGACTATAAAGAGAGTTTAAATGATCAGAGGGGAGTTGATAAGGCAAATAGAGAAATGCAGATGGTAGAGGTGGTAGCAATGCTGGTTGTGAATAGCAAAGTTCCTTTATTTGGATTCAACTGTTTTCTACATTGTTTAAGAGGTTCAGATTTGTTGTGTGGCTTCAGAAGAACAACTCAGTCTTCCTTCAGAGCCCCTGACATATAGGTCTTAGGGAGTGATAGAATATGTGTCTCCTAAGGCTGGCAAAGGAATAAGTCCCATTAATCATGGCTATTCTCTCAGATCTGAGACTGTGTGCGGTAACTGGGATGTTTATCTATACTGGTTTTATATAGATCTGATATATCCTCCTTAAGTTAAGCATTCAAACAAACATAGTTTCTCAAGATGATAAGTTACAAATAATAGAAAATGAAGAACAAGAATATCTTTCCATTTTACGGCCATTAGATTTAAATTAGATGAATTCACTATTTTTCTTCTAAATTTTCCACTTATTCTTTGCCTTTGAGTTTCAAATGAAGAAAACAACAAAAATTGATGACATAATATTGGAAATATTATAAGCAGATTTTTCAACAGAGGCATGTGTACATTCACTATCACACTTGGATCACTGGAGGCGAATGAATGTCCTAGTCTTCTTTTCAAAGCACTGGCACTAGTGGTTTCACCCTGAATGAATCTTGCCCACACATGAGGTGAGCACATGCAAACTGAAAAACTGAACATGGGCAAGGTCGGGGTGTATGTGTGTGTGTGTGTGTGTGTGTGTGTGTGTGTGTGAGTTAGAGAGACAGCAAAAGAGAGAGACAGAGACAGGGAGAGAGAGAGTGATTTGGGCTGTTATAGCTTAAGAGTCTGCTTGAAATCACCCCCTCATCTTCTTTCCACCATGAAACAGCACTACTAAACTAGATATTATATTGTGGTTTATTGGTTTATTCTGTTGGGGTCAATGAGGAAAAATACATTGATTTTGAACAGGTAGCAGAAGCTAACATGAAAAGAATGTCTGGGTAATATTCCCAAACTGATGGCTTTGAGGAGAAAAAGAGCAAAATTAAATAGCTGTGAATAATTTTTTAAAATTCATGTTAGAAACTTAGTGACAACTAACATCAACATCATCAAACATGGCTCTGCTCACCAAAAAGTACAATAGTTTATAAAGTAATTATATCAACATTAGTTGATGATAATAAACTTGCAAGATTAGAAAGTATATCTTATAACTGTAAAAATATTATTGTGACCTAATATATAACTTCACAGAGGAATGTAGAAAGTGACAGTAGCAATCACTAAGTATAGCTTATACACTATACAAAAATAGACAAATATTATCTTACATCATGGAAAGCCATGTTATTGGAATTTAATAACTTGACATAAGGACACAAGAAACAAATATCTCTATTTCTAGTAAATTACAAAGTTTCATTTATTCATTTCCTGTAATAAATCCCACATAATATAAAATGATGTGTATTTTAAAAAGGTTCAAGTATTATAACTCAATGTAAACTCCATTATTCCCCATTATTCTTTATGCTTAATATTCCTTTACTGCTTTTTTGGGATATAATTGATATACAAAAATTCACGTATCTAATGTGTACAATTTGATGAGTTTGGATCTATGTAAACACCAAACACCCATGGTACTATCAGCACAATCAAGGTAACAGATATATCCATCACCTCACAAAGTTTCCTTATATCTATTGGGGTAGGGTGCTGGTAAGAATACTTAACAGAAGATCAACACTCAACATACTTGATCTTATGTTAAGAATACTTAACACTCGCGGTGTACAATACTGCAATACTGAATTATTACATTTAGGCACTATGTTGTACAGCAGGTCTCTAGAATTTATTTACCTACTGATACGGTTTGGCTCTGTGTTCCTATCAAACTGAGGCAGGAAATAGGGTATGGAGGCTGGGAACATAAGGCCAATTCACACTTCAGCTATAACAGGAAATATCCTCTCCATAGAGCATACACCAAGTAAATAACTTCGTAACTTTAGTTCATCCTCTTCATTTACATAGAGCATACACCAAGTAGAGGGTACTTAAACTCCCTAAAATTCCATAAGGGGGCCTTTAAGCCCCTATGCTCAGGCCTATTCCCATACTGTGGAGTGTACTTTCATTTTTCAGTAAATCTCTTCATTCCTTTCTTGCTTTGTGCATTTTGTCCAATTCTTTGTTCAAGACACCAAGAACTTGGGCACCCTCCACTGTTAACAACATTGTAATTCCCCAGTGTTGGAAGAGCGGCCTGGTGGAAGGTGACTGGATCCTGGGGACAGACGTACCCCTTCCTGTTCTCATGATAGTTCTCAAGCCATCTGGTTGTTTAAAAGCCTGTAGCACCGCCCGCTTAGCTCTTGCTCTCTTCTGCTCTGGCCACATCAGATGAGCCAATTTCCCCTTTGCCTTCCACCATGATTGAAAGTTGCCTGAGGCCTCCCCAGGCATGCTTCCAATAAAGCCTGCAGAACTGTGAGCCAATTAAACCTCTTTTCTTTATAAATTACCCAGTCTAAGGTATTTCCTTCAGCAGTGTGACAATGGACTAATACACCTACCATGACTGAAACTTCATACACATTGAACAGCAATTCTGTTTTTCTCTTCTCCAGCCCCTGGCAACCACCATTGAACTATCTTCTTCCATAAGTTTGATTAAAATGATTCAAAATGTCTTGAAAGTATAATTTGGCTCTCTCTTTAGACCAAAAAGCCTGGACCTCTCACACAATCTAGGAAAGTGCAGACTTCCTTTAGAGCAGCTCTTGCTCCCACCCCTCCCCCGACCCGTCATCTGTAGCCTTGCACCACCCCTCCATGTTTCTCTTGAAAAACAGGGAAAAAGTGTCATGCCAGGATTGTATTATAGAACAATGTTCCATCCTTCTTGTTGCTATAATGAAACTGACATAGAAAGAACTTATTTCAAAGGATAATGAAAAGTTACAACAAGCATCATTCACTAGAATCTGCAAGTTCACGTTGTGTGAATGAGTATCACTGTCAATTAGTAAGCCTTTCTGAAGCTCACATTGAAATAATTATGTATGTGTTAGTGTTTCATGATGGTGGTTACAGATCTACTTCGGTTTGTTTTCATTTTGTTGCTTTCATATTAAGTGCAATTCTAAAAATCAAATAAAAACAGGTTTAAACTTGAGGCGGCCCATTTGATGTTAGGTGGATGCGTAAAATTTGTGTTTTCAAAGACTCATTGAATATCAAACATAATATTGAAATGCCTAAGGTAAATTAAAAAGATAATATCTTTTCTCAGCCTCAGAAATGGGGAGGAATTTCCTGAGGACAATAGTTTGAATTGTTATTTTCATATACAAATGTATTACAATAATTGCAAGTAATGTGAAACTCCCTCATCAGCAGACCAGTGTTTTCATGTTTCCTGAAACAATGGAACCACAGCCATAAACATGTTTCACCTCTTGTTTGGCTTGCCTCCATTTGGAGACACAGGCAGGTATTCATAAGGCTCTGAGATCTGGAAAAGACAAACAGCAAACCTGCTTGGCAGAATCTCAAGTTCTCTTTTTATTGGTTTTTGAAGAACTTAACCTTGATTTTAAAGCCATATTTGTGGCAAAGAGAGTTTAATCTGTACTATACAGAATTGTTTATTGTAATCTTAACCAAATATCATTTTATAATAGATGTTTTGTCCAAAATGTCAAACATTTCATTTTCATAAGGCTATTTTGCTCTTTGTTTTGAATAGCAAAATTAATTCTTTAAATTTTTGCAAGAATTCCTGACATCTGACTGTTTTAAAAACCAAACAAATATTTTCTGAAATAAAAAGTTTGGATACTCATCCTAGTCATGCTTTTTAACATATTTGGTGAAAACCATGACACATGTAAACAGGAACATGTAAACACCACCCAGTGACTATTAATGTGGTAAAATAAATGTTATTATTTAACAATGTAAAAAAAAAAACACCAAAGTTATTTGTTTATCTACAGGAAAAAAGAAAACTTTGCAATTAAATTTTAAATAAATGGGAATAGAAGCTTTTTAAGAATTTTTTCTTCCATTTTTGTTAACAGTTAAAAAGGGAAATTATATTGAGTATTTCGGGGGAAAATGTAAGAAACCTCATTGAGAAATTAAGTCGAGGCATCTTTAAATTTTCCTGTAGTTTCCTTTGTTTCATTTTTTTGGGGGGACACATAATATATATTCTGCCCTTCAATATTAAAGATACAAATTACCTCAATTTAATTTTGATTTAAAATTTAAGTTCTATATTACTTTTCTCAGTTCAGGATTTTGAATATACTAAAGCTATTAGCTTTTGTTTTAGTATTGCCACTATCTTTGTTCAACTTTCTTAGCACTCACTTTTGAGGCTCCCTCAAACTTTGTTGGCATTTGAATTTTCCATTCTCCTCTAATTCTTGTTTTATAAGCATCATCTGGCTTTTCTACCCGGTAAGGAACCAGTAAAATTCAGCAGGCTTTTTTAGCCAAGTTCATCTCAGTCATTCATTAGCACTTGGAAATGTTTAGGGACAGAAAAATGAAATTAATTGGAAAATGTTTCTAATGTTAAAGGTTTTAAATACTTCATCATAAATGAATAGTGGCTAAATTTGCAATCAGATGATAAAACAAGAAAATATGAAATTATTCTAATGAACATATGGAATAATGAATTTTTGCCTTGCATGGCTTTTCAATTAAGGTTTAAGTGATAATTTGGGGGCTCCTTGTCAATAACTTGCTGATTTCTTTTAGTGAAATATGTAGATTGGCTGCAGATTTTGATCAGAACAAGGTATTTGCAGGTCATTTTCCCTTTAACAATATCTTTAGAATACTCTTTCCACAGCCAATCTTCAAATAATGGGGGTTTAATGAATTTCACTATTTTCTTATTGTGATGTGTATGTCTTCTCTCCATTTTTTTCTGCCAATTTATTTCTCAATTCTTTGACTGACCTTCCTTAGTCCCTTTGCTTGCTCTCTTTCCTATGCTTGTAACAAAAGACTGGCTTTAAACTGTGTTACAAGATACATTTAGGTACATTAAAATTTTAGAGAGTTTATTTGACCAGACGGTGATTCATAAATGGAACAGTACCAGAATGCAGTGGTTTGGGCTCCACCAAAGGGCCATAAGGGAAAAACTTTTATAAGGTGTTCGAGGAAGCAAGACATAGAAAATATTTGATTGGTTAAAGTGGAACAGTAGCCTTAAAGTCTCTAGTTAGAGGTTACTTGGCAGTTTCTGATTGGTTGAGCTTAAGTTTCATTTCCTAGCATATGACCATTTACTGTGAATTGGGTTTGTTTGCTTAGGTAGGAACCCAGGGCACCGGAGCTGCCTCAGTCTATAATGGCTGCCTTATTAATTATTTTAATACCTGCTTTAGGCTGCTTTTTAAACATTTTTGCTGAGAACACATTTTCTATACATTTGGCTTTCTCTAGTACCACTAGGTTCTAACTTCCAAACCCCAACTTCCAGCATAAACAGGAACTCTTCTAAAATATCTTATTATCATCTTCAAGCATCACAATTGTTTCTAACTAAACTCATTTCTCATTTTCCCTTCTAAGTTCACCACCTCCACTACATCCTTTTGGTCCAGAAAATTGTTCTGGTGCTTGCTCACCTCTGGGCAGAAATGTTCCCCCAAAAAGCACACTTGTAACACCACATTTCCACCATAACTTTATAGATACCAGAGCAGAAATGTAGGTTTATTGATTCCTCAATAGAATTCAACTTGAGGTGAGGAGCAGTGGTTCATTTCCGCATTTGTAACTCCTAACTCAGAACAGACATTAAAGACAAAATAAGTATCTGTCAAATAAATGGATTAATGTGTATGTTTACTTATCGTCATTTGGACTGTTCAGAGCCATACTGATTCCACACTCAGCTAATAAGATGTATCATTTATTCCCATGTATGTGGAACACTAACCAACATTTTTAAAAACTAGAGATGAATGTTTTAGTTTAATAATTTTTTTCATGATGGTAATTAATGGGGCATCAATTTATCTATTAAATTATCAGGAAAATATTATTTTAACAGCTTCTTGAAATATAATTGCAGTATCTTAATTTGTTTGGGCCGCTATAATAAAATGCCATAGACTGGGTGGTTTATAAACAAAACAAATTCATTTCTCATAGCTCTGGAGGATGAGAAGCTCAAGATCAAGGTGCTGGCAGATTCCATGTGTGGTAGTGATCTGCTTTCTCATAGAAGGTGCCTTCTAACTGTGTCTTCACATGGTGGAAGGAGTAAGGGATCTCTCTGAGCTTCTCCTGTAAGGATACTAATCTCCTTCCTGAGAGCTTTTCTCCTATGATTTAATCATTTGCCAAAGGCCCCACTTCTTAATACTATGCCATTGGGGATTAGGTTTCAATATATGAATTGATTATACAAACCACACACAATAAAATATTCATTTGATAATGTTCATTTGATAAGCTTTGACATATTTATATACGTGTAGAGTTGTCACATCAAAATTTTGAATATATCTATTACCCTCAAAAATGGCCTCATGCTTCTTTGCAATCTCTCTCCTGCTGTTCTGATTTCTAGTCTCCTAGGCAACAATTAATACACTTTCCTTCACTATATATGAGTGTGCATTTTCTAGAATTTAGTATAAATAAAATTACATAGTACATATTCCTTTTAAAGTCTGGTTTCTTTCATCCAGTAAAGTTATGTCAAAATTCAATGTCACTGCATAAAGCAATAGTACATTCTTTTTTATTACTTCAGAGCATACCATTGTAGCTGTATACCGCAATTTGTTAATGGACATTTGGATGGTCTCTGATTTGGGGATATTATAAAGAAATCTGCTATGACTAATTTTTGTGTAAAACTTTTTATAGGCGTATGTCTTCATGGCTTTAGGAAATTCCTAGGATTGGAATGACTGAATCCTATGGTCACTGTGTGTTTAACCTTTTTAAAAAGTCTCAAAATGTTTTCCAAAATTGCTGTACCATTTTGAATCCCAGGAGCGTATGAGAGTTCCATTTGCTCCACATCCTTATCAACACTGGGATGGTCAATCTTGATAATCTTAACATTCTACTAGGTAGCTTACTGTGCTTTTAGTTTGTGTTCATCTAATGACTAAGGATTTTTGCATCTTTTTATGTGCTTTTTGCCATACATATATCTTCTTTGATGAAGTTTCTATATGCCATAAGTAAATTAAAATGAGTGAGTTATGGGTACACATGGCAACATAAATGAATCTTAGAAGGTTGAACAGTATAAACCAGATACAAGAGGAACCTCCTGCAGAATTCCATTCACCTCAATTCCAAAAAGCCAGAAAGTTTGCCTGAGGGAATAAAAAATCCGGATAGTAGTTACCTTTAAGCCTGTATTTACTAAAAGGAAGCTACTATTATATTCTATTTCTTAATCTGGGTGAGTTGCAAGGTTTCTTTTTCTTTTTTTAATTTTTGAACATTTATCAAATTTTACTTGTGATTTGCTAATTTTACATATGTTATATTCAATACAAAATTTAATTTTAAAAAATAAATAATAACTTAGTTTATGTTAACAAGAAGAGCAACCAGCAACTTTATTAAGTGCTTCTTATGTGCCAAATACTACGCCAAATGAAAAGCTAAGAAAAAAACAGAAAGAGTGGGAAGCAGTAGAGCCAATAATACTCTTATACACAGAAAATGTTTAGATCTGGTGTTTATAACTCAGAATAAAACTGCCTTTATTTAATACTTGGTGTCATAAGGTTGCTTGCATTGGAAACATTGTTTTTAAATCCACTATGCAGTGTGATAAGGAGACTCAATAGTTAACTTTATTGTGGTGTAAAGGTAGGAATATATATAAAAATAGGAAAATAAACCACAAATAAATATTTTTGTTTGTGGGAAATTATTTGGCTCTTGCTGAAAGAGTTTTTGTTGTTTCATTTTATTTTTTTCTCTGAATGTGGGTAGAAGTTTCACGTTATAGTGATAGCCAGAACACAAAGAATGTGTTCACAAGCATTCACTCTGCTTTGTCTAGTCTTCTTTTAAAAAGCTAGCAAACAAGTTTTCAGTAAGTGAATAATGAAAGGGCACATAAATTCCATACTTTTGTTTTGAAAAGTGATTTCAGATAGAAAATTTTCACTGAAATAATTGATCACATGTAAAATTATGTTAAAACTGATCATTCGAAATAAACCCCTTCCAAATTTATTTAGTTTTTAATATTAAAAGAACTGAAAGACTAAAATAAACTTACCTATGATTTATCATTAGAGACTGATATGGTTTGGCTCTGTGTCCCCACCTAAATCTCATGTGGAATTGTAATCTCCAATGTTGAGGGAGGGACCTTGTGGGAGGTGATTGGATCATGGGGCCAGATTTCTCCCTTGCTGCTCTCATGATAGTGAGTTCTCATAAGATATGGTTGTTTGAAAGTGTGTAGCACCTTCCCCCTCACCCTCTGCCATGATTGTTATTTCCCTGAGGCTTCCCCAGCCATGCCTCCTATACATCCTGTGGAACCATAAGCCAAATAAACCTCTTTTCTGCATAAATTACCCAGTCTCAGGTATATATTTATAGTAGTGTAAGAACTGACTAATACAGAAAATTGGTACCAGAGAAGTGGGGCCTTACAATAAAGATACCTGAAAATGTGTAAGTGGCTTTGAAACTGGTAACAGGCAGAGGTTGGAACAGCTTGGTGGGGTCAGAGGAAGACAGGAAGATAAGGGAAAGTTTGGAACTTCCTAGAGACTTGTTGAATGGTTTTCACCAAAATGCAGATAGTGATATAGACAGAGATGGCCAGGCTGATAAGGTCTCAGATGGAGATGAGGAACTTATTGGGAACTGGAGTAAAGGTCACTCTTGCTATGCATTGTGCCCCTGCTTTAGGGATCTGTTGAACTTTGATCTTGAGAGAGATGATTAAGGTATCTGGCAGAAGAAATTTCTAAGCACTAAAGCATTCAGGATGTGACCTGGCTGCTTTTAACAACGTATGCTCATATGCATTCACAAACAGGTGGTCTGAAATTGTAACATATTTAAAAGGGAAGCAGAGCATAAAAGTTTAGAAAATTTACAACCTGAACTTTTGGTAGAAAAGAAAACCTCATTTTCTGGGAAGGAATTCAAGCCAGTTGCAAAAATTTGCGTAAGTAAAGAGGAGCCAAAACAAAGGGAAAATGCCTCTAAGACATTTCAAAGACATTTGTGGCAGCCCATCCCATCACAGACCTGGAGACCTATGAGGAAATAATGGTTTCATGGGCCAGGCCCAGGGCCCCACTTCTCTGTACAGCCTCAGGATACGGTGCCTGACATAACTTTGGTGACTTCCATGTAGTGTTGGGCCTGTGGGTGTGCAGAGGAAAAAATTGAGGCTTGGGAACCTCCACTTAGATTTCAGAGGATGTATGAAAGTGCCTGGATGTTCAGGCAGAAATCAGCTGCAGGAGTGGAGCCCGCATGGAGAACTTCTACTAGGGTAATGCCAAGGGGAAATGTGGGATTGGAGCCCTGAAACTGAATCTCCACTGGGGCACTGCCTAGTGGAGCTGTGAGAAGAGGGCCACCATCCTCCAGATCCCAGAATGGTAGATCCACGAATAGCTTGCACTGTGTGCCTGGAAATGCCACAGACACTCAGTGCCAGTCTGTGAAAGGCATTGGCTGTAACCTGCAAAGCCACAGGGATGGAGCTGCCCAAGACCATGGGATGAGTCTACCTCTTGAATGAGTGTGGCCTGGATGTGAGACATGGAGTTAAAGGAGATCATTTTTGGAGCTTTAAGATTTAATGACAGCCCCACTGGATTGTGGATGTTCATTAGGCCAGTAGCCCCTTTATTTTGGCTAATTTCTCCCATTTGGAATGGGAGCATTTACCCAATTCCTGCAACCCCCATTGTATCTTAGAAGTAACTAACTTATTTTTCACTTTACAGGCTCATAAGTGGAAGGGACTTGTCTTGTCTCAGATGAGACGTTGGACTTGGACTTTTCAGTTAATGCTGGAATGAGTTAAGACTTTGGGGGGCTATTGGGAAGGTACAATTGTGTTTTGAAATGTTAGAAGGACATGAAATTTGGGAGGGTCCAGGGGCCAAATGATATGGTTAGGCTCTGTGTCCTCACCGAAATCGCATGTTGAATTGTAATCCCCAATGTTGGGGGAGGGACATGGTGGGAGGTGATTGGAACAAGGACTGATTTCTCTCTTGCTGTTCTCATGATAGTGAGTGAGTTCTCATGAGATCTGGTTGCTTGAAAGTATGTAGCACTTCCCCCTTTACTCTCCCTTTCCTATCACCTTGAGAAGAAGGTTCCTGCTTTCCCTTTGCTTTCTGCAATGATTGTAAGTTTCCTGAGGCCTCCCAGCCATGCCTCCTGTACAACCTGTGGAACTGTGAGTCAACTAAACCTCTTTTCTTTATAAATTAGCCAGTCTCAGGTAGTTCTTTATAGCAATGTGAGAATGGACTAATATACAGACAGATACATCATAAGATTTGGGGAGAATACTCATAATATCTATGTTTACATTTTTATTAGTACATTGTTATGAATAAAATATATCAATTGATTACATGACACTAAAAGTATTTCTTGCATCACTAGTCGAGAACATTCTTGTTGAAATCTACTGATGCATACACATATGCAATTATGTTGGATGTATACCTAGGGGTAAAACTTTTGAGTTAGAGTATATGTATATTGAACTTTAGTAGATGCTGCCAAACAATTTTACCAAATTGGTTATACTGGTGATAAAATGTTGGGCAACTACAGTCCCTGCCTATACTTAAGGAGCCTAGAATCCAGGGAGAAGCAGAAAAGTAAACAACAATTTCAAAGTATGTTGAAAAGCACCACTATAAAGGTTTATAAAAGAGCACTAAGTACTATAATATGTATGTGTATACATAAATGTATGCAGAAGCTTCTAAAAGAATGTTATTATTACTATCATTGTAGCATATTACTGCTTCTGTATTATAAAATAGCTAAAATCGGAACCTTATTTCAAACAATTGAGTCCCATGGGAAAAAGATTTTGGTTTTATTAACAATATTCCAAACAATGCTTAAATGCTTGAAGTCTAGAATGGTAAAATTCAGGTGAAGTTGATTCCAGATGTTCAGCTTTATCAAATTATTTTTAGTTTTCTTAAAGTGGTAAATTCTTTCTTGCACCTCTGAATTAGAGACTAATTCTCTGGGCATCTTCAATCATAGAAATTATCACACTCTTTGGAAGAACAAACTGTATCAGGAATCAGCATGGGTTGATTGGAGAAACATTCTCCTGATTCACCCATCTGTCTGTCACTGACACACTTCAGGAAAAATTGCCTTGGGTATGAGTATTGAAAGGTATATTACTGAAACTATAATTCTTGAGGCAGTGGCAATTTTTGCTGTCTGATAACCCTTAACAAAAGTTATATTTGAAAAATCAACCCCAGTCATATTGTAACAAGCCACCAAGACTTGAAAAATCAACAAGACCTGGAGGTGATGAGTAGGTCATTCTAGACAGCAGGCAACAGCATAAGTGGTTACAAACCATATTTCTTTTAACTGCCTTGACTGTCTGGATTCCAGCCAGGAACATCAAACCTTTGTTTTAGCACAGACTACATGCATCCCAGTCTAAGAAGAAGGGTTGTAAAGAGGTCAGCAATTCCTGAGAATCACTGTGAGGGACACATCTGAGAATTGCCAGGAAGAAGTAATATGCAAACATGAGGATTACAAGGAACAATATAAGCAGCCTTGGTCATAAAGGCAGGGACAATATTTTGCTCTCTAATGTATTCCAACACCTTTCAATACAAGGTGCATGTTAGTTACTTGACAGATATCTGATAAATAACAGTGTAAATTAATTACCTACCGAAAGAAAAAAACATCTGATAGATTAAATAATCAAGTTGAATGAACTAAAGTGTGGGGGTGGGAAATATGTTGGAGTTATGTATGTATATGTAAGAGTGTGTTCTTGGATGTGTGTGTAAAAATCACTTTGTAAATAAACTCATAATGTTTAGAGCTAGAAGGTCCTTTTGAAATGATGCCATATCATATTTATCATTTATTCATGTAAAATACTAAAAATATAATTTGTATTCTTTTGTAATACAATAGTGATTCTTTTTTAAGCATAGAATTTACTACATTGCAAATATTTTTCTAAATACTAGTCCTCATGTTAGCTCTGTTTAGATACGTCTTAGCCTAGGTTCTTTAGAAAACAGAGTCTGAAATTTTATGTGCTAAGGCCTTACTGGAGATGCAACCCCAGCGTGACAAAAGTGAAGTCAAAAGGAAAAATAAGACTGCAAAGGAGGGACAGCAAAGGTAGCTGACAGTTACAGTTGTTATTACTGAGCTGGTCATGGATTCACAAGGAAACCAGCTGATTGTTCAGTCATGGGGGATATCCTCCACCATTCATGACAGAAGACTTCAAAACTGTCGTTGGCTAGATTAAGGGAAAGGAATTTATCCGTGGGCTCTTTCTGCCTCTTCTCTGTCACTAGACTAATTTCTCCCCACAGGGCATTAAAGCCTCTGCTCTTCAAGATGAACCACATATGCGAAAGCACTCTTCATCTGAGTCTGAACGTGCTGGAGGAGCCTGAACCTCCTCCATAGCTCTTGCCTAGATAAATCTTAGTGTTTAGTAAACTGTGGCTTCTAACACAACTGGAATAATGGAGGCAGTTTTGTAGCCCATATAGTTACTCCAGGGGCAGACGGGACAGCCAGCAGTGTTAGGAGATGAGAGAATGCTTGGATAGTAGGAGGCAAAATAAATGTGGAAAAGAGAAATACTAGTACTGTCAGAGTAGGAACTATTTTATACAAATGAGGAAACAGTGGCACCTGTAAGTTAAGTAACATGCCCCAGATCACATAGCTAGAAAATGGCAAAGCCAGGATCTGAACCCAGATGCTTCTGATGCCAAAGCCAGTCCTTTTAAATGTACAGTAAACTGCCTCTAGTTCAGTTTAAATGGCATGCAGGAAAAACAATATTTACCGAGCACTTTTCGCATGTCCAACATATTATGAGAAATCATAAAGTTATGAAATAAATACATATGAAAACAAATCTAAAATAGATGTCTAGAAAACAAACTTATAGGAGTTCTAACACACATTAAAATCATCTTACATCACTTGGTGTGAGGGATATGGTTATGGTTAAGGTGGAATGAACTTTAAAGAATTTGAGTCATTAAATAAATGGGTAAAGGTACATGCACTAATCCCAGCACTTTGGGAGGCCGAGGCGGGCAGATCACGAGATCAGGAGAGCGAGACCATCCTGGCTCACATGGTGAAACCCCATCTCTACTAAAAATACAAAAATTAGCCAGGCATGGCGGCAGGTGCCTGTAGTCCCAGCTACTCAGGAGGCTGAGGCAGGAGAATGGCATGAACCCGGGAGGCGCAGCTTGCAGTGAGCCAAGATCACGCCACTGCACTCCAGCCTGGGTGACAGAGCGAGACTCCATCTCAAAAAAAAAATACTGCATGCACACACATGAAACATAGGATCTCTATGCTTTCAAAATGAAAAATGCGAGTTGTAGAATAATATTTTTAGTAATATAATCTATTGAAGAAAGACATATTGTGAGGCACAGAAGCCAGTCAGACTGGATCATATGAAAGAGTCAGAAGTATTTACTTCTACATTAGGCAGGGTGAGAGTAGGCCTTTTTACTTTTTATACTTTACACTTTTATATTATTCATTTGTTAAATAATAAATATTTCTAATAGTATTAAATAACATTTTATATATTTGTTTTAATTTCCATAGTTAATATGCATTACTTAAAATTAAAAAGCTATTTTCAGTTTGAAAAAAAGTCATTGATTTATTTGTGGGTTTTCTGGGTGATTTATAAAAAATGTATGATATCTCATTTCTTTCTTACAGCTCTAAAATAGGTTTTATGAAAAGATGAGTAATGACCTAGATGTTTTCTTATCTTCCTTCAATTTAACCCTTTTCAACTTCATTCTGTAAGTCTGTCATTAAATATTTATCATTTCTAAATCTGCGAAGTCTAAAAGATGTTGAAAGTCAGGCAAACATTTAGGCTACACCAGAGAGGCATTAAAACAATTATTTACAAGTTTTCCTTCACAAGACCTCAGATGCAGCAAAGCAAAACAAGCATGTTCTTCTCAGAGGAAAGTCTGCTTTTTGCAACGTCTACATTTGTATTTCTTAGGCTAAACCAAATTTAGCACAATGAGGGCATACTATCTCTAAGAAGACAAAAGCTCTCTAAGCCCATTGGCCAAGTTTGCAAAATCTCAGATTTGTCTAATCTCTCTAGGCTCATTGAGGAAGCTTATAGTTTCCTAGGATTTCTCAAACAACCTTGCACACTCTGTTCCTGGAAACTGTGAGTATGCCCCTCTTTCACTATAAGAAAAGGCTGCCCAAGTCGTAGCTGGCTATGATGAGAGATGTGTCTCAAGCAACTGTGTCAGCAAGAGTTCAGAAGTGCTGTTGACCAAGTAACTCCTGTGTGCCTTTCATATTTCCTCTTTTTGATCAGGACTGCCTTGTGCAGTTTTGCTATGCCTGCCCCACCATTGTATGTTGAGTATATAGGGACCAGATAACCAGTTTCCATCAGTTCACAGGTCAGAAGGAACTAGATGCAAAGCACAACTGACACTATTCTAGAAGATAAGACCCTTGAATTTGAGATGATGCTTTACAGAGAAGAGACTCTAGGGCCTTCGGATGGATGAGTTTATTTTTTGTGTGTGAAGATATATGATAATTTGAAGACCAAGGGCAGACTCTGGTGGTCAGCCTCATGGTCGGTAGTTTCTGGCTCTAGCCAAGCCTTACCAGAACTGTATTCTCCACCAATATCTCACTGTGACCCCATGAGAGACCCAAGGCAGAATTACCCAATTGAGATGCTCTTGAATTTCTGACTGACAGAAACCATGAGATAATAAATATCATTGTTTTAGGATAAGAATTGGCAAAACTTTCTCTAAACAGCCAGACAGGAGAAATTCTAGGCTTTTCCAGACATATCAACTGTATTGCAAATACTCAGCTTTGCTATTTTAGCATGACAGTAGCCTTAATAGATAATAGTTAATTGAGCATGGATATATTATAATAAAAACTTTGATTTTACATAAATTTTACATATTAGGGATTATACTTATTTTGATTGTTTTCAACCACTGAAAAATGTAAGTAGCCTTTTTAGCTCACATGCTGTAAACAAACAAACAAAACAAAAAGCAGGTGTCAGCCTGGATTAGGTATGTAGGGCACAGTCTGCTGATCTTTTAAGCCATTAAGTATTAGGATGATTCACTGTATAGCAATACATAATGTATAGAGGAGCCACTGGCAGGGTGCACTGGCTTATGCCTGTAATTCCAGTACTTTGGAAGGCTGAGGTGGAAAGATTTCTTAAGGCCAGAGTTTGAGAACAGCTTGGGCAATGTAGCGAGACCCTGTCTCTGCAAAAAAAAAAAAAAAAAAATTTAATTAGGTGGGCACGAGTAATTCTAGCTACTCAGGAAGCTCTGGTGGGAGTATGGCTTAAGCCCAGGAGCTGTAGGCTGCAGTGAGCCATGATTGCACCACTGCACTCCAGTGTGGATGACAGATTAAGACCCTTTCTTTTCTTAATTTTTTTTTTTTTAAAGAGGAAGAAGAAGGGCCATCAAATATCCTAAATAAGAAAAATCCGGGCAGCAAAAAGAGCAAAGACTAAGTCCCTGAAATGAGATAAGTATCTGTGAGGGCTTGGATATAAGAGTGCAGAGCAAAACAAGAGATGCTGCTACTCCAGGTAGTTCTTCCCCTCTGTCATTAGATTAAGCTTTACCCAGGTCCTTACATACACCTGAAGCCAGTTCCTATTCATGTTACTTCCCTTAGTCATGCCCTGAACTGAAAAGACTATTCAGTTTCCCCCAATACTCCTTCCTTAACAATTCAGTTTTCAAAATGTAAATTTGAATGATTAACTTCATAATTTGTATTTTCAATTTATCAGTTGCGAATACAAAACTCTGGCATTCTGGCGTCAGATTCTGTCTGCAGCAGGAAGCACTAGGGTAATGGGGGTACATTAAGATCAGTAAACAGAGGGTGCAATGGTTCAGTGTTGCCTCCCCACCTCTCCCCTCCCCTCCCGTTTCCTCTCCTCTCCTCCCCTCTCCTCCCCTTGCCTCACCTCTCGGCTCACACTTCTGTAGCTGAGTCCTGCTTCCAAAGGCCCTGAGGTAAAGTGGTCCACTTCACTTCCAGAGTATGACAACTACTGAAGGCTTCTCTAAGAGGGATGGTAGTACCGTAGGTTTTCTCCCCACAACCAGGCCAGTCCAGAGTGGTTCCTCTGGACTTGGAAGGGCATAAGGAGTTGCTGTGTTTGAATGTGTTTCCTCCAAATTTCAGGTGTTAGAACTTAACAGCTAATGTGATCATCTTGGGTAGAGGGCACCTGAATTAGATTAAGGCCTTTAGAAAAGAGACTTCAGTGTTCAGTCCTGTCACCCTTCTGCCTCTGCCATGTAACGATGCAGAATTTCCCCTTTCCAGAGCATGCAGGAACGGGGCATCATCTTGGAGGCAAAGAAAAGGACTTACCAGAAAGCCAAACCTGCCGGTACCTTGCTCTTCGCCTTCCAAACCTCCAGAACTGTGTGATAATAAATTTCTGTTCTTTACAGTCTCAGATGTTTTGTTATAGCAGTACAAATGCTATAAGACTTTAAGACTGGAGAGCAGATACAGTTTTTTACCAGTGTTACAGTCAGCTACACTTGTGCAACAGGCTTACCTTTACAGCATAACCACAGGGTCAAGGAGCATGATCAGAAGATATTCCAGTATCAGTGCCTTGAGATGATCAGAGCTAGCTCTCCCTTACAGCCATATAGGCTCTAATCTTGAAAGCCCAGGCAAGGGTTTTAACTCCTTCCCTTAAACTGAGGTTCTCCTGGGATCTTACTTTCCTTCCAGTGTGATCAGCTGGGACCAATCCCTTACAATAGAAATTAAGTAATGAATTAGAAATTTAAAGGGGAAAGGAGGAGATCCTCAGCCTCTTTTTTGCTGCAGAACTCTTAGCCTCCATAAGAATTTCTCACTACTTTTCTAGTATTCTTAAAAAATGTTCCAAACCAGTGGATGTGGGAAATAGGTATCAAGACTATATGCGCATACATACTTTAAGGCCCAGGTGTTTGCCTTGCTAAAAACAAAATCCAATAACATTAAAATTTATCTTATTACCTGATTCTTCCAGAATAATAGAACATTTCATGCCTTAAAATTGCATAATTGAAAGAGCCACGAAAGCTTTGCTTCTTAGAAAATAAATTAAGTTCTGTACTAATGTAACTTCTAGAAAGTCCTCTGGAAAGAGATTCAGCTAGGGGCTACTAATTACTCATCTGCCTATCCACAGTCCATTTAACAAACCAAGTAATAATCACTAATTCATTAATTTAACAAATATTTGTGGAGAACTTAATATTTGACCGACACTGCATAAAGTGGTTACAAAATGCAACACAACTTAAAAGTGAGATAAAGATAAAGGTAAAGTGAGATAAAGGTTTTTTTTCTGATTCCAAGATAATACGATCAGCTAATTCATGTAAACATATGTAGTTCAAACAAGAAGGAAAGTTCATCTTAGAACTCTGCCTTTAGAGAGAATAAAAGACAAATTAGGTTAGAGGAATTACAAAACACTAAAATAAGAAGCTGTCTGCACTGGTCAAAATTTCTTCCTACCTTAGTGGTTTTATAACTTATTTCTAGAAAGAAAGAATAAAAGGAGTGTTGTCAAGTTAATTCACATTGACCTACTTTCTCTCACTCACTCACTTATTGCTTATGTAACTGAACTAGACACTTTCGAAAATAGCAACACATTGGCAAACAACTAAGGAATATACGTTAAAATATCTTCACATAGAAATATTTTTAATATTGACTTAATCATTCTGTATTGGAAGATTTACATCCATATAAGCAAGCATTCAATTCAAGAATTAAAAATATTTTGAAATAAATGATTCTACAATGACTATATAAATAAGTGGCTGAGTTTACTGAGCTATTGTAAATTTATTCATGTGGATTTGGAAATTTTTAGTACGAATTTGGTCACTCCTGATACATAGGTCAATTTTAAAGTATTCTTGGTGGTCTTGTTGTTGTTGTTGTTTTGTCTTTTAGAGATGAAACCTCTCTTTGTCACCCAGGCTGCAGTAGAGAGACATGATCATAGCTCACGGCAGCCTCAACCTCCTGGGCTCAAGCAATCCTCCTGGCTAAGCCTCTCTAGTCTCTGGGATTAGTCCCCAGCCACTGTGCCCAACTTCGATGCTTTCAATTTACATCCCACTATATTCGGCATGACCTTATAAGTAATAGTGGGTCATAATTCAAAAAAAAAAATCAACAAAAATGCTTTAGGGAGCAACCTATTATATAATTCAGATAAATCTTAATCATTCTTCAGTGATGAAGTTAAAAAAAACGAAAACATTAGAATGAGAATTAGTAAATCTGTTTGTAGATACTTTTCTGACACTAAATAAGTGGACTTGAGCGAATCACACACTCTTGGTGTATATTATCATTAGTGAGATGTATTATACGTATTCACCAGAACTCTCCACGATCACCTTTCTCACTCTTGGATTCTTTCTCTTTAACATGAAAGAAAAGCCTCCATCCTAATTTTTGTCAGGAAGTTGGTTGCTGTTATGTGGTTTCATAAGATGTTTATTAAACTTTCCAAAAGTGACAGCCTGTATTGTATGTTGTTGTTTTTCAAATTCTATTGAAGAATAATAAATTTAACAATTAGAAGTTTTCTGTCTCTCTTTCCCCATATCTCTGTCTCTCTCTCTCCATATAAATATAAATATGGTACTTTTATGTGTCTCTATATGTGTATATACATATATAGTATGCATATATGTAAAAATAATATGTTTTTGTGTATACACACATGTACAAATATTGGATTTTAAACCACAAATATAAAAGACACTCATGCCTTTTCAATCCTCACTCTCACCTCACTAAGGTAATCATTGTTAATGTTGATTCGTACCCTTCCATATATTTTCTATTTTCAGAAGCTTAGAGAGCATATATTTGTATTCAGAGAGATGTTTCTCTTCCTTCTTCTTTCTCTCCTTATTTCCTCCCTCTCTCTTTTTTTCCATTATTCATTTCTTTCTTTATTTACTCATACATGTTATCAGAATATGCACAGCCATTTTACTAATTGTGGGTTATAAGCCACTAGCAATTTGTGGAATTAGCTTAATGATCTTTAAAAAACTTTAGCTTAAAAAACTAAACTTTAAAAATAAGAAGAATGGAATAGAATAGACAATATTCATGTATCACTTATAAAAAATGTAAGGAAATTTCATTTCATTAAACTTTATATCAGTTTATGTATATATTTATATGTGTGTGTGTACATCTAATATTACAAACATAGATGCAGAAGTCTGTGCTTGAAATGTGCACACGTGAATGAGTACTGAGTTCAGATCATTCTAGAAGATGAATTTCTCATGGTAATAATAGAAAAAATGGTTGAGAACTTTGTTTTGTAAAATTTTTTCTTTTGGTTTACAAACTATTTGAAATCAAGTTGTTTGGAATATTAGCATTTATTATTTACAATTTACAAAGCACAGGTAAGTAAGCTGTATAGAGCCCAGCAGTAGACTTGTTCCTTGAATAGTGTGTATCATATTACTTAAGCAATTTGCAAAGTGGTTTTCATCCCTGGAATGCAAATGTTTCTAGCCCATGCTAAATTATGCTGAGGTTATTATTAACCACAGTTCTGATGAGTGTTATTCTACGAGTAATTTAGGCAAGAGGATAGGGCAAAAGAAAACAAAACAGAATAATAAAGAAAGAGTAATATAATTAATAATAATTAATATAATATTGCTTTCATTTGGCTTTGCCATCGTCAGAGTTCAGTCACCATAGATAATTTTATGATTTTAGCTGCAGTAAGAGTTCAGATCCTCAAAAACATAACTTCTAACATTTTAAGTAACTTACTAATAAACTTCAATAAAGATGGAATAAAGGACTTTTCAGGAATGCACCTGATGAATATGAAAACACCTGAATCCATCTATCTATTGGACTCCATCTTCCACTTTACATGTATATATAAATCATGCTTACTTGCTCCCTCTATAACAACATAAACACAGACTTGGATTTGGCTGCAATCACCCTTTTACTTTCTTAAATCACCAAACGTGTAGCAGGGTCAAAAATACGGCAACAAAAGTTTTTCCTTATTCATCACTAAAACCATTTTAAAATTCCAAAGTTTTTAAAGATATTTTTGAAAATCTGAACAAACTCTATAGAAATAAGTTGGCGGCATGGCTGTGAGCTTAATGTAAGACAAAAGTTAAACTCTCACCTGTAGGGTAGTAACTAGGAGAGCAGAGAAATGACTGGTTTCTATGTTTCGGGAATTCAACATTCTTATAAGAAGTGAGTATTTACTCTAGGGATCATGATTCAGATTCTATGTGTCTAGAACAGCATGTAAAGTTTGGAAAAGGAAGTTATCAACAATATTGTAATAGAAAACGAAAGACTGCCTGCCAGTCGCACTGCTTTCAAAACTTGGTTTAGTGAGTGATGAAAAGTAGCTCCCCAGTTGGATTGTGAAAAAATAATAATAAATTAACATTATGATAGGCATGCAAATTAGAACCTGTCCCAAAGCCCAGGATATAAATACAATTAGGCCAAAGGCAATATAAATACTATTCATTCATTTCCACACTTTTCTCAAGTCTTGGCTCAGATGTCATGTCTTGAATGAGTCCTCCTCTTTCTCTTTTGAAAATAACCCTTTCCTATATCCCTTTCTTTCACTTTAAGTGCCATTGCCAAACTTTATTTGCTTATTTGCTTATGATTTCTCTGCTTCACCAAAATAAAATTTCTATGAAAAGAAGGACAAGTCTGTCTAGTTTACCGCACTATTTTGAACATCTGGAACAGTCTTGGCACACAACAGATGCTTAATAAATACCTTAAAAATAAAAGGTACTAATCCTTCTAATTCCAAAATCAGAAACATGTGTGTTGTTTTAGACTTCTCAACTTCTCTTTAGCCGTTGTGCATATCAAATCTAAAACTGTTTATTCTCTCAACTCAACAATGCCTCCCGTATCTTTGTTGCCCTCTTAATTCCTACTTTTACAACCTTGGTTCAAAATTCTCATCTGAATAAAGCAATTTTGCTGCTAATACGCTGCAGCCATTTGGCAGTCAACATGGTAATATCAAAATATGAGGGCATTGATTTATTATTGTATCAAAATCACCAAATAAGCTCTGCAGGAGAACCCCTAGACCCTATTCCTTCTGGGGCCCCTAGCTTTCTCATCTCTCTTTCCTCACTCTTGGTGCCCTTTTGTACCCCATATTAAAGCAAAAGCAAATTCCATGAAATGAAATCAGTACTAATCAAATGTATGTAAATTCACCATTCTCTTTAAAATCAGTATTTTTTTTCTCATCTCAAAACTTCTGAGGTGGCTACGCCTTGATACTTTTGGTATCATCCAGAATGAACTCACAGGGCCCAGTCATGAAATTTCCAAAGACTTCAATAGTCAGAATTCAGTACCCTATTTTTAACAAAGTCATGTGTTTTTTTCTTCTCTTTTCTTTTCTTTTTTTTTCTGGTCAGTGTAAATCATTGTTCTTTCCTAACCTGACAAGTGTAAGATGGAAACAAAAGGCTTTGACTTGATCTTGTGATCTCAATCATTTGTTTGAGCCAGGTATATTTTAATGTGTTTCAATTGTTCAGAATTATATTTTTAAAGACCTAAAACTTACAAGTGATTTGGTAACAAAAAACAGGTTTTAGTATGTTTTATTTTAATATGGAAACATAAGTATTAAAGAAATGGGGTGAGTTTGAGGGTTGTCAGATATGTACAAACTGTGGTCATAAAAACCATTACTAACAAATGAGCAGATAGGAAGGGGGTTTGAGTTAAGGTTTTAATCTATTCACATGCATGTATATGTCTACATCTAGAAAGACAGATATAAAATCTAACACATATCCACATATGTATACACACACACATATACATATATATATATATAATCCAAATGCCCCAGCATCAAATATACTGTATCAAGAATGCCCTCATCAAAATGTCACTTATCAACCTCTTCTCGAGCAGGCAGTCTTAGAGTAACTTCTAATTTACCTGTATTTTTGTAAATATCACTTCTAAGAAACGAATCCCTTCCCTACCAGAGTGATATAGCTAAAATGGAAATCTGAAAATGTTGCTTTCTGTTGAAAAACTTTTAGTAGCTCTGCACAGTCTACTGTAAAAAGCAGAAATATTTAGCATATGTCAGAGTCTACCATTACTAAGCCTATATTTTACCCTCTAGCTTTGTCTCCTACTGCTTCCCTAGTCAGTTGGTCTAGCCATAAATAAATAAAAGTTCCTTCTGTTTCCTGAATTGACTATGCTGTTTTATGCTTTTAAACCAGCGATTGAGTCAGCTTACTTTTAGTAGATGTAGAAGGTTGAACAATAAAAAAAATCCAAGCTCCTGCAGAAAGAGGGGCTATTTAATAGGCAATACAATGGCATCCATATTTCTTTGTATTTGGGGATCTATTTTCAGCTTGGTACCTGGAAATTAATGTTTTTATCTCAGAAGCCAGAAATAACAGCTCTCTTCCAACTCTAGCAAAGTATAAAGCAGACAGAAAAAGGGAGTCAGCTAACAGACAATGTTCAAAGGAGACATAAAGCTACAGGTCCATATAAAAAGACAGAAACCATTTCTAGGATAATGAATAGCGTGTGGCAGCATTTAACGGAATGCACTAGAGGAAAACATGTTTTAAACGCATTAGACAATGTCTGTGTACCTAAAATCCATACATTTATTAGCATTCCACAAAAAGAACAAGAGTTTTCTAAAATTAGGGATAAAGTTTCTAATATGACAAATGGACCATTCCAGGACAGAGCTGACTAGACCAAGAAAGGACTGAGAATCTATTAAATGGGACAGCAGTATGGGAAGAATGCAGGATGAGAAACTAGTAGTAGAAGATAAAATGGAAGGTCTCATAGTTGGACTTGGCAATTGGTTTTCATTAATTTTAGTAGAGAAAACAATTGAAGGCCATTATGTACTATTTCTAGATGTTGAATACAATTGTTTTAGTAAGCTATCTTATAACCATATACAATTCATATTCTTCATTATAGGGATGTTGTTTTTCCATTAGTTTTACTGTTGCTGTTGTTGCTAGTCTTCAAAATTTCTTAGCTGAAGAATTAACTCCTTGTCTGCTCCAGATGTGGCTCCACTAATTATTGTAGTACTCTGAGTCATAAACATAGACATGAAAATCCCTCTTATAAAATGTGGCTTTAGCAAACATGAATAAATTCTACATGTGGTATTTACTGGAAATGGCCTCTTGGTCTTTGTATGCTGGATCGGTATTCCTTCTTTTAAACAATATCAAGCAGCATTTCCTCTTTGAAGTTTTATCTGACCATCACCCCTCAAAGCTCTTTTCCAGAGTGTGCTACAACTATACATTCGGATCACAGTACTTAATTCAAAGTACTGCTGTCTTGTGCTTATATGTAATTTCTTTCATTAGATGAAGTACATTGAAGTCAGGGATGATGTAGTTATTTCTTCACCTCCATCTCTCAAAGCACAGTGATTTACTTGCAGTAAGCATACAAAATACAAATATATAAAAGATGGGTGGAAGGAAGAAAGGAAAGGAAGAAGAAGAATGAAAATTGAAAAAGAGAAGAGAGGAGAGAGATGAAAGGGTATTAAATGTTTGAAATCATAACCCACCTCAAAAGTTTTCTTTTTAACTGCCATAGACAAAAATTACTACAATAGTGAAAAATGAAAAATGGAATTTTCTAATTCAAGCCAAATTCTTTTTCTCCAAATCAGACAAAATACAGAATTGCTTTCTTGTTTAATTTTGTTTTATTAGTTTGCAAATTGTATGACCTGTGTATATAAAGTATCTGCAAACTTTAAATGATTCATTTATTATGCTTTAATATATGTTGTACCATGTCAAGTGCTTTTTTAAACACCTGACAACTAAGAGCAAAAACAAGCCATAAATAGTCTTAATAATAGCTTTTTAAGTCCTATTGACTTTTTACCAAAAAAGTGGATAATATATCCATAAGCATTCTTTATGGTTCCTTTTCAAGTTTTACTGTATTCACACACAAAAACAAATTAATATATTTTTCATAAAGAAATTGTTAACCCTAATAAGAATCATGTGTTGATTGCTCTCTATGGTGACTCTTTAAGATGTAGTTCTCTCCATTCTGTTACCCTAAAGATGTGTTGTCACTAGTATAAATCCTTTTTGCTTTTTATTATAAATTTAAAATATGCAAAACCATATTTGACCATTTAAGCTATTAATAGAAGGCATGAAGGTCACTCCTTTAAGAAAAGAGTATATGCCACTTAAGTGACTTATTAAAACCATGATAAGACTCATCATTGTATTTTCAGTCCAAAGTTAAAATTACAGAAAGCATTTTGGAAGGAGAGAATACACTAAGAGCAACATTTATTTTACCAAGATTGTGTCTTCTCATGCATAGATTTTAGAATCAAAAGCCATATCTAGATGCATTTAACCAGAAACCTGGATAGACCTCTTTGATAGTTTGCCAATGACTGTATTATTTGTGTGTTTCTGCTTAAAAATCTATTGGATAGGCCATAGTATAAGTGTTCCTCAATTTTTATACCCAAACTTTGATCATTTATAATGTAAGTTCTTTTGTCAAATCTATCCACTGGGCCATTAATGTGGCCCAGTGATTTACCAAAATAAATTGCAGCATCTTTTGTATCTAGCACATATAGCACTGCAAAACCTAAGGAGGAAAATCTTTTTAAAAATCCACTTAGAGCCGGGCGCGGTGGCTTATACCTGTAATCCCAGCACTTTGGGAGGCTGAGGCGGGTGGATCACGAGGTCAGGAGATCGAGACCATCCTGGCTAACACGGTGAAACCCCGTGTCTACTAAAAATACAAAAAACTAGCCGGGCTTGGTGGCAGGCGCCTATAGTCCCGGCTACTCGGGAGGGCTGAGGCAGGAGAATGGCGTGAACCCGGGAGGCGGAGCTTGGAGTCAGCTGAGATCGCACCACTGTACTCCAGCCTGTGCGACAGAGCGAGCCTCCGTCTCAAAAAAAAAAAAAAAAAAAAAAAAAAATCCATTTAAAAGAACATTAATTAAAAATTAATGTAGTATGGGAAAGTTTTATCAAAGCAATAATAAGAACTACATAGTAAAAATTTAAAGAATCCTATTATCATAAAGTAAGATGCAGAGGATAAAAGTATATTAAAAGACCTAAAAGTTTGCAGTATTTTATACACATGTAATTTAAGTACTCTTTTCCTCATTTTAAAATTTTTTTTAAAATTACTTATTTATTCATTTATTTATTTATTGAGAGGGAGTCTTGCTTTGTCGTCCAGGCTAGAGTGCAGTGGCATGATCTCGGCTCACTGCAAGCTCTGCCTCCCGGGTTCACGCCATTCTCCTGCCTCAGCCCTTCCGAGTAGCTGGGACTGCAGGCGCCCACCACCATGCCCGGCTAATTTTTTGTATTTTTTTAAGTAGAGATGAAAGGAGGAAAGAAACTGTTTAAAGTGGTTAAGTACTTGACCAAAGTAAGAGATACAAATTATGGGAAAGATAGAATTCATTTTCAGACATAATTGACTTAAAAATTGCCATTCTTTTTATTTCAACCATTTCTGAAAGTCTAAAAGCCAAATACCTACAGTCAGGAAAGTGCAAGGCATGCTTGAAAAAAATAGTGAATAGTCACTTGTGGGTAGATCCTGACATATATTTGGAGATAAATTCAGAAAAGTCTTTAGGAACCAGATACTGGAGAGCCAGTATCTGGCTCCCTAAATTTTATGTAGCACCTTATGGAAGTTAGTGAATATTGAAGAGCAGCGAAGCCATGAAATTAATACTATGTTTTGGACACATCAACCAGTGTTGCTGTTCAGGGATGAGACTGGATGTTGGGAGAACAGTTAAAGAGAGTAATGAAATAATCGATCTCACAATAAACACCTGAAATGTGGAAATAACAAAGGAAGTAAAATGGAGGCCTTAGATGTGAAAAATATATTAGAAATAATGTATTGGCAATGGTGACTCAGGAATTGATCTGGGCAGCAGAATACAGCTGTGCTCAGAAAATAGATCTCAACGAGGAGTAAGTTCGGAATGTAAATGATGAGTATGGCTCTGGAAAGTTTGAGTTTGTCATGTAAAGGGGGTGCATGGATAAATATTTCCCACAGCAAGAGCTGTGAACCTGAACCTTGAGGGAGATTGGAACCAGGAAAATAAATCATGGTGCCAATATTAATGAGATTATTTTAGAAACTGTGAGAAGTAATAATACTGACTAAAATGAAAAACAGATAGAAAAGAAGAGAAAGAGAAAGTACTTCACAGAGGAGAAAACAAAAGAAAAGAGAAGGTCTTGAAAACATTTGCTTTTAGAGAACAGGAATGAAAATGAAGAGTTGGGGAAGAGGGGTCAGCGATGTAATAGACAAATCTAGAGAACACAGCAGCATCGAAGCCAAGGAGTGCTATGGACTGCATGAGGTCTCCTCAAAATTTATATGTTGAAGCCCTAACCTCCAATGTGACTGTATTTGAAGATAGGCCCTTAAAGAAGTAATCAAGGTTAGGTGAGGTCATAAAGCAGGATTCCTAACCTAATAGGGTTGACATCCTTATAAGAAAAGACACCAGGGACTGGGCGTGGTGGCTCATGCATGAAATTCCGGCACTTTGGGAAGCTGAGGCGGGCAGATCACTTCAGGTCAGGAGTTCGAGCCCAGCCTGGCTAACATGGTGAAACACCATCTCTACTAAAAATACAAAAATTAGCTGGCGTGGTGATGGACACCTGTAATCCCAGCTACTCGGGAGGCTGAGGCAGGAGAATTGCTCAAACCTGGGAGGTGGAGGTTGCAGTGAGCCAAGATCACGCCACTGCACTCCAGGCTGGGCAACAGAGCAAAACTCTGTAGAAAAAAAGAAAAAGATACCAGGGGTGTACACACACCGAGAAAAGGCCCTGTGAGGATACAGTGAGAAGGCGGCCATCTGTAAGTGGAGAGACCCCTCGGGAGAAACCAAATCTGCTGACACCTTGATCCTGGACTTCCAGACTCCGGAACTGTGAGAAATAAATAACTCTGCCAGTCTGTAGTATTTTGTTGTGGCAGTCCTAGGAAACTGATACTAAAACTAAACTAAGTCCTCAGTCCTAGGGGAAAAGACATCATAGAATAAAAATGCTGCAAAGAAGTAAAGGAGAAAGAAAGTTAAAGTCAATTCATTTATTAAATTAGAATGTCAAGGCTGATATTCTGTAGAACTTCTGAAGCTGTGGCCTGAGTGGATGGTAAGGAAACATAGACTGTGAATAGAAAATGATATTTTAAAACTTTAGAAGAGATAACTGGGAAATAGTAAAGAACTTTGTTCAAGAGATACTTCCAGAATATTTGTAAATAAGTAAGTTTGTGATTGCTAATCATAGAAATTTTTTTTAAAGGTTGGTATTTTTGAGGTATTAATTGGTTCTTAAAATAATATAAAGTAAAAATATTGCACAAATTTTTGTTCCTATTTTCACTTGAATGCAATCTCACTAGATCTCAAAATCCTGGTGAAACAAAACATATTTGTGAAAGTTCTTCTCTTCTAATTTATTTTCTCTTCTACAATTTATTTTATTAGACAATAAGAATTTAGAATTTAGCAGTCATGTTAAACATTTTTCATTTTAGGAATTAATGTACTTGTGAAGGCATACATTTTGTTTCTTTTTAATGTGCTTTGAAAATGAACGTAAAAACATTGTAAATGTAAAAAAATCTGAAATAAAATCTAAAGTAAACTTTAGAGAATAAAAGTCAATCTAATTTTATCACTTTTTCAAAATCACTAAATTGAGGATAACTATATTGCTGCAAGTAGAACATAGAATTTTGAATTCATTCATAACCATTAGTTCATTGTTTCACCCTTAGAATTGTAGTATTTAAACATAAAGTTTAAATAAATAGTTATTCCTGTTTTTAATTTTGACTTTTAGTGTAAACTTTAAGATATGCCTTTCTTTTCCATTTTGATACATTTACTAAATGTAAATTTAGTAAAAATGTTGTCAGAAAACATTGTGAAAGACTTTGAAATTCACTAAAAAATTATTGAGTGACTTTAATGGAAGTGTTTAAATGATTTAACAGCCTACCTTTCCAGTTTATCTAGTTTTTGCAACATTATTTTCTTTGAGCTATTTTATAACTGAGTTGTGAATGACTGATAGGAAAGGAGAGCATTCTTGACTACAGACATGAAAATAATTCTGTCCAGTGGAGGACAATTAATTTTCCTTCATATCCAATGGGGGGGAAAAAGCCAGTTTTGCAACTTCTTGTAAGTTAATTTCAGCATTTTTGATTGACTCATGTAAATGTGGTCTTTTGATTTCTCCTTTGAAATAACTATTTAACTGGTTCTCTCATTAACTAATCAGTTACATTAGATCTTTGGCATGTGTTTATATTATATTTGTATAAGAGTCATTATTTTACCTTTTGAGAATTATCTTCTAATAATGTTAGTACCTCTCTCTCAAGGCTAATCAAACTAATATGCTAAAATTGAGGCTAAACATAGAATGAACATAAATATTCATATGCTATTTAAACAATTATCTATTTTTTCAGGACAATAAATACAGAGAAATTATATGAGCATATGGTACCCAAAAAATGTTTGTGTGTTAATCTCTGGAACCTGTGAATATATTATCTCAAATGACAAAAGGTACTTAGCAGATATGATTATGGTTAAGAATGTTGAGATGGGATGATTATGCTCAATTATTCTTATGTCCCCAATGCAATAAAAAAGGTAACCCTTATAGGAGGGAGGCAGCAAGGTCAGAGTTCAGAAAAGGAGATGAGATGATGGAAGCAGAGTTCAGAGAAGAGAAAAATTTTAAGATGCTACACTTGCGGTTTTTAAAATGGAGGAAAGGGCCACAAGCCAAGAAATGTAGGTGGACTCTAGAAGCTAGAAAAGGCAAGGAAGGGATTCTCCCCTGGAGGATCCAGAAGGAATGCCACTCTACCAACAACCTTATTTTAGCCGGAATTTCAGAATTCTGGCCTCTGGAACTATACGAAAACACATTTATGTTGCAAAAGTTTGATAAATCTTTTAAGCCACCAAGTTTGCGGTAATTTTTACATTTGAAATTCACACAAAGGCCTGATTCTATTGTTTGTATGAGCACTAAAGTATTAAAACAATAAATTAATATGCGAACAGCAGATTACTACAGCTTTAGAAAATGTTCATAAAGGACATGCAGTATATTTCAGGATTTACTAGGGTTATAGAATTCAGTGACCAGTCTTTATATATTCTAATTGTTGTAATGTGTAAGCCCTTGCGATGGTTAGTATTATATGTTGACTTGTAAGGTTATGGGACTTAATCAAATACTAATTATGTATTTAATCAAATACTAATCTGGATGTTCCTAGGAAGGTATTTTGTAGATGCGGCTAGCATCTACAATCAGTTGACTTAAGTAAAAGAGGTTACTCTTAATAATGTGGGTGGAGCCTCATCTAAGCAGTTGAAGGTTTTAAGAGCAAAAACTGAGGTTTTCTAGACAAGAAATTTTACCTCAAGACTGCAGTGCGAATTCCTGCCTGAGTGTTCAGGCTGATGCCTATTTTTTCTAAATTTCAGACTTGTCAGGCCTTGTAATGCTAAAATGAAGATAATCATCCTGACTCCTATGAGTATACGTTCCTTATCTCCCCCACATATCTCTCACTGAAATATGTCAAAAATTTTCAATGTAAAATCAGACTCTTTCAGGCAATGCTGAAATAACAGACAGTCTAGTCAGTACAATTCTCATTAAAATGCCTTGCTAGTATTTTATATCCTGCCTGATTTTTCTTCTTATTCTCTCTAATTTTATAAAAGATAATCAGCTTCCACTTGACAATTGATGAAACACCTGATACAAACCTGACATTGATTTATGAATTGAATTGTGTGAGATGACTAGCCACTTATTTAACTAATAAAATATATTGCTATGTGTATCAAAGACTTAATAAATTGTTGAGATTCTATCATTTCTAGAAATTTATCTAAAGAAAGAAATTCTAGATGAAAATTACCCAGGCATGGTGGTGTGCGCCTGTAGTCTCAGCTACTCAGGAGGCTTAGGTGGGAGAATAGCTTGAGCCTGGGAGGTGGAGGCTGCAGTGAGCCGAGATCTCACAATTGCACTGCAGTATGGGTGACACAGCCAGACCCTGTGTCAAAAAAAAATTTAAAAAAAACCCAAAAACAACAACAAAAGAAAACAATTATATTTATGTGTAAGTACTTATCTAGAGGATTGTTTATCAAATTATTTTACACACGTCTTAATATCCAACAATAGGGGGTTCGTTAAATAAACAAAGGTAGAGCTATCTGATGGGGTATTGTGCAGCCAATAAAATAAGTTTAGAGTAAAATATCTTATGATGTGGATATTTGTTTATAATATAGTACTAAGGAGCAAAAGTATACAAGTAAATGTACATTTTTGTAAAAAAATTTCAAGAAAATTAATACATTTTATATACAATTTAAAATAATAGTGAAAGAATTACATCTAAAATGTTAACCTTATATATCTCTAAATGGTAGCGTAATAGGAGTATGTTGTTGTGCTTTTAACAATTAACAAGCTTTTTAAATAAGATATGTAACAATTTTAAACTAAAAATAATTATCCAACTATGATAATGAATTAATGTTATTTTGAGACATGAACTTTTATACTTCCTAATTATTTCCAGAGAAGACCTTAGAAATCTCATTAATATCTTGTAATAGTTATAATTTTTTCTGGGAAAAAAATGTCTTCATAAACTAACCAGTAGTACTTAAAATAATTTGAATAACTAAATGCTCCTTAAGCTATGTGTGGTATTTCTGTTATTCTTGGATACTCCCTCACACTCTCCCTATCTTGGCCCCTTATTGGCTTGGTCATAGAAGATGGTTCAGGGATGCACCTGACACAGTCTGGATCAATCCTTGGAAAACATTCTATGTGGAGCTAATATTTAATATAAGCACATCTATACATTGTTTTTCACTCACTATTAACCTTGAACAATGTTAAACATTGCTGACAGAATATTTTAGGATGATGAAGGTCTGTGTAAATTACAAGACAAGGAAGATAGCAAGATGGCAAAAGTGGAGATGAGAGACAGAGAAGAACAGAAAACACGGATGAAATTCAAGCCCACAGTTCCATTCTCTGTGGCTCCTGTTGACCTGTGTGAATTTGGACATTATCTGCCCAGTAAATCTCTTTCTTGAAGTTGTAAGGATTATAGCAAATTAAAATATACATAAAATTTTAAAATAAGATCTAGTCCATAATATTTATTAACCAAAATAATATATAATCATTGCAAATTATCTATTAAATAGAGAAAAGAACATAACTTCTTGATTATATAGCAGAAATAGCAGATATAAACTTATCCCCCATTTTTATTCTACAAGATTGGAAACTGAGAATTGGCAAAGAAATACATATAAACAATTTGTAGTTAAAGTAGCAAATTCAACATTTGTCTGTTTCCTCTTTCTAGGGGTTCAGAAAATGCTACCCCAAAGTACTTTGAACTGAAGGTGATTGGGAGGGCCTAAGAAGCAAGAAGGTCACTCTGAGTTCCTCCTGCCTTTCAATGTGAGACCTGGCCAAAAGGGAATTCTCTGTCCTACCTCAACTGAAAGTAGCTTGTAAGAACTTCATGTCAAAGGGGTACTGCATTATACTCTGAGGCCAAGAAAAGTTAACGCAGAGGCCTTCCTGGGTCCCTCTCCCCCAATTTGTTACCATACCCTTTTGTCCCATCATACTTCTACATGATTTTACTGAATCTAAGCACAAAAATACTCAGTTGTCCCCTGGGTGTTTGGTCCTCATTTCTAATGGCTTTTGTTCCCCATAAAACTTTGGTTAATGCATTTGTTACAGTTTTTTCTTGTTAATCTGTCTTTTGTTATATGGGTTCCAGCCACAGACCTTGGGATGCGTAAGGAAAAAAACATTATTTTTTCTCTCATATGTAATTCCAATGGCTAGCCAAATACCTGAGATTTCTTTTGTGGCCCAAAATATCAGTCATTGGTTCTAGCAAGATACTGAGATCCAGTAAAAAAAAAAAAAAAAAAAAAAAATAGACTTCAAATGTCAAATATTACAGTTGAAATACACCACATGCAGTTGAAATTCAAATGCACAACAAAGGTCATAAATAAATAAAATTATTTCCTATCATTTAAAAATTAACTTGGAAGTAACATACATTGGTTGACATAATTTGCTAATGAACAAGCAAAAATAAGAGTAATTTTTTGGTCTAATTAACAACAGCTGCTGTAAATCTGTTCTTCACTAAAACTCACAGTTTCCAACATGGCAAAAGTAAAAGGGCATAAACTAGTTCCAAATTATGTACAAGTAAGATTATATTCTATTGTGCTAAGTCCTCACATGAATATTATCAATAAATGATAAAATAAATATCCTGGGGTTTTACTATGAGCATTTCCAAAGAAGAATATGAATCTTTGTTAAAATTGCAAATTATCAGGATAGACGGTCTGGAAAGGCCATGCTTCATTCTGAAAAACCAAAGTCTCAAACCTCAAAACTCAAGAAGAAATTAAGAAATAAGAAATGGAGAGCAAACCAAGTCAAATTAGTGTGGTGCGAAAAGGCAGTGTCCAAAGACATCATATTGCAAATTCATCTCATCTCATTATAATGGCTTTTTCTGGGTGGTCTAAGACCCATGGCCACTTTGTAATGTAGTTCATTCAAGGAACTATCAGCATACACAGACACCTTTCTTTTGTGGTTTAATTTAGACATTGTAGCTTATAAATATGTCAGTCATATTTCTGAAGCCTCACAAATATTTGTAAACAAAATTTATCATTAAATGCATGAAAATAGAGCCACCCAAGTACATATGTCTACAAAACATTTCATCATAGAACTAGAACAGAGTCTGCATAATAAATAACTGGTTGAAAAAGGGAAGAGCGAGCTCCGTTTAACTCAGCATCAGGTCTAGGGGCTGAAAGGCAAGAGGTCTTTATTTCAATAGAGAGTTTGGCAATGTTAAGAAGTGTATATGGGACAAGAAGATACACACGTGCACAATGATCTGCTTAGCACTAATTGTGAATATGAAGCAGAGACAAGCCTTTTATCATGGATCTCCATTTTCCAGAAAAATAATATCTCATGTAGCCTCCTTGAGGCAATTGCCTTTGACTGCCTTTTTACCTGTAGTCACCATTACCTACTGTACCTCATACTTTACCCTCAAATTCAACTGCACTATTAAACTTCCTATTTTGGTCTTAAATTTCCTTTTTTGAGACTTTTGTAAATAGATGCAGTATGCAGGTTTTGGAAATGATTAGCCCTATGTATTTTTATCTTTTTTGATGCTATCAAATATATATTTTATTTTCTGAGTTATTGTTATTATCAAAAATAAATTCGAGTTTTGTATATTGACTCTGTGTCCTGTGACCATTCTAAATTTTATTATTAACTTAATAGTTTTTGGAAAAATTTCTTAGGTTTAGCACTATCATAATTGTTGAATATTTGCACAGGCTATCACCTCCAGTAAAATGATGAATAAAAATAGTCAAGAACTTTTACTTGTTCCAATCTTTGGGGGAAAGTTTTTAGTTCTTCACTGTCATGTATGATATTAGCTGTAAGTTGTCTTCAGCTACTCTTAAACATGTTGAGAAAGTTTCCTTCTGTTCTCAGGTTATAAGAGTTTTTAACATGAATGTGTGGTAACTTTTTAAATACACTGGCCAACATAGTGAAACCCCATCTCTACTAAAAATACAAAAATTAGCAGGTGTGGTGGCACGCGCCTGTAATCCCAGCTACTTGGGAGGCTGAGGCAGGAGAATCACTTGAACCCAGGAGGCAGAGCTTGCAGTGAGCTGAGATCTTGCCACTGCACTCCAGCCTGGGCGACAGAGTGAGACTCCGTCTAAAAAAAAAAAAAAAGTAAAATAAGTAAATAAATACCTTTCCTGTTATTATTCAGATGATCATATAAGTTTTCTGTTATTATTTTAATGTATTAAACTGCATTTATTACATCCTAAGATAAATAGTACTTGGTAATGTTGCATTTCCCCCTTTTCTTTCTATTTATAGAATCAATTTCCTAACAGTCTAGAGATTTCTATGTCTTAATTCATGGAAAAAATTTTCAGAGTTTTCTTATAATTAGTTTTTCCAATTTTGATATTAAAATTATCTGAACTCATACAAAAAGTTGGAATATGTTCACTGTTTCTCTAGTTTATTAAAGCAACTTGATAAAATTGATATTACTTCTTTACTATAGAAGTGTGTGATAGACTTCAAAAGTGGAGTCACCTGAGTGTGGGCTTTCTCTTTTTTTTTTGGAACGGTTTTTAATTACAATTTCAAATTCCCTTTCAGATGTAAGACTTCAAATTGTCTATTTGTCCATTTATTCTTTGTGTGTGTGTGTATTTTAGTACAGACTGGGTTTTGCCATGTTGGCCAGGCTGTTCTCAAACTCCTGACATCAAGTGATCTGCCTGCCTCAGCCTCCCAAAGTGCTGGGTTTACAGGTGTGTGCCACTGCACCCTGCCCATTTGTCTATGTATTCTTATGTTAATTTAGTATATTGTGTTTTCAAGCAATCATCCACTAGCTTTCAAACATATTGACATAAAATTGTTCAATAATTTCCTTTTTATAATTTTAATTTCTATATTATCTATGGTGATGCTTCTCTTTACTTACTGATAATGATAACTTTTAATTTCACTCTTCTTTTTTCAAGTGGAGCTAAATGTTTATCAATTTTGTTAATATTTTCAATTAATTGATATTCGATATATTTCTCTATTGTTTTTCTGTTTTCTAATGTATTGACTTTTGCTCATGTCTTTACTATCACCTTCCTTTCATCCAATTTGAAATTATTTTTCCTGGCATTTAGTGCTATTTATACTCACTGTGCATAGTTTTAAATACAGCCTACACATTTGGTATATAGTATTCTCATTTACATTTAAAATATTTAAAAATATTTCCTACCTAATTTTGTTTGACCCTTATGTTATTTGAAATTCTGTTGCCTAATTTCCAAATATTTGTAGATATTCCAAATATCCTTTTTCTCAATGATTTCCAAATGAATCCCATTATGTTCAGAGGCTATACTCAAAATGTGATGATCTGGATGATCTCAAAATATTTAATTTGTTTTTATATTTTTGCTATGGCCCAGCACATGGTCTGTCTTAGGGAATCTTCAATGTACACATGAAAGAATGAATATTTTCCTGTTTAGGGATGCAGTGTCCTGTTGATTTCTACAAGTTCAAATAGTCCTATAATATTATATAAGTCTTTCATTTCCTTACTAATTTTGTGTTTAGTTTCTCCATTCATTACTAAGAAAATAGTATTCCACTCTCCAATGACAGTTGTAGATTTCTCTATTTTCCTTTGTAGTTCTGTCAGCTTTTTCTTTATATGTTTTGACACTCCTATTACATGACATATATATTTAGGAGTGTTAGGTATTATTGATAAGTTTACTCTCTTATCATTAGTATAAAACATCTATTTCTAGAAGTATTCCTTGTAAAGAGTCTACTTTGATATTGCTATGCTATTCCAGCTTTCTTATGGTCAGCATGTACATGACATTTGTTGTTTCACCTTTTCATTTTTAAAACGAATTTCTTGAAAACATCACATAATTGTGTTCTGTTTGTTTATTATCCAGTCTAAGAGTTGAAAGTTCTAATGAATTTATATGCAGTGTAATCATTGAGATGCTTCAGTATATTGGTATCTTTAAAATTATTATTTAATATTCCGTCATCTATTGTATCTGCCTCTATTTTTATTGATCGATTTTTTCTCCTGTTATATATTACATTTTCCTACTTTTATGCATGTCTATTTTTTATTGTGTATGGTTGAATATAGTTATATGTACTGCATCGTTCAATATTTGAGTTTTATTGTCTTAATAGAACACTGGGTTTTTTTCTGGAAGTCAGTGAATTTACTTGTAAATCAGCTTACTCTCTTTGAAGCTTGTTTTTCAAGCTTGATTATGGTGGTTCATAGTAGCTTTTAATCTAGGACAGATTAGCCCTACTCTTAAGGTATGGACTTTCGGAGACCAATACTTAATGATCTGGGTTTCCAGTGAGGTCTCTCCACTTTGGAAAGTCAGTATTCAACATTACCGGCCTTTTCCAAGCTTAGGTAGTTGTTCAGCTTACAGTTCTATACATGTTGTTTGTTTCAGTTAATAACGAACTTCTTAAAATAAGTTCTTCCCAGTAGTTGCTCTTTACAAGGCTTTGTAAAGTCTCCTCCTGTAAATATATAATCTACTCTCAAGCAGAATACTTAAGGGGAACTTAATGTACAATTTTGGAGCTCTATATCTCCACTGACAGCACTAGACAGGTCAAGACAGAAAGTCTACAAAGAAACAATGGACTTACATTATACCCTACAGCAAATGGACTTAACAGATATTTACTGAACAGTCTACCCAACAACTGTAGAATATACATTCTATTCATCAGCACATGGAACATTCTCCAAGATAGAACATATGACAGGCCACAAAACAAGTCTCAGTAAATTTAAGAAAATTGAAAATTCATCAAGTACTCTCTCAGATCACAATGGAATAAAATTGGAAATCAACTCCAAAAGGAACCCTCAAAACCATGCAAATACGTGGAAATTAATAGCCTGCTCCTGAATGATCACTGGGTCAAGAATGATATCAAGATGGAAAATTGAAATTATTTAAACTGAATGACAATAGTGACGCAATCTATGAAAACCTCTTGGATACAGTAAAGGCAGTGCTAACAGGAAAATTTGTAGCATTAAATGTCTCCATCAGAAAGTCTGGAAAAAGCACAAATAGACCATCTAAGGTCACATCTCGAGGAGCTAGAGAAACAAGAACAAACCAAACCCAAACCCAGCAGAAGAAAAGAAATAACCAAGAGCACAGCAGAACTAAATGAAATTGAAACAAACAAAGAAACAAAAAATACAAAAGATAAATAAAACAAAAAAACTGGTTCTTTGAAAAGATAAATAAAATTGATAGTCCATTAGTAAGATTAACCAAGTAAAGAAGAGAGAAGATTCAAATAAGCTCAATTCGAAATAAAACAAGAGATATTACAACTGATACCACAGAAATACAAAGGTCATTCAAGGCTACTATGAATACCTTTACATGCATAAACTAGAAAACCTTGAAGATATGGATAAGTTCCTGGAAATATACAACCTTCCTAGATTAAACCTGGGAGAAATAGAATTTCTGAACAGACCAATAACAAGCCGTGAGATTGAAATGGCAATTAAAAGTTACCAACAACAACAAAAATGTCCAGGACCAGAGGGATTCACAGCTATACACTATCAGACATTCAAAGAATGACAATAATCCTACTGACACTATTCCAAAAGTTAGAAAAAGAGAGAATACTCCCTAAATCATTCTGTGAAGCCAATATTATCCTAATACCTAAACTAGGAAAGGACATAGCAAAAAAAGAAAACTACAGACCGATATTCCCGATGAACATAGATGCAAAAATCCTCAACAAAATACTAGCTAACTGAATGCAACAGCATATCAAAAAGATAATCCACCATGATCAAGTGGGTTTCATATCAGGGATGCAGGGATGGTTTAACATATGCAAGTCAGTAAATGTGATACACCACATAAACAGAATTAAAAACAAAAATCACATGATTATCTCAACAGACACAGAAAAAGCATTTGACAAAATCCAGCATCCTTTTATGATTTAAACCCTCAGCAAAATTAGCATAGAAGGGACATACTTTAAGGCAATAAAAGCCATCTGTGACAGGCCCGCAGCCAGCATTATACTGAATGGGGAAAAATTGAAAGTATTCCCCCAATAACTGGAACAGGACAAGGATGCCCACTTTCACCACTTTTATTCAACATACTACTGGAAGTCCTAGCCAGAGCAAACAGACAAGAGAAAGGAATAAGGGGCATCCAGACTGGTAAAGAGGAAGTCAAATTGTCATTGTTTGCTGATGATGTGATTGTATACCTAGAAAACCCTAAAGACTCATCTAGAAAGCGCCTACAACTGGTAAATGAATTTACCACAGTATCAGGATACAAAATTAATGTACACAAATCAGTTTATCTGCTATACACCAACAAAGACCAAGCTGAGAATCAAATCAAGAACCCAACCTCTTTTACAATAGCTGCAAAACAAACAAATAAACAAAACATAGGAATATACCTAACCAAGGACCTCTAAAAGGAAAACTACAAAACACTGCTGAAAGAAATCACAGACAACACAAACAAATAGAAGCACATCCCATGCTCATCGATGGGTAGAATCAATATTATGAAAATGACCATACTCTCAAAAGCAATCTATAAATCCAATGCAATTCCCATCAAAATACCACCATCAATCTTCACAGAACTGGAAAAAAACAATCCTAAAATTCATATGAAACAATAACAAAAAAAGCCCACATAGCCAAAGCAAGACTAAGCAAAAAAACAAATCTGGAGGCAGATAGGTGACTATAAGGCCATAGTCACCAAAACAGCATGATTGGTACTGGTATAAAAATAGGCATATAGACCAATAGGACAGAATAGAGAACCTAGAAGTAAAGCCAAATACTTTCAGCCAACTGACCTTTGACAAAGCATGCTAAAACATACAGTGGGGAAAGGACACACCCATTCAACATATGGTGCTGGGATAATTGGCTAGCCACATGTAGAAGAATGAAACTGGATCCTTATCTCTCACCTTATACAAAAATCAATGCAAGATGAATCAAATATTGAAATCTAAGACCTGAAACCATAAAAATTCTAGAAGATAACATCAGAAAAACTCTTCTAGACATTGGCTGAGGTAAATACTTCATGATCAAGAACTCTAAAGCAAACTCAATGAAAACAAAGATAAATAGATGGGACTTAATGAAACTAAAAGGTTCCTGCATAGCAAAATAAATAATCAACAGAGTAAACAGACAACCCACAGAGTTGGAGAAAATCTTTGAAATCTATACATCTGACAAAAAACTAATATCCGGAATCTACAAAGAGCTCAAATGAATCAGCAAAAAACCCCAAACAATCCCATCAAAAAGTGGTCTAAGGACATGATAGAAAATTCTTCAAAGACGTATAGAAATGATCTTCTTTTGTATATCCAAAAATATATGAAATAATGTTCAACATCACTATTATCAGGGCAATGCAAATCAAAACTACAATATGATACTACCTTACTCCTGCAAGAATTGCCACAATAAAAAAATAATAGATGTTGGCATGGATGTGGTGAAAAGGAAACACTTCTACAGTGCTGGTGGGAATGTAAACTAGTACAACAATTATGGAAAACAGGTTGGAGATTCTTTAAAGAACTAAAAGTAGATTTACCATTTGATCCAGCAATCCCACTCCTGGGTGTCTACCCAGAGGAAAAAAAAAGTCATTATATATAAAAGACACTTGCATATACATGTTTATAGCAGCACAATTCGCATTTGTTGAAATATAGAACCAGCCCAAATGCCCATCAACCAACAAGTGGATAAAGAAAATGCAGTGTATATGTGTGTGTGTGTGCATGTGTGTGTGTGTGTGTGTGTATCCATATATATATATATATATATATATATATATTCCACATATATATATTCCATATATAGATATGGAATACTACTACCATGGAATACTACTCAGCTATGAAAAGGAATGAAATAATGGCATTCACAGCAACCTAGATGGAATTGGAGCCCATTATTCTAAGTGAAGTAACTCAGCAATAGAAAACCAAACACTATATGTTAGCTCCCATAAGTGGGAGCTAAGCTCTGAGGACATAACGGCATAAGAATAATACAATCAACTTTGGGGACTCGAGGGAAAAGGTGGTAGGTAGGTGAGGGTTAAAAGACTAACATTGGGTACAGTGTACACTGCTCGGGTGATAGGTACACCAAAATCTCAGAAATCACTACTAAAAAACTTATTCATGTAACCAAACACCACCTGTTTTCCAAAACCTATTGAAATTAAAAAAAAAAAGATTGGAAAAAAAAAACCAAACAAACCTGTGCATCCAAGTATCCAAGTACACTTATCTTATTGCCTTCTTAAAATACCTATGTAAAGAGAATATTTATTTTCTCTATCACTATCATTTATTGTGGATATTAGGAAGCTGGAATTGGTGGCAATCCTGAAGCAGAAGAGTGATGCCTACCCAGGGAGAACTGAGAGATGGTAGAGTATCAGTGGAAGAAGAATTAATACTTGAGTCATCTGCAGAAGTAGAGTACTATGACCTTTATGACCAGCTGGGGGAAATCCACATTCCTTAGCATTTAAGCAGCTCCTACACCCCAGGTTGACGCCGCAAATTTGGGCAGGCACCCATGAAATGTGCCTTAATCCAAAGGGGAGGCAATCTTCTAGGCCCTGACATTCAATCTGAAAGATCCCTTCAATTACCAACCCTCTTGCTCATATATCTTTGAGTATATTTATGTACTTAAACCTAGGATAATACTTTGTCAAAAGAATTGCACTGCGAATTAAGACAGTTGAGAACCAGGGTATATGATCTCAATGTCTTTCTCTATTCTAGTTGAAGAGGATCCTTTGTGAGTTGGTAAGATTGATGTTACCTAAATATAATAAAATTGCAACAGGGTCAGGTATTTATAACTCAAGTCATAAGTGTTGGTCACAGTAACTATTAGTAGCTTTCTAATTGTAAAGATCCTATTTTCTCAGAGTCATGTTCTTTGATAAATTGTATCCTAGCATTTCACACCATTAATTACGTTTCCTTTAAGTATCCACCAAAAGAATCTGCTCATTGAGGTTTCTTTTATCCCAGGGCTCTCTTGATTCTTCCACAAAGTCATTTTATCCTTGGACTTATCATTCTAATACCTATTCTCTCAAGCCTTCATCATTTCATGTGTTTCCTATTATCCATTACCTCATATAGTGTCTTGGAAATGAAAACCATGTGGGTTTTATTTTCTATTTAACACATCAAGCCACAATATTGAGATGGAAAGCATGTATATATATATACACACACACACATGCAAGGAGATTAAATATCACTAGATCACTAGATCAATGGGACATGGATTAATCCTTGATTTAATAATATCTTGAAATAATATGTAAGCACATGATGAAATATTAACAATGGAAAAACCTATTTGACTCCCTGCATGATAAAAGTAGAATATTAGTGTTATTTTAACGGAGCACTTTTTATATGATAAACATTTTAGACACTGTCTTGATATTTTACCTTCATACCCAAATATTCAGAATAGGCATATATATGCCTGCAGGTTCATACTCTTACCATATTTGAATGTCCCATTAACTGATGTTAATTTGAATGTCCCTTCAGTGTGTGCTACAATCACTGAATGAGGCCTTTTCTTTAAATAAAGAATATCTTAGATTTTTGTTTTCAAAATCAGTTTACAGCCTGTTCTATATGCCAGAGGGCACTGGGTTTCAATGTCAGTATTTATGCTCTTTTGATAGCTTGTTAGAATTTAGTTGCTCGTGGTTTTCTGTAGAACTCTGCTGATTTTTCTTTATTTCATGACTAGAACAACCTGAGTGAATTTACAGCAATAAAATATCGACTGATGGCTTATGACTTGCCAGTTTATTGCTGCTAGCCAATAGGAAGTACTTTCATATGGAGAGTGTGTTTCTGTTTAAGAATTTGAAAGAATTCTGTATAAATCATTGTAAATTACTTCTAGTGAGCTACTGAAATATTTTTTACCCAAAGCATAAACAAGCTCCTTGATCCTAATATAAATACTTAGGAGCATATTGAAGTGTTTTAGGTCTAATTATTTTTTTAACATTCATATGCTAAGAGGCTTTTTCTTATTGTTAAATAAACTAAATTGAGAGCCTTGATATAGGCTCACCAAAGTATAAACTCTCAGGTTTTTCCTACCTTCTAACATCAAATACCCCCTTGGTATAAAAACAAGTGAAATATTACATCAGAAAATGAAAACTTACATTTTAGACCTCCACCTTAATTCTATTGATATTTGCCTTGTCTGACAAGTAAAACTTAATTCTAATGCAATATTTCAGGACTCCTACATTTTTCTTTCACAATAAAAGTACTGAATTTCTGAGCTATCACTATTGCTTGGGTGACTGAGTGTTCTTTTGTTTGTGGACTTGGCCAAAGAAGGGCACTTTTGCAATGCAAAATGTTTAGTTTTCAACTTCTGAGTCTTCCTGATGACTGTAATGTCCATTATGTCTAATTAACAGTATGCATGTTAGTTTCAGAGCTAGTCCTCCTGCCAACAGATGTCAAATATTATTTTGGCAAAAACTGTGAGTTGATTTGTTCAGTCTCTGTAGTACCCTCCTTTTGAATGCCTGCCTGTTTTAGAGATGCTAAGAAACTGAAAACATTATCTTCCATTATCTCTTATAATTAGGATTCTGGAGAAATAGATTACTCCAATTAGATGTATTTTTACAAGATTTGGAAGTAAGTTAGAAGTATCTGCTGGCCTCTTGTGATACATTGTTTGCCAGCAGTTCCCTGATTAGATACTGGTATGTGGAAATTGCCTGGTACTCAGCCATGATTATGGCAACATAGGCTTGCAATTAAATTAAAAGTGCATTTTTCACAAGTAGTCATATTCTTAATTTTTGTAACTTTACTTCATAAAGTTAATGATTGCCCCATGAATGTGTAGGTAATACTATTCTGTGGATCGTATTCTCAGCAAGATATCCATTCATCAAAGCCATGGTTTTCAATTTTAACTGAAGTTATGGAGTCTGTGCCATACAGCACCGGGTATGAAGCTGGGCCAGAATGCAATAATCATCCTAGTCATATTTAGCCTTATTCCTCTGGGATGATTTTCGAACCCCAATGCTGTTAGAAGACATATCTCCTTAAGATGATAAGATGCATTAGTCAAGGTTCTCCAGAGGGACAGAACTTATCAGATATATGTGTATATGAAAAGGCATTATTAGGGATAATTGGCTCACACGATCACAAAGTGAAGTCCCACAATAGGCCGTCTGCAAGCAGAGGAAGAAAGAAGCCAGTAGTGGCTCAGTCCAAGTCCAGAAGTCTCAACAGCAAGGAAGCCAACAGTGCAGCCTTCAGTCTGTGGCCAAAGGCCCGAGAGCCCCCTGCAAACCACCGGTGCAAGTCCAAGACTGCAAAGATCAAAGAACCTGGAGTCTGATGTCCAGGGTCAGGAAGAATGGAAGGAAGCATCCAGCACCAGAGAAAGGTGAAAGCCAGAAGACTCAGCAAGCCAACTTATCCTACCTTCTTCTGCCTGCTTTGTTCTAGCCACGCTGGCAGCCGATTGGATGGTGCTCACCCATATTGTGGGTGGGTCTTCTTTTTCCAGTCCACTGACTCAAATGTCAATCTCCTTTGGCAACACCCTCACAGACACACCCAGAAACAATACTTTACCAGCTATGTAGGTATCTTTCAATTCAATGAAGTTGGCACCTATTATTAACCATCACATAAGGTGTCAGATTTGGGACAGTACATGCCAAGGAGTCATCAGAATCAATGTGCAACATTCAAATATTTGGTTCGTTTCAATTTTTTTGAGAAAACTAGAATAATAAAGATAAAAATTTGAAAAAAAAGAGCTGCCTTACTATTATATGTTAGCTATAGATGTGAGGAAGGTTATATGTATTGGGATGGTGCCTAGGGCAAAGGTGGGAGAAGGAAACTGTGGTGTGCCACTAGTCTCTATATCCTTTAGACTCCCTGCAGATGTATGCTGATGTAATTTTCGGATACTTTTAGCATCCCTCTAACTTTGCAGTGATAAAAAAATCTTGTTCAAAGACAAGCTCTTCTATTTCTTCTTTACTGCTACTAGCAAGTTGTATTAGGATTCTCTAGAGGGACAGAACTAATATGATACATGTGTATATGAAAGGGAGTTTATTAAGGAGAATTGACTCACACGATCACAAGGTAAAGTCGCATGATAGGCCATCTGCAAATTGAGGAGCAAGGAAGCCAGTAGTGGCTCAGTCTGAATCCCAAAACCTCAAAAGTAGGGAAGCCAGCAGTGCAGCCTTCAGGCTGTGGCCAAAGGCCCGAGAGCTCCTGGCAAACCACTGGTGTAAGTCCAAGAGTATAAAAGCTAAAGAACTTGGAGTCTGATATTTGACAGCAGGAATTACCCGGCACGGGAGAAAGATGGCCAGAAGACTCAGCAAGTCAGCTTCTTCCACCTTCTTCTGCCTGCTTTATCTAGCCATGATGGCAGCCAACTGGACGGTGGCCACCCATGTTGTGGGTGGGTCTTCCTGAGGATGGGTCTTCCTCTCCAAGTCCACTGACACAAATGTTAATCTTTTCTGGCAACACCCAGGTATACGCAGAAACAATACTTTGCGTCCTTCAATCCAACCAAGTTGACACTTAATATTAACCAACACACAAAAATAACCTGGTTATAGCTCTAATAGATCAGGTTGACTTGGCAGATTATTTGTCTACTAAGAAAACGGGAATTTTACTCTTTATGGAAATCTGATCCAGGAAGAGAAAGAGTACCATCAAGTATAGAAAGCTAACCTGGCATAATCATGCCTCTTATCAAGAGTGGATGGACATTCATGGAAAACATGATTATATTTTATATGCAAAAAAACTTGCCAGTCATTTTAGATCACATTTGTAGATAAGGGCTAATCACATCTTTTCCACTGAAGTAACAGTTATATATACTGTTCTTTATGTAAAGAACACTATGTACATGTTGTTTAAAAATGTTGTACCCTCCGGTTTATAACATAAAATATACAGACTTCCACTTTTGTGAAAAAGTGTCTTGGTGACCAAACAGAGAAAAGAATAATCACTGCAAGTAGGCACTAGCTTAGAGAAACCAGTTCTTAAAGGAAGGGGATTCTTCGTCGAGGCACCTATGCCGTTTATTGAGTTAAATCAAATTAGAATCAGGAATTTGGTCTGTGATTGGCACTACATTTAATAATTGAATAACTCGGTGAGTGATCCCACCATTTGACTGACTAGATATGAAAGCAGTTACTTCAAATCCTGCTGTTTTTTCAGGTAAAATGCTTTTGATAAGCATTACCTGCCTATATTTAGCTAAGGCTGAATCTACAGTTAAAGCGGCATTTAGTGGGTGAGGATACATAAAGACGGATATTCCTATAAGACATTGGAGTTGGTAGGAAAGGTTTCTGCTGGCAACAGCTCTAGTCATAATGTAACTCAACCTAGACCATACTTCCGAGCAATTCTACTGGCATGTATTGCTGAAGTATCTTCCCAAGTTCCTAAAGTATTTAAGTAGGACTGGTTGCCCAACAATCTTTAGTGGACTCTTTGGTTAGGGTTTTGAGATGAACTCAACATAATTCATTCTATTTTAAGCAGAAAGAGATTTTCTAGAGGATATTTTGTGGCTTATAGAATCCTTGGAGGAGTTGGAGGTGGGTGGGGTGGCTAGATACTGCCCAGAAGGCAGCCAAAGGAAACATTCATCCACAAGATTCTTCTGGTGGAAACCCTGTGGGATCTGGCTCATGCCACTTGGCACCTACAACAACAGGAACCAGATGCTAGAATCCCTGCCAGGGCTGTCTCAGAAGAACATGCCTACTCTTATGTGTTTACGCAATGTACCTATCCTCTCCTGCAGTCTCAAATTGTTTCCTTTTCTCCTAATTCTCTACCAGAGTTTTTCTGCCTGGAGGGCTCTAGCACTCCGGCTGCAAAGGAGTCTCCTAAACTTTTTAGTTTTTCAGAGATTGCCATTTTGGAAGGCATGCCGGATGGCGGTTGGATGAATATTAAGCAACCCAATCCCTGGTATCTTTCAGAGAAATTTAATCTGTGTCAGCTTTTCTGCTTATGTAAAGTAGTCTAAGGAGGGGAAAATGTCATCAGAATGGTCCAAATATCTAAATATTATAAATATTTTCCAGTGGGTATTACAACACAGCAACATAAACTGATAAATTATCAAATCCCAGAGAGACTTATTTGTGAATATGAAAGCTTAATAATTGTTTTTTCAATTACAAGGTACGGTTGAATAGTCAAGCTGTGTTGCAATGTAGGTACTTTTTAAATCAGGCTGTTAAAAATTTCAGGCTAGTAGATATAAAAATGGCTGAAAACATTAATAAGCCAGATCTTAAAACATGAGAAGCAGGGATTACTTTCAATTGCTTTCTTTAAAATTATAAATCTCAGAAGGGATTATTTAAATCCATTACATTAATATTTCTTCTTTTTGCCTGTTGGCAGTGTACCATTCTCTTAATTTTACAATTTTAATCTTTCCTCTTTTTGCCTTTTTACTTGTAAGTTTTGAAAGCTTTATTAAATAAAATAATTGTAAGATAAGTATCTATAAAATCCAAGTGGGACATTTCATAAACTATGAAGGAATGCTGAAAAAAAAAGGAATGCAACTCCACCCTAGAAAAGTACTTAATACTGTGCAGAAATACCCTTTGGTTTATGTAAAGAGAATTTCATGAGGATGAATAATGTGCTTTTTCTCACTTGGTAGTGATTATCTTTTCCCTTGCTGGATAATTCCAGTATGAATCTACTAAAAAAATAAGTTATTAAGTGTTTATAGCATGCAATACACTTTTCTAGATCCTGAGAAGATTTTTAGAAGAATTCATATACAGTTTTCCTAAAATGTTAATAATTTCCATAGGTATTGGATCATAATGAAATCTGGAATATATATTTATATTTAATATACAATAACTAAAATATAACAGGGAATATATAGCTTTAGTATTTAGATACAGCCTATTTTTCTTTTTATTTTTCAACTTTTTAAACTTTTATTTTAGATTCAGAATGTATGTGTGCAGGTTTGTTACATGGGTACATTGTGTGATGCTGAGGTCTGGAGTGCGATTGAACCCATTACCCAGATAGGTAGCAGAGTATTCAACAGGTAGTTTTCAACCCCTGCCCCTCCCATTTTTAACAGATTATATTCTATCAATAATATATAAATACTTTTCTTAAACTTCCAAGGTTATTATTTTAAGAAAAGTTTCTCACAAAGTGCAATACCTTTTGTCAAAAATGCATAAATTAATCCATGCAAAATAAGAATTTTAATCTCTGAAATTAATTCCAAGCCAAGCCTAATTTGTGATTATAACCTCCCATTTATAATTTAATTTGTCCTTTTCTTACATTTAAAAAAATATTATTTGTTACTATTAGATAATCAGATGATTTTTTTTCTCCTTCCAAATGAATTTGGAAATGTCTAAGTCAAATTTTCAGTGTGATATAAATCACAGTTAAACCTTTCCTAGTGAAATGTGCCTAAAATTATCATAAAGATTCTATGTAGAATCCATTTTTAATAATTATAATAAATGGTATTCTAGGTCAGACCCATGGGTTCAACATTTCTCAAATTTATATTGAACAAAGTTGTGTTTTCAGAGCAACTGATTTTCATGCTAAACTACAGATGCTCAAACTGAATGCAGATTAGATTCACCCTGGAATCTTTGGGCATCCAGAAATTCTGATTGGATTGGTCTAGGAAGTAGTTTGGACATCAGTATTGTTTCCAGAGTTCCTTAGGTGAGTATACTGGGCAGCAAAAGTAGAGATATGCTGTGCTGGACATTAATCTCAAAAGGTTATGATCAGAAAACCTAAAACATCTTGTTTCTGTTAATAAACTGTGTCCTTTACCCGTGACTGTGTCTACGCAGTTCTTGCAGCTTCAGATTTCCAATAGGCATCTTTTGACATTTGTCACATCAAATTAACAAAATTACTCTTGCAATTTACATTACTTAAGATCATTTTATTTAATATCAGCATTTTACAATCAGGTGGCTGTTGTATTTGATATAAACATAGGATTTTAGGTTTTTATAAAATATTACGGTATGTATTATACCATATACATAGTATATGGTATATTGGCACCCAATAAATATAGCCAATAAATATACCTAGTACTTCTTACATTTAGGTATTGGCAATCTTATGCTGTGCTTCTGAGACCACGTTGGAAATGAGGTTCCAGAAGGTGTTTAGTTTCAGGAAATAGATTTTACACGATATTTGGAAGGTAGGTATGAGCAGATACTAAACTTTTGATGCAACTGCATTTCTACGGGTAAGTACAGATATGGAGATAAGCAGTTTTCTGAAGTAAGCAAGCTGCAGCTTCAGTATCCAGTCTCAGGTGTTGGGGTGGTTAAGAGGCAGCGCCCGAGACATCCATTTGGCCAGTGCAATTTATAAGTGAGGTATACTTATATCAGTGGCAGCAGTAGCAAGTACAGCTTCCCTATTATGAAACATGCCTGAATGTGTGGGGTTCCTGATTCTGGTAATGAGGTTGTGATTCTGGATGTGGTAGCTTTCTGATAGTAGCAGTGGGACTGGCTCTGTTGGTAGTCTGATGGAGTTGTGTGTCTTTGGAAGTCATTCCTGGAAGGTATGTGATATATTTAAACCTGTTCTCAGATGTCCTACTCAGGGAAAAAGTGTTTTGGTTTCTTTAATCTGAAACTTCCTTTAGTTCTATTATATTTTTACTGAGGTACTGTAACCAAATATCAACGCAATAATCCTGTTTTTGTTATGCCAAATAACTTTATTAGATTACAATACAATGCCTCTCACCCCAGTGACATTGAGCCAGGAGAAGTGAGGCATAAAGGCAGAATTAAACCAAATTCGTGTCTTCAGATAATAAGTTATAGTGATTCTATTGACCTTTCCTTGATCATAATCTGTCTTTAAGATGAATTGTTTAAACAACCTCATTTTTTATTTGGGAGGTTTATCACCAATTGCCCATGCTGGAAAGACCATCATAGCCACCTACCACTATAATCCAAAGCACTTTTGATATAATGTTTGATTTTTAACTAGATTTTTAGACCAGCAATGTGGTAAAATAGGTAAACAAAGACGATCCCAGGAGAAGCTGCTAGAGATGTGGTACAATGATGCTGATGACAACATTCAGGGGAAGTTGGCTGACACTAACTGGCACAGTAATTGAGCTCCAGATAATAAGCTGAGGACTAAGCTGGCAGTTGGTGGCGGGAAGGCCTGATGATAGAGATGCTAGATGCAGCAAATAAAAATACAGAATTCCCACTTAAACTTGCCTTTCTGACAAAGAACAAACAATCTTTAGTATAAACAACACTTGGGTTGCAACATTTGGGACATACACTACAAAAATAAAATTGATTGCCTGGATTCAAGTTTTACTGGATGTATATAGTATGACCATCCTACTTTGTAGTTGGTAACCATAAACAAGTCATACATAGATTAGGTTTGAATGCAATTTCCCACCTCTAAAGAAAACAATGCAGGCTGTGGTTCTATAGAAAATTCAAGTACTCATGAGAGTTTCAAGACTGAGGCTAAATTTCTTGAAGCAACTCTCAAAATGAGCTTGTATTCTCATGCAAGACAGTGAGAACCTAAGTGCTCAAACTGGGCTTTGCATTATGGAAGGAAGAGCAGACCTCAGCATGATGTTATGTCACTGAGCTTCTGACTCCTTAATTACCCTGGGCTATACGTAGTATTAATTTTAAAGTCTAGGACTGAAATAAAACTTAAGAAAGTTAAAGTGTGTTCAGTGGCAAAGCTTAGACACTAGTAAAAGCGGGGAATGAGGCTGCTCATTGCATTTGAAAATGGCTAAATCTTAACTATTTACCTTGATTTTATCTGTTGCCCCTTATTGGGCTCTGGTTTCTCAGTACATCCTAGATACCTACTGTTCCCTTGAATGTTTCTTATTTGTTATTTTCACACTTTGACTTGCTAAGTCTCATCGTGAATTTTAACCTTTCCTATTTGCATCAACCACCTGGTGTGACATAGACGATGTAGCTGAGAAGTCAAAGCCATTATTTTATAAGTATAGAATTTGTCCTTCCCCCCAATTGCACTGTTTCTGTCGTCATCTACCCAAAAGCTCATTTACCAAGTTGCTGTCTCCCTTAATCTCATATACAAGAGCTTTGAAAGATCCTGTGTAATATATCTTTCTGAACTACATTTAAGAACATTTAACAGCATTGAGGTTTCATTTTTCACATTTTCTTATGCATCATTTATAAGACTTCTAAATAAAACTCTGACAAATAGTACTATTATGAACTGCAGGCCTCAGAGTGTTCACTTTGACACTGCTCTGTGCATACTGTTGCTTTGATTTTGGCCATTGCCCTCCATTCCTTTCTGATTCTGTTTAAAATAGTTTTAATATGGAGATTTGTCAAATTCTTTGAAAGTCTAAGTAAGTTTTTCTCTTTTCACATAATTATTTCTTTTTAAATAAAAACAAAATCTGTTATTTAAATTAATCTGAATAAAAAAGATAAATTGATTTCCATGTAATATCCATGAAGGCGGGAATGGTTTGCCTACGTCATAGTAAGCTGAGAATATGTGCCTTTTGAATGAATAATTATATGTGGCAAATGAATGTGGCATTAAAAAGTCTAAGTAGTTTTTAGATTATTAAATTAATCTCCAAAATATTTTCAATTGTATATCTTCAGCTTACCCCTCTCACCTCACTTCCAGATTTCTATATAAAACTACTTAGACATCTTCTTTTGGATTACAACGGAAATTGCAAATTAAGTATGTCTAATACTGAGTTCTTAGTATTCCTTTCACATTTTGTCTTCTTCAGTTGCTCAAGGCCAAAACATAAGAAACATATTTTCCTTTCCTCCAAATCTCATCTATAATCAAGTCCTTTTACTCGTTCCTTTCCCAAAGAATTTATCATTACTGCCTACATTGCCCTGTCTCTACTGTGACCACAGCTTGGATCATACTCCACGCCCAGGTCTCCCAGTTCATTCTGTATTCATCATCCACAGAAATCTTTTAAAAAATTCAATAAGTTTATGACAACCCACTCCCTACTTCCCACAGACTTCAGTGACTTTCCATTGCACTTGAACTTGTTACCAAAACTGCATGAACTGCCTCTGGTCTCTGCATTGTCAGCACATTCCATTTCACCTCTATTTGCACACACTGTTTCAGCCACACTGACCTCCTTCGGGTCTTTAAACATGTGGATCCTTTTACCACTTTCCAGTCTTCAAGCTTATTGTCCTTTAAGCATAGGCTGCTCTTCTCTCATATCTGTGCATGACTTGCTGATTCTTTATCTTTCAGATTGTAACACAAATGTACTTTTTAAAATATAGCCTCTGGTTAAAATGTATCTCATCGCCCTGTTTATTTCCTTCCTTGCCTATGTTACAGCTTGTAATTATCATTTATCTCTTTGGTTGGTGATTTTCTCTATTTCCAAAGAGAACATATGTTCTACATGGACAGGAACTCGTATCTGTTTCATTTACCATAGTGTGCTCAGCCTCTAGAATCCTGCCTGGAACAAAATTAGAAATTAAAAAATACTTATTCAGAAAATGAGTGAATCCATTTCTAAAAATTAAACTTCTCCAGTGCTTCAGGCTTCAAACTGTTTATACATTTTCTTGAAAATACATACTGTTACACAAAATATTGCAACATTAATAGATTCATAATCAATAGATTACCAATCATTTAATTGGAAATGTATTACATAAAACTGTTTTTTATTGTGACTGTTGTGAAAAATAATTTAAAATAAAAATAATTCTAGATAAATTCATTTTGATATTTGAGACATTAAATTTGGTATTGTATCTTTTAAAGCTTGTTATGCTTTTCTAAAAGTGCAACACTAAGTGATGTGTCTATTCCATTCTTGAAATGGAACAATTTAAATTTGCTGTAATATTTTAAATAACCTAATACCCGCAGTGTATTAGACAAGGTCAACTCAAATTTTGTGTACGTTCATTTGCTATTGCCTATGGAATTTTGTAAACACCAGAGTCTAGTCTCACGTGTTCCTATGTCATTTTGGTGAGGCTCAATGCATCATGTATAACTTTTTTGTTTTTCCTTTTTTTTTGAGACGGAGTCTTGCTCTGTCGCCCGGGCTGGAGTGCAGTGGTGCAATCTCGGCTCACTGCAACCTCTGCTTCCCAGGTTCAAGCAATTCTCCTGTCTCAACCTCCCCAGTAGCTGGGACTAGAGGTGCACGCCACCATGCCTGGCTAATTTTTGTATTTTTAGTAGAGACAGGGTTTCCCCATATCTGTCAGGCTGGTTTCGAACTCCTGACCTCTGGTTATTCACCCACCTTGGCCTCCCAAAGGGTTGGGATTACAGGCGTGAGCCATCTTGCCCGGCCATGTAAACTATGTTTAATATTTTTTCTTCCATTTTAAAATAAAACAATTGATCTTTAATAATACAAATATTTCAGTGTCTTAAACTCATTTCATAATTTTAACAAAATATGGAACAAGTGTCCCCAGAACCACAATCTTATCATCCTTTAAAATACAGTATTCTTTGTATAAACTGAAGGTAAAGAATAGTTATTATTAAACTATTCACTCTGAAGAATTATGTTGTATTAGCCATATTTAAACATCTATAAGTATCGATTTTTGCGCAAAAAAATACTTCTATGAAATGAGTTACACCAGTTAGATAATTTTAAAGGTTTTTATATTAAACTTTGGAAGTAACAAGTGTGTATGTGATGACATAATACACATAAATACATTTTTCATCATACATTGGGTATACCACTAGCTTAAAAGACAAGTAGGAATTTTTGACATCTGTTTCCTTTTAGTAGCAGGCAAAATCCTAAACATATTTATGATAACACTAGAAAAAATAAATCACTTGTGACTAAAATTTGACCCTACCCAAACTCTCAAAATAATTTTTATAATTGCTGGTACTGACTCAACATCAAAATGAAGTTATAAATGCAAAGCACAATATATTTTGCTAGGATAATATAGATAATATTACTGGTGAAAACTGTGTTATTTAAGTTACAAGCTAAGAGTTCATAATTTTTGACAAAGAAAATAATGTATAGACCTCATTCTACAGTTAATTAACTGCTTTTCAATCTTTTAAAAACCTCAACAGAACACACCTGCATTGATAGCAGTCACTCATCAAGAGAATAATTATTCATGGGGTGGAATACAGAGACAAGGTACCTTACTTAGAATTGTAGCCAATTCTCCAGGGCAAAGAGTAAAATGAGAAAAACTCACCGAGTAATTCTAAACTCTCCACCTATGAACCCTCAAGTTCCTTCCTTCTATTGGATATGACTGCATAAATAGGGAAAGTCACTATTATGTCAAAATTGAGGCTATGATATGCTTGAGAAGTGGATTCATATACAATAATTTATAGAAATGGTTGGATCTTCCCGAAAATAAACTCAAGTTTCAGGCAGGTATAAAAATGCTTAGTGTGTACGTAGGGATGGGAGGCACTGAAAAGCAAAATTTAAGATAGTGCCATTGTGGGATGAGGAAAATGGGATAACAATACAAATCTCTTTGGAAAATCTCCATGGGAAAAAAAAGGAATCCTGTCTGATTTGCCGCTGCACATGGCAACTGTCTGAGATACAGAATAGAAAATATTTTCAGTTTCAGTATGGATACATACTTTGTCACTCTTTGAAAGAAAAAATATTTATGTTAAAAATAAAATATTAAAATGCAAAAATAATGTATATTTTTTTAAAATAATGGGCCCAAGCAATTCTTTTGTAGAATATTCACCAAAAAAAATGAAGTGAAAGGGTGGTATACTATTGATGTGAGGCAATGCTGGTAACCTCAAACAATGGAATAAATCACAGTGCTATGAACCATGACCCCAAGAAGTGGTTTGGCAACGACAAGGTGGCTGCTGGCTTCCATGGAGCCCTGAAAGGGTGGCATGCTGCAGGGGACGGTAGAGGGACATAAGGTTAAAAGCCTGGAGAAAAGTGACAGGGAATGTCCAGCAGTCATCCAGATTGATGTAAAAGAATATATGAAATAATGACAAAGTGCATCCTGAGAGAAAATAAGGAGATCTGTCACGGACTATTAAATTAGAGGATTTGGGGTTGACCTGATCAGGTAACATTATCTTTATTCCCAAGCAGGGGCTTCATGGGGGAATGTTCAGTTCATATTTGACTTTTTGAATAGCACTGAATGAGGTGTTCAGTCTGTGGTTTATTCTAGATGATGAGAAAATTGGGTTCACTTGCTTGAGTAGTTATCTCTGTGAAATAGAATGTAAAGAGCTTTACACTAAACAAAAAACTTTTAGAAAATCTTATCTTTAATCCGTAACTTTCTTTTGATAAATTCCTGCCTTAATATTTGGTCTCCAATCCAAGTGAAATTTTCAACTCATTATTTCTTAACTACTCTAACATGGTAAGTTACCATTCTTTAATTACAACTTTAAAATCCAAAAAGCTCTGAAGATCTATTTCTAAAAACATTATATTGGTAGGAAAAAGTGAAGTGACCTAGCTTGTTTGTTAGATAAAAGAGGAAAATTAAGAAAGAGAGAGGGAGAGAAAGAAGGCAGGAGAGGAAGAGGAGATGGAAGAGAAAAGAAAGGAAGGAAGAGAAAAAGTGAAAAGGAGAAAGGACAGAAAGAAGCAAGGAAGGGAGAGTGGATATGGTTTAGACTGACACAAAGGTATTTACAATTTTTTACTTGCATAGCTTGGTGTAAATATTTATTTCACTATTTTAATGTTTTGGCTAAAAGTGATGCTTACACTCTTGTGTGGAGGTGTTACATAACATATAGCAGATATAAATTTCCAAAATCTAAATAAATAAATAAATTGCATTTTGAAACATATCTGGTCTCAAGTGTGATAAGCAAGGGTCTTTAAACCTGTAGTGGAAGTAGATTACAGAAAATCAGAATTAAGTAAGTAAGGAACTGGGTAGTCGTACTTAACAAGTGAATTAACAACCAGAATACTCTTACCTGCTTTCCTCTCTTTTCTACCTAAATATTTACTTAGTAATATATCAGTGCTAGCTACTCTAGTTACAACTATAGTCAAGATAGCCATATTTTATATCTTAGTGGGTCTTCCAATCTATTAATAAGACTAACTCAGCAGAGTATAAGTATTATATTGGAAGATACACAGAATATTATAGGGGCATATAAGAGACATACGAGGAGACATAAATATGAAACATACACGGGAGTCTGGGGAGTTCAAATGCTTTGTATAATAGAATGATTAAAATTTTTAGTTCCTAGGAATGATCAGAGGGAAAAAAAGGAGAAATGGGTCAATAACAACAGTAGTTAGTATGTACATACCAACTACTTAGGAAGCAGGCACTATTCACAGAAACCCTATGAGATCGTGCTGTTAATATCTCTATTTTATAGAGATTTTATGGCATAAAAAATAAGTAAGATAGAATACATATGGTAATACACATGCAAATCTCTCCTGGCATAGCTCTTTCATATTGTGTTATATGCAAAGTAAGAAGGGCTCTCTCCCACATTAAATTTGATCCACCTAAACTGGATTACAGGCTGAATGTCTGAAATGCTAAAGAAAGATTGGATTGTCACCATGATTTCTTTCATTTGATATTATCTTATCTGTTTACACAATCATATAATCAATTGCCAGCTACCCAGAACCATCTGTCTTCAATTGTAATCCTGTATAGAATGATTAAAGCTGATTTAATGATATGAAAGTTATAGCAAGTCTATCACAAATGTGAAAGCAAAATAAATTATTTGCTTATTTCTAGGTGTGGTCATTAGTGAAACACACCGTTTATTATATTTCTTAGAAATTAATTTTGAGTGTATAAAAATACATTTATTTACTTATTAATTTTTGATAAATATAAGTAGAATAAATACTTGAAATTCATTTTTTTCTTTACAGGCTATTTATTTAAAATGCAAATTCTTTAGAAAATAAACATGCTTAAAATTCTTTGGGGATTTTTAGAAAATATAAGAAGGCTTTGTAAGAAACATTAACAAATATTTTTGTTAAACATTCTAAGCACAAATTTAAAATCAGGTAGTTCAAATAACATTTAAACGGATAATAATATTTATAATTGCTTTCATTTAAAGGAAGTACATTTAGACTTACATTTGAAATATAATACCTCTAATGAGTATCATCATAATAATGTCGTGTTTAGAGTATCATAATAGCGTTGGGTTTTGGTTTTATTCTATGTAAAACTCATAAGAACGATGCTTCTTACGGTTATAATAGATGACTGTACTGAGAATCAAATTAAATACACAGTATATTCAAACTCAGTATTTGATAGTTCTATTATAGACCTAAGACACAGATTAGTTTATTGGATTTAATGAAACCAAAAAAAAAGTATTTAAAAAAGTTATTTGCATATGCTTCCATGAAAACTATTTTGTAATTAATTATTCAACTGCTAACAATTCTACCAACTTTCTAAGTTATTTTAGGTTTCCATAGGAGAGAATGTTTATATGTGAAAAAATGAAATAGAATCCTTGTTTGGAATAAAAGCTTTTCTTTTTAAATATTTATTATGAAAATCTTGGCTGCTTTCTCCTTCAATCTCATTGTATTATATCATAGTTAGGTGTGGTTCTGAGAAATCATTTACTCTAGCCAAGTTTTTTAAAAGTTTTACAATAATATCCCAAGTGAACCATTATCCTTGAGATGAGAGAAATGCCATATGGTTATAATGTATGTTGTCAGTATTCTTTTAGCGAAGCGAGGGAATGCTGACAAAATTTAACCTGGCATTTAAAAAAAATTAGAAATGTGTTTCAGAAAATGTATTTCTCATGATCTAGAATGCTGACAAAATTTAACCTGGCATTTAAAAAAATAAGAAATGTGTTTCGGTAAGTGTATTTCTCATGATCTAGAGCAAAATTATAGGGATGAACATTCTATCAAGGTAATGATTAAGCTTCAGTTTTCCTAGTGGTTTGTCAACGACCTGTAAGACAAATTTAGAGGACATTTCTAAGAACTATATTTTTTTTCTCTACTTAAATTTTTTTAATGTTTAAATAAAATTATTAGAAATGCATGAAAAAGTTCGAGGCATAATGAGTCAATTCCACTTTGAACTGAATTCTATCTGCAGATAGAGTTGATTGGTGCTTCTCTGGTGCTACACCTGGATACCTTAGATATTTCTTTCTTTTTCTTTTTTTTTTTCCCACATGCATAAGCCTAAATAGCAATTCAGTATTCTACTTGCAAATCTTCATTTTAAACTGCATACTCTTTGAGCAGTGATAATGTATATTTTTATTTCTACCATTATGCCTAGCATAAAGAAAATATTTAAAAAATGTTTATGGAGTTGACCTAAATTTAAATATTGGTTTAATAATAAACACTTAGTTGTGATGATAGCAAAATAAAATTTTCCTTCTATTTCTTGCAGTTGTGTTCTTTTTCCATGCAGAGATTTACATCTATAGTCTAGAATGGGTGAGTGTCTCTAGGCAGGATTTTTGGAGTCTTGAAAAGTCAAAAAAAGATCCAGAATAGAACCAAGTAAATAATGTGGTCTGAAATGGGTGTAATGACCAGGAAAATAAAAACAATGGCAGTCCTAGAGCCTTGAGAATAGATTCAGTCACCTATGTATGGTGCAGAGTATGTGAGAACAGAAGACAGATAAGAAGTCCTGGAAAATCGAGGCAGAACTAGCTTGTAGCTTCCACTCCGATGAACAGAGCAGTGTGCAAAGACTCACATTGTGAATTTTTTCTCCAAGAACTACTGCAGGAACATACCAGGAAAGCCAAGAGAATCCACAACGTTTTAAAGGAGCTGCATCGCTACTGCAGGCTCCCTGAGATGCTGAAAAAGTGTGAGTCTGCTTGCTTTCTCAATGGGGAGGCTCATGGTCTGGGACCAGTTCTCAGCCCTGGTCACTGGATGACAAGGTACTGTTGCTGGGGCACCATGGGAGTGGGAATGGCCTTTAGGACTGTAGGTTGTGTGGGAGTGGGGTTAGGTTTGTGACTGCTGGCTTTCCCCCACTTCCCTGGTGACCTATATGACTCAGCAGAGGCAGACATAATATTCCTGGGAATATAACTCCATTGAATTTGGGAACCACACCCACAGCAGCAGCAGCAAGCCCTGCCCAAGAAAAGGCTGAGCTCAGACACACCTGTCCCTGCGTTCACCTGGGATCTTTCTCAACTCACCCTGGTAGCTGAAGACAAAGGTCATAATCTCTTGGGTGCCCTATGGCCCTGCCCATCGCCTGACAAATCTGAATACTTAACTAGGTGTCCCTAGGGCAACTGTGCATCCTGCATATAGGACCACAGCTGATGAGCTCTTGAAAGTTCCACTTCCTGGCTAGAGGCCAACCAACACAAAACCAGCACACTAAACAAGAATACAACCAAGGACTCTCAAAGAGTCCACTTCACTCCCTTGCTGACTCCACTGCAGCAGGTGCTGGTATCCACAGTTGCAAGACCTGAAGATGGATCATATCAAAAGACTCATTGCAGACATTCTCCAGTTTCAGCTTGGAGTCCGCTAATCTGCTGGGTGGTCAGACCTAGAAGAGCAGAAACAATAACTACAGTTTGTCTCTTGGGAAGCACCATTCCTAGGAGAAGGGGGAGAGCACCATATCAAGGGAGCACCCTGTGGGACAAAATAATGTGAACAGCAGCCCTTGTATTCCAGATCTTCTCTCTGACATCGTCTACTCAAATGAGAAGGAAACAGGAAAACAATTCTGGTAGTATGACAAAACAAGGTTCTTTAGCAGCCCCAAAAGATCATACCAGCTCACCAGCAATGGATCCAAACCAAGACAAAAATCTCTGAACAGTCAGAAAAAGAATTCAGAAGGTTGATTATTAAGCTAATCAAAGAGGCACAAGAGAAAGGTGAAGTCCAACTTGAAGTCAAAAACATGATACAGAATATGAAAGGAAAATTCTTCAGTCAAATAGATAGCATAAATAAAAACAATCACAATTTCTGGAAATCAAGGACACACTTAGAGAAATGCAAAATGCACTGAAAAGTCTCAGCAATAGAATCGAACAAGCAGAAGGAAGAACCTCAGAACTCAAAGACAAGGCTTTCAAATTAACTCAATCCATCAAAGACAAAGAAAAAATAATTTAAAAAGAAAACCTCCAGGAAATTGGGACTATGTTAAACGTCCAAATTTAAGAATAATTGGTGTTCCCAAAAAAGAAGAGAAATCCAAAAGTTTGGAAATCATATTTGAGGGAATAATTAAGAAAAACTTCCCTGATCTTGCTAGTGATCTAGACATCCAAATACAAGAAGACCGAAGAACATCTGGGAAATTCATCCCGAAAAGACCATTGCCTAGCCACATAGTCATCAGCTTACCTAAAGTCAAGATGAAGGAAAGGATCTTAACAGCTGTGAGGCAAATGCATCAGGTAACCTGTAAAGAAAAACCTATCAGATTAACAACAGATTTCTCAGCAGAAACTCTGCAAGCTAGAAGGGATTGGGGTCCTATCTTTAGCCTCTTTAAACAAAAAAATTATTAGCCAAGAAATTTTTTATCCAGCAAAACTAAGCTTCATAAATGAAGGAAAGATACAGTCTTTTTCAGACAAACAAATGCAGAAAGAATTTGTCACTCCCAAGCCAGCACTATAAGCACTGCTAAAAGAAGCTCTATATCTTGAAACAAATTTTTGAAATATACCAAAATAGAACCTCCTTAAAACATAGATCTCATAGGACCTGTATAACAATAACATGATGAAAAAAAAAACAAGGTAGTCAGGCAACAAATACCACCATGTATAGAATAATACCTCACATCTCAATACTAACATTGAATGTATATGGCCTAAATGCTCCATTAAAAGATACAGAATGGCAGAATGGATAGGAATTCACAAGACAAGTTTCTGCTGTCTTCAGGAGACTCACCTAACACATAAAGACTTGAATAAACTTAAGGTAAAGGGGTGGAAAAAGATATTCCAGGCAAATGAACGCCAAAAGCATGCAGGAGTAGCTATTCTTATATCAGACAAAACAAACTTTAAAGCTAAAGCAGTTAACAAAGACAAAAAGAGACATTATATCATGATAAAAGGACCAGTCCAACAGGAAAATATCACAGTCCTAAATATATATGCACCTAACACTGGAGCTCCCAAATTTATAAAACATCACTACTAGACCTAAGAAATGAAATAGATGACAATGCAATAATAGTGGGGCCATCAATACTCTACTGACAGTAATAGACATGTCATCAAGACAGAAAGTCAACAAAGAAACAATGGACTTAAACTATACCCTAGAACAAATGGACTTAACAGATATTTACAGAATATTCTACCCAACAACTGCAGAATGTACATACTATTCATCAGCACATGGAATATTCTTGAAGATAGACCATATGATAGGTCTATCATATAATAGGTTCTGTGTCTTTTCCTTATTTTATTTATTTTGTTTTTGAGACAGTCTCACCATGTCATCCAGGCTGGAGTACAGTTGCACAATCTCAGCTCACTGCAACCTTTGTCTCCCAGGTTCAAGAGATTCTCCCGCCTCAGTCTCTCAAGTAACTAGGATACAAGCATGTGCCACCATGCCCAGCTAATTATTTTTCTTTTTCGTATTTTTAGTAGGGGTGGGGTTTCACAATGTTGGCAGGTTGGTCTTGAACTCCTGACGTCAAATGATCCGTCTGCCTCAGGCTCCCGAAGTGCCGGGATTAGAGGCATGAGCCAGAGTGCCCAGCCTTTTCTCCCTATTTTGGATCCCACATTATTGAGGTGATCCTAAAAACCAGTTTGCCTACAAAAAACATTTCCAGTTTACTCTTGCTGTCCAGAAGTATTTATTATCTGTCACTTCCATTCTCAAAATTGTTCAAGTTTACATAAAAATAATTTGGTAGCACAACAATAAATACCTATTTCACTGTTACGTATTTATGCTTCCTAATTTTAAATATGCACATCTGTAAAATAAGAGAAGAAATAACAATTTATTTCTTGGAATGAAACAAACTGCATATAGCAAATGAGAAAAAAAAAGTTCAGAAAAGAAATGAGTGTTAAATGGACTGAGCTAAGCGCAGTAATTATGAATATTATTATTCTTTAATTTAGAGTACCTTACTTTTGTAAAATAATTCAGAAGTGTAGAAGTGCTATGAGGAAAGCCTCTAATGGTGACAAATCTCAAATCTTGATAATTTATCTATCTTCAATGGCTAAATAGGTATCTATAATAATATGCAAACACTTAATTTTTAACTAAAATTACCTGCATTTAAGTTACAGATTATAATACACTAGTAGTACAGAATAATGGTCTTGCATAAATAAAATAAAATTCAGACTCAGAAAGTGATCTTTATATTACATTTAAACTGGTAAATATCCATTTAACACTTCTGAATCTTACCTTTTTTTCCCCATTATGTAAGTTTTGACATAAAAGTTTTGGAATAAAGAATACAATTTCTATAAACTTAACATTGACCAAAAGCAAATGATCAAATTATGTAATGATACTTTTTATGAAAGGTATAGAGGATACAGTATACGATACTTTTACTCTTTAGTTTCCATGTTGCTAAGAAAATATTTTGATACTTGTAAAAATGAATAACTCTATAGATCAGAGCATCATACAAAGCCAGAACTAGCTGATTCATCAAGAAAATCTGTTAACCATAGGACGGATATTTGTTTTTAAATAAACTGTTTTCTATGGATCTAAGCCATAACGTGAAGCAGAATTGTGGCTCAGAAGGTAACTCTCTTTTAGTATAGCCCAGTATCCTGGATTCAGTAGAAATATTTTACCTTCTTAGTGGTTTTCTGAATGTTTTTCAGTCAAATTTTCTTCTAACTAAAGAAAGCCACAAATGTATAGAACTGTACTTTATAAAAAATGTAATTTTGTCTTGACATAGACTTGAATATCTTCATCATTTATTTATTGCCCTTTGCTCACTGAAGTTTCTCAGTATAAGATTTCTGTCATAAATGTAACTTGTCATTTTACATTAAATCTAATTAATGGTTATCATATTAAGCGTGAATTTCATTCACTCTATAAATGAAAAAGACCTTCACTATTTTTCAAAGGGAGAAATCTCACAAAAGCTAACAAACTATGTAATAGTTTATTAAAATTAATTTAATTTTATTGCACAGCATGCCTATTGTTTTCTAGTGACTGTACAGTACTCATATGAAGATAAACAAATAGGGCCCTCTCCTCAAGTTGCTTACAATAGAATATCTTGATATCATTCTGCTCTTACCTTTAATAGTAAGCATTCTAACAAGAAAATTTCACTATGATAGTAAAATTATTTCTCAAGAGAGTAGCTGTTATTTATTCCTTAACATTTAATTATATACTATCACTGTACCAGCTGCATATGTCCATTGTCTTAGCAAACAATCATAGCAATGTTGTCAGTTCTATTAGCAAAGAAAAAACTGAGTCTACAAGAAGTTGAAAATCTGGCCTAAGATCCTAAAACTACCTGTGGCAGATTCAAGATAAGGTTAAGATCTCTCTAGCTTGAAGAAGTAAAATCTTTTCACAGTGGTATACATCCCTCTTTCTGAGAAATAAAATTGAAGATTAGTTATTGAGTATGAAAATTTTGACTTATTTGATAAACTTAACCCCAGATCAAGCCTTGTCCACTATAATTAGCTTGATTTCTAATGTAGTTTGTTTCTACATGACATACAAATCATGATCTTTTAGAAGTGTATGTGTGTTGAGCAAACTGTCGCAAGGACAGGAAACCAAACACCGCATGTTATCACTCATAGGTGGGAATTGAACAATGAGAACACTTGGACACAGGAAGGGGAACATCACATACCTGTCGTGGGGTGGGGAGATGGGGGAGGGATAGCACTAGGAGAAATACCTAATGTAAATGACAAGTTAATGGGTGCAGCAAACCAACATGGCACATGTACACATATGTAACAAACCTGCATGTTGTGCACATATACCCTAGAACTTAAAGTATAACAAAAAAAAGCAAAAAAAATTTTTTAAGAAAAAAAAGAAGGGTATTGTGTGTACAGTATTTGTGGTAAACATGAACACATGAAACAATGTGACTTTTTCTTCCATGATACCTTATGGATTTATGAGCCAATCAGGCATCCTGCAGACAAAGCCATGCCTTTTCTTCTGCATAACTGCTAGAATGGCCATGACAACTACAATACAAATAGAGGTTAATATTTGTGCCAATTTTAATCCATTTTTACTCTCTTCAGGGTGTGACATTAATTACAGGAGATTAGGAAGGGGAACATGAAGTTCATAAAAAGTCAAAACTTAATATGTCAATAATACATGCAATGAAAATAGGCAATTCTTAAAACATGTACCCCTTTAGGTGGAGTCTTGATGAAAATTCATCCCTAAGGGACTATTAGGCAGAACGTGATCCCAAAGTCTCTTCTCTTAATTAATTCACTCTTTGTGGTTTCAATTTGTTACCATAAAATATTCATCCAAAGAAAAAGAAACATGACTTTGCTGTGCTAGGATAAGACTGAGATCAGTGTAGAGTGTATGAGTCAGGCTATATATTGAGTAAGATTAATTTTGTTTTCTTGGCGCTTTATAGCCAAATGGAATACTCCCTCCACGCGAGCTTTTGGCCTACCTCCTCAAACTATAATTGTAACAATTAAGAGAAAAATTCAGAGTTCTCAGATATACTTCTCAACATTTTGCAAATATGCAACCCTTTAACCGAATACGCTGAATGTCTTTACCACAAGTTTTCTGTCATTGTTTGTTAGAACATACACAAACACATACACATTTCACTTGTACACAAAAAAGAAAAATAATAGCTCATTAATAGCTCTTTCCAGAGTTCTTTAACCACGAAATAAGGTTGAATAGTATTAAGCATTGGAATTTAATTATTTTAATTCAAAGCAGTAATTTATTAAAGACCGGTACAATTTTAAATAACTATAACTAAACATTAAATTTACACACCCTAGATAATTGTGGATTAATCCCCATTTAAAGAACTAAGATGAATTTTGAAAGTGGACATCAGTGAAAAGCTGTCAATGGGGCTTGATGCTTTGCAAGGAAGATTGTCAACTATAGAATTTTTCGTGTAATGGAAGAATAACATATTCTAAATTACATACATAAAGAGCACATACACAAATTTGGCAGCCATTTAAAGAATGTATTCATATTTCTATTCTAGGAATTAGGCTACATGACTATAAATATAAAATTGGCATCTATGTAAATTATTTCCAAATAATTATTTCCAAATTATTCCAACCAGTCTGGAAGAAAATATCACAGCTGTTCCTGTATGATATTTTTGTGTACATGTTACTGTGAATGTGTGTGTGTGCCTGTGAGTGTGCATGAGTGTGAGAAGAGAATTTTAATACTCTTTACAAATTACCTAGAAATCATGCAAATGCTCAGGACCAGGAGTTGAAACCAGGTTCCAGATTCCAGCCTTATGGTTTTGTGTATTCTGGCAGCTACTTTAACTCTCTGAAACTCTATTCTCCAATTTGTAAAATATAGGAGAAGGAATAAATTGTTCCCAAGATTCTCTTTTGCCTTTGAAAATCCCAACTATGTACATTTTACACTCCAACTCTTTTTTTTTTTCTAGTTATTTTCAAAGGCAGTACTGAATAGAAAAGAAAAATGCAACAAGGATTTCCAGTAGGGGTTAAAAGACAAAAAGAGCAAAAATAAATAAATAAATCAAACTAAGAATTATCTAAATCTTACAGGATGATTAAAAGTAGTTTCAAACACATGTTCCAATAATGTTACATTATCACTTAAAAATGCCGACACTGTTCTAAAATAAAATTATTTAAAAGCTCCCTTCATGACTACTAGAGATTGATTTTGATTGAGTGAGAATCAATCATGAAGAGTTGGGAGCTGAAGTTTTGGTCATTATTAATAGTAAACATACTAAAAGATTAATTTAGAATTCAGAGTACAGATAATTTCATAGAACAATGTGAATTAAAATCAATGTGCTTATCAGAAAAAAATGTGTATGATTTTCACTCATTTGGTGGTATAATATTCTTCTATTTAACACATTCTACACAGTTTTCCACATGGCTGATTGATAACTGCTCTGCTAACTGGATCTATGAAATGGAATGGAAGGAGTATTGAACTGTGAGTAAAGGAAGACTGAATTGTAGAATCAGCTCAGCTCATCTAAATATTAATATTTGATAAGAGTTACACATTGTTGCTCCCAATTTTTGCATCTGCATAATAAATTAATTGGAGAAGTTAATCTCTTAACTCTTTAAGTTAAATTCTGTAATTAAACTGCTAGGAAGAACATGATATTTGGATTTGCAAATACTGTACACCTATGATATATGTATATTCACTCATATATGACATAAATATCACACAAGTTAAGTACTTTACTCAGTACTTAATGATTTAGTATTTTTTAAAAAGGACTTAACTTTTTTTTCAAATTATAAACCTGTTTCACATTTGAGGAAGACCTTAAATTCTGTAATATTTAGAAGAAATAATTAAAACAACTTAGAAATACCCTTGTGTGTAGTTTTCATTTAAAAACTATCTTTTTAATAAACAAAGAATCCACTTTAGAATTATTTATTGCAAGAATTAATGATCATACTATTACAAAGATTCCCAATTGTACCTAGACTATTGTCAAAAATCCAAGGAGTTATTGGACACCACAAATCTGTTCACTGCTAAAAAATCTTATTCATTTAATTTATAGTTTAATTATAAAATTTGTTCTAAAAACCTTGGTAAAAGCTATGCTATTATTTTATTTAATATTTTAAATAAAATATTAAAATATAAAGAAATTATTCTGAAGTTCTTGATTTTTTCTAAAAGAAAGTAAACATGATGTGCATGATGTTTTCAAACTTTAATAGTATGCATTATGGAAACATATTTCAATGTGTGGATCATTCACCCAAAAGTATTTTTAATAAGATTTCATTTTACAACCATTTTAGATTTGCTATATTAATATGAAGATCCTGCAGAGAGTCTCCACACACCCCACACTCAATTTCCCCTATTATTAATATCTTATATTGGTTTGATACATTTGGCACAATTAATGAACTAATATTGAGTCAGTATTAACTAAAGCCTCTACTTTAGATTTCCTCAGTTTTTTTCCTACAGTTTCTTTTGGGGTTCCAGAATCCTATCCAGTATGCTTCATTAGGTTTACAAGTCGTGTCTTTCTAGGTTGTGATATATTCTTGGACTCTCCTTGTTTTTAATGACCTTAACAGTTTGGAGGATTACTGGTCAGGTACTTTGTGGAGTGTCCTTTAACTTGGATCTATCTGATGGTTACTCCTGATTACACAGAAATAATTTGTTTTGGAGGGAAAGGTCACAGAGGCAAAGTACCATTCTCATAACATCACAACAAAGGTACATACTATGAGGATGACTTACCACTTATCAGTATTGAACCTTGATGACATAGCTTGATGTAGTGCTCATGCAGTTTCTCTACTTAAACTTGCTCTTTTGTTTTCTCATTTTCTATACTGTATGGTAGGTAGAAAGCCACCATATGTAGCCCATATTTAAGGAGAGGGGAATTATGTTCCCCCTCCTTAAGAGTAGAGCAGCTAGATAAGTTATTTGGAATTCTTTTGCATGAGAGATTTATCTGTTCTCCTCTATTTAATTAATTAATTAATTAATTTATTTATTTACTTGCATTAGTGTGGATTTGTGGATACTTATTTTATACTTTGGATTATAATCCAATACTACCTTATTTATCTTCCTTTCATTTTCTGTCTTTGGCTATTGGGAGCTCTTTTGGTTGGCTATCATAGCTCTTTAATACACCCTATCATTATGGGTTTTTTAATACTATTTTTGTGAGCACTTTCTTAGTTCCTGGGACTATAAGATGCCCCAGACTTGTCTCATATATTTCCTGTACCAGTCCTAGATTCAGTCACTTCTCAGAAAAGCCCTGGTTTCTTTTATTGAAGAATGATATTAGAAACCAAGACCTAGGACTTTGAGGAACTGCCACACTATTTTCCACAATGGTTCAACTAACGTACATTCCCAATTGTGTATAAGTGTTCCCTTTTCTCTGCAACCTTGCCAGCGTCTGTTATTTTTTGACTTTGAATAATTGCTATTCTGACTGGTGTGAGATGGTATCTCATTGTGGTTTTGATTTGCATTTCTCTACCAATCAGTGATACTGAGCGTTTTTTCATATGATTGTTGGCTGCAAGTATGTCTTCTTTTAAGAAGTGTCTGTTCATGTCCTTTTCCCATTTTTTAATGTGGTTGTTTTTTTCTTGTAGATTTAAGTTCCTTATGGATGCTGGACAATAGACCTTTGTCAGATGCATAGTTTGCAAAATTTTTCTCTCATTCTGTAGGTTGTTTGTTTACTCTGCTGATTGTTTCTTTGGCTGTGCATAAGCTCTTACATGTTTTCCTACCGTTTGTTCGTAAACAGCAGGTCCTCAGTTTGCATAACTGAATTTACTCTGATGTCCTGTTTTTCAAAATTCATCATCAACAGCTTCCTTGGAGGTGTGTTTTCATTATTTTTCATCACCTCTTTGACCCTCTGTAAGATGAGATTGAGCTCAGCCTCCCCAAAGAAGGCAGTTGGAAATGGTTTGGAGTTGAGGGTAGAGGGCCAAACTGAAGATAAACATCATGGGATTGGAGGAAATCACCTTGGGAGTGGATAGAATTAGGAGAAGAAAAGAGTCTCTAGACCAAACATCTTCAGAGGTTGGGAAGAGAAGGGGAGCCAGCAGAGACCAGCCACGTAGGTGACAAAACCAAAGGAACTGTTTCCAGAAGAATGGGCCATAGATGCTCCGTGTCACACCGTGTCACATGCTGCCAGGCATCATGTGCTGCCGGGCGGTTGGGGGCTGGGGTGGGGAATGAGGACTGAGCATTGGGTGTGGGGGAAGTGAGGACTGAGCCCTGGGTGTGGGGGGAGTGAGGACTGAGCCCTGGGTGTGGAGGGAATGAGGACTGAGCATTGGTTTGATTAGATCCCATTTGTCCATGTTTGCTTCTATCGCAATTGCTTTTGGCATCTTTGTCATGAAATATTTGCCTGTTCCTATGTCCAGAATTGTATTGCCTAGGTAGTCTTCTATGGTCTCTATAGTTTTACATTTTATATTTAAGTCTTTGATCCACCTTGAGTTGATTTTTCTCTATAGTGTAAGGAAGGGGTCCAGTTTCAATCTTCTGTATGGCTAGCCAGTTATCCCAAAAGAGAACTACCATTCAACCCAGAAATCCCATTACTGGGTATATACCCAAAGAAATATAAATCATTCTGTCATGAAGACACATGCACACATATGTTCACTGCAGCACTATTCACAATAGCAAAGACACAGAATCAACAGAAATGCCCAGCAATGCTAGACTGGAAAAAGAAAACGTGATACATACACATCATGGAATACTATGTGGCCATAAAAGAGAACCAGATCATGTCCTTTGCAGGAACATGGATGGAACTGGACGCCATTATCCTTAGCAAACTAACACAGGACCAGAAAACAAAACACTGCATGTTCTCACTTATAAGTTGGGGCTAAATAATAAGAACACATGGGCACATGGAGGAGAACAACAGGCACAGAAGCCTTTCAGAGGGTGGAGGGTAGAAGAAGGGAGACAATGAGGAAAAATAACTAATGGGGACTATGCTTAATACCTGGGTGACAAAAATAATCTGTACTACAAACCCTCATGACACCAGTTTACCTATATAGCAAACTTGCATGTGTACCCCTGAATTTAAAATAAAAGTTAAAAAAAAGAAACCAAGATCTAGGTACTAGGTGTCAATAAAAATTAAATATGCAGTATTAAACACTTTATTATTATTATTATTATTATTATACTTTAAGTTTTAGGGTACATGTGCACAATGTGCAGGTTAGTTACATATGTATACATGTGCCATGCTGGTACGCTGCACCCACTAACTCGTCATCTAGCATTAGGTATATCTCCCAATGCTATCCCTCCCCCCACCCCACAACAGTCCCCAGAGTGTGATGTTCCCCTTCCTGTGTCCATGTGTTCTCATTGTTCGATTCCCACCTATGAATGAGAATATGCGGTGTTTGGTTTTTTGTTCTTGCGATAGTTTACTAAGAATGATGATTTCCACTTTTTTCAAATATTTGAATCACGGTATTAAAAATAAAGTTTTAGTTTCTGTTAATGAGCTGCATTTATATAAGTAATATATCTATAATTTTTGAGCAACTTTGGAAAACTACAATTTTCACCTGCTTGCAACTTGCATAAAGCAAATTCCATAGCAGAGTGAAGAATATTAAAGACCTCTATTAGAGGGAGCCTCTTCAGTTACCCAAGGGCACACAGTTCACTTGGATAGTCAGTCTCCTGGGAGTAATTATTTTAGATTGTATTCCATATTCCAGAAGACAGGTGTTTTCACATCACAGATCTTGGGAAAGTGTCCATGACCTCTGTAGGCCTTCTATCTTATTGCCCTGAATTAGAGAAAGAAACACACCAACAATTCTCCAGAATCAATTCTAATTATTAAACCCTATTTAGAATTTATGCTTAATTCTCTTATATAGTTATTTTATAAATTTGCTCAGTAAACCAGTATATATAGCATAATCCCATTATTTAATGTATGTCAGGGCCAAATTTAAATGAATATTCTCAGCCGGGTGCAGTGGCTCACGCCTGGAATCCCAGCACTTTGGGAGGCCGAGGCAGTCGAATCACGAGGTCAGGAGATCGAGACCATCCTGGCTAACACAGTGAAACCCTGTGTCTACTAAAAAATAGAAAAATATTAGCCGGGCGTGGTGGTGGGTGCCTGTAGTCCCAGCTACTGGGGAGGCTGAGGCAGGAGAATGGCGTGAACCTGGGAGGCAGAGCTTGCAGCGAGCAGAGATCACACCACTGCACTCCAGCCTGGGCGACAGAGCGAGACACCGTCTCAAAAAAAAAAAAAAATGAATATTCTCATAATATGATGGAATTCAGAAACATAAATGTTTGGTAAAGTGTTTTATCAGAAAAGACATAATTAAGAGTTTTTTCTATCCACGTTTGAATTCATTGTTAGTTAAGACATATATGTAATATATATATAAACATATAAACATATAGAGAGAGAAGACATATACACATATGACTTTTTCCAATCTTGATAAAATAGTATGACTCCACTTGGTGGTTGTTTTCCTGTGTTTTTTTTTGTTTGTTTGTTTGTTTGTTTTTTAGAGAAAGGGTCTCTATCACTCAGGCTGGAGTGCAGTGGTACAATCATGGTTCACTGAAGCCTTGAACTCCTAGGCTCAGGTGATCTTCCCACCTTAGCCTCCTCAGTAGATGGGACTACAGGTGTGAGCCACTGCAATGGGCTAATTTGATTTTTGTTTGATTGTTGACCCACTGATGACAGCACTAAGCATTTAGGCTTCTACCTTTTCCTTCCCCACCACCATACATCTGATATTGTTTTTATTAAAGGAAAACCCGCGTTGCTCCTGAGCTGTTGGCACTGGTGGTAAATTTGATCCTGTGTCCCTAACGCTGCATGAATCCCTTCTCCAGCCCCAGCCTCTAGCGACCATAAAGGCCCAACATACTCTCTACTCCCTGTTCTTGCCATTCCACATTGGTTTGCACTTAACCTGCTCTCCCCAGAAGGCCCTTGTGTGAGTAATAAACTTTTAAAATTCTCTTGTCATGTGGCCCGACATCAGTCTCCGCATTGGATCTGTTAACTGGGAGGTGGTCCATTCCATCTCTGAGGAGAGATCCCAAAGCACTTGTTCATAAAATCTTATTTACAATTATACTAATCCATGTTACATTTTAACATGGTGACCTTGTCTCAAGAACTTGAAACATAGAGGCTGGGACTACAGGCCTGAGCCATCGCACCCGGCTAATTTTTGATGATAAGCTTAGAGGAAGACAGTATGTTTATAAAACAAAAGCTTACTGAGAAAAATAACAGTGAGAATTGGTAGGTGACATGAATAGGAAGGTTGAGAGCTTAAGAGGGTAACATATCAACCTCAATCTAATGGGAATGTTTTAAGATGGAGCATATGTAATGTTATGAAGGACTCCTCCTAGCTCAGAGGTCAAGTGTTGATCTTAAAGAAACAAAATCCAGGACATGGTGGTGGCAAACAGTTGCAGTCTTGGTGGCAGGTAGGAGCACCTCTGTAAACCAGTTAGAGATCTGGAATGGCAGGGGTATTGCTCATTAATGGAAAAGAGTCTGTAGTACCCTCTGACATTAAGTTTCAACAGTTAATAAGCATGACAATGAGAATTAAGTTTGTGATAGACTGGTGAGACCACCTGTGGATGGGCAAAGCTGTGGAAATATTTGGGAAGCCATAACAGAAACAGAATTTTCTTTTCTTTTTCTTTCTTTTATATTCCTTCTTTTGTATTTATTTTATTTTATTTTATTTTATTTTATTTTATTTTATTTTATTTTATTTTATTTAACAAGGTCTGGCTCTCTCACCTAGGCTGAAGTGCAGTAGGTGTCTTGGCTCACTGTAACCTCCGCCTCCCGGGCTCAAGTCATCCTTCCAACCTCAGCCTCACAAGAAGCTGGGACTACAGGCAGTCACCACTATGCCAGCTAATGTAATTTTTGTATTTTTTTAGAGATGGGGTTTTGCCATGTTGCCCAGGCTTGTCTCAAACTCCTGAGCTCAAGTGATCTGCCCACTTTGACCTCCCAAAGTATTGGGATTGGAGGCGTGAGCCACTGCACCCAGCCTCTGATCCTAGATTGTTATTCTTTACTAGACAAAAGAGTTACCGCTAACTAGTTAATTTGCAATTTCCTAAAACCAAAAAGAGGTAGTATGCTAAATTTTAAGCAATATGGTGAGTTTGTCAGGACTTTGATGAATAAGATAGTTAACGTGATTAAATGCTTCACACAACAATTTATACCTTTATGGTTCATGTAAAACTCTAATATCCAACTCTCAAGTCAGAACCAGAAAATAGAAACTGCAGAAGCCTTACAGAAATTTTGATTAAATTCCACAAAGAAGAAAGCTGGATGAAATAAATTCAAGGCAGTGTAAAAGATATGCTATACACCCTGGACTGGAAAGCCAGGACAAATTGAAAATCAATGCTGTAAAATGATGAGTAGATAAAGTATGACATCTCATAAGAGTATTTCTTTCAGCTCCTCATCTGTAAAAACACACGATAGAACTAATAATTCATGTGAGCCTTAAAATGCTAAAAGTGCATATGTGTCCATATTTATAATTTGTTTTGTTGTATAAGCATGGTTATTATTATAGTTATTTAATTTATACTAGTAATTATAAATAAAATATTTTAATATGACTAGATCATGTTAATACTTTTTTCCCCCAGTTCACTACTATGATTGTTCAATTACTTAGCCAAAGCACAAATGCTGTACAGTGACAGCTTCCCAAAATGCAGGTTTCAGGCCTAAGAAGGGCAATCTGTTTGAGTCTCTTAAGTAATGGGTTTAAAACAGATTTGTTTTTTTTTAGTCGACTCTTCTTTTATATACCTATAATCAAAGTCCAGAGTTTATGATTTTTCTTTTTATCTCATATTCTGCTTTAATTTATTCCTTAGACTCTCCTAAGTCATATATGTGTAAAACCTTACAATTGGTTTGTTATCACTTATAAAGTCCAGCTTTTACCTGTGGTTATATTACCTGATTTCTTTTCTTGAAGATCAAAAAACTCAGGGTTTACTGTACTTGCACACTTCATAATATTTACTCCAACATTTCATTTTTACTTATAATTTAATGTTTCCAAGGAGTGGAGGAATAAAAACTTGAGTAAAAGGAGTTTTATACTGGAATCACTGCAAATATGCATTTGGCCTGTGTCTACTGTGACCAATAACATGCAGAAGAAAAATTGGATTAATTAAATCTGTTGTTCTTTCCCTCGTATTCAATTAAATCATTCTTTTCTGGCTCTTGATGTTTATGCCTTTGAACAACACTGATGGGCTTACAGACCAACTCTTAGTGTCCTAAGGCTTGGTACTTAACCAACCTGTGGGGTGTCTTACATCATATCCTAAATTCCCCATGACTGGTTTCCAAAATAATCTAAAATATTTAAAAGCACATTTGAGTACTGACTACAAATGTTGTTCTTTATAGATACGAATGAATTATCTCTTCCTCATGGGTTTACAAGTTAAAAGATATAAACAAATAACAAAGACTGGGAAATTAGACACAACCAGATGTACATATTTGGGGTGCATGTTTGGGGTGGGAGTAGGTATGGTACAAAGGGCAGATTATACTGCATTAGTATCCTCTGGTATCAGTATCTTCTGACATCAGCTTAAAAATAGTTAATTCAACAAATATCCTAGCATTAATTTAGTGAATTTTTAACTGACATGAAAAAAAAAGCTTAGAAAAGAAATAGAGCTCTTCTTTAAAACATACAGAACACAATTTAAAAAGATAAGGAAAAAGTCAAAGGAAATAAAATATCACATTAAAAACAGAAAGAAAAACTCTTTTCTTGTCAATAGAGAGTGGTAACTGTATTATCACTTCTCTTCTTGGGTATGCCCTAGACAAACAGTCTTGCATCAATAAATGGTAATTACACATTTTACTAACGTGGTTTATTGTGTTTCAGTGCCCTTAGTGAGGATTAAACAACACTCAGAGCTTCTATGTGCCATTGGAGCCACCTGGTTGGAATTTGGGGAAAAGAAAAAGCAAACTGAACAAAAAAGCTTTAATTTTGAAATTTAGGGTTATTTCCTATCATATTAAATGTTCTCAAAATTATTTTAATTCTTTTGAACACATGCTTATCTTTAGCCTCCTAGAGAAAAATATATTCTACTAGACTTGCATGGAATTTATGTTTCACAAGTACAAGAAGGTCAATGAATCCAATAGATAACAGTATCTCTGGATTTAGTAGAACTCTGAGTCTAGGGGTATGATAATAACTAGGAAACAATTTAATTTCTGCAAACTGTTTAGTATTGTAAAGTGCTATAAAAACTTAAAAATACTATCATAAAGATTCATCATAGATTATCTTTCATATTATGAAGGATCCCATTTTATCATCACCCTTAAAAATGTGCCCTAGAAACTTTAGTTGAGATGTTCAGATAATTTAGTGTAGTAAGTTTAAATTAGAACAGGAGTCACATTTCTCCACTCAAGGTCAATACCGTTCATTGTGTTAGTCCATTCTCACACCACTTTATTACAAAGATATTACCCGAGACTGGGTAATTAATAAAGAAAAAATGTTTACTTGACTCACAGTTCCTCATGGCTAGGGAGGCCTCAGGAAACTTACAATTGTGGTGGAAGGGGAAGCAGGCATGTCTTACATGACAGCAGGTGAGAAAGCATGTGTAGGAAGCAAAGGGAAAGAGCCCCTTATAAAATCGTCAGATCTAGCAAGAACTCACTCACGATCACAATAACAGTGTGGGGGAAACCGTTCCCATTATCCAGTCACCTCCCACCAGGTCTCTCCTTCAACACCCGGGGATTACAGTTCAAGATGCGATTTGGGTGGTGACACAAAGTCTAACTATATCATTCATAAATACATAAAATTTATGTTTATGAAAGTAGTTTTAATACATGATTAACAAATAGCATGTCATCAGTAAATTGGACATTCATTATGAATTTTTTTCTCCAAAGTAGTAATCAACTCAGTTGATTTATTGATACTGTCTTATAATTCCTTCTTTACTGTGAGACCAATCATTCCTCCTAACCTATGCCCCATCTTGGAGAACTTATCCCTCAAACAGTCTGGAATCAGTAAGCCTGCATAATGTACTTTTTCATAAACTCCTCTTTCCATCAGCACCCCCTATTCCGTCTAGATCCAGATGATTAGTTTATGGTAAACAAGCCACCAAAACAGATTTTCCAACCTAAGTATTTGGATATGAGACAAAATAGTGTGTTGGTAGTGATGAGTTTACTTTGAGAAGGTTCAGGGGCCGAGGCTGCCACTTTTGAGCAGCAATAATGAGCTGGTCTGCCAAAATGAAGACAATAAACAGAGAATGGGCATTAAGGAACATTTTGAGATCAAAGAGAACATGAAGCCTGGGAGAGAGAATCAGTGAGAAAAAACTGTTTCATGGTATTCCAGTTTCCATTAGGGTTAGCTACACTTTCAATAATTCTAATGCCTTACATTCTTTGTATCCTTAAAATGAAATCGCCTTTATGGAGGTTCATTAAATGAGTTTTTATTCTGTGTGACCAAAATAAGGCTAGTATTCCCATATAGCTTAATAGTAACAGTAAGCTGTTTGGCTTTTGTGAGTCTCATTTTTATATTAACTGCCTGTAGTCTAATGTGAGTTAAATAATCCATAAAAAAATAGAAGTTGACCCTTTATTTGACTGAAAAGTGCTGTCTACAACCTTTTTTTCTATTTGATTAGAGGTATGTAAGAATTAGGCTGGGTGTGGTGGTTCATGCCTGTAATTCCAGCACTTTGGGAGGCCAAGGTGGGAGGAATAAGCCTAGGGATTTAAGACCAGCCTGGGCAACATGGTGAGACCCTATCTCCAAAAGGAAAAAATACAAAAATTAGCCGGGTGTGGTGGCATGCTCCTGCAGTCCAAGTTCCCAGCTACTTGAGAGGCTGAGCTGCAGGAAAATCACTTGAGCCCAGGAGTTCAAGGTTACAATGAGCAGTGATTACCACTGCACTCCAGCCTGGGCAATGGAGGGAGACCCTATCCCCCCATCCCCCCCAAAAAGAAAGAAATACATAAGAATTATAAATCTAATTTAATGAAGGATTTCTACATAATTTTGTGGGAAATAAAATTAAAAAGCAAAAATTAGAATATGGATCAATCTATACACTGACACATATGCATTTATTAATAATTCATTCTAATTTTAATGGTTCTATGTAGATGCTCATATTCTCAGTGCTGCTCTCCCTCCACAACCTGACTTTGTCATTGGAATGTAACTGAAGCAGGGACCCTCAGAGCCTGCAATTCTCCTGGAAAGCCCCCACTAATTGCTGATCTTTATATCAACAATTATTTCCTGTCTTAATCAGCCCTATACATGTCCTTGATGATTTCTTTATATATAGAAGTGATTCTTTCAAGCCTGTTCTATCAACACTTCCTGACTCCTCTCTGCCAATGACCTTCCTCCCGTATCTACTCCCATGGTCATAACATATATTTTGCTAACAATTGCCTTGACTCTTCCAGAACCTAGAGATTTTTCACTGTTCCTCACCCTTGTTTTGTTTCAATTTTTCTTTTTTTGAGACGGAGTCTCGCTCTGTCGCCCAGGTTGGAGTGCAGCTGCGAGATCTCGGCTCACTGCAAGCTCCGCCTCCCGGGTTCACGCCATTCTCCTGCCTCAGCCTCCTGAGTAGCTGGGACTACAGGCGCCCGCCACCACGCCTGGCTAATTTTTTTGTCTTGAGTGCTTAAGAACAAAACAAGGGCCGGACACGATGGCTCACGCCTGTAATCCCAGCACTTTGGGAGGCCGAGGCGGGCAGATCATGAGTTCAGGAGATCGAGACCACCCTGGCTAACACGGTGAAACCCCATCTCTACTAAAAATACATAAAAACTAGCCCAGCGTGCCATTTACCTTTATTTTAGTCAAACTTATTTTGAGTAAAAATAAGGGGCTTTAATAAGCAAAATAAAGTGTATCTTCATTATACAAATGACAGGGTTTGGCTGTGTCCCCACCCAAATCTCATCTTGAATTGTAACTCCCACAATTCCCACATGTCATGGGAGGAACTTAGTGGGAGGTGATTGAATTATGGGGGTGGGTCTTTCCTGTGCTGTTCGTGTGATAATGAATGAGTCTCCTGAGATCTGATGGTTTTTAAACAGGGGGAGTTTCCCTGCACAAGCTCTTTTTGCCTGCTGCCACTTAAGATGTGACTTGCTCCTCCCTGCCTTCTGCCATGATTGTGAGGCCTCCCCAGCCATGTGGAAATGTAAGCCCTATAAACCTCTTTCTTTTGTTAATATCCCAGTCTCAGGTATGTCTTTATCAGCAGCATGAAAACAGATTAAAACAGAACATCTAATACAATAAACAATCGTGCTTATGTCAATCTAAAAGTTACATGACATTATTATAAAATGAAGTTTATAATATGAAATCTGAACATATTTAAAATATTGTTATGATTTTTTAAGGGAAGCACACCTTAAAATAAGAAAATAATAAAGATAAAGATAACAATCTATGTTAAAGACAAATATCTACTACTTTTTAAGAAATCCATTGTTACTTAGGCTGGTGATTTGCCACCTTCTAATAAATTAGATATTACATCATCTGTATAATTTTCCTTCAAGCATATATATTTTTTTGAGATGAGGTTTTGCTATGTTGCCCAAGCTGGCCTCAAACTCCTGGCCTCAGCAATCTTCCTCTAAAGTATCTGGGACTTGTAGCACGTGCCACTGTGCACAGTTACTTTCGAAGACTTTTATTTTGAATTAGTTGGTGACTTGAAAAGATAAAATGAAAGATACATTTTGACATAATTTTAGTATCTGTTTTCTCCTATTTACTTGAAAGACATTACTTTTTACTTAAGAACAATATATTTATAAAATTATTTATAACTACTTTAAGTTAATCTTATATATTCATAAGTATTTGCATATACTATTTTGGTGTTAAATAGTTGAAAAACAGTTTTGAATATTAAAAATTGTAGTACTGCTCTGGTACACAGGCTTTATTCACTTCATTTATCAATTTATAAATATTATTAATCATGATAATAGAATTGTTTAGCTTTTCAAACTATGATTCAAATCTGCCCTGTAGCTCTATTAAGGGTACTATTAAACCAATGCCTACACTTAATTGTTATCCCCACTTTTAAATTCATCCTACTTAATTATTCATATAGTCTAAATTCATGAAAAAAATACAATCAATCAAATAATACTTTGTTGTATTTCCCTGATCAATTACTGGCTCTCTCTTGTCTATAAAATTAAGTTTAATCTTGGTTTGTCATTTCAGGTTCCAAAGCCTCTCTGTTTCTAATTGAATCAAACTTCAGAAGGAAACCAGTTTTGCTGTCACTTGAATGCCATATTGCTTTCACACCTTTACCTTTTGCTCTTACCATTTCCCCATTTTAAGTATTCCTCTGCTGTCTTACCTGGACCCATTCTTCAAACAAACTCAGTTTCTTGCTTCTTCATGAAGTGCCTTCTCTCTACCACAATATGCAGAGCTTTCTCTTCTTCTATGTCCTCAGGAACTTTATACAGATCTTGGAATATGCAATATCATTTTATTAATTATTTAAAAAATGTTCCCTGCTTACCTCAACCTAATTGAAAAAGCATTGAGATCAGAAAATATGTTTTATATCTCTTCCCATCTGCATTGCTAAGCACATATTAGAACCTCATAACTGTTAAGTAATTTTGGGGGACTAATTAATGAGCTAATTAAACTGTATTTTGATGAATTTACTTGATAATACACAGTATTCCATGTGATTTGAATTCCAATATCATTAATTATATCTCCATCTAAAGATTGTAATTTGCTGAAAAGTATTTTACGTAGTAAAATATAATTCTAAAATTGAGACTCTAGCATGTGATATGAAACTTAGTTATTACCAGATAGAGACAAGTATTTGTATCAATCATTCATTACAACTGGGAACAATAAACAATTCTTAATTATAAGAATGATGTATGGCTTCAACGATTGTTAAAGTCGGACGAGTTTCGTTGTTAGAGCAAACTGGATCTAAATGTATCCCATATGTCTTGATTCTAACACCAAATGAAAGGAAATCTCAAAAAAAAAAACATGTTTTATAGATGGCTTCATGGTACAGTATTGTTACCCGTTGAAAGTCTACTGTGATACTGAATAATGGTTTGGCATGGAGTGTAGAGTGAGGTCATTATATTATACAAAAACATTATATGAGAAGATATTAAATTTCTTGGTGGTTAGAAGTAGCTATAGTGAATAAATCTGTCTATAAAAATCTCTTTCGAAGAAAGAATTATGATCAATATAATCATTAATTCACAACTACATTATGGATTTTTAAAATATAAGTGTTCAACTATAAATCAGGTTAAAGAAGCAAGAGAACAAAATCCACTTTCATATTCTCAAGCGGTCATTTCCAGAACATGAGAGCTTGATAGACTGACTTTCCTCTGCCAGTTTTGTATTTATGTCTTTGATACAGGTTTTATTTTATAATCTTATTGTTTTATTTTGCAAAAACCATTGAAAAGTCAAATAGTCCTAAACATAAAATCTGTTAATTTGAGATTTGTTAAATAGTTTTTCAGTAGTACATCCAGGGCTAGAGCATCGAGGGGGCGCCGAGAGTTAACGGGTGGGGATGGGCGGTGGCTCGCCTCGCAGCGGACCTCACGCCTGCTCCCAAGATCCAACTACGAGCTTTTTAACTGCAGCAACTTTAATATACACTATTGGAGCTGGAATTACCGTGGCTGCTGGCACCAGACTTGCCCTACAATGGATCCTCATTAAAGGATTTAAAGTGGACTCATTCCAATTACAGGGCCTCAAAAGCTACATTGTCTTACAGCTAGGTTTTTCTCTACATTTTTATTTTATAAAGAAGTCTTGAAAATAAAGCTTTTACCAGAACACAGGGAACCACTCTATAAAATAAATGAGTTAAGACTATGCATATTTCATAGACAAACTGCATAATACAATGATGCCAATCAACAATTGAACCAATTACTCTAAATATTTCTTAGAATGCTGCTTCTATAGACATATACATAAGACAAGTACAAACAAAACTTTTGCTGAATGAGGTTCACATTTCTATTCTAAAGAGAAGAAATAGAAATAGCCCATTTCACCATATATGTTATGATATCTAGTCATTAAAACATAGCTGTCAGTTTCAGGTTATGAAAATTATTTTAAAGTCAAAGAAGCTGAACCTAAGGAATGTTGAATGAGTCAGCTGTGGCCACACAGCTGGTAGTATATCTGCTTCCAGAAATAAGGTAGCCTTTTGTTGAAGAATGTGTTCAGCTTAAATGCCTCATTCTTTAATAAATAAAACTTGACCATAAGTAGAAAGCACTCAAATCATGAAAGAATCTTGTAAAAACATATCTTTTTGGTATCCTCTAATAGAATTGATTTTATTAAACTGAGCTTAATACTGTGTTATCAGCCTACATCCTAAGATGTTGTGATACCCAACCAAGAAAATCCCTGTCATATTTAATATGAGCAAAATTGTTGAAGATATATATTATCCAACTAGATTATATTTCCTGTTGTCTTCATTTGCCCTCTGAGTTTTTACATGTAGAAATTTGCCCCAATCCTTTAGTTCTCATGCTAGATTTAACTTTCTTTAATGATGAATTTAATAATTTTCTAAGACAGGAGACCCATGTATACCTATAGCATACTTGGTGGCCTGTCCTGCTGAAAGAGAAATAGATGTTAGAATTAATTGAGAGCTTTCCCCCAACTGTGCCTCCATAAATTTTCTGATAAACATTTCACTAAGGATCTTTCACTCCCCAAACCCTCATCCCCTGCCCACCTTAACCAATACCATTATTCTAGCAGGAATGTTATTGATGAAAAAATGTTTTGTCCCCAACATGTGCCAAAGTAAGTCTTATGCAACATATGCATAAGACCGATAATCTCTGTTCAAGCTTATTTCGTTCCACAGGCACCTCTTTATCTCATGGGAATTCAGGATGGCCTTAACTTCATGGGCACAGTCTAAAAAGGGATATGTTTTGTTTGAATGTAGGGAGATCAACCATTTCGTTTCACCCAGGACAATTTCAGTCCTGGGCAAACCAAGACAGTTAGTCATCATATTTGAATGGAAAATAATTTGTTTTCTTTTGTTTGAAACTGAAACATAAAATTGACCATCACAGCTGCCAAATCTGCTTTTCCAAGAAAAACTGAAAATCCTGACTTTAAAATGTCAAATCATCTGATTTTTAAATATTGTTTTGAAATGTTTAGCCTATTAATCAAACACTAATCTAGGTGTTGCTATGAAAATATTTGGTAAATTTTATTAGGGTCAACAATCATTTAACTTTAAGTAAGAGAGAATATTCCCAATAATCTGGGAGAAACTGGCTCAATCAGTTGAAATAATTTAAGAGCAGAACTGAGGTATTCCTGAGCAAGAGGAAATTCTGTCTCAAGACTGAAGCATTAGCTTCTCCAGGAGAGTTCCAGCCTGCCCCTTTGATAGACTACCCTCCGGATCTCAAATTTACGGAAGCAGATCCCCATAATTACGTAAGTCAATTCCTTGCAATAAATATCTCTCTTTCCTTTTGATGATTGACAGATGATAGATAGATAGATAGATGATAGATAGATAGATGATAGATATAGATAGATAGATAGATAGATAGATAGATAGATAGATAGATAGGCAGACAGATAGATAGACAGGAAGCTGGCCAGATGATAGATAGAGAGGTAGATCCTATTGGTTCTGTTTCTATCCCTGCAGATACAACAGTACTGGTTGAGCATTTCTGTGTGATTGTAAATTATCTGGAGCTTTGCTTCTTTAGATAAGGTGCTCTGAAATCACCACAACCAGCATCTGGCCTCCTTCACCCACTTACTATAATTGCTGAATTCCTAGAGGCATTGTGACTCACCATGGAAATGATAATATTTTGCTGATATTATATCTCTACTTAAAAAAAGGGAATGCCTCCAAACTTTGTAACTAGAGATTGAAATAGCAAAAAAGATAGAGATAAGAAATGTTGAACCATAAACACAATTTATGAAATGCTAGGGTAGTAAAATAATAATACAAATATTGCAACTCTTCTGGCAATTTTTTGAAAAAACATAGAAAGGAGAGGTTTGGGTTAATATTCAGGAAGTTTTTAAGAGTAGAATAGCAGACATTCTTGAGGAAAGGATTACGAAGCAAACATGTAATCAGAAAGGGAGGTACTCCAAATCTGGAGAAAGTGATATACATGTATTTCTATCCTTGAAAAACCAACCAAAACAGCCAGATTTTTCAAATAAATAAATAAATCACTTGAAAGATAGGCTATGGCTTATTCTTGGGTACTACATCACATTTTAAAAATTGGATTTATATTCAGGGGCAGTTGTCTAGGCTTATTGTATAGTCAATGGATTATACCACCAACTTCAGGCCACTCTCTCCCCCACAAAACTAACCAGTCCTCTTTCCCTTCTAATATAATCTCTCATGAGGTTCCTTAATCAGTTACCTAATACTGTCTCAAATGCCATGGTTTTTATTCTCAACTATGCTAAAAGCTAATAAAGTTTATTTGATAAACACTTTTATATGAGTGAGTTTCTGTTACAGCAGTTAGTTAATAAACAAGCATAAATGTCACATCAGATTCTTCCATTTTAATAGGAAAGCAGAGCTGCCATTATCTAAGATGAAGCTGGAGATACCCATAGGACTCACTATATGGAGTAAGATCGATTCAGTTTACTTCGGAGCTAGTAGAAACTCGGAGAGAATTTCTCTTTTTTAGAACTATAAATGCAACTAGCTATGCATTTCATAATTTCCTTATATTTTTTAGTAGTTGACTTAATGTATTTAACTGTTGCTATGTAAAAGATGTGAGTGTTATATTTGTTTTACCCATTTTCATTTCATCATCTAATTTCCATCAGCTACCTCCTCAATTATAGTTTAAGACATTGTCAGGAATTAGCTAGCAGCAAAATTGAACACAAGAAGGACATGCAGTACATATAAAAAGAGCACCCAAGATGCAAGGGATCCAGAAGGAAAAAGGTGGCTCTACCAAACAAAGCATTGGGTTAGTCATGATGCTGGCCATGCCTTCCTGCTTCTGGCTCTCATACGCATAAAACAAGATACTGCTTCCCCATTGTGGCAGGTGTGACCTTTACATTGCTAAAACCAGAAATGTTTCTATTACTTTACACATGAGACTCCCAAGATCAGAGACAGTTAAGAAAGAGGTTGTTTTGAAATGTGGACCTGTTTGGCATGCCAGTGTGAACCATATTAGATCAATACAAAAGCTTAACACAGAGCTATGTTATTGACTTGTTAATAAAGGTGTACTTAGGCTTGCCCAAGACTGCCAGTAAGACAGAATACAAGTATAATGATATACAGTGGATTCCAGGATGCATAGTAGCATTGTACTTATGCATATCATGTATTCCCTTGATCATAAATTCTAGGCCACTATTTGTGATGGTGGAAATTACATTTCAGTGATTTAAGCCTTCTAACATAGCAAATCACAGGATTAATTATGATAATAAGAAGAGCTTACCCATTGTACAGTGAAAACCAATGAAAGGTCCTACATCAGTTTTTGTTGAAATGATAGAATAATGATTTTATGCTTTGATTTAAGAGCATGCAGTCCTCTGTTGTTAGGAAAATAGGAATTTTCAAACAAATAGTAAATATGGTTAAATTCGCTTATAAAAAATTTACACAAAAGTTTACAACGTTTATAATTAAAATCAGACCTCATCCATGTTTTTGGTGCTATTTTTATTTAATGGTTATTTATTTTTACTTGCAGACTTTAATTATATATAAAACGTTGGAAATAACCACATTCCAAATATTTGTATGTTATAGTATTTCCAAATATATTTATTAAAATTATTTTTATTCAGGCATGGTGTCCAGATGCTAATCACAATTGCATTTGAATATTTAACTACCCTTTTTTTCCTTCTTGGCAAATACCATCTTTCTTTCTATGTCATTTATGGGTTTCACATTTTATCCATCTTTCAGGGAAAAATGCACAAAAATAAAATTGCTAAATATTATTTATCACATATTAAAAATTAATCTAAATCAGAAAATTCACATACAACAAATCTAAAAATGATAGATATTGTTCTAGTTTGATAATGCAAATCCAATTTATTGTGTGTCAACTCTATGTGAGGCAAAGTCAGAGTATGGTTTCTCCATATTCAATTACATTCAATGTTTAGAACAATTTGATTAATCCTCTATCCTCATATTAAAGATAAAGTAGTTTAGGCTCAAAAATGAAATGTCTTGCCTAGTGCCACAAAACTGTCAATTGGTATTATTGGGATTGATAAGGGCCTCTGTGATACTGAAGTTGTTCTTCTTTCCCAGTAAAAAATAAATAAATATTTAATCCAAATATTAGTTTAAAATTTACCAAGATTGGTAAATAACAAATAGATTTACTTTGGGATGTTTGTAGAACTCCCAAGACTTTCTTCACCAATGTTTTCATTGCATAGGATGATGGTCATTTGAAATATAAAACACAATATTATTGGTATTACATTTACTACCTCTAAACTTTCTCTTCAAACTCTTATTAGAGTATTATAAAAAGTATATGTTTCGTGATAATAGCTATTTTTTTCTGCTGAAATATGCAGTTAAGCCTTTTTTCAGCATTCAATAATTGGCCATGTTTTCTTGTGTTTCCTATTAGGTTGACCTCATGCTACATATAAATAGACTTTAGAAATATTTATGAACACAAACTTAGCTATATAACTGGTTGTGTTTTCTAATAGCCAGTGTGAGAGCAATACATAATGGCAGCCTGGATAATGTGTCACCCTCATGAGAATTATTATTTTAGGAATTAAAATACTGGGGGTAAATAATGTTATAGCTTAACCATCCTAATCCATTGAAACATTATTTTGCCTATACTTACATATAATGAAGAGCTATTTTTTAATCTGGATTGCACAACCTGAAGTTCATTCATATGTTGAAGTGTTCTCTGTCAACCATCATTTATTGTCTCACATACTGAGCAAGCTGCCAGGACTTCAAAATTGAATAAGGAATGACATCAGCAAATATGGCAGAATTAAGAACGTCAAACTCCAGCACTTTAAAAGTATAATTTAAAAATGGGCAAAATCTATCAGAATCAACAGAACTCTGGAAATTAACTGAAAGCTTGCAGCAACTAAGAGAATGTTCATTTGGGAAAAATGGGAGATTCTTGGTAGGAGCTGTAAACTTTATGGATTTACCCTAGTTCCATCTCCCATTTCCCACTTCAGCAGTAGTCATTAAAAGAACAACCCATATTTTCCGTATAATAGGAATCCAAACTCCACTCCCCAACAGACCTCATGTACAAAGAATTTTAATTAATTATGTGTTCTGATCTGGCTGGTGTCTCTTTGGAAGAATGTTTTAAAATGCTTCTCTTTATTTTACTGAACTCAGAACTATTCCAGTGCTGAAGCTGATTCTAGGGTACAAGGAAAAGGCATTCGTCAAGAATATTTACAGGCTAATTCATGTCTTAGATGCTGCTGCCTGAGGCAATAGATGATTGTTGGGGTAAATAAAATAGAATAATCAAAATGCTTATGAGGCAAAGCTGGTAATGATATGTCTCTAAAACCTGCCAAAAACTCCATCATATTCCTGGGAATCTAGAAAGCCATATGCATGTACACGGCTGTTTGCATGCTCAGGAAAGACCTGATAAAGTGATAAGTCATCATTTCCTGCCGACCTTCAAGGTCTGCAGAAGCTAAAAATTTCGATAACACAGAGGAAATGGACAAATTCCTATAAACACACATAATACTAAAACTGACTCAAAACAAAATAGAAACTCTAAATAGATCCATAACAAATAAAGAAATTGGTTGGTAATCAAAAACTTTAAATAAAGAATAATTTAGGACTACATGGCTTCACTGGTGAATTTTACCAAATAGTTAAGTAATTAATACCACTTCTTCTCAATCTCATCCCAAAAAAGAGAAGGAAACACTTTCTAACTCATTATGAGACACCACTATTGCCACTGTTACCCTGATACCAAAACCAGTCAAATATATCCCAAGAAAATTGCAAGCCGTTATCACTTATAAATATGAATGCAAAATCCTCAATAACATACTGTCAAACTCACTCCAGTAGCATGCCAAGAGTATTGTACATTATAGCTAAGTAGGATTTATCCTAAGAATGCAGGGTTGATTCAACATATGAAAATTAATCAGTATAGTATGCAATATAAATAGAACAAAGGCAAAAAACTCACATGGTCAGTTCAATGGATATAAAAAGGGCATTTGACAAAATCAAACATCATTTTACACTTAAAACACTCAAAAATTATGAATAGAATGAAACTTTCTCAAAAGGTAAGTGGCACTTATTAAGAACTCACAGCTAAAGTCATACTTAATGGTGAAAAACCGAAAGCTCTTCCCTAAAGATTAGGAACAAGACAAGGATGTTCACTTTCACTACTTCTATGAAAACATAGTACTGGATTTTCTAGCTAAGGCTATTAGGGAAGAAATAGAAATAGAAGTCATCCAGATAGAAAAGAAAGAAGCGAAAGTATCTCTATTTACAGATCACATAGTGTTATATACACCAAACTTTAAAGAATACATACACACACAAACAGAGCTAATAAGTGAGTTCAGCAGTCTTAGAATGCAAGATTAGTATTTTTAAAGTTGCATTTTATATACTAGCAACAAACAATCCAAAGATAAAATTAAAAAAAAAATCCATTTAAAGCAGCAGTCATATGAATAAAATACTTAGGAGTAAATTCAACCAAAGAAGTACAAGACTTGTACACTACAAACTGTAAAATACCATTGAAAAGAATGAAGCAAGATCTAAATAAATGGAAAAACATCCAATGTTCATGCACTTGGAAGACATAATAAACTTAAAATGGCAATATTCCTTATTGCCATTTTTGGAATCCTATAGATTTTTGAATCTATATAGATTCAAAAAATCCCTGTCAAAAACGCAACTTTTTTTCAGAAATGTAGAAGCTAATCCTAAAATTCATATAAAATTTCAAGGTTCACAGAATAACAGAAAAAATTGAAAAAGAAGAACAAATTTAAACTCACATTTCCTAATTGCAAAACATAAGACATAGCTACAGTAATCAACACACTGGCATAAGGACAGATATATATACCAATGGGATAGATTTGAAAGTCCAGAAACAAATATATAAATTTATGGTCAGTTGATTTTTGACAGGGTTGCCACAACCATTTAATTGGAAAATAATAGTCTTTTAACAAATGGATATCACCTGCAAAGATGAATTTAGACCCCAACCTCACACCATAACAAAATTAACTCGAAATGGATAAAATACATAAACATAAGAGCTAAAACTATAACACTCTTAGAAGAAAATCTAGGTGGAAATTTCTGAGATATTGGATTAAGCAACAATTTTTTAGATATATACCAAAGCACAAGCAATCAAAGACTTCATAGAAATGGAAATATTTTGTATATCAAAGGATGCTATCAAGAGGGTAAAAAGAAACCCTAATAAGAGAAAATAGTTGCAAATATATCTGACAAGGGCCTAGTATCCAGAAAAAAATAGGTCTTACAACTGAAAAATAAAAAATAAATACAATTTTTTAATGGGCAAAATATTTGAATGCACATTTTTCAAAGAAGGTATTCAAAAGGCCAATAAGCACAAGAAAAGATATTCGATATTGAACATTAGGGAAATCAAAATCACTGCGAGACACCACATTACACCTATTAGAATGGTTACACTAAAAATAATAAAAGGAAAATAAGTTTTGTTGAGAATGTAGTGAAATTGGAACCCTTGTATATTGCTGGCAGGAATGAAAAATGGTGCAGCCACTGTAAAAAAACAGTTTGATGGTTCCTCAGAATATTAAACATGGAATTCCTATTTGACCCAGCAATTCTAAGTTTTGGTATTTACTTAGAGAATTAAAAACATATGTTCATACAAAAACTTGTACATGTATGCTCATAGCAGCACAATTCAAAAAGCCAAAAAATGGAAAAAAATAAACAGATTTCTATCAGCTGATGAATGTAAGGTATTTTTAAAAATGGTAGATCCACACAATCGAATGTTATTCAGCCAAATCAAAGAATAAAGTAGTGTTACAAGCTATAACATGAGTAAATCTTGGAAATATTATGCTAAGTTACAGAAGCCAGACACAAAATGCTGTAATCTGTATGATTCCAATTGTATAAAATGTCCAGAATAGGCAAATCTATATATACAGAAAATAGACTAGTAATTGCCAGAGGATCAGGAGCCAGGGGGGAATTGGAACCAACTGCTAATAGCCATGGTGTGATGAAAATGTTCTAGAATCAGATAGTGCTTGAGCAATATAGCACATGTACTAAAAATCTAATTTATTTTACAAGAGTAAATTTTGTGTTTTGTGAAATATATCTTAATTTTAAAATGCTAAAAAGAGAATAAGAATAGAAGGCAAAAATACAGAAAAAATCTAGACTTATAATAAAGCATAATAAATGTTATAATTCCATGGGAACTTAGTAAAGGTGCATGTGAAGCTAGATTGGGAGGCCAAGGAAGACTGTCTCCTGGAGATGAGAAGAAGCAGCAAGAGATAAAGGTATTTCTAAATATTGCTGATTTTTATGTGGACCTTTAAAAAAGAGAGTAAGCCCAAATGGTCAGTAAAGGTAACATATAATTACAACTTTCATTTACTCTTAAAGAAGAAAAGGAAGCTACTAATGAGAACTTCCTATTACATATCAAGTCTAATCACCAAATTTATAATTATAAGGAATCCTACCTTTAAGAATGTGTTTATTAGTTTCTATCTCTGGATCTTTTGGTATTTTTCCTGCCTGCCTATTTTTCACCCCTTCATTAAATCCATTAATCTACCCTGGTACTTATTTAACAATATGGCTTTTATATCTCATTTCTGGAGGAAAAAAGATCTTTGGGAATTCCTTATAGCTCAATGACAAGAATTTTTTCACACATTAAGGCGTTCTTCCTCATGTTCAGTATTTTCCAAAATATTACATTCCAGGTTGATTGCTATCCTCATCTCACTTTACATTTATTCTGAAAATGTTAATGATGTACAGGCCACCTCTTTGGAAAATCATACCTTATGCCCCAAGGATTACCTACTCCTGTGTTAAATATTCATGTCATTGTTCTTTCACACGTGACCCTCGCAGGCAGCACTTATTTTTAACCAGATGATCCCCATTTCTTCCTATGGGCCCAGTGCTCTACTAAATACTGAACTATTCCATCCTTTCACATCTGATACTTTAGGATAAAATTTTTATTAAACAGTGAAGAGAAGAAAAATCAACAATAAATTTACATCATAATATCACCTATTGAGTAAAAATATTAATTTAGAAAATGAGATTGACAACTTTAAAATGGTAAAGTGTAGATTTTCCAATGTGATTTTTACAGGAAGATAAGTGTGTATTATATACATTTTGTTGAACAATTTGGAAGTATCTTACACAATTTAGTATGAATATATATTTTGACTTAGCAATCTCATTCCTGGAAATTTACTTTACGAAAGTATGCAGCTACATATTATATTCCAGGTTTTCAACTTTTAATATTTTTGTAATGGTAAAAAATTAAAATCAAAGCATCCATTGAAAAGTAGATTATTCAATAAGTTGTGGTATACCACATTTTAAAACACTATGCATCCAATAAAGGAGAAACAGAATGAAGTGAATGTAATGTATGCATGTAATGTAATGAAATGGAAAGATAAAAAGATTTTTAAATAAAATGGTTATAAAGTGATATGTTATAATAGAGTTTATAAATATAAGAAGGCATTTTAGTAATAGAATTTATATTAAATTGTTGACAATAAATTTCTTTGGAAAAAAGTACAAAATTAAGATCAAGTAGAGTTCAATAGAACTTTAGTATATTTTTATACTTCTATATTACTTGAATAGTTGTACAATATTTATAATTAGACTATGAAATTAGATCAATAAACTATGTTGAAAAAATATATGTGCTTATAGGTGACTTACTAAATTTTGCTAGATAAATATTTCATAGGCTAATATGTGTAAGGCATTCAGTGATTTCAACTAAAAATTCAATTGGCAATCATCACCCTATCTATCTAAATTCAGAACAAATGGCTGATTCACTTTTCAAAACCAAGTCAATCTGTGTGACATCATGTAGCCATGCTGACAGATTGACTCTGACTTTTCAAATAGGTGTTTTGTTATAGTGCCAAGGAAACTTTTTTCCATATTCCCGATTAATGATCCATATGATTCTGATCTGGTACAGACTGGAATTCTGTGTGCACAATGAGCCCTATTGTCTCAGTCTTTACAGGTTACAAAAATGAGTTTTCTAAACTTATGGTAGAAAAAAGACCCAGTAAAGCATCAAAGAAGGAATCAAATTCTCACACGTCTACCTAACTACAAAGGTTTTGATCTTCATCAGCACTGGCTCTCAGGAGCATTGTGTGGTGCTCAGCTCTCATCTGAAATTTTGGTGAGATAGGGGTTGAAAGGGCTAGAAAGTGTTAAGAAGATAGAAAAGAAGGAGGGAAAAGTGGTAACTCAAGGAAGTTAATAATCACAAACCAGAATTAAAGAAGGGCCCAAGAATTCTATCCTAACTGTAGACATGTATGAGGTACAAGGGAGAGAACTGTAAAAGTTTAGGCGGAGAATATGGTAATTTCAAGCAGAGTAAGGGTACAACAAAACCATTCTTCCCAAAAGTTTAGGAAGGCAGATCTGCAAGCCAGGTTCCCAGAAATAAGCTTTTGGCAGAAATCAGCTGAGAAAGCAGACTGACTATTAGAAGGCAGCCTCCTCCTGAGATCCAAAGGCCTGTGTGGGGACTCAGGGTGGTGATAGAGATTAATATTCCACCAGTCCCATTTCTAGCTACCAGCAATTTAACCCCAGTTTTATAAATTTCCTGAAAACTGAACGATCAGTTCTTACAAACCAATGAGAGCTGGATCTAGCACACCATGCAGATAAGTATTTTAAAAATCCAAAATACCCAAGTGACTTGAGAAAAATGTATCATTGAGGATGGAATTCAATGAGGAATATGCAAGAGGCTGCTGCTGTTAACACAGCTGTGCAGACAAAAAGCAATTCCATATCCTATTAGAAAGGGAGTGTGATGTGCAAATATTTTCTTTGTTAATTTCCTTAACATTCCAGAGGATAGAGTAGAAAAACTTGTGAACACTGGGTGCTAAGTGCAAATAGATGTGATAGAGGGCTGATTGTAGCAAGAGGTGACATTCACAAACTCTGACATGGGTCAGACGAGCATGTAGGAAAGTCCCTAGATGCTACCAAAAGATTATGGCTATTTGCATGCTTTGGATATACCATGTAAAACTGGTATCATATCTAAAAGTTAAACTAGTTTTTCTACTCTCAGTATAGTATATACATTTTGCCTTCTATACTTAAATATACAATATAAATATAAAATATATATATAAAATACTGTAATTCAGTGCTCAGTCAACCCTGTGTTGAGTCAGTCTAGCTGCTCTAGCACCTGGTCAAGCCAATGAGTATGTTTCTGTTTTGTTTCTTTGAACAGGCATTTTACTGAAGATCTGTTAATCACCTTCTGGGTTTCCTCTAGTCTAACTTCCAACCTGAGTAACTCAACAGCTTTCCTTTTACTTTAACTAAGGACTAGAATTACCATCTTTCCTTGTTTCAAGCCCATTTCTCAGTCCTGTGGACCCTTCTGAAACACTACTTTAAGCTCCCTGTCTTCCTCCTGGTTTTCCTGATATATTATGTCATTAGATTTCCTAGTCCAATGTTCTTAATCTAATCCACTGAGACATCCTGTCCTGAGAGTTTTGTATTTCAGTTACTCCTGTGGCCCCTGTCAATATTCTTGGTGGATTTTGTATAAAGCTACTATTATAAAAGAGGAATAGATATAGGGATGAAAGGTATGTATAGTTAAAAAAACAGCAACATCATGACATACTTTCCTTAGCTAGAAAGGAAAGAGTAGACATACAGGGAGTTCAGTAAAATATGTAACTTTACCTCTGCAATAGGCTAAATACTATGAATAAGGAAAAAGTGTAGGAACACTTGTGTAAATTATCACATAAAAATATCCTCAGATAAAAATGTGTTAATTAATTTAAGTTTTGCCTAATTCACGACATGTGGGAAACATCCAATGTGATGGTTGTGGATGGAAATAAATTACATGAATCTAAATAAAACTGCAAATATTTACTTTTTTGAAAATATAATTTAAGTATTGTAAGTTTATTAAGATTCATTTTGATTTTGAATATTTTCAATTACTTTGTGTCCATGAAGTAATATTCAATTATTCATTGCTCTCCAAATATATGAAATACTGTATATATGTTTTCAAGTTAATAAAAATGTGAAAGATGAAGTAACACCTGCAGAATTCTGAAAAGTGTGAAGGTTTTTGGTTAGAGGTTTCAGTTTCCCTAAAAAATATATGGCTATAAAATACTCTTCATATAGCTATTTTGATTGATGGGAAGATACAAAAATGTCAATGTGAAGGAAATTGCCTAAATCAAAGGGCGTTTTTTATACCTAATGAAAAGCTATTTATCAATGCTGGATTATTTACATTAGTGATTAACCAACAATATTGCAATGTACAGGTGGAGCAGTGCTCTTTATGTTGTTTTATTATAGATTCATTTTTATCCATAGTTACTTATTTGAAGTTATAAATTATGACATATTGAAGAACAAATGGACAATTCAGTGGTTCTGTTTTCTGAGGAAGGTGTTTCAAAAATGTATACAAAAATTCTTTGATATTTAATGATGATTAACCTTGAGTTGGAGATGGACCTAGTGACTTGATTCTAACAGCTTATGACAGAAGTGATGGGGTGTATCACTGCTGAGATCAGATTATAACAAGACTGCAGCTTCTATCTTGAATTTGCCCTCTCCTTCGGATCACTCTCCCTGGGGAAAAGCCAGCCACCACCCTGAGAAGACATTCAGGCAGGGATGTGGGGAGAAATGGAAGCCTCTAGCCAACAGCCAGGAGGATCTGAGGTTGGTCAACAACCAGGTGAACCAGCTTAGAAGCAGTGTCTTCAGACCCAACTGAGCCTTGAGATGACCACAGCTGCAGCTAACAGCTTGCCTGCCACCTCCTGAGATACCTTGAGCTGGAACCACCCAGCTAAACTGCTCCCAGATTTTAGACCCACAGAAACTTTGAGATAAATGCTTGTTCTAAGCTGCTACATTTAGAGGGGGTGGAGATAAATAACTATACTTTTAAGGTCATCAGGGTCCAAAGCAAAGCATTGCTATTTATCAAAGTTGTTGGGTCATGTTGTGTGGCTTAATATAAAGAACCACACTTCTAAAGAATTAATTAATTGTATTAATTACCAGATTACTTACGAGAGGCTTTATCGAACAAATAAAAAGCAGAGGAAGTTAAATATGTGCGCAGCAGTGTGTTGTTTTATTCAGATAGGCTTAATGCAAAATATTTATGAGGCTATAAATCAGTGATTCAAAACATAGAGCAGGAACGCGTCTGGTAACGAAATTCTTTTGTTTGTTTGTTTGTTTGTTTTGTTTTTTGAGACGGAGTTTCACTCTGTCGCCCAGGCTGGAGTGCAGTGGCGCGATCTCGGCTCGCTGTAATCTCCGCCTCCTGGGTTCAAGAGATTCTCCTGCCTCAGCCTCCTGAGTAGCTGGGACTATAGGCGCATGCCACTATGCCTGTCTATTTTTTTATTTTTATTTTTTATTTTTAGTAAAGACGAGGTTTCACCATGTTGGCCAGGATGGTCTTGATCTCCTGACCTCATGATCCGCCTACCTTGGCCTCCCAAAGTGCTGGGATTAGAGGCGTGAGCCACCGAGCCTGGCCCGGTAATGAAATTCTTGTTGTGAACTAGATCCATGATAACAGAGTGCAAGACAATTGAAGGCTCAGGGAAACAGCTTGGATTAGATGGGAAGGTGATTATGTGAAAGATATAGATAAAACAGTTGGATTGTATTATGTGTTCCAAAAAAAAGCAAGGTGGCCACTATTATACAGAAGGTAGTTTACTATCCACACTGTCCTGCACATTGCTTTTTCCAAATTTAAAATGTATGTCAAAAACTTCAGTTTCAGCAGAGCAAATATTCCTGCTTCTTTTAAACAGCAGCAAAATTATTTAAACATAACTCCGGTATGTTTTTTTTAGAGAATATTCTATTGAATGTTTTGATTTTTTTTTCTAACAGTTTGCTATTAGAAACAGTAACATAAAGGTACTTATTAAACAGTTATCTTTTGGAAATATATTCAACAGGTAAATTCCCAGCTGCAATATTGCTGTGACCAAATGTGTATACATGTTTACATTGTCAAAATGCCATGCAGAAATTTGCACCAATTCACTTTCCCAACACTGTAGGAAAGTGACCATTTTTCCTGCAGTTTTGCTATCGCTTATTATCGGAAACTTCTAGCATACTTACTAATCTTATAAATTAAGCCTATTATAATTTGTACTTAATTGTAAGGGGAATATAGTATGCATATATATTCACCACCAGAATTTATTTTTCTATAAAGTGACTGCTCATTCTCTTGCCCCTTATGTCATTTAATTATTGGTAATTTTAAACAAAGTTATACGAGATTTTTTGGCATAATAGCTATTAGTTAATAGCTGTGAGTTGTGAGTGTATTTCCAAATTTCTTTTTAATCGTTAACTCTATGTAGGTAATTTTTTGCCACATAGAGATGTTTTACTTTATTTGCTTTGCATTTTAGTAGAATTGTCCAATCTTTTCCAAAATGTTTTCTGAGTTTTGCTGTCTTGCTTAGAAGAAATTTCCAGACTCTGAGATTATAAATAAAGGAAGAGAGAGAAGGGCTAGATTTACATAGGACTAGGAAACCAAACCTGAATATATCTCATAAATAAAAGTAGTGTCAATATTGAAAAACTCCCTAATCTCAATTTAAGTAAATTTTATTTTCACCAAGCATAAGAAGCCTTAAGGAAATTTTTCTAGAACCTGCAGGCTATGTATTCAGCAGCCAAGTGAGTGCCATTCACACCATTGAGTATGTTAGAAGTTCTATTTGACTTGGGGAGGACTTGTCATTGGCAATTGCCCACGGACTACCCAATAAGACAGATAATTGCCATTGGCACAAGATTTCGCTAAATTTTGCTAAATTATTCTTTGTAGACAGCCATCTTTTTCAATAATCCAGGGAACTCACATTTTCCCAAAATTTATCGTAGGGCCCTGGAAGGCACATGTAGAGACAATGAAGGTATTGGAAAGAAAGCAACATGCTGCATCTGCGTGGAACTGAATGAAAGCAGTGCGTGATGCTCAGCTCATAAGCCAGGATGTGGTAGAACACACGCTCTATTCATAAACTATTACAAAATGTCGAGTGTGTTTAAATTATTCCTTTTCATATTTTATTATTTCAGGCTTACCTTTGTCAACTGCCTTCTTTCATTTTATTTATAACTTATCATAGTCATGTCTTTTCTCATAATTCTCTCAAACTCTGGCTGGTATGTCCATAAATCTCACTCTAGCCTGCTCTTCCTTCCTCCCTCTCTCCCTCCCTCCCTCCTTTTGTTCCTTTCTTCTTTCTTTTCCTTCCTTTCTTCCTTTTCTTTGCTCAGATTTTTTTCCATCCAAGCTACTATTTAAAACTCTGTATAGAGAAGCACATCACAAGACATGGTAAATATCAAGATTAACATATAAAATAGAAGCTTATATTTTCATCTAGGGCTCAATATTTTACCCTCTCTCTACCCAATATTTAATACGAGGTAGGATGGTATAATAGAAGAATGAATTTTTTAGACAAAGTTAATCTCTGGGAGCCAAATTACCTTACCTGTAAAATGTGTAATAAAGCAATGTCTAGACTTTGGATGAAAATTAAATGAGATCAATTTATAATAAAGTGATAGCATCTTTGAAAACTTAGGACTTTTGATTCATAGTTCTGTACTTACACTATAAAACATAGTCAAGTATTCTAAAAGTAAACCTTGATAATTCCTATTGTTATTTTGACTGATTAAACATAATAGGCTCAAATTATAGAAAATAATTTTTAAAATTTTGCACAATTATTAAGTAATGAATTAATTTAAATAGGAATATTTTCTAGATAAGATACTAAAATATGAAGAATATTTAAAATAAAGAATGATGCTGATTAAAAAATAAAGTTGTACATGTAGTAGAAATATTATAAAATTTAATTTATAATACTAAATACAAAAAATACTATACGGGAGAAAAGATAATTCCCTTTAAAACAGAGAAAATTCCTTCAGCAATTTTTAATTGTGGGAAGGTAAATTTTTCTTTATTTTCAGAAAATTTCATCTGTTATGAAAAAGATGATACATAAATATTGTAATACCAAGAGAATCCATCCACTGAAGCCTCACTGGAAATATGGGTAACTGAGTCATTTGTCCATGTTCCTGACCTGAAGCCAGCAGTTCTCAATTATGAAGCTTTGTCTTGACTACAAATACCCTAGCAATGAACTCTTCCTGGCCAAAGACAGGAAAGCTCACAGTTCATGTTTAATCCACAGGTAGACACGTCTTCATATCTGATTTTGAAAATGGAATGGGAAGGCAAGGACATCCAGAGAAGAGTGGCTTTATCTAACATTATTTAACCTAGGAATATCGCTATGAAAATAATTAATAGCCTCATTTTTCAGATAAGGAAAATGAAGACAAAGAACTTACTCAAGCCCGTTTCTTCAGCTGCCTTCCAAAACCTTTACAGCATGATCCAGTTTCTAATTGTTTTTTTATATTTGTTTCCCTTGATGGCAATCATCATAACAGGCTGAAAATATGAGTCTATATCGATGTAAGATTTGCAGACATTTAATTTTTTTTCTTTGCTGATCAAGAGATGGTTGTACAGCTATAAAAAGGAAAAAAATGCTTTAACACTACAACAATATATGAGTTGTGATATTTAAGTCATTTGGAGAATTGCAAGTGGCAACACCTAAAGACTACTTTTGTATTCCATTTGTTTTAAAGAATGTTCCATTTGACCCAGGATTCCCACTTCTGGAAATTTATTCTTATAAATGTAATTAAAATATTGAAGTAAAAGATCAAGTTATCTTTTGTCCATTAGAGGTATATTTGGAAATTCCTCAGTGTACAAAAATACAATAATTGTTAATAACAAATAGCACTTACAGAATATTATGTAACTAACAGAATTAAAACAAATTCATAATAACATAAAAATATTACTCTGTAATGTTAAGGAAAAAAGTGGAATATGAAATAGAAAATGAAGGAAAAGTTAGGACATTTACATCTGTACAAACACAAACATACGGCATTTAGTCACAACTATATAAAATAGTTTTAAAGACTGAAAGAAAATATGAAAACTTTTTTCTATTTTTTAAATTACGTTGTAATTCCTAAAATTTTTGTTGTGGAATTTGTTACTTTAAAAACTGAATTTTTTTTTAACCAAGAGAAAAAAACTATCTCCATTCCTATATTTTATAGATTTTATAAGATATTTTGAAATTATGAAAACAAAGTTCCAACCATCTCTATTGTCATTCACAGGTATAAACTCTTACTCTGTGAATTATTTCTTCCTGATCCTAAGCAATATTATATTCTCAATAATTTCCTAATAAATCAATTTATTACTATACAATTTATTGAAAGTGAATAAGAAATTGAGAAATTTGTCTCAAAATGTTTTCCCATAGTATAGAAGATGCAGTTATCAAAGGGGGTCTTTTAAAAACAGAGACAATGAATCTACAATGAACTCAAACAAATTTACAAGAAAAAAACAAACAACCTCATCAAAAAGTGGGTGAAGGACATGAACAGACACTTCTCAAAAGAAGACATTTATGAAGCCAAAAAACACATGAAAAAATGCTCATCATCACAGGCCGTCAGAGGAATGCAAATCAAAACCACAATGAGATGCCATGTCACACCAGTTAGAATGGCAACCATTAAAAACTCAGGAAACAACAGGTGCTGGAGAGGATGTGGAGAAATAGGAACACTTTTACACTGTTGGTGGGACTGTAAACTAGTTCAACCATTGTGGAAGTCAGTGTGGCGATTCCTCAGGGATCTAGAACTGGAAATACCATTTGACCCAGCCATCCCATTACTGGGTATATACCCAAAGGACTATAAATCATGCTGCTATAAAGACACATGCACACATATGTTTATTGTGGCATTATTCACGATAGCAAAGACTTGGAACCAACCCAAATGTCCAACAATGATAGACTGGATTAAGAAAATGTGGCACATATACACCATGGAATACTATGCAGCCATAAAAAATGATGAGTTCATGTCCTTTGTAGGGACATGGATGAAATTGGAAATCATCATTCTCAGTAAACTATCGCAAGAACAAAAAACCAAACACCGCATATTCTCACTCACAGGTGGGAATTGAACAATGAGATCACATGGACACAGGAAGGGGAATATCACACTCTGGGGACTGTGGTGGGGTGGGGGGACGGGGGAGGGATAGCATTGGGAGATATACCTAATGCTAGATGACGAGTTAGTGGGTGCAGCGCACCAGCATGGCACATGTATACATATGTAACTAACCTACACAATGTGCACATGTACCCTAAAACTTAAAAGTATAATAATAAAAAAATAGAAAAAAAGAAAAAAGAAAAAAAAACACAGACAATGCTCTCTAGTTTAAGACTTGGACAGACGGTCTAGTAAAAATCCCTTTCACCAAAAGGACACATTAAGTTATAATAAAACTGGACTAGAACGGCTTTATGAATTACCATTTCAGTATATTTTATTGTCCATAACGTGTAACATTGCTATTATCTAACATATATGTGATAATTATGTTATATACATACATGTACTTTGTATTCTGTAGTTTTCCTTGTTTGTTCATGGTACTTTGATTTTTTTTTTTGTTTTGTAAAAGAAAACTATGTCATTCTGATTTTTCCGTTAGGTACTTTACCTATTATTGCTTATATTTGAAACAAGAGTGGCCAAAAATGTACAAACTTAGTTAGAATGACAGTTTGATCAGAAATCCATATATTTTCTAGTTTGGAGGCCTTAACTCAAATAACAATGATTCCATTAAACTGGAAGTTGAGGTTGTCACCTGGCCACTTTGGGCTCCTCCTTCCTCTAAGTCAACAGGCTAAGAAGGGAGTTGCAGTGTTGGCTGGGGTGATTGACCAAGACTAACAAGATGGAATCAGTCTGCTACCCCACAGTGGAGGTAAGGAAGAGTATGTGTGGAATACAGGAGATCCCTTTGGGCGTCTTTTAGTATTGCCATGCCCTGTGATTAAGGTCAATGGGAAACTACAACAACCCAGTCCAGTCAGAACTACAAATGGCCCAGACCCTTCAGGAATGAAGGTTTGGTTCACTCCACCAAGTCAAAAACCATGACCCTCTGAGGTGCTTCCTGGAGGCAAAGGGAATACAGGACGGCTAGTAGAAAAGGGTCATCATCTGTACCAGCTATGAGTACATGACCAGTTGCAAAAACAAAGACTGTAATTTTCATGAGTACTTCCTCTTTATTTTGTTAAGAACATGTTTTTGCATGTATACTCTTGTACTAGGAAAATAACTTCATTTTATTTCCTTTCTTTTTCCTTTATCATGTGACATGAGATTTATTGGCTTCATATCACCATTTAAGTGTTGTTAACTGAATGTAATAGCATTAAGGTTAAGGATTAGTCCCCTTCAGTTTGTATGAAGGGTAGCTGTATTATGTTAGGTATAAGGCCCTTTTATTGTTTTTATTGGGAGATAAATTATGATTTCAGGAAATGTGTATGGGTTCAAGCTGACATGGGGTTGAACTTGTGATGGTTAATATTAAGTGTCAACTTGATTGGATAGGAGGATGAAAAGTATTGTTTCTGGGTGAATCTGGGTGTTTCTGGGTGTTGCCAGAAGAGATTAACATTTGAGTCAGTGGACTGGGAGAGGAAGACCCACATCAGAAAGACCCACTCACAATGTGGTTGGGCACTATTTCAATCGACTGCCAGCGTGGCTGGAAAAAGGAGGCAGAAGAAGGTGGAAGAAGCTGACTTGCTGAGTCTTCAAGACTTCATCTTGCCTCCATGCTGGATACTTCCTGCCATTGAACATCAGACTCCAAGTTCTTCAGCTTTTAGACTCTTGGACTTACACCAGTGGTTTGCCAGGGGCTCTTGGGTGTTCAGCCACAGACTGGAGGCTGCACTGTTGGCTTCCTTGCTTTTGAGGTTTTGGGAGTTGGATTGAGTCACCACTGGCTTCCTTTTACCTCAACTTGCACATGGCCTATCTTGGGGCTTCACCTTGTGATCATGTGAGTCAATACTCCTTAATAAGCTACCTTTCATATATACTTATATCCTATTAATTCTGTCCCTCTAATTAGTCCCTGACTAATACACAAGGTAAGATTCAATTGAAAACTTGAAATCTGTGTTTTCTGTAATAATAACTACCATTTATTCATAAAACACATGCTTTTTGCTTCCAGGATGCAATGCCACTCAGTCCTCACAAAATAACTACGAGGGAAATGTTAGTATTAACATTAAACAGATAAGAAATCTGTGGCTTACAGAAACTGTGTAATTTGTCCAAAGTCCCCTAGTTAGTAAGCGGCAGAATCAGGATTCAATCCCTTTTTTCATTTCTCATGCTTTTTCTGCTGATGTTCACTTTGTTGTTGTTGTTGTTGTTTGTTTTGTTTTGTTCTGTTTGTTTTTGAGACAGTGTTTTGCTCTTTTGTTGCCCAAGCTGGAGTGCAGTGGTGCGATCTTGGCTCACTATGACCTCCGCCTCCCAGATTCGAGTGATTTTCCTGTCTCAGCCTCCTGAGTAGCTGGGAATATAGGTGCCCACCACCAGGCCCAGCTAATTTTCATAGGTTTAGTAGAGATGGGGTTTCACCATGTTGGCTAGGCTGGTCTCAAATTCCTGACCTCAGGTGATCCGCCCGCCTCGGCCTCCCAAAGCACTGGGATTACAGTCATGAGCCACAGCGCCCGACACACTTTGTATTCTAAATGTATGTTTGGCAATTTGCTAAATGAATGCTTAACTGAGTAGACCATTTAACATGTGAATGAACATGGAAGGAATGAATAGCACCTTAAATAATCACCAGAACCCACCCATACCCTCCCTTTAGTTACAACTACAGATGTGTGGGAAGACCAGACAAAAAGTCAGGAAGGTAATCTCATTACGTGTATGTGAATGCTGTCTTTTACCATACTCTGTTCTTTTAAATTTCCATGCAAGAGAGCTGTCGATTATACAAATACACAATTTTGTTTCATATCAGATTATGAGAAAGAAAACTACATTTCATTGAAAACCATTATTTCTATGCTAGTCTGAAATTTTATAGTTCTTACATATCCTAATAATAAATATAAATTTGATTCCCTTGAATTCTCAAATCTGGGATTACCTGAAAACCCTGACAGGCTCAGCACCATCGTTGTCCTTACTTTCTGGGTAATGAAGGGGGTCTGATGAAATACCTCAGGAGACCTGTAATGAAACCCACCAAGCATTGAGTCCAACTCTGAGCTTAGGCTTCATGTCTAATAACTGGGTTTGGGGATTGGTTTTCTGGTGCTCCAGTCCTTTTCTACAAGTATCTGGGTGTCAGTGCTTTAGTTTCTGTCTTATAAATGATCCTTTACCTTGGTCCCTCCAATATTAAGGCCTTGTCTTCACTTTTCCCAGGGCTCCAAAGGACTGAAATCGCAATATGCCTATGCCATCTGTTCTTCATAATACATATTGACTACTTTTCTGTGTCGCCACATGTTGCCCACTCTTGGACTTTCTGTTACTAGTCACAGCTCACCTGCAAAGGTATCCAAATCTCACTATATTCTGAATAAGTTGGCTACCTCACCAGACCACTGCAAATCACAGATTCCACTCTTCTGTTTGTTTGCTTTGAATTTTGTTCCACCATTGAGGTCAGGGAATAAATGTTTTCTGTGTTTCTTTACTTTCCCATATTGCCTATATAATGCTACATACATTTTTGTAAAAATATGTTTTACTTTGATTTATATAATTTTGTCTGATTGTAGAAAAATGACAATTACAATCCTAATCTCCCACTGAACTCCTCCATGGGTCAAACTCAATGACCTCTTCTACCTCATGTAAGATTGAAATATAATTTTGCCAGTAAAACACAAAATAAGTATTATATAAGAGTATATTCACTTTATTTACTTAATAAATAATTACAAAACTTAAATATTAGTTTTTTTATCTGTAAAATGGGAGAAAAAATAATTTTCACTTTGTACAGTTATTATGATAATTACATGGGTTTGGGTTAGTACATATAAAGGGTTTAGAACAGTGCCTGGAAAATATCGTGTGTTCAATAAAGGTGAATTAGTTTACCTATGCTTATTCTAATTTGGGTAAAAGACTTGTACAGTACTGGGCACTTTGTAGATACAGAGCAAAAACTTTGAGTTACCGATTTTAAAAGTAAACTTAACTTTAGTTTGTGATTTCTACGGAATATTTAAAATTGCTGTTTAGAAAGAGTATTTTCCAACAAATAAAAAGTAATTCTGACTCAATTTTTTTATATTAAAATCGTGTATGAGCCAAAAATAAAATAAATAATTCAACTTATAGAGTTTAAATAAAAATAAGTATTAGCATATTTATTATAACTGCAATGCCTGGTGCTTTCTCTAAATCTAAAAGAAGAATTATTTTTATGTCTTCTAATACCGGGATTCAATATCAACCTACAAAGCCTTATTATGAGCAAATGCTAATAAATTCAACTGTGGTTATAGTGCATAACATGAAGTAATAGCAAATCTTGGATATTCTATTTTTTGTAATACCAATATAATGTCCCCTTTATTTTCAATTTTATACAAACAGGACTTTTTATTATTTTTTACCTAACTGGTTTAAGTAAATTAAAAGAATTTTGCTTTTATTCTGTAAAATTTTTTTCAATGGTAAAAAAGTGAAAATATACATCAAAGCCTCATTAAAGTTCAATAAAGGAACAAATGTATTTGTATTTTACATATCAGTATAAAATTGGGAAGAAATGCACAACGATCTCTTAAATTTTCTCCTCAAAGTATTTGTTCATACCTTAAACATTTGATTTTAAAACATTTTTCTCCTTAAGTAGTCTAAAACTTGAAATGGATCTATAACAATAATGGTGGCATCTGGAAGACATTTTTAGCAACAGACAAAGCCAAAAGTCAATGGAATGCAACATGTGGATAAAATATTATAACTTTAGCTATGTGGTTAGGTATTTAAATGCCCTTTGGCAGTTGATGCCTTTCTTTTGATATGCAACCTTAGAAAGCTAATGCTATTACTGCACTGATATATCCAAAATATTTACATCTTGACATCTATCATCGGATGTCATTACTTTCCAAGACTTCAACTAGATGGTATTGTATGTGATGAGAGTAGTTCTTTCATTTACTTAAATTTTATTATATTTGTGAATTAAACCCCTTGAATGTCCACAAATTATATGGTATTTGTTAAAAAACTTTGGGTAAATAATTCAGGAAATAGGTTTATTCTATGTTATGAAAGTCAAATGCAGGGTATCAGAGTAAATTTAAACCACTAGACCATAATGAAATAAAATGCAAATATGCTGTCCGAGTCTGCCTTTTTAATATGTGGAAGACTGCCCCAGAGAGGGAGTGAGAGGGAAGAGACAGATGGCGTTTAATATTAAGGATGAAATTTGCTCTATCCCTTTGAAAGCCTCAGTCCTAAGTTTTTTACTTCATTCCCTTTTGAGATTTTAAAGTCTTTTTATAGAGTCTTCTTATGTATCTTTTTAAGCTTTCCATTTTTCTAATCTCTCTCTGTACAAATGTGTGGGCATATGTGTAATTTATCTATGTACTTATCTATGTTTCTTTCTATCTATCTCTCTGCCCATCTAATTTACCAGTCCCTTTATCTGTTATCTACTTAGGATATACACACAAAAGAAATTAAGTGGAATATAGAAATTATCCAAATCTAAATAATTACAAGGGTAGTTCTGTAGTTAGGAGGAGAAAATAAAACTCTCATTTTAAACTGTGACTTTCTAACTAAAAACAATTTGAAGTGACTGTAATTCTTTATTTTACATTTCCTATCTCAAGAAGGATTTTTCTCTTCTCTTTTTTTCTTTTCCTTCTCTGACTTCACCTCAGCAGATGAGTCACAAAGGCAGTCTTAGAACTCTCTTCCTGTCTTAGGATTCTATCAACAGAAGCTGAGCTATTCCAGAAAGGGCCTACTAGACAGCCCTGCATCTTAAGAATATCATGCAGAATATTGAAGACGGACCCCTATCTTTTACCATTTATGAAAATTTACTCAACCTGGATCCAAGATTTTAAATGTAAGACCTCAAACTACAAAAATACATAAGGCAACCTAGGAAATAGTCTTCTAGACATCAGCCTTGGCAAAGAATTTTTGGCTAAGTCCCCAAAAGCAATTGCAACAAAAACAAAAATAGACAAGTGGGACCTAATTAAACTAAAGAGCTTCTACACAGCAAAATAAACCATCAACAGAGCAGACAGACAAACTACAGAATGGGAGAAGATATTTACCAACTATGCATCCAACAAAGGCCTAGTATCTAGAGTCCATAGGGAACTTAAATAAATAAACAAGCAAAAAAAAAAAAGCCCCATTAAAAAATGGACAAAGAACATGAACAGACACTTCTCAAAACAAGATATAAAAGCAGCCAACACACAGGAAAAAATGTTCAGCATTATGAATCATCAGAGAAATGCAAATCAAAACCACAATGAGATACCATCTCACAGCAGATAGAATGACTATTATCAAAAAGTCAAAAAACAACAGAGGTTGGTGAGGCTGTGGAGAGAAGGGAATGTTTATTCACTGCTGGTAGGAATGTAAATTAGTCCAATCACTGTGGAAAGTAGTCTGGAAATTTCTCAAATAAATTAAAACAAAGCTACCACTTGACCCAGCAATTTTATTTCTGAGTATATACCCAAAGGAAAATAAATTATTTTACTAAAAGGACACAGGCATGAGTATGTTTATAGCTACACTATCCACAATAGCAAAGACATGGAATCAACCCAGGTTCCCATCAATGGTAGATTGGTGGTACGTATATACCATGGAATACTATGCAGCCCTAAAAAATAATGAAATCATATCCTTTGCAGCAACATGGATGCAGCTGGAAGCCATGATCCTAAGTGAATTAATGCAGGGAGGAACAGAAAACCAAATAATGTATATTCTCACTTAAAAGTGAAAACTAAACAATGAGCACATGCGGACATAAATATGGGAACAATAGACACTGTGGACTACCAGAGGGGAAAAGGTTCGGGGGAGAGCCTGGGGTGAAAAACTACCTAGTGGGTACTATGCTCACTGCCTGAATGATGGGATCCATACTCCAAACCTCAGCATCAGGCAATATTCCTATGTAACAAACCTGGACATGTATTCTATGTTTCTAAAATAAAAGTTGACATTAAAAGAAGATATCATGGCGATTCCTCAGGGATCTAGAACTAGAAATACTATTTGACCCAGTCATCCCATTACTGCGTATATACCCAAAGGATTATAAATCATGCTGCTATAAAGACACATGCACACATATGTTTATTGCAGCATTATTCACAATAGCAAAGACTTGGAACCAACCCGAATGTCCCTCAATGATAGACTGGATTAAGAAAATGTGGCACATATACACCATGAAATACTATGCAGCCATAAAAAAGGATGAGTTCATGTCCTTTGTACGAACATGGATGAAGCTGGAAACCATCATTCTGAGCAAACTATTGCAAGGACAGAAAACCAAACACCACATGTTCTCACTCATAGGTGGGAATTGAACAATGAGAACACTTGGATGCGGGGTGGGGAACATCACACACCAGGGCCTGTCCTGGGGTGGGGGGATGGGGGAGGGATAGCATTAGGAAATGTACCTAATGTAAATGACTAGTCAATGGGTGCAGCACACCAACATGGCACATGCATACATATGTAACAAACCTGCACGTTATGCACATGTACACTAGAACTTAAACTATAATTAAAAAATAAAAAAATAAAATAAAATAAAAGAAGATATCATGAAGACAAAGAGCAGCAGCTGGACTCTTTTCATTATTCTTAATTTCTAAAATTCCGAATACTACTTTTAACCCCATGGTGGATTATTATAGCTCTTCTCTTTGGGCTACCCTACAGAAAACCCAGAATATAACTCAATACTTAGTTCTTGGACTGTTATCAATCCTCTGGCTCTTATTTCTCATTGAACAAGAAAGGAACTATTTCAAGACCATGACTACATTCTTGTTGCAGATTTTCTCTCACTTAACTGTCATGCTCTTGTAAAGTTAGAGGCTGACATTTTGACTGATCTGATCAAGGATGAGACAAATTCATTCTTTGTTTTGACATGGAGTCTCACTCTGTCACCCAAGCTGGAGTACAATGGCACGATTTTGGCTCACTGCAACCTCTGCTTCCCAGGTTCAAGTGATTCTCCTGCCTGAGCCTCCTGAGTAGCTGGGATTACAGGTGCGCGCCACCATGCCTGGCTAATTTTTTGTATTTTTAGTAGAGATGGGGTTTCACCATGTTGGTCAGGCTGGTCTCGAACTCCTGACCTCGTGATCCACCCACGCTGGCCTCCCAAAGTGCTGGGATTACAGGAGTGGGCCACCGCACCCAGCGGACAAATTTATTCTTTTCTTCAATGTTTTGATGTGGCTTCCAACAATTTTCCTCTTTTTTCAACTCTAGGGTAATAAAAATTGGCTTGGTGAGATTTATTAGTAAAAAATACTTACAGTCACTCAAGTAGCATAGATGACATTTCTGTAGAGAATATGCAAAAATAATTTTCCTAGAAATTAGATAAGAGTAGAACTCTTACATTTTAACTACAGTTTCATATGTATTTACTTTTTATTTTTATTTTTTTTTTTATTATTGAAACAAGGTCTCACTCTGTTGCCCAGACTGGGGTGCAGTGGTGTGATCTCAGCTCACAGCAGCCTCAGATTCCCTGGTTCAAGCGTTCCTCCCACTTCAGACTTCTGGGTAGCTGGAACTACAAGGGCATACCACCACACCAGCAAACTTTTTGTATTTTTTGTAGAGACAGAGTTTGGTCCTGTTGCCCAGGCTGGTCTCGAGCTCCGGGGCTCAAGTGATCAGTCTACCTCAGTCTCCCAAAATGCTGGTATTACAAGCGTGAGCTACCAGGCACGGCCTTTTATTACTTCTTATTAAAAATGCTAATTTTTTTCCAATTGTCTGCAATTGTTACAATACTCCATCAATAGAGTCAGCATCTAGAAGTAATAAAATCATCAGCTTACTAATACATGAACAACATACAAATAGAACTTTTTAAAAAGTATTTAATAGTATGGATGATCCATCATATTTTGACTATTGTTTTGTATTTTAATTACCAATTTTTGAAAATGTTGTCTAGTTCTTCTCATTGTCTACCAACTAGAGACCACCTTCCTAAAAACGGAAAAAAGAGACCCTGCCCCCATAGCTAATAACTTAATTATATTAGCAATATTCTAAAATAAGCAATAAATGCTAAGCTATACTCAGATGAACAAAAGTCCTAAAATCATGTATTAACATATTGCCCATTAACATTTCTGCCACATTTGGGATTTCAAATGTATACTTACAATGTGATTGGACAAACTTTTTCAAAGGACTTCAAAATTAAAGATAATCACAATTTTATTTAGCTTACAAAGATCATATTTAAATTCAATTTATTCTTATAAAAGCTATTCTGTAGTTTCTCCTTAAGATATAGCAATCCCAATTTAATATGCACTACCCTACCATCTTAAGATAGAAAAATATCTTAGCCAATAACTGGTTTTGGTAATGGTTTTAATGTTACAATTTTTAGTTGCATAAATATATTTATTGCTATCAAGTGGTCTCTAAAATATATTGTTTTAGAGAGGCAATATTATTTTACAATGTATTATTATATTACATAGCTAATATTTGGTGTGCATGTCTTTTTTTTTTTCTTTTGAAACGGAGTCTCACTCTCGCCCAGGCTGGAGTGCAGTGGCGCGATCTCGGCTCACTGCAAGCTCCGCCTCCCGGGTTCACGCCATTCTCCTGCCTCAGTCTCCCGAGTAGCTGGGACTACAGTCGGCCGCCACAGCTCCCGGCTAATTTTTTGTATTTTTAGTAGAGACGGGGTTTCACCGTGTTTGCCAGGATGGTCTCGATCTCCTGACCTCGTGATCCGCCCGCCTCGGCCTCCCAAAGTGCTGGGATTACAGGCGTGAGCCACCGCGCCCGGACTGGTGTGCATGTCTTATGAAGTGCTATAATGACATAAAAATCTTGCAAATGATTTTCTTTTGCATTTCCTAAAACCTAGGAATGTAGTAACAATATTCAAAGAAACTTACTTTCATTTATAAAAAAGTATATCAGAGAAGAGAATGAAACTTCCATTTTATCAACATGATGCATTAGACACAATAAACCACTGTCTCTGAAAAAAACTAAGACACTAGACAAAATGCTTTTAAAGAACATAAGGTGAGAGAAAAGTGAGGAATCCTAAAAAGCTTGCAACTAAGAGGAAAGAGAACCCATAGTAATAAACAAAGCAATGAATTTCAATTCACTCAGGGTGATTGTCTATGTTCCTGATTTTGGGTTTTCTCAGCCTCCCAAGTTTGTTAACACTAAGCTTGTATTGTCATAACCTACCATGTTAGGACACAGGGCACAGAAAATATCCTAGGTGAGAAATCAAATAGACCTACTTCCCTAAACCTTGGCGTCTAAAAGGCTATTTCCTCTTTGTAAGGATAAACTAGGGGGCCGAGCATGGTGGCTCACTCCTGTAAATCTTAGCACTTTGGGAGGCTGAGCTGGGAACATTACTTGAGGCCAAGAGTTCTAGACCAGCCTGGGCAATATAGTGAGACCACGTCTCTGCCAAAAAATAAAAATTAGCCAGTCATGGTGGCTGGTACCTGTAGCCCCAGCTACTTGGGAGGCTGAAGTAGGGGAATTGCTTCAGTCTAGGAGTTGCAGGGCACAGCGAGTTGTGATTGTGCCCCCACATTCTAGCCTGGGTGACAGAGCAAGGATCTGTCTCTAAAAAATTTGAAAAATTAAAGGACAAACTAGAACACGTCTTCCTCACCCTATTCGCAGCCTCATCAGGGCAGTAATAAGGTTTGTCTTTCCTCAAATATTTGTATTTTTCGAGGAACAATAGAGTCCCCTGAGAATTTGTAAACTTAAGCCAATTTTCACTTAGGATTTCAGTCAGGATTGACAGCACTTAGGTGGCCCTAAAATATTCCAACCAATGATTATTTAAACCATATTCATTCTGATAATTCCCCTAGATACTGGTGTTCTCAGTCTGTTCTCCCACTGCTGTAAAGAACTACCTGAGACTGCGTAATTTACGAAGGAAACAGTTATAACTGACTCTTAGTTCTGCAGGCTGTAGAGGGTTCTGCTTCTGTGGAAGCCTCGGAAAACTTACAATCACGGCAGAAGGCGAAGAGGAAGCAAGCACCTCTTCATGGTGAGGGCAGGAGGAAGAAAGGGAGCAAAAGGAGAAGTGCTACACACTTTCAAACAACCAAATCTCATGAGAATTCATTGACTATCATGAGAACAGCAAGGGAGAAATCCACCTCCATGATCCAGTGTCCTCCCACTAGGCCTTCTTCCAACAATGAAGATTGCAATTCAACATGAGATTCGGGTGGAGGAAACAGAGCCAAACCATATTAACATTAGGCAGAAAAAACACATCTTTGGAAGATCCAACCTTCAATTCAGGCCTCGACATTTTCATAAATGAAGGTCTATGTTTAAAAATAATGTTTTAAATGAATTGAGAATATCATTAAAATGTAATAGACCATATAAATGGAAGTATATGTGTGTATATATGTATATACATTTATGTATATATGTAAATATACTTGTGTATACACACTTGTATATATATACATACACACTTGTGTATATATACAACTTTTAGAGTAAAAACTATAATTATTAATATTAAGAATTCAACATTTATTATTAGAAGCAGATTAGACAAAGTTTGGTTTTCTCTCAGGTCCTAAGAGCCATCTGCATCTTGTGACAGCCTCCGTTTTCAAAGCCAGCAACAGAGTCTCCCTCATGTTTGATCTCTTTTATGCTTCTTACTTATTTTTCAGGAAGAAACCATTCCTTTTTCAGAATTAAATCAATTTCTCCGAAGTTAATTTCTCTTTCTAAAGTCAATGGTGTCATATAACCTAATCATAAGGGTGATTATCCCATGGGATTACACAGGAGGTGTATAATCTCTGGGGACGAGGATCTGGGAGCTGTCATAGAATTCTGCCTGCCATAGATAATACAAAAGAGGAATTAAGCTACATGGAGAATAAACAATTTTAATATCTAATCACTGGAAAGGTGAAATATTGAGGAGGCAATATTTAAATAGCTACTGGTTGATAATTTTCAAGGAATTAATGAGAAAATTCTAATATTGCGATATAGGAAATCAAATAACACCCAAGCAGCATAATTATACAGACATACACAACCAACCACAGAAAAAAAACCATAATGTTTGTACCAAATATCAAGGAAAAGGTATCTTAAAATCTTAAGCCACCAAAGAAAAAATTTACTACCTAAAAGGAAATGAATGACAATTATTGACTACTTAAAAACGACGGAAGGTAGAAGGAGAATGAAAATACCCCCAAGTAATGAGATAAAATATCCATTCTCTAGCATTAAATACACTGTAAAATTTACTTCTCAGAACAAGAAAAAACAATTTTAATTTCAGAAGAAAAATTTCAATTAAACTCTAAACAACAGAGAGGATTGCCACCAACAGACCCTGAATAACGGAAATACCAAAGCTATAATTAAGGGGGGTGAAAATGGATCCCATTAGGAGATATGAGGTACAAGGAACAATGCTAAACAATGAGCATGGAAATTGGTATACATAGGGATACATACTAATACACATTTTATGTATAAAACAGTTAAAATTCTATAATATAATGCAATAAATAACTAAAAATAGGATGTGATTTAGAATAGAATGAACACAGCTTAAAGTGTTTTAATGTTCTCATAGTGATGTGATTAAGGATGAAATTGTTGGTTATTTTTGAATATTGATGAACAGAGTATGTATGTTGAATTTTTTAGAATAACCAAGAAGAGGATAGAAATATAACAGGTACTACAAATACTAGAAAAGGAAACTGTACCATGAGAAAGCAACGTTTAGTCATAAAAATGTAAAGAACAATTTAAAAAGGAATAAAAAGGGGGATGAATATTTTATAAATAAATATTTATAAATATAATACTTTATGAATAAATCCAAATAAATATACAATGACATCAATTAACTGACTCCTATAGCAAATATTATAGGCTATAGTTAAATAGAACCAAAAAATAATACTATATGTTGCTTATAAGAAATATATCTACAAGGGTAAACTAAGTTTGACCATAATAATTAATCTGATTAACAGTGAGTTGGGATAAAATCTCTGTAATCTGTTTTATGCAGCATTTAACGAAAGCATCCACTAACATGACTCTAAGCAGCAGTATGAGACCAAACTTCAGTGTTGACCTCAATCATGTTCCCCAGAGACAATGTCTGACCCAATCAGCTGAACAAAGGCTATAAATGCTCAATGTCTATCTTAGAAAGCCAGATGGCTTTCTGCTTAATTTTCTGTACTGACCTTTCTACTTGGCCTAAGACGTTAATCCAGATATAGCAGGATGTGTTAATGATTGAACAAATACTACCTTGGTCCACAAAGAAGTCTAGCTAGTTCTGTCACCAAAAACAGCCTTGTCCAATGAGTTGAGACTGATTTGAATGTCTTTCATGTTGGAGTTGATACCATTAATCACATCAGCTAAAATCAGGGACAAATTTTATACCACATCTTCTAACTGGACAATGTCCATGATAGGGATCATCCCCACAGAGCATGTAGCAATACCAAGTCAACTATACCAATGGCAAGTTCCCACTGGTCACCAAAGGTAGCTTCAGTCACTTGAGTACTACATATCTATGGACAGTATTGCCTTGAAGACTTTTGGTCTTTAATGTCTGTTATGACCATCCTTAATATGCAAATCATTGTGTTTTCAGTAGGGAGGCAAATTAATGCCTGACTTTAGCAGTCCTACCTTCAGCACACCTGACATACAATGGTGAAACAGCGCAGGGAAATGCAACAAATACTCCTACTGGCAATTGAAAGAATCAGAGCAAAACAGCAGATAGTGGTCCTTCAAACTTCTGAGATCTTCTTGGGCAGATACTTAAATAGCTTGCCATCCTGGGAATGGGATATGTCTCACGTTCAGCTCTGATTCTGCTCCTTGGGAGTAGCCATTTTTATCCTCATTTTCTTTTGGTGATTCTTTCTTTTCCATTATCATCTTTAGCTACCTGTGAAGTGATTATGCAGTTTCACATGCTCTTTGGAGACTGACGAGCTTTTTCAACTTGCTTCCTACTCTTAGAAGGTTGACAGCCCAAAGGTTGGTTATTTTGATTCTTATATATTTTTAGTCACAGATTCTGATAGCTCAGCTGGTGGTTTTATTGGCATTACAGCTGTCTACAATTTTTAGTAGATGTATCTAATTCTTCTTAGCTCCATGTGCCATAACTGTAGCCATTATTCTTTTTATAATATAATTCTTTAATCTTCTGTATTTTGTCTCCTTCCTCAGATTCTCCATCGAAAGATGGAGATTGTATCCATCAGGCTTTGTATCTATCAGGATTGTATCTATCAGGCTTCAGAAACAATACAGTTAAGTTTTAGGAACCACTTCACCCCAACCCCCATCCCAAACATTTTGGCTAATTGAAATCACATATTAGGGGCCACCTTAATTGATTCAAAGTTTTAACAATGAGTATGGTCTTTTTGACCACTGAGGAAGTTGAGATGTTAAGTAATTTACCCAAATCACAAAGCTAATAAGTGACAGATCTGGACATTGAACCTGGACAATGCCTATAGATGCTACACAGTTAAACATTGTGCTTCACTGCTTTTTAATGATGATGGCTATCATTTACTTTCCATAAAGCAGGCCAGATGTGAGCTATGTGGACACCTTCACACTGGCTACAGCTGAGCACAATCTATCAAGGAAGTTACTCAGAAGCTTTTACTCAAGATCATTATATTGTCACAGAATCTTTTGGGTGTTGCTTTTCCAGCTGGAAACCTCTGTGGCTGGTGGCACTTTTGCCTAAGTTTAGCTAGTGCCCTCTGGGCTCATTCTGCCCACAAGGCAAGGCAGGTGGCTCTTGGCTCATGCTACTGGCCCAGATCCCATACATACTAGGAGCAAGCCAGGCATGGAGTGGTGAGGGGTACGTGAATGAGCAAGCACAGGGTCCAGCCACTGGGTACAGTCAGGCATGCTGACTGCTGCAGTAAGATGGGCAGCTCCAGGCACTGGCACAGGCACAGGCACAGGCTCTGTGCAAGCCTGTGGCTGGATCAGATGCACCACAAACAGCTTCCACTGTGGGCACCTGCATCTGGACAAGGGGAACATGCTGGCACCTGGAAGCTTGGAGATGAGAGAAACTACAGAGCCCTAAAGTGGGTGTCATAGCCACGGCTCTGGGAGCCCCTAAGTTTGGGCTTCCTAAAGGGCTTCAGCTCTTCTGTACTCCTTGTCGCCTGTAACGTGGCAGGTTGAGAGGTGTGTTTCAGCCCTGTTTGTCTTACAGCAATTTCAGTCTTGCCTTTCAGAAGGTCCTGAGTTCTTGTCCTGTGCCCAGAATGCATGAGGTATGTGGACAACTGGAGGGTGAGCAAAGTGGAGAGGAGCTTTACCGAGCAACAGAACAGCTCTCAGGAAACCCAAAGTGGGTAGCTTCTTCCACAGGCATGTCATCCTGATGAGTGTCCAGCTCTCAGCAGAGAGGAGACCTGGAGTGGGTAGCTCCTCTCTGCAGGCAGGCAGTCCTGATGAGTGCAGCCCTAAGCAGAGAGAAGACCCAAAGAAGTTAATGCCTTTCCACAGGCAGGTCGTCCCAATGAGTCGAGGAGACCCACAGCTGGTAGTCCCAAGATCTCTGTGAGCCTGGCTAAGTCCGGGGTGTTTATGGGCTCAGAAACGATGGAGTGCATGCTGAACCATCCAGGCGCAGCCATGGGTGGGCCCAGAAAAAGCACCTAAGTTCTCACTCTGGGCTGCAGACTCCACCCGGAACTGGCAGCCCAGCCCCCAGGCTTCAAGCTGTTCCTGGATTGAAGGAGGGTTTTCAGCAGAGACCTGCCCCTTTCTGTCCAGGTACCTTTCTACCTCCTGCTGTCATTAACATGTCATCCTTGGTGCCCTGGCTGTCCATGCCATGGGGTGTCTAGAGGCCTGCGCTGAACTGCCCTCGGTAACCCCTTGACTCTCCCCTGTGCTCGTCGGTGCCCAAAGTCGGGAGGGGGCTGAGGCTACAGGGGGCTGGTGTGTCAGCGCTGCCATGAGTATGCACACATCTAGCAGGGGTGTGACAGCGCCCAGGCTCAGCCATAACTTTGCGGAGTGGGCACTGGGATTGGTGAGAGGCCAGGGTGTGGGAGCAGGCAGTTCTGAGTCTGCGGGGGCAGGGGAGACTTCTTGGACGCGGAGACCACAGTGATGCCTGGGTCTGGAGCTACTGCTGGGTTGCTGCAGCTGTGCAGAGGAGTGTGTGGTTCCTGCCCCACTGACTCAGTAGGGAGCAGTCCCACCTGTTCCTGGTCTCCACCAGCTTTGTGGAGCACACAGCCCTGGCCATGCCTCCCCTGCTGCAGCCAGCATTTTGGCAGAGGCCACTCCAGATGGGCTGCCTCTGCCGTCAATATGTGAGTTACCTTAAATATGCTTCTGCTGGAATGTAACTGTAATTTTTCTTTTCAATTTCTTCAGCTCCAAGGAATATAAACCTATTTTTAAAATGTTAATCCTGAGCACTCTAGAGTTCTAAAAAATTTAATCCTGACAGGGAAATGATTTCCCTTCCCCAGATTTCCATAAAGATAAAAAAAAAGTGCTGAATAGTTAAGAAAAAGCAGAGGTTGTGTGCATATTTACAAGGTGGTGTGAAGATGCGTTGGGATATTAAATTATATTTGAGGAGACCTCAACCCTCACATGTGAACTTTCCTGTATAAGCACTCAAAACTGTATTTCTGTTTTCCCACCTATACCTAAATTAATCTAATATTACAGAAGAACTAATTAGGGAAAGTTATTAACAAAGCTTAAATACAGGTATAATATAATGTAAAAGCAGCTTATATCTTGATATTGATATTCTTTACTCTTCTTCCCTTGGGATCTACCATCCGCACCAGTTCCCAGGCTATTCCTGATGCTTTTCATCTAGTCCTCAAGCAAAAAAGCCACATATATTTCAATATTTGTTTTCCTTGGAAAAATGCACTTGTCTTATTTTCTAGCTTTGTTCTCTTCTAGGGTACAAATAATAAATATATGATTAATTTATCCATACTAATGGGTGGATGAATGCAAATGGCTAAAATGGTTAAATTCCATTTTAACATGATTTAAAAATTTTTTCTAGGGTTTCTATCACCACAACCCAAGGTATTGTGATAAAAGTAGTAGTAATTACAAATAATCTTCAGGTTAATTGGATAAATAACTTCAGAAAATTAGTCTGAGTACTATCCAAATTATCTGATGCAGGGAGACATCAACTCCACATTTATGGTCATTATTAGGTTAATTAATAGCTCTCTTAAAGGATAATGATCCCCAGGAAGTGACTTAGTCTTTACAAGTTTTACTGTAGAAGATGCCATTCCCTGTAAAAGACTGATTGTTCTGAGATCTATTTGTTTTCTTTATTCCTTCCTGATATGGTTCAGCCGTGCCCCCACCCAAATCTCATCTTGAATTGTAACTCCCACAATTCCCAAGTGTTGTGGGAGGAACCTGGGGAAGGTAATTGAATCATGGGAGCAGGTCTTTCCTGTGCTGTTCTCATGATAGTGAATAAGTCTCACGAGATCTGATGGGTTTAAAAATGGGAGTTTCCCTGTACAAGCTCTCTTCTCTTGTCTGCTGCCATATGAGACTTGCCTTTCACCTTCCACCATGATTGTGAGGTCTTCCCAGCCATGTGGAACTGTAAGTCCATTAAACCTCCTTTTCTTCCCAGTCTTGGGTATGTCTTTATCAGCAGCATGAAGATGGACTAATACACTCCCTTACATGTGGAAATTGTTACAGTAAGACTGACCAGCGTTGACAATTCTGGTGAAAATTGACCTTTACTCAGTTGATTTATGACATCTCAGCAAGGCTTTGTCATCGTTAACAGCAAAATATTCAGATAGATCCTCTAAAATAGGGCCCATACGTGTTATTTTATTGAAATCCAATAACTGATTTTTCACATAATAATTTCATGCAGAGAAAGAGAAGAAAACAAGAAAAAATTATAGCTTCCTTTTCTTGAGTCTCAGTTTTATATGAAAAATATTTATTTTGGAAAATTTACTTTGAATATTCACTTACATAACCAATAGTAAGCCCCTGTTAGGTTCGAAAAACAAAATAAACAGTAAAAATCATTTCATAGTCAATATGTAAAGTGACTAACTGTCCTGGCTTTCCCAAGACTGTTATGGTTTTGAAACTGTAAGTCTCACATCTTGGAAGTCCCCATAGTCCAAAGCAAACATTCCATATAACTATTTGCACACCTACTTATAATAAAATATTATTGCAGTAAAAAATTAACTTCAAATAATCTGCTTTATAGCATTAAGTAGTTTTCAATTATCCAGAACTAGCAACTTGCTGGCTAATGTGGCTTCTGAAATGTTCTGCTTAATGTAACATCTATTGCTACATCACAAATTGCCCCAACACTTGCCATCTCAAAACAACACAGTTTCTAAGGGACAGGAATCTGGGCATGACTTAAGGTTGTTTGACTGAAGGTCTCAGTTCCTTCCTTGCAAATAGTTGAAGGTTGCGCTCAGTTCCTTGTCAAACGGGTCTCTCCAACATGGCAGTTTGCTTTATCAGAATTGGCAAGAGAGTGAGTTTATTAATAAGACAGAAGTCACAATCTTATGTAACATAATCATAAAAGGAATTTGCTATATTTTATTCATTAAAAATAACTCTCTGGGTTCAATTCTCACTCAAGGAAGGAAATACACAAAAATATAAATAGCAGGAGGTGATAACCAAAGGAGGCCATCTTCAAGTCTGCCTGCCATGTCTGACACTCAGAGACTTTAAGACAAATTAGTTGTTTAGATATAGATATAAATATAGGTATAGATAAATATAGAATATTACCAGCATGCTCCGTTTCAGTCATAATTTTGCTTCCAAAGGTTAATCAGACATTTCTGAATTCTCTTACTTTACACCTCTGTTTCAATTCTGTTACCTTCACCTCTTTTTGGTCTTCATATGAATGGAATCATAGAGTAAGTACTCTTTTGTTTCTAGCTTCTTTTATTCAACATTTTGTCTTTGAGATTCATATATACTGCTTATGATTTTGATTACTATAGAGTATGTACTGTATTAATATATCATGACTTATTAGTATATCCTACTATGTCTTAATCAAATAATAAATGTCATAATGAATCATCTTGCATTACAAGGTTTTATATCTCAATTTCCTTTGTTAAACCTTCTCCCTACTTCAGTCCTTTTTCACTTTCAGTTCTTCCATATGCTCCTGCCATTCTAGTCTTGACTCAAAGGGAGAGATTTATACAAACTCATTTCCACAAGGTGTTCCTGATTTAATATTAGAAGATATTTAATATCCTCTAATACCACCTTTAGGGATTTTGCAATCTAAAATTACAAAGGAATATCTCTAAAATATGGATCTCTGTATTTTAAGAAAAGGCACCTCCTAGGTGAGAGAGCAATTTGGTGATGAGGTGGGGGTGCTAGCTGATAAAACACATTGAAAACAACATACTCACTTCATTTAATAGAAATATAGGTTAGACTTTCAAAACTTTTATCATTTAGAGTTGCAAAATAATATGTATTATAGAATACAAAATGGAACTTTGAATTGAGATGATAATATGATATCAGATCTTTAACCAAACACTCCAAGGTAAGGTGCTCATTCTCTCAGTATACCATTGAAATGATATTGAAATAAAACAGCAGAGATGCACACATGCACTCTTGGAAACAAGATGCTGAATGTGAACCATAGAGACAGCTAAAGAGGAAACACAAATGAACTACAAATTGAAGAGAGTGATTTGAAACTTTTTTTGAAAATTTTAAACCCTTTATTAAATTCCTTCAAAGCTTGTTAGTATGTTAAAAGTATCACAGGTACTTCAAAATTATTTCTCCAAAAAATGCTGAACGTGTGTTCTAAGTTCTCCCACTTAGAATCCGTAATTCTGAATAAGCCTGTTGTAACCAAATTTAGCATTTCTCATTCATGCTTGGGGAGCCATATCCACTTTTACCTTAAAACATCTATGTATATGTGCACGGATTTTCTAAGAAACAAACTGAATATTCAGTTATAGGTGTGGTAATTTTCCTGTTTATGCATTTGGAATTTCCCATGTGTTGAAATCCTTGCTTTACTTTTAGTTTTGGACAGCAGTCATATCTTCCAAATAATCTCAATCAACACGATGTGCTGAGGAGGAGAGGAGGGCACTCCCCTAAAGTTATGTGCCACGAGGAAATTTCAACACTTTCACAATCTAGCTTATTTTAAATAAACAAAAAATGGAAGTGGTTCATGCATAATAAATCCCTGCTGGGCTGTACTGTGTTTTCATGACTAATTTCTTTTGCTAACCACAGCTTCTCAGCCTATGACCTTTAAACGGCAGGCATTCTTTACAAAAACATGGGCTCACTGTCAGGGCTGTGACTTTTCTTACTCATGAACTCCCTAGTGACTTGTTAACTGTCCAAACATAGATGTCTTCAAACAACTTATGGAAAATGCACTTGTAGGACTTTTTTGGTGCCATGAAGGGAAACTTCCTATTATAAAGTCAAAAACTAAAATAATAATAAAGAATAAGTTGCTACTCGAAAGACTGATCTGACACATTTCATTTTTCTTCACAGAAACAATTCTGGTAGGGACATTGAAGCATATTATCTAGTCGTCTCTTCATAACTGGGCAGAATGGCAAATCATCTCAGCTGAGATTTCTAGGTGACTTTCTGGAGGATAAGGGGGGAATTTGATGTAGGTGCTAGAATCTCCTACTCTTTCTACCACATACCTATTTTATGACTCCTTAACAACCATTGACTCCAGGTCTTTTTGTCAGAGACAGTTGTTCAACATTTTCTACTTGCTCCATTTTCTGTTAGTTAGCTCTGCTATTTATTATGGATGTCTTTTAACTGCTTTTGACCTTGTAAGAAAAATCTCTCTGTTTCAGGTGTAATTTACTTACATAAATAATAGTGAGGTTCTCATCAAAACCAGGAATTATCATTGAACTTCTCTCACTGAGTAATTAGCTCAACAACAGAACTAACATTGTTCTCAAGTTTCAGGTTAATCTCTTGAAAGTTGTAATTTGATTTTTCTCTTTCAAGAGTCTCTATTATTCAAGCACAACATCTTCTTTGCCTTCTCAATGGCTGAGAATATCCTTAGGAATCTAATGACTCTGCAAGTAGGGAGCAGACATGAACTAGGATATTAACAGGATAAGCAATGAACATAACTTTGTAGTGTCCAGTAGGGAAGAAAAAGCCAGCAAGTGTCTTACTTCACGTATTCACCCTTTCTCTTCAGCATTCATAGGTAATATATAGAAGCACCTTTTTCCAGCTTCAGTTTTCTTGGAGGTACTGCACAGTCATCCATCTTCGGAATTCGCCTCTGTAAGTACACTATTTTGTGTTATTTTTCCCTTCTCCATCCATTGCTAACTGGAGCATAGTTGGATAAAGGTATCCAACCCTTTGGATTAATGAATATGATTTGTTTGCTTCTCTTGGCAGTTTGGAATAAGGATAAAGGGGTAATAACTATATGGCTGCTTGTGCTGAAGCTAAAAGGAAGATCACATATTACTGATCTCATTCGTAGTTCTTTTCCCCCACTGTGCTGCTGTTGTTTGCATGCCTCTTTTTCAGCATGCAAAAACATTTTCAACTTGCATTTTATTTTATTTATTTATCACTCCCTGCAGTAAAAAAACTCTTGAGGGTAGGTGCCATGGCTTATTCACTTTGAATTCTGATCTGTGTCTAGGACGGTGTCTAATAAATAGTATAGTATAGATTAAACAATTTTGCTGCTTTAGTCAGGTTGCATTTATGGCCTCTTTTGCTGAGTTCTTTTATTCCTCCTGAGATGTATTACAGTGACCTTGTAACTTAATCCCATTACATTTATTTATGATCCTGATAACCAAGACCAATTTGAATTTTGAACATGTTTCCTGCCAGCTATTGCTCATAGCTCTGAGACCAAAATTTGTGTGGTGTCTAATTTATCATTGATGAAAACATCAAACAGCCCTTATGAAATATTATTATGTACGCCCTGAAGTTGGAGCATTGTTTCACTGATATTTACTTTTTGTTACGTCCCTTAGATAACTGTACACCAACCTTATAGTTTTGTAGTTTAAATTCTGTTTACTAGTTTAGGACTAGTATGTAACGTTGAGATAAGATAAAATGTTTTTTACAGTTCAAGTAAAGCAGAAGTAAAAAGGTATCATCTATCATCTGAGGCTACTGTTGATTTATAGAAGACAAAAGTATAAACATACAGTATATATTGAAAACAAATAATTTACTTAAAAATCTTTTTTTTTCTGTAGAGGTCCCCTTTAAGAATCTTTTCACAAAATGCTTAATGATATGACAGTTGTTTTATATGAAAATGCAGAAAGAAAACTCAACCAGTAAATGTGTAAAGCTCTATGTTATTCCATGAGTTTATTTTTCAGATTATTTCAAGAGAGGAATTTATTCCAAAAAATATTTATTGATTATCTACTACAGGGCAAGTGTTATTATTCAACGTCCTGGAGATACAGCAGTTAAAAATCAGACAAAAGTCCCTGTCCTTACAGAATTTTACATCTTTATAGGGGAAGAAGATAAATATATAAATATGGCATTAATGGCTCTGGAAAATACGAATAATAACAGAGATGGGGTTATAGATTATTAGGGGGATGTGGCACAGCAATTTCAAATAGGGGGCTCATGGAGGCCGCACAGAGCAGCAAGGATCTGAAAAGGAGAGGAACACTATGTAACCATCTAGGGAAGAGCATTCTAAAATTAGGCAAAAGCAAATCAAAAGCCTCGAAGCTCTGAGCCTGGGGGTTTAGGATAGGCAATGAGGCCAGAGAAGCTGGAGTGGGTAGCTAACAGGAAGAGCACTTAAGGCTGAGAGGTAATGGTGACTTTGACAAGGTTGTTAGCCATGCAGGTGGTGACATGGGCGTGGCACTATTATGGGTGTACTTTGAAGTTATACCTGGCTGTGTTTGCTGACAATTGGATGGAAGTTGTGAGAAAAAGAGAAGAATCCAGGATGACAAAGGTTTGGGTAAGGAACCTGGATTATTTATCTGTGTAAATAATGAATAAAATGCAATCAAGGTCTAGGTTTCTACATATTTTTATTATCTCATTAAAGTTTTGAAAATTCTGATTGGAAGTATCAAAAAATATTAATAAGATGAAATGACTTATCTGGCATTATGTAATTTTTCCTTTATTTCTCAAGGTATTTTAACATTAGAGTTTTTTAATTTGCCTTTTCTTTTCTGCTTTGAAATTCTGTTTCTAATACAGTAATTTTTCAAATTCTCAATTTTAAATTTCCATTGTTCTATATTATCCCTTCATACTTTTCCTAATTGATTCATATTTGTGTGACATACTTAGGGCAGAGTTTTCCAAATATGCAAGTTAAGGCTAAACCAGTATGACCATTATGGTGTGGTTGGCATTGTACTCATTTTGAATATTTAATGCTTATTATTCACATCCACATTTGGGGCAGATAATACTTTCTCTAAGGATTAGAAATTAAGTCAGGTTAATGCATCTAAGGCTCTGCAGCTATTAAGCTGTGAAATTGTGCAAAAATGATTGGCAGAGAGATCTTTAATACAGGAAACCCATAAGTACCCTGTTAACTGCTTAGGCAGACAAGTAGAGTGACCTAAGAGTGTCTTAGGTCACTTTTAGCAATAGGGATATAAATCATGCATTCTCTTGGCAGTTTTTCATTTTTGTTATGACTTACAACTTCATTTAGTGAAAATAGTGCTAGACTTATAATCATTTCTAACTGGCTTATTCCCAGTTTACAGTTTTATGGTTTTGTGATCTTGGACAAACGTTGTTTATTCTCTGTGTCTTATTTTATCATTATTATAATGGAGAAAATAAAAAATTTTTTTGTTTCACATTTTTGAAATGGGAATCAAATATCGTTTCTGTAAATGCCTTTGGAAAGTTAATTATTAAACTGTAAACTGTTATAATTTTATATCAAATTCTCCCTTGAGCCTTAAAAAATGAATTATATTAAGTTATATTAGCCTCTGATGTTTCCAGCTTCTAGCACAATTGTGGCAGGCAACTTTGGCCTGATCTCCAGGTGCGGCAGCTTTTTGCTAGCTACTTTACTTTTCAAGGGTTAAAGTCCCAGACGAACCTTCTTTCCCTTAGTGAGATTTTGCCCCCAGTATTCTCTGAGAAAAAAAATTTCCAGCCAGGAAATGACTGCTGAGCTCAGTTCATTTCCTTCAGGATTTTCCTACCTGTGGCTTCTGCTATCTCTGTTCTCTAGAGGAACTAGGTCTAGCCCAGATCATTTCATTTCAGAGTGAAGTAGCTTTCGTGGATTGCTTTATCCCTCCAGATTGCATTTTTCTAATTTTTAAATGTAGTCATTAATACTAGCAATTCTAAAATTGTATCGACATAAATGTAATATACTGTGATTTGCTGTGAACTAAAAAGGAAGTCATTTATTACTAATCAGAATCTACTATGTTTGGAAATAATTTAATTTTTCTATTTGTTTTCGTGGGTGGAGGAAATTTTCTATTTGTTTTCGTGGGTGGAGGAAAAGGTGGTTTGCAAATGTGATATACAAATTATTTTTATCTATAAGTGTGCCTTGTGATGGAAAATATTGAAAAAATTGGTTAGGACAAATGATTTCTAAATGGTACTTCTAGAAATTCTGATATAAAACTCAAGTTTTTAAAAAATCACCTTTTCTCTGTAATGTTTAATTCTGGAGTCACTTCATGACAGCCAGGTGTAAGCTAGGCCTGAAAATTGACTGTGATGAAATGAGGAATCGGAGAACTGGAGAAATAGCACCAACCTCCTTCCATGCAGGCTGGGTGCATGCTGGGTGATTAGACATGAAAGCAGAGAATGAGAAGAGAATTGGGATCTGCAGAACTCACTTTTTGTTTGTTTGTTTCCCTTAATATCTAAATCCCTAGAAAATATTCTCTATACTGGTTGTCTCCAGTTACTTACTCCTCTACCATTGTCTGTTAAACCTATTCTAATTTGACTTTCACCTCCCCAGCATTTTACTTGAGCTGTTCTTATTGAAGAGACTAATGATTTCTATGCTTATAAGTCCAGTGGTCAATTCTCTGTCGTCTTCATAGTTGACCTGTAAACAGCATTTGATAAAGTGTTTGAAAATCTTTCTTCATTTGGCTTTTGGCACACAACACTAACCTGATTTCTGTCTACTCCTCTCTTCTCCTCAGACCTCCACTTTTCTACTGTTTTTCCCAATCTCCAAAGGTTGACATAATCTTTTCTGTTTTAGTTCACTCATTAGCTCCATCTCATCTAGTCTCATCGTTTTAAATATTATCCGTAGGCTTATCAATCTGAAATATATGCTGCTTAGTCGCTCTCATGCATCCTGGATTCATATATCAAACTTCTGACTTTAAATGTCTGATAGATATCTCAAACTTACCATATCCCCAAAGAAAAATAAACCTCTAGTCATTCCTTCAAACTTGCACCTCCTGAATTTCTTCTTCATCTCAATAACAACTCTATTCTTCTGTTGATTGCTTAAACCAAAAACATAGGTATCATTCTCGCTCTCTTTCTGGCATCAGACTTCACGTCTGAAAAGAGAGAAGACACTGAATGGCATTTTCACACCACTGCAAACCAACACCCATAGTCCAGGGAAGTTATTTCTCCCCTGTAAAAAGGACACATTTAAGGAAATAAAAAATTAATATATGTTGCACATATTCTATTAGAAAACAATTTTAATCACTTTAAAAAACTAGAGGAGTAGATGGGGGAAGAGATTAAGAAGATAGAAAATCTCAACTGTGAATCTTTCTGTCTCTCTGTCTACCTATCTACACACAAATACACCTAAATTAAGATTTAAAGACTTAAGAAATGCCTATCCATCTGAGAAATAGCAGGAATTGCCTCAGAAACAATTTGTGAACTAATGCCAAAAGAATCAGACTTTTGCTGCACACTCTTCAACTCCTTAATTTACATTTTACAGACACCACTTTTTAGAAACATATTGTATGTATCATTTTTAAACTTCCGAAAGTTAACTCAGATTTTGATATTAGTTGATATGTTCTAAACTCTATAAGTATTACCTCATTCAGTCATGATAATAAATTCATGACATTGAAACTGTAGCTATTCCAATTTTACAAATAAGAAAACCAAGGCACAGAGAGGTTAACTTGCTTAAGTCACATAGAGAGTAAGTGAAGGAGCTAAGACATTAGCAGAAGCACACTAGCTTTACACCACACCCTTAACCTTTGATAAGCCATGGCTTTCTAAATATACAAACCTAATAGTGGATGCTCCAAAAGTATGTGGTGCATGTTAAATACACATGCATTTATCAAATTTCTAATAAATATTAGTTCTCATCTTTACCATTTATTTATTCAATTAATAAAAGTCCTGTGAGAGTAGGCACTGACTCAGATAGCTCAGGCGCTAAATTCTTTAGGGCCTAGATAAAGGTCTGGCAAAAATTGATGCTCAATGAATATTTGTTGAATAAATAAAAACACAGTGTGCTGGACCTATAAAAGTTAAAAAATACATATTTTATGCTTAGAGCTCAAATCTTTGGTTGATTATGTGACTGAGTGACCAATATACGTAAGACTGCTATTAAATTGATCATTAATGTCATGACTAGAGCAAGTGCCATTACACCATCTCTGGCCTCAAAATCAGCCCACTGGTATATCAGACACAACCTTATTTAAGAATTGTAATTTGTAGGCATTTATTAAAGCCATTAACAAATTAGAGTTAACATTCTCCAAATAAAGAGGAGAAAAGGCAAGAGAGAGAATGAATCAATGATATCCTCAATGTTTCTGAGTCTGTTAAGGAGAAAGAAAGAATAGGAATACATACTTAGCGTAAAAACCTTGGAGTCCTATTAAATAGCAATTATTGTGCCCTCCTGGAAAAGAAAAAAAAAAAATCTAGGGTAATTAAAATGTTGGAAAGGAAGTGGTGCTGGCTCTTATTTCAATTCTACTTCACCAATTGTCTTTTCACTGTCATCATAAAATTATATACAGCAAAACCAAATACTCTCAACTTCTACCTGTTCATCGATACCAGTTGTTATGCACAGCCTAAAATAACATCTCAAGAATATGTATGTCTTTTTTCATTCTCAAAGCTACACAGAATTTGTGAATTGATCTTTTAGTTTTGTACACTTTAAAACTATTTTCTGCTGAAATAAGTCTACTAGAATGCACCGATGCATATTTTACACAGCCTATTTCTTTACATCATAGTCACCATAACTTTTACTACAAATGTCTTGTGTACCAAGAATGTATGGGCTTCACAGACATGCCCTTGCTATAGATATCCACAAAAAAAATCATAAAAGTCTAAATATTTGATATGCTTGAAAATCATCATGAAAGTCTAAATATTTGATATGCTTGAAGCTCATTATATAAAAAATTTTTTGTGTATATTTTCCTCAATTGTAGTCTTTCTTAAAGTTCTGAGCCTTTTATGTAACCTAATAAATGAAATATCCATCTGGCACCAGGATAGATATGTTCTGCATGCTATAGTAAAGTGCCAGATCAAAATTCAGGACTTAGAAACACATTTTCTAGAATTGAATCCTTGAATCCTAGACCACTTAGTGAAATCAAGCATGCGATACCTGGATCAGAGCATGTAGAAGTAAAGTTCCTGAAAACATTTTTGGGTAAACTACCTCTCCCCCCTCACCTAAAGGGATATTTGCCAGCTTTGTAATGTGAGGCCTTGTAGGAGGTGGTGCTTTAACTGCACCACTTAAAAATCTAGCATGTGACCAATATAACTTGGGGAATATCTGACCCAGGAAATCTTGAGGATTAAGAAAGCAGACCAATGCTATGGTTTCAGGACCAGGACAGTTGCCACAGGATTGGAATCAGACAGTACTCTGAGTTTGTTACAGCAAAGGATGTGTGACTGCTTCCTATGAAACAAGTGGGTCACGTGCTAGAGGGTGCTGGTGGCAATGTAGTATCTTCTTCGGTCCTTGGCCAATGGGGTCACATATAAGGACAAAGAAATGCAAGCAGCAAGAAGCTGGAGGTATACAAGAGCTTCCTAGGGGCAGGATTTAGAAGCCATCGTTTGAAATAGAGACTTATCTATCTGCCTCAATGGAAGTACGGGTGGCGGAACCCCAAGAGAATCTCTGGAAAATGTTTGAAGTGTCCCACTATAAAAACAGATGATTTTAAATCTTTGCCAGGCCCAGCACCAGCTTAAAATAGAACCCATCAGTCATTAGTTGAAGTAAAATCTTTCTTATTCCCTTGATTCTCCTCTCTCCCAGGCTTACGCAGAGTAGGAAAAGAGAAAAGCCATGCATTTCTTAAACCAAATGTCAGAGAATATCAACTGCTGGCAAGATGTAAAAGTCTTTCTTTATAATGGAAATTAAATATTAAATATAGTCTTGGACTGGATATTTTAAATTTCTGATTTGACAGTCTCTGTTTTCACTAAAAGCAATGATAGAACTCTCAATTACCAATAAGCAAACAAAAAAGTCATGAGATCTGCCCAAATTTTACCCATTGGCACAGGAAGATACTTGTCAATGAAATAAATTTTGAAAAGAAAAGGGGAGATAAAACTAAAGTTAGCATTTTGATTGCAATTTATAGCTTATGCATCATGCTTCTACAAGATTTATGCCCAAGTATATGCTTCCTGAATATATAAATATGTATATACATATATAGATATACATTTGTGTGTGTGTGTATATATACACACACACACATATATATATGCTTCCTGACAGTGGCATTTGTAAGAATCTGAGAATATAATCTAGAATAACATAAAGCCAGCAGCTAAAACCTAAAAGATGACAACTTAACTTCAAACATTACCTATGATTTTTATACTTGTTTCTTTTAAAAATCTTACACAATTCTAGTTAAATGATGAAGACCAATCTGAGCTCCTGTTGTGTTTTGTTTGTATTTATCTAAAATTTTAAATTAGACTATGGTTTTTGTTTGCTTTTTGTATCTAGAGAATACAGTACTCTAAGGAAGACTGCAACTATATTACTCTATTCGGTAGTTGGTAAATAATAGTTGCACACAAAATTGGAAGAACTGTAAATTCTGGAATTAGCCATAATGATTTGATGCTTTTTAAAAATTGAATTTGTTGTTAGTATCTATTTTAACATATTTTAAAAATATTTTATCTGTTGTATGTTCATGTATTGTAATGCCATTAAAATGAGCATGTAGCTAGTGAATCTTCTGTAAATGTTCTTACAATCTTGTGGAAGAACATTTTTTAACTTAAACAAATATGAATATAAGCTGAAATTTCACAGCTTAATTGGTCTTTGACTTAGGACTTCAGTGAATTCATTAGTAAAATGACAGGAAAAATAACTACAACCCTTTTGAATTGCAGAATCACAGATTGTAGCATAATGGACAAGCCTCCTTTGTTAATAAATGCATAATAGAAATGTATTTTAAATTTCCTTACATTTATACTTCCTATTTCTATATCTCTTTTCTCTTAGGTAAGAAGCAAAGTAGCAGGAAGTGACTATTTTAAAACAAGTAGATTATAAACTGGCATTCCTCCCTGTGTTATGCAGACTTTTTTGCAGGCTTTCCTTGGCTTATTCTTACTCAGCTATATTTTTAAGAAATGCATGTGGTCATAACCAAGCCTTTAGTTCTCTTTGCTCTTCCTTGATTGTTAACATTATTTTGAACAACTGTCCTGCTTTTTCCCATTGTAGCCATATCATATGAAGCAACACTTTTATCAAATAATTTTAAGTTTACTTCACCACTATCCAAAGGCAGTGAATAAAGTTGTTTGCTTGTTTTTTCTCACTGATGAACCAAAATCAGGTATTCTGACATTTCTACTGCATGGTTGCCTGCAGAGATAATGAAATCCTCTTTCATTCACTGCAGATTCCCCTGGGGCTAGTTTCATCTGCTTCCCATTATTGTTTATCCCTGCCACGTGGAGAGTTTACATCACATCCACTTTCAAAGGGGCAGAAATGATACTTTGCAGTTACAAAGGAGAAAGCATTTGGATCAACAATCTCCAGTAAATAAGTGATTTCCTGGCATTTAACCCTGAGTCATCTTAATTCATCCATTTTAAATTTTCTATGCACATTGAAGGTAGAGAGACAAAACTGAATTCGATTTCCTTAGAATTGTATCTTCTGGGTGAATCAATAAAGTCATCAATGCTTCTATATTCACTGATTTAACAAATCTTGTTTGCTCAGTTAACCCTATGCACTGTGCATAATAGGCCGTATACAAAATTCACCCTCTAAGTTTTATAATATTTCGTTAATAATTATGTATATCATACATTATCACAATGGGAGAAATGCTTTCAAATTCAATAACTTATTGTTGGCAGATTTATTTGATTAGTGTTAAAAATTAGCCTGGAACTTTAGGCTTAGAGTATTGAAGGCAATTCCTTGTGTTTGGTGAGAAGAATCAGAGTGTTAGACTAATGATATACAATGACTTTACCCAATTAAATATAACACACATCTTAATAATTATTTTACTTATTTATTCATGTATTTACAGATATTTTTCAAAATCTTCTAAAATCGCTTAAAAGGCATTATTACATAATGGTTAACAAATCAAAATTATATAGACCTGGAATCAAAACCTCATTCAACTATTTAAATTATTTAATCTGGTTCTATGCTTCTCATCTGTGAAATGAAATATTACTACTTACTTCATACTTTATGGGGAATTTTAATTGCATTTAGAGCATTAACACTTTTAAGACTGGCTCAAATAAGTGTTTAGTAAATCAGTGCTATAATAATATAATGTTCATAGATGCAAAAATCCTCAACAAAATACTTGCAAACTGAATCCAACAGCACATCAAAAAGTTAATCCACCATGATCAAGTAGGCTTCATCCCCGGGGTTGCAAGTTTGCTTCGATGTATGCAAATCAATATATGAGATTCATCACGTAAAAAGTACTAAAAACAAAAACCACATGATCATCTCAATAGATATAGAAAAGGCTTTTGATAAAATTCAATATACTTTCATGTTAAAAACCCTCGACAAAGTAGGCATTGAAGGAACACATTTCAAAATAATAAGAGCCATCTATGACAAACCCACAGTCAACATCATACTGAACGGGCAAATGCTGGAAACATTCCCCTTGGAAACCAGAATAAGACAAGGATTCCCTCTCTCACCACTTGGACTCAACATAGTACCCAAAGTCCTAACCAGAGCAATCAGACAAGAGAAAGAAATAAAAGGCATCCAAATAGGAAAAGAAGAAGTCAAAGTATCTCTCTTTGTCTATCTCTCTTTGCAGACAATATGATTTTATACCTATGAAACCCTGTATCTTGGCCCCATAGCTCCTTCAGCTGATAAATAACTTCAGCAAAGTTTCTGGATACAAAATTAATGTACAAAAGTCAGCAGCATTTCTACACACCAATAACATCCAAACTGAGAGCAAAATCAATAATGCAATCCATTCACAACAGCCACAAAAATAATAAAATATCTAGGAATATAGTAACCAAAGTGGTGAAAGATTTCTACAATGAGAATTACAGAACACTGCTTGAGGAAATTAGAGATGACACAACAAATGGAAAAACTTTATGTGTTCATGGAAAGGAAGAACTGATACTGTTAAAATGGCTATACTGCCCAGAGCGATTTATAGATTCAGTGCTATTTTTATCAAACTACCAATGACATTCTTCACAGAATTAGAAAAAATATTTTACAATTCATATGGAACCAAAAAAGATCCTGAATAGCCAAGGCCAATCTTAATTAAGCAAAAGAACAAACCCAGAGGCATCCCACTACCCAACTTCAAACTACACTACAGGGCTACAGTAACCAAAACAGCATGGTACTGGTACAAAAACAGACACATAAACCAATGAAACAGAATAGAGATCCCAGAAATAATTCCTCAAACCCACAATCATTTGGTGTTTAACAGAGTTGACAAAAACAAGTAATGAGGAAAGGACTCTCTATTCAATAAATGGTGCTGGGATTAACTGATTTATCATATGCAGAAGATTGAAACTGGAATCCTTCCTTACACCACAGACAAAAATCAACATAAGGTGGATTAAACCCAGGAAGATAACTTAGGAAATACAAAGTTATCACATTTCAAAATAATAAGAGCCATCTGTGACAAACCATCTATGATATATTTGTATGGAGATACAAATATATCTCCATACATATATGTATATATATGTAAATCTTTTGTCTTCTGCTATCCTTGAACAGAAGGATTATATAAAACATAATGCATGCCCAGCAGTTGTTTTAATACAGTTGAACTTCCTTTGTTCAACAAGAAGAAGCAGATTGCTCTTCCTTTGTATCTGCCTTTTAAAGAAGCTGTGATTTGTGATTCTGCAGTTTTTGCTTTAAGCGGTACTTCCATATGTATCCCCACTTCTACTTCTGCATCCCTGAGTTGATGCATTGCCTGCTCAATTTCCCATACCCCATTGGTTTCTATAAAAAGTTAAGGTTGGTGTCTTCTTATAGCATTCCTTTCAAACCTCTGGAATCTTCATGTCCCAAATTGTTTTTCATAAATATTTACTTAAGAATCCAATAGCAGGCCTTTTCCGTTTTACTATTTTCTTGGTTTCTTGCTTGGTAGATTGGTTATGTTATTTGGCTACATTTTAGGTTAACCTTTTTTGAATTCAGTGTTGACATAGTTGGCTTATAGACTATAGTTGGCTTGGTTTTGAAAAGACATGCAGAAAATGAGCAAGAACTGTTTTAAAAGGGTTACATAATATGACATAGTAACAACAGAAAAAATGGAAAAGGGTTACATAGCATGACATAGAAAGAAAAAATAATATTTGCTGAGATACAAAATAAAATAGAATCATATCGGTGATAACACATCTTAACAGAAGTACATACCAATCAATGTTTTCAATTATACAAAATTCTTCCATCTGGTACAATTCTGGCAAGAAAATAAATACTAAGGTGGAGAACTGAATCTCATTTTACAGAGTTAATAACAATAATAAAGAAGAGTAAAAAAACTATTCTCGTGTGCTAATTTCTTTTGCAATAGTGTACAGCTGGGTTTTATCTTTTATTGTGTATATTATTTAAGATTTATTTTTTTAAAAAGCTTTGATCATGTAGTTTTTCTACATCTGGTTCTATTTGACACTTGCTATAGAGAGTGTATGAAAGGTCATGAACATTAATACCCCAAAGAGAGAGGATTTCTATAAAATATACATGGATATTATTTATGCACACTTTAATTGCCATTTCTATTGTCTTAACAAATGTCTATCAGTATGATATAAAGTGGTGTAAAGTAAACTGGTTAAACTTATGTTACTTTAATTCTGAATTTCACTTTTGGTTATTTAATTCCTGTTTTATCAATCTACTATATTGAAATACTTTCAAAATTATATATTTTTTATTCTGTTACTTAACACTGGCTGGAGAGCAGTATAATGAGGTTAATACCAGACTTTGCTGTAATCTGGGACTCTGTGCAAGTGACTAAACTTCTCACAGACCCAGGTAACTTAGCTGAAAAAATTGGTTTAAGCATAGCCTCACTTCATGGAGTGACTGTAAGGATTTAAAGACATAACGCACTACAATGCTAGGTCAATGCAGGGAGTGGACAGAACAAGCTCCTCTTCCACCTATCTGCCCTAAATATCCATTTAATTTAATTGTGACAACATGGCTGAACCTGGACAATGTTATGCTAAATGAAAGAAGCCAGTCACAGAAAGACAAATATTGCAAGATATCACTTATATGTGGAATCTTAGAAAGTTAAACACAGAGTATCAAAGACAGAATGGTGGTTAACACATGGGCTAGGGTAGAGGGGAAATGAAGTGATGCTGGTCAAAGAATACAAAATTTCAGTTATGCAGAATGATTCAGATCTGGAGGTGACTATAGTGTATAATATTCTACTACATACTTGAAATTTGCTAAAAGAGTAGATTTTAAATAATCTCACCACAAAAAGAAAAAAGGTAACTATGTGAATTAACAGTATGTTCATTAGCCTGATTGTGATAATCAATTCACCATATATATATACCAAAACATGTTGTGTAACTTTATTGCCTACAATTTTATTTGCCAATTGTACCTGAATAAAGCTGGAAAAGTAATGAGATAAAAGAAAAGATATACACTGAAACTATCCGGAAAGGTAGATTACACTTAAGTACTCAAAAATGTTAGCTGTTATTATTATTTTTCTTTACAAATACATTGCTCATGTCTATAATTTATTTTAAGATAAAGTGCATCTGTACATCACTGTTATCAAAGCTGTCTATGTTATCAAGCAAGATTTATGATTAGTGAATTTCAGAATCTGCCCAAATGCTATGTTATTTTGTTTCAAAATAAATGTTCTATAATTTACTCATTGACAGAAAAAATTTATTTGAAAAATGTAAAGTATAGAAGAACAAAAAATACGATGCTATCTTTCTGTTATAAAAACAGAAAATAAGATTATACATGTATATATGTGTTTATTTTTTGTATGCGTGCATAAACACACACACATATGCATACTCACTCAAGAAGGAAAAGACTAAACAATGATACGTGATAATGGGGATGAGAACAAGACTCATAGAATATTATATTTTTCAACATAATTTTGACATTAGAACTATGTAAATTTTACACATTTGAAATATAAAAGTTATAAAAATAAAAAAATGCAGTTAATAAGTAACATAACCATGCAAGAGAATACATTATTATTTGAGGTAACTTTACAACATTGTGCTAACATGACTGTACCTGAAGCCAAATATTCTATAGTGAGATATACTCTATTACTTGAAATAACAGTTATGGTATGTTAGAGATACACCCAATAATTAGATACCTAAATCTCTTACTTGTGTCAAAATATTATGTTTTAAAATATTATGATGTTTACTTGTGTCAAAATATTATGATGTTTTAATCTTTTACTTGTGTCAAAATATTATGATGTTTTAAAACTTTTACTTGTGTCAAAATATTATGATGTTTTCATATTATGATGTTTTGTGCTAACATGACTGTACCTGAAGGCAAATATTCTATAGTGAGATATACTCTATTACTTGAAATAACAGTTATTGTATGTTAGGGATATGCTCAATAATTAGATACCTAAATCTTTTACTTGTGTCAAAATATTATGATGTTTTTAAGTTGGAGATTAGCCCCTATGATTTCTTAATAATAAAATGACATGTAAATGGCTCAAACTTTCCTAACACTTGATTTTCTTCACTTTATGGAAAAAGATATTGATTATAAATATCTTATTTATTGATATAAATTGATATAAATTAAGTCATATGTTAAAACCACGTTAAATGTTACTACAAAATATGACGCAAAGTATTTTTCTGGTACTGAATACGATCAAAATAACAAAAGGGGCGTTGAATTCCATTTGCACTCTTTCCCATGTTGGAACTTAATTTTACTCTTTTGATTAAAATATTTGTTGGCTTTGAATTTAAAATGACACTGAATATAGTTTCAGGGAGATTTTTTTCCTAATTTCTTGATCAACTTATTTCCCTACATCCATAGTTGTCTTGTGGAGATCGTAAACACCTGCAGCCATTTCCAAGAACTATACTTTTATTTCTCCTGGTGGCACCATTCCTCCCTCTGGAACTAAGACCTCTAGGCCAGCAGAACGTAATGTCATGGGGAAAGGAAGCAAAAATTTTGCTAATGGGTCACTAAGGGTGATGGTGAGTTATGCCACTTCCAGTTCCACCCCTTGATTCCTGGACCTGTGAATCCTGGCTGTGGGAGAAACAGTACCATATATTGGACACCAATTCAGAGCATACACAACATTCTGGAGAACTTTGCCCCAGCCCTGCAAAGTATTGTCACCTAATTGGCATTGTAATTGTGACTTCAAAGGCCATTCCACTGTTCTATCTATCCAGCTGCTTCAGGATAACATGGTAAGACTAGAGAATTCAATAAGCATGAGCCCACTGCTACATTTCTTTTGCTGTAAAGTGAATGCCTTGGTCAGAGGCAATGCTATGTGGAATACCATGACGGTGAATAAGGCATTTTGTGAGTTCACAAATGGTAGTCTTGGCAGAAGCATTGCATGCAAGATAAGTAAACCCATATTCAGAGTAAATGTCTATTCTGGTGAGGACAAACCACTGCCTTTTCCGTGATGGAAGAGGTTCAACATAATCAATATGCCACCAAGTAGCTGGCTGATCACCCCGAGGAATGGTGCCACATTAAGGGCTCAGTGTTGGTCTCTGCTGCCAGCAGATTGGGCACTCAGTGGTGGCCATAGCCAGGTTAGCGTTGGTGAGTGGAAGTACATGTTGCTGAGCCCAGGCATAACCTCCATCCCTGCCACCATGGCCACTTTGCTCGTGGGCCCATTGGGCAATGACAGGATGACTGGAAAAAGAGGCTGAGTGGTGTCCACAGAATGAATCATCCTCTCCACTTGATTATTAAAATCCTCCTCTGCTGAGGTCAATTTTTGGTGAGTATTCACGTGGGATGAAAATGTCTTCAGTTTTTGACCACTCAGAGAGGTCCATCCACATACCTCTTCCCCAAATTTCTTTGTCACCAATTTTCCAATCATGCTTCTTCCAAGTCCCTGACCATCCAGCCAAATGATTGGCTACAGCCCACGAATCAGTACATAATCATACATCTGGCCATTACTCTTTCCAAACAAAGTGCACAACCAAGTGCACTGCTCAAAGCTCTGCCCAGTGGGAAAATTTCCCTTCACTGCTGTCCTTCAGGGATGTCCTAGAAAGGGGCTGTAGTGCTGCAGCTGTCCACTTCCAGGTGGTGCCTGCATATCGTACAGAGCCATCTGTGAACCAGGCCCTAGTCTTCTCTTCCTCTATCAACTGATCATAGGGAACTCCCAGTGAGACCATCGGTGCAGGGTGGGGGAAAGAAGGCAGGGTGGCAGGAGTGAGGGCCATGGGGATTTGAGCTACTTCCTCATGTAACTTACTTGTGCCTTTAGGAACTACTCGAGACTGATCATGTATATACCACTTTCATTTGATGATGAAATGCTGCTGTGCATGCCCAGCTTTATGACTAGATGGGTCAGAAGGTACCCAGTACATGATAGGCAGTTCAGGTCACATGGTAACTTGGTGACCCATAGTCAAACGTTCAGTTTCTACCAAAGCCCAGTAACAGGCCAAGAGCTGTCTCTCAAAAGGAGGATAGTTATCTGCAGAAAATGGCAGGGCCTTGCTCCAAAATCCTAGAGGCCTTTTCTATGATTCACCTATGGGGGCCTGCCAAAGGCTCCAAACAGCATCCCTATCTGCCACTGACATCTCAAGCACCATTGGATCTGCTGGATCATATGGCCCAAGTGGCCTGGACCTGTTGCAGAACCTTCTCTTGTTCTGGAGCCCTCTCAAAACTGGCAGCCCTTTGGGTCACTTGATAAACGGGCTGGAGTAACACACTCAAATGAAGAATGTGTTGCCTCCAAAATCCAAAGAGGCCCACTAGGGGTTGTGCCTCTTTCTTGGTTGTAGGAGGGACCAAAAACAACAACTTATTCTTCACCTTAGAAGAAATATCTCAACAGGCCTCACACCACTGGACTCCTAAAAATTTCACTGAGCTAGAAGCCTCCTGAATTTTAGTTGGATTTATTTCCCATCCCCTGACATGCAAATGTCTCACCAATTAGTCTAGTGTATTTGCTACTTCTTGCTCACTGAGTCCAATCAGCGTAACGTCATCAATGTAATGGACCGGTGTGATAACTTGTGGAAGGGAAAAGTGATCAAGATGTCTGCAAAAAAGATTATGACACAAAACTGGAGAGTTGATATACCCCTGAGGTAGGACAGTGAAGGTATGTTGCTGGTCTTGCCAGCTGAATGCACATTGCTTCTGGCGGGCCTTATGGACAGAAATGGAGAAGAAGGCATACGTCAAATCAATGGCTTCATACCAGGTACCAGGAGATGTGTAAATTAACAGCTGCAATTGGAGTCACCACTTGGTTAAGTTTGTGATAATCCACTGTCATTCTTCAAGATCCATCTGTCTTCTTCACAGGCCAAATAGGAGAGTTGAACAGGGATGTGGTGGGAATCACCACCCCTGCATCTTTCAAGTCCTACATAGTGGCACTAATCTCTGCAATCCCTCCAGGAATGAGACATTGTTTTTGATTTACTATTTCTCTAGGTAGAGGCATCTCTAATGGCTTCCATGTGGTCTTTCCACCTGATAGCTCTTACCCTACCAGTCAGGGAGCCAATGTGGGGATCCTGCCAGCTGCTAAGCATGTCTATGCCAATTATGCACTCTGGCACTGGGGAAATGACCATAGGATGGTTCTGGGGACCGACTGGACCCACTGTAAGCCAAACCTGAGCTAAAAATCAATTAATTACCTGATCTCCATAAACCCCTACTTTAACAGGAGGACCACAGTGAAGTTTTGAGTTACCTGGAATAAATGTCAGCTCGGAACCAGTGTACAGTAGTCCCTGAAAGTTCTGATAATTCTCCTTTCTCAAAACACAGTTACCCTGGTAAAAGGCCAGAAGTGTCCTTGGGGAAGGATGAGAGAAAGGTTAACAGTATAAATTATCGGTAGTGTAGTGGGGTCCTTCCTCAAGTGAATTGGGGCCTCCCCTTCATTCATGGAGTTTTGGGTCTGTAAACTGGTTCAAGTCTGGAAATTGATTGAGGGGCCATGAGTCTCTATTTCTATCATTCAAGTTATTCTTTAGTCCACTTGACCTGGAAGTTTTCTGCTTATGCAAATTAAGTAGGAATACAGTAGGCTTACTATCAATTTCACTTCTAGGAACACTGTGATTAATTAGCCCTTGTCAGAGCTCTACAGGAGTCAGACTATTCTGATTGCTGCTTTGCATCCGCTGTCCATTATGGCAACTACAACCATCTTGCTTTGACAATTGAGTGCTGCCACTTGGCCTCTGCCACCTCAGAATCCAATTATTCCCATTCCATTTAAGTTTTTCATTTCAGTGACTGTAAGATCTGGTATACAGAGAAGGGCAGTCGCAAAGCTCTTCAAGGATGCAGGTGCTCGCCCATCTCCAGGACCAACTGACCCATGTTCAACTTCTGTTCACAAGGAACCATTCTCCACTTCCAATCAAGCTTACACTTAATATTAGCCATCACATCTTTTTTTTTCTTTCGTTCGTCAGAGCAAACCATCCTAACTTCTTTTTATTTAAGCCACACCCTTCATCTCTAATTAACACTGTCTCTAAACATCTCTTTTGCCATAGCTCATGTATCCAGTTAGTCTCCAGTCAGTTAAATGTAATTTTTACTTAACCAATATTTATTTGTTAAATTAGTATGACTTCTCTCGCTGCTTTCCATTCCCACTGGTTCTATCATAGTCCAGGTCACTCAATTAGACTGTTTGAAAGATGGCCTCAATTTTTACATCTTATTCTCTCCTGTGTTAATTTTTTAAAACGTGACTGAAATAATTTAATTCTCAAACATGAATAACTTCCATTCCACTTATTGCCAAAAGAATAAACACCAGATTCTTTGACATGTTCTCTGTGGTTGTTCAAATTGTCTTTTGATCTTAATCTCTCAATATCCCCCTATTAACTTACATTTCCTAAAGTGCCCAAATTACTTCCTGACTTTTAATGTACTTAAGTATTATTATGCTCTTTTTGTCATTATTTATCATCTTTCTATTTCCAACTCAAATATCAGCACACCTTTGAAGTTGTCATTGATCTCAGAGTCAACATTTATTTATCCTTTTTCTATATTTGCACAGGAAATTATTTGAATTAAGAAGTTACTTTATTTTGCCTTAAATTATACCAGAGTCTGAGTAAATTTTTAATTTTTAAAATTAAAATCCTACATCTTGCACAACAGGTCTTCTAATTAAAATTTGTCCAATGGAATTGTATAGATGAGGTCAGATGACTTTACATACACCTGCACAAGATGTTACAATAGCATTCTAGGTCAGTGCTATGGTTAAAACAATAAAAATTAATTTAAAAACTTAAGAAGTTATTTTTATAATCATAAAAACAGTTCTTAAGCAGAAAAAAAGTGAAGAATTAGTCATCAAATGATTAATAAATATTACTTTATTAATATTTGGAATTTATGTTCATCAAAAGACATTATTAAGAGAGAAAAAAGCATCCTTGGGGCTGGGAGAGAGTATTTATTATATATGTATATATATGGTAATTTACGTGTGTGTGTGTGTGTGTGTGTGTTTATATATACATATGCACACACACACACATATATTCCAATAAATAACATATCCAGAATACATATAGAATTCCCACAAGTCAGTGATAAAAAACAATCTGGAGCAATGGAGGAGGGGTGGAGCAAGATGGCCAAATACAAGTTCCACTGATTGTTCCCTCTGCAAGTACACCAATTTAACAACTATCTACACACACACACAAACACACACACACACATACACACACACACCCCTTTATAAACAAAAACAAAAATCAGGTGAGCACTCACAGTGCCTAGTTTTAACTTCATATACCTGAAAGAGGCACCAAGGAGGGCAGCAGACAGTCTTGGATCACCAATGCCACTACTTCCCCATCCCCCAGCAGTGGCCTGTAGAATGAAGAGAGATTCTCTATGCTTGGGAGGGGGAGAATGAAGCAAAGGAGAGACATTACATTGAACTCAGCAGTGCCCTTTCACGGTAGAAAGCCAAACTGGACTGAACTCAGCTGATGCTCATTCACGGAGGGAATATTTAAACCAGCCCTAGCCAGGGGGCAAGTGCCCATCACAGCGGTTGGAACTTGAGTTCTGGCAAGCCTCAGCACCATGAGCTAAAGGGCTCTGGGGTTTTAAACACACTTAAAGGCAGTCTAGACCACAAAACTGCAACTCCTAGGTGGTTCTCAGTGCTGAATTTGGTTCAGAGCCAGTGGATAGTGATGGGGCCACACAACCTACTGAGACACCAGCTGGGGCAGCTAAAGGAATGCTTTGCCACCCCTCCCCCAACTCCAGGCTGCACATCCTGTGGCTCCAAAAGAGACTCCTTAGTTCTATTTGAGGAGAAGCGAGAAAAGAGTAAAGAGGTCTTTGTCCTGCATTGTGGATACCACCTCAGCAACAGTAGCATAGGGCAACAGTCAGAGTCTTAAGACACCCTTTCCAGTCCCGAGCTCCCAGATGACATTTCTAGACACACCCTGGGACAGAAAGAAACCTACTATCTTAAGGGAAGGCCCCAATCCTGGAAGCACCCATCAACTGCTGACTAAAGAGCCTTTGGTCTCTGAATAACCACGGTTATAACCAGCAGTGTTAACCTGGTAGTATGCTATGGGACTTGGGTGAAACTTGCTGACTGCAAATGAAGCTCAGCACATTCTCAGCTGTGGTGGTTATGTCGAGAGACCACTTCTGCTTTGGAAAAGCTGGTACCTTAGGTACCAGCTCAGCCACAGTGGGGTAGAGCACCAAGCAAGCTCTTTGGGTCCCTAACTTCAGGACTTCCGTCTTGGATGGCATTTCTGGACCTGTCTTGAGCCAGATGTGAGCCCACTGCCCCAAAGGGTGAGTCCTAGGTCAGTCATCATTCACCACGAGCTGACTGAAGAGCCCTTGGGCTTTAAGAGGACACCAGCAGTAACCTGGCAGTACTCCCCATAGGCTCATGGTGGTGGCCACAGTGTATTATAATTTGGCATAATATAAAGGAAAACACATTTGGTTATATCTAAAAAATATCAATATTTTCCTCATTTCACTTTTTTAAATGACCTATTTCTTATAGATGCCACTTGACCATATTGACAAGTGTTTCTTGTAGAATTATCTATTTGAATAAGGCTAGTAATCTTAAATTGTATTAACCGATGTGAGAATGTACATAAAATCACTCACCAAGTAGACCAATTCCAAACTGAATAAAATGCCATAGATTTAACTTGCTTCTTATCAATATATTGGTAGGGATGGTGCTAAAACAAAAACTATTATCAATAATAATCAGTACAAAAATTGACATTGCAGATAAAACAAATCAAGTGCATAATATTCTCAATGTGTCAGGAATGGAAAAATACTAACTACTTTGGGCAGTATATAATCAATGTAATTTTTCAGCCTAAGTTCAGAGTCGTACTATTTGATAAGGTACAGCTAATAAGTAAATATATCAAACAAGTAAATTTCTCCATCTGTGTGTGTGTATATATATATATTCATGTGTGTGTACATACACATTTATTTAGTTTGACTAAGCTATTTTTCCTAAGCTATTAATAATTAATTATCTTATTATTAAGACCCTAAAATCATGTTCAATGTCATAGATGAGAATTGAATTATATCATATTCATAACATATAGGTGTCAAGAGGGGTGCTTTTTGAGGATAAAATTTTTTTTAATGACCAAATTGATGCTATAAATTTAAAATCAATAAAATTCAAATGTACTATATTTATCAATAATTTGCTTTACACAATTGAATCTATCACCCCAAATTCTCTAATATTTCTTAGTTTAAATTTAAAGGATATATCCTGTTGGCTGAAAATGGAAGACACATATCCTGGAATATTTATGTAAAGAGACCAGCCTGACTGAGACAGATAGATTCTCTATTCTAGCACATTGATCACGGTTGGAAACACTGGCAAGAGCTGTAAAAAACTTACTAAAAATAAATGCAAATAAGTACACTGGTTGCCAAACAGCACTATCCTATCAAGCTCAATCAATGCATGCAAATACTTACATATTTGCTTTAATGACTTGGTGCCTCCCAAAAGAAAATCAAGAGGTGGACAGAATATATTAGTTCCTACTGCTTTGTTGTGTCTTTTGGCTAATGTACAGAGGAATGATGACTCCCTTTAAGGTGTTTATACCTGGTAAATGCAGACTGGAAAATGAATCAGGCAAGCAGAACATCCCAGTTTCTGCCCTTGGAACCAATGCAATGCCACCCAACCATTCTTTCAGGTTCTATAGGAAGCCTACAGTAGGGCTTCCTATCCCATCTGAGTGGGAAATAAATTTCACAAGAAGCTAATGGAAAATTCAAGGTAATCTGATTTAATGATAGCATTTATGTAATATGTGCTTATTTTAAAATTTAAAACAGCATGAAAGAAATGACTACATTATTTTTGCAATCTTCTCTCTCGAGGACTTCGCCCAGTAAATATTTATTTGAATAAATGAATATATAATACAAGGAACAAAGGAGCCAAGAAGAGCCAATTCTCTCATTGATTTCTGCTTCCTTCAATCTCTCAGCAAATGTCTCCAGAGTTCTATCATCAGATCTTTTCTCTTCTAGTTGTCTTCAAGAAGGATTTACTTCCATCGCTTCAACTTCCTCTCATATGATAATTTCTCCCGAATTTATGTATCAATCTTGGCATTTCTCTTATGTGTCAAACTCACTCAGGTGTTTCTGCTATAACACAATATTTGGGTTACTGAACACACTTCATAATTCATAAAATCACGCATTAAAAGTAACAGGACTTAAGGTAAAACTGTGACTGAAGTGGACTACTAAAAAGCTACATTACTTTGTACCAGGGCACTAACAAAATAATAAAAATATCTAGCAGTTTAAAAGAGATGTCAAATTCCCAATAAATAAAGTATTCCAGAAAATGTAACATTTGGCCTTAAAAATGGTAGAGGCAATTTTACAGTAGTATAAGAAAAGGTTGACTTTGCTGAATTATGGAGACATCAAAACTTACAAACATAGTAGAGAACGCTTACCATAAACACTCTAAGAAAGATCTTGTGGGCCAAAGGAGAATAGAGTGAATGGATATCATGTACAGTATTTAGTTGTGTTAGTGCACATTGTATTTAGTTGTGCCTTCTTTGTGATGGAAAACATTACTATGCTAGGGAAATTTGCTTATAAGTCAAAGCAATTCTGCATTGTAATGGTATATATCCTACTTAAGCAATTGAGTGCACACTAATATGCATTACAGACAGTCATTGTAATAGAGCAGATAGGATTTCTAACTTTGTATGAAAAAAAAATCCAACTAGATATTTCATAGGCTTCTCAAACATAAAGGAGCACAGGGTGAAACTTATTATTATCCCTTCCAGACATACTATTTCTCATTTGCCACATGCTTGGCTTAATGGCAGTGCTGTTATCTAGGCTTGAAATGGTGCAGTAGCAACAGTGGCAACCACTATTTGAGAGTCTCTGAGGTTTGACTGTGGTCGACTTCCAGCAATTCCACTGTTCAATAATGAACAAATAATTTCATGTTTACAATTAATATTCGCATCTACTAAAATAAAAGGATAGTATTTATATCATTTTTATTGTTATAATTAAGTTAAATGATGCTTGAAAATATTTTGGTACAATGCCCTACACTTGCATGTTCAATAAATGATAGCCATTATTAAGATAATCTCAACTCCACTTCATCCTTTACATGACTTGAAGTACAATGTGTCATTCACTCTGCTTCCACTGTCACAACTATAATCCTGATCCTCATTATATCTCCTGAACTTATTACAATAAGTTTCCAAACTTTTTTGTCATAATGATTTCTACCACTCCAATGACATATTTTCATTATTTTTTACATTTTCCTTTAAAAAAAACCCAACAATCTGAACCTGATTGCAAATGGTCTACCTATATTATAATATTTATGTGTATAATGTTCACATTATAAAGTCACCTAACACAAGAATAATTTACAAAATATATTCTTTCATGTTTTGAAAATCACAGTAAAACAATAATTTATTTTAAGAACAAGTTATTAAAATATAATTAAGATTTCCAGATGTCTATTGAGATTAAAACCAGATGGTTTTGAAATATGTGCAACTATACTTAGCTACAAGTTATTCTTTTATCTTCTCATTAATAGTATCAAATGACAAGACCCAATGTTTGAAAACACAGAATCAACAAGGATGTTAAAATTGATTCATAGAAATGTCTTCTACTTTCTTCTCATCATCTTCCAATTTTGATTCCTTCAAACATATCCATATGCAAGCTCATATATACACATTACTTATATATACATTGTTGCCATCTGGAAAAAATAGTTCTGATTATAAGACCCAAGAGTATCAGCTCTCTCTAACATTAGAATTAACAAGGTAAAGTATAATAAATTACAATGTGGGATACCATCCATGAGCAAAATTAGATAAAGGTGCCTATCTCCTATTCATCCCCTATGGACTAATGTGACCCCCAGAAATAACGTTAACCTGTGCTCACTGAGGTTATGTTTTAGTACGCATTTAAGTAAAATTGGAAATAATTGAGTGAAAAAAACAAATGTTTAAGAGTTGGAAAACGTATGTATGAGTGATATACGTTTATAACACATAACAAGACAAGTGGACAATATGGTTTAAATAAAAGGTATTAATGTTTATCATATGTGGTTCTTGTAAATATTTGCTCTATTGGTACATATTTCTAACTAACATACAGTTTACCATTATGTATTAGATTAATTTGTTAATATGTACATCTTCAATAATAGATTTTGATATCAACAGTAAGAAATATGTTTTAATTATTATCATAACTAAAACAGAACTCAGAGTAAAGTTGCTACTAAGGAGTGCTTGCTGAATAAATGAGTAACTAATTTAATGGGAAAATAGTATTTGCTGACATAAATGATTGTTGTCACAGATTTAACTATCTGTGAAACTTTGGCAGAGGTTTTATTTCTTATCTCTTAGTATAATTCACTTTTTAATACTAGCAGGTCTGTATCTCCTTTAGGAATGACTCAGTTAAAAGTAGGAGAGTAAATGGAAATAGGGATAAGCAGTGTGCTAACTAAAGAAAGTGTGAGCTTAAAATCCAAATACTCTTGGTAAAAAATGAAGGTATTCCACAATATCCCCACTGTGCCCTTCCTTCCAACTCTAAGAAGACTCTGTTTAAAAATGACTGCTAAATTATATGCAATCAAACGTTATTACTGTTATGATTTTTTTAGAGCCCTATTCAGGTAAACAGAACCAAGGAGTAAAAGTTATAATGAAGCAATACCTGATTTTAATCCAGTTGTGCTCAAGAATACTACACAGCCAAAACCTAGAATAGCTTGAGGCATATTAGATAATTAATAACTGGGTTTTGTTGGTTGTTATTGGTGGTAATGGTTTTTATATTCTCCACAATCTGCCATGTTAAAGAGAAATAAAAATCTTATGGAGACTTCTGGTTTCAGCTCAGATTTGTAAAGAGCTTAAGAGACATCACTCTCATTCTTACAATAAAAATAAATAAACAAAATGAAAGTCAATGACTTTTCTTGGACCCATAAGAGAATTGATGTTGCAAGAAAAAACCACATCCCCACAATCTAAAGAGACAGGCAAATCCAGAAAGTCACAGCCAGCATTTGCTTATCTGGGGTGGAAGCCATGGGAATAGTACACTAGTAGGAACACCTGACGATAATTTTGATGAATTGCTAGAAGCTGACTATAATGAAAGTGAGAAAGAGAAACTCCTGAAAGAATGTAGTTGTAAGGGTGTTCCCACACTTTTGAGTTCTGCCTTCAGGAATCTGATTAGGTTTTCTCTTCAAGGGAAAATATTTTGCCAGATTATTATTATTATTGTTATTATTTGAGATGGAGTCTCGCTCTGTCACCACGCTGGAGTGCAGTGGCGCAATCTCAGCTCACTGCAACCTCCACCTCCCGGGTTCAATGATTCACCTGCCTCAGCCTCCAAGTAGCTGGGACTACAGGCGTGCACCACCACGGCCAGATAATTTTTATATTTTTAGTAGAGACAGAGTTTCTCCATGTTGGACAGGATCGTCTGGATCTCTTGACCTCGTGATCTGCCCACCTCGGCCTCCCAAAGTGCTAGGATTACAGGCATGAGCCACCATGCCTGGCCTTACCAGATTATTATTCCATCTGAGGGGAACTACATTTCTCCTACACTAGCCCCTTAGATTCTTCCTATCTCACCTTAAGAAGGAAAATGCTTAAAATCTGCTGCGTAAGTTACATCCCATGGACACAGGTTTACTAAAAGAAGACTGAGATTTAATGGTAAAATTATAGAATGCTTTCTCTTCTCACACCTTGACACCACACCAATGGGGTACAGTATAATAATAGAAATTAAAGCTGAAATTTTGTAAGGCACAAGTTTTCTTTCAGGAAAAGTACCTATGAAATCCCCACATTAACAAGGGAGATAAAAATGAGGACAATAGAGGAAATGGAAGCCTCTGGAACATACAGCTACAGCAAATATTAAACCCAGCTTAACTTACAGCACATATAAGGGAAATGGCTGTGCTTTAGTCAGGAGTAGGCTGAGGTGGCCTTCCAGCACAGTGTGACTCAGTGGGTTTGGAGTGCAGGTGCACAACCCAACGCATTATGTAATCACTCCACATGAGGCACATTATGTAACCACTCATGTGAGCTCATGCTTGGCTTGGAGCCCCTATTGTCTGTAAAAGGTATAATTACCCTGCTAATGCTATACATACAGCTTGTGCCGAGAGAGAAAAAAGCCATGTTGCAACTACCTATAATTCCTCAAGTGTTTTTCCAGCTACCCACCACCTGCCCACAAACTCCCCTCAGACCTCAGCTTGGGCTCGAACCTGACAACTGCATAGCTGGCAGCATCCCAAAGTGAGTGAGCCTTCAGTCCCCGCTGATTCCTGGTCAGCCATGCGGCCGAAACATGGGTTGCTGCACTGGTCAGATGGGCTCTGGTGGAAACCTGGGCAGCGATAGATGGGTCCCCTATGAACATGGAGAAGGCACTGAAGCAGCTGGAAGCACAGAGCAGTGAGTGAGAGTGAGCCTTTGCCGGCAGAGTTGGATGGGCATTTTTGACTGTGCTACAAGAAGTACACACCCAGCTCCTGAGGGATCAAGCACAGGTAAGGGACCTCCCGGCTCAGGCGGGCACCTAGAGGCTCAGCTTCAGAGCTTGGAAAAAGTATTAGAGGCCGCTCTGAATGCAGGCCTGGGTCCATCATCTTGGCTGGAGACCCCCACTCAGTCTGATACCGAGGAGAAAGAACCCCCATTGCAGGCTCGTGCAGTGGTCCGTCAGAAGGTAGATCATGAACAGACATTGGGGCCCAAAGGGCGGGCTCAGGGACCCCCTACTATAATGCAACACACTTCATATATTGCCTATACCCCAATTGAGTTGCAGGAATTAGGCAAATGGTGCCGCCAGCATCAGGGGAACCCCTGTCCGCCTGGATGCTTAATCTGTGGGACAAGGGAGGAGATTATATCTCTTGTTCCATCTCCAAAATGGAAAAGCATCTTGTGGCTACACTGGAAACTGGGACATGTGGGGGGTGAACTGATGTAACAGGTCAATAAGCGTTGGGGTCTGTCCTTGTCCATGTAAGACATTTGAGAGACTTGTCAGAAATGTCCAGCATGTGCTCATATATACCCTAATGGAGGCAGCTGCCCAGTGTAACACAAAAAGTGATGATAGGGCAAGTGCCCTTGACCAGGTGTCAAGTAGACTACATCAAGCTGCTGCCGAAGTCGCAAGGTATATACCTGTGCTGACAGCTGTGGACATGGCCACAGGCCTGTTGTTTGCCTATGCTTGCAGGGTGTCCCACCAACAGCACACCATCCAGGCCCTGCAACATTTATGTATCCTGTATGGTAACCCTCTGGCTGTTGAGAGTGATAGGGGAACACATTTCACTGGACAACTGGTATAACAGTGGGCACAACAATTGGACATAACGTGGGTATTTCATGTGCCATACAACTTGCAAGCTGCAGGTATGACTGAGTGATATAATGGGCTCCTGAAGGATGAGTTACACTTGCATGCCATACCCCCATCTTTGTGGGGCTGGAGTTCCAGGCTGGACCTGGTGAGCCAAACCTTGAATGAATGGCCACAGAAAGGCAGCCCAGCCCCAGTGGAGGCTTCGTTACATAGGGCCGCTGTCCCCATTCAGTTGCAGATACACACCAAGGATGACCTCCTCTGACCAGGTATGGGGAAGAATGGTAACCTTTTCTTGCCTGCCCCAATGCCCCTGAAACCAGGGGAACAAAAACCTAGCTGTGGCTATGGACCCTCCAAGCCCCCCACTGCCAGTAGTTGGTCATCGTAGCTCACTGAGGGGAGGGCCTACAATATGACTTGCATGTCATTACTTGGGTGTTTAATACATGGCCTTTGTGGTTGACTGTTCATAGGGGGATGAAGAGAGAAGGAACCCTCCTCCGGGGGACATATGTAGAGTCTGTGTGGCCTATTATGAGCTCCCCCATGACTTTGTCACAGATACAGGACCCAAAGGAATGATTGGGAGCTGAGAAGTTGTGGTACCATTACCCAGGGCAAAAGCCCTTGGTGGCTGCTTTGTTATTCAGGGATGAAAGGTTAGCCTGTATTTTGCCTGAGAGATGTAACTTACCTCTGTTAGTACCTGTGCCTGATCTGTCATTTTGACTGCAGGTTAACACGCTCCACCTGTATCATGGACTGGGTCCACACCTACACTGCAGTGACCAATATTTCCAACAGTTGGATCTGCACCACCCCTCCAACAACAGCCATGAATGGCTTGCCTTGGCACATACATTCTGTGTCTGCAGAGAACTGGACATGGGTGGAGATATGGGGTCCCATGGCTGACTCCTGGAATGAATGTGGCAAGCTTTGGACAAAGCAAGTTCCACAGTGTGCCTGCTCCCTGGCTGACCCATAGCATTTATGATGTGTGGGGCTGTCTAGTGGGGGAACATGTAGTACCCCCAGCCCAAGCACCATGGTGAATAGATCAACATTGGGGTAATACCACTGTGAGATGGATACCTGTCACAGCCTGTGTAAGCATAACACATCACCACACCAAAGGTATGATGGAACAAGTGGCCCCACCAAGGTCGGGCCCTGAAGGACTTTGTGCTTCTTGAGAGTTGATGGATCTGTGGGGACACAGGGTTGCCTTACCTACCAGTGAACTGGACTGGATGTTTTACCTGGGGGTGGCCTTATGTACCTGCCACTGTTCTCCCCACATTGCCCAGACACCAGCATAACTGGGAGGTGCTATGCTCTCGGATTTTGTGAGTGCATTGAGCCCCCTGCCCCTTAGCAGTGACTACCCTATAGTGGGTGTCATAACTATAGAAGCACAAATTACTGCTCTTGCAGACCACACCACTCATGCTCTGAATTATACCCTAGTGGCCCTCTTCCTGTTAACAGATGAGGCTGATCAGATCAGAAAGGCGGTGTTGTAAAACCAAATGGTCTTAAACATAGTAACTGTTGCCGAAGGAGGCACCTGTGTCCTTTTAGGAGCACAATGTTGTACCTTTATCCCTGACAATCAGAACATAACAGCAGCCCTACAAGGTGTACCTTTATCCCTGACAATCAGAACATAACAGCAGCCCTGCAAGGAGATAAAGGGAGATAAGGGCAGTTGAGAGCCTTACTGATGATCCCCTGCAGAGATGGTGGGCATCCCTGAGATCTGGCCTATGCTCGACCCTAGTAGTCATAAGTAGCATACCTGGGATCCAGGTAGTGAGCTGTTGCTCTCTGTATTGTTCTTGTTGGTTATGGATTCAGGACTCCACCCTATGGGCACATGTCCCTACCCAGAAGACATCCTTGGCCTAGGGGATGGAGTATAAGGGAGATGGCTACACTTTAGTCAGGAGTAAGCTGAGGCAGCCTTCTGGGGAAGCATGACTTGGCAAGTTTGGAGCACAGGTGCCAACCTTACACATTATGTAACCATGCCACATGAGGCACATTAGGTAACCACTCATGGGAGCTCATGGTTGGCTCAGAGCCACTATTGTCTGTAAAAGGTATAATTACCCTGCTAATGCTGTACATACAGCTTGTGACCAGAGAGAATAAAGCCATGTTGCAACTACCTATGATTCCTCGAGTGTTTATCCAGCTACCCACCACCAACCCGCTGACTCCCCTTGGACCTCGGCTTGGGCTCAAACCTGAAAACACGGTTAACAGAGAACTTCACATTAAGACCTATTTACCTCAGTTCCTTTTGCTCAATACAACATTGAAAAAATATATATATAAAGAAATTGCCAGGCACACTAGAAGACAAGAACAAAAACCTATAATTTCAAGAGACAAAGCAAATATAAGAAATATATATGACACAAATTTTAGAATTATAACACAGCAGATTTAAAACAACTGCAATAGCACAAATTATTATCAGAAATGAAAGAGCAGACATCACTACAGATCCCATGGATATTAAAATATAATATAAAAATACTATGAACAACACTATGTCCACAAATTTGATACCCTAGATAGTATTGACCAATTATTTGAAGGACACAATCTGCCAAAACTCATACAATGGGAGATAGACAGTTTGAATAAGCATGTATTTATTAAAGAAATTGAAGAAATAATTAATTACCTTCCAAAAACGAAAACACCAGGCCCAGATGGAAGCAGTGGTGACTTCTACAAGATGTTTAAGAAAGAAATTATACCAACTCTTATAATCTTTTTCAGAAGATAATGGAAGAGAGAATACTTTTTAACTCATTCAGTGAGGACTATATTACTTTAATACCAAAACCAAAGACATTACAAGAAAACAATACACCATTATTTTCATGAACATAGATGCAAAAATCCTCAACAAAATATCAGATACCAAGACTGTATAAAAAGTCCAAGACTGTATAAAAAATTATACATCTTGACCCAGGCATGCAAAGCTGGTTCAACATTTAATAATTAGTTAATATAATTTAGCACATCTACAGGGTAGAAAAAACTCACAAGATTATATGAATAGATGCAAAAAAGCAACTGACCAAATCCAACACCCACTCGTGATATTTCTCAGCAAAGTAGGAATACAGCAGGTAATTTTCTCAACATAATTTTAAAAATCTAGGAAAAAAAATCCTGACAACTAACATTGTACTTAATGATGAGAAACTAGGAGCTTTACTGATAACATTAGGAATAAGATGAAGATGTACCCTCTCACCCCTCCTTTCCAACATTGTACAGGAAGGCATAGCTAATTCAATAATACAAGAAAATAAAATGAAAGGTATACTGATTAAGATGAAAGAAAAAAACTGTTTTTGTTCACAGATCACATGTTCATCAACATGTACAATTCCAAAGAATCAATAAAAAATTGCAAATAACCTAATTTGCAGGATACTAAATTAAATATAAATATCAAACACTTTTCTATATACTAATAATTTGTTAAATTTTAAGTGTTATGATAACACCTCTTATATTAGAACCCCCCAAAATAAAACATATATGTATAAGTCTAACAAATATGCACAAGATCTACATGAAGAAAAGTACAAAAACTCTGATGACTGAAATCAAAGAGAACTAAATAAAGGAAGAGATATTTCATTTTTATAGATAGGAAGACTCAATATAGCCAAGATATCTGTTTTTCCTGACTTGATTTATAGATACAACATAATCCCAGTCAAAATCCAAGCAAGGTATTCTATGGATAACAACAAAATGATTTTCAATTCATATAGGAATGCAAAAGAAACCACAATAGACAACACAATATTGAAGAAGAAGAGTAAAATTGGAGGACTGTTACCACCTGTCTTTAAGGCTTACTATAAAGCTACAATATCAAGACAGTGTGACACTGGCAAAATAACAGACAAATCGATCAATGGGACAAAATAGAGAGCCCAGAAAAAGACAAACATAATGTAGTCAACTGACCTTTGACAAAGTAGCAAAAGCAATATAATGGAGAAAATGTAGTCTTTTCAGAAATATTGCTTGAACAATCAAACATCTACATGTGAAAAAATTAATCTAGACAAAGATTTTACACACTTAAAAAATTTACTCAAAATGAATCATAGCCCCAAATGAAAAAGGCAAACCTATCACACCTAGAAGATAACAGTGAAGAAAACCTTGATGACTTTGAGTATGGCAATGACCTTTCAGATTTGACACCAAAGGTAAAATCCATTAAAGAAAAAATTAATTAGTGAGACTCTCTTAAAATTCAAGATTTCTGCTGTACAAAAATGTTGCCCAAAGAATGAGAAGATGAACCACAAAATGGAAGAAAATATTGCAAAAGACTTATCTGATAAAGGAGTGTTATCAAAAATATAAAGAATTTTTAAAACTCAAAAATAATATAACAAATAAATAAGATAACAAATAAAAATGGATGAAAGACTTGAATAGGTGTGTCACCAAAGTAGATATACAGATGGCATATAAGCATATGAAAAGATGCTCAACATGATATATCCTTAGGGAACTGAAAATTAAATCAGGATAACCCAACACACCTATTAGTATAGCGAAAATCAAAAACACTAACAACATCAAATGCTAGTGAGAATGTGGAATAAAAGGGATTCTCATTGACTGATGGTAGAAATGCAAAATAGAACAGCTACTTTGGAAGAAAGTTTCATAGTTTCTTGCAAAACCGAATGCACTCTTACCATATGATCCAGCAATTGTACTTTTTGATATTTATAAAAATGAGGTGAAAACTTACATCCACACAAAAACCTGCACATGAGTTTTATAGTAGCTTATTCATAATTGCCAAAACTTGGAAGCAATCAAGATTTCCTTCAGTAGATGAATGAATAAATGAATAAGGTACATCCAGATAATGAAATACTATTCAGCACTAAAAAGAAATAAGCTATTAAGCCAAGAGACATGAAGAAACCTAAACACATATTACTAAGTAAAAATAAAAAAGCCAATCTGAAAACTCTGCATACTGGATTCTGGAAAAGGCAAAACCATAAAGACAGTGAAAGGATAATAGCCTACCAGATATTAGGCAGTAGGATATAGGCAAGACACAGAAGATTTTTAGAGCACTGAAACTATTCTATATGATATTATAATGCTGGATACCTGTCATTATAAATTTGTCCAAACCTATAGAATGTACAGCACCAAGAAAGTACTAATGTAAACTATGGAATTTGAGTGGTGATATGTCAAAGTAGGTTCACTGATTGTAACATGTACCACTCATGTGTGGGAGTTTAATAGTGAAGGATGCTATGTGTATATGGGGACAAGGGTATAGGGAAATCTCTGTATCTTTTTCTCTATGTTGATGTGAACCTAAAACTGCTCTAAAAATAAAACACACTTTTTAAAAAATTTGATCAATAGTTAAGGGCCTTAATAGAAAAAGGAGGCCAAATGCAACAAATGCAAGCATAGAAAAGCAATGTAAGTAGAAAGATGGAGACTTTTAGAATCAAAGGAAATGCTAGAAACAAAAAAGCTGTAACAGAAACTAAGAGTGTCTTCAATGGATTTATCAGTAGACTGAACATGATCAAGGAAAGAATCAGTAAGTTTCAAGATATATCAATAAAAACTCCCCAAATTAAAATGGAAAAAAGAATAAAAACACAGAAAAGAACCAGAACTGTGGTACAATTTCAAAAGATAAATATTTGTGTAATTGAAAATCCCAAAGGAGAAGAAAGAGAGAACAAAGAAATAAAATAAATATGTAAAGTAATAATGGCCAAAAACTTTCTAAAAATAGTTAAAAGCACACAACCAGAGATCCAAGAAGCTTGGAAAACATCTATAAGCATAAATACACTTAAAAAACAAAAACTACACCTGGACATACTATGTTTTAATTGCAGAAAATGAAAGACAAAGAGATAATCCTAAAGGAAGCCAGATGGAAAAAAACACGTTATCTGTATAAGAACAAGCATAAGAATTACAGCAGACTTTTCACCAAAAAGCATGCAAGCTAGAAGAAAGTGGAGGGAAATGTTTAAAGGATTAAAAAATGAAACCCACCAACCTAGAATTATATATGAAATAAAATTATTTTTTAAAAGTGAAGAAAAATGAAGATATTCTTAGAAAAAATATAAACTGGGAATTTGTCAATAGCATATCCCTGCAAGAAATGTTGAAAGAAGTACTTCAAAGAGAAGGAAAGTGATATAGACATAAATTTGCATCTAAATAAAGAAAGGAAGATTTTCAGAGAAAGAATAAATGAAGATAAAATGCTTCACTTTTCTTATTCTCACTTTAAAATATAACTGTTTATTCCTACTAGGTATGCTAATTACATGGGTGATTAAATAATCTGTACACCAAACACCTGTAATAACCAATTTTCCTATGTAACAAACCTGCACATGTACCTCTGAACCCAAAATAAAAGTTGGAAAGAAAAAAATTAGAACTGTTTACATTGATAATAGTAATTATATATAGTGTGATTACAGCACATAGATAAATAAAATGAATTCAGCAATGTCATAAGGACTAAGAAAAGGAAATTTGAAATGCTCTAATATAAGGTACATGCACTATACGTGAAGTGGTATAGTGTCATTTGAAGGTGAATTTAGATTAGTTAAAAATGTATACTGCAAATTCTAGGGCAATCATAAAGATATTTTTAAAAGAAGTATAACTGATGCTATAGTTCAGATACTTGAACCTCCAAACCTCATGTTGAAATTCGATCCCCAGTGTTGGAGGTGGGATCAAGTGGGAGGTATTTGGGTCATAAGGGTGAGTTTCTCATGAATATATTAATGCTCTTTATTGTTGGGGGTGTGAATGAATTCTTATTCTGTTAGTTCCCATAAGAGCTGGTTGTTTTAAAAGGCCTGGAAATCCCCTCTCCTGGTTTCTTCTCTCTCACTCTGTGATCTCTGTACATGGTGGCTTCCCTCCCCTTTTGTCATGAGTGCAAGCAGTCTGAGGCCTTCATCAGAAGCAGATGCTGGTGCCTTGCTTCTTGTACAGCCTGCAAGGCCATGAGCCAGATAAACCTATTTTCTTTATAAATTACCCAGCTTCAGGTATTCCTTTAGCAACACAAGCAGACTAAGATAACTAATATTCTAAGAAAGGAGATAAAATCGAATTTTATGAAATGCTCAATTAAAGGCAGAGGAGGCAGGAAAAATGAACAAAAAACAAATGCAATAAATAGAAAACAGTTACAAACATGGTTGATATAAATAAATAACTAATAATCACTTTAAATATGAAAGGTATAAATCTACCAATTAAAGACAACGATTATCAGAGTGGATAAAAAACAAGACCCAGTTATATGTTGTCTACAAGAAACCCACTTTAAATATAAAGACTGCTATTTCAATAATAGATGTGTGGAGAAAGACATGATATGCTAACACTAATCTAAAGGAAGCTTGAGTAGCTATATTAATTTTAGACAGAGAATACTTCAGAACAAGAAATATTATCATGGATAAGGAGGGGCATCATGTAATGATGCATCAATTCTACAAGTTGGCATAGTTGTCTTTATCATGTATATAGCTAATGAAAGTGTCAAAATATGTCAGGCAAAATTTATATAACTAAAAGGAGACATAGGAAAAATTACTATTATAGAGTATCCAAGCTTCCTTTTAAATAATTGATAGTTCAAGCAGGCAGATAATCAGTAAAGACACAGTTAACCTAATCAGCACTATCAGTCAACTGGAGCTATTTGACATTTATAGCTATTTTATAAATATTGACAAACTGATTGTAGAGTTTATTTGGAAGATGAAAGAGCCTGAATAGCCAACAAAATACTGAAGAAGAACAAAACTGACGGACTCACACCATCCAACTTCAAGACTTACTATAAATGTACTACAAGACAGCACAGTACTGATGGTGAGAAAATAGACCCATAGTTCAAAGGAAAAGAATAAAGAACCCAGAAATAGACCTGCAGAAGTATAGTCAATTCATTTTGGACCAAGGAGAAAAGGCAAATTTTTTTTAAAAAGATACATTTTGTCAAAAAATAGTACTGGAATAAGTTGACATTCATATACAAAAAAAAAAAAAAAAAAAAAACAGGCAAAAATGAAAACAAAAAAATCCCACAGAAGTATAAGTTCTAAAAGAAATGTAAGAGAAAATTTAGATGACCTTAAGTATGTTGATACATTTATAGGCACCATACCAAAAACATGGTCTATGAAAAGAAATTTACAAACTGGACTGGATTAAAATAAAAATTTACCTATAAAAGACATTGTTAAGGAAAGGAAAGAATAACCCACAGACTGGGAAAAAAATACATGTTTGATAAAGTTATTGTATTCAAAATATATAAATTACACTTAAAACTCAACAATAAGTAAACAACCCAATTAAAGAATATACAAAATCTATTAATTTAAATTAAAAAAGTCTGAGCAGACATGTCACCAAAGGTAATATAGAGATGACAAATAAGTTTGATGAAAATGTTCTCAACATCGCTTTACATTAGGAGATTGTAAAGTAAAATGTTTAGATGTTGGTCAAACAATCTTTTGACCATTATCTCCCCATTCCTTCCTCACCACTAACTACTCTAGCCTCTGGTAACCACCATTCTATTTTCTAATTCGAGGAGATCAACTTTTTTAGACTTCATTTATGAGCCGGATCATGTTGCATTTGTCTTTTTGTGCCAGGCTTATTTCACCTATCACAAGGTCCTCCAGGTACATCCATATTGTTGCAAGTGACAGGATTTTGTTCTCTTTCATCAATAAATAGTATTCTGTTGTATATATTGCAGCACTATTCACAATATTCAATGGAAAGCATAGGTTTTTGTTGTTTACAATCTGTAATAATGTAATTGCAATATCTGGAATCATTGGAGGTGTGTTTCTGTTTTCTACTGTATTTGCTGATCCTGGCTTGTGTCTTCTTTATGGTGGTTGTTATATTTGATTGCTTGCTAGCTAGTGTTTGAAAAATTACTTTGAGACACAGTTTGAGGATGAAAATAAATGTTTCTTTAGAGGATTTTTGTTTTCTTTTGTGAGGCACCAGAGGGGGCTAGCGGCCTAGGACCAAGGCTCAACTGGTTTTTACCATATTCCGACTTCCCAATTCACACTCTTCAGAGTATAAAGCATGTTTCACCAGGAGCCCTCGTCTTGCTAGTAGCTGACTCTAATTCATGTCCTTCTAGCCTGTGAGCATGCAGAGAGTAGTTACACCCACTATACATTGGTAACTCCTTCTCCCCACAGCCCCCAACCTCCTCAAAAGCAGAGGAATGGAAATGGGGGTGGGGGGAAGGGTAGAGGAACAGCAGGGCAGTAAAATGGTTGGGTCTCAACCTCTGGTGACATTGAACTCTCTATCTGATCTTAGAGATTCAGTAGTTCCTTGCTTTCTGATACACCTTTTGATCCCTTTAAAAAAAACCTCTTAAAATTATTTTCAGAAGAGTTGGAACAAATATTTAGTCTGAACCCAGAAGCCAAAAGCCTAATAAGAGTTGTTCTTCCAATGAGTATTTAATCTCTTATTTCAGATTGACACATTATGGACTGCCATTTGGAATCAGTCCTTGGTCCCCCTTCACCTGAAAGTTCCTGTGGGCAAACTCTTTCATGATCATGCCTTTGTGGGATGAGTGATACTGTTGCCAGATACAATACAGGATTTCTAGCTAAATTTGAATTTTAGATAAAATCAAATATTTTAAAAATATATGGGGAAAATACTGCATGGGATATACTTAGGATTTTAAGTTATTCATTGTTTATGTGAAAATCAAGTCTAGATGTGTGTCCTTTTTTTTTGCTAACCCTGGCAACCTTAGTGGTGGCTGGCAGGATAAAAGTTTGCTCCAGTGAGAAGTGTGTTTCTAGCAACTCTAGATGTTAAACACTTTAAACCTGTTACAGCAATTACAGTGAGATGCATTTATAGCATATATTTAGGCACCTCAGTAATGTTTGCTTCAAACAGATTCATAGAATCTCAGCATATGAACTTAGAAAATAAACTAATACAAACTATTTATTGTCATAAACACACCATTTAAGAACTAGATATTTGGGAGGTCCTGGGTAGAGACAAAAGTAGAGATATTATGAAAGTATTGACATTTGTTAAATGCTCAAATAATGAAAAGCATTCCATGTTATTTCTGGAAAAATGATATTGAAACATATTTAGAAGTAAACAACATTAAAAGGACTTTAGCACAATTATCAAAGCAATCAATTATAGGAACCCAAATCTTCTTGCCTCATACATCTTATTATTTAAAACAAACACTGAAAAAGAATGCTACCTGATAGCTACAACTCATTCAGATTTTCCCATTGTGTTGGTGTCTTGTGTCAAGTTTTTCACAAAACATTCCCTTTTCTAAATATGGTCAAAATTTTATATCCATTAGTGAAATTATCTTACATACCAGTGTAACATCTGCCAGTCAAATCAGCATATTCTCAAAGAGATATGCACATGCAAAAATAATAATTTATTAATTATACCACAGTAGCTTTATTTTGTAATATATGAGATAATATAATTTCAATATATTGATTATTTAAATTTAAGATGATAGTTTAATAATTTTTAAAATTTGTTTCATTTGTATTTTAAATCCGGGCTTATTTTAAATCTTGTTCTTTTTTGTTTAGTCTTTTCCCACATGCATGAAGTAATTTTTCTACCACCGAGACTCTAACCCCTTATTCACTTTGCCTTTGCATTTATTACTACAGCCTTCATCTTTGCATATCATCCAATTAAACATCGTTGCAGCTGGTCTCCATGTCCAGATCACTTACGCAGATCATTAACAAAAAAGAGCCAAAACTCAGGAACATTTGGACTATCCTCAAAATTTTCTAAAATTCTGCCACACTTCCTTTGAAACATATTTTGCTTTATGTTTTAGAAAGTTCGTTTCCTATTGCCACATTTTCCTTTAAACAATCCAATATCCATATTGCATTTCTTTGTATATAGTAATTGTTTATAACAAGGTTTGAAATATTGCCCAACATAAAGTAAAAGAGAGCTCAAAAGGAACATAGGCTTAATTTCAGTCCAATTCCTGCTTCAAGTTTTTATTTATTTATTTTTTTCCGGCTAATCAAAATCTCTAATTATTCCTCAGTGAATGAGGAAGAAGAGTCTGGGTTTTTTTTGTTCTCAAGTATCAGTACTTGATTATCCCTAAATAATTGCAATGTCTCTAAAATACATTCAAGATAACACTATCTGAGGCTGTATTCATTAGGATATAGGTTTCCGCTACCATAAAAACAATGCAGATATTATAATAGTGGCTAAGGTTTAAATGTGTCTTCCAAAGCTTATGTGTTGGTAACTTAATCCCAAGTGCAATTGTGTTGAGGTGAGACCTTTAAGTGGTGATTAGGTCATGAGATGAATTTATACCATCATTGTAGGAGTGGTTTTGTTATATCAGGGGTGGGTTTCTGATAAAATAATGAGTTTGCCTCTCGCTCTCTCTCTCTGTCTCTGTCTCTCTCCCTCTGTTTCTCCCTCTCACCTTCTCTCATCCTTTCTTGCCCTGCTGCCCTTCCACCATGCGATAATGCAGCAAGAAGGCCTTGCCCAATGTGAGCCTTCAATCTTGGACTTCCCAGTCTCCAGAACCATGAGCCAAATAAATTTCTGTTCACTATAAATTAGCCAGTCCTAGATATTCTGTTGCAGCAGCACAAAATAGACGAACACAATAGCTTAAGGAAAATACATTTGTCTTTCCTTTCAAAATCTGAGGGAAGTAGCCCATACCTGATACCAACTGCACAGTATCAACAAGCTCAGGTCCTTCCCCTTTTTGCTCTAACATCCTCAAAATGTTCTGTTCCAAAAAGGCTTTGACAGCTCTCACTACCACATAGAGATCTCAGTCACTGGGAAGATAAAATGGGCAAGGGGAGGCCATGTTCTTTTATTTTAAGGGCTGAATCCAGAAGTTATAACTTTACTGCTCATATGTCATTGGCCAGAACTTAATCATGTGGACACACTTAGTTACTATGAGTCTGGGAACGTCTTCAGCTTGGTAATTATTTGCATAACAAAACTTCAAGTTATTCTATACTAAAGGATAAAGTGAAGTGGATATTGGAAGATAATAAGCAATTCCTAGTATGGTAACCATATATCTTTACTTCATTTGTTTAAATTTATCAAATATTTATTATTTATTTATGTGCCTAGTATAGTGCCAAGTGGTTGAAAAAATAGGGATCAACAAAATATGTTTTTACTCCCAAGTAGATATTATGTCTGTCTTGTCAGTGAAACAAATACTCAAAAATGCAAATAAGTTATGTTATGGACTAAATTGTATATTAAAGGATTATAATGGTGGAGTACATAGAGTTTTGAAGGAAGAGTAAGATTAGCCAAGAGAAGAGAATAAAGTATTCAAAGCAGACAGCTCAGAACTTAATTATTGGAGAAGAAAAATTAGTTTGACTTACTTAAGAACTTAAAGGTTAGTAAGAGCAATAGCAAGAGTGTCAAAGTAAAGAATTATTTATTTATTTATTTATTTATTTTTGAGATGGAGTCTCACTCTGTCAACAGTCTGGAGTGCAATGGCACAATCTCTGCTCACTGCAACCTCCACCTCCCAGGTTCAAGCGATTCTCCTGCCTCAGCCTCCCCAGTAGCTGGGACTACAGGTACCTGCCACCACGCCCAGCTGATTTTTTTATTTTTTAGGAGAGACAGGGTTTCACCATGTTGGCGAGGATGGTCTCAATCTCTTGACCTCTTGATCCGCCCACCTTGGCCTCTCAAAGTGCTGGGATTACAGGTGTGAGCCACCATTCCGGACCTAAGAATTTTTAACACACTTTTTTGAATGGGAAGGACCAGAAGGCTTTTAAAGCCTTACCTCTTTGTTACCGGTTAACCTGGTCTACCAGTGGACTTCTGCATGCACCAAATTAGGTCTCTAACTGAACTTCAAAGATATCCAAATCTTTTCAAAATTTTATCTAATTTGATTACTAAATACTTACTTTTTGGAGGTTTTACTTATCCTTAAATGTTGCTCTCTCATCTTTCATAAATATTCTTTAAAAATATGGTTGCACTAATCTTGAACTCAAGATAATGGTGGATAGTCTGTTATTTTCTATTGGCATAATTGGGGATTATGTTATTAGAAAATTATTTTTGGGTGGTTCCAAATCTTGGGATTAAACATGACCATATTTAGAATTTCCTGGTTATAATAGTTTCAATTACTCCCAATGTTAATTTCATAAGATGTATATAACTTTCCAGAAGAAAATTTGGGAACTGAGTAGATTATGTTTGAAAATGAAGTGCAAACATACTGACCTCAATAAGTAAAGATGGGTAACATTTATTTTCTAAAAAGGATACACCTTTGATTTTTCAGTGATAATAAAGGATCTGCATTGAGTTATAAAAATATTTTATACTTAAGCAATATTAGTGATCACTGGTTTATTGTTCTAATATCAAGGTTGAGAAGACTGAAGTCTGTTGAGATGTGGCACTTCCAAAGTTACACAGTGATAAAGTATAACACTGAAGTCACAACACAACTCTCCTGACTCTACATCCCTGAAGCTTTGATTGAGATTTGTCCCTGCCTCTGCCTACTGGATAATAGTCCGAAATGGTTGGCAGATTACAGAATGAATTAAGACATGAGATATAAAACTTTTCTTATGTTTTCACTTGCCATATACACTAAACAAATGGATTAAGTGGGTTAAAATATGGATTAAAGCAAAGAGATTAAAGACCAAATTGAAATGTTCTCTCCTTTTCTGGCATACTCTGTCACCAAATAACCTACATATTTTGCTCTCTTAATACATCAGTGATATACATTAATCATATAAGTATATATACGGGAGGAGCCAAGATGGCCGAATAGGAACAGCTCCGGTCTACAGCTCCCAGCGTGAGCGACGCAGAAGACGGTGATTTCTGCATTTCCATCTGAGGTACAGGGTTCATCTCACTAGGGAGTGCCAGACAGTGGGCGCAGGCCAGTGGGTGCGCGCACCGTGCGCCAGCCGAAGCAGGGCGAGGCATTGCCTCACCTGGGAAGCGCAAGGGGTCAAGGAGTTCCCTTTCCGAGTCAAAGAAAGGGGTGGCGGACGCACCTGGAAAACTCGGGTCACTCCCACCCGAATATTGCGCGTTTCAGACCGGCTTAAAAAACGGCGCGCCACGAGACTATATCCCACACCTGGCTCGGAGGGTCCTACGCCCTCGGAATCTCACTGATTGCTAGCACAGCAGTCTGAGATCAAACTGCAAGGCGGCAGCGAGGCTGGGGGAGGGGCGCCCGCCATTGCCCAGGCTTGATTACGTAAACAAAGCAGCCGGGAAGCTCGAACTGGGTGGAGCCCACCACAGCTCAAGGAGGCCTGCCTGCCTCTGTAGGCTCCACCTCTGGGGGCAGGGCACAGACAAACAAAAAGACAGCAGTAACCTCTGCAGACTTAAATGTCCCTGTCTGACAGCTTTGAAGAGAGCAGTGGTTCTCCCAGCACGCAGCTGGAGATCTGAGAACGGGCAGACTGCCTCCTCAAGTGGGTCCCTGACCCCTGACCCCCGAGCAGCCTAACTGGGAGGCACCCCCCAGCAGGGGCACACTGACACCTCCCACGGCAGGGTATTCCAACAGACCTGCAGCTGAGGGTCCTGTCTGTTAGAAGGAAAAATAACAAACAGAAAGGACATCCACACCGAAAACCCATCTGTACATCACCATCATCAAAGACCAAAAGTAGATAAAACCACAAAGATGGGGAAAAAACAGAACAGAAAAACAGGAAACTCTAAAATGCAGAGCGCCTCTCCTCCTCCAAAGGAACACAGTTCCTCACCAGCAACGGAACAAAGCTGGATGGAGAATGATTTTGACGAGCTGAGAGAAGAAGGCTTCAGACGATCAAATTACTCTGAGCTACGGGAGGACATTCAAACCAAAGGCAAAGAAGTTGAAAACTTTGAAAAAAATTTAGAAGAATGTATAACTAGAATAACCAATACAGAGAAGTGCTTAAAGGAGCTGATGGAGCTGAAAACCAAGGCTCGAGAACTACGTGAAGAATGCAGAAGCCTCAGGAGCCGATGCGATCAACTGGAAGAAAGGGTATCAGCAATGGAAGATGAAATGAATGAAATGAAGCGAGAAGGGAAGTCTAGAGAAAAAAGAATAAAAAGAAATGAGCAAAGCCTCCAAGAAATATGGGACTATGTGAAAAGACCAAATCTACGTCTGATTGGTGTACCTGAAAGTGATGCGGAGAATGAAACCAAGTTGGAAAACACTCTGCAGGATATTATCCAGGAGAACTTCCCCAATCTAGCAAGGCAGGCCAACGTTCAGATTCAGGAAATACAGAGAACGCCACAAAGATACTCCTCGAGAAGAGCAACTCCAAGACACATAATTGTCAGATTCACCAAAGTTGAAATGAAGGAAAAAATGTTAAGGGCAGCCAGACAGAAAGGTCGGGTTACCCTCAAAGGGAAGCCCATCTGACTAACAGCGGATCTCTCGGCAGAAACCCTAGAAGCCAGAAGAGAGTGGGGGCCAATATTCAACATTCTTAAAGAAAAGAATTTTCAACCCAGAATTTCATATCCAGCCAAACTAAGCTTCATAAGTGAAGGAGAAATAAAATACTTTACAGACAAGCAAATGCTGACCGATTTTGTCACCACCAGGCCTGCCCTAAAAGAGCTCCTGAAGGAAGCGCTAAACATGGAAAGGAACAACCGGTACCAGCCGCTGCAAAATCATGCCAAAATGTAAAGACCATCAAGACTAGGAAGAAACTGCATCAACTAACGAGCAAAATCACCAGCTAACATCATAATGACAGGATCAAATTCACACATAACAATATTAACTTTAAATGTAAATGGACTAAATTCTCCAATTAAAAGACACAGACTGGCAAGTTGGATAAAGAGTCAAGACCCATCAGTGTGCTGTATTCAGGAAACCCATCTCATGTGCAGAGACACACATAGGCTCAAAATAAAAGGATGGAGGAAGATCTACCAAGCAAATGGAAAACAAAAAAAGGCAGGGGTTGCAATCCTAGTCTCTGATAAAACAGACTTTAAACCAACAAAGATCAAAAGAGACAAAGAAGGCCATTACATAATGGTAAAGGGATCAATTCAACAAGAGGAGCTAACTATCCTAAATATTTATGCACCCAATACAGGAGCACCCAGATTCATAAAGCAAGTCCTGAGTGACCTACAAAGAGACTTAGACTCCCACACATTAATAATGGGAGACTTTAACACCCCACTGTCAACATTAGACAGATCAACGAGACAGAAAGTCAACAAGGATACCCAGGAATTGAACTCAGCTCTGCACCTAGCGGACCTAATAGACATCTACAGAACTCTCCACCCCAAATCAACAGAATATACATTTTTTTCAGCACCACACCACACCTATTCCAAAATTGACCACATAGTTGGAAGTAAAGCTCTCCTCAGCAAATGTAAAAGAACAGAAATTATAACAAACTATCTCTCAGACCACAGTGCAATAAAACTAGAACTCAGGATTAAGAATCTCACTCAAAGCCACTCAACTACATGGAAACTGAACAACCTGCTCCTGAATGACTGCTGGGTACATAACGAAATGAAGGCAGAAATAAAGATGCTCTTTGAAACCAACGAGAACAAAGACACAACATACCAGAATCTCTGGGACGCATTCAAAGCAGTGTGCAGAGGGAAATTTATAGCACTAAATGCCCACAAGAGAAAGCAGGAAAGATCCAAAATTGACACCCTAACATCACAATTAAAAGAACTAGAAAAGCAAGAGCAAACACATTCAAAAGCTAGCAGAAGGCAAGAAATAACTAAAATCAGAGCAGAACTGAAGGAAATAGAGACACAAAAAACCCTTCAAAAAATTAATGAATCCAGGAGCTGGTTTTTTGAAAGGATCAACAAAATTGATAGACCGCTAGCAAGACTAATAAAGAAAAAAAGAGAGAAGAATCAAATAGACGCAATAAAAAATGATAAAGGGGGTATCACCACCGATCCCACAGAAATACAAACTACCATCAGAGAATACTACAAACACCTCTACGCAAATAAACTAGAAAATCTAGAAGAAATGGATACATTCCTCGACACATACACTCTCCCAAGACTAAACCAGGAAGAAGTTGAATCTCTGAATAGACCAATAACAGGAGCTGAAATTGTGGCAATAATCAATAGTTTACCAACCAAAAAGAGTCCAGGACCAGATGGATTCACAGCCGAATTCTACCAGAGGTACAAGGAGGAACTGGTACCATTCCTTCTGAAACTATTCCAATCAATAGAAAAAGAGGGAATCCTCCCTAACTCATTTTATGAGGCCAGCATCATTCTGATACCAAAGCCTGGCAGAGACACAACCAAAAAAGAGAATTTTAGACCAATATCCTTGATGAACATTGATGCAAAAATCCTCAATAAAATACTGGCAAACCGAATCCAGCAGCACATCAAAAAGCTTATCCACCATGATCGAGTGGGCTTCATCCCTGGGATGCAAGGCTGGTTCAACATACGCAAATCAATAAATGTAATCCAGCATATAAACAGAGCCAAAGACAAAAACCACATGATTATCTCAATAGATGCAGAAAAAGCCTTTGACAAAATTCAACAACCCTTCATGCTAAAAACTCTCAATAAATTAGGTATTGATGGGACATATTTCAAAATAATAAGAGCTATCTATGACAAACCCACAGCCAATATCATACTGAATGGTCAAAAACTGGAAGCATTCCCTTTGAAAACTGGCACAAGACAGGGATGCCCTCTCTCACCGCTCCTATTCAACATAGTGTTGGAAGTTCTGGCCAGGGCAATCAGGCAGGAGAAGGAAATAAAGGGTATTCGATTAGGAAAAGAGGAAGTCAAATTGTCCCTGTTTCCAGACGACATGATTGTTTATCTAGAAAACCCCATTGTCTCAGCCCAAAATCTCCTGAAGCTGATAAGCAACTTCAGCAAAGTCTCAGGATACAAAATCAATGTACAAAAATCACAAGCATTCTTATACACCAACAACAGACAAACAGAGAGCCAAATCATGAGTGAACTCCCATTCACAATTGCTTCAAAGAGAATAAAATACCTAGGAATCCAACTTACAAGGGATGTGAAAGACCTCTTCAAGGAGAACTACAAACCACTGCTCAAGGAAATAAAAGAGGATACAAACAAATGGAAGAACATTCCTTGCTCATGGGTAGGAAGAATCAATATCGTGAAAATGGCCATACTGCCCAAGGTAATTTACAGATTCAATGCCATCCCCATCAAGCTACCAATGACTTTCTTCACAGAATTGGAAAAAACTACTTTAAAGTTCATATGGAACCAAAAGAGAGCCCGCATCGCCAAGTCAATCCTAAGCCAAAAGAACAAAGCGGGAGGCATCACACTACCTGACTTCAAACTATACTACAAGGCTACAGTAACCAAAACAGCATGGTACTGGTACCAAAACAGAAATATAGATCAATGGAACAGAACAGAGCCCTCAGAAATAATGCCGCTTACCTACAACTATCTGATCTTTGACAAACCTGAGAAAAACAAGCAATGGGGAAAGGATTCCCTATTTAATAAATGGTGCTGGGAAAACTGGCTAGCCATATGTAGAAAGCTGAAACTGGATCCCTTCCTTACACCTTATACAAAAATCAATTCAAGATGGATTAAAGATTTAAACGTTAGACCTAAAACCATAAAAACCCTAGAAGAAAACCTAGGCATTACCATTCAGGACATAGGCGTGGGCAAGGACTTCATGTCCAAAACACCAAAAGCAATGGCAACAAAAGACAAAATTGACAAATGGGATCTAATTAAACTAAAGAGCTTCTGCACAGCAAAAGAAACTACCATCAGAGTGAATAGGCAACCTACAACATGGGAGAAAATTTTCGCAACCTACTCATCTGACAAAGGGCTAATATCCAGAATCTACAATGAACTCAAACAAGTTTACAAGAAAAAAACAAACAACCCCATCAAAAAGTGGGCAAAGGACATGAACAGGCACTTCTCAAAAGAAGACATTTATGCAGCCAAAAAACACATGAAAAAATGCTCATCATCACTGGCCATCAGAGAAATGCAAATCAAAACCACTATGAGATATCATCTCACACCAGTTAGAATGGCAATCATTCAAAAGTCAGGAAACAACAGGTGCTGGAGAGGATGTGGAGAAATAGGAACACTTTTACACTGTTGGTGGGACTGTAAACTAGTTCAACCATTGTGGAAGTCAGTGTGGCGATTCCTCAGGGATCTAGAACTAGAAATACCATTTGACCCAGCCATCCCATTACTGGGTATATACCCAAATGACTATAAATCATGCTGCTATAAAGACACATGCACACGTATGTTTATTGCGGCATTATTCACAATAGCAAAGACTTGGAACCAACCCAAATGTCCAACAATGATAGACTGGATTAAGAAAATGTGGCACATATACACCATGGAATACTATGCAGCCATAAAAAATGATGAGTTCATATCTTTTGTAGGGACATGGATGAAATTGGAAACCATCATTCTCAGTAAACTATCGCAAGAACAAAAAACCAAACACCGCATATTCTCACTCATAGGTGGGAATTGAACAATGAGATCACATGGACACAGGAAGGGGAATATCATACTCTGGGGACTGTGGTGGGGAGGGGGGAGGGGGGAGGGATAGCATTGGGAGATATACCTAATGCTAGATGACGAGTTGGTGGGTGCAGTGCACCAGCATGACACATGTATACATATGTAACTAACCTGCACAATGTGCACATGTACCCTAAAACTTAAAGTATAATTAAAAAAAAAATTTTAAAAAAAATAAAATAAAATAAGTATGTATACCCATACAAACAAACCAGTAAAAATACAGTAACATTAGTTATAATTTCTAAAATAAATTATGTACATGAAAGTTGGGATAGATTTATCATTTAAATACATTTTAAAAAATATGTTACTTCAACAATTAGCCTAATTTGTAATTTCAAAAAAATCAAACTGATAATTTGCTCATTGAATATAGGATAATCATATTATAATATTGTGACAGCTTAGCTGAAAAATCACCTTTTTAATGGATATACAGTACAGCAATACTTATTAGATCCAATGACTTATAATACAGACAGCTGTGCATGCAGAGTTTCTTATTAATCCCCTGGGATATAATGGAACATTTGGCCCTCACTGAAACATCTTGAAGAGGTAATTTACTGTTCTCACTGAAGCTGTAAAGAAAAGGTGCAAAATCCAATTCCATTTAAGCAGAAGAATCAAGAGATAATACAACTAATGAAAAGTGCACTCTTCAATAATCTAAATGTGGGTTAATTCCCACCCAGCAGGAATCATTGTAATGGAAATATTCAAGACTATTTGCAGAGAAAAGCTTAAATGGTCTTAGCACAGTTTTTTAAAACTTTTCAAAATGAGGTATCAAAATGTATACAAACATTCGAAAACCGAACTTTTAAAGCCTCAAAACATTTTTGTAAAAGTACTTAATGATCATATTTCTAAGATTGATTTCCCTTTCTTTTATTATTTTTAGATTTACTGCTTTCACCAAAGCTATGAAGAAAATATACAGAATCCAACTCTATTTAAACAGAGATTTTGTTATCCATAGATTGATATATCAGGATGGTATGTATTTTTAAAATTACAAATATATTAAATTTATAATCTTGGCAATTCATGTTTCTAAATCTGGTTGCATATAAAAATGTAAACAGAAAATATTAATGCAAGAATGCAAAAGTAATGAGGTTCTTCCAGCTTTTATTATTAGCTCTTCAATCTTGACTGTATGTTAGCTCTGTCACCATTTCATGTAGCTAAACCTTTTTCTTCCTAAGGATTCAACATTGAACATACAGTTTTAATAAATGGCATCTGTTTTCCCTTTTATTCCCCAGTTTCACAAAGACTTCTAAGCTTTGGAAATGTGTGTGTACCTAGGAACTGGAGATCAAAGGCATAAGAAGATATTCCTCTAATATTTATTAGATTTTATTGCTTAATAACCATTTTGGACCAATACAGAACAAATTACTTTCTTATTGACTAATTTATCTTAATTGCCCAACTTTAAAATTACATGGTATCTTTAAAAAAATTTGAACAAAATAGCTTAAAAAGTAACTTCTAACATTTATGCAACACATCATACTATTTTTAAAATTTAGTATATGAGAATATTATTCAATAAATTAATCTTCATTCAAGTTAATCTGAATGTGTTTATCTTAACAAAATATACATGTACTAATATATAAAAAATTACATAGTAATATTTTGTTATCCATGGGGAATTTTTTTTCCAGGATATTTTGTGTCCTGTGGACACAAAAATTCATGGATGCTCAGGTCCCTTGTGTAAAATTTTGTAGTATTTGTATATAACATAGGCACATTCTTCTATATGCTTTACATCATCTCTAGATTACTTATAATACCAAATGCTATGTAAATGTGATCTACGTTGTTGTTACACTGCATTGTTTGGAAAATAATGAGAAGAAAAAACTCTGTGTATGTTTAATACAGATGCAATGCATTTTAAAAATATTTTTGATCCATGGTTGGTTGAACCCACAGATACAGAGGGCCAACTGTTTATTACAAAACTATTGAAGGAGTAGTAGTAATCAACAAGTGGTTAACTAATTGATTAATGTTTTCAATAATTACTTAATGTTGCCTAAATACCATGTTTCATCAGTTCTAATATGCGGATTCTTTCACATTTTAACATCTCTGCAATTGGGAGTATCCCAAATTAAGACAGGTGATAGCTTAGATTTGATTAATTATGATAAATGAAATGCACAAGTTTTTTTTTCAAGACAAAGGTTGAGGTAACACTCCATAATAAATTAAATATCTCCAAAAATTATCCATTCAAATTACTCTTTGCTTATAAACTTTCTGTTAACATAAAAATATTAAAGCCAGCTGCAATAACTTATTATTCACACCATTTTAAATGCCAAAAGTGTAGTTAATCTCTGACATATATTACAATCAGTATCTCCAATTAATGGAATACAGGAGTGATACCTAATTTAAAGCACTTGAACTTTTATACAGTAATGGGACACAGATTGTAAAGCACATTTATATATGTTATAATCACACACAGGTTTTGTCATGGTAAGAAAATGCCCAAAATTGTGAGTTATTTGTAAAAAGCATAACTTCCTTAAGAATTCCATATTTTCTTTTATACTTGTACCCTATTATATTGGCTAAAAATGGAAATCAAGGACTCCTTCAGATGTGCTTACCAGTGATTTTATGATACACATATTTACTCATTGCAACATGATCAAAAACACATACCATGCCATTCTCATAATTTTTGTTTAAACAAGTATCTATATTGACTAATTGTTACCTCACATATGCGGTGTTCAATGTAGTATTGCTACACAAACTTCTAAAAAATAAGTAAGATACAGTCATTATAAGCCCTTATGTTGCCCAATGCAGATAAATGCAGATAAATGGCATAAAATTAGTAGAATACAACTGTCAAAATATAAATAGAATGTTATAAAAATCTAAAATGGAGATCTGATAGAGGAAGAAATCGTATCTCTAGTAAATTAAGGAAATGTTTCTGGAGGCTGTAACATTTCAGTAGAGGCTTAACAAATAAGGAGACACTAGTCATGGGAGGAAAGGAGAAAATTTGTACTAGAATGGTGTGAACCATGAGCAAGGGCACAAAAGTGGTAAGATCATGGTTGTTCAACAAACCAAAATTTGCTCAGTGTTGCTAAGACATGAAGTGAAAGTAGGGAACCTGTAGAACATGTAATGGTACAGAGGAGCAGTCACGAATACCCTGCATGCGATGCTGAGGAACTGGCATGGCAGAGGTGGATAAAAATACAGGTGAAGAGAATTGCCAGGATAGTGCAAGACAAAAGATGTCAAGGAAGAGGATTATTTGAAGGGGAGGGTGATAAACAACATCAAATGACACAGAAAAAAACATTGAGACTATTGATGTCTGAAAAAAGGTCACTGGCTTATAATGTCAATGCTCTCTTACAGAATAATGATGGTGGAATTTTTAATGCAGGGGGTAATAGACTGAGAAACTGTCAATAGAGAATATAAAGGACTCTTGCACGAAATTTGGAAAAGAAAAAAAAGCTAAATCTTACTTTCCTCATTTCTTATTATTTTGTTCATGGACTGTTACTAAGAATACTAGCATCTTATAAAAAAAATACTAAGTTATATCTCTTAGTCCTACCAGAGGTTAATCAATGACAAAAAACACAAGTTGTACTTTGGTTTGACAATTATTACATAATTTATTCAGTACTGAAGATGCTGTAAAACATGTAATTGTGCTTTCCTGTAGGATAAGATGCAAAAATAGTCAGCAAATGATAGTAGTTAAGTTTGACCAATTTGCAACTATACAACTGCTGCATATTTGCCATTTTAAAATAACACATTCAATAACAAATAACAAATAATAAAATAGTAAAGGTTCATTATAGGAAAAGAAAAATATATAGATGAAAAGAGTAGGTAAAAAACACTCACAATTTAAGCATCCAGAGAACACTTTTAATTTTTGTCAGGTAGAGACTGCCAGTTAAAAAGAAGAATAAGCATGTAGACATTTTAAGATCCCACATATGTCCCTGAACTAGTTGTGTCATTTTGTGCAAATTATATGGTTTCCCAAAGCCTCAGTTTATTTGTGAAGCAAAATAACAATGCATGAGATTGCTGTGAGAATCAAGTGAATCATACACATAAATTTCTTAAACAAATACTTGACACGTACTACTCAATGGATGTTAGCTACGTGTTTATGAATGTGCGTGTTTTGTATGGATATGTAGCTCACAGGGAAAAATGAGGGGATCATATTGTCGGGATGAACTAAAAATATATTTTTGTTTTTACATTAAACTGAAAACATATTTTTACTTTTATATTCATGAAGACAAAGCATTAGCAAGGTTTTCTGTAAAAAGCCAGATAGTAAATATTTCAGACTTTAAGTGCCACCTGGTCTGTATTACAGCTACTCAACTCTGTCATTGTAACACAAAAAGAGAAATAGATAACACTTAAATGTATTGGCATGGCTGTTTTTCAATAAAACTTTATTTGTAAACACCAGCAATGGTTCAGATTTGGTCCACATGTTGTAGTGTGCTGATTTCTGATCAAGAACATGGTATTTTCCTGTTTAAAATTACATTATTTGTAACATATTTAGCTAACATCCAAGTTTTGGACACGAAGTATTTGCACATAACCTGTACACATCCTCCCATATACATTAAATCATCTCTAGATTACTTTTAATACTTAATACAATGTAAATGCTAAGTAGATAGATCTTATACTGCAATTGTTTACATTACTTGTGTTACAGTGTTGTTTTCATTTATTTTTAAAAATATTTTTTATTCACAGTTGATTGAATCCATGGATGAAGAACGCATAGATATGGAGGGCTGACAGTGTTGATAATTTTTCTTTTTTAATTTTAGGTTTGAGGATACATGTGAAAGTTTGTTACACAAATAAACGTGTCATCGGAGGGGGGTTGTTGTACACATGATTACATCATCCAGGTGTTAAGCTCAGTACCCAATAGTTATCTTTTCTGCTCCTCTCGCTTCTCCCAGCCTCCTCCCTCAAGTAGACCACAGTGTCTAATGTTTCCTTCTTTGTGTTCATAAGTTCTTTTCATTAGCTCCCACTTAAAGTGAGAACATGCTGTATTTGGTTTTCTGTTCCTGTGTTAGTTCGCTAAGGATGATAACCTCCAGCTCCATCCATGTTCCCACAAAATATATGATCTTGTTCTTTTTTATGGCTTCATAATATTCCATGGTGTATATGTACCACATTTTCTTTATCCATTCTGTCATTGATGAGCATTTAGGTTGATTCCACTTCTTTGTTATTGTAAATAGTGCTGCAATAAACATACATGTGTTTATGGTAGAATGCATTATATTCCTCTGTATATACCCAATAATGGGACTGGTGGGTCAAATGGCAGTTCTGCTTTTAGCTCTTTGAGGAATCATCATACTGCTTTTCGCAGTGGTTGACCTAATTTACACTCCTACCAACAGCACATAAGGATTATCTTTTTTTCTGCACCCTCACCAACAACTGTTATTTTTTGACCATTTAAAAATAGCCATTCTGACTAGCGTGAGATGATATCTCATTGTGATTTTCATTTGCATTTCTCTAATGATCAGTGATATTGAGCATTTTTTTTCATAAGCTTATTGGCCACATGTATGTCTTCTTTTGTGAAGTGTTTGTTCATGTCCTTTGCCCACTTTTTTATGGGGTTGTTTGCTTTTTTATTGTAAATTTGTTTAAGTTCTTATAGATGCTGGATATTAGACCTTTGTCAGATGCATAGTTTGCAAATATTTTCTCCCATTCTGTGGGTTGTCTGTTTACCCTGTTGATAGTTTATTTCTTTTGCTGTGAAGAAGCCCTTTAGTTTAATTATATCCCATTTGTCAATATTTGGTTTTGTTGTGATTGCTTTTGGTGTCTTTGTCAGGAAATCTTTGCCATTCCTACATCCAAGATGGTATTGCCTAGGTTGCCTCATAGGGTTTTATAGTTTTGGTTTTACATTTAAGCCTTTAATCCATCTTGAGTTGATTTCTGTATATGGTGTAAGGAAGGAGTCCAACTTCAGTTTTCCGCCTATGCCTGAACAGATTAATAATAAGCCCCCAAATTGAATCAGTAATAAATAGCCTACCAACCAAAAAAAGCACAGGACCTGATGGATTCACAGCTGAATTCTACCATATGTACAAAGAAGAGCTGGTACCATTCCTATGGAAACTATTACAAAAAATTGAGGAGGAGGGACTTCTTTGCAACTCAGTATATGAGGCCAGCATCACCTTGATACCAAAAGCTGGCGGAGACACAATTAAAAAGAAAACTTCAGGCCAATGTCCTTGATGAACATCAATGCAAAACTCCTCAACAAAATACTTGCAAACAAAATCCAACAGCACATCAAAAAGCTAATCCATCATAATCAAGTAGGCTTCATTCCCTGGATGCAAGGTTGGTTCAACATATGAAAATCAATAAATGTGATTTTTTATTTCAAATTTAAATGCCATTTTTAAAGCAAATAATTTGTTATCTTTTAATAAAAATGGCTTTATCTTAAATTATTATTGAAATTGTTCTCATTAAATTATAAATTAAAAATAGCAGAAAGAAATGAAAAAGTTATCTGTAAGTCCACTTTTCTACGATAACTCTCTGGAAAGTGTTGTCTTAGAAAGCATGTCTTTTTCTTATCTCATTTCTAAATCAATTCCTAGAACAGTGCCTGGAACATGGTATCCAATGAAATCCATCAGAGGGATAAAAAACATTAATTCTAGTGATCATTCTTTTGTATATTCCTCAATACACAAATATATACACATAACAGATGCTTTAAATTTTAAATTTAATTTGAAACTTTGCCTATGCTATTTTTTCCCTCCTAGCACCTTCCTCCCACTTCCCTTCCCACCTAGAGAGCACTTATTGTCCAGTACTTTCACTCTCCTCCCAAATAGCACAAAGAAATTTGAATACTTTGACTTCATTTACATCCTTCTTTACTTATTCCCACTATTACTGTTCTTTTGCACAGCTATTGCTCATTTACATGTACACATGTTCACTGCTTTCTTGAATCTTTATTCCTTTCTGCCTCTCCACAACTTTCCTTAAGAGGTGGTTGATGGAGACATTTTTACTTCTTTCTCCCAATACTGACACATTGCATAGCCCAGCAGGCACTATTGACATGGAAAACTGCATGAACAGTGCCCCAACAGCGGTGCCACAGCAGCCCTGGGGTTCACTCTTACCTTTTGCAGTATCGGCTTATTCTGCGATCTCCTATCTGTTGTATTCTAAGTCTAAATTTCTGTCTTCCCTACTTGTATGCATGTTTAAATGCTCTAAAGGTAAAAGAACATTTTGTACACTGGGGCTTGTTTTAACTTTCTGGAATTCTGTTTACACTGATATTTTGACTTTGTGAAGATTACTATCTTGCTAGATATTTGATGATTTTAATAAGATTGAGACAAGAAGATACTCATAGAATGCTATAAATTTATTCTGACTTCTCCGTTCTTCCTTCTCCTCCTTCCTTTATACCCTCACTCCCCAACCCCTAACTATTAGTTATGGCTGAGAGTTTGGTAGCTTTTGTTTCTTGTTACTTACTAGCTTTTTCATTGCAATCTGTTTATTTTTGCAATTAGTTTTTCACTTGTAGTTCAAGAATGTTTACGTACAACTTATAAACTCACATTCACTTTTTTACTATTTATTTACATGTTTTTACAAAATATCATATTAGTAAAATACTATAACAATCTTTATGCAACCGATATCAAAATACCCAAGTCTTACAGAATTGTAACATCAGTTTCCTCTATTTATTGAGGAGTAAATAACACAGGTAAATTTGGAATCCCTAATATGTGCATTATAGGTTCAGTCCCTATCCTCTACCATCAAAACAGTTATTGTCATTAAATTTGATATATATCCATACTAATTTTACTTTACCTTTTACTTTATGTAAGTGTATTCATAAATAATATTTGGCATTAAGTTTTGCGGGCATTATATACCATGTAACATTTTTCATTCTGTTTTTCTTTGTCACTCAACATTATTTTAGTTCTAGCCATGTTGCTAGATATAAATCTTATTTATTTATTTTAACAGCTGTAAAGTGTTCCACCACCCAAATCTACTATAAAGTGTACATTCATTTCTCTATTGACAACTTTGGCAATGTTTCTCTTTTTTCAGTATTATGTGCCACAAACTTTCAATAAGAAGTCTTCATATATGTTTATGCCAGAATTTCTCTTGGACATAAGCCAAGAAGTGAGACTGCTGGGTCATGGAGTATGTGCATGTTCAGCATCTTTAGGTATTGCCAAACTTCCGCCTACAATACCGCCATCTGCAGTCCAGGAACATCTTGTTTCCCCTTCCTTGCTCTGTCTGACTTAATATTTGAATATCTAATGAGTGCGAAACACTTCATTTGGCATCTTTCATGTTAATTATCTTTCAGCATTTCTCTTCTATAAATGATCTTATCATAATCTTCAATGCATTTGGCATTTCTGAAGTATTTCCTAGTTATACACATTAAAATCCACTGCTCTATCTTAAATAAATCTGAATCCATGCATGATTCTAAACAGTTGGAGAATATTAATTCACTGAATTATAGTAATCTTTCCAATGTCAAAGTATTTCATCATACAATATCAAAAGCAATGAAAATAATAATTACACTCTTAAATTAGCACCAATAGAAAAGACTTTTATTGTTGGGAAACTCTTGAACACACAGGAACAGATACATGTTTTCCAAAAATCTATTTTTCATCTGAAATTGTAAATGTTATAACATTGGCCACAATGTCAGTTGTTTTCCCTGAAAAGACAGGTCTACTGTGTTCGTTTTTGAATTTTGTAGATTTGTTTGCCAAATACTCAAGTATGCCTATTAGCCATTTTTTTGAAGTAAAAATTGTGCTCACTTTTAAAGTGGCTAGTTTAGATGGCAAGTCAGTCACAAAATTGTCTTTCTTCAATATCAACATTGTACTTTATTATACAGCAGAAGGGTTCTGTGTGCTTACAGGGCAAGATTTAATACAATTGATAATTTTTACTGCTTCACCACGAATATTCTTAAGTGAAATTATTCTTATCTACTGTGAATGCGTGGCACTGATGAATACAATGACTACAGTTAGAACATCATCACAGTTAGAACATCATCCCTACAGATATCAGCAAACAAAAATTGGCAAATAACAGATTAGAATAATTATGAAAAAAAAATTTTTTTGAGATGGGGTCTCGCTCTGTCACCCAGGATGGAGCACAGTGGCGCGATCTTGGCTCACTACAACCTCTGCCTCCTGGGTTCAAATGATCCCCTTACCTCAGCCTCCCAAGTAGCTGGGATTACAGGTGCCCACCACCACGCCAAGCTAATTTTTTGTATTTTTAGTAGAGATGGGGTTTCACCATGTATCCAGGATGGTCTCGATCTCCTGACCTCATGATCTGCCCACCTCGGCCTCCAAAGTGCTGGGATTACAGATGTGAGCCACCGCGCCAGGCTGATGAAAACATTTTTAATCTAATGGATCTCCTGTGTACCCATGAAACCTCAGGGGTCTATGGAGCACACAGTGAATGAATATCACTGTATTAGATTGACCAAATCTTTTATTAATTCACTTATAAGCATACCAAAGTTTTTCAGAAAACACATTTTGAGAAAATTGGTATAAGTGAGATTCTAGAAAAAAAAAACAAAAAACCAGTTCTAAATTGCCTGTACCTTTAATGATTTTTCCTTCTTAAAAAATAAAATGTCGATAACATGAATACCTTGTTTCTAAGGGACATTTGCTTAACATTTTTGTTTCTCTCTAAATGTTGAGAGAAATTTAGCAGCATAAACAAATCTCCTACTTGAAGATCATTAATTTAGGAACTCTACCAACTTGACCCTTTGGTATGTATGTTTTCCTTATATATTTTGGGAAAGTTGTGTTCTTTTGTTTTCTAAAACTTGCAGAAGAAAACTCAAAAGATTTAATAACAGTTTGCCACATTAGGATGCCAAGTGCAATTTTGTCATAAGACTGTTTATGAGTAAGCTTTATCTTGGATTTAGCAAGCTTTTGTTTATAAAAGATTACTTTTAAAAAGACAGAGGTCATTTCATCATTTCCATTTGCTGGAGTGGGAGCTCGGAGTTCTCTAAAGAATTTTGGCCATAAATGGTAGGTGCTCCCCTTTGAAACTCTCTTTCCAACACACGAAACCAATGCCAGCTCAGACCATTGACATTTTAGACAAGAGATGTTTTCAGTCTTAAGATAGGTGGCTGAATGCAGTGTGGAAAAGATGCTCATATATTCTTGGGGTTGGAATATAGGGGGAATAAAGGTCAGGGGAAAAACTCTTTAACAGGTTTTGGATTTTTGTACCCCTGAAACTCCATGTCACTATATTTAAACAATCAGATAATAGCCTGCCCTAAGAATGGTAGATCCTAAAACAACAGAACTCTTCAAAATTGGGAAAGAGCACAAGGAAAGAAATCAAACAATATTTTTAAGTGGCAATGCTTTAAAAATGAACTCTTAAGTATGAAATTAAATCTGGCTAAACAATTCTCCTACCTCAGCCTCCCAAGTAGCTGGGATTACAGGAGCCCGCCACCATGTGCAGCTAATTTTTTGTATTTTTAAATACAAAATATATAAATATACTTCACATTTTAATGACGTTTTTCTAGTAAAATTTTTACAATGTGCCTTACCTTTTTCTTGAATAAACAAGTATAATTTTTAAAATGATCTTTTAAAACAGATTCTGTTTTGTTTCTTTAATTTTTATAGAGTTGATTCTTACTGTGGGGACCAAGGGAAAACTTCCCTTTTGCCCTCTGAAGGTTCCCTGAAAGCAACTGACAAAAAAAAAGACTAATAGGTAAAAAAAGTATATAAATTTATTTAATCATAGTTTTACATGACACAGGAGCCTTCAGAAGGAAGATCTAAAGATACAGAGGAAACTGTCCACTTTTGTGCTCAGGTTCATGCTGTGCTTAACACATATGTACAGCCATGAAAAAATATGATTGGGCAAAAAGGTTATGATCTAATGCTAACAGACTGAGTTAGGAGACACAGCAAGACCTGCGTGTTTAGGTTCTTCTTTTCCTCTCTGGGCAGCATTTTGGGTATGGGGCAGGACCCTCTCTGGAACTGGGGAGTCTTATGAGCTACAGTCAAACAACATAGGTCAGATCATTTCTTTATGGCCAGTTTTACACAGAAAGCTGAGGGGAACATTACAGTAATATTTTTGGGTTTTGTGGCTGGCTTGGGGGAAAAGGAGTTCTGGTACCCATGACTCACCCTGGGGAAGAAGGAATCTAGTCACTCTCACTAGCCTCGGGGGAGAATGAGGGGTGGGAGACAGGAGGACAGGAAACGATCAGACAGAAACTTTTGCTTCTGAGATTGTTTTAGAGGCCTTCATTTTGGGGTATAGTTTCTAAGCCCCAACAACATTACATTTTAAGGACAATGTAGTTTCAGTAGCTGGGAGAATTACAGAAGACAACCAAAACATTTGATTATTGTTTTGCCTACGGGACAGGTCATCAACTACAGTTGATTTATCTGAATTTTATAGGCCTACTTCATAGTAGTTTTGGGTAAATTAAGCTTATACAATTTAATAGTGAGTGTCTTCCACCAGAGCTTTCTTGGCAGACCTCATGGCTCATTCCCCAAATTCTTTTTTTTTTTTTTTTTTTTTTTGAGACAGAGTCTTGCTCTGTCGCCCGGGCTGGAGTGCAATGGCGCAATATCGGCTCACTGCAACCTCTGCCTCAAGGATGAAGCGATTCTCTGATTCTCCTGCCTCAACCTCCCATGTAGCTGGGACTACAGGCACGTGCCACCACTTCTGGCTAATTTTTGTATTTTTAGTAGAGATGGGGTTTCACCATATTGGCCAGGGTGATCTCAAACTCCTGACCTCGTGATCCGCCCGCCTTGGCCTCCCAAAGTGCTGGGATTACAGGCATGAGCCACTGCACCCAGCCCATTCCCCAAATTCTTACTGCTACTGTGAAATTCTCCTTTGGCATAAAGGTGGTCTTGTTTAAATGATATGGAAAGCACCTTCACAAGCTTCTGTGCTGGAATCACCATCATCTTCCCTTTTTAAAGATTACCTCCAAGGACTATTATTAAGAGAAATATTTGTGTCTACGTAGCTAAATATGTGTGTATGTGTTAAAATCAGAGTCAGCCAGCTGCTTCCTATAGTGACAGAGACCTGAGTACTTTGCAGTCTAGGAATGGATCTCCTGTATCTTCAAAAGCAATGGTTTTCAAATGTAAGTGTAGAGAAGGTTGGGAGCCCATTGGTGGGTCATAAACCTAATTTAGTGAGTCCTAATTACATGTTTTAAGTAACCTAGAAAAGAAATGAGGAAAAAAGAGAGAAGTAAAAATATAAGAATACATGGACATGTAGTAAGAAAATATTTTCATAAAACTTCTTCAAATTGTGTTTGCATGTGCACATATAAACAATTGCATATTTGGGTACGAATTGGGCTGTGACACGACATGTATTAAAGAATGTGGGACATCCCTCAAAAATACTTTAAGAACACTGTTCTAAGGGACCACTTTAGTCATCTTTTTATGTGTGCATAAATAGGAAAAGGCATTTATTATTCTAGAATTAGTAATAGAATCTCTTTACTTCGTCTCTGTTCTTACATGCAGAGCCCTAGAAAAGGAGGTAGGCCCAAGGCCATGTTGCACAATGTCATTCTTCTGTACAGAATGTGACAAAACTCTGAATTTTGTTTCCTAAATTTGGGGTGAGTTCAAGCCCAGTGATAAGGAAGAATAAGAAAGTATAATAAAAGACAAAAACTAAAATTAATTGAAGAAAGAAGAAAAGAGACTGGAGCCTGGTAGACTGAGTTCAAAAAGACAAGAAAAAAGAAAAAGACCTTAGAGTTTAGAGGATAAGCTTGTCTTGACATCACAGGTGATTGATGTTAGTAGTCTCTTTGGCCCCACCACTCTTTCGTGTATTTGTTTTTTCAATAGACATTTATTTAGTGCATAATTTCTGCCCAGGTATATATTCACAATGCTATTCACATTGATGAGTGATGCAGATATAATCACTGTTTATATAGAGGTTTTCTTAGTTCATTTTGTGATGGTATAACTGAATACCAAAGACTGGGTAATTTATAAAGAACAGAAGGTTATTTGGCTCACCATTCTGCAGGCTGGGAGATTCATGAGCATGGTACCAGCATCTAGCAAGGGCTATGCCATGGCACAAGGTATCACATGGTGAGACAGAGAAAGAAAATGCGGGCCAAACTTATCCTTTTATCTGGAGCTCACTCCGGAGATAATGGCATTAATCCATTCATTAAGATGGAGCTCTCATGATTCTCATGAATCACCTCTTAAATGTCCCTCTTCTTGATACTATCACAATGTCGGTTAAATTTCAACACGTGTTTTGGAGGTGACATTCAAATCACAACAGAGGATATTTTAGTATGGAGGATATAGACACTGAACAACTTAAAAAGCAAATAATAACAATAGTGTGAAACAAAACAACATAAGAGAATAGTGAGAGCAATGGATGTTATATTGGCAATCATGCCTGGCTGTAATGCAGAGTAATTTTTAAGCCAAATATTTGAAATATATTAAATCAACCACAAAAAGAAAAAAAAAGTTTGGAAAAAGGGACATTGCTTCAGGTAGAGCTGAATACGTTAGCAAAGGGTTTGAAATGACAAGACTAATAACATAAGAGAATTAAAATGAGACATATGTGGCTAGAACTTAGTGCAAGAGGAAAGAAGGCATGGAAGTTGACAGTGGCTAGGCCATGCATTCAATTAAGTATTTATTAAGCTCTTACTTAATGCCAGGCATTGTTCTAAGTGTAAGTACAGCAGTGAGCCAAAAGAACAAGTCCTTTAGGTTATTGTGACAGAGATGAATATAAAATAAACAATATTAAAATTGAATTGTAACATCAGAGAATAAGAATTGCATTTAAGGAAGTAAAGCAGGTTCTGAAGATAGAGAACGACAGGATTTTACTTAAGAAACATTGTTTGGAGGCTGGGCAAAGTGGCTCATGCCTGTAATCCCAACACTTTGGGAGGTTGAGGCAGGTAGATTGCTTGAGCCCAGGAATTCAAGACCAGCCTGGGCAACAGACTTCATCTCTACAAAACATCTTAAAAAATTAACTGGGTGTGGTGGTATATACCTGTGGCAGGGCTGCAGTGAGCTGTGATTATGCCACTGAACTTCAGCCTGAGTGACATAGACCCTGTCTCAAAATAAAGAAAAACTCAACATTGTTTGGGACAGTCCACTTTGAGGAGGTAATGTTTAAAGAGAAGTAAACTGAGAGAATTATCCATCTAAATGACTATGAAAAGAGATTTCAGGATAGAAGATATAGTATGTGCAAACGAAATAAAGTAAGAACAGTCTCTCTTGAGAGGCAACAAAAAGGCTAGTGTGGCTGGAATTTAAGAGATAGCCATTGCCAAGTCACTCATAGTCTTATAGGCCATAGCAATTATTTTTATTATAATTTCAACATGTTGAAATTCCATGGGATGGTTTTAAATGAGATAGTGAAATAATCTATATTCTAAAATGATCACTTGAGGTCATACTTGACAATGGAATGAAAGTAAACACATGGTCCAGCCAAGAAATGATGGCAGTTAAGACCATGGTGATAGCATGAAGAGTGAAATGAGTGGTCAGATTTTAGATGCATGGATTTTAGATGCAGAGGGAATAAAATTTTGTAGTATATTGTTAATAATAATGAGTATGAGAGGTAAAGTAGCTGATATCAAGCTGATAAATTACATACTTGAGAAACAGACAGCCAGAGAGAGAGAGAGAAAGGAAGGAAGGAAGGAAGGAAGGAAGGTAGGAAGGAGGGAGGGAGGGAGGGAAGGAAGGAGGGAAGGAGGGAAGGAAGGAAGGAAGGAAGGAAGGAAGGAAGGAAGGAAGGAAGGAAGGAAAGGGAAGGGAAGGGAGGGAAGGGAAGGGAGGGAAGGGAAGGGAAGGGAGGAAGGGAAGGAAGGAAGGAAGGAAGGAAGGAAAGGGAAGGGAGGGAAGGGAAGGGAAGGGAAGGAAGGGAAGGAAGGAAGGAAGGAAGGGGTTTAGGTTAGAAAAATGGGAGGTTTGGGCCGGGTGCAGTAGCTCACACCTGTAATCTCAGCACTTTGGGAGGCCAAGGTGGGCAGATCACCTGAGGTCAGGAGTTGCAGACCAGACTGGCCAACATGGTGAAACACCATCTTTATTTAAAAATACAAAAAACTTAGTTAGGCATGGTGGCGCATGCCTGTAATCCCAGCTATTCAGGAGGCTGAGGCATGAGAATCACTTGAACCTAGGAGGCGGAGGTTGCAGTGATCCGAGATCACGCCACTGCAGTCCAGCCTGAGTGACAGAGCAAGACTCCGCCTAAGATGCCAAAGGGAAAAGCTGAGCAGTGATTGGAACATGGTTCAGGAGTTCAGAGAAGAGGTGAATCCTGGAGCTATTAAATTTGAATTGCATAGATAGGACTGAACTGACAAAAGTTAGTGAAAAGAAGACTAATTAGGTATGATCCCAGTGGGGAGGTTGGGGAGGATGAAGAGGCTTTGATGAAGAAGTGTGAGAAGGAGCAGCCAATATAGTCATTGGAAAATCAGAAGAACATGAAGAAAGGCTTTGGGAAAGTAGAAATGATTAGCTAAGAAGTCACATAAGTTAGGTGTGAATTATCCATTAGATTTGGCAAAGTAGAAGTCAGTGATAGGAAAACAAATCTCATTATGTATTGCTTTTTTCGAATCACGAGTTTTATTACGAATGGACTCAGGGAGAAAGTGAAAAAAAAGGGTATCAAATGTTTGCTGACTCATAAGCAAAGTCAAGCCACTTAACTATGAATAAGATTAGAGAAAGTCAGTGGTGTAGATTGCTAATTAACTATTATAACTTCCTGTAACAAACATATTAACACTCTAAATGAGTTAAATTATTTTTATAGGACATATTTTAACAAAAGTCATTTCCTGTCACAAACCTCTACAAACCTTAGCAGTTTTAAAGTTTACATTCACAGTCTTTGGAAACAATAAAGTAACCCTTTTAGCATTACTTGAGAGTTCTTAGCAAATACACTTAGACACAACTCTATGAAATTAGGCAGAGAAAATATAAATTTAAATTAAATTTTATGAAAAATGCATGTATGTGATGACTTGAAAACATTTTTTCTTATGTAATCATACCCGTTATATAGGCTAAGTAACAGCATTGTCTTCTCCAAGCGTCTCGGTTAAGATCCTTCAAATTCTATTCGAGGTTTCTGATAAATGTTAATTGAAGTCTCTTGTCTGTGGCTTCAAGTCCAATTTTTAGTCAAGGATGAATTAGTATTGCAGAAGTTATAAAACTCTTTTTCTACATTAGGAAATTTGCCAAGAGAAGTTTCCTTAGAGCAGTGCAAACAAGAGCTTAATTGGAAAAGGATCAAAAGGAATGGGGGGAGAAGAGGAGGTAGAGTCAATGATTACAGACATCTTTTGAAGAGTTTTGCTTTCAAGAGGAACAAAGGATATGTGGGATCAAGGAAGTTTTTTGTTGTTTTTGATTTTGCTTTTTCAGATGGAAATACGACAACATGTTAATGGAAATGATTATGTAGATGGAGAACACTGATATAAGACAGAGTGGTTAAGTGGGAAAAAGTCCTTGATTAGATGAGACAGCACGGGTTCCAGTGGGGAAAGTGGAAGGTGTGGATTTAACCTTAGCATAGAAAGAGCAGATATAACCTTTGATCAAATGAGACTTTGTAGAGCAGGATAAGGAGTTTGAATTTCATGGACCAGAAATCAGGATGAACGTTAAAAACTGATCAGAAAGTGTGATGTCAGTTTTGGAAAGTTAAGTTACTGTGTAGCTTCTGGTAATCACAAGTTCCAGAAGCTAACAACCAGGGGAGTGATTGTGAGACAGAGCACAAGAAAATGCCATCTGCAATGAGAAAGTAAAGAAAATCAAAGGTCAGGTGTTGAATGGGACAGTCACATAGAGGCTGATATTACCAAGAATAATGACATGCTTAGGGGAAGACATTATGTTTATAATACAAAAGCTTACTGAGTGAAATAAGAATGAGAATTGGTAGGTGACATAAATAGGAAGATTGAGAGCTTAAGAGGGTAACATCAACCACAATCTGATGGGAATGTTTCAAGTTGGAGTATAATAATATTATTGTTATGAAGGACTCCTCCTAGCTCAGAGGTCAAGTGTTGATCTTAGAGAAACAAAATCCAGAACACAGCAGTGTCAAACAGTTGTAGTCCTGGCGGGCAGGTGGGAGCACCTCTGCAACCCTAGTCAGAGATCTGGAAATGGCAGGGGCATTGCTCATAAATGGAACAGAGTCTCTAGTAACTTCTAACATCAAGTTTCAACAGTTAATAAGCATGACAATGAGAATTAAGTTTGTGATAGACCACCTGTGGATGGGCAAAGCTGTGGAAATATTTGGAGTGAAAGGAAACCACAACAGAAACACACTTTCTTTCTTTTTTTTCTTTTTGACAAGGTCTGGCTGTATCATCCAGACTTGAGAGCAGTGTTGCAATCTTGGCTCACTGCAACCTCTGCCTCCCTGGTTCAAGTGATTCTCATGCTTCAGCCTCCTGAACAGCTGGAGTTACAGGCATGTGCCACCATGCCCAGATACTTTTTCTATTTTTAGTAGAGACGATGTTTTGACATGTTGACCAGGGTGGTCTCAAACTCCTGGCCTCAAGTGATCTGCTCACCTTGGCCTCCCAAAGTGCTGGGATTACAGCTGTGAGCCACCTCGCCCAGCCCACACTTTCTTAATAGCTCACACTTTCTTAATAGAGCAAATGAGATCTTTAGTTATTAATTGATCTAAATAAATGAGATGAGGCAGAATTTCTACTCTAATTTTTTATAGCTTGTCAAAATTCTTATGTATAGATATGCACATATATATTTACTACCTAAAACATTTTACAAGGATCAATAATCCTGATGGGTACATGCCTCTGTCAGAACAGAAGCATTTTAATATTGTGCTAAGTAAAATGATTGAGTACTCATTTCATTACCTGTCATAGCATTTATTCTTATTTTTATCAATTTATCTTAATCACAGATATATATCAATAGATGCTTCCAATTTCTTACTTAAGGACCAGGGGATTACTTATTTCAATTTAGGCCATTTGTTACTAAGAATATTTGTCATTTGTACTTTCTCTTTACACAGCTTAGGAAAAATACTTACGCATCCTCTATGAGCTGCTGTTCTAAATTCCAGAAAGCAACTACTTTTTATGCTGGATTTTGACATGCATTTCCCTCATTCTTCACTTTAGAATATTTTACTATTTTTAATAAGTAACATAGCCTCATATTCACTGAGTGATATAATTAAATTTAAAATATGCCTTTCTCCCCTTATTGGAGGAACAATACTATTAATTGCACTGACCTCTAACATGAGATTTTAAAACTGATTTCATATCAGTTATGGACAACTGTAAGGTAGATGCAACCATTCAGCTTCAGGAGAACTTTATGCGATGATCTTCACCACTTTGTTCAGCATCATCTCCTTGATGACAAGATGACAACAGTGTCTACTAAGAGTACAGAATTATGAGAATCTTTGGATTTGATTCATTCCTTTAGGAAGCAAATTTTGTCTCTAAAAGCATATAAAGGTTGGCTTTTACGTTTTCTTCTACTTGTGTAATTGTTAAGTTATAAACTCATTGATGGTAGCAGCAGCCCCTCCGGAGCAGCCGCTGGGAGAAATCCAGCTGCTGCAGGGGAGGCATGGCCAGACTCCATGGAGCCTGTGGGCTGGGAACAGATGATCCAGCAGGAGCCCCACGCCCCAAAGAGTTGGCAGGGTGGAGCCTGTGCTCCTGGGTGCAAATGCAGCCCAGCCACCACGGCAGCTGCCAAGCCGTGGCTCCAGATCCGGGCATCCCTGTGCTCTCAGGGGCCCGAGAAGGCCCCTATCCCCACAGGCTCAGAAGTGCCTGCTTCCACTCCTTGGCCTCTCCCCACTCCACAGCAAAGCAAAGTTGTGGTCACGTCCCAATAGCTGAGCCTGGGTGCTGGCATGACCCGGCTGGGTGTGTGCATGCTTGGGGTGGTGCTGACACACCAATCCCCAGCTGCCTCAGTCTCCTCTGGAAACTGCTTCTGAGACTGAAACTTTGGTTACTGATGAGCACAGGAGGGAGGCCAGGGGGCTGAGGGTGGCTCGGCTCAGGCCTGTGGGTGCCCCTTGGCATGGACAGCCTGAATGCCATGGACAGCGTGTTGATGGCAGCAGGAGGCAGACAGGTTCTAGGCAGGAAACGGTGGGTTCCTGTTGAAACCCCACCTTCAAGCCAGGGACAGCCTGAAGCCTGGGGAACTTTACCAAGTTCCAGGTGAAGTCTGCCACCCAGAGTGAGCACTTCTTTGATGCCTTTTAGCCAATCAAGTGATGCTTTTTCCATGTCCTCCCATGGACCAATTAGCACATACCTCCTCCTGCCCATGGACCAATCAGCATGCATTTCCTCCATTCTGAGCCCATAAAAACCCCAGACTCTGCCAGAGTCAGGCACTGGTTGGGACTAAATGCCTGTAGGTAGGAACTCTCCACTTCAGGTTTCCTCTTCGCTGAGAGCTGTTCAGTCACCCAAGAAAGTTCTTCTCCACTTTGCTTACCCTCCAGTTGTCCAAGTAACCTTGTTCTCCCTGGATGTGGGACAAGAACTTGGGGTCTGCCAAACAGCAGGAGTGAAAAGAGCTATAACTTCTCTGGCCAGCTCACCAAGATGCTGGCAGGAACAAAAGAGGCTGTAATATGGTAGCCCTCCTGCCCTCCGCTGGTGCTGGGCAGCCACCCCATGCAATGGGAAGTAGTTGCAGGGCCAGGCCAGCCCAGGAGCCACAGCTGGAGTGGGATGGACTGAAAGAGCTGTAATACAAATGGGCTGAAACATCTCCCCCCAGCCCTCCCACCTCTGCTTGCCCTGCTGCAGGTGACAAGGAGGAGGAAAGAGCTGTGGTCCTTCTAGGATCCCAGACCTCGAGACTCCCCAAGCCAGGGCTGTGACATGCTGTGGGGCTCTGTAGTTCCTTGCATCTCTGAGCTTTGAGGAGCCACGGTGTTCCCCTCATCCAGATGCTGCAGCCCACAGCAGAAGCTGTTTGCAGTATGTCTGGTCCAGCTGCAGCCTCACACAGAGCCAGCGCCTGTGCTAGTGCCTGGAGCTGCCTGCTCTGCCATAGCAGCTGGCATGCCTGGCTGTGCTCAGTGGCCAGGACCCTGTGCTTGCTCTCTCACATGCCCCTTGCCACTCTGCACCTGGCTCGCCCTTGGCAGGTGTGGGATCTGGGCCAGTAGCATGAGCTGAGCACAGCCTGCCAGGCCAAGCAGGCAGAATGAACCTGGCAGCCAAGAGTAAAACTCAAGCAGAAGCACCACCAGTCACAGAGGTTTCTGGCTGGTGAGGCAGCACCGAAAAAATCCTGTGTCATTATTTCTCTTATTTTTCTACATGACAGGGACAATTTGTATTCTTCAGCAAGTCACATGTCACTCACTTACAGAAAATGCAATAAATCCCCTACCTCCCTGAAATCTCCTACCTCCTTTTTTTTTTTTTTTAAACAAGAAATTCTCTGGCCTGGAGTATCTGAAGATTAAGAATCATAGGGTAGATTAGGGTACAGGAACTCAGGAAAGCTAGTGTTTGGACATTCATTTTTCAGAGCTCATTGTCTGATGTTTTGCCTTTAACATTTTAGAATGGCAGAGCTAATTCACTGTTCCATGAATTAGAACCCAGATGGGGCTTCTGCTCCTCTCCTGTCAGACATAATTTGTCTCCTGGTTTCCTGCTGGCCTATTCTTCAGCATCATGTTTGATATTACCCAGTCTTGCTCCCTGGTTCACCCATTTGGATGTAATCTATTGCCCTGACATTTTAGATCCTTAAATTCTCCCAGTCCTCCTATAGCCTGCCTTCCTTGGCAGGGTCTCATTTGGCACAAAACTTGACTTTACTCTTGGCCCCTTTGCTTGGCAAACTTTAGTTTCCTGCTCTCCATAGATGGCTTTTCTGAAATATGACCCGGGCTAGAATTGCAGACTTTGTGTTTGTAATTATCTGAAGAGTTTGCCCTCAAGAGTAAGATATGCTACTGGCAAACCACACAGCAGTTGAGCTGCCTTCTAGAGTTGCGTGCACTCCTCTCCAACTGACATCATCTTCATTTCTGGCCCCAACTCATCCGGATGTGATCAGATGCCTGCCATCTAAAAGATATAAAGAACAACTTTATGCCGTGTGTGTGTGTGTGTGTGTGTGAACTTAATTCAGTATTTATATGCTGACTGATGGACAAAACAGAACTTTTTTAAAAACTTTAAAATATGAGAACTGCACTAGTTTAGAAGAGCTTTTACATCTCTTTCAGCTTCTTTTCTCCATGGTCACCCTTCAATTCTGCAGTCCATACTGCTTCAGTGAAAGTGTTACCCACAAAGCTACTAATAATGACTTCTTAGAAAATATAATGGATAAGTTTGTAGTTTTTACATGACTTGAATTCTTGAGAATATTTACAAACACTGACCATTTTATCCTTTTTTTAAAGCTTTCTTTTTTTTTGGAGACATCATAATTTCCTATCTTATTTCCTATACCTCTGATATACTTTAAAGACACTTTTTTTTCTATTTTTATCCCTTAAATATTTGGCTTCTTACAAGTTCCACTAAAGGGTCTCTTAGATTCAAATATTATACATAGTCTGAGTAATCTCATTCATTTCCTTGTCTCAAATTATCATCACTTTGCAAATGTGTATCTTCTCCCAGACAGTTCCGCATAACTGCAAATGCATATATCCAACTATATTTTGGTTATCACCACTTAAATGTTTAAATTAAGGATCTTAGACAGAACTTCACCTGTCTTCACAGAACTGCTTTTCCTCCGCATTTCTTACCTCATAATAGCATCATGTGCTAGTTGCTCAAACCAGACACCAGCTAATTTCCTTCTTTCCTGTCCTGCCCACTAATAAATCACCACATCTTACAAATTTTACTTCTGCAGTGTCTAAAATATATCTCCCTCCCTTTCCTTAACTTCTATTCACTGCCAAACCCAGGGCTGTATCCCATTTTGCCTGAAATACTCCAAACTTTTGATGATTGCTTTCCTGTCAAGCCCATTCTCTAGCCAAGTTGATCTTTCTATATGAAAATGGAAACAATCACTACTCAGTTTAAAACTGTGTGCATTTTCTGGTGACTTCAGGATATAGTACTTAATCAGGGAAATAAAGGCCCACCAAAATCCTCCACACCTGTCCAATTTCAGCTTAGCACTTTCAACCCTTCTCCAAATTTCATTAACCTTCTCTCTTGCTTTCGTAGATATGTACACTCTCGAATATAAACCTTGCAACATGATGTACCCTCTGCTTGGCTCTCACTTCTGACTTCACAAGCACACACGAGCACCCCTCCTTCCCTCTCACTATGCCTGGTTAACTTCCACTCACCTTTCATGTCTCAACTTGGATGTGACTTCCCTCGCAAGAATGCGAGAACTCTTTCACTCAATAGAGGCCTCTCCTGTGTGCTAACAAGCACCCAGTAATGTCTCCTTTCATAGAATTTACGTAAGTAATTGTGGCTTCTTATAAATGAGCGTCTTCCAACCAGTATGTCAACTCAGTGAGGGAAGGTACAATGTCTCATTTTTTCACTGTTTGATTTCTGGTTTTTAGCACAATTATGGATACTACAGACATGTTAACAGACTTAACATTTTTTTTCAATAAATGGAAGAATTGATATACCTCCCTAATAAAGATGTATATGAAAACTCGCAAAAGAGAGTTCCAAAGTCTTCACTTCTTACTAAGAAAACAAACAAAAATAAGCCAAAGGCTTCAAATGATATCATCCTACAAAGCTCTGCATGATCTGATCCTCCCATTCTTTACCTATTTTTTATTATTTTCCTATGATTATTTCTTTTGCTTGCGCCAACATAGCAGTTTTTGCCTTTGTTAAATACACCAGGCATTGCCTTTACGATAGCCATTTCTGTTGCTGTTCCCCTGACTGAAAGGCTGTCCTACAGATGTCCGCATAATTTTCTCTTCCACAACTTAAAGACTCGACTTAAATCTTAGCATCTCAATGAGGTTTTCCTTGGCTGACTATTTAAAGTTGCAACTCATTCCCATCAAACCTCAAACAAATACAGTTAGTGTCCCTGATTTATTTTCCTCACAAAAAATTATAAATCTCTGATTTGTTGTATTTCGCTTGTTTCTCTTGTTTATTTTATATCTCCTCCCATCCCTTTATAATGTATGCTCCATAAGAGCAGTGGCTTTGATCTATTGTTGTTCACCGCTCTATCCCCAGTGTAGAGCATGCTTGCCGTTGTTAAATAAATCAGTTAGAAATAAATAAATATGATTGTGGTGGTTAATTGTATGTGTCAGCTTGAGTGGATCATGAGGTGCCAGGTATTTGCTCAAATATTATTCTGGTTGTGACTCTGAGAGTGTTTTTTTTTTGGATGAGATTAACATTTGAATCTGTAGACTGAATAAAGCAGATTGTCTTCTCTAACATAGGTGAGACTTCCCCAATCAAATGAAGGTGGGAATAGAACAAAAAGGGGGTCCCTCTTGTGAGAAAGAGAAAACTTTTCTTGTCTGACTGCTGAGCTAAAATAGCAGTCTTTTCTTGCCATTACACTTGAACTGAAACATTGGCTCTTCTTGGGTATCAAGCCTGCCAGCTTTCAGACAAACTATACCACCAGCTCTCCTGGGTCTATAGCTTGCCAAATGCAGATCTTGGGACTTTTCAGCCTCCTTAATAACATGAGCCAATTTCTTATGATAAATATATATACGTACATATAGATAAGATAATTTTATTTATATTTTTGGACAATTTTATAATATATGTTCTACATATATACATATTATCTAAAAATATATATATATCATATATTATAAGTTCTGCAATTTACAAGAAATTGGCTCACGTGTGTGCATGTATGCACATTTCCTGTTGTTTCTGTTCCCTGTTCCTCTGGAGAACCCTAAAATAATACTAATAAAAATAAGCAACAAGTTAGTAAAACTTTCAATAAATAATTACAGAATAGTTTTAACCTATATACCTATATATAGCTGTGTACTTTAATGCCTTTAATAATATCTACTATTTAATGCAATTCGTGCTATTTATTCTATTTCTGGAATTATCACCACAGTTTTTTGGTTTCTACTATTTATTGTCTTACTTTCATGAGACTGTATGTCTATTTTCTATTATTCATAGATCACACTGGGGTTCAAGAGATACCTTTATTTACTGTGTTTCCTAAAATCCATGTTGAAATAGATTGAGTATCAGTATCTGAGAATTATTCATGGTATTGCTGCCTTTACTTTGAGAATCTGGCTTACTGATACATAATTTCCTCTAATTAAATATATTTTACTAAAATAATTTTAAATATATGCAACAGAAATAATTTATGCAAATATGTTCCACTTATCTGAATGTCATCAAATTCCTTCCAATAAATGGGCTATTCATGAGTTTGACTATCATTTATACGATTTGACATTATTACAACATGTCTGTTAGTGTTGTTAGCAGAGTACAGTCTGGTCTGCCTTCTTTTCTTCCTCATAATCAACATATGGAGTTCATCTTCTCACCTCGGACCTGCTGTGTATCTACCGATTCCACCGATCTTTATGATGGAGCCAAAAGAGTCCAATATGTTCCATTCATACAAATCCTGCTTTTTATTCTGTCCCACAAAAGGCAAGTAAACAGAACAATGAAGTTTCTAGTCTTGCTGAAACATGACTTAGGTGAATAATAGCTTGCCTGAATTAGTGTTTTCAGCAAATGAAACAAAGAACTCCCAGCAAAGAACATCCATATCCCTACTATCACATATTGTCCTTGAGGAATAATAAATAATATGTGCATTTCAAAGACTGAATGCTCCAAAACACCTCACTTGGTCTAATGTGTTATTTAATGTGCATTTGCAGTTTTTAGCTCTAGATTCCTCTGACTGCTACAGTTGGTGCCATGCTCCTGTCTCATCTTTTTAGCTGGTCTTGCTGTCAACATTCCATGGGAGCCAGAGCAACCTCTGGATGAACTGTCTCAGGTGCAGCAAAGCAGTTGTGCTCCACTTGACTGTTACTATAATATTCATCAAGAGATGAATGGCCAACAATTGGATTCCCAAAAGGCTTTAAATATGTGTTTTAAATAAATTTGTCTCTTACCTTTGGCCCAGGCACCTCACGGGCTTATAATTAATATTCATCAAAAGAGTCCTGAATCTCCATAGGCCTATATGAAGTGTAGCTTGACTCTGGTGTATTCTACCTTCTTGCTTAGTATTCAAATCCCCTCACTAGCCAAAATCAAGTGGTTACATGCATGCCCACACATGTTAATATTTGTGATGGAAAAAATAACTTTGTATGATCTCTGTATACTTGGCAGAGTCTATATCAAAATTTAGATTTCTGTGCTCTAATCCCTTGTACTGAAGAAAAATATGAAATTCAAATTGCAGTGCTGTATTATTTATCTAAAAGTGTGATCCATGGGCCAGCTGCATTAAAATAATGCAGAATATGTCATAAAAATTTAGATTTCTGGAATCTACTCATGACTTATTGAATCTCTAGTGGTAGATTACAAGAATCAACATTTCTACCTTTGCCAGATTATTTTTCAATATACATAAGTCTGAGAAATCTTGGCTTAGAAATGCTTACTATAGACTATACATAAGATTTTTCCACTAGGTAAATAAATTCACAATTCTAATTTTTATTTTTTTGCAATAATTTCAAGGTACAACAAAAAATGATTGAATTGCTCTTTATTTCCATAAGAAACTATGCAAATATCTTGAAGATTCAAGAGAACATTGTACCAATGAATAAAAACTATATTATGGATCATACCATGTGGAAAATATGCTTTATGTTTTTGTCTCATAGTGTCCCTTAAGTGTTCAATAACTACAATTGATCATGTTGTATACTTCTATAAAAGTCAGCTTCTCCTGCCCAATGTTATTTGTGCATTGCATTTGTAAAGACATGTGCATACATGCATGTTTATATACCTATACATGTACATACATAAGAAAACACACGTGCACACATATGGACCCACATGCACATGTGTATTGACATGAAAATGTAACATGCACACACATAAGCATATATACATTTGCACAAATATATGCATACACAGAAATGGCAACATGTACAAATCACACACATATGTACATGTCCTTGTATACATACACATGTATGTACATATACACTTGTGATATCCTTACTTCATACTGGAAACTCTTAAACATATTATAGAAACCAATGTTTAGTTATCATTCGTCTTGTTCTTTCTATAAGAATTTGTGACTCTTGGAAGTCTAGAAGATTTTGTAGTGCTAAAAGGTCTGTTTATACCTTCCTCAATCCACTTAGCTAAGACCTCTAATGATTTTATAGATTCTACTTTGAACACAATTATAACTGACACTTTAACAAATGTATGGATACTGGGAAAAAAAGAATAAAAGGACAAAATAGCATGATGAAGAGGGTTAGTGAATTGGAGAAATGAAAAGAAAGGGAGATCAGAATAATGAAATCAGAATAATGAACATCAGAATGTACAGGCTTAAAACCAAAAGCAACAGATTTACAGTGGGTAAAACCTCACAGAGAATTCCTTCAAGTGGAAACTTGGAGAGTGTGGAATTTAACAACTTCATATAACCTTAATTTTTCTTGGAATTCGTTTTCTTTACTTTGGATGATGATTTTTGAAATCTTCATTTAAAAAAATAAATACTCCAAGAAAAGATCATATAAATATCTCTTTCTTTAAGTGTATGCTTATTTCTTTATAAAAAATAATAACCTCTTTATGAGAACATTATATTGTACAAATTTATTTTTCTTCCCCCAACTTCTTCCTACCTAGGGTAGAGGTAAAGAAAGAAATGACTTCCTCTTTTATCTACTCTTTCTTTACTTTGATGAGGTTTTGAAAATATTTCAGTATCTTTTTATAAAAATGTTTGAATTCCTGAGTATTGAATTTGGAAGATAAAAATCAAGACTTGTTATTCTTTTATAATATCACAACGTGAATTTTGGTCAAAATGAGGGCAATCAAAGGCTTTAATAAAGTTTAGCAACTACGTTGAAAAATACTGCTAAGATTTTTGAAAATTAAAAAAAATCTACTTATGTAAATGTAATTTTCTTACTGTACTATTCAACATATTAAAAGAAATCCTATGGGCATGAACTCTTACAGGAAATTTTAAAAGAATTTACAGAAATGAATGGGGGTGTTGATATCATGGATACTTTCAAATCTACCTCTTTGATATAATTTTGACATTTCAGTAGTCTAATTTAACAAATTTAAAGTAATCTTGAATTTATTCTTACCAGCTTCATGATACATTTAAAATGAGGACAGCACTAGTTACAAGTTAGTGTCAATAAAATTTTCATTTCTATGTATTTGTCTTGGTACGCTACATTTTAATATTTGGATATTCTAAGGTCCTTCGTACAGGGTCTTAGAATTAAAACTTCAACGTTTTATAGCTTTTATTGTAGAGATCTTTCACATCTTTGGTTAAGTTTTGTCCTATTGTAATTTTTGTAGCTATTGTAAATAAAATTTTTTTCTTGATTTCTTTTTTGGATAGTTCATTACTGGCATATAGAAATGCTACTGATTTTTGCTTATTGATTTTTTATCCTGCAACTTTACTAAATTCACTTATTAATTGTAATAGCATTTTGGTGGAGTCTTTATAGTTTTCTATATACATAAAATCATGTAGTCTGCAAACTGGGATAATTTGACTTGTTTCTCTCCTATTTGGATGCCTTTTATTTCTTTCTCTTGCCTAATTGCTTTGGCTTGAACTTTCACTTCTATGTTGAATAAAAGTGATGAAAGTGAGCATTATTTTGTTGTTACATATCTTAGAGGAAAAGCTTTCACTTTTCCTTGTTCAGTGTGATGTTAGCTGTGGGTTTGTCATATACAGACTTTATTGTGTTGAGGTATGTTCCTTCCAATACAAATTTGTTGGGAGTTTTTGTCATGAAGAAATGTTGAATTTTATTGAATGCTTTTTTGGCATCTATTGAAATGTTCACATATTTTGTCCTTGATTCTGTTAATGTAATATGTATGTTTATTAATTTGCATATGTTGAACCATCCTTGCATCCCTGAGAGTATCCCACTTGATTATGGTGAATAATCTTTTTAATGTGTTGTCGAATTTGGTTTGTTAGTGTTTTTCTGAGGATTTTTGAGGCAGACACAAATAAAAGGAAAGCTATTCCATGTTCATGGATTGGAAGATGTATTAGTCCATTTTCATGCTGCTGATAGACATACCTGAGGCTGGGTAATTTATACAGGAGAAAGGGTTTAATGCACTTACAGTTGCTTGCAGCTGGGGAGGCCTCACAATCATGGTGAAGGCAAGGAGGAGGAAGTCACATCATATATGGATGACAGCAGGGAAAGAGAGAACTTGGGCAAGGAAACTGCATTTTAAAATCATCAGATCTTGTGAGACTTAGTCACTATCCTGAGAACAGCATGGGAAAGACCTGCCCCCATGATTCAATTACCTCTCAGTGGGTCCCTCCCACAACATGTGGGAATTCAAGGTGAGAATTGGGTGGGGACACAGCCAAACCATATCATTCTGCCCCTGGCCCCTCCCAAATCTCATGTCCTCACATTTCAAAACCAGTCATGCATTCCCAAGAGTTCCCCAAAGTCTTAACTCATTTCAGCATTAATTCAAAAGTCCATAGTCCAAAGTCTCATCCGAGATAAGGCAAGTCCCTTCCAACTATGAGCCTGTAAAATCAAAAGCAAGTTAGTTACTTGCTACATACAATGGGGGTACAGGCAATGGGTAAATACAGCCATTTCAAATGGGAGAAATTGGGCAAAACAAAGGGGCCACAGGCCCCAAGCAAGTCTGAAATCCAGCAGGGCAGTCAAATCTTAAAGCTCCAAAAGGATCTCCTTTGACTCCATGTCTCACATCCAGGTCACTGTGATGCAAGAGGTGGGTTTCCATAATCTTGAGCAGCTCACCCTTGTGGCTTTGTGGGGTATAGCCTCCCTCCCAGCTGCTTTCATGGGCTGAAAAGTGAGTGTCTGCAGCTTTTCCAGGCACACAGTGCAAGCTGTAGGTGAATCTACCATTCTGAGGTCTGGAGGATGGTGGCCCTCTTCTCACAGCTCCACTAGGCAGTGCCCCAGTAAGGATGCTTTGTGAGGGCTCTGACCCACACATTTCCCTTCTGCACTTCCCTAGGAGAAGTTCTCCATGAGAGACCCGCCCCTGCAGCAAACTTCTGCCTGGGCATTCAGACATTTCCATACATCCTCTGAAATCTAAGTGGAGGTTCCCAAACCTCAGTTCTTGACTTCTGTACACCTACTGGCTCAACACCATGTGGAGGCTGCCAAGGCTTGGGGCTTGCACCCTCTGAAGCCATGGCTTGAGCTGTACATTGGCCCATTTTAGTCATGGCTAGAGTGGCCAGGATGCAGAGCCCCAAGTCCATAGACTGCACACAGCACAGGGACCCTGGACCAGGCCCACAAAACCATTTATTCCTCCTAGGCCTCTGGGCCTATGATAGGAGGGGCTGCTGTGAAGACCTCTGACATGCCCTGGAGACATTTTCCCCATTGTCTTGGGGATTGACATTTGGCTTCTCATTACTAATGCAAATTTCTGCAGCCAGCTTGAATTTCTCCTCCAAAAATCAGATTTTCTTTTCTATCGCATCATCAGGCTGCAAATTTTCCAAACTCTTATGCTCTGCTTCCCTTATAAAATGGAATGCTTTTAACAGCAAACAAGTCACCTCTTGAATGCTTTGCTGCTTAGAAATTTCTTCCACTAAATACCCTAAATAATCTCCCTCAAGTTCAAAGTTCCACATATCTCTAGGGCAGGGCAAAATGCCACCAGTCTCTTTGCTAAAACATAATAAGAGTCACTTTTGCTCCAGTTCCCAACAAGTTCGTCATCTCCATCTGAGACCGCCTCAGCCTGGGCCTTATTGTTCGTATCACTACCAGCATTTTTGTCAAAGCCATTCAACAAATCTCTAGTAAGTTCCAAACTTTCCCACATATTCCTATCTTCTTCTGAGCCCTCCAAACTGTTCCAACATCTGCCTATTACCCAGTTCCAAAGTTGCTTCCACATTTTCAGGTATCTTTTCAGCAGTGCCCCACCCTACTTGTACCAATTTACTGTATTACTTGATTTTCACACTGCTGATAAAGACATAGCCAAGACTGGGTAATTTATACAGGAAAAAGGGATTAATGGACTTGCAGTTTCACGTGGCTGGGGAGGCCTCACAATCTTGGCAGAAAGCAAGGAGGAGCAAGTTACATCTTATGTGGTTGGCAGCAGGCAAAGAGAGAGCTTGTACAGGGAAACTCCCATTTTAAAACCATCAGATCTTGTGACACTTATTCACTACCACGAGACCAGCATGGGAAAGACCCACCTCCATGATTCAATTGCCTCTCAGCAGGTCTCTCCCACAACACATGGGAATTCAACATAAGATTTGGGTGGGAACACAGCCAAACCATATCAGAAGGATTAATATTGCTAAAATGTGCATATTACCCAAAGTGATCTACAGATTTAGTGCAAACCCTATTAAAATACCAATGACATCCTTCACAGAAACAGGAAAAGCAATCTTAAAATGAACATGGAAATGCAAAAGATCCCAGATAGCCAAAGCAACCTTGAGCAAAAAGAACAAAGCTGAAGGCATCATGCTACATGATTTCAAAATATGCTACAAGGCTATAATAACAAAAAGAACATGGTACTGGATAAAAAAGATGCATAGACAAATGAAACCTGAATGGAGAACCCAGAAATAAATCTATGCATTTACAGTCAACAGATATTTAACAAAGGCATGAAGTACAGATATTGGGGGGGCGGGGACTTTCTTTAATAAATAGTGCTAGGAAAACTGGATATCCACATGCAGAAGAATGAGACTAGATTCCTATCTCTCACTATATACAAAAATGAATTGTAAATGAGTTAAAGACTTAGATGTAAGATCCCAAACTATTAACCTACTATGGGAAAACACAGGGGATATGGTTCATGAAATTGGACTCGTCAAAGATTTTTTAAAATATGACCTCATAAGCATAGGAAACAGAAGCAAAAATTAGGCATATTGGATTACGTCAAACTAAAAAGCTCTTGCAAAGCAAAGGAAACAATCGATAGAGTGAAGAGACAACTTACAGGTTAGGAGAAAGTATTTGCAAACTACTCATCCAGAAGGAGATTCATATCCAGAATATATAAGAAACTCAAACAACTCAGTAGCAAAAAATGATAATAATCGATTTTTAAAATGGGAAAATTATTTCTAAATAGATGTATCTCAAAAGAAGGCACACAAATGGCCAACAGATATATGAAAAAATGTTTAACATCATTAATCATCATGGAAATGCAAATGAAAACCACAGTAAGACATCACTTTACTCTAGTTAAAGTGGTTATTACCAGGGAGATACAAAAATAATAAATGCTGGCAAGGATGTGGAGAAATGGGAACTCTTATGCACTGTTGATGGAAATGTAAATTAGTAGAGTCATTACGAATACAAATTAGAACAGCATTGAGGTTCTCAAAAAATTAAAAACAGAATTACCATATGATTTAGCAATATCATTTCTGGGTATATATCCAAATGAAATGAAATCAATACGATAAAGAAATATCTGCATTTTTATGTTTACTGCAGCACTATTTATAATGGTCAAGGTATGGAGTCTACTTAAATGACCGTCTGCAGATGAATGGATAAATAAAATGTGATACGTATATGTCACATTAATAATGTTCCATTGTGTATGAGTATATATATATATATATAGAGAGAGAGAGAGAGAGAGAGAGAGTCATAAAACAGAATGAAATCCTGTCATTTATGGCAAGCTAACATGGGTGAACCTGGAGGACATTATGTAAAGTTAAATCAGCCAGGTACAGAAAGACAAACACTTCATGATCTCGTTCACATGCAAAATTTTAAAAAGTTGATTTCATAGAAGGAGAGAGTATAATAGTGGTTATCAGAGGCTTGGGAAGGTTGAGGGGAGAAAACAGGAAAGGTTGGTTAATGTGTTCAAAGTTACAGTTAGGAAGAATAAATTTTGGTGTTCTATTACACATTAGAATGACTATAGCAAATAATGTAGTATTATTTCAAGATAACTAGAAGAAAAGATTTTAAATATTATCACTACAAAGAAATAATAAACGTTCAAAGTGATAGATATGGTAATTACCCTGATTTGATCATTATACAATGTATACACACATTGAGTCATCACAATGTACTCCATAAATATGACAATTATAAATTTAAAAATTGATAAAGAATTAAAATTTTTCAACCTATTTATGAAACATAGTAGTTGTTTTGTTACCTGCATCTGATAACAAATATTCATGTAAATATACATAATGCACATATCAAGTTCCCTAAGCAACTTGAAAATACATATATTATTTTGAAGTAAATCACCACTCCACAAATTATCAAAAACCCATCACCTTTCAGTAAGCTCATTGTTTTGTATTTTTAAAATACCTTATAGGGGCCATACGTAATCTAAAAATATTTAATTTTTTTTGTTTCCCAACTTTATTTTATCTTTAGTGTTACAAAATTAGTTGATTTAAAAAACCCATATTACGCCAGGCGCGGTGGCTCACGCCTGTAATCCCAGCACTTTGGGAGGTCAAAGCGGGCAGATCACCTGAGGTCAGGAGATCGAGACCAGCCTGACCAACATAGAGAAACCCTGTCTCTCTAAAAATACAAAAATTAGCTGGGTGTGGTGGCAGATGCCTGTAATCCCAGGTACTCGGAAGGCTGAGGCAGAAGAATCGCTTGAATCCGGGAGGTGGAGGTTGCAGTGAGCTGAGATCACACCACTGCACTCCAGCCTGGGCAGCAAGAGCGAAACTCCACCTCAAAATAAATAAATAAATAAATAAATAAATAAATAAATAAATAAATAAAATAAAAGATAAAAATAAAAAACTCATATCCTCAGCATTTCATTCATTTATTGTGATTAAAATTGCTATGCATGGTATTTGGGGTTGCAATTGTGTCATTTTGACCCTAGAGTAATGTGGTATAGTATTTTTTTCATTTTTGTAGTACATATTTACATAAAAAATTATGTAAAGAGATAAGAATAATGAAATTGTGTGATTACTTCAGGCATCACAATTTCTCAGGAAATAACATATATTCCTTTTTAGTGTTATTGTCTATTTCATTGTCTTGTCTTCATGAAGATATGGCCTAAATAATACTTCCTTAAGCAACTTTAAATTTTTAATAGTTGTGTGTGAATAGATTTTTCAGAATTGTGGGCACTAACAGTAAATGACAGCTGTTGCAAATTACTCATTCTTTCAGGAAAATGTTATGATGACATCATTATAAAGGTGAAAGATCTAATGAGACATAACTATAAGACAAGGGGAAGGCATAAGGATTTTTAGAAATTGCATACTGACCTGTATATCAAGTAACGTAATAGTAAAGGACATTTGCTATGATTTTCCATAAAAGCTAATATGGAAATCTATACCGTCATTCCTACTTGAAAAGGTGGAAGGACATTCGTGCAATGAGGCATTGATAAATGCCTGCAAATTAGAATGAAATGGCAATTTTGTCTATGGAATGTTTATCTGCCCTGTCAAATAGGAATTGAAACGTATTCCACTTCTACTTGTCAGAATAATGTTCCTGAGTTTCAGGCCATTGTATTTTTTTTGCCTCAAGAAATTTGGTTCCAGGTTTGCTGTGAATATAGTGTAAGGACAAACATTACTTGAATTTATAGTATAACTCTAATTATGATTTTATTTTATGTGTCTGATTATGATGCTAGGAAGATAAGCTTTTTGTGGTAAGTCTGTTTTGAGTCGTTTATTTTGCTTATTAGAAAATGTATCTTCCATAAGCATTCCACCTAAAATAGGTATTCTGAATTAAAATTTACTAAACTTCTTGGTGTGTGAGTGTGAGTGTGTGTGTGTGTCTGTTTGCTTGCCTCCAACAAGCAATGCAATTTAGTTAATTTACTTTTGAAGGATCCAGTAGTAACAGGCTATGGCATTTCTTATTTGTACTTTTACATTGCTATTTTTTTCTCATATATTTACCCTAATAAAGTAATTTATCGTTTGCCAGGGGTGTATATGCATATATATATACATATACATATATATACACACACACGTGAAAAATGAAAAATTACAAATGATATATATAGATACGTATCTATACATACGTATGTATAGATACGTATCGATATATATACACACACACACACACACACACAAAGTGCTGGGAAGTCACATATTAAGATAGTTATGTCTAGCAGTGAATTTAACTCTTCCAACGGAGAGAATTCTGTCAATGAGAAACTGAGACAGTTAAATAATTTGTCCTAGCTTGTATAGCAACTGATTGGGAGAACAAGCCTATAAAATGAAGCAGCCTGGCTAGAGGGACACCATTTCACTATTTCTGTTCTTTAAGCTATCCAAAGTGGACTGCAAACCCTACAATACATTATTTAATTTTGCTTTAAACTCTCATTTAACATTTTCCCTATATATTTTAAAACAATTTATACTTACAGAAAAGTTGCAAAGACAGTACGGAGAGCTCCTTTATAGCTTTTACCCAGCTTCCTCTAATGTTAACATCTTGCATAAATACTGTACAATTATTGAAACTAAGAAACTAACTTTTTTTGGTAGAGACAGAGTCTCATTATGTTGCCCAGGCTGATGTCCAACTCCTAGCCTAAGGAATCCTCCTGCTCATCAGCCTCCCAAAATGTTGGGATTACAGGTGTGAGCCACTGCACCTGGCCATGAAATTAACTTTGGTACAAAATTATTAACTAAATTACATTTCTCATTTCATCAGTTTTCTCATTTCATTCATTTTTCCACAAATGTTCTTTTTCTATTCTGGGATCCAATCCAGGATGCCACATTACATTTAGTTCTCCTCTTTTCTTAATCTCCTCCAATCTTTTCCTTATCTTTTTCATGATCTTAACACTTTCAGAGAGCATGACCTGATATGTTATAAAATGTGTTTCAATTTTTGTATGTCTGCTGCTTTCTTTCTATTAGAAAGAGGCTATGGGTGTTGAAGAAAGTATTACAGAGGTGTTGTCTGTTTTCAGGCATCATATCAAGGGTGCATGGTGTTTGTGTCTTATTCGTGGTTATATTAACATTTACCACTTGGTTAAGGTGGTGTCTCCCAAATTTTTTCACTGTTAGCATTTTTCCTTTTGTAATTAATACGTATTCAGAGTGAGATACGTTAAAGCTATTAAATGCACTGTTTCTCAGACTTTTGTTTTCTGATTTCAGCATTTGTCTTCTGATCAGCATTTACTGCTGGATCTTGCCTCCAATGATCACTACATTGCTCTAATGGTGATATTATGTTTCCTTTACTTTTATATTTATTAATTGAAATTCATCTATAAGAAGGAGTTGACCCTTTTTCTTCCCAATTATCTTTAAATATATTTAATAACAGGAAAAAATTCCTATAGCCCCCACATTTATCCATTTTGGCACTCATTTCTTTGCATAGATCCATGTTTTCATATGGAATAGCTTTTCCTCTGCTCGAAGAAAATCCTTTGCCATTTCTTACAGTGCAGATATGCAAAGAACACATTCTTTTAGCTTTGTTGTTCCGAAGACTTTTTTTATTTGGACTCCAGTGAAAGATTTTCACCATGCAAAGCATTCTAGGCTGGAAGTTTTATTCTTTCAGCCCTTTAAATATGTTTTTTCCATCTTATTCCAGTTCGGATAGTTTATGAAGAAAAGTCTACCTTGAATGTTATCGTTATTCCTTCATACCAAAGGTTGATGATATTTCTCTGTAAAGGTCAAGATAGTAAAGATTTTCAGGTTTTGCAGGGGTCACATAATGACACTGTTACATATTCTTCTTTTTTAAAGAAATATAAAAATATTCTTAGCTTTTGAGTGCTGTAAGAACAGGACACAGGCCAAATTTGGCACATGGACCACAGTTTGTTTACCCCTACTTGATGTTTTTTTTTTTTTTTCTCTTGCTGCTTCTAAGGATTTCTCTCATTCTCTTTCTCTCTATATATTTAATTTAACTATAATGTGCCTTGGTGTAGTTACCTGCATGTTTCATCTGTGTGATTGCCATTTAACTTCTTGGGTCCATGGGCTTAAATTCACCAAATCTGGAAAAATCTTGGCTATAATTTATTTAATTTTTTTTTCTTACCATAACTCCTTCCAGCTGTTAATCTTGTCTCATAAGTCATTTTTCCTGTACTTTTTCTCTTTCATTCTCTCTACTTCCTTTTGGATAGTTTTTGATAATATGTTTTCAAGTTTACTGATTTTTTTTTTCTGCCAAATCTAATCTTATTTTAAACTTAGCCAGTGAGTTTGTTACTTCAGGTGTATTATTTTTCATTTTTAGTAATTATATTTGGTTATTTTATATATTTTCCACTTCTCATTATGTTCATGTTTTTCTTTAAATCTCTGAGCATGTTTATAATAGATTTTACAGTCCTTGTTCACAATTACCCGCATTTTTGTCATTTTTGGAAATATTTATATTGATGACTATGTCTTGTTGTAAATCTCATTTTTCTGATTCTTCATATGTGTAATTTTTTCATTAGGTTTTTTGTGAATGTTATGTTGTTAAGTGTTGACATTTATTGTCTTTATTTAAAGAGTGATGGACATTGTTAGGCAGTTATTTGTCAACTAATTAACAACTAATTGACAAATAACTGCCTAACAATGTCCATTGCTCTTCAAATAAAGGTTTTTCAAAGCTACTTTTTAAAAACCTCTTAAATATTTTTTTAGGGCAGGTCTAGAGCAGTATTTAATTTAGCCCTAATATAAAGGCATTACCCTCTGGGGTCTCTACACAGTGTTCCACGTATTGATTCATCCCTACTCTGCATGGTTAGAGCTAGAATAATTCCCAGTGTTGTGTGATTCTTGGGACTTGTTTGGCTTATAATTCCCTTGTCATTGCTCTTTCCTTAGATGTTCTTTGCCTGCCTTTTGGGGTTTGACTCTTCTGTGCAGAATGCAATCCACTAAAAATTCAGAGGTCCCTAAACAGATTATTGGAACTATTTCTCTGTATATGTCTCTCATCTTGCATTTTCTACCTTGTAAATTCTAGTCACCTCAGCATCCTGGAAGTCGAATCCTCATGTAGTCAACAGAGCAAAATCACTGATTTCTGTTTGGGTTTCCCCTCCCTGTGTTGCATTCCAGAAACTGTCTCCAGGCATAAAGATACTGCAATTTGTTTCCCTAATTCTAGGAATAATAGCCCTGCCCTGCCTATTGTCTAACATCTAAAAATGTTTATTTTATATAATTTGTTGGGTTTTCTAGTTGTTATAGTAGGAAGAGAAGTCCAAGGCCTATTACTTCCTGTGTGCTGACCACTGGAAAATCTTGAGCAGAAGAGTGCTGCAAATAATGGACCTGTCCACTGCCCCTCGAAACTGCAGCCTGAAATCCAGCGCTTACTATCCTGTTTATGCCCAGTTGCTCACCTGTGACTTTTCTTTCCCTGTTCTTTTGATTACAGCTATCATCCAGTATTTGACTTCTTTGTGTCAAAGAGGCTAACAGACATTTTGCTCCATATTTTTCACATTCTCCATGACAAAGTATTGAATATGAAACAAGAAATACATAGGAATGGCTGAGGTTTTATAGCATCCAATTAAACTGATACATAATCTCCACTTTTATGTATGTGTACTAAGACTGAGCCTGTAAGAACTTCACTGAAAAGATTTAGCATCATCATGTCATAGAATTGCCTCTGACATGCATAACTGATCAATATGTATCTATAGAATGAATCAATACATTAATGTCTGTAGTCATTTGTAGGTGTTGAGCTACTACCTCTTAGTTACAACCCCTGATAATTTTCTCTGATTTAAAAGTAGGCCAGGCACAGTGGTTCACACCTGTAATCCCAGCACTTTGGGAGGCCAAGGCAGGAAGATCACCTGAGGTCAGTAGTTCAAGACCAGCCTGGCCAACATGGTGAGACCCCCATCCCTACTAAAAGTACAAAAAATTAGCTGCGCATGGTGGTGGGCACCTGTAGTCCCAGCTACTCAAGAGGCTGAGGCAGGAGAATCCCTTGAACCTGGGAGGCTGAGGTTGCAGTGAGCTGAAATCAAGCCACTGCACTCCAGCCTGGGTGACACAGCGACTCTGTCTAATAAATAAATAAATAAAAATAAAAGTGACTTGATTTTTTACATCATATTCCCTTTCTCATGTCTGGTTGTAGGATGAACTAGAGCTGTAAAATTCTTCATAGGTGACAGAGAAGTGATTTGCCCTTTAAGGCCTTCCATCTTAATGTAGTATAGTGTAGCTGTTCGCACAGGTAGAGTGTAAAGTCAGGCTGCTGGGAAAGGGAAGGAAAAGGAGGAAAGAGATAAAGAAGCGGAATGAAAAGAGAGGATTATTTGGTAGACAAATGACAAGTTTAAATTAAACATATAAAGCATATGTTTTGTTTCTCCACCTTCCTTTCTTTAAAATGGCTTCATTTTCTGAGTTTTGGTGAACATAATTTCTTTTCCACTTTGAATGCCTCAGAAAGCAATAATCTTCATAGTCTCAAAGCCAAGCTTTCAAGCACTGACATCTGTCTTTGTAGTTAAGGTGTTCACAGAATTGCTGTTAGACACACAAATGAATAGATGCACTCACACTTTCCACTCATAAAGAATAAAGGCAACTTGACATTTTCTATACTGCTTTATTTAGTCTGAAAGTCTCAGGACTTTTCCAGTTAAAATATTAGATTCTTAAAATGGTAAGCATGCTTAGCAAAACATAACTAATTTCTGATATTTCTGTGTATAGTCTTTCTGGATTAACACATTTCAATTTCTTGTCCACCAGTATTCTTTTGCTTTTATTTAATCAGAATCAAAAGTAATGATAAAATTCATGGCAAGATAAATCAAATGTGACCTTACTCTCTGTTGAGTTACCAATGGACAGACAATGGTCATTTACTATTAACTGCTAGTCCATTAAAATGGTTATGAAACAGATTATTTTATAAATAATAATATTGAGAAAATCCTGGCTCCAAATCTATACTACTACTTTATTATTTAATTACTTAGCAAAATACTTAATTATCTTTGCTATAAAAACATCAAATTGTAATTTTTTTTCTTTTTTTTTTTTGAGACAAAGTCTCACTCTGTTGCCAGGCTGGAGTCCAGTGGTGCAATCTTGGCTCACTGCAACCTCCGCCCCTCAGGTTCAAGCGATTCTCCTACCTCAGCCTCCCGAGTAGCTAGGACTACAGTCGCGAGCCACCATGTCCAGCTAATTTTTGCATTTTTAGTAGAGATGGGGTTTCGCCATGTTGGCCAGGCTAGTCACGAACTCCAGACCTGAAGTGATCCACCTGCCTTGGCCTCCCAAAGTGCTGGGGATACAGGCGTGAGCCACCGTGCCTGGCCAAATTGCAAATTTATAAGTGTGTGTGTGTGTGTGTGTGTCTGTGTGTCTGTGTGTGTGTAATCAGATGCCTAAAATTCCTTTTAAGTATGACAGGAAGACATTTGTTACCGATTGATATAAACGTCTTCCTGTCATACTTAAGAGGAATTTTCAGTTAAAAACTTTCAGTTTTGGATGGTATGAATTTCATAGACCATACACTTAGATTACTTAGATGTTTATGAAGTGAAAGTATATGTGTGTATGTGTGTGTGTGTTTGTATACACTGAATTTAATTTATAATTGTTCCTCATAGCAGAAAACTGAACCTTAGCAGATAGGGTCCCTTCAAATTTTTCCTATTTTAGTAAGCTTAGGGCTCCTTCCTATTCCTATCCCCACTGCCCCACTGTGGCATAGATTCTAAATGTAAGGGAATGAAAGCAGTCTAATGGAACGTGGTAAAAGCAAGCTGCAAGAATCTAGTCCTTGCATTACATCTATCCATAGCTAGCATCTGCTGAGATGACCATTAAAAATAAAAATAGCTAACATATATGAAACACTCATATAACCCTGTGCTAGGTCCTTTACATATCTGAATTCACCCAGCCTTCATAACAGCCCGTGAAGTAAGTACTATTATTACAATGTGAATTTTATAGATAGGAAAACTGATGCACAGAGTTTAAAAACTGGGCCAGGTTTATGCAGAACTTAAGAAACGGAGCTGGAGTTTGAACGCAGTACTGGAACTCTGGAACCTCAGCTTGGAATCTCTGTGCTCGGCAGGCTCTCCTGCTGTCTACTCCTTCCACATAAGCCTCCACATCAGCACAAGCTGAAGCTATTGTGTTATATTTGGAAGGTAATGTGACGCATTCCACAGTGGCTTCCTCATCCCTCCCTCTGCAGACTGCTGGTTGTCTAAGTCCCGACTGTGCCACTCATGTGCAATACATGTGATATAAAATGACTTGTCTGCTCACTCCTAGAACCTATTGAGGTTTACAGGGCCTCTGGGCCTCGTGTCCATCAGCCAAATAACTCACGTAAACATCACTATGTATTCACAGGGTCATGGTTTCGGGAGTGTTCTAAGTGTTTAAAGTATTCCAATCAGAAAGCTGGATGTTCTGTCACTCTACCCAGGAGTGCAGTCAGAATAATTTCTAATTCAAGAGGACACTGGTCCATGGCTATCTTTCTTTTCTTACTGTATCTTGTAAATCTTCTCTGGTGCTTTATCGAGATTTACCAGGTAAGGAAAATTAATTCTAAAGATATGTATTTTTCTCTGTTAGTTATTTTAAGTCAGGAATTTAACTCTTAATGCTGAAAAAAACCCTTACCATGCAACTTAAGTCTTTTGTCTTAAGGTAGTTGGGGCTCCCTTGAATTCAAAAGTAGATTTTGAAATCCACAACAGGAGTCCTTACTTATTTCTCATTGTTTTATTTATTTCTTTTCTTTTTTGCTGTATCTTTCATTTCTTGAGGCAGTGAAACTAAAACACTACGTCTCCCTGAAATGAGGAGAAGGGTTATGTGGGGAAAAATTCAAAATTAAAACCACATTGGTTAAGGATTCAAAATATTCCTTCATGACTTCAAAGCTCTAATTTTAAAGAATTTGAGAATTTTCTCTACTGGTATCAGCAGGCATCTTATGCAAAAGTCACTTAGTGGTCTCTTTCCTTCCAAAGAGTTTGGGAGTCTTGTGACAAATTCTAAGAAACCTTAAGAATCATAACATTGCCTCTGATTTTTAGAAGAGAGGAGGAAAACTGAAAATATTTTAAAGGAGCCAGAAGTCTGTGGTTCTGGTCCCAGTTCTGCCAATGGCTAGTTGTGTTGCCAAAAAGTAGTCACTCAAATCTTAATCTGTGAATTACTCAACTAACATTTCTGGAGCATCATCTATGAGTAAGACATGTTATTTGTTTAATCATCACAACCTTAGTGCAGTCAGATAGTTTAAATAATTTGTCCAATGTCTGATAGGAAGTAACTGGCAAAAGTGCAACTGAAGGAGAGTAGGTATTATTCCAATATAATATTTCCTGATATCTAAAAATCCCATCTAGGTCAAAATACTCTGTAATTCTGAGTGGGAGTTGGCAGAAAAGTCTGAAAGATTTTGTTGGGAGGCTTTAAAGGTTTTATATGTTTTACTGTGATCTGTTGCAAAATATTATCCTTGGATGTTAAAACCAGATGCTTGCTTGCCAATACACTCTACCAAAGGTCTTCCCTCTTCTTTGCATCTCTTATTTTGTATTCAGTACCTGTGTTTTATCATGTCTTTTAAATATTCTTACACACACAAGGCTTACTAACCTTTCCAAAATTTGTTAATAATATCCATTTTCCTAGTGATGGTTGTCATGGACCCAAAAGTGCAATTTATGTCTATCTATCTCCTCCAGGATTACATTCCCATTAGGCAGTGTGTAATGCTTTCTCACCATGCATGCTGTCAGGCTGACATCACCAGTGAAATATCTGAATTAATACACAAGCTAACATCATTTTAGCATTAGAAAAATGCCATTTTTAAAGGGACAGTATACAATGATAAACAATGCTTGGGCCTGTGTTGAAAATTAGATAATAGAGTTTTCTAGTTCCCTTGGAGAAAACATTAATTAAGCAAACACTTTTCCATTTACGTTTGCAATGAAATACTCGGTTGATTTGCAAATGTGAGTGATTTTTTTTCGCAGAACTTCTAAATGATGACTTCTTGTCTAATTGATAGCTGGAACAGTATTACACATAATTCAATTTTCATAAACCCAGAGCTTAGAGCTTTGGTTGTTTGCAAATGGAAAGAGATTTCTTTTCTTTTAATTGATGGAGGTGAAAAGTTTAGTTGTGAGTTCCACGAAAACAAAACAAAACACCAACAACTCTTTTAAGATCCATGTAGCCTCTAGCTTGTAATTTAATTTTTCAGATCCATTTTTATTATTTTTTAGCCAAAATTTTCTCATTTCTCTATCCTCACTGGAGTAGTCTGGAAAATAATATGAAAGAGACCCACAGGTCTGGAGAAATGCTGGACAACCTAAGCAAAAGCCCCTTATACCCCTTACACATAAACTTTAGAGAAATAATAACCATAGTATAATATCTTATAGTTTGTAAAAAAAATTGTGTCCACGTTAAAAAGAGATTATGATAGTATAATAGCCCTCAATTTCATAAAAGCAGAATTTCCAGTCTCTGTTTAGCTTTCTTCCTCTGGTGCAGTGGTTCTCAAACTTGGCTGTACATTGGAATCACCTAGGGAGTTTTAAAACTATGAGTCTTATAACCAGAGATTCTGATGTCATAGGGCACTGCCTGGGCACCTGGATCATTGAAAGTGCTCCAAGGTGGCACTAAGGTGTAGTCAAGGCTAAGAACCATTTTGTAAATGTTTTGAAAATTCTCAAGACATGCTCACTCATCATGCTGGGCTGCTGATCCTACCACCTCTTCCAGTTGGTTGCCTCACTCTCCTTTCTCTTCAGGAAACGAACTAGATAGGATTTATTCTCAAGGCCATGACACTCTGTTATCAGTCTGTTGCACCTGATTTTCTGTTGAAGATATGGCTTATGCCATTGTTGGTCCTTGCGTCTTCAGTGTTGCTGTGCCCTGAACTTTCTGTTGACAGGCTGATGGGATGCCTGTTGCGGCTTATACTTTACCCATGCTCCTGGTTATTGCTGGCTTTGAATATTCACCTCAATCAATAGGGTAATACGTCCTTCTTTCTTGGAATGTCTCCTTCAAAACCTGTCATGTATTAATTTCTTTATTAAACTGTATGTCATTGCAACATCTATCCAGTCAGGGAGAAGGCTGGTACTAGATCTCTTGGCAAGGCAGTAGAAAAGATTAGCTAATTCCTTTTGCTTTTCTTGTTTCTCATATCCAGCTCAAGGCCAGAGGAGCCATTTCCTAGAGTTTATTCACAGGGTGAAAAGGATATCTCAGCTCACTTAATTAAGGCTTAGATAGAATTAGAGGGGAGGATTTAGTAAACCTAGTCTTGCTCCTTTTCTAGCCCTGGAGGATAGTTACAATAGGGAACAGAGAGAATGAGGGGAAAATAAATCTGCTCACTTTCTTTGGGTCTTTGAAGCTCCTTAGTGGGAAGATGTGTTAAACAAGTGGGGATAACATTTATTGCAAAGCAAAAGGACTTCAATCTATTGCTGGGTTCTGAAAGAAAAAAAAAAAAAAACTTCTTTACTAACCTGGCACATAACAATTTGGCAAACTTGGTCGGACCAAGAAAAAAATAAATAGATGAAAGAATAATGAATAAATAAATAAATAAACAGGATGTAAGTCATGTAGCTTTACCTAAGCTGCTCACTGTTGTTAGGAGATGTGGACTCTGATTTGAGACTAAAGAACTGCTTTATGGCTTCTAAGGGAAGGTCTCACAGCAGAGGGTGGAGATGGGCAGCCAGCAAGAACTAAGAAGAAACCCCATCAGCAAAAGAGAAATGCCGAGTACTTCCTAGATTGCTTGCACAAAAAGAATACTCTATGAATTCATCCACCACAGACTTGTGCATCAGAGGCCAACACTGATTGCAGGAATGGACCGACGAAGAACAAACTGCTTAGACTAAAAGGATCAGTGGGACACAGCCACAGGAGAGAAAGTCCTTACACTCCTTCAGGAATTCATTTAGATATCTATAATCAGAAGCATGTCAGCAATGACGAGGCCTGAGTAATTTTATACAAGAAAAACTGGAGGGATTGTTGGAATTGTGTGATTCTGGCTAAGCTTTCACAGGATTAGGTACTGAGTTTATTTTTCAGATAACAGCTGTGTATAGACTCTGGAGGCAGATCAGTATAATGGTAGTTAAAAAAATAACAAAAACATTATGCTTTCTCTATACAGTCATATTGGAGCAAGGCACAGCAACACTAAGAAGATGTATAGAAACAGCCTTATGAATCCACCTCTCAGAGAATCTGAGGTTTTACTCTTCTTTTGTTGTTTCTCTCTTATGATAATGAGATACAAATCCTGCATCTTGTCCCCTGGATACTAGTATCTGCCTTCACCTCCTTGATCTTACTGTTGATCTTCTCTCTCCTGTATCTTCATCCTATCCTTTTCTACTGGCTCCTTTACAATAGCTTTTAAACATATACAAGTAACTTTTACCATAAAAATATTATGCAAAGTACACAAGAAAATGAAACAACACTCCTCAACTCAATATATTCTCAGCTATTTCCTTATTTCTATTTACAATTAATAATATTATTCCAGACTCATTTTTACACCATTTTTTCTAGCATTGCTCTGAAAATGTTTTTGCCAATATTTCTAATAACAGATTTATTCCTAAATAAAGACCCTCTGCAGTCTTGTTTTACTTATCCTTGAACATGCTGTTTTTGCACTTTATAATATCTTATTTCTGGTTTCTTCTTATCTCTCCAGCCACTCCATTTTGTTCTCTGTTAGTAGTTCCTCTTCTTGAGCCACCTCTTATAATTTCAATACTCCAGCATCTCTAACTGCGTGACTCCATCCATTTCCATTGCTTAAACTGTCTCATGTATTTTGGTGACTCAAATTAATATGAGCCTCATTCTCATTCCTAAGTGCCACAGATATTAATTCAATTACACATTAAATATTTTTACCACTCAAGCTGAATATGCCTAAAAAAGAAACCATCATCTGGGTTTTCACGTCTACTTTGGACAGTCCTGGTGCTACCATCTATCTTCTTGATTAGTCTTTATCTGGAGTCATACTTTATTTCTCTTTCTCACTGCCTTCCCCATTTTCACTTCTTCCATTTGATAAGAAGCTATCTCATTCAGGCCACTAACCTTTTGTAACCTTAATCACCACAAATAACAAATTCATATTGCTATGTCTGCTCTTAATCTCTTTCAGAAAACATCTACTCTTATCAAATAGTGATTGCTTTAAAATGCATATATAAATATACTACAGCACTAAATAGTATTCACAGTATAAAACATTAAGTAAATGTTCTTTAATATAACATATCAATCGTGTCACCATTAATTCTCAGCCATGATGAAATATCTCCACTTTTTGATCCTATTACACATATTTTATCTCAGGCTAAAAGCTCTTCCTGCTCCCTGGCTAATTCCTCCTTAGTCCATAGGACACATTTCAGGTGGCTCTTCCTCCAAAAGCCTTTCAAGTGATTAATGTCAATCAGATATCCTGAATGACAAATGTCAGTTCTATGTGTTTTCATATCATCCTGTTTCTCTTTCTATAACATTTAATACGAGATGAATCTTGGTGTGTTTGGCAGTCTGCATTTCCCCCACTCAACCACAGCTTTGGAAGGCAAAACACTGTCTATTCACATTTGTATCCCTATTTCCCAACAAATTTCTTAGAAGAAACTAAAACAAGAGGATATTTAACAAATGAAAGGATTAAAAAGTACATATATTTCAGGTCTCTGTCATCAGTTTCATATACCTCTGATACAGTAGTATGAAACTTGGAGTGCATGAGAACATTCACCCGTCTTAAATCACGTACCAATTTTATTCTAACAAGAGTAATACTTCTTCACTTTCAACTATACCCTTACTGAACGTTGTTATCTCCACATCTTTTTAAGAATGTCGACCAGGTGCAGTGGCTCACGCTTGGAATCCCAGCACTTTGGGAGGCCGAGGATGGTGGATCAGGAGGTCAGGAGATCGAGACCATCCTGGCTAACATGGTGAAACCCCGACTCTACTAAAAATACAAAAAAATTAGCTGGGTGTGGTGGCGGGCACTGGTAGTCCCAGCTACTCGGGAGGCTGAGGCAGGAGAATGGCGTGAACCCGGGAGGCGGAGCTTGCAGTGAGCCAAGATCGTGCCACTGCACTCCAGCCTGGGTGACAGAGCCAGACTCTGTCTCAAATAATAATAATAATAATAATAATAATAATAATAATAATAATAATGGCAAAGGCAAAGTGGAGGCTTGGCCTATGTAGGAGAAATTCTGGGTCAGGTATTTCTTATAAACAAGATGAGATGCCCTCACCTCCTTAAATGACTGTTCAGCTCTAGTTCTAAGTTTCCTTAAAAGAGATGGAGAAAAGAACCCTATATTCTGTTGGACTGGATCGGCCCTTCTTTGTTTGTAGTGGAGACACTGTCTCTAGTTCAACTGAAAATACTTTACAGTCTTTTTTTTTTTTTTTTTTTTGAGACAAAGTTTTGCTCTTGTTGTCCAGGCTGGAGAGCAGTGGTGCAATCTTGGCTCACCACAACCTCCGCCTCCCGGGTTCAAGCGATTCTCCTGCCTCAGCCTCCCCAGTAGCTGGGATTACAGGCATGTGCCACCACTCCCGGCTAATTTTGTATTTTTAGTAGAGACAAGTTTTCTCCATGCTGGTCAGACTGCTCTCGAACTCCCGACCTCAGGTGATCAGCCCACCTCGGCTTCCCAAAGTGCTGGGATTACAGTCATAAGCCTCATGAGCCACCATGCCCGGCCCAGTCCTCTTTTTTTTCTTTCTTCTCTCTCTCTCTCCTCTCCTCCCTTTTCCTCCCCTCCTTTTCTGTTTCTTCCTCTTCCCTCCTCTCTTTTGCTCTTTCTCCTCTTTCTCACTCTCCTTTTTTTGTCTCTCCCCCTCGCCTACCATTGTTTTATTTTGCTTTCTTTGTTTCTAGCCTATGGTAACTCAACTGCCATCTGGGCACTATCTGTAAATATGTAGGACAAAAATATTCTACTGCAGAATTCTACTAGCTGTTACTTCACCTGTTGTATAAATGAACAGTTTATGAAAAAGTAAGATAGTTCAACAGGGCAGAAGAGCATTAAAAAAGTCAAGAATATCTGGAAGTCATCTCCAAACTCAATTGTTTTACCATAGAGAGAGCATGTTTCAAGGTACATAAGACAGTAATATGTCCAGCTAATTCTGTAAAAACCATACATTAGGCCAGGTGTGGTGGCTCATGGCTGTAAGACCAGCACTTTGAGAGGCTAAGGCAGGAAGATTGCTTGAGACCAAGTCTTCAGTTCAAGACCAGGCTAGGCACCATGGCCTACTTTCAAACTCCTGGCCTCGAGTGATTCACCAGCCTCTGCCTCCCAAAGTGCTATGATTCAGGCATGAGCCACCGCGCCCAGCTGGTCAGTTTAATTAGTGAGTTAATCCTATAAATTCTTACTGAGTCATTATTATATTGAACACTATGCTAGTTGATAATGGTATACAGGTGGAAAAAAAAAGACCAAAAAACTAATTTAACTTAGTTGAGAAGTGATAGAAGCCAGTTGAAATATAGTTTTGACTAAAAAGTAATGTATAGAATATTAAGGCAGATCAATGTAAATCTGCTTGGAAAAGAGTCTGCAGTGTTTCTGAATACATAAATATAATAGATGCATTCTCCAATAGACATCAGCTTCCAGAAGGAAATGGTCCAGTTTTACTAATATGTATTTTTAATTGACGGCCTTATAGCCACATGGATAAAGATCGTGGTAAAATCAAGTATCTGAAATTGTGTCACCTGTTGCTTAACATATTTCAGCCTCCCCACCCCCCAACAAAGTGGTGCCACTCACCAATCCTTGTCATTCTATTTAAGGACACTGCTTTTTTTTTTTTTTTTTTTTTTTTTTTTTTGAGACAGAGTCTCACTGTGTCGCCCAGGCTGGAGTACAGTGGTGCGATCTCGGCCCACTGCAACCTCCACCTCCCAGGTTCAAGAGATTCTCCTGCCTCAGCCTCCCAAGTAACTGGGATTGCAGGGGCGCACCACCATGTTCAGCTAATTTGTGTATTTTTAGTAGAGACGAGGTTTCACCATGATGGCCAGACTGCTCTTAAACTCCTGACCTCTGGTGATTCACTCACCTCTGCCTCCCAAAGTTCTGGGATTACAGGCGTGAGCCAGCATGCCTGGCCGGACACTGCTTTTTTAATCACTCATGCACAGAGCTATTTTAAAGAAAAGTTATATAACCTTTTGAGCATAATTAGAAGTGGGTCTTCTTTGTGCTTCTATTTATCAGTTTATGCATAATGCTATTAAACACTGCTATTTCTATTTGAATATGAATAACTATACAGCAAATTAATACTTTTATCTTCTTTTTCAAAAGAAATGTTGCTAAAGGAAGTATTAAGGTTTTTTTAATTTTAGGAATCTGCATAAAATGGTCAGGGTACAACGTAGGTGAATATTCTATGTGTGTTTCTAATGTTTTGATCTTGGAAACTTAAGTAGACACATCTAAAAATGATGATAGTATCAATTCCTCATACCAATTTGGTAAAAAACAAAACATATGCTTTCTGTGCACATCATAATTAGAAGTAAATCACTCACTCTCTCTCTCTCTCTGTGTATGTGCGTGTGTTTATAGAGAGAAAGAGTACAAAATTAAATATAGTTCCTTGTTAAAGTCATGAAAATATATTGCTCTAATTGTAAAATTATTTAAGGTATTTTTTAATTCATTACGTTAGCCACGTTATTAATGAGCAATTACACATGCTATATTATACACTATGTTTTTAACAACCACAAATAAGTTTATAGTAAGGTTATGATAGTCACATACTATTAAACAAACATAGCCGTTTAGCTGCACCTGAAGAGCAATTTTTCTAGAATTGTAGATTTCATGATTCTTTTTTCCATGAAAAGAATTTACTATCTCATTGATTTAATCATTCTTTTTCCGTAAGGATTGTTTACTGAAAGCTCAATCTATAAAGTAATCTCACAGTAACTAATCGAGGACATATTATGTGATGCTGGAGGACCAATTCTTGTTTCTCTTAAACCTGGCTGTACCACTAACTGATTGCATAGATTTAAGCAAGTTAAGTAACCTCTCCTGTCTCATTTTCCTCCTCTGTATTACGGAAATGATACTAGTGCATAATTTATATTTTTGTTATGAAGAATACCAGCAATAATATATGTAAATGTTTCAGTGGCTGACAGAGTTGACCCTCAACTAATGTTAACCTACGATAACCAAATGCATAGAAGTTTATATTAATTTTTTAATGGAGATAAAGCCTAATTTAAAAACTTATGATAATTGGGTGAAGGACCAATTTATGTACTCTGACTTTAGAATTTAATCTGTGTGATTGTTCACTTCAGTCCTGTTTCTCCATTCACAATAAATTAAACTTAACAACAATAAAAAATTCCTTTTCAGTAGCGAAAGAAATGAAACAACATAATATAGCAGAAAAATATGGAATTTACAGATACATTGGACTTAAATTTTGAATTTAATGTAACCAATCTTTTAATTGTTTAAAATAAACTTTTAGTTTTAGAACAGTTTTACACTTACAGAATAATTGTGAAGACAACATAGAGAGTTCCCATGTACCCCACACCAAGTTTACTCTATTACTAAAATCTTACATTGATACGGTACATTTGTCACAATTAATGGACCAACACTGATACATTATTATTAAAGTTTATATTTTATTCTGACTTCTTTAGTTTTTGCCTAATGTGCTTTTTCTGTTTTGGGATCACATTTAGGATAGCGTATTATGTTTATTCGTCACATCTCCATAGGCTCCTCTTGGCTATGACGGTTTCTCAGACTTCCTTTGTTTTTGATGACCTTGACAGTTTTGAAGTGTTCTGGGCAGATATTTTGTAGACTGTCCCTCAATTGGGGTTTGTCTCATGTTGTTTAATGATCAGACAGGGGTTATATGTTTTCAGGAGGAAGATAGCAGAGAGAAAATGCCATTTGCATCACTTGAGAAGTCATTTAAAATTTATGAGACCTCAACATCCTTTTAAAAAATAGAGTGAAAATAAATTTTATATTGTTTCCCAGAGATGTTTAAAGTTTAACAAAGAAATACATATCAAAAGTTATGAGACGAGGCAGGATCACTTGAGCCCAGGAGTTCGAGACCAGCTTGGGCAACATAGCAAGACCCTGTCTCTACAAAAATGTTCCAAAACTGTCTGGAACAAATGACAATTTGGGATCCCCTTTTATAAAGGAGAGTAGGATTGTGAGGAAGACAAGATAGAGGAGTCACGGAAGGTGATGGAGGGAACTTACTCCACTCCAAAAAGAAATAAACCCGTCTACTTTTGAAACAGTATTAATGGCTACCAAAGAACAGAGAGACTGGTTTTTATGGCTTTATTTACAAATATGGCAGGAGAGCCTTTAGAGTAGAATTGGTCCACTTTTGCATGAACCCATGAGAAAAAATCAGCTAATTATTTACCTAATAATTGTATTTGAAACATCTAACTCTGTGTCATACATGTTATTTATACTCTACTTCCAAGATATGAATCTAAGAACTCTGTTACTCTGTATGTAGGCAAATGTCACAATCTGATTTTGTCTCAGAGCTGCTATTATATATCTGGGAATCACATTCTGAAAGCATTGTGGTTTTTTGCTCCCCACCTTCTGCCTCAGATATAATCTGGGATGAGATTAACTCTAATATGGAAAAATACGAAGAAAAATAATTTACCTTGAGAATTGTTTGGGAGGAAAAAACAACAAAAGTTGATAAGACATGCTTTTGATGAGATAGTCAAAATGAGTTACCATTGATCATCATGAAGTTTTATATTCAAAGATGAGTTTGTCAAATACTTTTTCCATCTCAGAGAACTCACACATTACAACAAAGCATATACAGGATATGAGCTGGGGTAACGGACATTACTGCTCCTTATATTTCAATGGCTGCTGATCAGCCATATGGCTCACCTAACCATCAATTTGGGAAAATAAGTTTGTGTGACAAAGAGGAGAGAAAAGGAGACTATTTCAATAATCCAAGAGTAAGGAGGAAATGATCTAAACCAAGATGGGGTAAGAAAATAGGTAGGAACAAGTAAATGTAAATGATTAGGAAAAGGGAAAGATTAATTAATAGAGCTTGATAATGGACTCAATATGAGAGTCAAAATGGAAAGGAGTTCATTGAGACTTGAAGGTTGCAAATCTAGCAAGATATTAAATTTAAAATTTTGTTAATCAATAACATGAACTCCCAAGTAAAAGCTCTAAGACTACTTTGGGGAGTAGGACCACATCTATCTATATATCTGTAACTATCTACATCTATATCTATCTATATACACGTACACCTACATGTACATAATGAACATGTGTGTATTCTGCTTTAAAGAGAAAATTGTTATGGAAAATTATCTTAGTTCTGGTTTATTAAAGAAGAATAGATTCATTAGTAATGCATGTCTTAAAAAGTTGACAATATTCCTAGAGTTATTTCATTTACATCCCTTTAACCCAGTGCACAGGTTAAACTTATCCCTCATGGTAGAGGTAGGTATGCAGTAGAAAAACCACAGTTGAACCTTGAAATCTTGAATTGTAATGTTTATAAACCTAAGTAACCACATCTTTGATGAGAACACACCTTTAATTCCAAAAATATTTTGGCAAAGCTACTTTGAGCAATATTATCTCTGGCAAAGAATACTTAATTTCATACTTACAGATGTTATTTTGCCAACATACACCTCAGCTAACCACCTAACTATGAGAAATTTGACCTCTGATAGTGTTCGCTCAATCTAAATTTTATAACCTTGTCCTCAGGGAATTGATTTTTTAAACACCATGCAAATCCATTATTGAACCAGTAAATAGTGATGGAGTAGAAAGAAACCTGTACATTTATTCAGCTTTAATTACACTTCCACTGATCTCTGTCTCATAATTTAAATAGAGCAACAATAACAACAACAACAAAATTAGAGGAAAATGAATTCCATTTCCACTAACAATTAGATGGATAAACTAGTTATGACTTTGGCATTTGGCTGTGTAGCTAAATATCTTTATATTAGTTCTGTAAGTATATGGAGTAGAGATGGAAGAACATATAAATTATTTAAAATGTATTTATATTATTGAAAAAGAAAACTAGGAATACCTAAAAGTTTATTCATCAGCTCTGGTTGTACAACCATACTCCTGATGTTGATCATCTCCACATGGCTATTTATCCTGCATTTCTTGGATAGGGGATTTCTTGAGAGAGTTCCAAAGTCATTTGCAAATCTTGGACCTTATTCCAAAGCACAGCAGACATGGTTACCAATAATGCAAAGAACCTAAAACAAATACAAATTTCTTGAGAATATCTTGGATTAAATTAGTCTTTTCCTACTTCTAGTGCTCCATATTGATTTTGTTAAATGAGGATATGTAATTTAAAAAAAAGAGAGTTCACTTGCAGATTATCAAAAACATGCAAATTTAATTGACAATGGGATACAGTTTTGAAAAATCATTTTAAATACCTAACACTGTTGAGGGTGTCATACAGATAAGTTGCTACTACACACTACAGCTAACAATTTCTACCAGAGCAAGCTATTTGAGAATCATTTCATCTCCCATCTCCAATCTCAAAAGAAAAATTTTTGTATTTTTTCACTGAGAAAATGTTAAGTGATCAAACAGGAAATATCCCATGTCACAATCCATAGACTTGTCTATATCTATCACTACATTTTGCTTTCATTCTGGTCAAAACAGATAAACTTTCTCTGTTTCTATCTAAAACCAACCCCTCCACAGAGTCTGAGCTATAGCACACATCTTTTTCTCATCTAATTCTTTCATTTGCATCATACATTTTCCTTTACTGATCTACCATTACCATCAGCCTACCATCATCCTGAAATTATTACCATCTTACAGGGTCTCCAAGATACTATATCATTCTTTAGTTAAACTTTTCCTAATGAAGAACTTTATTACAACAAACCTTTTTATCTGCAGTTTCTCACCTCCAAATTTCTCCTAAATCTAATCCTAAAATTGTATTTAAAACATTTTACTAAAACTGGTTGTGACAAGGTTATCAATGACCTTTTTTCATATCGAATTATCAATTCTCAGTTCTCTTCTTATGCAATCCGCTGCTGCCATTTGATACTGTTATCACTTCCTTCTTTTTTCCATTTTTCCTTCCACTGAATTTTGTGATTTCATACTTTACTAGGTTTCATTTTACGTCCATGTTTACTTTTTCTGTCTCTATTGCTGGCTCCAGTCTTTCACATATTGAAATGCTGGATTTTCTTCTGTCATCATTTATGTTTATGCCAGTCTAATGACTTTACAAACCTCCTAAACTTAGAACATCTCAAGCCATTCCCTGGGTCAAAATATGAAAATGCAACCTTTTACTTGGTTGTGTGAGAAGGGCTGAAGAATGTGGAGAAGACAGATATGATAAAGGGGAGACAGAAACTTGTTAAAGGGCATTTCGCAGACAGAAAGAAACAAATACCCGCTTGCTGAGGGACAGGATGTTCAACTTTCATTACAAAGATGTTAGTGTTTGAAAGATGTGACACCTGCCTCCTCCCCTCAGCTGAATCCTGCATAAGGCAATGCACACTTATTGGTTGGTGCAAAAGTAACTGCAAACATTAAATGGGAAAGGTTATTTTTGTGAACATTTAAAAAATGGTCCCAGTTCCACATCTGGGTCCATGTGAGGCCAAACAGGAACTGCAGGTGGGGAAAAGCAAGATAATCTATAACCTAAGCAAGTTAAGCAGAAGCAGGAAAATAGAGCCAGAAGGGACCACGATGATGCAAAGTCCTCCTGAGATTTCTCAGAAATGTAGAGAAAGTAACGTAAATAATGTGATCTAAACCTTTAGAGGTAGTGATGACAGCTAATTTCTGGATTACACATGCACATTTGCATCTGAAGACTATTGTCAACAAGGAGGAAGCGTGATATGAAAAGCTGATGTGAAATAAAATATTTAATTATTTTCTGAAATTCATTTCCATTCAATGCCTGTGCTAATAAATGGAATGTGAAGATAAAATTCAATAGGGAGAAATGGACATAATTGAAATTTTCTCATCATGTATCATTTACCTGGCACATCAGAAAATATCTTACATAGGACTAAGTGCCAAAAATCATCCTCTGAATTAAAATATATGGCCTCAATCACACTTCAAACACATCTGGATTTACATAAATTAATTTAGCTTAATATGGAAGAGAATATGACATGTATATGAGACATATTTCATGTGAAAAGATTTTAGAATTGAGTGAATCTAGGATTAATCAACTTAAATTAATCTAAGAGTTACTTAGAATTTACTTGCGTATTATAATTTCATGAATTTTTCATGAGGTAAATGAATGCCAGGTTAACAAAGTGGCCTGTAATTTTTTTCTTTCCTGAAATTCCTTATCAAAATCACATTAATATGCAATGTATCAAAGTCATGCAGAAAACTCAATTCCCAGTGTTCCTAGATTTTTTTTTCCCAGAGGACAATGACTGCATTTTATATTTCTTAGTTTATAAACTACTTGGAGTTGGTTGTAATATTTACCAACAACAGACTTGAATGTGTAAAGCCAGTGCTCCAGAGGCTATTACCTTGCAGATGTGTTGATCCGGATTTTGGTTTTCAGTCAACAGATTCATGGAGATGCCTTGGGTTTTGTTTCATGTTTCAAATCTTTCCATCTTATTTAGATGTTTCCCATACAAGTGGAATTTTGTGTTAGAATAGCAAAGCAAAACATTTAGACTATTAAGCCACTTATTAATTAATTTATTTTTTTGAAACGGAGTCTTGCTCTGTCGCCAGACTGGAATGCAGTGGCCCCATCTCGGCTCACTGCAACCTCTGCCTCCCGGGTTCAAGCGATTCTCCTGCCTCAGCCTTCCAAGTAGCTGGAACTAGAGGCACGCATCACCACACCCAGCTAATTTTTTGTATTTTTAGTAGAGGAGGGGTCTCACCGTGTTGGCCAGAATGGTCTTGATCTCCTGACCTCGTGATCCACCAGCCTCGGCCTCCCAAAGTGCTGGGATTACAGGCATGAGCCACCGCGCCCAGCCTAAACCACTTATTTAAATATTAGATAAGTAATTTAGAACAAAGTATAAGGTAATTTAAACTAGCTGAAACTAGATTCTGCTTTTTCTTTTATCCACCTATTCTTAATCTCTAAAGTTTATTTTTGAGATTCTCTCAGGCTTGAGTAAAGTGACTCTAAATCATTCTTGAAGCAAAGAAAAAAGCTTGTCATATCAAAGCCCAGGTAAGTATATAGTTTCTAGTCTGTTTCCCCAGATACTTCAAGTTTCATTTGCTCTTGAATCATCTGCCTTTGTGCTCTTTATTGCAGAGTAAACTATTGTTTGATTGCTGGACTCTGATTACTTAGAGAGCTACATGAATTCCCTAAGAATTGTGTTAATCTTCAGAACAGTTTAAGATTGCCTTGCTTGCACTATTAGTTAGTATTTCTGATTCTGCAACGTTCCACAATCCCCCACAGGTAAAATGAAATCACCCTAGCATGCTATATTTACCATAATAGAATCCGCATAAATGTCACTTATGTACCCTGCTGAATCTAAAAAAAATGTTGAAAAAGATAAAAACTTAAAAACACCAAAAAAAAAAGAAGCATCACTTAAGGACTTGGTATCCAATGTAATAGGGCCAGATATAGCATTTATATTAACATGATGCTAGCTGCTGTAAAAACACTCCAGATGCATGGTGGTCCAAATATTATAAAAATTTATTTCTCATTTAATAAAGGCCAAAGTTGATTTTAAAAAGAAAGAAAAATGCAAACAAATCTGTATTAGTCAGGGTTCTCCAAAGGGAGAGAATTACTAGGATACATGTATATATGAAAGGGAGTTTATTAAGGAGAAGTGACTCACACAATCACAAGTTGAAGTCTCACAATAGGCCATCTGCAGCTGAAGAGCCAGGTAGCTAGCAGTGGCTCAGTCCGAGTCCCAAAGCCTCAAAAGTAGAGAAGTCGACAGTGCAGCCTTCAGTCTGTGGCCGAAGGCCTGAGAGCCCCAGGCAAACCAAGAGTCCAAAGCTCGAGGAACCTGGTGTCTGATGTTCAAGAGCAGGAAGTATCCAGCATGGGAGAAAGATGAAAGCCGGAAGACTCAGAAAGCCAGCTTATCCCACCTTCTTCCACCCGTTTTGTTCTAGCCACACTGGCAGCCAATTGGATGGTGCGCACCCACACTGAAGGTGGGTGTTCCTCTACCAGTCTATTGACTCCAGTGTTAATCTCCTCTGGCAACACCCTCACAGACACACCCAGAAACAATACTTTGCATCCTTCAGTCCAATCAAGTTGACACAATATTAACCATCACATAACCTAAGTGTTTTTCAAGTTCATGTTACTTCAGTAAACTTTGATAAATAAGAATATTGTTAGTTAATTAAAATGGTCATGCCTTCAGAGTTGTCAGAATTAAATAGAAGGCAAACACACGATTTCTCTCTCCATTAGATGTTTAAAATCCTAAGATAATGGGTTCAACCTAAGAACAAATGCACAAGTGCAGTGTCCATCGATGTATGTATATAAAGCACGACAATAAAACAAAACCCCAATTATTCAACTTTCTACATTCTTACTTTTGTGATACTTGCCTAACATGTAGATACTGTAAAAATAATTGACAGGGAAATACCTTGAGATGATGACCTTTGTCTAATATCCTATTTAAGATTTTTAAGTAATCTAAGCATAATTGTGAAGAACAAGTTAATTAAATAAATGTAAGTGGAATAAAAGTTTGTAAATGAACTTTTTAACAATAGAAAACGAAAAATAAGCAAAATGATTTTAGAAACTTTCGACAAAATAGAGACGTATATGGAAAAAATTAACCACTACTTTGAAACACGCATTCCATGTTTCCTGAGGCTACCATAAAAAATTCCCACAAATTTAGTGACTTAAAACAACAGAAATTTATTCTTTCACAGTTCTGGAGGCTAGAGGTATGAAATTAAGCAAGGCCATGCTCCTTCCAAGACTCTAAGGGTGAATTCATGTCTTCCATCCTAACCTTTGTACTATTGTTGCCATACATTTTACATTTTCCTGTGTTATAAACCCTACACTCCATTATTTGTCCTTCATCTATTTTATTTCAAAAATATTTAAATATTAAGAAAACAGTCAATTTCATTTTTCTAGGTAATTACCAGCATTTTCCATTGCTTTGTGTGGATCCAGATTTTCATCTAGTATCATTTTCCTTCTGCCCCCAAAAAATGATTTTGACATTTCTTTTTTCTGGTAATGAATTATTTTACCTTTGATGTCCATTTTTCTTTTTAATTTTGTCTTAATTTTTGAAATGAGTCTAGAATTCTAAGTTGGCAATATTTCTCTTTCAGCACATTAAAAATATTGTTCCACTGTTTGCTGGTTTGCAATGATTCCAACAGGATATCTGGTGCAATCCTAATTTTTGGTCCTTGGCATGTGGGGGGTGTGTGTGTGTGTGTGTGTGTGTGTGTGTATTATTTTCCTCTGTTGCTTGCAAGTTTTTCTCTTCATCACTGGTATTAAGCAATTTCATTACTATGTGACTTGGTATAGATCTTCATGTTTATTGTGACTGGGATTCGTTGAGCATCCTAGATCTGTGGGTTTATAACATTTATTAAAATTGGAAATAAATGTTTTTATAAGTATTCTTACATTTTTTCTGCCTTCCCCCCTCTCTTCTCTGCTTTGGGAATGTTAATTACATGTATGTTGGGGTGCTTCAAATTGTTGCTATTCACCAATCCACTGTTTTTGTTCGTTTTTTTGTTTTTTTTATTTTTAATTCACTTTTCTTTCCAGGTTTCATTTGGGATAGTTTCTACTGCTGTGCCTTCAAGTTCACTAAACTTTTTCTATGTATGTCTAATATGTCCCAATATTCCATTAAGCAGGTCCAGTGTATTGTTTATTTCAGACATTGTAATTTTACCTCTAGAAATTGAATTTAGGTCTTTCATGTATCATATGTATCTATTTAACAGGTTCAACATATCTTCTAGATTCTTGAATGCATAGAATACAATTATAACTGTCATTATATCCTTCTATGCTTACTCTTTCATCTGTTTCATTTAATGGATCAGTTTCAAATAATCGATTTTTCTACTCATTATAGATTGTATTTCCCTGGTTTCTTGAATCCTAATAATTTTTGTATTGGATACTAAACATTGGAAATTTTACATTGTTAGGTGTTAATTTGTTAGTGTTGCTCTGCACTATGGTTATATTACATTAAAACAGTTTGATCTTTTTGGGTTTTGTTTTTATTTTATATTTTTTCATTAGAAATGCAACAGTGTTTAGCATGCAGCTAATTCTCCCTACTCCTGAGGCAAAATTCTCTGGGTGCTTATCCTATGCCCCATGGGTTTGATGAAGTTTTGATCTCTAGCTGCTTGAAACAGAAATACTCCCAGCCCTGTGAAATTCCCAGAGATCGTTCCCTTTAATCACATCAAGCAGTCCATTTGTTGGCTTTAGCTAAGTTTCCTCACACATATAGACTGATCAGTATCATTTTATTATTTATTTATTTATTTATTTATTTATGGTATTTAGTTATTTCAGGCTACAGGCAATTTTGGTATCTGTTGCTACATCTTGGCCAGAATAAGACATGTCTGAATTATATTTTTATGGGCAACTGTGACCCAAATGTGATGTATTTATTTTATTTTGGTACAAAATTAAATTCAAATATAGTACCTTAAATTCAACTATAGTACAAACAACAATATATTTAAAGATCATGAAAACTGAAGTACATGAAGTACAAAGTGGCAAATTGGGTCATTTCCTTTACAACATGATTCTATACTGTCATTTGAACACATATAAAATAACACTGAGGAACTGAAGTGAAACATGTCACAAATATTACAGTTGCCATGTGTGCTTTCAAGTGTGTCTTCTAGAATTGACTTGCCATCTCAAGACTTCATTACGGGGAGAACTATAGTTATTTTACAGACTAAAAACTTTTCCCATTTGAAATACTACAGAATTTTAAGGCCAATATACTGTGGGTTCATTTCTCTTAACCTGCAGGGTCAAATGCAATGCTTTACTCAAAATCCATTAAGCTTCCAGTTCAAATCTTAACCCGACCTTATAACCTTCTGCATGGAAGTTTTTCCCATCAGTTTAAGCTGACAGGATCACTTTGACTCCTGATGGAAAGGTTTGAGTATACCCGTGTGCATTCAGACTGGCATGAGTTACTCTACCAAATGCAGAAGATCTATAATCCAGCTTGTATACTGTAGTAAAGCAAAATCGGGTGTTGTCACTACCAGCTCTCCAAACAAGATTTTTTGGAGTTTCAATTTTCTCATTAACCTTCTTGCATACAAAACTTTCAAGTTCAGTGCCATCATTCACATGAGATTACAGCTAGAGGTGTGCAGCTTTGTGAACAAGGGTGAAATGATTCTCTGATAGTTTGGATTTGCTTGTGTCAGAAATCATCTGACACCCATCAAGGCAAAGTTCGAAGGCCAGCAGAGCCCAACCATAAAGCGTTGGTCTAGAAAAATCTCCAGCAGTAATACTGCCAAGACTTACTTATTCACATGTAGAGGAAGCCTTCAGTTTTCCGCATTTAGAACAAATATCATTTCAAAAGTCACTTGCAGTTGGCATTTCAGTCAATTGTTTTTCCAAAGCGATTTCTGTCCCATGAACATTATCTTTGTTTCATTTTTGGATAAAGGTAACTTTATTCTGTCAATGACAGGTTAGCTATTTGGCAGCTTTTAGCTGGATCATACTTGGTGAGAAGAAGCCCATATTATTGAACTGTACATAGAACCCATTCCTGCCTCTGACTTTGGAGTCATTGCACAGGGTTGGCTGAGACTGGCACACACCAGACAGATGAGTCATATTTCTCACTTGTTGATGAATACCTCTTTTGCTGACAGTCCTCTCTAGTGTGTGCTGATATGAGACACAAAGATCCACAGACTTTCTGCTGACCTTCATAAGTCTATCTTTATGCCTCTTCCTGAAACCACTTCAGCTCTGATTTTCCATCTTGTTATTTGCAGGCTCCAGTTAGACCTGCCAGTTGATTAAATACTGCTTAGGCATCTGTATACACATTTATGTCAGGTTAATTCCCTTTTCATACAAAGTTGATGAGCATATGTGCCGTTTCTTGCCAACTGACGGCATTTCACTTAGCTTTGTCCTTTGGAGACGATCAGCACTGTCTTCGAGGGACCCCCATGTGTGGAGCTGTAGTGCTGCAGCAGTCCAACATATCAGGCTGATTCATGCAATAACCAGACCTGAGAATTTTCCCGTTTTGACAGCTGATTAAAGGGACCCATCCCCCAAAGGTCATTGCTATAAGTTGAGTGAGAGGCAAAAAATGCAGCAAAGGTAGGTGATTTGAGGCAGTGAGCTATCGATTCACATACTTTTCTTATACCCTCTGGACCAGCAAGCTTGGACCTAATTTCAAGTCTATTATTTCCATCATAAAATGGATTTGTACTCCTCATAACTTGGTAGATAGGATAATACCCAGATAATGATGCAGTGCTCTGTTTTCATGGTTACTTGACCTCAGACAGAGCTCAATAGCATACAAGTAGCTAATTTTCAAATGGTGGGTAGTTCTTTGGGACAGAAAGCCTATTCTCCCTCCAGATTCTAGGGATCCATACCGATATTTCGTATAATATTATGCTGGTGATTTCTTATAGAATTCCTACTTACCTATCTTTAGCTATCAAGGATATCTTTGATTTTATTAGGATTTTCAAGTGGGAGGGAAGGTTACTCTGCAGGCTGGACCTGCCCCAGAGCCCTTTCTTCCTCAGAGTTTCACTCAAAATAGGTAGTCTTCACAGTCATATAATGAATAGGTCAGAGAGCCACTTTCAATTATAGAATATACTTCCCTGAAATCCAAAGAGGTCCAAAAAGCACTGTGCCTCTTTCTTAGTGGTAGAAGATTCAAGATCCAATAACTTTCATTTACTTGGCATGCTCCAGATCATTTTATCCCTAAAAAAAACTCAAGTTGATGTGGCAGGCCCTAGATTCCTGTAGGGTTTATCTCTACAACAGTCTGCCATTATCTTGTCAGCATACTCACAGTACTTGGAATTTCTTGTCTACCATGTCAAATTAGCCTAATGTCATCAATATAGTTGGTCAGCATGATTTTCTGCAAAACATAAACAGTTAAGTTTTCTAGACTATATAGTGACAAAGAGAAGGACAATTAACATAGCTTTTAGACATAGACAACAATGTGACTGTTGATCTTTCCATATAAATGTAAACTATTTCTGATCATTTTTACTGATTTATTAGATCAAATGTCACACACCAAGGGCAAAATGCTATGTTAATATAATCCAGAGAAGATGTTACATAGGGCACAGCAACTGCAGTTGGGGCTAACACTTTATGAAGTTTAGGGTAATCCATTATCCTCTTTCACATCCGTTTGACTTCTCTTGCCATGAAATAGAAGGAATGTACATTGATACAATGAGGACAACCATCCCTGTTAATTCTTTGAGGGTTGTGCCAAACTCTGTAATTCCTCCTGGCATGTAGTTTTGCTTCCGATTTACTATCTTCAGTGGGAACAAGGGGGAGGGATATTTTACGGGCTTTCAGTTGAATATTTTTACTATCATAGTAGCTCTTACTCCACAAACTAGAGATGCAATGTGGGAGTTTTGCCTGTTGCTCAGTATAATCCCCCCAATTATATACTTTGGGGTCGGAAAAATGATCACAGGATGGGTCCACCATCCCACTGAAACCACTATGAAATAAACTTGGGGCCCAACTCCATTTATCATCTGGCCTTTATAGTTCTCTAACTGAGGAGGCATGGTGATATGTCAGGTCCACAGGTAGTGTCAGCTCAAACTGTGTAGGCCACAACCCTCAAAAGATCTGGGTGTCTACATCACAAGATATCTTTAGGTCCTTTAGAGGAATGTTTGGATAATGTTGTACGTGATTGCAGTGAGACTGTCAGAGCCCTTCTTCAGAGAAAGCCACACTCCTTTTAGAACAATAGGTCCTGAGTTTGTCACTTGGCTCAAATCTAGAAATTCGGCAAGAGATTATGATTTTTTCATCTTGGTGGTAGAAAGCCTTTTATTTTTAAAGATTTTTTTTGGTTACAAAAGTTTTTTAATTTTATTTTTTTTAAAATCTGTTTATACAAGTCAAACAATATCTTAGTTAGAAACCTATCTTTCTCACCACTGGAAATAATATGATATATTAGCCATCATACAGAGCTTTGCAAATTAAAACACCAAGACTGCCACCTCTTTCTTGCTATAATGGTAATTGCACCTACTTTGTGTCTGATGGGTAAGTATCATCACTTGCTTTTGCCTATTATGGGAACATATCAGGTCTATTGATAATAAGTCTAATTCCAGGGTAGTTTCTCTTACCTTCAATCCTATACTATACACAACAACTACATTGAGCCTCTCAATGATGCCGATACCCCCTCACTAGTGCATCCATTTCTAATTGCCTAAGGGAAAGAAATAACTTCTGGGCCGTGTAGGGAACATAGTTAATTCCCAGGACCTAGGAAACATAGACAATTTCTGGTCTCACATAATAAGTTCATTAGGTACTGGGCCCAATTTTTTAACTCAAATTTTTATCTCAAAAAAACAGGTTACTTTTTTGTTTGCTTTTAACAGATGGGCCCAACTTTTGCCCAATTTTCTCACGTGCCCAATTTTTGGAGCGTTTAGCCACTTACCTTCATACTTTGCCAAGGCAGTCCCAGTATCTGCACCTTATTTTCACCAGTCCTTCACTATTGTCAGAATTTCAAAGTGATTCCGGTATAATAGTGGATCTCAAACCTTAACATACATTTGAGTCACTTAGAAGCCTTCTTAAATAGCAGATTCTGGGCCCCATCCCTCAAATTTCTATTTCATATGTCTAGGGAAGCGAAAAGAATGTGTGTTTCTAGCAAGTTCCCAGGTGGTTCTAATGCTGCTGCTCCAGGGACTACACTTGGAGAAGCATTATTGTAATCAGTGCTGATTCTTCCATCTCTGTCTCATTCCACTGTAATACATCTGGGAGTCTCAGGAAATGTGATGTTGAAGCATATTAGCAATTGTCACCACCCTACTTACCAAGTATGTTTTCCTTATGGAAATCTGACTCGTCAGTGACCCAATTCCAGAATCCCAACATGAAGGGCTGCTTTCCAGACTCTGTGTAACAAGCTGTCCTGGTTTGGCTTCACTGTGAAAGCCAAACCAGAGGTAAGGACCTAGGAATATATAGTGAATAGGAAAGGCAATCTCAGAAAATAAAAGTGAGATTATGGGAAAAGTAAGACAGGGAAGTGTTAACTGGCAGTAACTACCATGTTATCAAGTTGGTTACTACTGTAAATAACTCAGAGACTATCCCTCTGGTGATATCCCATTAAGGTATCATGCAGGGCATGTCTTAGAATTATCCACCAAAGGATGAGGAAGCTGTGCACCTATGTCCTTACGCTCATCTCATTATTCAAAGGGTTTTTAGGGGACATAAAATTCTGCATTCCATTATTGTACAAGCTCATGGCTGAATGACTTTTTGTGTGTAGAGTAGCTAGATACTGGACACTGGCAAATATGTGTGAAACTGTTAAGTGGTCTAAGGAAGTGGTGCCTCACAAGTGCCCGCTATAGCACATTACTTAGATATATGGATATGAAGACCAGATGAAACAGTTAAAAGAGTTGAAGTTACAGTAATTGGATTTGGAGAATAGTACTCTTGGAGGTGGGCAATGAAATGCAAGTGGAGGCATTAATGGACTGGAGTATTTTACCTTATGCTTTAGAGAGAAATTTGACTTTTACAATTATGCATATTCATTATTTTAAGTAAAAGGTAAAGTTCACGGGGTTGACAAATGCATTAACTATGGATTGAAAAATTAGTTTGGCATTCCTGAACTAAAAAGTTAAGCTATTTCAACATCTATTTCTTAATTCTTCTTCTGATATACTTTGTTTTGTCCAACTTTTCTCCTATTGCTTTAGCTGAGACATAATAATCTCGAAAAGAGACAGGTTACTTTTTCATTTCTTTTTAACAGATGGCCCTGGATTGATTTGCCAAAGATCCACCCAGGAATCCTGACTCATTACAGAAGGGTGGAGATTTTCTGAGCTAAGCGAGAGACTTTTCCTCAGAGGTCATTTTCTCTTCCACTTCTCCTGAGGCAACTCCTGCAGCCAGCCCCCAAGGACAGAATCAGATAATAGGAATTCAAAAACCTAACTTAACTGTGAGCCATGTTACAAGCTTCAAGACCTTCAGCAACAGCCAGTTTTACTGAGTTACTAATAGTCAAGGAGGTAAAAAATGTTTTTCTGTTCTGTCTTTTATTGATCATTAAATGAGAATTATCGATACCTCATTATGAAGTTTCTTTCTTTTCAGAAGTAAAGTGCATATTTAGTCTTTTGGATTTTTAGTAGTTGGCAAAAATTTAAGTGCTGAACACTGAAATAATTTACCATGTTATCATATTGCTCTGTAATACTATAATACATCCTTTTGTGTGTGTAGCTGAGACTATATATTTCCTGAAAACAGATACTTCAGCTCTTTCATCACTGTGCTACATTTTCTAGCCACAGAATGCTGGGAATTATAACATTTAATATTTTTACACAAATAATAATGTTAATGGATGGCCATAAATGAATGTCAGAAACCCCAAATTCTTGTCCTCATTTTAATACAGAATTCCAAATCTGCATTTTTCACAAAGTCCATTCTTGGTAAAAGGTGCCCTAAGTGTATTTACTATTATGACTTTTATTGTGAGAGTTTCAAACAGCAGTTGGGGATATGAAGGGAAGAAACTTATCTGAGGCCAGGTAGAACTGCTTCACTCCTCACAAATCACACTGCAACACTTGTACTCTAGCTTACCCTGATGATCACCACTTTCTAGCAGAATCACATATATGTAGTTATATTCTTACACATGCTCTGTCCCATCAATCCCAACTTATTCCCTTCAATAAAAGGCACTACAGTAGTTGTTTTGCTAAACATCTGCTATATAAATATATATTTATTAAACTTTCAAATTGGCAAGAAATTTAAAAACCATTAAATCTAACCACTTACCTTTTTGAATTAAATAAACATAACCCACTTAGAAAAATAAAATAAATCTCTCAAGTAAACAGGGGCAGAATTGGCGCTTGAAATGGATCCCCTGATTTTTAGTGCCAATTTCATTATAGCCCATGGATATATTTTTTTCCTGGACTTAAGTGAAATGCATTTTCTCTGTTGATAAACTTGAAATCAAAGCAGAATAAATGATTTGTGAATTATATTATCCCATTTATATTGTACACATAAAATGACAATTCTGGCTGACGAAAAAAGAAGCCTCAGATGACTTCCAAAGAGCCATAAGCAATAATTGTATTCAAGAAATGAAAATGAAATGATAAATAACTAATTTTCATTAGAATAAAGACAGCAATTTTCCTATTATATTTAAAACATCAAAAAATCAAAAAATTATAAATTTTTAAAAATGTGTTAAATCCATGATTAGGTGAAATCTGGTTTCAATAGCAATAGCAATAACAATATTTCTGCAACAATTAAGAGCTGGCAGTCCATACATTCAAGAATACTCCCTCAGCTAGTGTTTAAAGGCCTCAGAGTAATTTTGTTAGAATATATGTGTTTTTATCAGGTAAGCAACCAGATTCAAAGGTGTGAGGTGGTTTAACCACAACAAGTAATTGGTAAAAGAGAAGTGGGAACTGAAAGAAAAGTTTACTGACTACAAAAGTTTTTGTTTGTATGTTTGCCTTTTCATTATTATTTTCACTAAACTGCTTCCTAACAATTAAATTATATTGTGTTGCATAAGTATGTCATAGTTTGAAAAAAATCAAGAGAAAAAATAATCAAAATTTTCAAATTACTAAAAATGTCTCAATTTTTCAATAATGTTGCACATTTTAAAATATTCAAGTAGTCATAACATCTGCAAAATATGATAGTTTTTTAATAACTTTTATTTTAAGTTCAGGGCTACCTGTGAAAGTTTGTTACATAGGTAAACTCGAGTCACAGGGGTTTGTTGTACAGATTATTTCATTACCCAGATATTAAACCCAGTGCCTAATAGTTATTTTTTTCCACTCCTCTCTCTCATCCCACCTTCCACCCTCAAGTAGTACCCAGTGTCTGTTGTTTCCTTCTTTGTGTTCATAAGTTCTTATTATTTAGCTCCCACTTGTGAGAACATGTGGTATTTTTGTTTCCTGTTCCTGAGTTAGTTTGCTAAGGATAATAGCCTCCAGCTCCATCCATATTCCCACAAAAGACGTAATCTTGTTTTTTTATGGCTGCATAATATTCCGTGGTGCATATGTACCACATTTTCTTTGTCCATTCTGTCACTGATGGGCATTTAGGTTGGTTCTGTGTCTTTGCTATTGTGAATAAGGCTGCAATGAACATTCACGTGTATGTGTCTTTATGACAGAATGATTTATATTCCTATGGGTATAAACTCAATAATGGGATTGCTAGGTTGGATGGTAGTTCTGTTTTTAGCTCTTTGAGGAATCACAATACTGCTTTCCACGATGGTTAAATTAATTTATGCTCCCACCAACAGTGTGTCAGTGTTCCCTTTTATTTGTATCCTTGCTAGTATCTGTTATTTTTTGATTTTTTAATAATAGCCATTCTGACTGATGTGAGATGGTATCTCATTGTGGTTTTAATTTGCATTTCTGTAATGATCAGTGAGGTTGAGCTTTATTTCATAAGCTTGTTGACTGCATGTATGTCTTCTTTTGAAACATGTCTGTTTTAAAAAGTAATGTAATATAAAAAGGTATTTAGAAATGCTAAATAATCCTACCACATTTGTTCATTTATTTTCAGCTCAGATGATATCCTTTTTCTTTCCCAAAGTTCATGGTGTTATGTATACATATGTTTGACTATTTTAAAATGAAATTTATAACAGTAAATAACTAGCTTGTAATATATGAGTTTGCCACAGTACTGTGATTATTCAGTGAATGTAGAATATATGCTTTTTTTAACCTTTGGAAGATAATTACAGCTCTCATTGATAACCTACTCAAAAGCCTCTTAGTGACTTAAAATAATCGTAGACAGTAAGTAAAGTACACGGGAGGTGATCACTAGCAAGGTAAGAATTTGTTTTATATGTGCCATTAACGTACCAGCAATTAGACATGTTCTGACAGGTATCTGTATATGAATAAGGAAAGAGTCTTGTTGCACAGAATAAAAATTAATACCCACCAACTAAAGAAAAAAGAATATAGTGGATAGATATCAAATAGCTCACAGAATTCACAAAAACACTTGGCAATCAATTTTAGCAAACAGATTAGCACCAAAGGAGGCTAGACGAAAGGGAGATCAGCCAAGCCCTGGTACAGGAATAGTCTAATTACCATACTATCAGTAGCAGCAGAGGTGACATTGATGCCACTGTGTACTCCCTAACATTGGTAAGCTCACAAGGCCACCATCACTGTTGAGCACTCAATGCAATGAAAGGTTTTGCAACTACTTCTACATCTCAGTATGAAATGCTTATGATCCAAAGTCTCTGGTGAGGATCTTATTGACCAAGTCTAGGGCACATGCTTGAACCTTAGTTTGTCATACATGGGAAGAAGTTGTGTCTGTCTCCTTTGGCTTACTTATTTGGATAAGGAACATTTCCTCTCCCAAAGACGCACACTGGGGGATAGTCTCTCCAAAACAGGATGAATCCTCAGATGCCTGATGTAAACAAAAAGACAAATGCTCTCAAAGAGTCTCCATATTAAGAATTATAGCTGAAACTTTATCAATCTCTATCAAAATGAAAACGGTTTTTCCTATTTCCTATTGGAAGATTTGTGAGCTCTTATCTTGGTGTATGCCGTTGATGAGCTACCTTTATTTGTCCAAATGCTGAGTAAGAAAATATAAAGTCACGGTTTTTAATTAAAAATAAAACTAGTTTTACTAAGCCTGATATAGAACATAGAAGTATATTTTACACTTTTATTATATAGAAAAATGTTAAGAAGAATATTGTCAGTATTTTAGCCTATTAAACACTATATCTTTATATATTTAAGAAGCAGCAATGAAGTTAGTTATGTAACACATATATATTTAATCCTTCTATATATCATTTCTAACATATTCATAATGTATATGTAGTATTCTGAAATTTCAAAGTGAGTTTATACTCATTATTTTTATTCTGGAAGCAAACTGAGAGTCAAGACTAACTGGATTTCCTAGGCCGACTAAGAATCCCTAAGCCTAGCTGGGAAGGTGACCACATCCACCTTTAAACACAGGGCTTGCAACTTAGCTCACACCCAACCAATCAGGTAGTAAAGAGAGCTCACTAAAATGCTAATTAGGCAAAAACAGGAGGTAAAGAAATAGCCAATCATCTATCACCTGAGAGCACAAGGGGAGGGACAATGATCGGGATACAAACCCAGGCATTCGAGCTGACAACGGCAACCCCCTTTGGGCCCCCTCCCATTTTATGGGAGCTCTGTTTTCACTCTATTAAATCTTGCAACTGCACACTCTTCTGGTCCGTGTTTGTTATGGCTGGCGCTGAGCTTTTGCTTGCCGTCCACCACTGCTGTTTGCCGCCATCGCAGACCTGCTGCTGACTTCACCCCTCAGGATCTGGCAGGGTGTCCACTGCACTTCTGATCCAGCAAGGTGGAGCCCATTGCCACTCCCAATCGGGCTAGAGGCACGCCATTGTTCCTGCACTGGCTAAGTGCCCAGGATTCATCGTAATTGAGCTGAATAGAGCTATAACACTTACCACATGGCCCCAGATTCCATTCCTTGGAATCTGTGAGACCAAGAACCCCAGGTCAGAGAACAAGAGGCTTGCCGCCATCTTGGAAGTGGCCCGCCACCATCTTGGGAGCTCTAAGAACAAGAACCCCCTGGTAACAAAACCAGTGAGGAAACTGAGATTCAAGGACAGGGCACAGATTGTTAACATCAGAGCTTAGGCAAGGAAGCTTTTATTCGATTATTCAGCATGCTTTGCTAGATGTTGTAGAAGCAGAGACACATCAGATGCAATCCTATTGTGTTAGGCTGTTCTTCCATAGCTATAAAGAAATACCTGAGACTAGGTAATTTAATTGGCCTCATCTCCAGGCCTCATCTCCAGCATTGGGGATTACAATTCAGCATGAGATTTGGGCAGGGACAAATATCCAAACTATATCATTCCGCCCTGGCCTCTCCCAAATCTCATGTTCTTCTCACATTGTAAAATACAATCATGCCTTTCCAACAGTCACTCAAAGTCTTAACTCATTCCAACATTAACAAAAAATTCCAAAGTCCAAAGCCTCATCTGAGACAAGGCAAGTCCCTTCCACCTCTCAGCCCATGAAATCAAAAACAAGTTATTTACTTCCAAGATACAATGGAGGCATAGGCAAATGGTAAATATTGCCATCCCAAAAAATATCTGCCAAAAGAAAGGGGCTACAGGACCCATGCAAGTTTAAAACCCAGTAGGGAAGTTATTAAATCTTAAAGCTCCAAAATAATCTCCTTTGACTCTATGTCCCACATCCATGGCACATGGCTGCAAGGAGTGGTATCCCAAGGCCCTGAGCAACTCCATCCCTGTGGCTTTGCAGGGTTCACCCCCTAGTGCTGCTCTCATGGGTTGGAATTGAATTCCTGTGGCTTTTCCAGGCACAGAGTTCAAGCTGACAGTGGATCTACCATTCTGGCCACAGAAAGAGGACAATGGCCCCCTTCTCTCAGTTCCACTAGGCAGTGCCCCATTGGGAACTGACTCTGTGTGGGAGGCTCCAAACCCACATTTCCCCTTGGCAGTGCCCTAGTAGAAGTTCTCTGAGAGGGCTCTGCCCCTGCAAAAGGCTTCTGCCTGGGCACCCAGGCTTTCTCATATGTCCTGTGAAATTTAGGTGGCAACTGTCAACTATTCTTCACTCTTGCATTCTGTGCACCTACAGGATTAACATAAGGTAGAAGCCAAGGTTTACAGCTTGCATTCTCTAAAGTGGTAGTTCAAACTGTACCTGAGCCCCTTTTTAGACCCGACTGGAGCTGGAGTGGCCGGGATGTGGGAAGCAGTATCCCAAGGGTGCGCAGGGCATCAGGGCCTTGGGCCTGGTCCACAAAATCATTCAGTCCTCTTAGACCTCAGGGCCTGTGATAGGAGGAGCTGCCATAAAGGTCTCTGAAATGCCTTTGGGGCCCTTCTCCCATTGTCTTGGATATTAGCACTTGGCTTGCTTTTAGTTATGCAAATATCTCTAGCAAGTGGTTGCTCCACAGCCTGCTTGAATTCCTCTACTGAAAAAGCTTTTTCTTCCTTTACTATTTGCTTGGCTGCCATTTTTTCAAACTTTTATGCTTTGCTTCCATTTTAAATAGAAGTTCCAACATTAAGTAATGTCTTTGCTCCCACATCTGAGTATAGGTGTTTGGAAGCTGCCAGACCAACTCTTGAATGCTTTGCTGCTTAAAAATTTCTTCTTCAGATACACTCAATCATCACTCTGAAGTTCAAACTTCCACATATCCCTAGGGCAGGGACACAATGCAACCAAGTTCTTAGCTAAGACATAACACGCATGACCTTTGCTCCAGTTCCCAATAAGTTCTACATTTCCATCTGAGACTTTGTCAGCCTGGACTTTATTGTCCATATCACTATCAGTATTTTGGTCCCAACCATCTAAACAGACTCTAAGAATTTCCAGACTTTTCCTCATCTTCCTGTCTTCTGAGTCCTTCAAACTCTTCAAAATTCTGCGTGTTACCTAGTTCCAAAGCTGCTTCCACATCATCAGGTATTTTATAGCAATGCCCTTCTCTTGGTACCAATTTTCTGTATCAGTGTGTTCTTGCATTGCCATAAAGAAATACCTGAGATTGGATAATTTATAAGAAAGGAGGTTTAATTGGCTCATAATTCTGCAGGCTCTACTGGAAGCATGGTGCTGGCATGTGCCTTTGGGGAGTAATCAGGAAGCTTCCAATCATAGCGGAAGGTGTAGGGCTAGCAGACCATCTCACATGGCAGGAGCAGGAGAAAGAGAGAGTAGGAGGAGACATACCACACACTTTTAAATGAATAGATCTCAAGAAAACTCACTCACTATTGCAAAGACAGCACCAACCCATGAGGCATCTGTCCCCATGAACAAAACAACTCACTACCAGGCCTCATCTCCAGCACTGGGAATTACAATTCAACATGAGATTTGGGCAGGGACAAATATCCAAACTATGTGACCTATCTATTTTACCCAAGCTATCTATACCTTCATATCCCAAGGCTCCTAAGTAGAGGATTCTTTGAGTTTCTCAGGGAATTCCAGGAGTTCAAAATGGGAAATCAGAAAAATCATCAACATGGCCCTATTTCAGCTATTCCTGGAACTTAGAAGCCTCATTCTTCTATAAGCCACTGCCCCAGTTCCAGGGAGAATTAGGTTCTGTCCTTCCCATGAAGTGATTTCCTTTATCATTCCTCATTCTCTGCCCCTTCATCTGTTCTTATTGAGCTGGAAGTATGTGGATTTATTAAAGACTATGACTCTGTAGATGTTTTGGGTGCTATGGACATTTTTACAATCCCTATCAAAATGCCAATAACATTCTTCATGGAAATAGTAAAAACTACGTGATTGCCTTTTAGACCAATATCCCTGATGAATATCGACATGAAAATCCTCAATAAAATACTGGCAAAGCGAATCCAGCAGCACATCAAAAAGCTTATCCACTATGATCAAGTCATCTTCATCCCTGGGATGCAAGGCTGGTTCAACATACACAAATTGATAAACGTAATCCATCACATAAACAGGACCAATGACAAAAACCACATTATTATCTCAATAGATGCAGAAAAGGCCTTCGATATAATTCAGCAGCCCTTCATGCTAAAAATGCTCAATAAACTAGGTATTGATGGGACGTATCTCAAAATAATAAGAGTTATTTATGACAAACCCACAGCCAATGTCATACTGAATGGGCAAAAACTGAAAGCATTCCCTTTGAAAACAAGCAAAAGACAAGGATGCCCTCTCTCACCACTCCTATTCAACATAGTGTTGGAAGTTCTGGCCAGGGAAATCAGGCAGGAGAAAGAAATAAAGGGTATTCAGTTAGGAAAATAGGAGGTCAAATTGTCTCTGTTCGCAGATGACATGATTGTATATTTAGAAAACCCCATCATCTCAGCCCAAAATCTCCTTAAGCTGATAAACAACTTCAGCAAAGTCTCAGGACACAAAATCAATATGCAAAAATCACAAGCATTCTCATACACCAATAACAGACAAAAATAGAGCAAAATCATGAGTGAACTCCCATTCACAGTTGCTTCCAAGAGAATAAAATACCTAGGAATCCAACTTACAGGGGATGTGGAGGATCTCTTCAAGGAGAACTACAAACCACTACTCAATGAAATAAAAGAGGACATAAACAAATGGAAGAATATTCCATGCTCATGGGTAGGAAGAATCAATATCATGAAAATGGCCATACTGCCCAGGGTAATTTATAGATTCAATGCCATCCCCATCAAGCTAACAATGACATTCTTCACAGAATTGGAAAAAAAACTACTTTAAAGTTCATGTGGAACCAAAAAAGAGCCCGCATTGCCAAGACAATCCTAAGCCAAAAGAACAAAGCTGGAGGCATCACGCTACCTGACTTCAAACTATACTCCAAGGCTACAGTAACCAAAACAGCATGGTGGTGGTATCAAAACAGAGATATAGACCAATGGAACAGAACAGAGGCCTCAGAAATGATGCCACACATCTACAACCATCTGATCTTTGACAAACCTGACAAAAACAAGAACTGGGGAAAGGATTCCCTATTTAATAAATGGTGCTGGGAAAACTGGCTAACTATACATAGAAAGCTGAAACTGGATCCCTTCCTTACACATTATACAAAAATTATTTCAAGATAATCAAAGACTAAATGTTAGACCTAAAACCATAAAAACCCTAGAAGAAAACCTAGGCAATACCATTCAGCACATAGTGATGGGCAAGGACTTCCTGACTAAAACACCAAAAGCAATGGCAACAAAAGCCAAAATAGACAAATGGGATTTAATTAAACTAAAGAGCTTCTGCACGGCAAAATAAACTACCATCAGAGTGATCAGGCAACCTACAGAATGGGAGAAAATTTTTGCAATCTACCCATCAGACAAAGGTCTAATATCCAGAGTCTACAAACAACACAAACAAATTTACAAGAAAAAAAACAAACAACCCCATCAAAAAGTGCCAAAGGATATTAACAGACACTTCTCAAAAGAAGACATTTATGCAGCCAACAGACACACGAAAAAGTGCTCATCATCACTGGTCATCAGAGAAATGCAAATCAAAACCACAATGCGATACCATCTCACACCAGTTAGAATAGCGATCATTAAAAAGTCAGGAAACAACAGATGCTGGAGAGGATGTGGAGAAATAGGAACACTTTTACACTGTTGGTGGGAGTGTAAATTGGGTCAACCATTGTGGAAGACAGTGTGGCAATTCCTCAAGGATCTAGAACTAGAATTACCATTTGACTCAGTCATCCCATTACTGGGTATATACCCAAAGGATTATAAATCATGCTACTACAAAGACACATGCACACGTATGTTTATTGTGGCACTATTCACAACAGCAAAGACTTGGAACCAACCCAAATGTCCATCAATGATAGACTGGATTAAGAAAATGTGGCACGTATACACCATGGAATACTATGCAGCCATAAAAAAGGATGAGTTCATGTCCTTTGCAGGGACATGGATGAAGCTGGAAACCATCATTCTCAGCAAACTATCACAAGGACAGAAAACCAAACACCACGTTCTCACTCATAGGTGGGAACTGAACAATGAGATCACTTGGACACAGGGTGGTGAACATCACACACCAGGGCCTGGTGGGGGGTGAGGGACTGGGTGAGGGATAGCATTAGGAGAAATACCTAATGTAAATGATGAGTTGATGGGTGCAGCAAACCAACATGGCACATGTATACGTATGTATCAAACCTGCACGTTTTGCAAAGTATAATAAAAATAATTAAAAATAATTTTAAAAATATGTGATTGCCATGGAGGTTCTTTTTTTTTTTAATTTCCCTAATCTCTCTAATTTGACTGATCAAAGAACAGCTTTAGAAGTTAAACTTTCAGCCATATCACGAAGTTAGGTGGCCTTGAAAACCTCTTGTTGGTCATCACTAGTCTAGATGGGAACATAATTACATTCCTGCTGTGAGATTGAGAAACTGGTTTGTGACAGACACTATGGGTTGACTGAATGCAATATTCTTAACCCAGTTTAATGCTTGTTTATCAAATTCTCCTGCAGCTAGTAATGACCATGTGATCTATTCACCAATCAGACATCAAGCAGAATATGGCTGGAGAGCTGTGTAAAAATAGTGATTTTTCTAAGGATAAAGAATGTATGGCATATACAAGGAAGAGAAACTTTAATCTTCCTTTGAAGTTTGAAACAAACTAATCTCTCAAACTAATTATTATTTAGCTAAAATTGATACCATAATCTTTTCTGTAAGAAAACAAATAAACCTTAGGGATGAGGAATGACTAGTACAATTTAAGTAGAGGCAGAGTCAGTGAGCCAACATCATAGCAAATCACATAAACACCTTGTACTGATTGTTATTGTTGCTATTCAATTCAGTCAGGAATCTAGAGCTACTGTAAGGATCAAAACCGTTAAGGAATTTGAAAGTTCTTTTAGAACCATAAACCTCCAAATAGAAGGCATCATGTTGCTGTTACATTTTGTTCTAACGACCCTTAACCTTTCACACTTCAGCACTTAAATCTGCTTTCACTTCCGAGATTTTTCTGAGTCCACATTGACAACTGTGGATTTTCCACTTGCTCTGAGAGTAAAGGGTATATCAGTAGCTCTGTCTACCCACCTGTATCTGGACCATATCTTGGCAAAACTGTTAAGTGGGCAGGGTTTGCTATGGAGAACGCCCACTCATCTGAGGTCCTGTGTTTTATTTCCTGGTAAGTCATTCGCTGGAAATTTTAAAAAGATCATCTTGTAAGAGCTTAAGCTGTGAACTTTTCAGAAGCAGCATTTAGGACACAACAAATGATGGTTGACTGATCAGCAGTCAGGCAATAACTCTGAAGACTCAACACCTAAGCAACCACCCATGATGTATCTATTCCCACAGCCAGTTCTGCCTGTTGGACAACATTGTGAGGCTTGCTTTTGATCCCAGTCATTGAAAATTCCTATTCAACAGAAGATTTCCCACTGTTTACATTTCCCTTAAGGAGGAAGCAGTCTGTGGACTCCTGACATTTAAATTTACCATTAAGATGAGGTTTTTCTTTTTCCCATCCTCGCTGCCAATTATTTCATAGTGGCAGATTTGGAACATTTGCCAGCCCCACAAGGCGTTTAAATGGGTTCTCCATGAAGACGGAATTCTTCATTGTTGCCATTCCAAAAATGTATGCTTTGAAAAGAATGTGCTGTGTTCTGTAAATATCTCTCCTACTGATACAAGTTTATACCTTTGCTACTGGAGTTTGAACACCTTTTTTTTTTTGTCAATGCAAACCCACATAAAGTGACCTCCCATGGTATAAGTGTCTACATATGACACGCCTGGTTACAGACACAGCTGAATTGACTTTTTTTTTTTTTTTTTGGCCTTTAATGATACATCAACAGCTGGTCTCCTAAAGGGATGGGCAAACCCAGCCATATTTTAAGCCAGATAACTTTTCAAAAAATTTGTCAAGCATTTTAGCAAGTATTTACATTTCTATTTTTTAAACTCTTGTGTATTTGAAGAAAAAATTTAATCCACAAGTTTCTAAATAACTTGTCTGTAACGCAACAAAATATTTTATAAGAACAACCATCATCCAAAATAGCACATTTTGTTCTTTGCATTAGTGGGTTTATAAAAGAAATTTATATATTATCTTACAAAAATTGATTAGAGACTCAAGTTGTCTTTAGTTCAATAGAGTTCTAAATTGAAAATAACACATTGAAATGAATGAAATAAGCCTTTTATTCTGAGGGGAGGGAAGTGATACCATGATACATCTATATTGAATCTAAACTTTCTTTTTTTCACTTATTGGTTTAATGAAAGTGACATTTCTGCTATGTTATTTACTTTCTGCAGTGCTATGGTAGTTACATAATTTCACAGAAAACTATTCACATTATCATCTACAGAAATTGCACTGGAGTTGTATACTGCATAACCTAAGACATCCTGAAGTCTATACCCAGGACAACCAAACAACTCCAATTCTAATTCAGTGTAAAATAGTAATGAATTTTATTTCAGACTAAATTTGCTTTTCTAATAAATAGTACTATAATTAAATACACTAACAAATAAATGAATAACAAATAATGACAGATATTACAAAAGATTTGGGGCTATTTCAAATTAATGTTTTTTTAAAAATTCAGTACCAAAGACAGTGTAGATTTTTTTACTCTTAGGCTCTTGGGAAGGATGTAAAGAAAACGAATAACAGAAGGATTATTGACCTCATGCAGGAACTCTTTTCATTTCAGGCAAATAAGGAGTTTTACCTTATTGTTCTAAAGTGTGCTGAAAGAGAAGTCAAGAAATTCCACAGAAAATCCTTTTAGTCATAGACTAAACTTTAACCACCGAACTGTTTTTCATTGTTCTCTAAGAGAGGGAGAAACAGAATGTTGAGTAAATTCTAATTGCATCAGGAGAGCCTTCTTTTTCTTGGTGTTTGTTTTCTTTGGCTGGTAATGCACAGCTTCTTGTGGAAAATAAATCCCTTGGTAGTGTTTGTCTTTCTTGTATGTGTGTGGGACTAGTATTTGGCTCAAAAGCAAGTTCAAACCAAATCAAGAGTTCCACCGTGTGTGATGAACCCAGGCAGCCTTTACCTTGAACATAAAGAATGTGGTCCATCCGTTCAACTGGCCTTTTCAGGATTTCACTAGCGGTGCATGCAGAAATCCATCACAAAGGAATGCAGCACTTCATTTGACATGGATTCTTGCCCAGAAACTTAGTAAAACCTCAGTCCAGCCATTTACTCAGGAGCGTGTTTGATAAGATACGGGTATTAGTAAATATGAAAGGAAGCTAGGGAAGTTAAGCCTACCCGGAACTGCTTAACCGACTTTCCCTCAGTGTATGCCTTCCCTGTAAATCACATTACATTGCTTCAAGTATTAAAAGTAAAATTAGCAACCACTAGAACTAATCTTGAACACAAATAATGGTATGTAGACTAACAATGAAAATAGGAGACGTGTGAAAGTAAACGAAACTCCAGGGTTTCTCTGGTTTTAAAAATGTATATTTCCAGATTCACAAAACATACCCTCATATGGAGACAAAAGCTCCAACGTGGCAGTGAAACAATGAAAATATTTTAAGTGCATGATAAATTGGAAATATAAAGAAGGGAACATTTGGAATACCACAAATCCACATATGGGATTTCATGTGTGATTACACATAGGTATGAAAATGGGAAAAGAGACAGAGCCAAACTATTTTAAGATGACCTAGCCATGATGTGCAAAAAATAAGCTTAATAATATAATAATAAAAGTTGTATGTAATACTTTCCTTTCATTCAGTAAATATTATTTTATATAGGAAGTTCATTTTATAATACATGTCAAGCCATAGGGGTGAGATAGGAAGGAGGCACATTTATGGCCTTCATTATTAAGCCATATGAGGGATAAGTTTAGAAAACAAAACAACCTGGGCAAGATATAAATTGGCTATAAGTAGGTCATAGATATTTATGTTTCTTGTTAAAATATATATGATAGAAAGAATTCATAGGTTTCATCCTCTGGCTTAAGATTGTGATTACCTATTCATGTGGGAAAAGTTCTTCTTAATGTATAGGAAAAAAGGTTCCGATACATAGAATATCCTTTGTTCCATTTTTGAATTGATAGTGCAATTGGTTAGGAAATAAGACACAGGAAGACTAGAGAACCTAGGTATTTTACAAAGTTTTAAAGAGAGAGCTCTTGGTCTTCTCGGGAGGGTCTCAAGGATCTGCTTTTCATTGTTGTGTTGTTTGTTCATGTAATGTGTGCTGCTTGCCTTGGATGAGCATGGTTCTATAGCAAAGCAGAATTCCAATGGGATTGGGTGAAAGAAGAACCCCTAAGTTATGGCTGGTTTTCCCAGAACCAGTTTCTTAAATAGCCTCTAAAATCTTCATCTTTTTCCAAATAAACATTATTAGTAATCTCTTTAAGAGTAACCCCCATCACCTCATATTACTCTCACATACTGAGCTTTTAATATACATCAAGAAGATTAAGCACACACCTCAGGTGTTAAAATGTGTTTCCTCTGCAATCTCATTTTATATCAAATATCAATATGGTTATCTCACATTGTAGAATATTACTGAACTAGATTCTATGTTGGTTGAGCTCTAATTTAAGTTTAGATACAGCTCAAGCTCTACAAAGAAGAACATTTAAATGTATCACTGTAGCTTGTTTCTGTAGCATTTAAAGTTTCTGGCATCATGGAAATGATTTTGGAGACATTCTGAGTGCCTCTGTTGATTTTACCAGACTTGTGACCTTAAGCAAATGGCTTAATCTCTCTTCCTCACTTTTCATTTTGCAATGAGAATATGAATACTAACCATTTATATAATTATAACCAATGTTATGAGGCTAAAGTATGAGAAGAGTGACAGGCACAGAGAAGCATTTAAGTAAGAAGTTGTTTGCTATGGTCTATTTAATGTATTACAGTTTGAGCAAGAAAAGTGTTCAGATTTGTGCACATTAATTATAATATTAAAGCTGACATCGTTGAGAATATACAACATGGCACATGTATACATATGTAACTAACCTGCACATTGTGCACATGTACCCTAAAACTTAAAGTATAATAAAAAAAAGTTGTTCTGATGAACAACTTTACAACAGGTGTAAATATACTGTAGAGGACCCTGAAATTGTATATGTTTTCAAGTTTTGAATAAACAACCTAACTGAAGGAAAAAATAGTAAATCAAACCTAGGTTCTCTAATTTGTAAATTTCTGTCTATGGCACTGGGAATTATCTCTGTTTAAGATATAGGGATTAGCTCTGTTGTGGGTGACCCAGACCTCACTACCAGTGCCCTGCCCTACAGACTAAGCTTAAGTATAATAGGGCAGGTGCATAAGAACCAAGGAAACTCTGATGTAGAGAAAACTGGTAACTGGAGCAAGGTGCAAATAGGGCAGGCAGTACTTACTGCCCAGCCTTCTGCAGCCACAACTATCTGATAATTTGTGACTTATAAAAATGATGCATTTTATGGTACTTTAGGAAACCCCTGAAGTTCATCTATTTGTAGTAGCAAAACATCTTAAACTACAAGCTGTTTTGGTTGCTAGATAAGTATATTAAAAATACTCTGGTGGAAAACATAATGTGTTAAATAGATTTGAATTTGAATCTTATTTCTACTCTTTATTATCTGTTACCTTGGAAAAGTGGTTTAAACTCCATTTTCTCCTCTGGGAAAAGGGATCCTAATATTAACTCATTGAGTTTTGTGAAGGTTGAATGGGGTGATTTTTTATATAAGCATTTAAAAAGGGATTCGGTACATAGTATATATTCAATGTCTGTTTGTCATTGCTATTGTTAACCTATGAAAACTGCTAATTTGCTTAAGCCCTTTACATTTGCTTTCTTGTAACATGTAGTAGTGATTTCTGAATTCATTCCTTTGGTTAATTGAAAATATTCTCTGGATTTGGCCTTTAAACATGAGAAGTAAGAGCTGAGAGATAGCCTTCAGCTTTGGAGTCCAGTATGGAGTCCAGTACAGCCTTAGGCCTGATTTCTCATTACTACTGCCTCAACAGTACAGAAATAGTTCCTCTGTCACCACTCAGCCTTTGTAGCGGCAAAGACACAAGTTAGGCTTGGAGACTTAAATAGCTGAGAATTGGAGTTCTTTATTGACAGTTCCTCCTTTTCTATGAACGAGCAGTGTCTTTTTATCCCTGAAGGAACACAACAGATTATAGTGATCTGATGATGCTCATAAGCATATCAACAAGCTGTGTGAATCTGTAGCTCACTAAGAGTCACTTCTGAAGAATTTGCTTCTCTTTCCATCTGTTTATTTACATTTCTTTCTCTATAATTTGTCTCCATCCATTTCATTACATTCCCTGCCTCTTGACCTCTATTAACTATCCACAATATGGAATTGCAATAGATTTTAAAACTATTTATCAAACAGTTTTTTGACCTTTTTTTTAAATTCCAACAATTAGTTGAGTTTAATACATTTTAGGTGACTTATGTGAAAGTAGTCTTTTCCTTCCTTCCTTTCGGGTCAGAGCTTTGAGAGAAAAACATTCCCCAAATCTAGAACATAAGGTTTAAAATAAATTCCCATTGATGATGATGAGTATTTCTTTGTCTTTATTTTTCTGTGAAAATGTGTATTTATTTTAAGTAGAAGGCTTTCCATATTTTCACAGTGTGATTCAGAATGAAAAAATTTGTACTATTTTATCATTTTCTACCACACCTTCATGTTTCAAGATCATTTTCAAAGCAAAATATTCTAGCTAAAATAAAGAACCAGAGGTCTTCCAAGCAAAGGGGACTGCAGAGAATCATCTGGGCTAGAGTCTACCCTTCAAGTAGGTAAACATTATTATCTCCATATTAAAAATGAGAAGCTTGAAAAGCAAAGTTTAGTCTATTGACTTCTGAGCAATATTCAAAAATAAAGCAACTTATTCTGTTACTCCATTATCTTGTGGTATCTTGATATACCTGCCTTCAGTCTGAAATACTCACTTTTAATCTAATGGTTTGGTAAATAAAATATTAGCTCCAGTAGAACCCTATTGAGTGATGGCCTTCCAAAGGATATGTCCGTCCACAACTTGTGAATGTGAACTTATTTGGCAAAAGCGTTCTTGGCGGACTCAATTAGGTTAAGAATCTTGAGATGAGATCATCTGGAATTATCCAGGAGGGCCCTAAATCCGATGGCAATTGTCCTTATAAGATACGGAGGAGAAGAAGATACAGATACAGAAGAGAAGTCCACATCAGATATGCAGAAAAAGCCTTGTGAAGACAGAGGAGAAGGCCAAGTGAAAATGGAGGCAGAGATTAAAGTTAAGTATCCACAAGACAAAGAACACCTGGACCTATAGGAAACTGGGCTCTTCACAAGGAAGAATTCTATGCTAGAGACTTCAGAAGGATTGTAGCCCTGCTGCCATCTTGATTTTGAACTTCTGGTTACTAGATCTGTGAAATAATAAATCTGTATTATTTAAAACCTCCAAGTTTTTGGTGATTTGTTACGGCAGCCTTCATTGTTTAAATACACATTGTTTATCTTTTCCAAGTGTCTGCCTGAGCAGCTAGATGAATATTTTTGAAAAAACTTATACAATAGAGCTAACTTTTTCTAATGTAAATAAATAGATATTAAGTCACAAAGTTTAAATACATACTGAATTCTAACTTTTTCTAATGTAAATAAATAGATATTAAGTCACAAAGTTTAAATACATACTGAATTCTAGGCAGAAAAACAATTGTTTCTCTGATAGTCTCACTTTTATGCACCCCAAGAATGCTTCTTCAATTATCAAATCCCCTCATTCCTTCTTCTAGCTTCATTTTATCTGATGACCTATATTTAGTCTTTATTGAAAAATAGAAGACATTAAATTAAACTCTTTCATTTTACCAGTGGTAAACGTGTAGATCCATCTGCATCGATGACATACAATATTTTTCTCAATTGCAACAATTGATAAAATGCCACATAACTATCACCTCCTATCAAAGAACCATCAAGCCACATGTTCTTAAAACCCATTTATTCTTGTCTTCCTTTTGGCTGTAGCTTAATGTATTTCTTCTTTCCAGTATTATCAGACTTACCTTCTCTTTGAATCATTCCAACGAGCACAAAGAAATGCTATAACATAGACTATTTTATAAAAGTCTTCTACTGATCTTACATCTGCCTTCAGCTTCAATTCTCTGATAGTTTTCATAGAAAAACTCTTCAAAAAGTTGTCTGTAAAAGACGTTTACATTGTTTACTTCCCAATCACCTTTAATGACTTTTAATCTGGTTTTTACATCTACCAGTCCTTCAAAAGCACATGTCAAGGTCATAATAACCTCTGTTTTACCAAATCCAATGGATAGTTTGCTCTTCTTATAATTAGTGTTCTCAGTAATCACTGAGATGGTTTTTTTGCCTTCTTTCTTGAAATTAAGTTTTCTCTTAATTTCCTTGACACCATGCCCTGTCAGTCTTCACTATAGCTTTGTGGTTCCTCATCTTCTACTTATACTCCTAATTTGGTGTTCTTCATGATTCAGTCCTGGGTCAACTTTTCACACAAAAACAAACAATACAAAATGTACTCTTTAAGTGACGTCACTCATACTCATGTCTTGCCATGATTTAGTGTCTAGCTCACAGATTGTTATCTCCAATTTAAATCTATTGGCTGAATTGTATTCTATCTATTTACCTGCCTGCTGGACAACTTCACTTGCAGATCTTACAGCCCCAATCTCCCAAGTTTCCACCCACTTAAACATTTTTCACACCTCAATAAATGGCATCACTGTCAAAATGAAGACCTATTAAAACTAAACACCTTACCACAAAAAATTATAAGTATGTCAGGTAATGTATATGTTAAATAGCTTGATTTAGCCATCCCATTATATATGTGTGTGTGCGTAAACACCATGTTTGACACCACAAATATATATAATTTTTTACTTGTCAATTTTAAAAACAACTATACACTTAAAAACCATCCTAAATTCCGTACTTGCCCTCACCCTCCACGTCCCATTTAGTCTAGAATCTTGCTTATGCTACTTATAAAATATATTTCAAATGTGTCTAATTAATTCTTCTTTATTATCAGCTCCCAAACACAGGCCAACATCCTCTCTCACCAGAACGAGAGCAAAAGCCTCTGATGGGGCTTTTCACTTCTAATCTTACCCCTTTTAAGTCACTGCCATGTCAATTTTCTGACAAAGTATTTTCAATTACTTCCTCTTTTGTTTCAAACAACATTGAAGAGCTTCCCCATAGCCATAGATTCTTCACCATGTGAATTGCTCATCTCTTTAGCTTTACTGCATATCCTTCTCTCTTAATTTATTGCATGCACTCTATCCTTATTGGTCTTTTTGCGGGTTTTGGACACACCAAGATTTTCCCTTCTCAGGGCATTCATAATATTCTTCTCTAGCTCTTCTCACAGGAACATCCTTTCATCTCAGGTTATCAGCTTGAATGTTATCTCAGCAGTGATGCTTTACACGATCACTCTCTGCTACAAATTATATCCTATTATTGTCTATTCTAGTCTCTAGTTTGTTGTTTTTATTGACCTTAATAATTTTTAATTTCTTTATCTGCATATTTTGCTTTACTCTCTTCTGCATATTTTTGTTTTACTCTCTTCTCTTTCACTAGAGTGAAAACTTCATTATAGTATGAAAACATATCTCTTTTGTAATTCATTTAATGCCTCTATACAAAATGCCTGATACCTAATAAGTCTGCTTTCTAAAGTCAGCCTATTTTATACAATTTATTATCTTCAGAAAATTCAAATTTGAGAATTATCTAACAAATGATGATCAGATAATAAAAGATAAGTGAACTTCTAAAGTAACTCCCCAAAACTTTGTTATTTATTAGTATATTCATTTAAAAATATGTATTGATTTCCAACCATATGTCGGGATCTATGGATGAGTTCAAAGGCTGGTGGACTTACTTCAGTCTAATGTTTTCATCAAATATCATACACTCAATTAAGAAAGGAAATTAGACACAAAGCAGGCATTACAGGGGAGCTACCTCAAGCCTGGTAACGAGTCAACACACTACTATTGACCAGTGAGCAAGTGAAAGCAAGAGACGAGATTCCAGTCTCCTCATCCATGTGAACACATTTCTTAGCACCACTTATGAGTGAGACCATGCAATATTTGTCTTTCTGTGCCTGACTTGTTTCACTCAAGATAATGACCTTCAGTTCCATCCCTTTTGCTACAAAATGCATGTTTTCATTCTTTTTTATGGCTGAACACTATTCTATTGTGTATATATACCACATTTTCTTTATCCATTCATGCATTGATTGACATTAAGGTTGATGCTGTATGTTTGCTTTTGTGAATAGTGCTATGATGAATATACATGCGCGGGTACCTTTTTGATATATTGATGTCTTTTCTTTTGGGTAGATACCTAGTAATGGGATTGCTGCATCGAGTGGTAGTTCTATTTTCAGTTCTTTGAGAAATCTCTATACTGTTTTCCATACAGGCTGTAATGATTTACATTCCCACCAAAAGCGTATCTACTTTCTCCACATCCTCACCAACATCTGTTATTCTTTGTCTCTTTATTAATAGCCATTCTAACTGGGGTGAGATTATATCTCACTGTGGTTTGGATTTGCATTTCTCTGATGATTAGTGATACTGTGTACTAAAATATATTTTAAATGCTTCTTTTGGTAACTTTAGTAATAAAAGTAACAAAGTTGGGGAGGACTCAAGCTAGTGATAATATATCAAGTTTAATAAAAATTCAATCTTTGAAATAAATATTGTCAATTATGACTAATAATTGTTAGTTAGAATTATGTACAGTCAGCCTGACTTCTAACCATGGTAACCGACTTCTGTTTTCTTGGGATTCAGACATCCTGAATTTTTACCTTAATTTTTTGTTCATATTTGTATAACTTTTCTTTATAAGAGTAAAATTAACTATGAATGAGTAAAACCAAATCTTCTGGTATTGTTCATTTTGACCCTACAGAATGACATAGAAAGCAAGTATATCAAAACTATATTCAAATAACCCCTTTTCAGAGGGAATATCCAGGACCAGAAGAGATTTAGCAAAACTTCTATGTCACTGAATTCTGTTCAGTGTGAGCCAATGACCCTAAACCACTGCTGGATTCTCAAGTGCCTTAGAGGTCATAAAAAGACAGGTTAAACCATGTGAAATCTTAAGCTGAAGTTGATAATATGTCAGTTCATTGAAAAATCGATGATTTTGCATTGTCAATGGCTACTCAACTGAACTAAAGACCTCATTTCCCTGTTATTCTTGATAAGAGAGAATTTACAGGTTATTGTGAGAGGGGGAAAGGCTATTTGCTGGCATTTGCTTGGATAAGGTTTGCCTAGAATTCTATGCAGATTAAATGTCCCAGGGAAGAGGCAGGGTGCCATATCTATACCAAGAAGTGAGTGTAATTTGCATGTCGAACACTGTAATCAAGAACAAAAGACTCTTGACTCTATAAATCATCCAGCTCAGATTAAGAAACACAGAAGAGCTATAAATCAAGCTCATTGCTCATGGACAGAATCACGGATTTTGAAAAAGCACTAGCGACATTCATGTAGTCTATGAAAATATGTAAAATACCTAAAAAGCTGCATTCAGTCTATCCAAAATAAAATAAAAATTATCAGATGGTAGTTAACCTTTTATTTAATTTAATGCGGTACTAATAGGAGAGAAGCAAACTTTATTAATTTGTGAATCTAGTAAGGTATTTAGAATAACATTCTAAATAATTCTAGACTTTGTTATTTTGTATGAATATTATAGCTATTATAAATGATACTCTTTTAATACCACTTCAAGATATTACTAAGTTGGCAGGCTATTTTTCTATTTACTCATAGCTTTTATTAAAATCTTCAATCCAAAGACCAGTGATCCTTACCATGAAATAAAATTTTGGCCCCCCAGGTTTAATTGCCTCTGGGAGAGACGATATTTGGAGTCCAGATCCTGTAGTACCTGTGTTCTGTTCTTTCTTCTGCCCATTACTTTAAATGGTACTTTAAATGTCTGCAATCCAGTGGCTAGTGTAATAGACCAAGGCGCTTGCTTAGGTAAAGCTATGTTCTTGTGAGTCCAAGCTCTTGAGACTTGAACATTGATTCAATGAGCTTTCAGGGAGAAGGAAACAACTCCATCCAGATGGTGCTTAAGAAAAAAACGAAATCTTAAGCTCTTTCACATAAATCAGCCAATTAATATGCTAAGTCACAAAAGGTAAATTATGAAACTGCTTTTTCCCAATTCCAAAGCAATCATTTTCTGATGTTTCCTTTCTTTTGAAGCTACTGTTGTTTTTCTCCACTGGTTTTAATTTTTAAATGTAGAAACAAATGATTAAATATTTAAAGAAATATATTATTATTTATCCTAGATGTTGGTGCCATGATCTGGTGACAAGAACACAGATTAGGAGTCTGATTTTTATGTGACTTATACTGTTTAAAATGGATCAATTTACGTAACCTCTCTAATATGGATTTCCCTATCTATATGACAGTGAGAATAATACCTTCCTCCAGAGTTGTTTTAAGGATTAAATGTAGTAATGGGTTGATGGTAAAAGGATTCACAATTTGAACTGAGATGATGCCTAAATACAGACACGTGCAGAAAAGTCTTTAGAAGATTGGTGAAGAGGATCTATCAGCAGTTTATTTACCTAAAAGGGCAACTGGCTTTCTGAAAATAAAATCATTCTAAAGGTGGAGAAAGAGACACGAAAGATGCAAACAAACAAAGACGTCTTCGTTTATTTAGAATAAAAGGTAATTTTGAGTCCAATATAGAAATGGTCACTCAAATCAATTTTCTGCCCTAAGCTATGATAACCTTATGAGCAAGACCTAGGAAGAGAATTGACAAAGAAATCAATTACTGCCAAAATAATTATCTTGAATAGTTGTTTCTCTCAAAATAGTTATAAAAGTTTAGGTTGGGCATGGTGGCTCACGCCTGTAATCCCAGTACTTTGGGAGGCTGAGGTGGGTGGACATATGAGGTTGGGAGTTTGAGACCAGCCTGACCAATGTGGAGAAACCCCATCTCTACTAAAAATACAAAATTAGCCAAGCGCGGTGGCACATGCCTGTAATCCCAGCTACTCAGGAGGCTGAGGCAGCAGAATCACTTGAACCCAGGAGGCAGAGTTTGCGGTGAGCCAAGATCACGCCATTGTACTGCAGCCTGGGCAACAAGAGTGAAACTCTGTCTCAGAAAAATTAAAAAAAAAAAAAAAAACCCAAACCTGAAGACACACTGTTCCATTATTGTTTTGAAGATGCTGAACTGCAAAAGCAGTGTATTAGTCAGGGTTTTCTAGAGGGACAGAACTAATAGTATACATGAAAGGGAGTTTATTAAGGAGAAATGACTCATACGATCACAAGATAAAGTCCCACAACAGGCCGTCTGCAAGTTGAGGAGCAAGGAAGCCAGTGGTGGATCAGTCCGAGTCCCCAAACCTCAAAAGTAGGGAAGCTGACAGTTCAGCCTTCAGTCTGTGGCCCAAGGCCTGAGAATCCCTAGAAAAACACTGGTGTAAGTCCAAGAGTCCAAAAACTGAAGAACTTGGAGTCTGATGTTAGAGGGCAGGAAACATCCAGCATGGGAGAAAGATGAAGGCAAGAAGACTCAGCCAGCCAAGTGCCTTCCAACTTCTGCCTGCTTTATTCTAGCCATACTGGCAGCTGATTACATGATGCCCACCCAGATTGAGGGTGAGTCTGTCTGCCTCTCCCAGTCCACTGACTCAAATGTTAATCTCCTTTGGCAACACTCTCACAGACACATCCAGGAAAAATACTTTGCATCCTTCAATCCAATCAAGTTGACACTCAATATTAACCATCACGAGCAGTAATTTTTAAAAATTGCTTTGTGTAACAAAATGTAACACAAAGGTGGGAGATTTGGACACTTTCTGCTTATTCCTAGAACTTAGCATGACCATGTACATTTAGAGCACATGAGAACACATCTCAGTTCTGTCATCAAGGATTTCAGGGGACCACAAATAGCTTTTCCTGTGACAACCAGAGTTACCTGGCATCTGACAGGATTGGTTGTAAATACAGAACTCAAAAGGCTCATTTTAATGTCCTCAGGAGCTATGAACAATTTCTGAATCTGAATTAGGAAGCTTACATTGAGCACCAGCAGCAGGTGTGGTATCTATATAGAGGTAATACATCAGTGAATAAGGGTAAGGTTAGACACAAGGAAACGGCCACTGGACAGTAGGTCAGGGGTCGGTGTCATGAGTGGTGCAACATAAGAGATAACCAGGTCCATGCATATTTGTGTATTTCAACAATGTCAGGTTTTTCTTGTTGCTATTTCAGTCACAAAAGTCATGAGCTACATGGAGGTCCCAAGGAGACAATTCTTAGTGCTTCCCATTCACTCAGTAGTCAGAGCCACAGACACACAGGCTCTAGCCATGCTAGAAGTCAGTCAATATTGCAAAATATACATAATAGTATACTTAATTAATATATAAATGTTATAGATTAAACGTTCCACAAGAAACAAAGTAACATTTAACATGAAGGGGAAAAAGCGATAGGAGAAAGAGTTAATTAACCAGTCTAAGGGGGAGCTAAGAAGACAAACAAAGTTCTGGTCTGGAGCCAGTCTTGGTCTTGCAAGGAAGTCTGGTCTGGGCCTTGGTCTTACAAGGAAGAGTGTTTAATGTGGCAGAGCTTTCAGGGACAGATCCGAATTCTTATCAGGAGTGACTGGTAGACGGTGTCAGTTAAGATGGCCATTTGGAGCTGCCGAAGGCCTGCTCATTTGCAGTCACAGAATCCTCTGGTGAGAACTGATAGTGGAAGAGTGTGCTTGTTTGTGCCCTTATCTGGTTGGATGCAATCTTTATTTTTTTATTTGCTTATGAAGCAAAACATCTTATCCTTGTTGGCAAAGTGTCCTATGAAATATAAAATTGAATTCCTTTTCTAAGATGGAATTAGTTTTGTCAAAGGCACTCTATAGAGTCAGCAAACTTTTTCTGTAAACAGCCAGACACTAAATATTTTGCAGTTTTTGAGCCAGATGGTTTCTGTTGCAATGACTCACCTCTTTTGCAACTACTCAACTACTCATGTGGTGAAGAAGCATCCATAGGGAATTGGCACATGAACAGGTGACAGGCAGGACTGGGGCCACAGGCTGTTATTTTCCGTGCTCTAGGATGACTGAGAGGACTTACTCCTGAATGCAACAGACTAACCCTTAAAGATGCTTAGAAACAAATGAAGAAATACAAATGAAGGAAGAGTGAGAGTTAGATTTTTTTTCCCAAATTCTGGCCAATAAGTTGTAAAAGGAAATCTGCAGGAGACCACCTAGGAAGGCCTAGGAAGGCTTTCCTCTTTTTTTTTTTTTGAGACAGAGTCTTGCTCTGTCACCCAGGCTGGAGTGCAGTGGCGGGATCTCAGCTCACTGCAACCTCCGCCTCCTGGGTTTATGCCATTCTGCTGTCTCAGCCTCCCCAGCAGCTGGGACTACAGATGCCCGTCGCCATTCCCGGCTAATTTTTTCATATTTTTAGTAGAGACGGGGTTTCACCGTGTTAGCCAGGATGGTCTGGATCTCCTGACCTCGTGATTCGCCCGCCTCGGCCTCCCAAAGTGCTGGGATTACAGGCGTGAGTCACCGCGCCCGACCGGCTCTCCTCATTCTTAAGCGAAAAAAAATAGTTTCCTTCCAACTTTCTTTTTTTTTTTTTTTTTTTTTTTTTACCATTGTTAGCATGTTAATTTTTTCTCTCTGGCAGATCTTCTCCTAGTCCTAAAAACTATTTCCACGCATCTCCAAAGTCAGCAAAGTTGAAATGTGTTTGTGACTTTTCTTAAGAGTGAGAAAAGCGGCTGGGCGCAGTGGCTCACCTGTAATCCCATCACTTTGGGAGGCCGAGGCGGGTGGATCACGAGGTCAGGAGATCGAGACCATCCTGGCTGACACGGTGAAACCCCGTCTCTATTAAAAATACAAAAAAAAATTAGCCGGGCGTGGTCGCGGCTCCTGTAGTCCCAGCTACTCCAGAGGCTGAGGCAGGAGAATTGCTTGAACCCGGAAAGCGGAGGTTGCAGTGAGCCGAGATCACACCACTGCACTCCAGCCTGGGCGACAGAGTGAGACTCTGTCTCAAAAAAATAAAAATAAAAAATAAAAATAAATAAAAAAGCTGCATCTCTCACTTACTATAACGTGAAGTTTTTCTCACTGTCAATAAGTTTGTTTCAAAAATATACTTTGAAATGGCCTGCTGTTTTGTTTGTTTTTGAGGGTTTTTTTGGTTTGTTTGTTTGTTTTCTGAGATGGAGTCTTGCTTTGTTACCCAGGCTGGAGTTCTGTGACACGATCTCGGCTCACTGCAACCTCCACCTCCTGGGTTCAAGCGATTCTCTTGCCTCAGTCTCCCAAGTAGCTGGAACTACAGGGGTGCACTGCCACGCCCAGCTAATTTTTGTATTTTTAGTAGAGACAGGGTTTCACCATGTTGGTCAGGATGGTCTCAATGTCTTGACCTCATGATCAGCCCACCTATGCCTCCCAAAGTGCTGGGATTACAGGCGTGAGCCACTGCGCCTGGCTGAAACGACCTCTTTTTTATATAGATGTTATATAATTTATTTAACTGATACAACATTTAGGTAATTTTCAGTTCTGAAAAACCATTTCAGCTTTATAGATTCATTTTATCACTAGGATGGGACTTTTGGCTATTTCTTCTTCAAGACTTTATCAACATTTATTTTAAAAAACAAGCCCGATCATTTTGCAGTTGCTAGATAATGAGTATCTTAGCAAGAATCCCCATGAACTCAAAGTAAATCTGCCTTTAAAAATATGAGAAAATATTAATTTTGAGAAAACAAATTTATGTTTTCAAGAAGTATGAATAAGTATGTATGTATGTATTCCAATTAAACAAATCAGTGTGTCCCAGTTCTATCCTCTGGGAGGAATGAATTAGTAACTTTATCTTAGTTAAGGATCTGGTGCTGAGCCCTCTGTTCATTCATCTTTGGTTCCCAGGTCCCAGCCTCAGCAGCCATGGAAGATGAGTCACCTGCTCTGAAAATGGACTCCTCTTTCCTGGAGATAGCATCACTTTCACTATTTGCAGAGTCGCAGGTCAGGCTACTCTGTGAATCCTTAGAACATATAAACATATAACAACACAATTTGAGCTTCATCTCATTGGTTCAGAATATGAATTTTCAAGGTGTTTCCAAACTGTGTCATCTAAGAACAAAAGCAAAACACCCTCTCCTACAATATATATTTCTCCAGTAGACTACAAGCTTTTCAAAACTGGGAACCTTATCTTACTAATTTCCTATCTCCCAGTATATGTGTAATGCTCAAATGTTTATGAAATAAATGCCTACTAGGGGTATTTTTAGAGAAAAATATATGTGCATGTGCGAAATGCTTAAAGGAGGACAGAATAAAAGTCTTCTAAACATAAAACTTCCCATTGTTGTACCAAAATAGGATGGTATAACTAAATAATGAAAGAGTTCAAATAAGCCACAGAGTCGTCCTTCCATTTTTCTCACTTGTAATTGAAATGTAATGTCACTGTTTCTCTATGTTACTTAAAATGAAATACACATCGACACTTCCACAAAAAGTACTAAACAGCGAGAAAAATATATTCACTTGAGGGAGTTAGGTTATTCATCACACACATTAAATAAAACACCTACTTTAACAGTCACATAATTTCTCTCTTATTTGTTCTTATGCAGTTTTTAAATTTATAAGAATTTTATAAATTTTTGTAAATTTTAAGAATTATGTAGATCCTATTATCTGACAATTATCATTTCTCCTCAAGGTGATGGTCTCAGCTGCTAATTTTATTTAAATAGCTACAAAGAAAGTTAGGCGGAAGCTAGATGGTAATAATTCTTTTGTTAGATAAACACTAATTGTTTTTGATAGAATTTATTTAGCTTTCCAGAATTCTTGGTGGGGAATAATGATAACTTTTAGTTAATCTGGAAATCAAAAATAAATATCTTGTCTTTTTGTATTTGCTAAGTGATCATATATTAGGGAAGATCATGAAAACCGAGCAGGAACATGTTGGGAAGCAAAATACCATAAATTTACAACTGGGCTTAAGTTAGCTAAGAGATTGATGACCCACTTGCTAATGTGGGAGAAATATACACAGGGTATATTGAGTTACTTTACTGCGGGTAGTTTGATGTGCTATATTATGCTGGTACTACCCTACTTGACCTCTGTTCAGTGATGCATTAAAAATGTGAAGTATTGTACTTCCTTAGAAAGCAGACTCAATGCATTTCAACCCCATGCTGTTTGTTACCCAAAGCAAGCATGGTTAAATTATATGCATCTCTTGGTTTTAAAGGAAGGGAAAAAGGGGAGGAGGAGACACGTTTCTCATGGATTAGCATCCTCTGATCTATTTTGGCAGCTAAACTAATGCAAATTCAGCAGGTCCCTGTTTCAGGGTTGAAAATAAAAATATATTATGTCTTGTTTTTAATGTTGATCTGAAAAAGACCTGAACAAAAATTGTTTTTAAGTCCTAGAAAACCAAGTGGTCTCTTAAAATATAAATGTCTTGCATTATATGAACACACAAATAATGTTTACTGGGAAATTGCCTTTTGTAATCTTCCTGAAGTTTCTCCTTCTTTTATATTTACAACCTCCAACATACACATACACATACACAGGGACTTAGCTATATGTGCTCTTTTCTATACTTGATCTTAGCCAAAGGGCAGAGAAGTGATTGTGTTTGTTTCTAGACTAAGTTCTTAATGGTTCAGAGTCTTCAAGTTCATTCTGGTACACATCTTGTCTTCATGCTCCATAGTATTACATAGTCTTGTATTTAAACAGTGGATTTTAAATAAACGGTGAAAACACAGTGATTGTAAAAGTGAAGAAACATGAGTAACTATCTGCCATTCCATGTGACTGGTTAGAGCTTTTACTTATATTTACAATGTTATAAGTGTAATAGACTAAACATGAAAGGGTCTTTTTTTTTGGAGGGGGGGAGGAATTACATACTTAATGACAGAGTAAATATTTGAATAATATCTTTAAAGTTGGGATTCTTTTCTCTTTTAAATTGTTCAATTTTAAATTAAAGAGTGATTTAAATAATGATTATTAGTGACTGTTGCAAGATTATTACTGTACATAGTTTTGTTATGGAAATATGAAGAATGTTAAAAAAAATCTGCTCAGGGCATTACATATACTAGGTATGCCAATGTTTAAATCAAAAGGAAAGAAGTTGGGGTGAGAAATGTAGAAGTGAAATGCTACCTAACAGATTCTATCATGTCAGAACATTGCCATTTCATTAGCATTTCTTTTCAAATTGTTGCTTCCTTAAACTCTTCTTTTCAAGATCAAAACATCTCATTTGGACTAAAATTATTATTCATGAGTTCAGATTAAAATATGATTCATTTTTCTCAGATACACTTCTTTCTAACTTGGAATATGATGAATTCCTCCTGGTTTGAGTTATTAACATTGAATCTTGTCTTCAAACTGACACTTAGACTAGATTATAAAGGACATGCATTCAGATTTCATGTGAACTATGCCTCTCGGAAGCCAATAGAATGTAAAGGTTTGTTTATACAAAGCATCCAATTTGCTCTATATTTTAAATATAGATAACACTGTGTAGCTCCATACATGAACCCCTAAAGCTGGAAGTTCTATTTGACTTTTTGACTTTTTTTTGAAATTTGAGAGGAGTCATTAGGAAACTGAAACTCAATTATTCATTATGGGAAAATCCAATAATTGAAAAACTGTTAAACATATTAACTCAATAAATGTGAATGTTAATTGGAATTTATCTAATGTATTGTTAACTAAAATGACAGGTCCTGTGGAATCCTGTGATTTTCCAAGTGATCTCTCATAAGTTAGATGAGCAGCTATGATTAGAAGATGTGGCAGGGAATAGAAAAAAATACAGAAATTGATAGAAGGATAAGAAAATAAATTGGAATTATGATAGATACTCTACTGAGAAATAAAGAGTTAGGATTTGTTTATAAATAAAAAGCAAACTTGAAATAGAGCAATGAACACAGTATTAAATTGTTAAACTGGGATTTTTAAGTTGTTAAACTGGGATTTTAAATCTTAGATGTTCAAGATTCCCATCATATTACTGATGGTAAACAAAGAATATTAACATTTATATAAAACTCTAACCTTTTATGGTAACCAGGATTTAAAACAAATAAATATTGTTATGTGGGAATTGTAATAATGATCCCATTTCCCTGATGTTGACTAACGTGTTAACTCTTATGTTCTATTCTGGGGTTTAGTTCAATGAACTACACATCTCTTTACATTAAATGTGGGCTTTGCTTCCTTCCTTTCCTTTTTTTTTTTTTTTTTTTCTTGGAGTTCACTGTCTCGTCTGCTGTCAGCTTTCTTCATATTTTCTACCTCTTCTTTCAGTGGTTCGTGTTGGCTACCTAAGCATTCCTTTCTATCCTACACTTCAAGGGTGATAGGGAATATTTGGTTTTTCAGGAACAAATGAGTAACGTTTGCATGAAAATGTAACTAATAGTAAAATAGCTCTCTGTTTGCTTTCATGGCAGCTATTCAATAGAGGTTATTCATTAACAAGTTCTCCTCTAGTGTAAAGTACTTAGAAAGAACTGGTTCAGAATGTAGCCTTTGTTTCCAAGTCTTCCTTTTATCTTGGTTTGTACCCTATGTCCTCATGCCTGAAGCAGTCACTCTGTTCTTCTATGTCAAACTGTTACAATTACCTTCACATTCTACTGGAAAAGTCATCACTCACAAACTCCCACTCAGTGTCTCTGTGTCATTGGGAATGAAGCCTAGTGGATATAATTTCCCACCAATTCAGCATTGAAGTCAGAAATATAATGAATGGTTAACAAGTCCCAGACTGGAAGCCACTTCTGTTGAAGGATGCCAGCCCATGGGCTGAATGTATGTGCAGTAATTTTGTGAACATATAGAGAGCCCTGAAGATTTAAGCAAACAGGCAAAACAAAACAAAATGCATCACAAAAATGTGCTGGAAGAGAGGTGTAATGTCACAAACTGTTGTGACAAATCTATTGATTTAACTACAAAACAACATTATTTACTAAAGACTAAAAAATATATGGGTGACATTAAATCACACTTTGAGGTTACTAATAGGATTATATAAGCATAATGAGTAAACAAGACACTTTGAACTTTTGTTTTTAAAAATTATATCTTTTTTTTAATTAGCAAAATTATCTAAAAGCAATACAATGATACTTGGAAAGAATAAAAATTCAAATAAAAAAGTTACCCATACCTTCTCTTATGGCTTGAATTGTGTCCCTCAAAATCCATCTGTTAAAATCCTAACTCCTAGTACCTGAAAAGGTGACCTTATTTGAAAAATAGATTAATTACAGATAAAATAAGTTAAGGTAAGATGAGGTTATTAGGATGGGCTGTCTAGGGTCCTTGTAGTAAAGGGAAATTGGGACACAGAGGCATGTACCCAAAGAGAATTCCATGTGAAAGGACTGTAAACCAAACAGCATATGAGACAGGTCTCAATCAATTTCGAAGTTTATTTTGCCAAGGTTCAGGATGCGTGGTAAGGAGACATGTCTGTGCCTTTCTCCAAAGCTGATTTTTAGGGCTTAAATATTTAAAGGAGAAAGGGTGGATACTGAGGAAAGACAAAAACATTTTTTAAATGTATGTGTAGATAAGGAGCAAATGGTTGCATTCTTTTGAGTCTTTGATCAGCCATTCACATGTGAAAGTGGGGGGGTAGAGGAATAGTCACTTATGCATTCTTCTAACTCAGTGAATCTGTATTTTTACATAAGATAAAATAAACATAGGGCAGAAGAAGCAATCAGATATGCATTTGTCTCAGGGGAGCAGAGGGATAACTTTGAGTTCTGTCCTTTCTCCCATACCTTTGAAGATAAGTTATCAATTAACATTGTCAGGGTGAAATTCAACAGAACTGTTTTAGGGTAAGGATCTTGGGGCCCACAAGGAATTTCCTAGTGGGCAAATTGTGAGGGAGGTATGTGGCCTTTTCTTCTTCATAGCTATCTTATTTAGGAACAAAATGGGAGGTAGGTTTGTGTGAGGCAGTTTCCAGCTTGACTTTTCCCTTTGGCTTGGTGATTTTGGGGTCCTGAGATTTATTTTCCTTTCACAAGACACAGGAAGAAGATGGCCATCTAAACGTCAAAAGAAGAAGCCTGGAACAGATTTTTCCCTCACAGTTCTCAGAAGGAGCCAGTGGTGCCGACAACTTGATCTAGTCTCCAGAGCTATACCACAACCAATTCCACTTATTTAAGCCACCCAGGTTGTGGTACTTCGCTACAGCATCACCTAGAAAATTAATGCACCTTCATTACCCAGAGATAACCTCAGTAAACACTTACTATACATTTAAAAATCTGTGGCCTATTTCTGTTTACTTATTCAAATATTTTTTTTTCACATAACACTAAATTTTGAACAAATTTTTCAGTCTATGGCAGTGACGTCTTGTGCCCTACCTTGAAGTCCATTTTTCCTTCCTCCCAGTAACAATGCTCTAATTTTAGTGCTCAATCAAAAGATAACATTTGCAGCCTCCCTTGGGCCATGTGCTTATTTATCTAAATTCTGGACAAAATGATTTTAGCAGAAATGTTGTATTGGACTGTAAAGAACTGCAAAGTTTCTAAAATTTTGCACTACTTGAAAGCAAAAAAGAAACCCTTCCACAGAAAGGTGGTTTTCTTGTCCCAGTTTTCTGAGTGCCAATTCCCACAGGGCCAGAAGAGGATGAGACACTTACAGAGCCTAAAACTTTTATAATGGTCAGTAAACCTGCACACCCTTTGTGTAGGACAGAAATGCTGTTTCTACCTTGCAAGGCTGCTTCCTATAAAAAATTCTTAAAAAGACCACCAGCCAACGTTTTGAGGATGCATTCATATTTTCAGAATGACAGTAGGAAGAGAGGAAACTGAGCTCCATACTAGTCCTGGCCTATGCACCCCCCAGACTTCTTTTATGGCTGAGGAAATTAAACTTCTTTAGTTAAATCACTTCTTTTGGGTATTTTCTGTGGTGCTGTCCAATCCTAGGTCTAACTGGCATGCAGTCAATAAAACTCACATTTAAAACTTCATTTTTTAGCCGGGCACAGTGGCTCACATGTGTAATCCCAGCACCAAGTCAGGTGCATCACCTGAGGTCAGGAATTTGAGACCAGACTGGCCAACATCATGAAACCCTGTCTCTATTAAAATACAAAATTATTTTACTCTATTAAAAATACAAAAAAATTAGCCGGGCGCGGTGGCGGGCACCTGTAATCCCAGCTACTCGTAAGGCTGAGGCCGGAGAATCATTTGAACTCAGGAGGCAGAGGTTGCAGTGAGCCTAGGTGGCGCCATTGCACTCCAGCCTGGGCAACAAGAGTGAAACTCCATCTCAAAAATAAATAAATAAATAAATAAATAAATAAATAAAATAAAATACTTCATTTTTCATAATGACACAGAAGTAAATCATATAATCATACCATCATTTCCTTAGTTAAACCCATTATTGTACTCCCCTTGTTTTGTTCTCATTTTCTTCTATTCCAATCCAAAGTTTGATGCATGCAGTTTGTTATCTGTGAATATTTTTGTTCATTAAAATTATTTCCTCAAGATTGGCTTTTCTTTTTTATTGTGGGTTTTTGTCTAGCATGTTTTCATTTAGCATATTTTCGTTTCATATAAATATATACACGTGTAGACAAAACAATAAAATCTTAAAGTTAAAAAATAAAAATTAATCACCATTTATATGTCTGCTTCCTCTTCTCTCTCTCTCTGCATGTATATAAAACATCAATCCAAAACTTCAGGCTTAAGGGGTAAGTATATTTGAACTTTTCCATTCACAATTCTTCAGATAAACAGTATAGTTCTAAATGATAGGCTTTTCTTATGATATTATGATTTATTAAATTTAACCTGTATTAGATAAGACTCTTCAATGAATTTAAAGTGACTTAATTTGCTTATACTACCCTCCTCTTCTCTCCTTTCCCTTTCCAATTTTTTTGCATGAACATTAATTTTTAATTCTCTTGACTGCTAATTACCAAAGCTTCATAAATCCAACTTCTTTTATATAGTCAATAGATATGCTTTTCTACTAATGGGTGTCTGAATCAACAAAGAGAGATAAATGAGTCTATTTGGATAGAAATAAGATTGATACAGCAAAGACCTGGTCCTATGATCTGAGTTGCTTTTATCTCAGTAATTCAAAATGCTTTTAGCTCTTAAGATAATGATTCAGGGTGTTTGTATAATAAATGTAATTACCTTGATTTATATGCCACATAGGAGACATAAAAACTTTATTTTAAGGGTTAACATTTATAGACATAATGCATACTATTAGAATAGACAAATCCATATAATTTTTCTCTGTTTTTCATGAAGAGGTAAGTTCAGCTCTATTGCTGTTTATAATTTCCCTGCATATAGCTCCGTTTGTAACCAACAGATGGGGAGCAGAAACAGTAGCTTAGTGTGTGTTTGCATGTGTGCCTGTGTGTGTGTGTGTGTGTGCTTAAGGGCATATGTCTTGCATGCCTGTACTAAAAGCTGAACAAATGCATTTAGGCACGAAGAGACAATTGTCTAAGAAAAAGATCAAGGAAGCTAACAAGGATGTGTTACATTCACTGATACACTAGTGCTAATACTGTGGAGAGAGCAAACAAGGTCTTAGAACAAATGGCAATTTTCTGCTGTTTGTGTTCCAACAGTACATTCTTTGATAAGATTCACTAGTAACAACTAAATATCATACCTAATAACTAATAAAAAGCAGGCTACCTAATAATTGGATCCTAGATCAGTTTTTCCATTTGCATAACCTCACACTTCTAGCTAAATCCAGCTGTTAAGATTATCTTATAACGAAGGCATTACCTTGGTGCAATTCAACTCTTCATTATTGATCATGAGCCAAACCTAAATAAGATACAGAAATGAAACATTGAAATGTTTAGTAAGAACAGTTATGGAAAACAAAATTATTAGTAGTACAGAGCATTGTCAATGCCTAAGAAACTCAGGAAGGAGTCTAGCTAGCCGTTCAGAAGAGTTTAACCATTTAAGTTAAAAATATGTAGAGAGGAAGAAATCAAAACCAATAAGAGAGAAACAGTGAGATGGCTATTCTTTACTTTTTGGCTGATGAGCATCAAAATGCTCTTCCTATGACTGAGCAGTCTGACCCTTTTTGAGGCCTGGTGAAGACTCCTTCTCTGAAACAGAAAGGATCAGAAGCCCTTGGCAGCTCAGATGCAGGCATGTGACTCAGCTTGGGCTTGGGACCTCTGCTCTGCCAGTCAGATTCCCCTGCCCAAGCCTGTGCTTCTGTGCTGTCTGATAGTTTACAAATCCTTTGGAATATTGTGGTGGCAACACAAATAGCTAGAGTCCACTGACCACATTGGCAGTTGTATTGAATTCAAACAGCTCAGCAGGGCACATCCAGTGTTCCTGGCACCAGGGACAATTTTCTAACCAGCCTGAGCACACGATGAGATGGTGGCTGGGCTCTTGGCTGCCTGGCCTCCTTTACACCCTATTATTTTTCTGCAGCCCAGCTCTATTGACTTCCTGCTGATTTGGGAAGGTACCAGATATTTCTTCAATAATGCCTTTTTCTGCTTAACTAACCACATGTGATTTCTCTTCATTGAAACAAATAACCTTTGCTTAATTGCATTAGTAATCCTCATGATAACATGATTCTAATCCTCATTTGTAATCACAATACATTTTAAAACATATCCAAAGTTTTATATAGTCTAAAGTAGTCTAATATTTTAACAGAGAAATCTTTTTTTTTCTAACCCAATACACCTAAGGAACATAATTATTCTCATTAGTAGCAACTAAATAAAATAAGACTTTTTGTTGAAGCCTATTTGATCAGTTGTTATGGTCTGATTAATATGGATCAATATAAAATCACTCTTTTTTTATTATGCAATAATGTCAAAATATATGAAGGACATCCATGGTATTAGCTCATTTCATTGCATTGACCTTCATTCTGGCATCTCTTATCCCTGGCTTCTAACCCAGATCACCTGAGCCTCAACATACCTGTGATCCTAAGAAATAGTCATTATCACTTAGGATCAGAGACAGTGTATGATTAAGGAAATGACTGAAGAAACCTACCTCATATACTACTTAGTAATTTTAACAGTTTGACATTTAACTTTTTTTGTGTTGCATAAAAGTAGCTGTGTCAAAACTGCAATGTGACATATACCTTGGCTCATGATTGTGGTAACTGGAGAATGGAAAGCAAAGAAATATACCAGTATTTTAAGAGTAGAATGTGTGTTGTTTATAAAGCCCTTTCTCCCCCCAAATCACTGTGATAAAGCATTCATTGTTCATGAATAACAACATGAACAATGAAATGGAACCAGCTCTGAGCATGTATACATGTATCTGTGTGTTTGCTGTATTTTAATGTATAAAATAGCTAGAGGTAAAATTGATATCTAGAGGAGATTGATTGGAAAGGGAGTACTTACATAAAGTACATAAGATGCTTTGCCCCTATACACTAGAATTCTTTTTTAAACATTTCTAGGTACACAGTAGGTATATATACATTTATGGGCTACATGAGATATATTGATACAGGCATACAATGTATAATAATCACATCAGGGTAAATGGGGTATCCATCATCTCAAGCATTTATTTTTTCTTTGTGTTACAAACAATCCAATCATACTCTTATAGTTATTTTTAAATGTATGATAAATTATCGTTGACCATAGTCACCCTATTGTGTTATCAAATATCAGGTCTTATTCATTTTATCTAACTATATTTTTGTACCCATTAACCATTCCCCCTCCAACTACACTTCCCAGCCTCTGGTAACCATCATTCTACTCTCTATCCCCTTGAGTTCATTGTTTTTTGTTTTTGTTTTTGTTTTTGTTTTTGCCTCCCACAAATAAGTGAGAACATGCAACATTTGTCTTTCTGTGCCTGACTTATTTCACTTAACATAATGGCCTGAAGTTCCAACCATGATATTGCAAATGACAGAATCTCATTCTTTTTTATGGCAGAATAGTATTTCATTCGTGTATATGTGCTACATTTTCTTTATCCATTCATCTATTAATGGACACTTAGGCTTTTTCCAAATCTTGGCTATTGTGAAGAGTGCTGCAATAAACATAAGAGGGCAGATATCTCTTCAATATACTGATTTCCCTTTTTTTGGATATAAACCTAGCAAGAGAATTCCTGGATCATATGGTAGTTCTATTTTTCGTTTTTTGGAGGAACCTACAAAATGTTCTCCATGGTGGTTGTACTAATTTACATTCCCATCAACAGTGCATGAAGGGTTCATTTTCTCCACATCTTTGCCAGCATTTGCTATTGCCTGTCTTTGCATGAAAGCCGTTTTAACTGGGGTAAGATGATATCTCATTGTAGTTCAGATTTGCATTCCTCTGCTGATTAGTGATGCTGAGAACTCTTTTATATATTGGTTTGCCATTTGTATGTCTTCTTTTGAGATATTCAAGTCTTCTGCCCATTTTAAATCAGATTATTAGATTTTATTTTCCAATTAAGTTGTTTGAGCTCCTTATAGATTCTGGTTGTTAATTCCTTGTCAGATGCATAGTTTGCCAATATTTTCTCTCATTCTGTGGGTTGTGTCTTCACTTTGCTGATTGTGTTCTTTGATATGCAGAAGCTTTTCAACTTGTAATCCTATTTGTCCATTTTTGCTTTGGTTGTCTGTACTTATGGGTAGTTCTCAAGAAAAGCAACTCTGCAATGTCCTGGAGAGTTTTTGCCAATGTTTTCTTTTAGTAATTTCACAGTTTGAGGTCTTAAATTTAAATCTTTAATCCATTTTGGTTTGATTTTATATATGGTGAAAGAGACGCGTCCCATTTCATTCTTCTACATAGACATATCTAGTTTTCCCAGCACCATTAACTGAAGAGACCGTCTTTTTATCAATGTATATTCTTGCTACCTTTGTCAAAAATGAGTTCATTGTAGACATATGGATTTATTTCTGGGTTCTGTATTCTGTTCCTTTGGTTGGTCTGTCTGTTTCTATGCCAGTACTATGCTGTTTGCATTACTATAGCTCTGCAATATAATTTGTAGTCAGGTAATGTGATTCCTCCAGTTTTGTCTTTTTTGCTTAGAATAACTTTGGTTATTCTAGGTCTTTTGTGGTTCTGTATAAATTTTAGGATTTTTTTTCTTCTTCTATGAAGAATGTCACTGGTATTTTAATAGGGATTGCAATGAATCTGTAGATGGGTTTGGTTACATATGTATATTTTAACAATATTGATTCTTCCAACAATGACTATAAAATATCTTTCCATTTTTTTGAGTCCCCTTCAATTTCTTGTGTCAGTATTTTATAGTTTTCATTGTAAAGATCTTTCATTTCTTTGGTTAAGTTGATTCCTAAGTATTTAATTTTATTTGTAGCTATTTTAAATGGGATAACTTTCTTGATTTCTTTTTCAGATTGTTCACTGTTGGCATATAGAAATGCTACTGATTTTTGTATGTTGATTTTGTATGCAGCAACTTTACTGAATTTGCTTATCAGTTCGAATATTTTTTTGTTGAAGTCTTTAGGTTTTTCCAAATATAAGATCATATCATCTCCAAACAAGAATAATTTGACTTCTTCCTTTCCAATTTGATGCCCTCTATTTCTTCCTCTTGTCTTACTGCTCTAATTAGGACTTCCAGTAATATGGTGAGCAACAATGATGAAGGTGGGCATCCTTGGCTTATTCCGGATCTTAGAGGAAAGACTTTCAGATTTTCCTCATGCATATGATTTTACCTGTGGATTCGTCATATATGACTTTTATTGTCTGGAGGTATGTTCCTTCTTTTTTTTTCACAAAAGAAACTTAATTAATTATCATGAGGTCAACATCCTTACCATCATGCTAGCCAAGAAATAAAACTTTGATAATCACCTCATGTCTCTCTATTTGGTCCATCCCAGCCATAACCCTTCTCTCTATTCCACTCTTCCTCCACAAGTAATTGATATCCTGACTTTCTTCATAATTTTTTTTTAGTTTTTTTATTGGTGAGTTGTTGTTATTTTTCTTTTTTTGAATTTTTCTTTAAGTTCTGGGATATATGTGCTGAATGTGCAGAAGACTTCATGATTAAAACACCAAAAACAATTGCAACAAAAGCAAAAATTGACAAATGGGATCTAATTAAACTAAAGAGCTTCTGTTCAGCGTAAGAAACTATCATCAGAGTGAATATGCAATCTACAGAATGGGAGAAAATTTTTTCAATCTATCCATCTGACAAAGGTCTAATATTCAGAATCTACAAGTAACTTAAACAAATTTACAAGAAAAAAGCAAACAACCCCATCAAAAAGTGGGCAAAGTATATGAACAGACACTTCTCAAAAGAAGACATTTATGCAGCCAACAAACATGAAAAAAAGCTCATCACTGGTCATGTGAGAAATGTAAATCAAAACCACAATGGGATACCATCTCACACCAGTTAGAATGGCGATCATTAAAAAGTCAGGAAACAACAGATGCTGGCAAGGATGTGGAGAAATAGGAACATTTTTACACTGTTGGTGGGAGTGTAAATTGATCAACCATTGTAAAAGACAAGGTGGTGAATCCTCAAGGATCTACAACCAGAAAAACCATTTGACCCAGCAATCCCATTACTGGGTATATATCCAAAGGATTATAAATCATTCTGCTATAAAGACACATGCACAAGTATGTTTATTGCAGCACTATTTACAATAGCAAATACTTGGAACCAACCAAAATGCCCATCAATGATAGACTGGATAAGGAAAATGTTGCATATATACACCATGGAATACTATGTAGCCATAAAAAAGAATGAGTTCATGTCCTTTGCAGGAACCTGGATAAAGCTGGAAACCATCATCCTCAGCAAACTAACACAGAAACAGGAAACCCAACACCACATGTTCTCACTCATAAGTAGGAGTTGAACAAAGAGAACACATGGAAACAGGGAGGGGAATGTCATACACCGGGGCCTGTCAGTGGGTGGAGAAAAAGGGAGAGCATTAGGAAAAATACCTAATGCATGCAGGGCCTAAAACCTAGATGACGGGTTGATAGATGCCATATGTTCCTTCTATACCCAGTTTATTTTAGAGTTTTTATCATGAAGGTAGGTTAGATTTTATCAAATGCTTTTTCGGCATCAATTGAAATGATAATATGGTTTTTATCCTTCATTCCGTCAATATGATGTATTACATTGATTGATTTGCATATGTTAAACTATCCTTGTATCCCTAAAATAAATCCCACGGGTCATAATGAATGATTATTTGAATGTGTTGTTGAATTGATGTGCTAGTATTTTGTTAAGGATTTTTGCATCCATATTTATCAGGGATATTGGCCTATAGTTTTCTTTTTTTGATGTGTCTTTGGTTTTGATAGCAGGGTAATACTGGCCTCGTAGAATGGGTTTGATAGTATTCCTTTTTTCTCTATTTTTGAGAATAGTTTGAATAGGATCGGTAATTCTTCTTTAAATGTTTGATAAAATTTAGCAGAGAAGCCATCAGTTCCTTGGCTTTTCTTTGCCAGGAGAATTTTTACTATGGCTTAGATCTCATTACTTGTTTTCGGTCTGCTCAGGTTTTGCATTTCTTCTTGGTTCAATCTTGATAGGTTGTATGTGCCTAGGAATTTATCTATTTCTCCCAGATTTTCCAATTTATTGGCATACAGTTGCTCATAGTAGCCTCTAGTGATACTTTTTTTCTGAAACGGAGTCTCACTCTGTCACCCAGGCTGGAGCGCAGTGGTGCAATCTTGGCTCACTGCAACCTCCACCTCCCAGGTTCAAGCGATTCTCCTGCCTCAGTCTCCTGTAGCTGGGATTACCCAGTTAGTGTGGGTAACAAAGTTTTGTTGATTTTGTTGATCTTTTCAAAACACCAATTTTTGATTGTTGATTTTTTGTTATTTTCACTTCAATTTCGTGTATTTCTGCTATGACTTTTATTATTTCTTTTCTTCTACTAATTGTGAGTTTGGTTTGCTCTTGCTTTTCTAATTCTTTATGATGCATTATTAGTTTCTTTGTTTAAGTTATTTTATTTTTTGATGTAGGCACTTACTGCTAAAATTTTTTTATTACTGTTTTCACCGTATTCCACAGGTTTGGGTATATTGTGTTTCCATTTTCACTTGCTGCACAAAGTATTTTAATTTCCTTAATTTCTTCATAGACCCATTGGTCATTCAGAAGCACATTGTTTAATTTCACTGTGTTGATATAGTTTCCAAATCTCTTCTTGCTATTGATTTGTAGTTTTATTCCATTGTGGTCAGAGAAGATGCTTATTTCAATTTTTTTGAATGTTTTGAGACTTGTTTCGTAACTTAAAATATGGTATATCCTTGATGATGAACCATGTGCTGTGGAGAAAAATGTGTATTCTGCAGCTACTGGATGAAATGTTCTGTAAATATCTATTAGATCCATTTGGTCTACAGTGCAGATTAAGTCTGATATTTCTTCCTCAAAACAGCTCTTTTGAATTCTTTTGAAGTCTGAAAAGTTACATATCTCTGTCCCTTCAAGATTGGTCACTGGTGACTTATTTAGTTTGTCTGGTGAGATCATGTTTTCCTGGATGGTCATGATGCTTGCGGATGTTCATCAGTGTCTGGACACTGAACAGTTAGATATTTATTTTAGTCTTCATGGTCTGGGCTCGTGTGTACCTGTCCTTTTTGGGAAGGCTTTGTAAGTATTTTAAAAGACTTGCATGTTGTGATCTAAGTCTTTGGTAACTGCAGCCATTATCTGCTTTAGGGGGTAACCCAAGCCCAGTAACACTGTGGTTCTTGCAGACCCACAGAAGTACTGCTTTGGTGGTCTTGGCTAAGATCCAGGAGAATTCCCTGAATTACCAGGCAGAGACTCTTGTTCTCTTCCCTTATTTTCCCCCAAACAGTCTCTCTCCATGTGCTGAGCAGCCTGGAACTGGGGGATGGGTGACACAAGCATGCCCATGGCCATCACCACTGGAACTTCACTGGCTCAGACTTGAAGCCAACACAGCACTGGTTTCTCCCAAGGCCTGCAGTGACCACTGCCTGCCTACCACCTATGTTTCCTTGCAGCCCAAGAGCTCTACAATCAGCAAGTGGCAAATCCAGCCAGACTTGGGTCCTTCCTTTCAGGGCAATGAGTTCCCGTTGGCCCCAGGTGCATCCAGAGATGCATCTGGGAACCAGGGCCTGGAGTCAGAAGCCTTAGGAATCTGCCTGGTGCTTTATTCTACTGTGGCTAAGCTGGCACCCAAGCTGCAACACAAAGTCTTCCTCACTCCTCCCTCCCATTTCCTCAAGCAGAGGAGTCTCCTTCCAGTAACCACCAGCATCCCAGGCCCACAGCAGGTACTGCCTGGACACTGCTGATCTACACTCAAGGCTCAAGGGCTCTTCAGTAAGCTCATGGTCAATGTTGCCAGTTCTGAGTTTTGCTCTTCAAGGCAGTGGACTCCCTCCTGGCCCAGAGGACGTCCAGAAATGCCATCCAGGATCCAAAGCCTAGAATCAGGGACCTCAAGAGTCTGCTTGGTGCTCTACCCCACTGTGGCCATGTTGGTACCCAAGCTGCAAGACAGTGTTCCCTTTTCCCTCTTCTTTCCTCAAGCAAAAGGGAGTCTCTCTCCATAGCCGCCACAGCTGGGAATGTGGCAGGTCTCACCTGAAGCCAGTATACCTCTGAGTCTCACCCAAGGCCCACGGCAAGTAGAACCTGAGTACCCCTGCTGATTACTCAGGGCCCAAGGGCTTTTTAGTCAGCAGCTGATTAACTCTGCCAGGACTAGCTCCTTCCCTTCAAGGCAGCAGTTTCCTTTCTTACTCACAGTGTGTTTAGAAATGTCGTCCAGTAGCTAGGGCCCGGAATAGAGGCCTTAGGAATCTGTCTGGTGCCCTACTGTGTCCGGAATTGGTGGGTTCTTGGTCTCACTGACTTCAAGAATGAAGCTGCGGCCCCTCGCGGTGAGTGTTACAGTTCTTAAAGGCGGCGTGTCCGGAGTTTGTTCCTTCTGATGTTCGGATTTGTTCGGAGTTTCTTCCTTCTGGTGGGTTCCTGGTCTTGCTGGCTTCAGGAGTGAAGCTGCAGACCTTCGCCGTGAGTGTTACAGCTCTTAAGGTGGTGCATCTGGAGTTGTTCCTTCCTCCCAGTGGGTTCGTGGTCTCGCTGGCTTCAGGAGTGAAGCTGCAGACCTTCATGGTGAGTGTTATAGCTCATAAAGGCAGTGTGGACCCAAAGAGTGAGCAGTAGCAAGATTTATTGCAAAGAGTGAAAGAACAAAGCTTTCACAGTGTGGAAGGGAACCCGAGCGGGTTGCCACTGCTGGCTCGGGCAGCCTGCTTTTATTCTCTTATCTGGCCTCACCCACATCCTGATGATTGGTCCATTTTACAGAGAGTGGAGTGGTCTGTTTTGACAGGTGTGTTTATAATCCCTGAGCTAGATGCAAAGGTTCTCCACCTCCCCACTAGATTAGCTAGATACAGAGTGTGGACACAAAGGTTCTCCAAGTCCCCACCAGAGTAGCTAGATACAGAGTATCAACTGGTGCATTCACAAACCCTGAACTAGACACAGGTGCTGATTGGTGTGTTTACAAACCTTGAGCTAGATACAGAGTGCCAATTGGTGTATTTACAATCCCTTAGCTAGACATAAAGGTTCTCCAAGTCCCCGCTAGAGTCAGGAGCCCAGCTAGCTTCACCCAGTGGATCCCGCACCGGGGCCGCAGGTGGAGCTGCCTGCCAGTCCCGCGCCCTGTGCCCGCACTCCTCAGCCCTTGGGTGGTCGTTGGGACTGGGCCCCGTGGAGCAGGGGGCGGCGCTCGTCGGGGAGGCTCCAGCCACACGGGAGCCCACGGAGTTAGGGAGAGGCTCAGGCATGGCGGGCTGCAGTTCCGGAGCCCTGCCCCGCGGGGAGGCAGCTAAGGCCCAGCGAGAAATCGAGGGCAGCGCCGGTGGGCCGGCACTGCTTGGGGACCCAGCACACCCTCCACAGCCGCTGGCCCGGGTGCTAAGCCCCTCACTGCCCAGGGCCGGCAGGGCCGGCAGGGCCGGCCGGCCGCTCCGAGTGTGGGGCCCGCCGAGCCCACACCCACGCAGAACTCGCGCTGGCCGGCAAGCAGCCCCGGTTCCCGCCCGCGCCTCTCCCTTCACACCTCCCAGCAAGCTGAGGGAGCCGGCTCCGGCCTTGGCCAGCCCAGAAAGGGGCTCCCACAGTGCAGTGGCGGGCTGAAGGGCTCCTCAAGCACGGCCAGAGTGGGTGCCAAGGCTGAGGAGGCGCTGAGAGCAAGCGAGGGCTGTGTGGCACCTCTCACTATTCTACTGTGGCTGAGCTGGTATCCAAGTTGTAAGACAAAGTCCTCTTTACTCTTCCCCTCTCTATCCTCAAGCAGAGGGAAGGAATCTCTCCCGGAACCGAAACTGTGAGTTGTACTGCCTGGGGTTGGAGGAGGGGTGTTGCAAACACACCCTTGGCCCCCATGGCTAGTATCTCAATAGATCATATGCCCCAAGTCCACTAGTTCCGAGCCCAGGACAGCACCAGGACTTGTCTAGAAACTACAGTCCTTGTGGCCTAGACTGTCTTTCAGGTTTATTTAGGACCCCACAGTGCTTTTGCCACCAGTGTTGGGGCTAGCTGGACTCAGGTTTTCACAGCAGGCAAGGACAATTTGCCTCTGGTTAGGGCTGGTATAAATGCTCTCCCCATTGGTGCCAGCCAAGCTCTGCCCCATGTCGTTTTCTGCTGTGACAGAGCAGCACTGAGTTCTAATGAAGGTCCCATGGTCACCACACTGTCTCTTCACCAGGAGCACAGATTCTCTCTGCACCATGTGGCTGCTGCCAGGGAGTAGGGGAGGGGTGTTGTAGGTGGTTCAAAACTGTCTTTCCTGCCCCCTCCAGTGCTTCTTACTGAGATCACTCACCTGACTTTTGAATGTTATGAAATGTTTTTGTTTTGTTTTGTTTTGTGGATAGTTCCTCAATTTGGTGTTCCTGCATGGGGAGGGGAAGATCACAGGAGGCTTCTGTTAGACCATCTTGCTCCACTTCCTCCTCACGCACTAGAATTTTCAGTCTATATGAAACACATAACAATTTCACTGGTTAAATAAATATTCATCAATTTGTTCATAACACGAATGCATCTGCTTAACAGGGACCAAAAAAAAAGAAAAAAAAAAAAACCAAGATTCTGCTTTTCAAGAATCATAGGACATGGGGAAAATTTATATGCCTATGCTAGAGAGAACATCCCTGAAGTAATATAAACAAGTATCCAAAATGAGCATATATAAATACTAAATGCAATGTAATGGAAGAAACAGTATGGGCTGGGGTCAGTCCAGCTTCCCGGAAGAAATTTGGCCAAATAGCTGTGCAACTCTGGGGGGATAGTTTAACCTTTGTGAATCTCACTGACCTCATCTGTGAATGAGGAGCTTGTTCTCCATAATTTCAGCCTGCATGCAATTCTCATGGTCTATGAAGTCATGTTTCTCAGCTTAACTCCACAGGAGTGGAAGTCGTGTATTGGCAAAGGCAAAGAGTACGCCTTTCTTGAAAGGCAAGCACAAAGTTCACTGGTTAGACATTTGTTCAACAATTTTAACAAGGCTTGTCTCAGAGGATATTTGGGGAAATGAGCTTAAAATTGTATATATGTTGGCTGGCTTGACTAACTAAACAAGTCAGCTAATTTGTAGTCGTCCTATTTACACAATTATGTTAATATAAACTGCCACTTATTAGCATTTTATTATATGCCAGGCATGCTACATTATTTTCTCACTGCACCTTACTACAACTACTGAGACTAGGTATTACATTCATTTTACAGATGAAAAAGATGAGACTCAATGAATTTAACAAGACAAGAAGTGAAGAACTAGGATTTAAGGAACAAACTGACTGGTTCTGATGCATGTTATTTTTTCCACCAGGAATAACACAGCTCTCTCTAATATTTAGGCAGCGCTTACTGGGGCACTGCTGAAAGGATTTCACAAGCATTTAATTCATTCCATTCTCAAACGATCCCATGACATATGCATACTTTTTAATCCCTGTTTTATAGATGAGAAATATGAAAAACAGAAAAATTAAGTAACTTGTGGGAGACTACACAGCTACTAAGAAGCAGAGCTAGGATACACTGTGCCATGAATTCTTTCCCATATAACGCTGTGTAAATGCCAGGTGGGTGTATATGACTATTACAGTGTATTAGATGGGGTATATAACTCATGTTACCATGTCTCAGTTATTTCTTAAATACTGGGCAAAATGAATGAAATGATGCACAGTAAAGGACCTACCCAAATGTTAGGTAAATTGTTTTATCCATCCAGAGACAAAGGAATATTTGCTTTGCCACGTGTGAAAAATGCCTAATAGATTTTCTTATCAGGGGGCTATCACTGCTAATAAACAGAAAAATTTCATTGGCAATTACTACATAGCTAAGGGTTTTACTTGAATTCAACTTTTAACTGCATTTATCCTCAAGCAGCAAGGGATTTTTTTTGCAGGTAAATTGTATGTTATGTAGACATTATTGTTCCATATGAGATCAAAGAAAATTCTTTCCTATTCATTTTATTATGCCAAAGAGCTGAGGAGGGTCTTGGAATGTTTTTAGATAAGAATTGAATGAGAAAACTTAACAGTTTTTAATCCTATCTTTAGAGAGTTTTTTTAAATAAATTAACCTAAAGTGAAAAGTAGTCATATCCACTAATACTAGAAATATGAACTTTTGCTTGAAAAAAAAAAAAAAGAAGAAGTATGTATAAGACTGCATTCCTGGAGGACTTTCCTCTTTATTCAAGCCCATAAAACAGAATGATTGCATCCTTTCCATATCCCAGTATCACATGTCAGAATAATGATGTTCTCTGACATTCATTAGAAACACTACTGTATTTTTACTGTAATGTCTTGGTGGCTAAAAACAATAAAAGTATTTATGAATGTAAGTCCAAGTTCTTCTGTTCATTATCAAGTTACCAAGAAATTCCTCAAGTAAAGAAATATATGATTGAAATAACAGAAAATAGAGAAGGAAGGAAGGAGAAGGAAGAGGAGAATTAGGAAGGCAAAATATTATAAATACTCATGCAAAAATAATATTTTAGCCAGAAACTCATACCACTAATTGCTTATAAAAGAAGTTCTAGGTCAGAGTTTGGCAAATTGTGTTCTGTAAAGGACCAAATAATAAATATTTTAGTGTTCATGAGCCATAAGATCTCTCTTGCAACTATTCAAAATCTGCTTTCTGGTGACAGGATGGCCATAAACTACTTGTAAACAAATGGATATAGCTGTGATCCCATAATATTTTGTTTAAAAAAACTGGTGGAGGGCCAATTTGACTCTCAGGTCCTCTCTAAATCATAATGCTGAGATGATATCCTAGTGCTTTTTGATAGAATTTTCCACTTTGAATGAAATGTTCTATATCTGTGCTGTTCAACATGGTAGCCACTAGTCACATGTGGCTACTGATCATTTGAGATATGGCTAGTGAGAGTGAAGAATTGAGTTTGACATTTTATTTGATTTTAGTCATTTTATATTTAAGTAGGCATATGTGAGTAGTGGCTACATATTGGACTACATACTATATTTCTTTGCTTCTTATATTTTAACCTGAGAGTATAATTACAGAATTTGTTTTTATTGCTAATTAACAAAAATAAGTTTTTTATACATTGAGTTTTCCAAAGTGCAAAACTTTAAAAGATACAAAAATTTACACTATGTATCGAAAAATTAAAAGACGATTTAACCTATTTTATAGTATATAATATCCATATACACAAACAAAAAAATACAGCACATATCTGTCTTTACACTTTAAAGCCTCCCTAGCTTTAAGATGAAATTGTGGCAAAAGCTACAGATGTGAGAAAAATATGGCTAAAACAAATAAAACATTTAATTTTGCTCATTCTATATATTTTACTATTAATGAACTAAACAAATACATCGAATGTAATTCCAGATAGAAATTTCCAAAAGGTATGTGGCATCATTACATATAGCAAAGCATTGTTCTAAAAAGGTTACAGCATAATTTGATGAAAAGAAACTGAGCTTTGTAATCAAAAGCTTTGAGTTCAAGATTCTGCTTTATTCTTACTACTCAAATGGTATTTTCAAAATATTACTTTATTTCTTGAAGTCACAGTTTCACAGTTTTCCTTGGAGGTAAAATCGAGATACACATATCACCCATTAAAACAAGTTGTGGTGGGGATTGTGGGGTTTAAATAATATGTACACCCTACATATACCATAAACTGCTACACAGATATCTGTTTTCATTATTCTCAAAAAGAGAAAGAATAAATAATACAGTAGCCAGAGTCTTTATGGCCACCTTAAATCATGTGTTGAAATCATAATCCCCAAAGTGATGGTATTAAGAGTTTTGGCCCTTGGAAGGTGATCAGGTCATGAGGGTGGAGTCCTCATAAATGGGATTAGTGCCCTTATAAAAGACCTGAGAGAGCTCCCTCACTCTTTCCACCATGATAGGATACAGCGAGAAGGCACTATTCTATGAACCAGGAAATGGGCGCTCGCCAGACACTGACTCTGTAGCACCTAAATCTTGGACTTCCCAGGTTCCAGAACTGTGAGAAATAATTTATCTTATTCATATGCCAATGAGTCACAGTATTTTGTTGTAACAGCCTAAATGGACTAGACAGATGCATATCCCACGTGCACTCTGCCTGAAAATGCCTAAAACTAGCTCATCTCTCCTACCCCTCCTAACGAGTGCTCACCTTTTTGACCAGTAACCTAATGCTGCAGTTATCAACCTCAGCATTCACTTCTGAAGAGACAGTCATTATATTAAGTTCCTGGAAAAATGTTTCCACAGTGCTAGAATTTTTGAACTCTCTTATAGTTAACAGCAGAGCAGAGAAAGAAAGAAGGAGAAAGAGCTTATTTAGAGACATAAACAGGCCGGGCGTGGTGGCTCACGCCTGTAATCTCAGCACTTTGGGAGGCTGAGGCGGGCAGATCACAAGGTCAGGAGATCGAGACCATCCTGGCTAACACGGTGAAACCCTGTCTCTACTAAAAATACAAAAAATTAGCCGGGCATGGTGGTGGACACCTGTAGTCCCAGCTGCTGGGGAGGCTGAGGCAGGAAATGGCGTGAACCAGGGAGGTGGAGTTCGCAGTGAGCAGAGATCACACCACTGCACTCCAGCCTGGGTGACAGAGCAAGACTCCGTCTCAAAAAAAAAGAAAAAAGAAAAAGAGAAACATAAACAAAAAAATCAATGACAGCCCAAGTGTGTTGGTTAGGAAATGGATTAAAAAAAATAATAAATCTGCTTTATATTTATCAAGCAGGCATCATTGTCATGCAGGGGAAAAGTCAATGTTGTCTTAAGTGGGAGGTTTCTGTTCCAGGACTAAGAAAGCCATTCACTCCATTTCCAACAATGGCTTTCCACTCAAATATTCAAGAGTGATGGGTGCTTCACAGACCTTCTACTCCTCTTCACTTCAGACTAGCCATATCCATATTTGATCTGTGAGAAAGAAGTGGTGAGGGGGGAAGAAATGGGAAAAGAGCTTTTTACCAGTTGTTTCCTGCTCACCAAAATATATATTTTGTTCTTGCAAGCCTAAGGATTATAATAACAGTTTTTTCTTGTTATAACTATAAAAAATAGACTGTTAATGTTTTGTTACTGTTTACTGCCACTTCTATGTCCACTCCAAATTAGCAACTTAAAAAAGTCTCTTGAGTGAGACTTGGGGGAAGTGATATACTAGAAAATTAATGATCAGCTTGCTAAAAAAAAATGCACTTACAAATGTTAGCAAAATTAATGCCACCACTAGATTGCTAACATAAAAAAGCCCTGCTGAGAACTACGTTACATAATTTTACACATAAAACTTACTTTAGACCAGGCGCGGTGGCTCACACCTGTAATCTAGCACTTTGGGAGGCCGAGGAGGGTGTATCATGAGGTCAGGAGATCGTGACCAGCCTGGCTGACATGGTGAAACCCTGTCTCTACTAAAAATACAAAAAATTAGGCGGGCATGGTGGCACACACCTGTAATCCCAGCTACTTGGGAGGCTGAGGCAGGAGAATTGCTTGAACCCAGGTTGCAGTGAGCTGAGATCGTGCCACTGCACTCCAGCCTGGACGACAGAGCAAGACTCCGTCTCAAAAAACAAACAAACAAATTAAAAAAACTTACTTTAAGTGACTATACCCACCTTATTTGCAGTTTACACCTATAACTTGAAGTACACTCAGGTTTTATTATTCTATTGTCAGCATAGTGTGACAAAAGAGACAGACTCTAAATAAATGGTTTTAATCTGACTCAGCAAATAAGTTGCTCCTGTCGTTGATGCAAGATCATAGTTCATCATGAATATGAACTGACATTTCCTTTTACCTTAATCAGTAAGACAAATGTGATAAAACAAAGATGTATGTCTAACCTTCACTCGTTTGTCAATGATGTGAGTAACTTCTTTGCTGAATAAAATAATCTTTCATGAATACTGAAAGATTTTTTCAGATTTTAGGCTATTTTTGGACTATTCACAATGTAAATGGATGCAGATACAACACACTTTTAAACATAATTTGCATTATTAATATATCCTTCATCATTTTATTACATCAAAGCCATCCAAAAACCTAAATCAAGCCTTCTAATTGCCATGGCACCAATTTTCTCATCATGCCCTATTTCACACTACCAACATGACATCAATGAACACAGTGTTGAAAAACTACACAGAAGTAAACCACTATATAGCATTTCCACCATATATATGAAGACCATAATATAGATAACAAAATTATTAGAAAAGTATACATTTAAGTATTAGTCCTTTGTCTTGTCTACAATTTATAAAAAACAGAGTATACATGAAGTACAATAAAATGCAGCACAATTAAACAAGCTATGCTTTCTAGTCAATGGAAATTATGTTAAATCTATTTCATATATATACATTTTAACAGTTTTAAAAGTAAAAATTCAATATCCCAACTAATACAAATACATTTAACAATCAAATATTTATTGTTTACCAGTATAATAAAAATAAGGATCAAACTGTTACATTTTAACAGTTTTAAAAGTAAAAATTCAATATCCCAACTAATACAAATACATTTAACAATCAAATATTTATTGTTTACCAGTATAATAAAAATAAGGATCAAAATCTATTGAATACTATTATAAACTGACTTGTTCCCTACAAATTCATATCTTGAAGTCCTGACCCCACTGTGACTGTATTTGGAGTTAGGGCCTTTAGGGAGGTAACTGAAATTAAATGAGGATGTAAGGGTGTGCCCTAATCCAGCAGGTCTGGAGTTCTTGTAAGAAGAGAAAGAGACACCAGAGTCCTCTCTCTCCAGCACTGTGAGAAAATAAACTTCTGTTGTTTAAGCCATCCCATCTGTGATATTTTGTTATGGTAGCCTGAGCAAACTAAAACAGATTTTTAAACTGTTGTGAGTATTTCCTCTTTATTTTGTTATGAATTGTGTGTGTGTGTGTGTGTGTGTGTTTATAAGAAGTATCTTGTTTTCTTCCCTCATTATTCTCTTATCATGTACATAAAATGCATTAACTTTATATTGTAGTATTTAAGTGTTGTTAGTGTTACATCATTGTACTTAAGTTATGAGATGTTACTTTCTGAATGTTTGTGTTTCCCCAAAATTCCTATGTTGAAACCCAATTCCCAGTGTGATTGTATTAAGAAATGAGGCCGGCTAGGCGCAGTGGCTCACGCTTGCAATCCTAGCACTTTGGAAGGCCAAGGCAGGCAGATCACCTGAGGTCAGGAGTTTGAGATCAGCCTGACCAACATGGGGAAACCCCATCTCTACTAAAAATACAAAATTAGCCAAGCATGGTGGTGCTTTCCTGTAATCCCAGCTACTCGGAGGGTGAGGCAGGAGAACCGCTTGAATCCAAGAGGTGGAGGTTGTGGTGAGCCGAGATCGTGCCATTGGACTCCAGCCTGGGCAACAAGAGCAAAACTCTGTCTCTTTCATACACACACACACACACACACACACACACACACTTACACAGAAATGGGGCCTTTGGAGATGATTAAGTCATGAGGGTGGAGTTTTCATGAGTGAGACTAGTGTCATTATAAGGAGCTGCCAAGGCCAGAGTTCTCCCCTTCTACCATGTGAGGACACAGGGAGAAGGCACCGTCTATGAAGAAGAGAAAACCCAACAGATCAAATTTGCTGGCACCTTGATCTTGGCATTCTTTAGAAACACTAGTTTAGCATACTGCATAAATAATACCTGTATTTGTCTGTTCTCGTGCTGCTAATAGAGACATACCTAAGGCTGGGTAATTTATAAAGGAAAGAGGTTTAATTGACTCACAGTTCCACATGGCTGGGGAGGCCTCACAGTCATGGTGGAAGGAGAAGGGGAAGCAACATGTCTTGACATGTTTTACATGGCAGCAGGCAGGAGAGCTTGTGTAGAGGAACTCCCTTTTATAAAACCATCAGATCTCTTCAGACTTATTCACTATCAAGAGAACATCACAGGAAAGACCCTTCCCCATGATTCTATTACCTCCCACTGGGTCCCTCCCATGACGTGGGAATATGGGAGCTACAATTCACGATGAGATTTGGGTGGGGACACAGCCAAAGTGTATCAATACCTGTTATATACTAGGCATTCAATAAAAAGTTTTTCAATTAATAAATGAATAAATAAGTAAAACTAAAGACCAAAGCACTGTTCTTTTCTTCTAGAACATTTGCCTGATCACTTCAGGACAGTAACATTCAATATTGAACACTGGAAGTAGTTAAATAACTTACTCTTTTTGCTTTAATTGTCCTTGAGTCTAGGGAAGGAGGTGAGGTTCATTTCAGGTTCTACAGGATGGCTAGAGAATGGGGGAATTTGGTTGAGAACTTAGGGTATGTCACATGTGAATGTTGGCAATGAGATTGGAGAAATGGGTATTGGCCAGCTATGAAACTCAAATGAGTAGTAATCTTCTATTTACAAGTAATAAAATATTTTCTACAGAGAGAAGAAGAATATTGCCTAAAGATTTTGAAAGCAATAGAAGAACTGGATCTGAGAAGAAAGAGGACACAGAGCTCAGGTGTACCATAATAAAATGAGGGTACCACAGCTGAGTTTGCAGCCAGAGTCAAAGGCAGGTGAAACTGAAGGAATTCTTCACTGATCTGGCTGGCATTGCTCTGCTTTGTAGTGCAAATTTTCTTGTCATATTCAAGTTTTGTTTGCATCAAACAGTATTTCTAAATCTGACTCATTTTCTGTTCACTGCTAGGATAATGCTATTGCCTGTCTGAAAGTATCTAATCAGAGGGTGGAGGCATGGAAGAGATAATCTCTCTCCACCTATTTATTGTCTAGCCAGCATCCCTCGAGGTCCACATTGCTGTCTAGTGTCACTGTTCTTTACATATTATTCAAACCGACAATCATCTGCAATATGTGATTTAAGAATATGTAGAATATAGGTCAGGCACAGTGGCTCACACCTGTAATCCCAACACTTGGGGAAGCCGAGGCAGGCAGATCACCTGAGGCCAGGAGTTCGAGACCAGACTGGCTAACATGGTGAAACTCTGTTTCTACTAAAAATACAAAAATTATTCAGGTGTGGAGGCACGTACCTGTAATCCCAGCTACTCGGGAGGCTGAGGCAGAAGAATCGCTTGAACCCAGGAGGTGGAGGTTGCAGTGAGCCAAATCACACCACTGCACTCCAGCCTGGGTGGCAGAGTCAGACTCTGTCCCAGAAGAAAAAATAAATATATGTGTGTGTGTGTGTGTGTGTGTGTGCATATATATATATATGTGTATATATATATATGTGTGTGTGTATATATATATACATATGTATATATATATGTATATATATATATGCACAGCTAGGTCAGGAGGTATTTCTTGCCACAGATGCACAGCATACCTAGAACTAGGTTTTCCCACTTATATTCTAGGTTAATAATATTTTTTGGCCACGGGTCTGGACTCCTTTGTTTTTCATAATGTGCTACCCCTTTGGAGGGGTGGTTTTGTTGCACATTTCTGCTCGTGGATTTCAATCAGGATATTTCAATAATCAGAGATGCCTAATTGTACTGATCATCACATATGAAAGGAGTCTGAGCCTCAGTTGTTTACTTCCCCAAACCTACTTGCCACCCTAAGCAATTTTTCCAGTTCCTTCTCAAAAACCTTTATGTTTTATGTAACAAAGTCTGTGAGAGTTGGAAAACTCTTACCAAGCCAATTTATTTGTCTCATATAAAAATAAAGTAGACAAGAAGGATCTTAAAATTAAAAGAATAAAAACATTTGAATGAAAGAGGGCTGTACTATATTCGAATATATACTTTCTTCCTGGCTAAGTTATTCTAAAAAGTCTGAGCATAAAGCAATTTTGTATCTAGATCTGAATACTGGAAATATAATTTCTTGCTAATAGAAATTATTAAATCCCACTGGAAAGAAGAAATGCATCTCTCTATCCTAGAGATCTTTTCAATGATTTTATTTTTCTATAAGCCCAAATTGTTACAACAAGTAGTTACACTGTGTGCAGTATACATATAGATCCTGTAGAGTTGCTGCTCATTACAGATACTTAATGGCAAAGCTTTTTCTTTACAAAGAAGTGAAACCCACACAGAACAAAAATATAAAAGTTAGCTTTTTAAAAGATAAAAAATTGAAGTCAAACTGCAAGAGGTACAGCCAGTTGATTAAAAAAAAAATAAACAAGAAAACATTAGCTTCGATTGCTTGAAGTCTTACAAAGAAAGTATGGGAATCAATGACACACACTTCCGTGTTCCCTTTTTAGGCTACATGGATTTTTTATTTCTGATATTTTTTGCCTGTCAACAGATTAGTTTTCTCAGATTATTCATCGTGTCTATCTCCATAACTCAGTTTAGCCCTGGTTTTCCTTCGTCAGAGGAGCTCCAATCCACCGATGTTCATAACCATTCAACTCCTGAGACCATTATCAACTAATTGAAGATGTTTGCAAAAGAAACCTTATCCCTTTGACCTATAGTTGGATGGATTTCTTTGGGTCCAATACTCATCTACAGCTCAATTGGCAATGGACCGGAAAAACTGTTTGTGGTATAAATCTGACAACCTATACTCATTCTTTCAGTAGAGAATGTGATCTAAGCAGGCATGAAAAAATATGTGCTACAAATGAACAATGGAGTCCTCGTTCATCAACAACTTAACAATTTCTGGAAGATAAGTAATAATCATACATATCGGGCTTATAAGAATGAATCTAGAGTAAAGGACTTATATGCAGTGAAAATACAATTCTAGTATGATTTCTGTAATAGGTTCTGGTAAAAATTCAATGTAAAAGTGGGAATAAGAGCCTTATAAACATTTTCTTGTTCATCTACAAGAAACACATAAAATGATATGAGCAAAATGACACAAATGCTATACAATTCTAAGATGCATGTTAATTTTTATTTGAAGTGTCTTTTGTGATATAAAATATTTTAGGTGGATGACAAATACCCTGACATAGTAAATCCAGCTAGAATAAATATAATTTTAGCTAAAGTTGTACATAATAGGTGTTTCTTAAAATAATTTTCCCAGTTGACAAATTAAATATTGAAACAGATATCAATGGAAATAATTTTTCATTAATCACTGCATACAAGTTCATACATTTCTTCAGTTCCATAGACATATAACAGACTTATAATTAGAACTTAGTTCATTTTGTTTCTATTTCTATTCACCACCGTTCCTGTGCAGAGATCTTGGTGCTGTGGCACACTCTCTGCTCCACACCTGGACCTCGTTCCAGGTTTTTGGTGCACCTGCCCTCATGGAATAACAGCTTGGGCCACCACTTCCTTTTCATGCAAATAATTTGATGCAGGGGCACTCCCTCGTCTCTAGACCCAGATGTAGTTCCATGTATTTGGCACACCTTCGTCCATGAATTAGGAGTTTAAGCTACCCCTCTAATCCCGTGCAACAACCTTGTTGCGGTGGTTGTTTCTCCGCTCCTTCTCCATGCATATCATCCAGCTTAAAGCACACCTGCTCCACTGGGTTAGAAGCTTGATCTACCTCATCTACCCCCTGCAGCAGCTACTTTTCTGTCCCATGCCAGGACATATTTCCAGACACTTGGCACACCTGCTTACTTGGATTAGGAGCATCAGATACCTCCCCTCTTCAAGTGCAGAGATCTTAGTGCAGCAGCGTGCTCTCTACTTGGTTCCCAGGCATATATCAAGGCATTTGGAGCACTGACACTTCTAAATTAGGAGTTTAGTCTGCCCCATCTTCCTGTGCAGATAAGTTGGGGTAGCAGAGGTTTCCCAACTCCAAATCTAGACACACCTCTGGATACTTTGTGGCCACCCCCAAGAACCCCTTCAGAACTGGTGCTTTGCCTTCCATTGGGGAACCTATAGGTGAGCTTCCTCATCTTGGGCCCCCCTCCGTGGCTGAGCAGGGAGCTCAGACCACTGTGCATTCCACAGATCAGCCCATTACCTGAGGCAACAGAGAGCTTCTCCCAGTAATTAAGGATCAATTATATACACATCCACATTGGCTGTAGCCAGTTCTTACCCATAAGAACCACCCACTGGCCTATGACATAAGCTTCCAGACATCTCCACCATTTTAGCCCTACAGGATACAGTGAGCCTGCTCAAACATCCAGTACATTGCTGCTACAATCAGCATTTGGGAAAGCCACCATACAAAGGCTATTTACAACCAAGGAACTTATACAGACTCTTTGCCACTGAAAGCATCCAGAACCAAAGCCAAAGGACTCTATACAGCATACGTTATAGACACCTCCTTGAGAAGGAAAAGAGCCTCATCCAAACAAAAGCAAATTCAAAAAATAAAGAGAGATAGCTTATCCAGATGACAAAGAACCAGAGAAACAACTCTGAAAGTATGAAAAAACTGAGTGTTACAACAGCCGCAATGAACACTAACTCTCCAGCAACAGATCCTAACCAAAATGAAATCTTTGAAGTACCATATTAATAATTCAAAATACTGATCTTAAAGGAGCTCATTGAGATTGAAGAGAAAGCTGAAAACATACACAAAGATACCAGAAAAACAATTCAGAATCTGAAAAAAGATATTGACATCATTGAAAAAAATAGAACTGAAAATAAAAAAAAATTATTGAAGGAATTACAAAATACAATTGAAACCTTTAAAAATAGTATAGACTTAGTGAAAGAAAGAATTTTAGAGCTAGAAGACAAGTCCTTCAAATTAGCCCAATTAGATAAAAAAAAAAAGTACAAAATGAACAAAGCCTTGGAGAAATATGGGATTATGTAAAGCATCCAAACCCACAGATTACAGGTACACCATAGGAAGAAGAAGAAAAAGTAAAAAGTATTCAGGAAAACTTCCCAGGTCTTGGGAGAGATTTAGATATACTGATACAAGAAGCCTAGAGAACTCCTGGAAGATAAATTTCAAGAAGGGCCTCACCAAGACACAGAGTCATCGGACTAGCAAAAGACAATGCATAGGAAGAAAATCTTAAGAGCAGAAAGAGAGAATTATCTAACTGCCTATGAAGGAAATCCCATCTGACTAACTTCTAAGCAAAAACTCTGCAAGCAAGAAGAGACTGGGAGCCTACTTTTAGCCTCCTTAAAGAAAAAAAAAATGCCAGCCAAGAATTTTATTTCCTGTCAAACTAAGCTTCATAAGACTAAGCTTTCCCAGACAAACAAATGCTAAGGAAATTCGTCACCACTAGACTGGGTCCTACAAGAAATGCTCAAAGGAATTCTAAACATGGAAACAAAAGGACCATACTCACCATCATGAAAGGACACTTAAGTACAAAGCTCACTGATTGAAACTCCAAAGAAACTAGCTAATAGCACTAAGACGGGAACAAAACCTCACATACTAAAATTAACTTTGAATGTAAATGACATAAATGATCCACTTAAAATATACAAATTGGAAAATTTGATTTAAAAAACCCGCTCAACCAGGAGAGACAAACCTGCAGATCAAAGACAGCTATAGATTCAAAGTAAGAGGGTAGAAAAAGCTTTATCACACAAACGGAAAACAAAAGAGAGGAGGAGCAGCCATTCTCATATAAGATAAAACAGACTTCCAACCAACAACAGTAAAAAGGACAAGGAAGGGCATTATAATATTAAGGATTCAGTAAAACAAGAAGATTTAACTGTCCGAAATATATATGCACCCAACACCTGAGCACCCACATTCATAAAACAAAAAACACTAGGCCTAAGAAAGCAGGTTAATAGCAGTACAATAATCATGGGGTTTTCAATACTCCAATGACATCACTAGAGAGATCATCAAGGCAGAAAATCAACAAAGAAACTCTGGACTGCTGGGTGCAGTGACTCACGCCTGTAATCCCAGCACTTTGGGAGGCCGAGGAGGGTGGATCACGAGGTCAGGAGATCAACATCATCCTGGCAAACACAGTGAAACCCTGTCTCTACTAAAATACAAAAAATTAGCCGGGTGTGGTGGTGGCGGGTGCCTGTAGTCCCAGCTACTCCGGAGGCTGAGGCAGGAGAATGGCGTGAACCCGGGAGGTGGAGCTTGCAGTGAGCCGAGATAGCGCCACTGCACTCCAGCCTGGGGGACAAAGGAGACTCCGTCTCAAAAAAAAAAAAAAAAAAAAAAAAGAAGAACTCTCAAAACACACAAATACAAGGAAACTAAACAATTTACTCCTGAATGACCTTTGGGTAAACAATGAAATTCAGGAAGAAATAAAAAAAAATTTTCAAAACAAGTGAAAATCATGACACAACATACCAAAACCTCTGAGATACAGCTAAAGCTGTGCTAAGAATAAAGTTTATAGCATTAAATGCCTATATCAAAAAGATAGAAAGATCTCGAATTAATAATCTAACATTACATCTCAATGACTAGAAAAATGAAACAAGAACAAACTAGATGCTAAGCTATCAGAAGAAAAGAAATAACAATCAGAGAAGACAAAAATGAGATTGAGATAAAGAATAATACAAAGAATCAATGAAAGAAAACATTGGTTCTTTGAAAGACTAAACAAAATTCAGAGGCAGTAGGTAGATTAACTAAGAAACAAAAGAAAGAAGATTCAAAGAAATACAATCAGAAATGATAAAAGTGACATTAAAACTGATACTACAGAACAAAAAAGATCATCAGAGTCTGCTATGAATACCTCTATGTACAGAAACTAGAAAACCTAGAGAAAATGGACAATTTCCTGGAAACGTACAACCTCCCAAGATTGAACCTGGAAGAAATAGAAATCCTGAACAGATGAATAACAAGGAATAAAATTGAATCAATTTAGCAAAATCTCCCAACAGCAACAACAACAAAAGCCCAGAACCCAGATGGATTCACTGCCAAATTTTACCATCTGTACAAAGAAGAGGTGGTACCAACTTTACTGAAACTATTCCAAAACATGGAGGAGGGGGGATTTCTCCCCAGCTCATTCTATGAAACTGGTATCACTCTAATACCAAAATTAGACACGGACACAACAGAAAAAGATAACTACAGGCCAATATCCCTGATGAATATAGATATATAAATCCCCAACAAAATACTAGTAACCCTAATCCAACAGCACATCAAAAGATAATTGATCACATTCAAGTGGGTTTTATTTCAAGAATGCAAGGATACTTCAACATTCACGAATCAATAAAAGTGATTCACTTCATAAACAGAATTAAAAACAAAACCCATATGATCATCTCAATAGATGCAGAAAAGACATTCAATAAAATCCAACATCCTTTCATGGTAAAAACCCTCAACAAACTAGGCATCAAACATACAAAAATAATAAGAGCCATATATAACAAACCCACAGAAAACATCATACTGAATGAGGAAAAGCTGAAAACATTACCTCTAAGATATAGAACAAGACAAGGATGTCCTTTCTCACCACTCCTGTCCAACATAGCACTGGAAGTTCTAGCCAGAGCAATCAGGCAAGAGGAATAAATAAAAGTCATCCAAATTGGAAAAGGAGAAGTCAAATTATCTCTGTTCACTGATGAAATGATTGTTACCTAAAAAGAACCTTAACTCCAAAAGTCCTAGTGATAAATGCCTTCAGTAAAATTTCAGGATACAAAATCAATGTACAAAAGTCAGTAGCATTTCTATACACCAATAGCATTCAAGCTGAGAGCCAAATCCAGAATAAAATCTAATTTACAATAGTCACCAAAAAAAAAAAAAAAAACCTAGTAGGAATACATTTAACCAAGGAGGTTAAAAGTCTCTACAAGGAGAACTACAAAACACTGATGAAAGAAATCACAGATGGTACAAAGAAATGGGTAAACTCCCATGCTCATGGATTGGAAGAATCAATATTGTTAAAATGGTCATACTGCCCAAGGCAATCTAGAGATTTAATGCAATACCTATTAAATTACCAATGTCATTTTTCACAGAATTAGGAAAAACAATCATAAAATTCATATGGGACAAAAAAAGAGACAAAATAGCCAAAGCAATCCAAAGCATAAAGATAAAATCCAGAATCACCACATTGCCTGACTTCAAATGATATTATAAGGCTGTGGTAAAATAGCAAGGTATTGGTACAAAAATAGACACATAGATCAATGGAACAGAATAGCAAACCCAAAATAAAACCACATACCTACAACCGACTGCTCTTGAACAAAGTCAACAAAAATAAGCCATAGAGAAAAGACATTCTATTCAATAAATGGTGACGGGAAACTTGGCTAGCCATGTGTAGAAGGATTAAACTGGACCCCTATCTCTCACAATATACAGAAATTAACTCAACATGGATGAAAGGCTTAAATGTAAGATCTCAAAGTATACAAAACCTAGAAAAAAACCTGGGAAATACTTGTCTGTATATTAGCCTAGGCAAAGAATTTATGGTGAAGACCCTAAAAGCAAATTAAACCACGAGAAAAATGGACAAATGGAACTTAAACTCAGAAGCTTCTCCACAACAAAAGAAATACTAGCAGAGCAGAGAGACAACCTGCACAATGAAATAAAACACTTGCAAATTATGCCTCCAACAAAGGACTAATATCTAGAATCAAAGACATACGAATAACTCCGTAAGAAAAAAAAAACCCATTAAAAACTGGACAAAGGACATGAACAAATATTTCTCAAAAGAAAAACTATAAATGGCCAACAAACACATGAAAAAATGTTCAACCTCAGTAATCATCAAATAAATGCACATTAGAACCACAATTATTTATCATCATCTACCAGTCAGAATGACTATTACTAAAAAGTAAAAAAAAAGAAAAAAAGAAAAAAGAAAAAAAACAGCAGATATTGGCATGGATGCAGAGAAAAGAGAGAAAACGGATGCTTATTCACTAGAAAGTAAATTAGTTCAACCTCTATGGGAAACAGTATGGAGATTTCTCAACTTAAAATAGAACTACCATTTGATCAAGGAATCCCACTACTGGGTATGTACCTAAAGAAAAAGAAATCATTATAAAAAAAGACACCTTCACTCATATGTTCAGCACAGCACTATTCACAGTAGCAAAATCGTGGAACCAAACAATTGTCTATCAGTGGTTGACTGGATAAATAAAATGTGCTATACACTGCGGAATACCATGCAGCCCCCCCAAAATGAAATCATGTCTTTTGCAAAAACATGGGTGGAGCTGAGGGCATTATCCTAAGCGAACTAACTCAGAAAGACAAATACTACATGTTCTCACTTATAAGTGGAAGATAAACAATCGGCACACGTGGACACAAAGATGGAAATAATAGACACTGGGGACTCTGGGGACTCCAAGAGGCACGAGGATGGAAGGAGGTCAAGGCTTGAAAAATAACCTATTGGGTACAATGTTCACTATTTGGGTAATAGATATACTGGAAGCCTAACACCCATCAGTACATAACATACCCATGTAACAAACATGCACATGTACACCCTAAATCTAAAATAAAATAACGCCAACTCACAAAAAAACATACTTTTTAATTGTAATCCAGTACATTTGCACCTAAATGCGAAACTAGAATAAAAGATATCCATAACACTTTAAATATGTGCAATGCAGTATGGTATTATCTATCCTCTTATATTTCATTTTGAAAAGTCTTAGTCACAATACTTTAAGTGGATTTCATGACCCACTAATGAATTTAACATATCCAAACTTAAAAATATTGACATAGGGTTGGGCACGGTAGCTCATGCCTGTAATCCCAGCACTTTGGGAGGCCGAGGCAGGATCACGAGGTCAGGAGACTGAGACCATCCTGGCTAACACGGTGAAACCTCGTCTCTACTAAAAATACAAAAATTAGCTGGGCGTGGTGGCGCGCCTGTAGTCCCAGCTACTCGGGTGGCTGAGGCAGGAGAATCACTTGAACCCAAGAAGCAGAGATTGCAGTGAGCGGAGGTCGCACCACTGCACTCCAGCCGGGGTGACAGAGCAAGACTCCATCTCAAAAAAAAAAAGAAAATTAAAAAAATAATAATATTTAAATTTGTACACACACAATGTGAACATGTGACTTAAATGCAAAAAAAGGGCTTAAATTATTTAAATTATTTGCTTGGTTGTAAACAAAAAATAGAATGAGGCGTGATTTATAAAGAAATTATTTTTTATAATTTTAAGTAAATAAATACACGAAGCCTTTATTGTTGTTTTATAATCTCTCTGATGTTTGTAGACTGCTAAATTTGCTTCCATATTAGAGGCATACCACCTTATTTAGTTATTTAGTACGTCTTTAGGAAAATAAGTAAAATGACAAGAAAATGAGAAATATTTAAAAACATGAGAAGAAAAGTATATCTTCCAGTATATCTCTTGAAATTAATATCTAAGCAGCCTACATTTTCTTTGGGAAAATAAACAAATGAAAAATAACTGTTAATTTATTCTTATAGTATGTAAGTTATTATCACCAGCATCATCATTATTCAAAAACTAGCTAATTTGGGGATCTGCTAGGCAGGCAGAATGAAGAAATATTTGTAAGTTTCTAACAATGACCAAAATTTTTGCATCAATGAACTCTGCCTCTAAGGTTTTTTTTCAGTATCAGTTTGTTTAATAAATTGCTTCCAACCACCACTGTAGTTCCAAACAGTTTAAAATGCTTTGCACTTTATTTGGAGAGAGAGAGATATATATATTTATATATATAAAAGATATTTTTATATTTATATATAAAATATATATATTTATATATATAAAAGATATTTTTTATATTTATATATTATATATATTTATATATAAGATATTTTTATATAAATATATATAATTTTATATATATAAAATATCTTTTATATAAATATATATTTTTTAATATATTTTTATGTTTTATATATTAAATATATATTTATATATAAAGATATATGTGTATATATGTAATCCAAATATATATATATATATATTACACCAACAAAAATGTTTTTTGCTCAAAATGTAGCATTTCATTTTCTCTGTTCAAGGAAATTACCTCTAGTGCTGGGGAAGTGAGAATATCTCATATAAAATAATTCCCCAAAAGACATTAGTATTGTACCTCTGAAAGAATTTTTCTACTGTTATCATTGTTAATCATGCCAGTGTTCTATTGATTACAGATCATTTGGTATAGCTTCAAGCTATTTGCTCTGAACCATGTTGTAAAAACAGGACATTCTCTCTGCTCCATGTGGGGAATGTCAGAGCCAGAAACTGAGAAGGGTCTCACAAATCTCAGCTATCAGATCGGTTTTCAGGACCTTGAAGATAAAGGGCAGACCTTAAGTGGATATTAAGGTCTATTAAGAAAGCAAATAAATATGTGCCTCTTCTTTGTGCAGCTATTCCTTTCTACAGTCAAACAAACATAAAAAAAGGTAAATAAACTCAGTAAATGTGATTCATATAGAGCCAAGTATATACATATACATGTAAACACACATTTTTCTTTTTTATTTAACATACACATAACTGAATAGAATAAATGAAAAGTTCATGATTGCCTTAGATATAGCAGCAGTGTACGTATTTGTTTTAAAAATATGAAAATAAATTATAATATCTTTGAAATGGGTCTAAATGTGTATATATTCAGCAGATAAAATTAGTAAAAAAAAGTATCAACATTACATATTTTTCATTGATTTTTTAAACTTTCTAGATTAAAGTACAGGTGTCTTTCAGAATTTGGGAGTTGTCTTGAAATACAGGTGGGGGAGGTAGGTGGTGGCAGAAAGAATGACAAGGCGGTGGGGTAGAGTAAAGGTCAGAGTACTTTGGTTAGGCAAAATGATCCCACTTGGGATAAGAAAGCCGATCTGTTGCTCCTGGGAGACACACTGATATATTGATACGTCCCCAGAGCACCCTGCAGTAATTGGAGGAGCCATTTGAGGGAATCTCCAGGGACACTTTTGCTTTATCTTCCTATGGCATAGACACATTTATTGAATGCCGTCTTTTTTTAATCTTTATTAAGTAGAGAAATTCTGCTGCAACTCTTAGGTCAGCTTAGAAGAGAGTGATTCTATACTTCCGGTAGATCATTGCTAGGTATAATTAAAATTCTTGAGTTTTTTCGAGTAAGAATAGTGAACAAAGGACTGAGTAATCAAACGGCAGATGCTTACATACACTCTGCAGCCACATTATAGCTCTCCTTTTGCCAAATCAAGGACATGGTGGCTGAGGTGGACATCAATTCCAAGACTAGGGAATTTTTTTCTTGAGTATGTTTCTAGTTTTAATTTATGAATGTTAACTCCAAGTGCTGAAAAGAGGTATTACTTTCAAGTTTTGCAATGAGGTAGAATGTGACAGAATCACACATCCTTTAGGCTTTGGGTTTGTGGTTAATGGAATAGAATAGAAAGAATAGAATTTCTTTTTTCTCAAAGGTACATAATAAGAATATTGTCATTTCAAGTCTATCTCATAATTTTAGAAGACAAGAACCACAATCACTTTCTAGTGCATGAAAGACTTTCAAGGAGTTCTTGCTTTGCATAAGAATTTGAGTAAAAAGGGGTAGGCTAATCTGACCTCAGAAGAATAGCACTGGAAAAGAATAGCTTAAAATATTCTCATCTCAAAGACCGCAAACCACTTTCTTCTATCTCCTCATTTTTATGGCCCTCGATTAACACCCACTCCCTGCCCAGGCTCCAGGGATACGTCCACACCAACAAGTACAACTCTTTCTTTTCAACCTTTATCCTGATAAAGAGTATTCCTATGCACACTATCTTATGCAAAATTTTGAAGTTCATGTTGATTCCTTTATTATTTTTGTATATCTCCCATGTGTGGTGTTTCTAATGTTTGTGGAGTTCACCTCCAGAGTTATCTCTGGAAGTTATTTCTTTTTCTCAAACTTCTCTGTTGCTGCCTTAGTTCAGGCACTTAGACCCTATTTTTTTACCTTTCAACAACTCTAAAAGGTCTGCTACCTCAAAAAAAATCATCTTCAGTTCAATCTAATAGTTCCCCAAATGTACAGAGAACTAAACTTTTTGACAAGTTTGCTAACATGCATTTCCCAGATGCTGTTTTCTACCTCATCTCCTGAGACTGGGTAGGATAGGAACCTCTCCTTTTAAATAAGCATTCAGATGGTCCTGACACAGAACAGACTAGAAGCAAACCCAGTGAAAGAGTAATATCTGCCAAATAAGTGATGAGGCTGAATTAGAAAAACCTGTAACTCTCTGAGAATTAGAATAACCTGTGAGTCCTCAACCTTCTATGAGCAGGAAGCAAGCTAAGAAAGTTATATAGCCTCATTTTAGAAATAGTCAAAGAGGATAATGGAAATAAAGAGGGTGAACCAAAATGCTGTCCCAGGAGAATTGATAGTGGCAGGAGGCAGACAAATACCTAAGCAGATAGGGGCAGGACAGTGGTGAAACCGCAGCTACAAGCCAAAGAGAGCCTGAAAGTCAAGCTACACGTCAAATTCACAGACCTGATTGAGAACCTGTCTTCCCTTTTGACACGTTTTACTCTAATGGATCCCCATCCTTCACCTATTTTACGTATATCTATCCTTCCCTTATTGGTTTTTTAATACTGTCGTGCCCACCTTTGAGTGGTGCCTTTGTTTTAACCTTTTTCGCATACACAAAAATGAATCAGCATGCATTTCACTATTCTAAGCCCATCAAAGCCCCAGTCTCAGCCACACTGGGAGAGAAATCACCTGACTTCAGCTGGGGGAACCACCCCTGCTTCCCCTCTCCACAGGGAGCTGTTTCGTCGCTCAATAAAATTCTTCACCCTCCTCACCCTTCAATTGTCAGCATATCCCCATTCTTCCTGGATGTGGGACAAGGACTTGGAAACTGTCAAATGTGGATACGAGCTATAATAAAGGTAAGCTGGAGCATGCCCAGCCCAGGTGTGGCCTGAACTGGTGCACAAGCCAGGTGTGGCCCAGGCAGGCTGAATGGGTGGACCACCTCCTGTAGCAGATAGCATACCCAAGCAAGGCCTGGGTGGGAGCGTTGCTGGCCAGAGGTTACCCGCTTGCAAAGTGAGAAAAATCCTGCATCAGAATCATGTCCTCAGGAACCTCCTGATCTCCAGGGTAAGAGACCTATATAGTGAACACTTAGTAGAATCTCAGAATAGTTATAAACTAATGATGGTATTTTGACTGCCATTCTTCCCTCTCAAGTAGTAGTGGTGGTGTATGTGTGTTTGTGTGAGTGTGTGTGTTTTGTGCTTCTGTTCTACCAGGATATATTGGGTGTACATGAAACAGATAATCTTTCCTTTTAGTTCTTAGGTCTTGAGACCAAAAGGAGCCACACTAATGGAGGAACCACTACTTATCAACTACAGATTCTGGGCTTTGAGGTACACTTTTTACTGAATGTTACCTTTGGTTGTTTCCAAGAAAATAATTTCCGTTAAATATATTTCTATCGACAGGTTCCTTGTGTAGCTTTGAACTTTAAGAATCACTGGCATAGATGAATTAATCATTTGAAAGATTGTCCAAACTTCCTTTCAAGCCTTGCCTTCCCTGCTGACACAGATATGCCCTATGCCATAGCCAAGTTAGGCTGCTATTAAGCCTTTGGGTTTTTTCAAGTTCACTTATCAGAATTCATGATGGCAAATAAAAGAGTAAGATAACTATCTTAAGAAAAGAACAATATTTATTTAACTATATTAAATATTTGGGTTTTGCCCTGGTTTGAATATTTCTGTAGTCCCAAAATTCATGTATTAAAATATGATGATGGTATTAGGTGAGAGTATTAGGAGGTGGGGCTATTGGAAGATGATTACGGCACGAGGGTGTATTCCTCATGACAGGGATTGAGCCCGTATAAAAGAAACTCCAGAGAGCCACGTGAATTTCTTTCATCATGTGAGGACACAGCTAGCTATAAGGTGCCATCTGTGAACCAAAAAGCCCCTGCCAAACACCAAATCTACTGGTGGCTTGATTTTGCACTTTCTAGCCTCCACAACCGTCAGAAATAAATTTCTGTTATTTATAAAGTACCTGATCTATGGTATTTTGTTATAGCTGCCTGAGCAGATTAAGACAAGCTCATGTACCTAATGTTAGGCTGGAGAATGAGACTCAGAATGCAGGAAGACAAGGGGACTCTGGATGGATCATACACAAGAACTATCATGAGCCCAACCAGCAGAAATAACTAGATAGGTAGCAAGGAATCCAAAAGATGATGAAAAAAGCTTCCTCGGCGAAGATGCACAGGAAACCACAAACCTATTTAAAAGAAAAGAGATAGTTAATTAAAGAAAGAGAGATGTTGAGGAATTGGCATTCTTAGTCAAGTTAGAGAACAGATTTAATGGGTGTGGAGAAATGGGAAAGAAAACAAGACAGGAAGTTTGGATTATACTTGCCAAGTACAAAGTTTGAGTTGTTAGATGTGGATGTGCTGAATGAGGTTAAGAGTGAGGTTATATTACTGGGTGGTCAATAGAGAATGAAGATAAGGTCAGAGCTAATGGGGAGAATGAGGGATGTGAATTTGAAGATTTGTACTGATAGCCAACATCAATTCGGAAATCATGAGAATGAGGTCATCTGAAGTTGGTTGGAGAATAAATATGTGAACAACCTACTGAAGTTATCCACAAAGATAGAAGCCAATTGTGTGGGGTTGAATGATAACAGTGATGATTTGAAGAAGAATTTAGACTCAGAGTGTGCAGCATTTGAACAAACATAAAATGGCAACATTAGTCTCTGGTAGAGAAGTGGGCCTGGAAAGAAAAAATCACAACATCTTCATTTATGCTTTCTGATGATTAGAGGAAAGCTAGTTAATTCAGCCCAACCCTTTAATCATATAAATGAAAGAAGCTTCTCTAGAGACATGATATGATGGGCAGGGTAGCAGGTATCTGAAGTAAACCCTGTATTCATTGTTGTGCCAGTTATTGAATGTAGGTATTGAACTTCACATTTTATTGTATTTATTTTTATAATTTTTTTTTTTTTTTGAGATGGAGTCTCACTCACTCTGTTGCTGAGGCTGGAGTGCAATGGCACCATCTTGGCTCACTGCAACCTCTGCCTCCAGGGTTCTTGTGCCTCAGCCTCCTGAGTATCTGGGATTACAGGAATGTGCCACCTGGCCCGGCTAATTTTTGTGTTTTTAGTAGAGATGGGGTTTCACCATGTTGGCCAGGCTGGTCTCAAACTTCTGACCTCAAGTGATCTGCCTGCCTCGACCTCCCAAACGGCTGGGATTACAGGCATGAGCCACTGCACCCGGCCAACATTTTATATTTTTATCATAAAAGTAATTTTAAAAAGTTTTAAGATAGAAAAGAAGTGTATAAATTGCAATATGAATGTTGCTCAATCTCCTTACTATCACTACTTTCAAACACACGTACATATGCCCCCAGGAATCTTCACAGTTAATGACTTTGGGTGTTATTTGGATTTTATAAAGCATCAACTTTCTGCTTGTTTTGCTTTAGCAGCAGAATTACTGTATCTTTATATTTAATATATGCTAAATATTGTATAAGATGTGAACACATTTATAGCTCAGTCATAGAAAAAAATGATGCTTTGAGGATTGTAATCAATTTGAAAACATACATTCTCAGAAAGAATATTAGATGAAAATTTATTAAATATTGATATAGATTATGTTGGGAAGGGGTGAAAAAAATCAAAGTTATCTTTAACATTTTAAAGTACAGCAATGCAATTATATAAAATTCAAACTCTTAATAAGATATATCTATTGATTTTGTTTTTACAAAAAGATTTGAATATTAAAAATTGGATGTTACATAATTAATTTTATGTTTTTTTAAAAAATTGGTAACTAATGCATTTTCTTGATTTTTATACTGGGTCAGATACAGCCTTGTAACTATTAAAGAAAAAATTATTCTGACAAATGTTAAGACCATAAGGAAGAATTTATTTAAGACTATTGAGATAAGTGTCAAGCTTATCACAATAGAGGAGAAAAATCAAGGTCAATTCTGAATACAGCATGTACAAGTGGTGCTTTATGACCAATGAGTAGTTTAGGGGGTTGGCCTTTCATAGATGGAAAATTACTAGGAGGAGTCATCAAGGGGAGGGGAGATTTTTGCTGAAGGCAGACCAGGGCAGGGTGACAAGATATCAAAGGTAAGAAATGAGGAATTTGATTAGATATTGAAGTAGATCAGATATTAAGGATGGGGGATATTCTCTAAACTGACAAGATTTTTTTCTACAACTTGTCTAGACAAGCTTGAGGATAAGGCCCAAGGCCTATTCTAAAAATGTCTCAGTGGAGCCTGATGAAAGTTTGGTCAGGAAGAAAGTCTTCATCAGAACCACCCCACTTATTTTGTAGCTATAATTTTAATTGGTACCTACTTTAAAAGCAAAGGGTTTAAACTACAAACTTCTCCACACTGTAGTCTTCATAATAATTTTAATGACGACTAATACACTTGTATACTTCTTTAAGCCTAATTTAAAGTTTAGTACCAGCTATTTTATTACTTGTTCCACTTTATTGCTTCCTTACCCCTCAATGTAGGACAAAGCACAAAAAGCCTCAGTATTGTATTTTGTTGTTAACAAGCTACTAAATTTGTATTTCCCATATGATGTTGTTATGCTTGCTGTTTGCTGGAAAAATTATAGTAATTGTTCTTAACAAGTAGTAAAGTTTATGTTCTTCATGGTCGATTTGAGGCAAGAATGTTAAATGGTGTAAGACTTATCCAGAAACTTACTTAAAATTAACACTTGAAATTGTTGTTTTGTTTTTGTTAAATACACTGAATAATTTTCTGGAAATTCTTTTCTATTGATTCCTAGGGATATATTCAGTACAAATCCTGTACTAAACTGAACTAAAACTTAGTATCTACACATAGTAAATCACATAGGAAATGACAGAACAATTTTGAAGTGACTAATCTCATTTTTTAGGTACCACCAAAACACAAAACAAGAAAAATTAAGCAAGTCATTCTCAGACTAAACTTCCTACATTTACATTGTTTTAATAGGGAAATACATCATACTTGAGCTGAAAGTGTTATTAACATAGATGATGCAAACCAGAAACCATATGGTAACCCATTCTCATGATGTGAGGTGGTACATGTTTAGAGTGGTTTTTATGTTAGGAGACAGTGTTGAGCCTCTAATCAGACAATGTTAAAATGTTTTGTCTTCTACTATTTTTTAGGTGTAACTAAAATCTAACTTCATTTAAAATGTTACCATATTTTAAACCGTGTGCCTCTTGCATCAAAATTGAAAATCAGTAGATATGGGCATAGCACCACATATGTATTTATAATATACTTGTGAATTCATTAAACACTTTACCTATCATCTGGCTTTCAAAATAATGATTAATTCCATTTTTATAAAAGCCCTCTCAGAGGGGAAAAAAAAGTAATTGTATAGTTTCAACTTAGTGGCCATTCAAGTTGCTAAGATTATTTATATTTTTTACTTAGCATTTAACTCTCAGTACTCATTCATTAGGCAAATTAACATGACTCTTTGACTTCATTTCATTTGAGGACCTTGGAGTAAGAACTTCATTTAAACAAGTTTACAAAAAAATGCCTGTAATGAATGCTTCTTACTCTTTTATACTTTTTCAGAATTGTGTTTTTCTTACTCCGGTCTCCATGTTAGTGGGAGAGGAACAACAGATCATGCACAGGGCATTTCAGGTCTCTTTTAGGATGAAGAAGAGTGTGGATGTGGTAGGAATCAGAAGTGAAAGATTTGTCAGTGTGTGGTTCCAATATAGTAATTAAAAAGCATTTATTCAGATGAAAAATTAGATAACTAGAAAAGTCTGAGGATATGATGATACCAAGCAACCCTTCTAAACACTGAAAAAAACTAGTTGAATCACTAATATTTTGGCTTTGTTCTCATTTTCTACTCAGTTTATATGTTTATGGCATTTTAAAGAAGAAGTTGCTAAATTCTAATTTTAAAACCAGTATGAAACCAGCACATGCTGCCAGGAAAAAATCGTAAAAGACTTTGAAATGGGCAAAAAGTATTACTGTCCTGACTAGCTTACACCTCCAGGCTGTCTCCATCAGCTGAGAGTGCTGCATATTATTAAAATGAATTCTCTCCAGTGAAGAGACAATCAATTAATTCCCCTTCCCTTTGCGGAAAAAAAAAAAAGCCAGTTTTACATCTATTTTTAAATTCTTTTTGTCATTCCTGATTTACCTATGTTGTAACATCTTACTGAATCCCTTATTAATTAATGAGTTAAATAAAATATTTGGCACATGTTTATTTCATATTTGTATGCCTGGTGATTTTATCTTTTAAAAATATTCTTTAATACACCTAAATATGGCATTTACAGATGTAGCCAACATAAAGTCAAGTTACCTAAAATTCTGTTTCATTATGATATAGTAGTCAAAGGCCTAAAAGCTTTGTGACGTTTCTTGAAAATGCAAAATAAGGATATTAGTACAGCAACATTTTTAAAAAGCCTATTTTCTCTTTCTTACACACACATACACACACACACAGGATGAGAAGCAGAGAGAGAGGATAGAGAGAGATACAACTTCCATCATCTCCCAATTAATTCTTCATCCACACTCCAAGCTCCCCTATCCCCAGCCACTCTTTCTTGTCTCACTCTTCTTTCCCTCTCATTTTAAGATATATTCTCTGAAACTTACTATGTATTTTAGATATGGGGTCTCTGTTTCTGGCACTACCACACCTCACTTTTTACTGCAGTTTTCCACAATAAAAGTTCTCCAGTTCATCTACCAGATAATTCTCCTGTTTTGAAGTAAAGGAGGTGACACTATTCCTACTCAGGCATTAATTAACATAAAAGACTCTTCCAGTCTTGTATATGATAAAAGACTCTTCTGTCTTACAAATGACAAAAGAGTGTTGGAAAATGCACAGAATAAGAAAGTAGTTATTGTTATCTTTGTAAAGGGCAGGGATACTGTAAGGGTGGGACTTGTGATGGGAATTAAAATTCAATGAGGTGTACATACAAGTTCTACTATATTTCTGAAATCTTTCTGACCACTTGAAGATTTTTGGAACAACATTGATAGGAAATGGAATTAGTTTTAGTGAACCTCTGTGTTTCCTGCAAATTCTAGTCTATTCTACTTAGGGTGCAAATATAATAGCAGAGTTAAGCAGCATATTTTTTTCTTTTCTGTAAATTCACTTTATTGTGTGTCCACTGCTTACCATAATTATACCTAAATTACTCGTCTCTCCAAAATTAGGAATGCATCATTTTTATAAATAAACAAGTTTTAAATTGTCCTGTGCTTTATTTTGAATATAAACTAGTCAAATAATCCTCCACAGAAAGTACATGTTGAGTGTAATCAATACTTTTCTTTTTTCTGAAAACGTTTCATCATATAAGTATTTAACTGATTGTCCAGATATTTCTGCTGCTGCAAACCTTCTCCGTTTTCGCTCCCCTTTCCCCGTGGTCTATTAGGCAACGTCTAGACAAGTTGCTTATTTTGTTCAGTTAGCTCTAGATGTTTGGAGTGCAAAATAATAATCTTCACAGGGGGAAAGAGAGTTTAATATCTGAATGAAAAATCTCCAGTGAAACTAAGCTAATCCTATTCGGATGGCTAGCTTCTAGCATTAACTTTCTGAACTTGACGTTGCTTCTCTTTATATAAATGTTTTCTACTCTGTGTATGTTTTAGTGATCTTCATCTAGCCAAAGGCTGTATTTAATAGGTAGTCATCAAGCAGAAACATAAATCTTTCTTGAGCGTGGGTGCGTGCGTGTGCCCCTGTGCATCTGGATGTCAGTGGTCGGGGGAGAGGAAAGAGAACAGAGCAGGCCTGTGTGGCAGGAAACAGACAAGGATAAATATGCATTGCTGTGTGGTTCACAGAGTTTACAAGAAGGAGAACAATGTAACTGTGATATTTGCCTTTAAGATCTGTGAAATCACAGCAGGCTGGGGAATACAGAATAGTGGAGAGTATGCTACAACAAGACACAGAATTCAAACCCCTTGAAACCCTAAAGTTACATTTCCATTTACCTTACATAACTTAAAAGGACCTTGCTCTCGTAATTAGAAAATACATCAATTGGACTCTCATAATTTCATTTGTAGTATCCTTTAAATGGGCCTTTCTGACTATGGGAGATCATACTTCAAATGTATTTTCACCATCTTCTCTGAGTTTTCAGTTTATTATGTCTTACTGCTACACACACACACACACACACACACACACAGCCTTGATGAAATGCAATCACTGCAAGACAAATGTCTCATCACCTAGGAATCCTTCTCCTCCACTCCACTGGACTTATCGGCTTGACCACAATAATTGAACACAACAAACTTGCATTATATTTAGTAATGTAGGTACTTTCTCTTTTACTGGACTATTAGACCCTTAAAAGCAGAATGTGTATTATTTGTATATTATTTATGGTGATATATCAGCTCTTTCACAACTCCCCATCCTATAACTGTAAGTAAAATTTGTTGAACTATCTCAAGCATATTTAAAGTAATTCAGCAATTTACAATACTGTAAATTCATTTTTTTAAACCTCTGCTGCTGGTTTATACATTTGATGGTCTCCAAATAGTGCTATGTCTTCAAAGACATCCCTATGAATTCACACTAACCCCCAGGCAGTTTTTCTCAGATATATATTTTGTCCATATTTTTAGAGAAAAAAAAAACAAAGTGAGAATACCTAGCAATATTGAGGGACATAGTTTTAAACCCTGGGTTCTAAAAAGAGCAGTCTTTTCTTTATGGCAGATAGAGATTGAGGATAAATAGTAGAGTGACTGTTGACCCTGTTCTTTCACAGTAATATTGGCAAGTCATTTGCTGCCATTATTGGAATTGCACCTGAAAAGCAAGCACTTAAGAAAAGTGTAATTTATGTTGTTGATAGTTTTCCCTTTTATTGATTCTCCTCATTCTCAAGTAGCTCTGGATCACTTTCAGGATCACTTTCTTTCTTTTCTTTTTCTGTTTCTCTTTTTTTTTTTTTGTCATCCAAGGCAAATAAACTTTCCCAATCTAAACTGTCACGCCCAGTGACCACAGTTACCAAATTAATTGGCATATCCTATCACACACAATTGCTATAGCCATGTACCTCTGCTAAACCTGTGAATACTACTGACTTATTTGAACATGACTATTTCTCACCACTATGGAGAGAGAATCAGATAGTACTACATTTACACAAATATTGATCAAAATAATTCAATAGTAAGTAAGAAAAGCTCTTTGATCTGCTCTTTTGTAAAAGGAATTTTTAAGCAAACAATTTTTGGTTGTCTTAAAATTAATACAAAATATATTTGGCAGAAATTAGTCAGCATTTACGACATAGAATAATATTGTTAATTTATGGTGGTCTTGTTTTTATTTAAGGAGTTGTATCTATAGGCAAATTTTTAACATGTCAGTACATTTCTCCTATTAAAACAGAAATAGGTCAAACTCAGATTGCTGCCTTTAGACTCCTCCTCCTCAATTAGAAATGTCATGTTTGATTTTTTAAACTATGTTTCTTGTTATTTAAAATAAATACTTTCCCCAAATCTGTTGAGACTAAAACAAAAGCAAATTTGGAATCGTATTTTTATATTTATTCTAATATTTGTGTTGAAAAATCACTGGAACTAAGAACTGCATGCCTAGTAAATTGGAAAAAAAAACTGGATAATTCCAAATGGGAAGTGTGAAAACCTGAACTATGATACCATTGTAAAGGATAGGAATTTAGAAATGGAGGGATTACAAAAGTCATTATGTTAATTGAATAAGCCAGAAACAGAAAGACAAATATTTCATGTTCTCACTCACATATGGAAACCAAGAAAGTGGATCTCACAAAGATAGAGAGTAGTTTGGTGATTACCAAAGGCTTGGAATTGTGGGGGGTTGGAGGGATTATAGAAAGATTGATTAATGGGTACAAAAACACAGGTAGATAGAATGAATAAGATTTAGTGTTTGATAAATCAGTAGAGTGCCTACAGTTTACAATAATCTATTGTATATTTCAAAATACTTAGTAGAGAATTATTGGACTGTTGCCAGCAAAAAGAAAAGATAAACGTTAAAGGTGATGAATATCCTAATTACCCTGATTTGATTCCTGCAAATTATATGAATGTGTCAAAAAATCACATGTACAGCAAAAATATCTATATCTTTTGTTTTTTTTAAAAAAAAAAACAGAATAAAATGAAAGGATTATTTTATTTCTCAAGGAAATTTGAGGAAATTAAAGGGGAAAATAGGAAATTAAGGAGAGGTTTAAATATGGTACAGACAGATAAGTAGAACTATCAGAAATGTGATGTCAGAAGTCTGTGGATCTAAAGTGTTTTATAATTCAATATCTAAATCCAGCTCTGGAAAAAAAAAAAGAAAGAAAGGGAATTTGTAGAGCTTTTCTTCTTCTCTTTTTCCTTTTCTTCCTCCTCTTCCTTCCCCTGCTCTTCTCCTTCTCCTCCTCCTTCGGGTTCCTCGTGTCACTAGCAGAATTTCTAGTATGTTTTAAAAGACATTCGTCTGAGTTTCAAAACTAATAATGTAGGCATTACTTGAGAATTTGACAGGGAACAGAGGTTCTGAATTTGAATCAGTTAATAGCAAGGTTGGCTTTGTGTTCAGCAGTAAATTTTCAGGTTTCTTGAAAATTTGGAATAAAACCACACAAACTCTACCTTGTTCTAAGCGTGCATTTATATTGCAAAATATATTATAAGATGTTTTGAAGTGAAAGTTACTTTTATATTATTCTAACTATAACAGCTACCAATAGTTGTATGTCTATCTTTAACAAAATATTGAAAGCTAGCAAAATACAGATAGATAGATAGATAGATAGATAAGATAGATACAGATAAATAGATAGGGAAAGATATGATGTAAATAAGTAAATAAATATATACATATTTGTGTAATATTTTTACTATTGTGATAACATTATAGGGAAAGATATGATGTAAATAAGTAAATAATATATGAATATTTGTGTAACATTTTCACTGTTGTGATTAGATTAAGAAGCATATGCTCAGTAAAAATATGCAGAATGGCTTAGTATATACAGTGCATTGGCATAGTTACTAAAAATATAACTATTCTGAAGGTTGTTATTAAATGAACTAAAGTTTCATTATGAGTAGGAAAAATATTTATATCAGTATGAACTATATAGTATAAATGAATATATTTGAAAATACTGCATCCACTCACACATTTATTAGCATCATTTGAGAATGTATCCATAAATGTTTGAAAATCTTTCTTCCTAATGTCCTTATGTTAGTCTTTCTACCTAATAGATTGTTCGTTGTTGCATCTGCTAGTACATTTTCCAATACATAATGAGCAAACCTTGCTATTTCACATGTGCTTCCATCTCAGAAGGAAAGCAGTAGTACCATACATTAAGTATTTGTGCCTAGCACTACACCAAGAACTTTGTGAATTTAATTCTCACAGAAATCCCAGTAGCTAGTATTATTATACAAATTTAACTGATGAGGAAAATGAGAGTCAGAGAAAATATGTAATTGCCCTTATCACCCAACATCTAAGTGGCACAGCTAGGATACAAGCTATATTCTTCCTTGCTCCAAAGTGTATGTGTTTTCTTATAGAGGCTGAAATTTCTTACAGAGGTGGAAATTAGAGGTAGCAACTGATTATTTTGTTTATTTTCTATAATTGTTCATTGTCTATTTCTAGGAAAAAATGAAATTCTAAATAATCTTATGAGATGTCAAATTCAATATTACTTAGAATATCTATGTTTAAAAAATAAACTGCAACTAAGCAGAATTAGCTATTGACAAAACTAAGAATATTTTAAAAGTAGGAATTCTATATAAAATATGTATCGCTTATATGCTATTTTATTTGATATTTGCAGTCAGAAAAGAATTTTTTTAACTCCAACTTATAGGTAGACATCACAAAGAGATAATAATATTCATTCATAGACCTTTGGGAAATTAAGAAATCAATGCTTCACATTATTCTGTTTTCTATTAGAATATCTAATAGTTACCATACGTAGTCACTGGGTACAGATTATTAATGTGCTTACATTAAAGCTATTAGCTGTTTTACTGAAGAGTTCATGAATGTGATATTCTGAGAATTGTGTTCTTTAAAAATGTCAATTTTTGTAAATTTATCTATTTTCCCATTAATTTCTTATTGTAAAATGTTTTCTACCCTCAATGGTAAATTATATTTAAGATAGTCACCCATTCTTTTTCAGCAGGTAAATATGTCATAGTGGACTTTCAATGTTTGTCTTTCGATTCGAACTCGTCTTTGCAAAAGAATACCAATTAAAAGGTAGCAGCAGATCAACCATAGAGTCTTCCAAGAGAAAAACATGTTGTGTTCAACATTTCTCCATTATGTGATAAATAAAAGCAACTGTTAATATTGTAATCCTCCACTGAGCGCGGTGGCTCACGCCTGTAATCCCAGCACTTTGGGAGGCCGGGGCGGGCAGATCACGAGGTCAGGAGATCAAGACCATCGTGGCTAACACGGTGAAACCCTGTCTCTACTAAAAATACAAAAAATTAGCCAGGCGTGGTGGCGGGCGCCTGTAGTCCCAGCTACTCAGGAGGCTGAGGCAGGAGAATGGCGTGAACCCGGGAGGCGGAGCTTGCAGTAAGCGGAGATGGTGCCGCTGCACTCCAGCCTGGGCGACAGAGCAAGACTCCGCCTCAAAACAAAACGAAAAAAAGAAAAAATTGTGATCCTCAAATGAGGTAATTATATATTTCAAAACTAAAAATTCTAGTATTTAGATAATGATTCAATACATATTTGAAAGTATAATTTGGGATAAAATATATATACCCTAGGGAAAAAATGTACCTTTTTAAATCTCTGAATAAAACATAATGGCATAATTCATTCCTGTGGAATTTACAAATTTGTAGAGATATCTCTATCTCTAACAGTCTCAGTTTCTTATACAGCAGAAAAAGAATTGTCCTCTCCAAATGTATAATTCCACCTAGAAAAGAAGGTTCATTGTATCCCCAGGTTGTGGTGATGGTTGTCTGGTTATAGCGATTGTTTTTCCTTATATGACTTCATTTTTCGTTGAAAAAGATTTAAGCAAGTAGCACAATAGCTGTCCTCTATATCAAACCACCACTTCAAAGTATTCCCAGTTCATGCAAGTATAATTTTGTTAAATAATACTTAAGTAATAACTCAACTTAGCTGTTGGTTTATCTAGGCCCTTGGGTATTCACTCAATGTAAATCTTTGGTAGTGTTTCTGAAACTTGTATAATGTGAGTCAAATAACTCCCCAGAGAATGGTCAAGAGCCATGCATTATATGCTAAACAAAATGAGGTAACTGCTTGTTATTCATAAGCCTTGGGAATAAATGCAAGGGCAGTAGCTGCTATTAATGAGCATCTTACATAGATATAGGAAGGGGCTGAGGATCTGATGTTTAGGTGCATTAGTAAACATGTTACAGGCTTTTATTAATTCAAATCATTTACCCAGGTGTATCAAGTTGTTTTTATGACACTTTTATTTTGGTTAAAATAAAACAGGACACTAAATGACCTTAAAAAATGCAAAAACAGCATAATTCAATGAAATGTAAGTTGTATTCGTATACTGTAAATATACATGTATATACAACGTTAGTTTTTATAATATTTACAGAGTGTATCCGGAATTTCTCTAAGAAACAAGCTTAGAGACAGCTATTTGGTTGGAAAGGAAGTGAGGCTTGAAGATTCATTAGAATAGCAATTTTACAGTGTTTTGGGAGTTGACAAAGATTCTTTGGCCAAACATTAGTCAGGCTTCTGAAAGTTCTCCTAGGCCCATCTGTACACATTCTTGTAAAGTCCAATTTTAGAAAGACATCTATCTGCTAAGGTATCTGAACACCCTCTATATCCGATCAGGTTCCTCATTCTCTCCCATGCCCCAAGTGATGTCTGATCATGCTGACCTGTCTTCAACAAGAATTCTGTTACGTTGGTTTATCCAGAATCCTCCCTTACTCATAATGTTTCCTCTTAGTAATTTTCCATCCACTGGCCCCCACCCTGCTCCTTGGCTGTAAATTCCCACTTGTCCATGCTGTATTCTGAGTTAAGCCGAATCTTTCTCCCCTACTGCAAAATTCCATTGCAGTGGTCCCCAAACCTATAGCAATGGACCTTAAAGTCTTTCTTACTATACTTTAACAAGCATCATTGAATAATGTTTTTTTCTTTGACAGGAGTATTGTTGGGGAGCAAGCTGATGAAAATTATAGGAAAGCAAAATAACTTCTTCAGAATTAATAAAATGATTTAAGTCCAAACTTTTGAACATGGCTTTAAAATCACTCTTTGCTATGATACTTTATGCCCACTTGCATTTCTCATACCTTTCCACAAAACATTTTGAAGAGCACATTTCTCCAGAAATTCATGTTCTTATTGGACTAAATTGCTTCAGTGTCAAGTTTTCACTAAGATAGAAATCTTCCTGAGCAGAATTCCCTCTACCTGGAACACTAATTGCAATTCGTCACTCCATCTTTCGTGTTTTACCTGGCTAATAGATTCATACTTAAGGTCCAATTTAGATATAAATTTCTTTTATAATCTCACTTTTTAGGTACCTCTCCTCTTAATAAAATCATATACTTCTTTTCACTTCTTGCATTATATTGAAATGACTTGGGCAACTATAGGAAGAGGGGTGTCATGATTTTCCAAACCCATTAACAAGTGGACTGAATCCAATGGGATTACAAATAAGAAATGGCTGCCCACTTTTTTCCCTCCAAACCAGTGATGTAAAACATCTCTGGTATCATTTCCCAGCCTTGGATAGAATCTTTGCTATAAATTTCAGTTGTAAGAACAAGTCCTCACCCTCTGCTTCTATGTCTCCCTTCTTCTTCCAGTATATTTTGAGCAAAAAATGAGGAAATATCTTTTGCAATTGGCTTTCTATTTTCTTTATTATTATTTTATGTATGTATGTATTTATTTATTTATTTATTTTGGAGATAGTCTCGCTCTGTCGCCCAGGCTGGAGTGCAGTGACACGATCTCAGCTCACTGCAAGCTCTGCCTCCTAGGTTCGTGCCATTCTTCTGCCTCAGCCTCCCAAGTAGCTGGGACTACAGGTGCCCACCACCACGCCCGGCTAATTTTTCTGTATTTTTAGTAGAGACGGGGTTTCACCATGTTAGCCAGGATGGTCTCAATCTCCTGACCTTGTGATCTGCCTGCCTCTGCCTCCCGAAGTGCTGGGATTACAGGCGTGAGACACCGCGCCCAGCCTATTATTGATTATTATTATTATTTTTGAGATGGAGTCTTGCTCTGTCATCCAGGCTGGAGTTCAGTGGCGTGATCTTGACTCACTACAACCTCCACCTCCTGGGTTCAAGCGATTATTCTGCCTCAGCCTCCTGAGTAGCTGGGACTACAAGCACATGCCACCATGCCTGGCTAATTTTTGTATTTTTAGTAGAGACGGGGTTTCACCATATTGGCCAGGCTGGTCTCAAACTCCTGACCTCGTGATCCACCTGCCTCACCCTCCCAAAGTGCTGGGATTACAGGCGTGAGCCACCATGCCTGGCCATGATTGGCTTTTTTTAATCATCTGAGCACTCTGTGTGTCAGGCCCCAAAGGCTAACTCTTTCACAGGTTGTTTTTATGGATTCTAAGGCTTCTGTGAATATCTGCATATTTTATGCTTCCATATAGTTTCCCACCCCCTGGCAATACACCTGACAGAGTTCCCCCCCAACAGGTGGCCATATTGTGTAGGATGCTATCAACATGGTTTAAGCATGGCCATTTGTGCAGCAATTTCACCTGGCCAATGCGAAACTCCTACATATTTTTCACATGTCATGTGAGAGTGCAGGCTTCTTGCACTTCATGGGTTACACCACCCAATGGACCTCAATGATAGCGACACCACATGCTTTGTTCACAAATATCCTCTGAATTCTGGGGATGCTTGTTAAGCCCTCTTGAGAGTTATCTCAATATGCTCTGGCCTAGGAGACACACAGGTGGCCTAATGAGTTTCTGCTGTTTAGAAAGCATCCAACGGTGGAGTGGGCAGTCTGACACACTTCTGGAGTTCTCCTTATTTGCGTTGAGGTGGCAGCTGGGGCAAGAAAAGGAAATATCACAGTATCCCAACTAAGCTGACTACTCATGCCTCAGTGAGGCACCCATTTAGGTTTCTCATCCTCTCTTATGTATTATGAACATGGGTGAACTGTGTCTGCTACTTAAGTCCAACTTGTATGTAACTAGAATCTCCTTTTTTAATGTAGAGGATCTTATTTCCTATAATTTTCAGTTTTGAAGGACCAGTCAAATCTCCCAGGTATCAGAAAATATTCTATTTAAAGCCAGAGGGGCAACCAGGCACAGTGGTTAAGATTATAGACTGGAGCTCCACCAGTTAGGTTCAAAAATCTAGTTCGATGATCACCTTGGGCATCACTTATCTGTGCTTTAGTTTGCTCATTAGTAACATATGGCTGTCATTAGTAACCTCATAGGACGTATAAAAACTTCATAGAATTGTCATAATTAGGGGAACTTATCATATGTAAGGGACATGGAGCCGTGCTGCTATTAAGTGTTAACTATTTGTATTATCTGTCCCATTTACCGTTATTCTTCCAAACTCACAATAGGCCCTTGGTTAGTATTTAATAAATGGATCGCTTCACCAGTGTAAGTAAGACACATGTCTTAGTCAAATGATACCACTAGTTGAAATCTAACGTGTTTCATAAGTTAAACAACAGAATCAACCAAATGCATCTAGAGTATACCAATAAAATGTGTTACTAGGAAAAAGGAAATAATACTGAAGTTTAAGGTTATTTTACATACCACTTTGCAACCAAATCACAACTCTCCAAAAATGTCAAGGTTGCACATAAGAAGTCTGAGCGAAACATAATAAAGTGTTTGTGGAAGATGGGTAAGTCCAAGAACAATAGGAATTTGAACAGGCAAACATATGGAGTTGGTTCATGTGTGGTAAAATACATAGGAATTAGTGAAAACTTTGATTTTTTTACACCATAGGCTGCCTCCAGAAATGGGCCATGACATTCTAAAATTATATTTTCCATTGCAGACAGGGTTGTAATTCAGTTTTGACAAGCCATTAACTCCTGAACTTTGTTCTGATATGGCACTTTATTCTTTATCTTAATTGATAAAAGCTCATGTCATTCTCCTTGTTGAATATTTTAATTTCATTTACTCATAAATATTTTTGATTCAGGGTCTTGCTCTGTCACCTAGGCTGGGATGCAGTGGTGTGATCATAGCTCACTGCAGCCTTGAACTCCTAGGCTCAAGTGATCCTCCCACCTCAGCCTCCCAAGTAACTGGGACTACAGGCATGCATCACCATGCCTGGCTAATGTTTTACATTTCTTGTAGAGACTATGTTGCCCAGACTGGTCTTGAACTCCTGGCCTCAAGCAATCCTCCTGACAAAACATTGAGATTACAGTTGTAAGCCACAGCACATGGCTGAATATTTTAATTATTACTCCTTATTACAGGGCTGCTTATTAGATACTAAATCATTTATTTTATTAAGATGGAAAATGTTAATATAGCTATCAAAAAATAAGAAATGTTTCTTTATTCTAACATTCTATCTCAGTTCTAAAATTGCCAAAAATTTGAATTTATCCCATGGAAGATGAACTATATAAAGTTTTTTTTTTAATTATGTACTACAAACCTGGGCTTAACACTTATCTGTATAATCAAATGCAAATGTATACTTCATTTTCCATTTAATTAGAGCTTAAGAGATAATTTTTTAGAAAGTAGAAAATTACATATATAAAATCTGTTTTAATTGCATTTCAAAATCAACTTAGTGATTACAAAGTATTAATTTTTTCTTTTTTATAGAAAAAAATTTGAAACCTAAATTATAAACAGATTAATTTTTGAAATAAAACACAAAGTGAAAATAATGATGTGTAGACTACATTTAATTGGTTTCCTCTTTAAAACATAATTAGCGTTCCATAGATAATGTGAGTAATACCAGTCAAAAAAGTTGATTTAGCAGACATTCTGACCTATAACTATGAGGCAATCAGTTCGTGGAGGAGTTGCCTTTCAAAAAAAAAATGCTAACAATTCTCTTCTAATTGAAGTTTAATCTCTTTTCTGTTTTGCTAAAATGGTAAAATGAAGCACTGTTGTTTATTATTAGATAATATTTATGTTAGAGCAACCAAGATTTTATATAAAGTTTTATTAAAATCCTATATGCTTTTTCTTTTATGTTATTTTGTAATATAAGACTTTCAAACAGAATTGTTGTACACATGACAGAGTTCTCATAAAATAAATTAGATTCTCTAGTTATAAACCTGTAATTAGAGTTAAACTGAGATTAACTCTGAAGTAAGAATGTACAAAACCAAACTATATCGATGATGGGTGTGTTTCATTTAGTGACAAGTAGCCAAGGTAGAATTGAATAGAACAAAGCTGCAAATATCTGTAAGAGGAACATGCCAGGATACCACCTAAGGAAGCTACTCATTTATTCTAAACCAGCCATGTAATTAAACAGCATTATCTTTTCCTGACATATCTAAATTCATACAGTTATAAAAACAAGTAATTTATAAGTGAATAACCAACTTTTATCTGTAATTATGCTCTGACATGCCCTAAATCTAGAAAATTATTCTTCACTGGCCCATGCTGTTGATATTAATAATGTTGTCCGACCATTCCTGACTTTATGTTACAGAGAAGTATCTTTTTTAGATTAGTATGATCAATATTTTTTAAAGTTTTAAAAAATATATTACTATCCTTTTAATATTTTTAAAAGGGAGCAAAGGGATATCTTTTATTAAAAATAATAAAATAGGCTGGGCACAGTGGCTCACGCCTGTAATCCCAGCACTTTGGGAGGCCGAGGCGGGTGGATCACGAGGTCAGGAGATCGAGACCATCCTGGCTAACACAGTGAAACCCTGTATCTACTAAAAATACAAAAAAAATAGCCGGGCGTGGTGGCGGGTGCCTGTATTCCCAGCTACTCGGGAGGCTGAGGCAGGAGAATGGCGTGAACCCGGGAGGCAGAGCTTGCAGTGAGCCGAAATCATGCCACTGCACTCCAGCCTGGGCGACAGAGCGAGACTCTGTCTCAAAAAAAAACAAAATAAAAAAAAGTATGTATATTATTTAAATAGAATGCAAGGATATAATTTTTATATAGCAAAAATATATATATATATATATTTTGCTTTCAAATATCTATTGTTTAGTCCAACTATATATTTATACCAAAATGTGGTGTAAATTGTGGAAAGAGTCAGAAACATACAAAAATATAATCTGGTAGAGAAAAATAAGGGAACTGAGGATAAGGATCAGGGAGTGAAAAAGACTCCTACAGGAATATGTGTAATTATTTGAAAAAAAGTTTTAACTAGATGAAGTTCATAGAGCTAAAAAGCAACTGCATCATTTGTAAAGTCTGAAAAAAAAAGTGGAAAGAACAGCAAACCTATGTAAAAAATATCATGCTGTAGTTGTCTAGACGGGAAATAGTAAACTCAAGAACTAAAATGCTGGCCCTTCATCAAGTGATAAATCCTAGAGGAGTTCACAAATTATATCTTTAGAAGTCTGCAATTGTATAAATGAGCTTAGGCAAAGAACTGGTGTCAAAATGCTTCATCGATTGACCAAGATGTCTGCTTAAGAGTAACAGGATCAAAAATGAATGTACCATTACTACTGAGAAACTTTGGTTTATGTGCTTGTAGCAGATTGTGAAATTTCACTAAATATTTTAATGAGGTTTCCTAGGAGTAATAGAATATAATAAACATCACCACAAGTCACTATTTATACAAAGTAAGAAAATAGAAATGTAACCCCCAATCACTCCCTTCAACAACAACAAAAAATTGCTGCATTGAATTGAGGTAAAAACTATTTTGTAGCTGCTGAATGCAGTAATATTCACATCTATGCAACCTACATTATTTATTATTCGTTGCCTTGGACAAATCACTTCAACTCTCTGAGTCACTTTGTTGTTATCTTTAAAATGATATATAAGCATAAGAGACTGGACTTATTTGTACGTGTATTTAATTAGGATGGAGTTTATGATGGACCCTCATAAAGACATCCTCTAGATCAAGCTTGTCCTACCCACTGCCCAGGACGGCTTTGAATGCGGCCCAACACAAAATTGTAAACTTTCTTAAAACATTATGAGATTTTTTTGCAATTTTTTTGTAATTTCATCTTAACTCCTATAAGTGTAGTCTTCCTTTTGTCCTCCCCCTCATCCTACCCGTCTTCTTTACCTCCCTTTTTGCCTTTTTTTGTCTTCTTTTATTTTTTAAGGCTAACTTTTAAAAAAAGAGAGTGACTTGCCCTGAACAAATCAGAACTAGTATCCAAATTATAAAAGATTTGTGCCAAGAGCCTTGGAGAAATCTATCGTACTCCTTTGATAAAACAGGCAGATTTTCCTTAATCAAGTAAATGTGTGACCACGCCCCCCCGACAAAAGAAGTCATTAGAAAACAGATTATGTGGAACATATTTTTATGGTAAGGTTAAAAGAATACCACTAATTCGAAGAGGTAGTAGGTGTCAAAATATTTTTCATATAATTACTTGGGAAATGATCAAAAGAAAGAATGAGGAAGAAACTAAAGAATACTCTTGGCTCTACTTCTATAACATTGATTGCATCCTCAACTAAACTTGCTTCTGCATTTGCTAATAAGAGTATTTTATTGCATCTAACCTGCTTTCTAACAGGTAAGACCTGTTGCAACTTCCAGTATTCGTTCCTCACCATTTCATACCCAGAAGTTATTAGAAAATTAGACTTTAAAGTAAAAGCAAAATTATTTTTTAAATCTGATATGACACTACAAATCAAAATCACAAAGAATGAGTGACATCTTAGATTGTTGAACTGCTCGAGATAATAAAGTTCACAAATATTAATAATAAAATATAATCTCTCAGTACATGGGTTTCACTTTTATTATCCACTCGTAGACTTCTATACAGAGGGCTGGAAACAAAAATCTATGTTTAGGAAAGAAAGTGTAAAACAAAATTATAATATATTTTTGTTATGATAAATACATCCAGGCTAATAATATTGAGATTATAGTACAGGATTTAAAATAATGTCTAAGAAGGGAAAGAGATCAAACAACTAAAGTTTAAATAGACTGGATTAGCACCATTCTCAGTTTTCAAAGTCACTAAAATAGCAAACAGAAGAAAATCAAATCATATCTCTAAATATAAATGTGATAATACCTTCTCGACAAGCTCCATGATCATCATGTTTAACATGAATTAACTTGAGAGTTTACGCAGCCAAAAATTAGTGACCAAAGTAAAAAAAATCTATCTAAGAAAACAAAAAGCAAATTCTGATTGAAATTCTTTCAGAACTTGACTCCTACGTAGTTTATTCAATAAATATTTGCTATAGATTTGAGGAATGAATTAAAGAATGAATAAGGCAAGTCAAACAAAAATGTTTATTTGAGAATTCTTTGCTTATCTTAAAGAAACTTAGATGAAACAAGTCTATATATTATGCATGTTGTTTTTGTACGTTCTATATAATATTTGAAAACCAAATCACAATGAAACAGTGAGGTAACTAGGAATTTAAAATATGCATAGTAAATTCTAAAAAGTCTTAATAATGACTTTAAATCACAGACAAGACCTGTGTGTAAAAATAAATGGAAACCACCACAAAGTTTTATTTGGTTTACCATTTGTACATTGTAATTTCTACTTTTGTTCCTATCAACCATTCCATGTCTCCTTTATTTCTACATATTGATTGATAGAGATCATTAATAATTATCTGCATATTGCTCTTTCCAAGTTTGTCCCCATAGCTACAAATGAAACCAAGTAAAAAAGAATAGACAGAAATATAATACTCTGTATTAACATTAAATCTCTGAATCTGTTACTAAGGCTAATTGCCTGATTTTTATCAGAATTATTTTAATGAGTTAAAACATTTCTCTTAAAAAATTATGTTATAACACATATACATTTACTTGACAAATATGGAGGAGGTTTAACATATTTTATAAGAAGAGTTTAGAATTTTTTAACATCAAGTTTTCCAAAAAGCCATTCTAATTTAAATTAAAATATACTTTTCTTAGAACTTTAAATATATATATATATAGGAATGAAAAAGAGGCTATATTTATATAAAGAAGGTAGCTACAGACTGGGCACAATGGCTCACACCTGTAATCCTAGCACTTTGGGAGGCCGAGGCTGGTGGATCACGAGGTCAGGAGTTCAAGACCAGTCTGGCCAAGATGGTGGCACCCCGTCTCTACTAAAAATACAAACATTAGCTGAGCATGGTGGTGCGTGCTTATAATCCCAGCTACTCAGGAGGCTGAGGCAGGAGAATTGCTTGAACCCAGGCAGCAGGGGTTGTAGTTAGCCGAGATCATGCAGCTGCACTCCAGCCTGGGCGATAGAGTGACACTCCATCTCAAAAAAAAAAAAAAAAAGAAAGTAACTACAAAATGTAAAATTAAATCAATGGTAGATATTTTTATATATTAGAAATTTGACAAAAAATCTCTCACGATTATCAATATCATTTATATCACAAATTTTGCAAATTATATACATTGCTGCTGACTTCTTACCACTTCACAAAATACTTCTGAAAAGCTTATCATTTAGTAAGTGAGTAGAATTTTTGAAAAGTACAAAAAATGATATTAAATTACATTGTATTCATGTGAAAAGTATCCAAAAATTATTTTATGGAAACTAAACTTTTATATATAAACACATAAATGCATAGATATAAAACAAGTGATGTATCTAATCTACCTTCAAGTGACATCTTAAAAGGAAGTTTAAAAAAGCCCCAGAAGGATCCTAATAATACATGTTAAGTGTTCTCACTACAAAAATGATAATAACTATGTGAGATAATGCATACGTTAATTAGCTAGATTTAGACATTTCACAATGTGTAGTTACTTCAAAACATCATGTTGCATACAATAAATGCATACAATTTTATCTGTCAAATTAAAAAATTAAATAAATATGTAAATGTATGCAACACAGGGAAGTTAGCTTAAACTTTAGACAGTTTACTATGGAGAATTAGTCATTGCATTCTCTGATTTTATTTTTCTTTCACCAACTGGAAAAATTAGAAAAATCACCTAAAATTAAAAACAAATACATGGCATCAAATACTGTGAAGAATCTTTACATACAATTGATACTCATAACACTTTAACAGTTTAGAAGCGACATTCTTTCATTTTCCCTCACATTATACACACAATTTTGTTTGAAGTTTTAAATAGAAAACAAAATTTATTAACTCCATAGTACTTGGATCCATCATCTTGCTTATAATTTATAATGATATTACATTATATTAACATTAAATCTCTGAATAAAAAAGAGGTGTTTTTGAGTGTTTGTGTTTTTCATTGTTTAAAATTTGCATCAAAACTGATTGATAAGGTAAGACACTATAATAATTATTATCCTGCATAAAAAATGCTAATCTTTTACAGAAAGATGGCACCATATCTATCCTCAACTTTTAAAATAGTTCCTTCATATACTATATTTTTATTGTAATAAATACATATTATTGGAAAGTCTTTTGGTATATCCAGTGATATAATAAGGTCATTTTGTGAATATTTAGAAGTATAAAGTATAAATAAATATTTTAATTAAAAAATTACCACTCCAGTTTCCATAAAAAATTAAGATATTTCTCAATCTTTTTAAACATCTCGCACTTTCCACATTGCATAAAAACTCACCCCTGAACAGATTTATTTTTCTCCTACATAGTTTTTGGTATATTTTGTGATGATAGCACCAAAAATTTTGCAACCACTCATCTGATTACTATTTGTGGAAGCAAACTATAGTTTCATTTTTACTGTTAATCCAGAAGGTTACAAGAGTTAAAGATAGAAGTATCATTGAGGAAAAAAAAAAGCAACGCCCACATATTAAAAACACACCAGTAGTTTAACTTTAAAACAAGCATAGGTCTTTATTGGTTTATTCTCTAATTTATATTTTCCTCTAATAAAAATATAAATCTATGTTATGCTGTTTGGTTAATTACCACTCCACCTTTTGTGTATTTGAGTTTCCTATCTCAAACTGATAACATGTGGCTTTTCTTTAGGAATAATTACATAGAAAGGGAAATGGTACATTTTCAAGTTGTCAGTTTAATCATGTCTCCTTTTCTTATCTTTTCAGCAAATACATCAGCACCAGCTGAAGAAGAAAGGGAAGTAGATATGGAGCACTGCAAATTTGCTTCTGCGCAAAAGGAAAAGGCAGCTGAAAAACAGTTTTGGCAAATTAAATTGCAAATGATTCAGCCCCATCAAGCTAGTCAATGGGAAAAAAAAGGACAAATTTTTATTCTGACATGGTGAGTAATGTCTTTTTTATGACAAAATAGAAAATAAACAGTACCCAAGCGATTGTTGACAGCTAAAGGTTACTAATGTCCAGAATTTCCCTCAGGACACAAGGCTCACTGTGGTACCAATTCCAGTCTAGGGTTTTTATGATGAGAGTGATGTTCTGGTTGTCAAACTTAATCCCCACTCTCACCCACCCACTCTTGCCATGCACAGTCTGAAGTGAATAAGGAATAAAGAATATTAAATGGATTGGGGGAGGAATCTAGGTTTCATTTGACTCTCTTTTGTTTGCTTGTTTGTTTGTTTTTTCAATAGCTATAGGGAGAAAATAGCCTATTCTGACTAGAAAAAAAAGTTATAGCCAGAAAAAATATATATATTATATATATAATTGAAACATAAAGAGAGACTTAAACATTTTATGCTGCATTGCTTCTTAAGATCACAGTAAGGCTTAAACAGATTTCTACATGTTCATTTATCAGAGCTCTCTAATACCTTTAGACTGACACTGAGTAAAGGCCATGTATATCCCTGAAAATTTAAAAAGAAAAGAAAAAGAGAGAGGGAGAAGAAAAGTAAGTTTTTGACTAGCAAAGACTGATGAAGGTTAAAATTTGATCCAGAGTTGAACATGTTTGAGATCAAAGCCTTCAATAATTCTTTCAGGATGGAAATACCTAGAGGCTATTTTATTTGACTGAATTTAACTTTGATGTACTATGCTACTGAAAAACATTTATTCTCCTTTTCTTATACTAAAATAATCAATACCCTAAACCACTGGTTCATACATTTCAGGAGGTCAAGAATTCCCTGTGGTTTTTAAATAAGTTTGAACAAATTTTTCTTAATAATGCCTAACTTAAAGGTGTATCCATCTTTCAAGTTAGGTACAATAAACAAGCATAATTTGAAGTGTGGTCTTAGATACATAGAATTTAATATACTTGGAGACTTTGTAACTAAGGGCTATGATAGAAGAAAATAACTCAAGTGTTATATTAATATTAAAAAAGACAGTCGAGATATATATTCTGAATACACTATTTCTATAGGTTTTCCTTAAAGTTATAAAACTTGATATACTCTTATATGTTAATTGGCGTTTCCCCCCATGAAGAAGAAAGTCTTATTTTAAATTATTTTTCATCTTTTATAATTAAGGTAATTTTATACTAATATTTTAAAAGCTATTTATACATAAACACTTCACATAGGCTAATTTTAATTCTCCCAATGAAAGTGTATATATATATATGTGTGCGTATATATATGTATAATGTGTGTACACATATATAAACATATATATGTACCTATATATACACATATATACATATATACACACACATACATATATGTATATATACACACACACGTATATAATTATTTAAACATAAGAAAACTGAAATTCAGTTTTCTAAGCAGAATAGCCAAAGCAAAAAGAAAGGAAGAGAATTGGGTTTATCATGCAAAGGATTTCTTTAATGCACACTATACTGCCCACCCTACAAATCCTCATACAGATATTACTTTTATAAAGACTCACTTAAGTTATGTATGATACAGAATACATCTTAATCATAATATGTGTTTGAGGCAGTGATTCTCAATGTGTGGACTTCACATACCCAAGACACTTGTAGGAAATCAACAATGTTAAGATTATTTCCATAATAACAGAAAGACATTATTATTATTATTATTACTACTGTTCTGACATTTGCATCAATGGGGCAAAAGCTATGGTGAATAAAACTGCTGGTGCCTTAGCATGAAGCAAGGCAGTAACACCAAACTGTACTAGCAGTCATTGTATTCTTCATGGTCATGCACTTGGAATTAAATAAATGCTTATTTCTCATACACATGTCTTAGATGGAGTTGTAAAATGGTTAATTTTATTAAATCTCAACATTATAGTACATCTTTTTTACACACTGTGTGAAAAAGTGGAAAGTTCACATAAAACACCTCCGCTTCACACCAAAATACGATTGTTGCAATGAAAAAGTACTACATGATTGTTTCAGTTAAAAACTAAATTTTATGAATACCATTTCTTATTAAAGGAAAAACTGACAAACTGTGATAATCATTCTTGAGTATCTGGTAAACATTTTTTTTTATTTTTGGAAAATGATCAAGGTGAGCTTACCTCTTCAAAGAAAACAACTGACACTCTTTGTTGTTAATTGTAAAATTCAAGCTAGCAAAAGAAATTTATAATTTTGAAAACCTATGTCTTCCACCATGGTTATCCATTATGTATAGATTTTTTGATAAAGTTGCTGGCAGTATTAACAAATGTGATATTTAATACTGAATAATTGTTATGATCTGAATTGTGTCCTTCCAATATTTATAGTTTGATGTCCTAACCCCCAGTACAATGTGTGACTATTTGGACATAGAGTATTTACAAAGGTAATTACGGTTAATAAGGTCACTGGGGAAGCTCTTAGCCAACAGGCTTGATTGTTTTTGTAAGGAAAGACTAAGACACAGCCATACACAGAAGAAAGACTACGTAAAGCCACAGGGAGAAGACTGACATTTCATTTAAAAACCAAGGAGAAGTAGGGCAGGGCCTGGTGGCTTAACGCTTGTAATCCCAGCACTTTGGGAGGCCGAGGCTGGTGGATCACGAGGTCAGGAGATCGAGACCATCGGGCTAACACAGTGAAACCCTGTCTCTACTAAAAATACAAAAAAATTAGCCGGGTGTGGTGGCGGGCGCCTGTAGTCCCAGAAGCTTGGGAGGCTGAGGCAGGAGAATGACGTGAACCCAGGAGGCGGAGCTTGCAGTGAGCCGAGATCATGCCACTGCACTCCCGCCTGGGTGACAGAGAGAGACTCTATCTAAAAAAAAATAAAAAATAAAAAATAAAACTAAGGAGAAGTATATATACATTGTGGAATGACTAAATCTACCTAATTAACATATGCATTACTACACAGAGTTATTTTGTGGTGAGTACATGGTAAATACAATTTTATCTGTCAATTTAAAAGTTAGAATAATTTTTAAAAACCCAAGGAGAGAGGGCCCAGAGGAAACTAATTGTGCTCAGATCGAAATCTCAAATGTCTGGCCCCTTGAGCTATGAGAAAATTAGACACTGTTAAGTCACCCCTGTGGTTCTTTATTAGGGCAGGCTTAGCAAATTAATGCAATAATAAAATATATCAACATTTGGACGATTTGCAAATCTCAGTAAGTCAAGATTTTCCGATACATTCCAGTAAAATTGTAAGATAGACAAGTGAATATTAATGTAACAGAATATGAAATGTTTACTGACACTGCTTCAGTTTAGTTTCTTCAGTGCCTTGCGACTAAACCTTAGCTAGACAGCAACTAATCTTTAAGAAACTAACTTTTGGCCCGTGCGGTGGATCACACCTGTAATCCCAGCACTTTGGCCGAGGTGGGCAGATCATGAGGTCAAGAGATGGAGACCATCCTGGCCAACATGGTGAAATCTCATCTCTACCAAAAATACAGGCCAGGTGTGGTGGCTGACGCCTGTAATTGCAGCACTTTGGGAGGCCTAGGCAGGCAGATTACCTGAGGTCAGGAGTTCGAGACCAACCTGGCCAACATGGCAAAACCCCCATCTCTACTAAAAATACAAATATTAGCTGGGTGTAGTGGTGTGTGCCTGTAATCGCAGCTACTCTGGAGACTGAGGCAGGAGAATTGCTTGAACCGGGGAGGCGGAATTTGCAGTCAGCTAAGATTGCACCACTGCACTCCAGCCTGGGCAACAAGAGCGAGACTCCGTCTCAAAATAAATAAATAAATAAATAAATAAATAAATAAAATAAAAATACAAAAATTAGCTGGGCATGGAGGCACATGCCTGTAGTCCCAGCTACTCAGGAGGCTGAGGCAGGAGGATCACTTGAACCCAGGAGGCGGAGGTTGCAGTGAGCCGAGATTGCGCCACTGCACTCCAGCCTGGTGACAGAGTGAGACACCGTCCCAAACAAACACCAGAAAAATAAACTAACTTTTGTGGAGTTTTGTACAGTATCAAACAAGAATTCCACCATCACCTAAAATGTTACTGAAATAGCTCATCCATTTCCATTTATGTATCTATGTGAGGTCAGATTTTCTTCATAGACTTCAACAAATAAAACATAGCACCACAGACTGCCTTTTAAAAACCGTCTGGGAAATACAAGTGTTTTTTTGTAACTGTTATTTATGTTAATAGTCATTTTATTATTGTTATTTTAAATGAATTAATAAATATAAAATTTTCTGAATTTTGATTTTGAGTATGTCAACAGTTATAATCTACATTAAAATTTAGTAATTTAGGCTGGGCACAGTGGCTCACGCCTGTAATCCCAGCACTTTGAGAGGCCAAGGCGGGCAGATCACGAAGTCAGGAGATCGAGACCATCCTGGCTAACACGGTGAAACCTCGTCTCTACTAAAAATACAAAAAATTAGCCGAGCGTGGTGGTGGGCGCCAGCTACTCGGGAGGCTGAGGCAAGAGAATGGCATGAACCCAGGAGGCGAAGCTTGCAGTGAGCCGAGATCGCGCCACTGCACTCCAGCCTGGGCGACAGCGCAAGACACTGTCTCAAAAAAAAAAAAAAAAAAAAAAAAAAATTGTAATTTAACAATGCAAACATGTCTTGATACCTCAGCATTTAAGAGCTTCTGATTTGAGAAATAAATCAATAATAAGTAGCAGTAGCTATCCCTGTGCAGTATGTATTAATATACCAGCCAATCTGCTAAGCATTTCACATTTGCTTCCACAGTTTATCAATACAAATACCTTCAACATAAGCATAATTATTTTCACTGAGAGATGAGGATTTGAGTTCCTAAATCAGTTTATAACTTGCCTAAAACTTCACAACCAGTATATGCCCAAAATGGAAAACAAACATAGATTATAAGATTCCAAAGCCCAAAATGTTCCACATAGTAGATCAAACACTCACTTAACAAACAAATAATATATTAGAGGAATTCTTTCAGCAATAACATCTCAGGTAGGAATTCATTGGGATTTCTGCAAGAGATTTAGGAAAGAGTGGCCATAGAGTCCCCAGTCTGATCTAGAAAATTTGTGGTCAAACAGTTTTGGATAAGGATACTGAAGGAAAGTATGTATTTCTTCTTTTATTCTCAAAGACATACTATCACAAACTTGCATGTTAAGTACATTCAAATGGACATCAGGAACAAACATTTTTCTTCTTTGGTGATGCAATCACTTTACACTGTCTTTTCTTAAGTAATTCTACTCTTAAGATAAAATAATACCAAATATACTTGACAGTTTTCCAAAAAAGCTTTACCATTGGTTGAGTGAAATAAAGAATTAAAAAAAATTATCCAAGCTGGCATAAAGTTTATAGAAATTTTGTGTGGTGTTTCTGAATAAAATAAGAATATAGTCATTAGAGATAATAGGCGATTATCCACGTGTCTCAAAAATTAATTTTAACCATTATTACTCATGCTTTATTTCCTATCTCCTCTTTTCTATTTATCTTTCAACAGAAGATGGACTATATTGTGAAATGACCATTGTATCAGTTTGTCCAAGAAACGATAAAATAAAAATGCCTAAATAGTAATTCATAAATTCTGCAAAGTGGATGATTATTAAAAAGTAAGGTCCAAACACAATTATTCATTACATAAATATCAGTAAATATTCTGACATTTATTCTACTCAGTTTGTGTTTATCAAATTATATAATTTGATAAATTATGAATTTCAATTATATATAAATTCATGAATTTATATAAATAATATTTTTCATTAGTTTATAACATTACTTTTTGTGCTACTGGCTTAAGTGCTTCCAAAATTAAATACCATGTTAAGGAAAAGTTTTACTCTATTAAAATATATTCTTGATTTAAATTGTATCTACAAATAAATTTTTATATCTGGAAACATTTCTTTAAAAATTTTCTAAATGTATTAAAGTAGAAATTTCTTAAATTTCTAAATTTCTGATACTACTAAAAAAAACCCTCTAAATACCTAAAGCTATTCTCTATGCCACAAAGCTCTGCAAAATAATCTATCAAGTTTCCCAATATGAATATAAAGTTATTATGTAGTTTTATTAGGAAACAATATGACAAGTTTTAAGCATAAAGCAGTAATGATCATCCAATATTCAAAATTAAAATAATTGTTTTTCATAAAAGACAAAAGAAAAGAGAATGTGAGAATGGGAGATAGGATGGAATAAAGATTGTTCATACTACAATGATATTTTTAGAGGAGAGGTTTTGAAAGGATATTGTATAATAGAGAATATTTCTGTATCCTTGACACTAAAATATCAATTAAAATTCATTGTTTAAATTAATCTAAGTTTTAAAATTGTATTCTAGAAGCTCAGATATGAGATTGTACTATCCTACTCATGTTAGTCTTTCTCGATTTGAAAAAATATATAAAAATATTTTAAGTATGAATTTGATTTAAAATTTTATCAAAAATATTATATATTTTAGGCCGGGCGTGGTGGCTCACGCCTGTAATCCCAGCACTTTGGTAGGCCAAGGCGGGGGGATCAGGAGGTCAGGAGTTCAAGACCAGCCTGGCCAAGATGGTGAAACCCTGTCTCTACCAAAAATACAAAAAATTAGCCAGGCATGGTTGCACATGCCTGTAATCCCAGCTACTCAGGAGGCTGAGGCAGAGAATTGCTTAAACCTGGGGGGCGGAGGTTGCAGTGAGCCAAGATTGCACCACTGCTCTCCAGACTGGGTGACAGAGCAAGACTCCAACTCAAAAAAAAAAAAAAATTATATATTTTATTGGCACAGGATGAAAACTCTAACACATACTATTTGTGGATGAAGTCTAATTTTTATATTTAAATAATGATATGTATATTTTCTCTTGTTTCTTTTTAGATTCATCTTTCAGCTTAACTATTAAAATACTGATGAACGTATCTTGTACTTTGATTTATTAAGTACATAACAAAATATTATATCTTATCTTTTTCATTAGATTCTAGATATACAGAAATTTTGCACACTTAAGAGAAAAGAAAATATTGTTTTCAATTTTAGAGCAACTTGGAAAGTTGTTTTTTTTTTTTTTTTTTTTTTTTTTTGAGACGGAGTCTTGCTCTGTCGCCCAGGCTGGAGTTCAGTGGCACAATCTTGGCTCACTGCAAGCTCCGCCTCTTGGGTTCACGCCATTCTCCTGCCTCAGCCTCCTGAGTAGCTGGGACTACAGGCACCCGCCACCAGGCCTGGCTAATTTTTTTGTATTTTTAGTAGAGACAGGGTTTCACCATGTTAGCCAGGATGGTCTCGATCTCCTGACCTTGTGATCCACCTGCCTCAGCCTCCCAAAGTGCTGGGATTACAGGCGTGAGCCACCACACCCGGCCAAATCAGAACTACTTCTTAGACAGCATTAATAGACTATAATACACATAAGTGTTGCCATATTGTTAAAATTAAAAATGTTATATTTTCTACTGTAATAATCATGGCAGCTCAACTAATCAGGGTAATGAAAAACTACAGCTTTCCTTATCCCAGAATATATGGCCTCAGAGTATATGGCCTCATGGAAAATAAAAGGTGGCTTTGCTTTTTCAGATATTTTCTATCATTTCTCAGATACATAATTTAGAAGAAAGTAGAGTTCATAATGTATTAACATTTAGGAATCTGTAATCATAATTAAGAGAAAAAATTGTGTTTTCATATTCTATGCCACCAAATAAGAATAATAGAGTATACTCTTACAGAATTTTACAATGGCCACTCATTGATACCAAAACCTTTATCTGAAAATTCATCTATGGCCAGGCGTGGTGGCTCATGCCTGTAATCCCAGCACTTTGGGAGGCCGAGGCGGGCGAGATTGAGACCATCCCGGCTAACATGGTGAAACCCCGTCTCTACTAAAAATACAAAAAATTAGCCAGGCGTGGTGGCAGGCGCCTGTAGTCCCAGATACTTGGGAGGCTGAGGCAGAAGAACGGCATGACCCCAGGAGGTGGAGCTTGCAGTGAGCCGAGATCGTGCCACTGCACTCCAGCCTGGGCCACAGAGCGAGACTCTGTCTCAGAAAACAAACAAACAAACAAAAACAACAACAACAAAAAAGAAAGTTAATCTATACTTTGTTTCGCATAACAAGTAAACTTCTAAAACTTTATTCTGTAAATTTAAATTTGTTACTGATATGGTTTGGCTCTGTGTCCCCACCCAAATCTCATCTTGAATTGTACTCCCATAATTCCCACGTGTTGTGGGAGGGACCCAGTGGGAGATAATTTGAATCCATGGGGGTGGTTTCCCCGTACTGTTCTGGTGGTTGTCAGTAAGTCTCACGAGATATGATGGTTTTATCAGGGGTTTCTGCTTATGCATTTTCCTCATTTTCTCTTGCCACTGCCATGTAAGAAGGGCCTTTCACCTGTCACCATGATTGTGAGGCCTCCCAGCTATGTGGAACTGTAAGTCCAGTTAAACCTTTTTCTTCCCAGTCTTGAGTATGTCTTTATCAGCAGCATGAAAACGGGTTAATACAGTTATAATATACCCTGAAAATTGTTATAGAGTGAATAAAATTTTCTCACATATTTATTAGTCATAAGTATTCAATAAAACATATTCACCATCTGTTTAGACGACTAAATACCAGTTACAAAGTACATAGTTAGCTTGACATCTCACATTTTATGGTCCTAACAAAATTTAATTGAAATTTCAGCAGCACAATGGTTCTTTGATTGATTTGAATTCTAGCTTTACTATGGTAACACATACCATTAATTTAATAGAAATTTGCCTTTATGCCTGTATGTTTTTTAAGGACAAAATTCTTCCATATTCTCAACTCTTATTCTATACGTCATTCTTTCAGAAACCAGAAATGCATTAGTTAGAATTTGTAGTACAAATAACAAATCAGATTATAAAAAAATCTCATTTGCCTGAAAAATAACTGTACATTTCCAAAGGAAGACCAACTAAAATTGAAGAGACTGGAGCCTTATTATTAGATACTCCTCTATAGTTTGTTAACTTTTATGATACTCCTGTGAGACCCATAAAATTGAAATAAGTTTTTAGGAAAGGAAGAAAAGATACAACCCTTGATCTCAAGGTGCTTACAAATTAGCAAAAACCAGATGATAGAAGAAACTACGAAAATGAATGAAATCATGCAAGGAGACACTGTCCCGGTGGGGCTCACAGTTTATAAAAGTTCTGATACATAATAAAGAAGATTAGAAAATGAATGAGGAAAAAATTTCTTAGGGCTGTCTTAGTATCCTAGAGCTTTTATTGTCTGTGATATTTAGTGAATGTTATGCTTTTCCATGTACATAATGAAGATAAAAATAAAACTATTTTCTTTGAATGTCATGGCAAAGATAATTCTGTTCCTATGACCTTCTTTAGATAAAATCTCTATTGTTACACTTACCCACTTTATAAACTGGCCAACATAACTGCCAATGTAAAACGTAGTCATCTCAATAGATATTGATAGAGACACTCCTCCATTCTCAAGCTACCATTCTCAATATGATTTAAACATAGGACTAGTAGTTGCATGAATTCATTCATAAATGAGGTAGCGTGAAGAGTGATTCCACAAGTAGAAGATAAAGTTTTCAGATGGTCGGCTATTTTAAACCTATGAGGAAGGGAGGATAACAGGGATAACATTTGTGATAATAGAGACTAAGTGGCTCAAGCAAGAGATAACACTGAACTATTTCAAGAACCAAAGAAAAACTTCATGACCATGAAACTTTTTAAAAATTTTGTTTAGCTTTTGGTCATGAAAACTATTTCATATTTCAACTATAAAAATTGGTTAATATAAAACTATTTCGGCCGGGCGCGGTGGCTCACGCCTGTAATCCCAGCACTTTGGGAGGCTGAGGCGGGCGGATCACGAGGTCAGGAGATCGAGACCATCCTGGCTAACACGGTGAAACCCCGTCTCTACTAAAAATACAAAAAATTAGCCGGGCGTGGTAGCGGGCGCCTGTAGTCCCAGCTACTCGGGAGGCTGAGGCAGGAGAATGGCGTGAACCCGGGAGGCGGAGCTTGCAGTGAGCCGAGATCGCGCCACTGCTCCAGCCTGGGCGACAGAGCGAGACTCCGTCTCAAAAAAAAAAAAAAAAAAAAAAAACTATTTCATGACCAAAAATTAAACAAAATTTAAAAACCTACAAATGGAGCTTTAACTATCAATAAGGAGAAATGTGCACTGGAAGAGAGAAAAGTTATAGGAAATACAATATTACTCTGGTTGAAAAGGAATGCATGAATTTGAGATAACTACAAGCAAATAATTTTTTTTTTGAGACCGAGTCTTGCTTTGTTGCCCAGGCTGGAGTGCAGTGGCACTATCTTGGCTCACTGCAACCTCTGCCTCTCAGGTTCAAGGGATTCTCTTACCTCAGCCTCCCAAGTAGCTGGGATTACAGGCATGCACCACCACGCCTGGCTAATTTTTGTATTTTTAGTAGGGACAGGGTTTCACCATGTTGGCCAGGCTGGTCTCAAACTCCTGACCTCGGGTGTTCCGCCCTCCTCGGCCCCCCAAAGTGCTGGGATTACAAGCGTGAGCCACTGTGCCTGGCCAAGAAAATAAAATTTTATATATCACATGCATATGAGGATATGATTTTATTTATATTTTTTGTCAATGAGAGGGATATAATTTTCAGTTGGGAATTTTGCCCCAAAATTGTCTCTTTCTCTGTTCTGATTTAGCTTTTCAATATCTGAAGTGTTTATTTGTGTCTATTTTTTGGTTTCTTTCCCATTGGACTATAAAATTACTGAGAATGGGGATTAAGTCATATTCATCTTTCCATCTTTCTTCTAACTCAAATAAAAAAGTTTGTATCCATGTTCTCATTTCTCAAATTGAAGAAGAAAAGAGGCAACTGCCAACAACTTCTTCCTAAAAGCCTTTCTTAGAAATAAATTTAAAATGGAAACCTACTTTTAAAAGAAAAAATTATCTTTATCCCATTCATTTTATTTTAATGCCTTCAGTCTGGCAAGAGTATATTGGATATAAAACTCGTGTTACTAAGCAAAAATCATTTGGGCAAACATGTCTCTATTTACTTAAATTTGATTTCTTATAAAAAATCTATTATATGTCTTCAGAAAACCTAAAAGATAGAGCACAAGGATCTAGAATCTTATTATTGATGTGCTGTTGAAAAATCACTTAATCTTTAATCTCAAAGCAAAAGGAAAGAGTTGTACTAACTACCCGCAGCCCAATATTTTTTCTACTTACACAACTATATCATAGCTCTTTCATTATCTGAATCAAAAAATCAATCAATAGGCCGGGCGCTGTGGCTCATGCCTGTAATCCTAGCATTTTGGGAGGCCGAGGCGGTTGGATCACCTTTGGTCAGGTGTTCGAGACCAGTCTGTCCAACATGGCAAAACCCTGTCTCTACTAAAAATACAAAAATTATTGGGCATGATGGCAGGCACCTGTAATCCCAGCTCTCAGGAGACTGAGGCAGGAGAATCGCTTGAACTCGGAAGGCAGAGGTTGCAGTGAGCCGAGATCGTGCCACTGTAATCCAGCCTGGGCAATGGAGCGAGACTCTGTCTCAAAAAAAAATAAATAAAATAAATCAGTCAGTAATGTTTCAGCCTGTATCTAACTCGTTTAGATGAAATGGTAATTGTGTAATTTGCATTAGAATGAAGTTAGAATGACATTTTGATTCATATTAAAGTTATCAGTACACAAATTGATTTAATACATACCTTAATAATATTTTAGTTTACACTGTATTCAAAATACCGTGCTAGTGTTTTGAGGTGGAGAAAAATAACATGTAATTCTTGTCCTCAAAAAGTTTTAGATTTAGAAAGGTACACAAACTTATGAAAAATTAACTATAAATCTGGTTAATTATAAAATGGCCTTTAAAAATGTGCCTTGGGAGATCAGAGGACTAGTAAAGCACTACTGATTTAAAATTGCCTTCATTAGCATCAAATTTTAAATAAACAAGGTGACAAGAAAAAATAAATAAGTATTATTTATATATATAAATAAAAATAAATAAACAAGGTGACAAATCAAGATAATTTTTCTCTTTTCTTTGCATGATAAATCCCCTTTTGACTTTCTTACAACACAGGATGCCAGCATGTTGGGAAATTTCACCCGAAAATTGCTTCTTTCTCTGTTCTGATTTTACTTTTCAGTATTTGAAGTGTTTATTTGTGTTTATCTTCTTCATCTGTTTTTCTCCCATTGGGCTATAAAATTGTTGAGTGCAGGGATTAAGTCATACTCATGTATTTATATGTTTTCAGTTAATCTTGGATTTTCAAAGAATTTCCTGGAGAGGTTATTATTCTGTTTGCAACTTTACAGAGATACAATATCATGGTTAGGTCATTTAACTTGAAACTTTTTGAAAAGTTGAGTGCTTCATTATTTCTTATTTGCAGCCAATTGGATTTCTTAGCTGTCCATCTGGTACCAGAATTTTTAAATTCTGAGACTTGCTTTTAGAGTTTTGGTTATCAACCCTGCTCTAAAATGCCAGACAGCAAATGTTGGTCTCTAGTAAACAAGAGAATCTATACAACGGTATTTCTAGTTTCTCTTGTTTATGTCATATGTTAGTTCTACTCTCTAAATTCTGGTGAGTTAAGCTAGTGAGTCTAAGTGGTCTGTGTACAAAATCATTGCAGCATTGAAGTTATGCTATTCTGTTTTGCATTTACTGATGGTCACTATAAACACAGATGTGATCTCATCATCTGTCAATTCTGACAAGATTTTAAAATACACTTTTGGTGTACAAAAATGAATTTTATGCAGGAAAGATCGGATGTGATCTTTGAGAAATTAATGTGCTTTGTTGGCAGGGGAAAGAAAGAGAGTGAGAGAGAGAAAGAGACAACTAGGCTAGTCCAAGAGAAATTTCTAATTTTGCCTTCAATATTCTTTAATATCACCTTACACCTTCATCCCACCTTTTTCATCCCCTCCCTTATGAATAATACATAGTGAGTAGAGTACAGTTGGTCTTTTGTATCCCTGAGTTCCACATCTGTGAATTCAACCAGCCACAAATTAAAAATATTTGGGAAAAAAAATCCACAAAGCTCCAAAAACTTGAATTTGTTGTGCATCAAGTACTATGCTGAATCTATGCAAATAAAGTGATGTGTAGGCATTCCATTGTAAGTAATCTAGAGGTGATTTAAAGTATATGGGAGGATATGCATAGCTTATTTGCAAATACTACACCATTTTATATATAGGGCTCAAGCACTGGCAGAGTTTGGTATGTGTGGGAGGGTCCTAGAACCAATCCCCAGTGGACACCCAGGGATGACTGTATTTTTATCCAGTTGGAAAAGCCAAATTCCTGGGAATAATTCCAGACTCATTTCTCTCCCTCACTCCCCACATTATTCAATTGGTGTTATATGATCTTTTTTCTCAGACAATTTCTCTACTAAATGGAAGTTGACTTCAAGATCTCTTTCAAATATAAAATTCAATGATTTCAAATATGTATCTATTTGTTGAATATATATATATATATACATATATATAAAAAACCACACATATTGATGCACATGTGTATACATATTGATGGTTATGTGTGTATATATAAAAAATACATTGTAGGCTGGGCACAGTTGCTCACGCCTGTAATCCCAGCAATTTGGGAGGCCGAGGCGGGTGGATCATGAGGTCAGGGGATCGAGACCATCCTGGCTAACACGGTGAAACCCTGTCTCTACTAAAAATACAAAAAATTAGCCGGGCGTGGTGGTGGGCGCCTGTAATGCCAGTTACTTGGGAGGCTGAGGCAGGAGAATGGCGTGAACCCGGGAGATGGAGCTTGCAGTGAGCTGAGATCTCGCCATTGCACTCCAGCCTGGGCGACAGAGCGAGACTCCATCTCAAAAAAAAAAAAAAAAAAAAAAAAAAAGATTGTAGATGTGTCTGTGTGTGTGTATTATAGCCATATATTCACGACATATATGGCCAAGATACAGTGACATTATAGATGTTCCAAATAAAAGACTATAGGAAATGGCTTTCATTTTCAAAAATAATCATTTTACAAAATTATAATGGTATTGCAGATCTGACATTCCTAAATTATTATTATATGAAATATTTGACCTTCCTTTACATGAATTATTTAAATGAAACCATATTTTCTTGGTTTCATTTCTAAAAACGCAGTGAAGAATAAGATGGATCTAACATTACAAAAACGTATTTAAAAAATAACCACATTATGGTTTCCAAAAAACCTAAGCTTTTAGGATTTTGCTGTCCAAGAACAGATGTGGAAAACAAAATTTAAGATAGCACCCCATAATAAATATCTGAGTAGTCCAGGCAAAAGTGATTGTGGATTTATTTGAGAGTTTTTGGCCTGAAACACCATCTCAATCCTCTTCCTCACAGAGACTGTCAGAATAGAGTTGGAGGTTTATCTTCATGATGCCAAGCCACTTTTCAGACAGTGCTATAAACTTCAATATCACATATGCTAAACTGGTGGTTTGGCTGGATTTAATCTGTCCTGGAAACAAGTAATCTGCAATTCTATTTGGATTAAAAGAAAAAACTAACTTGTTTTAATAGAAAATTATTTGCTTAAAGTAATATCAAATCATTTAAATTTAAAGTCATTAATATTTTACTAATTTTGAAATTAATATTAGAGATATTAAATCAAGACTACTTGGGCAATTAGCCTCATTGAAAATTGAACATACAATATGCAATTTCCATCTTTAGAATAAAATTCATTTTTAGTCAATTTAAGCACTGATAAGTTTATATTTTATTTTATTCATTCATTTCACTACATTAAGCAATAGGAATAAATATAACAATGAGCCCTATTTCTGCTTTTGAGGAAATTATCATTTTATAGAGCTGTTAATTTGGGGAAAATATTTTTATATGAAAATGATTAATTGAACTTTATATTGAAGACTTTTCATTTTGAATTTTAAATCTCACTGTCAACCACATTTTAACTCCAAAAGCATCCAGAATTATTAGGTCATGATTTGTCCCTTGAGTTTGTAGTTCTCTGCTTTACTACATCCGTGAACTCATCACAAGTGTTATATATAACACCTGCTATTTTCTGTAGTACAGGGGTTGGGAGGTGAAATGGAACAAGTTGTATATACATATTTTTCTGTTTAGTTCACATGAAGACAAAGACAAGGACATGCAGATTTACAAGTTATGTGGGGAATGATTGCCAAGCAACAACATCCTCTTCCAGCCTTATGGGAATTAAACACTGAGGTAGAAACATGGACTCCAGATATGCTGTAATTCATCTCTACTGTAAGAGCCAATACAGAAAATGTTGGTATGTATTATGTTAACAACATTAATCTTTTGGCTGTTTTTTTTTTCTAGAAAATTGCAGAGCCGGAGGAAAATTGAAGACTATTAGTTAACAGTTTAAATGAATCAAGACAAATTTTTTTCAGATAGCTTTCTAACACCTTATAGTACTTCCAAGTTGACTAATTGAGTATTTATTGACCTATAAATTTTATTTAACTTAATCTGTAATTTAAAATTTTATTATTTTATTTTGAGATGGAGTCTCTCTCTGCCGCCCAGGCTGGAGTACGGTGGCACGATCTCGGCTCACTGCAACCTCCACCTCCTGGGTTTGAGTGATTCTTGTGCCTCAGCCTCTGGAGTAGCTGGGACTACAGGTGCACACCACCATGCCTGTCTAATTTTTGTATTTTTCATAGAGATGGGGTTTTGTCATGTTGGCCAGGTTGGTCTTGAACTCCTGACCTCAGGTGATCTGCCTGCCTCAGCCTCCCAAAGTGCTGAGATTACAGGTATTTTCTATTTTAAATGCACTTGTTGCTTTTCATTTGCTAACCTCTATATTTCTAAAAAAAATCCCATTAGTGGAAGGATTCAGATATTCTCTGCCTTCCATGTTATTTTCTTTATATTGAGCAAACAGATTTCTTAATAAATACTTAACTGATAATCATAATAACTAGGACTGACTATACTATAAAATCTTCAATATGAGATTGGGAACTCATTTTATCTTGCTATATCTCAGTTTCCTAATTTGTAAAACGAAGATAGTAATAACTCACCTTCATTATCCTAGAGGATGTTGGTAAGATACAAGAGAAACAAAATGCTTTCATACATACAAATTAAAGCACTCCCCATGCAATAGCAAAGTGATGTGGGTTTTTTAAAATTTGTTTTTGTGTTTTTTTCAAATATATTTCCAAATTTTAAATCCCTTGGAGCTCTAAGTCACAAATGGCTCATTCTTGAAGCCTCCAATTACTTTTCCAGACCTCACTGAGCAGTCCTACCTTTGAGCTCTGGCACCATTCAACACTTATTAACACTTAATGTTAAAGAGACAAATGATTCACATTTTTCAAAAGCAAATATTTATATGAAACTGCAAGTCTTTCGAAAATATATGGCTTGAATGCTACAATTATAATGTTAAAATTATATTAAAATGGAAATGAATCAAAAAATCTTCTAATTAGGGAACTGAGAATTACATTAGGGGACCAATGCTGAATTACATTAGAGGACCAATGTTCAATGTTTCTAAGGAGGCTGTTTCTAAACCAAGCAACCTCATGACCATCTGTGTTATGTTAAAAGATTCCAAAGTTAAGGATAAGGCACACATATAATTGATACAGGAGACGGACAGGGAAGTGCTGGGTAGAGAAGAGTGGGGTCACTAGTGAGGGCTCCACCCTTGGGCCTGTGCCCTCGGACGTAAGAGAGAATAGGCACTCATGTTTTCATGTCCACATGTTGCATTTTCAAAGACCATTCTGGCTAACCACAGCCCCCATCCTGTGCCCATATAAACCTGAGACCTTAGCGGTCACACACACAAGTGGCTGAACATCAAGAAGAGCAGAGGAACAGAGTGGCAGAACAGTGGGGAGGATCGCCTTCCCACTCCATCGTCCCCTTCCAGTTCCCCACCCATCCCGCTGAAAGCCACTTGCACCACTCAATAAAACCTGACATTTAGCCTTTGAGTCCGTATGTGACCCGATTTTTTCTGGGAAGCTGGACAAGAGCTCGGGACACAGAAACCTGTCACACTTGCCCTATGTCCTTGCAAAAAGGCAGAGGGTCCATTGAGCTGATTAACACACAAACTGTCTACAGATGGCAAAGCTGAAAGAGCTTTGTAACAATGGGGTTGCAGGCACCCACTCCTGGACGCTAGCCGGAGAGCTTGCTCCAGTCTCTGCACCTGCCTGTCTGCAAGCTCCCACTTCCTCAAGGGGTTTGAACTGTGGGGTGACAGAACAGGTGGGCCACACCTCTGTTGCACGTCCTGTGAGGGGAACCAAGGAACTCTCCCATTTCATAATGGTTGTCTATACCAGTGTTGACTCATCTTAAAAGCTGAAAATGTTTGCTAACACATAGAGTATATGGTAGATTGTTTTATTTGTTTAGTGTGCTTCATTTCTTTCCTTCTTGCCATGCTTCCCTTTAGGTAAATTTTTTAATGGCCTCGAGATAAACATGCTCTTATTCTCATTGTGTTATTTGGGAGAAAATATGGTCTTTGAAGAGTCAATTAAGAATCTTGAGTTTGGGAGATTATTTTGGGTAATCTTGTGTAGAGCCTTAAATGCCATGTATAAGAGGAAGACAGCAGGAGATTTGATGTGTACATACAAAGAAGTCAATGTGAAGACAAAGACAAAGGCTGGAATGATGTGGCCACAAGCCTAGAAATGCTGACAGCCCTCAGAAACTGAAAGAGGCAAAGAACAGTTTCTTCCCTAAAGCCCCTGGAGGGATTGCTGCCCAGCCAACATATTGACGTCAGCTCCAGGACACTGAATTCAGACTTCTGTCCTCTAGAACTGTGGGAGAACAAATTTCTGTGATTTTTAAGCCATCCAGTTTGTGGTAATTTGTTACGGCAGCTATAGGAAACTAATACAGAAACTACACTTTCCTGCTTCATTGATTTTGTACTTGGCCCTGTGACTTGCTTTTGCTAATGGAGTATGAGCAGATGTTTATAGATGTCATGTCCCAGCAGAAACTTTAAATGCTTTCTTTAGCTGCCTGTCTTATTCCTGTCCTCCTTCATTAGAACATATCCCAGGTAGAGGGATATCTGGAAACTTCAGTCTGAGTTTCAGAAAAAGAAACACATGGATTGAGGCCCAGCCAAGTGCAATCAAGCACAACCAAGCCAACAAGTTAAGCCAAGATTAGATGAACCTAGCAGAACTAACAGCATATCTGGGCTGGGCATGTGGTGGCTCATGCCTGTAATCCCAGCACTTTGGGAGCCCGAGGAGGGCAGATCACAAGGTCAGGAGATCGAGACCATCCTGGCTAACACAGTGAAACCCCTGTCTCTACTAAAAATACAAAAACAAAATTAGCCGGGCGTGGTGTCAGGCGCCTGTAGTTCCAGCTACTCGGGAGGCTGAGGCAGGAGAATGGCGTGAACCCAGGAGGTGGAGCTTGCAGTGAGCCGAGATCTCGCCACTGCACTCCAGCTTGGGCGACAGAGCCAGACTCCGTCTCAAAAAAAAAAAAGAACTACAGCCTATCTGTGGTCCTCATGTAATGTGAGCAAGAAATAAATACTGTCATAAAATATAAAGATTTTGCTGTTACCTATTGCTCCAGCCAAAGGTGAATAATAGTACATATCATCAACCATTGATGAATATTGTACTCCCTCTTTTTTGTTTTAATTTATTATTATTTTTTTTAAATTATCCTTTAAGTACAGAGATGCTTTTTCTAATTAAATGTTGTCTTTCTGCTGCCATTCTCTAGTGTAATGAATATTCAGCATTCTCAAGATAACAGGCCCTGAAGCGCTTGAAGGAGAGTAATAATCATTTCCTAGTCTTCCCTTCTTTATCATAATTGACCCCAACTTTAAAAATATTCCCCAATTTTAACAATGTTTTATTATTCTGATAGTCTGGGATGGTAATATCTCTCTGGAGATGTGGAAACTCTACTCTTTATTTACATTTGTGACCATAACTAGACAGCTTAGTTTATATTCAAAGATATCTAAAAGACAACAGATGAAGCATTTCTTCACTTATAGCATATACTTTTCTTTCTTCATTTTTTTTGTTCCAACTTTCATTTTTCTTTTTCAGATCTCCCCATTCAATAATTCTGATTCTTCCTAAAATCTATTTTCTTTTCCTTCAAAATTTATTTTTCAATTTCTGAGGTTGATTCCAAGTACATACTTCTACTTTAATTCTTAAATTTTTACAATAAAAAGCATTAATCTTTTGTTGTTAAATATGCTTTGTGAAATACGTGTGAGTGATTTTTACTTTTATTAGACATTTTTCACTGCTGATACATGGATTTGGGCATCTTTAACAGAGAAATCATGGGTAAGTAATGACAATTATTTTTAAGTGATCACAAAAGTTTATTGACTGCTTGTAGAGAACCATCCAGGAAAGACTAATTTCAGAAAGCTGGACAAAGAATCAGGGTTGTTGCGCAGGGTAGTATAGTTAATCTATATAAGAATATCCAGCCAAGAAAGAAAGGTGGGAGGTAAGCCTGCTTTGCCACTCACCAAGCCCTATAACTTTACCATGGAGTTGTACCCACATGGAGGGAAAATTAGTATCATTTTCTATTTTACACAAAGATTCCATGCAGTCATCAAGATGTTCCACTGTGGACTGCATCCACCTGGAAGAGGAGCCAGAGCGCAATTAAGCAAGTCACGGTAGATCAGAAAGACTCTGACTCCAGAATTTGGAATGTACAAAACCAGCACTATTGAGTAGGTGGTTGATTCAGAATAGCTGCTATCTGACTTATTCTTTACATTTCCTTCCAGATGCAGATGTTCTACAGTCACAGGTACTCATTATGGAGTGATTTCAGTCAGACGACCATTGTTCAATCTTGCTCCAGACTGAGGCAGAAATAGTCATTCTGTGATAATCTCTTAGTCTCCTAGATGTACAGGAGAGTGAGGGCATAAATGCCCAGGGATACAGATCCATGAAACCCATGAGATCATATGTCAGGTCACGCCAGTGAATATTTTCTTACGGGTGAGGAAAACTTGTGACTTTACCTTTTAAGGTCAATGTCAGGTTAATGGCTTTCTTATTCTTCCCTTGTAGTATATAAGGAACTTCTCATTTTATTCAGGCAAAAGAATAAAGACAAGGTCTGGGTTTTAGTCCCTGCTGCACACCATTCCAACATTGATCTTCATGGTCTGAAAAGCATGAGAATCAAATATTATTGTTCCGCTCAGAAAGTCCCTCATAGTGTCCCTCTTCACTGGCCACAAGGTTGACCTCAAGGATCATTGCTAAAATTCCCAAGGTCAGAGCCTTCTGGGTCTACCCTGCTCAGATCCTTCCCAAGGACCCTCAGGTGCACACATTCTTTGTTTCAGGGTGGCTGAGTTAAGGCACAACCATCTCAATAATCACCAGGAGTCAAGGTAATCTCTTCTCTTCCTGAGTCAAAGGGCCTCCGACTTCTGCAAGGATCATCCACCCATGCCGCCTCAAAAATTTAGGCTTTCCAAATTAGATGCCTGGGAAAGATGCCTTCAGGGAGCTACTCCACCATTTAGCCATAAACACAAGCAATTCATCGCACCTAAGACAGGAAAGCCCAGAACTCAGGTACATGTAGGTGGGAGTAACAATCACATTTAAATCTTTTTTGCTGATGAGGAAAAAGTCAATCATACATCCTACACCAACCATAATAATAATCATAATTATAACAGCATTCTGCTCCACTAAGTAACAAAACTGCTAAAAAAAAAACAGTGCAGTGAAAATAGCATTTGAAATGGGCTTTATGAGTGATATGCGCATGTGTACATTTAGGTTTGGAAAATATAATATTGCATTTTTAATTGGAATTTTGAATTTTTTGACAGTCTGCCAAATAAATAAGTCAAGTTCTATGAACTCAGCATGAGCTCCAAATTGAACAAAAACTAAGAATACATGAATACAGTAGGCATATTAATCAAAATGGTTAGTTTCTTTTGCATTCTTTTGCAATGCTAAGCCATGGAATTTTTAAAAACAATTTCCAAGTTTGTGATGTGAAAGCATAAAGTGTGTTCATAAGTTACCTAGTAATGAGAGAGGGACTGGAGGGAGAAATATTTCACATAGAGAACGTGTGTTGAATTTCACTAGGATATGTGTTGGATTTTTCACTGGTTTTTGCTAAATGCAACAACGTGTTCGCTGAGTAAAACCAGTGACAGAACCTTGAGTCAGTGGGGTTGTCAGACTGGGAGGGGCCAGGTGCTAGCTATTAATAGATCCCCTGGGAGCTCAGGATGGGAACAGGTGGCCAGGACAGGTTTCAACAGCAGCGAGTACAACGTCATCAACAAGAAAAACATGTTTTGCCAGGGAGACCCACCTCTCTGTGGCAGGCAATGTTCTGGGAATAAGCCAAGAGTAACAGAGAAATCTCAGATAGGTGGAGGTTTTGTCAACTGGTTTTAAAGCCCAGACAAAATGCTCTCATGATGGAAAGCAAATAACACCAGTAATAATTTCTTCTTATTGATCACTTACTAAGTGCAAGGCATTCTGGTATTGTTAAAAAACAATCAAGTTGGTATAATTATTGCCATTTATAAATAAGGAAATTGAGACTCAGACAGGTACAGCAGCTTGCTTAATATAGAGTAGTCAATGAGTAGGCTTATATGCTTCTAATTTAATCTGATCTTTTGAAGACTAGTGTCAAAGGGGCTAGGACAGGAGACATGTAATCAACTGAGGGGTCACATTTAAAGGTGTAAAATAGGGATGTGGTTACTACATATGAGCTACAAAGTGGAGGGGGAAGAATGTTGTAAATTCCAAGCGCCTTTCTACTAAGCATCTCAAGGTTAATTTTCCAGCCCAAGAAGATCATGGGTTCTTCTCTCCCTGGCAGTAGAAGCTCTTTTTTTTCTTTTTTTTTTGAGAGAGTCTCGCCCTGTCGCCCAGGATGGAGTGCAGTGGCAGCATCTCGGCTCACTGCAAGCTCAGCCTCCTGGGTTCACGCCATTCTCCTGCTTCAGCCTCCCGAGTAGCTGGGACTACAGGCACCCGCCACCATGCCCTGCTAATTTTTTGTATTTTTAGTAGAGACGGGGTTTCACGATGTTAGCCAGGATGGTCTCCATCTCCCGACCTTGTGATCCACCTGCCTCTGCCTCCCAAAGTGCTGGGATTACAGGCATGAGCCACCGTGCCTGGCCGAAGCTCTTTTATATAAAGTTGATATCTTCCATCATTCATGCCTTCATTACGGTAAAAATATAAATAAGATTGGTTCAGTGCATGCTTTTAAAGTGATATTGTGTCCGGAATTGGTGGGTTCTTGGTCTCACTGACTTCAAGAATGAAGCCGCCGACCCTTGCGGTGAGTGTTACAGTTCTTAAAGGTGGTGTGTCTGGAGTTTGTTTCTTCTGATGTTCAGAAATGTTCCGAGTTTCTTCCTTCTGGTGGGCACGTGGTCTCTCTGGCTTCAGGAGTGAAGCTGCAGACCTTCGTGGTGAGTGTTACAGTTCATAAAGGCAGTGCGGCCCCAACGAGTGAGCAGCAGCAAGATTTATTGCAAGGAGTGAAAGAACAAAGCTTCCACAGTAGGGAAGGGGATCCAAGTGGGTTGCTACTGCTGGCTTGGGCAGCCTGCTTTTATTCCTTTATCTGACTCCACCCACATCCTGTTGATTGGTGCATTTTACAGAGAGCTGATTGGTCTGTTTTACAGAGAGCTGATTGGTCTGTTTTGATGGGTGCTGACTGGTGCATTTACAATCTGAGCTAGACACAAAAGTTCTCCAAGTCCCCACTAGATTAGCTAGACACAGAGCACTGATTGGAGCATTTACAAACCTTGAGCTAGACACAGGGTGTTGATTGGTGTGTTTACAAACCTTGAGCTAGATACAGAGTGCTGATTGGTGTATTTACAATCCTTTAGCTAGACATAAAGGTTCTCTGAGTCCCCACTAGATTAGCTAGACACAGAGCACTGATTGGTGCATTTACAAACGTTTAGCTAGACACAGAGTGCTGATTGGTTCATTTACAACCCTCTAGCTAGACATAAAAGTTCTCCAAGTCCCCATAAGATTAGCTAGATACAGAGCTGATTGGTGCATTTACAAACCTTGAGCTAGACACAGGGTTCTGATTGGTGCATATACAATCCTCCAGCTAGACGTAAAAGTTCTCCAAGTCCCCACTTGACTCAGAAGCCCAGCTTGCTTCGCCTAGTCACACCACATCAACCACACTGGGGCCATGGGCGGAGCTGCCTGCCAGTCCTGCGCTGCGTTCCTGCACTCCTTAGTCCTTGGGTGGTTGATGGGACATGGCCCCATGGAGCAGGGGGCAGCGTTCATGGGGGAGGCTCGGGCTGCACAGGAGCCCACGGTGGCAGGGAGGATCAGGCATGGCAGGCTGCAAGTCCTGAGCCCTGCCCTGTCGGGAGGCAGCTGAGGCCCGGCGAGAATTCGAGCACAGCGCCAGTGGGCTGGCACTGCTGGGGAACCGGGGTACCCTCCACAGCTGCTGGCCCGGATGCTAAGCCCTTCACTGCCTGGGGCCAGTGGCGCCAGCTGGCCGCTCCGAGTGCAGGGGCCCGCTGAGCCCATGCCCACCTGGAACTCGAGCTGGCTCGCAAGTGCCGCGTGCAGCCCCGGTTCCTGCCTGCACCTCTCCCTCCACACCTCCCTGCAAGCAGAGGGAGCTGGCTTCGACCTCCGCCAGCCCAGAGGAGGGACTCCTACAGTGCAGCGGCGGGCTGAAGGGCTCCTCAAGCACAGCCAGAGTGGGCACCGAGGCCGAGGAGGCGCCGAGAGCAAGCGAGGGCTGCCAGCATGTTGTCACCTCTCAATACCTTCTCTCTGTAGGCCTTAGTAACTCTGTAGGCCTTAGTAACAGCATGAGTGTAATGAGAGCATAATTTTACACTCTTTTCCTCAATCTTTACAAAGGGGCAGTTTCCTTCGCTCCTATCCATTGGACTAACTTGTCTCTTCAGGTGTCTCCCATTTGAACATCTGCTTTTATTTATCATATCTTCATAGACCAGAAGTTTATTTTTCATTATATTTACTTAGTTATTTATAAAACTTTCAGAATAAGCAATTTTAAGCTCACATTGGTGAGACCATTGAATGTTATGAGTAGATTAAGAAAATAAATTATTGAAGATCTTGCATATTAATATCATTGAGAACGTCAGATTTTTAAACATATTTTATGGTATGGTTTATGTTTTGCCTCCAGACAAGTAATAATGACTGAGGAAGCAGGTATGTCTTACATGACTGGCGCAGGAGGAATAAAGTGAAGGGAGAAATGATACACACTTTTAAACAACCGGATCTCGTGAGAACTCATTATCATGAGAACAGCAAGGGGAAAATCTGCTCCCATGATACAATCACCTTGCACCAGGCCCCTCCTCCAACATTGGGGATTACAGTTTGACATGAGATTTGGGTGGGGACACATATCATTTGCACTTCATCATTTGTTGCACTTATAGATTAAATTTTTATATATGGTTATGTATGCTACCTCATTTGCTACATTTGTAGATTAAAATTTATCAGAATTTTCAAAATATTCTTGCATCAGAAACTAAACCAGTAGTAAAAAGTGAAAAGACTTATTTTCTTTAAATACTTAATTTACTTATTTCATGCACACCTATTTTACATCATGTAAGCTAGCAAACATCACAACTGAAATTTAAAGGCAGATTTTCTTTGTGCTCATTATTTGTTTCAGCATAACCCTTTTTTTTTTTTTTTTTTTTTTGAGACAGAGTCTCGCTCTGTCTTCCAGGCTAGAGATCTCCGCTCACTGCAAGCTCCGCCTCCCAGGTTCACGCCATTCTCCTGCCTCAGCCTCCCAAGTAGCTAGGACTACAGGTGCCCGCCACCACGCCTGGCTAACTTTTTTGTATTTTTAGTAGAGACGAGGTTTCACTGTGTTAGCCAGGATGGTCTTGATCTCCTGACCTCGTGATCCGCCTGCCTCAGCCTCCCAAAGTGCTAGGATTACAGGCGTGAGCCACCGCGCCCAGCCAGCATAATCTTTTTTAAAGCTACCTACTGGCCGAGTGCAGTGGCTCATGCCTGTAATCCCACCATTTTGGGAGGCCAAGGTGGGCTGATCTCAGGGTCAGGAGATCAAGACCATCCTGGCCAACATGGCTAAACACCATCTCTACTAAAAATACAAAAATTAGCTGGATGTGGTGGCGCATGCCTGTAATCCCAGCTACTTGGGAGGCTGAGGCAGGAGAATTGCTTGAACCAGGGAACTGGAGGTTGCAATGAGCCGAGATCATGATCGTGTCACTGCACTCCAGCCTGGCGACAGAGCGAGACTCTGTCTCAAAAAAAAAAAAAAAATATATATATATATATATATATACACACACACACATATGTAGCTATATATATCGGAAGTGCAAATGATACATATGTATGTATAGCTACCTACCTACAGGAACTGGGAATCTACTTGGGTAAAGCAGAAGGGAGTGAGGAAAGAGTTGGAAGCAAAGAACCCATATCCAATTGGATGGAAACTCCAATCATCTTAAATACTCACATGACTCATTATGCTTTGAAGTTATTAGAATAGTATACTTCCTGCTTCCCATACTGGGATACATAATCCTTGAGTATTCTGCTATGTGCCAGGGAAAAGAAATGCCATTGAATAAAAGTTAGTAAAGAATATAAAGAGGCAACTTATGAAAAAAAGAAATAGAATGCCTTTGAAACATATCAAACGGTACTCAACCATGCTCTTAAGGAAACACAAGTTATGGCAATAATGTAATATGTTTCTTCAACCATCAGATTGGTAAAGCTAAAAATTTTCTAATGCAGTATCATTAAGAATGTAAGGAAACTGGAACTGTAACTTGATATATATCTTTGAAAAAAAAGTCAATATTTATCAGACTACTAAGAGCACTTACTATTTAAAGCAGCAATTCTTCTGGGAATTTATCCCATGGTATATGAACACGTATGCACAAAGGCACACAAATAGTGAAAATATTTGCAATAATAAAAGAGTAGATACTTGTATTTTGTCAATACAGGACTAGTCACATATTTTAAAATCCATGTGTGCAAATGAATAATATTCAGTGCAAACACATATATGCATTTATGTGGTAGACTTGTATGTGCTGCTAATGATATATCTTAAAGATTAAATGAAAAAACAAATAGTATGCAAATCAGTTATAGCACACAGATACATAGAATAATCTGGAAGCCTATGTAAGAATTTTTAAAAATATTATTGCCAGCAAGCATGGAAGGGGACTAAAATTTAGTGGTTAGAGATAGACACATTTCCATTATATACATTTTTGTCTTCTTGGATTTTTTTATTTTTACATTTACATGTATTTAATTTAAAAATAAACAATGCAAAACAAGATTCCACAATTAACAAACATTTATTGAGGCAGTAGGCAGAATTTTCAGATGGTCTCCAAGTTTCCTGTCCGCTGGTGTACATGTCCTGAGGCTAGTTATAGGCCTTAAGTGCAGGTGAAGCTTGTCAATATGATGGATTTCACTTCCACGATGAGGTTACATTAGAAGGTAAAGGTAAGAAGATTTTGCAGATGTAATGCAAGCCACTAATGAGTGGATTTTAAGTTAATCAAAAGCGATATTTCCTGGGTGAGCCTGACCTAATCAAATGTGCCCTTTAAAAGAGGACCTAGAGGTCATAGAGATCTTTCCTGCTGGCCTTGAGGATGGCTATATTATGTGGGGGGCCTGTGTGGCAAAACTAGAGGGCAGCCTTTATCTGCTGAGAACAATCCCTGGCTGACACTTGACTGCACCTTTATGAGGCTCTGAGCAGAAGACCCAGTTAAGCTATGCCTAGACTCTTGACCCATGAAAACTAGAAGAAAACGAAGTGGGCAGTTTTTAGGGGCTAAGCCTGTGGTAAGTTTTTATGCAATAATATAAAATTAATACAACTGACTACTTACTATGTGTATGGCAGATGCATCTGACAGCAACAACTTAAGCATATCCGAGAATGACCCTGTGTGGCAGACACACCTAAATGTATGATCTGAGTTTTGAGCTAAGGAATCTGGGAGTGGCCAACCCGAAGATCCATTTTTTACCTATGACGAACACCTGGACCCCCTGCTTGTTCTATGGAACTCAGACTGTACGGGGATCCAGGCCTTTGTTTTGGGGGGGGGGGGGTAAACGAAGGTTGCCAGGTGGAAGTTGTTAGGCTGAGGGTGCTAAATGAAAATGCTATATAAACTGAATGCTTTTTGTAAGCATTTACGGTTCTCCTCTCCATCCTGCTGTCACTAGACCGTCCCTGTAAGTTACCCGCTAATAGAACCCTATATCTTGTTTACTGGCTCTGAGTCTCTTCTTTGGCTTCTCAAATATGGTGCCATTCCTGCTGAGGTTAGTGGGGGTCTTATACGACACTATGCATCAAGCAAAATATTTAAACACGACATGGTGAATAATTTTTTCTCTTATTCTACTTGCCAAGCAAGTAGAATCGAATTCCATAAACTAAATTCTCATGATGCAGCACCCATGTATGGGGATATAGAAACCACCACAGCATCTATCAAAATAGAAAGCAGACATGACAGTGAGATTAACCTTGCCTTGCATGCTACAATACAGATAGTAAAGTTAACTCTTAGAACATTTGTATTTATCTTGCCTGCTTAGCTATTTCTAGAAAGAACACCTGAAAAGTTTTTGAAAGTGGCCTGTCTTGATGGACAGGCAGCAAAAATGACAGGTGTCAGTCTTACTGCAACAATGGTCATGACCTGGGGAAAATAAATCATGGTCAGAGTAGGTGATGGCAGCTGTGAAAAAGCAGAACAGTGTAAAAATGAAGTCATAGAATAGTGGTTCTAAAACTTGTATATCCATCACCTGATAAACTTTCAAAAGCACAGTTTCTTTGGTCCCAAATCAACCCAGTAAGTCTGGTTAAGAAAGTTTAGTTAGGTGCAGGAACCAGCATTCTTAACAAGAATATCACGTGATTCTGATGCAGGGGTGTCTATTAGAGCTGTGGGTCTTACTGACCTCATTCGGTCTCTGTGCAATAATTCATGTACCAAGGCTCTGACCACCAGAGATCCCGATTATCTATGGCTGGAGTGGAGCCTGTATCTGTGTCTAAACAACTCCTCAGGTGATTCTGATATATACCAAACATTAAGTGCCACGTCCATTTGCAGTGAACTAGAAAGAGAACTGACCTGAGAAAAGTCTCAGGTATTTTGAAAAGGAGGCTCATGTGAATTCAATCCTTTGGGCAAGTGACTTATTCTTTCTATGACTGAGTAAATCTTACCGGGAAAATGTATATAAACATGCTGCTCTCCCCTACATGTAAGGACATTGTGAAAAACAAAATGTAATTATGTCTAGGAAGAGCTTTGAAAAGGCAAAAGGGTTTTATTTTTTTTAACCAATGTAAGATGTTATAACAATATTTTAAAACTATGTAGCCTTAGGCTGGGTGCGGTGGCTGACGCCTGTAATCCCAGCACTTTGGGAGGCTGAGGCAGGTGGATCACGAGGTCCAGAGATCGAGACCATCCTGGCTAACACGGTGAAACCCTGTCTCTACTAAAAATACAAAAAAAAAAAAAAAAAATTAGCCAGGCATGGTGGCGGGCACCTGTAGTCCCAGCTATTCAGGAGGCTGAGGCAGGAGAATGGTGTGAACCTGGGAGGCAGAGCTTGCAGTGAGCCAAGATCGCGCCACTGCACCCAGCCTGGGTGACAGAGTGAGACTCCATCTCAAATAAAATAAAGTAAAACTATGTAGCATTATCAAAACTGTTTAAATATGTGATTTTTGTCTTTTCATGTTTAAAACTACTAAACAAAAAACTATGTTTAAAACTTATGCACGTAGAACTACCATGTATCTTCATCAACAAAATAATTTGCTTATTTATGTGATAGCCAGTCCTATAACTATATAAGTCTAAAGAAATTAATTGAAAAAGTTATTCATTTTCTCATGTTTTATTGATATGTAGGTAGCAAGACTATATATGTGCCAAGTACACAAAAAAATGCCTTGGATTTGTCAAAATATTGCAATGCTATCTTATAGGTATGTGTAAAACCTGCATGTATAAACTGTAATACTGTAATGGCACAAAAGAGAGGGTGGATTTTAAGGGTGTAGAAATTAAAGATCATTTTCACATAGGAGGTGAATATTAGCAAAGGTGAGGTACATATCAGCAAATATACTCTCTCTTAGGCGCTATGGGAGTTTGTATTAATTAGGATACTTTTGGCTCTACAGAACAAAAACCCATCTGAAATTGGCTTAAATAAAATGAAAATATTTATCTCTCATAAGAAGAGTGGAAGTACAGTCAGTACAGAGTTAATTAACTGGTTTCAGGACATCATCAAGGAACCAAGTTTCTTTTCTCTTTCTGCTCTGCTATTCTCAGTTAGCTTTGGTCTTCTAAAAGTATTTAGAGTATGATGTCTTCCTCAAACATCATCTAACAGTATTAAAAGGAAATTTCTGTGTTGTCTCCTTACTTTAAGAGTAAGGGAGGGCCGGGCATGGTGGCTCACGCCAGTAATCCCAGCAGTTTGGGAGGCCAAGGCAGGCGCATCCCTTGAGGTTAGGAGTGTAAGAACAGCCTGGTTAACATGGTGAAACCCCGTCTCTATCAAAAATATAAAAAATTAGCTGGGTGTGGTGGCATGGGCCTGTAATCCCAGCTACTTGGGAGGCTGGGGCAGGAGAATCGCTTGAACGCAGGAGGCAGGGGTTGCAGTGAGCCGAGATCACACCACGGCACTCCAGCCTGGGTGACAGAGAGAGACTCTGCCTCAAAAAATAGATAGATAGATAGATGATAGATAGATAGATAGATAGATAGATAGACAGACAGACAGATAAAAAAAGAAGAGTAAGGGAGACTTTATTAGAAGCCTTTAGAAGACTGTTCCTCAGACTCAAATGCTCACATGCTTATACTAGAAGTAATCACTGACAAGGAGAGGAGAGGGAAGCATCATGATGAGCTTAGACTAATCAAGATTCATCCCTGGGAGATGTGGAGGGGCCCGAATGCTATAGCGAGGAAGCAGAAGAATCAGTTGTTTTGCAAAGAAGAAGGGGTTGGGGATGACTGCTGGAGAGACAAATACAGATTTCAAACAGCATGTAAATGAATGGAACTATTAGCCAGCAAGCACATTAAGGGAACTGCAACTAATTTAATGTAACTAGGTCATAGAGACCTAGCCGAGCTTGATGACACATGGGTCAAGAGGAGTTTCACACTTACTCTACAGAGAACAGGGAGCTAGGAAATGACACAGTGAAATTTGTGTCTGGAAAGATGATTGTGACTTTGGAGGCAAACATATAAACAGGAGAATATTAGGAAATTCAGGTGAGGGATTATAAGAGGCTAAAGTACGGACAGTGTATTAGATATGAGAATGTCAGTTTCCAGAGCTGCTTGAGAGATATAATTAATACGATCAGTTACCAGTTACATGACAGATGTGTGTGGTTAAGTCAAGACCAATCTCAAGTACTATTCACTTCTCTATATTTTATATTCTTATACATTAAAATTTTACAGTACATAAATGAGGTAAAAAACAAAATACCCCCAAGTAGAACTGACAAAATACTGATTTAATTAAGTGAAATAGTTTCAGAGATGGTAATGGATAAATATATTACAAGTTTGTGGCATAAATAAGTCACACATTTCTAAAATTCACCACATATGGATACAATTTTAAAATACTCTTCTAAAACTATTGATTTTTTTGTTGTTGTTGAACATCTTCACTTTAATGTCCTAGACTGAAAATAAAACTATTACTTATACCCTCACAAAAAATCTAGTCCACTTAAAAAAATAACTTGAAAAAATATACATTCCAGTTAAAATTTTAGATGTCATTTTTTTAAAGTTGATTTGCATTAATAATAATTTTCTCAAAAAACCCTAAAGATTGAATTCCATTTTTTGTGTGTGATTGGTTTCTTTACATTTTGGAAAAAATAATTTGAGCAAAAGAATTTACACTGCTTGTTGGGGGACCCATCAGGTCTTTGAAGAGTCCAGTCCCTCTTATGGGAATAGCCTCACACTTGAAACCCAGCTGGCGCTGGCAGGGATAAGGCTGTAATCTATGTCTTTGTTACAGAGCTTTCTCTGTGTAAAGCAAAGTGATCTGTTCAAGTATTAGACTTATGACCTTTGACTCACTGGCAGCAAAATCTAACCAACTGGCCTAGCAGCTGAGAGTAGAATGGAAGAATTTCCCCATAAATGTCTGCTTGAGAGTCTGATCCAACAGAAAATACACTCTGGCCTCCTAAACTGAAACACACTCCTTCTGAGAGATCAATTAAGCCACAAGAACTATCTTTTGTGGAAATGTGCCTTCCTAAATCTCAGAAATAAAAATCTTTTCCACAGTCAAACAAAGCAACTCAATAAGATCTCCAATGGAAATAAAGTTGTTCGTCAGGGCACTTATCTGAAGCTGATTTCTTTTAAGGTTCTTTGGCTCACTGCATTGCTATGTCCTTTTTTCTCCCCTTGAAGCGTTAAAAGAGAGAACCTCCCTTTTCATTAATTATTTACTGAATTTTTTTAAAAAGTCAGTTACTATGTAAATATCATGGCAATTATTTAAATTAGTAAAACATATTTCCATATCAGATTCACTGATTTAGTATTCTCTGAGATTAATGAAGGGTATTTTGCAGGGAAGATAGGCCTGGTTAACAAGTCCCTGGTCACATACTTCCCCACCCAACAGCACATTTTTTTTTACTTACTTCACTGCCCATATCCAACAGCACATTTATAAAACAGTTCTACCTAGTTATTTCCAGAGACTTCATTTGTCTAGAAGAAGCCAGGTTAAAACTGTTTTAAACCTCAGACAATAATTAAAAGTTTAGAAATGGAGGAAAAGATATATATGAAAGAATGAAATATAATTTCTCCTATATTCTTATTCTCAAGGTTTCCTACAAAGTGAATCCTAAAATTCCTAAGACAATAGCTTAGTCTTTAACTCATAAATGTGCAGTTACTAAGCATAACATTATGTATCTAATAGCTGTTAAACTCCCTGAGAAACTGACATGACAAAAGATATTTTTTCATGCCTTTATCTTTAAAAACATTTTTAAAGAATTTTTCCTCCTGAAATAGAGGCCTGAATTGTGTCAACTTATTGGCAACATTTGATTTTGTATGTTCTGCATTAATTACCTTGACTTTTCCGACCTCCTTTAACCCACTTCTCCCACCTTTGGATTAGGCTGTGTCTGACTATTATGGTAGGGGGTGATAACTACATGTGTTAATCTTAAATTTTACCATCCAATATGCAAAAAAACTAAGTGAATGAAATGAAAGTCCTAATTTCCATGGCTTTACTATTTCTTTGTTCCACAATAAGGGAAAACATTTTTTCTAGCACAATAAAAAAGAAACTTGGAAACTCTGCACTGGTACATAACTTTAAAGGATACTTTTTCACATTTTACAACAAGATAAACAAATAGTCTACAAATTAGAAAAATGTGCAAACGTTACTTGGGATCTACAAAATTCTCAACTTTCTATACTTGATCTATTTTGGTAACACTATTTTAAAATCATTCCTATTTTGCCAGCATTAGACTTCAGCATTTACGATTAGATAAATTCTCTTTCTAAAAAATTTGATTCTGATATCAGAAGAATAGGCATTGTATATAAACCCAGATGTTAAAGTGCACAGAATCTATAATATTTCTTTAAAACCTATACACTTTCCATACCCTTGCAGGAAAACACATAGGAACAATAGACATCTGCCATCGTGGCTTTGTGTCAAATAGAGTTGGAAGCCAGGCTCTAATGTTGATCTCATTTGGGGAGATCACTTAAGCTCCCTGAACTTTGTTTCTCCATTTATAAATGGAAAACTAATTCTTATCTTAAAATCTCACTGGTGTGCAAGAGGGGGTAGGAAGGATTTTAAGATTATGTAGAGTATCAGAATACTTGGCACATATTAACAAATGGTAACTATTTGTGTGCCCTGTTCTACGCTGGAATAAAACCTCAGACCTGTTCTTATCTAATGTTTAGATAATTTTATATTCAAAAGGAAACTAAATGATCATTATGTAGTCTTTAAGGGAATTTTAAAAAATATAACTGCTTTTATACAAACGACAAGAAGATCTGAAAACCCTAGGTTTGCTGAAGACCTTTCATGTTCACTGCCTTCAAGTGCTATTTCTATAGAGAAAAATCCTCAGTTTTGGGGAGCTAGAAATCCATAGACGGCTTGAAGTTGCAGGTAATCATCATCATTCTAGAAAGATGATGGCCTCCTTGAAGAATAAGCTTTCAGTGCAGTTTTTAAGGCTAAGAACAATGATGTTTGGGAACCTTCTGCACTTTAAGGGGGACACAAACAGCAGAAAAATAAATCTATTTCCTCAAGCAAGTTTTTAACCATATGTACAGCCAATACACATTACAACTGTGTGTATCAACTTTTTTTTTCTAAGCATCAAAATCAGTTAGGCAACTATACTTTCTTCTCTGGGTGAGGACCTTATTTCCACCTAACAGGAGAGCTTAGTATCAAAATCTGTCTCACTTTTGGAAAAGTATTAGTTATTATTGCTTATGAGAACATAGCCTCATCTTACGAACATCATACTGAGTAAAATAAGCCAAACAAAAAATAATATATACTATATAATGTCATCTATCTGAAGTCAAGAACAAGTCACAAATACTGAAGTCAGACTAGTGGTTATACATGCAGGGAGGAATTGTATTGAGTGGGAGGATTACAAGGCAGCCTTATGGGAAGTGGATGTTGTGGTGGGTGTGTATAGAAGCAAAACTTCATCCAGCTGTAGGCATAAGATCTGTACACTTTTGTATTGTGAATGTTATGACATTGATTTCTTTTCTTTTTTTTTCTTTTTTTTTTTTTTTTTTTGAGACGGAGGCTCGCTCTGTCACCCAGGTTGGAGTGCAGTGGCGCCATCTCAGCTCACTGCAAGCTCCACCTCCCAGGTTCACACCATTCTCCTGCCTCAGCCTCCCTAGTACCTGGGACTACAGGTGCCCGCCACTGCGCCTGGCTAATTTTTTGTATTTTTAGTAGAGACGGGGTTTCACTGTGTTAGCCAGGATGGTCTCGATCTCCTGACCTCGTGATCCACCCGCCTTGGCCTCCCAAAGTGCTGGGATTACAGGCGTGTGCCACCGCACCCGGCCGATTTCTTTTTTAATATGCGTCAGTGTTTGAAGCATGTTCTAAAACTTGATATGATTTCTAGCTTTACCTTGTGACTACAGAATGATTTGTAGTACCCATTGCAGTTTTCTGAGTCTGAAAATGTGATTATTTCTTCATGGAATCCCCCCCAAAATAATTGAAATACCTGAGAAAATTAATACATCGGAATGTATGGATAGCAATTTATTGGCAGAATATTTTCTTATAAAGATAGATTTTGCAACACTTATCCGGCATCTAGATGTTTTCTGTTTTTTTATTTTTTAATATTTATTTCTTTATTCATTTATTTTTAGAGATGGGATCTCACTCTGTCACCCAGGCCCCAGTACAGTGGCACAATCATGGCTCACTGCAGTCTCAAACTTTTGGGCTCAAGTGATGCTCTGGCCTCAGCTTCCCAAGTAGTTGTCACTACAGGTGCATGCCATTATGCTCAGCTAACTTTTATTTTTTTATAGAGGCAGGGTCTCGCTATGTTGCCCAGGCTGGTCGCAAACTCCTAGGTTAAAGCAATCTTCCCACCTCAGCTTCCCAGAATGCTGGGATTACAGGCATGAGGATATTTTCTACCTAAAAATGTTCATTTATTGACCATAGCATCTTATTCCGTGATCATGAAAATAGGTAGAAAGAGCAATTAATATTTGTACAGTAACCTAGAGCAGTGCTGTCCAATATAACTCTCTGTGATGACATAAATATTCTATGTTCATGCAGTCCAATATGGTAGCCACTAGTCACATATGGCTACTAATGACTTGACATATAGCTACTATGACTAAGGAACTTAGTTTTACATCTTATTTAATTTTAATTAATTTAAATAACCACACACGGCTAGTGACTACCATATTGAACAGGACAATTCTAGAGCTTAAAAAGTACCATCAAACCAGGCCTAGTGTCATGCACTTGTAGTTCCAGCTTACTCAGGAGGCTGAGGTGAAAGGATTGATTGAACATAAGAGTTAAAGGCCAGCCTGGGCAACATAGCAAGACCATATCTACTAAAAGAAAAAATACTTTCACACATTTTCTCATTTGTATCTTAAACTTTTTATGTATTATATCACTTCTATTTTACAAATGATAACATTAAAATTAATGGTGGCAAAGAGACAAGATCATACAGGCATTGTGGCAGAATTACAACTGTAATTCTTTTACTATACACCTCTCTGCTTCTCTGGCTACTTATGGTCTCTATCATCTTTATTCCTGTAAGAGTTACCCTAAGAAGATGAGTGCATTAAAATCATCAAGACCCTGTTTTGCCTCTATGGATTTTCATCATATTATGAATTTCTTGGCATCAGGAAATATATTTCTGATATTTAACCTTCATGTATATAGGGCATCAGTGGCTACATGGACAATTACAGCTCCCTATGGTGAGGCCAAATATGACTTGTTCCCTAAGATTAGTAGGCGGTAAATTAGACATGAATGATCCTATAGTCATGACACTATGCCCCCAAAATCCAATATTTAAGTTAAAATTACTTAGAACACTTCTGCCTGACCTGTAAGTACCTGGCTTATGTTTGAAGACTTTTCAAATGCCTCTTTGTGATGCCTTTTCTTATTCATTATCAAAAGTGATCCCGGAAATCCTTTTTTATTCCTCTTTCAAAATGATGTCTCATTCTACTTTATATTATTTTTAAGTCTGTTGTGTGTGTGTGTGTATGTGTGTGTGTGTGCACACTTCGAAGTCCCTAGCATATTGCATTGCACATAGAGGAACTTGGTAAATGTTTGTAGAAATTAATACGTTTCCATGGTGAATATTTTAGTGAATATATGCATAATGAAAGAAACATATTTATGACATATAGTTTCTTAAGAGTAGAAATGTGAAAATTTAGGAAAGCTATTTTAAATTTTTCCAGTAAGTTTATTTCTAATTCTTTCAGCCATACCTTCTTACTTATCTCAATTACCCTATTCTTAGTACAACAGAGTCTTGGAAAATAAATGGATTTAGAGCAAAAACACCCTTTGACAGCAATAGCCTACAATTTTATTTTGATTACTGTATTACTTAAAAATAAGACAAATTGTCTAGATTTTATTTTCATTAAAATTGTATTCTTTTGAATTTTTACTTATTAACTCGTTTTACTCATTTAATGTCATTTTGTTCTGTAAGAAATTCTCGTCATCAAATACTTTTGAACAAATTTGCATGCCATAAGAAAGAATGATGTTAATTCCATTTTAATTTTCTTACCACTGTAAAATGAAATATGGTCTCTGTAAACTAAATAACACATTTTAACAGTAATTGAAAACATCAGATTTAGTATTACACAGAACAAAAAAGAAAATACGTTGTCATCCACAAACTTCAAATGTTTTAATGGCTCTTAAAATGAATCTTTTTTTAAAAAATTATACTTTAAGTTTTAGGGTACATGTGTACAATGTGCAGGTTAGTTACATATGTATACATGTGCCATGCTGGTGTGCTGCACCCATTAACTCGTCATTTAGCATTAGGTATATCTCCTAAAGCTATCCCTCTCCCCTTCCCCCACCCCACAACAGTCCCCAGAGTGTGATGTTCCCCTTCTTGTATCCATGTGTTCTCATTGTTCAATTCCCTCCTGTGAGTGAGAATATGCGGTGTTTGGTTTTTTGTTCTTGTGATAGTTTACTGAGAATGATGATTTCCAATTTCATCCATGTCCCTACAAAGGACATGAACTCATCATTTTTTATGGCTGCATAGTATTCCATGGTGTATATGTGCCACATTTTCTTAATCCAGTCTATCATTGTTGGACATTTGGGTTGGTTCCAAGTCTTTGCTATTGTGAATAGTGCCGCAATAAACATACGTGTGCATGTGTCTTTATAGCAGCATGATTTATAGTCCTTTGGGTATATACCCAGTAATGGGATGGCTGGGTCAAATGGTATTTCTAGTTCTAGATCCCTGAGGAATCGCCACACTGACTTCCACAATGGTTGAACTAGTTTACAGTCCCACTAACAGTGTAAAAGTGTTCCTGTTTCTCCACATGCTCTCCAGCACCTGTTGTTTCCTGACTTTTTAATGATCTCCATTCTAACTGGTGTGAGATAGTATCTCATTGTGGTTTTGATTTGCATTTCTCTGATAGCCAGGGATGGTGAGCATTTTTTCATGTGTTTTTTGGTTGCATAAATGTCTTCTTTTGAGAAGTGTCTGTTCATGTCCTTCACCCACTTTTCGATGGGGTTGTCTGTTTTTCCTTGTAAATTTGTTTGAGCTCATTGTAGATTCTGGATATTAGCCTTTTGTCAGATGAGTAGGTTGCGAAAATTTTCTCCCATTTTGTAGGTTGCCTGTTCACTCTGATGGTAGTTTCTTTTGCTGTACAGAAGCTCTTTAGTTTAATTAGATCCCATTTGTCAATTTTGTCTTTTGTTGCCATTGCTTTTGGCGTTTTAGACATGAAGTCCTTGCCCATGCCTATGTCCTGAATGGCAATGAGAAGTGACAGCGTGCTGGCAGTCCTCACAGCCCTTGCTCGCTCTCGGCGCCTCCTCTGCCTGCGCTCCCACTTTGGCAGCACTTGAGGAGCCCTTCAGCCCACCACTGCACGGTGGGAGCCCCTTTCTGGGCTGGCCAAGGCCAGAGCCCACTCCCTCAGCTTGCAGGGAGGTGTGGAGGGAGAGGTGCAAGCGGGGCTGTGTGCAGCGCTTGTGGGCCAGCTGGAGTTCCGGGTGGGCATGGGCTTGGCGGGCCCTGCACTCGGAGCAGCCGGCCGGCCCTGCTGGCCCCAGGCAATGAGGGACTTAGCACCTGGGCCAGCGGCTGCGCAGGGTGTACTGGGTCCCCCAGAAGTGCCAGCCCACCGACCCTGCACTCGATTTCTCACCGGGCCTTAGCTGCCTTCCCGCGGGGCAGGGCTCAGGACCTGCAGCCCGCCATGCCTGAGCCTTCCCCCGCCTCTGTGGGTTCCTGTGCAGCCCGAGCCTCCCCAGCGAGCGCTGCCCCCTGCTCCACAGCACCCAGTCCCATCGACTGCCCAAGGGCTGAGGAGTGCGAGCACATGGTGCAGGACTGGCAGGCAGCTCCACCTGCAGCCCCAGTGCGGGATCCACTAGGTGAAGGCAGCTGGGCTTCTGAGTCTGGTGGGGACGTGGAGAGTCTTTATGTCTAGCTCAGGGATTGTAAATACACCAATCGGCACTCTGTATCTAGCTCAAGGTTTGTACACACACCAATCAGCACCCTGTGTCTAGCTCAGGGTTTGTGAGTGCACCAATCGACACTCTGTATCTAGCTATTCTGGTGGGGCCTTGGAGAACCTTTGTGTCGACACTCTGTATCTAACTAATCTGATGGGGACAAGGAGAACCTTTGTATCTAGCTCAGGGATTGTAAATGCACCAATCAGCGCCCTGACAACACAGGCCACTCGGCTCTACCAATCAGCAGGATGTGGGTGGGGCCAGATAAGAGAATAAAAGCAGGCTGCCCAAGCCAGCAGTGGCAACCCACTCAGGTCCCCTTCCACACTGCGGAAGCTTTGTTTTTTCGCTCTTTGTAATAAATCTTGCTGCTGCTCACTCTTTGGGTTCACGCTGCTTTTATGAGCTGTAACACTCACCGCAGAAGTCTGCAGCTTCACTCCTGAAGCCAGCGAGACCACGAGCCCATCGGGAGGAATGAACAGCTCCAGACACGCCACCTTAAGAGCTGTAACACTCACCGCGAAGGTCTGCAGCTTCACTCCTAAGCCAGCTAGACCATGAACCCACCAGAAGGAAGAAACTCCGAACACATCTGAACATCAGAAGGAACAAACTCCAGACATGCCATCTTAAGAGCTGTAACACTCACCGCGAGGGTCCGCGGCTTCATTCTTGAAGTCAGTGAGACCAAGAACCCACCGATTCCGGACACAGTAATACCTAGGTTTTCTTCTAGGGTTTTTATGGTTTTAGGTCTAATGTTTAAGTCTTTAATCCATCTTGAATTAATTTTTGTATAAGGTGTAAGGAAGGGACCCAGTTTCAGCTTTCTACATATGGCTAGCCAGTTTTCCCAGCACCATTTATTAAATAGGGAATCCTTTCCCCATCGCTTATTTTTCTCAGGTTTGTCAAAGATCAGATAGTTGTAGATACGTGGCGTTATTTCTGAGGGCTCTGTTCTGTTCCATTGATCTATATCTTTGTTTTGGTACCAGTACCATGTTGTTTTGGTTACTGTAGCCTTGTAGTATAGTTTGAAGTCAGGTTGCATGATGCCTCCAGCTTTGTTCTTTTGGCTAGGATTGACTTGGTGATGCGGGCTCTTTTTTGGTGCCATATGAACTTTAAAGTAGTTTTTTCCAATTCTGTGAAGAAAGTCATTGGTAGCTTGATGGGGATAGCACTGAACCTATAAATTACCTTGGGCAGTATGGCCATTTTCACGATATTGATTCTTCCTACCCATGAGCATGCAATGTTCTTCCATTTGTTTGTATCCTCTTTTATTTCACTGAGCAGTTGTTTGTAGTTCTCCTTGAAGAGGTCCTTCACGTCCCTTGTAAATTGGATTCCTAGGTATTTTATTCTCTTTGAAGCAATTGTGAATGGGAGTTCACTCATGATTTGGCTCTCTGTTTGTCTGTTATTGATGTATAAGAATGCTTGTGATTTTTGTACACTGATTTTGTATCCTGAGACTGTGCTGAAGTTGCTTATCAGCTTAAGGAGATTTTGGGCTGAGACAATGGGGTTTTCTAGATATACAATCATGTCATCTGCAAACAGGGACAATTTGACTTCCTCTTTTCCTAAATGAATACCCTTTATTTCCTTCTCCTGCCTAATTGCCCTGGCCAGAACTTCCAACACTATGTTGAATAGGAGTGGTGAGAGAGGGCATCTCTGTCTTGTGCCAGTTTTCAAAGGAAATGCTTCCAGTTTTTGCCCATTCAGTATGATATTGGCTGTGGGTTTGTCATAGATAGCTCTTATTATTTTGAGATATGTCCCATCAATACATAATTTATTGAGAGTTTTTAGCATGAAGTGTTGTTGAATTTTGTCAAAGGCCTTTTCTGCATCTATTGAGATAATCATGTGGTTTTTGTCTTTGGTTCTGTTTATATGCTGGATTACATTTATTGATTTGCATATATTGAACCAGCCTTGCATCCCAGGGATGAAGCCCACTTGATCATGGTGGATAAGCTTTTTGATGTACTGCTGGATTCGGTTTGCCAGTATTTTATTGAGGATTTTTGCATCAATGTTCATCAAGGATATTGGTCTAAAATTCTCTTTTTTGGTTGTGTCTCTGCGCAGCTTTGGTATCAGGATGATGCTGGCCTCATAAAATGAGTTAGGGAGGATTCCCTCTTTTTCTATTGATTGGAATAGTTTCAGAAGGAATGGTACCAGTTCCTCTTTGTACCTCTGGTAGAATTCGGCTGTGAATCCATCTGGTCCTGGACTCTTTTTAGTTGGTAAGCTATTGATTATTGCCACAATTTCAGAGCCTGTTATTGGTCTATTCAGAGATTCAACTTCTTCCTGGTTTAGTCTTGGGAGGGTGTATGTGTCGAGGAATTTATCCATTTCTTCTAGATTTTCTAATTTATTTGCGTAGAGGTGTTTATAGTATTCTCTGATGGTAGTTTGTATTTCTGTGGGATCGGTGGTGATATCCCCTTTTTCATTTTTTATTGCGTCTATTTGATTCTTCTCTCTTTTCTTCTTTATTAGTCTTGCTAGCAGTCTATCAATTTTGTTGATCCTTTCAAAAAACCAGCTCCTGGATTCATTAATTTTTTGAAGGGTTTTTTGTGTCCTATTTCCTTCAGTTCTGCTCTGATTTTAGTTATTTCTTGCCTTCTGCTAGCTTTTGAATGTGTTTGCTCTTGCTTTTCTAGTTCTTTTAATTGTGATGTTAGGGTGTCAATTTTGGATCTTTCCTGCTTTCTCTTGTGGGCATTTAGTGCTATAAATTTCCCTCTACACACTGCTTTGAATGTGTCCCAGAGATTCTGGTATGTTGTGTGTTTGTTCTCGTTGGTTTCAAAGAACATCTTTATTTCTGCCTTCATTTTGTTATGTACCCAGTAGTCATTCAGGAGCAGATTGTTCAGTTTCCATGCAGTTGAGTGGTTTTGAGTGAGTTAAACCTCTCCACAGGACTCACAAGCTTTTTATCATCAGGACATGGCTCAAATCTAGTTGTACACCTTCAGTTTTTTCAACTGAATCTTTTGAGTGTTGAATTGTTCTTTCTGCTTCCTGGAAGAGTCTGTTCCCAGGGCTTATCATGGATGGCTTATTGTCTCAGCTTAAATATCACCTCTTCAGAATGAAGGCTTTTGACCAGGTAGTCTAAAGTAGAAACTACCCTGTCTTGTGTTCTTTCATTGACTCTTTTTTCTAACACATTAAACATTTTCTCTGGTTTCATTCACAATGATTTCAATGAGTAACAGAAATCCAGAGTGGCATTGATTTATACAATTGTGATCACTGGCTTACACAGCAAATATCCAGAGGCAGGGGGAAATTGACATGGCTCAATCATAGCCTTATTTCTCTGAGATCTTCTCAGCCACTCAGGGATAGGGCAGCTCTAGGCATCACAAACACAGGAGCAAAGAAGCCATTTTCTTCCCAGTGGCTTTCTCTTAAGAGTGAGACAACTTTTCCCCTAGAGGTTTGAATAGTGTCCCCTCGTATTTCATTGGCTAGAATTGTGTTACATTACCATTCCTGACTTCATTGCTTTGAACTGAATCACTCAGCTGATTGTTTGCAAAGAGATGGAATTGCTTTTAGAACAAATACGTTCATACAGGGTAAGAGAGGAAACATCCATCAGCTTCCCCAGAAGTTTATAAGCTGCATATGTAAAGAGTAAATCCCCCTGACCCCCAGCCAAAAAAACAGAGCAAATAGATGCTGGGGAGGCAAAAAAAAAAAGTGTACTGCAACCCAGTTTTAGTTCTTCATGGCATGGTTGCCATTTAAAATTACTTACAGGGTTTTTAGTTGATTTTTGTTTGACTCCCTAAGGAGAATCCAAATAATCCAGGAGAATAGAGATCTGGTATGTTTGGTCCACTACTGTGTCCTCAGAGGCTGAGTTTGACACGTGGTATATTAGAGAATATGTTACATTTAATAAATGGTCACTCCACTTGTGTTCCTTCCTAGCTAACTTCTACTCATCCTTTTGTTCTTAGCTTTGACGCATCACTTCCTCTACTAAAATTTCACTGACCTACCAAACTCAGTAATTACACAGCATCCCACAGATTGTGTTTTTAATAATCTGTGTCAACTACGAGGTCATGAACTGAGACATTGTTCTCTTTCTAACTTGGTCACTGTTGTATTGCCATTGTTGAGCCGTATTTCTATGACACAACAGGCATTCAACATATATTTGCTGAGTAGAGGAATAGAGGAAGAAAACAACACATAAAGGTTCTATTTGAAAGTGTCCTTTCAACAAATATTACCCTTGGAAAAAAAATTGGAATCTTCAATTTAGTACTTCAATATGGCAATGTTGTTATGACAATTTAAGGTTGCACAACCTATAGTAACCATAAATAATACATATAAGTTAAGAAATACGTAGCAAACAAGCAGATGAAGGCCAGTGCTGGTGTCCACAGAAAAGCCTGCTGAAGTTTGGCTGGGCCTAAAACTCTATGGTCTGGCTGTGTTCCTTCAAAGACCAGCTTTCAGTGCCCAAAAGTAGAGGTCATCAGAAAACTCATACAAATATGAGAGTAAATTTATTTATGAGAAACAACTACAAAACCAGAGTAACTGAAATCCAAATTATCAGAGCATTCTGTCCTTGGGTCACATTAAAGGGAAGTTGAACATCAGAATCTTGCTTTAGTATGTATACATATATATTTTAAATTCTATCTTTATCTGCTATAGTTAAGAAATATTCTTTCTCACTCTGTGAGTAATCTTGCCAATTGTATGGAAGTCAAATTACCAAGACTAAAATTGAGCCATAAAAGTTTGGGGAAGCTTCTACTCACTATAGAAAGAGCTTTGCCAATTCAACTAGAATATTTAAATGCTTAGTTAAGATATTACAAAGTACTGCTTTAATATCTCTTGCTTTCTGTTTTATTCTTGTCCTGATGATCCCATGCTTATACTTCACTCTCCTCTGTTATGTATGAATACCATTTTTAAATGTCATAGCTTTACTTACAAATAAAACTTTCCTGTTAAAACAGCTTCTTTGATCAGAGAGAGAATTTTCAACACATGTTTAAACTTCTTGTTTTAGATTAGTCCCTCAGGGCAAGCTGACCTCTCATTAATTGTGAATTTCATGGTTAAAATTTAATATAAGCTTAAAAAGATACTTTATTCAAGTCCCCAAAAAGGAACAGTGTAACATTCTATTTCATTTTATTTTCTACAGTTTCTTTGGTCAAGATATCTACACAAGTTTGGAATTCCATAAAACTTTTGATGTTAACTCATATTACAAGCCATTTTTTTCTTTTGCTTTATTCAGCTGGGCTTCTTGTCAAGAAGATCCTGACAACTGTGAAAACACTTTTTTCGTGACTTTGAGTCAATTCAAGAAGAGGTAGGTTAATTTTGTTTTCTAGTCCTTGGTATTATAAATCATCTGCAATATGTCTGTGCTCTTGAACTATATGCAATATTTATTTCTATGTAGGGCTATGTTTTCCCTTTTACATTTTCTTTTATATGTTTGTTTTAATAGGAGAGATGAATTCTGTTTCTAAGTAAAGCAAATATAACATAATCAATAACGGCGACTGCACAGAGCAGTTACATGCTCACCTGAGAGTCTTCCAAAAGTTATGGAATGCTTTGTCATTGGAACATTTTTCTTGGAAACTTTTGATGATTATATTTTACTTGGGGTTAGAAAGGCATTTCTTTTTTAAATAAAATAATGTCTTCTCCAATTTAAATAAGTTTGGTCAACCTTTTTAAATGGGTTTAATTTTTTTATAACATTTATGGGAGAATGGTCTGACTAGATTGTATGACAGTTGGTATCAGCATATAGAGAACAAGGGATTTCCTTCCTTCCTTCGGGTTTTTGAGGGTTGTCTATTGAACAATGGAAAGATAAATCAGAACAACTTTCTTCTTCTCTCTAGCTGGTGGTAATCACCTGAGTTTGGAAGACCTGTAGATTGGCATTAGAACCTAGCATATAAACACACCCCACCAAAAACTGAGTAGGTCCTATCTCATTATTTCTATAAATATATAATTCCCTATGTGAAAGAAACAGAGTCATTCGCATCCCTCAGGGAAGTGATTGTTAAGAACACTTACTTTGATCTGCATATGCTGCAGTGACACAACATTGAGGAATGAATGAACCACTGCTGCTCCTGCTGTCGCAACATAGACAGCACTGCTGCTAAGACTGCCACTTCTTTCCCAGGGGTTCTATCAGTCTTGGGCACTCTGACACCATTGCCATTTTCTCTACCAAGAGTTGCACAGAGCATGATCTTAAAATATCACAACTCTATAGGCACCGAATAAAAGGGAAGTGTATCAGAAGGATAAAAAGAAAGAAAATTAAATGTAACCTGATAACCCAGCCAAACAAGACTGTAGGTACAAATTGAGATCATACTAATATTATTACCAAACTTCGCTAGTTTGCCTTACATAACTGGATGACCTCATCACATCATCCCCCTTCCAAGTATCATGTCATGCTCTTTTTTTTTTTTTTTTTTTTTTTTTGAGATAGAGTCTCACTCTTTTGCCCAGGATGGAATGAAGTGGCACCATCTCAGCTCACTGCAAATTCTGCCTCCCAGGTTCAAGTGATTCTCCTGCCTCAGCCTCCCGAGTAGTTGGGATTACAGGCGCCTACCGCCATGGCTGGCTAATTTTTGTATTTTTAGTAGAGACGGGGTTTTGCCATGTTGGCCAGGCTGGTCTTGAACTCCTGACCTCAGGTGATCCGCCCGCCTCGGTCTCCCAAAGTGCATGTCATGCTCTACTATCTGTAGTTCTGAAGTCATGTGATGAAACCATGTCATCATTGCTGTGATACTGTACCTCCTAAAAGAGTGACTAGAGTGACTGCCTGGCCAAGATTTTGTCTAGTGCTCTAAAAGCTCCAAACTATTTGGTGACTTGACTACGCATTATCTTTTTAGTTTTCTATACTGGTAATACAGTCCAGACTTCTAATATTGGTTGCTAGAGACAGCTATAAACATGGTACTGAGGGAGCTATATTGAAACATCTCCTTTCCTTTTGCCTTAAAATTGGACACATGCTACCAACATTAGCTTCAGCCAGAGTGTGCACTACAATTGACTTCACATTTTCTCTACCTCTGTGGCAGTTATGTATGTGCTTTAGTTGGACACTTCTTAATGATGAAAAATGCAGCCTTGGTATTTTTAAAAATCATATTCTCTGGTGGCTCCCGCCTGTAATCCCAGCACTTTGGGAGGCTGAGGCGGGCGGATCACAAGGTCAGGAGATTGAGACCATCCTGGCTAACATGGTGAAACCCCCACTAAAAATACAAAAAATTAGCCAGGCATGGTGGCGTGCACCTGTAATCCCAGCTACTCAGGAGGCTGAGGCAGGAGAATAGCATGAACCCAGGAGGCGGAGCTTGCAGTGAGTCGAGATGGCATCACTGCACTCCAGCCTGGGCAACAGAGTGACACTCCATCTCAAAAAAAAAAAAAAAAAACCTCATATTCTCTCCTGTTACTGAAAAACAAGGGGTCTGTCTAGGTCTTGCTACTTGCTACACAAAAAGCTGATGTCTGAGAAAGCAAGTATTGGCAAGGAAGAAGGCTTTACTCAGGTGCTGCAGCCCAGGAGACGGGAGCTCAGCCTCAAATTCATCTCCCTGACTGAGTAAAACTAGCAGTTTATATAGCAGGGAAGAAATGAAACAATGTGTATAAAAACAGGAACTAGGGAGGGGCAAGGAAGCAATCATGATGAATGAGGGGTCTGGTATCTCCTTGTCTGGATGTGATCTGGTGAATTTTAGTTCTTTGATACTTTTTGAGGGGCCAGAGGGATCCTTTCCTGAGGAAGGAACTCAGATAAAACAAATAAAAGTGTCAAGCTTTAAGACTAAAAGGATCAATTTCTATGTTTATCAAAACTATCTATGGGACTATTGGGTTGGTTTCACTCCCAGAGGCTTGATGATGTACACAGCCAAAGACTCCTGGTGGCTGGTTATTATGTCATGACCTCTGGCCTGAGATAACCATTTTTGCTTCAGGGTCTCCATTAGTAAGTAGAAGCCAGTTACCACGGTCATCCCCAAGACTACTTGAATATTTGGCAAAAGTCACGTTCCCTTCTCAGACAGTTGCCCATTGCACATACTTCTCTGTTGCTCTCAGTTTCCCTATTAATCACCATATACATAGCAGCCAGGTAGGTATCTGAGACTTTTTGATGACTCTCATTCTCTATTAACAGCAATAAAAGCTTGGGAAAGCCAAGACTACTTCTGCATATATCCATCCCAACACTTTGTCCTCAGGTTTCTTTGTGCTCAGTCCACTACCGGAAGGAAGAAGCAGCAGGTCCCACTTAACTCCACATTCAAGTTACATTCTCCAATCCAGTTTTACCACTGTTTAAGTTAATATGTAGATTATTACCTCACTCCTGTATCTATTTCTCAATTGGCTTAGAATCTGGAACTGATGAGAAAGAAGTCTCTCCAACTGCAACACATTCCTTTTGTGATTAATGTTCTTTCTCCCATTCTCTCTCTTGTCCTTTATGATACCATCAGTCTATTCTTACTCCATTTGTAAGTGGAGTAAAGTTCTTTTTTGTCTTAGCCCAAACTCTGTTATTAGAATCTCTTTTTATTCTAGATGGTTCACCAATGTATTTTTGTTAAACACCATAAAATTCCTAAATTCCTTCTCTAAAAGAAAATTTTAAATCAGCTGTGATTATTTTCTCCTTTCTTTCTTTCTTCCTTTTTTTTTTTTTTCCACAGAGTTTTCCTCTTGTTGCCCAGGCTAGAGTGCTAGAATGCAATGCAAAGGCTGGAGTGCAATGGTGTGATCTTGGCTCACTGGAACCTCTGCCTCCCAGGTTCAAACAATTCTCCTGCCTCAGCCTCCTGAGTAGCTGGGATTACAGGTGCCTGCCACCATGCCTGGATTTTTTTTTTTTTTTTTTTGTATTTTTAGTAGGGATGGGGTTTCACCATGTTGGCCAAGGTGGTCTCAAACTCCTGACCTCAGGTAATTCACCCGCATTGGCCTCCCAAAGTGCTGGAATTACAGGCATGAGCCACCGCACCTGGCCTCTTTTCATTGTTAATAGATCTTGGTCTTGTTTGCTCAATGCATAGTCTTTTAAGTATTGACCTTAATTCCTTGATTCTTATGAAATAATTTATAATTATCCCATATAAATAGCAAAAAGCCTTCTGAGCTATATATATATAATGTATATAATATAATATAATATATATTTAATATAATATATAATCTATAATCCCAATGTTCAACATGAGATTTGAGTGGGGACACAGAGCGAAACCATCTCATTCTGCCCCGGCCCCTCCCAAAAGTCATGTTCTTCTCACATTTCAAAACACAATCATGCCTCCCGAACAGTCCCCCAAAGTCTTAGCTCATTCCAGCATTAACTCAAATGTCCAAGTCAAAAGTCTCATCTGAGACAAGGCAAGTCCCTTCTGCCTATAAGCCTGTAAAATAAAAAACAAGTTAGTTGCTTCCAAGATACAATGGCAGTATAGGCATTGGGTAAATGCTGTCATTCCAAGGGGAGAAATTGGCCAATGGGGCTATAGATCCCATGCAAGTCTGAAACCCAGCAGGGTAGTCGTTAAATCCTAAAGCTCCAGAATAATCTCCTTCGGCTCCATGTCTCACATCCAGGGCACACTGATGCAACGGGTGGGCTCCCACAGCCTTGGGCAGTTCCACCCCTGTGGCTTGGCAGGGTACAGCCCTGCAGCTGCTTTCACAGGCTATTGTTGAGTGCCTGAAGCTTTTCCAGACGCTCAATAGATCTACCATTCTGGGATCTGGAGGACAACAGCCCTCTTCTCACAGCTCTACCAAGCTGCGCCCCAGTGGGCATTCTGTGTGGAGGATCCAACCCCACAATTCCCCTTCGTACTGCCCTAGTTGAGTTTATCCATGAGGGATCCACCACTGTACCAGACTTCTGCCTGGACATCCAGGCATTTCCATACATCCCCTAAAATCTAGGTGGAGGTTTTCAAGCCTCAACTTTTGCTTTCTGTGCACCTACAGGCCCAACACCATGTGGAAGCCACTAAGGCTTGGGGATTGCACCCTCTGAAGCAATGGCCCAAGTTGTACCTTGGCCCCTTTTAGCCATGGCTGGAGCTGGAGTGGCCACAATGCAGAGAGGCTGCACAGAGCAGCTGGCCCTGGGCCTGGCCCATGAAAATATTTTCCCTTCTAGCCCTCCAGGCCTGTGATAGGAGGGGCTGCCACAAAGTTCTCTGAAATGTCTTGGAAGCATTTTCCCATTGTCTTGGCTATTAATACTTGGTGGCTCTTTCCTTATGTAAATTCCTTCAGGCTTCTTGAATTCCTCCCCAGGAAATGGGTTTTTGTTTTTTTATCACATAGCTGAGCTGTAAATTTTCCAAACTTTTATATTCTGCTTCTCTTTTAAATGTAGGTTCCAGTTTCAGATCATTTCTTTGTTTATGCAAAGGATTGTAGCCTTTTAGAAGCAGCCAGGCTACATCTTGAATGCTTTGCTGCTTAAAAAGTTCTTCTGCCAGATGCCCTAAATCATCTCTCTCTGCTGGGTGCAGTGGCTCATGCCTGTAATCCCAGCACTTTGGGAGGCTGAGGTGGGTGGATCACCTGAGGTCAGGAGTTCAAGACCAGCCTGGCCAACATGATATAACCCTGTCTCTACTAAAAATGCAAAAATTAGCTGGACGTGGTGGTGGCTACCTGTTATCCCAGTTACTCAGGAGGCTGAGACAAGAGAATTGCTTGAACCTGGGTGGTGGAGGTTGCAGTGAGCTGAGATAGCACCACTGCATTCCAGCCTCAGCAACAGAGTGAGACTCTGTCTCAAAAAAGAAAAAAAAAAAGAAAAAAAAAGAAAAAATGATCTCGCTCAAGTTCGAAGTTTCACAGATCCCTAGAGTAGGGTGACAATGCTGCCAGTCTCTTTGCTAAAGCATAGCAAGGGTGACCTTTATTCTAGTTTCCAATAAGTTCCTCATCTTTATCTGATACCTCCTCAGCCTGGACTTCATTGTCCATACCACTATCAGCATTTTGGTCAAAACCATTCAACAAGTTTCTAGGTAGTTCCCAATGTTCTCTCATTTTCCTGTCATCTTCTGAGCCCTCCAAACTGTTCCAACCTCTGCCCATTACTCAATTCCAAAGCTGCTTCCAGATTTTCAGGTATATTTATAACAATGCCCCACTTCTCTGGTAGCAATTTTCTGTATTAGACCATTATCACACTGCTGTAAAGAAATACCTGAGACTGAGTAATTTATGAAGAAAAGATATTTAATTGACTCACAGTTCCACAGGTTGTACAGGAGGCATGGCTGGGGAAGCCTCAGGAAACTTAACAATCCTGGGCAAAGGTGAAACAAATATGTCTTCACATGGTGGAGAGAGAGAGAGAGACAGGCAGGAAGAGAGCCTCTGGAAGGTAGATGAGGTTGTAAATGTGGGGCCCTAATGATGGGATTTGTAAAAGGAGACATCAGAAAGCTTGTTCTTATTCTCTCAGCCATGTGAGGCCCTCACCACAACCAGACCATGCAATCATCCTGATCTTGGAATTCCAGCTACCAGTAGTTCTATGAAAAAATAAGTATCTGTTGCTTATGCTACCCAGTCAGTGATATTTTGTTATGGAAGCCTGAGCTGACTAAAACATTGTTATTTAAAGTATATCAGTAGAATTTCTAGCTTTTTTTTTTTTTTTTTTTTTTTTTTTAGACAGAGTCTCGCTCTGTCACCATGCTGAAATGCAGTGGTGCGATCTTGGGTCACTGCAACCTCTGACTCCCTGGTTCAAGTGATTATCCTGCCTCAGCCTCCCGAGTAGCTGGGATTACAGGCACGTGCTTCCATGCCAAGCTAATTTTTGTATTTTTAGTAGAGATGGGGTTTCACCATGTTGGCCAGGATGGTCCCGATCTCCTGACCTTGTGATCTGCCAGCCTCGGCCTCCCAAAGTGATGTGATTACAGGCATGAGCCACCATGGCCAGCCCAAATTACTAGCTTTTTTTTTTTTTTTTTTTTTGAGATGGAGTCTTGCACTGTCACCCAGGCTGGAGTGCAGTGGCACGATCTCGGCTGACTGTAAGATCCACCTCCCAGATTCATGCCATTCTCCTGCCTCAGCCTCCCCAGCAGCTGGGCCTACAGGCGCCTGCCACCACACCCGGCTAAGTTTTTGTATTTTCAGTGGAGATGGGGTTTCACTGTGTTAGCCAGGATGGTCTTGATCTCCTGACCTTGTGATCCGCCGGCCTTGGCCTCCCAAAGTGCTGGGATTACAGGCATGAGCCACTGCACCCGGCCCGAATTTCTAGCTTCTTAACAGGGGGCCAGGAGCTTGGAGCTTTTGAGATTTAATCAAGAAAATGGTGTATTTTATACTTACTGAGGAAATTTGGATTTTTACCTATGTACTACAAAAAGCCTACAGATGTTTTTCAGTGTTAGAGGGATGTGTTTTTGATATGGTTTAAAGGAAGATAACTAATGGTGCTTGAATGACAAAAAGGAATATGGAGGGAGTAGACAGATGTGAAAGACAGTTAAACAAGCAACTTTTTCAGTGGGCCACTAGCGAGCTGGGGGTGACATCCAGGAAGAAAAGTGGGGATAGAAAAAAAAAGATCCTACAATCATCTCTGATATAGTATCCATAGAATTTACTTAACAATTGAATATATATTATCAATATGAATTAAAAATAGTTCTGCCATTAGATGCATACAACCAAATCAAACCATATTAGGGACAATACGGTCAAGGAAAACAGGCAAACAGTCCCATGGATGGCCCCATCTTTCCTTGCCTACCCTCTGGAAATTTTTCTACATTCCCCAGTGCCAGAGGACCATAGGAGTGTCTGGCATAATAGTGTCTTTCTCTCCTCTAGAATTCCTAGTGTGTCTGGAATTGGTGGGTTCTTGGTCTCACTGACTTCAAGAATGAAGCCGCGGACCCTCACAATGAGTGTTACAGCTCTTAAGGTGGCGCGTCTGGAGTTTGTTGCTTCTGATGTTCAGATGCGTTCGGAGTTTCTTCCTTCTGGTGGGTTTGTGGTCTCGCAGGCTCAGGAGTGAAGCTACAGACCTTCACAGTGAGTGTTATAGCTCTTAAGGCAGAGCGTCTGGAGTTGTTCGTTCCTCCTGGTGGGCTCGTGGTCTCGCGGGGCTCAGGAGTGAAGCTGCACATCTTTGCAGTGAGTGTTACAGCTCATAAAAGCAGCGTGGACACAAAGAGTGAGCAGTAGCAAGATTTATTCCAAAGAGCGAAAGAACAAAGCTTCCACAGCGTGGAAGGGGACCCGAGTGGGTTGCCACTGCTTGCTCGGGCAGCCTGCTTTTATTCTCTTATCTGGCCCCACCCACGTCCTGATTGGTAGAGCCAAGTGGTCTGTTTTGACAGGGCGCTGATTGGTGCGTTTACAATCCCTGAGCTAGACACAAAGGTTCTCCATGTCCCCATCAGATTAGTTAGATACAGAGTATGGACACAAAGGTTCTCCAAGGCCCCACCAGAGTAGCTAGATACAGAGTGTCGATTGGTGCACTCACAAACCCTGAGCTAGACACAGGGTGCTGATTGGTGTGTTTACAAACCTTGAGCTAGATACAGAGTGCTGATTGGTGTGTTTACAAACCTTGAGCTAGATACAGAGTGCTGATTGGTGTATTTACCAATCCCTGAGCTAGACATAAAGTTTCTCCAAGGCCCCACCAGAGTAGCCAGAGTGTCTATTGGTGCACTCACAAACCCTGAGCTAGACACACAGTGCTGATTGGAGTGTTTACAAACCTTGAGCTAGATACAGAGTGCCGATTGGTGTGTTTACAATCCCTGAGCTAGACATAAAGGTTCTCCAAGGCCCCACCAGAGTAGCTAGATACAGAGTGTCGATTGGTGCACTCACAAACCTTGAGCTAAACACAGGGTGCTGATTGGTGTATTTACAATCCCTGAGCTAGACATAAAGACTCTCCACGTCCCCACCAGACTCAGGAGCCCAGCTGGCTTCACCTAGTGGATCCCGCACTGGGGCTGCAGGTGGAGCTGCCTGCCAGTCCCTCACCGTGTGCTCGCTTCGCACTCCTCAGCCCTTGGGTGGTCGATGGAACTGGGAGCCGTGGAGCAGGGGGTGGTGCTCGTTGGGGAGGCTCAGGCCGCACAGGAGCCCATGGAGGGGGTGGGAGGCTCAGGCATGGCGGGCTGCAGGTCCCGAGCCCTGCCCCACGGGAAGGCAGCTAAGGCCCGGCGAGAAATCGAGCACAGCACCGGTGGGCTGGCACTGCTGGGGGACCCAGTACACCCTCCGCAGCCACTGGCCCGGGTGCTAAGTCCCTCATTGCCCGGGGCCAGCAGGGCTGGCTGGCTGCTCCGAGTGCGGGCCCGCCAAGCCCACACCCACCCGGAACTCCAGCTGGCCCACAAGCACCGCACACAGCCCCGGTTCCCGCTCACGCCTCTCCCTCCACACCTCCCTGCAAGCTGAGGGAGTGGGCTCAGGCCTTGGCCAGCCCAGAAAGGGGCTCCCACCGTGCAGTGGGGGGCTGAAGGGCTCCTCAAATGCCGCCAAAGTGGGAGCCCAGGCAGAGGAGGTGCCGAGAGCAAGCAAGGGCTCTGAGGACTGCCAGCACACTGTCACCTCTCACTAGGAAGTATACATTTTCTTAATCTAGTATGTTTTCTTCAATATAGTAGGTATACTATAGAGCTAAGAAAAGCTCTTCTTCCTTTTCTTCCATTGTTCCATTGTTTTTGTTCTCTCTACTTCCTAGCATAGTAATAGTCATACCTATCAGTAAAAGTCTGCAAACCATAATATAACTCTAAGAGTTGTAACTGGAGATTTAAATAAAAAATAAACCTCTAAACAGGAGTCAAGCCACCTCAGTTAAATTTCTGTTTTCATTACTTGCTGTGTAATCAGAGAATAGTCAAAATATTAGTGTGTCATATTAGACTAAGAGTGAAATCCTTAAGGAATCCTCATCTTTCAATCAATTCTTAGGTTTTTTACTTTTTGTTTCCAATCTAGGAAAATTGGGAGCCACAATATTAAATGTTAAATGTCCACATATTGTTGTGTGAATGAGTATGGCATGCCGGAGTTCACATTTAATCCTTACATGATTATTTCTAATTTGCCTCTTCATCCCCAGGACTTAGCCTGGGGATAAGCGTATGATATTTGTTCAACAAATGTTTCTTGAACTGAAAACTCAGACCTTCCTGCCTTCGGATTCCTCAGTTGTAAATAGTGAGTGCCGGGATGTCTGATTTCTATATTTTTTTTTTTTTTGGACAGAGTCTCGCTCTGTCTCCACAGGCTGGAGTGCAGTGGCACAATCTCTGTTCACAGCAACCTCTGCCTCCCGGTTCAAGCAATTCTCTGCCCCTGCCTCCCGAGCAGCTGGGACTACAGGTGCCCGCCACCACGCCCAGCTAATTTTTTGTATTTTTCGTAGAGACGAGGTTTCACAGTGTTAGCCAGGATGGTCTTGATCTCCTGACCTCATGATCTGCCCACCTCGGCCTCCCAAAGTGCTGGGATTACAGGTGTGAGCCACCGCACCCAGCCGAGATGCCTGATTTCTAAGGTCCTTCCAAGCTCTGTGAGTTCTATAAGCACTGTGGCAGGGCTAATTAGTCCTGATCTCACCTCGGAAAATAAAATTCAATCCCTAACCAATATAAAAGAGAGAATATGAAAAAGAAGACATGTACTATGATATTTAATGGGTATAAGTTGAACATATAAATGCTTCACATAATTCTTTTATACAATTTAATCAAGAGGCAACATAGTGCCGAAATCATCAAGAGAACAGGAGAGACTTGAACAACTTTCTTTTTTGACAAAATAGCATAGATAACATTTATTAGTACATAAATGCCAGAAGAAGACAACATGGTTTATGTTATCAGTCAAAAGCCCTCAGTACCAGTTCTATGCAACCATGTAGGCTCTTAAGACTCAGTTCGCCAGGCGCGGTGGCTCACGCCTGTAATCCCAGCACTTTGGGAAGCCAAGGTGGGCAGATCACAAGGTCAGGAGTTCAAGACCAGCCTGGCCAAGATGGTGCAACCCCATCTCTACTAAAAATACAGAAAAAATTAGCCAGGCCTGCTGGCGAGCACCTGTAATCCCAGCTACTTGGGAGGCTGGGGCAGAGAATTGCTTGAACCCGGGAGGCGGAGCTTGCAGTGAGTCGAGATCGCGTCACTGCACTCCAGCCTGGGAGACAGAGCGAGACTCCGTCTCAAAAAAAATAAAAATAAAAAGACTCAGTTCTTGCTCTTGAGGCATACAGCAAATTAGGGAGATGAGACATAACAACATACAAAGTTATAATACACCTTGAATTATATTTTATTGGTTGCTAAGGTAAAGGGACAGGCCATTTCATGTTCAGGAACTGTGGCGTAACTAAAGTTTGAAGGGCCCACTTGTTTAAATACCTGCAACTCACTTGCAGCAGGTCAGGCAGGTTACCAGAGTAAATGTTGAGAAGCTCACTGAAATAAAAGACTTCTCTGAATGTACAAATATTGTAAAATGAATTCCATTAAAGTGTAAAGCTGGCACAGTAGACTGGAATAGTTCCTAGAGCTAAACTCTATTTGCTTCTTCAAATGGTATTAAATGTAACTTAATTATTCTATTTAAACTCTTTCAAGGGTTTCATGCATGATATCCTCATTGCCATTCAACACCATCCTGTACTTAATGTGAAACTTAAAAGTATTATATTTGAAAAAAATAAACTATTACATTTTCTTATTGATATTAAACACCTTAATGTGAAAGAAATCCATAATTAGTATACATATAAAATTATAAGACAGTTTTTCTCTTGTCATTACAAAAACTTCTGTGACCTGGTTGGAATTTTAAAAATATAATTGCTAATATAATATATATGTTCCATAAAAATGCCTAAGCTGCCCGGGCATGGTGGCTCATGCCTGTAATACCAGCACTTTGGGAGGCCGAGGCAGGTAGATCATGAGGCCAGGAGTTCGAGACCAGCCTGGCCAACATGGTGAAACCCCGCCTCTACTAAAAATACAAAAATTGGCTGGGGACGGTGACTCACGCCTGTAATCCCAGCACTTTGGGCAGCCGAGTCGGGCGGATCATGAGGTCAGGAGATCTTGACCATTCTGCCTAACCCTGTGAAACCTCATCTCTACTAAAAATACAAAAAATTAGCCGCGCTTGGTGGCGGGCGCCTGTAGTCCCAGCTACTCAGGAGACTGAGGCAGGAGAATGGCATGAACCCAGGAGGCAGAGCTTGCAGTGAACCTAGATGGTGCCACTACACTCCAGCTTGTGGAGACAGAGCAAGACTCCGTCTCAAAAAACAAAACAAAACAAAACAAAAAATTAGCTGGGCATGGTGGCATGCGCCTGTAATCCCAGCTACTCAGGAGGCTGAGGCAGGAGAATTGCTTGAACCTGGGAGGCAGAGGTTGCAATGAACCAAGATTGTGCCATTGCACTCCAGCCTGGGTGACAGAGCAAGACTCTATCTTGGGAGAAAAAAAATGCCTAAGCAAGTATTGTATAAGTCACTCCAGTTTTAGGTATGTTGTTCAAACCAGGATAATTGAAAAAGATTTTTATATACTTGATATGGTTTCGCTGTATCCCTACCCAAATCTCATCTTGACTTGTAATAATCCCCACGTGTCAAAGGTGGGGCTAGGTGGAGATAATTGAATCACAGGGGCAGTTTTCCCCATACTGTTCTCATGGTAGTGAATAAGTCTCACAGGATCTGATGGTTTTGTAAATGAGAGTTCCCTTGAACTTCTCCTTGCTGCTTCCATGTGAAGAAGGACATGTTTGCTTCCCCTTCCACCATGATTGTAAGTTTCCTAAGGCCTCCCCAGCCATGCTGAACTGCGAGTCAGTTAAATCTCTTTCCCTTATAAGTTACTCAGGCTTAGGTGTGTCTTTATTAGCAGCTTGAGAGCAGACTAATACAATACTCATTACAAAGTATTATGTTCTCTATCGTGTATGGTGTGCAGTGTGTCTATAAGATCACTTTGTCTTTATGACAGTATTTGTGGGATTGATGTTATCCCCATGTGAATATTATTATCCCCATGTAATTGCTTAAGTATCTATAAATATCTGTTCTCTTCTACTTCTCTACTTAAACAAACTCTGTTATTTTGTTTTGAGTGGCCATAAACCCAGCTTAAAATGCTAGGTTCCTCAGACTTCTTTGCAGCTTGTAGTATGTGTGGTCATTCTGGCCAAAGAGATGTACATGAAAGTCACTAGATATAAAGTGTATTAAAAGGAGAAGATAGCTAGTATGTAACCCTTAGACCTATTGCTTTTTTCCTTTCTTCTCTGTTTTTAAGAACACTGAAGCTTAGAAGTAACATGTTTAGCTCACATAAAGTGGTTTTAAACCCCAGTCAGCGTGGCTTCAAAGCCCTTATTTCAAACTCTCATGATCCAATGAAAGAATGAAATAAAGGGACCATCAATGTGATTTTGTCAAGTTATACAGACATGTACCTTGTGAGGGTCTGTTGGGTGTCCAAGACTTGTGCTGGGTTAGTTGTTACCATCAAAAGACCCTTTCTTCTACTTTTAAAATCTAGAAATACTGGTGCCTATTTGGTGGCTATAAATAAATCAACCGTGTGTGTGTGTGTGTATGTATATAAAGTAATAGCATGAAAAGAAATTGTTTATCAATTCTCTTTAGCAGAATGAAACCACCCCTAATTTTACCATTGTTTTAGAAAAAAGAAGAAATATCAATAGTTACTTTAAAATCATGTTTTATTAAATCTGTAAAAATGGCCTAACTTACATGAAAGTGAGTAAATTGTGGGTTAATCTGGGCAGCTGGTTACATTTAAAAAAATAATGTCCTACAAAATTAAACTTGATCAAGATCCAGTTATTCACCAGTATTTCTCTAGAATACACTGATGCTAGAGTATATTCATAATACAAGTTTTTAAAACTTGCTTTTCTATCTCAATGTCTCAACCTGTATCATAATTGCTCATAATTTTTGATCTCTCAACTTCTTAAATCCCCAAGATTCATCGTATAGATCTTTTTATCAGCTCTTTATCCTGAATTTTTTTTTTTTTTTTTTTGAGACGGAGTCTTGCTCTGTCGCCCAGGCTGGAGTGCAGTGGTGCGATCTCGGCTCACTGCAAACTCCGCCTCCCAGGTTCATGCCATTCTCCTGCCTCAGCCTCCCGAGTAGCTGGGGTTACAGGCGCCCGCCACCACACCTGGCTAATTTTTTGTATTTTTAGTAGAGACGGGGTTTCACCGTGTTAGCCAGGATGGTCTCTATCTCCTGACCTCGTGATCTGCCTGCCTAGACCTCCTAAAGTGCTGGGATTACAGGCATGAGCCACCGCGCCCGGCGATACATATATATTTTTTTCGAGATAGGGTATCTCTCTGTCACCTAAGCTAGAGTGCAGTGACACAATCCTGGCTCATTGCAGCCTCTGTCTCCTGGGTTCAAGCAATTCTCGTGCCTCAGACTCCCAAGTAGTGCATGCGCCACCATGCTCGGCTAATTTTTGTATTTTTAGTAAAGACAGGGTTTCACCATGTTGGCCAGGCTGGTGTTGAACTCCTGATCTCAAGTGATAGGCCCACCTAAGCCTCCCAAAGTGCTGGGATTACAAGTGTGAGGTACCGTTCCTGATCCTGAATTTTTTTTTTTTTTAAGATCTATTCTCCTTTGCTTTGTTCTGTGACTTGCTCTCCACCCTTTCCAATGCAGGCATAATTCTAGACTTCCTCTCCAATGACTGCCATCTGTTCTTCCTGAGGTACCACACAAAGGCCAGGACTCCAGGGAAGGCAGAAGGCCTATCCTATAGGACAGACATTTCCTTTGGTCTGATGGGTATGGGGCCAGAGTATGTGGCTACTCCAGCATATTTATTTTAGTTAAAGTGAAACCATGCATTTTTTGTTATATTTTCTTAAATTTTTTAGAGATAGAGTCTTACTCTGTTTCCTAGGCTGGAGTACAGTGGTGCAATCACAGTTCACTGCAGCCTCAATCTCCCTGGGCTCAGGTGATCCCCACACCTCAGTCTCCTGAGTCACTGGGAATACATGTGCAAATGACCATGCCTGATTAATTTTTTAAATATTTTTTGTTGAATGTTGAAAAACTACATCTATATATATGATCAAAAATATTCTGTAATTAGCTTTTTCATTTAATAAATACTTTATGAACCTCCTTCTATAACACATTTATATTATTAGTTTTAATAACTATATTTTTTAATTATATGACTGTTTCAAAATATGTGTATCCTCTCCTATAAGGCTAAGTTTTTATCTATTATTTAACAAAATAATATCCATTAATACTTTTATCTTTGTAGCCTCAGGCTCCCAGAAGTAGGACACTGAAAGAAAAGTTACAGTCATTTTCTCATTTTTACACACAGAATTTTCCCTGTAAAAATATAACCAGTTTTCAATCCCTATAACAATGTAGAAGAGGATTTTATCTAGTTATTTGCCAAAGTGGAAAGACTAAAGATTGCCTCTCATTTCAGTTTTCACTTATCTTTCTATTAGCTGTTACCTACCTTCACTATTAAATTTTTAAAATAAGATTCTCACAAAAGCCCCAGTTAGTTGCTCTGCAATCCTGGTCCTTGTCTTAGTAAAATACTTCCTAGAAATTGTATTAATACTGTATGATTCTACCCCCACCTCTCTGTCTTTTAACAGGTTAGATTTCACATTGTTGGTTATTAAAAGGCTAATGAATGAATCTAGTGAAATGTGATGTTCTAAGAGATCACAAACTGAACTGAGTTCAAGCTTAAAACCCCGTGAAAGATTTTTCTGCCAAAACGGAATTCGGAGGAGTGTTCTGCATTCCTCAGCTTGTTATGGTGACAGCACTGGCATGGCACTGGAAGTTAAAGAAACTTTGAACTGATAAAGCGGTTACCAAAATACTAAACAATTAGCAGATGAAAACAATTCCATGGTGCCCTGTTCCTACGAACAGCTCTCATGCTACAGCATGACATCCATGTGATAATCATTGCACTGAATTATACAGAAGGGCACTTACACAAAAAAGAAGTCCAGAACTCTTATGGTAGGAAATAGAACCCCTCAGCACAACATTCGCTTTAAGACAAAAAAGTTCTCGTTGAATTGTTTTTGTTTCTTGATTTACTTTGTGGATGATTCTCAAATCTCTATCTCATGTCATCATCTCCCCCATGAAATTCCAAATGTGCCCTGAACGTTCTCATCCTGTTGTTATCCTTTGGCCCTAATTCATCATGCCTGAAAACAAACCCATGATCCCTGCCCTCCACCTCTGAATGGAGCCTTCCCCAGACTTGTCTGTTTCTATTCAGGATTATTGTCCCATTTATTCTGGCTCAAAACCTCTTCATTTCTGCCATATTCAATCTGTTTTCTCTGTTCTGATGATGTATTTTTGTTTGCTTGCCAATGAATTTTTCTCTAGCCTTTCTCATTCATGCCAATGATTACTACCCTAATAATATTGTTATTCTAGTCCTTTAACAACAACAAAAAAGAAAAGTTCTTAAAACCGGTCTCCCCGCCCATAACATATTTGCTGCTGATTCTTCTTGAGTTAATCTTAACTTCTTGAGTTGATTCTGCTTGGTTAATCTTAAACATTTATTATTATATCCTCGTTTCTTAAAAAATTTGAAAGTTATTGGTACCCCTTCCTGCCAATGATAATGCCTGCCAAATAATAGGAATCCATAGGCCTGACATTGAAAGTCTATATGATCTATTGCCACATTAGTTTTCCCGTGTGTATATCCACTGCATGCCTACATATATATTCAGCTTACCTAAAATACTATCCAAATCTTGAATGTTCTATGTGCTATCCAGCCTTTTACCCTTTAAATCTGCCAGTAGCGTCCCCATAACCATAAATTCTTTTCATATTTTAAAGTTAAGCTTGGCCGGGCATGGTGGCTCACACCTGTAATCCCAGCACTTTGGGAGGCTGAGGCGGGCGGATCATGAGGTCAGGAGATTGAGATCGAGACCATCCTGGCTAACATGGTGAAACTCCATCTCTACTAAAAATACAAAAAATTAGCCAGGTGTGGTGGCAGGCACCTGTAGTCCCAGCTACTCGGGAGGCTGAGGCAGGAGAATGGCGTGAACCCGGGAGGTGGAGCTTGCAGTGAGCTGAGATCGTGCCACTGAACTCCACCCTGGGTGACAGAGCCAGACTCTGTCTCAAAAGAAAAAAAAGCTAAGCTCAAAAGCAATGCCATCTAAAATGATAGGTCTTATTGCTGGGGCACTTGGGGCTATCATAGCGACCTCCCTGGTAAGCATATTTAGCCACCTGCTGACTCTACCCTTCCCTAAAATGCGGGCATAATATCCAGAATTGGTTCCTTCCGGAGGGTTCTTGGTCTCGCTGACTTTAAGAATGAAGCTACGGACCCTCGCAGTGAAGTGTTACAGTTCTTAAAGATGGTGTGTCTGGAGTTTGTTCCTTCAGATGTTCAGATGTGTCCAGAGTTTCTTCTTTCCATTGGGTTTGTGGTCTCTCTTGACTTCAGGAGTGAAGCCACAGACCTTCTCAGTGAGTGTTACAGCTCTTAAAGGTGGCGCGTCTGGAGTTGTTTGCTCCTCCCAGTGGGTTCGTGGTCTCACTGAGTTCAGGAATGAAGCCGCAGACCCTCGCAGTGAGTGTTACAGCTCATAAAGTTAGTGCAGACCCAAAGAGTGAGCAGCAGCAAGATTTATTGTGAAGAGCGAAAGAACAAAGCTTCCACAGTGTGGAAGGGGACCCAATTGGGTTGCCACTGCTAGCGCAGGTGGCCAGCTTTTATTACCTTATTTGGCCCCACCGACGTCCTGCTGATTGGTCCATTTTACAGAGTGTTGATTGGTGTGTTTACAAACCTTTAGCTAAACACAGAGCGCTGATTGGTGCATTTTTACAGAGTGCTGATTGGTGCATTTACAAACGTTTAGCTAGACACAGAGCGCTGATTGGTGTGTTTACAATCCTTTAGCTAGACAGAAAAGTTCTCCAAGTCCCCACCCGACCCAGAAGCCCACCTGGCTTCACCTCTCAATATCATACCTGCCTTTAAGCAAGAGGCATTTCCATCCCCATATAAGCATTATTTATCAAATTTTAGGACCACAGGCCTATGCCATGGTATATCAGTCTAAGACTGATATTCCTATCCTTGATGCTATTTTTCTGAGGGCAGTCAACAGAAAAGGGATTAGAACAGGTTATTTCTACATATATCTCCCATTTTAAGAAATAAAGATGAAGGCTGGGTGTGGTGGGTGGCTCACTCCTGTAATCCCCCCAGCACTTTGGGAGGCCAAGGTGGGTGGATTATGAGGTCAGGAGACTGAGACCATCCTGGCTAACACGGTGAAACCCCGTATCTACTAAAAATACAAAAAATTAGCCAGGCGCAGTGGCGGGCACTTGTAGTCCCAGCTACTCGGGAGGCTGAGGCAGGAGAATGGCGCAAACCCAGGAGGCAGAGCTTTCAGTGAGCCGAGATCGCGCCACTGCACTCCAGCCTGGGCGACAGAGCGAGACTCCATCTCAAAAAAAAAAAAAACACAGAAAAACAAAAAAAGGAAGAAAGAAAGAAAGAAAGATGAAGCAATAGGGCCAGGTTCTTGCCTGTAATTCTAGCACTTTGAGAGGCCAAGACAGGAGGATCATTTGAGCCCCAGAGTTTGAGACCACTGGCCTGCACAATATAGGGAGAGCTTGTCTCTATAAAAAAAATTTAGGCCGGGCCCAGTGGCTCACGCCTGTAATCCCAGCACTCTGGGAGGCCGAGGCAGGCGGATCACCTGAGGTCAGGAGTTTGAGACCAGCTTTGCCAACATGGTGAAACCCCATCTCTACTAAATATGCAAAATTTAGCCAGGCGTGGTGGTGGGTGAGACTCCGTCTCAAAAAACAATAAATTAAAATTAAAATAGTTGGGTGTGTTGGCACACATCTGTGGTCACAGCTACTCAGGAGGCTGATGTGAGAGGATTGCTTGAGCCTGGGAGATTGAGGCTGCAGTGAGCTGTGATTGTGCCACTGCACTCTAGCCTGGGAAACAGAGGGAGATCGCTGTCTCAACAACAACAAAAAAAGATGAGAAAAAATAGACACTAGGGACTACTAGAGGGGAGTGAATGTTGAAACATATTGCGTACTATGCTCACTACGTGGTTGATGGGATCATTTGTACACCAAACGTCAGCAACATGCCCTTCACCCATGAACAAACCTGCACATATACACCTTGAACCTGAAATAAAAGTTAAAAATAATTTCCTTCTTTATGTACAACCAGGGAAAGAACCAAATGATTTTTTAAAAGATGTTTTAAAAGACATAATTACTTACCAGATAATCTGAAGGGTTAGAGTTCTAGAAATTCTAAGAGCAGGATGTAGTCAGTAATGTAACATCTACATCTACAATCTAATGTTTCAAGATTACTCAAGCATCTACAATAAATAAATTATTATCAGGATATTTTATTTTTGGAAGAAAAAGACATTTTACAGCTAAGGTGTTTACTTTTTAATTCTAGAAAGTACTGTCATATTTAACTTTGGTACATATTCACTTAGCAATTCCACAAGAGAAAAACTGTTAAGGGAAACTGTACATTCAAGCAAGATTACCTAGCCACAGTTAACAAGCTATACAATTTTCAATATTCCACACAAAAACTTAAGGCTGAAAAATGCAACTAAGAGAGATATTTGCACTCAACATTAATAGATCAATTAAGTAATTTACTAAAACATTTATGGACATCAAACTAGTATAGAGTAGTAAATACTTATGTGAATGGAACTCATACTGCAATCAATGCAATAAAACACTTAACTACAGTGTTGATGCAATAAAACGATTTGCCTATATTCTTTTGTAGTGTGCCTTTAGGGCCTGTACTTATATTAGTAATCATCTTAGGAAGTTCAGTTGTCAGGATTCCATATGAAAAATTATATAGGCTTACAATTAATAGTTGTCTTCGTTCATGACTGGCAATGGAACAAATGGATTCTAGGTTTATGACGGAGAGAATTTGGAGATGACATGAGGCAGTCAGATACTGTGTAAGCTTCCCTATTATCCTACAAGAGAATTAGGTAAATCCTGAATTGTTCTTACACCAAAAAAACTTAAAAAATATTAACAGCAACATATGTATAAGTAACACACCATTTGACATATGATTTCTCAGTTTTAGAATGAGGCCCCCAGATTCTGAGGGTTTAGCCACAAAATTATGGCTAACAAAGATGTTCTTGTCTTGAATAAGATGTCAAATAGATCTTACGCTTTTGATAGAAAAGAAAAAGTCCTATGGAAAGGCCTGAACTTTACCAAACCACACTGGAGTGTAGAACAACTCTGTGGTATATATTCTCTAAACTCTTCCCCAGTTTTCTTCAAGAAACACCGCTTTCTGAGGTTTATATAACAATGACCCAGGAAACTCGGTGCCCTGCAGCAGGCAGGGTTTATCTTTTAGGTAAATGTGATTTGAGGATTGCCCCTTCCTACAAAGTGTATCACTCCCTTTTTTTTTTCTATATTGTCATTGAAGGTGCATGACTCATCACCCAATGGTTTCTTCTTTATAAATGCTGACATCACGTATGCAAATATTTTACTAATTATGAAGTGAGTTTAGCAGATCTTTGGGACAATGTAAGAGACTATCACTATATTACATTGAAAGACTTTTAAAATAAATACATAAAAACAAAGCTGCTATAGTTTTGTTCAAAACGATTTCCTTCCACCCTATGTCTTAGATAAATATATCTCAGCACCTGATGGAGGCTAGCTGGTTCTATTCCCCCTGAGAACAACAACCACAAAAACCTGTAAAACAGTTACACTAATGCAACAGTTGAAGACTTGATAACAGATAGTTTTGTCAAAAGAAAATTTTAAAAGATGGAAAACAACCTTGGGTAATATCCATATTTAGGCATTTAACGAAGCCAATTACTGGCAAATAAGACATAGAGAAAAGCAAAGCCACAGAAGTTGGAAAGACAGCAATAAAAATTTACCATCACAAACCCAGAAATGAAGGTGCTGAATTCAAAAGTTATCATAATTGTTGAAAATAAGCCATAAAAAAAAGAAGTACAAAGAAGGTCAGTAAGAGACCATAGATAAGTTTCAATAAATTTCAGAAGAGTGGTGTGATGAAATCAGGTGTGTAAGGCTAAAAAACTTCTTGGTGCTGAGTAAATGAAAACAAATTTTGTAGACACAAATGTTACTAAGAAATTGAGAGGCGATAGCAAGGTAAGATACAGGACAGTAGTTGAACAGAGATAAGTTTCTTTTGTTTTCCTGTACTGTAGTTGTTTATTTAGATGCAGAGGAAAATGAGTCCATGGAAAGTGTAAGCCTAATGCTACAAGTGTGATCGAATATAATGGATGGCAAGGATATGGCAGTGAATGCCTTCAGGAGGAATTACTCGTCTTTAATTCCTACTTCCTACAGTTCTTGGCTCTGAACAGACATGAATTAAACGGTTTTTGAATTAATGACAAAAATGGGAGAGGTTAGACCAAAAAGCAAGAAACCCCTTCTGAAACCACCAAAAATGATAAAAGCACAGGTAAACTTACAAAAACACCTAGAGGTAAGAAGGGATATAGAATAAGCAGGAATTTGAGGTATGGAAGTTTGCAGCAAAGTAGGAGGCAGGCTATTTTGTGAGAATAATGGGAATAAGGATGGGAGACTGATGAGAGTTGAAAAATTTTATATGAATGCAGTGAAGAACTAAAAAGTGTGAGAAAAACTCATTCTAAGATGCACTGTTTCACATGAAATACAAAAATTTCAGTCAATAAAATTGAGTAAACTACTTACACTTTTGACAAATCTTTATATCATTCTCGAATTTGCTTTGGTTTAGTCATTAATACTTTGTACTAGTTATATTCTTTGGGAGAAATAATTCTGTCATTTATGAATCCATTACAGCTGCTAAATTACTTCTGGGATTTGGAGGGATAATGCCCAATTGCTGCTGTTCTTGTAGTAAAATGTTTTTGTGCTCCTAAAAAGCCAAGACAACTAATAAATAATTTCCCATTTATAGACAATCTTATTCACTTAGTCCTTTAACTTACATCGCAATTTAAACCAAATGGAACAACATAATTCTATTTCTGTGTCTAATTTTGGATCAGCTTTTAGGTGAATGGTAATAAGGCTAAATTTCCTATCTGTCACCAGCACTAGATTGGACCTATCAATGACAGAGCAAAGCTATTAGCCTGTCCAGAAGATCAGTTAAAGTAGGAAGCCTCTCATCATAATCCTTGCAGCAGCTGTCATTAAATTCCTGCTGCCAAGTGAAAGGCTGAAGCAGCTGGAAATGGAGAAGGGCAGCTAGAAAAACAACTAGGTTTTGATCAGAAATGTTTTCTTACTTATGTCTACTGCCTTTTGACAAGGACTACTGCTGTGCGCACACAGTTTTTAGACCGTGAGTTGTCGACACTTTCTTCTCAATTTTGTTCTTTGATATTGAATGAATATGCAATGAAGAAGGAGACAGCACATCTGACTTTGAGGACAATAACATTCAGCTGTGAAGATAAAAGCTCTGTTAGCTCTTCTCCATCTGAATGCTGAACAACCAAATCACACCTGGCAGTAGTTTGAGACAGCAGGATGATAGAGAACGGACTCTGGACAAAAGGGAAAGTGTGTTTTATTCCAGGCTCAACTCCTGTTTAAATATGTGACTTGAAGAAAGGTATTTAATCTGGTGTCTTAAATTAGTTCATCATCTTTCAAATTCAGGTAACACTAGTCACAACAGCGTTCTTGGGAGAAGGATATAACACAAATCACCTAACTCAGTATCTGGTATACCATAGGCACTTATTAAATGTAGGTCTCTGCAATTCTCTCCTTTAATTCATATTTAAAGGAAGGAATCAGATTATAAGAAGGAATCAAAATTGTTCTGGATTCACTGGTGCATTTATTTTGTGATACAGCGTGTTTAAAGAGGAAAATGTTGGTTTTCCTTGAAGACTGATAGAAATGTCCACCAAAAATCACTTATTCTACAATAATTAGGTTATTTTAAACTCTGCCAATCAACTTATTCTTTAAAAATCTTTCAAATTTCTCATATTCTTTTGGGAAAAAATATTCTCTTTTGACCCCAAGTTTTATTCATCAGAAAACTAGCTTACATCTTGTGGTTGATATCCCAAATAATTCTAACAATCAAAAACTGGCTTATGCTAGAACTCATACAGATCCTCACAAGGAGTCATGAGGCAAAACTCATGAATTTTGCCTTCTAAAAGAAGTGTTCTCTGCAAAGTAAATGTTCTGATTTCATTCGATACGGAGAAAAAATAATCTTCAAATAATTGTTAATGACTTTAAATCTAGTGTGAGTATAAGATGAATTACTTTGGGAAATTGTAAAATTCCACGAGATGAATTACAAGAAAAATGTTTGTACTGAGTGTTGATAATATCAAAATGAATAAATATGCGTTTAATTTGGTTTTAATAGAGAATGGTATCCTTATATAGGTAGTTTAAAAAGAATCACAAACATATTTTATAAATAGTGTTTAAGGCCAGATGAGTCTTAGGGAAATGGAATTTTTATTTTTAAGTCACTGTTACTGAATTCACTAACTTATTATTTAACCAAATTAAGCTTATTTCCATAAAATCAGTTGGGTGTTTAAAAATTACATAAATGGAATTTATTAAATCATAATCTGTCAGTAAAGATTCCAGCTTATTTTACCACTTATCTTCAAGAATAATGATAAATTATTTCACTTGTGTCAGCTTTTACTAATGACTAGCATATTATGACGTTTAGGATTTTTTTTCAGTTATTATCTTTTTCAGTTCTAAAATTTCCACTTTTTCCCCTTTGTATCTTCCATTTCTTTGTGGAGACATTCTGATTTTCACATTTGATTCAATCTTCAGGATTTTAGTACCCTCCTGAGTAAATAGACCTGATTATAAATGATTTACATAACTTTCTTAAACTTAAACTTCTAAAGAGTACTGGAATTGAATGTGTTTTTGTTCAACTTGGAGAATATGCCTAGTAATAAAAAAATAGCAAAAATGCTTGTTGAAGCATTTTTGTGATCCTTGCTTTAAATTCCTCGTCAGATAATTCTAGCACCTTTTTTCATCTTGGTTTTGCACCTGTTGATCTATTGGACACTCAGGTGGAGGAATTCATCTAGGTGGACTGCCTTCTGTTACTAGCTTGGGCTTAGATCATCTTTCTCTATTGGGTAAGGGTTTTAAGGTACTCAGCTACCTTAAAATATTGAATTTCCAGTCTTGAGCTCTCTAGTCATTCTGTCTTCCTTATTACATGTTTCAAAATTCTCCTTTGTCTCTGGTGTTATTTTCAGGGTTTATAGTTTTACTTTGCATGGAAGAACAAAAAGAAATGAATTTACACCATCTTTTCTCAACTGGAAACCCATTGTTTGCTTTTATAAGTTAAAAACACTTTGCACAATTAACACAATATACAAATCCTTCTTTTTTTTTTTTTTTTTTTTTTTTTTTTTTTTTTTTTTTTTTTTTTAGTAAAGACAGGGTTTTACCATGTTGGCCAGGATGGTCTCGAACTCCAGACCTCAGGATGCACCCGCCTCGGCCTCCCAAAGTCCAAAGTGCTGGGATTACAGGCGTGAACCACCATGCCCGGCCAATTTTTTTGTATTTTAGTAGAGACGGGGTTTCACTGTGTTGCCCAGGCTGGTCTTGAATTCCTGAAGTCAGGCAATCCACACGCCTCAGCCTCCCAAAGTGCTAGGATTACAAGCGTGAGCCACCGCACCCGGCTATACAAATCCGTCTTGTTTGTTAATTTATTTCATCATCTAGATTTTTATTCAGAGTATATAAAGTGAGATGGAACTGAAATCACCCTTGCTTAATATTTTTACAAGATAAATACAAAAATTCCAAGACTACTCAGCTAAAGAGGTTTAAAAATGCCTCAAATCTAAAGAAATCTACTTTTGTGTTTATGGAAAAAGTCTTCTAAAAACCAAAGCAAAAAAATTAAAATAGATTGGACTACTATTCCAAAACCTGAATCTCATTTTTATTGCATAATCATTATGTATATTCCAATATTCCTCCATTTCTGCCTTCTTGATTTATGCAGTTCAGTTTGTGGTATCAGAAGGCAAATGTTAAAGTAGGAAACTAAGGAGTGGTTTATGGTGTGACTGAATTAGAGAAGTTTTAGGAATGAGTTAAAGTGATTTTGAAACTGAATGCATTTGTTCATTTTCTTGGAGGATTTGAGGTTTATAGCATAGACTTGATTTATTTACAAAGATTAAACATATAAATAATTATCTTTCTCTTCTACCTGCCTCCTTATCTTTATAATCACTGTATGTTTGGTAGAATTTGCCTTAAGAATATGTTTTAGAAAGTTGACTTTTGTTCTACTAGCATATTGGAATATATTCATTTATAACCTTGTAACTTAATGCATATCAAATGTTTTAGGAATTCTTTCAGATCCTTTTAAAATGATAGACTATTTTACCCAAGAGAAAATCTTCAGGATTTTAGTACTCTCCTGGGTAAACAGACCTGATTATATATGATTTCAATAACTTGCTAAAACTTCTAACGAGTACTGGAATTGAATGTGTTTTTGTTAAACTTGGAGAATAGAATAATAGAAAATGGCAACAATACAAAACCCTATCTTTTTAGGTAAGTTGGGTAAACTTTTCCATCTGCTTATATTATAAACTAAATGTCCTATTTATTATGATAAACTTTAGGTACCCTAATTACAATTCATTATATCAGAAATACAATGAGTCTTTTCAGCTAACTTTGACTTTTGGCAAACTTTGGTGGGAAAACAAAACAAAACAAACAAACAAACAAAAACACTTTTGCTTAATAAAATGCCTATTGGGCTGGGCATGGTGGCTCACGCCTGTAATCCCAGCACTTTGGGAGGCTGAGGCAGGCGAATCACGAGGTCAGGAGTTCAAGACCAGCCTGGCCAACATAGTGAAACCCCGTCTCTACTAAAAGTACAAAAATTAGCCAGGTGTGGTGGCACATGCCTGTAGTTCCAGCTACTCGGGAGGCTAAGGCAGCAGAATCACTTAAACCCAGGAGGTGGAGTTTGCAGTGAGCCGAGACCGCGCCATTGCACTCCAGCCTGGGTGAAAGAGCGAGACGCCATCTCAAAAAATAAATAAATAAATAATAAATAAATAAAATGTCTATTAGTCCTGACATTCACCCATGAGAAAATATAGACAGAAGGTGAACACTTTTTTTGAAAAATATTTTAAGTCACAAATTGTATTTAGACTACTGAATAGTTGCAATGAACCCTTACCTTTCAACTAGGGGGGAAAGGAAGTCCATCATTAAACAATCTGTTGGGCAATGCCATGTTTAACTATTCTCATTGTTTGATTTTAATTACATGTTTGTATCAGGAAACTGATTCATATCCTTTGAATGCCATCTAAAATTACAGTCTTAAATCTAAGTGTGTTTGTCATCATCAAACACTAAGTACCATGTAGGAAAAAAGGAAAGGCACCTGCCCACCAGTGCCTTTGCCATTGCTTTAAATAGACTTTTCCTTTTGCATATGAAGTGTTTCAAATTAAAAAGTAAAGTCACCAGTCATAGTAGCAATCATAAAGTTTGTCCTGTCATGTTCATCACTGTATCAGGACTATTGCCAAACTTTGTATTGCAAATCTAACATTAGATTGTTGAGAAAGAAATCACAACAGTTTTTGATTTTGAGAAAATCAGATACTTAAAACACTTTTTTTGCTTTGAGGGAAACACCTTATGTTTTCTATGTTATTAACTAGTCCCGATATAGATTAAAATGTAATAGACGTGTTTTTAACTTATTGAACAAATAATATATTCACATTGTTAAAAAAATCCAAGGTCTCTTTGATTATTGCCATTTTAGCCAGTGGAACGAGATAAAGAACAGATGGCTAGAGCTAGAGATTCCCTCTTAAATTAGCAAAGCAGAAGTTGCACACATTACTTCTGCTTTGTACTGCAGTGGCAAGAGCTTAGTCCCATATCAACGACTACTGCAGAGACTTAGGGACATGTTTTTCCTGGGTGGGCAGCCATAGCTAGACACAATGCTATTACTATGAAAGTAAAGAAGACCGACACTGATGGACATGTAGTAGTCTTCAACCATCAGAGAATGGTAATTCCTCAGAATATCTGGAGCCTCCATGACTCTCGCTATGACTCTAAAGTCCACACTCCTTATATTACATTAAAGAGCCTGGCTTCCTATCCAAAAGTGATGACAAAACAACTGTTTTGTTCTGTTATCTTTTATATGTATGTGTGTGTGTGTGTGTGTGTGTGTGTGTGTGTGTGTATATTCTCCATTGCCCTTCACTAACAGAATTTAAAGAAAAAATTGTTTAAAGTACTAAGTATAAATAAGTATACTACTTATTACTTTTGGAATACTGTATTTTCTTCCATTATAGGATTACTAAACACATTTCAGTAGACATGGATTTCAGCTCTAAAAAGCATAATAGGGCACTGAATTTGGAAATTACATTAACTTAGTAGTGCATCAAACCTACTTGGGCATGGCGAGGCACGGTGGCTCACGCCTGTAATCCCAGCACTTTGGGAGGCCAAGGCAAGTGGATCACGAGATCAGGAGATCGAGACCATCCTGGCTAACATGGTGAAACCCCGTCTCTACTAAAAATACAAAAAAAAATTAGCCGGGCATGGTGGCAGGTGCCTGTAGTCCCAGCCACTTGGGAAGCTGAGGCAGGAGAATGGTGTGAACCCAGGAGGCGGAGCTTGCAGTGAGCCAAGATCACGCCACTGCACTCCAGCCTGGGCAACTGAGCAAGACTCCGTCTCATAAAACAAAACAAAACAAAAAAACAAAAACAAACAAAAAAACCTACCTGGGCATATATCTCTGCAGTAACAATTCTGTAACCCTCTAGCCACTGTTGAAACTACTTTGTTGAGGTAGAGCTCATTCTATTTGTGAGACAGCCCATTCCATTTTTGGATAACTCTGATTGGGATGTTCTTCCTTAATTCAACAAAATTATTTCACATTAACCTTTACTCAGTGGCTTTAGTTTATGCTTTCTAGAGCTACATTTTCCTATGTGGTTACCACTAGCCTATGTGGCTATATAAATGTAAATTTTAATTAAACTTAAATAAAATAAACAATTCAGTTCTTCAGCCATACCAGCTACATTTCAAGTGCTCAAGAACCGTATGTGACTAGTGGCTGCTAACCTGGATACTGTGGCAAACATTTTCATCATTGTATTGTTATTGCTTTATTGGTCTATACTATACTATACAGTGAAAGTTTAAATCTACTACAGTTTTTATTAAGGGCCTTCTAACATCATAAGGCTTTGTCTTTTTTTTGTTGAAAGAACAACACTTTAAAAGTATTTATTGACATCTTACTACATTTCCTATTTCATTTTGAGAATTCAGGACAGATCCATGAACAAAAAGAGGACCCTTGCGCCTATGGAGCTTTCATTTTAGCAAAGAGAGATAGCTGAAAACAAACAAATCAAACATAACAACAACCATAGTCAATAAGTGAAATATTTAAATAATTTTTAAATATCGGTAAGTCCTGTGGAAACGAATGCCAGGTGAAGGAATGAGGATTCAGGAAAAAGGATGGCTTGCAAGTTTCATAGAGTACCCCGAGTAGGTTTCTTGGGAGTGATATTTGAACAAGGGCTTGAAAGAGTGAGGGAGATTAGCCGTGTGACTGGGGAAGAGTGTTCCAGGTGGAAAGAACAACCTTACGCAAAGCGGCAAAGCAGCCACAGTGACCCGAGCAGAGTGAGCAAACAGGGAGATTGTAGAAGCCAACAAGCTAAGAGGGGTGATGGAGGAAGGGTTATATGCAGCTTTGCAGACACTTGTAAGGACTTTGTGGAGCTACTGTAGAGTTTTAAGAGGAGAAGAGACATTTTGTGACATATTTTTAAGAGATGAGCTCTGCTGCAGTGTTGACAATAGACTATCAGTAGGGGTTGGAGTACAAGGGTAAAATCTTGGAGTTATATTTAATATGTTGCATAATTTATAAAATTGTTTCCTGATCCCTTATCATCCTGAATTTCCATTGTATCTTCTACTTGGCATAATGCAGTTTATTAGTGTCCTCTTAAAATGTGTTTCCAAGAATAAAACACAATACACCCGATGATGCGACAAGAGAAGTACGAGAGACAGTTACGTCTCATGATCTGAATGTTATTTTTCTAATGCTACTGGATTTCTTATCAATAGAAATTTCCTAAATTATGTAATTTGTTATTTTGAAATGAAATACAGTTGTATTTATTTTTCTAAGTTTGGTTCTAGTTATTTGAGCTTAGTGTTTTATATTAGCCATTTCTTGCTTTATTTAAACTTGAGATATGATAAATATTATTTCCATGCTTTCACCCAAATTGCCAATATACTTTTCCTTTTTTTTTTTTTTTTGAAATGTAGTCTCACTCCGTTGCCCAGGCTGGAGTGCAATGGCGTGGTCTCGGCTCACTGCAGCCTCTGCCTCCCGGGTTCAGGCGTTTCTCCTGCCTCAGCCTCCCAAGTAGCTGGGATTACAGGCATGTGCCACCATGCCGAACTAATTTTGTTTTTTTTAGTAGAGATGGGGTTTCACCATGTTAGCCAGACTGGTCTCGAATTCCTGACCTCAGGTGATCTGCCCGCCTGGGCTCCCAAAGTGCTGGGATTACAGGCGTGAGGCCACCGCGCCCAGCCATCAATATACCTTTTCATAAGGCAAGGACAGGGACAGCGCACTATAGTATTCCCTTGCCTGGAATTTCCATTAACCTGAAAAGAATATAAGTAATACTCATTTTCCAAATTCATACTGAAGCATTAATTCTTATTGAATATAATTCAAACAGTTTTAAAATCACTAACTTTACTATGAATAAACTTCATAGAGAACTTTTGAAAACCATTAGCCGGGCGCGGTGGCTCATGCTTGTAATCCCAGCACTTTGGGAGACCGAGGCGGGTGGATCATGAGGTCAGGAGATCGAGACCATCCTGGCTAACATGGTGAAACCCCATCTCTACTAAAAATACAAAAAATTAGCTGGGCGTGGTGGTGGGCGCCTGTAGTCCCAGCTACTTGGGAGGCTGAGGCAGGAGAATGGCATGAACCTGGGAGGCGGAGCTTGCAGTGAGCCGAGATTGCACCACTGCACTCCAGCCTGGGCAACAGAGCAAGACTCCATCTCAAAAAAAAAAAAAAAAATTCAAACCATTAAGTAATCTGGACTTTATTTACTCTGCCCCCAACCATTGCCTTTCTGACCACATCTCTGTTGCTCTCTTCTTTCTCCCTCTGATCTTGCCACATAGGACTCCATCATGTCTCTCATACATGACAGGAGCTCCCCACTCAGAGCCCCTGTATCTGAATCCTGTCCCACTCTGTCCACGATGCTGCTCCCAGACTAGATACCTAAATGAATCATGCGAAAATTTACTTCAAATGTTTCCTGAAATGTCATCCATAGAGAGGCCTTCTTGCTACCTTATATAATACTGCAACATGCCTCAATATTTCCTATCACCTTGCATACCTTCTATTCTTCATATTAATATGAATTTTCTAATACAGTATAATGTTATTCTGTCTATTGTCTATCCCTCACCACTAGGTCATAGGAGTCAAGAAATAGTTTGTTGTTTGTTTTAGTTTATTTCTACATTTCTAGAACTATGCTTTGCACACAGTAGGTAATCAGTAAATAGTTGAATTAATAAATGAATAAATTATCCTACCTGTTGGTATTATTCTCTGGAATTATTTTATTTGGTTGGTTACCTGTGGGCATTTAAGAAGAAAAATCAGTGAAGACAATCATTAACACGTCATATAATTTCTGAATGGAGCCAAATAATCTACCTGGTTCCAAGAACTGCAATTAGCTTGTCACTACCAAAAGCCACCCTTGTCTGCATAATTAATAGTAATCATGAATACAATGAAAGATATGCAAATCTTAATTTACCTATAGATTTTAACACTATTTTCCAATAAATATTTTATCAGATATTAATAGAAATTTGAATTCACTCATTTGAGTACTTCTGTCTTTATTTCTCTGGTTTACTTAATTTATAATGCTGAAGAACATATAACCAGACATTGAAAACTATGAAAATTGAATATTCACTTGTTATATAATTTAAGTTCAACCATATTAAGAAAAATACAAAAGGAAAGCAGTGAAGCAGTGTAATGTTCATTATCAATCTGCCTGGAGCTCTGGTGTTAAAGGGTTTGGTGATGGAGAAGGTCTATATTTGAGAATGAGCAGGTTAATTGCAAGTACAAAATATTTTAATAAATAAAAGCCAGGCAAGCTTTTAGATAGTGACCAGATTCTTTGGAGAATTATCATGTTACTTCCAAGAAAAAAATATATTTGGCCCATTCTTTAATTCCAAATAGAGCATAAAGATGGTTTGGACAGAAAAAGCTGATTTGATAAAAATTATGCCTAAAGTTTAATCCTTCATCTTTTAAAGCTCAGACACTGTAAATTAAAAGCCATTGTTTTATCATTTCTGTAATCTTATGGCAAATGTAAAAGTTTCTCTTTCAAATCTGTTTTTACTAATGTTAGGTAGATATATCCTGCATCCATCTATCAAGAACACTTATATTCCATATTTTGCTAATCTAGAAGGACACATAGTTAGGTGTGTCCAAATCTTAAGAAGGTAAGCTAAAGGTTAAAATATTGGGCTGGAAATTATTTTAGTTCCTAGTTAGATCTTTGTTTGCATTTTGATCACTTAAATATTTAGTTATTTCTTTTTTTTTTTTTCTTTTTGAGTCAGAGTCTTGCTCTGTCATCCAGGCTGGAGTGCAGTGGCACGATCTCCACTCACTGCAACCTCCGCCTCTTGCATTCAAGCGATTCTCCTGCCTCAGCCTCCCAAGTAGCTGGGACCACAGGAGCATGCCACAACACCTGGCTAATTTTTTGTATTTTTAGTAGAGACAGGGTTTCACTATGTTAACCAGGATGGTCTTGATCTCCTGAGGTCGTGATCTGCCCATCTCGGCCTCCCAGACTGCTGGGATTACAAGCATGAGCCACCATGCCTGGCCAGTTATTTCATTTTCAACAGACAGAGTGCTAAAGAGAATAACATGAATGAGCACGAAGAATCTGTGAATTTGATTACATATGCTTTTGCATACATGCTGTAGTTTTTAGTCATGTCAGTATAAGCAAAATATACTTTGAATGAACTAAAACGTGTTTTAATTTATAAATACAACCTTTTTGATCTATGTTACCATTAATAAGGATGTAATGTGTGTAACACATGTTCATGAATTGAGGATTACATTAGAACAATGCATAGCTATTATTTTATATCTTCAAATAGACATTAATAGGATCCAAGTCAAAGTATTTTAATTGATTGAAGCCATATGATTGAAATTATATTTACAAAATGAGCTCTAAAATGGCGATTGTATTAATAGATCCTGTATCTGCATTACTGCAAGCTTTCAAATGCATTCTTCTATTCCACATACGAATCTTTTTACATTTTATTTATTAAATTAGAAGTATATGGATCTAATTAGTTGCATTCAGACATAGCTATCTAGTATAAATCAAAGAAAAAATAAATTTCATAACACATCTGGATGTTTGATGTGAATAACATCTGAATATTTGAAAATAAATGGATGATTGAGTTTTTTCTTTTATGCAAATATATTGGCATCACTTAAAACTAGTAGCATTCTGGGGCCAGGCACAGTGGCTCGCGCCTGTAATCCCAGCACTTTGGGAGGCTGAGGCGAGCGGATCACCTGAGGTCGGGAGTTTGAGACCAGCCTGACCAATATAGAGAAACCCCATCTCTACTAAAAATACAAAATTAGCCGGGTGTGGTGGCGCATGAGCTACTAGGGAGGCTGAGGCAGGAGAATTGCTCGAACCTGGGAGGCAGAGGTTGTGGTGAGCCAAGATTGCCTCATTGCACTCCAGCCTGGACAACAAGAGTGAAACTCTGTCTCAAATAAATAAATAAATAAAAGTAGTAGCATTTGGAATCCTACACAAACAGAACTCATTAATTTAGGATATAAATTATTATTGTAGTCAGTGGCGATTTATTTAAATACACAATATTTTGAGTATGAGTTTTGCTACCTATTACTGGAAGTTACTGAATAATATATTGTACTTACTTTCTCTGGCTTTCCAAGTCCTCACAACATATAAGAGCAAAATAGGGAGTTTATTTTATTTGGTTCTGAGACATATACCAAAGAAATCAGAAACCTCACTGGGAAAACCCTGTACATGTTGATGCTCACCAATGTCATGAGAAAAGTGAAATTCAATTTCTAAACGTAGATTTAAAAGAAATAGTTTTGAGTGGCCGGGCGCGGTGGCTCATGCCTGTAATCCCAGCACTTTGGGAGGTGAGGCGGGTGGATCATAAGGTCAGGAGATCAAGACCATCCTGGCTAACATGGTGAAACCCCGTCTCTACTAAAAATACAAAAAAAAATTAGCCGGGCATGGTGGCAGGTGCCTGTAGTCCCAGCTACTCAGGAGGCTGAGGCAGGAGAATGGCCTGAACCCGGGAGGTGGAGCTTGCAGTGAGCCAAGATCACGCCACTGCACTCCAGCCTGGGCAACAAAGCAAGACTCCGTCTCAAAACAAAACAAAACAAAAACAAAAACACACACACAAAAATTAGCTGGGTGTGGTGGCAGGTGCCTGTAATCCCAGCTACTCGAGAGGCTGAGACAGGAGAATCGCTTGAACCCTAGAGGTGGAGGTTGCAGTGAGCTGAGATCTCAGAGGTTGCAGTGAGCCGAGATCGTGCCACTGCACTCCAGCCTGGGTGGCAGAGCAAGACTCTGTCTCAAAAAAAAAAAAAAAAAAGTTAGTGAACAAAATTTAAAATAACTTGATCTATTTTATACATTTTTTTGTGATTATCTTTCTAAAAGATCCTTTCCAAAAAAATAGCCACACCATGAAGTGTTAAAAATCCTAATCACAGAAATAACTCTCCATTTCTATTTCTGGATTTATTGTAATTCTGAATACCAAAAAGTGTGAATTTCCCACAAGAGCTCAGAGGAATAATGATCTATTACTTATCAATAATTTAATAACAATGATTTAGTTTTTAAAAAAACATTTGCTTCTAATTTGCTTTATTTTTATAAAAAAAAAAAACTACCAAATTGCGGGCCGGGCACGGTGGCTCACACCAGTGGTCCCAGCAGTTTGGGAGGCCAAGGCGAGTGGATCACGAGGTCAGCAGTTCTAGACCAGCCTGACCAACATGGTCAGGCTGACCATGAGACAGGAGTGAAACCCCGTCTCTACTAAAAATACAAAAAAAATTAACTGGGCATGGTGGCGGGCACCTGTAATCCCAGCGATTTAGGAGGCTGAGGCAGGAGAATCACTTGAAACCGGAAGGCGGAGGTTGCAGTGAGCCGAGATTGCACCACTGCACTCTAGCCTGGGCAATAAGAGCAAAACTCCATCTCAAAACAAAACAAAACAAAAAAACTTTCAAATTGCTTTTCAAAAAGATTGTATTTGTTTATATTCCCACAAGAAATGTACAAGAGTTCCAGTTGATCCAAGGCCTCATCAATACATTGTTTTGTCAATGTATTTAGTTTTAGCCATTCTAGTGGGTGTGTAGAAGTATTTCACCATGTTTTTGATTTGCATTTCCTTAGTGATTAATGAAGTTGAGCATCTTTTCCTTTGCTTGCTGACAATTCATATTTTCTTTGGCTAAATGTCCGTTCAAACCTTTTGCCCATATTTTAATTGAGTTGTCTGCTTTCTTGATACTGTATTGGGTTGGAAGAGGTGTTTTTGATTTTGGTATTTTTCTTTGTGTGTGTGTGTGTGTGTGTGTGTGTGTATCCTGCCCCACCCCCACAAATTCTGTACCTTTATCATAACTACTTAAAAATATTTTTTTTGGCTGTGTGCAGTGGCTTACACCTGTAATCCCAGTACTTTGGGAGGCCAAAGTGGGAGGATCACTTAAGCCCAGGAATTTGAGACTAGCCAGGGCAACACAGTGAGACCCCTGCTTCTCGATGAAAAATAAAAATGCGGCTGGACATGATGGTGCATGCCTGTAGTCCCAGCTCGGGGGCGAAGGTAGGAGGATCACTTAAGCCAAGAGGTTGAGGCTACAGTGAGCTGTGATGGCATCACTGCACTCCAGCCTGAGGGACAAAGGGAGACCCTTTCTCAGAAAAAATAAATGGATAAATTATTTTCTCTCATTCTGTGCACGTGATTTCATTTTTGTAAGGATGTCTTTTAAACATCAAATGCTTTTAATTTTTACCAATGGTCAGTTTATCAAATTTTGTTTTACTTGGGACCTGTTACCCCTTTCTTCTTTTCTATTTGTCCCTTTTGAAATAGGAATATCTATCCTATGCCTGTCCTATTACTGTATTTTGGAAACACATAAGTTGTTAGGTTTCACAGGCTCACAGCTGGAGGGAAATTTGTCACAGAATGAATCATACCTTGAGTGTCACCCATTTCTAATTTAGATGATATTCAGGTAAGACTGCTCTTCAGACTTTTGAGTTGATGATGGAACAAGTGGCATCAGAGAGCTACCTGGCCCTTCCATCTTCATTGGAGGACACAGTGTTCAAGGTGCCATCTTGGAAGCAGAGGCTAAGCTCTCACTAGACACTGAACTTACCAACACCTTGATCTTGGGCTTCTCAGCCTCCATAACTATGAGAAATAAATTTCTATTGTTTATAAATTACCCAGTTTCTAGTATTTTGTAATAGCAGTAGAAGACTAACATAGTTATTCTGTGTTTCATATAACATCACATGAGGAACCATACAGTGTTTTTTCACCATCTTAGTCATGCTAACCAACATGGACCATATTCCCTTCATTGTGAACATTTCCGTCAATTTTCTACATCTTTCTTTTCAATTGAGAGTTAGTTCCTAAATCACTTATTTTACCTGGAGCTGTAAATGACATTTTTTTTTTTTTTGAGACGGAGTTTAACTCTTGTTGCCCAGGCTGGAGTGCAATGGTGCAATCTCGGCTCACTGCAAACTCCTCCTGGGAGTTCAAGTGATTCTCCTGCCTCAGCCTCCCGAGTAGCTGGGATTACAGGCATGCACGACCATGCCCAGATAATTTTGTATTTTTTAGTAGAGACGGGGTTTTTCCATGTTGGTCAGGCTGGTTTCAAACTCCCAACCTCAGGTGATCCACCTGCCTCAGCCTCCCAAAGTGCTGGGATTACAGGTGTGAGCCACCGAGCCCAGCCTAAAATGACAATTTTTAAAAATTTAATTATACTTTGTTGTTATTATTAGATCAAATATTATCATAAAGAATAACTTTCCCTCCCTTATCATCCAAAGCTCTTTGGACAGTATGAATTATCAATCATAAGGAAAATTCAGACTAAATTCTTGATTATTTCATTTTAGTTGCTAATTTAAGGAACAGGTGTTGGTGCCAAATTTCTCCAGTGGTGTTGTTCAATGAATTTCTTGATTCCTTTACAATTCCTGCACCCCCAGCCCCACCTTGTTCTCTCTCTCATCTCTACCTCTTTCAATATCTCATCACATAATAAACTCAGAACCCTATTTTAATGTTTTATATAATTCCCTTAATCATTCTTTCTTATGTTTAAATTATTCTCCTATATTTGAAAAATGTGAGCTATTTATGTTGGTTTCTGTGTCCTTTTACACAAAATAACAGAGTTTGACAGATGCTTGATTATTGACTCACTGAAATTCTCCAGGTTGATTTATATATTTTCTGCCACATGGCTGAAGTCCAGTATTCTTTGCAAAAGCTATAATTCCTTTTAATGAGGAATGTTATTTTAAGGTGATAATATAGATAAGTAGTGTCTATTCCTATTGGGTTGCCATTGCTTCCAGGCATTTGCAATGAACGGAACTGAAAAATAATAATTGTTGTATAATTATATGTTGCAGTGTAAATATCCTTGTGCTCATTCTTAGAAGTTATGTTAATTGAGATAATCACATAATTAAATAACATTTAATAAATATACATGTGGAATCTCTATTTCTGGTGATAGAAAATGACTTGTCTAACCTAACCCATGCTGTAGTGGGACAGCAAAGATTTGATTTGGGGTTTTCTAATTCTCAGGTAGATTATTTCCATCCCAACTCTATATCCGTAGGGGGTAAAACCATAAAATATTAGCAATAAATTACTGTTTGGCATATTAGAATGTTCAGAATAAATAAATATATAGAAGTTGATATAAAACATTTACTTTAATGGAAGACAGAGAGTTCATAACCTCTGTAAAATAATTATTTGATTAAATAATGTCAAGTTATAAACGCAGTTGAATAAGAAATGGAATTGCTGAGTCAAAATTTTACTGTCTTGAGTGTATAAGTCACTAATGAGTCAACAGTTTCCACAGCCGTCAATATGCAAACCATAATGGTGAATAACTTGTTACATCTGAAACTATAATCCTCTCTCCCTGACTCTCTGAATTGTTACTCTTTGTAGATTAGTGCTTTTGAGATTTATTTAGAATGTCTATAATGATACCAAAGCTTTTAATGTCTCTAAAATATGCAAAAATTTGTGACTAATTCCTCTTTTAGAGCATGAATACATGTATCCTTCATAATAAAATATAGTGATATGAAATTTTGTATACTAGACATATTTTAGTTTTAAAAATTTTACTCCACAATTTCAAAATAAAATGTTCCTATTTGTAAATACGTAATGTTTTTGACACAATTAAAAAATTTGGATACAATAATTTTAGGAAAATGCAGACCTAATGCATGAGATACAAGCATAGATAAGTTCCCCTCTTATCATCTAAAGTATCTGAATATTAATCTCTAAATTTGATTTAGTTATTTGGTTTATATTTAGTTTTACACTAGACCTAGTTCTGAAAAATTAATACATAAAATAAAGATCAAACATAGGTTTGATATGTTTTAATTCACATCTAAAATATAATCTCACCTGAAAATGATTTACAGGGTTTTAAAATCATTTCAATAAGTTCTTATTCACTATCTTAATTCTTTTTTGGCAAAATCCAGCTGCCTATTAATGTCCCTTGGCAGAATCAAAGTGAAAAGTCTGTCCAATGGTAACAGTTCCTGAGCCCCATGGATCTGCAACTTTTCAACTTCTGGAATTCTCTTGCTGCCATTGAAGCTTTCACTACTCATCTGACCACAGCATAACCCTATTTCTTCCCTCTCCCCTAACTGGAAAACTAGTGAGCAATAATATTTCAGGTCTCCAATGGATTGCAAAGGAAATTCCTGTAGTCTGTGATCAGTATATTCTTTCCACTCTAAATACTAAGTGACTATATATTTATATGTTTTTGCCATTTTATATTCTAATATAATCTGTTCTCAGATTCAGAAAAACTGGGATTCCTTTCCATTCCAATTCTTTCAGAAATAAGAAATCTTCCACTGGCATAGTGCCTTTGGGTTGCCTATTTAAAGAATTTCACACATATTATAGCAAACATTTTTCATGTTTTTATGGCTTTTATTAAAGCTTATGCAATACTAGTTAAATCACTCAGATTCTGACACTCAAAACAACATGAAACTCTTGAGTCATCAAAACAAATTTACAGGAAATTTCTGAGGTGGCTGCAATAGAGTAGCTGACTAACACTCCCACTGAGAACAACTAGAAAAAAACAGATATAATTACAAAGAGGGAGAGGCTTCGTTTGAAGTCACTGGAAGAGTCGCTGAGGCTATCAGGACTTGAGGGGCCAAGATCCCTCAAAGAGGTCAATCACAAAAGGGTTACCTGACATTCTGTAAGCAGCTTTCATATTTAGATCATTTGCTGGAGAGAGAGATTGAGAAACAAGGCAGAAGCCAAAGCAAAAACACAAAAATCTGAGAAACAAAATAGCTTTGGTAAACACATGAGGTATGTAGGGAAAATATGGTAGGATCAAGAGACAGAAATTAGTGTGAGGTATCTAGAACTTAAAAGGCAAAATCCAAGAGAGACAGAAGGAAAAAATGGGCTTACAGTTAGCAATACTTCTCTTTAATTTTTTAAATCTATACACAGAGAAAGAGTCTTAAAAAACTAAGAAGAAAGTAGAGGCTGGGCGCGGTGGCTCATGCCTGTAATCCCAGCACTTTGGGAGGCCGAGGCAGGTAGATCACAAGGTCAGGAGATCGAGACCATTCTGGCTAACACGGTGAAACCCTGTCTCTACTAAAAATACAAAAAATTAGCAAGGTGTGGTGGCGGGCACCTTTAGTCCTAGCTACTCGGGAGGCTGAGACAGCAGAATGGCGTAAACCCAGGAGGCGGAGGTTGCAGTGAGCTGAGACTGCGCCACTGCACTCCAGCCTGGGTGACAGAGTGAGATTCCATCTCAAAACAAACAAACAAACAAAAAGGAAGGGATAGAAAAGAACCTAAGGAAAGTATGGGATGTTATGAAAAGAAAAAAATATATAGTATATGTGTAGAGTCCCAGAAACAGGAGAGAGAGCATAAGGCTAAAACAGTACTGAAAAGCTAATGTCTAAAAATTTTCCAAACTTGGCAAAAGCAGTTAAGCTAAAGATCCAAAGATTGTATCCATAGCCTTAATTCAACTATATATAATGCAGAAATTAAAATTATATATATCAAGCAAGATAATTTCACCACATTAATAAAGAGGGAGAAAATGATAAGATAATGGCAAAAGATGAAAATTTTCTTTTGATAAAATTCAACACTATCAATAATAATAAAACTAAGAAAACAATGACTAGAATAGAAATTTTTTTTACCTTCTAAAATATCTACAAAGACCAACAGCAAACATTATACACATTAGTGGTGTGTTGAAAGCTTTACTCTTAAGGTCAGAAATAAAATACCCAGTATCATGTCTATTCAACGTTGTACAAGAAGTCCTAGCCAGTGTAATAAGGCAAGAAAAAGAAATAAAATATATAAATGGTGATAAAAGACTAAAACTACCTTTATTCACAGATAGTAGAATATAGAAAACCTAAATAATCCAGATTCTAAAAATAGAACACATATTATAGACCATAGATTCACATGATCTGTATACAAAAATCATTTTGTATACATTTACAATTGGTTAGATAATGAAATTTAAGAAAGATACCATTCATGAAAGAATCAAGTATCAAATAACTTAGAATAAATTTAATGCTAAATACACAAGCATCTAAACAGAAACTACAAAATATCACTGACAAATTAAAGAAGGCCTAAACAAGCCAAAGTACATATTGTAAAAATATTTATTCTTCAAAAATTGATGGATAGAAAAAAAACTAGTCTTCAACAAAATCCCAGAAGATTATTTTTCATGTTTGTGTGTTTAGAAGTTGGAAAAATGTTTTTAAAACTTGTATCAGAATTCCGTCGGGCACAGTGGCTCACGCCTGTTATCCTAGCACTTTGGGAGGCCGAGGCAGGCGGATCATAAGGTCAGGAGTTTGAGACCATCCTGGCTAACATGGTGAAACCCCATCTCTACTAAAAATACAAAAAATTAGCCAGGCGTGGTGGCAGGTGCCTGTAGTCCCAGCTACTCAGGAGGCTGAGGCTGGAGAATGGTGTGAACCCAGGAGGTGGAGCTTGCAGTGAGCCGAGATGGCACCACTGTACTCCAGCCTGGGTCAGAGTGCGAGACTCCATCTCAAAAAAAAAAAAAAAAAAACCATATCAGAATTCAAGAATAGTCAATCTATTCTCAAAGTAGAGTAATATTTACTGGTATATATCATTGGATATCTAGACTTATTTTAAACATTCTATTATTGGTGCAAGCAAGACAAATAGGCCAGAATAGAGTTCAGCAACAGACTTTCACTTACAGAGTCAGCTGTCTTACAAAAAGTGCCACTGCAATACAATGGAGAAAAGTAGTCTTTTCAATGCATGGCATTGATTCAGTTGGATATTCACATGGAAGAATGAAATAAACTTGATCTCCAGCATACACCATACACAAAAGTCAATTTCAAATGTTTGCAGACCTAAATGTAAAAGGTAAACAATATGTTTTTAAAACTTTATTAAGATGGGAGAGTAGCTTTCTTTCTTATTTGAAGTAAGCAAACATTTCTTAAGCAGGACCTAAAAGCACTACAAATTAACAAAAAATTAATAAATTCAACCTCACTAAAATTAAATATTTCAGTTTGTCAAAAGATATCACCAAAACTGAAAAAGCCTCAGAGTTGAAGATGTGGCAATATATCAATCTGCCAAAGGCTTGTATTCATAATGCATATACAAAAAACTCCCACAAACCAATGAGAAAAAAAACAAACAGAATCTCTAGTTTAAAGGAAAAAAGAATAAACGATTGATTAGGTACATGACAAAAGATGATATCCAAATGTTCATTTAAAATATTTAAAAAGTGATTTTTAACATCATTACTCATCAAATAATTCAGACTTAAACTACCATGTATCATCATTAAGCACCTAAAAGAAAGGCTAAATTTGAAAAAGGCCATGAAAAGTTGGTGCAGATTTAAACTATAATACTTTTTATACACTGCCAATAGGAATGTAAAAAGATGAAAATTAGGCTGAAAAACTGTTTGGCAATATTTGCTAATGCTACAAATACACACACCCAACAATTCCATTCCTAGACATACACCCAAGGGAACTGCACACATACATGCATCACACAACTTGTTCAAGAGCGTTCATCGAAGCATTATTTAAAAGAGCCCCAAACCAGGAAAAATATATGAATGTATGTCAAAGGTAGCATTGACAAGTAAATTGTGATAAATTCTTTTTTTTGGAGACGGAATCTCGCTCTGTCGCTCAGGCTGGAGTGCAGTGGTGTGATCTCGGTTCACTGCAAGCTCCGCCTCCCAGGTTCATGCCATTCTCCTGCCTCAGCCTCCCAAGTAGCTGGGACTACAGGCGCCCACCACCACGCCTGGCTAATTTTTTGTATTTTTAGTAGAGACGGGGTTTCACTGTGTTAACCAGGATGGTCTCCATCTTCTGACCTTGTGGTCAGCTCACCTTGGCCTCCCAAAGTGCTGGGATTACAGGCATGAGCCACCACGCCCGGCCAACAGATTTCTTATTAAAACTAATGTTACACCGGGCACGGTGGCTCAGGCCTGTAATCCCAGCATTTTGGGAGGCTGAGGCGGGTGGATCACCTGAGGTCAGGAGTTTGAGACCTGCCTGACCAACATGATGAAACTCCATCTGTACTAAAAATACAAAAATTAGCTGGGCATAGTGGCGTGCACCTGTAATCACAGCTACTGGGGAGGCTGAGGCAGGAGAATTGCTTGAACCTGGGAGGTGGAGGTTGCAGTGAGCCAAGATCTTGCCACCGCACTCTAGCCTGGGCGACAGAACAAGACTCCATCTCAAAAAACAAACAAACAACAACAAAAAACTAAGGTTACAATTATCTCCTTTATCAATAATATCTCAATTAAATATCTACTGTTACACTCATTTAATGTGGATAAAAGTGAAGCTCAAATAATCTAACTTTCCCAAGGGCACCTGAAATCTGACCACTTCCATCCATTTTTTGTCAATACCCTCATCCAAGCCACCCTCATTGCTTGTCTGGACTACTTAAGCCTAGAAGCCTCAAATTCACGATTTCTTCCTCCAGTCAAACTTTCAACATTGTTAAGTTGCCAGTCTATTACTTAATGTTGGAATTTTAATAGGTCTTTCATCTTTAAAGCTTTTAATAGCTTCCCATTGCATTTAAAGTAAAACCCAGACATTTCCTGACTAACATGACCCTTCCAAATTCATGTCTCTACTTGACCCATGGTCATTATGTGCCAGCCAGCCACACTGCTCCTCCATCCATTTCCCACTGCAAAGACTCCTTAAATGTGAGTCCTCTGCCGGAATAGTCTACTCTCTGAGATTCTTTGCCTTTTTGTCCTTTCGATATCAGTCTAAATTCGCTTCCTCAGAATGAACTTCCTTGACTTTCCAGTTTCAATTGAGTCTCCCTCATAGTCTTTTAAAAAGTATATTAATTTCAATTATAGATCTTTAAATCTCAGTTTGCAATTACATATTTATTTGGGTAATATAATAATAATAATAATAATAATAATAATAATAATAAGAGAGGCGGAGCTTTCAGTGAGCCGACGTAACACCGCTGCATTCTAGCCTGGGCGACAGAGCAAGACTCCGTCTAAAAAAAAAATCTGTTTAACTGGGAAAATAAGGACATTCATATACTGTCCCAAACTTTCCAAGAAGATAACTGCTGTCTGTCTCAGCAGTTAATAGTCTTGGTCCTGGTTCCTCAGAACTCAAGGTCATCTTGGTATACCATATCACAATCTATCTGTCCTAGAGGATACTTTCCTTTGACCTTGATTCTCCATGGAACGGTATTACAGCTTATACATCTACTCATTATGGATTCATAAGAATATACATATTAATATTTACTGAGCCTCTACAATGTGAGAGGTACTGTCCTAGATATTTCAAACATATTTAATGTCATTGTTCCAACTTTTGAAATAAACTGAGGCTTAAACACATTATTTAATGTGCTAAAAGCCACAGACAAGATTAAATTCCAGGTCTGTCTAATTCTAATGCTCATGCTCTTTTCACAATATCAACCCAATTTAGAGATTCCTACAGTGACTGAGCTTCATGTCCTTGTAATCTTCTCTAAATGGCTGAATTATCCACTTTTGCATCCCAGTCTCCTAATCTCCTGGTACCATTTACCTATCTGCTTTTGAATCCTTCCTCCAATTCCACCAATATTAAAATATTCTTCATTTTTTACATCTTTTAGACATGGCTAAGCAAAATTTTGGTGCTATCTATGCTTTTTTTTTAAATTTTCATCTGGCCCCAGGTTTATACTTTTTCAAATATCCATGGATCCATCACCAGAGTAACAAATCACTGGATGTTTCTCCATATTTAGCATGTGTCTTATCCTGTCTGACAGGTGGAAGGGTATTCTGAAATCATCTCACATTTTTTGCTGCCACTGAGCTTCTTTAACACTTATTTTGAAGTCAGGACTATTGATATCTACATAAATTGTTAGCCTATCTAAACCTATAGTCTAGTTTTTGAAAATATTTTAAAAGCAGAAATAAAAATATGCTTTAGTTCAATTCAGTAGTAGTTTACTGAACTTCCATTATATGTAAAACATTCTAGTGTAAATAAATAGAAAGAGAGCACAATTCTTTCTCTCTAGTACCTGGATTTCTACATATTCCCCAAAACAGAGTCTCTATTTGTTCAACAAATTGAGTTGAATTTATGCCATGGGGAAGGAATTTTCTTTATCCAAGTACTGATTTAAAAAGAAATATGGATAAAATAAAATAAATAATAATGTTAATTTAAAAATAGCATTTGATTAAATATCAGTTGAAACTGTTAAAACAATCAGAACTTTGAGAAAATAGCCTCAATTATTAATGTATTCTAGAAACTTTATAGAGAGTGACACTTAAAGCAACTTATCTGTACTGTAATGTGTTGTGGTGATGCCTTCAAGCTAAATCCTAAATCCTTGGATTTGATTAGAAACCTCAGGCTACCGTAAGTTAGAAGAATAAATATGTTCTCTGCTGGAAAATGAAGGGAGTGGCTCCAGTCCCAGTTAGGTCAGCCAAGAGCTAAAGGGAGGAGAAAGAATGGAGCAGGAATCCAAATTTATTAAACCATATTGTACACATTTAAAAAGCATATTTTATGTGCTTTCAGGTAGAAAGAAGAAAAGTCTGGTAACAATTTACACTGATGTTTAGACTCATCCACAACAGTGTTTGTTAATTTGGAATAATAATAAAGATATCAATTTTTACTTATTTTATCATTTCATTAATACGATTTTTAATTTAGAGCTGTGACAGGAGCCTCAGTTTCTTTATCTCTATGCAACATGGACTCAAGCCTTATTATTCCAGCCACTGCTGATGTTGTGTGTTGACATTAACACCAAAATCTCCATGTTCCAAAACCCCTTGTTTGCCTGCAAGAATACTGATGCCCATGAATCACTTTGACTTGTAATTTGCTCCTGGGAGCAGTGGAGCTGGGATTCACTGGCCCAGGCCTCCTGCAGATCCACAGATACTGTGTTTCTCTGAGGTCATTACCAGGAGAGCATTGGTTATTGGTAAATCTCGGGTATCAACTTCTACCTTCTTTCTCCTTTTACAAAATAAGAAAGAGCAGAGTTTTCCATGTTATGTCTATTTAGGATGTCCAATAAAAAACTGATTAGGATGAAGAATATTACCGAAATTTTTGAAACTGTTCTTTCAATGCTTGCTGGTGGCCGAGTTGGACCTGTGTAGCCAGTCCAGTTTTCCAAATTGCGATGCTCATGGTTCCCAGTGCATTTTTGTGAGGCCATTTTTGTCACCTAGGATCTGGTGGGGCTGGAAATGTACCACTCCTGAGTAAAAGTGGAAAACTACTTTTGGACCTTAAAGTAGATGAGCAATACCCTTTCTAATGAAGTGAGAAAACAACAGTCTTCTGTAACACTCAACTTGGTAAACAGATCCTAAACCAAAGTTACTTCCATTTTAAAAGGTTATAGTCCTGAGCAGATCTTTCGAATTGTAGGCAGAACCTCTAATTTCTAGCATTCAAATGTGATGATAAGGAAGTTGGGTTAGAATCAGCATATCTCAGCCAGGATAGGTGGCTCACGCCTGTAATCCCAGCATTTTGGGAGGCCAAAGCGGGTGGATCACGAGGTCAGAAGATTGAGACCATCCCGGCTAACGTGGTGAAACCCCATCTCTACTAAAAATACAAAAAATTAGCCGGGTGTGGTGGTGGGCACCTGTAGTCCCAGCTACTGGGGAGGCTGAAGCAGGAGAATGGCGTGAACCTGGGAGGCGGAGCTTGCAGTGAGCTGATACCACACCACTGCACTCAGCTTGGGGGACAGAGCGAGAATCCCTCTCAAAAAAAAAAAAAAAAAAGCATATCTCATGAATCTGCACTGGGTCTTCCTTAGCTCTTCCAGCTATCCTTCTCTCTGCATCGGGCTCACCATTCTGATCCTCCTCTTTGGTTAAGTTTTCTCTTGGAAGAACCTTTCTCTCTCCAGGCAATCTGGACTCCACAGAAATAAAACCGGTCTGTGAAAAGAGAATATGTTTGTGCTACAGTTTACATTACCTCAAGACATTCAGCCAGGAGAATCATCACTACTAACATATATTAGTGTTGTAGGATTTCCTCCTTTGTTCAGCAAAAGACGGGGTCTTTGTCACACGGCCATGAAATGTTAGGTTCACAGACACTTTGAAGGGTGAGAAACATGGAATTTATTTGGTGAAAAGGGAAAAAAGGGAAACAGGGACTCTCTGCAAAGCCTGAGTCCTGCTGGCTGGCCTCCCGCCTCACAGATTGAATCCCAGTTCCCACCCTGGAATAGGAGAGGCCAAGCTCCTCCCTCCTGCAATCTGGGTGAACTTTCTGAGGCTCCACACTGTTTTCCCAGTGGTCAGGCTGGTCAGAGTTTCTCCCTGGACCCCTCCACATGAGCGGATATAAGTAGCTAGAAGCAGGAATAGTGTAGCACCTTGTTCCATTCACTTTAGGACATTGGTGTCAGTGTGGTAGTCAGGATTGAAGAGGTATTGTTGCAATACCAGGGATAGATAATGAAAATCACATGAGCTGAACAATAAAGAAGGTGACACATTAAGATGTGTGGCAGCTAAGAAAAAGATATTTTGGTCAGGAAACACATGGAGACAACAAAAGACAATTTCATATGTCAGGTGAAAAATTAATGTCAGTTGCTATTATAGAATGTGTAAATATAAGAACTATTTTGATGTACCTTGCCAAGATGTCTCATTTAATAGAAATTTTTGGCTTCTTTGACCCATGATTTAACAGATATTGATTTTCAGAATGTGTCTATTTAATTTTTTTTGTTATATTTACATTTATCTTCTTTTCAGCAAAAGGTCAATCTGTTACTTGATAGAAATAAGAGCTTCCAGGAAGTAAACAAGTTCAGCTCAGAGCAAGAAGTTAAGATCCTTCCATAGAATATTGAAAAGGAAGAAAATATATCTTCAGAGTATTTGGATCCCCTAGGACTGAACACAGGCAGTCTGACTTCAAGTCTACACTCATAAATACCATACTCCCTTTTCTAAGTCAAATGAAAAAAATGTGGGTAAAATGCTCATATATTGTACACAGTAAATGCTCAATCAATGTTAGTCAATGTTAAATTGATAGATTAAGTTATTCATCTGAATTTTTGACCTACTGAAAGCTGAATATTATAGCAGTTTTTGGCCTTGTTTTCCAGTAAACATTGCTAAAGCAGTAAACTCAGAGCTCAGCTCACTTCTATATGTTAAACTGACCACAGTTAATAAGTATGATAGACTGCATATAATATAGCTATGAATCATTCTTCTCCCTGGTATCCACACTGTCTTTGCCCTATAATCCTGAGTACTCACCCACTCTAATGCTGGGGTTGGCCATGTGACTTGTTTTAGTGAATGGGACAATAGCAAATGAACAGAAACTTGGAAATGCTTATGCTTTGGGGATTGTTTTTTTCTTGTTGCTCATGGAACTCTGCAACCACTACGTGAGTAAGCCCGGACCAGTCTGCTGGATGAAGAGAGACCCGTGACCCAGTCACCACTGTTGTACCAGCCAGCTACCAGCCAGCCATTGAGACTATGAATGAGATCATTCTAGATCAGCCAGCCCCAATCAGTTTCTAGGTAATAGCTGATGAATGCGTGAGATTAGCTCAGCTCTTTGGAAGAGCCACTCATGAAATCCAGCCCATATTGCAGCCTGATGAATTGTGAGCCAAAAAATAGCTGTTGTTTTAAGCCACTAACATTCAGGGTGACATATCTCTCCCTCGAACTAACAGATAAAATAAGAAAATGGAATCCAATTAACCTTTATTGATACTATAGTTTGGAGTGGAATGGAAATTATGTGGGAATTTGGCAATTATTGGATTAATAAGATAGCACGGATACACATTTTGAGGTAGTCCTATCTATATTCTGATCTACATTATCAGCTTTGGTACTACATGGGATCATGTCATAGGCAAATTATTAAATTATTTTCTTTCTAAAATTTTTAAGCAGCTCTGGAGTTTAGTATGTAAATTAGTAATGCACAGGTGACTGCTCATTCTTGGAGTTATTTAAGGTCATCTGGCTTTGTACTCAGTTGTACTTTTGAAGCTGGCAGAGCTACAGTTTAATGTAAATTAGGAACTGAAAACTATTAGCATCAAAGCCTCAGTGAGATTTTTATCTGGCAAAACTTCTCAGTCCTATTCTCAGAGCGAATGAAGGAAAAAAAATGGCATAGGAAATCCTTCCAGTCTTGGGAGAGTAGATGCCTTTCAACATGATGGTCTCGACCCTCTGTACAGGGTAGGTCAATTTCCTTTGGATACACCCTATTTTTAGAGGGATTGTTTACTCTAAAATGTTGACTGCCATGTAATAGTATAATTGAAATGAAGAAAGACTGTTACGGACTCTAAAATGTTGACTGCCATGTAATAGTATAATTGAAATGGAGAAAGATTGTTGTGTTGGACTAGCCAGCACTGTCAGCATTTCAATGTGTTACACATCTGAACAGCAGCCAATGATCATATTTTTCTAGGTGAGCAGGTGATGCTCTTTACTAATGTTAGAATAAAGAATTCTATTTCTGTAACATAGCAATAGTAAAAGAAAGCAGAGTGATACCTATTTTAAATAATCTAATTCATACCAGTCTAGAGAAACTCACTGTTTTTTTTTTGTAATTTATATAATGCATACAGCAAAAGCTGGATATAATAATTGCCTCTTAGACATTTTAATCATTGATCTAATTTTAATTCCCATAAAAACATGTAATTTTGCAAGATAGTACCAAATGATTTTGTGTTTTAGTTTCCATTGTGGAAAAATATTTTTTCCGAAGACTAAAGGCATTAGCTGAGGTTTCTATAATACTCAAAACATTCAAGAATAGTATGACACAATATGTATGATCAAATAGATTTTTCAGTGTCTTAAAATATTTAATAATTGTTTATATTTTCATTATGCCTACCAAGATACCCTCTAGTAGCTCAAAACATTTCTTCATTAAATATAATTATATATATTTGTTAAGCATAGAAGTAGAATGAAGTCTATTTGACCTGGAAACTGCATGACTTAGGGACTCATTGGCCAAGGAAATTGCAGTTGTCAGTTGGTGAGAATATATTTACCATCTGTCATCTTCTGTGCTTCTGCTTGGCACTGCCCACTGGAACATTCAGAGTGGCTTTTAGCATTAAAATTCTTTTCTAGTTGTGATCTTCCCAAGTCAGTGTTTTTCCAACTATTACCATGCATACCTGTTAAATTTATCATTTCTACTAACATGGCTTTGGTTGGGATAAAGCACTTGGACAGAATTATTTGTACATAGCAGAAAACATGCCAAGAGCAGATGGATAGGTGGGACCATTGTTACTAGTAAATTTAAATAAACAAAAGTGGAAGCAAAGTTTTAAAAAATGTTTAAGGAAAAATAGCAGTTTCAGGACAAGCAGCAGTTTGGGAACCAGCTTTTCATTCACTGAGCTGTGATGTATGAGTGTGTACAAATAATAGCCAAACTTTTAATAAATGAAATTAATGTAACTGTTCTATGAATTAAGTTGACTCTATTTGTTCACTGCTTTGGATACTTTCATTAATAACCCTGTTGATGTTTCAATGTTAACATTGCCCAAGGGAAGAATTCCAAGAAGTATCCAGAAAAACTATCAAAAATTACTCTTTGTAATACATTATTATCTTGTGGGGGAGGTGCTGTACAAGATGCTGATTCTATTTTTAATATTCTCTTTTAGGGTTTCATCTACTACTACACTTATTAATACTTTAAAAATATGGCCGGGAGTGGTGGCTCACGCCTGTAATCCCAGCACTTTGGGAGGCCTAGGCAGGCATATCACGAGGTCGGGAGATCCAGACCATCCTGGCTAACACGGTGAAACCCCGTCTCTACTAAAAATACAAAAACTTAGCCGGGTGTGGTGGCGGGCGCCTGTAATCCCAGCTACTTGGGAGGCTGAGGCAGGAGAATGGCAAACCTGGGAGGCGGAGCTTGCAGTGAGCCGAGATCACGCCACTGCACTCCAGCCTGGGCGACAGAGAAAGACTCCGTCTCAAAATAAAAATAAAAATATTTACGTGAATCATATTTAAACCCAACATAATATAAATAGATGTACAAAGCCTTAAGTGTTATTTCCTATTGTTTCTTTTCTCAGAAAGCATTACAAGCATATTTGACTAACATTAAAGTTATAGCTGATAAAAATTCATAAATTATTATTTACTCAAAGTTGACCCAATTATTTGGGTGCCATAGTTGACATCAACTACCATAGCTAACTTTGTGATGCCAAATGATGTCAACAACTGTGAGAAAAGTAAAAATTGCATTGATTACACTCTTTTATACTTATTTCTTACACAAACATTTCAGTTACACAGCACACAATAAGGAAAAGAATACAAGTAATTATATTATTAATGTTTTTCAATGAGGAAAACCAAATAATTGACAATAAGTAATTATTTAAATAATTTAAATTTTAAAAATCATAGTTCTCCTTATGTCTAAATATCTTCATATAACATTAACATTGGAAATGTCAGAGACCATATATATATTTACCTGATTAAATCACGGATTCTATTACTATACTTCCTGTATTCAAATCCAAGCACATTTGTCGGTTGCATGACCTTGGGAAAGCCTCTTCCTTTTTTTTTTTTTTTTTTCCGAGATGGAGTCTTGCTTTGTCACCCAGTCTGGAATGCAGTGGCACAATCTCAGCTCACTGCAACCTCTGCCTCCTGGGTTCACGCCATTCTCCTGCCTCAGCCTCCCAAGTAGCTGGGATTACAGGTGCCCACCAGCACGCCTGGCTATTTTTTTTTGTATTTTTAGTAGAGACGGGGTTCCACTGTGTTAGCCAGGATGGTCTGGATCTCCTGACCTCGTGATCTGCCCACCTCGGCCTCGCAAAGTGCTGGGATTACTGGCGTGAGCCACTGCGCCCGGCCGGGAAAACCTCTTAAGTTTTTGTCCTAAATATCCTCATGTGTAAGAGGGGGGTAATAATATTCCTTATTTCATATGATTGTTGAGATGGTTAAATGTAAAGTGCTTAGCAGAGTACATAGAACTTCAGTTTTCTACTGTTTGTAAAGTGCCAATATTCGTAAGATGAATGTGTATTAGTGAATTCAACACAGCCCTAAGTCTTATTTTTATGTTATACCTTTATCATCCATTTTCTTTATTTCATCCAATAAACTCAAGAATAACTAGTATTACCTGATTTGCCTTGGGATGGTGTTTCCTTTCCTGTAATTATTTTTCAGTATCTTTATATACTCATTCTTCATTATTCAGAGAGGTCAATCCCCGATCAAATTGTATTAGATAAACACATGCCTCTATCATGTTGTATCCTGTGGCTCTCCTGCATTTTTTATAATACTTATTATTTAAATATTGACCTTCTTTGTCATTTATTTACTAACTCACTGTTTATTTGGTTTCATACAACCCTGTGTTCCCTGCATCTAGAACAGCACCTATAGAGTTGGTGCTCAGTGAGTATTTGTGGAATAACTGAATGAATACATGTCCACGTCCCCTTGTTTCTTCCTCAGCCCAAACTTTTATATCTTCTCTACTATTCACATCTTTATCATGTCTCTATCTTGTATGGATATTTGAACTGGGTTGATGGAAATTGTATCCTCTTCTGAGTAGCACTTGCTTCATCATCAGTTTCCCCCAGTACAAAAGAGATTATGTTATACTGTACTGTATTATGTTCTTGGAATTGAATAGAACACAGAGGTTCTATTCATGGATTTTAAGTAAAGTTGTAGGAAAGACGGAGAAATGCATGACATGAATTACTTATTCAAAATTACTTAAGCACTTACCAAGTTTTAATGATGTTGCGGAATGGGGATTTTGCTGCTCAGTGTCAGAGAATTGCATGCCAATAGTGCCCACTGGATGTGTGCAATATGGTAGCCCTTCCAGGGAATACGGTGATATACAAGACATACAATGCTCTGCCATTAAAAATAAAGAATTTACAGGAGGGAAGGTAGATAGATATGTAATATAAGTAAAATCCCAAAGCGCAATGTTAGAAGTATAGAGAATTATGAGAACCTAAAGATGGCAATCTTAAGACACTCCAGAAATGACGCGATGCTATCCTGGGGGAGCAATGTTTATCCTCATTCCTGAAGGGTAAGGAGGAGAAGCCAGAATTCCTCATCTGTGCCCAGGGCTGGGTCTGACACACCAAAACTAGTGGTAGCTGTATTTCTGAGGGGCCCAGGTGCTAATTGTGCAGTTTTGGAGCAGATTGGCTGTGTATATAGAGGGAGAGAGACGTCACTCTAACTCTGGTGCCTAGCAATGTCCTTGTAAAAAAAATCCTGGGAAATTGCCAGTGACCAGGTGCCTCCCCTTAGAACATTGCCTAGCAGTACCTAGCAGTTAACAAGAAGAATGGTGTAAAAGAAGCTGTGAACTTACGAGATAGCTTATGAGGACTTCCAGAAATAACTGGCCAGCATTTCCAGACATTGCACGAGGAGACAGAGTGATGTCTTGCCATTTTCAGTGAGCCTGTGGAATTTGGGCATTAATATTAATGAATCCTCATCTGAACTCACAAGCTGGTGAGGCTGGCAGACATTATGGGTACCTTGATATAACTGAGAAAATGTATTCCTATGACTCTTTAACTTAGGTCTCTCTTGATACAAAGTTTAATTAACACACCTTAATTTAGGGATGTTTTTGAACATGGAGATTTCTTTATGGCTCCTCAACCCTCATCCCTCCAGGGGATGGCTAATTTCCAGATGACCCTCATTTCATCTAGGCTGCAGCACTATAACCTTCTCTTTCCTGAAGAGAGGCACACAGGTCCCTCTCAATGGTTTTCACTTCAGGGGCTCAGGTAACACTTTCACAACTTCTAGATTACATGGATTGTGAAACTCAGAAATATAAGAGCCATTCATGAACAAATTCTGGGCTGCTTCCTTTCTCCTTGTCTGCCATATCCCCACACCAAGCAATAGAAAAATCTGAAGCTCTCCCAGTCTCTGTAACACAGAGATTGATTTTGCTAAAGAATTATAGCTTTGGCCGGGTGCAGTGGCTCAAGCCTGTAATCCTAGCATTTTGGGAGGCCAAGGCGGGTGTATCGCGAGGTCAGGAGCTCGAGACCAGTCTGGCCAATATGGTGAAACCCCATCTCTACTAAAAATACAAAAAAATTAGCTGGGCGGTAGTGGCACGTGCCTGTAATCTCAGCTACTCGAGAGGCCGAGGCAGGAGAATCGCTTGAACCTGGGAGGCGGAAGTTGCAGTGAACCGAGATTGTGACACTGCACTCCAGCCTGGGCGACAGAGCGAGAGGTCTGTCTCAAAATAAATAAATAAGTAAGTAAATAAATAAATAATAGCTTTATTTCCAGATGAATTGTGAATCAAAATATTACTAGGATATGATTTTAACAATACGTTTATAAAGAAGGATCTATACAACAGCTATGTCTTTGAGTTTCATCTCTGTTAGCTTATCTGTGTATCTCACTCAGTCTTTATAAAGACAGATCAGAGTTACCCTGTCATGCTGACATGAGGACAGTACATAAAACAAAGACTGGTTGATATAATTGGCAGCATGGACAGTGCTCTTCAACGAATTCAATTCATTTAATTAATATTTATCAAGAGCCCAGACGGAGCCTGGCAGTCTGCAAGGTGCCAGCCACTCCCACCCTCACTGCCTTTATGCCATCTGCTGCACATGTGAATGGCAGGCAACCCGCCACCTCAGGATGAGAAAATGTGTTCCTAGGTCGCCTTTCTGCTGCTTCCAACTCCCTCTCTGTATCTGGTTCCTCACATGGCTTGAGCTTGTATTTAAACTACACCCCAAGGTATAGGACTCAAAGTTCTAAAATATGCTTTGTCTATAGCATAGTTGAACATTAAGGTTTTAATTTTTTTTCTTCCCTTTGTAGTCTCATGAATCCTAGATTTAATATAAATGGGTTTGCATGTTCCCAATGATTTATGAAAATAACTATGAAATGCTTTTTCTGGCTGGGTGTGGTGGCTCATGCCTGTAATCCCAGCACTTTGGGAGGCCGAGGTGGGTGGATCACGAGGTCAGGAGATTGAGACCATCCTGGCTAACACTGTGAAACCCTGTCTCTACTGAAAATACAAAAAAAAAAAAAAAAAAAAAAAAAAAAATTAGCCGGGCGTGGTGGCAGGTGCCTGTAGTCCCAGCTACTCGGGAGGCTGAGGCAGGAGAGTGGCGTGAACCCAGGAGGTGGAGCTTGCAGTGAACTGAGATTGCGCCACTGCATTCCAGCCTGAGCAACAGAGCGAGAACGCTGTCTCAAAAAAAAAAAAAAAAAAAAGCTTTTTCCACAGAATCATGGTAATCAGGAAATTTATTATACAAAATGTATTGGGTATAAGAGCATCATTCTTAACCAGGCATCTCAATGAGACATCAAAATCCAAACCTTTATGTCTTTTCAAGTTGTATGAATAGTCACAAAGTTCCCTTCTAAATCAACTGTCAGGTCTGCTCCTCCTCCCATCTTTCACTTGCTACTCTATACATTCCCCTGATGCAGTTAACAGGATTCATGCAATCTACAGGTGAAAAGCCCATCTCCTCATATGAGCATCATTGTGTTGCATATCATCAGGCATTTTCTTTTCTTTTTTTAAAATTATACTTTAAGTTCTGGGTTACATATGCAGAACGTGCAGTTTTGTTACATAGCTATATATGTGCCATGATAGTTTGCTGCACCCATCAACCCGTCACCTACATTAGGTATTTCTCCTAATGTTATCCCTCCCCTAGCTCCCCACCCCCCACAGGCTCTGTTGTGATGTTCCCCTCCCTGTATCCATGTGTTCTCATTGTTCAACTCCCACTTATAAGTAAGAACATGTGGTGTTTGGTTTTCTGATCTTTTGATAGTTTGCTGAGAATGATAGTTTCCAGCTTCATCCATGTCCCTGCAAAGGACATGAACTCATCCTTTTTTATGGCTGCATACTATTCCATGGTGTATATGTGCCACATTTTCTTAATCCAGTCTATCGTTGATGGACATTTGGGTTGGTTCCAAGTCTTTGCTATTGTGAATAATGCCATAATAAACATATGTGTGCATGTGTCTTTATTGTAGAATGATTTATAATCCTTTGGGTATATGCCCAGTAATGGGATTGCTGGGTCAAATGGTATTTCTAGTTCTAGATCCTTGAGGAATTGCCACACTGTCTTCCACAATGGTTGAACTAACTCACACTCCCACCAACCGTGTAAAAGTGTTCCTATTTCTCCACAACCTCTCCAGCATCTGTTGTTGTCTGTCAGGCATTTTCATTGCCCAAACAATGACCCTCTAACTCCTTGAATTTTTTTTCTCACTTTGCCTACTCTAACTGTTGAATAAATGGTGCTTTTAACCCAGTGTGTTTCAACTCTGGAATCCCGAGTTAGCACCATTCTCTGCTATCTCTGCTCCAGTGATGGCCTTTCTGCATCAAACCTGTTGATGTTGTTTATCCACAGTTTTGACTCAGCCCCAAGACTGCCTCCTACTGGGGAACCCTGGTTCTGCCTCTGTCAGAGTTAACCCCCTCCCCATGGGCAGCACCCTTTGCTGCATTGCTTCCTGATCTTCCACACTGCCCCACCTGGGCCATGCTCCTCCTTGTTGCCATTACCTTCAAAGGTTTGTTCCTCTTGTTTTTCTGATGAATCATGCTTGATGGGAAATCTGCTTATAGGGTTTATTGTTTCTTTCCCATTTTTCTCACAGAAGAGGATCCAAATGAATTGGATACTCATTAAAGCCATCCCACTGGGTATATCTGACTTTCTTTGCTTCGGAGAGGGAGGGGCTTTAAGGTCAGGTGGAGAAAAGATTGAGAGTAACACAGTTTCCATTTCCCACTCTCAGCATTTCACCCTCGACCTCTCTCAGGAGTGTGGTTAACATAATCGTAGCACTGATGAGGAGAAGATCAGTGATTGGACTTATTTTCATGAGAAAGAGAAACAGCAAATTATATACAGGATTTTTTATATTACTACTGGCAGATCCTATTTTCACCTGTCCTACCCTCTGAATCACCCAACATTCTGTAGAAAGAATGTTTTCTTAACCAAAATCAATCTTGCCCAGGTTTCTAGGAACCCATGTAAATGCTTTTGATATAATCCTTTTCCTTCCATAGCCTCTTTCTCAGGAATCAGACTTTCTAGGAATGAGCAAAGGAAGTTTTCACTAAAACTCCATGTTTGTATTTTTATTCATTGGTTGAATGGTCGTATTTATTTTACTACTGTGGCCAATGCAGTGTTAATCCCTGTGAATAATTCCTCATAATGTGTTAATGTGGAAAGAAGGAGGGGGGTTAATTGCTTATTTGTAGGCACTTAAAGCAGAAAAAATATTTAAAATAAAACCTAAAGATTTTAATCAAACTTTTATAAATATTTTGAGAGAAACAACTATTTAAGAGAATTATTTTGGCAATAGTCACATAATCATTTTGATGACTAATTTAATGTATAAATTATTACAGGATGCTTATATAGATCTTTTCAATCCCAGTATCCAAACATCAACTAATGTATTTTGAAATTAGAATATCTGTATCTCTATAAATTCTCTCAAAGCTAATGCAAATATTCACCAGATGTACTATTTAGAGATAGAAAAATGGTAAACTAAATAAAACTTTACTCATCAGTTTTTCTAATTTGACTGTCACATGAAATATTTTTTCACACAGAAGAATAAGTGACTCTGCATAATGGTTCTGAATAATCAGTATGAACAAATAGAGTTTTAAGCATCCTTTGGCTAATTGGAATATATCAGTGTTTCTCAACAAGGGCTGTTTTATCTACAAGTGATCATTTGGGAACTTCTGGAGACACTTTTGGCTGTCACACTAGAGAGCTGCTTTTGGCTTTAGTGGCTAGTAGTCAGGAATACTGCTAGACATACTCTATTGCATAGCACCAAAGTTGTAAACCCATGGAATAGATAAACTTTAAGATTATGTCTAAAACTGTGAAATAAACAAATCTTTACAATAAAGAAACTCTAGGCCTGACGCGGTGGCTCTTGCCTGTTATCCCAGCACTTTCGGAGACCAAGGGGGGCGGATCATGAGGTCAGAAGATCGAGACCATCCTGGCTAACATGGTGAAACCCCGTGTCTACTAAAAATACAAAAAAACTAGCCGGGCATGGTGGTGGGCACCTGTAGTCCCAGCTACTTGGGAGGCTGAGGCAAGAGAATGGGGTGAACCTGGGAGGCAGAGCTTGCAGTGAGCCGAGATCGCACCACTGCACTCCAGCCTGGGTGACAGAGCGAGACTCCGTCTCAAAAAAAAAAAAACCAAAAAAAAGAAAAATAAAAAAATACTCAAGGCATCTCATAAAATATTTCAACGTAAGCAAGTACTACATAAGCGTTATCTGTGTTGTACAAGTTCATTGGAATTGATTGTAAAACTCATGAATTAAATACTAAAAAATGGGTACGTTCCCTAAAGCAGAAGTGATATGCACAAAGTGGAGGACATATCAGGCAGGTGACTATTTAGATGTCATTGATAACAATATATCAATAATAATTGCTTTACATAACCAAAATTGGTATTTTTATGCAGATACATTTTTCAACATAATGCTTTAAACAAGAAAAGCAATCATATACAGATAATATAGAAGGTTATTTAAAGTTCAGATGTCAAGTGGTTTTAAAAATGAGTTTCAATTTGTTATTGTGCCGATAGCTAGAGTTATTTAGACTCTAAGCAAGGTTTTGATTCCACACTCAGGGTAAGAAAATTGTGGACTTCGGCCGGGCGCAGTGGCTCACGCCTGTAATCCCAGAACTTTGGGAGGCCGAGGCGAGTGGATCACGAGGTCAGGAGATAGAGACCATCCTGGCTAACATGGTGAAACCCCGTCACTACTAAAAATACAAAAAATTAGCCGGGCGTGGTGGCGGGAGTCTGTAGTCCCAGCTATTCGGGAGGCTGAGGCAGGAGAATGGCGTGAACCCGGCAGGCGGAGTTTGCAGTGAGCCGAGATCGCGCCACTGCACTCCAGCCTGAGTGACAGAGCGAGACTGTCAAAAAAAAAAAGAAAAAGAAAGAAAATCGTGAACTTCCAGTCAATTTAATAACTCTGGTTTTGCCCCTTTACAAATACAACATTTAACACAGAACTGAATTTTTTTTCACCGATTAAAAACATTAAAATAATTCAGCAACTATCTTTCTTGAATATACATCCTTCTACCAAACTTTTGAATTGTCTTGAATAAGTGGTAAGAAAGACACACAAGACCCAGCCGAGCGCGGTGGCTCACGCCTGTAATCCCAGCACTTTGGGAGGCCCAGGTGGGCAGATCACGAGGTCAGGAGATCAAGACTATCCTGGCTAATACAGTGAAACCCCGTCTCTACTAAAAATACAAAAAATTAGCCAAGCGTGGTGGCAGGCGCCTGTAGTCCCAGCTACTTGGGAGGCTGAGGCAGGAGAATGGCGTGAACCTGGGAGGTGGAGCTTGCAGTGAGCCGAGATCGTGCCACTGCACTCCAGCTTGGGCAACAGAGCGAGACTATACTTCAAAAAAAAAAAAAAAAAAAAAAAAAGAAGACAATTTGCATCCACATAAAATTATAAAAATTATGACATATCAATTATTGAAATGTAACAAAGATGGAGAAGTTAAAATGTTTAACTTTATAAATCTTATTCTGAATGCAATTTATTTGCATGTGCAAATTGTACATAATCAGAATATAGAGTTTTAGTTTTTTTAAGGTGGTATTTATTTAATCATAACAACAGATACTAAGTGATAAGAGCAGATAGTCATTGATGAGAACAGTATACTTTTTAGCAGTTAACATCTCTGTGGAGGCAATATATTCTCATAATTTATAAAATTTCAAATCTTATACAATTCAAAAATCTTATTTTCTCAAAGGATCATCAGTATAACAGTACATATTGGTAGAGAATATTCAAGTACATTTATCCAAGAAAATATTTTTCACTCATTTCCTAAGCTAATTAAGAACCTAAGAAATTAAGTTCTTGAGGCAAAGAATAAACACAGGATGCTTCTTTTACTGTTTATTTACTAGTGTTAATATAACCATTATTAGTAGTTCAAAACAGATGTTTTCCCACATTTTATTGGTTATTTGGCAATTTTTAACTTTTCATTTCAGTGTATAATTGAACTTCTTGAGTTTTAAATTTGTATTGGCTTCTAAACTCCTGAAGAATCCGTCTGTAAAGCAAAGCAGAGCCACAAACTACGCCCCACCCAGTGAAGGAATTTTTAATATGGCTTTAGAGTGCTTAATGCTTGACTTTGTCATCACTTCATATCATTGATATATAATATTTGAAATGTCACTATATTGAAGAGCTATAAGGACCCATCCAGACTAATGGATAAACATCAGTATCCCAGCACCCTCTAGAAAATGTGACTGTTGCCTCAATTGCATTTTTTCCCTCGTGCTCAAAGCACACTAGGGCAAGACTTAGCAATTCTTATGGCATCCAGTATGGTAACTTGCAATGAGGTAGCAATGGTGGTAATTGAAATATTGTGGATAGAAAATAGCACTTAAATAACTATATGTATGCAATAAAACCCCCATTACTTTGGCCTCCTTATTCATTGGCAATTAGAAAAAATGGACCCTTAATGGGGCAAGAGAAGAAGGATACCTTAGGAAATATTGCAAAGATTCCATCTCTTAAATTATGTCAGCTGTCAAATAGATTCATTGTTCTCTATTACTTGGTTGGGATAAGAGTAAAATCTGTAATAGGTAATAGCCACTTGCAAAGTTAACTGGTGAAAAGAGAATTACGTAATTTTTTTTTGGTTTATTTGTTTTAGTTTCTTTTTCTTTTTCTCTTCGAACTAGCCTGGTTGCTTAAAGTCCAAAAGTTAATGACCCTTAAAAGGAGGGAAAGGGACCAGGCACAGTGGCTCACACCAGTAATCCCAACACTTTGGGAGGCCGAAGTGGATGGATCATGAGGTCACGAGTTCAAGACAAGCCTGGCCAATATGGTGAAACCCCATCTCTACTAATAATACAAAAATTAGCCTAGCGTGGTGGCACGCGCCTGCAATCCCAGCTACTCAGGAGGCTGAGGCAGGAGAATCGCCTGAACCCGGGAGGTGGAGGCTGCAGTGAGCCGAGATCATGCCATTGCACCCTAGCCCGGCAACAGAGCGAGACTTTGTCTCAAAAATAAATAAATAAATAAATTAATTAATTAATTAAAAAAAATTTTAAAAGAGGGAAAGGGAGCCTATGAAGAATGAGCACTCGATTTCTGAGAAACTCCGTGCTCATTGCCTTTATAGAGCCTAATGGCAGGATCCAAAACCATCATTTGAAAGAGAAATTTCAGATTTTAAAAAAAGTAGTCAACATGAATCCAAGAAAAGCTATTTAATCTCATAGCTAGGGACTGCATCATGGAGATGGCAAGAATGTGAGATCTGTTGCCACATGACTAGACAGCAAATAAGTCCTACTCAGAAACAAAGAAGTCTTCAGTAGGGAATAGAAAAGAAACTCCTGCTTGTCTGCCTTAAATTGGGAATTACTAATGGGCAAATCAAATACACAAGTAGTAGTATTACTTTTAAGTCTCTCCTTTTGTTAACAGCAAGACCTTCCGTTATATCTTAGCTAAGATAATTTAATGGCTTTAAGGCAAATATTATACACCTATAGGTATGTGATTTTAAAGCCCCTTTAAAAAAAAATACCTCACAGAGCATTTGATAAACAAATGGCAATGGGTTTGTAACAGTGCATTTCGTATGTCTTTGTGCATCTAGGTGCATTTTATAAGCCATTCTTTCTATATTTTATGCATGTTTAGTTATACGCCTACTTGTTATAATTTCTTAAAATTCTAACAAAATATTTTGATATTCTTTTTTTTTTTTTTTTTTTTTTTGAGATGGAGTCTCACACTGTCGCCCAGGCTGGAGTGCAGTGGGACAATCTTGGCTCACTGCAACCTCTGCCTCCCAGGTTCGAGCAATTCTCCTGCCTCAGCCTCCTAAGTAGCCAGGATTACAGGCGCCTGCCACCATGCCCAGCTAATTTTTTGTATTTTTTAAGTAAAGATGAGGGTTTCACCATGTTGGCCAGGCTGGTCTCGAACTCCTGACCTCGTGATTCTCCCACCTTCGCCTCCCAAAATGCTGGGATTACAGGCATGAGCCACCGTGCCTGGCCAGTATTTTGATATTCTTACATAGCCATAAGGAAAATACTTTTGAATGGCTGTGTAATATTTCATTTTGCAAATGATTAATATTAAAACATTAATATATTACTGGACATTTTCATTATCACTTATATTTCCTGTTGAAAGCATTACTGCAATAAACATTTTATACAACACATATTTCCCTCCCTGTATTTTAAATTCTTTTAGCCTTAGATTGGTTTCTGAGAACAAGCATATTGGTATCAAAGGGCATGTACGTATTAGTGCTGTTGACATGATAACACCAAATTTATTTTCATAAAGTTGTACCGATTTCATCACCCACCAGTGACACATGAAATGCTTATTTCAGTGCATCCTCATAACATAAAGTGTTATGGACAGGAACAAAACTGGTTTGGATTCACTAAATACAAAATGTAATATTTACATGATATTATTATTATTATTATTATTATTATTATTATTATTATTGAGACGGCATCTCGCTCTGTCACCCAGGCTGGAGTGCAGTGGTGCGATCTTGGCTCACTGCAAGCTCTGCCTCCTGGGTTCACGCCATTCTCCTGCCTCAGCCTCCCGAGTTGCTGGGACTACAGGCGCCCACCACCACGCCCGGCTAATTTTTTGTATTTTTAGTAGAGACGAGGTTTCACCGTGTTAGCCAGGGTGGTCTCGATCTCCTGGCCTCGTGATCCGCCCACCTCGGGCTCCCAAAGTGCTGGGATTACAGGCGTGAGCCACTGTGCCCGGCCTATTTACATGATATTCTTCTGAAAACATACACGGTTTTCCAGGTAATCAGTTTTTTTAATAACAATCATTTTATTTATTTATTTATTTATTTATTTATTTATTTATTTATTTATTTATTTTTGAGACGGAGTCTTGCTCTGTTACCCTGGCTGGAGTGCCGTGGCACGATCTTGGCTCACGGAAAACTCTGCCTCCCTGGTTCACGCCATTCTCCTGCCTCGGCCTCCTGAGTAGCTGGGACTACAGGCGCCCACCACCAACCCCGGCTAATTTTTTTGTATTTTTAGTAGAGACGGGGTTTCACCATGTTAGCCAGGATGGTCTCAATCTCCTGACCTCGTGATCCGCCCACCTCAGCCTCCCAAAATGCTGGGATTACAGGCATGAGCCACTGCTCCCGGCCAACAATCACATTATTTAAATGTAAGATTCCCCAATTATTTTTTTGGTGGCAAATATCCGTCTTGACAGATATGTAGTACTTGGACCTGAATTCGAAAACATTAGCACTTAGATTCCTGAAGGACTTAGAAGCTGATTAGTGATGGGCATTTTAATAGTACTCATAGATGTGAAATTACTCGTGATTAGGGTTTAACATTGAAATTACAGAAGCATTCCTGCTCCACCAGAGCCAATCCACCCACTTATATCCCAAGCTAGCTCTCATCTCACTCTAGAACATTGTCCTGAAATCATTCCCATTGTGTCCTGCTTCATAAATTTCTCCAACAAGTAGCACAATATGCAGTTCCTGATGATAAGAATTAACAATAAATATGTATGATTTTGATTATGAAAATTAACTATATATATTATTGTGAGTGACTTGAAGCAAAACAGCCAGAGGAGCTAAACACATGTTTATAAAAACATATTATCTTAGAATATTCTAGCCTCCATTTATTTATGTTTCTGTATCTTTTCTACTTGTCCCCATAATATAGGTATAATTTTCTCAGAAAATAGATTTGAATACAGATCTGTAAAATCTTGCTAGAGTATAACTTCAAAAAACTTCTCTGGTTTTGTCTCTGCAACCAGTAACTAGAAACTCCAAAGGAAATATCTCGAGATATAAACAGCTCCTGTTTTGAAGTGCTTTATAATTTGTTAAATTCATTCATTATATAACATAGCATCCTTGGCCCAAAAATTTGATGCATTTTTATTAGATTTAGAAACTAAAGAAATAAGTAAAAGTAAGGGGCATAGTTAGAAATATTTTCTTAGAATTATATTTTAAAATCAACTGGATATACAGTGATATGGTTTGGCTGTGTCCCCACCCAAATCTCATCTTGAATTTTAGTTCCCATAATCCCCACGTCGTGGGAAGGACCTGGTGGGAGGTAATTGAATCATGGGGCAGTTACTCCCATGCTGTTCTCGTGAGAGTGAGTGAGTTCTCACGAGATCTGATGGTTTTATAAGGGGCTTTTCCTCTTTTTTTTGAGACGGAGTCTTGCACTGTCACCCAGGCTGGAGTGCAGTGGCGCGATTTTGGCTCACTGCAACTTCGGCCTCCCAGGTTCAAGCGATTCTCCTGCCTCAGCCTCCGGAGTAGCTAGGATTACAGGTGCCCGCTACCATGCCCAGCTAATTTTTTTTGTGTTTTAAGTAGAGATGGGGTTTCACCATGTTGGCCAGGTTGGTCTCGAACTCCTGACCTCGTGATTCGCCCACCTCAGCCTCCCAAAGTGCTGGGATTACAGGAGTGAGCCACCGCACACTGCCGGGCTTTTCCTCATTTTGCTCGGCACTTTTCTGTCCTGCCACCATGTAAGGAAGGACATGTTTACTTCCCCTTCCACCATGATTGTAAGTTTCCTGAGGCCTCCCCAGCCATGTGGAACTGTGAGTCAATTAAACCTCTTTCTTTTATAAATTACTCAGTCTTGGGCAGTCCTTTATAGCAGCGTGAGAATGGACTAATACATATGGATATTCTGAAACATGGGATAGAACATTTATTAAATGAGGGTTTGAAATTGGTTGAAGGCAGCAAGAATGAATAAAGAGTATTGTTAGCAAAGTGGTGCTCCAGAAGATTTGGAAGGGAAGAAACCTTTTTCTAGTTTTTCCCAAATAAAATTTTTGGTGTACCTCCCCCATGCAACTTTGCATTGGCAAATGTGTTGCTGTGTACTTTATTATTATTATTATTTTTGAGACCGAATCTCACTCTGTTGCCCAGGCTGGAGTGCAGTGGCACGATCTTGGCTCACTGCAAACTCCACCTCCCAGTTTCAAGCGATTCTCCTGCCTCAGCCTCCCGAGTAGCTGGGATTACAAGCACGTGCCACCATGCCTGGCTAATTTTTGCATTTTTAGTGGAGATGGGGTTTCACTATGTTGGCCAGGTTGGTCTTGAACTCCTGACCTCATGATCTGCCAGCCTCAGCCTCCCAAAGTGCTGGGATTACAGGCGTGAGCCACCGCGCCCAGCTGCTGTGTACTTTATCAAGCATCTAAAATGTGTGGTATAGTGTAGCAGTAGAAATCTAAAAATAGGGGAAAGAATGTACACAAAATCCCCAAACCTAACTTAATTTTTTTAACAATTTGGTAATTCTTTAAAAATAGTAACTGTATGCTTTTTTTTTTTTTTTTTTTTTTTTTTTTTTTTTTTTTTTTTTTTTTTGAGATGTAGTTTTACTCTTGTTGCCCAGGCTGGAGTACAATGGCGTGATCTTGGCTCACTGCAAGTTCTGCCTCCCAGGTACAAGCGATTCTCCTGTCTCAGCCTCCCAAGTAGCTCGGATTACAGGCATGCACCACCAACACCCGGCTAATTTTTTTTTCCTTTTTTTTTTTTTTGTATATAGTAGAGATGGGATTTCACCATGTTAGATTGGTCGTGAACTCCTGACCTCAGGTAATCCACCTACCTCGGCCTCCCAAAATGCTGGGATTACAGGCATGCGCCAGTGCACCCAGCCAACTGTATGCTTTTTAAAATATTACTTTTAAAAAGAAAATGTGTCCATAATAAAGGAATTTTTAAAAAACTAAAAAACACGATAACGCTTACCCAGAAAGTGATCTGAACTAATAAATAACTTGGTAGAATTGATATTTTACTAAATGTTGAAATACATGTTTCTCTTATCAAAGGATAAAGTTGCACACGATTCCCCCATTGACAGACCTAGAAATTTATCTTATTATTATCAGGTTTGGGGAAAGAGTGTACACAAAATCCCCAAACCTAACTTATTAAGATAAAGTAAGTCAGAAGATACGGGTAGCAAGAGGAAGCACACTAGTCACTATTTAAGGTTAGCTAAATAGTATTTCATATGCTAAGAATCTGCATCGTCTTCATTGGTATATAGCTTTTAAACCTATGTGTTTTTAATGAATTCAATATTAACTTTAACATGACATCTGAATTCAGAACAATGGTATTCTCACAGAAATTTTGATATTTAAATTAAACATGACAAAATATAACATTTTCAGCTTCCCTAAAGTCCTCCAGTCTTTTGGGGTTATTGCGTCCCATTATTCATTTTTAAAAGGGAGAACTCAGAACTTCCTTCTACGAATAGTGGGATATACTGTCCTCAGTCTCACCAGGTGATTCCTGCATATCTTCTAGTTATGGGTTTCTTTCCTTGCTTTGCCTGGAATCGTCTTAGCAGCCTTTCCTTTTATCTGTGCCATGTGGACCCAATCATATAATATTCTTTTTTCTTATATTTCTCAAATCACATTTACACAATGATACTTTTTGTGGTAGAAACACAGCATAAAATCTCCCTTTTAAACAGATTTTTCGGTGTGCAATACAGTATTGTTGACCATAGGCACGATGTTGTAGCTCTTTAGTTGTGCAGGAGAATTTTACTAAAAAAAAAAAAAATTAAGAATAGATGCAGAAGCCTATGATATAGTGCCCAAAGCACAGAATATCATGACTGTCTACTGTAATTACATTAAAAATGGGACATATGGGTTGGGCGCGGTGGCTCATGCCTGTAATTCCAAGAACTTTGGGGAGCCAAGATGAGTGGATCACCTGAGTTTTGGAGTTCAATACCAGCCTGACCAACATGGAGAAACCCCATCTCTACTAAAAAAGTACAAAATTAGCTGGACATGGTGGTGCATGCCTGTAAATCTCAGCTACTCGGGAGGCTGAGGCAGGAGAATCATTTGAACCTGGGAGGCGGAGGTTGTGGTGAGCCAAGATCGTGCCATTGCACTCCAGCCTGGGCAACAAGAGTGAAACTCCATCTCAAAAAAGAAAAAAAAAAAATTGGACATCTGTGTTCAATTCCTCTGGGCCATTCACATACCTTTTCCTTACCTGTGCTCCTCATTGATTCCAATCATTTTCAGGTCCCCAAGCTATGTCATTCTCTTTATGAGCAACCTTAAGAAACTCCCCTATGTATTCTAATGTTACTACTAAGGTTAGAGAAGAGAAATTTAGTTTTTGTATATCAGTCCTAAGACAGCTCCATAAAATGCCTAAGATCTATCTTTTTCTAACTAAATCCAGCTCATAGTACGCGTTCTCAGGAAAAGACAGCTCCCTCCCTAAATAATTCTGTCACCCACTCTCAAACTAACAATCTATCTTTCACTGCTGTACTTACAGACATCTCTTTTGTTATTGATGTTTATGAGATAAAAATTGGTTCAAATAAAAGATAAACCAAGAAGGCCCCTGTAAAATAAGCACTATGTTCTAAAAGACTATTTGTTTACAGAATTTAAAATCAAGCTTTTTGATTTTTTGATCACATCACCACCAAAGCTAAACTATCCAAAAATGCTAATGTTTGCAACTAATCCAAAGATTCTTTTATTCTATCCTCTCCCTCTGCCTTCTTTCCCTTAAATGGTAGTTAGGCATAGACGAGCCTTTCAGGGCTATTTGGTCTGACAGTGTGTTGGCAGTTTTTGTTCCTTGCCTTGGTTAAAAATTCAGCTCACTTGTTTATTTTTTGCTATTTATCATGCCCTTATGTATAACAAGTTCCAGACCTGAGATCTGGCAGAAGTTTCTAAAGCAACATTCAAGATTGTTATTATTATGAGACTATCTTAGAGTCTATGAAATGTGTGGTTTGTCTTTTAATCTAGGTGTATACTCTGAGAAATTCTGCACTATTATGAATCCCTTAAGGAAAATGGTTACACAATTAAAGATAGAAAAATATACGTGTGTAGGTATATATTTATAGAATTATAAATGGATATATATCCATTGGTCTTGTTGATGTATTATCATATAAGCATAATTCTTGTTTTAAAAATGCAGAATAAGTAATTACCAAAAACAAAATGAAGTGGGGAAAGACTAACTCTTTGAAGACAAGATAATTCAAAGGGAAACTGGAAGATGTTCATACAAATATTCAACATTTTTGCTATTTATTTATTTATTTTTGAGATAGGATCTTGCTCTGTACCCCAAGCTGGAGTGCAGTGGCATGATCTTGGCTCACTGCAACCTCTACCTCCTGGGTTCAAGTGATTCTCCTGTCTCAGCCTCCCAAGTAGCTGGGACTACAGGCACGTGACACCATGCCCAGCTAATTTTTGTGTTTGTAGTAGAGATAGGTTTTCACCATGTTGACCAGGATGGTCTCCATCTCTTGATCCGCCCGCCTTGGCCTCCCAAAGTGTTGGGATTACAGGCATGAACCATTGCGCCCAGCCCATTTTTAATCTGTATTTAGCAAGTTTCTGTTAGTGTGTTTCAAACTATTTAATATTCTTGATGATTACATTCACCTCATTACATCAATGAGGTTGATTTTTTGTTCAGCTTCATTAGGACAATTGCAATGTATTCTCCATAACAACAAATTTGCAGTTAATATTTGAGTAAACTGAATTTTCATAAAATAGGGTTGTTAAAGAGCATCAAGTTGACTTACTGTGCAATACATTGAATTGAACCGAAATGAGTGCAGATAGAGTCTGATCACCTGGTCCTTGTTCTTATTGTATCTAGCCTCCCAACGTGAGAAAATTCATATAAGCTGCCTGGTCTAATTTAAATTATCTATAAATAGAAAGAGGAGAATAAATGATCTCCCTGTATATTTAGTTGAGTAAAAAAGTGCTTATATTTAAGATCAGAATGAGGATATCTTCTGCCTTTTTTCTAACTCATCCCCATTTTTTCATCTTCCCTTTCCTTCTCCCTTTTCTATGTGTTTGTCTTTAATTTTCTTCTCAGTCCAGGCATAACATAATCTCTTGTGACCTTCTATCTAAGTAAAACCTTAACTTTACAAGATTTCCTTCTGAGATCTTACCTCTTGGCTTGTTTTTCTAACTCATCTTTTATTCACATTATCTTGAAAATAGATAAGCTGACTCATAAAATTATAAGTAATCATATAGTACCCTTTGCAGGCTGTTTTCAATATAAAACAAACAAAAATCTTCACCTGAAAAGTTGTACCACTAATAGAGATTTTTGCAGCAACTTGGTGAAACAAATGTTAAGGGTATTTCTTAACATTCTAAAAAAGGTAAGACAAGGGCTAGGTGCAGTGGCTCATGCCTGTAATCCCAGCACTTTAGGAGGCCGAGGCAGATGGATCACCTGAGGTCAGGAGTTCGAGACCAGCCTGACCAACATGGTGAAACACTGTCTCTACTAAAAAATACAAAAATTAGCTGGGATGGGTGGCACGCACATGTAATCCCAGCTACTTGGGAGGCTGAGACAGAAGAATTGCTTGAACCCGGGAAGCTGAGGTTGCAATGAGCTGAGATCGCGCCATTGCACTCGAGCCTGGGTAACAGAGCAAGACTCCTTCTTAAAAAAAAATAAAAATAAAAAATAAAAGTAAGAAAAACTTGTGTCTAATAATGGCTAATCTTGTCCACTTCATATTTTTTCTTTTGGTAAAATGTAACATTGAACAAAAAAACAGAATTCCTTCCACTCCAACAAGTATTATAAAATTAACATTGAAATTGAAAATATAACATGCTATTTATTATGATTACTGAAAAAATTAAATCCCATTTATTTAGAAATAAAATTGATAAAAACTCTGTCTTGATGAAAGGTATTGGAATGGTGCATTCCAAAAGCAATTAAGAACATTATTCTGGATGATAAAATTTTCAGACAGAAACAATAGTTAAGTAATTAAATATGTGCTACTCTTTACATTTAAATATCAAAACTTTCTATATAAAATATTTTTTTCTTTTTCTTTTTTCTTTTTTTTTTTTTTTTTGAGATGGAGTCTCGCTGTGTCACCCAGCCTGGAGTGCAGTGGCGCGATCTTGGCTCACTGCAAGGTCTGCCTGCCGGGTTCACGCCATTCTCCTGCCTCAGCCTCCCGAGTAGCTGGGACTACAGGCACCCACCACCATGCCCGGCTAATTTTTTGTATTTTCAGTAGAGACGGGGTTTCACTGTGTTGGCCAGGTTGGTCTCCATCTCCTGACCTCGTGATCCGCCCACCTGGGCCTCCCAAAGCACTGGGATTACAGGTGTGAGCCACCAGGCCCAGCCCTATATAATATTTTTACTGCTATCTTATATAACTAAGTTAACTATATAATAAAATATGTATTGGCCTTATTCTATAGTGACTTCATTGTAATTTTTCCCTTTGTTGTATTCTCACCTTTGGGAGTGTCAAAATACTTCAATTATTCCTATTACCAGAAATCTGGAATGAGAGGATTCTATTTGACAATTTCAATCAAAATTTTTGTTCCTATGTTGGCCAACAGCCTAAATATAAGTTACACACTCCATAAAATGTTGAAATAAAAGGTTGTTTTTTTCTGTCTGGAAATGCTATTTGTTTCAATGTTGCAGAAGTATGAATGAAGAAGCCTGAACATATAAGAATAGCTTTGGGTTATTAAAAATGTTACCATAATCCCTAACATTAGTCATTAACTGAAATCAAAATCTAAAAGTCTGGTATAGCACATGTCATGATTTTATTCAAAATCTGCTGCATAAATGGTCTGCTGCAGTGATTTTCCAAATTACTCTTAACAGATTTTATTTTCCAAATAAAATCTTATAAGTAACAACAATGATGAATAAAATAAAACATTAAAAGGAGATCATCTCTAAGTAGGGAGGAAGATGATGAGACAGCCAGGTGGGAAGGGGTCCCTGGAGAAACTCCAACCAGCCTACCCACTGAGGTGGAGCCTTGAGAAGTTCACTGGGTTTGTAGCAGGGAGGAGCCTGGCCCCTCCTCTTCCTGTGTGGAAAATGGGATTTAAGCTGCCGGCAGGAAGCACTCTAGCAGACGTACTCTGGCCTTGCAAGAGTCCCTGTTTCCCCCTTTTCTTCCTTTTTACCCAATAAAACACTGTCTTACTCACCATTTAAATTGTGAGCCTGAATTTTCATGGCCGTAGGACAAAGAACCTCATTTTTAGCTGAACTAAGGAAAAGTCCTGCAACAATGAGACCCCACCAACCTAACTTCTCAATTTCTTTGGATCCTATCTGGAGTCCACTATGTCTCCAAGGAATCCAGTTCTAAACTTGTCAGTTTCAGTAATGTCATAGTGGCTTGTTTCAAACTAACCCTCCTGCAAATAATAATTAAGAAACATGGGCCAGGTGCGGTGGCTCATGTCTGTAATCCCAGCACTTTGGGAGGCTGAGGCGGGCAGATCACGAGGTCAGGAGATCAAGACCATCCTTGGTAACACGGTGAAACCCCATCTCTACTGAAAATACAAAAAAATAGCCGGGCATGTTGGCGGGTGCCTGTAGTCCCAGTTACTCGCGAGGCTGAGGCGGGAGAATGGCATGAACCTGGGAGGCGGAGTTTGCAGTGAGCCGAGATCGTGCCACTGCACTCCAGCCTGGACAATAGAGCGAGACTCCATCTCAAAAAAAAAGAAAAAAAGAAAGAAAGAAAGAAGCATGGACAAAATATGTTATAAGACAAAAATAGAAATTGAGCTATTGAAAACACTGGAGACTGACACAAATTAATCAGAAATTTGAGGGAAGTTGACCCTTGAAAAAGGATTATTCACTGGGCAAGATCTATGTTTTTATGGCTTTTCTCCTGAGCATTGCCTATTCCACAGGGTCTAGGGCAAATTCTAGAGATCAAGTAGAAAGTTGCAGTGTTACAGGTTTGAGGTGTGATATCAGAGTTTGAATTTGGCAGGTGGCTGGAAATTGAGAAGATACATTCAGGAAACGAAGGAAGCCACAAAATGAAAGCCGGCAATATTGTACATAAAGTCCCCTCATTCCCTTGGCTGACTCTTTAACTGTGCATGAGCAGGAAAATATGTAAGAAACTCAGCAGAAAGTAGAACATGGATGTCAGAAGAGGGTGAGTGGGATACTGATTGGTGATCACTGAAGGAAAATTAGAATTTTGGATGTAAAATCTACTAGGTTAGGGGAGTTCCCATGGAAACCAAAGAGAGGCCACACTCTCACGTATTTTTGTACCTTAGAACTAAGAATTTTTCTTATGAATAAAGGGAAAGCCTAAACACACCTTCTTTAGCAGGGTGCCAAACCAAGCTTCCAAAAGTTCAGTATGCCAGTCAGTAATCTAACTGCACACTGGAAGATAAATTATGACTTTTCAGAGGAACATAACAGAATCCATTGTCTGTACAATATATCATCTGAATTGTTCAGTGTACACCAAGAAGATATGTGTAAAGAAACAGAAAAAAAGTTGGTACATGTTAAAAAGACAAGACACTTAATAGACGCAGATCATGAGGTCATCTAGATACTGAAATTAGCAGACTTGAACTTTCAAACAGCTAATGATAAATATGTTCAGCGACTGGCTTAAAGGAAATGATCATTAAAGTCAGTGAACCAGAGAGGAATGTCAAAGAATAAATGAAAATTGTTTTGGCCGGGCGCGGTGGCTCAAGCCTGTAATCCCAGCACTTTGGGAGGTCGAGGCGGGCGGATCACGAGGTCAGGAGATCAAGACCACCCTGGCTAACAGAGTGAAACCCCATCTCTACTAAAAATACAAAAAATGAGCTGGGCGTGGTGGCGGGCGCCTGTAGTCCCAGCTACTCAGGAGGCTGAGGCAGGAAAATTGCTGGAACCCGGGAGGCGGAGCTTGCAGTGAGCAGAGATAGCGCCACTGCACTCTAGCCTGGGTGACAGAATGAGACTCCATCTCAAAAAAAAAAAAAAAAAAAGAAAATTGTTTTGAAAAGAATCATAATGAAAGTTCAAGAACTAAAAATTATAGTATTAGAAGCAAAAATTCTATTGTTTGGTCTTAATATTAGAGGTAGCAAAAGGAAAAGTCAATAAACTTGAATAAAAATCAATAGTAGTAATATATTATGAAAAATAAAGAGGAAAGGAAAAACTTTGAAAACTAAACGAATAGGGGTAACTCTGATCTGTGGGACACTATTTATCTTAAGTACATGTGCTTGGAGTCCAAAAAGGAGATAATAGGAGGACTGGAAATAAAAATATTTGAAAAAAATGATCAAAAGTTTTTCAAAGTGGATGAAAAATACTAACTTACAGATCCAAGAAGCTCAGCAAAACCCCATATGTAAACATAAAAAGAAAAGAAAATATAGGTAATCATAATCAAATTGCTGAAAGCTAAAGAAAATCTTGCAAGCAACTAGAAATACGGAAAGGCATATTATATGCAGGAGAATAATTATAAGAACAAGGGCTAATTTCTCATTAGAAATAGTGCATTCTAGCATACAATAAAGCACACTATTGAAATACTGAGAGAAAAAAAGCACTAACTCTGACGTCTATACCTTGTGAAAATGTGCTTCAAAAATGAAAGCAAGAAGGCCAGGTGCGGTGGCTCACGCCTGTAATCCCAGCACTCTGGGAGGCTGAGGCGGGCGGATGACAAGGTCAGGAGATCGAGACCATCCTGGCTAATACAGTGAAATCCCGTCTCTACTAAAAGTACAAAAAAATTAGCCGGGCGCGATGGCGGGCGCCTGTAGTCCCAGCTACTCAAGAGGCTGAGGCAGGAGAATGGCATGAACCCAGGAGGCGGAGCTTGCAGTGAGCAGAGATCGCGCCACTGCACTCCAGCCTGGACGACAGAGCAAACTCCGTCTCAAAAAAAAAAAAAAAAAAAAAAAAGAAGGCAGTTAAAAAAATATGAAAGCAAGAGTGACGTCAGGGGATATGGCCATGTAGGAATATACAAAACTCTGTTCCTTTGAATAAAGCTAGACAAAATTGTAAGAATCAACTTTCGTGGAATTCTAAAATCTAATAAAAAATTTACAACAACTAGGAAAGCACTTCATGAAATAAAAGCTTCTGAATTTTGTTAAGAGAAGTCTGTGGCATTTTAACCTACCCTATTGCCATCCCCAACTCTCCAGCTCTCGCATTCCTTGCGCAGGTTACTAGTACCAGGGGAAGGAATAGAAATCTTGTTTTGTTTTGTTTTTTTTAAATTGTGGCTGTGTGATTTAATCTGTCTGGTGGTTTCCTAGAGGACTGACTCAAGGGTTTGCACTTGTTTCACCTGCACTGGAGCTTCTCTATGGCAGATATTACTTCCAAGGTGGCAGTTTTTGAAAGCATTTAAAGCAAATGAATTAGCCACTGCCATTTGGGGTGAGCCGTAACAGTCAGGGAAAGCAATAGACCAAAAAACCTGGGAAGAAAGAGCCAGAAGAAGAAAATACTTGAGAAAAATAAAGGCTTAAAGAAACTTCTACATATTTCAGGGAATCTAGAAACCCACATGCATGCCCAGGCTAGCAACATGCTCAGAGAAGACCTGAGAAGATCATAAGCTCTCATCTCTGATTGATCTTCCAGCTTATGCAAGCAGGAAGTGAAGACTAAAGTAGAGTTATAAACTGCCTGGCTATGCATTCCAGGAATGTTCCAACACAGAACCAATCTGCAAAGGCATGGAAAGTTGTTTTTGTTGTTGTTGTGACTGTTGTTTTTAATACCAGACGTTAAAGGAAACATCTGCAAATCATCAGCTGACCACGAGGCTAATAGAACACAGACTTCAGTGGTCATACATAGCAAAAACAATAAAGACTTAATTTTTAAAAATACATTTTGAGATTTAAAAAGCTGAGTAAACTTGTTGTCTGTAGAACTGCACTACGAGGCATACTGAAATAAGTTCTTTGATCTGAAAAAAATTACATATATAGAAACTTTCTACAGGAGTAAATAGAGAATATAGAAACTGTATTTATGTAGGTAAATAAAACATAAAAGACACCGTTTCTATTTTTAAGTTTTTTAAAGATAAATGACTGCATAATGAAAAATTTTAAATGTTGTTTACTAGGGTTTATAATATATATAGATGTAAAATATATGTCAACAATAATACAGAAGACACAAAAGAGAGGGTTGGGTACATTTATATTTGTGTTGGGATCTTGATCACTCTGAGGTTTGATAGTTTGCTACGAGATCTCACAGGACTCAGTGCATAGTTATACTTGTGGCTATGATTTGCTATAATGAAAGAATACAAAGCAAAATCAGCAAAAGAAAACATCAAGTGGGACAAAATCTGGGGGAAATCAGGCACAAGCTTCCAAGAGTCCTCTCTTAATGGAATCATACATAACATTGCATTTCCCCATCAGTGAGCTGTGACAACATGGGTAAAATGCTGCCAACAAGGGAAGCTCATTAGAGCCCAGTGCCCAGAGTTTTTATGGGAGGCTAATGATGTAGGCACCCCCTGGATGGCATGTACCCAAATTCCAGATTCCTAGAGGAAAAGTGGGTGCCCACCCTAAACCATGTCACTTCTACAAATGATTTAGGCACAGTAAACCATTTTTTTTTTTTTGAGACAGAGTCTTGCTCTGTCACCCAGGCTGGAATGCACTGACACAATCTCGGCTCGCTGCAAGCTTTGCCTCCTGGGCTCACGCCATTCTCCTGCCTCAACCTCCCGAGTAGCTGGGATTACAGGCATGCACCACCACGCCCAGCTAATTTCGTTTTTATATTTTTAGTAGAGATGGAGTTTCACTGTGTTAGCCAGGCAGGTCTTCATCTCCTGACCTCGTGATCCGCCGGCCTCGGCCTAGTAAACCACTCTTAAGCAGTTAATGGTGGGAACTCTTCCAAGAGTTAAATTTCCACGTACCAGTCAAGGGTTGGACATGTAAACAGGCCTTTCAAGGGATAGTAGTGAGGCCTGTTGTTTAACTCTCTTCTGCCCAATACTGTCGCAAATTTCTTACAGTTCATGTGATGTGGTATAGTAGTAACTCTAAGGAGACTGTGATAAAATGTATATATATTGTATTCTTTAGTGGAACCACATAACATGTTACATAAACAATTACAGCAAAAAAAAAAAGCAATTTGAAGTATTAAGATGGAATACAAAGAACAATTGATTAACCTAAAATAACAAGTGGGACAAGGAGAAAAATAATAAAACGGGGTAGATCTAAACTGAATGTCATCAAGAAGTACACTAAATGAAAATGGACTAAATATTTCAATGAATAGGCAGAGATGGTTAGACTGGATAGAAAAAGTAAGACCTCAGGTTAAAAAAAAAGTATATTCTATCTACAAGAGATACACTTTAAATATAAAGACTTTGAGAGACTGAATGGAAAATGATCCAAAAAGATGTACCATGCAAATTTTAAACATATGTGGTGTGGCTATATTAATGCTAGGAAAACTTAGTAACACAAGAAGTATTACCAAGATAGAGTCACTTCAAAATAATTAAGAGTTGGCCAGGCGCAATGAATGGCTCACGCCTGTAATCCCAGCACTTTGGGAGGCCAAGGCGGGCGGATCACGAGGTCAGGAGATTGAGACCATCCTGGCTAACACTGAAACCCCGTCTCTACTAAAAATACAAAAACAAAATTAGCCGGGCGTGATGGCGGGCGCCTGTAGTCCCAACTACTCAGGAGGCTGAGGCAGGAGAATGGCATGAACCCAGGAAGCTGAGCTTGCAGTAAGCCGAGATCGCACCACTGCACTCCAGCCTGGGCAACAGAGCAAGACTCCATCTCAAAAAAAAAAAGAGTCCACTCTTTACAAAGATAAAGTAGCGTTGGATACAACTAAGGGTATATATCAACAGATCCAAAATTGTAGTTAGAGATTTTAATATGTCTTTCTGGGTAAATGATTGCTAACTAGAATAAATGAATGAATGAATGAAAAAAAGAAAGAAGGAATAATAGAAGGAAAGTAGGAAGGAAGGGAAAAGAAAGATATAGAAGCTTTTAACAATATTGTCAACCCCCTTGACCTAATTGACATTTTGTAAAACACTATACCCCTAAATTTGCAGAATAAACAAGCTTTCAAGTACACATGAAATGTTCCCTAAAATAAGAAATATGTTCAACCATGAAATGTTTTAAGAAATTTGAAAAAATTTAAATCTCACAAAGGATTTTCTTCCATGACAAAAAAATTAAATTAGTCACAGTAGCATAAATACAGTATCACTCAAGTTATTTCTATACTAATGAGAGGTGACAACATGCTAGCAGCCCTCACTCGCTCTCGGCGCCTCCCCAGCCTGGGCATCCACTCTGGCAGCGCTCAAGGAGCCCTTCTGCCGCTGTGCTGTGGGGGCCCCTCTCTGAGGCTGGCTGAGGCCAGAGCTGGCTCCATCTGCTCGCAGGGAGGTATGGAGGGAGAGGCGTGGGCGGGAGCCAGGGCTACATGCTGCACTTTCAGGCTGGCATGGGTTCCAGGTGGGCGCAGGCTCAGGTCTCCATAGTAGGCGCGGCCCGCCGGTGCCTGTTGGGCTTGATCAGAGGCTAGGTCCTGTGCGTGGACCTCCGTTCCCTCTTTGGTGGCGGGTCTCCGTCTCTTTCTCACTTCCCCTCTTTTCCTCTTGGTTGTCTGGGATGAGCTCCCTCTGTGCTGCCAGAGTGCCCAGGCGAGGTGCCACAAAGCCCCCCAGCAAGTGTGAGTGAGCAGTGAAGCTGGCTGGGCTTCTGGGACAGGTGGGGACTTGGAGAACTTTTCTGTCTAGCTAAAGGATTGTAAATGCATCAGTCAGCACTCTGTGTCTAGCTAAATGTTTGTAAACGCACCAATCAGCACTCTGTGTCTAGCTAAATGTTTGTAAACGCACCAATCAGCACTCTGTGTCTAGCTAAAGGTTTGTAAAAGCACCAATCAGCACTCTATGTCTAGCTAATCAGGTGGGGACTTGGAGAACTTTTGTGTCTAGCTAAAGGATTGTAAACGCACAAATCAGCACTCTGTGTCTAGCTAAAGGTTTGTAAATGCACCAATCAGCACTTGTCAAAACGGACCAATCAGCTCTCTGTAAAATGGACCAATCAGCTCTCTGTAAAATGAACCAATCAGCAGGCTGTGGGTGGGGCCAGGTAAGGGAATAAAAGCAGGCCACCCAAGTTAACAGTGGCAACCTGCTCCTGTCCCATTTTCTTTTTTGACTTTTTGCAATAAATCTTGCTGCTGCTCACTGTTTGGACCTGCGTGGCCTTTATGAGCTGTAACACTCACCGCGAAGGTCTGCCGCTTTGCTCTTGAGGCGAGTTAAGACCACAAACCCACTGGAAGAAGCGAACAGCTCCAGAAGCACTGCGTATAAGAGCTGTAACACCCACAGCGAGGGTCTGCAGCTTCATTTCTGAAGTCAGCGAGACCACAAACCCACCAGAAGGAAGAAACTCTGGACACATCTGAACATCTGAAGGAACAAACTCTGGACACATCATCTTTAAGAACTGTATCACTCACTGAGAGTGTCTGTGGCTTCAGTGAGACCAAGAACCCACCAATTCTGAACACACTAATCTTTATTGATTTATTTGGGGAATGAGGTTAACACTTTTAAAGTTAGATTAATGTTATGTGAGAAAATTCAAAATATGGGATTTTTTTTCGTGCATTCTTTGTTACTCTGCTTTATAGCAATTTCAGTAAGATATTCTATTTGGATAAAGGAATCAGTTATTTGAAATTTCAAAATATAGTACTGAGTTTTGGGTTCCCCTTCCTGATTGCATGGATTCGGCTGCTGAACAAAGTTATGCATTTACTTTACTTTTGATAATTAAAATTGTGAGATCCTCAAGGGCAGGAACAATTTCCTTTTGATTCCTAGCAGTAAGTTTTTGCATCTTGAAGGTGTTCAATGAATATATGTTGAATGAATGCTTGTATACTTAATTTGGAAAGTAATAAGTATTTGTCAAAAGAAAATGAAAAACAATACGCAGGAAAAATTTAGAACTAATAGAGTATAAGGTATAAAATATATTAGTCAAAATAGAGATGTTGTTGAAATAAAGCTTCCATTAAGGAAAACAGGCTTTGGTCAGTTTTTCATCCCACTTGAAGACAAAGACCCCAGTGATTTGGATGGTATTAGAAAAAAGTTTATGATAAAAATGAAAATATGTATTTATATTTTAGAATTCAAATTTACATTATGAAGTCCAGTTTTGGACAATATCTATGAAATTATATTTTCAGCATTCACGTCTTGTTTTTCTTTGTACCATAAGATTCAGAGAACAGTTCTTCGTCTTTCTTGAATTAGTTGACAATCTAAGACCTTAGAACAATGGGCTATGCAAAAAAGTAATTCTGTTTATAAATAGAAAAAATAATCATACATTAAGTCTTTAGGAAAGAGAAATTTGCCAACACACGCTGTTCTCCTTTTACCTTTTCTTTTTTACCACGTGTTTTGCTTAAACATAGTCACTATCTAGCTCAATACTGTTACTCTTAAACTATATACCAGGAAAATTCTATTTCAAACCTTTATCTTTACCACTTTGTCTTCCCAGCAACATCTCTCTTTTTCCTTTATCCATCTGCACCCAACTCTGATGAGCTGGAGAAAAAAGACAGAGTGTTAGTGTGGAAACAAACACAAGGGACAGAGTGATTTATCAAGAGCATGGATGTTATCGATGATGATGAAAATCAAGAATAGATAAGCTCTTTCTCAATCCTTGGATCCTCGTGGCTTTTTGTGGAAAGTTGAAAATTACATTAGAAACAAAAGTATTTTAGAGATGTCAAATAAATGGTTTAACAAAACATACAGTATATATTTAACGTAAATTTTTTTCCCTTGTGTAAAACAACTCCCTAACTGTACAAATTAGTAAATATATTTAGGCCCAAATAAATAAAATATAGTGAAAATAGACTAGATAGCATGATTTAAATTCACATGTTATTCTGACTATCCTTAATATTATTATTTTGTTATTTAATGGAAATAGCATTAAATGGGAGTGCAGAAATCTAGGCTGCAGCCGACCAACAATTTGACTTTAAGGAAGTAATTTCAGTTTCCTGAGCCTCAATTTCTTTATCTGTAAAATAAACGCCAAGGCCACTTTTAGGAATAAAATTCAGGACACTTAATTCTCCAGGTGACAGCTAAATTATTTGGATTGAGGATACATGCCTGCATTTTCAGTCTGGACCTAAAGAGAGAAAGCAAAAAAAATAATATTGCATATTATGTGTGGAAATTGATAAACAGAACCCAAGTTTATCTTTGTTGCTGTTGTTTCTGTTATTGTTGTTTTGTTTTGTTATTTTGATGAACTTGTACCTAGAACAAAATAAACTTTTATTTTCCTGGATGCTTCTAACTAACAAATTCAAATCATTATAAACAAGGAACAATAATGAAGCTATGAGACTGTTAATGATTATTGTTAATAAAAGGGAATCTTTTCATCATTTTTGGTAGGAAATTTTAGTTACATTCCTATAATAGTTGCTAAATAGTGATCTTTCTCTAGTTAGGAATATTTTTGTCCTCTATTAATCTAGATTTCAGTGGAGAGCAAAATGATTTGTAAAGAAAATTAGATGGCTATGTAAATATAGAACAATGATAGCTCTTACCCCACAGACCAAGGACCCTTTGTGGGAATTGTGCCAACTACCAGTTATTTCTATTTCATTCCAATTATGCATTCAGAGGCTGGTGACATAACCATCATGTGGATCCTATCATCCACGATGCCATCACCAGGCCTAGTTCTGTAATGGCTTCTCTTTCTGTAATGGCTTCTCTTCCTGTAATGGCTTCTCTTTCTGGCTTCCAAAGACATCGCTGAACCCATTCTTTTGTAAAAGTGTACCCTTGGGCACCTCCCACACTAGATTTTCTCTATTCTATCATGACCACTTCTTTGAGTCTAGCAGATTTCTCAACCTTAGCACAGTTGACATTTTGGGCCATATAATTATATTTATCTAGAGGCTATTGTGTGCATTGTAAGATATTTAGCCACATCCCTAATCTCTACCCAGTAGACACTGCCAGCACCTCTCTAGCTGTGACAATCAAAAGTGCCTCCGCACATTGCCAATATCCTGGGGAGGGAGTGGAAACACATCATCTCTGCTTAAGAACTGCTATGCTATGGCAATTCTGGGATTGCAGTGTGACTTAGTGTGGGCCATAGTTTTACATGAACACTTGTACAAGTATCCTAGTGGCAAGTTTGCACTGTACCTCCCAATGCTGGGGAAATGTTTGTGGATATTAATTCTGAGTGAGCTAGAATGAATACAGATCTTAGTTTTAGATTACACTATATTGATAAGAGGAATATGATTTGGTATGCTAACGTACAAGATTGGGAGTGATATAAATTGTTTGTCTAGTTGGTCAACTGAAACCAGAACCCAGTGGGGGCCGATGTCCAACAGAGCTGAGATGCCAAATTCATGAGCCTCACAGCAAGAGAGAGCTTTCTAGGTGCTCCAGTCAGAAGTTTAATTAGCTTTATTCCTGAGTGCTTATGAACCAATATATTCAAGTAGGTTTAACGTGTCTAAGGCAGGTAATTTCTCCAGCAGCAGGTTCTGACCGTGCAGGCAGCTTCTCTAGCACTAGGCTTTTGCAGAAAATTAACCTACGGCACTCAGGAGCCAGTGGCTGCCCTCTGAACGCCTGATGAGCAGTTTCATAGTGGAGGCCCTCTGGTGAGACATCTCCCCATAAACAGATTTCCCCAGCTACCAAGAGGGTGATTTCTGGCAGTACTGAAAGTTAGATTTTCTCTAAGTTCCATTGGCAGGGCACTACAACAAATTATCTGCCTTTCAGTGAGCCAAGCTTATTTTCTTCCCAATAAAACCTGGATCTCAGGCCTGGAGTAATGGGAACTATTCCATGGACAATTATCTCGGTCCTAGGATACTGACTCTTGCTTATATATTCCTCTACTCATTAGAGTTCTTTTACTTCTTACTAGCCAACCTCTTGTTACTCCAATCCCTTATTATATTTAATAATTCTTTATATTACCCCTTTCCTTTTCAAATTGCTGTGTGGTTTTAATCTCCTGATTGGACTAAGACTTATACAATATTTAAAGGTATATGATTACAAAGGAATAAATGAGTTTCCTCTGTTAGTACGTCCAGTAGGTATTAAACTTGTGAGCATTGGCACTGGTATTAAGTGTTCAGCAAATGCTTAGAAAACACAGCTCCACCCCAATACTTCACACACTTGTTTGCCTTATAGTAATTATTTAGCCAATTGTGACAAGAGCAATAAAAATAAATCCTCATTCAGTATTTATATAATTGTTTCTATTTACTTTTCTTTTTTCTTTTTTTTTTTTTTTGAGATGGAGTTTCACTCTTGTCACCCAGGCTGGAGTGCAATGGTGCAGTCTCAGCTCACTGCAACCTCTGCCTCCCAGGTTCAAGCGATTCTCCTGCCTCAGCCTCCCAAGTAGCTGGGATTACAGGCGTCTGCCACCAAGCCTAGCTAATTTTGTATTTTTAGTAGAGATGGCATTTCACCATGTTGGCCAGGCTGGTCTCAAACTGCTGACCTCAGGGGATCCACCCACCTCGGCCTCCCAAAGTGTTGGGATTGCAGACATGAGCCACCACACCTGTCCTTAACTTTATTAAAAATTATTCTGCCCCAAATTTCAGAATCTATGTATGCATATAGAAAATCAAACTTGTGGGGAGGGGAGAGGAACTCATGTGAAATCCTCATGGGCTGCATAACAGTGTTGGGTATCTGAATGAAAGTCATGATATTCCCAGTAATGAAAAATGAGATCATAGATACAAGATAGACAAGGAAAATATTTCACAAAAGACCCATATCACAAAGAAAAAGCTAATCCTGCACGTTACCTTTGGTATGCTTTTTAGTTACCTTTATACCTTAATGAGCTGCTATTTCATTGCATAACTAAAAGCTTGGCCTCCAAACAGTTTATTCTAAAAACAGATAACGAGGTCTTGTAATATGCAAAGCACCCTGTGGAGGATAATGTTTGTTAAAGCCATGCTTATAAAGCCTAAATCCAAATAGGAATAGTATGGACTTGCTATATTATGGCACAGTTATAAAGTCATTTGACTTTTTCTATTAATGTTCTTCCAATAGGCCAACACTGGGGAGGCCCAGCATCTGGGAACAATTTCTGTAAGTTTCAGGATTATTGAGATACAATTGACAAATAAAACTTGCATATATTCAAGGTATACAACATGATGGATTGACACACACACACACATATATATATATATCTCCACTGTGAAATGATTCCCACTATCAAGCTGATTATCATATCCATCATCTCACATGGTTGCTTTTTTTGTAGTGCGAATATGTAAGATACAGTCTTTTGGCATATTTCAAATATATAATACATTATTACTAACTATAGTCACCATGTTGGATATTATGTTTCTAGAGATTATTCATTTTATAACTAAAAGTTTGTAATCCAGTCATTCCTCCTTCCCCCTGCCCAAACCCCCATTGCATTGACTCCTGGAAAACACCTTTCTACTCTCTGCTTCTATGAGTTCAACTTTCCAATTAAAAGTATATAAATAAAAATTTAAAAAATAAAAAATACAACTACCATATGATCCAGCATTCCTACTTCTGGATACATATTCAAAAGAAAAGTATCACTTCTTTAACAGCCTCGCTCTCCTTTTTCTGGGGGATTTGTAATTAATATCTGCTTAGAATTAGTGTTAAAATTCTATAAAGATGCTTGAAGATAAAGATGAGTGATGAAACCTTATGAGTTTTATAAACTTCCCACATTATTTATGCTATTGACAGTCTGTTTCCCCATAGCTATTACCAGTAAAATCCTTTACATAAAAAGGAAAATAAAGGAGTTTTCACACAAGCCAGATATATCCGAATCTGGAAAAACAGGTGTTAGCTGACCTCAGAATTGTTTCTCCATGTGTGAAACACTAAGCTGTTAAAACTCTTTGTTCATCATCCCAAGCTTTCCCTTCCACCTTACCACTCTCCCCATAACTGTAAGATTTCTTTGTCATCACGCAGAAGTTTCCATTTTGGCCCTCATGTGTGATAAAAACCTCCTATAAAAGGAACAACTTAACAGATGGTAATGGTGAAATAAGTAGGCCTTGGAAGAATAAGAACCCTAAATTCTAATTCTAGATTTTTTTCTCACTTACTAAACTGCTGAATTTCAATTTCCTATACTGTAAAACAAGAAATCTTATAGGGTCGTATTATAAGAACATAAAAAGACCACCTTTAAAAGATATTTTCTCATAATGTGAAAAGAACATCTAATAGAAATGCTTTTTTTCCCAAACATTTGTGATAACCACTTTCAACATTACCCACCAATGATCACTTTTTAGATTTGGGTTGTTGAATAAAACACCTATTTGTTACAGTCATACATTCTACTCAGCCTTAAAAATATAACAAATGGAATATTCCAGAGCACATATTTCATTTTTCCTGTCTAGTCTTCAATGCATTTTATTTGTTTAGCCTTTCTGGTGACTTTCTTTCTTGGCCAATATTTGATCACAATATCAAATACTATTAAGGTCTATGTTATTGTGTTGTGGATAGCTTATAGTTACCACAGTCCCACCCTTATGATTAATTTTATCTCTATGTACAAGGACCACCCACTGAGGTGATTAGGCAATTCAGTTTTCCATCTCATTCCTCCTCCACGACCTAACTGAACATCTCAGCTTGCTTTCTGAATCCTGGGAATACACAGCAAGGGCAGGGATTCCTTAAGATGTCTACTAAGGAAGCAAAAAGGAGAATAACTGGGGGGTGGGGGAAAGCAAAATGTTTAGAGGTTTTGGAGAGAATCGCAGAGGGAAGCAGAGAATTCATACCATTTGATTTGTTTTAGATGGGACTGGGCAAAATACTTGAAGAAAAAAGAAGCAGCTATGCTGTGGTCTCAAGGGAAAAGGAAAGGCGAACTAAGGGTTCTTTTCCATTTCTTATTGATGTCATTAAACAACTTGATCTGTGGTCTCTTACTGACTTTGCAGAAGAAAACAGTTGGTGGCAATTAGGATGTTGGCTTTACCGTGTGAACACATGCTCTAGAAGCTAACCTCAGAACTGATTAACTTCAAATGTGTCAGCAGCTGTCATGTGATAACAATTCCAAGTAATTTCCAACCTAAACTGGAAGCAAACCAGGGACATAGAGGTAAAATTGCTTAAAAATGCATGAAGACATCAGATTACTATTACGTAAGCATTTTGGTCCTACTTTCAGTTCCAGTGTTTTAATTTTAAAACACTTGGCCATCTGTAGTGATATGGTTTTACTGTGTCCCCACCCAAAATCTCATCTTGAATTATAAACCTCATAATCCCCATGTGTCAAGGGAAAGACCAGATAAAGGTAATTGAATCATGGAGGTAGTTTACCCTATGCTCTTCTTATGATAGTGAGTGAGTTCTCATGAGAGCTGATGATTTTATAAATGTTTGGTAGTTCCTCCTGTGTTCATTCTCCTTCCTGCCACCTTGTGACGAAAGTGCCTTGCTTCCTCTTCGCCTTCTGCCATGATTGTAAGTTTCCTGAGACTTTCCCAGCCATGCAGAACAGTGAGTTAATTAAACCTCTTTCCTTTATAAATTACCCAGTCTTGGGCAGTTCTTATAGCAGTATGAAAATGGACTAATACACCTAGACTTTAATTTATGGATTATTTCTGAAACAACCTTGAGTTGCCACTTTCAGGCATATCATATAGTCTCCAAATGTCAACACAATGTACTTTTGAATTGTAAAGCACTTCATATAAACACAATTGCATGGTATTTAATGTGCCTTTGAACAGTTCCCAAGTGTTAACTTTATTGTGAGTGCCTAATACCTAGAAATCTTACATTTTTAGTTGACAGTTGATATTGGGTCTTTTTCCACATATATCACTCCCCATGTTTAGAGTCCTTCTTTGGCTTCCCTGTGCTCTTAGGGTGATGAGAAACAACACTACTTAAGATGACTAGCAGCAGGCTTGCTATGGTTGCCATCTCTTTCTCCAGCTTCATTTTCCAGTTCATTTCTCCTCACTTTCTGCATTTCAACCACTCCGCTCTTCTTTCAGACCCCGAACCAGTCATGCTTTCTTTTTAACACAAGATTTTTAGCCGTGCTGGAACACTCCTCCTTCCCTTTAGCAAGTTAGTGTCTGCTCATGCTTCAGGGTTCAGTACAAGATCATTCCTTCAGGGAGAATTTGCTGTGATCCCTCTCTAGGCCAATGCCCTATTTAGGCTCTTGTAGTTCCTCTTGGTCTCTTCTCCTGTTCATTTGAAAGATTATGAATTAGTCCCTTTCGCCCCACAAGAATCTAAGCTCTGGAAGAGTAGGGGGCCAGATCTTTTTTGTTTACCATTATATATTTAGCATCCAGAACACTGTGCAGTACACATTTCTTGAAAAAAATGAACAAATTAATTACAGGGATGTCAGTGATAGAACATTGTTACAGAAATCATACAGCATGTATGAGTAAATAGCATTTGGGTCCGACATTTACGAGGCCATCATTTTAGATAAATTTGAACCAATCTGACCAGCTTGAATTTTTCTCACGAATATTCAGAAAATGGCTTGTCTCTTGTATACTGGCAACTGTATTTTCTATATTATGAAATAAAAGTTCAGTTAGTCTGCAAAAAAATACTTCACAAGGAAGCAAAATCATTAAGACAAAAGTTACTTCTCAGGTAAAATTACAACACCCTCAAAAGAACAATAAAATCAGAGAAAATAAATGGAAAATAACATGATATTATCACAATGAAACACAATTCCCTCATTTACTATTAAGAATAATAACATTTTATTGAAATGGGGAAGACTAGATTTTCCAAATCTTTTTTTTTTGAGTTGGAGACTCGCTCTGTCGCCCAGCTGGAGTGCAGTCGTGCGATCTCAGCTCACAGCAAGCTCTGCCACCCAGGTTCACACCATTCTTCTGCCTCAGTCTCCCAAATAGCTGGGACTACAGGCGCCTGCTGCCATGCCTGGCTAATTTTTTGTATTTTTAGTAGAGACAGGGTTTCACCATGTTAGCCAGGATGGTCTCGATCTCCTGACCTTGTGATCCGCCCACCTTGGCCTCCCAAAGTGCTGGCATTACAGGCATAAGCAACTGGGCCCGGCCTAGATTTTCTAAATCTTAAGCAACATTCAAGAATATTTAAAAAGAGGAGAGGACAGGTGAAACAGATCATAAGGAGACTGGCATACAGGCAGGGGTGGGTTTCACTAAGGAATATTAATAGATTAGATTGGAAAGGCATGTGTAGAAAGAATTATTGGAGGAACAGACTATATTTTGCAATAATGAAGACTACAGCCAGGACTATGTTGCTTACAATGGTAATGAACATAAAGAGGCAGATACACAAGATATTTTGAAGGAATAATTGTCAGAAGTTGAAAACATATATAGTTAAAGGAGAGGAAAACAATCAAAACAATACATGTTAAAAATATTTCAAATTTTGCTAGATAAAATTTCAACTATGGGCCAGGCACAGTGGTTCACACCTGTAATCCTAGCACTTTGGAAGCCCGAGGCAGGCAGATCACGAGGTCAGGAGTTCAAGACCAGCCTGGCCAACATGGTGAAACCCCGTCTCTACTAAAATTACCAAAAATTAGCCAGGTGTGGTGGTGCACGCCTGTAGTCCCAGCTACTTAGGAGGCTGAGGCAAAAGAATCGCTTGAACCTGGGAGGCAGAGGTTGCAGTGAGTCGAGATTGTACCACTGCACTCCAGCCTGGGTGACAGAGTGAGACTGCATCTCAAAAAAAAAAAAAAATGCAACAATATAGCATGACGAGGAACTAAGCTTAAATGTTGTCTTTATTTTTCTGTATGTTCCTCTTATAAAGAAAATTCTTATAGAAGATAAACAAAGCACATGTGGCAAAATAGCTATGAATAATAAACCAATCCCACAATGAATTTAGTGCTCAGTAATCATTTTTGCATTTTAAAAAATTACATGTCAGCTATGAAATTGACATACATGTTGTTTAGTTGAATGGTTTTCAAAATTTAAACAAGTTTTATTATGGTATTTTGGGGGCTCTATAACTAGCTAATAACAGCTTAATATTTTAAAATATATTTTATTTTATTTTATTTATTTTATTTTTTGTTTGAGAGAGAGTCTCGCTCTCGCCCAGGCTGGAGCGCAGTGGTGCGATCTTTGCTCACTGCAAGCTCTGCCTCCCGGGTTCACGCCATTCTCCCACCTCAGCCTCCCGAGTAGCTGGGACTACAGGCGCCCGCCACCATGCCTGGCCAATTTTTTTGTATTTTTAGTATGGACGGGGTTTCACCGTGTTAGCCAGGATGGTCTCGATGTCCTGACCTCATGATCCGCCCGCCTCGGCCTCCCAAAGTGCTGGGATTACAGGCATGAGCCACTATACCTGGCCTTAAAATATATTTTAAATCTTTAAAAGCTGTAATGACAGACAACATCCACAGCTAATGTGTTTTGTGTTAAGTTGCAACCCTGTGGAACCACGAATGCATTAACTTGTTCTTTGGGGTAAATTTGTCTTGTGCAGATCTTCTGCCATCTCTGTGCATGTATTTGAACTTCCTGTAAAGATGTTGTAATTTAATCAAGTGCAAATCAGTACTTTTTCTCAAATTTTTTAAAACTAAATTGAGACCTGAGCATATCTGTTAATGCAAATCTGTAGAAACAAGTGCCTGTATCAAGCTCAATTAGCAAGGCCCAGGTATGTCCACTTAGCAGTTGTACACATCAGAATACGTGCAAATGGAAAAATAATAAACGAGATATAATAGATTATCACTACTAATCAACTTGGGGGATTCTTTTTCTGATTTTATATTTCTGATAAGAAATACAAGCAGTGCTTCAACATTTTCTACCACAATTCATCCCCCAAGCCTTAATAGAAGATTATCCTGAGATTCCGAGGTAAACTGGGAAAAAGTTATCTTTGGAGCTATTTGTCTGTATTGATAAAAATGTGCCATGTATGGTACAACCAAACCAAGTACAGCCGCAATGGATATTATCTGCAATGGTGTCTTTTAGCCCTTGCTTTGAGTTTATAAAGCCATCAATATTGCTCAGAAGCATTTCCAAAAAACAAAACAAAACAAATCTTCATCAAGACAACTAAATTTTTCTCACTGACATACATTAAAATAAATAAAAGTTTCACAATGAATTGAGTGAAATCATAAGTGAAATAAATTACCTTTGGTTTTATTTATTTATTCATTTGTTTATCTGAGTAAGGATCTCATTCTGTTGCCCAGGCTGAAGTGCAGTGGCATGATCATGGCTCACAGCAGCCTCAAACTTCTGACATCAAGCTATCCTCCCACCTTAGACTCCCTAGTTTCTGAGATTATAGACGTGATCTCCCATGCCCTGCTCAGATTGACTTTCACAGGAGAGCTTTGCCTAAAAATCAAAAAGATAAACTGAAAACCATTAATACATGTACAGGTGGTTAACACTGGCTTTTAGAGTTTTACATTACAGGCTGGATATGTTCAAGGCTAGATATTTCTAATAAAAGATATACAATTCTACATTTACAGAGTTGAAGAAGATGTGCAGTGAAGACACAAGTGGCTTTATTCATTTTCTACATTTGAATTTATTGTATAATGCCCTAGAGTGTGAGGAGTGTAGCCTTTGGAGCCAAACTTCCTGGATTCAAATGCCCATTCTAGCACCTAATGGTTATGTGGTTTGGAGCAACTAAGTTGAACTCTCTGTGCCTTGGTTTTCTCATCTGTAATGCATTTCTCATCTGTAATGAGGTTAAACTATGTTGTTTTCTGTAGAGTGCTTAGAAGAGCACTGGGGACTTAGTAACTGATAAATAAAAGTTATTTATAATAGGTTTTACAGAGTTAAAACAATGTCATAACGCATCAAATTTTGAGTTCAGGTTTGTAGAGCTCCTGAAATGCCTTGTTAGACATAATGTCTCCTTTTTTTGAAACCAATGGTTCTTATCCATTTTTCTCAAAAAAAAAAAAAAAAAAAGACAAATTCCTTTTTTTTTTTTTTTTTGAGCTGGAGTCTTGCTCTGTTGCCCAGTGGCAGGATCTGGGCTCACTGTAAGCTCTGCCTCCCGGGTTCATGCCATTCTCCTGCCTCAGCCTCCTGAGTAGCTGGGACTACAGGCACCCGCCACCACGTCCGGCTAACTTTTTGTATTTTTAGTAGAGACAGGGTTTCACTGTGTTAGCCAGGATGGTGTCAATCTCCTGACCTCGTGATCCACTCGCCCTGGACTTCCAAAATGCTGGAATTACAGGTGTAAGCCACTGCGCCCGGCCCCTAAAGTTAGACAAATTCTTAGATAACCTTGCAAGATTCTCCAAGCACAAAAATGATTGTATAGCCCCCCCCGCCCCACCCCCTCTTCACATTGTTATCTAAACACCAGGGGTTTGGTTTAGGTCCTGCTCTTTGCCGCACAGAAAGCCAATCACTAAGTCAATGATTATTGCCAAGGAACAAGGCTTTGATTGGGTGCTGCAGCCAGGGACATGGGAGCTGTTTCAAATACATCTCCCTTACCCACTAAAACTAGGGGTTTATATAGCAGGAAAGAGATGAAACAATGTGTAAAAAACAGGAACTAGGGAGGGGCAAGGAAGTAATCATGATGAATGAGGGGTCTGTCATCTCATTGTCTGGATGTGGTGATCTGGTGAGTTTCAGTTCTTTGATACATTTTGAGAGGACTGAAAGTCTTTTCCTGAGCAGGGAATTCAGATAAAACCAATGTAAGTTTCAAGCTTTATGACCAGAAGGGTCAATTTCTATGTTTATCCAAAAAACTGTCTATGGGACTATTGGGTTGGTTTCAACATGAGCTCCAGGTTCTACTGCCTGATTGGTTTATTAACAGAAAGGTAAGTTGATGAATATGGTGACATATTCTTAATGTCTAATGTTTCTATGACTTCATATGAAATGAGCCTTTCACAGCATATATATAAAAAAAAGTGGAAAACTACCATTCTAGTCTAACATTGCCATTTTGCAGAAGAGGCAAAGAGATTCAGAAAACTTCAACAGCTTGCCCGAGATCAAAAGGATTGTGAGAGAAAACACACACACAAATCTCCTGATCCCTAGATTAGATTGTCCTTTTTTTTTTTTTTTTTGAGACAGAGTCTCGCTCTGTCACTCAGGCTGGAATGCAGTGGTGCAATCTTGGCTCACTGCAACCTCCACCTCCCAGGTTCAAGCAATTCTCCTGCCTCAGCCTCCCAATTAGCTGGGGTTACAGGTGCCCGCCACCATGCCCGGCTAATTTTTGTATTTTTAGTAGAAACAGGGTTTCACCATGTTGGCCAGGCTGGTCTCGAACTCCTGGCCTTGTGATCTGCCTGCCTCAGCCTCCCAAAGTGCTAGGATTACAGGCGTGAGCCACTGTGCCCGGTCACCTCTTAATGTGATTATAAAGTTGTAGAATTCTAGAGTGCTATTTGTGAAAGTAACATGATTTGAGAAGTCTTAATAAGTCCACCATGATTTTCTTGTGGTGGGGATACTTTTTAGTTGTATTTGTATTCTGATTTTCAGTCTTTGACCTGTATAAGGAACCATATTGTGGCAGGAAATGAACAATTGATTGCTTTGATTGTCTTTTTCTGTATACCAGGATATCAGGGTGACAGTGGATTTTGCTGCCACCAGCTCCCAGAAGTACTGTGTCAGAGCAGTTCACAAATGCTCTGATAGTTTCATCCAGAGGTTGATTCCAAAGCTTCATGTGTATTTCCTAAGCACCTGTAAAATTTCTTCTGTTATCTAAAATGTTATGTCAACAGCTGTATCTATTGAGTGTATAAGGCTGGCAGACACATGATTATGAAGGTATCAGTTCAAATTGGTCAATCAACTTTCTAATCTATTGATTCCACTTATACATTCCTTTTTTTTTCCACAGGGGCAGTTAACACTCCAAGATTTCATTAAACAATTCAGACATATGTTGGCTTATTACATTTTAAAGCCAGTATGATATTTATTATTTGGTTTCATGTTGGAAACTACTGAGTAGTTTCCAAAAACTGTCAGGATTGTGATTTCAAGCCATATGTTGCCTTTTACTATCACTCCGCTTTGAAAAAGAAATGTCTTAATTCTTTATACTTGGATTTTCTGCTTTGTAGTAAACAACTTTTTCCCCAAATAGACTTGCATAGCATTTTAATTTGTTTTTATTACTGTCTTCTTTGGAATTTTAGGTAATGACTCAAATCACATTCTGACCAATTGTTTCCTGGAAGTCATTTGCACATGGTTTCAGGCGAAATAATAGGTTTTACAGAAATTCCTGTTGTACCCAACTTGTCATCCCATCTGTAACCATTAAAAAATAAACTCTGATTTTTTATTAAGGCAGCTTGAGATACATAGATGAATTACATGAATAGAATTTCTTCTTGTTGCAGACTTAAATTTTAATGTATTTAAAAATGCCATTTATTTTTCAACTTACCACTTTATCTAATAGACATATTTATATACATATTTACATACATATAACATAAGAAAACAGATACATAATTCAATATTTGAAATAAGTGACTTGGCGTGGTGGCTCACGCCTGTAATCCCAGCACTTTGGGAGACTGAGGCAGGTGGATTACCTGAGGTCAGACATTCGAGACCAGCCTGATCAACATGGTGAAACCCTGTCTCTACTAAAAATACAAAAATTAGCTGGATGTGGTGGCACAAGCCTGTAACCCCAGCTACTCGGGAGGCTGAGGCAGGAGAATCGCTTGAATCCGGGAGGTGGAGGTTGCAGTGAGCCAAGATTGCACCATTGCACCCAAGATTGCACCATTGCACCCAAGCCTGGACAACAAGAGTGAAACTCCGTCTCAAAAAAAAAAAAAAAAAAAAGGAATAAATAGATAACAAAAATGGAATGTTATAATGAACATTTTAATGAAAACTTAGACCACTAAATCATAAGCAGAAACTAAGAATGTGGTCACATTGGACTGGTTTGGAGATTCAAAGAAAATACCCCATAGATGGCTTGTCAGAGAGCAGTTGAGAAAGAAGCAACAAAGAACCATGTTTTTAGAGTAGAAGATGAACATGGTCAGTGAAGAACTGGAAACATTATACAAACAAGACCATTTAGGGGGTGGTTCAGGATGACCAAGAATGCAGAATTCTAACTGTTGCCAGAGAGTACTACATTGTGTTCTCTTCTGTTGTTTTTTTGAATGTTCTATTCATTCAAAATTTCCTCTTTCCCTATTTGTTTTTTTCCCCATGATTTTTTTGACAAATTTTTCCGCTTTCAAATATCAAGTAAAGAATGACTCCTATTCTGTAAAACCCTCCCTGACTCATCTGGAGGAGTTGAGGATTTTTTTTCCAGTAAATTCTAATTGGTTCTAATTACAACCACTGTTCTAAACCACTGGTTGTCAATAATTGCTATACGCTGGAATCACTTGGGGAATTTAAAAAATATTGATGTCTGGCCGGGTGCGGTGGCTCAGGCCTGTAATCCCAGCACTTTGGGAGGCCGAGGGGGGCGGATCACGAGGTCAGGAGGCTGAGACCATCCTGGCTAACACGGTGAAACCCCGTATCTACTAAAAATACAAAAACTTAGCCAGGCGCAGTGGCGGGCACTTGTAGTCCCAGCTACTCCGGAGGCTGAGGCAGGAGAATGGCGCGAACCCGGGAGGCGGAGCTTGCAGGGAGCCGAGATCGCGCCACTGCACTCCAGCCTGGGCGACAGAGCGAGACTCTGTCTCAAAAAAAAAAAAAAAAAAAAAACCTGATATCTACATCCCCACCCTCAAAGACTCATATTTAGTTGATACGGGTGTACCCTGTGCATTGGAATTTAGAAGAGGAAGAAAGTAAACAACAAAACAAAACAAAACTCTAATACCAATGGATTCTAAAGTACAGCAGAGTGTTGAGCACCATTGCTATGTTTTTTTTAGTTGCAATATGTGAGTTATAGTTCATATGAAGCTTCCCCTACGCTCTATGTGAATCTCTATATAAAAGAGACCCCCTTTCCTCGTGGTACTCGTTGGAAACCTGAATTGTGCATTGCTTAAGAGTAAAGGCTTTGCCATGAAACAACAGCAATGAAATTTCAGCTCTCTCACTTACTGAAGTTGTGTGTTTGGGCAAATAATTTTATCTCCACAAGCTTCAGCTGTCGTTAATTTACTGAGATGATTAAATGAGAAGTAATATACATAAACATTAACAAGAGTACCCATCACAAAAGTGACCTTACATAGCTCCTCTTGTTTTATACTCATAATGAATTGAGCAAAGATTCATTCTAAAAGCTTTAATATATTTCATTAATTTTCAGAACACTCTAAAATAAAGTTTTAAATATATAATAAATATTTTTAGTCTCATTTTACGTATGAGGAAACTACGGTACAGAGAGGCAAAATAATTTGCCCTAGAAACCTGTAGAAGGTCAAGATAAGTTATGAAGTTAATAAGTAGAGCTGAGATTTGAAACTAGCTGGTCTAACTTCTGATTCTGTGCTTGAAATCACTGTACTTTACTGGAAAACGATGAAAGCAAAGCTATTTTTAAAAATCTACCCTATTTAGGCCCGGCGCAGTGGCTCATGCCTGTAATCCCGGCACTTTGGGAGGCCGAGACAGGTGGATCACGAGGTCAGGAGATCGAGACCATCCTGGTTAACACGGTGAAACCCCGTCTCTACTAAAAATACAAAAAAATTAGCTGGGCGTGGTGGCGGGTGCCTGTAGTCCCAGCTACTAGGGAGGCTGAGGCAGGAGAATGGCGTTTACCCAGGAGGCAGAGCTTGCAGTTAGCCCAGATCGTGACACAGAACTCCAGCCTGGGCGACAGAGTGAGCCTCCGTCTAAAAAAAAAAAAAAATCTACCCTATTTAATCGTATGTGATAAGCATCACATGAATGCTGAAAACGTATTTTAGAAATTTAGGTGGGAAGAAATATTTATGTACAGGAACTCAAGACAGACTTCATGGAGGAAGTGAAATTTGAACTGTATTCCTGGGCTGCTAATAATGTGCATGGTAATTAGTACACACACACACACACACACACACACACACACACACACACCCCTATCCACCTTATTTAATTATGTATAACAGTTACTCATGCATTGAAGTGTTTTAGGTGAGACGTACCATTTTCTGTGAAGATATAAAAAGCAACCATTGAACAAGAATAAATGCAGCTGTGTTTGTGGTCATCAAGTACACTGGATAACTGTTATTAAAGAGCACAGGATGTGATTCTATGCTGGAATGAATATTTTAATCCTAGATAAACATACAAAAGTTTAGATGATCCTAAGAGGAGCATTCTCTGTCATCTGGAATACAGTTTTTCTTAAATCACAAGTAAGGATCGTTCACCATTATTCACTTATAGATTAGTTCTCTTTAAAATTAGGACAAAGGGCTGGGTGCCGTGGCTCACTCCTGTAATCCCAGCACTTTGGGAGGCCAAGGTGGGCGGATCACAAGGTCAGGAGATGGAGACCATCCTGGCTAACACGGTGAAACCCTGTCTCTACTAAAAAAATACAAAAAAATTAGCTGGGCGTGGTGGCGGGCGCCTGTAGTCCCAGCTACTTGGGAGGCTGAGGCAGGAGAATGGCGTGAACCCCAGAGGTGGAGCTTGCAGTGAGCCGGGATTGCACCACTGTGCTCCAGCCTGGGCGCCAGAGCTAGACTCTGTCTCAAAAAAAAAAAAAAAAAAAAAAAGGAAACAATTAGGACAAAGGCGCCGGGAGGGGTGGCTCATGCCTGTAATCCCAGCACTTTGGGAGGCCAGGGCGGGCGGATCACGAGGTCAGGAGATGGAGACCATCCTGGCTAACATGGTGAAACCCCCTGTCTACTAAAAATACAAAAAATTAGCCGGGCGTGTGGCAAACACGTGAAGTCCCAGCTACTCGGGAGGCTGAGGCAGGAGAATGGCGTCAATCCGGAAGGTGGAGCTTGCAGTGAACTTGAGATTGCGCCACTGCACTCCAGCCTGGGTGACAGAGTGAGACTCCATCTCAGAAATAAATAAATAAATAAATAAATAAATAAATAAATAAATAAAATAAAATTAGGACAAAGGCAAGGATGTCCACTGTTACCAGTACTATTAATCTTATACTAGAATTCTATAAAAAGTGATAGAATAAAGAGTAAAGCAAAGCAAAACCAGTAAGTTTAGGGAAAAAGAGTTTATATTTTTCATTATTTGTAGATTATCTAGAAAATGCAAAAGAATCAAGTTTAAATCTTTTAGAATGGATAAGAGAGTTTGATAAATTGGACAGAATAAAAAAATTAAGTCATCAGCATGAACCTATTAGAATGCTAATAAGGAATAGACTTCATTTGCAATAGCATCTAAATATGTACAGTGTTTGGGAATAACTTTAACAAGAAATGTACAGAATGTATAGGCTGAGTAGATAATATATATACGAAAATTATATACATATATATGCGAGAGATATACTAGGTCACTGAATGGAAAGATGGATTTAACAAAGCAGTTAGTCTTCTCTGTGAATGCATAGCTTGAATGTTCTCCAAATCACAACTTCAATGAACTGTTTTTGGTAACTTGACAAAGTCATTGAAATGTAAAATAGTTTACATTTTTAAAACATGGTAGATTTTATTCAGCTATGCAGGTTCATTATGAAATTACAACAATTAAAACACCAAGAGGTTGTTATAAAAAGTAGCACATAGATTCAAAGATTACTGTGAATAGTCCTAAAATAAATCTTATATTACACGTGAACATGATACATAACAAAGGGTATCTTGTGAATTAATTACAGAGGCATTTATTTTTCAACATGTGGTATAAGAGAAATTGATTTTTTACCTTATATATAAAATCAGAGTATATGTATTCAGATAATTGAATTTAAAATGAAACCATAGAAGAATAATAAGTTCCTAGCATAAAGAAGAGATAAATATTTAAGGTGGTGGTTATTTCAATTATCCTGATTTGATTGATCTTTATACATCATAAGAATATATCAAAATATCACATGTACCCCCCAAATATGTACATTATGTATCAACAAAGCGTTTTTTAAAGAATAAGAAGAATATATAGGTAAATATTAACTGATATTGGTAAGTTAGACCATTTTTTAACAATTTTTATTTTTGGCTCAGATCCATTTAATAATTAAATGAATGGCTATATAGCCTCTCTTTGGGGAGAGGAAAGGAACGTGTGCACACATAGAACATGCTGCGTGTCATTACAGATGATGCATAAATAAGCAGAAGCGATAAATGGGTAGAGGATAAAGATAAGTGGTTAGTTGTGTATCACTGTTCTCCGTCTATCCTCCAGAAGTCAATTTTGTTTTAGATAGTTACACTGGCTTCCTGAATTAATTGAATCCTGCCCAAGTTTTGGGATCACAGAAAAAGTAAAGATTGTGGGGAGTTGGGAGGAATCAGGAAGAGTGTCAGGGCAGGACTGTTCTCCTCCACTTCCCCTATTAAACTACTCTTCTCTACAGTCATATTCTCCAAAATTATTCAAGAGGTGGTAGGAGGACAACTAAACTGAATGGAACACGGAAGAGAAAGGGAGATGCCTCTAGGCTGGTAATACTGCCCGCCTTCGTTGGTTAATTAACTCCTTTTATTCCTTCCGACTGGAGTGGAAACATCACTTCTTCTGGAATGTGTCCCTGACTTCCCCAAACAATATTACATCCTGTGTTACTGATTCCCACTTTACTTGTGCCCCTTGTAACACTTAATTGTACTTATATTTATACCCTAATGTGTATCTTTTCCACAATACTTCATAGTTCCATGAGAAAAACAAATGTCTTTTTCTTTAATCATTGTTATCCAGAGTCTATTCAATATCCACCACATTTCAGGTACAAGAAAAATACATATTGAATAAATAGGAAGACAAAAATAAATTAGAATTTTTATAGTTTTGTATAGTTTTGCTTTGTTACTCAAAATGAGCTCAACACCAGCTTGGCACTGATTCCTGGTCGTTAAAGATCAATGTCATAAATGGAGAAAATTCTAAAATCATGTGAAATATCTACCATGTAGAAATTACAACCATTTTGTCATTGAAGTTCAGTAAATTCTCATAAGTGATTATATATAGCTTTACTGTCTTTTATGATCCTTTATGCTATGTCATATGAACTGAGTGCCAAACTGTGGGGCCCCTTGGTTCTATCCTGGGAACATCATCTGGGCAGGCATTGGATTAACAGATAGACAAAGTCAAAGAGGGTTTCATGACAGACCCTCTGGAATTTGAGGATAAAATTTCAAAAGCCTCAGGCATGCTCTGGTGATTCTTGGCAATGATGCACCATACTGAAAATAGGAAAGGCAGAGCCACTTATACTGGAGACTTTAAAAGATAACAGTAATAAAGTTCTGATGATCCTCTGTATTATCAAACTATCTCTCTTCTCTTACAGCTGTTCCAAGAGAGATTCTCCACAAAGTTCTCTAAAAATATCCCTGTACGAATACATTTTTGGTAAACGGTAACTTTTATTAATTAGTTTGTTATCAGGCAGGTTAAAACTAATTGGGTTAACAATATTTCTGTGATAACTTATTTTAGCATATTGAGTGTGATAAATGAGTAATAACTAAAGGAGGATAAGCTAGTTTTCATATCTAGGCTGGTCATGAATGAATGAAATTTAGATTCCCCCAAGTTAATGTAATCATCCATTAATTACCCAAACCAAACACATAAAAGGAAGCAAAAATTTCCAGTTATCAATTTATGAGCACTTATTATTTTCTAGAATTTGATATTTATGCATATATATTAGAAAGTAAAGAGTTCTGTTTTAAGTGCCATAAGATGCAGATTTAGTATTAGTGTGTAGAAATTGAGCAAAAGCATTTTATTGTACCTTTTGACTCTTACTAAAGAAAGATATTCATTGACTAAAACTATTACCAAAATGAAAGCGATTCCAGTATGTTTTCAGGTACATGATAACAGACAGAATTCATATGAAATAAATGCTAGAGGAATTTAGAGAATAACATTTTAGAAACAGAAAAGCTATATAAAATTGCTTTGTGTACAGTATATGTATTGAGTCAAAACATATTTTACTGTTTTGTGTTTAGTTTTTTTTTTTTTTTTTTTTGAGACAGTCTCACTCTGTCGCCCAGGCTGGAGGGCAGTGGCATGATCTTGGCTCACTGCACCCTCCGCCTCCTGGGTTCAAGTGATTCTTCTGCCTCAGCCTCCTGAGTAACTGGGCCTACAGGCGCACACCATCACACCTCACTAATTTTTGTATTTTTAGTAGACATGGAGTTTCACCATATTGGCCAGGCTGCTCTCGAACTCCTGACCTCATGATCCGCCCGCCTCGGCCTCCCAAAGTGCTGGGATTACAGGTGTGAGCCACCGCGCCTGGCCTGTGTTTAGTTTTATTGCATTTTCTGAAAGTTTAGCAGAAAGTATACCCCTGTATCACTCAGAATGAGACTAAATATTATATGAGTTGAATAAGTCTTTAATACATCTTGAATTAATTTTTGTATAAGGTGTAAGGAAGGAATCCAGTTTCAGCTTTCTACATATGGCTAGCCAGTTTTCCCAGCACAATTTATTAAATAGGGAATCCTTTCCCCATTTCTTGTTTTTGTCAGGTTTGTCAAAGATCCGATGGTTGTAGATGTGTGGTGTTATTTCTGAGGCCTCTGTTCTGTTCCATTGGTCTATAAAACCATAAAAACCCTAGAAGAAAACCTAGGCAATACCATTCAGGACATAGGCATGGACAAGGACTTCATGACTAAAACAACAAAAGCAATGACAACAAAAGCCAAAATAGACAAATGGGATCTAATTAAGCTAAAGAGCTTCTGCACAGCAAAAGAAACTACCATCAAAATGAATAGGCAACCTACAGAATGGGAGAAAATTTTTGCAATTTACCCATCTGACAAAGGGCTAATATGCAGAATCTACAAATAACTTGAACAAATTTACAAGAAAATAATCAAACAACCCCATCAAAAAGTGGGCAAAGGATATGAACAGACACTTCTCAAAAGAAGTCATTTATGCAGCCAACAGGCACATGAAAAAATGCTCATCATCACTGGTCATCAGAGAAATGCAAATCAAAACCACAATGAGATACCATCTCATGCCAGTTAGAATGGCAGTCATTAAAAAGTCAGGAAACAACAGGTGCTGGAGAGGATGTGGAGAAATAGGAACACTTTTACACTGTTGGTGGGACTGTAAACTAGTTCAACTATTGTGGAAGACAGTGTGGTGATTCCTCAAGGGTCTAGAACTAGAAATACCATTTGACCCAGCCATCCCATTACTGGTATATACCCAAAGGATTATAAATCCTGTTACTATAAATACACATCCACACGTATGTTAATTGTGGCACTATTGACAATAGCAAAGACTTGGAACCAACCCAAATGTCCATCAATGATAGACTGGATTAAGAAAATGTGGCACATATACACCATGGAATACTATGCATCCACAAAAAAGGATGAGTTCATGTCCTTTGTAGTGACATGGATGAAGCTGGAAACCATCATTCTGAGTAAACTATCACAAGGACAGAAAACCAAATATCGCATGTTCTCACTCACATGTGGGACTTGAAGAATGAGAACACTTGGACACAAGGTGGGAAACATCACATACTGGGACCTGTCTTGGGGAGGGATAGCATTAGGAGAGATACCTAATGTAAATGACAAGTTAATGGGTGCAGCAAACCAACGTGGCTCATGTATACATATGTAACAAACCTGCACGTTGTGCACATGTACCCTAGAACTTAAAGTATAATTAAAAAAAAAAAGAGTTGAATAAGAACAACCCCAAAATTACTAAATACAATGATAAATCAGGTAATATTTTGTTGGAGCTTTGGGCAAAGATAAGGATTTTAGGCAGAGTATTGATAAACCAATTCTTAAGAAACAAAATTCACTTTAATTTGTAGTACAAATATTCTCACATCATAGACAATTTCAACTGTTGGCATGCCAATAGTTTACTAACTGTTTAGTAACATTTAGTAAATGGCTATCAAAATACTGAATAGTTGAGAATCATGTCCTACTGAACATGACCTGTCCTCACCCTAAACTCAGTAGTTTGTCTTGTAAAAACAGAAAGACATACTCACATACACATACTCACAAACACACAGTTTTAAACCTATCATTACTTTGACATCAAATGCATTCAGGGAAATCTAGTAAATAACTGCTTAAAAACCATTTCCACTATAGTCCAATGTACCCAACTCTATTCTAATTCAAGTGGTTTACTGGTACATGTTTAAGAACCAGCTCAGGGAGATAGATTTCTATTTTGTAGTATATACTCCCACCATTGCTGATTTAAAGCTATTGACATGCTATCAATGAACAGAGTTGAAAAGCTACACTCAGTAGCACACCATTGGAGGGCATTTTCACTATATGGAGACAATAGATTTAAATAGTCACAAAAGCATAGGCTATAGTAATACATAGTAAAATAATTAGGAAGTGAGGAGTTTGGGACTTACATTACCTTTGCTTTTAATATAATTAATTGTAAATTTATATAATTTAATTTTAATAATGATTGTATTTAATAACTGGCTTGCAAAACTCCTGAAAATGTAACAATCATTTCTACAAGGCCAGTACAAGTCTGCTCTGTATGCTAGTAACTTCCCCCACAATTTCCCCTACACCACCTGCCAATTATGTGACAGTAATAGAAACACTTGGAATCACACACCAAACTGAGACCTCTACACAGAGGGACACCAAAGGGTCACTGTATGACTCTGCTAAAACTTGTGCCCAAGGTCACCATCAGGATGTCCTATCATGGTTTTTATCCCTTTCTCTAAACCACAGCAGCAACAAAGTTGTGATCATCTATCATTTTAGGCCTAGAGATGACATCAAGTTTAAAACCACAAGTAGTGATACTGGATTTAAGAAAAGGGCTGCAAGCCAGGACCAGACACATCCAGATACATTCAGCTCGTTCTTGTTTCTTCATTCCTGAAAATACCTAGTGGCAAAAGCCAGTCCTGTGAGCATAGCCTAGGATTCAGAAAGATAAATGCTCTAATAATTGGCTACAGCTAATTGGAAGCAATCGATAGTTCCTCAACTAAGATTTTGCTCTGATCCAAGTACTACGCTAAGCTTGTAAAAATTGCTGTTCTCATTCAGTCTCACTACTTTTTCAAATGTCAGTCTTCATTTTTAATAAGAGAAAACCAAGGTTTAGAGAATTCATATAATATGCCAGGACCCCCCAGGTAATAAATAGCAGAGTGAAATTTGAACTCAGGTCTGTCTAGCTTCAGAAACTATGCTCCTAACAAATGTACTATTCTGCCTAAGGTAATAATGATGATGTTTATGATAATAATGCCTGAGATTACTTGAGTGACTCTTATCTGCTAAGTATTATTCTAAGTTCTTTACATAGACTAACTTATTTAATCCTTATAACAGCTAGACATTAATTAGCACGTTTCCTCAATTCTAAGATATTCTCCATTGTAGAGACACCCTTGACTTGAGAACAGTATTCAAGGAAAAATATGTACTATGTAAATGTCATATTGATTATACTATGCATCCCAAATTAATAAATATTTAAAAATATAAAGCTTATGTCTCAGGACTAAGAAAACATGGCATATTGATCCTTGTATTGACAAGAAGACCAAAGGAAGAAAATCTGAGCAAGGAAGTACAAGATTCGAAGGAGAATGGGAAACTAAAATTCTAAACTACTGGAGGACCATATAGTTTCTCAAGTTTCCTGAGTTCAATGGTCTACTGTTTTGACACTGCCATTACATGAGCTTTATGCATGGTTTGGGTAGAAGAATGTTTTTAGAAAGTAGAGATATAGGGAAACTGAACCATTTATTATTAGAGGAGAAGGCTAAATCGTAGGTTATTCTTGAGGAACCTTGCCTATACAGATCTGACAGCCTACTGCCAATCAAAAAATGAGTAGCACTCATTGAGTTACTCCTTCGTTGTGTTGCTTAAATGATGTCTTTCAGATTGAGAGGCAATTTCTCTTCTTAAGTAATGTATTCTCTAAATTACCATTTGCTGTGCCTGTTGTACATAAAGGGAGGGGGTGCTAGAACCATGTAGGTGAGGACATTCCCAGAAATCACTGTGGAAGTCATTAGATTGCTTCAGATTCTGCAGGTATGTATGCAGGTTTGAGGTTCCTACCCAAGTGGATAATGTAAGCATCGGCCATGTTGCTCTAAAATTAAGAATATGAAACAACTGCTTTAGTATGAAAGAAAGGATATTCTCCATTTAATCTCTCTCTGTCCTTCTCTGCCTCTGTCTTTGTGTCTCTTAACACACACACACACACACACACACACACACACACATACACACGGCTGTGAGTGAAAAGTCACCCAAAATACAGGAAAAGATATTATAGTAATACCAAGTCCACCCATAAAGCAGAGGAGCTCTAATAAATCCTCCTAATTTCTCAAATGTGTAAGGCCCTAGAAGGTGGATGGGTTGAAAGCAATTTTCTCAAGGATCATAATTTGAATACATTTTATGATTGGATTAATTTATCTACAAAAGAAAGTCAGATAATAGCACCGTTAGTAGAAGCTTGAAAAGCAAAGAGAGCAGCAGGAAAGTAGTAGTACAAGATCAAATTCATGCCTTTTTAAAAAAATAAGAAATCAACTTACAGAATACTATATATATTTTATTAGACTTCTGCAGACATGTAAAAGTTAAGAGAGTGAATTAATCTATTTGGAAAATGTTTGCAGTTAGATTGGTAGATTAAAACAATTAAAACAGCCTGAATATAGCCAACTTTATAACAGTAGTAGAGAGTAACAGAATAATCATCATTGTTGAATGTTAATGCAGAATTAATAATTTAAAAAACAAACTTAATTGTAAAATTGGATTGTATTGGAAAGAATAATCAAAGTGACTGTCTTTGGTCCTAAGTAGGAATCTACCACAGAAACTTTCTTCTCTCCTCCCTCCCTCTCTTCCTTTCTTCCTCCCTTCTTCCATTCTTCTCTTTCTTCCATTCTTTCTGCCTTCTTCTCTCTCTCCATGCATGTGTGTGTCTGTGTGTGTGTGTGCTTGTGTGTCTTTCTTTTTGATGGAATTAATTTATATGTGTAATTGTGCACAAGTGTCTGTTAGGCCCTTTGCGTTGGGTCTTAAAGCTGATGGTTCTCTAGAAAAATGGCACAACCTCTAGAGTACAAATAGTCATTTGATAATATGGGAATAAGGTAACACTTTTCTTTTTACTTTCTTTTTTTTCTTTTCTTTTCTTTTTTTTAAATCCAGGATAATCTCCCTGTTTTAAAGTGAGCAGAATAGCAAACTTAATCACATCTACTACCTTATTTTTCCCTTGCCATGTAACCTAACAAATTCACAGACTTCATGGATTAAGATATGGATGTGTTTGTGTTGCAGGGAAGAGGAGACTATTCTATTACAATGAGCAAACTTCAGAAAAGACAAGTGGCTGCCCTTTGTTTCAATTTAAAAACAAAAGTCCTAGAGAAGAATTCCTATTAGCCGAGCAAGGGCCACCTGCCCATTCTCATGGTAAGGACGGATGGGATTGAGAGTTAGGTGACATATCATATTTGGCAGCCCCAAATAAAACCATGTATTTGGAGTGAAATGGGAAGCAGTCCGTTGAAAGAAGCAATGGCTTTTCTCAGAAGGAGGGGAAATGTTAGACACTGTCAATGTTAGACAAGCCAAACAACAGATGTCTCCTGTGCTGCTATTTCACCCTACCTACTTGATACTTCCTTTTAGGTACCCAATGCTCTAGGCAGACCATAATACTAACTGCTTCCTCCAATTCACATTCATTTTTATATGATCCTTTATGTCTTTTATCAGACAGTACAGCCTTACTGTCATTCTCTGGCTATAGAAATCCCCATTCTTCTAAGTATACATCACGTGCTAATTCTTCTAGAAGAGAAGTCAATTTCTGGAACACCCTGGCTCTCCAGTATTCAAACCATGTACTATAATATGAAAGGTTTGTTTGTTTGTTTGTTTTGTTTTGTTTTTTGAGACAGAGTCTCACTCTGTCACCAGGCTGGAGTGCAATGGTATGATGTCCGCTCACCGCAACCTCCACCTCCAGGGTTCAAGCAATTCTCCTGCCTCAGCCTTCCGAGTAGCCGGGATTACAGGAGCGTGCCACTATGTTCGGCTCATTCTTTGTATTTTTAGTGGAGACAGGGTTTCACCGTGTTGGCCAGGCTGGTCTCGAACTTCTGACCTCCTGAGCTGCCCACCTCGGCCTCCCAAAGTGCTGGGATTACAGGTGTGAGCCACTGTGCCCGGCCGAAAGGTTTAACAATAATATAATCATGATTCTGAGAGCAAATGTTGTCTTTTCCCATTGCTTGAATATTTCAGAAGCCCTCTTAACTGTTGACTTGGGGAAAATTCATTTGTCCTGTCTGCCCTGATCTTGTATTGTGCTCTGTTTCAAGAATTACTGCAAATGCTTTCCAGAAGTCCAAGATATTTGATTTTGCTGTAGAGTGATTTATGAATGCCAAGTTTACTTTCCAGTCTAAATCTCTTTTCCTATGGTACTAATAGACAGTAATGACAATGCCACACCTCCAGGCCATTTGACTTGTTTCCACAAAGGAAAATTTAATTCTCAAAGAGTATTTTTTTTATTGTAAAGTAATTCACTGGGTTGAAAATTGGATTTTAGTAAGCTACTTTCTAAAATACATAATTAAATTCTGATATAAAAATATTTTTTAAAATTCTGGCCTGTGCTTCGTCACATGTTAGTTTTGTATAAAATAAAATTTGCTTTACACATGCTTACCAACATCAGCTCACTGCTCTTGCAGGGAGTTCCAAGACCACACATCACGATGCTCTCAGAAGAAGATTATAGGAAGGCAAATTTAAATGCCAACTCATTTTTAGGTAAATGAGATGATTTTAGATATTTGCTACAACAAAATTAAAGACAATGGAGAGTGTCAAAATGTTGATGTTTCGCATAGATATTTGATTTTTAGCTGAGAGATTTTATCCTGGGGATAAATTGCTTTTTTTTATTCCAAGGCTCCCTTTCTAACTTTTTAAATTTATCAGATGATCTTAGGCACTTATTTTTACATTACTTTTCCAATAATACAATATTATTCATATGAACAATTCACTAGGCAAATGTTTTTGCTTCTAGTCAGAAAAAAAAAATCATACAATATCCATCCATATTAGATTTTGTGGCATTTGAACCAATCTCAATTTTACAACTATTAGATATCTACTAATAATTTTTTCTAAACTTTACTTACATTACTTGAATGTGAAAAAAAGACTTGTTGGACCTTCGAAAACTTTTATTGCCAAGAAATTATCCAATCCTTTTGCTTGGATAATTTTCTCTTTGCAAAAGTACTTTGTCTTTTAAAATCTCTAGCTTGCTAACTGTTCCAGCTGGCAAATGACTTCACACTCACTTTCAGTCTGACTAGCTGACACTTCTGCTTTATTAAACCTTTAAATGTCGGAATTCCTCAGGGCTCTCTCCTAGGCCTTCTTCCCTTACCACTCCACATATTTTACCTGGGCTTTATTGTCTTCTCCAATGATTTCATTTACCCTGTATATATGGAAGACTCTAAAATAGAAGCCTCAGTACTATAACTGTCATCTGAGCTCCACACTGATAACCACCTGCCCATTTGACAGCTCTACCCAGACATCCCATAGCTACATCACATTTAGTGTCTCTAGAACTGAAAGTATGATATTCTCACTGCCCTCTCCTGTGTTCCATTGGCAGAGAGGGGCTTCAACATCTCCCTAGTTCTCATTTAAATTTGATATCCAATCTAGCATCAAGTCCTGTTAATTTTATGCCAATGTATTTCAAATATTTTCACTTCTCACATGCTAACCGGACTCCTCACATCAGCATTATTCATATCCAAGCTATAATTCTGTAGCCAGAAAATCTAATGAATTCAACGTTTTCAAAATTCTTCCTTGAGTGTATTCTACACCATGCAACCGTGGGGCATTTGCGCAGGTTATACCCTAAACCCCGGGAATTCTCTACCATCCCCTCTTCACCTTAGTAACACCTTCCATCCTCATATCATAAATATCAGTTCCCCATAGGAATTTGCCTGACCCCAAAGTTTAGATTATATTTCTCCATTCTATGCTTTTTTCACCCCAAGTCTCAGATTATAATTAAATAATCAACCTATTATTTGTAATTTATGTTATTGCATGTTTGTTATTTATTGTTTTTCTTTGTCTTCAGAATGTAAGCTCCATAAGAGATTATATCAATGTGTTGTCATCTCTACCTAGTACAATATTTTACACAGAGAAAGTCATAAATAAACATTTGTTAAAGAAATAATAAATAGGCCGGGCGCAGTGGCTCATGCCTGTAATCCCAGCACTTTAGGAGGCCAAGGTGGGAGGATCACGAGGTCAGGAGATCGAGACCATCCTGGCTAACACGGTGAAACCCCGTCTCTACTAAAAATACAAAAAATTAGCCGGGCGTGGTGGCGGGCGCCTGTAGTCCCAGCTGCTCGGGAGGCTGAGGCAGGAGAATGGCATGAACCCGGGAGGCGGAGCTTGCAGTGAGCCGAGATTGCGCCACTGCACTCCAGCCTGGGTGACAGAGCAAGACTCCATCTCAAATACATACATACATACATACATACATACATACATACATACGTACATACCAACATGCTGCTTAATGTGTTACCCCTTCTAACAGAATTTGCTTTATTAGGAGAATGACTCAAGTGGCTTTGTTTTCTTCTAAAATTATATCCATAATCTACATCCTTTAATCGCCTGATGGTTCTGAGTCCTTTTTGAACTCTGCACTAAGTATAATTAATAGCCAGGATATCCCCAGGTGTGTCTGCTACTGTCATCGCATCTCAGCAGATTGAAAAAGTGATGCCCATTTGGTAAGCTGGGGTAGCAGGACATGTTTCTCTTTAATACTATAGCCAATACTTAACTAGCAGTTGTAAGGTCCTGTAATGCTCTTTCTTAAGTGTCCATTCTGTTTCCTCCTTGATGCCAATTTGCTTAGGGTCCTCAATGACTTTTGCTTACACTTTACATTCAATGTTAACAAAATAAATAAATTATGATTTTTGTCTTCAAAGAGCTCAGAGTTCAGTGGACTATACAAAACAAGTAAAATAAAAATATCTTCATAGTCCCCATTCAAACAAATCCTGCAACTGAGAAAAAGTGGCAGTGCGTGAGAGAAAGTTATACTAGGTAAAGGGAAGAGCAAATACAAAGACATAGATGCTTGAGAGGGAGCCACGTGTTGAGAACAATGAGTGATTTAGAGCCCACCGAGACTGGATCCCATAATGAGACAGGCAGAGGAAGGGACTGGTTAAGGTCCCATTGGAAAGCCATTTTACCATGGTAAGTTTACCTTTTATCCTCTGTAAAATAGGGAACCGTGCAAGATTTAAATAGGGAAGTGGAATACTCAGATTTTTTTTTTTTTTTTAAAGAAACACTGTCGGTATTTTGAAGCGTGAACTAAATTAAGGATTAAGGATTAATTAACTTTTCTTGAATCTGCAAGAAAATTTGTCCATTACTGTTCTTTTGTTTTGGTCCAGAAGGGACTATTAATAAAATACGGACTAAAAGGAGAGTTGCTTCTGCATTCTCTACATTGACTGCCTCTACCATCTTTTTATTATATTTATTAACTTGTTATTTTTCTAAGATGCCTGTTATTTCAAATTGCCAGCAGCAATTTTCTTTTGGAGGCTATCCTGGGACTAAAAAAGAATATTCGTTCAAAGGATACGATACAGTACTTGTAGAACCTAATTAACACATTTCATATATGAATCATTATGTTATTTATTACATCAGCAATTGACCACAGTTAGTAGAGCAAATAGATTTTAACTTTTTCACCAATTTTTGCAACCCATGGCCACCTAGATACATGTCTCAAAAGGAAATCTCTGCAGAAAGTGTTTATCCAACAGCGATGTTTGCCATATGTGAAGATAAGATCTGGTCATGAGTCCAGGAGCATCAACCCAGTGGGTAGCAGGTAAAAGGTTGGAAGGAAGCAGTTTCTGCAGCATTGGGACATTGACAGTGGGGAGCACATGGAGTGCTTGGATCAAAGAGACATTTTAGAACAGTAGTGTGGCAACTTGATGAAGATAATTAGAAAATAGTGATATGAAGCAGTTTTCTTGAATCTGCAAGAAAATTTGTCCATTACTGTTCTTTTGTTTTGGTCCAGAAAGGGTTATTAATAAATAGGGACTAAAAGAAGAGTTGCTTCTGCGTTCTCTACGTTTGACTGCCTTTACCATCTGTTTATTATATTTTATTAACTTGGTACTTTTTTTTTTTTTTTTTGAGACAGAGTCTCGCTCTGGCTAATTTTTTTATATTTTTTTAGTAGAGACAGGGTTTCACCGTATTAGCCAGGATGGTCTCGATCTCCTGACCTCGTGATCTGCCCGCCTCGGCCTCTCAAAGTGCTGGGATTACAGGCATGAGCCACGATGCCTGGTCAACTTGTTACTTTTTTTTAGATGGCTGTCTTTTTAAATTGCCAGCAGCAATTTTCTTTTGGAGGCTATTCTGGGACAAATAGAAAATATTGGTTGAAAGGAAATGATACAGTATATGTAGAACCTAACTAACGCATTTCATATATGAATCATTATGTTATTTAATCAGCAAATGTTTGCTCAGTAACTATTTGAATCATTTTGTTTAACTATTAGCATCAGCAAAGATTTGTTCACTGACTCTCTATTACCTAGGATATACCCAGTATTCCAAAAGGGAAAAAAGTAGCATAGCCTCTCCTCTTGAAAATTGTATTTTCCATAATTTATTCAAGCAAAATTGACTACTTAGACACTATCCCTTTGAAGTAGCCCTCCCCAAGCTAACCTATGAACCACTATTTGCTCATAGGAAGGAAGTGGTTCTATCTAAGGCTAAGAGCCAAGAATTTTGCATTCCATTCCATTCATTGCTTCTGTTACTGATTTATTAAGTAATATTAAGTAGCAATTCTGCAGACTTTTCTCTTTGGCCTACTGAGCATGGCAATGCACTGGAAATTCCACTAATGTGGGCACAGCTTGGGGCATGACAAAGAAATAGGTGGAGACTAGAAACACATCTCTGACATGTCTTAGGAATGTCCCTAGGGATATTTCATTACTGAGTAGCTGAGCAGAGACATGACTCAGCCAGAGTTCCTGCAACTGGCTGTCTGGGGCAGCTATGAGAATGCTGGCAGGAGTTGCTGACTAGCCAGTGTTTGGTGAAGATGAAAAACAGCCTTTTAGTTAGAATTGAAACTTCTAAATAGCAATCTGATTGTACAAACTGACTTGAGTTGTTTGTTAGTACTAACATATTAAGAGGGGAATAAATTTGCTATCTGTCTGCAATAACTTTCTCAAATATGTCAATGCATTTGAAGCACCTTGCGAAGAATTATTATTTAACCAGTGGACATTAGAACTCCTATTTTGATGGATTCTTTAGAAAAATACCTTGATTTTTGCAGTTGAAAAGTGAGAAAGGTTCTGTTGACAGAGAACTAAGAAATATGTAAACTTGTTTCTTAAGAAACAAACACTAAATTGAAGATGGAAAAAAGGGGAAAGAAAAGAGATGGAAGGAAGGTGACCAAGGAATAGAGCAGAAGAATGAAAGAGTGGATGAAAATCTATTGAAAAGCAATGCCTAATAAATAGCATTTATATTAGTGGTGCAAATTTTCCCTCCATGTGATCATATATACAGATAGATATATATTTTACATTGGGATTTTGATTATTTAATATTTATTTTTAGATTGTGTTCACTATCTGTGATAAAAAGAAATTCAAAAACTTCTTTCCTGGTTATGAAACATTGTGTTACTCATTGCCTTTTTTTCAAAAATAGAAACTGGACAATTAAGGCTAAGTGCAATCACTCTGTTTAAATTTATTGGGCAATAGTTGCATGATCTTCAGTTGTGGAATTTGTGTGTCAAGGCTCATATGACAATTCCTTTATGGCACTGAAATAACACTGTACTTGTCTTTGCTTTGTCCTTTCGGCCTGCCCTTGGTGAACTCCTTATTGCAATGAATTCGTATTTCTGAATCTAAAGATGACTGGCTTCTAGCTGCTAAGTTAAATTTAAACCTCCGTGAGGACACCAGCTGTCCCTAAGTGAGATAATTTGCTATTTTCCTCCGGCCAAAAATTCCAGTTTGGGGTAAGACAGGGCCTTGAAATGCACATTCCCTAAGAGGTTACTTCTGATCCAGAGATCTCTTAAAGTGTTAATGAATTTCCACACACATGAGCGCCCTGCATTTTTTTCCTTTTGGGTTAAAAACCGAAGAGGTCTATAAGGAGACTGTCTCAGAACTTTGGTTCCCAGAACCATTATTTATATTCAGCTTCAGTGTTCCCTTATTTATTAGCTGGGACCTAGCAGAGCGGTTACAGCAACAGAAAACAGCAGATGGCAAATTTCATGGTGGCGATAACACAATACCTGAGAAGTATGTGGTGAGCAATATGGGAGCTCTTCACAAATCCCTTATTATCCTTTTTTGTTATTTCTGTGTATGGAGGGAGGGATGTTAAATGTTTCGTGCATATTCTCTCTCCTATCCTATAACAATGACACAAGAGTGTCTGATGCTATGAAAGCAGCTCTCTTGCCTCTAGTTGGGGCAACTCTAAGGTGTAACACATACTCCAGAGCTCCCTGCAAAGTCAGGCTAAAGTTCTTCTCTACAGGATGCATGCCTCTGCACCTGCACTATTGCTTGGCTTACTTGCCTTCCTTCTTCTGCTTTCTCCAACTCCCTAACCTGCATGCCCTAGAGGAATTTCCTTAATAAATTGGTTACACATACATCCTTGGCTCAGGGTCAGCTTGTACTAAACCTACAACAAAGGGAGGGGTGAGTAAAATGAGGAGACAGGGAAAAGATGAATCTCCAAGAGAGATAAAAATAAAAGGTTACTGGAAGGCAGGATGGAGCAAAGAAATCCTTAAAGAAAGGAGGGGAAATAGGGTAAAGGGGGAATCAAGAATTGAGATACTATTGCCTGGCACCATAGTATATGGGACCTTTATTTAGGGGTCCTGAAACATAGTGCTGAAACACAAGGCCCTGACTTCATACTGACTGAGGATAAAATTCCAACTTTTCTACCTCACAAGTGTATAGCCTTAGGCAAAGTAATTTACTCCTTAAGCCTCTGATTTTCCATCTATAAAATGAGTCTGAGATTTTAACCCTTAGAAATACCTTTAAATATGGAAAGAACCTTACACCTAAAGGTATTTATTGCAGCATAATTTAGAGATGTGGTCCCCAACTGGGGGTGATTTTGTTCCCTAATGGACATTTGGCCATATCTAGAGACATTTTTTGTTTTCACAGCTCAGGGATGGGAAGTTACTAGCAGCTAGTGCATAAAGACTAGAAATGTTGGCCGGGCGCGGCGGCTCACGCCTGTAATCCCAGCACTTTGGGAGGCCGAGATGGGCGGATCACGAGGTCAGGAGATTGGGACCATCCTGGCTAACACGGTGAAACCCCGTCTCTACTAAAAATACAAAAAAAAAAAAAAATTAGCAGGGTGTGGTGGCAGCGCCTGTAGTCCCAGCTACTCGGGAGGCTGAGGCAGGAGAATGGCGTGAACCCGGGAGGCGGAGCTTGCAGTGAGCCGAGATCGGCCCACTGCACTCGAGCCTGGGCGACAGTGCGAGACTCTGTCTCGAAAAAAAAAAAAAAAAAAAAGACTAGAAATGTTGCTATACAACCCACAGTGCACAGAATAGTCTCACACCCCCCTCCAACAACAAAAACGTTTTGGACCAACATGTCAGTAGTGCACAGTTGAGAAACTTTAACGTAGAGTAACAAAAAGTTGAAAGCAAATATTTTAAAAATTTAGAAATAGAGCAAGATTAAATAAATTATAATGCATCCCCTGAACTAAATAATATGCTATAACTGAAAAAATTATTTTTTAAAAAAATTGTTGACACCTATGATAAGATGATAACAAAGTAGAAAATGCTGGACAGTCTGTAAATTGTGTAAATCAATTAATTAATTCAAGTCATACTTTTCAAGAGCTAATCCATGCCAGGTATTGGACTAATGGATATTATAGTGGTAAAGGAAACACATTTATGAAATTTGCATTCTAGTAGAGAGAAAGGACAGTAGAAGATAGATAGATAGATAGATAATAGGTAATATAGATAGATGATGAATAAAAAAATGAACAAGAAACAACTCTCTGAAGAACTGATATGTCAGCTGCGATCTCAATTTGTAGAAGGTGTGAATCATGGCAGGATGGAAGGCAGAGCATTCCTAGATAGACTCGTTAGGTTGAAGACTCTAAAGTGAGAACAAGCATGGCAGTTTTGAAGAACAGAAGTGTGAAAAGCCAGAGAAAATTATGGTTAACAATACAAGCTATTGTGGAGAAAGACAGACTTGAATTTGAATCCTCGCTCTGTGGGATACGAAGTGAAATGTTCACTCTTTCAGAGACTTTTTCTTAACATTGTTTCATGGTGTATAATTGGGCATAAGAAAACTTCTCAGGATTATTGTGAAAATGAAATTAGGTAATATATGTAAAGTGCCAAGCATCTTTTACATGATAAGGACTCTATAGTTTGAATTTAATGAAAAAGTCAAGATTAAAAAATATATATGGTATACAAATGGGAATAAAAAAGTCATACAGAGATATATATGTGTAATATATGTATATTACATATGTACACACATATACATATGTAATATACATAACATATGTAATATACATAATGTAATTATGTATGTAATTACATATACATAACATATGTAATGTATATGTAATATACATATGCCTATGTAATATACATAACATACACAATATTAGGGTACAGATGCATTAGATTAGCTAATCATATACATATGCCTATGTAATATACATTACATACACAGTATTAGGGTACAGATGCGTTAGATTAGCTAGCCTCCTAGATGCTTCTCATTCTATAATGCCAGGACTTCACAAATTCCTGTACAATGATAAATGACAATAGCTTTTGCTACATGTACTCATTCATATCAGTTCTCTGAACCAATGAAGAATGGCAATCTGATTCTCTAAGGTATAGAAGTGTGGTGGACATAAAGTAACAACTGAAAGAGCCCTGGTCTGGTGACCAACAGGTACCGGTTCTCTTTGAGATTCTACTGCCTATAAATTTTGATATCCTAACAATCACCAACTATTCTGAGCCTCAGTTTCTATAGGTGTAATGAATAAATTAGACAAAATCATCTTAAAGATCCTTTCTAATTCTAGAATTCTAAATATTGCAGATTATTTAGAGATAAAAGGTGGTTTTACCAGATTTTAGTTTAATCAAGTAGAAAACTGTTTTATAGAAGATAATACTGGTTCCTCTGAGAAGAAAAATTAAAGAAATCTTTTGGTTTAAGGAAAGTATCTATTTATAATTTGTATACAATTACATTAATTATAACCAAAATACATGATTATAAATTATCTTCTTTAATGTATTTGCTTTTAATTTTTTATGTTACATGCAGAGATAAAGATGGCTAGGTTTTACAATAAGTAGTTCCAACAGACCAGTTAGTCGTATAAGGAAATTCTATAAATACCTTCAGTGGAGAAAGACAAGGTGTCCTAGACATCACTGAAATGACCATACATTAGACAGAGGCCATTCCTGACATTGGAAATGGCATCATTTTGAGTGTTAAGCTCAAAAGCACTGATCCAAACTTGGCTTACCCAATTTTTTAGTCTATAATTAAAAATAACTACCTAATCATGTTATTAATACATGAGTTAGAGCGATTTACAAATATTGTTTTATCACATAACAAAAGGAATAAAAGGCAAGTGAGTAATGTACCAGGTTTGTTTCACACAACTTAAGTGAATAAAGAACATACGCCTAATGGTTTATGGAAAGTCACACACAAATAAGATAAGGTCAGGGTCAGGATCCACTTAAGATCCATTAAAACGTCATTGAAGTCAACGATCCACTCCATATGAAAAGGTAATTATACTGTCTGTTGATAAAAACAATCCTTACAAGAAGATGTAGTGACTTACAAGAGGATGAAGACTCATAGTGTTCAAGACTCCTGAATGCATAAAAAATTATAAGAAAATGTTTAATATGTATATTATTTATTATATATTATTAAGTAAAAACATATAATATATAATAAAGCTCATAAGTGGCATTAAATGGGAAAAATCATGAGGGCAAATTCCAAAATATTCTTTCTCATCCCTAGACCAAAACAATTTCTGCAAATATTTTATAGAATGCCTTGAAAATGCCCTCTATAAAATATCTAAAAATATAAAATATGTAATATTGTTATCTGATTATACTAATGAGAGGTTATTTAAAATTTTGAAAGACAATGGCTGGATGCGGTGGCTCACGCCTCTAATCCCAGCACACTGGGAAGCCGAGGCAGGCGGATCACGAGGTCAGGAGTTCGAGACCAGCCTGATCAGCATGGTGAAACCCCATCTGTACTAAAAATACAAAAAATTAGCCAGGCATGGTGGTGCATGACTGTGGTCCCAGCTGCTCGAGAGGCTGCGGCAGGAGAATTGCTTGAACCTGGCAGGCAGAGGTTGCAGTGAGCCGAGATCGCGCCACTGAGCTCCAGCCTGGGCGACAGAGTGAGACTCTATCTCAAAAAAAAAAAAAAAAAAAAAAAAAAAATTGAGGGACAAACTTTAACACACGGTTTATGTATCATTTTTTTTTCTTTAATTCTACAGATTAGAAATTAAGGCCAGAAGTTAAATAAGGGAAGATAGCCAGTCTTTTCCATATCACATATAATGTATTTCGTTTTTAGAATTGTCTAGTTTCTCGCATGTAATGAACTCTTAGCCCAGCCAGAGTCTAATAAGCGTGGTCTTTGGGGAGCAATTATATGAGCATTATGTTTTTCCTGGTGAGCAAATCTTCCCAATGCAAAACAAAATGTTTACCAATGTTGAGGTGGGATAGAGCAACAGTAATTTCAAACAAAATACAGTAGGGAGGAGGGCAGTGGGAATCAAGTGCTAATTGAAGGGGAGAAGGGAAGGCTTTGTTCAAAATAGTGATGGAACATTTGAATTTATATCTTTATCTACTTAACTGTATATTAAAGCAATATTAAAGAGTTTTGTGAAGAGTATGAATTTGCAACAATGAAGTGAGTAGAATGGGGCTATTCCCAAGCTTTTAACATGTTTCTAGAAGGCAGAAAGCAGATGGTAAAGTGGTACTGTTGCAACAGGATAGGAAAATCTGTGGCCCAGGGGACATGAAGAGAAGGCAGCAGCTGGTGAGAAGAGAGTCAATATGTACTGCAAAACCACAGCAAGGTCCAGGCCTGGAAGCACCAGCCACTACAAAAGGTGAGAAATGCATTTAAAGCAGGTAGAGGGAAGGAGCGGCCTACTCCATTTCTCAGGACTGAATACAGAACAGTCAGAAGACAGCCTTTTTACCCGATGGTCAAAAATTAATCTTTTTTTATTTTAATTTTTTTTTTGACACGCAGTCTGACTCTGTTGCCCAGGCTGGAGTGCAGTGGCACGATCTCGGTTCACTGCAAGCTCTGCCTCCCAGGTTCATGCCATTCTCCTACCTCAGCCTCCCAAGTAGCTGGGACTACAGGCGCCGAACACCACGCCTGGCTAATTTTTTGTATTTTTAGTAGAGACGGGGGTTTGACCGTGTTAGCCAGGATGGACACGATCTGCTGACCTTGTCGTCCGCCCACCTCGGCCTCCCATAGTGCTGGGATTACAGGTGTGAGCCACTGCACCCAGCCAAAAATTAATCTTTTAAGGGTAGTTGAGTGTGTAGAAATAGCCACCCCCAAATAAGACCATCAATATACTGATATTTAGGGAGCCAAATGTTTAGCAACCTGGCCCTTTGACCGAATCCTAAGTCTGGCAATCCCGTGCCTCACACTTCAGAAACCTCAAGTCATGAACCCACGTAAATGCATAAATGAAGTTCACAGGACAGTTGAGAGAAGTCTGAAACATGAAAAAGTCAGATGAAACAAATAAATGACCTCCAGGAAACATTCACAAATATAGTAGGGGTCATTAGAGTTTTTAAGAAGAATACAAATTATACATAAGAATATGATTCTATGACAAATAAATCATTACAGAACAAAAAGTATCTCTTAAAAATTAATAATTAATTGTTCCTCAAATAATTCATTAAGAAATTTAGGAGATAAAAGAATTTATTTTTTTTTGACAAAGTCTCGCTCTTGTCCCCAAGGCTGGAGTGCAATGGCGCGATCTCAGCTCACTGCAACCTCCACCTCCCGGGTTCAAGCAATTCTCCTGCCTCAATCTCCCCAGTCGCTGGGATTACAGGCACCTGCCACCATGCCTGGCTAATTTTTGTATTTTTAGTAGAGACGGGGTTTCACCATGTTGGCCAGACTGGTCTCAAACTCCTGACCTCAGGTGATCCGCCTGCCTCGGCCTCCCAAAGTGCTGGGATTACAGGTGTGAGCCACTGTGCCCAGCCGATAAATTTTTAAAAAATAAATAAAATACATAGAAGATCAATTCTGGGGACTTAACATTAAATGAACTAAAAAGTTCTGGAAAACTGGAAGAGAGAAAATACAAGGAAAATAATTCAAAAGGAATTAATAGAGAATCACTTCTGAGAGATACAGGCACAAGTTTACAGATGAAAAGGTCTAATCCAGTTCTCAACACAGTATTTGCGGAGATACACATTTACTATTCCTCTTCTCCTCCTCCTCCCATAACCTTTTTCGCCACCATAACCTGTTTTGCATGCTCTCAGCTCCTATTCTTACTGTAACCTCAATAGGGTATAAAAGCATCAACCATCTGGCCATTTCTTTGAGTTTTTATATTTTGTATTACTCCTGAACACATGTGATCTCATAATAAAATTTGCTTTCCTTCCTGTTTTTTTTTAAGATATGCATTTAACAAAGTATTATGAAACTTCACACAATGACAAAGAGGAATTCCTAAAGGAGAGGGTGAACTGGTCAACTAGAAAGGGAATAGTAATCAAACTGGAATCAGACTACCTAACAACAAAATGGGATCCTAGAATAAAATGCTACAATGTCTTCAAAGTTAACCAATCTTCATCTTGGACTGTGTGGAGAGAATGGTGGGCTAAGTAGTCACTGGCACAAAATTAAGATATTTTAATATTACTTTCCACACAGCCTTTCTTAGGAAGCTTCTGAAATATGCATTCCAGAAGAAAACAGGGAGTATACAAATATACAAAAAGAGGAAGATAGACATATTGAATAAGGAAAATGGAGAATCTAACCCTCAACAGTCATGTAGAATTGTATCACTTGGTTTATAGAATGATCAGCCCAGATCAAAGCAGAAGAATGAATGTTAGAGAAAAGAATCATTTCAGGAGGGAAAAAAAAAGGGGATATCACAGGTTTGTTATTTTTGAGAATTCTGAAAAACATGAAACATGATATCAGCTACAAGGAAAAAAAAGATAGTCACCTTTATATTGCAGAAAAAAAGGAAAAAAAGTAAATTGATGAAATGAATAGCACTAGATAGGAAAGAAAATGTTATCACAGCCTACCCCTTGGTTCCACATAGACATCATTTAGATGGACATAAGAGTACTTCTTATTGCTTTTCAATTTTATAAACTAGCTATAGAAAACAACAGAAGGGTTAATTTTGGCTACAAAATGAAATAAAATGTAACTAATTTTGTCAACACATGATAAAATATTCTAGCTACTAACGAGAGGAAGTTTGATAAGAGCTGAAGAAGTTGTGGGTAGTAATAATATACACATCCTATAAAATGTGTATTCAAGAAATTTTGTTTATTGTTGATGAAATAAAAGTGTAAGAATATTATTTATAAGATAAAAAACTAAACAAATAAATAATAATCTCTCACAGGGAGAGACGATCAACAGCAAATGTTATATGAGGTCTCTACTTTCACCTATAATTCCATGAACGTCAAAGATAATCTCTAAAATTAAGAAATATTAATATAGACCATTATAAATGTTTAAAAGTGGAGAACAGGACTAGAGGAAAAGATCCAATGGCCAGAAAATATTATTTTTCATTGTAAGCCCATCTCTACTATTTACATTTTTTAGGTTGATGCTACCTTCCAAAACAACCCTATTTTGTAATGATTTTAGATTTACAGAAAGGTGACATATTACAGACAGTTCTCAAAACCTTCATGCAATTACCCTCATTGTTAACATCTGACATGGCCATGATAAATTTATCAGAACTAAGGAACTGACATCGTACATTATAACTAATTGAACTCCAGGCTTTATGGCTTTCACCAGGTGTTTTATTAATGTTCTCTTTATGTGCCAGATCCAACCCAGGGTACCACACTGCATTTAGTCTTCATGTCTTCCCCGTCTCTTCTGGTCTGCAGGAGTTTCTCTTTCTTTTCTTTCTTTGCATGACCTTGATAATCTTGAGGAGTGCTGGCCAGGTATTCTGCACAATGTCTTCTAATCTGGGTTTTTCTGTATTTTTCATGAATAGACTGTGGTTATAGGTTTTGGAAAGATTAGAACAGAGTTGAAGTCCCCTTTTCTTCATATCACAATGGAAGTACATGGTATCCAGATTATACCACTCATGAGGTTATCCTTGATTATTAGGCTAAAGTAGTGTTTTCCAGGTTTCTCCATTGTGCAGTTACTGTTATTCTTTCTCTTGCTCTATTCTTTGGAAGTGAGTCATTGGAGTTGGAGATAGGAATTAAGCTCCACCTCCTATACTGGGGATTATCTACACATATTGTTTGGAATTCTTCTGAAAGAAACATTCAGTCATTTGTTTTATATCAGCATGTATTCATGTATACTTACTTTATACTTGAGGTTATAATCCAGCACTATGTTATATTATGTATTTGTGCCTCAAATTGTTGTAGCTTTGGCCATTGAGAGCCCTTTCAGGTTATTTATGTCGTTTTTTTTTTTTTTTTTGAGACGGAGTCTCGGTCTGTTGCCCAGGCTAGAGTGCAGTGGCGTGATCTCAGCTCACTGCAAACTCTGCCTCCTGGGCTTATGCCATTCTCCTGCCTCAGCCTCCGGAGTAGCTGGGACTACAGGCGCCCACCACCACGCCTGGCTAATTGTTTGTATTTTGAGTAGAGACGGGGTTTCACCATGTTAGCCGGGATGGCCTCTATCTCCTGACCTCGTGATCCACCCGCCTTGGCCTCTCAAAGTGCTGGGATTACAGGTGTGAGCCACCGCGCCGGGCCTATTCGTGTCCTTTTTAAGTGGTCACATTCTTTTGTTTTTGACTACTTTACTTTTTGAAACTACAAGATGCTCTAGACCCATCTTTTATTTTTCTGCTCATGATACTAAAATTAGCCATTTTCTCAATGAACCCTCATTAGTTTTTACTGGAGAACAGTATTTAGACACCAGGGTCTGGGTGTTGAGGGTGCTTGTTACTACTGTGGTGGCATTGCTTCTAGGGATTCTCAATGGAACTAGGATATGTGTGTGTGTGTGTGTATATATACACATGTATGTGTGTGTACATATATACACATGTATGTGTGTGTACATATATATACACATGTATGTGTGTGTACATATATATACACATGTATGTGTGTGTATATATATACACGTATGTGTGTGTATATATATACACATGTATGTGTGTGTATATATACACATGTATGTGTACATATATATACACATGTATGTGTGTATATATACACATGTATGTGTGTGTACACCTATATATACACACACATGTATATGTGTGTATATATGTGTGTGTGTATATATATATATATATATGCCATGTTTACATACTGTGTAAAGGTCTGTCAAAAGCGTATGTGTGTGTGGTTGTGTAAAGAGGTTTTCTGGTTTTTTTTTTTGGATGGAGTCTTGCTCTGTTGCCAGGCTGGAGTGCTGTGGCGTGATCTCGGCTCACGGCAACCTCCGCCTCCCGGGTTCAAGCAATTCTCCTGCCTCAGCCTCCCGATTAGCTGGGACTACAGGCGCCTGCCACCATGCCCAGCTAATTTATGTATTTTTAGTAGAGACGGGGTTTCACCATGTTGGCCAGGATGGTCTTGATCTCTTGACCTTGTGATCTGCCCGCCTCGGTCTCCGAAAGTGCTGGGATTACAGGTGTGAGCCACCATGCCTGGCCGTGTAAAGAGATTTATTTTAAGGAATTGGTTCAGGCAGTTATGGAGGCTTGACAAATCCAAAATCTTCAGGGTGGGCTGGCAGGCTGGAAACCCAGAGAGGATCACACATTACATTTCAGGTCTGCTGCGGAATTCCTTCTTGTTCAGAACAGGTCAGTCTTTTTGTTCTATACTGGCCTTCAAAGGATTGACTCACATCTAACCACATTATAGTGGAAAATCTGCTTTACTCAAAAGCCACCAACTTAAATGTACTGATTTTGATCTCAGGCAAAAACCCACATAGAAACATCTAGAATAATGTTTATTCAAATTGCTGGGACATGGGGCCCAGCCAAGTTGAGAATAAAATTAACCATCACAAAGATATATATGTAACTGTATTTACCCAAATGTATTTATATAACCATATATATTTATGTGTTAAGATAAGCATAAGTTCATACCAATGTCTAATAGATATGTGTAAGTCTTCAGTTTTAAATAAAATATTTGAAGACAGTACACATCTTGAAGGAATTTTACTAACAAATATGAAATTGAGAAATTTAAGGTGATATTTAATCAGAAAATGTTGTTAAAAATTATTGAAGTAGGGAGTTAAAGAATCATTGACTCCTATTATATGTCAGATACTTCATGTTTCTTATTTGGCTTAAGCTACACAATTATGAAAGGAAAACATTATTGATAACATTTGACAAGTCGGGAGTCTGAAGCTCAGAAGAAAGAGAATTTTTCCATTCTGTGAGAACAGTGTTAATTTATAGTATTATGATTCATGGGAAAGATGATATTATAATACAGGGAGTGGGGGCAGAAAATTAACATTTATTAAATTCTTAGGGCTATCCTAACAAAGTACCACAATCTGAGTGACTTAAAACAACAGAAATGCATTCTCTCAAAGATCTGAGGTTACAGGTTCCAAAACAAGATGTTAGTAGGGCCATGCCCCTTGCAAACCCTCTGAAACAGTGATCCCCAATCTTTTTGGCACCAGGGATGGTTTCGAGGACAACAATTTTTCCATGAAAGGGGAGTCTGGGGGGAGGGTGGTGGGGGATGGTTTCGAGATGAAACTGTTCTACCTCAGATCATCAGGCATTGGTTAGATTCTCATAAGGCGAGCACGACCTAGTTCCCTCGCAAGCTCAGTTCACAGTATGGTTCCCGCTCCTATGAAAATCTAATGCTGCCCCTGATCTGACAGGAGGCAAGCTCAGGCAGTTGAGCTTGGGACCTCAATCGGTCTGCAGTCAAGGGGCTGGGGACCCCTGCTCTGGAGGAAGATCCTTTGTTGTCTCTCTGAGCTTCCGGTAACCACAGGTATTCCTTGGTTTATGGCAGCGTGAGTCCAATCTCTGCGTCTGTCTTCACATTGCCTTCTTCTTTTAAAAGTACCAGTCATATTGGATTAACAACCAACCTAATGACCCCATTTTAAATGAATTACATCTGCAAAGACCCTATTTCCAAATAAGGTCACATTCATAGGTACAAGGGGGTTAGGACTTCAACATATCTTTTGGGGGGACACAACTTATCCTATAATCCCTCCTAAGTGACGCTGACATCATTCAGAGCCTCTGAAACTATTGTTGAGACATGGCCATGGCCTGCCTGGAGGGAGAACATCCCAGAGGATGTGGCAGGGCTAGATGATGACGACCTGTGACTAATTCCCCAAGCCAGATTCCTTACACGTAGCTGTGTGACAGGAGTGAAGTGGGGTGGAGATGGTTAGTACAGCTTTCTGTCTTCCCTATGTTTCATGCAGCTGTGTTTCCTTAGTGTGATGGTTAAAACTGAGTGTCAACTTAATTGGATTGAAGGATACAAAGTATTGATCCTGGGTGTGTCTGTGAGGCTGTTGTCAAAGGAGATTAATCTTTGAGTCAGTGGGCTGGGAAAGGCAGACCCACCCTCAATATGGGTGGGCACCATCTAATCAGCTGCCAGCACGGCTAGAATATAAGCAGGCCGAAAAATGTGAAAACAGACTGGCCTAGCCTCCCAGCCTACATCTTTCTCCCTTGCTGGATGCTTCCTGCCCTTGAACATCAGACTCCAAGTTCTTCAGTTTTGGAACTTGGAATGGCTCTCCTTGCGCCTCGGCCTGCAGATGAACTATTGTGAGACCTTCTGATTCTGTGAGTTAATGCTTAATAAACTCCCATATATATATATATATAAAATATACACATATATGTGTGTATATATATAATATGTGATATATACCTTTATATATATACCTCTTTTATATAAATATATTCCCTTTATATACATATCCCCTATATATGTCCCTTTTATATATATCTCCCTTATATATATATCCCTTTTATATATACCCCCTTTATATATATATCTACTTTGTATATGTATTTTTATCATTTTTATGTATATATACAGTTATTTTAAAATGAAACTGAGTGGTGAAGAAATTTCTTTTGAAGTCTAAATATGGGGGAAATGTTAAGCTTTAAAAGAAGAAGACGTTTGTTTTGTCCATCAAAATATACAGCAATCTTAGAAGATTTAAAAAAATGCAATATTCAAATCTTCAAATTGTTAACCAGTGCAGTATTTAGCCAGTAATTGTTTAAAGTGTTGCCAAAGGCTACTTTCTTCATTAAAAGAAATGAATTTGCAGGTACTCTTATAGTATTTTGCTTTTAACAAATAATTACCCACAATTTAAAAAAAAGACTGACAAGGAAGGAATTGCTAAAAGAATAAAAACAACAGATGGCTATGGGATTAAAGAGCCTTTCATGAAATTGGGAGACTAAAAGAGTTAAATACATATATTTTTTATAAATGTGTCATATGCCTAAACCACCTATACCCTGGTGTATGTGTGAGAGAGTGTGTGTGTGTATACACACATCATATAATGATAAACTACATAAAGGATAAAGTATATAAATTATCATTATATGATGAGATATATAAAGTATCCTTTAACATTATATGATAAGTGTACTTAAGTATCACATGATAAGTCTGTATCCTTTAACATTACATGATAAATGTACTTATTTAATGTAATGTACTTATTTCATGTAATGTTAAAGGATACTTTATAGACTTTATCATATAATGATAAAGTACTTAAGTATATTTATCTTATAATGTTAAAGGACATAAATCCTATGGAGAGGCAATATATTGTGACCAAAGAGCTTATGCATATTTAAGAGACAAATTAAATGGAAGTCACATAATGAAATATTTCTCAATAAAATATTGAAGAAAGTCTGTTGTACTTTGCAGAGCTTTCCAATGTGATCCATAATAAACAGAGAGACAGATGACAACATCAATAAATGGATACACAAATCTGATCTATACTGTCAAAATCAAGGTCATGACTTCAGTGTGCCTATGTTGTAATACGATTGCAATTTATTTTAATGTTTTTAATTAAACTTTATAGTATCAGAGTAAGAATCTTTTTTTTAAAAAATTAAGAAGACACTTCTTCAAAAATAGAGGTGTGTATATGGGCATGTGAGAGGCGGGATTTAAAATGCCAGGAAGAGTAACAGCTCATTTTGAAAGGAGAAGTTCTCTAAATAAAATATTATCTTTGTAGTAACCATAAAGAAGATTTTCCTGGAGTTATAGGTATGCATTTATACTTTCTAACGGACCAGTGATAAAAATAGCCAACAATAGTACTCGACTCGACTCTATGGCGACAGTGCAATACCTCCCAGCAAGGTTTACTTTTGCAGAACTTACAATTTCTGTGGTCACACTTCTTTTTTCCTAGTTGATATGTGTTATCTGCAAATAAATATGTACAATGTACCATATATTCTTAAACCAATATGCTAATAATTGTAAACATGTTAAATTGGTCTATTCATCGTATCATTTTAAAGCTGATTAACTGGTATTACTTTTTTAGTTCTTTTCTCATTTAAACCATAGACATTTTCTGAAAATCTAGATATAATTTTTAAAATTTGAGTGTATTAGGGTAAGTTGCTCATTAAAGGAATCTTTCAGATGAAGAATCCTTTTGTAAAGCAAGTTTTAAAAGTCATGCTGAGAGGTGAAGCTGGCTGGGCTTCTGGGTTGGGTGGAGACTTGGAGAACTTTTCTTTCTAGCTAAAGGATTGTAAATCCACCAATCAGCGCTCTGTGTCTAGCTAAAGGTTTGTAAATGCACCAATCAGCACTCTGTAAAAATGCACCAATCAGCACTCTGTGTCTAGCTAAAGGTTTGTAAATGCACCAATCAGCACTCTCTAAAAATGCGCCAGTCAGCACTCTGTGTCTGGCTAAAGATTTGTAAACGCATCAATCAGCATTCTGTAAAAACGGACCAATCAGCGCTCTGTAAAATGGACCAATCAGCAGGACATGGGTGGGGCCAAATAAGGGAATAAAAAGGCCACCCAAGCCAACAGCGGCAACTGACTTGCGTCCCCTTCCACACTGTGGAAGCATTGTTGTTTGTTCTTTTGCTCTTCGCAATAAATCTTGCTGCTGCTCACTCTTTGGATCCACAGTACCTTTATGAGCTGTGAAGATCTTCATAACCACGAACCCACCAGGAGGAACAAATAATTCTGGATGTGCCATCTTTAAGAACTGTAACACTCACTGAGAAGGTCTGTAGCTTCACTCCTAAAGTCAGCAAGACCACAAACCCACCAGAAGGAAGAAACTCTGGACACATCTGAACATCTGAAGGAACAAATTCCGGGCACACCATCTTTAAGAACTGTAACACTCATTGTGAGGGTCCGCAGCTTCATTCTTGAAGTCAGTGAGACTGAGAACCCACCAGAAGGAACCAATTCTGAACACAGTGTTATTATATATGCATTAGGTAACTCCAGATTCTTATATATGGATTATTTTAAATGCTATCTACCTAAAAAATAAAGAAAAAACTTGAGATGGAAACTTACAGAATAGATGAAAATATAAAAATACAATTAGGTAATTTAGGTTTTAAAGAATTATGTTTTTGTTGCCTTAAATTGAGACTTTAGTAGAAGAAATCCACAATGAAACATGAGAAAAAATAAATTTATTTTGAATTTATGTACTAGAAAACTTTTTTCCTTTCTATGCCGGGAATTGCTACTAGTTTCTTTGTAATCATATTTTCTTTTTATTTTTACTGTGATACGATCTTGAGGGAATCTTATTCTAATCTGTTACCAGAAAATTAAAAACGTAATTTCTGAATCTTAATTTTTAAAACTTAAAAGAGAATTTAAGGCTGGGCACGGTGGCTGGTGCCTGTAATCTCAGAACTTTGGAAGGCATAGGCAAGAGGATCACTTGAGCCCAGCAGGAGTTGGACACCAGCCTGAGCAACATGAGGAGACGCTGTCTCACAAAAAATACCTGGGCATGGTGGTGCATGCCTGTAGTCTTAGCTACTCAGGAGGCTAAGGTGGGAGAATTGCTTGAGCCCTAGAGGTTGAGGCTGCAGTTAAGTTAGCTATGATCACACCAGTGTCCTCCAGCCTAGGCGAGACCCTGTCTCAAAAAAAAAAAAAAAAAAAGAAAAAAAAAAAAGAATTAATCCAAACCACCTGTTCCTGTAGCAGCTGATTATCAAGAATCAAACCAGTTCAAATGTTCCCAAAGTTTTTACAGACTCAAAATAAAATTTAAATGTGGTCTAAAGGGGATAATACAAACATAATTACCTTTGGAGTAAAATTATGAACCTTGGAAAGTGATTACTTAAGAATCCTATAAGAAATCACATGTGTTGAAATGCCACAGTCTCAGTGACAATAAGATATTTGGATCTTCAAGGTCCTCAAATCATCATTAAAAGAAAAGATCAGTTTAATTAATTGATCAACCATTTATTCAGCTGTCACCATGTGCCAAGACTTGGCTTTAGCTGGCTACAATGTCTAAGATTCCTATGTCCTACTCTGGAGCTGTTGGGAGTCAATGGAGAAAATTTTCACATAATTGTAACATGAAATGATATACCTGAAAAACTTAAGACAATACAAAAGTGAGAGAGGTGTTCACACACATTGTAGTATTTAACTAACACATTATAGTTTTTAACCAGTAAACCTAAAGGTAGTTGCTTTAATTCTCATTTTACAAATAACAACACTAGAAGTGGAAATCAAACAATACCCAACATATATAGTTAGTAGGTTAGGAATTGGTGATTTACATGTAAATTTATTTGACATCAAAATTGATGTAGTTACAACTCTATATATGACATCTAGGACTTGATTAATTTTGCTTAGGATTAAAAAAAGGATTATACTATAGAGAGGATGTATTAAAGATAGAGGAGCATTTGCAAAGCCACGGAAGTGTGAGGAGGAATAGTGTAGTCAAACAACGGTCAGGTAGGACATCAGATACACACAGAATTTAAGGTGCCAGGGGAAAGAATGAGCGAGAAGGGGTGAAGAATTAACCTTGACCCAAGCAGTGGAAAGAGACTGTATGAGCCATGGAAATAAGCTGCAACTTTATCCTTCAGTACATTAACAAAAGACTTCAGTAACCCTGGTGACAATTTGCAAACAGGTAACCTGCGACTTTTAATTTTAAAATTACACTTGATATTGATGAACTTCCTGTTACTTAGTCTTGAATCCACTGTGCAAATTTGTTTCTGGGTTTTCATTTACTGTATTTACATGAGTAACAAACTAGATATTTAAAGAGACTAGATTTAATTTATATAACTATAAATGTACTTGGATGGGTAATAAAATAACTTGTATGATTTTCTGTTTTATAATGTGTAATCATTTACGTGGTCAATTTGCTGTTGATTCTCTCTTTGCTTCTACCCATATTCCTTGAACCCCTTCTCCATTTATCTGCCAAAGCTGTTCATTAATCATCTTGGTTCTTCGTATTCTAAAGGATACTAAGGAGAATTAGACGCTGTTTCTGCTCTCGAGCTGTCTATAATTTGAGTGAAGATACAATGTCTGTATTTATCATTCAAATCTGAAATGTAATGTGATAAACATCCAAGTAAAACAGAAAACCTTCTTCAGGACCTAAAGAGCCTAGGAGGAAAGTAAAAGTCTCCACTCCCGTTTCTTATTTACTGAGCTTTTTATTAGATGTGTTTGCCAAGAGGTGGTAGAAAGCAGGAAACACATGGACTGTGGGACAGGCAGACCTGAATTTATTGCCTAGGGACCAAAGTAGGGGAAAGCACCTCAAATTTCTGACTGGCTTCCTTGTTTGCATGATGGAGGTACTTATATCTTCTTTTTCAGGGCTGTTCACTTCCTCAAATGTCTATTAATAATGCATGCCCTTTAAATCATGTTGCTCCTTCTAGTACATCTCTGGTCTAAAGTTCAATGAGTCCATTGCAGTGAAGAAAATTGATCAAGGAAAAATATTTAATTGAAATATATTCCAAGAGCTTTATATCTTAAATTATGTCATATTTGTTGAATAATGAAAATTGTATATCCTTCTTTAAAGTTATTAAATGCCACAAATAATGAGAACACATGGACACATAGAGGGGAACAACAGACACTGGGGCCTATCAGAGAGGGGAGGATGTGGGGAGGGAGAGGATCAGGAAAAACAACTAATGGATACTAAGCTTAATACTTGGGTGATGAAATAACCTGTACAACAAACACCTCTAACATTAATTTACCTATGTAACAAACCTGCACATGTACCTCTGAACTTAAAAGTGAAAAAAATTTCAAAGCCTCATGACTAAAAGTAAATCAAATAAACTGAATAAGTGGTTGATTCTTTGCAAATTTCCTACGCAGCCCCCTCTACCTCCTGGAAATCACTGTTAGAGAAGACAGCAGGATTTCTCATGTGACTTTCATTATGAGAATGCATCTGCTAGGATGTGAAAGTTCTTTGCACAATTTAATACTCCACTTTCTAGTCAACCATTTAAAGTCCAAGAAGAGGATAACAATAGTAAAATCTGAAGATTACATGGAAAGGCCCTTGCCCGTTTTGAAGGGCTGTAGATGGGAGTCAATTAGCCGTAACTAACAGTCCTGCATTCATTGCTCCAGCTGGTTATTATTTTTGAGCCTCATTACATGCATCTGACAATGAGAGGCACTTATGCAGGCCTCTCATGGCTCTCCTGTGAGAACAGATATGGGAAGTGGTTTTGGTCTTCCAGGTGTAGAGACAGAGAGCTTCAGATCCAATATGATTCGTAAAAGCTGTTGGCTTTCCTCAAGACGTGACTGTGGATGGGTGTGCATATACTCCACTAGCAAACATTAACTGTGGGATTCTCTGCAACTGCAGTTGTATATAATCTCAAATACATATACTGTGTCCTCACTGAGGCTTCACATGACATATTACAAGAAGGCAAAAGAAATAGAAAGTTTACATTTTGTCCTTGTGATGAAAATGTGAATGATCATAATAACTCTATTACAACCTTTGTCATGAACACATGACATTTTTGTACTAAGGAAGTAAATTCACTAAGGGATTCTCACTACTGAAATTCTTTACTATTCTACTTTTACATGAAATATTGTAATATATAAACATTAGAGGCAATATGCTTTTATTTTGGTTGAGTTGCGAAATATTGCGCTTAACATACTTGATATGTTTAAAGGTGTTTAAGGAATACTGAGGACTTAAACTTTGAACTTTGTAATAGCTTATACACTCACCTCGTTTAAAATTATAAATGTAAAACAGAGTGAACCATGAAACCTTTCTAGCCAATTTTCCTCTCCAGAGCAAACCACTGTTGCCAGTTTATTTTGTTTAATGTCAAGAACCCTACAATTTGAGAAGCATAGAGTGGTACATGTCAACAGAGAAAAAACAGTCAGCAATACAGATTAGCAATAGATTAAGAATGAAAATAAAGATACACTCATCTTATTGAAAAATTAGAAATGATTTGATAGAGGAAATATTAAAGCCTATTTGCTGTGCAGGTAGCAGTTTCACACACAGATTTCTAGACCAGACCTGTTTGACCGGCTTGGTCTCAGAGCTGCTAATGTAACCCAAGGAGACGTAAGGCTGATGTAAATAAAGTAAGTAACCATTGGAAGTTGAGACTTTCCAAAGATACAGTTCAGGAAACTTAAAAGGATGGCATATGGAAGTTGAGTGAAGGAGAAAGAGAGGGAAGTAGAAAAGAGGAGAAAAATGTTAAGCAAAAAAGGTAAGAGGAAGTATTGAAACTTATTGAAAAACCTGAGACATTAAGGCAATCATGCTTGAGTTTCTCTTCCTATTCTAATATTTACTACCCATTTGACTTTGGGCAAACCTTCAACGTTCTCTCATTGAAAATTGTAACTTCATTAAAGAATGCTATGCAGATAATAAGCAAAGAAACTCGCAAATACACAATCTATTTTCTATTACAAATATCAGTTTTTATGACTAAATAATAAGACAATTTTTAACCTCTGAATGATTAATATTCTCTGGTTAGGGTAAAGTTTATTTACATGACTCATCTGTATAATAGGGAAAAATCTGTTTTCTTTAAATTTGAAATAAGATAATGTATAGCTGCAGAAACTCCTGGAGAAAAGTATGTAACTCAAAATCGGTGCTAGAGTTTTAAGTTAAATAGCATTCCTCAGGACCATCAAAAACATAAAATATTAAAAATATGCCCACTACACCTTGGCAGGCAGAGACACTTCAGTGTGTAAGATACTGCACCATTTCTAAAACGTCTTAATAAAAGTGATCCTAAGTATTTTAGTTTGGCCGCTCGTCTAAAACGTTTTGCTGGGTGCAAACATTGTAATTAGTGCTCTCTAAATTTAGTTGTGCCACTACTCCTGTAGATCCATTTAGTGTCCCCCTTACCGAAAACAGCGTTCTCAATTAGCTGTTGTTTTCCGCTTGTAAGGACAGTCAAAGCTGAAGTTTTAAAAAAGTGGTAGTGCCCAGAAATGTTTCTTAGGCAAGTCTTGTTTTGTCAAGGTGTTTTAAGCAGTGTGGGGAAATGTGGGCAGAGATTAATCTTAGGGGCTTCTAGTGCCACTGTTAAAATTCCACTCTGTGGCCTAAGTCTCTGGCAAGCATGAGCACTGTGTCCTTGCGCTTGAATCTATCTTGGCTAAAGCCTATCAGTATTTTTATGATTCATTTTGAGGTGTGGCCAACTGTAAACGTCTCAGAGCTAAGCAAATACCATTAAATCCCAGGAGCACATTGAAAAGAGGTTTATTTGAGCAATATTGAGGGAATTTCAGCACAAATTTCATGGGCTGTGATTAAATCTAAGCTATTTGTCAAGGCCTCCAAACCCCTGAATGTGTAACAGATTGAGCTAATTCATTGGTGTTTGTAAATTTAATTTGGAATTAAGCTCCTTTGTAAATACACCGTTTGAGATGCATTTCATCTTGCAACTCTTTATCGTGGTTTTCTCAAACTTAAAATGTATAAACAAATTCCATCTTACGTGAATTTGTTGATCAATTTCTAACAGCTCCACATTTCTAAATTAATTTAATCCACACACTCATCTTTCTAATGATTTATTCTTCTCCCTGCTTAATATATAAATGCCGAATGAGATATCAGAAGGAGGATAATAGTGGAGAGTATATAACCTGGATCTTACTCAGTTTCAGAAGTATTTCAGAGAAGCACGCACAGTGCTTATTCACATTGACATCTGGATTTTAATATTGTCAGTTTTGGGGGGGTTGAATTCCTTATTACAAATTTATGTCAAGGATCTTCTCACGCATCATCACAAAAAATAACTTTAACTGTTGTTACTATATTAATTTTTTGACGTTTGGAGATAATATTAGCCCTGGAATAGTATTTTTGAACTCTCAAATTTGCATTATTTGACTTGATCCTTCGTTCCTTGACTATGCAGTGAGTCTGAGACACGTGTATGTTCACTGAACACAAGAGGTGGGCCCCAGACACATGAAAGATGTGTCTCACTCACCTCTTCCTCCTACCTGAGATTTCATTCAACTTTCCCACTGAACAATGATTTTGCACCCCCAGAGGGGTTTTCTATGATACAGTTTATAAGAATTTAATGATTGTTTCATTATGTGGATTGTCAGGTATAAGGTGGAGATATTACACTCCACGTTCCTTCTGTAGAGTGACATCTGCTGGGCTGTGCCCCACAGTGATTTTAAGCAAGTGCCTGCTTGTTTTATGGGGATCAAAGCTCATTTCTCCCGATGTTTAAACATCTAGTTTATTGTGGTCCGGAGAAGTAATTTTCACTTAAACATCAAAGTCAGTTCCAGAGTTTAACGAGTGTACCTGAAAGTAATGCTGGAAATATACCTCTGATGTATTTCTGTAGATGTGTGGTTATGGCAATCTGTTGGCATAACTCAGAACAGCCTCTCAACATAGAATTGTCAAATAATTTCTTCGTGTAATTATGTTTGGGAGTATGGTTGGGGGCAACGTACTGGATATGAGTCAACGTGGAGGGGTCAACAGAATTACTGCTTTCAGGGCATTAAGGAAACTCAATAGGAAACAATACCCATTAAAAGGATACACTTGTGCAACAAGATTGTCGTTTATCTTGACCTGTTTTAGAAAACACGCAACAGAGGCCCGGCGCGGTGGCTCACGCCTGTAATCCCAGCACTTTGGGCGGCTGAGGCGGGCGGACCATTAGGTCAAGAGATCCAGACCATCCTGGCCCTGTCTCTCCTAAAAATACAAAAATTAGCTGGGCGTGGTGGTGGGAGCCTGTAGTCCCAGCTATTCGGGAGGCTGAGGCAGGAGAATCGCTTGAACCCGGGAGGCGGAGGTTGCAGTGAGCCATGATCACACCACTGCACTGCACTCCAGCCTGGCGACAGAGTGAGATTCCCTCTCCAAAAACAAAACAAAAAACAAAAAACAAAAAACAAAACAAAAAAAACCGCAGCAGAATAAGGACAAAACTCACGTCCTTTTAAAAACGCATCTCTTTGCCTTAAAAGGCTGCAGTGATTCTTCCCTGGCAAAAATAAAAAACCACAACTGCTTTGCACTTTGATATTTACGGCCAGGCAAAGCCTGTGTAAGTCTTCGAGAGCCGCAGGCAACAAAAACCGTGGAGCGCACCCAGCAAGTTGCTCACTCCGCCGCGGACTGCGAAAGGAGCAGGGTTGCGGAGCTAGGGCTCCAGCCTGTGGCCGCGCATTCTTGCGTCGGGCCAGCCGCGGGCTCTAAGGGTCGGCCCCGCCCGGCCCGCCCCCGCGGCTCCCTGCCAGGCTCTCGCGGGCGCGCTCGGGGTGGGGCCTCGCGGCTGGCGGAGATGCGGCCGGGGCTGCGCGGTGGTGATGCGAGCCTGCTGGGCGGCGCGCCGGGGCAGCCGGAGCCGCGCGCCGCGGCGCTGTAATCGGACACCAAGAGCGCTCGCCCCCGGCCTCCGGCCACTTTCCATTCACTCCGAGGTGCTTGATTGAGCGACGCGGAGAAGAGCTCCGGGTGCCGCGGCACTGCAGCGCTGAGATTCCTTTACAAAGAAACTCAGAGGACCGGGAAGAAAGAATTTCACCTTTGCGACGTGCTAGAAAATAAGGTCGTCTGGGAAAAGGACTGGAGACACAAGCGGATCCAACCCCGGTAGCAAACTGATGACTTTTCCGCGCTGATTTCTTTCAACCTCGGTAAGCTAAATTGGTCATTTTCCGCATTACAGATTTAGCAAAGTATAACTTTTTTGGCCTGTATATTGATTTTTCATACATTGGTATGCTCAAGCCTGGACATTTTCTTAAGAACACACGCGGTTTGTCAGGGAAGCTTTCCCCTTGCTGAGAGCCCTGCTCGAGTTGTTTCTTTAGGCGGTGACACCTGCGGAGAGTTTCAAGTTGAGTATTACAGTGCCTTCAAAGGCAAAATTGCTCCAGAGGAGATAAGAGAATTCTTTTCTTAATGTGTTGTTAGTTTGCGATCAGCAGAAGTGAAAACACCAAGAGGAACGTCTGTGTCTGAGTTAAAGGGAAGAAGTTGTAAGATACTGTTGGGGAGGCGGGGGTGTATTTAAGACACTTGGCTTTCAGTCTTTCACGTCTCATCACTAGGTGGGATGTAAATCAAATTGCCCTGTAGACTATCTTCGTTTCACCTGCCATTGTATCACCAGTATTCTTTGCAATTGGTTGTATATGTACGTTTGGGAGAAACATATAAGGTAAGATACCAATATGTAAAAAAAATGTGTAAATAATATCAACTTGCTTAGTAAACATAACAAAGGTTAGGCATATTAATAGTTTTTTTCTTTTGGCTTTAACTATGAAGTCAACAGAACCAAGGGGCAAATTACTGAGGGAAAGTCACCCATAAAATCAGTTTCCTTCTAAGTTAATTTAGGGATGACAGGGTGAAGAGGTTGTGGAAGCAGGAAGAAACTGTTTCTTTTGAAAATTACCAACACAAACATCTCTAGAGTTTCCTCCATCTGTGTGGTAAAAAAAGCGTACAATTTCATTTCTAACTCTCATAACATATGCACCACCTAGGAAATCTACTTACAATTTTTGTTTAAAATTGCATATTCCGTTTAATTCTTTTTATTCTGTATTAATGAAGCTGTCTTTTTCAGTTGTTAGTGGTTCTTACAAAGAAATTAATAATTTTGACTATGAAATTTTAATTTGAAAAGCCAAATAATGAAGATCAGCATTGTTGTAACCTGTAAAAATAAATTTCTTTACTGGACTCTTGGGTCACTTTATTGTATAATTATGGTAGAAGCAAAATGATTGTGTTTCTTTAATGGTCCTGAGTTTATTTTACATGATGTAGCCACTAGAGCTCCTGTAGGTTTATGGTAACACATTATCTGGTCTTCCTTGGGATTCAGATATTAGTTAATAGCATGTACCAATTTTATATCTATAGTTTGAAGCAGTGACACCTGTCTCTTTGATTTATCTTTGGGAATTTTGACAGCCCACATTCTGGTTGATTTATTTAAAATACGCATTGGTGGATACATGGCTCACTGGATTGCTCACCACTAGGTCATTGGTTTGAATTTGGCACTAGTCCATGGTTACCTCAACTGCATCATTTAACAACTGCCTGTTGGTCATCTGGATAAAATGGCAGATAACTGATTCCAGTGACTTCAGTGATCCAGGATTGAGCACACATAGATTTATGTAAGGAAACACCATTTCCAGAGACAATTACTCCAAAAGAGCTAATGACTATTGAAGTGAGTAGGTACACATGAATGCTCATGTGAGATTTTGCTGCTGCTGTTATGTTAGTGGGGGGAAAGAGTTCTCATCCAGTAATATTCTTTTAGCTCAATTCTATTCAAGTCTTTTTAATGTAATGGATTTCTAGAGAGAAGATCCGTTAAAATATTGGGCTTTCCTTTGGGTATCAGTGTTTTTCTTCACTGCTTTGTTCTGTTTTGATGGTAGCATCAATTTGCTGGAAGATGAAAGTTTCTCTTGTTGCAAAGACTTCCAGACACAAATGAATCAAATCCACATTTTCACATCTCAGAAGCAAAGACACAGCACCTCCTACTGTTTGCATTACTATAAAAGTTCAGATGGTTCTTTTGTGAATAGGGTGTTTTGTCTAGATTGCTGTTTTTTCCTACTCCTAAAATGTGAAATGAGATATAACAAACATGTTGTCTCTCTCTTAAAGGTATTTTCCCTTGGATATTAACTTGCATATCTGAAGAAATGGCATTCCGGACAATTTGCGTGTTGATTGGAGTATTTATTTGTTCTATCTGTGTAAAAGGATCTTCCCAGCCCCAAGCAAGAGTTTATTTAACATTTGATGGTAAGAGAGTTGATAAACACTCTGGGAAAAATGTTATTTTAAGTTTTGTTATCTTCCTTATCCAGATTCAGAAATTAAGAGTATAAATATTACTGGATATTAATTTTAAAAATATTTACTGGGCTGCGTTTTGGAGGACAATAGCTATTTTAAATGATTGGTTAATAGACAAAGATCCTCTGTTGGATTTGAGGTATTTATGAAAATGCTTATAGTATATGCTGCTTTTTGTAAAATAATTCTTCTGTGCTTGCCTGTGTACTCACAGAGGAGATGGGCACGAGCTCAAAGCCTAGCATCTTTGATCTTACTATTCACCTGGTAATGTTAAGAAATTGCCCCTTTGTGCTAATCCTCAGCAGCAGAGAGAGCTATGCAGGTTCAATTACTAAAAAATTCTCCCAATTAATTTTTTGGGCATTAGTCTCAAAACTGGTTACTCCGTGTGTTGTTCTAATGGTGTTTCTTCTTTTTCCACAAGGATTTCCTGAGATTGGCATAGTCCCCTAATTAATTGAAAAGGACCTAAAAGAATAATTGGAAATATGCTTTTGATTGTTGTTGTATACAAATGTTCTCAGAAGCTTAGGGAAATGGGTGTGGTTTCAGATTTTCACATACATAAAAGGTGCAAGGTCTTCTGAGGGAATGGTTTGCATGAGCTTTAATGTATATAGTTCAAAGGACTTACAGATGAATGAATTTGGTTAGTCAAGTAACCCATACTAATTGGACAGATGGAGCAAGACATGGATGAGGAACACCATCCTGCCAATCAAGGTCATTTATAATTTTATTACTTCTTTCAACTCTCTGCATAAACTTTAGTGTCATTGCAAGTACTTTTTCTTTCATTTGATAAACAATATATTCTCAGACCTTTCTATAGCAGAGTGTCTCTGAAACTTTGTCTCAAATTCCTTTTTTTTTTTTTTTTTTTTTGAGACAGTGTCTCACGCTGTCACCAGGTTGGAGTGCAGTGACACGATCTCGGCTCACTGCAATCTCCACCTCCCAGGTTCAAGCCATTCTCCTTCCTCAGCCTACCCAGTAGCTGGGATTACAGGTGCGTGCCACCACACCGAGCTAATTTTTATATTTTTAGTAGAGACGGAGTTTCACCATGTTGGCCAGAATGGTCTCGATCTCCTGACCTTGTGATCTGCCCGCCTCCGCCTCCCGAGGTGAGCCACCACGCCTGGCCTCAAATTTCAAATAGCAGAATGACTGACACTTGCCAGTCAAATGGCTCTCCTTTTTTTCTTTTTAAGTCACCAGTGCTTTCCCCAAGGTTGTCATAAGCACCGAAGGAGCCATATTTGGAACTTAGAATGTGTGAGCTTCTAATTGCTTCCTTAGCCTCCATGCAGTTAAGTTGTGAAGAATGGAAAAACAGACCCTTTGAGGTATCCTTTTTAGCCCCTTAATTACTAAAGCATCTTACAGACTACCCACACTTTTTCCTCCCAAGTTAGAACTATGAAATACGTTTTCAAATAAAAGAGAAAGGGCATTAAGAAGTAGTGCAATTTCCCCTCTATTTTCTATATTTTTCCTGGTATATATAGAGATGGAGTGACCTAATAGATTAGATGTCTCTACCTGCTTTCTTTTCCATTACATGAAAATTAATCCAAACTAATGTAAATATCAACAAAAAGTATGTTACTAGAGATAATGAACCAATTCTGTATTTGAAAAAGCAATTGCAATTCATATTTTACAGAAGGAAATTACATAGTATAATCTTTTAGAACCAGACTTCAGAGCTGTGTAAGACAGTGACAGCTATGCTATACAGTAACTAGAAGTAATGATGGGATTTAAAATAATATATGCCTAATATTTTAAATGCACTCAAACTTAAAACAGATTCTTGCAGAATAAGACTTGCCTTGATTTGTAACTTATGTAGAATATGACATGAGTTGTTGATCTCAAAGTTCTATAATTCCTGATATTTTGTTCTTCTCAGGTGTATTACTGGTACTCTTAGGAAGTGAGAGAAAAACAGAGCAAATAATCAGAGAGATAGAAAATCACTTGTTTTGAATACTGTTTAAAAGAGATGTATCAACAGTGAGAATACATCTAATAAAATTGCACGATTGGTAACTCAATAATTTTAAACATTCCTACAATGAACTACATAGACAAGTTATAGGGAAAGTATCAGGCGAAAACAGTTGTCAAAATGTACAAATTTTAAACCTTGGTTCAATACAGTTTTCTTAGGAGATTTCACAGTGTACCTGCTTGAAATGCCTGTTCAAATTTATTATTATTTAAAGTTTCTCATTAGTCAAATGATGACTCATTGACTATTGTACCAAGTAGGTTTTTAAGTTTCCTCCAAAGTAGTTTATTCTCAACATCAAAATATAGAGCTTTGTATGGGGTTAATGTATTTAAGAGTATATATTTAAATACATGTGGCATATACTTCTAGTTCGTATTTCTAAAGTTCTATTACTGTTTTCCAATAAAAAATCAGCAACTGAAAGGTGTTTTGCAGAAATTCAGATAGTTTCAAGTTGTATTAGACAGAGGTCATTTGCATTACTTGTTTTATATCTCTAAGTACCTTTAGATTCTCTCGTAATTACTTTACCTACTGGCTCTTTTGTCTTGATTCTTCTCCATCACTGTAACTTGGTCCTCTGCCTGTCTCTCTCTGGGTGGAACTTGAGAAGAAACCACTCAGTCTTGTGTTACTTCCGGTGCAATAAGCATCATAGGCAATTTCAAGGTGTATAGAGCAATGAGTCTCTTCTCCCATTCATGTTCCATCCCTTTTTCTTGTGGTGAAATAATGGAGTGATAACATTTGTAAAACAGTGATTTACAGGTTTGCCTTCCCTGTTGATCTAGGGCAAGGTCAACCAGATGGTCATCAGTCCTGTGGGAGAATGTACTTCAGATGTTATTAATTAGTTACATTTGTGCTACTTAAATCTTCTATGTTGAGACCTGTGACTTCTAGTATTTTCTTTTGTAATTTGTCTAACTCTTATTTTATGCCAAATAGCTTTGCAAGTGAATATAAGGTTCACACAAATGCTTTTAGTATAAGTTTTTCCTTAGTTAATATTGGCCAATCTTGCAGCCCATGGCTGAATTTACATTTGCGTATGCATGACAGTGGTTTAAAAACAGAAAACTGAGTGTGAGTTTTGAATTGGAAATAGGTATTTTATGACTAAGCACTAGACTTGCATAGGATTACCTGTTTTTTCTTTTCCTTTTTTTTGAGACAGAGTCTCGCTCTGTCTCCCAGGCTGGAGTGCAATGGTGAGATCTTGGCTCACTGCAACCTCCACCTCCTGGGTTCAAGCAATTCTCCTGCCTCAGCCTCCCGAGTAGCTGGGATTACAGGTGTGCGACACCATGCCCAGCTAATTTTTGTACTTTTAGTAGAGACAGGGTTTCACCACGTTGGCCCGGCTGGTCTCGAACTCCTGACTTCAGGTGATCCGCCTGTCTCAGCCTCCCAAATTGTTGACATTACAGGCGTGAGCCACTGCGCCTGGCCCTGTTTTATTTATTTACTTTGTGATTCATTTTCCCTTTTGTCTGTGCTGAATTTTTAGTAATAAAGCTGCCAAAGTCTCCAGGTCTTTGATAGTATGTAAATGAAAGACTATGGAATTTTATAAAACATCTTTTAAAATCACCCTCAACAAATAAAAGAACCCCTGTGAACTAATGAACTAAGCCCCAAAGCTGATGAATTGTTATTGGACAATAAACTGAAAATAATAAATTGCTTCTTTATGAGCTCTGGTAGCATTAGCATTACAAGGCACGTTTGTTGAAATAGTTTTTGTTGTGGTTGCCCAAGAAATGAAAATAAAAGCAGTTGTTCTTGATTTCTCTGTTAATCTTGGAAGATGCTTACTCTGGGTGTATTGAATCTTCTCAGGTTTGTGTTACTGAGAAGTATTTAGTTCTCAGGTGTGTGTTATGGTATTTTCTTTTAAGTCTCCTTATGATGGTTTCAATTAAATGTCACTGAAATATCTTGAAGCACACATGAGTGTTTTAGTAAACCCAAACTCAAGGGGTGCTCTGTGAATAAAAAGTTCCTTCTACTCTCCCCCTTGTGAGAGTTTAATTGAACTCAGCAAAGGATTGATGAATTCACGTGTGAGTTGGACATTACCTGAAACATGAGTCTAGAATAGAGTAACACTAAATATGTAAAGCAGCAAGGTAAAAACTGTTATAAAATACAATTGCAATGGAAGATGAGAAGAATTGCTAAGAAATGTAGCCTCATATGTCTATTTTCCCCTGTAATATGTATTGATATAGGGCTCTGGTAATCAAAATAAAATAATATTTCTAGTAGACTTGAATTGGAGGGAGGAAATTTTATTTCAGGTATTGCAAAGAACATCTCTTGAAAATTTTAGGATAAAAGGTGTTACATTGATATGCTGTGGATTTCTCCTAGAGAAAAAATTTTAGAAAAATGTGTAAGCCTATATTTTCCTGTTTTAAAAAAGTAATTACTGTTCCAGGTGAGTTTCATCAGATTATAGTAAGCTTGATTCTGTTGCCAATAAATGATATTCTGTGTTAAGCCATTCAGAGTTACAAGGTTCCTACAATTGGGAGCAAAGAAGGAATGCTTTAGTGTTCTGAAGTTAGAAGAGTGAGCTTGAGTGTTAACGTTAATCAGTCATACGAACAAAGCAGTTCCATTAAAAAAAATGTGGTCGAGCACGGGGGCTCACGCCTGTAATCCTAGCACTTTGGGAGGCCGAGGCGGGTGGATCACGAGGTCAGGAGATCAAGATCATGCTGGTTATCGTGGTGATACCCCATCTCTACTAAAAATACAAAAAATTAGCCAGGCATGGTGGTGGCCACCTGTAGTCCTAGCTACTCGGGAGGCTGAGGCAGGAGAATGGCATAAACTCGGGAGGCAGAGCTTGCAGTGAGTCGAAATCGTGCCATTGTACTCCAGCCTGAGCCATTGTACTCCAGCCTGAGCAAGAGAGTGAGACTCTCTTTCAAAAAAAAAAAAAAAAAAAGGTCCTATTCTATGGATTAATAGACATGCCTAAACATATGTTTACTAAATTGAACTCTTTATCAAATGAAGATGGTGCAAGTGATCCTAGATAGCTTATTTTAAATTTGTTCACATGTTGATCATATATGTTGATATGTTGTTCACATATATTGATAAAACGATGTTACTTAGCCTTTATTTGCAATTTTGATTCAGAAGATATATCTAGAACCAAAGTTATACATTTTCGCATTCTTCCTAGGTGTATACTACTTTTTGTCTTCTTTGTTTCTAAAATAGTTTTGACAATTAAACACTAACATTATTACTGACTTTGTGGCAGCCATTTCTGTAGCTGCCATGAGAATTAGTTTTAAGATCCACAAAGATCACAATGAAAGGAAAAAGGAAAAGAATTTTTCTCAGTAAGATATTCTGTAAACATATCATGTTAACTATATCATGCTAGAATTTTACATTGCTCTTAGAACATCAAACCTGCCTGAAAATGAAATAAAATTCATTCCTTATATCATCCCAAATTCCCCCTTTAATTTATGATTCATCAAGATGAAGATGAGGGGAATTACCTCTCTGGAACATGTTTATTTTGTTGCTGTAGCTGAGATCTCCCTTTGTGCCTATGCGAGCAAGTCAGTGCTTAGATGGATAACTGTAGAAAAAAATTATTATACACTCTCCTCATTTCATTATGCAAATTTATCAGGCTGTATCTCCATAAATTCACTATACCTTGCACTGTCTTTTAAAACAAAAGATTCAGATGTTCTTTTTCATGGATATCATTCATTGCTTTAAAAAAATGGCACCGAGACACACTCAATTTTTTCATTTCATAAACATCTTTTATATAAGGAGGTTGTAAAAAATAACTTAAATAAAAAAACTATCACTTTGCTATAATAAAAAACTATCACTTTGGTTTTAGTTCCATTACTGTTTAAAAAAAAAAAAACAAGCATTGGGAAATAGAGCTGTGAGCTTTGGGCAGATTCCAGCACTTTTTTGCCTTCTCCATTTTCATTTATATATTACTGAAGACCTCTGTTGTTAAGGAAAACACATTTAAAGGCAAGGAACAGAAAGGTAAGATGTTCTGTAGCTCAGAGTATGAGTTAGCAAGAAGGGCACATGGAAGGCAGAACTAAGTGCTGAGCCATGTGCTATTTTAGGGTAGCACTAGCCATGAAACAATTTGCTGAGCTGTAAAAGATGGCAAGTATGTTCCACGTTTTAAATTGCAGCCTTTTCAGAAACAATCATTTCAACCCATCCTCCTTATCCAATGAGAATGAGCTGTCTTTAAGCTCTCAATAGGGATATGTTACTTCTGTAAAATGCTTTTTACTTTTCAAATAATTCCCTTATTATTTAATTTATTATAGAATGCCTATGAAGTAAATTGGCATGGAGGCTAAAGCTCTTGGTTAAGGTTCTACAGCTTAATGGTGGCATTGACAAGACTAGAAGACAAAATGGTATAAGAAGAGAAAAGTTAATTATGAGCAGTGCTTGTATAGAATCAGAGATACCCTGCAAATGTATGTTACAAAATCTGCAGAAATGCAAGGCTATTAATATGAGTATTAACAACTTGCTTCATGATATTTCTTCTCCAAGGATGTACAACACTGTAGCTTTAACATACCTTACATTTTTTTTTTTTTTTTTTTTTTTTTTTTTTGAGACGGAGTCTCGCTCTGTCGCCCAGGCTGGAGTGCAGTGGCGCGATCTCGGCTCACTGCAAGCTCCGCCTCCCGGGTTCACGCCATTCTCCTGCCTCAGCCTCCCGAGTAGCTGGGACTACAGGCGCCCGCTACCACGCCCGGCTAATTTTTTGTATTTTTAGTAGAGACGGGGTTTCACCGTGTTAGCCAGGATGGTCTCGATCTCCTGACCTCGTGATCCGCCCGCCTCGGCCTCCCAAAGTGCTGGGATTACAGGCGTGAGCCACCGCGCCCGGCCATACCTTACATTTTTAATTAACTGCTGATTTTCAGCAATAATTTGAGGATCATTATATATCAGGCTTTAAATGTGTTCAACACCATATTTTAAGTGCCTCTCAATTCTCTTTGCAAAGATTGAGGCAATACATAAATAAGAATAATTTATATTTTCATTTATCTCTAATTCATGCAAATTAATGAACATACTAGTCTTGTCTTTCCTTCCCCAAGTTACTGCTCTTGTAATCAAGAGCTCGTTTGATGTGCTATGTACATCAGGATTCCATATTCCCCTTAGTCAATCCCTAGAATATTCCACTCTGCTCATTTATGTATTGCCTTAGAGTGAAAAATCCATTAAAATAATCTTATGTTCTGGTTTGAACTGATGCCACTGAAAATGCTAAATATTCTTGCCTTACTCAACTTTAACGCTTGCTAGCATTTAAGATTCTTGATAATAAAAGTATAAAACATTCTACCTAATTAATTTCTAAATTACTACCTTAGTACAACTATTTTCTGATAAAAATGATCAGGTACCAGACTTTGAATTTTGAATACAAGATTGCTCTTATATTTAACCTTATTTGTAATATAATGGCTAATGTAAAGTCTCTAGTCTATATGGAATAGATAAATTCAGGGAGTTACAGCAATGTAATTTTACAGAAGATTTCTGTTCCTCAGAGAAGGGAGACAGATTGTTGATCTAGCAGAAGGAAAACCTTAACTCTATGTAGAATTAATAGCTCTGAAGAAGCAACTTCTAAATTATTTTAGGAAAAACTTATTTCCTTATAGATTTTGACTTTCTACAGATAGAATTAATTATGGAGAGAGGATATATATCTGAGTAAAAATAAATGCAGAACTCTCTCACACACACACATACACACACTCACATCGTCTATGAGTAAAATTACATTATATTTGAATACCGTTTTAGTCTTTCCTAAGTGTATACTCTCTTGTATATTCATATAACAAAAACTGTTCAGTCAGAAAAAAGCTGTTGTATTCCTGGTATCATTTTAAATGCATTATTTATATGTTTTCTTATTTTACATTTATGAATAACCGCAGATTTGTAATTATATAATTGGATCGTTAGTTTGGTGAACACTTTATTACTTAAAACATTATTGTAACAGTTATGTAGTGACAGCTTTTAGTGCAAGCAAGCTGAGGACCAGGACAAGAAACTCTGGTGACTTGCGAATTTGAGCCTTGTCTCCCTCCCATTTTTCTGACAGCTGGTGATAGTGAGAACAAAATGAGTTGTTGAATAGCAACCCGCAAAAAGGAAGTAATCCATCCCTAGCACAGATAACAGGGATGTAAAGGGAGTCAATGGGGCACATAATATGTAAAGCATCAATAAGATAAGTACCTAAATTTGCTCTCTACGCCTGCTTTTCTTTTTTTCCAGCCAGCGAAGTCTTGCAACCCAAGTTGCTAGTGTTACTATAGTTAGCGTCAGTTGCCAAAGAGTGAGCAGAATCTCAATTATAGCATATGAAATGTAGTCTTTAATTATGTGCTTCAGTTTTCCAAAATCCTCATTTCACAAAAGTTAAATTAGAAAAGACCTTTTCTCTTTTGTAAATAGACATAACTTTGTACAAACTGTGTGAAGTACACCAAGCTGGCACTTCATTCATCGCTGAAATTTGATAGTGAACACAACGGGTCTGAAGATTTTAAGACAGCAGTAACAAAATTAGAAACTGAGAGTAAGGGGAGTTGAACGCCCTAGTATTCTTGCTTGACCTTCCTTGTAATTGAGTCAAGTAGAAATAATATATGTGATCACAGTTTATTTTAAATGATACAGACTATTACATGTGAAAAGACAATTCCAATGCAACTATAATTCTTAAGACAGGGATCTCTTGTTTAATGGAATTAGTGAGTAGTAGCAAAGTGGTTATAAAATTGGCTTGCATAAATATTATACAAATGATATTTTTCTATTGAATTTCGTTACATAATTAGAGTCCATGTGTAAACAAACTATTCAACAGCCTGAATTGAACAACTTTTAGTAAAGAAACTTAACAGGATGATAAGGCATGCAGAAGTTTAGATATGGTATGGTTGGAGCCTTTTAAATAACATGTCTGCCCTTGTAGATAGATGTACGCTAGTTATCATAACTCAAGCAGAAAAAAAACCTTATGACTTAAATTACCCCTTGATTTGAAAAGAATTATCGAATAATTTAATTTGTGTCAGTTGCCAGTCAGAGCCCTAAGTAATCTCTAAACAATCTAGTTCTGTATTCACAACTAAACATTATTACATACTAATGATGCAGTTAATAGGAAGAGATTGGAGTCTCATTGCCATTATATAGGAATCTGACATTAAATAGAACCACCCTTATAGATTGTTTATAGAAACAATCTTTCTGGCATCAAAAGCCTCCAACTTTGTTGGTCCATCCAGCCATATTGTCGCTCCATAAATTCAGGCTCAAGGGCTTTTTCCTTTCTCCTGAACAGTAATGCTCAAAACATTCCAAGAGACCAGAACATTAAGCAGGAATAAAACAATGAGTGTATTATCATCACCAAAAGAGCATTTTGAATTTTATTAGAAGAAACCAATTAAGATGTTATTTTCAAGCAGAGGGCTTGGCATGGCTTCAGAAAGTTACTTTCCGGAGTTGGGCAGGGGTTTAGCTGGCACAGAGAGCGGATCTTTAGCTTAGAGTTTTGACAGCTTTAATGCACATGCAACTGGAATTTTTTTTCTTTAAGCTGATTCTTTTAAAAGCCATGCTTCCTGCCGCTGTTTCACATAATTGCATCAATTCCATTTTCCATTAGTAGTCAAAACCTGCTGATGTGACTGGAGTTTTAAAACTTTTGTGTAAAAATCTAATTATGTACATTTTTTTCAGAGGAAACTGATAATGAATATGAACTATGCAGCTGTATTTTCTATTTTGATATCTAAAGTACAGTAAGCAAAGGGTTCTATATGCTAGTATTATAACCTTTGGTTATTCATTTAATTATATTGACAACAGTGGTATAATCAATTTTCTATGATAGAAGAAAAAGCATTCAGTAAGCTTTACTTTGTGGAAGAAAAAGCAGCCCCTACCGCTTGGCTACAGAATAATGAAATATTCTGGTTTTAGGCGAAAGGAAATGCTTGCCTCTCCCCTTATATCTATAGTATTCCTTTTATAATGTTTTTATTTTCAACAGCTTGTCTGCATAGAATATTTTATAATGATCTACACTGGTATATTCTTACATCTACCTTCTATTCTTCTGATAATGTATTCAACACTTTTAATATGCATAATTATATGTAGACACTTCAGATACTACACTAGAGACTTATAAAATATACTATCTAGCAATTGATCTCTTGCATTTGTTTTCCTTTCTTCCCTCTTTTTTTTTCCTCTTCTTTTTTACTGACATGAGAAAAAGATGATCAAGCTTAGCCTGGAATTATTCATGAAATGGTAAAAGCTTCAGAGCCCAGGTGCTGATGGAATGTGTAGCAGGAATGTAGTTAAAGGTGGCCGAGAGTTAAGATGTGTCATTTATTTGTGCTATGGAGATGAAATTCAGTGCCATGAGCACTTAGATGAAATTACCTCTGCAATAACCATCTTCGGTTTCTAAATTTTACAATATTTGATAGTAAGGCATAGTTGCAACCTTTTCTAATATTGCTTCTGGGTAAAAAGAATATTAGATTTTTAATAACTAAAGATAAATTTGCTGAGGTCCATTAATAGCATAGACGTTTTTCAAGATATATACGTATCTGTATGAAGTTCCAACAGTAGAAATTTTGTTCATCTTCCAGTGGAAGCAGGAAAATCTAGTTAGAATTGATTGTTGGTGAATTATGGATCGATAAGAGAAAAAAAAGCTTTTAGGCCCTTTTGTGAAGCTTGTTATGTCCATCTGTCTCTCCTTCTTTTGCTCTCTACTCACCCAGCTTCCTTACAAAGAGGTTTTATTATTCAGTTAAAAAAAAAAAAACAAAATTACATTCAATTCCATGACTGTTTTCCAGAGCCTACCTTGTACAATGCTGTGTGCTACATCTGTGGGTACAAAAAGAAGTGTGATGTGAATTTGGTCCTCAGCAGCCACCTACTCTAGTAAGCGGCATAAGCCAACCATGTAAATATTACACCAGGCAAACCCTGCTGCATACCATAAAAGAAGCATAGACACCTCACAGAAGGTGACATTTTAAAAACAAAAATTATCTTAAACTAGTTTAGAGCATCAGCTTTAAACCCATTGTAGGCATTAATCATTTTGCTAGCAGGGATTAGCTTTATCATAGTTACAAACTGGATGGAGAGGGGAATTAAGCTGGAATGCCCGGGATGAGCTTATTGCACTTACACTTATTGCAGGAGTCTCCCGGCCTCTGGGGCAAAATGCTTTTGCTGATTTTGTTTTCTTTACCTCCAAATTCCCAACAGTGCCTGTAACTGTGCAGAGTCATTATGACTGCCTGACTGATAACTGACAAACAGGCTGACTTCTAATCGTCAAATTAAATCCAACTGCCCTGAGCATTTAAAATCCTAAACTGTCTGTGGTGGTGGTAGGGGTCTTGGTGTCTCTCTCTCTCCCCCTCTCTCCCCCTCTCTCCCCCTCTCTCCCCCTCTCTCCCCCTCTCTCCCCCTCTCTCCCCCTCTCTCCCCCTCTCTCCCCCTCTCTCCCCCTCTCTCCCCCTCTCTCCCCCTCTCTCCCCCTCTCTCCCCCTCTCTCTCCCTCTCTCTCCCTCTCTCTCCCTGTCTCTCCCTACCTCCCTCTTCCCATCTCCTCAAAAAAAAAAAAAAAAAATTGGCCATAATTGAGGGTTGCAGCAAAGGCATGAAAGAGGCTATTTTAAATATCAGGAGTTCAAAACAACATTACCTCAAGAAATGTCTTTCTTGACAGATTTCATACCCAGAGTTCAAAAGTTTTTTTTTTTCTCTGTGCTTTCATTTTCATCAGCAGTTTGCCACCCTATTATAGGGCCACAAGGCTTGAAGTTAGAAAGTTAGCGCTAAGATTCTGAAAATTCAGGAAAAAGAAACTGTAATTCTGAATTTTTGGAATGACTGGTAAGGTTAAACCTGAGACCCTAGGGCAGTGATTCTCAACCTTGGCTGTACGTTACCTAGAAGCTTTAAAAAATGCTGATGCCAAGGCCACACCCCAGACCAATTCAGTCACTATCTCTAGGGATGACACTAGTGTTGTAAAACTGTCCAGGTGACTTTAACCTACTGCCATATTTAGAAACCACTTCCCCCAATCCCTAAAATGCAGTTTCTGTTACACAACATGAAAGTGTCAGGGAACTCCTTTTAATAATAAAAGAGAACACTATTCAATCTAGTGTTCTAGCAGTTTTCAGGCTGCAGTCGTTACTAAAAATTAAAGTTTAGCCCCCTTACTCAACAGTTGAGATTCTCAAAGTCAGGTAAATCATCATCAGTGTAGTGGTAACGCAGTTTGAGTGGCTACAACCCATTAAGAGTGAACAAATACCCTTCACTTACTCTGTGTGGAATGTGAAGATCCATTTCAAAGCCATGATTTAGAAAATTGTGTTCTATTTTCTATATCCTTTGTATTTTGAAACATAATGACATATCTGTAAGAATCTCAACAACCTGAAAAGGTATTTAGGCCAGGTGTGACGGCTCATGCCTGTAATCCCAGCACTTTGGAGAGCTGAGGTGGGTGGATCACTTGAGGCCAGGAGTTCGAGACCAACCTGGCCAACATGGTGAAATCTAGTCTCTACTAAAATTACAAAAATTAGCCAGGCATGGTGGTGCACGGCTGTAGTTCCAGCTACTGGAGAGGCTGAGGCATGAGAATCACTTGAACCTAGGAGGTGGAGGTTGCAGTGAGCCGAGATCTTGCTACTGCACTCTAGCCTGGACAACAGAGCACAACTCTGTCTCAAATAAAATAAAATTAAATAGGCCTTTAGGTTACATCATCAGGCCTAACATATAGGGGATTAAATACAGGTTTGTGCAATAGATGCCCTCTGTGTCTAATGGTGGGATAATAGACTTTCTAAAAGATGAAGAAGCTATAGTGGTGGTAGGGGTGGGGAAGTGGAAGTAGAAGATAGGGAAGGCTTCCTGTCACTCACAAAAATATGTCACTTGTGGAAGTGGGAACAGGTTCTGGCTCTTTACATTTGTTTCCTTGTATATCATTTTTTTTTAGCCTTTTAAATGATGTGTGATACGTAGTAGATACTTAACACACGAATGTACTGCATAATGATGTTTCCATTGAGAAGGACCACATGTATTATGGTAGTCTCATAAGATTTATTTTTAATTTTTTTGAGACAGAGTCTTGCTCTGTCACTCAGGCTGGAGTGCAGTGGCGTGATCTCAGCTCACTGCAACCTCTGCCTCCTGGGTTCAAGTGATTCTCCTGTCTCAGCCTCCTGAGTAGCTGGAAATATAGGCATGTGCCACCATGCCTGGCTAGTGCTTGTAGTTTTAGTAGAGACGGGGGTTTCACCATGTTGGCCAGGCTGGTCCTGAACTCCTGACCTCAGGTGATCTGCCTGCCTCAGCCTCCCAAAGTGCTGGGATTACAGGCGTGAGCCATTGTGCCTGGCCCCATAAGATTATTATACTGTATTTTTACTGTACCTTTTCTATGTTTAGATATGTTTGGATACACAAATGCCATTGTGTTACAGTTACCTACAGAATTTTATACAGTAATGTGCTGTACAGGTTTGTACTGAGGAGCAGTAGGCTATAGCATATAGCCTAGGTGTGTAGTAAGAGATCCACCTAGGTTGGTGTAAGTTAAATATATGATGTTCGCACAATGACAGAATTGCCTAATGACTCAGAACATACCTTCATTGTTAAGGGATGCGTGACTGCAAATACTTGAAAGTGAAAGAATGAATGAATTTTATCTGCATTAGGAGGGATGGGCAGAGGTAGAGCAGAAAGAACCAAAATAGTGGATCAAACCCTGTCAGGGCTCTCAGTTCCAGGATCATAAGGTGCCAGTAATTCAGAGGGCTTATGCTCTTACCATTCTTCTTAGCACATAATCTTGGCTTAGGTCTCTGCCCTTTGTACTTTAATCCTGCTGTTTTCACGTAGGCAGAAAAGCCATGGGCTAATGGCTGGCAGTTCTGTTTTGGTATACTCAACAATACACAAGGAAAAGTGTAAATACCCGTGGGCCTCTAGAAATAAACCTGGGATTTCATTGAGGAATAGTGGAAACTTCACTGGAGCCTGGAAATGGGAACAAGACTGCCCCTGCTATTATGAGTTACAAATCATATATTATTTTAGTGTGATGTTGTGATATCATGATGACATGTGTTTTGGTTTTAAATGAATCAATGATGTTAGTTAGTCCTAAATACATGGATAGTTGAAAAATTGGACCATGGAAATTTATAGTTGTTTATGTGATCAATTTAATATTTGTGCTTTTTCCGGAACATAATTTTTCTTTAGCTATATGAGAGATTAACTTTGTTTTAATATGCACAGTTAGATGCTTTCATTTGCTTATAAACATAGCTACATATTTACAATTGAAATAATTTGTAGGGAAAAAACCGTGTAACTGATATGAGGTAGAAATAAGAAGTCTTATGGACAGGTCAGTAATAAACAGAACACAAATTGAGTACTTAGGGACTATGAAAATTGTCAGTGTTGGCTAGAAAGGATATGTCATCTTTACTTGTTCTTATTAAAACAACATGAAGCCCAGGTGCAGTGACTCACACCTGTAATCCCAACCTTTTGAGAGGCCAAGGTGGGCAGATAGCTTGAGTCCAGGAGTCCAAGACCAGCCTAGGTAACATGGTAAAATCCTTTCTCTACAAAACATACAGAAACTAGTTGAGTGCGGTGGTGCACACCTGTAGTCCCAACTACTCAGGAAGCTGAGGTAGGAGGATCACTTGAGCCTGTGAAGCAAAGAGTGCAGTGAGCTGTGATAGCGCCACTGCATTCCAGCCTGGGTGACAGCGAGACAGTCTCAAAAGCAACAACAAAAAAACCCAAACAACATGAATTGAAAAACTTTACATGGCCTTTATCAACAGCTTATAACATTCTTTGTTTTAGTGCATCAATATAATGTCTTTCATTATAGAAAAAAAGAGGAAAAATAACTTTTTTGTGGGAGGTATAAATTTAATACCTTATAATGTACAATATACCTAATATGGGCAAAGTCAGAGACACACATGTTACTCATTGGATGCCCTTTAGGCAAGATAAGAAAATTAGACAACTATTTTATGAAATGAAACAGCAGATGATATTCTAGGACATTGTGTATTTTTAAAATTGTAGTCACAGAAAACAAAGATACTGATTCCAAGTTTCTACCTACTTTACTGATTGATCTTTAATGGAAAGATACATTTTCCCTTTGAAAGAAGTGATTAAATGTAGTGTGCTTCTATTACTTAGCACTTGGTGGTAAGTTTTGCAAAGTATATAGATACAGTGAAGTAACTGACAAGTAAGAAATGCTTAGGATATAGTTGCAGGTGTAAAATATCAATATCTGATTTAGGAAACTGTAAGACTACAACTCTCTGTGTGTCAAAATGTGAGTTTCACAGCTGTGGTGCTTCCCTGGATGGAACAAAGAAAAATTGTTTTGCCTAATGGAAATTACTTCTGGACAACACTAAAATAGCCACATCAGTAAATCGTTGAATCACATAGTCAAGGATAGTTTTTATTTTTCACAGGATATTTACTTAATTTTTTGTTTTAGAATATTGTTGATAAAACCAAAATTATTAATTCTAACTAACTTGACAACTGGAAAAATTATTTGACTTTGTTATAATCTTTATGTTCCCAATTCATTTCTGGAGTTCATCCACCAAAATTAGATGCAGTAATTCGTTGTACCACCCTGTACAACAGGCAAAACTGTGACTCATTTCCTCCATCCAGTTATGCCAGAACTGTTTAGTGCAATGTACAAAATGAGGTGTTATGGCACAATACTTCCCAATTTATTTTTAAGCCATTCAGGCAATATATCCAACATCTTCTGTTCTAAGGAGCACACCTTAAAACACAAATTACATATTTTCCATACTTCATTCTTTTCTCTTTGTTATCTCAGCAGTACACAGGAAGAAAAGGTGATGGAGTATTTATAGTGTTGTACAATAAACTAGTCATGAAAGTGATTCATTTGTTATATAGAGTTACTTTTTAGTCTGTGCACGATTTACAGGCCAGTAGTGAATGGGCCCTCCCAACCTTTATCTTTGCCTTGTTCAAACCAAAATGGAAACAATTGATTCCCTTCTGCACAACCTCTGCTAGCTGAGGCAAATGTAGAAAGCCTAGGTCAGGCTCAGGAGCTGACTGCATGAGTGTGAAATCTTGCTTTACCACTTACTAGCCATGTAACTCATGGCAGTTGCCTCAACTTCCTCAACTGTTTACTAGGCTATACAATTAGGATAATATTAGTTGCTACCTGATAATATCATTGTGAATATTAAATTAGGTAATATGTGTAAAACACTTATCAAGATGTGACACACAGTAAAAACATACTAAATGTAGTTGGGCATGGTGGCTCACGCCTGTAATCCCAGCACTTTGGGAGACCAAGGCGGATGGATCACGAGGTCAGGAGATCGAGACCATCCTGGCTAACATGTTGAAACCCCGTCTCTCCTAAAAATACAAAAAATTAGCCAGGCGTGGTGGCGGGCATCTGTAGTCCCAGCTACCTGGGAGGCTGAGGCGGGAGAATGGCGTGAACCCTGGAGGTGGAGCTTGCAATGAGCCGAGATGGTGCCACTGCACTCCAGCCTGGGCAACAGAGCGAGACTCCGTCTCAAAGAAAAAAAAAAAAAAACATACTAAATGTAAGATTATATAAAGTGAGGAAATTAAAAGATGACTAGGAATTAATGGGTATAATGTACACTATATGAGTGACAGTTATGTGAAAATCCCAGACTTCAGCACTGTGCAGTCTGTCCATGTAACAAAACTGCACCTGTATCCCTTAAATTTACACAGATTTTAAAAGATAACTAGAATAGACTCCCTACCCTGAAGAAATGTATTGTCTGGGTATATTAAGAAATATTAATATAGAAGTAGAAAACTTGTCACTGGCCTAGAAAAGGATAGTCTTGGTTCATATAATATTTAAAAATGAATCAGCTGCTAACATTTAAGAATTAGACTTCAGTTGACAGTCTTTATTTCTCATTTTTTCTTGAAATGTCAGAGGATCTGGCAAGGACTGATGGGGGCTGAGAAGAGCCCTTCTTCTAGCCTGGTTTCTTTTACTAATTTATATTACTTGCCTGACCTCAACAACATGGAGTTTTCTACTCTTGGTCTAGAGTAAAGCACAGTGACAGATAAAAAATTAATTTATATTTAAAGCAAAAGTTCTTATAAGAATGCTGTCTCCAGGGTGGTATTGATCAAGGCAGAGAAGAAAAAAAGTAGAACTGTTTATTTCAATGAAAATACAGTTAGAAAAAAGTTAAAGTCATAAAACAAGGTGTATATCATATCTTTCTAAAAATATGTCATATCATTTTAAAACTGAATAAAATAATGCATTTACTTTTGTCTTTGTCTACGAACATATTTGTTACGAAAAAATAAGTTGAGGCCGAGCACAGTGGCTCACGCCTGTAATCCCAGCACTTTCGGAGGCCAAGATGGGCGGATTACCTGAGGTCAGGAGTTCGAGACCAGCCTGGCCAACATGGTAAAACCCTGTCTCTACTAAAAATACAAAAAGTAGCCGGGCGCAGTGGCACACGCCTGTAATCCCAGCTACTCAGGAGGCTGAGGCAGGAGAATTGCTTGAGCCCCGGTGGCGGAGGTTGCAGTGAGCTGAGATTGTGCCACTGCACTTCAGCCTGGCCAACAGAGCGAGACTCTGTCTCAAACAAAAAAAATGTTGATAAAGTAGGGCACATAAGAATGTTTATTTAGTGAAGGGATTCAACAATAGCATTACTTCATTTTTATCCATTTGTGTACATAGGTGTGTATGTTGAAGTTTGTATGAAGCTACAAATCACCTATAAACCAATTTAGGCCATGTTGAAAGACTTTGGGATAGAATTCATCAAGCCACTACTATGACCAACAGTTCTCAATTTTTTTTTTTTTTTGGTCAAACAAAAATTATGGACAGGCTGTGGCTACTGATAAGACAATGTGGGCTAATACTATTTTGCATAATTATTGTGAAAAAATTATTCTGTAATTTCAGTGAAAACCTATCCTACCTTTATGCAAGTATGTTTAAGGAAAGAGATTCCCTACCTGCGTGTCCTGATTCTCAATACAGAGTGATTATGGAAGCCTGATTCCCATGTCCTGTGAGCTGCAGGACTAGTGTGATTTGGTTCTGCCTATACTTTGCTAAATATTAACCCAAAAAACATTGCTTGACACATGCATATTTTTATACATACAATAATTCTTATTAATACAATTACTCTGCTATATACTCATCTTTGTTTCTATTATTATTATATATGGAATTCAGTGTTACTCATCTTCAATAAGAATTATTTCACATTTTAGTACTTAGATTTATATTTTTCTGTTTTTTGTTTGTTTGTTTTGAGACAAAATCTCGCTCTGTCGCCCAGGCTGGAGTGCAGTGGCGCGATCTCGGCTCACTGCAACCTCTGTCTCCTGGGTTCAAGCGATTCTCCTGCCCCAGCCTCCCGAGTAGCTGGGACTACAGGCATGTGCCACCATGCCTGGCTAATTTTTGTATTTTTCGTCGGCACGCGGGGTTCAGCATGTTGGCCAGGCTGGTCTCAAACTCCTGACCTCAGGTGATCTGCCCACCTCAGCCTCCCAAAGTGCTAGGATTACAGGGGGTGAGCCACCATGCCTGGCTTATTTTTCTGTTTTTTAATCTATGATATATTTTAGAAAAAAGAATCTGGAATTGATCAATATAAACAGCCCCTAAATTATCTCGTTATCCTTTAGGACAATTGGCAAGAGTTTTAATAAGGCATGCCAGGCTCTAACTACAAAGAAAACAACCCTATATTTTTAAGTTTATAAACAATTTAGAAAAATAGCTTTATTATGTATTTATTCCAATGTATTTAGGATCCATTTTTCTATATTGTCTGACTGTAGTATCAATAAAGACACTTCACAACAAAGTAAACAATAAAATTTATGACTAAGCAAAGCTGAACAGTAGCTTTAATCTTTTAAATGGTAAATGAAGCCTTCTGAATTTCTATTTACTTTTTGCTTATGCCAGTATCAAACCTTGCAGTCAGTTAAACAGCCTCAAACTTTTTTTTAAGCATGTTTTCCTCATCTAGGTTATCTTTCTTCTCTTCAGTTTTTCTAATTCTTATTTCTACTATCCCTCTTCGTATCTGGGCACTATTTTCTATGTTTCCTATCATGAACCTCTCCTCTCATTTTTACTTATCCTTTGCTTTTCTTCTCTGGTGTTCAAGAAGGGAGGTCAGAATTGGCCAGGGCATGTAGGCAAGTGTGGTCTGTTGACTAAAGCTTACTTAAAGCAGCTCTTTTACTACTGAATCTCTCCTGTAGTTCCCAGCCCCCAAAAGAAGGCATTACTTCCCTCTGGAGATCCACTTGTTATTCAAGGAACAAGGAAAGGATGTTGATATTTTAATGTTTTTATGGCCTTTTTCTTAGTGTTTTATGGTTTTATGTTTCTATGTTTTTGATGGGAATTCCCAAACACAATGTTTCCACATGCTGCCTCATAACTCAGACAGCAAAAATGAATAGTTTTGTCTAGATCTAGTTTATTTTAGATCTTTATTTTTCTAATAATTACTAAAAGGGAAATTAGAGGGAGAAGAATTGAGTAGAATTGCTAACATTCCAAAAATGTGTGCCAGTGGTTGAGTCAGGCCATGCAAGTTGCTGGCCCATCCCACAGCCCCATGCCCTCGGGCGCCTACCTGCCCCCACACCCCTGCCACACAAGTCTTGCTACCCTGCCACACACTCTCACCGGGTTTCCTTTCTTTTGAGATCGGAACACGAGACGGAGCATCAGGAGAGGGTGAAGAAATTGAGATACACAGGGAGAAAGCAGACATTGGAAGCTGGGTAAGGGCAGAAGCCTTAAGGAAAGGAGAAGCCCCAAGGAAAGGAGAAGCCCCATTGAAGGGGCTTCTAGAAAAGTTGTCTCAGAAAGAAGAGAAGTTAGGATGTAGGCTAGCTGGTTCATAGCATGGCAAGGACCAGAATAGGGCCCAACAGACAATTCTGAGACAGCAAGTTGTGAAGAAACAACAACCAGGACTGACGGAGGGTCACAAGAGATCCTGTTAACTATTAGAGCTAAACAGCCTATTCCACCTGAGATTCCAGTTAAGCATTAGGCTGATTTAGGAGGCTAAGACAACTTTTCTGTTTCCCTTTCTACGTTATCTCATATATTTAATTATCTCAAATAATTGTATATTGCATGTACCTTATCCTGCATATATCTAATGCATTCTCTTTAAAGGTAATCTGAGATATAACTTTTCTTGATAGCAGGTTTATGACTAAGGCTTAGCTAAATAACAGCATACAGTAATAGAGAAATGAGAAAGGACTCCTAGAGTTGGAGCAACTAGAGGGCAGACAACACAAGTTTTTACATAACTGTGATTTAACACAAATGGTTATATCAACTTTATTTTCCTGATTTTACTGAGGTTTGAAGCATTTTCAGTTTCTATAGAATGGAATCAGTTATTGTAACTTAATGAATGAATTCCATGTTTACAGTTGTAGGGCTATTTTAAAAGACAATCATTGATTATTTTGGGGAAATCGAAAAAGCGATTTTAAAAATTCATATTGTAATATGAATTACAATATTATATATTAATATCATGCTTAGACTACTATGGGGATATTACTAAGTACAATTGATAAGATAAACTAAACACAACTCTCATATTCACATTATTGTATTATCTATATTTTCTTTTTATTTCACAATATTTCAGAAAATATTGTGAAACAAATTAAGGAGCAACTACAAATTTTATTCACAGGCCTAAATATCTGTCAAATGTTAAAGGATTATAGAAGAAAACTTTTTAAATGGATGAAATAAAGGTAATTAATTGCTATAGAATAAATTTTGCTTTAGACAGCCCTAAATTGAATCATCACCTTAATTTTTACAGATCCCAGAGATATTTTAAAAAGTAAGTAGCTGTTTGTATCTTTAACAAGATTTTTTAAGGCATTCTCCTCATTATAAAGCTCATAATTGTTTCCACCTAGGTAATTAATAGATTACATGTATTCCTGAGACCCTTTTATGTTTAAATTTAATAATCTCTGCAATTTTCTAATCATTCCGTGCACATGTGTAGTGTGATGTGTATATAAGGACTGAATTTGTTTTATTTTTCAAGGATTAGAATTTTTTGCAGATTTTTAACACCTTTATGAAAGTCATTTTGTTAAGTCTAGAGTCAAGAAATAATTTTTAAAAATTAAAAGATTGCTGCATCTGAACATTAGATGCAGTGAACATTGCCTTGCACTGTCAGTTTACATAGGAGAAACTAATGAGGCTGTAAAGAAATACTATCTGTTTTACTAGAATTTTTGACCAGTGAAACAAACAGCTGGAAAAACAGTGGTAGTCGGCTGGCTTCCATTTTCCATTGCTTTCTGCCCTTTACATTCAAATTTCCTCTTATTCATGACCACAGGCTCACCACACACATACTCCTTGGTTTGTTACTTTAAGCCACATGGAGATTAAGTGCCATTAGTAAAGACTAGTTTAGGAACAGTTTTAGGTAAAATAAATGGCACTTTCAAAGAGAAGGTGGATTTATGGAGTGTGTGTGTACATGCGCGTGCATGCTCACGTGTGTGTGGGGATAAATCAGTAAGGAAGAAATCAGGTGGTGATAGTTGGATGCCATTAGTGACTGGGACATGTTTTATTTTACAGTGTTATTTCTCACAGTTTAAAAGAAACATTAGAATCATCTAATCTGGCCCCTTATATTACAGCTGAGGGAGGCCCAAAGAGATGAAGAATCTTGGCTACTAGGCAGCGTAACTAGAACTTGGATATACTTATTACTTGTGCATCCATGGTGTTCCCCCATCATCACTCTCTTCTCTACCTAACCACTTAAGAAGTAAATGGAGGAATTGAGATAATGCAGTGTGAAGGATGATACAAATAGGTTAAGAGTGGGTCCAATCAGGCATTAAAAAAATAGTTATGAAAGGTAAATTAGGATCAGTTGCAAGAGTTTGGGGACCTAAAACAAGCAAAAATTAGTTGATTTATTAAAATATCCACTGTTTGCTGTTAGCATCCAAAGAAAAGAAGAAAAAGTAATAATGTGTAGTCATAGTCAGTCGTCTGCCTTCAAACCCCCAGTGCTAATGCATCAGACTGGGTTCAAATCCCTTTACCTTGGAAACAGCTCCTTTGGAGCAATGTGTGATTAAAAAAATTTTTTTTGTAGAAACATATGGCTATGAGTGCTACATTAAAAAAAATTCTTATAATATTGAAAAACTAAATCATGTAAAATTTAATTCCAGTGAACATTCTATTGACATGACAATGTGAAACCATTGTGTAACACATCAAGAACTATTAATAATTCAGTTATTAGGGAGGTACAAAGATTTTATTTCCTAATTACAAATATACAGATCTAACTTACTGTGTTTTCTTTATATTCTTTAAAAATCGAGGTCTCTACATTTAAATAAGAAAAATGGTATACTCTACTTTCTTATGCACCTGCTATAATTAAAATTGTAATTACAGTATTCATGGATGAATTGGTAGTAGTATGTAGACAGTATTATCTACAAAAGAAAGCATTTGGTTGTTGTATGATAAATTGGATATTTATTTTTTAACCATGGCAAAGTAGATTGTTTATCCTTGGGAAATAGAACTAGTTTTCACAGCATTCATGTGTGTCAAGGGTTAAAATTCAAGTGAGTTGTAGAAATGGTAATTAAAGTAGAGGAATGTCTTCAGTTACCTTTCATTCATGATACAGCATGAAAACTCTCGTAACGTTATAACGTTGTTTACATTTTAAAAGTGCTTGTCTGTTTCAAAATGGCTGAAGTGTAATTTAACTGAAGTTTTTATAGGTTGGTTTTTCTTTTCCAGGAATTATGTATATACCTTGGAAATATCCTTAATGTATTCTCTGAATTATTTATGTAACCTCAGAGTCTATGTAAATCTAGGATGACATCTAACACCAAATACACAGTAGCACGTATCAATATGACCCCTCCACCCAAGCCTTACAATATATTTCCCTTAAATAAAATAATTTAAAATTCTTCTTGAGCACCTACTGTATTTGAGGCATTGTTTTTTGTATTGAACAGACATCAGTAATTGGTAAATTTCTTGCTTGCCATGAACTTACAATCCCATAAGGAGATGATGAGAATAATAACTATATAACAGATGATATTATTAGCAATCAGTGTTGAAGGCTAGAGAGATAAAGGAAAAGGGGTGTAAAATCTTAGTTGTACCTGGAAAGAGTACAGTTTAAGAACATATGGTCAGGAAAGAAGGCAGAGAGTGTATCTGATAGAACAATGGTGTAGACATAAATTTCCCAATTTGTTCTGCCTCGAGTCTAAGACACCATGTCCTGGATTTGAACAATGTTGATGGTGGAGACTCATACAAATGGGGCTGGAGAAACCTAACCTGGCTCATGAACTGTCCAAACGATGAGACAAGTTGCCCTGACAGGGCAGTTGTTTGGAATTCAAGGTACATTAGGAGAAAAGGAGGGCTAGATAAGGAAAGCAATATAAATAAGCTAATGAAAAGGGATAAATATAACTTTAAAAATAAATAAAAACTCTGGGCTTCACATTTTCCACCTTTCATCTTTTAGTCATCTGCTAATGAAGGAGCTTAAGGACAAGAGGTTTTATGAAGTTGAAGCACAACTTTAGGTTGCTCAATGTAAAACAATCCCTAGCTTCTATCTTTATCAATGAAGAAAGAATAAGAAAATAAGAATAACCAATACCCTGTATTCCCTTAGAATAAAATCACAAGAAACACAGTCTTTTGTTTTCCAGAAAAGATTATTCTTGTTAGAGCCATGAAAAATGAAGGAAAAAAACATCAAATACAACCACATGTTCCAACCTTTAAAAGAGGAATTTTTTGTTCAAAGTGGGAATTTAGTTAGAAACTTGAGTAGACAAAGAGCAAAATACTTATGCCTGAATTTCTAGAAATGCCTTGTAAATACCTGTTAGACAACATGTCTTATTTAAGGAATCTATTTTTGTGAAAAATGATCTAATGTCCTAACTTCAACGGAAAAAAATATCAGCTTGTCTATAGTGTCTGTTAGGTATGAGGTACTCTACATTGTTGTTGTTGTTTTTTTAATTACCTTTTGGTTTCAAAGCTTTTTAGTATACCATATTCTTACAATGTTTAGGACCTACTTTTGTTTCATTTTACAGACAATATACACACAACTTAATCACAGGTCTTGAATAAGAAGTAGAGAATCATGCAAAAGGACGAAAATATCACGGATCACCTTGCTTTTAGAAAAAAACAAAGAAATTCCTACTGACTGTTAAAGTAAATAATGATCTCTCTGTAAATACATTTTAATAATCTATGCTAGGTCTCCCAGGAAAATATTAATGTGCATTTAACTTTTAATTATAAAACATTATAGAGAACTGCAGGATAAATGTCAAAATGATCCTAGTCAATTTGGCAAGTAGTAGTTTATTGCCTCCTGTAAAGATACTGTACAGAAGCCAATGATTTTTGTCTGTGATCCTACAATTCTACCATTATGCAAAGAGTTATTGCAAAGCTGTATCTCTGAATGAACTAGCCTATTACTAATATAAGAATGAATGAAAGATTTTGTGGTTTATAAGATATTTACTATTTCTACTGTTTCAGATTTTTTGGGGAAGATAGTATCCTAAGCGTATGGGTAGGTATCTTATAAAATAATGGGAAAGAAAATAAATATTTCTGGTTGATTATTCTTGTTTGAATTATAAAACTATTGCTAATGCTTTTTACTTTAAAAAGTAAATTTTATAATAATATGACTTTTCTGCTTAGCATGGAAAAACAATCTTCATTTAGGGAAATTAAGATACTTTATATAATCTGGAGAATGAATTTTAGTTAAGAGAATGAAATCACTAGTCCTCATAGTTTTGTAACTTTTAGTTTGATTTTAACTATTAAATTCAGCAGGAAGGGTTAGACTATTTTCCCCCAGGACTCAATAAAATAATTTGCATTTTTCTTTTTTAAAAACATTTGAAAATATTTTTTAATTAATTGATATTTCCCATGTTTTTAATCATTTAAAACAAAGATAGGTGTGCAAAGAAAGGGCATGTATGTCTTCTTGCTTTTCCTTACTTTTTTTTTTTTTGTTACCATTCTGATTCCTATCCCTCCATGTATATTTCAAGTTGTTTGAAGAATTTTATGATGGATAAAGTTCATTTCTCAGAATTTAAGGGGGATGGAGAAGATAAGCTCTTCCTCTAGGCTGTTGCTACTAGGGAAGCAGTAGAAGTATTATGGGGGAGGGAGGGATAAGGAGTGAGTGGAATTGAACTCACTCAGTAACAGATTTTGCAAAGTGAGGATGGACCTATGTCAGGAGTTTGGACGCAAGACGGGATATAGACGGAAGATGGCAGGAGGGCTTCAATGTCTGATGAGTTTCCTTCTGTTTCACTTATGGACAATCAGTAAATTAACCAAATATCACAAAATGCTGAGTGTGTCTGAAATTTATATGGAAACCAGTAAAAAGGTAGACCTCTATTACATGGAGCAGAAGCAAGTCCTCTATTACATAGGGCAGAAGCGAGCAGACTGCTATAAATCAAGAAGTGAAACAGAGAAAAGTACAGAGGAATTAGACATGGAATTCCTGGAAGGCTTTTAATTGTGCTAGGCCCTGGAATTGAGATCTGAACCAATATTCATTAAATCTTATTAGTACAGGGAGGTCAAATGACATGCAGATAACATGTGCATATGCTTCTCAAAGAAACAAGCTAAAATACAGCACTACAAAGATCATAAATTACTGGCTTTGTAGCCAGATGATGCATCAGTTTAAGGCACAGCACATTTGACTGTTGGAGATTTTTCAGAAAGTGATAATATGCAAATAATATCATATTAGCTAGGACATTATTTTAAAAACCTTGCCAGAATCTAAACTTCCTTTGTAGCACTATTTCTCTGACATGAGCTCTTGGTTCTTCTTGGGTATTTTTGGAGCTCCATGAACTTTGTAGTTTATCATGTGTCAAGCCAGTTGGGGAAAGTTCAGCCACCACTGAACATGTGTATTTCAGTTTCCAGACCAATAGATTTAAAAAGTAGAAAGTATATAAACTCAGCCAAACCTCAAGTAAAAAGCAACTTTCATTTTTGAGCCTTTAGATTTAGTTGTTTAGAAGTGGTTTCTAAAGTTTATTTTACTAAGTACCCCTTCAAGATTTTAAGTTTTTTGAATATATTTTTATTTTTCTTTATGCACTTTTAACTTAGACATTAGTCTTTTCATTGAGTTTTAAGGCCTATGTTGAAAAGGGGGCCACAACCAAAGGGAGAAATCTTTGGGAATGCTTGCAGCATTGGAAGACCCTCAGCTTCCTTCAGAAAATATTTGCCTATATATGTCATTGAGGAGATTATAAAAACAAGCTGTCTTTTTTCTTGTCCTTGATTGACCCATAGTAATATTTTATCAAAAAATGATAGCAACAGATGTCAAAGATTTATGTACTGAAAATGTGATAGATTAACTTACATAAGTGCCCAGATTTTCAAAATCAATAGACCTTTTAGCCACAACATCAGTCCCTTCAATATGTTGGACTTCTGAAAACAAATGGTTTCTCTTAATGCACATCTAATCTGATTTACTTCTTTCTATACGTTTTAATTAGTTTTCCAATTATAAGAATAATAGACTACATATCAAACAAGCAAACACCCAAAAACAATAGTTTGACTAATTTGCTTAAAGATACCAAAGGTATAATCTGAATGATTGATCGCCCACATCTGACTCCATCTGCCTGACTTGACTTAGTTATTTGTGATTCTGTTACTGAAAATTATCATGGATGAAACAAATTTATATCATTAGGCATTATTTGGGAGGATGCTATAAAGAAAAAAAGAATCTTTTTTTTCTTTTTACAATATATGATGTGTCATCATTTATTTTGTCATATTTATGTTTGTAATAACCACATCTCTGCCTTGAAAACATGGCACTTTAGAAAAGTATATAATTACTTTGATTTGTATTTATGTTACCCGAAATAATCTATACTTTTACTAATAATGCATAATACATCTGTAACCATACCTCTTTGAGGACAATATATTTTAAAGATTAAATTATAGTTTAGAACCTATATTACAGATATCTTAAGACTTTCACAGGAATGTGTTGTAATACAACAAAGAGGATAATGACATCTTCTATATTGATAGTAAATTATGTTTAATAAGTAATTATTTGAAGATTTATTCATAACACAGAAAGATGATTATATGTAACAAAGTTTGTATATAAGATTAGGAATACAGAGACCTCTATTCTAGTTTTAATTTTACTACATCTTATTCCTGTAAACTTCACAATCTTTACATTTATTATACCTAAAAGAATATAATAATAACTGCCCTTTCTCAAATAAGGTTATTGCGAAGTCAAATGAAACAAAAAAGACATTCATATTTGTAATATAAAATTCAAAACATGGCCGAGCGTGGTGGCTTGTGCCTGTAGTCCTGGCACTTTGAGAGGCTGAAGTGGGTGGATCACCTGAGGTGGGGAGTTGGAGACCAGCCTGGCCAACATGGTGAAACCCCATCTCTACTAAAACACAAAAATTAGCTGGGCGTGGTGGCACACGTCTCTAATCCCAGGTACTCGGGAGGCTGAGGCAGGAGAATCACTTGAACCTGGGAGGCAGAGGTTGCAGTGAGCAGAGATCGCGCCCTTGCACCCCAGCCAGGGTTCCTGAGTGAGACTCCATCTCAAAAGAAAAAAAAAATTAAAATGCATTTCAAATAAAAGATAAAATCAAGGTACATTTTAACATTAAATTATGGGATAAAATATACCATCTTCTTAGTTGGACTCAATTTTTTTTGTTATTGCGGTTATAATATTTTAAACGTCTATAATGTCTATAAGGAAAACTGTATATAATATCTTGGTATAAAAATCTTCATACTTTTGACACAAAACAGAAGTAATGACATAAATGAAAATTCAGACACTTGAGAACGATAGTAGAAATGTCTTCCTTGTCCTTTGTTAATTACAATGTAGATAGATATTTTGTGTATGTCTCCTAGATGTTTCTTTGCTACATTATTATTGGACTTAATGTTCACATCAACAACCTTGTAAGAACCATGTAATTATTATCTATTTATTTATTTATTTATTTTTAGACAGGGTCTCACTCCCATCACCTAGACTGGGATGCAGTGATGCCATCTCAGCTCACTGCAGCCTCTGCCTCCCTGGGCTCAGGTGATCCTCCTGCCTCAGCCTCCCAAGTGGCTCATTTTCCTGGACTCAGGTAATCCTCCTGCCTCGGCCTCCCAAATAACTGGGACTACAGGCACACTCCACCATGCCCGGCTAGTTTTTTGTACTTTTTGTAGAAATGGGGTTTTGCCATGTTGCCCAGGATAGTCTCCAACTCCTGAGCTCAAGGGATCCTCCTGCCTCAGCCTCTCAAAGTGCTGGGATTTACAGGCATGAGCCTCCACACTTGGCCAGTTATTTCTTTTTAAGTTGCCTAGAGACTCAGGAATCATTTCTGAGTTTTCATAGTTTAAGGGGAAAAATTGCCAGAGACTTCTTTCTAAAACATTTTATTTTTTAATGTAAAAATCACTAAATCTTTAAAACATGTAATAAGAGACCTTTTCAGACAAGTAGCATAAATCTATATTTCTGTCCTTCCAGCTATATTCTTTATGTAGACTATTTACTGTTGATAAATTGAAATCAAAATTACAATCAGAGATGTCTAAGATAATATAAAAATCAATATTTAAAAAGCCTCTATATTAGACTATGTCTAACACCAGAATATTGCCTTAAAGAGTTGAACGTATTTGGAGTCTTTTAAGATTTTTTCCCATGACAGGTAATTGTCAGTATGTATCCAATCTTAGTTATGCTTTTTACTCAGGATAAGCAGCTCTTTCAATTCATTTAAAAAATCTGTGATGTAATTAACTCTAAGAAATGTAAAGCCTGTAACCATCATCTAAATAACTGGTTTGACAGATTGATGGTAATAGTCTTTAACCTTTGCCTGAAGGCTACTGTATTGTTTAATACTGTAATTTGTTAGACATACTACCAATGCTTTGATTTGGAGATTCGATTCATCCATTTAATCTTGGGTCAGGGATTTGAATCATTGATTTAATCTTTCTGCTTTACTCTAAATTTAATATATTTACTGAAGATAGAACCATAGTGAGAGGCATTCACTCTCACTATGAGAGAAACTCATGAGAGAAACTCACAGAGAAACTCACATAAAGTTTCAATAAATCGTGCTTTTCTATTTATTGACTTGTTTCCTCATACTATTTCTGTTATACCAAATTGAATTAATTGTTTTGAATACTAAAATTGGTGAGCATAATCTGTTTAGATATTTAATAACTTAAAACTTTCCAGACACTTAAAATATTTCATGTGAGAAAATTTAAATGTGCTTAATGTATTATGCCTTAAATTTTGGATCTGCTTTGTAAAATGACACTGATACATTAAAATAGAAATCTTTTAAGGGAATATTTTAATTTCACTCCCTGGTAACTATATGTGTATGTCAAGAACTTAGAGGCTGAAATTTTAGTTAATTTAATTTATATAACATATTAATGATTTTACACAAACATGCACACATTTCAAGACTTTAGTGTTTAGCGTTGAAAGAAAAATTGATCAATATTTGTTACCTAGCAATACCCTAATTCTTTTCTTACTGGTCTTGTTATTTAAAAAAATAGACTTGGTGAGATTATTAACTACATATATTCGATCATATTATTCATAATTTAAGGTTAGAATAAATGCTGGTGACATTTTAGCACAAGGTTGGTTTAATAATTTTATGATGCAACATTTAACTAACTCCTTAGATATCTGAATTTTTGCTAACCAAGCAACTTCTAAGATGATATGTCATGGGAGAGCTTGAGAATGCAAGTCACTTTTAAGAAGTTTAACTGGCTGGGCAAGGTGGCTCATGCCTGTAATCCCAGCACTTTGGGAGGCTGAGGCAGGCAGATCATGAGGTCAGTAGTTCGAGACCAGCCTGACCAACATGGTGAAACCCCATCTGTACTAAAAATACAAAAATTAGCTGGGTATGGTGGTGCGTGCCTGTAATCCCAGCTACTCAGAAGGCTGAGACAGGAGAGTCACTTGAACCCAGGAGGCGGAGGTTGCAGTGAGCTGAGATCACGCCACTGCACTCCATCCTGGGCAACAGAGTGAGACTCTATCTCCAAAAAAAAAAAAAAAAAAGTTTAATTTACAGTTGTACAACATCCAGCTGAGCCTGTTTCATAAATGCACAGATAAATGAATACATACTGCATATATGGTATATATTTATTATACCAATACCATGTCATAACCACATTAGCAGATCTTAGAAATTAAAAGTAAAAAAAAAAGGTAGACTTGATATGTGCAATTATATAATTAATTAATTTGCCGATTGGTCTTTTCTATTAGATAGAATCTTCAACAGTAGATGCATTCACTAGTAATTAACAATGTCTCTATTTGAGTTAGTTTGAATGGATAATGTGAGTATATTTTAGACTCAGTGGAATCTTACAAAAAACACAGCTGTCCTAAGGTCTCAAAGGGGACAACTGAAACTAAAAAATCAATATGTCATCAGCAGGTTTGTTGTAATAGATGCTTAGCACAGCAGGTTTGTATAAACTAATGACATACTGTGCGATGACAAGACAGTTAGATTAAAGGACTGCACAGGCACAGTCACTGGCCTGGAGCAGCAGAGGTTGCAAATATGTACATGCAGTATTTTTGGAGTGGTGGAATGTACATAGTTTATAGGTGCCTATGCTGGATATTGTTTTGAAAACTGATTTTAAATATAAATTTACATGGATGTAGCAATCACTTTGACTCATGTGTTTAAAACTTATATTATGAAAGAGCTGTTAAAGCTTTACCTTTAACTGACCTGCACAATGTGCACATGTACCCTAAAACTTAAAGTATAATTAAAAAAAAAAAAAAAAGCTTTTACCTTAAACAATTGTATTTTCATGTGAACTCACCAACAACCAATATACAGGATATTTGTTTCTTTGTTTTTTGAGATAGGGTCTCACTGTGTTGCTCACGCTGGAGTGCAGTGGCACAATCTCAGCTCACTGCAGTCTCTACTTTGTGGGCTCAAAGGATCCTCACACCTCAGCCTCCCAAGTAGCTGGGACTATGGGCATGCACCACCATGCCTGGCTAATTTTTTCATTTCTTTGTAGAGATGGGGTTTGTCATGTTGGTTAGGCAGGTCTTGAACTCCTGAGCTCAAGCAGTCCACCCACCTCAGCCTCCCAAAGTGCTAGGATTACAGGTGTAAGCCACCAAGCCCAGTCATCCAGGTTTTTTAAGAAGGCAAAAACTATTCCTTAAACAATTTACCTAGGGATAAAAGAGGGGGAAAATGTAGAGAAGAGCTATCTTCCGAATGTCTGAAAACAGACAAACAAAAAAAGGTATTAGATTTCAGACATCAGGTGATACTCTGCTTCAGAAACAATATATTGGGAAAAATCCTGAGTTGCGAAACTATTAAACCAGTTAACACGTTTAATTATAAGAATTGTCTTTCTTGTCTCATTCTAAAGAGAAATGTCATCACAAAACTATAATCTTATGAAAGCTTTCAAGTACAAGGATTTCATAAAAAGAATGAATTCTACTCAACAGTAAAATATTTTGCTTGTACTTTGTGGGAACCAAATATTTTTAGAAGATTTTTTAAGAGCATCTAATCTGTATTTTTAAAATGCCGGTACTGGCCTTAATGTTTATTATTCTCCAGTTCTTTACACAGTGTTCCTACACCGTCAACATATTATCACAACCTGGTTTTTGATTTGTTATCACAATCTTGTGACCTTTAAGCAGAAATTTATGGTGTACATCAAAGCAGTAATAAACACATAAAGAAATTCTTCTACAAAGAAACAGTCACTTTACTATTTCTGCTGAACATGTGTTTAGAGTTTACATCTTGGTTACCTTGCACTAGCTTCCATGGCAGACAAAGCCGTTGTTTGTATGAGAGTGAACTGCTTACATTCTCGCATCAACACTTTCCCTCAAAAGCTGAAGTTTCCCTCTGCTTGCCTCTTCTGTTTAGACTGATGGAAAATATTTGCTACTTACCTTCACTACAGAATTGTCAATACAGAAGTCTGTAAAAAGTTTCATTAATTTATTCATCCTTTTGAATCATAGGAGTCTTTTTAAAAAATCAGGCATATTTACAGAGTATCTAATGTTTGATAAGTTAGTTATGAGGGTCTCACATTTTTGTAGCGGTTAGGAAGAGACAATGTAGTTAAAAGTCCTCTATGGTAGAGTCAAGAAACTTGTTCTTGATGCTTTCACTAAGAGACTCATGATTTTGGACTAATCTCAATTTTGAGATTACCTATAAAATGTGGAAATTCAGATGGATAGTTATGTCTTAAATATTTCACATCTTTTAGGAGAAACAAGTTGATTGTATGAGATTTCATTTACATCTGTCTGCATATAAAATCAGGTAAATTTCTTGGGCTTTCACTTTTTTTATAACAATAAAATGAAAATGAACTTATTAATAGATTAGAATTAAAATTCAAAACTAATGCAATTCAAAGAAAATGTACCATGTTAACAAGTATTTTTGCCAAAATGGAATTTCTGCTCATAAAGTGGCCATGACAGTGACTTAAACCCTAGATGTTAGGAAATGACCTCTTGGATTTATCACAGTGCCTCACACTTAGTTCAGACTCTTAAAAACATTTCTTGTGGGAAGTAATGACTGCTAAGTAAAAATGAAAGTTGAGCAATGATTCTTGTGAATTATGAGTTAATTAATGGTATGACTGCATTTTGTTGAAGTCTCATGATTTAAAGATGTGCTCATTTTTTTTGCTCATGATTTAAAGATGTGCTTTGATACTCTGAAGGACCAAAGGGCTGTGAATCACTGTAAAGCTGCTTTTGAAACATGCCTTAGGGCAAATTGTGAGCCTTCATTTGTGTCCAGAATGGAAGGAACAGCAAGAAGCATGGGTGAGTCATAGGACAAAAACACAAAATGTCATTCCAAAGACAGGGTGGTGACCTTATGTCTGAGTATGCAAAAATCCAACTGGGGAAGTAAGAGGCCTGATCTTAAAAGTTCATGTATTAAGGGAAAACCCATATTTTTATCTTAGGAGATTATGATTATATAATTAGTTTTGTTTGATAATTCAGATGAGTTACCTCTGATTCAGTTTGAAAGTATCCCAGATCAAGCACAGTTCAAACACAGACACTCCTGGGACTGGTTCTGCTTTTTGTAATTGGAATAAGGGGTCCTGCTAAGGTGTGTGCTTCTGTCCTCAGATTTGGAACAGAATCTAAATTCCATGTGTGACGTAACCTGCTTAGTCACAAGCAACATTTTCAGACCCCTTTCCTTTAATTTTAGAAGGAGGCTGTTGATTTGATATAATTATTTTTTAATGAATGCATTTTGTGTTCATTGCTAAGTATAAAAAAAGCACATATAGGATAGCTTGTGTCGTATTAACAAATGCTTGAGAGATAAAATATAAAGGTATATAACAGTAAAACATGAAAGAAGTCATTCAAAGCAATTTACCTAATGAAAGAGAGAGAACCTGTTTCCTCAGAGATTCAGGTGTATCTCATGGCATCCTCTTTTGTATCTTTCAGGTGTATTTACCTTTAGTTTTTTTTTTTTGTCGTTGTTGTTGTTGTTGTTATATAAGAGGGTTTAGGTAAATGTCACTTTCTGATAGGAAGCTCCTCATCAGGACCTTTTCTTTTTTAAATTTTCATATGTCTATTTTTATGTGAAAACTGTCCAAATAAAATATTTATATATAAAAGTTTTCCACATAACTCTAAAAGGGTTCTATTTGATGTCTTTACTGTATTATAGGACTTACAAAAAGAAAAGAAAAAGAATATATCCAATTAAAACAAGAAAGAACTCTTGAACCCAGCTATGCATACAAGAAAAATAAATTGTTTGAAGTGAGACATGAGGTAATCGAGACTCCTCAATGGGGAAAGTCAGTGCTCATCTGGCCCCTAGTGTGCCTGTTGAGCTGAAATATTTTATTGATGTGAGTGCTTAACAAATCACCAAATGCTCAGTGAATACCTATTATGTGTCATGAGCTCTATGAGGTAGCTTTTTTTCATACAGTCGTATTTTGGCAAATAAATAAATAATACGAGGCATAATTGACAGTGAAAATACAAAAAAAAAAAAAGCATCCCTTACAAATTCCAGAATGTATTTTAAGGTTTCACTCAGCGCTATACAGTGATCACAAACTTCTTGCTATGGTTTAGTCTCCAAGAAAATAAAAATGCCAGAAGGTGTGTTACATTTCAGGCCAATAAAACAGACATTATTAACATCTCATTTTATTAATTGAGGTTATTTGAGATTTTGTGTGGAGGCATTTTAGTGGTCTGATCCACACAGTACTGAGTCAGTGGCATTTTGAGAATGAGGTGTAGTGATTTGTGCTACATTTATAGTGACCAATAAGCTGTGATTGTAGTTCTTTTATATGCTCATGGTAAAATTTGTACTTCGTGGATGGACAGTGAAGGAACGTGGGCACTTCTTGTGTGCGCAAATACTTCTATATGCAACATCTTTCCTTCACTTGAGATATTTATGTTTTATTTAAATATAATACATTCAAAATATTTATTATTAAATCAACAACGTTGCATGAGTAGTTTATTTTGTGTTTTGTCCCCCAATAGATGATACTTGTATCCATACGTGGATAAACCTCCTCAGCCTTTTATGACACTCAGCAAGCTTTCTCTATCACAACAAATTTTATGTGGCTTGATATTTTCCCCCTCACACTGTCTTCATATTAATGCACTGCCTGTTTAGAGGTCCTACTAATGGGTTATCTCCATAAGGAACAATATGAATCTAATTCTCTAACCTTATTTCAACTCATTGCTGCTGCTGCTATGAAGCCAATTGTAAGCACAGTTAATTGTTCCCATGATTACTAAGACAAATATCACGTGTAGGAGAGGTTTGATTTTCCATATTACAAAAGATAAGCTCTGGGAGAATTCAGCATTCAGTTTCCTAATCACTTACACATGTAAAACCCCTCCAGTGATGCCAGAAATTGTTCATTATTTCTTGTAAGTATTGTATAAAACTCAGAGTGCACTCAGAGGAAGTATCAATTCTGTTTTCTTAGAAACTAGTGTTGCTATGTTAGTGATAAAAAACAAAATGACTTCACCATAAAACACATTTCAAATTTCCATATAACTTACAGGTTATTTTCAGGTATATGAAAATGACAAAAGACCAGCTAAGAGACTATAAGTAGAACAATATTTGAGATTCATGTGGAAGAATAATCTTATTGGTCTTATTGACTTCTTGGTTAAAATGATTGAAAAACTTTACATGAGTGTGTGTGTGTGTGTGTGTGTGTGTGTGTGTGTGTTTCTTTCTCCAGGCAACAAAAGTAACAGGCATGAATTTTTTTGGTAGAAGATCATTCTTTATCAGAAACAACATCGTACATCCTTGCAATTAAATTAATTTCAGTAGATTATCATCAGAATTGTAATTTTATAAGAATAATTGTGATGGAATATTTGCAATGTAAGAGACTCCCTTAAAGGGTATGATGAGGTATTTCTTTCTGCGATCCGATTTACTTCTGTTTTTGTTTTTGTTTTTTGAGACAGAGTGTCTCTCTGTCACCCAGGCTGGAATGCAGTGATGTGATCTCAGCTCACTGCAGCCTTCACCTCCAGGGTTTAAGCGATTCTTCTGTCTCAGCCTCCTGAGTAGCTGGGACTACAGGCACCTATCAGCACGCCCGGCCAATTTTTGTGTTTTTAGTAGAGATGGGGTTTCACCATGGTGGCCAGGCTGATCTGGAACTCCTGAACTCAAGTGGTCTGCCTGTCTTGGGCTCCCAAAGTGCTGGGATTACAGGCGTGAGCCACCACTCCCAGCCTGTGATTTGCTTTTGGGTAAGATTATGGCATATACATGGAGGGAAGTAAAAGTGAACACATTTCAGTTGCATTTCCCCCCAGGCATAGATATTTTGAAAAATTTCTGTAAATTGTCCAACATGTATTTCTAAGATAAGCAACCACTATGATTTTTAAACATAGTGAGAATCACCACAGCATCAAATTCATTCATTCATTTAACAGATACTTAGCACTATGTGCCAGATACTTAGAGACTCAGAATACATCTTTGAACAGAACAAGTACTTGTACTGTAGTGAATCTTATATTCTTGTGGAAGGAAACAGATAAAAAACACTAAACATGATGAATAAATTATTCACTATCTTAAACAATGATAGGTACTGTGGACAAGAAAACACAGAGTAGGTTAATGGTGTTCTGCAAGGATGGGGAAAGGGCAGACTGTGGTATTAAATGGTAGTCAGGGTTCGCCTCCTGGAGATGTTGAGATTTGAGCAAAGATTTGAATGGAATAAGGGACTTAACCAAGGGGATATCTGTGGGAAGAGCATTCCAGACAGAGGAAAAAGCCAGAGCAAAGGCCCAAAGGTGTGATGGAGAATTTCTAGCATATTCTGGGAAGAATGCCAGCAGAGTGAGTGAGAGAATAAGTAGTAGGAGCTAAAGTAAAAAAGGAATTGGGTTGAAAGGCACATCTCATTTCGTTGGTACCATGATGGGTCTCCTATAAAGAAGAGAACTGGAAATTCTTAAACGTCACAGAGAAACCTTGTAAGATTGTTTGCTCCATGTCACCCTGAAGAGGTTTGGTCACTTGTTCAAACTAATTTTAAATACCACCTAACCTCTGTGGTTTGCCTCCTGTTATGCTTATTCTATGTTGGTGTTTTACACTAAAACTTTAGTTATATATTACCTCAACAAAAGCTAATATATCACTAAATATAAGATATTGAATATGATATGAAAGCTATTAAGCTAAAGCTTAATAAGCTAAGTATAAGATACTAAATATATAGCTGAAGGCTGTAACATAGACTCTGTAGCATAACTCAGGGAAATGAGTAGCTAAATTCCATGAATAACTGAATGCATGGACTGAAGGGAGGGTTTCACAGAGTGTTGTGTGTTAGAATCTGTGTTCCTTCCCCTCCCAATTCTTGTGCAGCATCTTGAGAGGACAATCAGGTGCCTACAACCTTACTACACCCACATCTCTCTTGCCCCTTACCCTGCTGACTGAAAAGAATCACATGCCCCTTTTGTGAAGGTTATTTCATTCCTCATGTTCTGGAATTCTTCATCCTTTGTCTCTAAAAGAACTTTGTTCCATCACTTATTTGTCCCTCTTGTCTACCTCCAGGATTTTTTCATTTCCATTTTCCATTAATGTATGCTCAGACGTCTCCCATTGTTTTTCTTTATTTTTTTTTTATAATCCTTCCTAGGTTCAATTTTCTAGCAGTTGCTGCCTTCTCTTGTTTGGTAGCAAGCACTTTGGCTGCATTTCTGTATCTGGTATTTGCACATCCTCTCCTCTTCATTAGTTTCCAGGCCTCTACAATTGGGGTTCTTCACCACTACCTCAATGAAGGGACCTTTGCATCTTCATTGCCACATTAGAATACTTTCACCCCTTATCCGATTTGATTACTGTGTAACATTTGACATGGGCCTCTGTTCTTGAAAATACTCTTTTCTTTAGCTTTAATTACAGTATTCTTTCACATCATTTCCTACCTCTATAACAACTTTTTTTCTAATATTTTTGAATTCATCTTTATGTATCTTCTTAAATATCAGTGTCTCTAGGATCACACTCCACATTCTGGGCAATCTCATCACTGCCAAGGCTTCCATCACTATCTTTATGCTGTGATCTTTTCCAGGTGTATTTCTAGTCCCTAATTCCCTCCTGAACCCAATATTTTTATATGCAAGAAAAATATTGTATTAGGTGTACTGGACACCTAATTGAACATCCACAAGCCATAGGCACCCTCAGACTTAAGATATCTAACTTGGATCCCCACTCACTCCTTTCACCAAACTCCTTTCTCTTCCTTGTTTTGTATCCAATAAATGACAGTCCTGTATCCCAGTGCCCAAGCTAACTTCCTCTCTCACCACCCCCATACTTTCAATTACTTTGTCCTTTATAGCTTATAATATAAAACTTTCCAGATTACCTCAGTGTCCCAGTGTCAGTCTTTGTGAAGTAGTATTCATTTTTTAATTCTTTTTTGTTTGTTTTTTGAGACGGAGTTTTGCTCTTATTGCCCAGGCTGGAGTGCAGTGGTGCAATCTCGGCTCACCGCAACCTCCGCCTCCCAGGTTCAAGCGACTCTCCTGCCTCAGCTTTCCCAAGTAGCTGGGATTATAGGCATGTGCCACCAAGCCCAATTAATTTTGTATTTTTAGTAGAGATGGGGTTTCTCCGAGTGGGTCAGGCTGGTCTCAAACTCCCGACCTCAGGTGATCCACCCACCTCAGCCTTCCAAAGTGCTGGGATTACAGGTGTGAGCCACCGCACCCGGCCTCATTTTTTTTATTCTATGGGACTTGAAACAAGTAAGAAATTCATGTAAATGGAAGAGGCTCAACTTACAAAGTGTAATTAAATTTAAATGAAGGAGATAAATTTTAAGTTGTCAATACAAAACTTTAACTGAAGGTGTGAGTTGAAGTGAAGTAATAAATAAGCTCACCTTGAGTGGGAATTCATGATGTGGAATCTCCTGGGAGGAGTTTTGCCTTCTTCAGTCATATTGCTTCCAACTCTAGTGCATCCATTCTCACACGTCAGAAATTATCTCTTCCATTTCAAAAGTTATACTCTGAAAAAAAAATTAAAAATATAAAATCCTTATTACAATCAATTTTCTTACCACTGCATAACCAAAGACTAGATGAGAAAATATTGAATTATATAGTCACTACAACTGTGTCCACATGGACAAGAAAGGGGGAAAACCAGGTGAATGTATTTTCTTTTTTTCCATCTTTCAACTGATAAGTATATTTTAAAGAAATGTAGATAAAATACTGTTTGAAGTATAGTGACCATTATTGCCAAATGGCATGAAAACATTAAGATGAGACTACATGAGGGAGTATGGTAATTTAAATCACACTTGAGATTAATCTTTACAGAGATTAATTTTTTTTTGACTATAAAGGAAAGTGTTTCTGCTGAAGTTAGAGATCTTCAGGTTACAAAGAGCTTGGCAGTTAAAGGAGAACGAGGCAAAACATTCCAAATTTGAAGAATTCAGTAGACATGACTAACAAATGTTGTGTCTCAGAATACATAATAAATTAGGGCACTTGTTAAAAGTATGTGGTTGCCACTGTAGAAAAAGTGTGTAGTGTAATTAGGCGTGATGTATGCATGTTTCCTGTGATACTGTGCTTTAAATTTTGTAATTCTATATTATCAATGTGTACTCATAGTCTTGCTATGATCTTTTCCCAAGATAACTCTTAATTGCTCCAGACTTTACAAGGTTGACTCAGAAGCAAACTGTAGAATGTCAGAAAAGTAATCTCCACCACTTATCGTTAACTAGTGACCATCTAACATGACAGATGGCGCCCTGCCTGTCTTCAGCAGCTTGTGGGACAAAGCTGAATGTCAACACCACTGGGATGTAATTATTGGAATCTCTTGGGTCCAGTTTGGCGTGACCCTGAAAGCAATTCCCCGAGAACTGCTGGGAGCAATGCAGTGATGGAAAGAGCAGAGAAAGGAGAGGTTTGGGAGACCAGCAGCATTTTCAATTTACTGACAAGTGTTTTCACGCTGCTTAAGAATACGTATTTTGCATGTGACAAATCAAATTGACAAATTGAAGAATTCATGGGACTTTCATTGTGGCCTAATTTAAATATTATCAAAGGGCTTTATTTTATAATGCAGAAGCAACTATTTAATGATTTAAGTAATTTTGAAAAATATTTTAATGATGAGAAAGCAATATAATTTATATTTTAATTGTTTCTTAAATAATTTGGTAACATTCTCGTTATTTGGGAACACACTTTGCAAATTTTTTACTACAACTTGTTTAATCTCTAAAACAACTCAGTAAATTAGATATTGTTATTAGTTCCAATTGATAGATGGGGCGAATGAGGCACAGAGAAGTTAGCTGTGACACAAAACAAATGGTAGAGCATCCAGGGCTTGAACCAAGCCATCTGGTGCCAGAGTCTCTGTTCTTAATCATTGTGCTTTTCCCTGTGCCATCTTATATACCTCTTTAAAACACTCAACCTGCCTGTATAGAACAGTGGCAGCATACTGAAATACTTAAGTTAAATGCTTAAGTATGCAAATACTTAATATACTTAAATAAGTATATACTTAAATACACTTATTATGGAGCTTGATGCTAAACCAGATAATATAAGAATATCTAAAATTCTAAAGTTACTAAAAATAGATTAGAGGAATTATTAATACAGTAGTCCCTTTTTATCTGCAGGGGATGTGTTCCAAAGACCCCCAGCAGATGCCTGAGACCGTGCATGGTGGCAAACTTGATTTCCATCAGTAGGAATATTTTTCTGTTCACATCTTCCACCCACAAATTTAATACCTTCTCCGTGCTAAGCAGTTATCATGCACGGTGGCCATAAGTTTTGCAGTTTGAGGTGTGACAGCAAAACTAGCACATTTTTTTTTTTAACTTCCTTCCCAGTTTCACTGATAGAAGATGTATTCTTACTGTAGGTCTTAGCAATCTCAGCATATAATTTTTTTTTTCTTTTCTTGTGAAGTTTCACCTTTTCACGTATAAGGAGCACTTACAGCTTCTTTTTGTCATATCCACATTGCCTGCATCACTACTCTTGCACTTTGGGGCCATTGTTAAGTAAAGTACGGATTACTAGATCACAAACACTGAGATACTTCTGCAGTCAGTCTGATCACCCAGAAGGCTGCTAAGTGAGTAATAGGCGGGTAGTGGATATGCTCGACAAAAGCATGTTTCCCTAGTGTGATGGAGTTGGATGGAGGGGGATTTTATGACCTTACTCAGAGCAGCACATAATTTAAAACTTGTAAATTGTTTATTTTTGGAATTTTTCATTTAATTTTTTCAGATTGTGCTTGACTAAGGGCGACTGAAACCTTGGAAAGCCAAACTACCAACAAGGAGGGACTACTCCACATTAATTGGTTAATCATAAATTTCTCCCAGAAAGGTGTCTTTAAGTAATATATATACTGAGTGCACTGAAACTAGTTTTGATACTAAAAAATTAATATAGCAAATGGAAGTATGCTTCTATATGCCCTTTAGTAGGGAGAACTTTGGAAATGTCACAGTTTTTCTGATTTTGAATAATGCAGACATAGTCATTATTTCTTTTGTATGCAGGGACAAGCATCTAAGAATCATGTTGCTGATGATAGCTGGTATTTGTCACGCAACCATCCAGTTAAAAAGACTTGAACACTTAGTATGTACAATCTAATTTATTCCTCACAACAACCTATGAGGAAGGTGTTTTTTTTTTTGGTTTTGTTTTGTTTCCTGAGATGGAGTCTTGCTCCGTCGCCCAGGCTGGAGTACAGTGGCGTGATCTCTGCTCACTGCAAGCTCCGCCTCCCAAGTTCAAGCAATTGTCCTGTCTCAGCCTCCCGAGTAGCTGGGACTACAGGTACCTGCCACCACACCCGGCAGCTAATTTTTGTATTTTTACTAGAGTTGGGGTTTCATCTTGTTGGTCAGGCTGGTCTCGAACTCCTGACCTCACGTGCTCCACCTGCCTCAGCCTCTAAAGTGCTATTTTTTTAAAACACCATTTTACAGATGAAGAAACTAAGAGAGAAGAGTAAATAACTTGCTATGGGCCTGACGCGCTGGCTCATGCCTGTAATCCCTGCACTTTGGGAGGCCGAGGTGGGTGGATTAACTGAGGTCAGGAGTTCAAGACCAGCCTGGTCAACCTGGTGAAACCCTGTCTCTACTAAAAACACAAAAAATTAACCAGGTGTGGTTGTGGACACCTGTAATTCCAGGTACTTGGGAGGCTGAGGCAGGAGAATCGCTTGAACCTGGGAGGCGGAGGTTGTAGTGAGCCAAGATCGTGCCATTGCACTCCAGCCTGGGCAACAAGAGTGAAACTCCATCTCATAAATAAATAAATAAATAAATAAATAAATAAATAAATAAATAAATAACTTGCTATGGTCTTTTAAATAATGCATAGAACATAGAAAAGGTAGTACCCTTGCTGTAAAAACAATTACTTATCACATGGATATAATTCTGATAATTTCTCAAAACCCTGCCTAACAACCAATATGCAAAGGACTTTGAAAGCCTAGACCATGTGAGAAAAGCACCTAAGGAATTGGAATGCTGTAAACACCACTGCTAATTGTTATGATTTATCTTGTTGGGGTTGTTAGGAGCAGTCAATTCTAGGAGATAAGAGCAGTTGAGTTCAGGCCCTCAAGGAATTTACAGTCTAATGGATGAGATAACTTACTGTGAAAAGCTCCAAAACCATTGATTATAAGTTGTTAGTATAAACAAGGAGTACAGTAAATGCCTCAGGCCAGGAACATTTGTGGTTTTGGGACACCTTACACCTTTGTCTCCACTCCAAAAAAAGGGCTTTGAGGTGATCTTAAAAGAAGAGAAGGTAAGTTAAGTTGCAAGAGGGAGGAAGAGCTTTCAGCATGGGAAAAACAGGAACAACAACATAACTCCTAATGGCGCAAATAAGGCTAGGAGAGGCCAGAGCACAGTGAACATCCTAACTAGAGCTTCTACCCTTGCCCCCGTGCACAAACTGTTTTCCATGCAACAACTGGAAGTCTTCTAAAAATGGAAATGAGAGTATCACTCCCTTGCATACCACAATTCAAAGATTTTCTCATTTCACTTAAAATCAAAAACGAAACACTACAAAAGGCCCTCCTAGAGGTCTGATGCATACGACAAGTTTGTGCAGTGAGGATAGTGACTTTAATAAGTGACTTAGGCCAAGAGGAATGGCAATGAAGAGAGCTTCAACTCTGAAAATGCAATAGGGATGGTGGAGACTACGGCTTCCTCTAATGCACTAGATGTTACTCAGTTCTCCTTGCCCCACATAGAAATGGGCCTAGTATTGCCTGATGATTTGATTCGTTTAAGAGAATCCAGAAATCCAGATTTTTAGGCAAAGTCTCCACTTAAAAATTGACTCAAGTATCTCATCATCATCATTGTCATCATCATCATCATTATCATCATCATCATTGTCATAAAGATAGTAATAAAGCACTGTGCAAACAAACTCGAAACATCTGCAAGACAGATGTCCAGATTAGAACCACAGGCCACTAGTTTATGACCTTTGCCCTGCACAGTCTGGCTGTGCCTGCTCTGCAACCAGTTTATACCACACTTTTCCCTGCTCACCACAGTCTCACCACAGTGGCTCTCTTCAAGTTCTCCAATTTTCCAGCTGGTGCCTACTTTGGGCCCTGTACGCTTTTTGCTTTTTATGCCGAGTTGTTTTTGTTCCTTCCAACTCTTCTGAACTCAGTTTAGCTTTTACTTAGCTTTGACCCTTCACCTGCCCTTTGTTCCCTTCTGCCAGTAGTTCTCAAAGCGTGGTCTGGGGATCCCTGAAGCCCCCAGGATCTTTCAGGGGGTCCACAAGGTCAAAACTAGTTTCACGACAAAAGTAAGATGTGGCTTTCTTTTTTTTTTTTTTTTTTCACTCTCATTCTCATTCTCATGAATGTATAGTGGAGTTTTCCAAAAGCTATGTGACAGGTGAAATTGCAATATACTGAACACAGAAGCAATATGAGAATACAGCAATCTTTTTTTTTTTTTTTTTTTTGAGACAGAGTCTCGCTCTGTTGCCAGGCTGGAGTGCAGTAGTGCGATCTTGGCTCACTGCGATTTCCACCTCCTGGGTTCAAGCGATTCTCCTGTCTCAGCTTCTCAAGTAGCTGGGACTACAGGTGCGCACCACCATGCTGAGCTAATTTTTCTATTTTTAGTAGAGATGGGTTTCACCATATTGACCAGGATGGTCTGGATCTCTTGACCTCATGATCCGCCCCCCTCGACCTCCCAAAGTGCTGGGATTACAGGCGTAAGCCACCACGCCCGGCCGAGAATTCAGCAATCTTCTATTAAAACAGACATTAAAGAGATGTAATCCTTCTAAATATAACTTCTACTCACCCCCCTCTTGGGATTACACCTGTAATCTCAGCACTTTGGGAGGCTGAGGTGGATGGTTCACCTGAGGTCAGGAGTTTGAGACCAGCCTGGCCAACATGGTGAAAACTTGTCTCTACTAAAAATACAAAAAAAAAAAAAAACTGGCTGGACACGGTGGTGCATGCCTGTAGTCCCAGCTACTTGGGAGGCTGAGGCTGGAGAATGGCTTGAACCTGGGAGGCGGAGGTTGCAGTGAGCCGAGATTGCGCCACTGCACTCCAGCCTGGGTGACAGAGCGAGACTCTGTCTGAAAACAACAACAACAAAAGGAGATTCTGAGAAAAACGTAAAATATTGCCACTCTTCTCACTAATTTTGTAAAAATACCCTTATTTTTATAACATTGCATACAAGGCCGTGAATATGAAATTGATCATGCAGTCAAATTATCATGCAGAAAAATTAAAGGTCTCTAGACAGGGAAGTAACAGGATTAAAATGGTGTATTAGGTTATTTTGTAGTGAAAAAGGAAATTTTTATATTTATATTACTATGTAATGCGTTTTATGGTTATTTTTCATAAATTAATACATATTTAAGGTTTCCCTCAATTTTAATTTCTACTATGATAAATAATAAACATAGACCAAAAAATAGTTCTTTGAGGTACTCAATTTTTAATAATGCAAATAGGTCTTGAGACCAAAGTTTTTGAGAACTGTTGCTTTGTAAATACATATCAAACACTAAAATGATCTCACCTATTGTTTACTAAAATATAAGCACCATGAGGGCAGAGACTTCCACCTTAAGCATTTACTCCCAGTGTTCCATTATTGGAACGATAAGCAGGTGGGAGTTATTTATATCCTACTGCTCAAGGTGATCGCCAAGGTCTGATAGGAAAAATTCAAAAATTTGCAGTCTCTGGCATAAATGGGTTAATACCCTTCAGCACCTCGAGCAGTGTCTGAAGCACAGTAGGTACTCAGTATACATTTTAGAATAAGCAAATCAATGAATTAGCATAATGTTTGAATGGGAGTTATATTTAGAAGGATAGGGTTGAGCTAGCTTTATAGGAGGCTTTACATACAAAGCCATGAATATGAAACGGATCATGCAGTCAATGCAGAAAAATTAAAGGTCTCTAGACAAGGAAGTAACAGGATTAAAATTGTGTATTAGAAAGATTATTTTGTACTGAAGGTTAGAGGAAATAAAGTTAGTTTTTCTTTCTTTTCCTGCATATCTTTACCAACTCTCCTACTCACTCCCCTCTTGACTTTTTTATTGGGCAGAAGGTTTTGAAACCTTCGTGCATTTCTTACAACTATAAATACATATGTGCTAATGAATGAGGTCACATCAATTTAAATGGAACACTGACAGAAAACACAATTTAGCTCATTAGTAAGGCATGACAAATTTACAGCCAGAAACTCTGTTGACTTTTATAGAGGAACATAAATTAAAGGTGGCCAAATCTTATTCCGAGGGCCAGTATTAAGGTCTAAACTTAGTCAGGCAAAAATACACATTCCTTTAAGGCAGTCCTTTCATATAAAGCAGGGAGGTGTGGCATCTCTGGAGCAATTTGAAGGGCTCAGGGGAGTTCTTTCTCCCTCCTAGCCAGAAGGCACAAGTGTCTAAACTCTAGCACTAGAGAGACTTTCTTTAAAGTGTCTCTTTCTGCTGTGCTCATTTAAAATACAAATCTCAGAGCAAAACGTTAAGAATGTGGGCTCTGGTGCTAAACCCCCGTGCTTCATTTTGGTTCAATGTTATCTAAGCTGCATGACCTTGGGCAACCAACTGAATGTCTCTATGCGTCAGTTTAAGCATTTGTAAAATAGGTGTTCCTCCAGATTTGATGTGAGAATTGAGTAACACATGTAAAAATACTTAGAACATCTCTGATACGTGGTACGCCCTGTCTGTGTTAGTGTTTGTCGTTATGGTAGCATAGGAGGCTAGTTTCAAGGAGGATTCGCTTTGCAGCTAAATGGCAGTGAGACCCCAATTAAGTCATTTAGCATGCCCAAGGTTTGATTTATCTGTTTAAAAAGAGAAGCAAAATCTTGCTTTAGATAAAAGGGAGAAAATCTGTTTAACAAATGGATGTGCTGAATATAAATGATGACTTTTTTAAAAAGTCAATATGGTTAATATGATTCATTGGTGGCATCAGACAAGGCATGGAAGAGAAAGGAACTTTTCAGATGGACTTTGGACACATGAGAAGGGTATTGTCTTCCCACTCAGGTGGGGCAAGGTAATTGCAGATAGGGGAAAGAAGGCCCTGGGTAATCTGTTTGCATAATGACTAGGAGTGCTCATGTAGCACACAGTAAGAAGCCGTGCAGTGGAAACATAAGATGAGAGAAGTTCAGACAGAGCATGGAGGACAGTGGACCCTACCAATTATAGGCAAGACTTTTACCCTGAGAAAGAGACAGAAAAAGAGACTGAACATTTTTGAGCATGAAGTTTTTGATCATCTGTTCCATAAGAAGATAAACTTTGGTAATAAGGCAAAGGAAGAATTGGTGAGCAGAGAAAGTAATGTCTGGAAAAGTAGCCAGGAGGTAGAAGTACCTGAAGTTGGAGTTAAAGTCAGGAAGATTCCAGAATGAGTAAGAGATTTCCGTAAGACACCCAGCCCTTTTTGCTTTGAGGAATGAGGGAGTAAGGGTTGAGGGTGATACTGAGGTCTGAACCCCAGAAACTAGAAAAATGCTGTTAAACAAATAGTGCTCTCAGGAACAGGAGAAAGAAAATCTAGCAATACAATTTTATAATTCTAAACACTGACAGGAGGAAAACATGTTAATCAAAAAGCTATTTTAGGTGCTTATGGCTCTTCTGATTCACTTTACTCCTGTCACAGTGCCTGGCATGGAGAATATCAATAAATATGAATTCCTTTCCCATTAACCCTGAATGGCTCTGTTGTGAGTTCTGGAAAAGCAAAGAAGAATGTAAGAAACGGAAATGGGGTTGGGTAGACAAACATCACCTACTACACATTTTTACTTCTTCTGTGAGAGTTGTTATGGGCTATAAATATTAAAGGGCACACAGCAAATTCGTATCTTTAACATTTAAGAACCAATCTACGAGCAAATAGATTTACACACCAAGAAATCCCTGCTTGTCTTGTAATGAGATGCTGATTTTCCTTGCTGCTAACAAACACGTTTTCATTAACATCTTGCTAGCTAATTACAGCTAATTATGAACATTAAATTCATAAGTGATCACTTACAAGCACTGCCAAATCTGTGTGTGTGGAAGAGGAGTAGGGAGGTATTCTAGTTCATTCATTCCAGCGACTAAAAATTGTGCTGATTTGGAACACCAGGATTTTAAATAAATCGCCACAATCCTCATTGTAGTTAAAATTGTAGTTACCCATAATTTATTCCATTACAATATGTAAGGCATATTATGCTCTTAAGTATATACCTAATTTAGGTTTTTAGGACTAGTAAATAATCTTTGCTGAGATGTCTAATTTTAAGTATGCATTTTGGTATTATAATGCAGCATTTCCTTTGAAAAGAAAACCTCGTTATGCATTTAATGTGGGCGAGTCCTAATTTACAGATAAATTGTTTTCTAAAATGTTTTTGGTTGTTTGCCCCAGTTCCTTTCATGACACCTGGTATATCCTCAGTAATGGGCTGTATAACCACACAGTAATCAGCTGTGGTTTCCTGCAATCTGCTACTTGTGGAATTTCTCCAGACTATAATCCCCCTCCTCCCCCTACCCCAAACAACAAATTTTGGTATGAATTTCGTGAATATTTTTGCTTATAGAGAAAGGAAAGTATATGGTCATCCTCTGGTTACAAACATGATTAAATAATATATTAATAATCAGCACTGTATTTTGGAATATAAGGGAGGGGCTGGGTGCAGTGGCTCACACCTGTAATCCCAAGGCTTTGGGAGGCTGAGGCAGGCGGATCACTTGAGGTCAGGAGTTCGAGACCAGCCTGGCCAACATGGTGAAACTCCATCTCTACCAAAAAATACAAAAATTAGTCAGGTGTGGTGGCTCATGTCTACAGTCCCAGCTACTCGGGAGGCTGAGACACAAGAATCACTTGAACCTGGGAGGTGGAGGTTGCAGTGAGCTGAGACTGCATCGCTGCACTCCAGCCTGGGTGACAGAGTAAGATCTTGTCTCAGAAAAAAATAATGAATAAAAATAAAGTGAAATAAAATATAAGGGAAGGATATATGAAGGAAAGGAATATATTCTTCATGCTTTCTCAAGTCTGCCATTATTTTTGTCTTCCTGGGAGAGAGACATGCACCATCCTCTATTCCAGAAGTCAGCAATCCCTGCTTACAGACATATTGGCCCACTGACATGTGTAGCTTGATCTACATTGTTAAAAACAAAGAATTTGTTGTCAATACTTTTAAATTGCAAGATTTCATAATACAATTAAGTCATCTGGTTTTCTTTTAAAAATTAGAAAATCTAGCAGCACAAGATACTACAATAGCTAAAAATGGCCATTCTCTTTAGACAGAGCATATGCTTTCTGGTTTCAACTGTCTTTGTCATGCCCTATCATTTCCCTGACGTTGAGACCAAGACTCAGTTCCAATTGATCATCAATTTGTAGTCTCTCCTGGCTTGCTTGACTCATTTGCATTACATATTTTGTCTCTAAAGATTTTGAGTGTTTCCTTCTCATGACTTTTTCCACACAGAGAGGTTAATGTGTGTGTATGATTTATACATATCGATATAGAAAGAAATGATAAACTTTCACCCAGCATTATATGATACCACTGTGTGCCCTGCTGTTCCTCCCTGACTTTAGTACTATGGCATGCACCCTGCCTGTACTAGCAGTTTCCAAAATTTCACTGAGCATCTAGGACAAGACAGGGAAACACGAAGAGGTCAAAGGACTCAGCATTGAAGAAAAAAGAGGACAGAGTTAACTTTACAACATCACTACTTATTAGGGATTTCCAAACTGTAATATTTTGAAATATTGGCACTTTGCTCAGTATGTGGGGCCCAATATAAAGAAATTTGTTAGGCTGAGAGTGGTGGCTCATGCCTGTAATCCCACTACTTTAGGAAGCTGTGGTAGGAGGATAGCTTTAGGTCAGGAGTTCTAGACCAGTCTAGGCAGTATAGCAAGATCCTGTCTCTAAAAAAAAGTTAAAAAGAAAAAATAGAAGAAAAGAAAGAGATCTATTTTATGTATACTTCGACGTAGATATTTTCTGTTTGTTTTAAAAAGGTATGTTTTGATTATTATAAAGTCTTTTCCTACAACCATTAATCAGAAAATATTATTATGAATACCCATAATTGCATGTTCAATTGGTCATTTTGTTGTGTATTTTGTATATTTAAACAAATGCTGTCCAAATAGGGATTATCCCAATAGGCAGTGCAATCGAAACTCTTCCCTAGAATTCTCTCTCACTTTTCTCTACCTAAAACTTGCTCAACTTTCTTGACTCACAGGCTCCATTGTTTCCACAATTTCAGCCTCATATTGCTCTCTGTATTTTCTGTACGCACATGTAGTCGGAAAATATGTCCGTTTTTAAGCTATATAGGCTCAACAACTTACCTTTTATGGGAAGCTTATATTCTTAATTTTTTCATCAGAAAAATCTTATGGCAAAATGGCAGTGCCTGTAAATGCAAATGAAATGTTCTATATATTTTAAATGCCCTTATGTTGAATGATTTTTTTAAAATTACTATTAAGTTGTAAGAAGCTCTGGGAATGAGCTCTCTCAACACCAAGTTACTATTTGCTTCTTTGGAATGCATAGACAGCTTTCAGTCAAAACAAACACCTTCTCCAGCTATTGTGGCACCTTTCTGGAGTGCAGATTATAATTATGCATAGCCGTCATTACAGATTTCATTGAGAAATCATGCTTTAACCAAGTGACACATTACTTCTTTTTTTTATTTTTTATTTATTTATTTTTTGCCCTGTCTTATGCTGCTGAGCTACTTCTTAAGAAAATAAAAATGTGATAATTAAAAGTAAAAATTACTATGATAAAAGATTTGATTCTAGCTCTTTCATTAAACTAGGAAACTCTTAAAGTATGGTTTTTATTGTGTAAATATTTTTTTAATTTGAATTTTTACCATAATATTATAGAAGACACTGGACCCCTCAGAAGATAGTTTGTCTTTTAGTCTCAGGCCTAAGTGGTAACATCTAGGGATATAATCTTGACAAATTACTTAACTTCCCTGAGAATCAGTTTCCTTATATGCAAATTAAATCTGTGATTTACATAATAGAGTTTTATGCAAATTAATTGAAAACACATATCTGAAAACACTGTTGGATCTTTATCCTGCTCTAATAAGACAAGTCATATCATTCCAATATTTACATAAAGGTTATTTAAACGATGCTTATTTAATACTTTATGCAAAACATTGAATTAGGCACTACAAGTGATAGACAAAAGAAGAAAACTATGGTACATCCTCTTAATACATTTACTGTTGTTAACTATAATGTAAGGAATTATCTTCTGAAAGATCAAATGCCACAAAATAAATATAAACAAAATATTCTGGTCATTGAAGAAAGAAACCAAGAATTCTTTCATTAGAATGTTGGTATTTGATATGCATTCTTTTTTATTTTATTTTTTTCTGAGATGGAGTCTCGCCCTTTTGTCTAGACTGGAGTGCAATGGCGCGATCTCTGCTCACTGCAACCCCCCCTCCCAGGTTCAAGTGATTCTCCTGTCTCAGCCTCCCGAATAGCTGATATTACAGGTGCCCACTACCACACCCGGCTAATTTTTTTTTCTTGCATTTTTAGTAGAGACGGGGTTTCGCCATGTTGGCCAGGCTGCTTTTGAACTCCTGACCTCAAGTGATCCACCTGCCTTGGCCTCCCAAAGTGCTAGGATTACAGGCGTGAGCCACCGCACCCGGACTTGATATGCATTCTTAAAGATGGAAAGATGATTGAGAAAGGATATTCCAGATAAATGAGACAGTAAAAACAGAGACATAAGGATACAATGATTGGAATATATTAGTAGAATAGTAAGTAGTTTAATAGGCCAGTACCATTTAGGGGTGTCATGGAGGATATGGCTACAGATGTTAGCTAAGTATTATTAAGTCTAATTGTATATTTAATATACATAGGAGTGAAGCTTTAAAAAAAGTTTCTGTATCTCTGACAGATACAGAATCATTGAGTTTTAAAGAACAAGGAGATTTTAGATACCATTTTACTTCCATACATTTATTTCTCAGAGCTTTAAGTGACCTTTTTAAGACCACAAAGCTAACTATAAAGGAGGATTTAAAGAAACTCATTTTAGAAAAATTAATACTGCACCAGAGTGTATGTAAATGCCACAAATGATTAAGATTGGTTAGTAAAAACATTTAAGAAATCATTTCAAGTGATAAAACGAACCGTTTAATATGTGATGTAGGGTAATAAGAAATGCAACAAAAAAGATGTGAGGAGAGCTGGAAAAACAATGAGAGGAAGTGAAAGATGTTGACCAGGGTGTCTGGGAAAATTAAGGTACCTTCCGCAGGAGAAGGCAGACAAGGCAAAGAGCTGATCTGAAGTTGAATTAGTAAGTTCTGGTCAACATATGCAAAGTTGGAGTGAAACTTCGAAAAATCAAGAAGAGGTATTGAGTAGGCATTTGGGAAAATGAGAATTTCATAGCTCAGGAGAGATGTAGAATCTAGAGTGATATATTAGGAATCGTCTGCATCTATGTGAATCTATGGGAGTAAGTTGAGTTTTATCTAATTGTCATGTTTTGGAAGCTCTTGTAAGAGCCTCCTTACGACACCTTTCTTGTAAGGTGTTGGTGAGGGGCTTTTGTTTTTCTTTATTTTTTTCTTCTACATTGTGTCCTATTTTTCTTAATATATTTTCCCTATTACTAGCTAATTTAAGATTACTTTAGTAACAACATAATAACCCTTGTGTTAAGTTAAACATTGAATAAAAACTCTAAGGAAAGAGATACATTGTTTTTATCTTCTTTATTTTACTTTTTTATATTTTTTATTTTTTCATAAGTTATTGCGGTACAGGTGATATTTGGTTATATGAGTAAATTCTTTAGTGGTGATTTGTGAGATTCTGGTGCACCCATCACCTGAGCATTGTACACTGCACCATACTTGCAGTCTTTTATCCCTCACCCCCTCTCGCTCTTCCCCCCAAGTCCCCAAAGTCCATTGTCTCATTCTTAACGCCTTTGCATCCTCATAGCTTAGCTCCCACATATCACTAACAGCATACAAAGTTTGGTTTTCCATTCCTATGTTACTTCACTTAGAATAATAGTCTCCAGTCTCATCCAGGTTGCTGCCAATGCTGTTAATTCATTCGTTTTTATGGCTGAGTAGTATTCTGTCATTTATATATATGTGATATACATGTGATATACATGTGATATATGTGATATATATGATATATGTGATATATATGTGATATATGTGTGATACACATGTGATATATGTGATATATATGTGATATACATGTGATACACATGTGATATATATGATATATATGATATATATGTAATATATGTGTGATATATATGCGTGATATATGTGTGATATATACGTGATACATATATGTGATACATACGTGATACATATATGTGATACATATATGTGATACATATATATGTGATACATATATGTGATACATATATATGTGATACATATATGTGATACATATATATGTGATACATATATGTGATACATATATATGTGATACATATATGTGATACATATATATGTGATACATATATGTGATACATATATATGTGATACATATATGTGATACATATATATGTGATACATATATGTGATACATATATATGTGATACATATATGTGATACATATATATGTGATACATATATATCAGATGGAATACTACTATATATATGATGGAATACTACTATATATATGTGATATATATCTGTGATATATATATCACATATATATGTGTGTGTATATATATGTGTGTGTGTGTATATATATATGTGATATATATATACCACAGTTTCTTTATCTACTCGTTGATTGACGAGCATTTGGATTGGTTCCCCAATTTTGCAATTGCGAATTGTGCTGCTATAAGCATGCCTGTGCAAGTACCTTTTTTGTATAACGAATTCTTTTCCTCCGGGTAGATACCCAGTAGTGGGATTGCTGGATCAGATGGTAGTCCTACTTTCAGTTCTTTAAGGAATCTCTACACTGTTTTCCATAGCGGCTGTACTAGTTTGCATTCTTACCAGCAGTGTAGAAGTGTTGCCTGTTCACCACATCCACGCCAACATCTACTGTTTTTTTTTTTTTTTTTTAATATTTTGATTATGGCCATTCTTGCAGGAGTAAGGTGGTATTCCATTGTGGTTTTGATTTGCATTTCCCTGATCATTAGTGATGTTGAGCTATTTTTTTTTTTTTAAGATGGAGTCTCGCTCTGTCGCCAGGCTGGAGTGCAGTGGCACGATCTTGGCTCACTGCAACCTCTGCCTCCCAGGTTCAAGCAATTCTCCAGCTTCAGCTGTTCCTTTTGCTGTGCAAAACCCTTTAGCTTAATTAAGTCCCAACTATTTATCTTTATTTTTATTGAATTTGCTTTTTGGGTTCTGGGTCATGAAATTCTTGCCTTAGTCTAGAAGGGTTTTCCAATGTTCTCTTTTAGAATTTTTATAGTTTCAGGTCTTAGGTTTAAGTCATTAATCCATCTTGAGTAGATTTTTGTATAAGAAGAGAGATGAGGATCCAGTTTCATTCTCCTCCATGTGGCTAGCCAATTATCCCAGCACCATTTGTTGAAAAGGATGTCCTTTCCCCACTTTATGTTTTAGTTTGCTATGTTGAAGATCAGTTGACTGTAAGTATTTGGGTTTATTTCTGGGTTCTCTATTCTGTTCCATTGGTCTGTGTGCCTATTTTATACCAGTACCATGCTGTTCTGGTGACTATGGCCTTATAGTATAGTTTGAAATCAGGTAGTGTGATTCCTCAAGATTTGTTCTTTTTGCTTAGTCTTGCTTTGGCTATATGGGCTCTTTTTTGATTCCATGTGAATTTTAGAATTGTGTTTTTTCTAATTATGTGAAGAATGATGGTGGTATTTTGATGGGGATTGCATTTAATTTGTAGATTGCTTTTGGTAGTATGGTCATTTTCACAGTATTGATTCTACCCATCCATGAGCATGGGATGTGTTTCCATTTGTTGGTGTCGTCTGTGATTTCTTTGAGCAGTGATTTGTAGTTTTCCTTGTAGAGGTTTTTTGACTGCTTGGTTAGGTATATTCCTAAGTATTTTATTGTTTTTTTGCAGCTATTGAAAAAGTGGTTGAGTTCTTGGTTTGATTCTCTGCATGGTCGCTGTTGGTACACAAGCTACTACTGACTTGTGTATCTTAGTCTTGTATCTGGAAACTTTGCTGAATTCTTTTATCAGTTCTAGGAGCTTTCTGGAGTCTTTAGGGTTTTCAAGGTAAATGGTCCTATCATCAGCAAACAGTGACAGTATGACTTCCTCTTTATCTATTTGGATGCCCTTTATTTCTTTCTCTTGTCTGATTGCTCTGGCTAGGACTTCCAGTACTATGTTGAAGAGGAGTGGTAAGAGTGTGCATTCTTGTCTCTTTCCATTTCTTAGATGGCATGGTTTCAACTTTTCCCCATTCAGTGTTATGTTGACTGTGGGTTTGTCATAAATGACTTTTATTATATTGAGGTAGGTACCTTGTATGTCGATTTTGCTGAGAGTTTTAATCATAAAGGGATGCTGGATTTTGTCAAATGCTTTTTCTGCATCTGTTGAGGTGATTGTGTGATTTTGGTTTTAAAATCTGTTTATGTGATGTATCACATTTATTGACTTGCATATGTTAAACCAGAATTGCATGTGTTAAATCATCTGAGATGCATTGTTTAATTCAACACTGTATTCTTAGAGCCTAGTACAATGGTTGGTGAAGAATACTTACGCAAAAATATTCTTTGAAATAACAAATGTTGCAATTTAAATAATAGTTGCATTCTATAACCTTTGAGATCAGTCTTCTAAAGGCTTTAAATGTTTAAATTCATAGCTATTTAATTTGTGTGAACAGTGCTCGGTTTTGTTTTAAATCTACCTTGTTATATGTTTGACTTGACATACTGCCACAAATAACCTCTTATTAAATGTGATTTAGATATACAATGAAGTAACTTCTAAAATTTGGACATTTTATGGACTATTTAAAGGAAGGTCTAGAATATTGAAAATCATGGCAAGCAAATATGTAATATCATGCTATTAAGTGGCAAATTTAACTGAAACATATTATATATTATAAATAACTGAATCATTTTGTAATATATATAGTAAGTTTTCAGAACTAGTTGATCTAGAAGCTGTTGCCCTGTGAAAATACTCTATATGTATAAAAATATGTATTTCTTTTCAATAATAGATAAACTGATGCTTTAGGAATAATTCTTAATAATCGAAGTTTTTCTGAACAGGGGAGAAAACATTTTTTTCATGCGTTTTATACTCAAAATCTGCCCTGTAGCGCTGTTGTGAGGGAACAGGATGGCAAAGGAATGTTCATATTGGTATGTTCTCATTTTCTCATGTTTGATCAACTGGATAAAGGCCTTTGTTAATTAAGTGAAAATCCATATTATTTCTTTCAATATGCCTTTGATTTAAAGTCACACATAAACTATGTCAAGATTACTGACACTCAACAAACAAACATGAGTTAAAGAAGAATTGTTGAAAGTATGCTTCGAAGGTAACTACAGAAGAAAAGCACTCACCAAGCAGTAGGTCTCCCCAAACAGAATTTTTCAAACCCCACACCTGTCTTTATGGTATCCTATGAAAAGGACCTCGTGAGCAAACAGATGTTTGTGTGGGTGGCCTCGTCTTCGCTGTTCATGCCTTTTGATTGAATGCACTTATCCGTTCTGTTTCTGTCACTGCTAGAAGAGTAATGACCATGGGCCCTTGACCTCGGCAGTTTGGGATCTCAAACCTCAACTCTGAATTTTTACCCATTAAGCTTAGATCTTGCTCTCTGATTGAGATAACTTTAACTCTATCAAATGGAAACAGGATAATGTCTCTGTAATACTCAGCTTGGTGAGCAGAGCTCAGGCTATAGTTTTTACTATGTTAAGTCAGTTTTCTCTACCACATTGCCGCTGTGTTTTAAGGGGTGCAGTTGGATCTATTGTATGTCCAGAGCCACATGTTAACGGAAATATGATGGTGCTGCACTGTGAAAGGAGACATAATAGACATGGTAATGTGTCTTGAGGAAGAAATAAAAGTGTTCATCAAAATATTAAGGCAGAAATTCAAAAATAGTTGGCCATTAGGAGAAGGTTTATAATCTTTTATTAAAAATATTTTTATGATTATAAATTTATACCACTAAACCATGGTCATAGTTTACTTATAGTCATAGTCATAGTTTACTTTAATCATAAAAACTAACCAATAGTTCATTTATTCTTGGAAATAGTATTATTGCTGAATAAGTAGGATAAAAACACTAGTCTATACGTATTTGCTAAGCATACATATTACTAAAAGGATTATTTTAGAAGAATTAAGATATTTGAATAAAAGCTAAGTGGTCGTTCTGTAGTCTTTTATATTTTATGCCTATTATTAATTAGAATATTGTTTCCCAAGTTTAAATGAGTTTATAGCACACAGATGAGACATTTTTGAAACCTGATTATTTAAAAAAAACAAATAGTGTCTAGCAGACTTACAAAGGGACTCCTAAACCAAAACACATGTGAAAGGTGTTAGAGATTGCTAAATTTCAGTTCAGTTCAGAAACATTTTCTGTGCCAGCCAGCCAGCCAGCCAGCCACTGAGCTGTCATCACCAAATAAGGCCTCGTGGCTTGCCTCAGAGAGGAGCTTACCATGCAGTGGACTCAAAAGACAGCTAAATGGAGGCTGTCAGCAGACTGTGGCAACAGGAGGGTGCTAAGTTTGAAAATGTGTGCCGCCAAACTATTGTTAATATAGAATACACATACAGAAATCAGCTAAACTTTGCGTTTGACTTAAATCTTTTCTTTTTGTTTTCAACATATGGAATTCAGTTTATGCAGTTGTCTCGAAGTGATTAAGAGAACTAGTTGCTGTCCTGACTTAGAGAGGCTCTTCTGAGCATTTGTGAGCTTACTGGATCACCTGACACTTGGTAGAAATCTTTAGGATGAACTTGAAAATGATAGAGCAGAACAGGTATCCTCTCTAGGGAGCTCATCGGGTACTTTTTCAATACAACCACAAGCTGTAAGACAGGCATAACAAAACTTGATAATATTCTTGTTCTAAACAGAAGGAAATGATTTCTACATCTAAAGGCATTAAGGAAAACAAAAAGTTATATAAATATGTATGTATGCATAAACATATAACTAGGATAAACCATTACAGTGGCTCATCTCTATAGGAAAAATAAATATGCTTCTTTGCACCTACACACACACACACACACACACTGTTCTTTTTTTTCTTGAGTTTTCACCACTTTATTTTTTTTTGGATTTATGGTCTAAGAACTAAGGTATGATGAACGCCTGTTTCACGAGGGAGTTTCAAAGGTTTCAAACGATAGGAAAAGATCAAGGAAAGAAAAGAAAAGCCTGAAAAGTTGAAAACTCTTGTAAAGTCTGAGTGTTATAATAAAGAGGACAAATGATGCACCTCTAACCGAGGGGCCCAAACTTTATCCTTTTTAAGATACCATTCTGTTCTACACATCTTGGGTTCAGTTATTCATATGGAGAATTACCTCGAATTCATGCTTGCTCTATTTAAAGTGGGAACTAGTCTGGGCCAAAGTACATTTGCTGTAATTAAACACTCCAAGGTCACAAAGGAGGACGTGAAAAGTATGGCCTCTAATATGTATGCATTTGAATGACTCAACCTGATATAACTCAAGCTTTTTGTTTCTGTTTATCGTAGGTATTTTAAAAATAGCCTTTTCATTTTGTGCACTCTCATTTGAGCATGTGTGATTTGTAAACACACAAAACTAATGCCTATTATTTATTTAATAATTTCCTCATCTTTAAAAATAGGAACTGGAATTCCTCCTCAAAATGTCTGTGGTTTTACAAATTTACAACCTAAAACTCTAATCTCAAACTATCTCAAGAGCAGTACTCTAGCTTATTGTAAATTATTCACAGTTTTTTTCAGTTTGGAATATATCTGGACATCTGTATAACTAAACATTTTCCTCTGGGATCTGGTATCTGGTCATCAGTTAAACCAAATGGAAGCCATACAGGCAAACATATTTGGTCTGTCATGATGTATATCAGTGCTTCTCAAACCTGCTTGAACCTCAGTATCATACGGGAGATTTTTTAAAGTATGCATTTTGAGCTGCACCCAAAGAAACTGTGATGTAGTAGTTTAGAGTACCTGTTTTTGTAAAACTCACCTGAAAGCCTTCCTCCTTATACAAATAACTAGGAGTATAAGCCATCTTGGATAGCAAATACCTAATATTTATTTTCAATATGTCAATGCTAGAAGTGTGATTGAGTCTTTTAGACACATAAAAATATTAAGGTAAATTTTAAGCCATATCATAACAGGATTCCCCATATTATAATCTGATATCTGAATATTATAGAAGTTTTGGTATGGAAAAAAAGGTCTATTTGAATGAGTTTTCCACTTTATGAACATAGAATATATTTGCCTATAGTTAGAAACATCACATACAATAACAAAACATTAATAAGCATGACATGCAACTAAGACACTGTAAGTCTTTTTAGCAAAATTTTGAGCTAGTAAAAATTCTTGGTTTGTTTAGTTAGCAAAGAATATTTAGCTCTTTTACAAATTCTTCATACCAATTCTAACTTGTAACTAATATGATCAAACTATTTTCCTCAATATTACTCTCCTTTTATCAGGGGTCTAGAGAAAAGAAATAGCTGACTGTGCTACCTAGAAAATAAGTTTTGATCGATTTAAATGCTTATAAAGATATTCTATTAATTTTTTACAAAGTATTTTTGAATGGGGAGAGAACCCTTTGTAGCAGTTTACGGCTACTAATTAAAACAAAATCCTGATAAGCAATTTTCAAAAATTAACATATCTGAAGCAAATATTTTGTCTAATGATAAGCAATTCTGAGATGTCCTGGCTGAATTAGCAGTGAATCATATAATTTATACATTGGATTTTGTTTTTTCTCATTTTCGTAATTTCTTGCCTTTTTAAAACTTTATTTTAACTGCTAAATTCTTACGCAGTATTAATTTGGGGAGGTTTAAGAATATGTGGCATATGAGCACATCCTGAAAATTCAAATTTCCTTCATTAAAGGGCCCGTGTCACTGATGCCAAAACCTGCATGAGAGTGTTTATGTGCTCTTCTTGGGAAAATTGTGCAAATCATGAATTTGACCCTGTTAAGGAACATATATACACATATAACAAGGCAAATAAAACACATTTAATCCGGGAATTAATGAAAGGCAAAGATGGAGGTCATGAGACACTTTTAAAAAATAGATATTGGTGATGAAATTTGTGAGGTTAGGACTGTAGTGACTGGTCCTCCCATTATGCAGTGGCATGTGGTTGTTAGAATGAAATAAGAGGGAGGAAGAAGGGAGGAAGGGGAGGATGGGGATAATGTTGATTTTCACTTCAAGGTTAATCCTGAGAACTGTAATTTTCATTCCAAATCATGGGGGAGGCAAATGGAATGTCCATTTAGGATGATAGCACCTTGAATTTCAGCCATACTTGGTGGCACAGGGGGCAGAATCTACCCTTGTTCTCCCAAGTCAGGACCTTTAGGCCCAGATTTAAGATTAGGTCCAGTTTCTTTTCAGCCTAGCTCATCAGCAGCAGAGATGTTTGTAGTGGATGAGTTTTATCTAGGAGCAGAAGTGTTGGTAAGATAATGAAATAATGTTTATAACTTTTTTTTTCCAGAAAAGATTTTATATTCGCAAAGCTCATTTGTTTATTAATCCTTTAAACTCCAAGCCTGAGGTGTAAGGATTTTTTTTTTTCAGCATAAATTCCTATTCCAACCTAGTTTTTTTTTTTTTTTTTTTTTCCTTAACCAATGCAGAATTGTGTACACTTTGAAAATCTCTGGCTGGGCTGTCACCATGATGTTGAATGCTGTGCTGCATGGCAGTGCCAGCCTCTCTCTGCTTGTGCTAATCTCCATTCCTACCGGGTTATCATTTCGTTAGTTCACAGTTATTTCATATTCATGTTGCTTTTTTGTTCAGATGTGGATGTATTATTATATATAAGAAGTGGACGTGGTTTGCCTGCTACATGTAGAAGAGAATGAACAGAAAACATCAAATGTTCTAAAATGTATCCTCAAAGGGGTCATTTAAAAAAATTCAGATAATCTGTCAAATCCATTGTTATCCTGATATCTTTACAGAATTGGAAGAACAGTGAATTTTTACCTGCATATTTATGGTGAGCCCTTCAAAAAAATAATAAAAATTTAAAAATACTCCAAAAAATTTGATAACTATGTTTAATAAAAAATTCCTTTGCTAATGTGTGAAATACTATTAAAAATGATGTTATCTCCTTAGGAAGCAAGAAATAAATTCACAAAAGCTCATCTTTTTCATGAATTCATGATTCTGAGACTGCTAACTCCTTGCCGAGTCTAGTTAAAACGTAACATGAATGATTGAGGGAGGTTATTTTTTTAAAGAGCTTCATGTTGAAGTGAAATCTAAACACAAGCAAAAAAGTTAACTCCCCAGCTCAAACTAGTGTTAGGAGTGAATATTTCAAAGAAGGCAAATTATTAAAATTGTCATCTCCTTCTATTGTCACTACTAGTTGCCTTGTGTTTTGTATCATGTTGACTCCACTAGAGTCATCCAGCCTTGAGATTGAGAAGAGAGATTCTGAACTCAGACTGCCAGAGAGCCAGCCCTGATTCTGCCGTGAATGTGGGCACATTATTGAAACATTTCTGCCCTAGTTTCCTCAGATTAGGATAAAATAATTTTCATGGGGCCAGACGTAGTGGTTTTACCTTGTAATCCCAGTGCTGTGGGAGGCCAAGGCAGGAGGATTGCTTGAATTCAAGAGTTCTAGACCAGCCTGGGCAACATAGCGAGACCTGTCTCTATGAAAAATTTAAAAATTACCCAGGAATGGTGGTGCTGACCTGTAGTCCTGGCTACTCCAGAGGCTGAATTGGGAGTTCAAGACTGCAGTGAGCTATGATCATGTCACTGCACTCCAGCATGGGAAGCAGAGTGAGACACTGTCTCAATAATAATAAAATGACAATAATAATAATTTTCATATGTGGAATGACCATCCATTATAGTTTCCCAAGGACAGTCCCTGTTTGTGCCAATTGTCCTGAAGTAATTACTGCTAGCTTTCTCCTTTCACATTAAAATATGTTCCATTTTGGATAATAACTTATAGTCTTTTCATTTACATAGCTATTGTGAATGTTAAATGAGATGATCCGTAATCATGGAAAGGGCTTAGAGAAATATTGCTTATGAATATAAGATTATTATATTGTATATTATTCTAATATCAATAAAAGAATTGACAAGGGAAATCCAAAGAGCATGCATGCTTTAAATAGCATGGCCTTCCAAGATAGCTTCAAAATGTCTGTTGGCAAAAATCTGGTTACATCTTATCTAATATCTAAATACAGAAACAATGTTGTTCCATTAGTGGATCCACATTCCAAAAGTTTCAAACCACTATAGTAATGAAATGAAAACATAGAAAACAATGTTATTGGTAGAAATAGGTATAAAAGTTGTTCTTGGTCTTTCAGGCAAATATTTTAGGTGAACAGTAAGTTAGGTATTAGTCATAAGCTAACTGGATTTCATTGTTGGATAAATACCCTCTCCATAAAGATGTAAAAGAGCACAGATGGCCGCTCATTAATATAATGGATGCAGGTCTTGTACCCAACTGATAGGCACTGGTATACCTGTACTAATATTAAAATATTGGAAAACCCCAGGTGACTCTCACAATAATTACCTCAGCCCTACCCAAAAACCTTGGTCTCACCCAGGATCTAACAACTAAGAAGTTCAGTTGTGAGCCCAGTAGTGAGGCTCCAGAACTGAGTTCTAGTTTAAGACTGTCGTCTTTCTAATGGGAGGTATACCTATGCTGTTTACCTATGCTGTTAAGCACCTCCACTTGGCAAGGGGGAGTTGTTGCTTTCCAAAGCATGCTCAGTTAAAGGAACAGCGAGCTTCCCCTTTTCCTGTACCTTCATGAGCTGCCATTTAGTGCAAGTTCATATGGAGTCTGATCTAAATGTCTCCTTGGGCAAAGAAGGACAAATGGAGATCCTTGAAAAGGCTTTTTGTCATTTTCTTTGAGAGCATCTTTTTAGGGTACATAGAGTCTTCCAGATTTATGAGAATATTTTTATCAATAACCTTACCTAAAACACATAATGTATTTTTCAGGGTCATTGTGATGTCTCACTTATAAACATACTATATTAATTAGAGCAAAATAATTTTTACATTTCTCAATGACCTGAGTTTTATTTATGGAGCTTATAACAATAACTTTATTTCTTTTTTTCTGTGAAATGATGTCCAAAATGAATCTCCTTTTTACATTTTTTTATTTTTAATATTCGCGGGTACATAGCAGATGTGTATACACACACACACACACACACATATATATATATATATGGGGTACATAAGATATTTTGATAAAGGTATGCAATATGTAGTTATCACATCAGGATAAATGGGGTATCCATTGTCTCAAGGATTAATCCTTTTTGTTACAGACAGTCCAATTAGTCTCTTTTAGTTATTTTTAAATGTATAATAAATTATTGTTGACTGTAGTTAGCCTGTTGTGCTATCGAATACTCCATCCTATTTATTCTAACTGTATTTTTCTGCCCATCAGCCATCTCCACTTCCTCTCCCACCCCTCCTGCCACTACCCTCCCAGCTTCTGGTGACCATCATTCTATTGTCTATCTCCCTGAGTTCAATTGCTTTTATTTTTAGCTCCCATAAATGAGTGAGAACACATAAGTTTGTGTTTCTGTGCCTGGTTAATTTAAGTTGACATAATATCTTCCCGTTTCAACCATGTTGTGCAAATGACAGGATCGCATTCTTTTTAATGGCTGAATAGTTCTCCATTGTGTATATGTACCACATTTTCTTTATCTGTTTGTCTGTGGATGGACACTTGGATTCCTTTCGAATCTTGGCTGATGTGAATAATGCTGCTGTATACATGGGAGTGCAGATGACTCTTTAACATACTGATTTCCTTTCTTTTGCATATGTACCCAGCAATGGGATTGCTGGATCTTACGGTAGTTCTATTGTTAGTTTTTTGAGGAGCCTCCAAGCTGTTCTCCATAGTGGCTGTACTAATTTACATTCTCATCAATAGTATGGAAAGATTCCTTCTCCACATCTTCGCCAGCATTCGTTAGTGTCTGTTTTTTGGATAAAAGCCATTTTAACTGGGGTGAGATAATATCTTATTGTAGTTTTGATGATCAGTGATGTTAAACACCTTTATGTGTATCTGTTTACCATTTGTTTGTCTTCTTTTGAAAAATGTCTATTCAGGCCAGGCACAGTGGCTCATGCCTGTAATCCCAGCACTTTGGGAGGCCGAGGCGGGTGGATCACGAGGTCAGGAGATCGAGACCATCCTGGCTAACATGGTGAAACCCCGTCTCTACTAAAAGTACAAAAAATTGGCCAGGCGTGGTGGTGGGCACCTGTAGTCCCAGCTACTCGGGAGGCTGAGGCAGGAGAATGGCATGAACCCAGGAGGCAGAGCTTGCAGTGAGCCAAGATTGCGCCACTGCACTCTAGCCTGGGCAACGGTGTAAGACTCTGTCTCAAAAAAAAAAAAAAAAAAAAAAAAAAAGAAAAAAATGTCTATTCAGCTTTGCTCACTTTAAAATTGGATTATTAGGTATTTTCCTATTGAGTTGTTTGAGCTCCTTATATATTCTGGTAATGAATCCTTTATTATGTGTATAGTCTGCAAATATTTTCTCCCATTCTGTGGGTTTTCTCTTCACTTTGTTGATTGTTTCCTTTGCGTGCAGAAACTTTTAAACTTGAGATGATCCCGTTTTTGCTTAGTGCTCATGGGGTACTACTCAAAAAATCCTTGCCTAGACCAGTGTCCTGGAGAGTTTCCCTAATGTTTTATTTTAGTAGTTTCATAGTTTGAATCTTTTCTTTTGAAGAGACAAGTGAATAACAAGTGACACCGGCTACTGTATCAAGGGGATAAACATGCATTTCAAACTAGTAACATGAATAAGGTCAGGGTTGAAGCTGCCACAAGTAGCAGTAATGTGAAAAGCAGTGTATGAGAGAGTGTCCTGACTCTCCATAGGGATTTCTGTCAGATACCTACTGAGGGGATATAATAAAGGGTTTCGTCTGCTTCCAACCAAATGTGTCCAAGAGTCTTCTAGTTCCAGAGTGGTGATGAAATGCCTCATCTGTGGCAACACTCTGTCATTGTGTTTGCATTAGCAGCCTGAGTAACTCTGTATAAGAGTAACAAGCTCAGGCATTTAGAGAAGATCAAGGGTTTCAGAAGTGTGGAAAAACAAACCAAAACAAACGTTTTTCATGATATTCTCCTTCCATCATATTTTTATCATATTAAAATTAATATCTTTACTTTTATAGTTTCTAATGTAAATACAACTAAAATTAACATTGTCTTCTTTCATGAAAATGTACCACATTTTAGGCAGATATATTTCAATTTGTTTTTACTAGTAGTGGATTATATTCAACTTTTTTTTTCTTTATCACTTGACATCATTTGTGGCCATTTTGTGCTGTGACTGCCTATCGCTGTCTACGTGTTATGATACCATTATCCATAAAAGGCAGTTTTTCCCCTCCTGCTTAATGATGCCCTCTCAGCTGATTCTGGCACTCAGTTAGGTCTTGCTCCTTTGAAACCATAGTTAGTATTGTCAGTCATACTCTGTGGTAGGCTAAGTAATGGCCCCATGAATGATGTGCTCATCCTAATCTTTAGAAACTATGAATGTCTTTTTTTTTTTTTTTTTTTTTTAAAGACAAGAGTCTTGCTCTGTCACCCAGGCTGGAGTGCAGTGGCACGACCTCGGCTCACTGCAACCTCCGCTTCCCAGGTTCAAGCAATTCTCCTTCCTCAGCCTCCTGAGTAGCTGGGATTATAGGTTCCTGCCCCACACCTGGCTAATTGTTGTATTTTTAGTAGAGATGGGGTTTCACCATGTTGGTCAGGCTGGTCTCGATCTCCTGACCTTGTGATCTACCCACCATGGCCTCCCAAAGTGCTGAGTTTACAGGCATGAGACACTGTGCCAGGCCGAATGTCATCTTACATGGCAAAATTGACTTTGCAGATGTGAATAAATTTAAGCTCTTGAGATGGGAGAATTATCCTGGATTATCTGGGTGAGCCCTAAATGGAATCACAAGTGTACTTATCAAGAGAGAGGCTGAGAAACTGACACAGAAGAGAAGGAAAAGACAACATGACCACAGAGGGAGAGATGGGAGGGAGGTGGTCTCAAGCCAAGAAATCAATAGAAGCTGGAAGAAGCAAGAAACAGATCCCCAAAGCCTCCAGAGGGACTGCAGCCCACCTCAACTTCAGTGTTAACTGATTTTATACTCCTGGTCTCTAGAAGTGTGAGAGAAAAAATTTTGTGTTTTAAGTCACCACGCCTGTAGTAATTAGTTACAACAACCACAGAAAACTAATATACACTGATTCAGAGATTATGCATGCATTGATTTAATACTCTTTCTTTTAGAAAATATAATTATCAACAAATGAGCATAGATACAGAAAAAGTACAAAAGTCTTCAGTATGTATGACATACCACACTAGTTAGCAAAAGATACCATACTTATCTAACTACCATGCAGGTTGAAAAATATGTCTAGACCCTTTTTGTCACTCCAGTGACCGTCTCCTCCCTTCTCCCTGAATATAACCACCAGGATTACTTCTATGACCATAGATTACTTTTGCCTTTTTTTGAACTTTATGTAAATGGAATTGCATAGTATATGTTATTTTGTGTATGACTTATTTTGCTTAATGTCTTGAGAGATTCACTGGCATTTTTATATGTAGAAGTAATTAATTCTTTTTTATTGCATTGTAAGAAAAATGCAATAATTTATTTACCCAGTCCCCTGTTGATGGACATTCATACCATTTCCGTTTTAGAACTATCATGAATAAGACTGCTGTGAACATTTTACACACATCTTTTGGTATATAACTAGAAATTGAATTGGTATATATACATTCAAATTGAGTAGATAAAGCCAAACCATTTTCCAAAACGGTTTTAGAAATTTATATTCCTTCCAAAAGTATATGATAATTCTAGTTGATAAATCTTGGAAATAAACAGCTTTCTTTTTTACCATTATTTAAAAACAAAGTTTGAGCCGGTCATGTAACTATAGAGTAGTGTATCATAGTTTTCGTTTATATTCTCTGGATTATATTTGAACACTTTTCAGTTTGTTGTCATTTAAATATCTTGTAAGACATTTATTTGAAGCATTGCCCATTTTATTTTAGTTTGTATATTTTTAAATTAGTTTCTAGGAGTTTGTTACACATTCTCAGTATGAGCCCTTTATAGATTATATGTGCTTAGAAATCTTTTCTCATTATTTGTATTGCTTTTTCACCATATAATGGTAGTGTTATATAAATGAATATTCTAAATTGTAATGTATTCTAACAAATCATTCTTTTCTTTATGATTTATACTTCTTTGCCCTATTTAAGAAACATTTGGCTATCACAAGACCACAAAGATTGTCTCCTATTTAATTCTCCAAGAGTTTTGCTGTATAACTTTATACTTAAACTTCTGATAGACTTGCCTTCCAGAAACAATATGCCAATTTATTTTTGCACCAACCAAGAATATCTGTTACTCTGTACCCTCACTTATAGTGTTTATTTTCTTTCTCTTTGATCCTTCAGTTATGAAAAGGTACATCATTATCTAATATATTCATTAATGCCCGTCTTTAAGAACATGTATTTTTATGCATATACATTTGTATGCATGAAATAGAGATAATGATAAAAGAAACTTATAGTTGATCAGTTTAAAAACAAAATATTAAGGATTTACAATTAAGGAAAAGTATTTTGTCAGCAATGGTGATTTTCTTTTTATGTAGCTGTCTACTCAGCAAAAGCATCGGAGTTTTACTAATGGCCACTGTTGCTAAAACTTAGTGTTGCTACTTGTTGGGTTTGAAATTGTAGGTGGAAAGCTGTGTGTAAATTATATAAAATGAAGTCAAAGTATATATTCTTGTATTCTTTTTATGCAGAACAGTAAAGAAGATTACTGTAGAAGATTAAGCAATTATCCACTCATGGTAGAATTAGGTAGACATACTTAAGGCTAAATTTAGAAACTTAGCTGCAAAATGATGTTTTGTATGACATTCAAAAGCTGGATTAAAAGGCAGTAAAATCTCTTGCGTTAAGAAACGTGTTGCTGTGAAACTTGAGGAGGGAAAGGGTGTTGAAGTGGGTTTATAAGAGATCTTATCATCTCTCCATGTTAGAGTCTGCGTTCGATTTAAAAGAGGGCATCCAAAGTGAGAAAAAGAATTTTTCTATCTAAATTTTATAACAAAATCACCATGAATAAAACCACCGTAAATTGAAAAATAAAACGAAAACATAGACTGAGAAGACTAGCTTCTATAAAATACATAGTTTGCATAAATAATATGTAGGAAAGAAACACTAAATTAAAATGAGATGAAAGAATGGAGAGAAAGAATGCTCTCAAGAAAATTTTGGACTGGACTGTTTTGCTTATGTTTTCTAAAAATACTTGCTGGAGAAACAGAGAGTATAAATCCTTTGAAGAATAAAAACATCAAAAACTGGAAGAGGGATGGGACTAATAATTGTTTTATCCTTTTATAAAGAAGGCTAACTTTATTTTTTCAAATGTTGCTAGGAGAAGAAATGTTTAGCAGGGTGGAACATGGGGCACCATGACGTGACCTTCAGTGTTATTCAATGTCCAGCATATGTAGGCATGAAGGTGGTCAAGTTATCGTCTAGTAGATAGTATTTTTCCATTGCCAGATTTTATTTACTGTTTTGTACTAGATAGAGGAGGCAATTATTTACTATTGCACTATTTTTGTAGGTAGAGGACTACAATCAAGAGAGTATGTGACTTTCCTAAGGTCAAAAATTAGAGCTTGCAGTTCAGTTGTGAGACTAAAAGGAGGGAGCATAGTCCCAGTCAGAATCTCAAGGGAGACATTACTTGGAATAGTTTTCTCTTTATTGTCCTGAACTTTAGTTATTGGTGCTGATTTTCATTCTGAATATCTTATTACAGCAAACTAGACATACTCGAATTCAGATGTAGTTAAGTTTACATGCTTAACCATTATTCAGAAATTGTGTAACTAACTCTGAGACACTAGAATTAGTTGCATGTATAGCAAAGGAAATATCAGGAAAGAAGGAGCAGCATATTATACGTAAAATCTGAAAGCATTCAAAGTTTATGTTGGGGTAGGAGTTAGAGGTAGTTTTAGAAAATCTTGAAATCAGAAAAGACCAATGCTGGAAACGATCTTACTGATTATTTAGTTCAACCCCTTCATTTACAGATGCTAAATTTGAGGCTGAATGAGATGATCTGCCTCAGAGTAAAAAGCTGATTGTATGAACAAGGTTGTTGTTGTGCCCCCTCTCTGTCTAGCGTATGCTTTCTACAATGACACCTTGCTTGTTTGTAGCCCCAGTGGCTCTTAACACCAGTTGCCACAGTCAGCCCTATATAGATTTCTTATTACTGGAAGATTTGCTGACAAATTATATTGTGGATTCATTGTCTGTCCTAAATGCTTCAAAAGCAAAATGAGGATGCCAAGCGAGTTTGTTACTTTTGGAAAGGGGAAAAAAAAACCTACTCAATGCCAATGTTGTTTAAGTATGTTCCTCTGTAGCTGGCAAAGAGTGCCAACAGTAATTACCAGTCCATAATACAATAAATGTGGAAAATGATAGTGTATCTTTAGGACATGTATAGCAATTTGACAAAGTAATATCTACCAAATCTAATGTTAAGAAATTTGGGCTTGTATTTGCGTGGCTGAATTAATGTTTATTTACCTGGAAATTTACTCTTATTGTATACTACAGTAACGAAACAAAGACACAGAAACACTTCTTCACCACTGAGCATTCGAGAGTGATCTATACTATTCTTTCATCAAATTTGCTCTATGGTGAATGACAAATACCCAAAATATGGCAGCACTAAATGCTGAGATGAATAATCCATTCTCTTCTTGTTTCTGTCTCCCTCATCCAAACTGGGTAGAAAATTGAAGGTCTTAGCCAGGTCAACCTAAACAGTTTTCTTTGAACAGGCACAGCCTTCCAGTCTCTCTAAACTATTCTGAAGTTTCCTGAAATAAATAATAAAATTTGTCCAGCACACTCAGACTTGTGGGGTAAATTAGTCTGAGGTTGTATCTAAAGTGTGTAAGAATAGACATGTACTCAGTATACAAAAGGAGTACTGGAGGGAGGTGTTACTGTGGAAAGAACTTTAGAGTTCAGCTTTCTGGAGTTCTAATCCCGGCTCTGCTGCTCTTCAGCTATAATTGATCAACACATACTTAACTCCTCTTAAGTGTAGTTTCCTTATGTATAAGATATGAAATACAGTGTATGCACGTCATAGTGCTGTTGCAAAGTTTAAATGTATGTAATTACAATTAGTTATCTTGGCACCAGTAAAATAGTGTATTATTAAATAAAGGTGAGCCATTTTCGTCATTTCTCACAGGAGAATCAGGACAGTCTTTATATAGATAGTAGTATCAATTAAGCCTTTAAAACATGGAAAAGGGGCTGGGCACGGTGGCTCACACCTGTAATCTCAGCACTTTGGGAGGCTGACATGGAAGGATTACTTGAGGCCAAGAGTTCTAGACCAGCTGAGCAAATAAACAAAAATTAGCCGGGCATGGTGTTGTGTGCCCGTAGTTCTAGGTACTCAGGAGTCTGAGGCGGGATGATCCCCTGAGCCCAGGAGTTAGAGGTTACAGTGAACTATGATCGTGCAACTGCATTCCAGCCTGGGTGACAGAGTGAGACCTTGTCTCAAAAACAAACAAACATACAAACAACGAAAAGTTAGCAAAGCAAAAAGGCACAGCAGACTAGTATGAATATGGCTGAGAAGCATGACATAGCATGATGTTTTCCAAACAATACAGATAGCTCTATTGTAGGTGCATAAAGATCAAGGAGAAAATACCAGGCATCGGGCTGAGGAGGTAGCAAGGGTCAGGTCATGAAGGGCCGTGTTTAACATATTTGTAGGCATGAAATTTCCCCTTTAGATGAGACATTTTTCTCCTAGGCACATAGACTACCCTTATGGGATACTTGAATGAATTTCAGAATATCAGTGACACCCTGAATTTGCATGAAATATTTTATGACTATGACCCATATGAAATTTTTGAGAAAAAGAAAGTCCATTGCATTTGCTACTTTCTTAAAGTAGGCATGACTTCTCAGAACTATTGGTTAAAAAACAGGAAGTCATTGAATAGATTTCAAATGGGACAGGGTGAAAATGTGTGAAAGCATGGTCATGTTTAGTGTTTGGGTGGTAAATTAATTCAGATAGAAGCACGAAGCTGATGTGAGAATTCCACATGCCTTGTAGGGTAGGGTCCTAGTCATTGTACTCCCAGCACACAGACTGCCCCTAGTGCCCATGGTTTTCCACCATTCAATAAATATTTGAACAAAGAAGGAAACTAAGGACAGGAAGAGCAAGTAGAAGGCTCATGCCATTTTCCATCAGAGATGACTAGAATTGATATGTGTCTAGAATTGAGTGATGATAGAAATGGAGAGAAAATGACAGATATGAGAGACATTTTGGAGGTAAAATCAGCAAGGCTCAGCAGCTGATTGGTAGGCTGGGAGGGAGGAATGGAGCATGATTTTATTGTTTGTAGGTTGAATATGGATGCTGGTGCCATTCGCTCCTTGTCTTTACAGGCATTTATCATATACTGCCTTGTATTCTAGTGTTGTGAGTATGCTGTCTCTCTCCTTGAAGATGGTTTTATTTTTAAAAAGTCTTAATACCCTCCACAGCAGTTGGCTTACTGATGTCCACCTAAGAAGTACTCAGGAAATGCAGGTTTCAAAAAAGTGAAAGATGACACAGAGGGTGTGATCAACTTCCCAGTATCTACAGAAATGTTTACCTTTTGTCTCCCATTTCCAAATTTCCTGTCAGTTTTAGCCTCACAATAGTTTTCAGTCTACCTGAGGGAACAGTAGGGTTCTGGGAACTTTTCTTAGATTGAGTAAAAAGCTGAGCCATGTGGCTACCCTTTGTAAACAGTGGAGGGGGAGAGGTCGTATCAACAGGGTTGGGGAGGCCCTGCTGGAGATTCAACAAGAGCGGTTTCTCACTGATGAGTTCACACTTCTGGATTCTGCTTTCATTTGGAAAATTCTCCTCAAGCAGCGAGATCATGAACCCCCTGACAAAGGAAAGACATTTCACAAAGATACAAAGATTTAGAAGGACACTTCCATGGTGCTTGTGTTACACACCTTGAAAACTACTGCAGCAACGTGCTAACTCCTTAGCACATTTCATGCATTTACTCAAAAAGACATGGTTCATTGATGGTCGAGTTTGCACTGACAGAGTAGAAAGGTGATGTATTGTGTTGGAAAGGGCAGTAGTTCTAGAGCCAGAAACACATCATTTTAATTTTCTCCTACCGGCCATTTTTACCTTTGTGACCTTGAGAAAGATAGATCTGACCTCTCTGAGGAATATTATTATTATTCCTTAAATATGAGGATAATGATCACAGTCAATATTTTCTGAGAAATGTAATGTACCTGGAACTGCTCTGCTTTAATTTATTAATTTACTTTGTCTTAATTAGGAACCCATGAGATTGATAATATCATTACCTCCATTTTACAAGTAAGTAAACTGAGGTTCCAAGGAATTAAGTAACTTTGCTAGATGATAAAACAAGTAAGTGTCAAGCTCAGGGCCCACACTCTGAACCACTGTATACCAGGTAGGACTGTAATGAGGATAAATGTTAATTTATGTAAAATCTTAGAAAATATTATTGGACAAATGTTTGATTCAATATAATCATTAGTAATATTAATATGACAATTGGTCAGATAGGTTTTGCTGGGAGAACTGTTGGATCTCAGTTTATAGCATAACACTGGCACTGTCCAATACGTTTATTTTTAATAAGCAACTTACATATGTCGTATGTGCATTAAAATTTGAAGACTGCAGCTATACTCATGAAAAGTGATGGAGACCAAGTGCCTCAGCTGAGCATATTCTCATCCTCCATGGGGACAGGAGAGTGTGGGCACTGGCACTTACATTCAAAATGTGGGAAAGGTACCCATGATTCATCTGCAGTATTCTTATATATTTAATGGAGAAAACAATAAAACTTAGTTAATAACATTTTTGTAGAGAGTAAATGAGGTAGTGCTTGTAAACTCTTCTTAGACACTTTATAGGTACTTTGTATGTTCTCAGTAGGAATTAGGTAGTATGTGGTAACTTAAATTAGGCAGACTGGGTAAAGAGTAAGAAAACTTTTCCTCTCATTTACTTTTGTGTTGTAATAAAAATTATTTTTCTTAGAATCTTGAGATATCATAATGGTTTTTATTGGTGCACTCATTACATTTCAATACAAATTAATATTAATTCAATAGATTTTTATTTAGCAGGATTAATTTAGAAAATAACTCTGGAGTAATGCCCTAAAGCTAGTGTACAATTATCCTGTTTAAAATTGAAACTCTTGTCTTTGCATGGCTAGACTACCAGTTGTGAGTGATAGCTATTATGCTCCAGGTGTTTCACACTTACTTTCTCATTCAATTAGCACAATGGTCCCATGAGATAGGTATTTTTTTCTTCATGCAGGTGGGAACACTTAGGCACTAATAATTTAAGTAAGTTGCCTAAAGCCACACAGCTAGTCAGATGCAGTGCCAAGATTTTAGAATAGATTTGTCTTCAAAAGCCAGACTTTGTTCCAGGAAAATGCATTAAGCTAAAAAAAAAAAAAACACAAAGAAAAAGAGTCTCATTTTAATTTTTAATTTGTGTTTTAATTGATAGATAATATATAGAGTACATGTGATATTTTGTCACATGCATAGAATGTGTAATGATAGAGTCAGGTTATTTGGAATATCCATCATCTTGAGTAGTTATCATTTGAATGTGTTGGAAACGATTCAGGTCCTCTCTTCTAGCTACTTTGAAATATGTAATACATTGTTGTTAACTACAGTCATCCTATTCTTCTATAGAGCATTAGAACTTATTACTTCTATCTAACTCTATGTTTGTATCCATTAACCAACTTCTCTTTATCTGCACCCCCACCCACACGCCCCTCCTAATCTCTAATTTTATGTTTTAGGCTAAATTGATTTTTGGACTAGAAATGTACTAACTTGAATTAATTTTACACCTGGATGTGAAAAGATAATTTTGTTCTTTTCATATTCATTGTCGATGAAGTAACAAAGCTTGCAGAGTTTTAAAATTAGGGAATACAGTTTATATGTCTCTGATGAAAAGAAACAAAAAGACAGATTCTGCACTAGAATCCTGTTTATTTGCTCTTCTGATTGTATGGCATAATGTGGCTTGTTTGACTTAATCTTGTAAAGTTACTTAAATTGTTTAATGTTCAGTCCCTCAAATAACACCACCCCAGCTATCTATAACTGTCATTTTGCCTAGTAAAACTTGTTGCTTTTTGAGATTCAGGAATAAAAATGTCTGTAAGTCAGTGAAGTGAAGCTTCCCTCTGCATTAAAAAGGTGACCATGAGCTGTTAATACTTAGGTCAAACTGGATTTCTCATGGTTTGTCATTTCCTCTTTTAAGTGCGCCTTATTTCCACCAAAAGATTTTACTGAAAATTAAAAAGAAAGTCATGGCTAATGTTTGTCTCAATGGGGTAGCAGCATTTTGTAAAATAAATAAACTTTGAGTCTCATATTCTGCTATTCTTCTTGAAGTACATGCAAGAATGATAAATATTATGTTTCCAGAGCAAAAACAGCAAAGTGCAACACTGATCTCTTTTGAAAGCTTGAGTGATGCCATCTCCAAATACCATCACGTGAAATTTGGAAACAAATGGTTTCCCAGTCTAGCACAAAGGAAAGAGAAATGTCTTGGATATACATTGAAAAGCCATTGTGTATATGATGAGTCTTAGGCTTTCAAAGCTGCAGGAAACATGGTTGCATCCTTTGTGCTTCTCTTGAAAAGAATTAAAGGGTGGCTCTATTACTATGTAGAAGCCCACTCCCAAGGACTGTTTAAATCTCTGCTCCAGCCGCTGATCACTGCAGAGTCACTGACCTTGTATTTTAGACAGTGTCGGAGGGAGAGAGACAAGAAAAAAGGAGAAAAGGGAGCTTCTGCGTAGAATGACTGACAAATGTGTTTAAAGTTAAATGAACATGTCTCCACTGTCCTCTGCAGTTCTGCAGACTTGTTTTTTGTTTTGAAGCCAAATGTAGTAACTTGGCTAAACAATGAGTCACATTGAAATAAATAATATTTAGATAAAGTAGCTGTCTTTTTAGGAAAACATCTCTACATCTCTTTGTTCATAAAGTCTGGGTCTTTAAATTTGAGGTTTTATGGTATAGAGTTTATAATATTTTTCCTGTGTTCAAAAGAAAATGAGTTTAAGCATGCATCAAGTGAAAGCATAGTTCAAGAATTTTTGCTGGTGGGGGGAGCTGAGTTTTTAAATATCAAATAGTTTGTCTTACTGAAAGCTGTGGGTGGTCCTCCATCATTCTGAAGGAATCTAGAGATGGGGATTTTTTGCCAACATATAGCTGTTTTCCAGTTAGATACTGATGTTTCTGTCATTGCCTAGTTCAGCATTTTATTAGGTGCAGTGCAGCTAGACTCCTGTATAAGAATATATGTAAATTACAGTGGTCTGCAAGGAAAGTTTGCATAGCCAGATTCTTGATCAAAGGGTAATTACAGTCCTTTTAACTGACAGGGCATTGAAATGAGCCCCCAGGATTATGAGAATACGTATAAGTTGCATTTTTGTCAAGACTTTTTTCTACATTTATTTATTACTATGCAGGCACACAATAGTTTAAGAATACAAAATATTTTTATTCTGCTTTACTCACTTAATATTGTATCATGAAGCAATCTTGCTCTCAAGAACTCTTCATTAAGCAGAATTATCTTTCTAGCAAACTTGTATGTGATCATGGTGGGTACTTGCTCAGATTTGTTTCATTGGCATTTGAAGTGACTTGGGAAAAATTCAGCCCCTATGGTTTGACAGTCAAGAAATTTGGATCTTTCTGTGTTGGTTGGCTCCTTGTTTCTGCTGAGAAAACCCCACTCCATTCTTCTTCTTGATCAACCCTGAGACTTCTAATCATCCTTTGAATCTCCCACCTGAGGGTTTCTATGCAAACTTTTTCTACTCCCTGGAAAATGCTTATTTCTTTATTAGCTCAACTTTATCCTTCAGGTCAAAGTTTACATGATTGTTTCCACAGCCATGATGTAAAGCCCTTGTCTTAAACACTTACCCTCCCTTTTACTATACTTTGTGCATTTATTACTGTGATTTTAGTATAATATTGAGTGGCTTAGTTAATATTTATTGAACGGAGAAACAAGATCAAGTACTTCCTTCTGTCTAATATTTTTCTGTTATTTCCAGGAAGACTTAATTCTTCATTCTTTAATGCTCCTCAATTTTTGGAGTCATCTTTTTACACTGCAGTTGCTTGTGTACCTCCACTTTAGACTCTCCTGTTTGAGAGAGAGACCAAATTTTTGCATATTTTTACCTAGCTCCTGGCATTTACCATCGCGCTCTCTCTCTCTCGCTCTTTTTTTTTTTTTTTTCCTGGAGACAGGTGCTCTGTCACCTAGGCTGGAGTGCAGTGGTGCAATCACAGCTCGCTGCAGCTTCTACCTCCCATGCTCAAGTGATCCTCCTACCTCAGTCTCCTGAGTAGCTGGGACTACAGGTGCATGCCACCAAGCCTGCAGATTTTTGTATTTTTTGTAGAGACATGGTCTTGCCATGTTGCCCAGGCTAGTCTCTAATTCCTGGGGTCAAGTGATTCACCCGCTATTGCCTCCCATAATGTTCGGATTACAGGCATGAGCTACCACACCTGGCCTTTTTACCATCTATTGAATGAATGAATAAATATATGTCTCAAAGAATATTTCTATTTTGTATACAGCCTGCTGTGTTATGTATAAACACAAACAGTATGTCATAGAGAGCTGCGGGCTGTGTTATGTATAAACACAAGCATTGTGTTATAGAGAGCTATGGGCTGTGTTCAGAACTTTATGAGGGTGAGAGGGACAAGAGACTTCACTAAGCACATAGGATCTCCTATTCTTGCTATAATTAAGTGTGCTGACTAAAAGTACCCGCTGGAAGCCCACAATATGGTCAAGGGAGTTTTATTGAAAGCATCCAAATCCAGCAAATAGTATAAATTTTGTGAAAGACTAGTGTTAAATGTTGCTTTAAGACTCTTTCCATATGTGGTTCCAGTGTGGTCACTTAAGGGATGTGCTTGGGGAATGGCGTCTATTAGATTCTCGGTGTTCTGGGGTTTTGGTGACATGATACACCATGTCAGGTCATCATCCTTCCCCAGTGCACACACATTGGTCTGAAATATTGACTGTCTTTATATTTCTGTCCCACCATCCAAGGACTTTGCTGTAAATGTTTTAAAATATATCCCTACAAGTCTTATTGTTTGTGAATGACCTTTAACACTTGTTTCCATATTGAATATAGCCAGCTTTTATGACTTTAGTACATGAGAAATTGTTTTCCGTATCTTAACATTTTTACACAAAAGAAATTTGTAATGACAGTGTAATAGTTTATTTAGCAGAGGTACACTTATTTACCCCGAGCTCCAGCTGATACCACATTTCTCTTCTGTGCCCACTTTTTTCTCTGTCTGTTGTCAGGTATCTGCTTTTGTTTTGTTAACCATCCTGGAACCACTGTTCTTGAACACCTTGCCTCAAAGTAAAGCTTTTTCAGAAGTGCCAAGAGGTCTAGAAAGCAGGTGTCAGATGAAGTGTTTCCTCCTCTACAAGTTTATCTGCCTTGTTTATATCTCAAGTGGACACTCTGAAACTGAGGCCTTCCTAGAAGTATGGATATCATTGATACTGATAGCTCATCTGTGTTGTCCTTATATAGATTAGTGATAAGTTCAGATTTTATTCTACTTTTTAGAAATAAGTTACTGCCAGTTCACAGTCTCTCATGACATCTGAGATACTCCCTAATTGTGTATTCTTCCTACCCTGAGATAGAATCCAGACAGTACTTACCATACAAGGAACAAAAGATTGGCCATGTCTTCCAAGTGAGCTTAGAGAAAGGGAAGTCAGAGTTTAGAATTCTCTGTTTAATTGAATTACACAACACAAGTAAAATATGTTTTTTGTAGGTGATAAGGTGTGGCTCTGTGTCCCCATTGAAATCTCATCTCAGTTGTAATCATCACGTGTCAAGGGAGAGAACTGGTGGGAGGTAATTGGATCATGGGGGCGGTTTTGCTCATGCTATTCTCAGTGAGGGAGTTCTCAGGAAAGCTGATGGTTTTAAGTGTTGCACTTTCTTGCTCTTTCTCTTTCTCTTGCCACCATGTAAGAGGACCTTTGCTTTCCCTTTGCCATTCACCATGATTGTAAGTTTCCTGAGGCCTCCACAGCCATGTGAAACTGTGAGACAATTAAACCTCTTGTATATGAATTGCCCAGTCCCAAGTACTATCTTTGTAGCAGTGTGAAAATGGACTAATATAGTAGGGGAACAAGATAGCCTTGCTTTTGGTTTAGCTTCATTTTTCTAGAAAATACACAGTTGTATTACTGTGGTTATGTTTCTAAGATTGGTTTTTACATAGACCCCTTTTTCCTACAAGATGTATAGTAATATGAAGGATTACATTAGCTTTACAGATATCCCACAACAATAGATAATATGTGTAAGCAGTGAAAAAGGAATTATTTTTATAGACATTTTGTTGCTATACAGAACATTAGAGATTATTCTGGTTCCAAAATATTCTCATTCTTTTTTATATTGTAGATGCAGGACCTAAGGGGAGTGCTCTGGAGAGTGGTGTTGGGGGAAACCCTGTACCAGCAAAAGGTGAAACTAAAAATTTAACCTTGGTCTACTATTTCCAAAGCCAAGCCTTTTGCCTTCCCCAGCCATACACACCCTACTTTTTAATAGTGATAAAGTATTCATATTTCATGTAAACCATGATTTTCTGAAATTTGATGGCATTTTTTCCATTTGATTGGTTTATGCTCATATTTTTGATTCACCATGATTAAAAATAATAAAAATCAATATAGCAAACAAAAAAAATGGTAGAATGTGAATGAACAAAGACCTGTGTTTCATGTTTAGAGTCAATTTCCACTTGAAAACTGTACAGAAACAAGGTAGGTTTCAGCAAGTCATGGTGTAGTCCCCTACCCTGCAATCCAGGACATTGTAGACCATTTCAGATGACCTTCCAGGCAGCCTTCAAGAGAAAAGAAAACCAAGGAGGGAAAGGAGCAAATTTATCAGCGATCCTGAGACCTGACTTGTCTAAAGGATCGAGAAAGCTTTTATGAGACAGCCCTGTTTAAATTACATCAAAACTATTGGTCACATTATAAGTAGGAATTAGAAAAAGGCAGGAAGAATTTTATAAGCAAGAGGAACAACATGTACAAAGGTCCTGAGGCAAAAAAGGAGCAAGGCAAGTTTGAAGTTTTAAAAAGAAGGCCAGCAGAGCAAGAACAAAGAATAGGCCAACAGTGATGATTAAGATTTGTGGTAAGGTAATCTGGAACTAGATCATAGGAGGCCTGGAGGGCCATGTTAACCCTTTCCTGTTTGCCCCAATAATCCTTGCAGCTGCAGCATTTACCCCAAGGTAACTTTGCCACAAAATATCTCGCTTTTATTATTATTTTCGCATCACTCTAGTATATCGACTTAGGAAACAAAAGACTCATTCTATTTATAGTATTCTGTTTTTAGTAGTGGTATTTCAATTCACAAAATACGGTAGTTCTCGATTCCTGAAAATGTCAAATCCCAGAAAACTTAGCATTCCTATGTGTTAACATCTTCTTGAACAGTTGTTGGCCAAAGATTGATTTGATTAATCCGACGTTTGTGAAATAGATGATTCTGAAGATTCAGATGATTCTGATGCTAGTTCTGTGTAGAAATAACTGCAAGAACAGTTTTATATTTTATTTCATAGTGAAAATCAGTCAGACTTGCTTCAGCCCCAAACAGTGCGTTTATGAAAAATTAAAGGAGCACTGACAGCATGCTCCACTTTTTGTTCTAAATGGGAAAGGGTTAAAATTTTGAAATTTTTACTAAAACTAATAGAAAACCATTCAAGATAATTAAGAGGTTGCTTAAAAGTAGAGCAGCCATATAATTTAACTTCCAAAACATGAATCTCTTGAGAATGAAAGAGGGCACTAGTGATAATTATGCTGGGGAAATGGGCACAATCTGGGGCTGTCTGGGGCAAACCAGGGCGAGAATCATTGTTTCAAGACACCTGTGCATTTGCAAATCTTCCCTCTGATGCAATGCGTGGGAGATACATTCTGTGTTCACTGCTGTCTGTCTGTTTTTGTTTGTTTGTTTGTTTTTGAGATGGAGTCTCCCTCTGTTGCTCAGGTTGGAATGCAGTGGCATGATCTCTGCTCTCTGCAATCTCTGCCTCACGGGTTCAAGCGATTCTCCTGCTTCAGCCTCCCGAGTAGCTGGGATTACAGATGCCTGCCACCATGCCCGGCTAATTTTTGTATTTTTGGTAGAGATGGGGTTTCACCATGTTGGCCAGGCTTGTCTCAAACTCCTGACCTCAGGTGATCCACCTGTCTCAGCCTCCCAAAGTGCTGGGATTACAGGCGTGAGCCACCGCGCCCAGCACTGCTGTCATTCTTTAGCTGGGTTCCCTGCGTATAGTTGTTTCCTCATTCCTTCTTTAATCCATTTGGCATTTTGCTTCCATTTATCCCATCATGCCTGTCAAAAAGCAAAGAAAAGGGGAACCTTCTGTCTTCTGCATGAAGCTGTGTCTGTTCCCTTGATGAAGCTATGTCTGATACCATTTTCATGCTGCCTCTCACACCTTTTTTAATGCTTTAGCGAGAAGAGCATCACTGAGATGTTGATAGTTCTCAAGTTGTTTAGAGTATGGTATCTACTCGTCCCCGACTGGCAAAGAAAATTTGGGAAGCTGAGGCATTTCTTATACTACATTTGATACTATGCAGACCCATGTCCAGAGCAAGAACATGAAAGAAACCCAACTAATAACTGTCGAAGTTGTCAGTCTGATTAGAAAAGCAAGAGGTCATCTGATTGAGTTCACAGATTAAGGACTGGCTTTGCTTTGAATCCTGAAATCTTGCCTCTTTTAGTCTTTACTGTGTGATCTTGGGTAGATTGCTCAAATTTGCTCAATTTTAATTCCTTTGTGTGTGGGACTAGAGTAATATTAGAACTGAATGCAAAGACTTTGAATGGAAATTGTGTGAACTAAGTTTATAAAGCACCTAGAATACTTGCTGCTACTGGTAAGCCCACAGGTGGCTGCTATTTGGGGCTATTATTTTTGAGCAAATATGGTTTTAATAACATGCCCTCTGGTCTCTATTGTCTTTGTTCACATTAGGAATTAGTAGCTGTAGTTTCAGTCCGCTGAAGTTTCACTGCTCTTTATTTTTTTTTCTAAACAGACAGGTGAAATTCACTTTCTAATCCAGTTTCAAAACAATAAGCCTCAGGGAGAGGATGGGTCACTTGAGCCCACTCTACTTAAAATTCTTCTGAGATAAGACATTCAAAAGAGGAAATTATCCTGTCAGTAGCAATATCTCTGAAGTAAAAGATATCCTAAAGATTTACTTTGAAATCTGTAGATGTGCATTCTGCCTGAGATCTGAGGTTTATGATGAGAAGAATGTTTTGATGGACTAGCCAAACAGAATAACAGAATGTTAGGTAAGCAGTGAAATAGTAATTAGGACATGGTATCTTCGTTATTTCTATCCTCTTATTTCAGCAAAGTGTCTAGCCTGCTGGGATAAGGGCTCAATAAATGTATATTGAACAAATTAATAACACATCATGAATTTTAAATTCATGAGTAGTTACTGCATATGCTGCTAATCCAGGGACTCCTGGGAATTGATTTTCAATCAAGGAGTCTTTTACCTATTTTTGAATTTTATAAAAGGCTGAAGACAATGTAGTATTCTGAACGAATGAGTTACCCTACTGTGTAGTTTGACAGGTATACAATTGGCACTCTGAATTGTAGGTATCACATCCGTGGATTCAGCCAACCACTGATGAGAAATATTCAGAAAAAAATAAAAAATAACAATACTACAGTAAAAATAATACACATTTTAAAAGCAATACAGTATAACAACTATTTACATAGCATTAACATTGTATTGGGTATTTTATGTAATCTGGAGATGATTTAAAGTATAGGGAGGATGTGGGTAGGTTATATGCAAATACTCTGGCCTTTTGAAGCAGAGATTTGAGCATCCTGGATTTTGCTATCTGTAGGGTATCCTGGAACCAATCTTCCACAGATGCCAAGGGAGAACTATAAAATAAAACCCTAAACTCTCTACCTTCCTTTATCAAGTTCACATTTTTGAGTGCATGAATGAGATTCTTCGTGACTTAGTTAACTCAAAAATATTAAGATCACTGACTGGCTTAACAGAGAACAAACGTTTGTTCTTATATGAATAGTAGTGGAGTGTTATTGATGGACATAATATGTTACTGTATTTTGAACTATATTATAATTGCTGTAACAATATATTGACTATACTTAGGTAGCTCCAGAAGCTTCTGTTGCCAGGGCTTAGATTTTGGGGAAACCTATTGTTCTTCCAGCTTTGGTTAAATTCTCAAAGCTTCACAGTGGTTTCTATTACAAAGAAAAGTTCATGTAGATACATGAATTTTAGGTAAGCATATTGTGCAGCAAATTTTACCCCAGGGAACATTGGCATAGAAGACATTACAGTAATTTTCCATCATGGAGCTCTACAATAATGTAGATTGTAGAAAACAAACATGCATAATTTTTTTTAATGCTGTTTCCTGGGAGATTTTCCCAGGGGCCAGGAGACCTGTGCTGCCCTTTGTGGAGCCACTGCATTTTCTAATACTACATACTCTCAGCCAGAGTCCTTTATTCGTTAATTGAGCATGTCCTGAGAAACAACACAAATAGCTGTACCTCATATGCTTCAAAAAGGATGACATCATTGTGAGGTTAAAGGAATGACAATGCCATTCTTTGCCTTGTTTAGATGATGGACTAGTAATTGTAATGTTTTTCTCTCACTGTAGCCAAATCATTACATCAGTCACTTTCTATAACCGTGGCCAATTCACTGGATCATTCATTTGCTTAAATTGGATCTATGTGAAACCAAATGATAGATTCTTGGGTCATTCTTTTTATAAATAAAATTCTCATTGCTTTGAGCTCATCTCTATGTTCTAAAAAAAAAAAGGTCGTTTCTCTCCCCAAGTCGTATAGTTCAATTATGACTACTAACAGCAATTTAAATAGCATTTTAACAAAATAGCCTAGGCTTTTTACAACAAGGGCACTTCTGAAGTAAATCTCCCTGGTTAACAGCTGTCAACTATCAGTAAGCCATAGGTAATTAAATTTGAAGATGCTTTATGGCTCGGAAAACTAGATTAAAATCCCTGGACCAGAAAGGTCTTAAGTTGATGTAGCTATTGCTCCCTGCGGGATTTGAATTAATGCGATAGATTGACGATTTTCTTTTCTTTTCTTTCTTTCTTTTTTTTTTTTAGACGGAGTCTCACTCTGTCACCCCAGGCTGGAGTGCAATGGCGTGATCTTGGCTCACTGCAACCTCCGCCTCCCAGGTTCAAGTGATTCTCCTGCCTCTGCAGGAGAATTGAGGCTGTCCTGCCTTAGCCTCCTGAGTAGCTGGGATTACATGCGTCTGCCACCATGCCCAGCTAATTTTTGTATTTTTAGTAGAGACGGGGTTTCACCATGTTGGTCAGTGTAGTCTCGATCTCCTGACCTCGTGATCCACCTGCCTCTGCCTCCCAAAGTGCTGGGATTACAGGCATGAGCCACCGTGCCAGGCCTGGATTGACGATTTTCTAATGAAACAGGCAAGGAGGAGAACTGCAATTGTTTGCTTGTTACTTGCACATAAAATTTAGTTGAGCCTATTTTCCCAGCTAAGATCACACTCTTGGTTTTATTTCAGTACAGATTAGAAAAAGAAAGGGAAAAGAAAAAAATAATGGTTTGGAAAAAACATCAAAACTAAACTTTCTTCATGATAGAAAGTGTGAGAAAGTCGTGATGGGGGTTTGTGGACCCTCAAAAGATATATCAGTTAGTATTTATTTCTACAGCAGAAAAAGAAAACCTCAATTCAAGATGCCTAAAAACTGCAAGGATTTCTTTTTATTTCATATAACAGAATATTCCAGTAATAATGGAGTTCCGGTTAATTCAGTGACTCAATGATTTCTTAAAAGATCCAGATTTTTTTCTACATTTCTGCTTGCCATTCTCAGCAAGCAACTTTCTTGGTAGATGCAATTGCTGCAATCATCATGTGCTCACATACCAATGTCCAGAGGCAGAAAAAGAAATCACCTCTTCTTTTGTGTGTGCCAGTTTTTAAGACTCAATAAGCATTTTTCAGTAGCCGTGCAGAAGGCCTCCCTCCAGAGTTCACTGGCTAAAGTTGTTCATATGGCCGTATTTAAAACACTCACTGGCTAGAAGAATGGGGCCAGTATGGTTGTCATTGAACAGCCCTGTCAAGGTGGAAGAAAAGAACAGTATCTAATTAGATAGATAATCTACAGTGTCTCCTCATGAAAGGAGCATATATTGATCCTCTACTGTGGGCTGGTGGAACATACTTTGAGTTCAGTATTATTATTGCCAATGTATAGATGAGGAAATTAAAACAGAAATGAGCTAGTTTTCCCAAAATAATATACTTAGTAAGTGATGAAACTGAAATTCAACTCAGAACTGTGACACCAGTTGAGTACTCTCTTCACAATGTCAAACTGTTTCCTATACATCATGAATCACCTTCTGGCTCCCTTTTTGTATCTAACAACCAAGTCATCTCTATGCTTTGCTTTGCTTTGCTTTTTAGATATACTCTTCCCCAGAGAGTGTATCTACTCTCAGAATTCCATATAATCATCCATGAAAATAACTGAACATCTCTACCTGAAGATTTGCTACTTCTAATGACAAAATTAAATTAATTATCTAATTCTACATTCTTGTAGAACATTTCTGCTTTGATTTGAATGTAATTTAATCTGTCCATACCTAAGTACTTTCTCTACCAAATATATCTCCTTTTCAGATCTCCCAAGAGTAGTAAGGGCATATTCATTTCTCCTATACTTAGCTTACAATGTTAAGGGGAATTTACGCCAATCTTTCCTCTACCCCTAGCCAAAACCTACATAAAATCATTCCAAATTCTTTGTTTTAGGCATTTCTCACATCAATTTTTCTTTTCCATTTTAGCATATCAGGTGTTCATCAATATACTATCTCAACTACTAGAACAATGTCTTTTAGTCTTTTCAGCTTATATACTTTAAAAATTACCCTGCATACTCAAATTATTTTCCTTAACAATGCCTTATTTTATTATTGTGTTCTCCTGATTAATTTGAGTAGATGCTACTTGTAAAAAAATTGAATATATTAATATTAACTCTAAATTAGGCATTCTAGTCATTTTTTCCTCCCTGCATAAGAAATTGTTCTGACTTTGCTTGCTGAAGATTGAAGTCTTGCCCCAAGTTATAATAATAGGTAATCCATGCAACCAGCATCAGTATAGCTCCGGGACTCTTTTAAAAACTTTATGTATATTAAACTTGACAACAGTTTAAACTTCACAACAACCCAATGAGGTAGATGCTATTATTATCCTGATTTTAAAGATAAGGACACTAGAGTTCAGAGAGATAAAGGCCCTTGCCAAGTACATCTAGAAATGAAATGGTAGAGCCAGAATCCAGACTCCAGTGGTTGAGCCCCAGAGGCCATGAACTCAGTTATATTTTACTGTGCTAGTCTGTGTATGTCACTCCACAATTATTTATTAAGAGGTATTTGTTGAATGTGTATTCCAGCAGCCCAAGCAATGTCTTACCCCTGGTGTTTTACAGAAGACTTACACAACCATGAATCATAGCCCTGAGATAAAAGTAAGCGTTATAAAACACCTGGATTTTAGACAGAATCAAGGCAGTCTCTGTCCTCTCCAACCTTTGAGTGATACTTGCTTTGATTCTATATTCTCTCCCATGTTCTCAGCTCTTGGATTTTTTTCTATTAGCCCTAACCTCTAGTCTGGCATGGGCTGATTTTTTCCTGAAAGACTTCCCTCTTCCCTTACGTGCTCTCCTCATGAAGGAAGCTGTTTCAGTTTTTGGGCTGTGGCACCACCTGCCAGCCGTGTCACGTCTCTGTCCGTGATTCCTAGGGAGGCTCAGTAACTGGAAGGTTATCAGGCTGCACCATGCTTAGCACCCAAGCCCCCTGTTTCCAAAGACCTTTCACCCAGGCCCTTGTTATTAATGACCTGTCTTTTGTTCTTGTATGCTGTCATGATCTTACATTTTAAGATTCTTCTGAAATATTTTTCTAACCTCTTGATTGTTTTTTCCAACATAAAAAAATCCTGTATTTTACTATTGTTGTATGAACAGTAAATTTGAGGCTATAAGATTATGTCCTAATAATTTTAGGGATTTAGCTCCCTAAATTTTAAAAAGTAGGAAAACATACATCTATTTTATCTAAATTCATGTTTTTCTTAAAAATCATGATCCAAACTTAATAACAGTAATTAGAATTTATTGAATACTATCTCTTGTCACTCATTTCACGTATTTATATGTGTCAATTAAATTGATTTCCATGGGAACTCTTGGCAGAAGTTACTATTATTGTTGCATTTTACAAATGAGGAAATTAAAGCACAGAGAGGTTAAGTAACTTGTTCAGTTTCACAGGAAGTTTGGCAACAGAACCTGGTTTCATTATCACTCTGCTTCTTCCAGGGCATTTTCAGATTATTGGCTGAAACTACTTGCAGGATATTATGGCAGACATTCTGAACAAATGTGCCCAGAAAATAGGTTAAATTTGTGACTTCTGTATCTTCTCATATGGGCTATGGCCCAAGTACTCATGGAATATACTCCATGACTTCCTATAAGAATTTGTATCATTTTGATTTCGGTTTAAGTCAAACTACAGCTCTATCAGAATTTTTAGAAATGTGTTTGTGATTCAATGCCTAAAAATCTAGAAACAGTTCATCATGGAAGCAGTCATCCCAGAAAGCAGACTCTTTCTTAGAGTTTGTCATTCTTCAGATTATAATCAAAAGAACAAAGAAATCCTGAACCATTTGAATAGAAAAGTCTAAAGTTATGCTCCTTGAGAGGAGCATTTTGACCAGAGAATGTATCATGAATGTCACGATACATTGATTGTCTTCAAAGGCCAGCCATACAGGCACTTAGGCAATGTGGAAGAAGTTAAATGAGTGTGAGTCACTAACCTCTGAGGATCCTGGAAATATGAACATTTAGATACCTGAAAATTCATATATTTTCCGTAGATATATGAATAGTTATGCTGCTAAAAATAACATTGCCTCCTGAAAGTACATCTACTTTCAAGTAATTTATAGAAAAATAAGTCGGACTAATTACAATTACGTTGGGAAGCAAGGCAAATATTTGTAGTAGGAAATAACAATCCTAAAATGATGAATAAATAGAGTCCAAAAATAAAACATTAATAGAGGATAAGAAGACAATCACACTGCTATTGGTTTTGTTTTCTGTTCAATCTGCTCACTGTATTTTTTTTTGGTTTATTTATTTTAACTTGTTTTGAGCTGATGATGTCCAGTAATAAAACAGAGTTGAGATTATTGCAAACGTGACTGATTTTGTAATCACATACTATTACCATAAACTTTAACATTGCACTTAGTGATTTAGGTTTTACTTCAGTATAAATATAAATTAAAATGCCCATTAACATAACTTTTTTTTTGAGGCAGTGTCTTGTTCTGTTGCCAGAGCTGGCGTGCAGTAGCATGATCATAGCTCACTGTAACCTCAATTTCCTAGGCTCAAGAGATCCTCCCACCTCAGCCTCCAAAGTATCTGGGACTAAAGACACACACCACCATGCCCAGTTAATTTTTTAAAACAATTTTTGTTGAGACAAGGTCTCACTATGTTGCTCAGGCTGGCCTTGAACCCCTGGCTTCAGGTGACCATCATACCTTTGCCTCCCAAAGTGGTGAGATTACAGGCAACTAGCCCATAACTCTATTTTAAAATTAATTTCTTACTGTAGAAGGAAATGTACCTTGACATTTTTTGGAATATCTGCATAATAGTTTTTATTAAAATAATAGAATTATAGAACCAGGATACTGTATCTACACTTGTGCTGTTCACTCTTTCAGAACTTCGAGAAACCAAGACCTCTGAATACTTCAGCCTTTCCCACCATCCTTTAGACTACAGGATTTTATTAATGGATGAAGATCAGGACCGGATATATGTGGGAAGCAAAGATCACATTCTTTCCCTGAATATTAACAATATAAGTCAAGAAGCTTTGAGTGTAAGTTTATCACTTTCACGAGGACAGTGTCCACCTTTTCAATGTCTCTTTTTTTAAAAAAATAAATAAGTAAAAAATAATATGCATTTTATTAGAACAATAGAAAATACTGGTCCCATGTTACTATGAAAGTTAGTACTTATTTCATGGACTGAAAAGGTATTAAGTTCAGTTCTCATCGTCTAGTTCCATAGTTTTTAACAATTCAAAACCTGGAGCTAACTGAAAAAATACTACCTGTGTATAAATATATAAAGAAAAAAGGGATTATAGGGTAGTGCATGAAAGAAATGGTCAGAGAAAAGGAAGATCTACTTTGTCATCTCTGTGTAACCAGTGAAGGGCCTGAAAGGAAAACAGCTATTAAATACGCTGTTACTTGATCCAGTATGGCCTATATTTATCATTCCATTTCACAAGGAAATAAAATTGAGCTTCACTGGAGTAAAAAAAATACATGTAGATTAATTATAAATTTATTACAACAAGGAGACTTCTGCATTTGCAGAAGTGTTAACACAGGCAATGGACTGACAACTAAAAAAATTAATGATTATTGCCAAACTGGACCCAAGGCTGCAACTACTTAGAGTACTAGCACAGTATTTCAGAGAGAGGGAATCTCTTGGTTTTCATCCAAGTTATTTTAGCTATTGAAGTACCCAGGGGCCCATCTTATGTAAATCTACTAGCCTGGTTGTGTGATTTACCAAAAATAACACTAACTGAGAAAGATATGTAAGTGTAGATTTATTGTCATATAAGCAGTTGGGAAAAGTGTACTATGTCAAAAGGAGTGAAAAATTGTATTGTTCACATTTATGTTAATAATGATCTTATTTTAATATACAATTAGTAAATGAATATATGTTATTGAAAAGCATTTGTGAAAGGAAACACTGTTGGAAGAAATAAAAATAATTGTAATTGTTAAAATAATAGAATCTTTATTAATGAATTGATAAAAAAGAAAGAATTTTAAAGTCTTAGTGTAGGATCACCTTAAATAAATCTGTTAACAAAAAGTAAATGAAGAGCCCTGGGCTGTCATATGTCCAAGTGAGATTATGCAACCTTTATTTTTCTTTCTGAGCAGGTTTTCTGGCCAGCATCTACAATCAAAGTTGAAGAATGCAAAATGGCTGGCAAAGATCCCACAGTAAGTGTTAAAAAAAAAAAAATACTAACTTAAATATTTGGTTTTCGAATCCATGTACTTTGAGGGAAGCCAAAAATGAGACAAAGGATGGTGGTGTTTTAAATTTTTGCTGGACACAGGCTAAAAACCTAAACCTTGAGGAGACTGGAACTCTTGGGCTCTCTGTAACTTCAGAATTCCTAACTGGGTAAAAATTGCTTGCCTTGCTTTCATTATTTCATTCAGATACATTTCATGATGGATTTCATTAATAACCTCTGTTCCTAGTGGATCCAACCTGCAGAATTCTCAGCAGGCTCCTGAAACGATGATAATGCAAGTGTCTGGAGCAGCTCCCAGATACCCTGTGGGCTTTTCCAAACAAAGATTCTTGGCAAAAGGGTAGTGGTTAGCCAGCAAATTCCATAAATACAAATCACCAGTGATAAATGGTACCTTTGTTAATTAAAAATAGCCACAGAAACAGCAATAGAGGCAGATATAAGTATCAATATATGTTCAGTATGCAATACCTGTGCAAATTGTATTCCTCTAGGTGAGATTCAAAATAATCAAGGAAGAAATCTATATTGATTTCTACAAATGACTTGCTGAAAGTAATACATTGTCATTCTTGAATATTCTAAAACAAATACGTGGAGCAGATCTTTAATGTGTACACGTCATTTAATGTTTATAATGGAGCACATAAGTCATCTCACCATTTTGCCTGAAATAATGAAAATGTAATACAGCCAAGCATCAAAATCACCCTCTCTTTCAAAAATAGTTTGGTAAAGAGGTTCCTTCCTTCATTCCTTCCTTCCATTATTTGCTCAATAAATACTGATTCAGCACCTGTTATATATCTAGCATGGAGCTGGTTGCCAAAGACATAATTGGTGCAAAGACAGAAACAGTTCTGACTCCAGTCAACTTTATTACCTTGTTAGAAAAGTCTGCCATAATCAAATGAGCATAGAAATACAAACTAATTTAGAAATAAGCTGGAAATATGGTAATTGGGTGGACAGACGAGTCAACATGTACACATACATTCAGGTCTCAGGTCATAACAAGTAATAGACCACCTTAGTGTTAAAAAGTGTTGTCTAAGCATTTATTTTGTGGTAGGGTCAAGAGACGCTGATTTCAGGAGTGAAGACTGCCCTGAGTCTTGAAAGTAGAGATGGATCAGACAAGACCGAACATGGGAAAAATACTAATCCAGTGGAAAGTGGAAATATGGGATTGAGGAAATGAAACATTTATTTTCATTGACTCCTAACAGCCCCAGGTGTAAAGTTGCAAAAGTTTTTGGCTCAAGGCAGGGCCGTGGAGGACTCTGGAGGGTAGGATCTCTGGCCTTACTAGAGGGTTCTTGGAGTGATTTATCCAATAAAAAAAATTAAAACTGGGCAGGAGAAATTTGCAGGGGCATATTTGCTATCAAAGGGATCTGTTAGACCACAATCTTGGGGGAAAAAGTCCAGAAAAATGTAGATGAAACACTTAAACAAATACATTACAATGACGTTCCAGGAAACCAATGGTAGAATGAAGTATAATGTTGCAGAGAATGATGTTTTGTCCCCTGAGGTTTTTATTTTAATAATTGTGGATGAATTAAACTATTTTTTTATTCTCTAATGAGATTTTTTCCCATTGATGTGTTTCTGATCATGCCTTGCCTTTTGCCACAATAATATCCCGTGGCTATACTGAATTGCACTGTCCTTTGTTCAAAAGGATTTGCATTTCTCATTCATATGAACTGCCATAGGCAGAATGTGCAGAATTTAGGTACCTTTGTACATTCTATTTCCAAAAATTGCTGCTGAGTTTCTGAAGAATCTTAGACAAGTCATTTGGTTTCTTACTTCCTTTGTCAAAGTAGAAACCCTCTGGGGTTTTTGTTTTGCTTTCTGACAATTAAACGTTATTAGATAAAAATCTTCAATACATGCTGACATTTTCCCATAGTTTTGTCATGCTGTAATTTGTTGATATTTTAAATTCTACTATATGGCCAGTTATACACAAGGGAAATATCTAATGGAGTGCTCTTTCCTATGTATTTTTAGGACTCGGCTGGACAGGTTTTGTTTGTCCATACAACATTGTTGAGTGCTGGGAAATACTAATCAAAAAATACATGTTTGGTCTATGCAAGAAAAGAATGTCTGACAAATCCATCCCATTTCATACATGTGAAGTACTTATAGAAGTGTCCTTTACTTAGGCTATGGGGAAAAAAAAGGCCTGTGGCAGAAAAATAATGTGAAATAGATCTTTGAAAGTTGTACAGAACAACCTATCCTTCTTACATTTCTCAATGAAACCACATACTTAAGAACTTCTTAAAAGTTGGAATAAATACTATCTAATAACCTAATATTTTTAAAATACAGGAATTCTTTCAATTTGCACAAATTAGTTGTTGTGAAGAAACTGGAGGTGAATTAGATGGAGTCCTTACATTTAAGTCTTTGCAATGTGCTAGATATGGTGAGACATATATACACTGATATTCAGAAAAAATACCCAACATTTAATGGAACAGGCCAGGTCCTGTTCTAAGTGCTTTATTTTAATCCTCATAACAATACTGCAAGGTGGACATTATTGTCACCACCTGTATTTCTAAGATAAAATAACTGCATTACTAAGAAAGTGAGAAACTTAAGCTGTGCTGCTGTGAAGTGGGACGGTCTTTGTCTGATTAAGTCACATACAGCTCTGGATTCTGTACCCTTAGCCACTAAAACATGCTGTCCCTCCAGAGAGAAAATGATAAATGCTAAGGGATACACACAAAGCACAGCTGGGTTATTTAAGAAAGGTTTGATAGATTTTGTGGTAATCATATTAGAACTTCTGTTAACCTTTTATTTCAATGATACTGAAATTCGAAAAAGTTGTACCCTCTCTCTCTTCCAGCCTTTGGTATGTGCTGCATGCAATTGATTCTCTTTTCCTTCAATTATCTTCCCGTGTTTTCAGCCTGGGAAACATCTACTCACCCCTTCAGGTCACAGTGCATACAAGCACGTGAACTCGTTCCAACTGATTGTCAGGGCTTGCGGGTAGGACACAGTAGATGATGAGTTTATTAATGCTTTTAGATTAATTATGTTTGTAGTGCATTTATTATGCATATATTTTAGAAGTATATTTTCATTAAGCTAAAACTTTCTGCTTTTAGCTCTGTTAATCATCTAAGCAAAACATAAAGTGTTAGCAATTAAAATCCATACTGCTATAACAACTGAAAGCAAAAATAAAACAGAGTTAAGCATCCCTTAATCCTTCAGATTTTTTGGTTGTATCAAATTTTAGTTGACGTTATAACAAGATAACAATTATAAGAATAAAATTTAATGTGATTTAAAATTTGGTCTTAGGTAGTAATATAGCATAATTCTGTAATAAACTAACGTTTTTAAAGAAAATAAATTTTCATGGTCGGATTTTCTGCCTTGGCTAAAAAGAATATAACCTACTTCCCATTTCTCTCTCTGCCCCTATGTACTCACATTCCTACATGCTCCATTTATTTCTAAATGTTAATATTTTATTCATACTCTAAATAAATTGAGCTTAAACAATAGCACATGCTGTCAAACATATCCATGAGATAGGGCTTAATGAATGTACTATGTAAATACTATAGGAGACGGTTGAAAAATTAAGTAGGATTATATATATTTAGATATATATACATTACATGCACATGGTGTCAAACTTGATTTATTAATTGTAGAATATCAGTTTCCCTATTTCTGTGACCATACAACCCTAAGCTCCTAAAAAATATATTTTCTTTTTCCAAATACCTTGATTAATTTCCCTAGACCAAGGAGGTATAGACCAAGAAGAAGAAAGTATGAAGTATTTTTGTGTCATTGCAGATTATGGACCATGATGAGTCAATATTTTTAAAGGCCTATTCACCTGTGCTCCAGGATATATTTTTTAAACGTCTATTTTTATATTATAAAAGTAATATATTTTCAATACAACAATCTTTGAAGACTTAGAAAAGTACATAGAAAGCAACAGAAAATAAACCATCTCTTATTAGCTCTTCGACCTTGGAGACTTAAACTTTCTGTGCATCTTGGTTTTCTTATCTGTGAAATGTGCTAATCCGTAGCACTTAACCTTATTGGGTTGTTAAGAGGATTGATGAGTTAATATTTGCAGAGAGCTTAGAGCAGTGCATAGTACACAGTTAATGCTATATCGCTGTTAAAGAAAGTAAATTGCACTACTGAAACATAATCACTCTTAACAATTTAGGGTATATTCTTCCAGGGTTTTGTTATATAGACATAAATGTGTATAAAAATAGAATTTTATTATATGCTGTATAATGTTAGCAGCTTTATATTTCACTAACATTGTGCCAGGAAATCATTTTGAAAGAGAATTAAACAATGAAAAGAAAGCATCCATCATATTTATTTCCACTGAAGTCTCTAAGGCTTCATTCATACTCCAAACTTTTTGTGGATTTTTACTGTGGTCAGGACCTGCACTAAGCTCTATGCAGGACAGATGCCCTGACCATTTCACCGGTTTATAGACAATGTCAATTTTAAAATGCAAATAAAACAAATCTAATATTGGACAGTTGGATGTGTGTATTATTTTCCAGATATGATTTCTACTGCTTTATTAATATATTGTCCACAACAAGTATTACCATTGCCATTTTAGGAATGCAAAGATTGAAGCATCCAGAGGCCAAGTAACTGTCTTCAGTTCTGAAAGCTAGTAAAAGATGAAGCCAAGGTTTAAACCTAGGTCATCTGGCTCTGAGACCTGCATACTTAAATCTACTCTGTCTTCTCTGCAATATTCTCTATTGCCTATCTGAAGACTATGGTAGGATGGCAGACCAACTGTAATTACCTCTCTGATTTCATCACACGGTTATCCTCTAACCCTTCTAGGCACTAGTCCCCAAGTAAATCCTGCACTCTCATGTCTGTGTTTCTGTTCATGCTGGTTTTTTTTATTTTTATTTATTTATTTTTATTTATTTATTTTTTTTGCTGAAATGTTCTTTCCTTATGTTTTTGCCTGTGAAAATCTCTAAATTATTCTGCAAGACTCAGCTCAAATGTCACCTCTACTCAAATCTTTACCCCTAGATCAGCATTACTTAATGCCTTTCTTTCCTTCTACGGTACATTTAAAAATACAGTCCTATTGCAGTATCTACCACAGCCTGATACATTATGCTATCCTTTCTTTAAAAGCAGGCATTGATTGAGTCTATTCATTCCACTGTTGCTAGTACCATATACAGTGCCTCGCATAGAATGACTTCAGCACATATTTGCAGGATGGAATTGACACTATTGCAGTAGTCTAGGTCAGAAACGAAGGCAGTACAGTGGAAATGGAAAGGACCTGGATAATCATTTTCAATAGTTAACTCAGCTGAATTGTTTTTCCTTTTGTGGTCTTGTGTGTGGGGAGGGGCAGGGAGCACATTGAGCAACAGATAGTGTGGGAATCTGCTCATTGCTAATCAGAATCTTATAGAAAAGCTGCACAGTGGAGAGTGGCCATGGTTCAAGTCCCAGTTTAGTTACTTATTAAAACTAGAACTCTTTATTTAACCTCTCTGGGACTCAAATTTCCTCATCACTAAAATGGAGTATTAATAAATTGGAGCATTGTTATAAGAATTAAACAATCGACATCAAAGGATTAAGAGCTCTGTGAATATTAATAAATGTTACAAAAACTAAAAAGTTATATCAGTATTAACTTATAAAAACAACTGTGCATCCTGGCTAACATGATGAAACCCCGTCTCTACTAAAAATACAAAAAATTAGCCGGGCGTGGTGGCACATGCCTGTAGTCCCAGCTACTCGGGAGGCTGAGGCAGGAGAATTTCTTGAACCCGGGAAGCGGAGGTTGCAGTGAGCAGAGATCGCACCACTGCACTCCAGCCTGGGTGGCAGAGCGACACTCTGTCGCCCACCCCCCCCAAAAAAAACAACTGTGGACTTCTCGTCCAATGACAAATTATAAAGCAGCTAAAAGTACAGGATTCAATGTTAGAGATGTATGTGTTTGTAAATCTGCTTTAGTTACTACCTATATGGTCTCAAACAGGTTATTTTTTTAAAAAACTCAAGTTTATTTTTCTAAAAGGGACTCAGTTATGGTAAAAACCCGAATGAATATGTGTAAAGTGCCTAAGTAGCATACAGTAAGTGTTAAATAAATGTCAGCTCTAAAGGTAAAAATCAAACTTTCTAGAGGTAAAAATAAAAGGTAAAATATACAATATGATTATTTCACAATCTAGGATGTAATAAACTCTAAATAAATATTAGTCATAATAAGCAGATAGATATATACATGAAATGAGTATAGTTGGCATTTGAAATATAAAAGAGATGTTATTGACTTCTTTCATTTTACCAATACCAGTAATTCATGAAAGTACATTGACATCCCTAAGACCCAAGATGAGAGAGACATAACCTGTTATTAAAGGAATTGGATTGAATTATTTATATCTTATGGGGAAATATTGTATACAGAATCCCAGAATGACTAAACTTGAATGTGAAAAAAATACGCATGTGTCTCATTCCTCATAGATTCCCTTTACATAGACATATTATAAACACACATATCTCCTCTGTGTGTTTTCTTCAGAAACATGTTATCATCTGTAGTTATGTAATCAATTTCCAGATACCTCTTTAAACGAGTGTCAAGATAAAATGACACTGTGTATTTAACAAAAATCCTTAATGTCTTAAAAATAAAATGTATGGTCTGGTCTATAAGGATTAATTTCTTTGACTAGAGTTAATGATTGATTATTTAATAATAAAAATCTATTATAGAAACATCTGTATAAAATTACTGCATAAGAAAAAAGTATATATTTGCTGGCAAGTAATAATGAATATAAAAGGAAAAAATGATGGAAAATGTAAAGTAATATTGACTTTAGTTTTAACTTCTATTTTAGCAACATTTATTTTGTTTTAGTTTTAAATAATATAAATAATAGATATGGTTTATAAAAAAATAGGAGAGGCCAGGCATGGTGGCTCACACCTGTAATCCCAGCACTTTGGGAGGCCGAGGCGGGTGGTTCATGAGGTTAGGAGATCGAGACCATCCTGGCTAACACAGTGAAACCCCATCTCTATTAAAAATACAAAAAAAAAAAAAAATTAGCTGGGCATGGTGGCACATGCCTGTAATCCCAGCTACTTGGGAGGCTGAGGCAGGAGAATCACTTGTACCCAGGAGGCAGAGGTTGCAGTGAGCTGAGATCATGCCACCGCACTCCAGCCTGGGCAACAGAGCAAGACTCTGTCTCTAAAAAAAAAAAAAAAAAAAAAAAAAAAAAGGAGCATACATGGTACCTAGCAGGGGGAAAAGCAACATATCTTTTCTGACTACCCAGGGAAAAATTACTGTTACCTTTTGATATGTTTCTTTATAGTTTTTTATAAAAATACTGTCTCTAATATACAATCCTTTTATTAATGTTCTTTGAGAGAATGACTTCATGAAGTCATTCAGTCTCAGGCTTGATTGAATTATAATCAGCAAAGGATAGTGAAGCTAGTAACTGTGGAACATTCGGTGGTTAATTTGGTCACAGAGATCTGCATCTAGGGCTGACTATGTTTCTGTGTTCCTGCAAGGTCACAGTCAATTGAGAATTACAATAATTATTTTGTTTCATTGGGTGAATAAATGACAGCCTTGCCTTGAACTGGGAGCAAGTGAGAAAGGAGTTTCTACAAGAGAAGAAGGGAGTATTTTAGGATATCCAGGGCAAAGAGATTGATTATGTCATTCCTCATAGAAGGCAATCATTATGCTGGCATTTTGTTGGAGATTAGTTTTATTTGCCAATTCTTAAGGTGAATAGTGTCTGCCATTGTGCACTAATGGTAATATGGAACTTGTATAGGCACAGGTGCATTCAGAACATGTTTGTATAATGTGTGTGTGTTTAATGTTTTAAGGAAAACTTAAGAAAAAATAACTTCTGTGTGTTAATTTGTAAACTTTCTCAGGTAAAGAATACATTTATAAAGTTTCAGGACGTAAAAATTTAGACAGTGTTGTAATACAAGAATAATGAAATATAGCATTTTACTTACTATCTGTGGTGGATTATATTTCTCTTGAAATAAATCAGTGGAATAAGCCATGTTGTTATTTTAATATTTCTGGAAACATCTTTTAACAATAAAAAAAATGGAGCAGAAAGGAAAATGTATAGCAAAGTATTGCCAAATAATATTTGCATTGATATGTATAAATTTGAGAGCATTTTCAAATGAAGTATTAGAATTAGTCAAGATTAAAACAGATATAGAAAAAGCAGGGCATGTATGACAACTATGTTCAATTGCATTCTACAAGGGTAGAGATTTTTGTGTTTTTCTCAGTAAGGATGCCCAGAGAATTTGACTATACCCTGGCAAATAGTAGGTAATCAGTAAATGTTTGTTGACTGACTGTTTCTGTAATAATGTTTTGACTATTCCTGAGCCACTGTTTTTCTTAATATTTGATTTGGTACTTCTACAAGTTAGATAAGTATTCTCAAATTACCTTTAAGAGGTGCAAATATACTAATAGTTCCCCAAAGATATGGCCTAATACAAACTTGTCCAACCTGTGGCCCAAGGGCCTCATGCAACCCAGGATAGCTTTGAATGTGGCCCAGCACAAATTCATAAACTTTTTAAAAACATGAGATTTTGGGGGGGATTTTTTTTTTTTTTTTTTTTTTTTTTAGCTCATCAGCTATTGTTAGTGTTAGCGTATTTTATGTGTGGCCCAAGACAATTCTTCTTCCAGTGTGGCCTAGGGAAGCCAAAAGATTGGACGCCCCTGGACTAATACATCAAAAGTTTATGTCACCTCATTGTTACTTATCATACAAGATCTCAGGTTAACATAGCTAACTGAAATAACAATGAAAGTCATTGAGTTACTAACTGCTTATTTGCTGATTCTTTTAGCATGGCTGTGGGAACTTTGTCCGTGTAATTCAGACTTTCAATCGCACACATTTGTATGTCTGTGGGAGTGGCGCTTTCAGTCCTGTCTGTACTTACTTGAACAGAGGGAGGAGATCAGAGGTAAGTATAACTATTTAACATTCTTAGTTTTGATATTAGTGTCAAGGATTTTTGAAGCTGTATTTTAGAGTAAAAACTTGGACATATCAATATTCATAAAATATTTTCATGCCCTTTAAATACAAACTATATTACATTTTTTCCTGTCTGCCAAGTTACTTGAAGTATCACCTTTTGCCTTCAGCTAAAAAAGTATATATATTTTATGTGTATTATATATGTGTGTGTGTATATATATATATATATATATATACTTTTAGTTGGAGGCAACTATATAGTTTTAGTGTATATGTATATATTTTTAGTATATCTGTTTTATTTGTAAAGCTGTAAAAGATGAAAGAAAAATGTTATAATTTCAAGATTACTTGAATGTAATACAGTAATAATATTTGCTCCAAATTATAGAAATATTGTAGCATAAACTTAACCTTCTCAAATCTAGTGTAAGTAATTTCTTGTCTTTCAAATTCAATAAAATTTTATAAATATATATCTGTAAAAGATGTATAAAGTGGGATGCCAAGTGTCTGCTGAAAAGAACTTGATGTAATTAACAAATCATACTTTTATCTTAGACCAACATCATCCTACATTAGGCTATTCCAGCCTTATTCTTAAATTAGTTAAGGTGATATGGGGCATTATGGTATGATGTTTGCTAAACACTAGTCAAATATATAGCTAATGTATAATCAAATATGAGGCTGGTTGAACTTCACCTGTGCTACTTAAGCCTGTCTTTGTTATCCCAGTCCACAACTGTTGACTAAGGAAAGCACATTACACCAAGAGAGTTACTACTCATTCTTTTAGTCAAACATGTTGTTTTACTTAACATAATTATTTTAAAAACTGAATTTTCAAACTTGGTTTGGTTTTATTATGCAACTTAAATATAGAAAGTCCAGTTTTTAAATAATAATTTTAATTTGATTTTAGAGATTAGAATTTTGAAAAAAATAAATATGTCTACTGATCTAAAGCTTATTTTCCTTTAACAAGGATTAATCTATTTTAGTTCTAATATGACTGAACAATGTTTTATTAAGTTGTTTTTCAGACATGTAATTTATACATAAGTATCTTTTAATGAATAAAAAGTCATTTAAAAATAACTAATTATAATTTGACCCCAAAATGAGACATTTTTTAATGTGGTTCAAGATGCTATGAAATATTAAAATTCTTACAGGAAAAGTAAAGTTATGCTTTTTGGAAGAATACAGTTGGCTGCATTGAGCTTGTCATTAAAACCACATGCCTGTGATCAATTGATTAAATAAACTACTGCCTCAGACGTCTGCAATCTGTCAGACACTTCCCTGAAGTCTGTGCAGTCACTGTACAGGCCAACAATAGCATAGCCATTTTCAGAGCACAGATTTCAAATAAAATTATTTTCCCATGTAGGAATTGCCCACTATGCACTTCAAAGCTTAATTGGAAATTCTGTCCAAAAAAATAATCTCCTTTGGAAAACCAGCATGGAATACATTTTAATCACTTTGCTAAATATGAACTACTTTAGTCTCACTTCAAAAGATACGTTTCAAAGGAGAAGGAGTTTCATTAATGAATCTCTGAAATAATACGTGAACATCTTAAGAGCCAATTTAGGTATGAACAGGGTTATGATTTTTAAGCTTTATAAAATGTAGTCCTTGATAGTTCACTCTAGTCGGAGAGTTTCACCATAACATCACTTTTATATATTTGTAGTATAAAATCCATATTGTAAATATAGAACTACACAGTTTAATCAATCTTATAATGGATTTGTTTTCTTTTAGTTTAGGATAAAAGATCTCCTAGCATAAAATGACCACGTGATGCAGAAAGTTTTATTTTGAGAGAATTCTTCTCTATCACTAAGATTGTATTTTGTAATGACCATGGGTGATACTTACTGCTGACCCTCTTGTATTATTATTAAGAGATGACATTTTTCATCTATTCAAACCTAATTTTGAATAGAAGGTGAACCAAGTTAGGTTGGCAGAGTTACTTTAATTATTCAGTTTTATATCTGGGACATTACCTACCATCCTTCATTGGTCTGTCTTCATAGATATTCATTGGTTCTAGGGGAATATTTGATAAGCCTACTTCGTGTTTGGAGCATCACATGCTTTTGTTATACCCCATTTCTCTTCTATTATTTGCGAGACTGATTCAGAGCTTTCTGAGATTTCAACAGTACTCACCTAAAGAGCCTGGAATCCTTGCTACATGAAGACCTAACCACGGTTCTTCTCCTGTGTCTACTATCTTTACTCCTTGTCTTCTTTTCCTGGAAAAAGATAAAGCAATACAAGTGAATCATGACTTTAAATGAATGAATAAAACATCAAGCAAAAATGGTGATTGGTTAATTTTGCAGCAAATTCTTGGAATATTACCACATCTTATCTTTGATTTCATCAGATGTTTTCATAACATCTGTTTCAACACCCGAATACCAATTAAGCTCCCCTGACCCTGACCCTTATCAAGCAGATAACTTTACCTTAGACTGACCAAGAATATCACAGGTGACCAAGAGTGTCATAGGTATCGAAATTATCCCCTATGCTTTTTGAATGAAATTTGCCACCAATCTAGTCTGTTTCAGTATCTTTTTGTAGGATTTTTTCTGTTTCAGAAGAAAAATTATACATTTTCTGTATTAAGTTCTTTGATAAATAACCTTCATCACTCTGTTTTATATCTTCATTCCCTTTCCTCTACGTTTACATTTTTTTTTTTTTGCCCATTTAAAGAAAGGATTGGGTTTCTTTCCCTTAAAATCCTTTTTTTGGTTCTGTGACTTCTTTTTTCTAATTTTCTCCTTTCTCTTTTACTTCATTACTAAGCTTCTCAGAGTAGGAGGCTGAATTTCCAGCTTTTGTGCTCCTAATCTGTATGTCTTTATTCATCCTTTCCAATATTTCACTCCTACACATTAACTAAAACTGTTTAATTAATGGCAGATTCCTCAGTGACCAAATTGACTCCCTCATTTTGTATCCCTTCTCCTAGAACGATCTGTGACATTAAATTCCGCCATTCATGCTCTGTATTTTTCATTGCCTTTATTGACGTCTGTGACCATAGGACACTTTGCTATGCCTACTTTTTAATTTTTCACCACCTACTCTCTATTATTTTCTCTCATTGTTCAATCCAGAAATATTCATTTAATGAGAATAAAAGCAGAATCAAAATCATGTTGAAGCTACTTTAAAGCTTTAAAGACCTTAAAAGCTTTAAAGGCTACTTATATGTCAACAGAGAAGTAAATTGGAACAATCTTCAGCAGAAAATGGCAGGAACAGAATTGTGTTGTCACTTATGTGTTAGGTAACAGATGATTTGTGGCACGGTGCGTGGGGGGTGGAAAAGTTGTAGGAGATTAGTTTGAGAGTTGACATAGAAGACCACAAAAGAGATCGTTGTACTCAGGTGATAGCAGTGGTGACAGAGAGTATAAAATGGTATGAAGTATAAAATAGTATAGATGATGTTGATGGATTTGGTAAGGAAAAGGATATAAATGCTGACACTTTTCTTGTTTGTTATTTTCAGCCTCTTTAATTGTGTAGTTGCCATGAACTGAGATGAGAATGAAGAGACCATGTATAGGGTAAAGATTATAAGCCTGAGTTTGGTCTGTTGAATGAGAGATCCCATGGAAAGATCCAACTAGTGATATCAAGTAGGCCGTTAAATATAAGACTGAGTATATACACGTGTGAGTCATTGTTTTATAAGAGTAACTGGAGCCCAAGAAAAGTGTGGATTTAATTACGCAGAGAGGGAGTTAAAGTATAGAGTAAAAAGAAAAGAATGACTGTGGTTGAGACTTGAGGGTCTCCTAACTTTAATGGCCAATTAGAGGAACATGAACTTACAAACAAGCCTAAAAAGGACAGACAGGGCTGGGCGTGGTGGCTCACGCCTGTAATCACAGCACTTAGGGAGGCCGAGGCGGGCAGATCATGACGTCAGGAGATCAAGACCATCCTGGCTAACACGGTGAAATCCCATCTCTACTAAAAATACAAAAAATTAGCTGGGCGTGGTGGCAGGTACCTGTAGTCCCAGCTACTTGGGAGGCTGGCAGGAGAATGGCGTGAACCCGGGAGGCGGAGCTCGCCAGTGAGCTGAGATCGCAGCCACTGAACTCCAGCCTGGGCGACAGAGCGAGACTCTGTCTTAAATAAAAAAAGAAAAAGAAAAGAAAAAAAAAAAAAGGAACAGACAGAGAAAGAGGGGTGGGGAAAAAAAGACTATGTTGGTTCTGGGAAATAAAAATAAGTCATTGTAAAAACATAGAAGTTTTCAACAATTCCAAGCGCCATTGAGAATCCAAGTAAAATGAGGTCTAAAAAATAAGCACTGAGTTTTGTACCATAATTGTCATTAAAGAACTTATCAATAAGTGTTTCAATGCAATAATTGACGTTAGACGCTGAATTAAAGTGGATTGAAAATAAAATGACAAGTCAGAAAATGGTGGTGAGGATGTACGTAATTCCCTGAGAAGTGTGGTTTATAAGGAGAATGGTATATGGGAGCTGAAGGGGTTGTTTAAATAATGGCATAAAGCCTCCAATTATTAAGATGAAAGTATGTATCAAAGAAACACAAAGAATAATGGAAATCTAAGGTGCCTAAAAAGACGAGATAAGATGAAATCCAAAGCAATGAAATCCAAAGAATTGGCCTCAAAGTTAGAGAACTAGTCTCATGTATTAGTGGATATATCAATATAATATTACATTACTAAATATAATATGATATTTGTGTGTTTAGTAGTGAGGAGTTGAAGATATATCATTTAAGGGCTTTGCTTTCTCTGCAAAGTAGCAATAATGTGAGTTGAGAATAAGTTAGGGGATCAGAAAAATCAGGATTTGACTTTAGTGGCAAAGGCCTGAAATTTTTGATGACAGAACCAGTTGTGATAAGAGAATCTTTGAAAGGCCACTGTACATTGTAGGGGATCCACTTGTGGTTGGTGATCACAAATCTGTAATGTATTGAATTTACTTTTTTAGGTTGCCTTCTACAAAATGTTTAGTAGTTTGGAGGCAAGTATGGAGAATGTAGATGGATGTATTCCTTTAGGGTATGGATGCAGTGAAAAAAGTCATACATTCAAGGAATCGAATGTTGTGTCAAAATTTATTGAAATTAAAAAATTTATTGAAATTAAAAATGGAATCTGGCCAGGCACAGTGGCTCATGGCTGTAATCCCAGCACTTTGGGAGGCCAAGGCGGGCAGATCACTTGAGCCCAGGAGTTTTAGACCAGCCCGGGGAACATGGCGAAAGCCCTGTCTCTATAAAAAAAAAACAAAAACAAAAAAACCCACAAAAAATAGCCAGGCTTGGTGGTGCTTCCCTGTAGTCCTAGCCACTCCAGAGCCTGAGGCATGAGAATCGCTTGAATCTGGGATGTGGAGGTTGCCGTAAGCCGAGATCGCACCACTGCACTTCAGCCCAGGTGATAGAGCTAGACCCTGTCTTTAAAAGACAAACAAACAACAACAACAACAAAAACATGCAATCTAACCTGTTAACAAAGTCAAAAAGAGAAAAGCCTAACGAACTGGGGAGAAGCAGAGAAGATTTCTCAGGAGACAAGTTTTACGAATTATTTCAGGGTGCTTGAGATAGTTATTAGGTAGACCACATCTGCTCCTGGTGGTGATCTAGATCTAGAGTGCTGTGCAATGTAGGAGTAGGTCAGTTGAGAGCAAATGGTACCTAAACAACCTTACCAATTCCTGCAAGACGAACTCTCACTTATTTGGTCAAATCAGTCTCCAGCTCTAGAACCGCAACAAGGCTTACTATTTTTTTGTTGTTTGTTTTTCTTCTGGTTTATGATTATTGATTTAGTTTAGTGGTTACATGAATGAAGATCTTTTGGAAATCAGATTCACTAGGAGTCAGGAGACTGAATTCAAATTGTGCTATTATCACCCTTTAACTACATGGTCTTCTGGACAAGTCATATTTTTTCATCACCTGTAGAGTGACTTCATTGATGAAGATCTTAGGATGCTCAGAAAGAACCTTTTTAGGCTGGAGGACTGTGATTCTTTTTAGGCTCTATTGTTCTCTATTATGTTTAGGGAGGTCCTGCAGTAGTATAGAAACTCAAACAACTATGTACTAGCTTTATTTCTTCAAGGAGTCAAAACTTTAGAATCATCTTTGTTTTCCTGAGTATGATCAATTAGAAATTGGTTGTGATTGATTATCACAAATATATTGTTGTTTGGATTTACCTTTTTAGGTTACCTTTTACAAAACAGTAGCTTGGAGGCATGTACAGAGAATGTAATAGATGTATCCTTTCAGGATGTGGAGGCAACGTGAAAAGGACAACAAGTACAATGAAATTAGAACCACTGAATTATAACTGATGCCAACCTCTGTTGATTGCTACTATATAAATTTTCTTACATCTCTGCTGCTCTTACCTTGACCACTGAAAACATGCCATGTCAGATTATTACCTCCTAATCCCTGGACTCTTTTAATAGGAAACTAACCAATTTTCCTGAATGCAGTGCCTGTTTTTATACATTTCATTCCCAATCTCCTTAAAGCTCAAGATAAAGTCCAACTTTCTAGGGCAAGGTTTTGATCTTTCCATTTCCACACTCAAAAATATTATCGACTTCATATTTCTTTCAGGATAACTTTCAAAAATCTTAGCTTGATAATTAAGATTCCTTATCATCTTATTTGACCTTATTAAAATGGTCATTTTTTTTTTTACTTTGAATTTTGGTAGGGGGCTTGTACTAACTTTATGTAAGAAAAAGGTACATATTTATACTGACAAGATATCTCTTCTTGGTGAGGCTAAAACCATTGAATCTATTGCCCCCAATCTATAGTCTTCTCTCTTCCCTTTTCCTGCTTAACTTTCCTTCTCAGTAGCAAGCACTATCTAACATATTCCATATTTTAATTATTTATTACTTTTCTTACTAGGTTATAAATTACTTGACTACAAAGATTTTAGTGTATTTTGTTTGCAATATCCCCAGTGTTTAGTCAGTTTCTGGTACATGGCAGATGCTCAGTGAATTTTTGTTAAATAAAGTCATGAGTAAATGACACATTTTAAATGTGAATTATGAATTATTTTGTTGAATCTTGTACAGTGCTTTATATGATAAAATTAAACAGTAACATAAAATGCTATTTTTAAAAAAATCTTAATTATTTTGAAAATAGTATAGTCCTTACATAGATTGTTCCTCTGTGGACAGTTTTCTTCTTTTGGCTGATATTCAACACATCTAGTTGAGATTTATAATAATACTTGGTTTTCAAGTGATTTTTGCTGATGTTGATTTGAGGAGAATGACTTCTTGGATCAGCTCTCTGGGGAGTGTAATAGAATGAGGGCTAGCCCTGCTGAGGTTAGCTTGTAATTACAGATCGATTCTTCTCATAGTTTGAGTAAATCTTAATGTAGTAAATTGGAAGGCATAATAAGCAACCAACTAGAAAGCATATTAATTTTAACAATGCTTTGTTTTACTAATGAACAATTGTCTTCACTAAGTAAGTTATCATTGCCACATTTTAAATTTTATCTACAATAAAGGACCAAGTTTTCATGATTGACTCCAAGTGTGAATCTGGAAAAGGACGCTGCTCTTTCAACCCCAACGTGAACACGGTGTCTGTTATGATCAGTAAGTAGACAACGAAAGAGGGAGGATTAAACATAAAATAACATGGAAAATTAGCTTGACATGGTATGCCTGTTCTTGATGGTTGTGTGGATGATAGTATGTGAGTAAAATAATACGAAGAAAGTTGTGAGCTGAGAAATAGTTCAGTTTCTCATTTGTAAGAATATTTATGATTAAATAATAAGCATGTAACTTATGACAGTTTTGTCATTCCCAGTGTAGGCCAAGCATTTTTATAAGTGTGTATATGTATACTTATATATTATCATAAAGTAGTTTTCAGTGTTTTCTGTAATTGTTTGTAGTATTAACTACACCCACTTTTTCTCATGTTTTAGTATTTTTTTCTTTACCTTTCATTATTTTTTATTTGTTTTTAGTTGACAAATAATAATTGTATATATTTATAGGATACAATGTGGTGTTTTGATCTATGTATACATAATGGAAGAATTCAGTCAAGCCAATTGACATATCCATTACCTCACCCACGTATTTTTTTTGTGGTGAGAATGTTAAAAATCTATTTTTAAGCAATTTGGAAATATGCAATAAATTTTATTTACTGTCACCATGGTCACTGTGCAGTATAGTAGATCACTAAAACTTATTCCTTGGATAAACATCTTTTTTTTTGCCCCTCCCTCTGTCCTCCAGCCCCTGATAATTAACCTTTCTACCCTCTGTTTCTATGAGATCAACTTTTTAGATTCCACATATAAGTGTGATCATACATTATTTGTCTTTCTGTGCCTGGCTTATTTCCCTTAGTGTAATGTCCTCCAGTTCCATCCATGTTGTCAAAAGTGACAAAATTTCATTCTTTTTTAAGGCTGTATAGTATTCCATCGTGTATATATGTACCATGTTTTTAAAAATCCATTCATATGTTGATGAACAGTTAGGTTGCTTCCATGTCTTAGCTTTTGTGAATAATGCTGAAATGAACGTGGGACTATAGACAATGAAATACCACCTCACACCTGTTTGAATTGCTATTATCAAAAATACAAATGATAACAAGTGTTGGGAAGGATATGGAGAAGAGGAAATTGTGTACATTGTTGGTGGGAATGTAAATTAGTACAGCTATTTTGGGAAATGGTATGAACATTCCCCCAAGAACTAAAAATACAATCACCATATGATCCAGCATTTCCTCTTCTGGGTATATATCCAAAGGAATTGAAACCAGTATGTCAAAGAGATGTCTGCACTCCTGTGTTTTAGTAATCTTTTAGAAATGGTTAAAGGGGTGTTTTTTCAAAGGAAAGATGAACAAAGTGCACGTGTTAGCCAAGTCCATTCTCTGTGGATTGTCTAAAAATTGCTATGCCAAAAAGGAGATGGTAATAAAGCTATTTTTTCATTTTTTCACTTTACACAAAATATCAGTTAAGCAGCGGGCCTAATTGCTTAATGATCCACACATTGACAAGGCAATTTTTAAACCTCAGTCATTGAATACCTTTCTATGACTCACTTAAACGACATTGTTTTGATTGAGACACTTTAAAAATATGTCTGAGTTAGCCGGGCACAGTGGTTCATGCCTGTAATCCCAGCACTTTGGGAGGCCGAGGTGGGTGAATCACTGAAGGCTGGAAGTTCGAGACCAGCCTGACCAACATGGAGAAATTCTGTCTCTACTAAAAATACAAAAAAATGAGCCGGGCGTGGTGGCATGCACCTGTAATCCCAGCTGCTCGGGAGGCTGAGGCAGGAGAATCACTTGAACCTGGGAGGCAGAGGTTGTGGTGAGCCGAGATGGCGACATTACACTCCAGCCTGGGCAACAAGAGTGAAACTCTGTCTCTGAATTGTCATGTGTTGACCAAGTAACAAATGTTGGATTTTAGTATGTCATACGTATAGTAGATGTCTTTTCCTCTTTGCTTTTTTTTAATGTATTGCCAGCATTAAAATTTCATCTTTCAACCATAGAACAGGTAAAAAATAATTATTGTGTTCAAAATGCTTGCTTTGATTCATTTAAATAGATAACTCATCTGTCTTTCTCATATCTGGAAATTACATTAAGACAGGTAAACCTTGGAAGTTATTCAGTGAATTGCTTGAATATCGGCGTTCAAGTCGGACAGGGAGGAGCCAAAAGTATATCATTTAAGACATAAAGTTAGCTTTGAAACTACAAAGTTATCCAATTATGACCTATGCAAGGCATGTTTCCAAATATTTAATAGAAGCAGTGTTTTGGAAATTCTTTTCTCCATTAGGAAGGAAATTTTATTCACCTTCAGAAACCATGTGGTGTGTTTGATAGTAATTAAATATATATATAGTTTTCATTTGTTTCCTTTTAAATGCTACAAAAATAAACCTCAAGGATCTGTTCACATAGCTGCTACTGGAGTTTTATCTCATTGAATATTCTTTAGAATAATAAGGATTAGAACAAGGCATTATAAATTTTCTTGCTAAATTGTCTTAAGTCATTTAATAGTCTTGCCCTTAGAGAGTTGGATTTGTTTCCAAAATAGGAGTTAGACATTGGCCTTCTTTGTTTTTCAAGGACCTGAGAGTTGAATTCCTATGCTCATGTTCCTATACTACTTTTAACATTTGAGTAACTTTACATTTTGTAATCAAATGAAAGTCACGAAACAATTTGCTTACCTTAAAAACTGACAGTAAAAAGAACAAAAAGCTTTATAAGATTGTAGTTATCCTTTTATTCATCCAATTGATTATCCCTCTCAAATTATCTCCTGTGATTTGTGTGGTCATCTCCCTTAACCATGTAATAGTACTTTATCATTTCCATTCAAGCTCAGTGCGCTAATAAAAGCACAGATTGGTTAAGATATTTATATCTATTAAATGACCAGAAACCTGAAGAATTAGAATTCCAAATTTCATGATGTAGTTGTGCAAGTTCAGTGTGCTTTTGCTATTTTCAGTCGCTGCTGTAGGCAACAACGAAGTCAGATGTTATCTTTTAAAGAGCCTACATAAACTTTATGAAGTTTTTCTAGTCAGTAGAAATACAGTTGGAAAGCAAAATGTTTTTGAAATAAAGTTAAAAGGCACAAGTTTATTTCTGCATAAAGTCATGCAAAAAATCCTCTCAAGATTGTTACCAAAGTGACATTAATCAAAAATTTCTTATTGATATAAAATGAAGCAGGAAGTTCCTAACTTGCTGTTAAAATTACTGCGAATTTAAGATAGGAAATGAAGCCAATTAGATGTGCAGGCTTATGTAATGTTTGAGACATGACTAATAAGGTGGTATGAAGTAGGATTAGAATTAGCCCTCTCTGCCATACACAAACTTCTTAGTATCTTTTTTCTTTTTCTGCTTGAAAACAGATATGACAATTGATAGCTGTGCCAATCAATCTGTTGAACAGCAGGAATGTATAATCCACAGTTTAATGGTTAATTGAATATACAAAAATGTGAAATAATTATTTACAAAGTTACCACAATTTAATAGCTAGATCTGTGTGTATATAAGCCTCACAAATGTTCTTAGAATTTTAAAGAAGCTGAAATGGTAAAGAAAAAAAAAAGCCTTCATACATATTTTTGTTTTCTCCCTATAATCTGTTTCCATGAGCCTAGAACCCCTACTAGGAAGCAGAGCTGAGCAACAAAATGCCCGCCACACCAGCTTGCTAACTGGTAGGGGTCCAGTTCATAACCTGGCGAGCACATATTAGATACATTCCATTCTCCTTTCAATGCTGGGCTGACTGGTACTGCTTATTACTAAACAGTGAGCTTAGAGTACTTTGAAATGTTCCAATCCTGCCAAAATGACCGCAGTCTGAAGGTAGCCCAGGGAGTAATCCTAGAACAACAGTCAAGGAACGCAGCTGCAAGGCAGTTCAGTGGGCCAGACTGATAAATTTCATGCTTTTTATAATAGATATTTAGCTACTGTTTTATACTCAGGGGTCACGTTTGTTACCAATTCAATGCTTACTGCTCCTTACTAGATGAAAAGTAATATGGATCTTCAAACAATAAGGTAAATGTTGAATGTTATGTATATATAGATTAATACATCTGATTCTGTTAATAGTGAAAATTTATTTAATTTTAAGTATCTTTTCTTTCTTATCTTATTCTATTTTTATGGCTGAGTTGCAGTTGAAAAAGTAGCACTTTGTTTACCTTACCAGGAAACTTCTAGCACTAAAGATCAAAATATATACTTTTAGTGATTACATTTTTTAGTCACTGATAATGTTTTGACAGTTATAATGTGGCCTCCTTGTCATGTCATAATAATAATTCTTAAAACTATTATATTCAATCCATTTAGGATGATATTAGAAATTTTAATATGTGTTAAGAACTTTTAAGATCATAATCTAATTCCCATACATTGTAGATTAGAAGGTTGAGACTCTAGGTGTTCAATAGCTTAGCACTAGTTCCCAGCTTGTTAGGGATTACCAAAGTTAGAAACCATGTTTTCTGACTCTTACGGTGTTTTTCTTTTAAATGTATTATAGGTAAACAGTTAAGCTATTTTGTTATCTATTATATGTCTGCCATTTCTGATAGACTATATAAAAATTAATATATAGTATAATTAAGTACAGGTAGAGGAACTTTCACTTTTACATAGAATAAAGTTGTTTTGAGGTTTGATTTTTTAAAAAACATAGTAATTATCATTCAGGCAATAATGAGAAAAGATTAAAATTTATAAAATTTATTGATTTGCTGGACAATGCAAACCAATTACTATTTGGTTATAACCAATTATCATAACACTGTAATACCTGTGGTGATCTCCTAATAAATAAACTCACCTAGAATTTCAAAATAGCTTTAAAAATTTACATTTCATTGATATTTTCTTTTTCATAGATGAGGAGCTTTTCTCTGGAATGTATATAGATTTCATGGGGACAGATGCTGCTATTTTTCGAAGTTTAACCAAGAGAAATGCGGTCAGAACTGATCAACATAATTCCAAATGGCTAAGTGGTAAGAAAGCATTTGATGCATTTATTTTTTAGTATCGTGTTAAACTAACTTATTTAATTCTATCCTAACAACTAGGGAAAATGGTTAAAAACTAAAATATCAGGCTATTACATGAATAATGGTAATTCTGTACTCTATGATTTAAAATATTCGGGGAAAATAAACAATTGAATAGCTCATAGTCCATATTTCGATTCTTTATTTCTATTAATCATCCTACAGTTATCATATGAATATGAATAAATAAAAGTGACAGTGATAATTTATATTTCAGTACCCAAGCATCTTCTCCAGTTGTTTAATTGTAACATACTGCAATTAAATATGCTTTTTACTTCATTTAATCTGCTTATATGTTTTAACAATACCAAATCTAAAAATTATCCCAAATGTATGACATTTAGATGCAATGAACAGAGTATAGCCGGGGCCTCCTCTCTTTTTGTTTTATGCTTAGATTCTAAAATTACGAAACTGGTATGTATTTTCTCATAAATGGACTAATATTCAGTAGAAATCATAGGAATGATAACTATGATTATCCGTATTCAGTTGCCTCCAGCTCTTGGAGTCATATGGAATTCACATCAAAAAAGGTGCTCATTTGGTTTACCGTATTATTCCAATCAATTGCTGTTGTTTAGAGCAATTAAAAAAACAAAAACAAAAACAAAAAACGAAGATTCTTGTCATTTCACCCTGGAGAAAATTTTTAGCTGACCCTAAATGTGGCAATTCATTTAACATTGCAGAGTTAAGCATGAATCACCACAGTGAAGCATCCTATTTCGCTGATAGGCCAGCACAAGAAAGCATTGATTGTTCATTTACTTCTTCAGATTATTCCTACAGTACATCTGGAAATAGAATATTCTAAAAGTTGTTTTGTTCTTGAAATAAGGAAACCCTGTATGTCTCCAAATGACTAGTGACGCTGTTTTTCCTTGAAAAGTTTCCCCTTCATTTCGTATGTTGCATTTTAAGAAAAATCATGTTTTTCAGAGTTTGGACTTCCAACTCCTCATTCTGCTTCAACAAATTTGAGTTTATATGTGCCAGATTGAAAAACACACTTTGAAAAATAAATATTTTTTTTCAATAAAACAGCCATCAGATTCCTTAGGAAATAACTGGTAGAAAAGTTTTTCAATTTTTTGAAACTCATTGGTGCACAAATAATTTTCACATTTCCTGCACTTCCTGTGGTACTCGACATTCCAAATGTGGCATGGTGTGTGAATGCAATTACTGCTTTTAGAAATGTGCCTGTAAACGTTGAATTGTTTTTTTCTACCAAAGATGGGGAAGGCATCTGCCTGTGGTCTACTTGGATGACAGAAGATGGATTTTCATCATGAATATATACCTAGTCTTTTACCTTTTTTTCTAGAACCTATGTTTGTAGATGCACATGTCATCCCAGATGGTACTGATCCAAATGATGCTAAGGTGTACTTCTTCTTCAAAGAAAAACTGACTGACAATAACAGGAGCACGAAACAGATTCATTCCATGATTGCTCGAATATGTCCTGTAAGTATTAATGCTGTTCCGATTTGAAGAAAGACCAAGAAATTCAAATTATGGTTTATCTCCATGCTTTTATTATCAACCATTACAAATAAATAAAATATTGAGGGAAGCATTTAATGTAACATTTATTCATCATCATTATTATATTTAATATTCATCATTTTATATTGAATATAGTGTTTATAACCCCAACCCAAATTCTAACCCTCAATAAGTTATATGAGATAAACATACCCTATTTTAGTAAAAATCTTAATTCAAGAAAATATTTTGTTTGTGTTCTTGAACAAATAAACACTTCTGACAAATTTTTGCATATTCATTTAATGCATTGGTATTCAAACAAATAGCTAAATTGCATATTACCTAAAGAAACTGATTGTTGTCAATAAAATACAGTAAGAGATGATTATTAAGGAACCATTTATAAATAATGAAAATTAAGAAAAGCTTTAATAAAATTCTAATTAAAAACAGTAACCAAAATGTTCTTGTGTAGAAACAATAAGTATACATAGCAACACAAGAAAATTTGTGATGTCCTTTTTATAATAGAGTTTTACAGACTTATCCTGACTTATTTATGATTAGCATCCTTTGTGAAAAAATGTTTCTTAAAGTGCTTAGTGTTTAAAATAGTTTATATATTATAATACTCCACTGATCATGGAGCTCAACTGTTTCTCAGTCATTTGCAACAAGGCAGCGAAGTCAGCAGAAGGGGTAAAAGGCCTTTGGACACAGGAAAAAAATGTCTTCACTGGAGACTATTTGTGAATGATCCAGATGCCATTACTCCTTATAATGTATAATTAGGCATCAGATTAGAAATACTGAAAATTATGTGATAATTTGGATAAATGAAGGAGTGAATGTAAAACTGTTGGGGACCATTTTGTGTAAAGATATAATCACTCTCCTGACCACAATCTGCAAAACTCACTGTGTATAATAATTTATGTTCAAATTGAAGACAATAAATTATCAAGGAAAGGCAGATTAAATGATCTATTTTCTATAACATTATATAAATACTTCCATTGTACATCGTTAAAATTAGAAATAATTATGTCACACATTTATCAAATAAATGTATTTTCAGTTGACATCATGCTATAAGAGAATAATAGTATAACTATTGTATAAAATACTATAAGTCATAAATATTCCTCTTTGACAATTGATGTGCAGAAGTGGTTAACATATCCATTCTTCAGATTTTCATCCTCCAAGCAACTAGAGTACAAGTCGAATTTTTAATGTGCTTCAATATTTACTTAAGCAATCTGAATTATGTTTTCAAAATGGTTTTAGAATGACACTGGTGGACTGCGTAGCCTTGTCAACAAGTGGACCACTTTCTTAAAGGCGAGGCTGGTGTGCTCGGTAACAGATGAAGACGGCCCAGAAACACACTTTGATGAATTAGGTACATACATATGAGATTGAAAAATGCTTCTGAAAGAAGGCTTGTAAAGTTTATATATTTAAATAAGGTCTCAAAAGAAGATGTACTTTCCATATTTTCAGCATAAATGATATGCTAATTTAAAATAATTATCTAGATACTGTTCATAAATTTTCTTAAGTATTTTGTAATCTGTTACGCCCATGAGTGCACTGCTGAAACATTTAGCTCATTGAATTCACCATAATATATGAATGAATGTGTGTGTTTGGCGGTGTAACTTGTATAATTTGTGTATAGGTAATGATATGTTTGTGTTTTTATAAATGAATATTTATTTCATGTATATTAGAATATCTAATATTCTGATTTTGTGTGAAAATACAGCTATATATTTTTACTATTGTAGCTAATGGACAAGATAGAGTTTGGATGGAAAAAAGTGTCAGAGTAGAAATTTGGAGACTCGTGTTCCCTTCTTAGTTCTGCTTGGTGACTCTGAGATTAGATATTCTCAATGTGACATGAGGAGGCGTACACTTTCCAGGTCAAATAAGGACTGACAGTCTGATTCCCTCTGCCAAGGAACAGTTTTTTTTATTGTTTTAATCTGAATATCCCAGGGCACATCATATTTACTAAATGTCATTTATAAATGACTTTTCTTTCACCTTAATTCATTAGAATGTAAAATAATGGTCATTCTCAGATTTTGAGACAGGTGATAAGTTATAAATCTGTGTTACCATGTGGAAAAAATTTACCGATTCTGATAGTTATGAACTATATCGTTCTTCTGCTCAAAAACCATTATGTTGATTATGGAACAAAAGTTTCTAGATAAACTTTTCTAGAGAAAAGTTCTAAGTATCATTTTGTGAAACAGGCTACTTGCTCATTCTACTCCCCTGAATGTTTGGGAATATATTTTATGTTTCAGTCTTTCTTTTTTTTTAGGGAGAGCTAGACATTGTCAGCCTTTATTCACATATGGGAGGACTAGTGATTGTTAATTTGTTGTTTGAGTGGTTATAAATGTATTGCTTATGAGGTCATTTAAATTCATTTTTAATTTAAAATAAATACATATTTCTTTGTGTTTCTCAGTAATAATTCTGTTAGCAAGATTGTCACTATGTCTGGGCCTTTCATATAATCATGGCAATTGATTATTAATTGGAGTTTTCTATCAGAAATCTACTTTCATGTTCTGTTATTTATCACTTCACTGTGCATACTTTTGTTTTTGCCTTAATATACTTTAAACATCTTTTTGTTAGAAGAGCTATCATTAAATAAAAGTATCACTAGCAATTTTGACCATATGCCACAAAAAGTTCTATTTGATGGTAAGATGAGTTACCGTGAAAAAGTATTATTCCATCTTCCAACTCCTAAGATCAGATCAAGAAGAAATTGAGATTTGTAATTTTTTAAATTAAAACAGTAATATATTAACATTAAAGGATATTTAGAAAGAAGCACCAGAATATTTCTACAGCTTTGCCTCTTGTATCACTCACTGTTAATCTTTTTTCTTATATTCTGATGGATATTTTTAAGGTTAATATGGTTCTAGTCCATATTATGTAATATATCATTGTACTTTTTCCCCATAATATTATTTTACTAGCATGGTTTTCACAAGGATACAAAATTTTCATAAATTCCATTAGTATCTGTATTAATTTAATTTAATTTAGTGTTTCTATCATTACTTGTTTCCAAATTACCATAATGGTACAGGAATATCTTTTTGCAGAGTACTTTTCATAGTTGAAATTATTTTCTTAGGGTAAATTTTTCAGAACAAAGAAGTTAATATTTAGAAACTTTAAAAGAGTATTTTCCTTTTTATAGAGGATGTGTTTCTGCTGGAAACTGATAACCCGAGGACAACACTAGTGTATGGCATTTTTACAACATCAAGGTAGTTATTCAACAGTTACATTTTATGATTTAAACAGTAAACTTCATGGAGTAACAGTAATTATTATAAAAGCATTCTTCTCTGCAACTTTTAATTTTACATGTCATTTGGGATGTAATCCTTCCATTTTATTTACTTTTGCCTGATTACCTAAATATATTGGAGCTAAACTAATGCTTTCCAAATACTTTTGTAGAGAGTATTTGTAATGATTGCATGATATTTTTATCAAACATATCAAAATAATGAATTATAATGTAGGAAAAAATACATGATTTTTTCAATAAAATAATTTGCGCACTTGTGAGCAAATAAAACTTTTGGCATTTTTTTGGTTTCTGTTATCAGAGGTAATAAATGTTTATCACCTGGATTGTAGTGATAGTAACACAAGTGTATACATATGTCTAAACTTACCACATTGTATACATTAATTAATTGTGTACAGTATTTTTTTGTATACCAATTATACCTTAGGAAAGCTGGAAACAATTAGGCATTTCTATAAAAATACTTTTTACTTCTGAAGTAAAGTGATGACTATTTAGAACCTGATAAAACACTGAACCAATTTTCTTTTTCTTTCTTTCTTTCTTTTTTTTTTTTTTGAGATGGAGTCTTGCTCTGTTGCCCAGGCTGGAGTGCAATGGTGCGATCTCGGCTCACTGCAAGCTCTGCCTCTGGGGTTCATGCCATTCTCCTGCCTCAGCCTCCCAAATAGCTGGGACTACAGGTGCCTGCCACCACGCCCAGCTAATTTTTTGTATTTTTAGTAGAGGTGGGGTTACACCATGTTCAAGGCAGGATGGTCTTGATCTCCTGACCTTGTGATCTGCCAGCCTCAGCCTCCCAAAGTGTTGGGATTACAGGCATAAGCCACTGCGCCCGGCCTTTTTTTTTTTTAAGATGGGGTCTCGCTCTGCTGCCCAGGCTGGAGTGCAATGGCATGATCTCAGCTCACTGCAACCTCTGCCTCCTGGATTCAAACAGTTCTTCTGCCTCGGTCTCCTAAGTAGCTGGGATTACAGGCATGTGCCACCAGACCCAGCTAATTTTTCTATTTATTTATTTATTTTTAGTAGAGACAGGGTTTCACCATGTTGGTCAGGCTGGTCTCAAACTCCTGATCTCGTGATCCGCCTGACTTGGGCCTCCCAAAGTGCTGGGATTACAGGCATGAGCCACTGTGCCCGGCCAATTTTCTTATTCTATATGAGATTATTTTATGTATTTGAAAATTAGTTTAATGTTTTCTCACTTCTCTGGGATGCCCAAGCTAATTAAAGTATGTATTTCAAGATAAAAAATCTTTATTTATCTTGCTCATATTTTTCTTTATTAATTTTGTAGTAGGCATATTCCTTAGAGTTAAGCTGTAACTCAGCCACTGTAGAAGATAATGGGTCCCTTTGATTAGACAATCAACTACAAAGCAAAAATCTAAAGGTTTTAGCTGTTTTTTTTCTTTAATGGGAAAAACATAGTATAATTGTAAACTGCAATGAGCTATTCAAAGAAAAAGAAATTTACAAGGAAGTTGTTTTTAAATATTTGCAGTTGCCCCACAAGATGTCTAAAAAGATGTCTTTAAGGATGTGTTTAACTCCTGTTCTAAGTAGTCTTGATTTAACTCACAAAGAATTGAACAAAGAAAAAAAATCAAATTCTTAAGAAAATGTTTTTTTCAATAAAACTATTTTTCTCGTTTTGTTTTTTCCAATACCTGTAACTTTAATATCAAAAAATTCAAAATCATCATTCTGCCTATTGATACTAATGATTAACAATGTATCTTACTTGTTTTTATGGGAATGCACCTTTTTTCATTAGACGTCTAATTTGAAATAAATATGTGAGTCAGAGAAATCCTGATTTCAGCCAACCTGCCATAGGACAATGGAAATATTTCTTACTAAAGATTCAAACAAATTTTATGAGGTGTCATTGACTAAAGATGGTTTAATGAATCTTTTTTGGGCCCCTATTTTTTGTTCTGTGACCAACAGGGGAAGTACCTAAACCGTGACAACATAGACTTCTCCAACTAGTATTCAGGATACCATGTGAGAACACTCTCATATTAAAATAATCATAACACAAAAAGATATGGTGTTCAATTATTAATGAGATTCATTTCTTTGAGTTAAATTGTGATAGGTTATATTGATAGTGATTTGGAATTGAAATTCATATTTTTAAATAAAATCATCAGTATACTTTCTTGCTGCTAAGATAAACTAGTTAGAAACTTTTTTGAGTTGTCCTGTATTTTGGAAACATTGAAAAGGACTTTACTATAACTTATTGTCTACTAACTCCATGGATGAATTGAATATTGTAATGCTTTAGGTATCAATACTTTTTTCAAAGTTTTTCAGCTTTTCACATGGGTTCGATAACATTTAACTTTTCTATGGTGGATTATATTAACTTTTTATCATAAATTTTACCATATATTTTTAAAATTGTATTTTAATTTTAAAAATTTGAAAATGCCTTTTTCTGTTTTCTTTTTTAGCTCAGTTTTCAAAGGATCAGCCGTGTGTGTGTATCATTTATCTGATATACAGACTGTGTTTAATGGGCCTTTTGCCCACAAAGAAGGGCCCAATCATCAGCTGATTTCCTATCAGGGCAGAATTCCATATCCTCGCCCTGGAACTGTAAGTATCCAGGGAAAATTCTTTGTTATGATGCTTTATAAAAACTCATTTAACAGGTAATGAATATCTGTGGGGTTTTTGGGGGTTTTTTTGAGACGGAGTCTCACTCTGTTGCCCAGGGTGGAATGTAGTGGTGCAATCTCAGCTCACCTCACCCTCCGCCTCTCAGGTTCAAGCGATTCTCCTGCCTCAGCCTCCTAAGTAACTGGGATTACAAGCATGCACCACCATGCCCGGCTAATTTTTGTGTTTTTAGTAGAGACAGGGTTTCACCATGTTGGTCAGGCTGGTCTCGAACTCCTGACCTCGTGATCCGCCCGCCTTGGCCTCCCAAAGTGCTGGGATTACAGGCGTGAGCCACCGCACCCGGCCTGAATATCTGTTTTAATTAAGGAATAACCATGTGAGAAATAATTTAGAGATACTTCACATAGAGATAGTTCCATTTCTAGGAATCTATTTAGATAGAAATTGTGTTACATATATCTCATAGGAAGAAAATGTATGTGTAAGCAAATAATTACAACAAATGAGATGTAATTTTTCAAATAAAATATTTATAACTATGAAGTAACACAGATTAGAACTATTTAACTATAGGCAGCTTTCTAATTAGGAATGGTCTGAACTAGAAGTACTGTTATTAAAGCAGGTAGCTATATCCATATCATGCAATATTAGTAGTATTAGGAATACATTGAAAACTCAGATTTCCAGCTGAAGATACAGACAGTGCACTGGAATATTAGAACCGGAATTTTTCTAAGGGTCCATTGATAACAGTCCTACTCTTTCTTTCTCATCTGGCCTATAATAATTCTGCCTTCTAGAATGTTGATTAGTTTTTGTTTCTAAAATGTCAGACAGTATACCAAGAGATGTTATACAATTGAACATTAAGAAAAATATAATCTTATATCTCTGTATTTCATAAAATAGTGCTATAATTATAAAACGGATAAATATGAACAATTAATTTATTTTAAAAATCAAAAGATACATTTATGTAAACAAGGTGTTCCTTTTTTCTTGAATTTGAAATTATCTTTGCTAATATTCTTCCAAATAATTATCCCATATAATTTTTACTAATTGTTGATTCATTTTATTTTTCTTATTAGAGTTTATTTGCAATATTGTTTGCTTCTTTATTTTCTTCTTAAATTATACCAATGTTAATTTTTTGAAAATTGAAGATACAGTTTGCTAAGCCTTTAAAGAGCATATTTTATTCCAAAAATTTTAAAGCTTAAGTTTTGTTCATGGCTAGGAAGCTCAAAGTTTAATCATTTATATGTATTTTGTGTGGAACAATTGATCTTTAATTAACTTTGGAAAAATTATGAGAATTGCTTCTTATTCATAAAAAGATTAAATTTTTAGGTCATACTTAATTATAAGTGACAACAAAGTCCTGTCACAGAATTTATATTATCCTTTAAGATGATCTCTCTTTGATGTTCGCAGCTCTAAAGAAGATGGACAGAACATTAACTTTGTATAAAACAGGGAAAAGCATCAGCAGATACAGCCATTTTAAGATTGGGGAATCCTGGTGTGGTGGCAGGCGCCTGTAGTCCCAGCTACTTGGGAGGCTGAGGCAGGAGAATGGCGAGAACCCAGGAGGGGAGCTTGCAGTGAGCTGAGATCACACCACTGCACTCCAGCCTGGGCGACAAAGCGAGACTCTTGTCTCCAAAAACAAAAACAAAAAAGATTGGGGAGTGCTGGATAAGAAGCAGAGATTATTTAAGAGAAAAGGAAGGGGAGGCTGAACAACTTTCAAATTCCGTTATATATCAAAGGCTGTTATTATTTTACTCAACATATTTTATGCATTTTCAGAGAAAAATATACTTTTGAGAGTGACTTGCTATTTGAAATTGACCTAGTCATAGACTCATCTTAATATGGAAAATTAAGAGGTGGTTGTGATTACATGTGCTTTCATCAGTGATTCTTTTGAGCAGCATATAAATGGGGTTAGTACAGGAGCAGTTGATTTGCAAACTAAACAAAATTCTGTTCCCCCTAAAAAAACTTAAGAGAAACCCTTCAAATAAAGATATTAAAAAGATAAAAGAGAGCCATGCTGCTTGAATCAGGGTTTGAGGCCTCAGAGCCTCATGCAGTCTGTGCTGGAGCCAGCATGGACCCAGCTTACAAGAGCAGATAATGTACACCTCTTCTCAATTAAGAACATTAGAGTGGTAACTTGAAATCAGCCATCATGGAATTATCTACACCATGGAAACTGGCAAATGCTACAAATCAGGGAGATTTTTTTTTTCCTCAAGCAAAGTGACCTCTGACCTTACCTCTCATCAGGCTCTTCACCCACGTGACAACTTAAAAGGCACCTTAACAGGTGTATAGAACTCAGAGCATCACTGTGAGAAAACCATTCATGTCAGGCAGCAATTGTTCTACATAAAATGTAGGAATACTAAACCCTTTTTAGTAAAACAGAATAAACCAATGCTAAATTAGAAAATTCTGCTAACAGTCCCACTTTTCACTGTTTTTTAGCTCTCAAGAATGACCATTTGTTTCCTGATCCAAAGCAGTGTAGAGTAAGCCAGGGTTAGCAACACACATCTGCAACAGACTCCGTGAAAAAAGGGAGTAGTCAGGACTTGAGAAATATTTCTATAATGTGGTTTCTTACATCTGGTGTTGAGACCAGAGCAGCTCCTTCAAATCAAAAAATTGTCAGATGAGTGATCCTTAGAGAATAAAAGAGGCAGGGTAGAGGAGTGACCTTTGGAACTCCTCCTGGAAAAGCGTACCTCCCTGAAGATTCTGTCCCTCCACCCTTCAACCAGCAAAACACCATGAAGTCAGCTCTCTGACTCAACAGTGGCAGTGTCTGTCTCTTCGTTGCACTTCCAGGGTTTAATATCGTCTCATGTAGCCGAACCACCTGCAGCCAAGTAATCCAAAGTATTCTCTCTTCTCTAAGGTTAAGAATGTTGCTTCTGAAGTCCTCCCAATGAAGGATCAACAGTGATTGTCCTGCTTTATTTCCCCCTACAGTAGTATGGTTGGCCAGTCAACCCCATAAATATATGGCTGTGTTCTTAAAGAAATGAGACTGGCAGAAATCTCATACCCTCGTTCTAATGTTCCCTGTAGGTGCTTCTTTAAAAGCACGGTTGGTAGCTCTGTTAGCAAACAACCCCACCAGCAAGCCCAAGTCAGTAGGAAGAAGCCTGCCAATTGTGTCATTATATTTTTCCGTAAGTAATTCAAGTTTGTGGAAGAAACAAGACACTTTTGGTATGTTGCAAAGGGCAGCCAAAGAATGAAAACTCTGTGGCCGAGCAAACATATTACATTATTCTGCTGCAACATGTATAAAGCTTCTGCAGGAGATTGTTTGTATATGTTGTATATCCTGTTAAAGCAGAACTTAATGAAAGTGTTCAACTTTAACATCTCTTTATAAGTATAACAGAGTCATGTGCTTCCATCATCATGCCTTGGACAGGTCGGGTACATGCAAAGGATCACAGAAAATTGATGAGCCACATAGTCAGTAGTGGCAAGGATACAAGAAGTTCATTGCTGGCAGTTTTGTTGATTACATACGTCTTCTGGTTGTGCTTACATTAGAGTATTTCTCTTTCTCTTAGATGTTTGAAAACATTCAGTTAGGAATGTTTCTAAGAAAATTGAATGCATAAGACATATAGACATGAAAAATTAATTACATCGTCTCACATCATTATGCAGGATGTGAATAAAATTTTAAAAATAAATATTATTAAAGTTTGGAGGAGAGAGAGATTGTAGTAAAACAGTCTGATTTGAAAAGGGATTAAAAAATGTGAGATTGAGCTTGCCCTAGGGTGATTGGATGTGGATAAATTGAGTAAGGAAGGAAGGGGTTTTCTTTAAGATGAAGGGTACAGCATACACTACAAGACACAGATAGAAATGAATAAGTGATTTTTCGAAGCTCTGTGTGGGTTAGTAGGACTGGAGCAGTGGGCTTTTATATGTAGGGGAGGCAAATATAAGGAAGATGAGGGTCAGCTAATACATAAGTACAAGTCTTCAACTATGTAATTTTTTGGGCTTCAGACAAAGGGCTTGGATTACCAAGGTTGAAACATAAAATGAGTTTTTCTCAGTATACAAATTTCATAGACCAGTGCTAGAAATAAGCATAGATTCTAGAGTGCCACCAAGACCCTTTATTTATCTATATACCACTCATCCCCCAGGTGTTAGGTTAAGATCCCCTCGTCCGTGCTAGTCACTCTTTCTCAGCCTAGTTTTGCATTTATTTTCTGCAATCTGTCTTCAGCCTCACCTCCTACCTCCTTCCTTCACTTTGGGCTCCATGATCCAGCCATGCCCTACGAATTACAGTTCTCTAAATACTCTAAATTTTGTTTTATCATCTCTAAACCTCTTCACTGACCTTGGCAGCTGTAAGTTCTCCATTGTTATAAACTTGGTTTAAAAATATTGCCTCTTGAGTATGTAGGGAAATTGATCCTAAACCAAAATTGATTGTTTATCTTACATTTGTTTCAAATTATTACTTTTTGTCATAATATTGTTATTTTGCTTTGAATATGTCTATCTTTCTTACTAGAATACTTGTGTCTGAAGATAACAGTAATTTTTTATTCTTGTGTCCCCTACTGGGCACATCAAAGTGCTTTTTGGATAAAATATGCCCAAGTAATGGATACGTATATTAACATATAAGTATATTCTGAAAACTGACCTAATGGACATGAAGATTAAGAGAGCATTTAGAAACTTCAGAAGGCAGCAGATATTTATGAATACCTGAGTATAGGAAGCAAGTTTGGTAAGGACAATTGCTGTTACTTTCCTAACATGGCATTCTTATTGTTCCTAGCATTTCATATCACACTTTAGTAATCAGAGCACTTGAAATGTCTTTACTCAAAAAAGGAGGGCTTATCACTGCTTGATAAACAAACAGCTGGAAGAACTGAGGAAAAATATTTAAAGGAGAAGTTTAACCAAAATTACTTAATGACTATTTGCAGAGTAAAATTAATGTTCTAAAGAATGAAACACCAGCCTAGTTAGTGGACAAATATTTTACGTTAGCACATAGATGTTATGTTATCTTGAAGTTTCAATAAACATGTTTTATCATTTTGCAAGGTGAGAGAAAAGTTAATCACATCTGATTTATTCTTGGCAGTATGACACTGAGCAAACTCAGTGCAGACAGAGTCTACAAAGGGCAATCAATTTGTGTTTGTGTTACATTATTAGCACTCATTGTCTGTCTTAGCAGCAGAGTTGATGGCATGAATCAATAGAATAATTATTATCAAAAAGAATTATTTGGTAAGTTTGAACATATACTAGGAGACACTTGTTTCTAGGTGATAAATTCATGGGAGTATTAAAAAAAGTCTTGTGGAGAATATTTTAATGAATGCAAAGTAACTTATTTGATTTGTTTAGATTACCTATTTAATAACTATGGTTTTGAGCAACCTTGACATAATTGTTAACCTGGATTTCATTTACCATTAAGTAAAAGCCAGAGACTAGGCACTGATCATTTAATAAGCTTGTCTCACATCAAACTGTACTAACTGGAAATTATGTAAATTGTTTAGTAATATATGCTAACTTTGATTTTTCTAGAACTTAGAAACGAGAATGCTTGCAAATACTTAAGGAGACATTTCAGTTTAGCAAGCCATCATTAGCGGTGTTTTATAAAGTTCTGGAACTATTTAAATTACCCATGCATTGCTCTTTCCATGTTTTCATGCAGTGAGCAATGTATTTCCCGTTTTCCACTTTGTGTGAAGATTGAGGCTAGAAAACACCCATAATTCTATATTTTGCAGAAGTATAGAACACGTTCATCAGCTTAGAACAACCTCAAATTAAATTTTTTGTCCTCATTTTGGTCTTTGTTGTGAGCAGTTTGTAAATGTGTATTTAAATATAATACTTTTAAAAAAATAAAAACATATGAACTCCAGATGAAAGTCTAGTTAATGGAATAAAGAATGAGAGGTTTCGTTTTATTACTTGTCTCATTACTGCTACTCTTTTAAGCCATTTAATTGCTCCTTGTGCCTTTCTACAAAAAGGGAACTATATCAGATCTGTAAAAAGTTCTAGTCTGGTAATGTTAACTGGCCAAAGTAAGTCTCAATATTGCACTCATGATGCTGCAGTCTAAGTGAGTGAGATAATATTAGTAATCTGCTGAGATCTAGCTGCACATGGAGGCCTGCCTGACAACATTGGCCCAAAGGCACTAATACTGTTGGACAGCTGTTGCAGGGATTTAACCTGGAGACTGTCATATTTTGTTTGGCCCCCCATGTTGCTGTTCTTTTTTTACTGAGTCAACATTAAACACTTGGCAGATTTTACATAAAATTCCACATTCTATCTTCTGCTGAGGTCTGGAAGCACGAGGATTTTATTCCTGCTTAGAAGCAGTCAGCTGGATAAGTGTTCATTGCCATCTTTGGATAACACGTAACTCCCCAGTTTGTCACAGTCCCCATTGCATCCTGCTATTTATGACTGATGCTGTGCCTATTGCTATCAAACAGGCAGCTTGCTTTGTTACTTTCCTTTTACCACATACCTCTCTAAAGAGGATAAATGAAAACCAACACGATAGTGCTGTGTGTTTCAAGAAAAATATAGTGTTTTTGTTTCTGGAAGTAGAGATATTGACAGGCATTTAATATTGACAGGTATTTAATAGTAATAATGTTTGTATGTATTAAAATATTATACCCAATGCTTTTTCTTATACAACTTAACACTCAGATCCAATTAGTGAGTGAGTTTGAGTTCTGGCTTCAGCAGTTCCCAGCCTACCCTTAAGTTTGGCCTTAGGTGCCCTACGAATGGAATCTTCTCCTCAGAAGCCCTGTCAGGTTCCCTTGCCAGAACTGCTGACGCTGTTCAGCAGTCCTTTCTCCAGATCTCGTTCTTGTTTTCTGCCTGCCCCCTTGGACTTAATGCTCTGAAACTTTTCCCTCCTGGCCAGAATTGAGGCCCCTGTTTCATACAGACCCGGCACCAAAATTGCAGGCCAGATACAATCAGTGATATAATGCATTCATTCAGGCCAGATACAATCAATGATATAATGCATTCATTCAACTACTCTTTGGTGATTATCTACTAACCAGCTCTGTTATAAGTCTGATGGCAAAACAATAACAAAATAGACCCAGTTACAGTCAGCACAAGCTTACATTCTATAGGGAGAAACAGGCAGTTCTAGAGGGAGAAACAGACAATAAAGATGCAAGCAACTGATACATAATATACTGTTAGGTAAATAGGGCTGTGAAGAAAAATAGCAGGCCAAGGAGACAGAAAGTAAAGACGGAGAAGGGGAGCTACTTTTATATGTCATCACTTTCAAGAAGCAACTTTTGAACTGAGAACTGAATGAGGTAACAGAAATGGGGTGTTCTGGAGAGGAGTATGCCGGACAGGGAAGAGCAGGTGCTAAGATCCTGGAGGGGAAGTATGCTTGAGGCTCAGGAGCAGCAAGACCTACAGTAGGAGGGGGCTGGCTCAGGCTAGATCATGCAGAGGCTTGTAGGCCATTCTAAGCTGTTGGTATTTTATTCTAAGGATAATGAATGGGATCTTTGATAGAGGGGAGTTACCAGATTTAACACATCCAATCTAAGCTGCCTTCTTCTTTCTTCTTCTTCTCTTCTTCTCTCCTCCCCTTCTCCTTCCTCCTCCTCCTTTCTCCTCCTCCTCCTCCTTTTTTCTCTTCTTCTTCCTTTTTTTATAGAGGTGGGATTTCACTCTGTTGCCCAGGCTAGAGTGCAGTGGTTTCATCACAGTTCACAGCAGCCTCAGATTCCTGGGCTCAAGAGATCCTCCTGCCTCAGTTTCCCAAGGAGTTGGGATCGCAGGCATGCACAACCACACCTAGCTAATTTTTAACTTTCTTCCCAGAGATGAAATTTTGCTCTGTTGCCCAGGCTGGTCTTGAACCCCTGGCTTCAACATCCTCTCATCTCGGCCTCCCAAAGTGCTAGGATTACAGGCATGAGCCACCTAAGCCCCTAAGCTCCAATTTCTGAGCTCTCTTTTGGGAGGGCAGATCAGATGAAATAAAACTTTTACATGTCAGAGTTTGACTGAATTTAATGATAATAATATAATTTAACAAGTAGCAGCATTAGATTGTGTCCACTAGTTTCTGTTTTCCGAACAAAATGGTGTCTGGGACAAAATAAGTAGAAAAGTGGTGAGTGAGAAGGGTGAAGAGTTATCTCATATACAAGATGGCATCAGCTCTTCTCTGAAAACAGAATAACATACAAGGACTTAGCCTAATTCAAAATTAATACATACTGTATTAATCATCTACAGATAGTAAAACATAATCATGCTATTTCTTTTCACCTCCATAGGTAGCAGATAAAACAACTGGAGCTTCTAATTGATTTCAAAAGCAGAGAGTTTTTGATTATTACTAGAACAAGGCAACTATTTTATTAACTTGGTTCTTTAAAACTTTCTTTCTAGTGTCCAGGAGGAGCATTCACACCCAATATGCGAACCACCAAGGAGTTCCCAGATGATGTTGTCACTTTTATTCGGAACCATCCTCTCATGTACAATTCCATCTACCCAATCCACAAAAGGCCTTTGATTGTTCGTATTGGCACTGACTACAAGTATACAAAGATAGCTGTGGATCGAGTGAACGCTGCTGATGGGAGATACCATGTCCTGTTTCTCGGAACAGGTAAATATTTGAGCCCAAGATATGCTTTAATGTGTAGTAAAAGAATGTACTAAATATAGGTAGTAGGTAAGGGCCATGATATTGAAACTAGAAAAACTCCAATAATTACGTCTGTCTAGCCCTTAGTGAGATATTTAATCTCTTTTTGCCTCAGTTTCACATCTGTAAAATGAAGCTAATAAAGTAAATTATAGAGTTCTTGTGAGAAATATATATAGAGATATATACATTATATAATATATATATATTATATATGTAGGTAGGGCTATATGATTTTCTTGGCAATTTGTCACTACAAGATATTTGTATGATTTCTCTGCTGCACTTTCCATCCAAACTGGAAATGAACCAGCTTTGTGAAAAACTTCTTGTCTCAGTGGAAAAAGAAAAAAGCAATGATTAAGTACTAGAATTGCATCTAGACATAACCGAAGCTGGTTTAGCCCTTATTTAATAAGCCATGGAGGTAAGTGTTCCTTTGAACTGAAACAGACTCTGTGACTTCTTAATCAATACATGAAGCCATTTTCTAAGGATAATGATAATGACAGATAACATACTCAATATAACATTTGGAAGTGAATGTGACTCACATATAGACAGGTTTTTTGAAAATATTGATGGCACTCTTTTAATACATCTACAAATTCTATCAGTTTACTCTGATAGAGGTTGAATGAAAATGTGCTTGTTTATAGACCCACATGATAGGGAATAACTAGCATTGTATGTTATAGAGCAGTGGTTCTCAAAGTGTGGTCCCTGGACCAGTAATATCAGTATCACTGAGAACTTGTTGGAAATACAAATTCTGAGGTGCTTCTTCCAAAATTCTAGGGATGAAACCCACTCATCTGTGTTTTCGCAAGCCCTCTAAGTAATTCTGATGCACTCTAAAGTTAGGAACCACTACTCACGTCTTTCACACCCTGGCTTGTCGGTCGGGCAGTAATTTAAAATGTATTTTCAAACATCCCTAACTACCTTATAGGAACTGATGAAATCTCTTCACTTACAATAACACTCTTTACAATAACGTCTTGTTGTAATCTTAGAAATACTTTATGAAATTAGGTAGTTTATTAGGAAAGAGACAGCACATCTGTAAAAGTCATTATAAAATATGGCAGTGGTGGAATATGTGTTCTGGATCAAGGGATAAATTGCACTCGTACTTCAATCAGTTTAAGATGTGGGTACTTTTTCTTGGCTAAATAAAATTTCCAAAGTGTGCTAAGATAAGGTTTTTATTTTATCCTTTTTTTATGCTTGAAAACCCCATATCTGAATGTTTCATTTTCATATAATTTCAGCTTTATGGTCTGAGACTGAGAATCTTCTAAAATGTGCTACTACATTTGTGATCCTTTTTGGCATCCTAGGTTGGCATCCTTTCCCACGGTTGGACATATCTGAGTTTTCACTATTCCTCTCTTTGCCTGCCTGACATCTGAGGAATAATCCTTCCTTCCCAGAATAACTGTTCCTCACTCTGCTCTCAATTTGTATCTCATCCTACCATCTCCAGGACTTTTGTTATCAATTATATTCTTACTCACTTGATTCTTCCATTTCATCCTCCACTGAATCCTCAACTTAGAAGCCTTGCCAGGTTATGAAACTAAATATCCATCTTCACCCACTGCCACCTCTGCTGTATTGCAGATTTTGTCAAGGTCTTACATGGTCTCATGATAAGAAAAATATAGGCTTTTAACCACTGAAATACCTCTCTCTCCTATTTGCATCAGTTGGCATTGGAGAATTTCACTTTACCTATTGCTTCAGTCATGTGTCAGAGGATTCTCCTCTCTTTCTAGTGGTTCCCTCTTAGCTGGCTTCCTCCTGCCCATGAATGTGGGTATTCCCTGAGGGTCTGTCTATGTTCCCCCACCCATTTTTTTTTTTGAAACGGAGTCTTGCTCTATCACCCAGGCTGGAATGCAGTGGCACGATCTCGGCTCACTGCAACCTCTGCCTCCCGGGTTCAAGATAGTCTCCGGCTTCAGCCTCCCAAGTTGCTGGGATTACAAGCGCATGCCACCATGCCCAGCTAATTTTTGTATTTTTAATAGAGACAGGGTTTCACCATGTCGGCCAGGATGGTCTCAATCTCTTGACCACGTGATCCACCCACCTTGGCCTCCCAAAGTGCTGGGATTACAGGCATGAACCTCTGTGCCTGGCCTTATGGTCCCCTTTTTTAAGATACTCCATGTCCATCTCATTCATTCACTTGGCTTTAATTATCTATTCTGCGCAAACAAATCCCAAATGTATATTGTTATTCCTTACCATTTCCTATGCTCAGTGTTTTCATGTACAGTTGACTGTTGGATAACACGCATTGTATAACCCATTAACATTTCAAACATCATGCTTCAAACTCAATTTATCCTCTTTGGAAACTCTCCACCCAGCAGTTAATCCAATCTCCCATATTCGTATTCATTACTGCACATTTCTCTCAAAGTTCTATCTCTCTTTGCTATATAATTTCTCTCTAGGCATATCACAGTACCTGATAAGCTCAATAAATATTTGTCAAGATAAATTGAAAATCATAACTATGTCCAGTGTTACTCGTGTAATATGAATTCATAAATGTGACTGTAAAAGCTAATCTTCATTTGCATATAAGGTTTGTTCTCTACAGATACAGCCTTCATGTAAATGACTACAAAGATTTGCTTTTAGCCTTAGCTCAGATCATTCAACTTAGAGTTTGTGTTAGAAAAACTGTTTTCTTTTTCCTGAGGCTACGTGTTAATTTGGAATATTACCTCTCCACAGTGTCTCATATTACCCAGAAAAGATGACTGTTTTCTCTTTTTTTCTTGTGGAGCCTGTCTTAAAGGTGGACTTTGATGCCACAGCCAAGTTGGTTGGTTTTTTTTTTTTTTTTCATGAAAATCTACATGAAATATGTGTATTTTCTCCATAAAAGATGTAGAGTTCATGGGTGGAATTTTAAGCCATTATGAACTGTTCAGCAGTATTTATTCATAGAAGACAGTAAGAAGCATACTTTTGCACAAATTCTTTGGCTTTTCTTACCACATAAGTTTCTGGCACCATTTCATAGAATTTTTATTTTGGTATTTAAACACTTGTGTCATTTTCAAAAACAACATTTAGGCATATGTTTTTAATTGTAGTGGAAGCTGCACTGATGATTGCTTACAAAGCCACAGGAGTCTCTTGAGGATCCCATCCTAATAGGAAAGTGTGTGCTGTGACACTGCCCCTGCCAACAGCATCTTACTGAAGAGATGGTAGCGCGCTTAGCCACTGGACCTTATTGTCATAACCGGCTGCATTATAATTTTTAAACAATGATTTCAATTTACCTGAGTCTCTAACAACCAGTATATTGGTATAAAATATTTACTGCGGCCGGGCACAGTGGCTCATGCCTGTAATCCCAGCACTTTGGGAGGCCAAGGCCAGCAGATCACCTGAGGTCGGGAGTTTGAGACCAGCCTGACCAGCATGGAGAAACCCCATCTCTACTAAAAATACAAAATTATCCCGGCATGGTGGCGCATGCCTGTAATCCCAGTTACTCAGGAGGCTGAGGCTTGAACCCGAGAGGTGGAGGTTGTGGTGAGCGAAGATTGCGCCATTGCACTCCAGCCTGGGCAACAAGAGTGAAACTCTGGTGAAATTTCTCCCAAAGAGAGTTCTCTCTTCCTGTTTGTTACTAAAAGGGACAAAATAGCCTTTTTAGGGGAGAATCACAGGTCATTGTCCCAGGATTTCCTAGCATTATATATCTAACTGTCTTGGGAAGGAGAAAACATTTCTTGGGTGTTTCCAGGTCCCCTAGTGTCAGACAGCCCTTCAGCTGTTATAAATGAATGATGATGCTCCAGTTATTGGCACAATGAAGCAAGTTTCTCTTTTAGCTTTTCTTCTGTATCATCATGGAAAATTCAGGGGAACTCAATGAAGATATTATTTGTCAAAGAAGATGCCATAGGGGAAACTTATGTGACAGTTCATTGGAATGCAAATAGGAATTTATGTAATGATACTCACTTTGAATATTATGAATGATTTTGTAGCTTACAGAATCTCCATGGTAGTTGTGTGGGCTCCATGCCTGGTAACTGTTACAGTTAGCCCAATACCATTATCGTGTACAACTCTGGCTGAATTTGAGATACTGACCTTCTACTCCCATCAAACTGCATCAGATTATTTTTTGTGTTGCCAGATATCAAGCAAAATTAATTATTAATTAATTTAAATAGAAAAGGAAAAAATGGAGGGAGGAAGAGAAAGAGGAAGTAAGGAAGGAAAAGTGAGCGTTGTCCTCTGACCTTTTATTTCTTATGGTTTTCATTACTGGTATCTAGTCTATGGGTTGGCAAACTAATAATATAACCTATGGCCCAAATCTAGCCCACTGTATGTTCTGTATGGTACATACACTATTAATGTTGTTTTGTATTTTTAAGTGGTTGAAAAAGTAAAAAGCAGAATATCTCATGAGCAGTGAAGATTATATGATTTTTTAGATTTCAGTGTCCATAGAGAAAGTTTTATTAAAATATAGCCACACCCATTCATTTACATTTCATCTGTGGCTGCCTTTGTACTACAGCAGCAGAGTTGATTAGTTGCCACAGAGACCTTTTAGCCAGCCAAGCCAGAAATATATATATTTTGGCCTTTTACAGAAAAAGTTTGCTTGTCACTGTTTTGGTTGATAATTGTAAATTTTTTAAAAAATTAATACTTCTTCAAGAAGCTATTTTCTAGTATGTAGATATAATACAGTAATTCATAATGTTGCCCAAAATTAATATTTCTTCTTTTATCTTGAGTAAAAAAAAATGCTGCTACTTTGTTAAAATTTAAGCTGGAAACTACATTTATTTATTTTCCCACCCATTCCTGATACTACTGTCTATAAAAAAAAAATCACAGGTTGAAAAAATGTATTTTTAAATCAGCACTTGGTTTTATTCTGTAGCATTAGGGCTCTAGGTGTTTTTATGTTCTTTATCTCTCTCTCTTTTTTTTTTTTTTAATCTTGAGGAAGGGCTATAAAACAGCAGGCAAGGGTTCTCATAGGATTAACATTTCTATTTTAACTTTGCCACCTACTGCTTACATCCAGGCTGTTTGTTCAAAGCAGACTGTGTTACACAGTCAAGAGATTTTTGCCAGTTTTCCTTTTGCTTCTGGAGTTATGAAAATATTTAAGTGTCTAGGTCAGGTTCAGAGACATTCTGTAAAATTTATATTTTTAGCACTATACATGAATCAGAATGACGTGGTTTTTGATGAAAGAGTGAGAGTATTCTTATGAATGGGTGTTAGAGGTTTAGGATGATTTAATGCTATTATGATTTTTTAATGTAGGGTCAATACATGTGGTGTTCTGCTAACATTCTTATATAGTGTATACTGTTTCATGCTTCTTATTAGCTTCCGTTTAACTGGAGGAGTACTAAGTTGGAACATTGGTTCCAGGAAGTCCTCTGAAAGTGTGGAGTTTTGAAGTGTGTGTCACATATGTGAATAAAGCTTTAAAATGCTTGCCTTGTAGCATTAGAGGATAACTGCCTTCATAGTAACTAACCAGTTCTGGCAGTTGCATCTCTTGGAATGGCACACTTAATGAACTGCAGAGCCAGGAATTTTGATTTTTAAAGAACTCCTTAAAATACCCCATGTAAAATTTGATAGCTGGAGCAGTGCATGTGAGTTCAGAGACGATGACTGTCAGCTAGAAGTTGTGTGTGAATGTCACTCTGAGGATGTCTAGACGTCTCCTTTGCTTTGGCGTAAGGAAAAAACCCTTTGTAAGTTACTGATTTTTAATAACATTGTGGGTCACTGCTTTCCAAAGCAGAATGTGGAAACTTCTGAGAGTTTACCGTAGATTCTACAGGGATTTTCACAGCAGGAAATACTGATGGAACAGAGTGGAACGATGGCTGAATTGATGGGAGATAGATGATAAGTCACGGTGTCATGACTACTTGATCATGTAGAAGAGTAGCAAAGAGAGGTATGTGAAGAGACAGGGAAAGAAAAGAACATAGCCCTGAGTGAATGCTAATCTAGAGGCAAATGTTGTCATTTACATTTTACTTTAAAAAGAGAACTTATTAAAAATAAAAATACGGCTCATTGCTGAAAAAATTTGTTTCAAAAAGCAGCATTATTTTTCTTTAAGCTACTCTTCAGAGACCTGTTATTTTAAGGACAACGTAAAATCTCATGTAATGATTGTATAAAGATATAGACATATAATGTGTTATATATATGTTAATATATATGATAATTGGTTCTAGTCTGCTCAAATTACCCATTTACTATTTAGTATTCTGGCTTAGGCAAATAAATATATATTTACAGATTTCTAAAATATTTTATTACTATTATAATGATGCTAATTAAATTTATCTGCAGTGCTTATCTTTTTCCAGGAATGCTAAATAAATTATCTCATCCAACCCTTATAAATATCATATGAAGAATTGTAATAATGTAGGTGCCATGGAGGGCAGGGATATGGGTTTGATTGATTTATTGCTGTATCCTTAGTACCTAGACTAGTGCGTCACTCAGAGTAGCCACTCAAGAGGTATTATTTGAATGAATGAGTTGCATTTATTATTTGTCATTGTTTTCGGGCAGAATCACAGATAAGTTAAGATCATAGAGATACCAGTTAATATATAATACAACCAGAATATAAACCCATGCTGTCTGATTTCACATATTGAGCATTTATTCTCTTCACATTTTTACCTCATTTACCATAACTACTTTACATTTTTTCCTTAAATGAAGTTCATTTCATTTATATTTTCTCATTTTACTATGAATTAAATGTTTCATCCACATATATCATGATAATATCCGTGATGTGTTGACATTCAACATTAGCATTGGCATTGCTTTGTTTGAGTGATAGCACTCATTTTAACCCATCCATATGTTACTACCAAGTCTTACATGTGAACAAGATTCATCTTGAACAAGGTGACAGAGAAGACTTGGACGAACTGCACCTTGGAACAGACTGAATTTTTGTGTGTGAATTAACTTATGTGCTCGAATTTAACCTGTGAATTTGATACGTTTATGTCAGTTACATTATGCCTAGGAAGAAAGGAGATAAAAATTGGGGGTGAGAGGGGAAGATGTGGAAAGGGAGTAGAACTTTACCTTCATTTTTGATGTATCACTAAATTTTTGCCCATTTAAAATTTGTTTTAAATTGGGACTCATATCTATATTCAAAATGTCTTGCACGCTCACCAAAACACCCATCAAACTCTTTGGCATTTATTTTTTCTTAATTAAAATGAATTCTGCATATATTTGGAGAGTTTGGAATATCATGCAAGGACCTAGTGGCTCTCAGCAGGACAGAGGGCAGTGATTCACTTTGCACCACTGGCTCATTTACTACTGAATCCCTGATGTTTCTCTAGATGACTTGAAAACAATTACAGTCAGACCGCATCCCTGAGTGTTGCCCCTATTTAACCCTCTAGTGATAGGAATGTAAGGAAAATTTTCTAGCCTGAAGACATTAAATGATGCAGTCTATTGTCTGTGTGTCAAGAATAAACAGCCACACTAAGTTTTTGTTCTTCATGTGCTGCCAAATTTCCCTGAGGCAGACTTGGCAGGCTTTGTCCCAAGGAGAATTCACAGCCTGCTGCTGAGCCAGGCCAGGCCTTCCCTATGTGAATATCCATAGGAAGGCTATAGCTGCCAGTTGTGGTGGCGGTTTTTGCAGAAAGCTGGCTTTTAAAATTTTTTATTGAACTTGGGAAAGTTCAAATTCTAGAAAATAGAAGGAAATGTTTCATTATAGAATGCAAAATATAGTTTAAGTTGGAATGAAAAGATCTGAAAACAGAGTTTCTGAGGAAGTCTGTGGTATTAGAGTCGTATGTGTTGCAATGAGTTGCATTCTTATTCTTCTCTTCCACTAATGGGGTGGGCAGAATAATGCCTCTGTCCCAAAAGATCTCTATGTCCTAATCTCTGGAACTGGGGACTTGTTATCTTACTTGTGAAAAGGAACTTGCAGATATGTTTAATGTTACAGACTTTGAGATGGGGAGATTTTCCTGAATTGCTTGGGTGTGCCCAGTCTAATTACATGAGTTCTTAAAAAGCAGAGCTTTCCTGGCCATTGTTAGAGATGTGATAGTGGAAGAAGTGTCAGAGAAATGTGACTTAGCTGGCTTTGGAGATGGAGGAATGAGACCATATGCCAAGGAAAGCGAGTGATCTCTAGAAGCTGGAAAATGCAAGGATGTATATTCATTCTCCTTAAAGCATCCAGAAAGGAACCCTCTCAAAATCTTTTTTTAGTGCAGTGAGACCTGTGATGGAGTTCTAGTTTGCAGAACTCTAAGATAATAAATTTGTGTTGTTTTTTGAGACAGGGTCTTGCTTTGTGGCCCAGGTCAGAGTGCAGTGGTGTGATCTCAGCTCACTGCAATCTCTGCACCCCGGGCTCAGGTGATCCTCCCATCTCAGCCTCCCGAATATCTGGTACTACAGGCGCACACCACCACGCCTGGCTAATTTTTCTGTTTTTAGTAGAGATGGGGTTTCTCCACGTTGCCCAGGCTGATCTTGAACTCCTGGGCTCAAGCCATCTGCCCACCTCAGCCTCCCAAAGTGCTGGTATTACAGGCATGAGTCACTGCACCTGGCCTTTAATGTGTGTTTTTAAGACACTAAATTGGTAATAATTTGTTCATGACAGCAATAGAAACTTAATACAACTAGCTTTTGAGTTATAGCTTAATCTATGCTTCTTTTAATAATTTTTAAAACAAAGATGTAATCAATTCTGATGTTTAAAACTCTGGAAATGTCCTTACTGGTTTATGCAAAAAGATAACATGTTATGTTCTAGAGCTCTTTCTCAAACAGTATAGAATAACATAGTAATATATCACAAAGATGTCATTTATTCAGTCATTAGAATTTATTGAGCTTATTGCACTCCAGGACTTACGATATATAAAGAAAAATGGCAACATCACTTTCCTTTAAGAATCTCTTGACCCAATGGAGGAGACAATTTAATCCAATTCAATGAATATTTATTTCACATGGGAGTGGCTGCCTGATACATATTTGAGATAGTTTTCTATTGCTGTATAACAAGTTACCACAAAATTTGTGGCTTAAGACTACATACATTTATTATCTTAGAGCTCCTAAGGATGATTGCTTAGCTAGCCTCTCTGATCAGGGTATCACAAGGTTGTAATCAAAATTTAGCCAGGCTGCATTGTTTTTTAAAGTTCAAGGTCCTCATCCAAACCCACCTGGTTTTTGGCAAAATTCAGTTCCTTGCTTTTGCAGAAGTAAGGTCCTTAACTCCTTGAGGCCACCCACAGGTTTTTGCACATAGATCTCCTCATTGGCTCTTTAAAATGTGGTTGTTTCCTTCTTCAAGGCTAGTAGAGTCTCTCACTTCAATCTGCTGAGATGGGGTCTCATATAATCATAATCTTGGTATTGACATACCATCACTTTTATATTTTTCTGTTGCTTAAAAGCAAGCCACATGTTCCACCTGCACTCAACAGGAGGAGTTATACAAGAGCATGACTCATTAAGGGTCACCTAAGAGTGTGTCAGCCATGACCCATATACATTTTTAGGTAGATCATTTTCACGATGATGTAGAGGATACATTAAAGACAGAGAAAAGAAAATAAGACTTTTTTTCTGTTACAGGTAAGAAATGATGAGAGCCTATAAATTAAGACGGGTTAGAAATGACATTATCCGATCTAAAAGGTATTTGGGAGAAAGAAAGGACCTGATGATAAAAATTGATTTGTGGCTTGATTGGTAGATATATGACTTGGCAAATGGGGGAAAGAAATACCATTGACTGATCAAGGTAAGAGAGAATCAGCAATCAGATTTGGAGAGTAATGAATTCCTTTTTTTTTAAATAAACGGCACACTTATCTCCTCTTTTGACCTACTATGCATGAGAGTCTAAATTGATCACTTAAAATACATTATTTCATTAAAACCACACAGCAACCCAATGAGAATCATTATCCCCATTTTACAGTTGTGTAAACTAAGGCTTTGAGACATTAAATGCTTGCTTAGGATGGCAAAGCTAGTAGGAACAGTAATTAAATTCAAGCTCAGTTCCGTCTCACATCAAGTTGAAGATTTGGTGGACTATTCAGACAGATAAGTCAAAGAGGGTGTTATAGAGAGCACTGTGCTGGAGCTGGAGATCTGGGAGTCATTAGCAATGTGGATGTTAGCTGAATCCATGAAAATGCTTGAAGTCACTCTAGGAGACTATGCAGATAAGGAATTTAACTCTTGGAGCTCATTTAAGGGGTGGGAAAATAAAGAATATTTACCAAGAAAATGGAGAGTGATCATACAAGTAACAGCAGAATAAAAGAATGTGATATTGTGGTGGCCTTGAGAACAAACACTAAAAGGAAGGAAGATGCGGTGGTCAAGATCATCAGACGTGGCACAGTTATAGCTGAGTGCCCTGGTAGTAGGTTATTTTCCTCATCCTATCTTCTTACACACTAGTAACATTTGCCAGGAGAATAACCATTCCAGATGGAAAGACCTGAGACATGAACAGAAAGAAGTAGGAAGAGGTTAACAATGCAAGTAAATGGGTTCTTTGATGACCACATTCTGAGAGGAAAGATGTTTTCCTTACCCAGCCACCTAGAAATGTAGATAGATATTCAAGGCCAGTTTATGTATGTGGTTTAAACTTTGAAAACTAACACAGAAGAACCTATCTTATGATAAAAAATGGTGCAAGAAAACAGGTTGAGTGACCATACAATTCATGAATCCCAGATGAGTAATTCTTCTCCCCAAACAATAAAGGATTAAATAGAGAAGGTTAGCCCCGAATTTACATCTTTGGAAATGTAGTTGTTGCATCCTTTGTAGGATCAGTAAAAACTTACATAATAAACCTGCATTATTGGTGTGTCAGTTTATCTGAAATTAAAATATAAATACAAAGAATTCTTAATGTAATGAAACAGGAATACTAAAATATGATACATAATTTTTAGTAATTTACAAAGTCCTAAAACATTAATTTTAGTGATTGCGGAGGCCCTATGTGAATATTCTTTAGCTATATCACAGGAAATAATGTTAATAATTCATTTTTTGATGGATTATCACTTGAGCCAATACTATATTATGGGGTTTTTTTTTTAACCTTCACAGAGAAAATTTGCTTCTAGAACCAGAATATACAAACTTATTAAACACTTTTTGACACATTAGATATAACAGATATTTTTATGAGGACAGACACCTTAGTTGAATAAATAAAGTATGAAGTCAGATCTTAAAAGGGAACATTTTGTTGTTTTCTGATTTTTTGGTATGCTTCAATTAAATCAGAACATAACTTAGTCACTCATTATACAATTTCTAGTTTAGTAAAACCACTGGCCTTAAGATGTCTCTTTCAGCTTTGTCCCAGAAGTCTGTTTTTCAATGAACCTGCCTAAAGGTTTAACTCTGAAACTTTCTACAGCCGTGATGGATGCAAGCATGTGTGTGCACCTGTAAAATTCTATATCAACATATGGCAGTGTGGTATGTGGATCAAGAGATGTTCCCATAGTCACCATTTCTAATTTTGGTTGTGACTTCTCCAAAACCTTGTATAAAACCAAATACAAGGTTGGGTGCAGTGGCTCACGTCTGTACTCCCAGCACTTTGGGAGGCCGAGGCGGGTGGATCACCTGAGGTCAGGAGTTTGAGACCAGCCTGGCCAACATGGCAAAACCCCGTCTCTACTAAAAATACAAAAATTAGCCAGGCATGGTGGCGCCCACCTGTAATCCCAGCTACTTGGGAGGCTGACACAGGAGAATCGCTTGAACCCGGGTGGTGGAGGTTGCAGTGAGCTGAGATTGTGCCACTGTACTCTAGCTTGGGTGACAGAGCCAGATGCCATCTAAAAAACAAAAACAAAAAAAAACCCAAATAAAAAATAATTTATTAGAATGGTTTTTAATGTCATTCCTGGATGAAAGGTTAGGGAATATATTTTAGCATTCAATTTTAAGTCCTGCCCTCTATCACTTATCAGTTATATTACATTGAGGAAATTATACAACATTTCTAAGCCCAGTTTTCTTATAGGAGAATTTTAAAGTAGACTTTATAGATTTACTTTAAAGACCAAATGAGATAAAATATGTATAAGCCTGAGTGTACAACCTAGCAATTAGTAAGCATTCAATAGAGACATACACACATGTACCTATATAATATCTGTTATTGAAATCAGTCACACATGTCTATGATATATATCATATATATTAGTATATAGCTACGCATTTAATAAGTATTTGGAATGTTTGTCACGTGTCCAATACTATTCTATTCACTAGAAATAAGCAGTGAACAAAACAAAAAAAAGCATCTCCTTTCACAGAGCTCAGATACTTGTAAGCAATACAAATGGTAATGAACAATATGCATGCAATTATTTTCCAGCATCACCTACATTTGAGTACCCACTATATTAGGAAAAGCTGAAAGCAAAAACAAGAAAATATATTTTTAAAACTTCAGTAACATCATAGATGAATCCGTTGGTAATATGTTGGTGGCATTTCTTTCATTTGGAATTTGTAGATAAAAGTAAAGCACTGGTGTGTATAACAAAAGTATATAAATAATTTATGTAACAGGTGAAGAGACAAATAAGGAAAGGCAGTTTCAGACTACGGGGAGTAAAATTAGTTATAATCTGTAGAATTTACAAGAAAGGTTCACGTAGGCTCTTTTCTTTGATCTTGAACAACCTTGTCAGGTGTGTAGGGCAAATACTATATTCACATTTTATAAAGAAACAGAAAGGATTACAGTTGGCAGGTTTTACTCTAGTTTATACTGTTTGCAAGTGCAAAACGAGAATGAATAAAATGGAAATAGAGGACATTATTGCAGATTCTGGAGAAGGTGGTATATTTTCTTTTCTTTCTTTTTTTTGTAATTTACTTGGCAGTATTGTAGGGACTGCCATTAACTGGTCTGTTAATAATCAATTGTTATCTACTCCTGAGGGCTATTAATAACTGCAAAAAGAGAACCTTCATAGAGCACGGTCTTGTACATATACGGTGTTCAGCATGTGAGGGAACAATGCAAATTAGTTGTATTCCTTCTAACATAACTGCTCTTGGGCAGACGTCATAGTGGTATCCTGATTTAGTAAAGTAATCTTTGTAGATCTGCTTTTGAGGATGTATACTCCATCATTTTAGTAAAAACAGGAACATACATTTCAGTCTATAGCTTCACTTAACTATGTCTCTTAAATTGTTATTGCCTAAGATACATATGCTCATTGTAAAAATAATCTAGAAAATAATTTTTTTAAAAAAAAGGAAGAAAAGCAATTACAGTTTATATTCCCTTATTTGAAACCAAATGTGCCTCAGAAGTATTTGAATAGGAAAAGGTAATGTATTCATATATATTAGGTAAAATGACTTGCAGAACCTTGGACCACACCCTATAATAATGCACAGTACTATTTCTGCAGTGAAACAGAAATCTTCAAACCATGTGTAAAAAAAAGCACCACCATAAATAGCCTGAGTCAGTGCAGGTCAGGTTTTATGACCAAATTAGTTCAAGTCAGGACAGATTTTGCCACCAAAGAAATTTAAGAAAAAAGAAAACAAACTTAAGATTTTTAGATTTGTAGATAAAAGATAATGGGCCTGCATTAAAAATAGAATATAATTCCCTACTTAATACAGGGATTAGATTGTAAATACTGATTTTTTAACACTCTGTAAGATATCACATATAGGTCTATTTGGCTTTTTTATTTATTTTTTAGAGTAAATAGTTTTATTTTTCTGTCACTAAGATTTTCAGAAATGGGTCAGCTTTGTTCTTATTTCAGCTTTTATCATGTTCTCAAATATCTGTAGCAGTTCCAAAACTTCTACCTACAAACCAGTTAGCACTAACAAAAAGAGAATCATACCGGGTTCTCATTCCTTTTGGAGTTTCCATTTTGTACCAATTCCCTTCAGACTAAAAGGCATCCTTTAGAATTTCTCCAAATGCAGGAGGTCTGCAGGCAACAAAATTTCCATGCTTTTATTGATTGTTTTCACTTTTTTTAAAAGAGTATTTTTGTGGATATAGAATTGTGGGTTCACTTTGTCTTTTCTTTCAGCATTTAAAAAAATGCCATTCCATTATCTTCTTGGCTTCCCTTGTTTCTCATAAAAACTTACCAATAATTACGTTCCTTGTTCCCATGACAATGTATTTTTTCTCTTGTTCCTTTCAGGGATTTTTCTCTGTGGTTTGTTTTCAGCAGTTTACATAAAATATGCCAGGGTTTGACTCCTTTAACATTTCTTCAACTTGGTTATTAATGAATCCTTATATCTGTAATGTAATGTTTTTCATCAAATTTGGGAAGTGTATGGCCATTTTTTCAAGTATTTTTCTTCCCCAATCTCTCTATTCTTCTTGTGAAACTCTAGTCACATATATGTTGACCGTTTGATAACACACAGGCCAAGAGGGTCTGTTCACCTTCTTCAATCTTTTTTCCCTCTGTTTTTCCAATTGCATAAATTCTATAATCTGTCTTCAAGTTCATTGACTTTTTTCTCTTTCAACTCCAATACTTTAATCTGCTATTAACCCCATGGAGTTAATATTTTATTTCTGTTATTATAATTTTCGTTCTAAAATTTCCATTTTGTTTGGCTGATAGTCTTTATTTCTTTAACGAATTTTCCTGTCTGTTAATTTGTTGAAACCATGTCTTCCTTTAGTTTTTGAATATATTTGTTTTATTATTTGAATGTTTTTATACTAATTATAATAACTGCTTTAACGCTGTTATTTGCTAAGTCCAGCATCGGGTTTATCTCAACTTTGTTCTTCTTGACTCTTGGTCCTGTTTTCTCTCTTTTTTATACATAATGAATTATGTTGTTGAATCCTGGAAATTATGGATAATGCCCTGGGCTTGAGTTCTGTTTTCTTCCTCTGAATGGTGTTCATTCTTATTATAGCAAGCACTTTATTATTAGCTGATCACTTTGCACTTGTTTGAACTTGTACTACTCTTTGTTCGAATGCATATGCTTAAAGCATGTCACTCCAGTTTTACAGGACTCAAACTCCGAAATCTCTCCCTTCCACATCTTATCAGATTAGGTTATGGGTTTTGTTAGGGCAGGCCTAAATTAGGTCTTCCTCTGGAATACAACACTTTTAAAATCTCAGCCTTTCTTGTGTCAGCTGGATGTCAGGGTTTTTAACAAGGTGTTAATGAGATCTGACTGAGGCAAGAATAACTTCATCCAGCTTTTCTCTTCCAGAATTGCCAAACCTGTAATTTATCTGAACAGTTTTTGCAAGTAGCAACTGCAATCTGGTAAGCCTCTGGTGCTCTCATCCTGCATCTATAGCCCGAGACTCAACCAGAGACTCAGAGTGTTTCCACATGGATTTCTGAAACCCACTTTCTGGACACCTCCCTTGCTCTGACACTCTGTACCACAGAATTGATTTCTTTCTGCTGCCCCACATTTTCATATCTGCCTCCTCATCTTAGTGGGACCACCATGCTTAAACACAAGCTCTCTGAACCTCTGTTGGGATTGTTCCCGGACAGAAAGTGGGGAATGATCATGAATATTAGCTTGTGAGTATCCTTTCTTCTAGTCTTGCACTGCCTGTTATCTGTTACCTAAAAAGAATGGCCTCATACATTTTGTCCAGTTTTTTCATTTGCTTACTGCAGGAAAGTACTCTGGTATCAATTACTCCATCATGGTTAATGGTCATATTGCCCTCCAGAAAGATTTTCCTGATTACGTTTCTACCAAAAGTGTTTGAAATTTTCTATTTCCTTGTTTCTGTGCCAACTCTGGGCTTTATCATTCATTTTGCTGAAGATCATTATTTTTACAATTTCATAAATCGTATATACTCTAATTTTCAAAACATATGAAAATTCTTTATTATAATTCTGCTTGAAGACTTCCCCTGAATATTTTAATATATTGCAAGTAAGTCAATAATTTAATATAGTGGTAGAAAATGTGTTATTTTAGCTAAAAATAGAAAAAAAATTGTAACATTTCTATTTTAAAAACTAATTTGTTAGCTTTCTCTTTGATTAAATGCAGACAACTACCAAGAAATGAAATAGGTTTAAAAAATTATACTGTTTTTCTCTCACGATTCTTTAATGTTTGAGCAAACACGTGTTTCTTCTCTAAAGCTTATTTAATATGCAGCACCTCCAAACATTATGTCTGTGGTGTGATGTGGGAGCCAGCATCTGTATTTTTAGTAAACTCCCAAGGTGACTTTGAGTGAGGTAATCTGAAAGCCAGACTCTGAGAAACTGTTTGTATAATTGAACATGACTCTAGGTGCTAAGGAGCCAAGTGAAATTAATGGTATCAGCAAATAAACTTGAAAGGCACTGAGTACACTATTTTCCTCATAATGCAACGAAGTATTTTAACTTTTCTGAAAGGCTCTGCAGGAAAAAAATAAAACCAAAAAAAAAAAAAACATGTTTAACCTAGTTTAACCCAGTACTTCCAAATTTATATGACCCTATAAACTCTTTAGCATCAACACTCTTGGGAAGATGATTACATGGCTTTTGTTGAGACAGCCTTTCTAAGGGCCTCCCCTCAAATACAGACACTTGAGATGCCCTTCATGACCAACTGGGGCTCTAATACCCCAGGGCTGAGGCCAAAGGTGTCAATATTACAGCTTTCCAATTACCAATTCAAAGCTTACCATGTGAGAAACCCTGCTAAACGTGAGAAATTGTGCTAAATAAGTCAGTTTAGAAATACTTCATATTTTTTGTAACAAGGCATACACATGCACAGAATGCTACCTTTTAAAAGTAGATTCAGTGAACTAATAAAGATTTTATAAACTCATGATTCAGTTTTATTCTGAAATGTTAAAACTCACTATTAAAAGATTTTAGCAGCAGTTTGATTACCTAACAGGAAAATAAATGTATTAGGAATGGGTATTTTAACATAAAATAAGGCAGCCAATTATCAGTATGTAATTATAGAAATTAATAATTGACGTGTCTAGTCATACCTCCCTCATCTCTATTAAGCATTCATTTGCCAAGCAAAGATTTTGCAGTTCTTTCTTGGGCTTTCAAAGTATGTTTCCTCATTTTAATAAGCAAGTTGTCTCAGAAAATTATTAAAAAGGAAGAGATGCCTTTTAGTAAATATGGTGATTTTATCTTTTATAATACTACTTTAAATTAATACTAGAACTAATCATTTTGCAGTAATTTACCCCTAATATCGTGTACGGGGCTGCCTAGGCTGACACCTAGGAGCACGAAGAGCACAGGAACTTGTGTGACTGTGGGTGACACACCCATGAAGCTGGCCCTGACTAGAATACATTTATAGGTTAGCAGCCAGGAGGAAGGGACTGGCCAGATCTCATTAAGGAGGCAGTGTTCCCCCAAATCCCTAGGCAACCAGAAGCACAGGGGAAAGCAGACAGTTTGGCACATGAGTTTCCAGGGAAACCCCCTTAGGACTGTTTACATAAGACTCAGGAGATAGATATACAAATGACTATTCCAATGACCTGCTTAGTAGTGAGCTGTGTTTGATCACTCGCATGAGGCAGCCAACACTTACTGTACTTATAAAGACAAGCTGATTTCTTGGCTAGAGACAGTGGAAAGGTTTAAGGATAATTGCTGTGCTCCCTTATATTAGAAAAAAATTAGATAGTATAAAATAAGGCAGGAAGGAAGCCTGTCTAGGAAATTTTCTTTAATGATTTAATAAAACAAAAGAAAATAAAAATGTCTCATATGGATTGATGAGTCTGCTGTGTTACCTTTGTGCATAGAGTTGCATTATGCAAATGACTTTGCAGATTTGTCTTGCTTATTCCCACAGTGCTTTAATGTATTTAGAGTATCTCTATTATCTGTACCTCACAGAAGAGAAAATTGAGGGCCAGTCAAAGAAAGTGACTACAATTGTGTCAAAAGTGTACTCAGCGATGGAGCTAAAACTAAAACATAACTTCCATTTACTGAGAACGTTATTGATGTGCCAGACACCATGCTAAGCAATTTCCATGTCTTACTTGTTTAATTTTTATTAGTCAGAGCTCTTTCAACTGAAAGTGACCGCACACCTTACTCAGACTACTTAAAACAAAATAACTGTTTTCTTCGTTTAACTGAGAAATCCAGAACACAGCCTCAGACATAGCTGAATTTGTGCTAAGATGATGTGGTCAGGAACTTACTTCACAACCTTTCAGTTTTGCTTCCTCTGCATTGCTTGTTCTCAAATGAAGTCTGCATGTGGTAGCAAGAATGGCTCCAGCACCTCCAGATTTACAAGCTTTAATGCTGCTGATTTCAGAAAGAAGAAGAGGCTCACTTACCTCATTCCCAGGAAGGGCAGGGCCCTCACTCTTTTCTAGGTCAGTTCCTTTGTGAATCACAGGGGCAAGGGTATGCTCTTATTGGCCAGGCCTACATCATGTGGGCCTCCCTGGAGCCGGAAGAGAGGTAAACCATTCCTTAACCAGGTAGACTGAAAATGAGGTAGGCGGTGTTTCCGAAAGTTGTGTCAGGGTGTTAGTGCCAAAAGAAGGGAAGTGATTCTGGCTAGGCTTTAGCCTTAGCTTAATGGATTTTTAGATAGCCATTATGAAAAGCATGGTTATTATTTACGTTTTACACAATAGCAAAGTGAGGTTTAAAGAAAAAAAGAAGTGACAGCTTCGCTGTAACTATGTCATAGACATGGTGCCTTCCCCAAGGATATAAAAGCAATAGTCCAATTCTGCAGAACACTAAAAAGGATTTATAGTTGTGAATACATTCAGGGAATACCATTCTCACCACCCCCAGAAGGAAAACATTTGATAAGTACATTATCATCTTCAAACGAAAGGGCATGCAGATGGCTTTATGTGGACATAAGTAATTGGGAGTTTTATGGCCATTCTGGAATGCCTGTCTCTCAATGACTAACATTTTAATGGGAACACAATTACTGCTCAGAAAACCATAAATTCTAGATTCTGAACTCTTGAGTCCAATGCCTATGTATGTTTGCATCCATACTGCCCCACTCACTCAGTACTTTCTTGTTGAATCAATGAGTGAAAATGGATAGAACACAACTTAAGACTACTTACTTAATTATTAGTAAATGATACAGCACAAGGATACGTCAGAAGTATTCCTCATACAGGGAACTCATTACCATCAAGACCAAAAATAACAAAGGAAAAGAGAAATGACTAAAAGTGGTATTGTAACTTTTACTGCAAATGGATAAAAAGCAGCTTTCGTATTGTGGTTTTTTTTTTTTTGGGGGGACAGAGTCTTGCTCTGTCCCCCAGGCTGGAGTGCAGTGACACTATCTCAGCTTATTGCAACTTCCGCCTCCCAGGTTCGAGCGATTCTCATGCCCCAGCCTCTTCAGTAACTGGATTTACAGGCGCCTACCCCCATGCCCAGCTAATTTTTTGTATTTTTAGTAGAGACAGGGTTTCGCCATGTTGGCCAGCCTGGTCTCTAACTCGTGACCTCAGGTGATCTGCCCATCTTGGCCTCCAAAGGGCTGGGATTACAGGCGTGAGCCACTGTGCCCGGCCTGCATTATCTTTTTATTAGCTAATCTTTATAGCCCTTCTTTGTGTAATATTTTTAAAATGGTATGCATAAAGTATGTTTGTTGTGAGCCTTGTCAGAAGAAAATGGGGATTTCTGTAAAATTTTGCTCTCATAGTAAGTGAAAACATTGGGGAATATGGAGTCAGTTGTCTCATTTGAGAGTACTTATTTCTTTTCAGAGCTGATAGTTTTATCTATCAGAACGTTTCTAAGCAAAACCTGTTTTTATGCAGTTTTATTTGGAGCTGTGTTATACACAGCCTCTACTCAGTCTCTTTTCATAGGGCAACTGTAGTTAAGAGTAATTTATTGTATATTTTAAAATAACTAAAAGAGTGGAATTGGAATGTTCCTAACACAAAGAAATGATAAATGCCTAAGATAATGAGTACCCCAGTTACCTTGATTTGATCATTACACATTGTATATCTTTATCAAAATACCACATGTACCTCATAAATAGTACAACTATTATATATCCATAATGAGTAAAGATAAAAAAATTTAAAGAGTTGCAAACAAGAAAGAATGTAGATTATGCTGTCACATAGAATGGTAGTGATTCTTACAAACTGCAGCAGGGAACCATAAAACTGTTAAGACTTGTTAAAAAATGCTTTCTATGATAACATGCTCATATAACAAAGATTTTACATCTGTATTCTTCTGAGTTTTCTCTCCTTCATGCCTACAAATTAATTCAACAAATATTCAACAGGAACGTATATGCACACACATGCCTGTGGTCATTGACACACACACACACACACACAAATCTTGCCCTAGCTATCACAGTTTCATGGCTTTCAGATCAAGTGTTTTGGTATGTTGTATTTCCCTAGAAGTTTCCACTGCTAATTCCAATAGGTTGTTAATAGAAATTAAGGAACACCTCCAACCACATGCATCCATTTTCAGTTGTGACAGGTCTCTGCACAGCATCCCCATCCCCAAATGTTTTTTCACTTCTAATCTTTACTTGTATTATTTATCTTCCAAGAAAATCATCTAAGTTATTATCAGGGGTAATTCTTTTTTTTTTTTTTTAGACGGAGTCTCGCTCTGTCGCCCAGGCTGGAGTGCAGTGGCGCAATCTTGGCTCACTGCAAGCTCCGCCTCCCAGGTTCACACCATTCTCCTGCCTCAGCCTCCCGCGTAGCTAGGACTACAGGCGCCTGCCAGCACGCCTGGCTAATTTTTTGTATTTTTTAGTAGAAACGGGGTTTCACTGTGTTAGCCAGGATGGTCTCCATCTCCTGACCTCGTGATCCGCCCGCCTCGGCCTCCCAAAGTGCTGGGATTACAGGCGTGAGCCACCACGCCCGGCTATCAGAGGTAATTCTAAGGAAGCAGCTGCAAAGCAGATATTTCAGAGCCTTTTAATTAAAACTAGAGCCTGCAGATCTTTGGGATGATTATTATTTTCACTTTTTTTGAGTGTGGCTTAAGAAGTGAATTTTAAATTACAGAGTATGCTTTGCAACTTCTAAGATTATGTGCTTATACTTTGTATCCTTACAAATTTCAGGCATTATTCTGGCAAACTCTGTCTTGCTCTTTTGTATAAACATTATTTTTAATTTAGTGGATTTTTATTTTTCAGTTTGCAGTGTTTTAAAGTTGAGTTTATTTTTTATTAAGAATTACTTTGACTCTTTCAATTGGATTCATAAAACACAAACTATAAACATGAGATAAAATCTTTTATGTCAGAGTAACTCGTGCCTGTGGAATAGAAGCCAACTTGAGATGTGAGATTTGAAATTTATAGTATTACTCACTAAATGATTTCTGGTTGTAAAGTCCTGTACAATTCAGTTCAAGTTAATTCTTCTTATGACATTTTCAGTAGAATTTTAAAATGTGCATTATGTTGATGATAATGCATATTTACAAATTATAAATTTAGTTATAATTTAAAAGAGGAATAACTTGATATTTATGATCCAACTCACTAGTTAATAAAAACATTTTAAGTAAATATATTTTTACTTTGCCAGATTACTCACAAATTTGCTTTAACCCCCACATTGCTAAATCTAAACTAGTGTCTTTTAAACCTAAAATTTATGTGATTGGTAGAGTGGCATGATTATATGCATAATGTTTACATGACTTGTGAAACCATTTATAAATCTTGACATAAATATTATTTCCTGTATTCTTATATTTATTTTGGCATCTCAATTTTTGGCTATCTGTAATTGGGACATATGAGTAAATTTCTGATTTGATTCAGCTTATTTGGATCATCTAATTTCAAAATTTCCTCTACATTTTGAGATATCCAAAGAAACATATTGCCAACTTGTTACTGGCAGCAAATTTGTATGGGTCTGCAGCAACCTAAGTTCCTGCCTCCTCAGAATAAGGAACTTGACCAAGGGGCCTAAGGCGGAGTGAGAGACCAACGCAAGTTTTAGAGCAGGAGTAAAAGCTTATTAAAAAGCTTTAGAGCAGGAATGGAAGGAAGAAAAATACAGTTGTGCGACTTGAGAGATCAAGTTTGCAGTTTTGACCTTTGACTTAGGGTGTTACAGGTTCTCATACTTCTGGGGTCTTGGACTCCTTCTCCCCTGATTCCTGCCTTGGGGTGAGCTGTCCGCAGGCATGGTGGCCTGCCAGCACGTGGGAGGAGAGCATGCGCAGTGTGTTTACTGGAGTTGTGCCCATGCTCACTTGAGGCGTTTTTCCCTTACCAGTCTAGCATTCCTAAAGGAAGGTCATATACCAGTAAAACTCTCCCATTTTGCCTGTTAATGGACATGCTTGAGCTCACTCACTCAGCTCCTGAGATCTTACTGGGAAGCTGCTGATCACCAGTTTCAGGTGTTTCCATCTACTGGGAGACTGTGTTTCCCTGGCACTGTTAACGGTGGAGGGTGTCCAGGTTCTTGGCGTCTTGAGGAAAGAACTGGACAAAACACACAAAGCAAGGAAGGAATGAAGGGTTTTATTGAAAATGAAAGTATACTCCACATTGTGGGAGCAGGCCTGAGCATAGGGTCTCAAAGGCCCCGTTACAGAATTTTTTGGAGTTTAAATACCCTCTATTTGGGGTACACCCTATGTAAAGGAAGAAGATGAAGTAAAGTTACAAAGTCATTTACCCGGCGTATGCCCTGCGGAGAGGATATTTCCTGTCGTAGCTGAAGTTTGAATCGGCTTTATGTTCCCTGCCTCCATACCCTGTTTTCCTGCCTCAGCACCAGCTGCAACCAGTTATTATTTTAGAGAGACATGACATGTGATAACTGCCTGACCATCACCTGTTGGTCGCCTGACATTACTGGTTGGGGGTGGAGGACTCTGCTCACCTATTCATGTCTGACTAGCTATGTACTGTAACAAACTGACAAATAAAATTGTGTAAATAGTAGAACTTTTCTATGAATAGGTGTCCACACCTGAAATAAAATCAGTTGTGTTTCTTTTTTGAAGATGATTTTGAATGGTGAGTGAAACATTTTACCATGTCGAAAGTCCATCACAGTTACAGACCAAATGTGAATTTTCCAATCCTAGTGACTTATACAGTTATTATAAAAATTCATTTGCAGTCATCTTTCTTCAGATAATGAAATCATTGTTTTAATGTTAACAAAATGAGATTGTCACTTTATAATGTTGGTGTGGAGGAGAAAATAATATTAATGATCAAACTTAAACTTACGTATTGGCTGGTTACATTGGCTCACCACGCCTGTAATACCAGCACTTTGGGAGGCCAAGGTGGGCGCATCATGAGATCAGGAGATCGAGACCATCCTGGCTAACATGGTGAAACCCCCGTCTCTACTAAAAATACAAAAAATTAGCCAGGCGTGGTGGCGGGCACCTGTAATCCCAGATACCTGGGAGGCTGCAGCAGAACAATCGCTTGAACCCGGAAGGTGGAGGTTGCAGTGACCCAAGATCACGCCACTGCACTCCAGCCTGGGCAAGAGAGCAAGACACTGTCTCAAACAAACAAACAAAACAAAACAAAACAAAAAAAACTTATGTATTGTATTATAAGAATACACATTTGGTTCCGAACTTTTGACTTAACATTCTTTCCTTCTCTCATAGTTGTAGCTACACCCAATATGTGCAAAATATAAGATATTCCTATTAGTTCCCCTTGAATTGTATGTGTTTCAATTTTTATGAGATTTGGAATACATTCAGCACATGGCAGTGGCTTAATACATACAATGTTTTTTGATTACTAAATACTTATGTAAATAATGGTCCAAGTCAGTAGTCCTATGTCTAAATAGCTTTCTTTTAAAAAGTATTGTAACATCTCATTGCTTCTTTTTTTAATTTAGATCGGGGTACTGTGCAAAAAGTGGTTGTTCTTCCTACTAACAACTCTGTCAGTGGCGAGCTCATTCTGGAGGAGCTGGAAGTCTTTAAGGTTTGAACATCTCTTCTATTAATCTCAGAACATGCATGATGAGTGGAATTCTTTAATCTTACAGCCACTTGGGAGGAAACTATATTTGATAAAAGATCAAATAAATGAATGTTATGAATTTTTGAGGGTAGGAAAACACCAGATAAAATAAGAAATACAGAACAAATATTTTTGCAAAGTATTTTCCTACATTTCAAGTTATCTTAAGATAAAAGGATTCTTTCTGTTTTTAAGCTATCATCACAACTTGAAGAATTGTGGTCATCATTATTTTTAAAAAATGAGTTCTAGTTGTCAAGGTCTGGAAGATTTTGCCATGAAAGGGCTTTCATCATTTGCTTCACAAGCCACTGAAACCCAAATACTTTCACATTATTGATTGTTAGATAAGCTTTCTCATATTTTTTTAGCCAGTAATTTCAAGAAAAACGACTTTGTTTTCTCTTATTTTATTGCCTTTAATTCAAATGTCACTTCAGTTAAATAAAACAAATGTTGTCTCTTTACCACTCAGAACTTGAGATTTCATTGTATTATTCTCCTTGTCCTTGAATTTGGGATAAAAAAAGAAAAAAAGGACAGAAAAAAAAAACATACACAAGGGAAGTTCAGTACTGTAAGATCTCACCTGGTCATGGCAGAGTGCCTGTTCTTTATGTATCTGTGAGCCAGGAGAGGGGATTTGTGGTGTCATGCTGTGCCCTTCTCTGCTCACAGTGTCAGTCACTGTAGTTCAAGTGGTGCTTTTTATCTGCATTTGGAAAGATGGGTAAAGTGCAGCAGAGGAGCTATTAGAATTGCAAAGAAAGTTTGGCATGGAATCAGTCCTGCTGCAGAACACTATTTCCAACTAAACCAATTAAGAAACAATGGCCCAGACACAACAAAAGACCAGAGTCAGCCTATGACTGAGTAAAAGTAGCACTTGAGAACTCCCAGTAGCAGACTCTTGCTAGTCCAGCAAGTTGCTTTGCTTAGTTGAGTAGACTTAGAATGTATTGACTCATTAGTAGACATTCCCACGCTCACCAAAAATACTGACTTTATAAGCACATAAGTGGGTAGGGTGCAGTGCTGTTAGATTTAGGTAATACATTTTAAATGTAAAGAAATATAAAATAGAATCAAATAAATTTGAGGAACTCTGGCAAGTTTCCTACTATATTATTAAATTTGTAATTTTTAATGCTAGACTAACTTTGGCACAGGTTCTTTGTGATTGGTGTGTTAAAATCGGGCTCATAAAATGACGTCAATGATATTCAGACAAGTGCTTTTTTTCATGCCTTGTTTTATAAAGAAATTGATTATTTCACTAGATTAACCAGAATCACATTATATAGAACATATTTTTTTCTCATTCAACTCAGTAGGGAGAACTTGGCTTGCTAAAATAATACGAAGTGCCTTATTCTGGAGTATTCTTGAAGATAGCAAAAATGCCGTATAGCAGCACTTCATTTTTAATACTGAAATATCTCCTTTTGATTATCAGGAAATGTTAATTAAGTGAGCATGACATAAACCTAAACATACATGTTATAGAAAGAAACATGAGTTATTCTGATCACGTGCTAACTACTTATGGTCTGTCATATGAGTTATGCTGGTGTTATCATCTTGAATAATAAACTCTCAGTGGAAAAACAGAGTCAGTCAGAATGCATGTAGGGGACATCAGCCCATGAGACACCAAAAAAAGTCTGAGTTTTCTTACTGATGTGTGTGCCAGTGATTGATATGGCCAAGTCAGGAAACACAGTTACTGAATACAGTTACTGTCTTCAGCATGGTGTTTGTGTCACATTTCTGAGGTGAGGTAAAAATAATTGGGTGTGTATGATACACTGTCATGAGCATGTGAGGAAATAATGCATTTAAATTGAAAAGTTTTCTTAGCTAAGTGTCACACTGATGTACTGCAGAAAATTCAATGTGACTTTGAAAAACCAGGAGCTTTGTTTTTATACAGCGCAGGACCATAATCTCTTCTTTTAGTCCTCTGTTCCACATTTTCTGACAATAAGTCTAGTTCCTCTGAGTTTAACTAGAATTAGAAGTATAACTACTAGTAGCTGCCTAACTGATTATAGGTTGCAGCATTTGTATGTGTGTGTACATATTTATAAGGGATGATCAAAAATTGTCGCAATGGAGAATTAAAGATATCACTGTTTTCCCTTTTAAAATATTGGTAAATACATGCAGCTCCAGAAAGCAAAATAACTGGGGTACATTTGATTTTGAGAGCTTGTTCCCACTTGAGTTATTCAAATAAAGCTCATGGATCTTAATCACTTTACCAGAAGTCTCATTATTACTATTATTTTTTGAAATGGGTTTCACTCTTGTTACCCAGGCTGGAGTGCCGTGGCACAGTCTTGGCTCACTGCAACCTCTGCCTCCTGGGTTCAAGCAATTCTCCTGCCTTATACTTCTGAGTAGCTGGGATTACAGGCATGCGCCACCACACTCAGCTAATTTTGTAGTAGAGACAGGGTTTCACTATTTTGGCCAGGCTGGTCTCGAACTCCTGACCTCAGGTGATCCGCCCGCCTCAGCCTCCCAAAGTGCTGGGATTACAGGCGTGAGCCACTGCACCCCACCAGAAGTCTAATTTTTAATCATTAAAAGTAACTAATAATTTTTAAGAAGTGAAGTTATGAATAATTAGCAAGCATATTACTATTCCAGAAAATTCTTAGGTTCTTTCATTCATTCACATTTTATCAAAAGAGAACCTTTTCTAACAATATGTTTTTGTTTGCAACAATGAGTATTAACTAGTATGGTTCGGCCTAATATATTGTCTTTCCAAAACAGCACTGGCAGGTGAACAATAGTGTCTTATGCAGAGTGCTTGTGTTGTGGAGGAATTAGATGGTGTACCATTCCACATCTTCCTCCACCTGAGTCCGTGGATCCAATTCTGAATTATTTGTTGGATTGAATATTCCAAAAATTTCCTTCTCAGATTTTCATTTTTTGTTCTAATGCCTATATTGATACATGTGTTTTAATTACCACTCTTTTTTCTTTTTTTTTAAATTGAGACGGAGTTTCGCTCTTGTAGCCCAGGCTGGAGTGCAATGGTGCAATCTCGGCTCACTACAACCTCCGCCTCCCAGGTTCAAGCAATTCTCCTGCCTCAGCCTCCTGAGTAGCTGGGATTACAGGTGCCCGCCACCATGCCGGGCTAATTTTTGTATTTTTAGTAGAGCTGGGGTTTCACCATGTTGGCCAGGCTGGTCTCAAACTTTAGGTATATATCTGTGTAACAACTCTATCCTTAGTTTCCAAAGAGGAAGTGTGCTTTATAGACAAGTATATGCAAATGTATTTTATATAACAAGTAATTTTAAAGTAGATGTATATATAAAGAAAAATGATTTTTTCTTGAGATTTAATAGAAAAAAAAATCTGAATGTAAAATCCTTTTAAGGAATATTTGAGCAACTAACGTTGTTTTCTAATATTTTAGAATCATGCTCCTATAACAACAATGAAAATTTCATCTAAAAAGGTAAAAACTAAGCTATTTTATGTTCTTTGCTTATTGAAATGTTTTGTTGTTATGAAAAATTATATTTTATAACTTCTGAATAATTAGTTATCGTACTAACAAAATAAAGAATACTACTTAAAGTATACCGCAAAGTCACCTTTAATTTTGATGTAGAACTTACAAGCTATTAGTGAAAGACCAAATAGGTTTATTTTTGTATAAAAGTTTGTCGGAGCAGAACATATATACAGCAAGATATTCCAACATTTTGTATATCTGATTTTCTCAAATATTACGGTGTGTGAAGCCAACTGAAATAAAAATAATCTTTCTGGGAAGAATTTAGCATAAAGTTTGGGCTACTCTATAACATCACAACATTGTTAGAAGCTTGGAATGAGTAATCAATCCTGAGTTCCCACTGTTGTCACATATTTGAAATGCGCAGTGCATTCTTTTATGCTTATTTTTAAGGAAATATTATTTCCTAGGATTTAAACATGTCAAAAAAAAGAAAAGTCTCAAATTTAAGGGTTCAGGAATTGGAAAAGAAATATTTGACTGTAATTGAAATCCTCAAATTAATTGTCTGATTTGTCCCTACACATGTAAATATACAATGATCATTGAAATAAAAAGTACAATTCCAATATATACATGAGCAAACCATGTACCTCTCCATTTCCAAAAGGTATTATTTAAAAAAAAAATTTAAGGTACAGAGTAATATAGTGAGAATGGAGTAGGCTTCCAAATAGGCTTGGCATGCATTTGCATCCCAATCTGACCATAATGTACAAACAAATCATGTAACTTCACTGACCTAAGTTTCTACATTTGTAAGGTAATGCTCTTCTCACAAACAAGTTAATTTATATAAATTACCTAGAATAAAGTGGATCCTCAGTAAATGTTGTCTGTAAAAGCCTGAGACCTATTTTTCTTGGAATACACAGTAAAGGTTCTATGTGTTAGCACAACTGATTACATGATTCTGGAGCTCTTCACCATATTTGGTTTGTTACAGATGAAGTAGTATTTTATAGTCAGTCTTACACTCTTTTGACATCACTGAATTTTATGAGGGAAAATAAATAAGGTACAATGGAGCTAACGATCTCATCTGTAAAAATGTTTGTATGGTGCATAACAAACATTTTCCCAAGTAACGAGAAGCCATTCGTCATTTTGTCTAATGTCCTAGGGAGCGGATCTCAAGTCAGAATTGTCTTTGAAGTCAGCAGGGAAGCCCTTTGTTTACAGTAGTTAATGGAAAGAGAAAGTAGCAGGGCAGGATTCAAAATGGACACAAAACCATTTGTGTGGCATAGTAATCCTGTATGCAAGTTTTAGCTATATTTAGTTATGTATTACATCTGTCTTCAACATCTTAAATTGTAGATAATTTAAAATGTCTCATTAAAACAGTGAGATTCAAGGCAAGGATAATTATTTGACTTTTTGGAAATCATTTGCACAACTGCATACTGCATCATTTCTTCAGTGCGAGAGGAATACAAATTGTTAATGACATCTTATGTGTATTTAAATAACTTTCTCAGTGTTTCCCATTTTATTATCCATCTTATGCTCTCTTATTTTTTAATTTGTTCTTTTACTCCATGTAACAGAAAATAGTACGATTAATAAAAATATACTATCCAGAATGAAACTACCTGTGTCCTACACTCAAATATACTAGTAGCCTTAAAGTATTTTAATGAAGCTGATAAATTTGCTGTATTATTTACTAATTTACTCGATAAACATTTATTTCAAATGTGCCTGGACAAATGGTTATTGTCAAAACATGCAGTTGTTTTCTTGTAGTTTGAATGTTTCAACTGGAGATCAGTCAATTTCAGCACAATTTCTGAAAAGTCAATTGATGTGAATAAAATTATTAGATGTAGTAGAGTGAGATGTGATTCAAATAATTGATTAGAATTGAAAACATGTATTGCTAGTTTAACTGGTATTTTACTGTACTTTTTACCATTAATTAACATTCATTGAGCAACTTATGAGCCAGAAACTATTCCAAGCATTTTATGTGGAGGAAAACCTTACAACATTTATTTCTTACAAAAACTCCATATGGTAAGTGCTATGTTATCCTAATTTTACTAGTGAGGAGGCTGTGATTCAGAAAAGTTACACAGCAAATTTGTAGGTGAGCTGAGATTTGAATCTAGGAAGTCTGGTTCCAGAGTTTCAGAGCCTGGCGGACCCATGGTGTCTCCAGAGATTTAATTTTTAAATGTATATGTATGTGCATGTTTGTGTATCTGTACATGGAGGAGTACACACACACCCATACAACTGCATCTATAAGTTTCAGCTTACAGATTCTGTGCTAACTTGAGTTATATCAGTCCTTTGGAAAGTAAGGAGTATCAATTAGAGACTCATTCCTTCAGCTCCTGAGAACCATATTATTCACAGCTAAAGGAATCAAACCATTATCCTAGAAGCAGTAGACATCCTACAATTGAAGGAGGATGAAATCTTCATCCATGAGGTTTTTAGGATGATGAAGATCACTGGATCAAGCAGAATTTTAAGACATGTTTAAATATAAATACCGATATTATTCTAAATAATTATTTTTAAGTAGTTTTAATGAGTAACATGCAACTTTCAAAGGCATGTGACCAAAATGTTCTTTTTTATTTCATCCAGTACTTACTATTTACCATTTTTTCCTTCTAAACTTAAAATGCCCTTTATTTTAAACCAGACTTTCTCAAATTTACAAAGTAACGTGTTGCCCCACTTGAAAAATGAGAATGCTTCCTTGTGCTTTGCTAAGATATAGCATTCAAAGAAAAAAAGTCATAACTTAAATCTGTAATATGTTAGCTCCAATCTGAGAGAACAATGAATCCCAATGTCTAAAACACATTACCATTCTATATGGTGCTTTGAGCTTTTCTTTTTTAACAGGAAAGTGGTAATGTTATAGGCATATTAACGTAGGAAAATTCTATTTATTTTGGCTTTATACCCTTCTGTGCTTTGCTTCATGTTTTTAATCGGTTCCAAAATGAATCCAAGGGTTTGTGGGCATATATTATAATGTGTTCCTGCTGAAAGTCTTCTTTTAACTTCCACACTTCCACATCTGAAATAAATCATCATCATTCCTTTAATAGCAACAGTTGTATGTGAGTTCCAATGAAGGGGTTTCCCAAGTATCTCTGCACCGCTGCCACATCTATGGTACAGCCTGTGCTGACTGCTGCCTGGCGCGGGACCCTTATTGCGCCTGGGATGGCCATTCCTGTTCCAGATTCTACCCAACTGGGAAACGGTGAGCACTAAACACTCGGCTCAACATCCAAATGTAGGACACCAGACAATACAGAAGTGTTTCACATCTTTAGAATTAGTTCTATTGCTGTTTCCTTAAATGACATTAAAAGTAGAAGCTATGTTTAACACCACACATAGTCTTTGAATGAAGAAAATGGTAATGTGTTATAACTTGAGATTCTCACAGATATGGTAAATCCAGAGTACAGTACTTTGGAAAGAGTCCTTTCTCCCTTCAAAGCTCCTCTGTAACACCTACTCCCCTAGGACTCATCAAATATTTCAAGTAGCATTTAGCTTTTTTCATTTTTTGCATCACCTAATTTATGTCTTTTTAATTTTATTTATTATTTATTTATTTTTGAGATGAAGTCTCGCTCTGTCACCCAGGCTGGAGAGCAATGGTGCGATCTTGGCTCACTGCAACCTCTGCCTCCTGGGTTCAAGCAATCCTCTGCCTCAGCCTCCCGAGTAGCTGGGATTACAGGTGCCCACCACTATGCCCAGCTCATTTTTGTATTTTTAGTAGATGGGGTTTCACCATCTTGGCCAGGCTGGCCTTGAACTCCTGACCTCGTGATCCACCCTCCTTGGCCTCCCAAAGTGCTGGGATTACAGGCGTGAGCCACCGCTCCCGGCCGTCTTTTTTATTTTCTATGCTTTAGTGTAGCCTTAAAACCCACCTTCCTAGGATTTCTCTACATTGCTTAATTATCTTGTAAACAAGGATACAATATAATTATCTTATAATGCTGGTTCTAGTTCAAGCTACAGGAGTATTATTTCAGCATGGATACCTTGATTTGCTTTCAAAACCTTGATGACCATGCTTTATCCTTGGAGTGGTGAGTGCATGATTACTGGTTAGGTTAAGAAAGAAAGTCAGTCTGAGGCAGGGTACTTTTTAACCAAGTAGAATTCTAGGTGGGAAACTGCATCGACTTGTACCAAGTTGGAAGGAACCATGAGTAGAGAAATTGAAAAGGAATATGCAGAATTCAGAGTCAACCAAGGTCATAGGTATTTTCAGTCATACAGTGACATGGGTCATGATGGTGACAAGGCTAAAACCTTTGAAAATTAGGGTTAGCAGAGGGAGCAAATAGTAGCAGCCATGAGCACCAATGATCTTTCAAGTAAAGCACTGGGGTGATGGTGCTTTATGGTTTTTATTCTCTACATTCCTTTGAGGACCTTGACAGATTGTAACAACCCTAGAGCTTTTGTGTATTAAAAGTATTCTGATCCTCTTATTCATTAGTTCAACAAATATTTTCACTGGAAATATATTTTCCAGGCATTGTTTTAGAAGCTAGGCATATAACAGGAAAAAATACAAAAATCTCTGTCTTCAGGGATAATGCATTCTAAAGAGAAAAGATCGATAATAAATAAATAAGGAAAACCTCTGGTATATCAAATAATAACACGATCTGTGAATTTAAAAAGGGCAGAGAAGGTAGGTACAATATGTGGTAAGCAGGAGGTCGTGATGTTAAATGGGTGTCAGAAAGGGCGTTACTGCGGACATACTGTGTGAGCAAGGACTTGATGTGGAATGGCACCAAGACGTTATCTAGCAGAATAACATTCCAGGAAGAGGGACCAGAAATCTCTAATACTGGAGTATGTCAGGATTGTTCAAGAAACAGCTCTAAAGCTAGTGAGGCTGCCCTGAAATGAGAAAAGGAACAGTAGGAAGAAATGAGGTCAGAATGCCACATGATGTCAGACTTTGTAAGTAATTGAAAAGTTTTTATTTAAAGTGAAATGGAAAACAGCTGAGGAGCTGTGACCATGTGAATGATACTGTTTGGCTTTGGTTTCAAAAGATAACTGGTTGGATTTGGCTTGCATTGAAGCCCTGGGGTAGGAAGAGGTTGGAGGCAGAAGGGAAGGGGTGGCAGAAGCTGCATGACAGGAGGCTACTGTCTTCGTCTAGGTGAGATATAATGGTGGCTTGTAGAGGGATAATAAAGGAAGAGGTGGCAAAAAAAAAAAATTGTCTGATGCTTGACAGCTCACAGAATCTATTGATGTATTTGGATGTGGGAGGTTAGAGAAATAGAGGAGTCAAAAATGATCCAAGTTGTCAGAACTGAACATTAGGATTTATGTAGATGTCACTTCCTGAGAAAGAAGAGACTGTGAAAGGAGCAGGTTTGTGAGGAAAAAGAGGATGTTACATGAATGGTATCTATAAGATGTTCACACACGGATATTGAGTAGGCAGTTAGAAATATGAATCTGGAGTAGAGAGGAGTGGCCTGGGCTGGATCACTTGAGAGTCTTAATGGCATGAGATAGGAAGAGAACTCCCACTCTTTAAACCAGGAGTCTCGTAGATGCGTTCCAAGACTGTGTTCCTCCATGTTAATTTGGGCGCTAGTGAGGAGGTCCCTGACTTCTTTTGATGTCTGTCTAGAATTTCTAGACATCATTACTCTGTGATCTTTCATCTTAATATGGGGCTGGAGGCCTAAACCTGGACAGTGTGAGGGAGGCAAATTTCAAATGTAATCTCACATAAGTGATTTTTGTGGCCACTGTTGGTATTTTTCAACCATATTTGTTTTTCACTGCCAAATATGATAGTAGTGATATTAGATTAGCATAGCTCTTAGTAAGGTGATACTATTTACTTAGCAAGATGTTCTAAAAATTTGCCTCTCTAACACCTGCAATATAATCTTCAATCTATTAAGCAGATATAGTGCTGAAGGAAGCTGAAGCACTATACCTTCCAAGGAAGAAAGGGATATAGGGACTATAAATGGACTTTTACCATAGTTGTATAGGTATACCAGTTATTATATAATGTAAGGAAACTGGACATCAGTACTCCTTCTCAGCAAAGTCTTGTTTTGACCAACAAGCATTTTTATATAACAAATAATATTTCTCAAGTAAAAGTCCATACTGTATATAGACTGTCATTGCATACTAGATGTACTTTTTTACATTTTAGAAGTTTATGCTCAATATGGGCTAGCTCATTTGTTTGCATGTTTTCCCACCTATTACAACCCCAGGTATCCTTTCTAAGATGTGTGCTTAAATATACATTGTCATTCTACCACCACAAATTATAATTTTAGTCATACTTTTTTAATAAACAAAGAAATGAGTCTATCATGCAGTTCTTTGCATTTACAATATCATGCCTGATATTAAACTATGAATAATGGATAGAGAAGGAAAGTAGTAGCTATTTAAAGAGTTATCTTGGCTGGGTGCAGTGGCTTATGCCTGTAGTCCCAGCACTTTGGGAGGCCGAAGCAGGCAGATCACTTGAGGTCAGGAGTTTAAGACCAGCCTAGCCAACATGGCAAAACCCCATCTCTACTAAAAATACAAAAAAAAACAAAAAAACAATTCGCCAGGCATGGTGGCAGGCATCTGTAATCCCAGATACTTGGGAGGCTGAGGCAGGAGAATCATTTGAACCCTTGTGGCGGAGATTGCAGTGAGCTGAGATCGCGCCATTGCACTCTACCCTGGGAGACAGAGTGAGACTCTGTCTAAAACAACAACAACAACAACAAAAAACAGCTATCTTGATTATCTCCAGCAGTGCCTTAATTCTATCATGAAAAGCCTGAAAATGCTACATATATAAAAAGTATGCCTGAGCCTACCCGTATTTGTCTTTGACTAGCATATTGGAAGTTTCACTAAAAATATCTACAGTATTTACATTCTCCAAATTATGTCCTAACTTAGTTAAGCAAGTATTTATAGTAAATACAAAACATGTTAGTGAATGAATTAACTATTTTGTAAATTCCCATATGAGTTTTTCATTTTCCTTTGAAGATAATGGATTTGGAGTACCTTTCCACATTTATTTTCTTTAATAGTGTTAATTTACCTAGTTTTGTGCTGATGCCACTCTCTAAGCAAAACACGAAGATCACTTAGAGGATTTCATAGAAATAAAAAGCAAAAAACTATTTTCTTTGTATACAAACAGAGAAATACAGTTATACTTGGAAATTGATGGAATCCATACTTTGACATAATGAAGTTGTTAAATATCATTGGCTCAATAGTCTCCCTTTTTAAAAAAACTATAGTAAACATGCCGGGCGCAGTGGCCCACACCTGTAATCCCAGCACTTTGCGAGGCCGAGGCAGGCGGATTGCCTGAGGTCAGGAGTTGGAGAGCAGACTGACCAACATGGTGAAACCCCGTCTCTACTAAAAATACAAAATTAGCCGGGCGTGGTGGCGCATGCCTGTAATCCCAACTACTCAGGAGGCTGAGGCAGGGGAGTCGCTTGAACCTGGGAGGCGGAGATTGCAGCGAGCCGAGATTGCACCACTGCACTCCAGCCTGGGCAATAAGAGTGAAACTCTGTCTCAAAAAACAAACAAACAAACAAAACTCTAGTAAACAATAAAAGCATTTTTTTCATTTTCACTCTCAAGTCTCTTAAATATTTGTGGATTTGTATCAAATATTGCAGTATAGTCTCTAACAGTATTTGTTCTGGATTCAGACAAGTAGTTAGAAACTTTATTTTAAGACAAGATAATCAGACCAATTTTCAAATAAATGTCTTTTCTATAAAAACAGATTTCATTGTTTATCCAAAAGAATTTACTGTTGTGGATGAAACATGGGAAACTTGAACCAAATTCCAAGTTCTACATGCAATACAATATTACTCTGCCTACCAGCATGTTTTTTTGATGCTATGTGAGTGCCATGGAGGGAATCTACACATAAAAAATGCTCAGATGGCTGCCTTGCTGATCTCATGATTTAAGCCAAGCCATAACAATGTTTTTTTCTGCATTTCAATGTCTAGAAGCTATGTGATACTGTAAATTGAGATTGCCCAGCTTGAGAGTTTGTATACATGAATAAACCATTACATAGTGTTGATCACAGGACAATAAATTTAGCCATTGTGAATGATATTGCTTGCCTAGATGGCTGAAAACGCTCTCATGATGCTCGTATAATATATACTCAGAAGTTGGCTGTAGTAAAATAATGCTGGACTTCAAAATATAGCAAATGTTATGCAGTAAAAACTTGATATGCAAGCTATTCTAGAATACACTACCATATTAATCATATTTCCTGAGATGAAAGTGGCTAACACTTTCACTGTTTTCATGTGTACAGAAATACACAATCGGTAAGGGTCACGTGACTTTGGAAAAGGAATACTTAGGTGGTACAAAATTTTATACCTATTCTACCATAAGTAGATTTCTACAGTCCATTGTGTACATGAAGTAGTGTTTTCTTTAGCTAGAAAATGAGCTTTTTTTCACTATCAGTGACTTTGTGATTAATTTTTCTTTGTAAGTTTAATATCTACTGTGTGCTTTTAATATTTCTGTTCTTGCTGAATATTTTTATTTATCTTTAAAAGTATGAAGAAAGACTTAACATTTAACCCAATTAAGTGATATGCTCACTCGTGTATACTTTTCGGTGTTGATAGTAAGCAATCGATTTAGGTTGGTATTCACAATATTTAAAGAGTCACCTTCTGACTTTTAACAATGTGTGATGCTCAGAGGATTGCAGCTGCTCTACGTCGACTTCTTAGACTACATAATACCACTGAAAGTCAGGTACTTAGTGAATCTAAGACTCACGAAATTAAATAATTTGAATACAACTTAGAACTTATTTAAATAATGACCAGTTTGCAAATATTGTTTTTTTTTTTTTTTTTTGAGATGGAGTCTCACCCTGTGACCCAGGCTGGAGTGCAGTGGCGTGATCTCAGCTCACCACAACCTCCACCTCCTGGGTTCAAGCGATTCTCCTGCCTCAGCATCCTGAATAGCTGGGACCACCATGCTACCATGCACCACCATGCCCAGCTAATTTTTGTATTTTTAGTAGAGACGGGGTTTTACTGTGTTGGCCAGGCTGATTTCAAACTCCTAACCTCATGATCCGCCCACCTCAGCCTCCCAAAGTGCTGGGATTACAGGCGTGAGCCACCGCACCTGGCCCAATGTAACTAAATTTTTGAAATGCTTAAGCTAATAATACATAACAACTAAATGCAAAGGATGAAACTTGACTGGAAGCTGGTTAACTTAAATCCATAAGAGATATTTTGGGAACAACTAGAGAAATTTTAATATAGAATATGCATTAGATTATGTTGTTAAATATCAATATATTTAGATAATTATATTGTTATGTTGAAATATTACTTGTCGTTGAAAAACACATGCTAAAGCACTTACGGGTGAAGCATTATTGTATCTGTAACTTATTTTCTAAAGGCTTTCATAGGTGTGGATCCACAGCATATACATGATATATATTTGCATGTGAGAGAGAAAGAAATTAATGTGGCAAAATATAACAATTTGTGAATCTAGGTATACCAGTATTCGTTTTACTCATATCTCTACTTTTCTGTAGACTTGAAATTTTCAAAATAAAAAGTTGGGGACAACATGCTTATTCTAGTAAATGAAATTAACTTTTTATTAAATGTCCCTATTTTTATCTCTATTGCTTGTTTCAGAAAAGTTTTAATATATCTAGAAACAGAAAACATTGACTTTTGTAAGAAACAAGTATGTTTATTTAAGACAAGCTGTTATAAAAAGGAAAATGCTAGTGAGTTTATACTTTGGATATTATTGTTTTAGAAAATTTAGGCTGAATTTCTCTAAACTAAAAATTTACACTATTAATCAGAGAAGGTAGCATTTACTCAGGATATGGATGCAGCAGGAGATTCATAGCCATTTCATCATGAATGGTAGATGGGAAAACTTACTCAGATTGAAAAGCAAAGATAAGTACCCCCCCCCATTATTGATAAATTGTAAAAGAAATGTGAGATAGCTGCATCAATCAGAACTCTTTTAAAAAAATTTTATGAAAGCTTAGCAATAAAAAGGATGCAAAGTTTAAAATTACAGTGTTTTAAGAGTGGTGTAATTGGCAGTGATAACTCTCAGTCACTTTTATGTATTTCTGCACTTGCAGGAGGAGCCGAAGACAAGATGTGAGACATGGAAACCCACTGACTCAATGCAGAGGATTTAATCTAAAAGGTATTAAAAGTGAGCAATGGCCAATCTCAGTGAACAGTAGCAATGCTCCGTATCACATTTCAGTAAGGGGAAACATTGTCATAGATTCAGGCGTTTCACTTTCAAAAATATTTATTATAACAATTCTGGGTATTTATATAGGGTAATTAAAACTTAAAGGCTTTTTGTGTGTATACTGAGAATCGTGTAAAACAAATGTCTGGGAACACATATACTTCAAGTATGTTAGCTGGTAGGTCTTTCACGCAGATTGTAATTACAGATTTTCTTAGCTACTATTTTCTTTCTGAAGAAAACCTATCTTCCATTTTAAGATTTACCACTGAAGAACCCTTAGAACAGCATTTTTTTACTGCAGTAAATATACATAACATAAAATTTACTATTTTAACCATTTTAAAGTTTACAGTTCTGTGGCATTAAGCATATTTACATTGTTGTGCAACATACTGCCAGTCACGTCTGGATATTTTTCATCTTCCCCAACTGAAACTAGACCCGTTAAATACCACCTAACCATTACCTCTTCCCTCCAGCCCTTAGAAACCACCATTCTACTTCTTTATGAATTCTTATGAATTCAACCACTCTAGATACCTCATATAGGTGGAATTATACAATATTTGTCCTTTTGTGACTGGCTTATTTCACTTAGCCTAAAGTCTTCAAGGTCCATTTATATTGTAAAATATATTACAATTTTCTTCATGTTTAAGGCTGAATTATATTTTGTCATGTGTGCATATATATAATGTGTGTGTGTATGTGTGTGTGTGTGTGTATATATATATGTATGTATGTATGTACGTATGTAGGTAAGCCATATTTTGTTCATTCATCCATCACTGACCACTTGGTTTGCTTCCATCTTTTGGATATAGTGAGAATCCTGCTATGAACATGGGTGTACTATAGTGCCTGTTGACAATCCTGCCTTATGTCCCTCAATTAAACTAATTCCTTCCTTCCCATTCTGACATGAAGTTACCATGTTACAATACTTTTCCTGCTTCAGTCCCACCAAGTAAAAGTATTTCCAAGCAGACCTTCCTTGTGGCTCGTCAAGGTGCTACAGGTGTGCTGTTTCAAAAATTAACAGTGAGACTCCTATTTTTAATCCTTTTGAGTCTGTGCTTTCCTTTAGTAAAAAATGGCATTCTTTTTACTAACTATTCTAACTGCAAAGAGCAAATTAAGACAGATTTTGTTTACTTGTTCCATACATCTAGTTGAGGGAATAAATTCAAGTTACCATTTCTCCATTTGCTATTTTATAAAAGTGTATCAGTTCCCATTAATAGTAGTAGTTGTCAAAGTGGTAAGAATAATGGCAGTGGAGGTAACATCAAACAAATATTGATGCTGACTTTGTGTCAGAACCTGAGCTAAGTGCTTTTTTATGATTATTTCACTCAATGCTCAAGAAGTCATACTAGAGTCTCATTATTTATTCCTGCTTTATTAGTGAGGATTCTGTCCATGTCTAAGCTACCACCTGGCAATACTACATGTTTTGCCTAATTTAATACTTTCATTGAGAAACCTATGTAAAAATGCTATAATCCATGTTTTAGAGAAGAGTAAAACTAAAGCACAGAGACATCAAGTAACTTGTCTAAGGTTACACAGCCAGTAGTGGTAAGGTCAGGATTTTGCCCTACGTTCCTCTGATTCCAAAGACAGTGTTCTCAACCACTACATTCCACCAAGGCCACAATACTTTCTGCCCTTTCCCAGTGCTTAACCTATTTCCTCTATATAACATTGAGTATGGACTTTAGGAATGGGATAAACCTGGCTTCGGTATTGCCTGACACATTCACTAAAGTGTATTTCCTCATAACTCACAGTCTCAGTTTGCTCAGCTGTGAAAAGCTGAGAAAATGTGGCCAGGAGTATTGTAATAATTAAGTTAACAAAGTAATATTAAGAACAATCGTTGGTGTGGAGTAATTCTTGAATAAACATGATTTTCTTATCAACATTGCCTTAATTCACAGTCTTTCCTTCCCTTTACACAAACAAAACGGGTGAACGACGTATCCTATTTTGCTTGTTAAATGATTACCACTGCTTTTTGCTGGCTGCGATAGTTGTTCACAATTTTGTATAAAAATAAACATGTATATAGCATTTCTACAGGAGAATGTGCTCTAAATTCAGTTGTGTTCTTTCTTTCTCTCTCGCCTTTTATTTTTGCCTGCTAGCATACAGAAATGCAGCTGAAATTGTCCAGTATGGAGTAAAAAATAACACCACTTTTCTGGAGTGTGCCCCCAAGTCTCCGCAGGCATCTATCAAGTGGCTGTTACAGAAAGACAAAGACAGGAGGAAAGAGGTGAGTAAAGCAGCACAGCAGCAATCCATCAGGGCTTCGGAGAGAACATTAAATCGCCGTCCCTCGGCGAGGCTCAGATCAAAGGAAAAAGGAAAGGCATATGATCATCTTTTACGTCTTTGGGATGACAAGTGCCACTTTCCTTAAAATCCTTTGTCCTTAAGAATTGATGGATTAATTAGAAATTCTCTCTGCCTGCTCACCTCTGTAACATGGTGATTGAAACAAGAGCTTGGGTGCTAAGACGGTAGTATTGATGTGAGGAAACGTTCGTAAAAGAAACAAGATGTGTGCAAATCCAGAAGCCAAGTTTTCACACAACGGCACCTTTGTGTGATTCACAAGATAAAAGGAGGCTTTTAAAAAAAAGTTCAGTTTTCCTCAGCAAGAAATTACACTGAACTATAACCTTCATGACAAAGAGCGTTTTTCTGCTGTGTGGTAATCTGTTTCCATTGTTTTATTATTCATAACTCTTGTGCTTTGGTTAGGTAATATATGGAATCATTGTTTATGGGAGCATTGTCTGTATTTAGTGATGTGGAAAAAGTCCTCAGATTTTCAAATAAAAAGACACTTACTGAAACTTTTCATGGATTAGAAAGAGCTGGGTTTTTTGAAATAAGGGAGACATTGTAAAATGACATAGGGTGATATATTGTAAATAATTAATTTCATAATATTGATGTCATGTTGTCCTGACAAATGAGAAGATAAAAATATATATGTATATATAAAGCCTTAGGGAAGTCTAAAATGTACCACCATTTGTGCACCATAAAGTTGATGGAGCCAAGGAGGAAGTGGAGCCTTCCGCATTTATGTGTATTCTTCTGTTGTGGGCAATTTGGTTACTACATATTAAGTTAATTAAGGGTATGTAGACTGAGTACCACCCTAAGCTGTAGAACACAGATACTGCATCAATGTTACGGAAATAAATGTTGGTTTCATATGCAAAAATACTTTCCGACTCTCAGACTTGTCTACCCAAAGATCTTAGGAGCTGTTTAGGAAATTGTGTGTCCCTCATTACTGGAATATTAAACCATAAGCAGATGACTACTTGCAGGAGGAAACTGAATTATTTGGAGGAAAGATGAGCTAGATGGACATCAGAGCCCCATCATTCTTCTAAAGCCTAAGACGCTAACAATACTTTTAGACAGATTTTAATAATGAAAATTATTATTTATTTGAGATCTCTTTTCTTTGCTGTAAAATCTGTTATCAAAGAAGTCTTGACATTTCTACAGTCAAATTAATTTTCAATTATTTTGAATGGATATGGATTATAATAATTACCTCGCAGAGCAAGCTGGGTTAGAAGTCATAAGTGATGATGATTACTATACGCAAGTGAGTTGTTAGGCCAGGGCAGGAACACAAGGACGTGAACAATCCTTCCAGAAAAAGCCTATATGTATATATGTGAATTGGGTAAGTAATACTTAAACAAGGATCAACTAAAATGTAGTTTTCTTTTATTCAGTAGAAAGTTCAATAGAATAATATATAAGTGAATATAACATCTATGATTTAAAATAAATATATATGTTTGAATATCTGCCATATAAATTAATAGTAAAATTTAAAATGGAATGTGTTAAGGATTTATTCTCTCTAATAATATTTCCAAAGTTCTGTTTCAGAATGCTCAAGAATATGGACACTCAAATATTACTTTTTTGACTTTTTTTCCAATCTCAAAAACATAAGAATGTAATAATTTAATAGTGCAATAACATTAGCTCTAACACAAGTATGAAAGTCTGTTTTGTTCAGAATTTAAGCAGAGCACAATTTTACTTATTTTTAAACTATTAATATTTTACTAAACTTATTCTGATCCTTTCTATTTTAAGAAAACATATGATTCTCACTCATACTACTGTGTAAACATTAATCATTTTTTTAAGTAAGACAAATGATAAAAGCTCACAGAGCAAAGGCAAATAGTTCATACTAAGTAGCATAAAGTGAAAACTGAAAGCCCTCCTCCACTTCAATACTTATTCTCACTTTTAATATCTATTGAATAATACTAATACTTATGGAATAAAACTTATTCAGTTTTTATTCCCACTGCCCAGAGTAAGGTTCCCAAGAGTTATATATTTCTCCAAATATGTTCTATAGTTTTCTTCCCCTCCACACACACACACAAACACACACACACACATCCCACTTCAATATCAGTACATGTGATTCCAGCTCATATTTCCTGGCTGCATAATATTCCATCGTATGAATATACCTTAAGTGTTTTTCTTCAAAGCCATCTATTTGTTAGGTAATTTCTTGTTTTCCTCTTATCAAAAATACCTGCACACATGTGAGAGTATATAGTCTAGATAAATTCCTAAAATGTAATTGTGCCAAATATTATATACATGTTTAATGAATTTACCTTATTGGACTCAAAATATTCTCCCAATTTTGCACAAATAGGATAAAATTTCTTTTTTCTTTAATTTCTGAATGTGTTTATACACAATTTGTTTTTGAGGAACATTTAAACTTAGTAAAATCAATTAATGTCAAAATTTTGTTTTCTTCCTCCAAGTGATTCTCTCTTTTCTAGTTCTGTTCTATTATCTTTTAATACTATACTTGCCTTTTTGTGCTTTTTTTGTGCACAAACCAATTCATCTTTGATTTAGATATTATTAGTAACATCTTGTCCATTTGCACAGAACTTTATCATTTAGGAAAACATTTAACATGCATAATCTAATTTTGGTTTTGGTCAAATTTATTTTTTCTTCAATGAAAGAGTATTCTAGAGTATACATGTCAAAGAACCTCTTACCACTTAGGTTTTTATCTATTCATTGGCAGTACTACAGGTGGAACTGTGAGGAAGGTTTCAAGCATTTACTGATACCCAGTAAACAATCATTTTTTCCAGTAAAACCTATAAAGTAATTAAATATTAATTCATAGCTTTTTATTACCTTTCCTTGTAAAGTAAAACCACTTAGAGGACTTAAAAGATGATGACATTCCAGCTAATTTTTAGACATTGTTTATTTTGGGATAATTGAAAAAGGCCCTTGATAATGTTCAAAATTCTACCTCTGCTTATGTATTTTTTATTTAGAAGATCATTCATTTATTGAAACAAAACGATAAAATTCACCCTTTAATTATGGCTTCATGTTTTCACTGGCGAGTATTTTTTATAAATATAAAAGACTAGAACACCAGGATGGAATAGATATTTTAAAGTATCTATGAGTTTCATTTACATATATTGACTGTGATTCCAATTTCAAAGGCAACCAAAACTTTGTGCTTATATATGGAGAAACATCTATCCAGGGCAAAGCACTTTAAGCTATTTTTGCCGATATGGATAATATCTTCACCCTCTCTTTATTAGATTCAATACCCCTGTGACTGTGACAAGATCTCCCATTTTTAAAAAAAAAAAAAGGCAATGGAACTGAACAAAATTTCGTGTCCACTGAGAAGGATGCTAAGTAGTGCTCAATACTTTTTTCCCAAATCTGTGAAAGTTGAGACTATTCTGTGTATGTTGGTCATAATCTAAGGAAATATAATGTTCAGTTTCAGTAACTTTAATTTGTCTCTCTTTTAGGTTAAGCTGAATGAACGAATAATAGCCACTTCACAGGGACTCCTGATCCGCTCTGTTCAGGGTTCTGACCAAGGACTTTATCACTGCATTGCTACAGAAAATAGTTTCAAGCAGACCATAGCCAAGATCAACTTCAAAGTTTTAGATTCAGAAATGGTGGCTGTTGTGACGGACAAATGGTCCCCATGGACCTGGGCCAGCTCTGTGAGGGCTTTACCCTTCCACCCGAAGGACATCATGGGGGCATTCAGCCACTCAGAAATGCAGATGATTAACCAATACTGCAAAGACACTCGGCAGCAACATCAGCAGGGAGATGAATCACAGAAAATGAGAGGGGACTATGGCAAGTTAAAGGCCCTCATCAATAGTCGGAAAAGTAGAAACAGGAGGAATCAGTTGCCAGAGTCATAATATTTTCTTATGTGGGTCTTATGCTTCCATTAACAAATGCTCTGTCTTCAATGATCAAATTTTGAGCAAAGAAACTTGTGCTTTACCAAGGGGAATTACTGAAAAAGGTGATTACTCCTGAAGTGAGTTTTACACGAACTGAAATGAGCATGCATTTTCTTGTATGATAGTGACTAGCACTAGACATGTCATGGTCCTCATGGTGCATATAAATATTTAACTTAACCCAGATTTTATTTATATCTTTATTCACCTTTTCTTCAAAATCGATATGGTGGCTGCAAAACTAGAATTGTTGCATCCCTCAATTGAATGAGGGCCATATCCCTGTGGTATTCCTTTCCTGCTTTGGGGCTTTAGAATTCTAATTGTCAGTGATTTTGTATATGAAAACAAGTTCCAAATCCACAGCTTTTACGTAGTAAAAGTCATAAATGCATATGACAGAATGGCTATCAAAAGAAATAGAAAAGGAAGATGGCATTTAAAGTTGTATAAAAACATGAGTTACTCATAAAGAGAAAATGATGAGTTTTTATGGTTCCAATGAAATATGTTGGGTTTTTTTTTAAGATGGTAAAAATAATCAGTTACTGGTATCTGTCACTGACCTTTGTTTCCTTATTCAGGAAGATAAAAATCAGTAACCTACCCCATGAAGATATTTGGTGGGAGTTATATCAGTGAAGCAGTTCGGTTTATATTCTTATGTTATCACCTTCCAAACAAAAGCACTTACTTTTTTTGGAAGTTATTTAATTTATTTTAGACTCAAAGAATATAATCTTGCACTACTCAGTTATTACTGTTTGTTCTCTTATTTCCTAGTCTGTGTGGCAAATTAAACAATATAAGAAGGAAAAATTTGAAGTATTAGACTTCTAATTAAGGGGTGAAATCATCAAAAAGAAAAATCAAAGTAGAAACTACTAATTTTTTAAGAGGAATTTATAACAAATATGTCTAGTTTTCAACTTCAGTACTCAAATTCAATGATTCTTCCTTTTATTAAAACCAGTCTCAGATATCATACTGATTTTTAAGTCAACACTATATATTTTATGATCTTTTCAGTGTGATGGCAAGGTGCTTGTTATGTCTAGAAAGTAAGAAAACAATATGAGGAGACATTCTTTCTTTCAAAAGGTAATGGTACATACGTTCACTGGTCTCTAAGTGTAAATGTAGTAAGTTTTGTGATGAATAAAATAATTATCTCCTAATTGTATGTTTGAATGATTTTATTAGAATAATTTCATACTGAAATTATTTTCTCCAAATAAAAATTAGATGGAAAAATGTGAAAAAAATTATTCATGTTGTCATATATATTTTAAAAACACTACTTTTGCTTTTTTATTTACCTTTTAAGACATTTTCATGCTTCCAGGTAAAAACAGATATTGTACCATGTACCTAATCCAAATATCATATAAACATTTTATTTATAGTTAATAATCTATGATGAAGGTAATTAAAGTAGATTATGGCCTTTTTAAGTATTGCAGTCTAAAACTTCAAAAACTAAAATCATTGTCAAAATGAATATGATTATTAATCAGAATATCAGAATATGATTCACTATTTAAACTATGATAAATTATGATAATATATGAGGAGGCCTCGCTATAGCAAAAATAGTTAAAATGCATGACATAATACCAAACTTCATTTTTAAAAAAATCTGTTGTTCCAAATGTGTATAATTTTAAAGTAATTTCTAAAGCAGTTTATTATAATGGTTTGCCTGCTTAAAAGGTATAATTAAACTTCTTTTCTCTTCTACACTGACACACAGAAATGTGTCAATGTAAAGCCAAAACCATCTTCTGTGTTTATGGCCAGTCTATTCTCAAAGTTAAAAGTAAAATTGTTTCAGAGTCACAGTTCCCTTTATTTCACATAAGCCCAAACCGATAGACAGTAACGGTGTTTAGTTTTATACTATATTTGTGCTATTTAATTCTATTTCCACAATTATTAAATTGTGTACACTTTCATTACTTTTAAAAATGTAGAAATTCTTCATGAACATAACTCTGCTGAATGTAAAAGAAAATTTTTTTTCAAAAATGCTGTTAATGTATACTACTGGTGGTTGATTGGTTTTATTTTATGTAGTTTGACAATTCAGTGACTTAATATCTATTCCATTTGTATTGTACATAAAATTTTCTAGAAATGCACTTTTTTCCAAAGTGTAAGTTTGTGAATAGATTTTAGCATGATGAAACTGTCATAATGGTGAATGTTCAATCTGTGTAAGAAAACAAACTAAATGTAGTTGTCACACTAAAATTTAATTGGATATTGATGAAATCATTGGCCTGGCAAAATAAAACATGTTGAATTCCCCAATTATGTTTCTGGCTTTTGTTTTTAATGTAGGGTTAACTTACTTGTTAGCATGATAGAATCTACTGAATTCATATCATTTTTAAAGATTCCTTTATCCATTTTTTGTGAAGGTAATGCATCACTATTTCAAAATTTAAATTGCAGAAAAATGCACATATAAAGCTCTCCCAGTACCAATAGCCCTTATTTATTTGAGTCCCAACCCAAAAGACATCCAATATTATCTGTTTTCTGTGTATACCTCCAAACAAATACATATTTATTTTCTCCCTAATATTGTACATCCATTCACATCTATAGATATGTTGTGTCTACATATCTATATGTATGTTGTGTCTACATTGGAAGAAATACACAGTTTAGGAATGCATGGTCTTTGGAGTCAGATTGCTTGAATTTGAATCCAAGCTAAGTGTCTTATTCTGGGAAATTTTTACAATTCTCTCTGCCCTCCTTTGCTATACAAGTTCATACCAGTAAAGCATTAGGACAGTACATTTTACATGGTAAGTATTCAATAAATGTCTTAAAATTGCCTTATTTAGAAGGTATCATTTTGCTAGAACAAGAAGGAATGTTTCAGTTGTGTTCTATGGCAAGTTAAATGCCAATGATCTAGGTGGGGAAACTGCAGTCATTGGGTCAGGTAACACCTTATCATGTAAAATGAGCCTTTAATAAATTAGAGGAAAGAAACCATAGATTAATTCAAAATCCAGTTAACACATTTGAATGGCAGACCTATTACAGCTTTCTGCTACCTCTGGGCTTTCAATGTTTAATAATGTCAGTGAAGAAAAAAGCAACCACAAAAATTAAAAGTTGTCTTAACAGGTCTTCCAACTTAACAATTCTGCACTACTCCCTAATTGCTTCATTATTTCTCAGTATCTCCCTTGCTTATATTTCACCTTAACCTGAGTCTTAAAATATTTGATGTGTTTCTTATAATTTTAATGTACTGCTGATTTATGTCTTAACTAAGTGAAAAATTTTTTAAGAAAATGGTAACAGTTTCCTACACGTATTCTGCTAGCTAAAGTCAAAAGAAACATTCAGCTTGTTTTGCAGCCTGTTAAAAAGCTTTAGTCTAGACAAAAAAAATAAGCAGACTAAGTAAGAAAAAATGTTTATTTAACCAGAGACATTGAGAATTTTATTGAATTCCATGCGTGATGACAAAGCTGCAGATTACTGTGGAATTTTTTTTTCTTAAGAGTTTATCCGAGTATCCTTTTAGCCAAGCACCTTTTGCACAGGAATGCAGGCCCCTCTGCAAAATTAAAACCACAGCAAATTCTACTGGCATGCATGCCAATTGGTGAAATTCATTGTCAATAAGTTGTTTTTCTTAAGGGACCTCTGGTATATGTTTTAATTTTTATGGTTTCATAACAGTGTTGCCTTCATAGTACACAGGTATTGAGAGGTGGAAGAACTAGCTCCAAGATTAAAAATAAATAATAATGCCATCTTCATTCTAGTGACTCTAATGTACTTGTCTATTCACCTCATAAAATACTACTTTCCACATAGTTTAAATTGTGTATTTCTCAGGGCTATTATGTTGCCATGCTTGAGTGTTACTTACATAAAATGCTATTAAAGAATGACATTATAACAAACACATTAAAACTGTTTATGTGAGGTTACCTCTCAACCTCCAAGTACAAAAGCGGGGTGAAGTTCTATTCCTTTAGTGTTTTTTTTCCCTCTGAATTATGCACAGAAAAGAAAGTCACCCAAAGATTTTATGAGATCATACACAAAATATTTCTGCAAGGCAAAATGAATATATGATAGAATTATGAAAAAGGTCATTCCAATTGTTTCTCTGGATATTTTTCAATATACATGAGATAAAAGGAAGTTCTTACTTTCTTAGGACTTCTCAAAAGAAGAAAAAGAAGTTATATGTTTTAATTTTTCCCTTTATTACTGATTCTGGGGATAAATTATAATCATCTTTACCTCTCTGTCAAATCATGAATAGTCAAACAGAGAAATTAGACCTATAAATTACCTTCTTTTGAGTTGATGTGAACTGGAAGTGTTGTAAGCTGTGGTTCTGTATTGACAGTTTGTCTCATGTATAGGAAAAGCAGACCACAGAAAACAATAAAATGAAGGAGATGCTACCCAAGCCACACCAGCCTGGCACATTCAGCGGAATCCCAGTGATGTTTTTATGTACACATTTGTATGTGTATGTGTATATACAGATTACATACCCGCAAATTCACAAACCAGCTATATTCAGTATATACATTATTCCAAAATGAGCCCCAATTTCTGCTTCAGGTTCACATTCCAGCTTCTTTACTTATAAATGATATAAACTGGAAAAGTTATTTAATCCCTCTTGATGAATTGTCACTTTCTCTAAAATTGGAAATAATAATAATGTCTATTCCATGTAGTAGTTGTGTTGTGAGAATAAAATAATATATGTGGAGTTCTTCCGGCATATGCTATTATTTTTCAATCAGGAGAGCAAAACCATTTTTTTCATTTGAGCATTTTTCTCTTTTTCATCAGATTGCATCTACATAGTTCAGTTGATATTTCATGTCATTTATCCATATTGGCATCTATGATAACATCAGTTTTTCTGTTTAACTTTGTCACCAGTTAACGAAGGTCTTCTGCTGTCTCTTGTTCCTAATGAAAGCCTGTTCAGGGCAAGTGAGCTTTCCATTATGTCCAAACACGCTTTAGAGGAATAGGAATTTTTCTACTATTCCTGCACCATTCTGGGAGACAATTTGAGCCTCTCCGGCCTAAAACCACCAAGATATGTCTGTGTTGTTTGCCCCTCGGAGATCTTGTACTGTCCCAGGACACAAACCCAGAAGTGAGGTAGAAACAGAACCCACAAATCCCTGTGTGCTTACCATCCACCTCCACCAACTCACTCTTCATTGCCTTGGTTCTCTGGAGCAAGGATTATCCATTAAATATCACCCATGAGCTTGAGAAGATTTCAACCTTTGTCATTCAAGTACTTCAAAGAGAATTTTGAAAAGTTACGTAGCCACTAAATAATTTTTAAGTTAAAAACTAACTTTCTTATTGTATGTGTCAGTAGTTGCAAAAAATATAACTTTCAGTAAAATATCAATTTCAAACTTTTAAAATAACATATCAATTTCAAACTTTTAAAATAACAGTTACATCTCTTTTTAAATGACAACAATGAAATCAAAATAGCATACGAATTTGGTACTCAACATATTTTAAAATAATAAAAAAGATCCAATTTTAACAATTTTTTAACAGCCAGAAATTTTATACTATTTCTATTTATTCTCATTCACATTTCTGTTCTACTTGCTTCAAAAATTTTTATCCTGATACATCAAGTCTTATATTTTAAGGTCTTTTATTGATTACTATCATACATATGTACAACAAAAATATGCATATTTAATTCTTATTTAAGAATGTAGGCCAGGCACAGTGGCTCACTCACGCCTGTACTCCCAGCACTTTGGCAGGCTGAGGCAAGTGGATCACCTGAGGTCAGGAGTTCAAGACCAGTCTGGCCAACATGGTGAATCCCCGTCTCTACTAAAAATACAAAAATTAGGTAGGCGTGGTGGTGTGTGCCTGTAGTCCCAGCTACTCGGGAGGCTGAGGCAGGAGAATTACTTGAACCTGGGAAGCAGAGGTTGCAGTGAGCCGAGATTGCATCACTGCACTCCAACCTGGGCAAGAGTGAGACTCGTTCTCAAAAAAAAAAAAAAAAAAAGAAAAAAATATATAACCCTCTAAGTATTAACATTTTTTTGGAATTAAAATTATAAATCATCACAATTTGACCAAAGGACATAAATATATTCCAAATTTTGAAAATCATTAAAAAGTAAAAATCTTAAATGAAAATATATTTATTTAATAAGATAAATGGAGCTTCTTTCTTTGTCCATTAATTAAATTATTTGTGGATGAAGTTTACTTGAGAGCATGAAACTAAATTCAATGAAAATGCTATTTCTAATTTTTGTAGATATGAAAACAGTAAGCAACTGTACTTACATAATTAAATGGAGATGGGAGTTTCATTATAAAGCTGTTGTCCAAATACTTAAGTATCTTTTGAAGGCTATATCTCACAGCATTATCATCAAATGTTATTTTAATTAATGAGCTGGCAATGTGATTAGTTTCTCTTACAATTTTATTCAAAGGAAAGATTTGAAAATCATCATTCTTCTCAATACTTGTACCAATATTTTCATTTGTGCCTTTGTTGGGCTCTCTGGCTCAATGAGGCCATCTCCTTGGTTTTCCCAGGATAATCCTCTGTTTCTTCTATTTATACAGACTCCCAGCAGCCATTTGCTAACTGAGTTATGTTGGGAAAGTTACTTAACTTCTCTGTGCCTGTTGGGGTCCTCATCTGAAAAATTGGGATAATAATATTATTCCCTTCATATGGTGGTTGTGAGGATAAAATCACATTCCTGCCACATGATTAAGATATTATTATTAGTTTAATTGGTGCTATTATTACATGCTTTACAAAGCCCCTTAGCTCATCCAGAAGTTCCAGTGACCGTTTGCTATCTTTATTATTGCTCCTATTTCCTTATCCCCCTGGCACTGGCAGGCAGATGATCTGATAATCATTATCAAGACATGAACCTTGTGGGTCTTACTTTTTTTTTTTTTTTCAAACCAAGATAAGGCTCTTGACTCCTTCCTCAAGCTGAATTCCTTCTCCATCTGCCGAGAAACCTTGAGGTGACTTCTCTGGAGCTTAGACTTATTCATCCTGGATGTCAGCTGTTATCCTCCACATGAGGAGCTTGGCTTTTCCTAAGACTCCTGGATACCCCATACCATAGCCTCCTGTCAGTTCTATCCTGGCCAGTCCTCAGGCATGGTCAAGCATGTTGAAGTCAGTCTGGTAGAGATGCTAACCACTGTGCTATGCACCTCTCATCTGCAGCAGTCATGGCACCACCACAAATTCCACCACCATCCTCCTCATAAAGATAGCCATTTAGTGAGCATTTCTATGTAAACACACACACTATACATAATATCTTCTTTCACAGGATCTTCTGAAGTATATGCTATTAATCTATTTTACAAATGAGGGTTGGAAGCATTTGGAGACTTTGCCTGAGTTTAATAACTTCCTACAGGCCAAAAAATGTGAAAAACAACGAGTCTGGCTACAAATTTTATGCATCTTCTATACTTCATTATCAAGAGTCCCCCTCAGGAACATCTATTAGGAAAGTCAGATCATTTGGACAGATTCTATATACAGCAGCCTTTGAAATAGGATTTCTAGGACTCTAGGTAGCATCTAGCTCAGGCTGTGAAGTCAGAACACCTTGCTTTAGCTTGCTTTCTTAGTACTTCCTAGTTTTGCACGTCTGAGATCATTATCATAATATCAATCTCATGGGACTACTGTCAAGATTAATGGAGATAATCCATGTAAAGTGCTTAGAACTTACCTGACATATGAGTATCAGATAAACGTTGGCTGTTTTTATTACCATGCCTCTGATTTTGGAAATATCATTTATTCATGATTTCATCAAATAGTCATTTAGCATTTCCTATGCATCTGGCAGTATTTCAGTCACTGAGGTCATAGCAGGGAACAAAGTGAAGTTGTAAAGCCTCCTTTCTAGAGGAGAAGAAAATAAAGAAATGAGAAATAAAGATAAAATCCTAAACCCTACAACTGACTAAACAGACGATCTCTTGACCAAGGGGACCCCAGAGTAAACTTGAAAATGAAATTCTCAGTCTTGATGGGATGAGCGTGTTAGGCCCCTCCCTCACTCACTACGATTAGCCTATCTTCCCTAAGGGCTAAACAGGAACCAACCCTTTTAAGTGACTCCACTATTGATATCAACAAACTACCTGATGCTGCCTCTCTTGTTTTGCCTGATTAAGAGACCACAGTCATGGAGTGGTTCTGGTGAGTCAACAGAGCTTGCACAGTAAGGGATTTTGTGTCCTCTGCTTCATCTTTGGAGGTCAGAGGGTCAAAAATTCCACGCTTACATCACCATTTTATGAACATGGAGATGCAGGAAGCTCAACTGCGCATGTGCACCTTTCTCCTTTCAGGTATTCGTGACTCCTTCCATAGCTTATTGAATATGTATATTTGGCCACCTTACTTGGCATAAATTCCTTTTTTTCTATCCAACTTTTATGTATGTTCAAGGGGTACATGTGCAGGCTTGTTAAGTGGCTAAATTGTGTGCTGTGGAGATTTGGTGTACAGATAATTTTGATACCCAAGTAATCAGCATAGTACCCTATAGGTCGTTTTTCAATCCTCACCCTCATTCCGCCTTCCACTCTCAAATAGACCGCAGTGTCTATTGTTCTCTTATTTGTGTCTATGTCTACTCAATGTTTAGCTCGCACTTATAAGTGAGAACATGATTTGATTTTCTGTTCCCATGTTAATTCACTTAGGATAATGACCTCCAGCTCCATCCATGGAGCCATGATCTCTTTTTATACAGCTGCATTGTATTTCGTGGTGGTATTTAACACATTTTCTTTATCCAGTCGACCATCGATAAGCATCTAGGTTGATTCTATTTCTTTGCTATTGTGAATAGAGCTGCGATGAACATATAAGTGCATGTGTCTTTTTGGTCGAATGCTTTATTTTCCTTTGGGTATATAACCAGTAAGGGATTGCTGGGTCAAATGGTAGTTCTGTTGTAGTTTTTTTGAGAAATCTCCTGTGGGATATGATGAGGTTTCTCTTCAAATAGCCCGATCAATCCTTTATTTTTTTATTCATACTACCCCCCATCCCTTTTCCCTTTTTCTCTTTTTTCTTCCTTTCTGCCTTTGTTACATGCCCAGACATGCCACAGTACCAGGCGTTATCAGTACCAGCTCACATTCCTTTCCTAATGTGGAAAGAAGACTAGCTCTCTAGCTCATTGTAGACACCCCGTTCCCTTTTTCCCTCTCTCCCTTACGTGCCGACCTTATCTAAAAAAAGTCCCAATGTTTAGCCAACCGGAATTAGTTTAGATTGTACGGCCCGACCCCGGCCAATGGGGAAAGGGTACAGGGGCAGGACTTGCGTCAGGAATAAAGGCTCTCATGCCCCTTGGTTCAGGTGTGCTCTCATGGCAACTGGCCAAGGAGAAGCACCCCTCTGCGCAGAAGTATAATTGCTGTGCTAAGAATCCTCTGAGTGTTCAATTTCCTTAGGATTTTGAGCGTTATTCCCAACATCTCCAAACTGCTTTCACAAGGAGTGAACTAAGTTACATTTCCACCAACAGTGTATAAGCATTCCCTTTTCTCCATAACCTCCCCAGTATCTGTTGTTTTTTGAATTTTTAATAATAGCCATTCTGACTGGTGTGAGATGGTATCTCATTGTGGATTTGATTAGCATTTCCCTAATGATTAGTGATATTGAGCATTTTTTGTATATCCTTCTTGGCCACATGTATGTCTTCTTTGAAGAAGTGTCTGTTCATGTCCTTTGTCCATTTTTAAATGGGGTTGTTTGGTATTTGCTTGTTGAATTCTTTGGGTTCCTTATAGATTATGGATATTAGACCTATGTTAGATGCATAGTTTGCAAATATTTTCTCCCATTCTGTAGATAGTCTGTTTACAGTGCTAGTAGTTTCTTTTGCTGTGCAGAAGCTCTTTAGTTTAATTAAGTTCCACTTGTAATTTTTCTTTTTGTTGTAGTTGCTTTTGGAGTCTTCATCATGAAGTCTTGCCTGAGCCAATGTCCAGAATGTTATTCCCTAGATTTTCTCCCAGGATCTTTGTAGTTTTAGGTTTTACACTTAAGTCTTTAATCCATATTGAGTTGATTTTTGTATGTGGTAAAAGGTAAGGGTCCAGTAGCCAGTCTTCTGAAATTAGCTACTTGGCATAAATTCCTGTTCCCTCTGCCCCTCCATGGAAGTATCTGATTCTGGCTTCTGACTGGAGGCTATATTTCCCACCCTTTCAGAATGGACACCCTGCAGGCTGAAACCCTTGGTGAGAAATAAAGTATCCCCTTCTGCTTACCTAAAGTTATAAATTGTATTTTTTCTTTAAGTTAACCGAATCAAACAAATAATTATGTAATCGGTTAGGTTCAGAAAAGTGCTATGAAGAAAATTAAAGAAAGGTAAGGGAATCATGCAAAAATTACGAAAGAGAGCATTCCAGACAGAGGGACAAGCCAGTAAAAGGCTCCAGGGTAAAAACAATTCTGGCAGATGTGAGAAAAAGAAAAGAAAAGAAAACATGTGTGGCTGGATATAAGTGAGAAAGCAAAGGATATGGAGGAGATGGGATTCAGAAGGTGGAGAAACCAAGTCCCTTGGCCCCTGATGGCCGTGGTGAGAAGTTCAGATTTGATTCTAAGGGTTATAAAAACTATTGGAGGCCAATGATGTGACATGAGCTATTTTCATTCAACATAACATATTTCTGTCTATATTTTAGAGGCTTTTTGAGAGGAAGAATGGAAATAAAGAAAATAGGAAGATCAACTAGCAGTACGAAACATATTTTTTAAAAGTGTAGACTTTCTTTTAGACTTAAAGTCTAGTAGACTTCAGTATTGACTTTCGTTCACACAGAAATATAAGCAATAGCTCCCTCCTGGAGTGCATTTCTGAAATAAGGGGAAGGAGTGTTATAAGGCAGTATTCATCCCCTTACAGCAAGGACGGATTGGGGGAGTAGTGTGGTCCAGAAGGAAAAAAGAACACCAAATGAGATCAAATAGAAGCTGGAAGAGAGCATTAGAGGTGGTGCTGGAGCTATTATACAATATGCAGAAACTGTCAGAACAAGGGATTTGTTACCCAGTAATGCCCAGAAGAAGAAATAGCATAGGTTTCAATATTGAGAACTAAAACAATCATAGATGAAAATCAAAGAGTGATTAAAGACCCTGCTGCTTGGATGCTTTAGATTAAGTCAGGCTGGGTCATAAGGACAGCGACTCTAAACAACTGAGGATGCAAACTGCTTTTATGGATGAGAGTCCACAGTAAATAACCTTACTAAAGATAAATTGCCACATGATTAAGACCAACTATTTGCAAAGACCAGCTGCCTTAATGACTCTATTACTTAATCCTGATTTTATTTATTGCAGAAATGATGGCACTTTTATCCTGCATTTAGAAACAAGCTGTCTAAGTGAATGAGGAAAGCTTACAGAATGGAGTTTGTGGTAAAATATCCTTTTTCAGAAGAGTGAAATTCACAATTCAGTTTATGTGGGAACTTAATCTTTAACTGGGGCAATGGGGTCAGCATTAAATCAGTGATTCCAGAGCTGTTCCAACTCCTCACGATGGAACCCCCTACACCACAGATAACTGCTTTCCTATGCCAGGTAAAATAAGGAAGACTTTTCCTACAAAGGGGATTTCTGAACTCTCCTGAGATGGCTTCATCAAAAGCAGGCATTGAGGCTTTGAAAATAGTGGCACATTGAGTTTCCTTCTCAGGAATGGAGTAAGTATGGATATTTTTGGATAAAAATACTTATGGAAGATGAATTTGATGAAGAGGAAAAACGAGGAAAGGGATGATTGATGTCTTTACCTCTCCTTAAAGAGTGTTAAACTCCACTGTCGCTACCATAGCCACAACGATGGTGGCTATGGTGGGTGGAGACAAAAATATTTGTAGCCAATGAACAGCAGGGGGCGTGCTTAACGGATTCTGAGATTGTCAGCACTTGTTTTTCATTTTCAATCAGCCAAAGAAACCATAAAAGCCCTTTTTGGGCTGCCTTGAAATATTTTCATTAAAAAAAAAAGAGCACAGGTAGAGTGTAAACTTCATATCTCAATCGCTTTTTTATGCCTTATATCTAGAACAGTGCCAGCCCCCAAACAGGTGCTTAATTGCTTAATAAGCCTGTGTGGAATTGGTTTGGGGCCTTCCCTTTTTGATAGTATATAATGAATCTTTATAGACACTAATATGTAATGAATAGGGCACCATCTGTTAAATAATACAGATTTTAGAAAATGCACACTTCTTGCTTTGAATACCTATAGAATTTCCATTAAGTAGAACACTCACTAAAATTTATCAGGCAAGCAAATAAAATTATACCATGTACTCCCATATAAGAAATGAATAACATCATATCTATTCTCCAAAAGGAAGCTAAGGCAAATATAAAATACTTACTAATACAAGATGACACTTCAACAACAGTCAAAAAATTTGGTCTCTATCACAATGGCCACAAGAGAACATGATGAAAAATCTACCTTGTTCTATTAAGATGCTATTTCAGTCCTATTCATTCATTATCACATCTATTTCGCACAGTGATATTTGGTAGACATTGCTATGAATTTTACAGATGGGAAAATAAGCTCAGAGTTTCTGCAGCTAGCAAGCAGCTTGTTTAGGACTGAAAAAAACACGTCTGCTTTTTGTCCTATGCCACCTAAGTCATCAGAACTTTAGAGAATGGAGACTTCAGTGTAGTAATCAGGGGAGGCTTCTGCTCTAGGAGGAGCCTAGAATGAACTGTGTAGTATAGAATTGTGAAAGGTTAATGTGGTAGAAGAAGGACTTTTCTATAGGTTTGGGGGTGGAAACATATGAATAATATCCAAAAAAGAATCCACAGATTGATTCCAAGAGTTGAAGCTTGGGATTAGCAGAGATTGAGGCAGATATATATGCATTTGAATGCAGTAAATAATGAAATAAACACCTGCTATTAGTTTTTGAGATGAGTTGGTCAATGTAGATGTCTTGAGAATTTAGATATATTTAAGAAGAAGGAGATGAGAAGCAAGTATTTACTTGATTGATTAGTTGATTGATGCCCTGGCTGCTTCGCAAAGGAATCTGAAGTGAGAAATACAATTAGGGGTCAATGAGGTTAAAGCAGTGGAACCATAATTGTCATAAAATTGATTAATATAGTTTCTGCCTTGACATCCATTTTTAGGCCTGACTTAAGTTGTTTGAAATGCAACTGTACCCTGTCACCTTCAGTGTGGTAAAAAAAATCCTCTCCCTGTGTGAGTGCTTGCAAATAGCCACTTGTTCCTCATTTTAATCACTGAAAAAAAAAAAAAAAAAAAAAAAAAAAACATGCCCGACAGCTGCTGCCCATGATAGAACCCAATGGTTAACACTAGAATCATGTAAATAAGATCCCCCTGTGCAAACATTTGTTTTTAAACTAGCCAATCCACAACCCCCCACAGGAAAGCCTAAAGGATTGTGCCCGTGGACCTTACAAACTCACAGTTCCACGGATCCTTTCCCTGGCTCTTTCTCACCCTCTAACTCCTCGCTTGTTGGTTGAGTTCCCTACCACCTCCAGACTTCCGTCAGCTTCCCGTTGGCACCCCTAACCTCCCTGAGACCTGTAAGTAATACATTTCTTATGTTCCGTGCATTTGGTTTTACTTTCTCATTCTGTCTTGCCTGACCAACACATTTCAATCTGAGCCTAACTTTTCACTAGTCAGAGATTTCCTAAAGAGTGGCTATCTTGGTTATGGCCACTTTTAAGAGAGAGGCCTCAAGACCAAGTTAGAAATGAGCTATAACAATAGAAATCACAATAATAAAGAGAGTTTATCTTTTCTTAGTAATTCAGCTGGCATGCTGAGATTAGGCTGTATGTGTTAAAACACATAGAAGCAACTTGATTGATATTTAGATGTTAATTAAACAATTATTGAATGCATTTGAACATTGTCAACATTGTGGTTTGAAGACTTTATAAAAGAATAAGTAAAAATATCATGACAATAAAGCTAACATTAATGGGATGCTTACTAATTGCCAGCAACTGTGATTTTATGCATTACCTTGTTTAAATTTCATGTTCAAACCTAGGAATAGGTATTATTATTATCTGCCTTTTGCAGATGATGAAACTGATGAATAATATTAAGAAATTCAAAATTAATAAAAGAATAGAGTATTCTAAGTTACGACGCTGAAATTATGAAGTGCCATCCATAAATGCTCCGAGATTCAAGTGATCTTTAATGTCAGTGATAATTTTTGGTAGAAAATATTAGCATAACATGTGTAAATGAGGACTTCCAGCATCATCTTCCTATCTATAGATGTTTGCCTTTGCCGATAATATAATTTTGTCATATGATATCCGAGTATTTATTAACTAGCATGATACCACAACAATTGAAATGTCTCAGGACATCACTTTTATCACAAGAAAAATCAGTGGTTAAGACTAGGTTAAAAATACCACCCATGTGTACACACATTCACTATGTCTGTACAGGGTTGAGAAAATCTGACAAATTTAATAAATGTAGGACTTAAGAATTCAAAAAAATGAGGGCGGCATATTGCCAAGATTCTCTGAAACAGCTGGAGCCAGAGAACAAAGTGTCTTAATTAGATAGCTCTTACAGGGCAGAATATTCTGGGGTGAAAGGTGTGAGGACAGGTGGAAAGACCAGGGTGGTCCCAAGAGCTGTCATACACAACCATTTTACCGACAAAACTGAGACACTTAAAGAGGTCACACATTTTGTAACAAAGCCAGGTCAATGTAAGTGACCTAGAGATATGGTTTATATAGTGCAGAAAAGTGCATGCAAGACCAAAAAAACTATTCTTTTCAGCTGTCAGCATCAACTAAGTAAGAGCTTGAATTTCTGGGACTCCATTTCATGGCCTGGCTGTTGTTCAACTGCACTGTCTATACCAGATTTTTTCAGTCAGTCTCATTTGGCTGTGCTCAGCTACACATGGCCTCAGGGCAAAAAAGGCCAAAGTGAAAGCAGAAATATTTTTCCTCAAGCCACATTTTCAACTTGGTGAAGAAATGAAGAGCTTCATCCTCAGGATCATAATAATAACTTTCTCCAAATTTCTTAGCAGTAGTTTAGAATTATCTTGTCAGTATCACTGTCTTTTGTAACAGGTGCTAGGAGACAACCAGCCACAGGTGAAGAGGATAGAAAAGTCATCTATAAACTCATTTAAAGGGGTGAAGTGTGTCCTCCGTTGTGCCTCTTCTTTGTAGAGAAGCAAGCATGTTGGGGCCTGATAACTGAATGGATGTACCTCTGCCCTAACCCAACATCTTCTACTCTCCTCCCAAATCCCTTCTTTCTCCTAGTTGCCCCTTGCCTTTTTCTCCTCAAATCCAGAGCTTCTCAAACTTGCATGTGTCCTTGAATCATCTGTGAGCCTTGTTAAAAGGTAGATTCTCATTCCGGAGGTCTGAGGTTGATTTGGAGATCTGCATTTTTTAACAGTCTCTTAGGAGATGCCCAGCCTGCTGGTCTGCAGGCCACATTTTGAGTGACAAGGTTCTATTTTACTTGTATAATTTATGATAGAGAGGATGAAGGTAGATTTTGGGGAGACAGAAGAGAGAAATAATTTCTTTCTTCTTTTCTCCTCATCCTTCACAGTGAAATGAGTATTTCCTTTCTCTGCAAACAGAAACACTCTTCAATTGGGACAGGTGAGGCAAACTCTAAGAATATATAATTTGCCTTGTTGTACAATTACATATCTTTTGTAGAGTGATATATGGAGAGGAATTATCCAAGAAACCTAATTTTGTTTGCTTTTAATAGCAATTACTCACTAAATTAAAATGACTTTTTTTGGTATGCTTATTTTAAAGACAAAGGGAAAACAAAATAAAATTATTTTTAGTGAGATTTAACCTGAATTGAATTAGGATAGGGTCAAGACTGGTGGTGAATTGGTAATACTTTAACCACTGGCTTTCCAGGAGAAGGGTGAGGGGCAAAGAAGCCTTGAGGTGTAGCATTTGCCCATTTTTATGGTATAAATACAAAAGTACCCTCATGGCCAAGTTCAAGTTACCCAACAAGAGGTCATTGAATACAAAACTAGGAAAAGATTTACACAATTGGCCTCCAGAGGAACCACTGAGAGACTCTCCACAAAGAGATAGTTGAAACTACATGAAAGATGACATAATCCAAGAAAAATTACAGAGAAAGTATGTTGAGGATTCTATCATCTTCTAGAACACTGAATATATATTAAGGCTTCTATTTCATTTATCTTTGTCTCATACTTAATTTCAGACTTGTTTCCTAGATATTAGATTATAAGACTGTTCTAAATATCTTTGATCCTTTTTATTTGCAGTAAAATATTTTAAATAGGTGTTGAATTGCAAATGGAGGGGAGCATAAAAATTGACTCCATTAAAATGATTCTTAAAGGAAAAAAGACAGCACATGTGTGTCGTGTTAATTAAAAATAAGAATACTAATAGAGTAAATCTCTATGATGACCACCTGTAGTTTTTTTAATAAAGGCAATGTTTTGTAACTTACGGATATTCTGAGCAAATGCCTATATTTCTAAAGTACTTTTACTGGAAGTTGTAAATTACTTGTAAGGCAGCCTTTGAGATTTAGGTTGGAAGAAAGGTGAACAATAGAATCCTGAGGGAGACCACAGATAGTAAGGGTCTGCTTACGAACAGAAATTAAATCTAATCCATGAAGCAGAGAAAACGAATATCATAAAAATTTCCTTGGGGGCTAAGGAAATAGAGCTAAAGGGATAGGACTTCTCTTCACATAATTTAAGTTTGTGAACAATTAAAGAATCCAGTTGCTGTAACAGAGAAGTGCTGAACAAAGTAGCATTTAACAAAAACACCCTCAGGTGCTAGTACCTGAAAATATAGAACAGAAATAGCTGCTGGATAGAAGAATTTTTAAAGAACAAAGTGATGTATTAAACTTTTCTACCCTTATTGAACTGCAGACTTCTCATTGGTCTACCTGTTCATAGGGTTTCTACCTGCACAGTCCCCCACACACTCTAATACCTCATCATTTTAAGTAGCTTCTTGAGGGTGTTGGGATTTGGCTGATTCATCACAGAGGATAACCAGAAATATAAAAAAGCAAGACAATGATCTCAAGAGTCTCTTTGATAATATACCTGATAATTTTGTCATAATACCCAACCAGTGTAAGCAGATATTATTATTTTAGAATGACAATGTACAACTATGAGTGATCTGTTCTCTTTCGTATTCTGCACCTCATTGGCCAGCATGGGACACAAGTGGAAAAGTAAGGTACCTGATACTATTTAGAAGTAGGATCATTTGCTCTGCTATCGTAATTGTATGATAATATAGATTTGTGCATCTCACATCCGGTTCTCCATAGCAGTTACCCAAAGGTGCAGGCTTAGACCTTTCTTAAGCAAATAAAATATTTCCTTAATGGATTGATAACAACACCATCAGTTTTATCACTTCTGCAAATTCAACTTCTGACACAGATTCAGATTACCCTCGAATGTGCATTTAAGTATCGGATACCACCTAAATGTCAGAAGGAGGGAAAAAAAGACTAATCTCAGCAGTCTGGAAGAAGGATGTTGTCAAAGGTCATCAACAAGTCTGACAAAACAGTACTCATTAACAGTGTCTGTCAGCACCTCCATTTGGAAGTAATTTGGATATTTGCAGTGACCCCATCAATTCTGATTGGCTGGGCAGTGACCTTGACCAGGGTGAAACCTGTTCAGTGTAGCTCATACAATGCACTGTAGGTGGAATCCAGGATGACAGATGGCAGTGGGGTCAGTGAAGAGGAACTTGTCCGTCACTGCTATTGAAGATGAAACTAGTCAACAGTATAATTCAACTGGCACAGAAGTTGTATATGCCACAAGAGAATTATTTGCATATGCCACAAGAGAATTCTTTAAGTTCCTTTATTTTTAAAGAAACGTTATAGTCTCATGATCTCAGAGTTCATGAGACTGATGAATACGTGGCAAAGAGAGCATAGCTGCTAGACTTTAGCAACAGAGTAGACATTTCAAAACTTGTCTTTGACTCAAAAGTCAAGCCTGAAAAGTCATGCTGGCTATGTCTGTACCATGAATAAATTCCTTATCAAAAACTAGTTCCTTTAGTATATTTTTTTTCATTTTTACTAACTGGGTTAGTTTCCTTCAGAGGTAATTGCCTTACTCTTGCTGGTAGACACATCCCTTTCTTTTACCTCTGTCACATACCATTGGATCAATGTGAAATAGAACTATAACAAAAGACTGTATTATACTTTCAAGTGCTGGATTAATGAGACTATAAAAGCAATTATATATTCTGGGAATAATTAACCTTTAATAAAACAATCTGGATTTTTTTTTGCAGTTTCAGAAGCACTTTTTGTTTACATAAAAACTAGGAATGGGTAGGATATTGAAAGACATAGCACTGTGTTTTAATTCTTAATAGTTCAAAAAAATTAAGACCCATTAGTTGACAAAAGACCTAATGAAAATACATGTAAGTTCTAATGGTAACATATGTATAAAATGATCAATCAAAAAGAAAATATGCACAACTTTCAATTACTCATGGAATGCTTTAAAAATCTTAGAATCCTAAGAACTGAAGACCACTCCTACCCATTGACTGCCTGAGCTCAGGAGTTTTTCAAAAATCTTGACCCTTGGCTCCTTAAAATGTTTTTGGACAGAAAAGAAGGAAAAGAGGAAAAGAGGAAGGAGAAAAGTAGATGAAAGGAGGAAAGGGAAAAGAAGAGAGAAAAGGTTAAAAATTAGCCAATCAGCTCCAATCACAATGAATTTTAAAAAGTGAATTGATTTATAGAATAATGAAAGATTAAATCTATCACAGGAAACTGACAGATTATGTAGTTGGTTTCCTACATTGTGGGTTATTCTGCTCATTTTCTATATCTAGCATTTAGATGTGTTTCAATGTTTAGGACATGTTGAGAGTCCTTAATAAGAACCCACCAAACTCTGCTTAGTAATTAGACATCATGATTATTCCCATTCTAGTTTAAAAAGGAGACTTGCTGCAAAGCAAAGTACTATCTTGCTCATACAGACCCCAACCTACAGACATTTGTGGATTATTTTTTCATTTTGTCATTTTGTAATCTCTTTGTCATAAGAGATTACATCATCCAAATGGCTTTTAGGATAGTGCATCTTTTTCACTGAAACACTTTGCCTAACTGAATTTGAGACACCTTCCATTCACGTAGAGTAGCTTTTATAAAAATTGCCTCAGCCAGGCTCATTTCAGCTATACTTACACTACTTGTTTTAATGTGCATATTGTCATGACACACAGATACTGCATTAAGTAATTAAGAGGCTGACTACATAGTGTCATTTGCTGTATGAAACTGAATCTGTGGATTCAATCAATAACCACGTGAAAGTGCCTAGAGCTCCAGGATTAAGACACAACCTGCTGAGTTAAGACAAGAGGTCCAAATGGGAGCATGCTAATTTGTAACACCATCCTGCAAGTTTCAGTTCCATTTTAATTAGTCATAAAACATAACATAAGCTATGTTGTTAACTAAACCATCCAAGACAAAGTCTTCCTTTCCTTAGCAAAGATTCGAAATAGAGGTAAAAATAAAAGCAAATATTCAACTGAGCAGAACAAGAGACATTAATTTTATCTGCCTTTCTGGGGCATGACTTATATCCTGAAGAGGAGCATAATCCTGTAATTGCTGTAGGCCTTCTTATGTTTTTGCTGACAAAAAAAGCCATTTTTGAAGTGCTAATATCACTGTAAATACAACTCATTTAATATGAGTTTCTGTCGTTCCACTGGTGAAGGGGCTATGCAGCTGTTGTTTGCTAAATTGTCATTTGTTGGGTTAAAAGTTCGTCCTACACATCCAGGGTATGGTCACCACTCAGGAATCAAATGACCACACCAGAACTACATACTATGTGGATCATATAATTTGTTTTGGATCGGCTTCCTTCCAGATGCTAAAATCTGGTATATTTATTAAGTGTTGGCTAAAACCCTGATTCACTCTGGAGTTTGACTGGAAAAGACTAATTGAATGGGACCCATCCCAACACATATGTCTCCTCAAAGCTGAAAGTGATTTAGGGCTTTGAGGGCAGTTAGTGACCATTGGATAGATTTGTACTCATTCTAGGCAGCTAGCGTGCAGCAGTGTTTCCATCCTACAAGAAAACTTGTGGTGAATATTTCCCAGATGGCTTTTGCAGACAGAGGTCTCTTACAAAAGAAGAAAAGAACACTTTAACAAAGTCCAAAGAGCAGCTCATGTTGAAGATTTTTTTTTTTTTTTTTTTTTAAGGACAAATTCAGAGGCCTTTTCAAACTCTACAGGGTGCTTCTGGAATATGTTTGGAATGTAAATACATGCCTGACTGAATTGCCCAGCTGCTACCTGGCTTACAGAGTGACCTTTCATAGAGTTCTCAAATTTTAAATCAAAACGAAATCTTGGTGAACCTTGGGGTCATTCTGTCCCTTTCTTTACAGAAAAGCAAAATGAAACTAAGGTAAGTTAAGTGATGCACTCACATAAACTGGATTTCCATTCAAGCTGCCATGTTCCTTCTCATTCTGGAGGGTAACCTGGGCTCTGTGGCACAGGTGTAACTTCACAGCATGATATTTATTGGTGACATTCTCTCTTGCTTCATATTCATTTATTCTTTCCCTTTCAGTTCTGCTTCATTCCCTTTCTGTTTCCTGCATTTACTCCTGTTCTCCTACTCTTTTTTGCGATTACTCTTTTTAAAAACATCTCTCGGCCGAGCATGGTGGCTCACGCCTGTAATCCCAGCACTTCGGGAGGCCGAGACGGGTAAATCACGAGGTCAGGAGTTTGAGACCAGCCTGGGCAACATGGTGAAACCTCATCTCTACTAAAAATACAAAAAATTAGCCGGGTGTGGTGGCATGCCTGTAATCCCAGCTACTCGGGAGGCTGAGACAAGAGAACCTCTTGAACCCGGGAGGCGGAGGTGGCAGTGAGCTGAGATCTGGCCACTGCACTCCAGCCTGGGCAACAGTATGAGACTCCATCTCAAAAAAAAAAAAAAAATGGGTGTTCAGTTGATTAAAGGATTACTTACAACTAGCTCAGGAAGAGAAAACAACACCTCTAAAATGCAGATGTAACTGATGTGGCTTGAATGAGACAGGAATTTGAATGTCCCATTTTACACCAAGGTGAGCTAATCCAGATATGTAATTTAAGCTTTTTAAGGTTTTAAGGAATCTATCTGACAATTGTGGATTTAACTTCCCTTCCCAAGTGAGAATTGACTCAAATATTTCCCCCATTATTTGTTATCATCACACACACCTATATACACATACTCATACTCTACAGCTGGACTACAAATGTCAAAAAGAAATAAGCCCATTTAAATAAAAGTGAATTAACTTAATCTTCAATCTTATATATCCAGAATGTGTTATTGTAGCCAGAAAACAATGACTGTTGGAGATACCATGTTAACATTACAGAAATGTATTGTAATCCTAATCATTAACCATCATGCAGTCTACAAATGAAGGAGATGAGAGTAACCCAGGATAGTGAAAGATTTTGTGAGAGCAGCAGAAAATATTCACAGTAAGACACAGATGGGGAAATGTGTCATGTGGAATGCAAGTTTGACTAACAGAAGCCCAGGGGTTGGGATGAGATGAAAGCGTAATGCAGAGCCCAGTGGGAAGGGGCACAGAGTACACTGGCACAAAGTGCAGTGGCTCATGCTGATGGAATGACTGAAAGATGCAGCAAAGGAGCAAAATGAGCTCCTTTAGCTGAGCCTTAAGCAATCACCACCTCTGACTAATATCAGCCCAGGATGGTGAAAGGTCATTCAGCAGCAAATTGGATGACATGGTTTATTCTATACAACTAAGAAGTATTTGGAGTGAACTGTTAGAGATTAAGTCCTAGTATGGCAGGTTAAATTAGAGATAATTTACTTTGCTCTCACTCTGTTTTCTCTCCTCCTCCCAGGCCATAGTACTCCCTTGCCCCTTGAGATTTTTGCATAGCTTGATTAAAAATTAAATTGCTTCGACAAAATTGCCTCTGGGCTTTAGTTTTCTAGTGCCTGAATTCTTTCAGGGGACCATGCTGGGGAATCGGAAGAGAGCAATAACTGGGAGGAAGAATGAGGGAGGAGATTTTTAGAGGCTAGGAAAGGAAGAAAGTCTTCTGGTCCTAGAGCAGCGGGGAATCTCTCTGGCTTCCCAGTGAGTAGCAGAGACTAAGAAGGTGACAATGATGGGGCTTTCAGACAGTCAAAGACCCTGGCTGTACTAGACCTGTGATTGACAGAAGAGGCTTATTTCAAGAATCCTCCTGGCTTAGAAAACAAGGTCATCCACAGTGATCCTGACTGGAGTAGCACCCAGATTCCTGTGCAGTTGCAATAACAGTGATGACTGCCAGGCTGGTATTCTGAAAATTGTCCCTGTTAAATTATTTTAAAACATTTTTGTATTGCAAACTACATACAATTTTGTTGTGATGCCAGGTTACTTTGACATTTGGAAATCTCACCCTTATGCCTTGAATTCAAAGCATATGAATCTCTTACTCCATTTTTTTCTTCCTTGACTCCAATCCACCCACAGCCTGCAGTCGTAGGCAGATCTGTGCTTCTATGAGTCATACTGTACTGTCACATTGAGTAACTTGCAGTATAAGGAAAGAAAGAAAAGTTCTCTAATTTAGACATTAGATTTACCAAATCAACAGGATTTCAACATGACAGAAACTGTTTTTGGTACTTTTGCATCTGACTGTGCATGAACCAAGAAAGAAGAAAACAAACTGGAAAGTGTACTTTGAAACAAAATACAACTCTTGCCAATAAAAAATTGTTATCCTTGTTTAAAAAAAAATTGTCTACCCAAAGTTATCAAAGGAGAATTGGGATTATTTGAAGAATAAAAAGGTAGAAGGAAATAATTGGAGTTAAAATACCTCAGCATTCTTCCTTCAACTGGTATAGAGGCATAAATTGCTTTTAATTAGCATATTAAAAATTGCATACAAATATTATGACTCAAAGGCACACTAGTCCGGGGGTATATATATAGCTTTTCTTGAGATATAATTTATATGCCATTCAATTCACCCATGTAGATGTACATAAATTGTGCAACTACCACCATAATCTAGTATATTTTTATCACCTCAAAAAGAAATCCTGTACGGTGTAGCAGTCAGTTTTAATCCTCTTCCCCTTCTTCCACTCCAGGCAGCCACTAGCTTATGTTCTATCTCTATGGGTTTTCTCATTCTAGACATTTCAGATATATGGAATTACACAATATATAGTCACCTGTGACTAGTTTCTTTCACTTAGCATAATGTTTTCAATGTTCATACATGTAGCACATAGGAGTATTTCATTTTTTTGATTGCCTAATTTTCTATTGTATGGATGTATCACCTTAAGTTTATTCACTTATCAGTTGATGGACATTTGAGTTGTTTCTACTTTTTAGTTTTATGGATAATTTGTGTACATATATGAGGTTGAACTTTACAATGATCAAATAGTATTTTATTTTCATTATTTATGATTCATTAAAAGTCCATGTCATATTAACCTTATGTTAATTAACTTTATTTTCTAAAATTTGTATCCAAAGGTATGTTTACAATTTACACTTCTTTGAATTACATATTTAATATTTTCTATTATAAATATTTTATAAGGAGTACACTAAAATTTTGTAAGTTATAAATGTATGGCATAGATATATTTTTATTCTATGACTTCCGTCAAAATCGGTAAATATTGTACATAATACTACTACTCCTAGTCCTCACTTTCTTACTTCAATGAACTGTCTAGATGAAACCATCCTCAGTGATTGCTGAGTCTGAAAGTTTTCCCTTCCCATCTCTTTGATATTATACTCCCTAAATTTGGAAGGAGAAAATTGGACTCCTTGCATACTAGGCTTTCAGGAATGATTGACACCCTCATCAATTTGTAGCCATAGATGCTGTTTTAAGGCATACTCTGTTAAATATCACCACTGCTTAGAGTGTGGCAACTCATTATTACCAGGACACCTGGTCCTGAAATAGTAGTGCTCACAAAACCAGAGATAATGCTGTTCCTCAAACATAAGAGATGAGCAGAACACTCAAAATCATCCTTTAGAACTAATGTGATACCCTTATTTATAAGTACTGAAAGCCTTTTCACATGTAGATAAGAAAACTTGATATTCTGTTTCAGGAGGCAATACAGCACTGAGACAGAGCAAATTCTCCTCTTAGCTTCTCTCCCCACCATTCATTCCCTTACCACAAGAATGACAATGGGAGAGAATTCACCATGATCTCATTTTATGCTTTCAATATTCCTTGATACATAGTTGATTCTGGAAATACATATGGAAAGTTGCATCACAATGTGAACAATACAGTATAAACTTTTAATTTTTAGGCTGGGTGTGGTGACTTATGCCTGTAATCCCAGCCTGTAATCGCAGCACCTTGTGAGGTCGAGGCAGGTGGATCGCTTTAGGCCAGGAGTTTGAGACCAGCCTGGCCCATGTGGTGAAACCCCTTTTGTACTAAAATTACAAGAAAATTAGCCAGGCATGGTGGCACATGCCTGTAATCCCAATCTGGAGGCTGAGGCAGGAGAATTGCTTGAACCCCTGAGGCGGAGGTTGCAGTGAGCCAAAATCGCACCACTACACTCCAGCCTGGGTGACAGAGCCAGACTCTTTCTCAAAAACAACAACAAACAAACAAACCTTTTAATTTTTAAAGAAAATTACACCTGCTTAGGCCTATAGGCACATATTCCTTATTAAGTTTCCTATTTACATGGATTACTTGAATGATAATGCTAACTAGCTAAAGTGCTAGGTAGGACCAAAAAGATTATTAGTTAACCTGCCGTAGAAATGCTTTACATCTCAATCTGGATAGAACTTGCCAATTGACATTGATCTTAACATGTTAACTGATTGACCCAAGACCTATTTTAGCCAATTAACTACTTACTATTCTATTGTACTAGAGTCCATAAAGGCACCAGAGAATAATGCAGATGATAGTCTTCCCCAGTCTTGGAGCTAAAGCAAATTAAAATGATGAGCAACTGGATAGTTCATGTATATGCATGACTTATGTGAGCCTGTCAGTAGTGATGCCCTCAGAAAAATATTTCCTCTAACCATGTTCTGTGAAACACTAACCCCCATCTCACCCACTAAGCTCAAGCAAGAAATGCTGCACGCTGCATTCCTGTCTTCTTAAGTATGCACATTGTGTTGTTGTTTACTAACGGCTAAAGAATTCTGCAATAAAGCAACTGATTTAATTTTGTGTATTCCATCCAGCTTTGCTCAGTTATTCTCACAGCCCACTTAGCTCCTTGTTGAAATTTTTAATTTCTTTGAGTAAATACTATTAACATGCTTTGAAAATTATGTTCCAAGATCATGTGTTGACTGTTTTTGACAATTTAACTGCTTTTGACAAAATTTATTTTTTTTCTTCTTTTTTTCTTTTTCTTTCTTTTATTATTATACTTTAAGTTTTAGGGTACGTGTGCACATTGTGCAGGTTAGTTACATATGTATACATGTGCCATGCTGGTGCGCTGCACCCACTAACTCGTCATCTAGCATTAGGTATTCTTCCAATGCTATCCCTCCCCCCTCCCCCCACCCCACAACAGTCCCCAGAGTGTGATGTTCCCCTTCCTGTGTCCATGTGATCTCATTGTTCAATTCCCACCTATGAGTGAGAATATGCGGTGTTTGGTTTTTTGTTCTTGCGATAGTTTACTGAGAACGATGATTTCCAATTTCATCCATGTCCCTACAAAGGACATGAACTCATCCTTTTTTATGGCTGCATAGTATTTCATGGTGTATATGTGCCACATTTTCTTAATCCAGTCTATCATTGTTGGACATTTGGGTTGGTTCCAAGTCTTTGCTATTGTGAATAGTGCCACAATAAACATACGTGTGCATGTGTCTTTATAGCAGCATGATTTATAGTCCTTTGGGTATATACCCAGTAATGGGATGGCTGGGTCAAATGGTGTTTCTAGTTCTAGATGCCTGAGGAATCGCCACACTGACTTCCACAATGGTTGAACTAGTTTACAGTCCCACCAACAGTGTAAAAGTGTTCCTATTTCTCCACATCTTCTCCAGCACCTGTTGTTTCCTGACTTTTTAATGATTACCATTCTAACTGGTGTGAGATGGTAGCTCATTGTGGTTTTGATTTGCATTTCTCTGATGGCCAGTGATGATGAGCATTTTTTCATGTGTTTTTTGGCTGCATAAATGTGTTCTTTTGAGAAGTGTCTGTTCATGTCCTTCGCCCACTTTTTGATGGGGTTGTTTGTTTATTTCTTGTAAATTTGAGTTCATTGTAGATTCTGGATATTAGCCCTTTATCAGATGAGTAGGTTGCGAAAATTTTCTCCCATTTTGTAGGTTGCCTGTTCACTCTAATGGTAGTTTCTTTTGCTGTGCAGAAGCTCTTTAGTTTAATTAGATCCCGTTTGTCAATTTTGGCTTTTGTTGCCATTGCTTTTGGTGTTTTAGACATGAAGTCCTTGCCCATGCCTATGTCCTGAATGGTATTGCCTAGGTTTTCTTCTAGGGTTTTTATGGTTTTAGGTCTAACGTTTAAGTCTTTAATCCATCTTGAACTGATTTTTGTATAAGGTGTAAGGAAGGGATCCAGTTTCAGCTTTCTACATATGGCTAGCCAGTTTTCCCAGCACCATTTATTAAATAGGGAATTCTTTCCCCATTGCTCATTTTTCTCAGGTTTTCTCAGGTTTGTCAAAGATCAGATAGTTGTAGATATGCGGCGTTATTTCTGAGGGCTCTGTTCTGTTCCATTGATCTATGTCTCTGTTTTGGTACCAGTACCATGCTGTTTTGGTTACTGTAGCCTTGTAGTATAGTTTGAAGTCAGGTAGTGTGATGCCTCCAGCTTTGTTCTTTTGGCTTAGGATTGACTTGGCGATGCGGGCTCTTTTTTGGTTCCATATGAGCTTTAAAGTAGTTTTCTCCAATTCTGTGAAGAAAGGCATTGGTAGCTTGATGGGGATGGCATTGAATCTGTAAATTACCTTGGGCAGTATGGCCATTTTCATGATATTGATTCTTCCTACCCATGAGCATGGAATGTTCTTCCATTTGTTTGTATCCTCTTTTATTTCCTTGAGCAGTGGTTTGTAGTTCTCCTTGAAGAGGTCCTTCACATCCCTTGTAAGTTGGATTCCTAGGTATTTTATTCTCTTTGAAGCAATTGTGAATGGGAGTTCACTCATGATTTAGCTCTCTGTTTGTCTGTTATTGGTGTATAAGAATGCTTGTGATTTGTGTACATTGATTTTGTATCCTGAGACTTTGCTGAAATTGCTTATCAGTTTAAGGAGATTTTGGGCTGAGACAATGGGGTTTTCTAGATATACAATCATGTCGTCTGCAAAGAGGGACAATTTGACTTCCTCTTTTCCTAATTGAATACCCCTTATTTCCTTCTCCTGCCTGATTGCCCTGGACAGAACTTCCAAAACTATGTTGAATATGAGTGGTGAGAGAGGGCATCCCTGTCTTGTGCCAGTTTTCAAAGGGAATGCTTCCAGTTTTTGCCCATTCAGTATGATATTGGCTGTGGGTTTGTCATAGATAGCTCTTATTATTTTGAAATATGTCCCATCAATACCGAATTTATTGAGAGTTTTTAGCATGAAGCGTTGTTGAATTTTGTCAAAGGCCTTTTCTGCATCTATTGAGATAATCATGTGGTTTTTGTCTTTGGCTCTGTTTATACACTGGATTACATTTATTGATTTGTGTATATTGAACCAGCCTTGCATCCCAGGGATGAAGCCCACTTGATCATGGTGGATAAGCTTTTTGATGTGCTGCTGGATTCGTTTTGCCAGTATTTTATTGAGGATTTTTGCATCAATGTTCATCAAGGATATTGGTCTAAAATTCTCTTTTTTGGTTGTGTCTCTGCCAGGCTTTGGTATCAGAATGATGCTGGCTTCATAAAAAGAGTTAGGGAGGATTCCCTCTTTTTCTATTGATTGGAATAGTTTCAGAAGGAATGGTACCAGTTCCTCCTTGTACCTCTGGTAGAATTCGGCTGTGAATCCATCTGGTCCTGGACTCTTTTTGGTTGGTAAGCTATTGATTATTGCCACAATTTCAGATCCTGTTATTGGTCTATTCAGAGATTCAACTTCTTCCTGGTTTAGTCTTGGGAGGGTGTATGTGCCGAGGAATTTATCCATTTCTTCTAGATTTTCTAGTTTATTTGCATAGAGGTGTTTGTAGTATTCTCTGATGGTAGTCTGTATTTCTGTGGGATCGGTGGTGATATCCCCTTTATCATTTTTTATTGTGTCTATTTGATTCTTCTCTCTTTTTTTCTTTATTAGTCTTGCTAGCGGTCTATCTATTTTGTCGATCCTTTCAAAAAACCAGCTCCTGGATTCATTAATTTTTTGAAGGGTTTTTTGTGTCTCTATTTCCTTCAGTTCTTCTCTGATTTTAGTTATTTCTTGCCTTCTGCTAGCTTTTGAATGTGTTTGCTCTTGCTTTTCTAGTTCTTTTAATTGTGATGTTAGGGTGTCAATTTTGTATGTTTCCTGCTTTCTCTTGTGGGCATTTAGTGCTATAAATTTCCCTCTACACACTGCTTTGAATGCGTCCCAGAGATTCTGGTATGTTGTGTCTTTGTTCTCGTTGGTTTCAAAGAACATCTTTATTTCTGCCTTCATTTCGTTATGTACCCAGTAGTCGTTCAGGAGCAGGTTGTTCAGTTTCCATGTAGTTGAGCGGCTTTGAGTGAGATTCTTAATCCTGAGTTCTAGTTTGATTGCACTGTGGTCTGAGAGATAGTTTGTTATAATTTCTGTTCTTTTACATTTGCTGAGGAGAGCTTTACTTCCAAGTATGTGGTCAATTTTGGAATAGGTGTGGTGTGGTGCTGAAAAAAATGTATATTCTGTTGATTTGGGGTGGAGAGTTCTGTAGATGTCTCTTAGGTCCGCTTGGTGCAGAGCTGAGTTCAATTCCTGGGTATCCTTGTTGACTTTCTGTCTCGTTGATCTGTCTAATGTTGACAGTGGGGTGTTAAAGTCTCCCATTATTAATGTGTGGGAGTCTAAGTCTCTTTGTAGGTCACTCAGGACTTGCTTTATGAATCTGGGTACTCCTGTATTGGGTGCATATATATTTAGGATAGTTACCTCTTCTTGTTGAATTGATCCCTTTACCATTATGTAATGGCCTTCTTTGTCTCTTTTGATCTTTGTTGGTTTAAAGTCTGTTTTGTCAGAGACTAGGATTGCAATCCCTGCCTTTTTTTGTTTTCCATTTGCTTGGTAGATCTTCCTCCATCCTTTTATTTTGAGCCTATATGTGTCTCTGCACGTGAGATGGGTTTCCTGAATACAGCACACTGATGGGTCTTGACTCTTTATCCAATTTGCCAGTCTGTGTCTTTTAATTGGAGCATTTAGTCCATTTACATTTAAAGTTAATATTTTTATGTGTGAATTTGATCCTGTCATGATGATGTTAGCTGGTTATTTTGTTTGTTAGTTGATGCAGTTTCTTCCTAGTCTCGATGGTCTTTACATTTTGGCATGATTTAGCAGCAGCTGGTACCGGTTGTTCCTTTCCATGTTTAGCGCTTCCTTCAGGAGCTCTTTTAGGGCAGGCCTGGTGGTGACAAAATCTCTTAGCATTTGCTTGTCTGTAAAGTATTTTATTTCTCCTTCACTTGTGAAGCTTAGTTTGGCTGGATATGAAATTCTGGGTTGAAAATTCTTTTCTTTAAGAATGTTGAATATTGGCCCCCACTCTCTTCTGGCTTGTAGGGTTTCTGCTGAGAGATCTGCTGTTAGTCTGATGGGCTTCCCTTTGAGGGTAACCCGACCTTTCTCTCTGGCTGCCCTTAACATTTTTTCCTTCATTTCAACTTCGGTGAATCTGACAATTATGTGTCTTGGAGTTGCTCTTCTCGAGGAGTATCTTTGTGGCGTTCTCTGTATTTCCTGAATCTGAACGTTGGCCTGCCTTGCTAGATTGGGGAAGTTCTCCTGTATAATATCCTGCAGAGTGTTTTCCAACTTGGTTCCATTCTCCCCGTCACTTTCAGGTACACCGATCAGACATAGATTTGGTCTTTTCACATAGTCCCATATTTCTTGGAGGCTTTGCTCATTTCTTTTTATTCTTTTCTCTCTAAACTTCCCTTCTCGCTTCCTTTCATTCATTTCATCTTCCATTGCTGATACCCTTTCTTCCAGTTGATCGCATCAGCTCCTGAGGCTTCTGCATTCTTCACGTAGTTCTCGAGCCTTGGTTTTCAGCTCCATCAGCTCCTTTAAGCACTTCTCTGTATTGGTTATTCTAGTTATACATTCTTCCAAGTTTTTTTCAAAGTTTTCAACTTCTTTGCCTTTGGTTTGAATGTCCTCCCGTAGCTCAGAGTAATTTGATCATCTGAAGCCTTCTTCTTTCAGCTCGTCAAAGTCGTTCTCCATCCAGCTTTGTTCCATTGCTGGTGAGGAACTGCGTTCCTTTGGAGGAGGAGAGGTGCTCTGCTTTTTAGAGTTTCCAGTTTTTCTGTTCTGTTTTTTTCCCCATCTTTGTGGTTTTATCTACTTTTGGTCTTTGATGATGGTGATGTACAGATGGGTTTTTGGTGTGGATGTCCTTTCTGTTTGTTAGTTTTCCTTCTAACAGACAGGACCCTCAGCTGCAGGTCTGTTGGAGTACCCTGCCGTGTGAGGCCTCAGTGTGCCCCTGCTGGGGGGTGCCTCCCAGTTAGGCTGCTCGGGCGTCAGGGGTCAGGGACCCACTTGAGGAGGCAGTCTGCCTGTTCTCAGATCTCCAGCTGCGTACTGGGAGAACCACTGCTCTCTTCAAAGCTGTCAGACAGGGACATTTAAGTCTGCAGAGGTTACTGCTGTCTTTTTGTTTATCTGTGCTCTGCCCCCAGAGGTGGAGCCTACAGAGGCAGGCAGGCCTCCTTGAGCTATGGTGGGCTCCCGGTTCCAGCTTCCCGGCTGCTTTGTTTACCTAAGCAAGCCTGGGCAATGGCGGGCGCCCCTCCCCCAGCCTGGCTGCCGCCTTGCAGTTTGATCTCAGACTGCTGTGCTAGCAATCAGCGAGACTCCGTGGGCGTAGAACCCTCTGAGCCAGGTGCGGGATATAATCTCGTGGTGCGCTGTTTTTTAAGCCCGTCAGAAAAGCGCAGTATTCGGGTGGGAGTGACCCGATTTTCCAGGTGCCATCCGTCACCCCTTTCTTTGACCAGGAAAGGGAACTCCCTGACCCCGTGCGCTTCCCGAGTGAGGCAATGCCTCACCCTGCTTCGGCTCGTGCATGGTGCATGCACCCACTGACCTGCGGCCAATATCTGGCACTCCGTAGTGAGATGAACCCAGTACCTCAGATGGAAATGCAGAAATCACCCGTCTTCTGCGTCGCTCACGCTGGGAGCTGTAGACCGGAGCTGTTCCTATTTGGCCATCTTGGCTCCTCCCCCTGCTTTTGACAATTTAAAATTCAGTCACATCCAAAGTAAAATTGGCCTTGCAAAGTTAGAAAGGAAGAAAAAAATCAAACAACCCCATCAAAAAGTGGGCAAAGGATATGAACAGACACTTCTCAAAAGAAGACATTTATGCAGCCAACAGACACATGAAAAAATGCTCATCATCACTGGCCATCAGAGAAATGCAAATCAAAACCACAGTGAGATACCATCTCACACCAGTTAGAATGACGATCAGTAAAAGTCAGGAAACAACAGATGCTGGAGAGGATGTGGAGAAATAGGAACACTTTTACACTGTTGGTGGGACTGTAAACTAGTTCAACCATTGTGGAAGACAGTGGCGATTCTTCAAGGATCTAGAACTAGAAATACCGTTTGACCCAGCCATCCCATTACTGGGTATATACCCAAAGGATTATAAATCATGCTGCTATAAAGACACATGCACACGTATGTTTATTGCGGCACTATTCAAAATAGCAAAGACCTGGAACCAACCCAAATGTCCAACAATGATAGACTGGATTAAGAAAATGTGGCACATATACACCATGGAATACTATGCAGCCATTAAAAAAGGATGAGTTCATGTCTTTTGTAGAGACATGAATGAAGCTGGAAACCATCATTCTCAGTAAACTATTGCAAGGACAGAAAACCAAACTCCGCATGTTCTCACTCATAGGTGGGAATTGAACAATGAGAACACTTGGACACAGGGTGGGGAACATCACACACCGGGGCCTGTTGTGGGGTGGGGGGAGGGGAGAGGGATAGCATTAGGAGGTATACCTAATGTAAATGACGAGTTAATGGGTGCAGCGCACCAACATGGCACATATATACATATGTAACAAACCTGCATGTTGTGCACATGTAACCCTAGAACTTAAAGTATAATAATAAAAATAAAAAATAAAGCTTCTTTATTGCCTTAAAATTCTTTTACCTCACTTTTCAATCCTCTGACAAGATAAAGCTCTTTGAGATACATTTAGTATTATTACCCCTATTGAATAATGGTTAAAATAAAGAAAATGGGAGTGACCTAGTACAATGGAATAAGGAATAAAAATTAGGAATTGTAAATTTTGGCTGTGTACGGCAGGAGGCTTGGGGATTTAAGATTTAGTTGGCAGGATACAGTTAGGTCCACTGCACTTAGTTCAGGGATGGCAAAAACATGATTAGTCCAACCCAAATGTGAATCCCAGTTGGCAACAAGAGATATCCAGGAATTCTGGGCCTGACTGCTGATTCTCCTAGTTCCTCTTCCAGATGCAAGACCACTAGGGAGTAGCGACTCAAGAAGATGACACAGAGGTTGGCAGTATTGCATGTGATTCAGGGGAAGAAAGGGTTCATGTGGGTGTGCCTAACAATGAAGTGTGTGATGTGATGACTACACCACAGGGGGACCAAGTGTGAGCAGAGAGCCAACGGGTGCCCCAGGGATTTTGAGGAGCCAATCAGAGTTAATTGTGCATATAAGAAGTTAGATCACTGTAAGAATTCATTTGTAAACTAGAGCTGCTTGGCAATAACAAACATGCATTTACAACAGACAAGACTGCAGCATTTATTATACTTTCAGCATTTGAAAATGCTTGCTATTAACATAAAAAGTACAGCTCTGACTAGAAATTATCAGAATTATATGGTACAATTATTAAAGTTGTATTCTTGCAGTACCTCCCATATTAATAAGATAATATTAAGATATTAAGAAGACAATATTATCTTCTTTGGCACACAGCTAGAAAATTCTCTTGTTCTAATTCTCCAATATTTTCTAGGCATTTGTTCTTATGGAGCAATTTAAAATCCATAAAACTTTATTGAGAAATTACTGTGTACAAGCAAACATGCCAGACAATAAATGGGAGATAACGATGTGGAAAGAACTCTTCCCTCCAGGAGTTTATCCTCAATGAAGTGCAATTCGATTATGATGTAAGCCAATTGAGGTTCTGAAATAATTCACTTTGCTTAACACATATTTTTTATTTTTTGTAAAAACCGTATATTTAACATGTACAACATGATGTTTTAATACATATATGGAATAAAATAAGCAAATTAACATATTCATTTCCTCACTTTATTGTTGTCATGAGAGCACCTGAAATGTTCTCTTAGAAAATTTCCATGTGTCTGGTTTATTAATTTTGCATAATGTCCTCTGGGTTCATCCATGTTGTTCTAAGTGGCAGAATTTCCTTTCTTAAGGCTGCATAATACCTCATTTTGTGTGTGTGTGTGTATGTTATATAAGTTACATATGTTATATACAAGTTATATATATATATACACACACAAGTTTATATATATATACACACACACACACACACACACACAAAATGAGGTATTATGTAGCCTTAAACTTATATGTTTTATTTATATTCATTACATACTGTAATTTTGTTATCCATTCACCTGTCTACAAAACTTAGGTTGTTTTCTTGTTTTGCCTAATATGAATAATACTACAATGAACACGGGAATGCAGAATATCACTCTGAGGTACTGAGTTCATTTCCTCTGGTATATACCCAGATGGGGACTTGCTGGATCATATGGTAGTTCTATTAATTGTTAATTTTTTATTTTTGATGAATCTACATGCTTTTTCCCATAATTGTATTCCCCTAAGAGCATGCTAAAGTTCCCTTTTCTCCACATTCTCGCCAGCACTTGTTATCTCTTACCTTTTCATTAACAGCCATCTTAACAGGTGTGAGGTGGTAGCTCACTGTAGTTTTGCTGTGCATGTCCCTGATGATTAGTGATGCTGAGAACCTTTACATATACTTGTTGGCCATTTTTGTCTCCTTTGAAAAAATGTCTACTCAGATCCTTTGTCCATTTTCTACTTTTTAATTAGATTGCTTTTCTTTTTTCTTTTGTTCTTTTTTTTGGCTACTGAATTGTGTAGGCTCTTTATATGTTGGGGATGTTAAATCCTTATCAGATACATGGCTTGCAATATTTTCTTTCAATCTCTTGACTGTCTTTCCATTTTGGTACTTGTTTCCTTTTTTGTGTAGAAGCTTTTTAGTTTGGTGGAGTCCCACTTTATTGTTACTTTTTTACCCTGAGCTTTTGGTAGGATATCCCAAATATCATTGCCCAGACCAAGATCAAGAAGCTTTTAGCCTATGTTTTCTTCTAGGATTTTTATGGTTTCAGGTCTGATGTTTAAGTCTTCAATCCATTTCGAGTTGAGTGTGTGTGTGTGTGTGTGTGTGTGTGTGTGTGTGTGTTTTATAAGATAAAGATTCAATACTGATTGTATGTTCTCAATAGAAATATTCTGATGTTGGTCAAAGATATGAAAAAGATGCTAATTCTGGTAAATCCATCTATTTTGGTGACCTATGCCAGGCCAGAAAAGCTTTTAAGTTGAGAAGGGACATTTACACAAGCATAGCAGTATATCAGATCACACAGAGTGTTCATCAAAAAAGAACTGAAACTTGACTGATTTTTAAATAAATTGAGATATTGTGACTGAACCTCAAATTAGGCTCATTTTCTATGTCCTTGAGATATCAAACTTCTGTTATCTGTAAGGAGATTAACAATCTTGAATAGTTTTTTTTTTCCCACCTGGTAAAATGCCACTGTAGGTAGTCATTTCAATCAAAATGATTAAGGTGGACTCATCCCAGAAAAGACAGGGTCACTGCACACGTTTGTCTCAGTGATAGGTTATCCTGAGTGATTATAGTATCAGAATCCATTATGATTCCAAAGTAGCTTTGCCTTCTGTTTTAGTCCGTTCTTAAACTGCAATAAAGAAACACCCGAGACTGGGTAATTTATAAAGGAAAGCAGTTTAATTGACTCACAGTTCCACATGGCTGGGGAGGCCTCAGGAAACTTGCAATTATGGAGGAAGGTGAAGAGGAAGCAAGGACATTCTTCACATGGTGGCAGGAGAGATCGTGTGTATAGGAGGAACTGTCAGACCCTTATAAAACCATCAGATCTTGTGAGAACTCAGTATCATGAGAACAGCATGGAGACACTGCCTCCACGATCCAATCATCTCCCACCAGTTCTCTCCTATGATGCATGGGGATTATGGAGACAATTCAAGATAAGATTTGGATGGGGACAAAAACCTAATCATATCACCTTCATAACATCCAGAAGAAAATATAGGAAGGACACTCAATTGAGGAAGCTCCTGGAATAGATATAGTTGTGTCCATAAAAGATACTACTCAACCTGATCAGAAAATGAACCTTGAAATTCATCAAGAGATCACTGCCCTTCTTGACTGCAGCTTTCAAAGTACTAAAATGCCATGAAGCACTGGCCACGTTAAGTCTATTTCAGGTGATTGTCCTGAGATCTCTAGAAGTTCAAGTCCAAATTCCTCCTATCTGGTGCCACAAGAAAGAAAAGGAGGGACTCTTACCAACCCCTAGGTTGAATGATCTCTGTTTACATACTACCTCACCTCAGTCACAATGGAGGATCCAATTTTACGTTGATTATGAGTGGAGAGGAAAAACAAAGGTATTAGAAACTGCAGCTTCACTTGGGTAAGGGTGAGACGGACACAGTGTGGGAGCATACTCTTGTATGGTTGTGCTAAGTTGGGTTTTTAGGCTTTCTAACGCTCATCAAGATAGTCTGCTTGCAGATAAGATAAAGTGTGCTCACTTAGGTTGCCCTTAAAGAGGAACAGTTAGGAGACTTTCTCCATGTCACAATATCCTGGATACCTTCTTTTAGTGTTTTAATTTACATATATGATGAAAATTAGTTGATGACTTCCCTTTTGTGGCCATACTTCTTGAAAGAGTTTCATATATGTTTTAAATACTTAACACTTCACTCACTCTTTAGCAATCTGGTTTCCTTGACCATGACTCTACTGCAATTGCTTCCCTCCACAGTCTCTCACAAGGATGGGGGCTGCTCATCACCAATGCTTCTCCCTAAAGCACACTCTTCTCTTACCTTTTGTGACTGTTCTCCTCTTCCTCTTCCTGGCATTCTTTCTAAGTCTTTTGGAAATGCTGCTTCTTCCAGCCCCATCTTTAAAGTTAACGCTCCTTGGGACTTTGTTTAGACTGTTTTATTATTTATTTATTTATTTTTAATGCTATATTCTTCCCCTGCATGATTTCATTCATGTCCATGGCTTCAGTTATGTCTTTATCCAGTTGTCTCTTTCTCTCTTGAGTTATACTTCTACATTCTATATGCACCTAGCAGTACTTCTAAGGCTGAACACATCACTTCACCCAGCCAAAATCATGTCTACTTCTGTGTTGCCTATGTCAAGTTACCCAACTATCTAATCTATCTAAATAAAAATCCTCTTATAGCCTACAAATCGATCAACAAGTCCTGTCAATTCAACTCCCTCAATGTTTCTTGATTACTGTCCACTTTCACTGTGAACTTCTACTACCTTTGTTCTGATCACTAATATATTTTATGGAACTTGTTATAACATCCTTCAGTAAATGTGTTACACAATAGCCAGAATGATCTTTTAAATATTATCTGGTTGTGTCATCCTCCTTCCTAAAATCCCCAATGTTTACACCTCATCCTCAACAAGTTCAGTGATTCTTAGCCTGCTTTACAGAATCCTTCCTTGTTCACCCCACTGTTCATCTTCTCAGCTTCATTCTTGCCAGTCCCTAACTTGTGCTGGAAACTACAGCCATATGAAACTTGTTTTTGCTCCTCCAGTGAATCTCACTCCTCTCTAAGTCTTTTCATACGATGTTAATTCTGCTTAGAATTCCCTCTGATTTGGTTTCATTAACAACTATTTTTTCTGATGTTTCCTGGTTTTTTTTTTTCAATTTTCTCAGTCTGATTTTTCCACAGGCTTCTTGCCCTTCCCTGATTATAACAGTGTATCACAATTTCCTACTTGCTTGTTTGTATCCCCACTAAATTGAAAGCAACTTAAGTTGATCTTATTCACAGCTGGGTAAGGGAAGGAGCCATCCACTAATATAAAGCATAAAAAGAACAGGATAAAGAAAGGTAATTCATTTTACACATTTCTATACTCCATTATGCTTCCGGTGTATTTTTCTATGCTTCTACTTTTATATTAACTTTTTATGGAAAACTAAAAACAGCACAATTTTTATTGAGCAAATTTATTAAGTTGGGCCTCAAAGCCTAAAAAAGAATAAGAAATAACTGTTTGGAATAGGAATTGTGACTTTCAGAAGGAACAGTAAGAAATGTTGAGATTTTACTTGATGGCCTGAATACAATTTGGTATCAATCATATTTCCCCATAGATCACATACAACTTTTGAAAGTGTTGGGGCCTTAAGAACACCAAGGAGAAGCCGATACATGTCCTTTAAATATAAAAGCTGAGAAAGGAAAATCGGTATGTAGATGTGTTGTTAGAGCCCATAGGAGAACACTGCTGTTTCTCTTAATTAGAAAATTCAAGAGAGTTCTTATTTTGGAATATCTTTGTTTTTGTAATTGTGATATTTTAAAAATTTGTAAATATAGCAATCTCTTTTGTGTTTCAGCTTGGTATCACTCATATTACCAAGTCTTAAATGCCCAAGTTTGAAAAAAAATTTTAATAAATTTTATTGTCTATATTTAAGGTATATAACATGATATGGGATACATAGAGACAGTGAAATGGTTACTAGAGTGAAGCAAATTAACATATCCATCATCTCACATAGTTACCCTTTTTTCAGTGTGTGTGGCAAGTGCAGCTAACATCTACTCATTTAGCACAATTTCTGAATACAGTATATTATTATTACTATTATTATTATTATTATTTGAGATGGAGTCTCACTCTGTCACCCAGGCTGGAATGTAGTGGCCCCATGTCAGTTCACTGCAACCTCTGCCTCCCTGGTTCAAGCGATTCTCCTGCCTCAGCCTGCAGCACAGGTGTGCGCCACTATGCCTAGCTAATTTTTGTGTTTTGAGTAAAGATGGGGTTTCACCATGTTGGCTAGGCTGGTCGTAAACTCCTGACCTCAGGTGATCTGCCTGCCTTGGCCTCTCAAAGTGCTGGGGTTACAGGCGTGAGCCAATATATTAACTCTAAACCTCATCTGCATTAGATTGCTAGACTTGTTCACCCTAATATCTGCTACTCTGTATCCTCTAACTTACATCTCCCCATTGCCCACCCCTGCCTTCCCCCACCCCTGGTAACTACATTGAGAAAATATTTCTGAACATAGCCTTGGAAACTATTTACATGTATTATTTCCTGCTGGGTTGTATTATATCTTAATATGCTCAAATAAGCCATTTATCTCCTCTATTAAGTTTCTTTTGTGTTTGTCTTATCTCACTAACTAGAAAATTACTTCCTTGAAGACTTCCTTATTTATACATCTCTCATTTCTTCTAAAACAAATAGGATAGTTCCAGACACATAGCAGATATTCAATAAATATGCTTTGATTAAGTTAATACATTTGGAATCTTTCTTCTGTTTAATGTTTGCAGTGTTAATCACCATCTGTGGTTCCATTAAATCATTATGTAATATGAAAAGCAAGCACACTTCTCTGATGATGCTCTCCTTTAGGTCTGTGCCTCACTAAAATTCAGAGACTTGTGGGTCAGTTTAGTTGGGGCAACCCTGTACACACACACACACACACACACACACACACACACACACACACTTTCTCTCTCTCTCTCTCTCTCTCTCTCTCAGGTAGGGCAACACTGTAAACACACTCTCTTTCTCTCTCTCTCTCTCTCTCTCTCAGGTGGGGCAACCCTGTACACACACACGTGCACTCTCTCTCTCTCTCTCATACACACTTAATGGGCTGGCTGAAGGTGAAGGGTAAAACTGATGTTGATTTTCTTTAGGTATAAAATATTGCCCCTATTGCCCCTTCCACGTCTGATGCAATAGACCCACAAGTCTATTCTTCAGACATGATATGTGTAGGTTTTAAACGCTTATTTATCTTTTCAACATTTTTTATGACTTCTATATTGTCTGCCTCCAGCAATTCTTGTAGGAAATAGAGACAATTGTTCTCATTTGTGAAAACTCCATGTTAAAACAAAATAAAATGTTTGGGGGAACACAAAGGATGTATAGTTACCTTGTACCTGGGTGAAAGAAGTGGAGAAGGGCAGAAAGTTCTTCTCTGCAGAAATAGCTGGCAGAAGTCTGAAAGATGAACAGCAGTTCTGGTTTTACTTTTTCTTTTTCTTTTTTCTTTTTTGAGACAGTGGAGTGCAGTGGTATGATCTTGACTCACTGCAACCTCTGCCTTCTGGGTTGAAGTAATCCTCCCACCTCAGCCTCCCAAGTCGTGGGGATTACAAGCGTGCGCCACCTCACCTTGCTAATTTTTGTATTTTTGTAGAGATGGGGTTTCACCATGTTGGCCAGGCTGGTCTTGAGCTCCTGGACTCAGGCAGTACTCTCCTTTTGGCCTCCCAAAGTGCTAGGATTACAGGTGTGAGCTTCTGTGCCTGGCAAGAGTTCTGGTTTTCTACTGTATATCAAAGCATCCTCAATTTATTGCATAAAACCACAATGATCCTTTATCATTATTATCTCTCATGGTTCTGGTGTGGACTGGACTCAGGTAGGTATTCCAGATGGGAGTTTCTGTTTATGGACTGAATGTTTGTGTCCATCCCTCACCCCCAAATTCATAATTGAAACTCTAACCCCCAAATGTAAGGTATTTGGAGATGGGGCCTCTCGGAGGTAATTAGGGTTAGTTGAAGTTATAAGGGTGAGACTCTGGTCCAATGGGATTAGTACTGTCTATAAGAAGAGACACCAGGGCTAGCTCTCTCCCTCTGTCATGTGAGGACACAGAGAGAAGACAGCTGTCTGCAAGACAGGAAGACAGCCCTCCGCAGAGCCCAATCACGGTGGAGCCCTGATGTTAGACTTTCAGCCTCCAGAACTCTGTGAAAATAAATATATTATTTAAGCCACCCAGTCTATAATATTTTGTTATGGAAGCTGAGCTGACTAGCACAGGAGTCTGTTGTTATAATGGGGTGGTGATTGTGGCTGAAGTCATCTCAAAAGCTTCCTCACTCACATGTTGAAGTGGGTTGAGAAGATTCATACAGCTGGAGACCAGACATGGGGTTCTGCAGGCATTTCTCTACCTCTATATGGCCTGTCTAGCATGGTGGTTTCAAGATAGCCAGGCTGATTACATAATGACCAGTGCTCCAAAGGGACAGTCTGAATAGAAAGACAAAGCCAGGCAGAAGTTGTGTCACCTTTTATGACCTGGCTAGGCAGTCATGCAACATCACTTCTGCTGCATACTAATAGTTAGAAGTATCTGCCTGCATTTATATGGGTGCTGGTCAGAGAGAGGAGGAAAAAGGAGGCTTATTGGGTAAGAAGCAGCATGGTGGGAGAGTGATCATAGAACATTTGAGTTATATCAAACTTATTCTTACAGTGTTACTCAAGCCACCAGATCCAATGAAATGCTTATCTCACTTTGATACTGTTAATACTAACCATTACCCTAAACCCCAGGAGGAGTCCATCCTTTGACTCCCACTGCATCACTCCTCTCCCGGGTTTTCTGTCTCCTCTCAGTCTGCTTTCCAGCTCATCACCCTCTAACATACCATAGCCAGTTACTCAGCAAATCCTGACATTTGTCTCCTTCATATTGCTCAAATCTATCCACTCCTCTCCATCTCCAATGTCAGCTCTCTTACTCTATGCCAATATCACTATTCCTTTCATTCAACACATATTTCCTGAGTACCTACTATGAGCCTATCACTGCCATAGGAGCTGGGTCTTATATACAAATAGACTAAAATGTCTGTTCTCTTGTACTTCCTCCCTCTCTTTCTGCATATACAAGCACATAAACACAATTCTTAATTGCATGCAAACTTCTATCTATCTATCTATCTATCTATCTATCTATCTATCCATCTATTGAGAGAGAGAGGGAGAGAGAGAGCGCGAGCGCACACCTTGTTGGGAGATAAGCACAAGCAGAAAAAAGAGGAAAGGGTGGACTTGAGGTAGAATGCAAATTTAATAATGATTAGGGATGACCTCATGGGAAGGTTGGTTATTTATTTATTTATTTATTTATTTATTTATTTATTTTTGAGACAGAGTTTTGCTCTTGTTGCCCAGGCTGGAGTGAAATGGCGAGATCTCAGCTCACTGCAACCTCGCCTCCCAGGTTCAAGTGATTCTCCTACCTCAGCCTCCCGAGTAGCTGGGATTACAGGCATGTACCACCATGCCTGGCTAATTTTGTATTTTTAACAGACGGGGTTTCTCCACGTTGGTCAGGCTGGTCTCAAACTCCCAACCTCAGTTGATCCCCTCGCCTCAGCCTCCCAAAGTTTTGGGATTACAGGCATGAGCCACTGCATCCAGCCTGGGAAGGTTAGTTTTAAGCAAAAAAGTTGAATGGGATGAAGAAGAAAGCCATGAGTATATATAGTAATGTAGATCTTCCCTTTGGGCAGGGGGCAAAGCTAACACAAAGACCACGCAGTGGGAGTGTGCCTGGCATATGCAAGACTGGACAAATTTATCAGGGAATCTGGAACTGAGTGATGGACAGGGAAAGGCATAGAAAGTAAGATCAGAGTTAAAGGTGGAAGGTGGACCAATTACCTGTGATCTTGAAGGACATTTTGTGAACTTTGGCTTATACCCTGAGTTAGGGTTTTAGGCAGAGGAGTGACATGGAACAATATTTTAACAGGGACACTCACTGCTGGGTTGAGAATAGACTGTGGTGTAGGGGGTGAGGAGGGTGGCAAGATAGAAACATCCTTTCCACTTAAGAATGATAATGGTGGTTATGACCACTTGCCTAGAATTCCAATAGCAGAGGGATTTTTGTTTTAGTTTAAAGATAGAAAATATTTTAGCACACTCATTTGCTTAGGTGGAAGAATTAACTTTAGATAAAAAGGATAATACTTTCTGCACTGACACAAAATTGGAGAGATTTAGATGGCAATACATGAAAATAAGCCTGCTGGTGGATGAAAAGCAATCTGAGAAATTGCTGACAGGGTAGCCTGTTTGCTCTGTGAGTTACAGGGTGAAACTTATGGGCTCTTTGGGCATGTCCTGACAGGATGACAGCTGTCCTTCAGTCTCCAAACAATGATGTTAAGAGGGGTGAGCAGAATATGCCAAGGTTCTCTCTCAACTTATTAGAAGCCCCATTCTATATTGCTTTAGATCCTGCTAAACTTAAGAGTATTCCCAAAGCATTTCTCTAACTTGAACTTGAAAGTAGTATTGTAATAGACAAGGTTATTAATATATAACCACATATATTCAAGACCTAGCCTCTTCTCTATTGCTCACTCTATGTAAATGATTCTGCTGCCATTCATTCTAGGGTTGCTCAAGTGAAAAGCTGTTTAATAACATATTAGCCCTTGCATTTTAGATGATCTGTTCTTACCATTTTCAACTTCAGAGTTTTCAATTAAAAGCACAGTTTGTTATATGGAGTGCCCTAACTCTTTTTTTGAAATGGAGTCTCGTACTGTCGCCCAAGCTGGAGTGCAGTGGCACGATCTCTGCTCACTGCAACCTCCACCTTCCGGGTTCAAACAATTCTCCTGCCTCAGCCACCCGAGTAGCTGGGACTACAGGTGCCCGCCACCACACCGGCTAATTTTTTGTATTTTTAGTAGAGACAGGGTTTCACCTTGTTAGCCAGGATGGCCTTGTTCTCCTGACCTTGTGATCCGCCCACCTCGGCCACCCAAAGTGCTGGGATTACAGGCTGAGCCACTGCGCCCGGCTGTAGTGTCCTAACTTTTATGGGGCACTGTGTGCAGTTGAAAATCATATGGGCCTTTATTTGTAGCCCGTTTGCCTCTGCTCTGAAGGCTGGCTACTTATATCCTTGATGTGTTCCTGAAGCCATTAAAGTTAAGTGTACATGCATGGCCTATGTTTCAGATTGAATCATTCCAAACATAATCGTTCGGTTTCTTGCAACTCTGTCTAATTATTTGTCACAATTTAGTAACAAAAATAAATTTAATGTATTTATATAGATGAATAGAAGATGCTAGGAAACCTCAGTCTTCTGTGTATGGTGGGGTAGGACTGGGGGAGGTGGGAGGGAGGGCAGCAGGAATTTTAGGGGCCTTATAGGCCAGTTAAAACCTCTACCTTTCTTCCTGCCTTTTCCGGTTCTGATTGCTTTGAAATGTGAAAAGCTTTGGTAGAAGTAATTAATTTACTCTGAAATTATCAGGTATTTATGCTTCAGTGTAAATTCAAGTTCAGGAGGTAGAATTTGATGGGTAGGAAAAAGTGGAAAGCTTGAATACAGGGTCACTCCTGGAAAACTGGGAATGGCATGCTACTAGAGAGAAATCACAGTGGATCAATTTCACCCCCTCAAAAATGAGGGCGAGTATGTGTTTATAATAATGTTCACAGTTGAGGATCTTAAGTTGCATTGTGAACAATTCTTAGCAAAAGGAAGGGGGAAAAGTTTCCACAATAGAACACACCTTTCTAACAGCCTGTAAGTGGCAGATATGTTTTTACATAGATCATCCAAGACTCTCACTATTTCTGCATGCAGTCTCTAGATCAACCTCTGATTAATGGATGTGACGAATTATCCCCCAATAATAAGCCTTGGATACACCCTTCGTTGGGAAATATTCTACAGCGATTCTGCTAAGCAGCTACAGATCTGACAAGTCACATGCTATCCCCTCTTAAATATGGGATAGCACAAATTTTCTTCAAGTGTTGCCTGCAATAGATATTCTATGTAGTCTCAGACTGTAGTCATTAATTTGAATCTTAAACTAAACGTTATTGCTGGGATGTGGTCTGCAATAGTATTCATGGAGATATAAACAGTTTGGACTGTTGATGAATCTTTGAATTACTGGAATTTAGACTGTACCAGCAGAGAGGCATAAACTTGCTGTTAAAAATCCTAGAAGGGCAGAGGAAGTGTGAAGGAACAAGTAGGACACTATGTGGCTTCTGTCACATAGATTTGAAAATTAAGTGACTCCAGCAAAATGAAGAAGTTTCCCGATCTTTCTCCCATGAGCACCAAGTGACACTTTAACCCACAGAGGGAATGAAAGTCCTTGTGACACACAGTAATAGAACAGCAGACTGTTTTAACCAGAGCAGAGAAACTTGCAGAAGTCCAAAGGCATATAGGAGCCAAAATAAACACTAGCCAGAATGAGTGAAAGATTTTGATTCCCGGAGCTTGAGGGCACTGAGAGGGCTTAGCAGAGTGGAAGGTTGGTGAAGGAGGGCTTACCTGATTTGAGGCTCACAGTCCCACCGCCTCAGTCAAGAAAGGGAAAAGAGGCTTTGAAATAACAGTAACCAACACTTGTGTTGTGCTTTGTAGTTTATAAAGCCAATTTCCATACAACCTCAACTGCCCTACAAATTAGTAGTGCATTATTATTTATTGTCTACATTTTATGGGTGAGAAGATGAGATTCAGACAAGTGAGATAACTTACTCAAGGTCACTTCTTTATTTAGTGTCAAAACTGTGACCAGGACTCAAGTCTTTTTTCATGCTTTCTCACTATATTGAACAATTTCCCATTTAGTAACATGCGTATGTAGCCATGCCATTAGTTCAATTTAAAAAATGTGTAGGAAATATTTTATATGAAGCATATCTCTATATGTTAAATCAGTGATAGGCACTATATTAATACACTGAATAAATGTGCCAAAGTCAGAGGCCCAGTCTTTCAATAAAGAAATAGCGTTTCCATTTTTCCTCCTTGTCACGCTCCTGTATCTAACATTGGATTTCATCTGCCATCTAGTGGAATTTTCACAAATTACATGTTAAAATCGTATTCCCTGCATCAGGTTGTCCAATCTGTTTCTGAAATATAATCAAAGTCTTCATCTTCACCTTATTTAAGCACGTTTATGTGGCAGATGTTTTCTTTTCTCAAAAATTAGTAAGTTTTCTGTCATCCTGAATTTGGTACAAGCTTGTTCTTGACTAACATGCTGTGTGACCTAGGACAATTATCTTTTCCTAGGAAAATTATCTTTTAAAAACTTTGTTTTCTCTATCACACACTGAAGTCATTTACATATGGGATAGCACAAGTGAAGTCACTTTCAGCAATGAAATTTTTGACTCTACCTTTATTATAGTAAAGTATTTATAGTATAGTAAAATATAGTATTTATTTAATACAGTAAAAATCACTATGATTTTTAAACATCTATATTTTCCCTTTATTCCCCCACATCTAACTATTCCAAACCCCTAATCAGAGCATTCCTATGGATCAGTGAGTTACTAGGGTGACATAATTATGTTAAAAAATCAGAAAATGATGACATATATCACATATGTCATGAGAAAAAAGATTTGAAAATGCCCATTGAGTGAACCATTGAATTTGTGTTTAAAAAAAAGAAAAAAGAACAATGCGGATATGTTTATAAATTTTAGTAGATCATCACATAAAATCTAATTCCTCTTCACAATAGCTTTGTGAGGCCATTAAAGCAAGTGTGCTATCACTATTTGACAATGAGTAAACAGAGGCACAGAAATATTTACTGACTTGATCAATCTCATAGTGATGAGCAGTTGTAGAAAATGAATTAAAACTCAGGTTGGTGTTATGGTGCAGACCCACAGCAGCATGATCACCTGGGAGTTTGTGGCCAGTGCAGAATCTGACAGTATTCTAGACCTATGGAATCAGAATCTGCATTCTGACCACATACGCAGGTGATAATTAAAGTTTGAGAAGCATCAGTTGAGCCCAGGATATCAAAAGCCAGTCGTGTAATATTGGAGGAGAGTTTCAATTTTAATCTGAACAAAAGCTTAAATAGGGCAAAACGTCTCAAGTGAGAGGACAAATTTCAAAATAAATCTTATATGCAAAATATTAAAATGTCTTGAATAATTTCAGACTTGAAAATATAATCAGTGCCTTTCCAGAGCAACAATACAATTTTCTTTGTTTAGGGAAAACTTTCTATGACAGTGTATTATAACTAGCCCAAGCTTTTAAAAATATTTAGAATTTTCAAGATCAAAACACTTTGTTTAGCTCGGTTCCTTCAATTTATAGATGAAGCAATAAAGTCCAATAAGAAAATTATCGACAGTTAGGACTAAATTTGAAGCTCCTGTCTGTTGGTCTTCTGCTCTTTAATAGCACTTCCCCCCTTACATATGGCATATGGACTATAATTTGTCTGGAGGACCATTTCCCAAAGTCTGCCCTGCAAAACACCAGTCCTGCAAGTTGCTCTGCAAAAATATGTTTGAAAAATATTGCATAACATAGCTTCTTCATGGAGATTCTCAGCACATTCTCATAACGAATGAAAGGTGCTGTCATAAAGGAATTATTTTTAACTCTTTACCTTAGTTAACCAAGCATAAAATGCTCTCACTTCCTCTCTGATGTCCCCTTCTGCTATTTTTTAAAGTTTATTTTATATATTTAAGTTATATAGCATGATCTTATGGGATACATATACATAGTAAAAGTGTTATTACAGTAAAGTAAATTAACATTCTTCATTTCAGAGTTACCCATTTTTGTTTTGTGGCAAGAATGATAAAAATCTCATAGCATGAATCCCTTAAACACAGTACAACTTTATTTCCTATTGTCTTCATGTTGTACATTAATTCTCTAGATTTGTTCATCCTAAGTATCTGCTACTTTGTATCCTCTGACCTACATCTCTGTATTTCCTTCTTTTTATTCACACCCTACAGTGGAAGTAACCACTGTTTTGTTTTCTGTCTCTCTCTAAATTTTTTTCTAGACTAGCTAATGGTTGTCAATTTGTTTTCGAAAAACAAACTCCTAGTTTTATCAATTCTTTCTATGGTTTTTCCATTCCTATTTATTTTTATTCTGATTTTTAAAATTTTCTTTATTCTGCAAATTTGGTGTTTAGTTCTTTTTCTAGTTCCTTGAAGTGTAAGGCTAGGCTATTTATTTGGAATCTTTTTTTAATGTAAGCATATATTACTATAAACTTCCCTTTTAAAACTACTTTTGCTGGTATCCAATAGGTTTTTATATGTTATATTTCTATTGTTTGTCTCAAGATATTTATAAATTTCCTTTTTGATTTCTTCTTTGATCCATTGGTTGTTCAGGAGCATGTTGTTTAATTTCTACATATTTTTTGACTTTTCCAAGATTCCTCATGTTACTGATTTTTAGTTCCTTACCATTGTGGTCTGAGATGATGCTAGATATAATTTAAATCTTTTTAAATTTGTTAAGACTTGTCTTGTGGACTCTGTGATCTGGTCTGGAGGATGATCCATGTGCACTGGAGAAAACTGGATATTCTGCAGCTGTTGGATGGAAAGCTCTGTATGCCTGTGAGGTCTATTTAATCAAAAGTACAATTTAAGTCCAGTATTTCCTTAAGTTTCTGTCTTGTTTATATATCCATTGATGAAAGTGAGATAATAAATTCCCCCACTATTATGGTATTGGTATCTGTTTCTACCTTCATGTCCATTAATATTGGCTTTATGTCTGTTGGTGCTTAATTGTGGCGTGTACGTACACTGAGAGTGTCTTCTAGATGAATTGACCCTTTATCATTAAATCTTAACCATCTTTGTCTCTTGCAAAAGTTTTTTACTTGAAATTTTTTTTTAGATGTAAATATAGCCACTCTTGCTTTCTTTTGATTATCATGTTCATGAAATATTTTCTTCCATCCTTTTACTTTCAGGCTATGTGAGTTCTTAAATCTTAAGTGGATATCTTGTAGACAACATATAATTGGATCTTTTTAAAATTTATTTATCCACTCTATTGATTAGAGAATTTAATCCATTTACAGTCAATGTTATTATTAATAGGTAAAGGTTTACTGACATTTTAAAATTTGATTTTGTTTTACAGATTTTTTGTTCCTTTCCCGTGATTTGTGATTTGATAATTTTCTGAAGTGTTAAGCTTTGATTTTTCTAGTTATCATTTGTATATCTGCTATCTTTTTTTTTTGTGGTTACCAGTAGGCTTATGTATAAAATCTTGTAGTTATAATCTACTTTTTTTTTTTTTTGAGACTGAGTCTTGCTCTTGTTACCCAGGCTGGAGTGCAATGGCATGATCTCAGCTTACTGCAACCTCCGCCTTCAGGGCTCAAGTGATTCTTGTGCCTCAGCCTCCCAAGTAGCTGGGATTACAGGTGCATGCCACGACACCCAGCTAACTTTATTTTTAGTAGAGATGGGGTTTCACCATGTTGGGCAGGCTGGTCTTGAACTCGTGACCTCAGGTGGTCTGCCTGCATCAGCCTCCCAAAGTGCTCAGATTACAGGTGTGAGCCACCACACCCGTCCTTATAATCTACTTTTTAAAGCAGATAACATCTTAATTTCTGTTGAACATAAAAGCTCTAGACTTTTTTCCATCCCATCACCACAATTTTTTAATGTCAAAATTTACATATTTTTATATTGTGTATTTAATGACAACTTATGATAGTCTTAGCTATTTTTGACCACTTTGACTTTTCATCTTTATATTACAGAAATGTATAATTTATACACCATTCCAGTATTGAAATATTCTTGATTTGATTATGTATTTACCTCTACCAGTGAGCTTTATACTTTCATATGTATTCATTACAGTAATTATTGTCCTTTTGTTTTCACTTTAAGAACTCCCTTAAGCATTTCTTGTAAAGTAGTTCTACTGGTAATGAATCCTTCAGTTTGTTCTCATCTATTGACAGTTGTGTTGAGTATAGTACTCTTAGCTGAAAGGTTTTTTTTTTCTTTTATAACTTTGAATATGTCGTCCAACTTTCTCCTGGTCTGCAAGGTTTCTGCTGAGAAATTTACAGATAGTCTAATGCAGACTTCATTATATTTGATTTGATCCCTTTTATAATTTAAGTTCTGGGATACATGTACAGAATGTGCAGGTTTGTTACATAGGTATACACGTGCCACGGTGGTTTGCCATACCCATCAACCCAGCATCTACATTAGGTATTTCTCCTAATGCTATCCATCCCCTACCCCACCATCCCCTGACAGGTCCTAGTGTGTGATGTTTCCCACCCTGAGTCCATTGTTCTCATTGTTCAACTCCCACCTATGAGTGAGAACATGTGGTGTTTGGTTTTCTGTTCTTGTGTTAGTTTGCCGAGAATGATGGTTTCCAGCTTCATCCATGTCCCTGCAAAGGACATGAACTCATCCTTTTTTATGGCTGCATAGTATTCCATGGTGTATATGTGCCACATTTTCTTTATCCAGTTTATCACTGATGGGCATTTGGGTTGGTTCCAAGTCTTTGGTATTGTGAACAGTGCTGCAATAAACAGACATGTTCATATGTCTTTATAGTAGAATGATTTATAATCCTTTGGGTATATACCCAGTAATAGGATTGCTGAGACAAATGGTATTTCTGGTTCTAGATCCTTGTGGAATCGCCACACTGTCTTCCACAATGGCTGAACTAATTTACACTCCAACTAACAGTGTAAAAGTGTTCCTATTTCTCCACATCCTCTCCAGCATCTGTTGTTTCCTGACTTTTTAATGATCACCATTCTAACTGGCATGAGATGGTATCTCATTGTGGTTTTGATTTGCATTTCTCTAATGACCAGTGATGATGAGCTTTTTTTCATGTGCTTGTTGGCTGCATAAATGTCTTCTTTTGAGAAATGTCTGTTCATATCCTTTGCCCACCTTTTGATGGGATTTTTTATTGTAAATTTGTTTTTCTTTGTAGATTCTGCATATTAGCCCTTTGTCAGATGAATAGATTGCAGAAATGTTCTCCCATTGTGTAGGTTGCCTGTTCACTCTGATAATAGTTTCTTTAGCTGTGCATAAACTCTTTAGTTTAATTAGATCCCATTTGTCAATGTTGGCTTTTGTTGCCATTGCTTTTGGTGTTTTAGTCATGAAGTCTTTGGACATGCCTATGTCCTGAATGGTATTGTCTAGGTTTTCTTCTAGGGTTTCTATGGTTTTAGGTCTTACATTTAAGTCTTGATTTCATCTTGAGTTAATTTTTGTATAAGTTGTAAGGAAGGGGTACAGTTTCAGTTTTCTGCATGTGGCTAGCCAGATTTCCCAACACCATTTATTAAATAGGGAATCCTTTCCCCATTGCTTGTTTTTGTCAGGTTTGTCAAAGATCAGATGGTTGAGGATGCGTGGTGTTATTTCTGAAGCCTCTCTTCTGTTCCATTTGTCTATATAACTGTTTTGGTACCAGTACCATGCTGTTTTGGTTACTGTAGCCTTGTAGTCTAGTTTGAAGTAAGGTAGTGTGATGCCTCCAGCTTTGTTCATTTTGCTTAGGATTACCTTGGCTATACTGGCTCTTTCTTGGTTTCCTATGAAATTTAAAGTAGTTTTTTCTAATTCTTTGAAGGAAGTCAATGGTAGCTTGATGGAGATAGCATTGAATCTATAAATTACTTTGGGCAGTATGGCCATTTTCATGATATCGGTTCTTCCTATCCATGAGCATGGAATGTTTTACCATTTGTTTGTGTCCTCTCTCATTTCCTTGTGCAGTGGTTTGTAGTTCTCCTTGAAGAGGTCCTTCACATCCCCTGTAAGTTGTATTCCTAGGTATTTTATTCTCTTTGTAGCAATTTTGAATGGGAGTTCACTCATGATTTGGCTCTCTGTTTGTCTATTATTGGTGTATAGGAATGCTTGTGACTTTTGCACATTGATTTTGTATCCTGAGACTTTGCTGAAATTGCTTATCAGCTTAAGGAGATTTTGGGCTGAGACGATGGGGTTTTCTAAATATACAATCATGTGATCTGCAAAGAGAGACAATCTGACTTCCTGTTTTCCTATTTGAAAACCATTTATTTCTCTTGCCTGGCCCTGGCCAGAACTTCCAACACTATGTTGAATAGGAGTGGTGAGAGAGGGCATCCCTGTCTTGTGCCAGTTTTAAAAGGGAATGCTTCCAGTTTTTGCCCATTCAGTATGACATTGGCTGTGGGTTTGTCATAAATAGCTCTTATTATTTTGAGATACATTTCATTAATACCTAGTTTATTGAGAGTTTTTAGCATGAAGGGGTGTTGAATTTTGTTGAAGGCCTTTTCTGCATCTATTGAGATAATCATGTGGTTTTTGTCATTGATTCTGTTTATGTGATGGATTACATTTATTGATTTGCTTATGTTGAACCAGCCTTGCATCCCAGGGATGAAGCCGACTTGATCGTGGTGGATAAGCTTTTTGATGTGCTGCTGGATTTGGTTTGCTAGTATTTTATTGAGGATTTTCACAGCAATGTTCATGAGGGATATTGGCCTGAAATTTTATTTTTTTGTTGTGTCTCTGCCCGGCTTTGGTATCAGGATGATGCTGGCCTCATAAAATGAGTTGGGGAGGAGTCTCTGTTTTTCTATTGTTTGAAATGGTTTCAAAAGGAATGGTACCAGCTCCTCTTTGTACCTCTGGTAGAATTTGGCTGTGAATCCATCTGGTTCTGGACTTTTTTTGGTTGGTAGGCTATTATTGCCTCGATTTCCGAACTTGTTATTGTTTTATTTAGGGATTCAACTTCTTCCTGGTTTAGACTTCGGAGGGTGTATGTGTTCAGGAATTGATCCATTTCTTCTAGATTTTCTAGTTTATTTGCATAGAGGTGTTTATAGTATTCTCTGATGGTAGTTTGTATTTCTGTGGGATCAGTGGTGATATCCCCTTTGTCATTTTTTATTGTGCCTATTTGATTCTTCTCTCCTTTCTTCATTAGTCTGGCTAGCGGTCTATTTTGTTAATCTTTTCAAAAAACTAGCTCCTAGATCCACTGCTTTTTTTTTTAAAGGGTTTTTCGTGTCTCTATCTCCTTCAGTTCTGCTCTGATCTTAATTATTTCTTGTCTTCTGCTAGCTTTTGAATTTGTTTGCTCTTGCTTCTCTAGTTCTTTTAATTGTGATGTTAGGGTGTCAATTTTAGATCTTTCCCACTTTCTCCTGTGGGCATTTAGTGCTATAAATTTCCCTCCAAACACTGCTTTAGCCATGTCCCAGATATTCTGGTAAGTTGTGTCTTTGTTCTCATTGGTTTCAAATAACTTATCTATATCTGCCTTAATTTTGTTATTTACCCACTAGTCATTAAGGAGCAGGTTGTTCGGTTTCCATGTAGTTGTGCGATTTTTGAGTGAGTTTCTTAATCCTGAGTTCTAATTTGATTGCATTGTGGTCTGAGAGACTGTTTGTTATGATTTCTGTTCTTTTGCATTTGCTGAGGAGTGTATTACTTCCAATTATGTGGTCAATTTTAGAATAAGTGGAATGTGGTGCTGTGGAGAATGTATATTCTGTTGATTTTGGGTGGAGAGTTTCATAGATGTCTATCAGGTTCTCTTAGTTCAGAGCTGAGTTCAAGTCCTGAATATCCTTGTCAATTTTCTGTCTTGTTGATCTGTCTAATATTGACAGTGGGGTGTTAAAGTCTCCCTATTATTGTGTGGGAGTCTAATGTAGGTCTCTAAGAACTTGCTTTGTGAAGCTGGGTGCTCCTGTATTGGGTGCATATATATTTAGGATAGTTAGCTCTTCTTGTTGAATCGTTCCCTTTACCATTATGTAATGGCCTTCTTTGTCTCTTTTCATCTTTGTTGGCTTACAGTCTGTTTTATCAGAGACTAGGATTGCAATCCCTGCTTTTTCTTTGCTTTCCATTTGCTTGGTAAATATTCCTCTATCCCTTTATCTTGAGCCTATGTGTGTCTTTGCACATAAGATGGGTCTCCTGAATACAGCACACCGATGGGTCTTGACTCTTTATCCAGTTTGCCAGTCTGTGTCTTAATTGGGGCATTTAGCCCATTTACCTTTAAGGTTAATATTGTTATGTGTGAATCTGATCCCGTCATTATGATGCTAGCTGGTTATTTTGTCCATTAGTTGATGGAGTTTCTTCATAGTGTTGATGGTATTTACAATTTGGCATGTTTTTGCAGTGGCTGGTATCAGTTTTTCCTTTCCATGTTTACTGCTTCCTTCAGGAGCTTTTGTAAGGCAGGCCTGATGGTGACAAGATCTCTCATATTTGCTTATCTGTCAAGGATTTTATTTCTCCTTCACTTATGAAACTTAGTTTGGCTGTATATGAAATTCACGGTCGAAAATGCTTTAAGAATGTAGAATATTGGCCCCCACTCTCTTCTGGCTTGTAGGGTTTCTGCAGAGAGATCCACTGTTAGCCTGATGGGCTTCCCTTTGTGGGTAACCCAACCTTTCTCTCTTGCTGCCCTTAACATTTTTTCCTTCATTTCAACCTTGGTGAATCTGATGATTATGTGTCTTGGGGTTGCTATTCTCGAGGAATATCTTTGTGGTGTTCTCTGTATTTCCTGAATTTGAATGTTGGCCTGTCTTGCTAGGTTGGGGAAGTTCTCCTGGATAATACCCTGAAGAGTGTTTTCCAACTTGATTCCATTCTCCCTGTCACTTTCAGGTATACCACTCAAATGTAGGTTTGGTCTTTTCATATAGTCCCATATTTCTTGGAGGCTTTGTTCATTCCTTTTCATTCTTTTTTCTCTAATCTTGTCTTCACACTTTATTTCATTAAGTTGGTCTTCCATCTCTGATATCCTTTCTTCCACTTGATTGATTCAGCTATTGATACTTGCGTATGCTTCACGAAGTTCTCGTGCTGTGTTTTTCAGCTCCATCGGGTCATTTATGTTCTTCTCTAAACTGGTTATTCTAGTTAGCAATTCCTCTAACCTTTTTTCATGGTTCTTAGCTTCCTTGCATTGGGTTAGAATATGCTCCTTTAGCTCAGAGGAGTTTGTTAGTAACCACCTCTAAAGCCTACTTCTGTCCCTTCATTAAACCCATTCTCCATCCAGTTTTGTTCCCTTGCTGGTGAGGAGATGTGATCCTTTGTAGGAGAAGAGGCATTCTGGTTTTTGGAATTTTTGCCTTTCTGCGCTGGTTTTTCCTCATCTTTGTGGATTTATCTACCTTTGGTCTTTGATGTTGGTGACCTTTGAATTGGGTTTCTGAGTGGATATCCTTTTTGTTGATGTTGATGCTATTCCTTTCTGTTTGCTAGTTTTCCATCTAACAGGCCCTTCTGCTGCAGGTCTGCTGGAGTTTGCTGGAGGTCCACTCCAGACCCTGTTTGCCTGGGTGTCACCAGCAGAGGCTGCAGAATAGCAAAGATTGCTGCTTGTTCCTTCCTCTGGAAGCTTCATCCCAGAGGGGCACCCTGCAGATGCCAGCCAGAGCTCTCCTTTATGCGATGTCTGTCAACCCCTGCTGGGAGGCATGTCCCAGTCAGGATACATGGGGGTCAGGGAACCACTTGAGGAGGCAGTCTGTCCCTTAGCAGAGCTTGAATGCTGTGCTGGAAGATCTGCTGCTCTCTTCAGTGCTGGCAGGCAGGGACATTTAAGTCTGCTGAAGCTACCCCTTCCCCCAGGTGCTCTGTCCCAGGGAGATGGGGGTTTTATCTATAAGCCCCTGAGTGGGGCTGCTGCCTTTTTTTCAAAGATGCCCTGCCCAGAAAGGAGGAATCTGGAGAGGCACTCTGGCTACAGCAGCTTTACTAAGTTGTGGTGGGCTCCACCCCATTCGAACTTCCAGGCATCTTTGTTTATACTGTAAGGGGAAAACGGCCTATTGAAGCCTCAATAATGGCGGACACCCCTCCTCCCACCAAGTTCCAGCATCCCAGGTCGACCTCAGACTGCTATGCTGGCAGCAAGAATTTCAAGCCAGTGGATCTTAGCTTGCTGAGATTCATGGGGATGGGATCTGCCCAGCTAGACCACTTGGCTCCCTGGTTTCAGCCCCCTTTCCAGTGGAGTGAACGGTTCTGTCTTGCTTCTGTTCCAGGCACCACTGGGGTATGAAAAAAGACTCCTGCAGCTAGCTCGGTGTCTGCCCAAATGGCCGCCCAGTTTTGTGCTTGAAACCCAGGGCCCTGGTGGTGTAGGCAACTGAAGGAATCTCCTGCTTTGTGGGTTGTGAAGGCCATGGGAAAAGTGTAGTATCTGGGCCAGAGTGTACTGTTCCTCATGGCACAGTCCCTCATGACTTCCCTTGGCTAAGGGAGGGAGTTCCCTGACCCCTTGTGCTTCCTGGGTAAGACAATGCCCCACCCTGCTTTGGTTCGCCTTCTGTGGGCTGCACCCACTGTCTAACCAGTCCCAACGAGATTAGCCAGTTACCTCAGTTGGAATGCAGAAATTACCCACCTTCTGCGTTGATCTTGCTGAGAGCCGCAGACCAGAGCTGTTCCTACTCAGCCATCTTGCCAAAGTGCCCGATTTGATACTTTTCTATTGCTGCTTTTAGAATTCTCTTTGTAATTCACTGTTGACAGTTTGATTATAATGCGTCTCAGGACAGCTTTGTATTGAATCTATTCAAGCACCTTTGAGTTTCATGGATCCGGTTGCCCTATCTCTCCTAAAATGGAAAGTTTTCAGCAATTATTTCGTTAAATAATCTGACCGTCCCTTTCTTTAACTGTTCTGCTTCTTGAAATCCTGTAATATGAATATGTGTTTGCTTAATGGTGTTCTGTAATTCCCGTAGATGTCTTTACTCTTTTTCATTTTTTCCTTTTTTCTGACTCATTTCGAAACTGAAGAAAATCCTTCTTCTCATATCTCATGTCTCAAATGTGTGACCTGGCAGTGCCCTCTACACAGTCACTCAAGAAGCCAAGCTGATGGCAGTCTGTGATCTCTTCTGTGCTGTCAGTTACTGCAACAGTTGACAAAGATGTGAAAGCTCTTCAATGCTCCTGATGTTCATTGCCTGATACTTCCATCCACAGAAAACTGGCCAGAATTTATTGCATTATTCCTTTTAATTGTAGGGGTCTGAAATATGCAGGGGGCAGAAAAGATGTTTAAGGACCACCGCTGTCTCTGCAACAGCTAACAGTCCTACTTAAATTCTTTTTATGAGCAAAGTTTTCATGGCATTAACAGATGACTCCTGTAAGTAATGATAGATTAACACCAACATTTTAAGATGTTGAGTAAAGTTTGCCAGAGAATGAAGTATTGAATATAAAGAAAGATTAAATAGTAAGATATCTGACATATAAGAGTGAGAGAAGAATCTTAGAATAGTATAGCAGACAATTAAAGGAATGTTTGGTGTTCTGTTTACAAAGAGTATCTGTGTAGTCCAGAAATGTATCATGTGGTACACAAAGATAAAACAATGCAGTCAATACTGTGGTCAGATGATTAAGGTAAGCATGTCAGTGAAAGCCACAGAATAGGGAACACCATCAGCATTTCAAATGTTGGGTATTTTATATTTACCCTTATTGGCATAGGTACTTTATAATCATGCATCGAATAAATGTATGGCTATCTTACAGTGATTAAAAAGAGAAGTCAGGAAATAAATGAGAAGCAAGAAAAATAGTAACAGCCAAGACTGTTCTTTTAAAAAATGTACCCTGCCTTCCTAAGCAATTATTCTTAAGGAAAAGGAATCCATGGTCATAAAACTTTACTAAACACTGAACACTAACTTTTCCTCTTAGATATTTATAATACAGTAAAGGCGCTGAGAAGCCTTCTAAGAAGACATCAATTTAATGTTGTTAACTGAATTTACCAAACTTTTTTCATAAATCTAGAAAGGGCAAAAAAATTAACCTTTAATGAAATATGCCTGGAATGCTGTTGGAAAAGACAGTTGTCCTTGGGCTTATTTTCCTACATGTCTTGCTGGGTATGCCCATAAAGGAAGGTCCTAATTTCTCCTTGCATGGGCCTACTCTTAGGTATATGTTCTAGTGACAAGCTAGGAGGGATGAAGCAATGTCTTAGCCCTACTCTTAAACAAGAGGATGGTTTGCTTACTGCTTTTTCTCAAAGTGGTGGATTTTGGAACCTCAGTGTTCCTCAGCTGTGATACAAACCCACAAGGTGTGGAGCATCCACCTGGGCCCTATTGCATGGCCCCTGCAAGACTTAAAGTGGGGGCAACTGATGGAAAAGACTCTGATGCTCATGTTTTTACTGTGCTGTAAATAACAAAGTCTTCTGTTTTTGTCCCGGGATTATCATGTGTATTCTGCCAACATCCATGACATAGTGCAGACTAACTTATTAGTAGGGTAAATTCAAATCCAGGACATCCATTATCATCACAACATGGTAGTATTCAACATTCACCACTTTCCTGAAGATTGAGCACTTTGAGCAATTTTTCTAGGGCTACTGATTTGGGGAAAGGAGAAATGTGGGTTATTAAGCAATCAATTCATAGTGGCTATGATTCATCAAAGTTGCATGGTCTTAACATTTGAGTGCTTACTCTATTTCATTCACTGTTAGAAGCACTTTAAATGCATTAACTAATTTAATCCTCAAAGCCACTCTGTAATGAAGGTGCTAGTATCTTCATTTTACAGAGGAAGAAACTAAGACACCAGAGGGGTTAACTTTCTCAAAAGTACATAGTGAGGTGTGGGCCTGGAATTCAAACCCAGCCACAAGAAATATATTTATATCCATCACACTAAGAAAAAAGAAATGTAACCTAGGGATTTTATATTTAGTCAATGTAGAAACCAGAACAATTATTATAGATGTAATAATAAAAGACCTAATTGAGGAAGTATTTTTTAAAATACAAAAACCTAAATTTGCAAATGTCTTCCTATAAAAAGAAAAGTAAATCAAAATTTTAAGTGTCCAAGAAGTATATAGAATAGCTGAGGAGATGGCAGTGCCCTGCCAATTCAAGATTTAAACAGTCCTTTTTATTATTATTATTATTATTATTATACTTTTAGTTCCAGGGTACATGTGCACAGTGTGCACATGTTTGTTACATATGTATACATGTGCCATGTTGTTGTGCTGCACCCATTAACTCATTTACATTAGGTATTTCTCCTAATGTTATCCCTCCCCCATGCCCCCACCCCATGACAGGTCCCAGTGTGTGATGTTCCCTACCCTCTGTCCAAGTGTTCTCATTATTCAGTTCCCACCCATGAGTGAGAACATGCAGTGTCTGGTTTTCTGTCCTTGCGATAGTTTGCTCAGAATAATGGTTTCCAGTTTCATCCATGTCCCTACAAAGGACATGAACTCATCGTTTTTTATGGCTGCATAGTATTCCACGGTGTATATGTGCCACATTTTCTTAATCCAGTCTATCATTGAGGGACATTTGGGTTGGTTCCAGGTCTTTGCTATTGTGAATAGTGCCGCAATAAACATACGTGTGCATGTGTCTTTATAGCAGCATGATTTATAATCCTTTGAGTATATACCCAGTAATGAGATGGCTGAGTCAAATGGTATTTCTAGTTCTAGATCCTTGAGGATTCGCCACGCTGTCTTCCACAATGGTTGAACTAGTTTACATTCCCACCAACAGTGTAAAAGTGTTCCTATTTCTCCACATCCTCTCCAGCATCTGTTATTTCCTGACTTTTTAATGATCTCCATTCTAACTGGTGTGAGCTAGTATCTCATTGTGGTTTTGATTTGCATTTCTCTGATGGCCAGTGATGATGAGCATTTATTCATGTGTCTGTTGGCTGTGTAAATGTCTTCTTTTGAGAAGTGTCTGTTCATATCCTCTGCCCACTTTTTGATGGGGTTGTTTGATTTTTTCTTGTAAATTTGTTTAAGCTCTTTGTAGATTCTGGATATTAGCCCTTTGTCAGACGGGTAGATTGCAAAAATTTTCTCCCATTCTGTAGGTTGCCTCTTCACTCTGATGGTAGTTTCTTGTTCCGTGCAGAAGCTCTTTAGTTTAATTAGATCTCATGTTTCTATTTTGGCTTTTGTTGCCATCGCTTTCGGTGTTTTAATTCAACAGCCCTTCATGCTAAAAACTCTCAATAAACTAGGTATTGATGAGATGTATTTAAAAATAATAAGAGCTATTTATGAAAAACCCACAGCCAATATCATACTGAATGGGCAAAAACTGGAAGCATTCCCTTTTAAAACTGGCACAAGACAGCGATGCCCTCTCTCACCACTCCTATTCAACATAGTGTTGGAAGTTCTGGCCAGGGCAATCAGGCAGGAGAAGGAAATAAAGGGTATTCAATTAGGAAAAGAGGAAGTCAAATTGTCCCTGTTTGCAGATGACATGATAGTATACTTAGAAAACCCCATCGTCTCAGCCCAAACTCTCCTTAAGCTGATAAACAACTTCAGCAAAGTCTCAGGATACAAAATAAATGTGCAAAAATCACAAGCATTCCTATACACCAATAACAGACAAAGAGAGAGCCAAATCATGAGGGAATTCCCATTCACAATTGCTTCCAAGAGAATAAAATACCTAGGAATCCAACTTACAAGGGATGTGAAGGACCTCTTCAAGGAGAGCCACAAACCACTGCTCAACGAAATAAAAGAGGACACAAACAAATGGAATAATATTCCATGCTCATGTATAGGAAGAATCAACATCATGAAAATGACCATACTGCCAAGGTAATTTATAGATTCAATGCCATCCCCATCAAGCTACCAATGACTTTCTTCACAGAATTGGAAAAAACTACTTTAAAGTTCATATGGAACCAAAAAAGAGCCCACGTTGCCAAGACAATCCTAAGCCAAGATAACAAAGCTGGAGGCATCACACTACCTGACTTCAAACTATACTACAAGGCTACAGTAACCAAAACAGTGTGGTACTGGTACCAAAACAGTGTGGTACTGGTACGAAAACAGATATATAGACCAATGGAACAGAACAGAGCCCTCAGAAATAATACCACACATCTACAACCATCTGATCTTTGACAAACCTGATGAAAACAAGAAATGTGGAAAGGATTCCCTATTTAATAAATGGTGCTGGGAAAACTGGCTAGGCATATGTAGAAAGCTGAAAGGATCCCTTCCTTACACCTTATACAAAAATTAATTCAAGATGGATTAAAGACTTAAATGTTAGACATAAAACCATAAAAACCCTAGAAGAAAAGCTAGGCAATTCCGTGCAGGACATAGCCATGGGCAAGGACTTCATGACTTAAACAGTTCTTAATCATTGAGATAATATTAAGCAGAATAGCTTCATTTGGATGGTAACATGGACTTTAATCCCCAAAAGTGAAGAGTTCCATTTCTGACATGGCAAGGAAATTCAATCAACTAAAGAACATCTGTTTTTCAGTAGCCCCAATTCTGAATGGCATATCCTTTATATAGCTATGATTGGCTAATACAATAGGAAACTTTCAGACTAATCCAGTCACTCAAATAATTATCCATTGTATCAAAATCTACAAAGTTCCAGCACTTTCTGGTCTAGGAACCAACAAACTGTGGCTTGTGTGCCAAATACAGCTTATCATATATATCATATATATGTGTATATATACATATATATGTGTATATATACATATATGTATATATGTGCATATGTGTGTATATATGTATATATGTATGTATATATGTATACATGTATATATACACACATATATGTATATATGTATACATGTATATATACACACATATATGTATATATGTATATATACACACATATATGTATACACACATATATGTATATATGCACACATATATAATATATAAATACATATTTATGCACACATATTTATACACAGATTTATACACATATATACACAAATATGCATATATACACATATACACATGTATATATACACATATACACATGTATATATACACATATATACACATATGTATATATACAAATATACACACGTATATATACACATATACACATGTATATATACACATATATACACATATGTATATATACACATATACACACGTATATATACACATATATACACATATGTATATATACACATATACACACATATGTATATATACACATATGTATATATACACATACACACACATGTATATATACACATACACACATGTATATATACACATACACACATGTATACATACACATATACACATGTATATATACACATATACACATATATACACACATGTATATATACACATATATACACATATACATATATATGTATATATACACATATGTATATATACACATACACACGTATATATACACATATATACACACACGTATATATACACATATATACACACACGTATATATACACATATATACACACACGTATATATACACATATATACACACACGTATATATACACATATATACACACACGCATATATACACATATATACACACACGCATATATACACATATATACACACACGCATATATACACATATATACACACACGCATATATACACATATATACACACACGCATATATACACATATATACACACACGTATATATACACATATATACACACACGTATATATACATATATACACACGTATATATACATATATACACACATGTATATATACATATATACACACATGTATATATACATATATACACATATATACACACATGTATATATACACACATATACACATATGTATATATACACACACACATATATATATATAAAGATTTATTGGAACACAGCCATGACCATTTGTTACATATTGTCCGTGGCTATTTTTTTTTGTGCCACAATGACAGTGCCAAGTAGTTGTCACAGAGCCTGTATGGCCTATACAGCCTAAAATATTTTCTATTTGGTCCTTTACAGAAAATTTGCCAATAACTGTTTTCTTGCTTAGTTACATTTTTATCAGATAAATATTTTATTCAACGTGTGTATTAAACTGAGTCAAATGTAGCTTTAATGTTTAGAAGTGAACCCTACTATTAATACATATTGAACTGACAGAGTTTTTGTTAGTAGACAGTTCCACAGTCTGGCAATGAATGATAATAGTTGACTATAAAAGTTTAACTCATTTAATGGTATCAATGTTTAAACCCTCACATCAATTCACCCATTTCATAATTACCTTTAGAGACTTCCCTTCCCATAAGGACTATAGATTTTCTCTATTACATTTCCTAAGACAGACCTTGCTAATTCTTTTGGCCTTTTGTCCACACAGATCTTAGACCTGTCTATGCATAATTCTTAACCAATTCAAGACTTTTTCAACTAAATGATTTCAAGCAATTATCAAATGATTGGTAAAAGAAATGTATTTGCCATTCAGGCCTTAGACTGCATATGATATTTATAATTCATTATTTAGTTAGCAAGCCTGCTGAACTTCATATTTTGCATGCTGAATTATTATAAACAAACCTTTTGTATTTAAACCCAACAGGGAAACCATAGTGTTGCACTGTAAATTACTTAAAGGGAATGTTAGCCTCCAAGTACACTACCAGGCACTATCCGAGAGCTCTGTCCTAAAGGAACAAAAAAATTGTAGAACAATTCAAGATTATTAAATATCACAATTTACTGATCAACTTCAAATGCACAGTGAGAAGCTAGGGCAAAGAGAAAAGATAGATTTACAAGTTTAGGACAGAGTACTAAGGAGGGTAGAAGTCCCACTATATATGAATCCTGAAGTACACAATATTCATATGTTCTGTCTCTCTGTTGCATCAACTTTCTCTTTTAATGGTGGGGTTACTAAAACCAGATTTGGAGTATAAGCAAGGGAGTCCAAAATACAGAAGGGGACTGGTGTCAAAATTAATTCTTGTTATATTGGAGAGAAACAGGCGAAAGTATACCTGGCCACAGCTGTAGAGAACCAGAGGCCTGCTGAACAGACATGTCTGTCATTTGTTTTATTCATATTGCCAGCAGGGGGACAAGTGGGACACCTCTTTGACCCATATAAATGTAGTATGTTATGTACAGTTAGTGGCTTAAGTATATTTGACAATTCCATCTCTTCCTATGTTCAATAAATGCTTTCCTTGATATCTGACATGGTACTCTACTACCTTAAACTTAGTTTCATCTATGTTTGTCATTTGTTTCCTTTATTAGCAAAGCTAAATGTCCTTAAATAATATGGAAAACAGAAATAGCAGAGCAATACTTTCTGGCAAGAGATTATCTGCAAGAGAAATTTCAGAATCCAAGTAATCCTACTGTGCATTTGATTACTCTGCTGATGCCCTTGTGGCTGACTTGTACTTCTACTAAACAAACTGTGAATATGCTGGCTGCAGGGCTAAGATGGAAAGGCAATGAAAGTGGATAAAGAAACATTCCTAAATTAGCCAGTATAGATATAGTTTCACAAACTCATCACAGCAGCATTTAAAAATAATTTTTCAAGTATCTACAAGGACATATCCAACATTAACCTACATTGGTATTTCAAATTGGTTCTACTCTCAAATAGAGTCCTGCTCCCTAGTCTATATCCAAAGATATTTAAATCCTTTTCGTGTGTATTTCCATTCTAAGATGATTCCACAGAAGTCTCCAATAACTGAATTCTATTCTTTAATGCTAATGTGGCAGAGTATGTGAAATTACTCACCACTTACTTCAGAGCCTGCTCTGTTACGTAGGTTCCTCTTTCCACAAATGCCCTAGTCCTCAACCATGTAGAATGAAGACAAGATTAGGGCCGAGGAACAGCTGCCAAACTGTCACTTTAAGCCTAGATAGTTCCAAGCTCAGCTCTTTCATACCGGCCTCATTGACTCTTTGTTTTAGAGACGGGGTTTCACTCTGTTGCCCAGGCTGGAATGCAGTGGTGTGATCGTAGCTCACAACAGCCTGAAACTCCTGGGCTCAAGGGATCCTCCTGCCTCAGCCTCCCAAATAGCTGGGACTACAGATATATGCCATCACATGCAGCTAATTTTTAAATTTTTTTTGTAGAGACAGGGTCTTGCTATGTTGCCCGGGCTAGTCACAAACTCCTGTCCTCAAGCTATACTCCCACCTCGGCCTCCCAGCGTGCTGGGATTACTGGCAAGAGACACTGTGCTCAGCCTTCCTCATTCACTTTCTATATAACAGTATAGACTTTTTCCACTGTAAATACTCTTTGAATTTTCTTCTCTTTATCCCCTCCCTTGCTCCTGCTCCCTACTCCACTGCAGACATGTGGCAAGCAGGCCATCTAGCAGTCTAGCCCAGTTTTGTGCTCATAGTAAAACTCCAGTGCTATTATTCAGTATACATTTATAAAACAGAAAGCTACTGGATCCTGAAGAATCTCTTTATTCAGATGAATAATTTTTATATCAGATAAAGTCTAGGACCTGTCTCCAATTTTAGTATCCCTTATCTGCTCCTAACCTATTCATTACTTTACATGCAGTATATATATTTGTCATTAATACTGTCAAGTAGATCAAATAACACATTCCAGCAAATCAAAGGAGTATAAAGTTTAATACCACTTCACCCTCTACTCTGCCATATAGATTAGCTTTATTACTGTTTGAAAATATTTACAAGCTCAACAGGGCAAATTATAAAACTTAGTGGGATATTTATAGCAACATTTTCAGGTCTGATGAACTTCCCCCTCATCTCAGTATGTTTATGTCCTTCTGTTAATACATCAAACTAATACCAGCAACAGGTCAAATAAAACTCTTACAGCTAGTCAAACTTCAGTGACTTAAATCAGGGCTTTTCCAAAATTTCGAGTGTCTATGAATTTCTTAAAGATCCTGTTAAACTGTGGATTCTGATTCAGTGGGTCTGAGGTAGAACCAGAGATTCTGCATTTTTAACAAGTTCCCAGGTGATGTTGAGGCTGTTTGTCTAAGATTCATGTAATTAAAGCAAAATTTTAAAATATATTTATCCTATGTCACAGCCCCCTTCATGAGTATGCAGAATGAAATGTTTTGCAATGTGTAGATTGTACTACTAGCATCTGGGAACAGTTGGAAAAAGGAAATAGGAGTGATATGTAAATAAGTCATGAAAGGATAATAGCTCATATAAAACTATAGTAACAATATCAAACAATGTGGAAGTCAACTACATTCAAAAATAAAAATAAGCAAAATCATTTTTCTAATAACAAAAGTTTTTATTTTCACAAATATTTTAAAATGCAGCTACCTTTGAGCCACAAAAGGAAAAAGCAGTATTCCTTTTATGTATTTGATACAAATATAAAACATAACTCAGTTTTAGTTCATTAGCTCAGCTCAGTGAAAATAGCTCAGGAAAAAAAAAGTCATAGGTAATGCTGTTGGTATATGCAGGAAACCAGAAGCGACGACATTGAGTTCAAAATCCATTTAGAATTGTAGACAGGCCACAAGGGGCAGGTGAAGAGAGCAGCCACAGAGTCACTAATACATTGGACTTCAAACAGAAAAACTGAAATGTCAGTTGGTACACACCTAAAACAAACTCCAACTAGAAAGATAATTATGTAGCTCAGACATTGATAACAGGTTAAGAAATTTGTACGTGCATACTTTTTTTTTTTTGAGATGGAATCTCGCTCTGTCACCAGGCTGGAGTGCAGTGACGCGATCTCGGTTCACTGCAACCTCTGCTTCCCAGGCTCAAGAGATTCTCCTGCCTCAGTCTCCCGAGCAGCTGGGACTACAGGCATGGGCCACCACACCCCGCTCATTTTTGTATTTTTAGTAGAGATGAGGTTTCACCATGTTGGCCAGGATGGTCTTGATCTCCTGACCTCGTGATCCACCTGCCTCCCAAAGTGCTGGGATTACAGGCATGAGCCACCATGCCTGGACATGTATATACATCTTAATACAAATATTTTCAGAGATAACCATTGTGTGCATAGCTATTTTTTTTTCTTGAAATGATACCCTCCTTCACCCTTTTCTGTCAGAACTGAAAGCTACATAGCTTCTTCTATTTCTTCATGCACTTGTTAGAAGCAATATGCATTAACCTATTTTCCGATGCTGTTGATTCTCTAATCTGTTAATCCATTTGCAGATGCTATTGATTTTCAAACTTAAGTTATGAATACCTGCTATAATTCTGTGGTTAATAACCAACTTTGGAAAGAAAATGTGCTTCTATCAAAGGGTACAATTTTTCTATGACTAAAACATACAAATTCATCCACGAGCAATTGCAAGTGTCCAAACATTTACCCTTTCTGAACAACATTCACTTCGCCAGGGCGAAACAAAGTCACACATGTAACATATTCCCCAAATTGCCCCACTCCCACCACAGTGCATATGTGTGCACGCACACACACACACATCCAAAGCCCAGATTTCATGTAAAAAAATCTCCCCTTAAGTAATTATTTTTCCTACTGCATATTTTTAATCTCGTTGTCTTTGTATATGAATTGTCTTTCCTCTTATATTCCTTTTACAGAATTTGAGAAATGAAACACTGAGGAATGATAAAGATTATACATGTATTCAAAAAATATTGAAGACATATAGGTCAAAACCTTTTCTGATATCTAAATGCTATGAGATCATCCCTGTATTAAGATCTGAGTCATGATTAGTCATAATATACAGGTCAATATGTATATTCTCATCCAATTATCTTTAGAAGTTTCTACATTATATAACTCAGCCCTACATGTCTCAATGATTAAAAAACTTTCCTTTATATTAGATGGACATGTCCACAAATGTCCTAATGCAAATAGAATAAACCTTGTATTATCAGAAGAACATGTCTACAATGTTATCTTACATATTAATATCTTGGACAGATACTTTTATCTTCCCAGTTAAAAGGAAAGGCACTAAGTATGCTTTAAGCACCTTCAGAGATGCAAAAGATCTTTCCAAACAGGTAGATTCTTGGTTTGTGGCTTTTCTATAGTAATGCTCAACATTTACTCTGGCGGCTATCATAAGGAGGCTAAAAGTTATTTTCAATTTTAGTATCCAAACAGGCCAGTTACTATTCCTTTGTCCTGTATCCTTCTGTGGGTAAAACACAAGATAGATAGAATTTGGTTTGTCTTCCCTTTCTATGCTGGAGCTTTTTAGGAGAACTAATGCTTTCAGAATAAGTGAACCCCTGCTCAAGAAAGCAGAGTTACCTATTAATGTGTCTCCTTATGAAAAAGGAAAAACCTTTGCAATTGTCCTACTGCTGTAAAGGATGAAACCAAATGTCTTTTTGTTCTTCATCCAATTAGCTTAAAAAATTAGTCTAGAACAAAGTGGTAGAAATTTAGAAAGCATATTTCAGCAAGGACTATGGATTTATAAAGAAATGTGGATTCAGATAAAATATACTTCAGAGAGAAAATTAGGATAAACATTTTATGACAACAGGAACTAGAAAAAGCACAGGAATTTAAGGAAGAACATATTTTAATGGCTGAAACCTGTCTTTATGAGGCGATTATGATAGCAAAAAATATTATAATGAATAACAATGCATAGTCTACGCTTTGTAATATTTCATACAATAATTCCTTTATCATTTACATCTCTTAATGCTAGAAAAGCATTCTGAAGATGCCAAGCGTAAGTTGCAACTGAGTTAAAAAAAAAAAAAGCAAAATTTACTCAATTTCCAGAAGAGGTGCAGAACAGAGAATGAAGGTCCTTAAAATATAAACCGCTAGTGTGCTAAAATGATGTCCATTTGCAGGATCAGTGACAAAATATTTAAGCCCATAAAGAAAAGAGTTATACCTGCTGTATGAAGGTATTCATAGAGAAATATGAGTCATAAGCCAATTATTTATAAATGTCTTTCAAAATATTTGGTGCACATGAAATGCAGTATGTTGATGGTCCTGGAGACTGTTGCAGTTGAATAGGGCAGCTACTGGGATGATGGTGTTTCCCCCGGATGAGGATGACAGGAATGCAGGGCCTAGGATTTGTTGAGCATGTCCACTCTTCTTCTGAATTGGCCACCCAGAAACCAATTATTGAATCAGAACAACACAAATTGGTTTGTGCTTGAGCCAGGTCTGTAGAAACGGAAATCAATTCAGTTGTGGAAATGATGAATTTTAAAAGCTGCTGGGTTTTTTTTTGTGCAAGGTAGAGATTTTCATAACATCTCAATAATCCTTTTGAAATGTGCAGTTGCTTAGTGCAAAAAAGGAAATAAATAGTGCCACCATTTCTTCAACTAAAAGATAAGGTGTGCTTTGTAAAAGTAAAGCATATCCAATTTTCATCCTGTTGGTCGGTATTACCAAGGGTCATAATGTAGCTGGTGCACAAATGTGAAGAATCATTTACTGCCTGTAGAGTGGCAGTATATCTTAGATATCATACTTTTTATTAATCAGTTCAATTTCTCTAGCTGCAGAGAGAAGTTCTCTAACGGACTTCACCAATAGGGCAAAACACATTCCCATTCCAGAAAGGCACATAAGAAGGGTGCTTCTCAACCCTCAAGACAAGCACACACCAGGCAAGGAATGGTAGCTAAAGTGCATCTGCCCTGGACCAGCATTTCCACACCCTTCAGACCAACTTCCATTTAAAGGTGTATGTCCTACTTTCAAAAGGACCATTGGGTTATTTTCTTGTGACCCCCTGAGTAAAACCACACATTAAAGCTCCACCGTCTTACACTTTGCTCCTTCTTACATACCTGTCTTCTTACTTGTTCCTATTGTTTACAAATCTGCCCAAAGATATAATTTTTATGATATTAAGAGCTGAATTTTGCTTAAGAAAATCTACATCTTTTGTGATTCTTCTAAATCTAGTAAATCAAGTAATCAACAGTTTATTCTCTGCTTGTAAAAAAGGGTAGTAATTTTTCCTCATAAAAATCAAATATATAAGCAAAACTAATATATTTGTTGACAAAGTTGCTCCAGCAAGCCTTGAATTTTTCATTATAATTTAGCTATAAATAGACCCAAGGAATCTGACATCCAAGGATCATTAAGCAATCATAAAAATGTATCACATAATTTTAATTCTGAATACTTACAAAACATGTTTATAACTTCTGCATTTCCTTTTATTAAGCATGCTTTGCTTTCCCATTAGGACAAGTTTTTTTGTTATTTTGTTTTACTTTTCAGCGGATGATCTTTTCTATTACCTAGTCATACAAATACCTTTGTTTAGTCATAATTTGTCAGTAGGCTACTGACAGGTATTGAAGGTGATATTTAACTTTTTATAATGTGAACATTTTAGGCTAGCATTTTGAAGCCATTCTGTCCAAATAGTTTGGATGCAGAATTATTGTCTTTTTGGTGACTAAATAGTGGTAGAAGTGATTGATTAGAACCAAAAATTAGGTTGCCTTTTCAAACACAAGCTCTCCATCTCACAAAAGGAAATTATTGGTCCCCAAATTCCACTTTCACTGATTTATGCTTTGGTCATCATAAACAATTAAAATGTGTGATGATTTCATGGAACATCTCTAGAAGATAGAACGGATGCTGATGAATCCAGGCTATTGGAAAATCATGAAATTGTATTAGGGCTCATGTGAGATAAAGAATCTTTAGCATGGTACTGGCACACAGTAAACAACTAAATAAGTTATTATAACACACATACTGCTTTTATTTACATTGCCTTGAGGTGGGCTGAAGAAAAATAGGGAGAAAGTAAAAAATTCTCCCCCACAGGCAACACCAATGCTACCTGTGATAACTAAAAAAAGGTTTTCCTTTAGGAAAGGTCAGGCATTCATTCATCTTTAAGAGTGCATGGACACTAATATCTAAAGCATAGAGGCCTAAAGTCTCTCTACAATTCTGCCAAAACTCTTGTACACCACTCTGAGTACTTGGTTCTACTATGTTGAACACTATTTTCCCCTATTTCCTGATACTATTATATTCAAATTTTTGTTCAGGACTTTTCTGGATTTGGAAAATGCACGGCCAGCATGTCTACATGCAGCAATCCTGTTCTTATGAAACCATTTCCTAGTCAATTATTTTTAAATATCAGATAATATATAACTAGCTATATAATTGAGAAATGAACCAGTCAATTTTGGACAACTTTGGCACAAGTGCTTTATTTGTGCTATTGTTACAATGGTCACAAGTACATCTTTTATCTCATTTCTCCCAGAATTAAAGATATACTTTAGTGATCTGCATGATAATATTTATAGGTTTATTTACCTATATTTAAAAATGATCCGTGGCTAGACATGTCTAGAAATACATATGGCCTAATATGTAACTTCTCTTTGATAAAATGAAAACAAGTAATATATAAGCTAATATTATTGAAGCAATATTTTTTGGTACATACTTACTTATTTTATTGTTTTCGATCTGCATGCACAATATGAAATCATAAAAGCAACAAACATCACCACACCAACACTGAGTAAGATCATTTCTATCAGGCCAAGGAGGTTTATTTTTCCAGTTACTTGACTTCTGAACATGTTTGCCTTCTCATCACCAATGGTCCCAGTCTGTAATCAAGTTAATAATCAACATTATTTGGGTACATTAGTAAAACAAAATAAACCCTTCAATTGCCTATCACCCTTTTTTCTAACACCTCTATTGGTGTTAGTCATCAGTATCTATAAGGCAAGTTAATGGAATTCCTTTTGCAAGTCAAGAAAGGCAATTAAGTGTCAGATAGAGTACGGTACTCTTCAATGTACTGGGATTCATTTGCTCTTCAGAACTATCAAAAGGTCAACAGTTTCATTTGCTCCAAAGACTTATTCAATGCTTTTCCTATTTTTATAGCTATCAATGCTTTTATAGCTATCAATGCATGGATTTATAGTAAAAATACCTTGTCAGGCAATAGGATAGACTGTCCTAAGACAAATGTTACAACAAGAAAATGTGTTTAATAGATGCATTTTTGAAGAAAATCTTAAATGATAGGAAATGTTTTTGTTCAGTTGGATCATCTCAAATAGGTTAAATAAATGTATACTCATCCATATGGGTAATGGAAATACATATAGCTTTAAATACTATACATTCTTTTGAAACATCAAGAGCTTGTTTATATACAAAGAAGGTTGTTTTTAATGACTAACAGCTGCAAATACAAACCTCATTAAGCCAAAGAATAGGCACAATATAGTTCCTCTTCAGATTCTTTAATACTCTGTAATATACGTTGAAAATAATTATGAACATATAAACTAATATTTATATATAACAAACTTTAAAATAAATGTTCATAAATTAGTTGCTGTTGCTAATTTGATTTTGTTCCTGTAATGACTCATTTAAATTTTAATATAGTTGTTTTTGACTTCCTTTGCTCTTATATGTCTTCTAATCACATTGATTTTTTTCCCAAGTGTGGATTTTTCCTTTCAATAAATTCTCGGGGAACTGAAATATGAATTCCAAAAATTATTGTCATAGAAATATTTGGGCAGCTAACAAAATAAGAGATGCTATCAAATGCTCAAATAAAACCATAAAACCATTCCAAAATCTGTGAAATTTGTCATAAGCATTTAATAATGATTGGTGACGTTAAGCTAAAGATAAGTTGATATCAGATGTTATTTCCACTTACTTACATAGATTTACTCATGTTCTTACAAGAAGATACTACGATACTACAGATCATATCAAAATAACCATTTTCAAGAGACTCACTGAATTTTTTTTGATGGCTTGACCAATAGGTTGACCTGCAGCCGTTTTGCAAATTGTAAAGTGAATCCAGTTATCTAAAAAGAGAACAACTAAATAATTACCAACTTTTAAAAACATTCTTTTATACTATTCAAAACTTATTTTTCTTACAGCAGAAGAGAAGGTAGTAACTTAAGGTTAAACAGGACTAATTGAAACTTTAAAAACTGCATATATAGTTATATTTATATACACATGCATCCATATAGATACACACAATTTATTTGCCCAATCGAATGTCAAGGTTTTAGTTCGTTAGATTTGTGATTGTGAGTTACTTGAAATGGTTTTAAAAAAATCAAAAATCAGCAACAAAATATAAGATCTCAGATAATTCCTGGTCAAATATATATTCAGTTAGAATCCATGTGTCATTGTTTAAACTAAAACATAACTACTAAAATCCTAGAATTTCATTTACTTTTTGAAAAGGAAGATACAAAAATAAAGATGATTAAAACTGTTGCACTACAACAATTTTATAGATTTTGACAATAAGTATAGTCAAACTCACATATACTCTTTGACTTTTGCATAATATACAATAACTCCTCATCTAAATATTTATATAAAATTATTTTAAGCCAATTAGAATCACTTCATAAACAATAGGAAGAAATCGACCTAAGTTTCAGTAACTTTCAAGAATGTGATTCAATAAATATGATTATTTATTGAATAAATAATCATCGACAAGATTATTTTTATTTCAATTGTATTGTATTTTTAAAAATATCAACCAAATCAGATCAATAATGTGTTTTCTTACAGGTTCAATATCCAAGTATGTCCTATGTTCTTCTTCATTTGGGTTTAATCCATCAATAGGTTCTGAAACATCAGGACTTGCATACAGAAAATGAGGAAGTGAAATGTACACAGGTCTCCCTGAAGACAAGTTTTAAGAGTCAATTGGAATTAATAACTTCCTTCATTTCACATATAACTCAAAAAATATTTCCACAAAACTAAAGCTTCTTGCATTAAAAAATACATGGTTTTTAACATGGGTGGGGAAGAATTATGTCAGTTGATTTCTACTGTAAACTCCTTCAGTATTAATTTTCAATATGTAAAGCTTTCAGGCAGTAATATGTCTATGGACTAAGAATTTATTTAACACTAGTTTTTTCTTTCTTCTTCCACACCCATGTTAGTATGATAAATATGTACAGGATAAGCTAGTCTCCAAATTTTATGTTTAACTCTAGCTTTAGATACATACTGAAAATACATTTACCTGTACCATTTTCCTGTGAAAAAAGTTAGGACAGATGAATAACAGGATGTTTAATGTGTTCTCGGAATTATTTTCATTTCACCCTCAATCTAAAAGCAGCCACAAGGAAATACTGGTGTGGTTTTAACTAAATTTTGTAATACTGAAACACAAGTGGGATCTTCCCAAAATACAAAATCAGCACTAAAATTTTCTGCCACCATTCTTCTGCCCTAATTACTTTCTTACTTTAATTTTAAATTTTGGTTGCTAAAGGATTATGGTAAAGTTCTCATTTTAAAGAATATCACAAATTATGATATATTTTAAATTTTGGTTGCTAAAGGATTATGGTAAAGTTCTCATCTTAAAGAATATCACAAATTATGATATGGACTGTGCTACTGAGGATATTTACTCACCTTCTTTGCATTTGCTGATGTCTAGCACACCATATGATGTACAATTTTTTGAGATAATTTTTTCTGTGCAGAAACAATAGTTGTCTGGGTTTTCAACTGGAGAGGCAAAGGCCTTGGATGGAAGAACAAATCTATACACAGGGATTCCTTTCAGATTAACGTCGGATTCAAATACAGCATAGATTGACCTAAATACAGAGAAAAAAGAGCTGCATTCCAGGAACCTGAACTTACATTCTGGAGATTCATTTTTTCTTATTCTTGTTTTAACTTAGAAACATCATATACTCTTTTAAATTCTTGTTTCATTCTTAGAAAAAAAGTGATTGGGAAATTTTAACACATACTAAAACTCAATAGCCAAGCATGAACTATTCTTGTTTGTGAAGTACCATGTTTATTTATACCCAAGTTACTTCTCACAGGCAATTTATCCAATAGAGTAAATATTTATAGGACTTCCTTCAAATACTTTGTGATCAGTTTAAATGAAATAGTTTCTTTCACGGCTTAATTAATCCTGGAAAGAAAGACCACTCACTGGAGTGTATGCATATACATGCTGGATATATACCTGGTACATTTCCATCGTTTACCAAGTGTCTATCATAGGGTTCAATACACATTTTTTTCTTATCCCCAGATACACGTATATGAAGAAATACTGCTGTCTTAAATTGTACAGATAAGAAAAAAATTCAGATATGTTAAATGCCTACCCACAAGCATACAGTCTTTAGGGACAGAGCTTGGGCTCAAGGGTAGTGGTAAAGGCTCCAGTGCTTGTGTGTTATCTACTGGGCCCCACAAATCTGAGCAGAGCACATTAACACAGTTCTGTTACATTTGCATCATCTTCTCTGTATGTCTTTAGAAAGATTGGGCACGCCCTTCTGGACTTGATCGTTAATAGACTACTAGTTTAGTTTTTAAAAGGCAAAATGGTTCTTGCTTAGATAGAAATGGCAAAAAAAATGATTTGTACTATTAAAAATTGGAGGATGCAGAAGAACATTTTGCAAAGAGTTAGTTAATAAACATGATGAATTTCCTATGCTGTGTTTAAGTTTCTTGGTCTGCATTTTGTCACCTAGGGTCTGACTCAGACATACTTCAGTATCTGTCTTACCTGCAAATATCAGAAGAAAAGAACTGCAATACCTGGCTTTTCTCAACAAAAGGTGGAAATGAGGCTGCATCTGTTTAAAAATCGAGTGGCAAATGATTAGATGTAATATGTGTTCTAGAAAAAAACCTAGAAATCTCTCCTCCAGTGTAGTCCATAGAAATGTAATGCAAACTGCCTAAGTAATTTATCTAGCAGCCACATTTTTAAAAGGTAAAAAGAAATAACTGGCCAGGCATGCTGGCTCATGCCTGCAAGCCCAGCACTTTGGAAGGCCAAGGCGGGTGGATCACCTGAGGTCAGGAGTTTGAGACCAGCCTGGCCTACATGGTGAAACCCCGTCTCTACTAAAAATACACAAAATTAGCTGGGTGTGGTGGTAGGCGCTTGTAATCCCAGCTACTTGGGAGGCAGCTATCCTGAGGCAGGATAGGCCTGCCTCAGCTATCCTGAGGTAGGCACTTGTAATCCCAGCTATCCTGAGGCAGGATAATTGCTTGCACCCAGGAGGCGGATACTGCAGTGAGCCAAGATCATGCCATTGCACTCCAGCCTGGGCGACAAGTGGAAAACTTTGTCTCAAACAAAACAAAACTATATTTAACTTATTAATATCCAAAATATTTTAACATGTAACCATTATAAAATATTTTAAATTCTTAAAGTCTCAAAATCCACTGTGCATTTTATATTTACAGCACATTTCAAATCATACTAGCCAGATTTTGAGTCCTTAACAGTTACATATGGCTGGCGGCTGCTATTGTCAACAACAAATCTACATACTATACATATTTAATGGTACAAAATAAAAGAAACTTAAACACGAAATGTTAAGGCTAACATTGTGTTTGTTTTTTGAAATGCCCTACCCCACCAGTAGAGTGGCACTTTTCTTCCAGTGAAGTTCATTTGGATCTCCTGCCATGTCCACATTTATTTGTAGTGATTTTTTTTCTCATTTGTCCTAATGGCTGATTAATACTTCCAAAAATATTTACTAAAGTTCTCTCACTAAACAGAACTTCAAATGCTTTGAAAGTGTACTAAAAAAGTCATTTATTGAATTTACTTTTTGCTACAGCTATGATCCATGGCAAACATTGGATATATGAAGAAATAGTTAACTCCTCCATGTACTTCTCACATGAATATCACTAATACGAGCCATCATTGAATGAGTTTTAAATGGTAAGTCTCATCTTTGATTATGCATTGTAGGTTCTTTCTCTGGCAAGTGTGTCAACCTTGTGACCTTGTTTTCATTAGTTTACACTCTTGTGACAAGTAAAATATAAGCCCCCATATGGACATTGACAACAACTGCTTTTCCATTTCCTTAATAATCAAAGAAAAATGCATTGAAAAGCTTTTAAGATCATTATCTAAAATATCATTGAAGATTATGTCCTAATTATACCCAGCAACTACCATGGACAATGACTGCAACATAGCTGATATTTGCAGAGCTTTTTTTCTGTCCTCCCAAAAGAAACATTCTAAATGTATACCAATACTTTCATTTTAAGTCTTTTCAAACTTACTGAAGAAGGTAAAGAGGATGCACTTCTAAATTACGATGAAAACACATTAGAACCTTACTGTTTTATTACTTTCTTTTCCCTAGTGCCATAAGCAAGAATCTCTCTCACAGGGATCATCCCCTGCTCTGTCCAAATTCCCTCTTTTCCTAGTTTGTATCAGCCCTATTTTCCCCATAGATATTTTTAACATCATGCCTGATGCTCATGCATTTCTATTATTGTCAATGAATCTTCTTTTTAAAGATTTTTCTCCTTAAAGAATCCTTTACTAGGATTAACACAGTATATTTATCTCTGCATCTAAGGACTAAGTATTCCGCTTATACAACTACTAGCATTGGTAGTATTGAGGACTTGAAAATTTATTTCCAGAAATGCTTTACTTAGAAAATAGCTTATTTGCCCACTCCTATGGCTCAAAACCCTGCAAAGCCTTGGCCAGGTGTGGTGGCTCAAGCCTGTAATCCCAGCACTTTGGGAGGCCGAGGGGGGCGGATCACAAGGTCAAGAGATCAAGACCATCCTGGCCAACATGGTGAAACCGTCTCTACTAAAAATACAAAAATTAGCTGGGTGTGGTGGCACATGCCTGTAGTCCCAACTACTCATGAGATTGAGGTAGGAGAATCACTTGAACCCCGGGAGGCAGAGGTTGCAGTGAGCCGAGATCGCACCACTGCACTCCAGCCTGGCGACAGAGCCAGACTATGTCTCAAAAAAAAAAAAAAAAAAAACCTGCAAATCCAACAGTGTTTTTGCTGTTTTTTTTTGTTTGCTTTTTTTGTTTATCATTTCCTACAAGGCAATGATAGAATCAAGTACGCATACGAAGTCAATAATCATACCTTTGGCAAAGTAAACATTCTCTGTACTTCATTTTTACTTAAGTGTCTTTATCTTTGTTATATCATTTTCCTATGGGATATTCCCTAATTTTCTAAACTTCATGCTTTTGTTTCCTAGTAGTTGAAAGCTTGCCTCTGGATATTAATTACTTCATGGTATTCGATTCCCACCACTTTTTTTTTTTTTTGAGACAGGGTCTCACACTATTGCCCAGGCTAGAGTGCAGAGGCACAATTATAGCTCACTGCAGCCTCCACCTCCTGGAATCAAGTGATCCTCCTGCCTCAGCCTCCCAAGTAGCCAGAACTAAAAGCGTGTGCCAGCACACCCAGCTAATATTTGTATTTTTTTTTGTAGAGATGGGATTTTGCCATGTTGCCCAGGCTGGTCTCAACCTCTGGGGCACAAATAGTCTACCTGCCTTGGTCTCCCAAAGTGCTGGGATTATAGACATGAGCCACCGTGACCAGCCTCCCATTGCTTTTTAAAAATCTTAATTCTTAAACTAATAGGCATATCTGTACTTTGCTTTTCCTGAAGGAGAATAAACCTGATCTAACCATACCCTAAATCTAAGTTTATGAATGCTCATTTTTTACATATATTTTTCACAGTTAAGAAGACATCTGACTTTGTTATTGTTTTCTCTCTCATTCTGACCACCTTATCCAAAAATGGATGGTTCTGTCTTGCAACTTTATTCTATCTCAGCTATAAGCCTTGCTTAGATATGTTTTCTATGTTGTAATTAGCTTTTTAAAAATTCTTTCAATTCTAACTTATCTGTATACTATTTATAAAATATTTGAAATGTAACTAAAGTGTTTTTTGTTGTTGTTTGTTTTTTACCATTTACTTCTGTTGCCAGGATGGCAGTAAAGTTTTTACAAAGCAAACATTTCTCTGAATCATGCAGTAAGGGCTAATTTTTTATGATTAATCTTTACAAATCCCATCACATTGAACAGACATTAAGCCTATATACAAATAGTGACTCTGAATTTTGTTGTGGGGATATAAAGGCAAGTAAACACACACCCTCAACTTTCAGAACACTGTCAGTACAACGGTGGATTTGTGGGAAAGGGAGGTGGATTCACTGTGATGACCACAAAACAAATATTCTTACCTGTACCATTAATCATGTCGCAGTGACTTTCCCAATAGGACAGATTCCTAGGAATAGAAAAAGACAATGAATAAACATTCTTATTTAAAGAATACCTTTCTTACATTACTTTTTCTATTATAATTCAATACTTCTGTTAATATGATGCATTTAAATGTGACAAGTACTAAGTTTAAGAAATGTTCAATTCTGTTTGTTTTGTTTGAACCTTTTATCTTATTGCAATGTACCTGATGCCATTAGGTAGCAAGATCATAAAATAAAAACTGCCAGGTGTTAATTAGAAACATCTTGGAATAAGAAAAAAATTAAAAACATTTATCAGAAACTTAGATCTCTACTTAGGGGAAAATTTTTTTTTTCCAATGGGATACATGAATTACTCAGTAGTATAAGTGTTCAGAATGAGTAGAAGGAAAGTGTTAAGTGGGTAACTGATATAAGCTCAGTACAAGGCAGGCAGAAGAGAGAAGCAGGGAAGAGGAAAGAAGCAGATGTTTGGATCAGCAAACATTCAAAACATGTAGATGATTAATTTATATTCTTGCCCCTTCCTCCCTTTAATTCTCTCGTGGACTGGCGTTAAAGTAGGAAAGAGTTTATTAATTTATACTTTGCTGTCTAAATAAGCTATATATATCTGGAAATGATAAAAACAATAGTAATATTTTCCCTGCATCCTCACTTTTTGGTGATGGAAAAACTTTTTTTCCACTCCTGACAGTGACATGTCAAGACAAGCCATTGCTTAAACAAAATAAGTGGTTAATCGTGTTCAGTCTTGCCATGAGTTAAATCAACCTTACAATCTTAAAATGATGTGAAATTCTTACTCTAATTAGGAGCGCTTTGCAACTCCCCTCCACGTCTCTCTGTAATATTAGAGTGAAATGCTCGTTATTTCTCAATATAAAAAATTGCTGTGATTTCCTTTTAAGTGAATACTTAGAAGTGTTTTTTTCCCTCTACTGACTTTTTCTATAAAAATATGTAACTGTGGACTCTTTAGAAGAAAAAGTACTCCACTAGTAATATTTAGCTGTTAAAAGCAATCATTAGATAGACTCAGTTTGAGGTAGGGGTTACTTTATATTAATAAAAACATTTCATCTCTTTTGGTTTTGATCACTTTATTCTTTTTCAGAAAAAAACTAGTCAAACACACAATTGTTAATTTTATGGAGAAGAAAGCTTATTCCCCTGATATTTATTAGGGTTCTTCCTAGTTTACATATATGATAAATTATAAATTCTTTAGGTGAATAGGCTGGAGCTAGAAAAAAAAAGGAAATAATGGCTCAGGAAGCTGATTTGTTATTTTACCACTTTAAAGTTGGCAAAGTCTTCATTTTCACATTTTGTATTTACATTGTAGAACTGCACTTGAAATATTCATTCTATTTTTGCATTGATAAAGTTAAAAAAGCTGAGTTATCAATATGGAAAATTATTTAAAGACTATTTGCAGGGGGAAGGTCATGAAAGCACTTGCCTGGATTCATTAAGCTTCCATCTTTATAGACACATTTAGGTCATGCCACTGGAATATGGAATTCGATATGCTCGATTTAAAAAGTAAAAAAAAAGTTTCCATCTACTACACAATCAGTTGATGTGTTGTTTTTTTTTTTTTGACCTTTTCATTTATGGTTATCTAATTGTAAGAATAATTATACTGTAATGCTGGATAAGTAGCAGAGATGAAAAAATAGTCCCTTTGGGGATTTATGTAACACAACCATAACCTGTGCAGAAAGGTGAACCAAACCTTAAAGTGGAACTGATAGTCAGCAGCTATGCACTGGTGTGAACTCACCAGTTACCACAACTAAAGAGTTAATACCTAGCAGAACAGGAGTTTCCAGAGCTGAATTATAACCAGGTCTGTTCTATAGGTTGATGCCTATGTCTTATGAGATGTTAAATGAATACTATTCCTGCTTAAGAGTACCCTAGTAACATACATGCACATTTTACCAGAATACTTACCTTTTACCTTTATATGTGTCGATTATGGCAACTTTACTTATGTTATCTTTTCCATTGAAAACTTTATAAACTCCATCTGCAGTATTGTTGTACTGAAATATATGTATGGGAAAATGTTACTTCTACAACAAGTCATTTTTTCAAAGTTGTACAATACATAACTCACTTTCACATTTCTTAATCACTGGTTACTCAAATGACTTGAAATACATCTGCAATACATTTTTTTAAATTATTGGCCTTAAAAATTGTGAAAGGTGCCTAGAAATAAGTGCTAGATGCTGCGACAAAGAAGATACATATCAGAAACTGACATGATGTGAACTCTAGCACTCTGTCATAATTAAGCCAATGAGGGCATTTTGATCACTATTCTTACTATGTTGAGGTGAGGGACATTGAACAAACCTATAAGAACAATGATTTCTAGGGGTATTCTAAATGTTACAATCATTAATAAGTGGTTACTAAAATGATAATAAGTGGTTACTAAAATGATAAAAATTAGACATCCAAAAGTTAAAGCATTAGCCAAAGAAAGAGCTATGAGTATTGAGTTAAAATCAGAATGAATTTGATTCATTATGGCTTTCTACATTCATTTATAATTGATATATAACCTTGTAATCCTAACAGTATCTAAAAGTAAAACAATGAACTAGAGAACATAATATTCACATATAGTGCCAAATGAAGTCATAGTCCAACTTCCAATTCAGTAGTTAGCTTATCCTATTTGTAATTCAAAACATTAAGCGGTAATCAAGTACACCATCAAGTTCACATTTTCCTTAATCTTCAAGCTGCCATTTCACGACATTATGGACTACTAAAAATTCTTATTTACAAATCCCATTAAAATGAAGTCTATTACCTTATCAGAATTGAGATGTGAACATTAGGCTAACTTTTAAATATAAATTAAAATTGTAAGAGGTCTAGAAAAGGAGGAATGAGGAGTATATTTAAAACAAACAAAAATATGGTATTAAACTTGATTATGTGAATAGGGAGATAAAAGCCAAAAACAGCGCTCAAAGATTTACAGACTAGCTTACCGGCTAATTTTTAAAAAATTGTGTATTTATAAATGAGTAGAAACCTTAGTAAATCTATTCTTCAGGTTTAAATTTAATTGTTAAATTCAGATGAATTTCCCAACTAGGAAAGCTGAAGCTATAATGAGAAGCGGACTTTTTAAAAAGTTAGGATATATGTCTCCAGATCAGCAATAAGACTAATGAGCTAAATTATAAAATTATGCCTTGCCAATGCCATCGAATTAATTCAATTAAAATGTAATAATATTGCCATTCATATTTGGTACTTACAGGATAAAACAGACCAACTGTGGTAGTAACAGGGTACGGAACCAAACTCAAAAATGGATCCCTATAGCCCCATAACAGTTCTCTCAAAGTTCTGACTTGGAACATAGAAGATTTTGACTTGTTAATAAGTGAATTGAGGACCATTTGAACAAATTGATTTTGATAGATATGGGATGCAGCCTACAAAAACAAAGTCACTGTTTAAGACAAGAATACAATATTAGATTTTAACAAATAAATGGATTAAATGCTAATATTGAGCTTAATACAAAACTTTTTAAAGCTTATCTTTAAAATTACTGCCAGATCCTGCCAAAACTCAAAATGCAATTCGTCTAATTCCTAGATGATTACATTTCTTTGCCTCAGTGCCAGCCACAAGAAGATGACATTCCAAGTTAAGCTCTATTTATTTAACGATACACTTAAAGTGGTCTTCTCAAATATCTAATGCATTAAGGCATACGGGGCTTAAAACCTAGATGATGGTTTGATAGGTGCAGCAAAGCACCATGGCACATGTATACCTATGTAACAATCCTGCACGTTCAGCACATGTATCCCAGAACTTAAAAAAAAAAAAAAGCCGTAAGTCTAGTCCCAAAGGCGCTGGAGCCACACGTGACAGAAATGGCGCAGACAATTGTTGCAGGCGTGTTCATCACAACGGCAGGTTCCACGTCTAATGGCACGAGGCTCTCTGCCAGTGACCTGACCAATGGTGCGGATGAAATGCTGGCCACAAGCTCCAACAGGTCTCAGTACAGCATCTCCAGGGTGAAGACCCCGGTGTCCCAGGTTGGGGAGGATGAGGAGGACTACGATTTCGACGAGGACAACTGACGTCCTCTCCACTTCAATTTCAGCTTCAGGAAAATGTTTAGGAAAAGAAACTTCTTTTTTTAATGTGGGTTTTCTGTTTCCTTTTGGCCTACTCCCAAGAAGATATTGGTAAGCTATTGAATTTAGATATGCACCTCCGATAAGCAAGGATTGTTTCCCATAGAATTAGGATGTGCTGTGGATGTGTGGTTTGATGCCAGTGTGCTAATGCAGAGCCTTCATATACTTTTTAGGATTTTGTGTTTTCGTTTTCTATTTTTCTTAAAATGCAGAGTTCATATTTGCCCCTTAAGAGTTTTTGCTGAGCTTGCTGAAGAAATTGTACTTCATCCACATAAATGTCCGCCTGTTGTGAATGGTGAGCACCAAATGCCCTTTATTTGCCATGAATTTGGACGGCACCCCCTGTTGGCGGATAGCTAGACTCTGCAGAGTTTTATGTTTGTTCAGTGGTGTGGTCTCTAGAGCCCCAAGCAAATAGCCGAATTCGACTTTCCAAACAATAGACACCATCAACCTTATCGACTTTATTTTCCCTTAAATTATATTGACAGTTGTGCCATCAAGTTTATATACTCTTTTTTTCTCCCCATTTTGCAGCAACAAATTGCAAAGTGCTTTTGTTTGTTTGTTTGTTTTTGTTTGGTTAAAGGTTATTGCCCACTGGTACAGCTACTGGTACACTGTCTGGAAAGCTTGGAATGGTTTATTGCTTATAGTAAAATTTGCCTGATTTCTTACAGGCTGCGTTTGGAAACCTTTTATTATATAGTTGCTTACATACTTTAAAGTCTATCATTTAAAGACATACTGAAACAAATGTTGTACTTGTTTCTTAAGCATCTTCCTGTCATCTGTTATAAAATTGAAATTAAATATAGAGAATGTTTCGACAAAAATAATGAAAAAAATAAAGTGGTCTTCTAATGCAGTCGATTCTTATATGATTTTGTCACTTTCCAAATGACCATGCCTCCATTCAAAATAATGATATAGGAATACATTTTGATAAAAATGGAAAAACAAGTAAAACCTAATAATTCTAATGATAGGATTAATTACGTGAGTTCTAGAGTATTTTAAAATAGATAACTTTGTTGTTTGTCTACTCACTGCCACAGCCAGATTGAGAACTGTGAAGTTGTCAGCCTCTGTTCCAACTGATAGTGAAGGTTCGAAGATGGCACCATTGGGCTGCAGGAAAGAGACTGTGTTGTCCTCAGGGTCCTGGGTTACATTTTCCTTGGCTAGAAAACGAACTCTAAAGAAACAGCAGTAAACAAAATTCAAAACATTTGTCATATGTGAACATTAGATCTCAAATGTCATTCATTCAACAAATGATTTTTGAACACACAGAATATGCCAGATAGTATGTAAGCAATGGTGTTAAAATGAGAAATCAGCCAGGGTCTCTAGCAAACTAATGAGAAGGGGTCTTAAACTGGCAAACTGGAAATTAAAATAGTGAGAGAGAAGGAATATTGTTATAATGGAGACTCCATGGGAAAACACAAAACAGATCCAGATCCAGATTTAGAATGGTCAGGGTAGGGGTGAGGGTTAAAACACTTTTTAGTACAAGTCTACATAAATGGTCTATGTAACAAATACAAGTTTAGTTAGGTAAAGTACGGCAGATGGTAGCATGCATAAGAATGAACATAATTTGTTTTGGGAAATGCAGATATTTGAGTGTGGTTGGATTACAGAGTAAGAGGTGAGGAGAGTAGTGGAAATAAAGTTATTGAAACAAGTAAGATCTCAAACATGAAAGAGTTGCATCTAATACTCAAATGAGACTTTATCCTGAGGATAAGGAGGAAAAAGTACAGGGGCTTCAGCAGGGGAATATTTAGAGCACATTTTCTTATATTAGAAAGAATGATCAAAATACAAGGCCTATCCAGCACTGCTTTTTCCCTTTTTCAGGACTTCTTTAATGAGAATTAGAGATAAGAATATAATTTCCATTTTTAAGGGTCATAGACTAACTTCCCCAACCCCTCAAGTATATTGAATACTTTTGCTAGTTCTAATCTCCTGACTCTAACATATCTAAGCTGCAAAGTACCAACTACATTTTAGGAACGCGGTGAAGGGTGATTATTACAGGAAAAATACATTTCACAAGTGGAAGATATTCACTGAGAAGAAATAAGATATATATCATAATTGCACTGTCATATTTGAATGCCTGTGAAGTGAGTAGATAGCCAAGGTAAAGACTTAAACAATTGGACTGAATTTTTTAAAACCCATTTTATTCCATTATAATAAAAATGTAAATTCCTACAGGGTAGGAGTTTATGAGTGTTTTGTATCTCTAAGCATCATGCCTGGTATATAATGAGTTCTCAGTAAATGTATTTACTAAACAAATGTCTCAGATTCTTTAAAAAGAGGATTCAAAGTTGGCTAGAAATATATTTTTAATATAATTTTATTAAAACTACTATTCTTGAAGTACTGCAGACACACAAAGAATATAAAAATCTGAAACAGCACTCAGGACAATTGTATTTTAAATTAGTGTGCATATTACTAATATTTCAAATCAAAGTACTTCAATTTTCAGAAATATGCCCATATATTAAAACAATAGCAACATAATTGTCACGTTACCTAAAGTGTACTGACAACATTATACCAGTAGATGGCAGTCACTAGAAGAAAAATCCTTAAAACAGCCCTGCCTTTAGAATGTTGTTTTAAAAAGGGAACATAATTACTGAATTTTTTGTTTAAAAGTTAGACTGTATGGAAGTTTTGGAACGTGTTTGTTTATAAGGTCAAGGGAAGGAATTTATGCTTTTCTCAAGATGACTTTATATTCTTTCCAAAGTAAAGTAACTCAAAAAATGAATTACGGATCTAAGAATATTCTGAAGGAATTACAGCATCTTCATAGAGATGGTGTAGGTAGAAACACACATAAGATCTCAACCCAAGCAATTTCGTGCTTTGATTCAGGTCATATCTTGTGAAAGTGTAATCAAGCTTACTTTAGCAGACAATGGCCAAATACAGCCTGTGGTTCTGTTTGAGGAGGGACATTCTCACATACTTCCAATGTCAGATGGATTTAGGGTATAATTAATTATGAAAAAGCATGTTTAGCTCAACACATGCACTATCAAAGTGTTAACTTTTTTCTAAAAGGTACTGGTTGTTTTTCCATTATTTAAGGCACTCAGGCAAACAATAAAAGACTATTTTGGTGACATGCTGAGACAAGATGACCTATAGATAATCAGGAATCCCTTTAAAATTGTTATAGAAAGAGCTATTTATGGATTCTAAAATTTAGCTGTAAATGCAACTGTTCTTCTCCAGTCTTTGCTCCATTGCCTCTTTAAGCAAACCAAATATATCTAACACATCCCCTTTTTGTCCCTTAGAGAGATAGGTTAAAGGCTTTAAGAATAAAATATAGATTAGCTGTCAACTACCAGAGGAGAACTATTTCAATAATATGTTTTCTCATATCCCAAATAATATATTTAAAAGTGAAAAATATGGTCGGGCATGGTGGGTCACACCTGTAATCCCAACACTTTGCGAGGCCAAGGCACATAGATTGCTTGAGCCCAGGAGTTTGAGGCCAACATGGGCAACATGGCGAAACCCTGTCTACAAAACAAAACCCATAAAAATTAGCTGGGTATAGTGGCATGCGCCTGTGGTCCCAGCTACTCAGGAGGCTGAGGTGGGAGGATCACTTGAGCCTAGGAGGTTGAGGATGCAGTGAACTGTGATCGTGCCACTGCACTCTAGAGTGGGTGGCGGAAGAAGACCTTGCCTCAAAAAATAAACAAAATTAAAAACAGAAGTGAAAAATATAACTTCCCCCAAACAAACAAACAAACAAAAATCATGATGAGTTCTCAAATTCTAACAACTATTTTCTTTCCTCACACTTACTCAGTTCACTTAGGTTCTATTTCTTAAACAATTATGCTGATACTCTCCTTAGGTCATATGTGAATTCTAGATTTTCATAAGTATATATACACCTATGAATACATATATATATGTGTGTATATATATATGGTACACCTAACAACATTCTTTGCAACAAGATATTTGTATAGACTCTTGCTAATAATATAAAAACTTTAAGACCATGAAGAAAATTCTAAGGTAAGATTTTTTTGTACCCATAAAAACTAAGTCTTCATGGACAAAATTATGAATTGTCACAGATGCGCACAGAGACACCCGATTCGGGTAAATCTGCTAAGACAGGACATGCCCCAAGGCCCTCTGTGGCTTATATGTCATGTGCTATGGTAGTAGGCACCACCCTCACCATGCCTGTTATTTCATTTTATTTTGGGTGTGAATTTTCAATCTGGAAGCATAGTAATGCTTTGGGGAAGAAGGAAAATTATACAATCATCCGATAACCAAAACAGATAAGATACTAAAACTATAAATTATAAAAAATCATTAGAAATACAAAACTTTGTGATGAGAACTAATCATGGTGTATAACTAGTTGTGATTTTCCGTGAGGGAAAATACACATTTAGGTAACAAATTCTATAGCAGAACATAACTATGTTTCCATATGGATACCATAAATATATTCCTAATCCTTAGTTAAGGTAGTGTTTTTGGCAACTCAATCTCCCCCTTTTTTCCATTTTTAGTGAAAAAGACAGAGTGTCTATAATTGAAATGGAAGAAAATGTATACAAAAATCTAGGAGCTACCAGTACCTACATCTGTGTGAACATGGACAAGTGACCTCACATCCACGGGATCAGGCATTTTTAACTCACAAAATGACAAATTCTGGCTGATCATTTCCTCTAGTTCTAATACTCTAAGATTCTGTTCAAAAGTGTGTTAAACTATCAGGGAAGGCAGAGGAAAGATATAAAATATTGTCTCAACACTAGAGGAAATATAAGAGTGAAACTAAAATAGATCAATGTAAACATCTATATGACCCGGAAGTTAATTTGAATATAAATCTTGAGTAGGTACCGCAGTTAGGAAAAATGAATTTAGCACGGTGGTTCTCAAAATTGTGCATTCAAATCACCCAGGATTTGTAAAACTCTTTAGTGGGCCTCAACTCTTTCATTCATTTGGTCTGGGATGGGGTGGAGGGATTTGCATGTTTCCCAATTCCCTGTTGATGCTGATGCAGCTGGCCCAGCATTTTGCTGTGGCCCAGCTACACTTTGAGAACCACTGTTAAAATATGCTTTAAATTTTAAGATGTGAAAACTGATTTTTTTTTTCCTCAGCAGGAATATTTCAGCTGTTGAGAATATATGCCACAATAACAAAACACTAACTTCATAAACATAGGGAAGTTATTTGATACTGGTAAGTTTATAATAAAATCTGTTTATCTTTTCTATATATTGTCTAATAAATATTTGGATAATGTATATATCTTCCAGTTTTTTTCAAAATAAATACCTTATAATCATTAAATTCTTAGATTAGGATTCTATACAGACAGGAAAAATATTTTAAAGTATATTTTTGGCAAGAAAATAATAAGTACATTTCAATACAATGACATTTGCCAAGTAGAAGACTTCTCAGAAATACATGGTCAAGGTAAGAGTGCCTCATATTTGTGGGGACTCACTCACCTGTACGTATAAGGACCTCTTTGCTTGACTTGAATGTTGCTGCTGTTCATCATCACTTCCTGTGGATTTTGCACATCAAAGATCCAAAACTGTCTGTAAACTTCTGTGCCTGTTTTAACCCAATTTTTAAAGGCAATTGTACCTTCTTCGAGGACAACTTGCTATGAAAAAGAAAATAAGTTTGGGTTATGTCTTTGTAGTAAGTACAGGCACTTCTGGAAGATTGTTTGTAGCCTTGAGTCAGCCAGAATAAAAGGACCAAGCCCAAGTACCTCATTCATGAGAACCTTTGCAACCTTACCGTACACTTGCAGCAGAAATGTTTTCAACAAATTATTATTACAGCAGTCTTTTTAGCCTTTTACAAAGAGAATCAGTGTGTAATACTGAAGACATGACTGTTGATTTTAAGGCAAACTTTAAAGTGACCCTTCGGCAAGCTTTAGAGTGACGCTTTGAAAATATTGCAACAGTCAACATAATTTATTAAGCAAATTTTACCGAAGTTCAAAAAAGTTCTTACTGAGTTGAACATTAACTTCTTCTCTGCCCCTAAGTTGGATTGATGAAACAAAACACAAAAACTGAGTGAAAAATCTAATGGTATTGGAAGCTTTTTCTTTTCCTTCAAGAGTTGGACACTTCAGAGGATGGTACTTAACACTCACTACATTAAGAAAATAAAAATATCTACATGAAGAACACAAATTTGACACCGTGTCTTCAAAATCCTGCTCAATCTGGCTTCCCTAACCTTTTTCTTTTCTTTTTTTTTTTTTGAGACAAGATATTGCTCTGTCACCCAGGCTGGAGTACAGTGGTACAATCTTGGCTCCTTGCAGCCTCGACCTCCCAGGCTCAAGTGATCCTCTCACCTGTGCCACCATGCCCACCTAGTTTTTGTAGTTTTAGTAGAAACAGGATTTCACCATATTGGTCAGGCTGATCTTGAACTCCTGAGCTGAAGCAATCCACCTGACCTGGACTCCCAAAAGGCTGGAATTACAGGTGTGAGCCACTGCACACAGCCCCTAACTTTCAATATATTTGCAACAACCCATTATCATGTTTCCAAAAATTACAACAGCCTCACTCATCATTATTGGGTTGTAGTTTTTAAAGAAAAAAACAGGACAAGGAAGCTGTCCTATTACTCCTTTGTGAAATCCACTAAAAATCACTGATGCTCCTTTGGTAAAAATAGACAAGTGGAAAATACACCAATAAGAGAATTAAAAATCCTACATTAGGAACTCGATTCCTTGCTTTGGGACTGGGTGGAGAGTCATCAAACCTCCCTAGGGTCAACTTCATTAGCTGTAAAATAAGGGAGTTAACATAAATATTCTTCTAGTTTTCTTCCACAGCTTTCACTCTCTGAGCCAGAAGTCTATTACGCTGTAGTAGATAGTGCAAACAAAGGTGATTTTGAAGCAGGCGGTATTTCTAATGACGTATTGGGAAGAATGCCCAGGTTAAAGAGCTCCAACTTAACCTGAGTGTGCTACAGGAAGAGGAATACAACTATTTCATGGAAAATGAGCCTAAAGAGAACAATGACCACAGGAACATTCTGACCTATTTGTTTCCTTGACCTGGAAGCACCACTTCACAGAATGACAGATTAGGAAAGGACATTGAACATGATCACATTTTCCAGTGGATCACACTGAGGCTCTGAGAAACCAGGTGGCTGGCCCAAGGACAGCCTAGGCAAACAGTAGTGAATTCATGACAAAAATCCTCATCCCTGACCCTTAGACTAGTCCTCCTTTACACCATGCTATGACTCTTTTTTTTTTTTTTCCGTCACCCTCTGCACTTAGTTGGTAGAAGTCAAATTAAGTTTCATATCTTCATGATATTTTACTTATTGCTTAATGTAGGGAATAAGCGAATTCCTTAGAGAAGAACTGGGCACCAAGTTAAAATGGAATTACAAAATCCTACGCTGCTGTAATCCACTTATACGGGGTACATTGGACCTGCTAGAGTGATGGAATCTTTATTACTTTTTACAACAAATTGTCCTTGAAAAACTTTTTATTTGCTCCCAAAAAGGCTTATTTCCATACTAAGTCTAATATTAAGACAAAATTGCTTAAAGCATTATGGATATTCTTCTAAATGTAAATATGTTTGGTGAGGATGTTGAAGCTTAAAGCTAAATAGAAGCTGAAAATGGTTGATTTCTCCATTTCAAGAGGCTTAACAAGGGAGAACACACAAACACAAACATTATTCTCCTCACACTATTAGAATATTAATGCTCAAAAACAATACCTGTTATTCATCAAGTGCCTCTCAAGGTACATATTAGGTTTGTACACAAGTAATTATGGTTTTTGCGATTTTAATGACAAAAATCACAATTACTTTTGCACCGACCTAATATCTCTTAATGAAAGAAACTCAACAAACTCTTATAGAATTGAAGAGAGTCTGTGACAGAATGTGCTTGACAGGATTGAATGCCTTCCTAACTCTACAATGAGTGTCCATCTAAACACCAAAAGACATTGTACGTGTATGAGACCTTTTTTTCTAAAGGCCACAAATCACTTTTCCCTTAAAAAATATCTCTAGCGACAAATAAGGCAAACGTGAAACACAGGGTTGAAATGAATGTGTTGGATTATCAACTGTTAGAATCAGGACCATCTAACCCCGTCCATTTTTTTAGAGGTGGAAAATGGGTTCTAGAGAAAAGAGACATCTGACTCAATGTTATGTGACAAATTTACTAGCAGATAATAGAAAAATCAGGTCCTTTCACTTCAATTTTATATAGTTTCCATAGCATCATGATTTGTTTAGAGACATAGAGAAAAATATTGAAGTAGTCGAAGTAGTAATAATATGCTTCTGACGCTACCACTACTATATATATTAAATTGTAGTCACTCCTTGAATACCAAGACTAAATATGTCACAAGAAACAAAAGATGTTATGTCCTTTGTGAATTTAAAAGAACTTGATTTTAAATTGGATTTGGACTATCTAGACTATTTTGCAAATATTTTACTAAATTTGAAGTACAAAGCTGGTAAGTATGTACACAGAAAAAGTGATACAAGATTTTCTCGCTTGGCTAATGTGTATGTGTGTATTTGTCCCTGACTCTAAGCATGCAGACTACCAAGCCCCAACAACAACTGGATTTCAACCTGGTGACTCTCACATAGCATGGTCTATAGCTGGGTTGAAAGCACTGACCTTGAAACTTCTATTCTGCTACATTAATTTGAAAACAGATGCTTGTTGGGACCTTAATATCCTATATGTAGTCATGCACTCACTTGAATACTGTTTTCATGCAACAGCAATAATCATCTACATAACTGACAACTTTCATTATTAAAATGCCCTTCATACTTTGCTATGCATGGAGTAGAGTACAAATGTAGAAAATATTTTGTTTCACTTTTCAAGGACTTTACAAGTTTCTACCAAGAGACAGAAGTATGTTTAGCAGATTTTAATCTACGAGTTAGATTTTTTTACCCTATCCCCACCCTAACAAGGTATAGTGGCTTCTTCCCTAAAGCATAGACTGAAGTGGCCAACAATGAAATTAGATGCTATGAGTTTGATCACTTAATAATAATCATCATCACTGAAGTTTGAGCAGATTATTTAATTTCTTTGTACCTCACTTTCCTTATCTGTGAAATTATAACAGTAATGTTAGATTGAACCATATAGACTTAGTATTTTTGAAAATCAAAAAAAGTTGAATTTTGGCATTTTCATGTGACTTAAATATTTATCCTCATAGGTTGTTATGGGGATCAATAAACGTGAACACTTAGAACAGTGTCAGTACAAACCAGACATTCAATAAATGTCAGCTATTAGTATTTTACAAATTCTATCCATCCTTTAGAGGAAGAACTCTAATACCATTTACTTCTCCATTCTGCTTTAATTGCTTGGTTCATAGCATTTACTGTCTAAGCCAGTCATGTGCCAATAACTTATATAATATCCTGTGACAATTATTTTTCTGTTATTTAATCATTTTAATATTTCTCTTTCTAGTAAAGTAAAAACTTTCTTAAAAACCAGAAGCATACTTCCATCCTTCCCACTAGCTGCTACCATTTGCTTGTAATTGGGCCTAAAACGAATCATTTCCCCATGTTAAAAGAAATTCTAATGTTTTTGCATTATGCAAGTGTGTGTAAGTTGAGAATGAATTAGAATTGTAGTGACAGTTATGCAGAGAATCTGAAAATGGCTTTAGTTTCAGAACATCATCATCAACTAAAACCCAGAATAAAATTTGGTGAAATGTATAGGAGTAGTAAGCTTTAATATGTTTCTGAAACCTAGAAATTAGCCTCCAAGAATTTATGTAAGTACCTAAAATGGTATGAAAAGTAAACTATGTTGTGTTTGGCATGAAAAGTAAACTATGTTGATATTAAATTGGACTAGTAGAAGAAACATATATGCTTGTCTATTTCTTGAAACATTGTCTTTAAGTGACATTTGTTATTACAGCTATATGCACATATACAATAGTGTTTAATTCGTTTTTATACTGCTATTTTAATTTAAATATATTGGGTTGTTCTTACTTTATTAAATATAAAACAAACTTTACCATCTTTAATATTTTTAGTCATTTATTTTTGAGTTTTTAGATACTATGAAAAAGTACAAATTATTTTATTATATCTGGAAATACTAGAAGCATACATTTTAAAGGTAATATAAACAAATTATATGTTTAAAATATGGACTATTAATTCAAACATAAGTTTTTGCGGGGGGAGACAGGGTCTCACTTTGTCACCCAGGCTGGAGTACAGAGGCGCGACCTTAGCTCACTGCAGCCTCAACCTCCTGGGCTCAAGGGATCCTCCCACTTCAGCCCCACAAAAGCTAGGACTACAGGCATGTGTCACCATACCCAGCTACTTTTTTTGTATTATTCGTAGAGATGGGGTTTTGCCATGTTGCCCAGGCTGGTCTCAAACTCCTGAGCTCAAGTGATCCACCCGTCTCAGCCTCCCGAAGTACTAGGATTATAGGCATGAGCCACCATGCCCAGCCATGTATAACCATTTTAATGAATCATGATTTCAATTTATTTTGTCTGAAGGCATTTCTTACAAGCTACAGAAGGATCATTGTTTTCAAGAATGGGAGAAGGAAAAATGGTATAATTGAATGATGATATTTAATATTAGTTCTCTAACAGGAACAAAGAAACCTATAATTCCTTTTTGGTGTTCTATAGTTAGAACTATAGAACTTATTTAAATTTTAGTTTTTTTCTTCCAACTTTTATTTTAGGTTCAAAGGTAGATGTGCAAGTTTGTTATGTAGGTAAATTGTGTGTCATGGAGGTTTGGTGTACGGATTATTTCTTCACGCAGGTAATAAGCATAGTACCTGATGGGTAGTTTTTTGATCCTCCCCTCTCCTCCCCCTTCCCACCCTCGATTAGCCCCAGGTGTCTATTGTTCCCTTCTTTATATCCATGTGTATTCAATATTTAGCTCCTACTTACAAGTGAGAACATGTGGTATTTGGTTTTCTGTTCCTGCATTAATCTGCTTAGCATACAACTACCTATGTTATGTTATACAATATTCACTAAACTTTTTATCAACTGACATTAATAATGTCAAGTGATAAATTATCTTTTGTAAATGGTGGCAGAATTTTGACCCTTTTCCACAGTGCTTTGGTAGTTTCTACTTTCATGGCAGCTCTTGCTATTGATTTTTAGTTTTTTTTTTTGGAAAGACTGCATAAACTTGCTGGCTGCACACAACTCTATTAAGAATCACGGTCAAAAATACTGGTAAGAAAGATTGCAGCTATAATCCATAAAAAGCATGAGGATACCAGAGACATCCCTTGAAAATAAAGAGCAAAAATAAAGTACAAATAAGGTTTCTAAACTGTTTTAGACTATTTCAAATGGTAATGACATCTTTCAGAATTGGAAGGTATCACAGCACTGCAACTCTACACTAAATATGAAATGATTTTCTCATCATTCTCAATTAAGAAGTTTAATTATTTTTTTCAAAATATCACTTGTGTACAATAGCTTTCCTAATTTGCTATTAGTCAGCTAAACAAAGTAATATTAAATGAGTTTTAATGGTACACAAATAAGAAGTCAACAGTACCAAAACCCATATGTTTGTGAAATAGCATTACTCTAAGTATTTCTGAGGCAGCAGTAAGACACTTGGCTCTCTAGGTTTACACAAAATTCAAATATTTGACTCCTACTGTATGCCAAAGATATACATACGCCAATATCATTTAAAAAATAGTCTGTAAACTGAAGAAAAAAGAAACAGTCTATTCAAATAATATTCCACCTACTTCATATGACTAAATTAACAAGGTCAACATGGTTGTGTAGGAATCTGAGAGCAAAAAGAAGCTTAGCCTTAAATGTACCATACATCTTGACCAATATAAGGATTCTGATGATGAGTCTTAGTCTATGGACATGTAGGGGGCTTACAATGTGCACTGTCATTTGACAGTTTTTATGAATCTCTGTTGTACCACCTCCTTGAGTTTAAATCTACACTAGGAAGTCTGAATCTTCTCTTTTCCTTGTAAAAGATTGCACAGATAATTCTTATTTCAAAAACAAGAAGGAAAAGCACTCCATTGATTTAATTTCCCCTTCTTTATTACCCTACTCAAAGTATACTTTCAAAATTATTGGTGACCATGTTCTAATCACTATTTTCTTAATTTTCATCTGCCTGAGAACATTTTATGCTTTCTTTCCTTGAGTTCTGGCCTCCTATTAACTTCTAGGATTGTACTCTTTGTTTCTTCATATAAGATCATTCTTTTCCTTTTCTACTTTTGTCTTCCTGCCTCTGAATTATTACAAATTCTGTAATAATTCTTCTGCTTTTTCCTCTCTCCATTAAAACTCTCTAAAAGTAAATCTACTGTTTAGTTTTATTTTTAATCTCTATAGCAATGATCAAATCTATTTGAACTCTGACCTTTGAAACACAGACTGATGTTCATAACACATCACTTATAAAACCTCTGTTTTACTTTGTAAGGTATATACATACCTTCTATCAATAACTCACTGGACATCTTGAGTTTGAGGCTTTTACTCCTCTCTCTAATTTAATCTGTCTCTCCAAGCTTCCATTTCATCCTATCATCTATCAGTTTTTTTTTCTATATACTCAACCATGCCAGACCAGTGTGCCTTTTGTTATATAATGTGCAGATTATGCAAATATCTTTCTAAAAGGGAATCTTATATTCTCCTTGAAAGTGGTCATATCCTACAGTTTTTTGTTTGTTTGTTTTCCTATCTCTGGTATCCTCACTTTGCAACCTTTCTGCTGTAGAGTAGTATACAAGGCCAGGTTTTTCCATCTAGGCTCTTCCTACAGATTGCTTACGTTTGGAGAATGACTTCTTTCCCTATTGGCTAGGTGAGTTGGCAAGTTGATTTAAGGACTTGCGCCTGTAAAATGGGTAAAATAACAGCAACTTCTCACAGATATTCTTGAAGATTAAGTGAACTAGTATATAGGAAACTCTTAGTAACAATTAAATGTTAGCCATCTAATCTCTAAATTCAGGTTTTATTATATCTTACACTTGCTGAAAAACATACCGACGACTATTGTGTATTGTATCATCAATTAAGTATTTTTCTGCCTGATGTTCTAAGCTTGCTTCCTAACTCTAACCCCATGTTAACTTCTAATCTTTTCTGCTGTGAATCCAGTATTATGGGCACATTCTCTACCTTCTTCCTTCCACCTTCACTGCATTTGGTAGCATTTTCACAGGGTTTTTCATACTATCAATCAGTCCTTTAATATGGTTACTGCAGTTATTTGAGACTTTCAAAATTCTACACTTCTTTAAAACCTGAATCAAGTCCTACCTTTTTCTTGAAGTTCCTTGAATACTCTGAGAGATTTCTCTTTCGAAGTATTACAGAATTTACTTTTCCAATTCAATTCTAGAGTCTCATAGGTCTCGGTATTTTTTATTATAATATATCTTCCCCTGGTTATAGCTTACAATAGATGAGATTATATTATTCTCTTAGTCATTATACAAAAGCACATTTTGATGTCAGAAAACTTACTTTCTCATGGTTAACTATTATGAGCATAAAGATAAATATTAAAGAATTAAAATAAATGCTAGCACCTCACATGCTATCCAAAAGAATCTACATGTACCAGTTTTGTTGCATGACAAAGAAAAAAATTAAATCATCAATACTCAGTTATTGACCAATAATTATGTGTCAGCAAAAAAAAGTAGTCTAAATTGCTGTGCGTTGGAAGATTATTGTGATTTTTGAATTTGGAAAACTTTTCCAAATGATATTGTAGTCTGTACGTTAACACAGACACTAATCTTGTCCTTTCTCTGCATAAGATCTGGGTGAGAACATAGTTTATGAGTAGGAAGGATGTCAGATCAATGGCCACTCCATCCCACTATTAGATAAGCCCCACACCTCACTATTACCTGTCTGTTTCCATTGGCCTGTATTAAAAATACTATCAGGAAAACTAAGAATTCCAAGGCAGGGGATACTAATTTATATATGTTTTTTCAGTTAAATGCATGAGGCTGAAGTTCTGCAATATGTTAGCAATAAACACAATACAGTCAGCCCTCTGTATTCATGGGTTCCACATCTGCAGATTCAACCAACTGTGGATCAAAAATATTAAAAATACTAACAATATAGCAATAAAAATTTAATAAAAATTCAATTCCTCCTGTTCTCCATTGTGCACTATGCTTACTAACCCTTTGTCTAGGTCATTGCCATCCTAACCAGGTAGAGAGTTGAAGGCAGAACTCCTTTTATTTGGCCAGTATTATGTTTAATAAAATGAACATTTATGCCTTCAGGCAGTAAACACACAGTCTAGTTCACAGCAGTTCCTGTTCTTCATTTTATCTTGTTCTTGGCACCTTAAATTTTGTTTAACCCCTGTGTCCAAACTCCTGCAGCCATTTAAATTTGCCATCCCTGATTTAGAACTTCAGCAGATCTGCTTCCCTTTATTCTCTTCTTCCCCCTATCAATCAATGTTTCTGATGAGTGAGTGTGTAGCTAATTCAAATAAGCTAGGGTGGGAGATGAATTCTAGGTTGTTGTGCAAAGCCCATCTATTCAATCATTCTGTTTTTTCACACTACAGTCAATTTGTTTTATACTAAGACATGTTCTGCATATTTCAGAAAGTATTTTCTAAGATTCAAATATGAAGCTTCACAAATAGAAAATATTTATGAGGTTATTACACATATATAAAAATAGTGGATTACTAAACAGTGTATTACCAAACAAGTTTACCTACAATTTAATAAGGATTTATGTTTCAATATTAAACACATTACACACACACACACACACACAGTTTTACTTTTCTCAGTATTAACTAAAGTGCAACTTCTTTTATAAATGTGCTTTTACAAAATATACTCACTTATTTCCTATTCAAAAGCATGCCAACATGCTCTTTGGACATAACTTAAAACAATTATTTCTACTAACATGTATACCTGTAGACAGCTTTTAATAGAATTTGGTATTTATATTTAAGATAGCAATGGAGTCATGTTAAATATGCATTATAACATTTCACATAAAGTCACATCATATAGAGTTGCAGTGGTTCAGAATTACCTTTATGTCAAAGATACAAAATTAGCAGTTACCATGAAATATAAAGCAGGTAAATACAAAGCAAAAAAAGAGAAGTTAGAATCAATCAAAACGAGAAGGCATATTCTTTGGACTACTTGTACCTTTTTAATTGTCTTCTGGATAAGCAGGTCTCCAACTGGCATTAGAATACCTCCAAACACAGCCAGGACAGCACCAATGACAGCCCCAGCGATGAGCCCACAGTTCCGGTCACAGCCCATTTTTCTTGTTCAGGAGGTGAATTAGTGTTAAGCACCTGTTTCTTGCAAACTCCTGGATATGATTAAAGTGGTTTCTACAAGCTCTGGTTCTATCATTAGAAAGAGATCATAAAACAGAAGCTTAAATATCAGTACAAAAAGATCAAAGTACAAAGAAAACACCCACTGAAACGTATCATTTTGCCCGTTTTAAATAAACAAATGCTTTTCTTTTTGTTTCACCAAAGTGGCTTCCTGGGTCCGTCTCCCTTTTCTTGCTTCTAATGCCTACCAGTGGCAGAACTAATAATGTCATATCTGAATTTCTTCATATTCCTTTTTAATTTTCTTTCTACGCATGATTAACATATTGAAATCTTATCTAAGGAGAACTCTCACCCTCATCTCTCTTCCCTTGTCTCAGCAACTTAGTTGCATCCTCACTATCTGGTTTCTCCACCCAACACAACCTTCCACACCCCTTCTGGAGCTCTCCTGCGAGCAGAATGTGGGTTGACTGATGTGTTTTCCATTAAATGATAAGCAAGTATGGTAACAGATGTTTTATTTACGATACCTTATTCACAAATCAACAGCAAGACATGAATTTTACAGGAAATGAACTGATGAGTCACAGAAAGAATCAATTCGTCTAATCATTGGAAAGCTATCTGTGAAAATAAGAAAAGCATGGGTAAATAGAAAAAAAAATCTCAGAAATTTTATACTGGGACACTCTCTAATATCACCATACTTAAAATAACTGTTAAAAGAAAGTCTAATTTTCATGAATGCTGAGTTCAGGCCTGAATGGCTTGTCCTAAAAACTGTTTAAAACATGGAATTTTTAAAATAAGTGTATCTTACTTTCAGTTTTATTGACGACTTTGGATAGACTACAGGTGTAAAGAATTTGAAGCAAATATAAAATGTAGAGGATGTCTTGTTTCAACCATGGCATTGCTCTCTTACTGAAGAATTTTTTCCCTACACATTCAACTACAATATAGTTTGTCATTTGCAGTTGATTCATGCTAATTCTGTTAAAATTAGGTAGTTTGTGTTAGTATATATTTGTCAATCTAATGTTTGGTGTCTTCATAAAGTATGTGATTATTATTATTTTTTGAGACGGAGTCTTTCTCTGTCACCCAGGCTGGAGTGCAGTGGCACGATCTCGGCTCACTGCAACCTCTGCCTCCTGGGTTCAAGCAATTCTCCTGACTCAGCCTCCTGTGTAGCTGGGATTACAGGTGCACGCCACCATGCCTGGCTAATTTTTGTATTTTTAGTAGAGATGGGGTTTCACCATGTTGGTCAGGCTGGTCTCGAACTCCTGACCTCGTGATCCACCTACCTCAGCCTCCCAAAGTGCTGGGATGACAGGCATGAGCCACCATGCCCAGCCATAGTATGTGATTATTATATGAAGATTGGGAGAGCCGGGCGTGGTGGCTCACACCTGTCATCCTAGCACTTTGGGAGGCTGAGGCGGGTGGATCACCTGAGGTTGGGAGTTTGAGACCAGCCCGACCAACACAGAGAAACCCCATCTCTACTAAACATACAAAGTTAGCCGGGCGTGGTGGCACATGCTTGTAATCCCAGCTACTCCGGAGGCTGAGGCAGGAGAATCGCTTGAACCCAGGAGGCGGAGGTTGCGGTGAGCCGAGATCATGCCATTGCACTCCAGCCTGGGCAACAAGAGTGAAACTCCATCTCAAAAAAAAAAAAAAAAAAGATGGGAAGAAAGAATACAGTTTGTGAAATGAGTGGATCCTACTGTAATAATGAGAGTTAATTCTAACTAGTATTTGAAAACACATTTATTTGAACTTTTTTGTTGTTGCAATGACATTCTGTCAATAATGGGGTTGGCGTGTCATTTATAGTCAGAATGCGCTTTATAGTTTATAAACAATTATTCTCTACTTTGAAATGCTCATGGCCAAAGAAAACATATGTGCCAACGGAATGAAGGCTGCAGTCAAAAAAGGGCACATAGAATATTGTTGTTAATGTTGTAAGTGTATTAATAATTGTGGTTTGTTATAATTTCAGGTTTTCCCTCCACAGCTGTCTTGCAACAGAGGTACCACTCTTATGATTTTATTAGTATTTACTTCCACTTTAGTAATCATATAGTTTTTCAAAAACATTACCTGTAGAGCTAAGAAAAGAATAAGAAAATTATATTTTCCCCAAAAATGTAGGAATAAATGTTACAAATATTTTTCTTGGCAATTTTATTATTTACATATGTTCCCTTAACCTTTGGGATTCCCCTTTGCCTATTCCCTTATACATAGGATACTTTCCAGTATAAACCATAGGATGCAATAAACTTCATTTACATCAAGGTCTTGGTGATTAAGAAGACTGACTAGTTCTTTAGTGTCATTTTTCTCCAATGTAAAGGGAATGCACATAAGTCTAAACAAGTGATTTGTTTTTCCTGTGGAATTTTCTGTCTCACTGAGCAAGTAGGGCTGGCTTTTTATTAATTGTTCAGGGTGGAGTGGTAACAATAGCTTTCCCTGTCCTTGGAAATCGTATACCATGCTACCTCATATGGCTTTGTCCATGGCTGTCCTAATGCAATGGAATGAGTAATTTAATGCTGGTAATCAGGACTGGATATTGTCGAATAGAATTTCCTTTGCAATGCATAATTGTAAAGCACTTGAAACTTTTCTTGAAACCATCTTTTAAGCAACCATAGTAATCACCAACTAGAGAATGTCATGCTGGTGTTCTGTATGTTGTGAACTGATAATGAGATTTAGGGTAGTTTATTAGGTACATAATATTTTATTGAATGCCCATTTCATAGACCATCCCCAAATATTTTCTGCAAGTTATACTTAACGAAGCAATTAAAATATAGCGATCCCAGCTGGTTCAATTGAGATGAAGGGACAAGATTAAACCAAAGACTGATTTGTCACTGTCTTGCTAAATGAAAGCAGACGAGCCACGTAGTCTCTCTACACCTCAATTTCCTCATGCGTAAAATGAGATGATAAAATGAGATCAGCATTTTTTAATTTAAGCAGCTGAACTGGTTTTTCAGTTCTTACGTGGAAGTCCATTAGGTAAAATGACTGATTCCACAGCAGTTGAGAAACCCAGAGACTCTGTTTCTTAACTTTGTCTTCCTGTTCCTGCCTGACACTCTTTATCCTCACTGTTAGGAAGCTCTAGGAGAACCTCTGTAGAAACCCACAGCTTTATGAGCCCACATAAAAAATGCAGCAGGAAACCCCCAGTGTCATATTCCAGTTTTGTTAATATAGTATGAAAATCTATTTAAAACATGTATAACTCAAGGATTAAGTTATCTCTCTGGGACAGTTATTTTATGTTCCACATAAACTTCACTAAAACTTACTCATTCAATATTAATGTCATTTGCAACTCTGACAAATGTGATACAAAATGATTTAAAATTATAACTCTATTGCTGTAAGAATAGGTATATGTGCATATATTAGCCCTTCTCCAGATTCTATGCCACAACCTAGTTGTGAATCTATCTGGCCTTTTCCCAAATCATTCTTCTTTATTCAAGTAGCTCCATGCACTACAGAGAAGAGTTTCTGCAAGGGGTAAAGAGTTCCAATAGTAACCACTGAAGAAACCAGGGAGTAGTGCATGCTCTCCAATGGCTCCCTCTCTAGACCTGAAAACTGATTATTATAACTTCTATGGACTCTGAGCCTACATATGTTGAGCAATGGACAGGCCTGGGTACTGCCTAGCTCTGTCTGCTTTGAACTTAAAACTGAAGTGAGATAGTGTACACATCCCACTGCTGTAGAGTCACATACATTAGAAAACAGAAGTATCAAGTAATTTATTCTGTTGAATTCTATGGTTAGACAGTTCTCGATCTAACATTGGTCAGGATGATATACAAGCAAAATTACAAGTATTAATCTAACAAAACTTCAATCCATGTGCTGATATTTTGAAAAAAGAGCTAGACAAACTGAACTTGTCTATTTGTTCAAATTTTCAACTGATTGATTGCCTCTTATTACTTTAAGTTTCTACTTTTTTCCTAAGAATAGGCAAAATACGTGACACTAGTTGGGTTCATTTATTATCACTCGGTGCCTTGACACCATGAGTAATGAAGTATTGTTATTATAATCATACTCTATCCTTAAGTTGCATATGACAAAATTATAATTAGTTTTATTCACCTGAGGCAAGGGAGGACCACCCATACTACCTAAGACGGGCACCAAATACAAAAGAGAAAAGTTCATGTTAAATAGCACATTGTAGTCAACAGCTTTTCCACCTATATTTATCTTCAAAGAAAGAATGTAGTTTGTCTCCACCATTCCACCAAATTTAGCTGTCTAAAGCATAAAAAAATTTGGGTTATGCTTACTCAGTTTTCTTAATAACACAACTCCTTATATATGAAAATAGGTAATTAATTTCATTTGCTAATTGTAGATTAAATTTTATTCTTTACTAATTGTTACTTGTCCTTTATAAGAAACAGACAAGATATTGATACTGTATCGGTAATAATTTACTTCCTGCTTAAAATACTTAAATTTAGAAAGCCAAGATACAGAAAACTAATTGAGACTTGTATAAAGAAGAAAGGGAAAATAAGAAGACGTGTTTTAATAGGCAACTAATTACATGCCTTTCTTGATTCTATAGGCAGCTCAGTTGCCTTCTGTCCAGTTTATAGATTATAAATCCTATTCCTTTTGTAGAATTCATGAGTGGACCCTATTCCATTGGGTCATCTTTGAAAGAGGGAGGAAAAATATAACTTTTTTTTTTTTGGTTATCAGGTCAACAGTGTTTCTGTAATGAACTTATAAGCAAAATACCCTTCCGCTATATTGGGAACCCAGTAGAAACAGAGACTAAGCTTTTTGCAAAGCCTGCATTAGACTGAGATATAAGAAGCCTCTTCAGTAAACAGTTTAGAATATTAGAGCAAGTCCCCAGAGCATCTATAATTAATCCCTTGTGTTTATAAAGCTGTGTTCCCTTGGAAACTCCACCCAGAAAAGGCATGGCCCTGAAGTAACATCTGCTGGGATGTAAACTATGACATTTGAAAAGTTTTAGATTTCCAGGGTACTTGTACCATAGACACTTGCCAGACCTAAATGACATTTTCTTACTGATCAGTAGATTGCTAAAATTTCTTTTTTTTCTATCTATAAGCCTTCCTCCCACTTTTTCTTAGGATGGAAAACCAGACCACACTCTTGTTTTCCATTCTCTTGATACAGAGAGTTTTCCTTACCTAAAAAATACAGCATCTGTCCATAAAATCTAGTTTTTGGAGGACTTGGACTCATTCAACGGTTTGCATGAGTATAGAAGTTAGTTTTTAAAATTACTTTTTTCACATTCTTATCATAACTATGTATGTTTATAAAGACACAGTTCCCTATACATGAGTAAAAATGTAGATTCAAATTCAAGGTAGTAGAAATGGGTGTAAAACAATCATTTAACTACGATTATGTTTCATCAACATAAGGTCATTAGGTCATTCTTTATAAAATCATGTTTAGAGATAGAATTCTCCTTTCAAGGTAAATTTTATGCACAATACCAATATAAAAGATAGTTCAAAGAAGAGCTATTTGGTAAAAGAAAGGAGCAGAAACTGTGCCTCTTCCCTTTTCCAGTCACGCTTCACTTGGGCTCTGAGTCATCTCCAAAGAACCCATGGGCTCCACAAATAATTTTCAAATAACTGGACTATGAGATCTCCAGAATCTTATCTTACTGAAGTTATCTCATGTCCATTTCCATCCTATCAGAATATATGGTGGTAAAAATGTAAAATAGGAAAAAACTTGATAGACATCTGTAATATAAAATAATTATATACTTCTCAAATATTGCAATTTGAAACTTGTTTTGATGGTAGTCTTTAAAAATTAATGCAATAAATACATTGGACTTTATATATTATACTTGGGATCCTTCTAGAAACAAGTCCCGTCTTTTAAAGACTTATGAACCAGGGATTACTGTAGGTTTGAAATTATTCCCTTAAGTTCATACTGACTTAAAGAGTATTATCTAGACCCATTCTTAATTTTTGAACCTTAGACAAGAATGCTAATGTCTTTTTTCCACACCCCAAATTCTACTATAAACAGACACTATAAGGTTTGTAATGCCAAAAATGCTGGGCCTTGAAGCCAAGAAATGTAGATTCAGTTCTGGGTGTTAGTATTGAAGTTTGTCTGTGATACAGTTTTCTCTAAAATGAGTTTACTTACATCAAATAAGGTTGCAAGTATTAAATGAAGTAAAATAATATATATTTATATTGTAGAAAATGTTATTGTTATTTTGAAATATTACTATGAAGTATCATTTCAAACCATAACAGTAAAGTGTTATTTCATATTGGCCAAGTGTTTTAAAAATCTAATAAATGTGTATATTTTACAAAAGTAGAAATGAGTATTTGCAAAATAGTTAGATTATAATGAAATGTGATCATATATGTATGGAATTAAAATATGCAAATGGAAAGACAGCTACTAGTTTAGAACAATGCTACTTGCAAGTTTCAGACACATCTTGGGCCAGGGAACAAAAACATCTTCTGATTAGATGCGAGGATACTTACAGAATTAAGTATCTGATAGTTACAGAATTATCTTAAACTTTCCTTTTCAGGAAACACACAGGAAACACACACACATGCAGGGTTCAAATGTGTTAAAGTAAACAAGGTTAAAAAAATTCCTTAAAAAAGTAGGGTGGCAACTATAACTTCCAAGGTAAATTCCAAATTCAGTACACTCTGTGCAAGTACCTCCAGTTGTAATTAATATTCTTCCCAGGCTAACCCATTATCTGATGGTTCTCTGTTTGGTTTATTGTTCTGGTTCACTAATGAGTCTGGTAAATTAAATGATTTCTACTTTAGTTCTTATTTTCTTGTAAATTCCAAAGGACCACTGGACTTTCTATATAACAAACATTTTAAAATATTTCATTTTGGCTTCCTTGTGAACCAATATTTAAAGCAATATTTTCTTAGCTTCAACACACATTACTGACTTCAAACCACACAGAAAAAGACGAAAAAGTACATGCAAATCTTTACAAAACAGGTTTCAATAGGCTACTTGATGATTTCAGAAACTGGGATGTACTCTAGAGAATTTATGCCATTTACAGTTATTTATAATTTTAGTTAATATATAATTAATTTGAGGCTTTTACTTAATTCCTCCAAATTGATTTCTCCTTTACTTCAACTTGGCATCATCATCCAATAATTCAGTACTATTTGTAATAAGCTTCCTTTATCGAAAAAAACATTAGCTTTATTTTTATTCTACTAATTTACACTAATTAAATTTCAGATTATTTAAAAGTAATATACTTTGCTATTCCCAGTAACAATGACAATATCTTTGTTCATTACAGAAAAGAACTTAAAAAGCACATATCCAAAATACACATTGCATTTGATTATGTAGAGCAAGTCAGGTATACCAAAAGTTGTGCAATTCAGATTGAAAATTAAACAAGCTAATGACTCTGTAAAGTAATAGTTAATAACTGCATATTAGACAACATGTTGACATAAGAGCTGTAAGTCATTTATAACATCTAACCTCATTATAGTGGTCTGCACTATAATGATCTTTATCATTTAAACATCATGTATAAATAGCCTAAGTATAAAATGAAAGTTTTATAATAATCCAAATTGGATTATAAATCACTTTAAATATTAACTTATACATACGACATGAAATGCCATTGGGTATGGTTTAAGCATAAAATATAGGAAGGTTGATAACTTGAAAATAATGCAAACCTGATTTTTAGATAAAGCCTAGTGACTAAGAAAACAGTTACTACCTTTTTTCCTGTCCTCCTATATAACTTCTTAGGAGTATTTATACAGTAGTGTCACCTCCCGTCATCTGGGTGATGGCAAAAATCCCTTAGTCTTTTTTATTTAAAGAAAAATCATACAACTTACCTTTAAAATGGCTAAGAAGGATTTTTCAATCAAATGCTCCAACATTTGGACAATTCTTAATAGGATCAAATGGTATTCTGCAGGAAAGTCCTACACTGCAGTCCTCATTACATAAATGCGTGAGAGTTTAAATATGCAACCACACCCCCTCCCCCCCCAAAAAAAAGAGAAAAAAAAGCACTCTACAGTGTCAGATCCCAGTGTGTGGTTTGTTGCCAGAGGAATTGAAAGAAAAAAAAAATCCCCCACACAGCACATTACTGATATGGCTAATAAGGGTCTATTATTATGTTCTGGTGAAGACCCATTACCTATATCTGAGATATTCAGCTTTTTTTTTTTTTTTTTTTTTTGGCTATTTCCCATCCAAGTAAGTCAGAGGCCAGAAAAACAAAAGGAACTGACTTGCTGAGCTTCCCCTAACATATTCTCAGATGCTGAACTGAGACCGCTGGTGGAAATAGTAAATTTGGAAGAATAATCATATTCTCACTTCCCTGTCTTGACTGAGCTTGTGAAACTTATTTTATTAAGTTTAAATTTAATGTACTTTTTTATTCAGCGTAATTCTGAAATACTGTGAGACTAATAATTCTGAAAACAATTGGAGACTGTCAATCAGCAAGGATGACAAACTGACTTAAAAAAAGGAAACAGCCTATTGTTCTAGCTGGAAGTTCTTAACTGTTTATCATTTTCTGTTAGTTTTGCAAAAATTTCATGATCGCAGCACAGTGCTCCTACAAAAAATAAACTCCTTAAATTTCTTCAACCAAAATATGTCTAAGTAGAATTACTATTGAGGATAATCTTTAGTACTTAAGTCACTTTCAAAAAAAAAAAAAGCATTATGTTGATATTGAATCAAAATAGAAGGCCTTGCACTTTGGGGAAAGAACCTTCACTATCAAGACCCTGTTCTTATAAAGAAATTCTCAGAATCATACAGGAAAACCTTCACAGGGTTAACCTGGCATGTATTTGATAGGAGAGCTGGATAAATGCATTCAAACAACCTTAGAAGTAAAGTAACCTAAGAATACCAGGCAGAAATATATTTAGTTCATTAGGTCATATTTAAACCAGTCCTTATAGTTAGAATGCTTGTGCTGTCCTTTTTGGGCATGTGAGGCACACAACGAATCCTTTCATTTGCAAGCAGTGCCATACAACTGAAAAAAAACCCCAAACACTCTTTTCTCCTCGAGCATTTTTTTTCCCCAGGAAAGCTTTTACTGACATATTTATTTAAAAAATAAGTCATAAAAATATTGTAAGTCTATTACTTTTTTTTCAAATCTCAGACCACTTAATTAGGATAAAGTAGAAGTGACCATGTGCAATCTCTTTATAATTTATGCTTTCAGTTAGAAAAGAATAACTCAGTGATTTCATGAAACTTAAGAAGGTAATTCCCTTAAGTAACTGCGACCTTTTATCTTGGTGGCACGATATAAAATGGTAGTATAAAGACAAATATTATTTTGGTTAAGAATATCTATTTTGTAGATAGCTGTTTTGTATTTAAGCTAATTTATTTCTCAACCTTAATTCTCATACATTCACACTCTGACAATTCAGAAAAAGATTACCAACGAAAGGGTTCAGATAAGACCTGTTTAAAAGAGCATATTAAAAGACTAAAGTATAAGGAAAATATGATCACAATTAGAGAAAGATTATTTCAGAAAAAATACATGCAAAATAGATGCCTAAGCTGACATTAAACTTACTTGGGTATTATTTAATCAGTAGCCTAATACCATTCAAATCTGCTGTCGCTGGAGACGAAAATGTCACAGAGTCCCATGAGCAGTCCAAAGAATCAAATTTACATTCCCAGAGACAGCTGTTAAGTGTTCAATCCCATAGACAACAGTTCCTGAGTAGCTTAGCATACAAGACCTGAAAGCACACAGCTGAGTCAAATCTGCAACCGTGGATTTTTAGAAAAATATAGACCTTAAACAATAACATAGCAAAATGCTGTACCCATTTTAAAGTAAAGAGTGTTGGGGTTTTCATTTTTTTAAAGACTATGCACCCACCATATTTTGAAGGGATGTGTTTTATGTGAGCATATACCTTGCTTTATGTAAATCCACTATAACACTGGATTAATTTATTAGAATGACAGGATATAATTTTCAATCTACTTCAGTCAGTTTAGACACAATTCTTTGGAAATTCTTTTTTTTTTTTTTTTTTTTTGCAAGAGATCACATAGGGTTCGAAATTGGAAGGATGTAAGTTTAAATCCTCAGGCTACCGGGCCCTAGTTATACTGACTTGCAATTGGAAGTTAACTGCTTGTTCTTCTTTTTCCAGATTTATCAAGGTATGAATCATTTTGACATGTGTATGCACTGTAAAATGATTGCCATAATCAAGTTAATTAACATATTCATTGCTCTCATTTTCATAATCAAAGAATAGAGAAAACTAAATAAAAGAGTAATAATAAGAGCTAAGAGATGAGTAGTGTACAATACTTGACAGGAGCCTGAAAATTTCTAGGCACTCAACACTCCCCATTTCATCACCCCCACTTCCTACAAGTCTCCTCCCCTCTCCGTTCTCTGCTTTATTTTCCACAGGTCACTTATCACCATCGAAGAAATTCTGCCAATTGACTTTTGTTTTTGTCCTGTCTTTGCACCTGCTAGAATGTTGGGTTTTTGCAGAGGGGGATGCTTGTCTGTTTAATTCACCACTGAACTTTGCACCTGCCTTTGCACTTGCTAGAATGTTGCGTTTTTGAGGAGGGGGATGCTTGTCTCTTTAATTCACCACTGAACCCCTATAGTATAGAATAAGCTCATAGTTGGTAATAAGTTGAATAAACAGACACACACAAGACTATTATAACCATCATAAGGCTTTACAAGTAGTGAGAATGAGTAGAAATGAGAGACTATTATGCTGCTTCTTCATACCATGGATATGTAATGGTTTGATTCAGATTAAGAACATCTGCTAGGAAAATGAATGGAATCCGAGTCTGAATTTGGAATTCATCACTTCCTAAGTGTATGACTTATTGCTAACTACTTTACCTCTCTTAAACATGGTAGAAATATCTCCCTCACAGAATTGCTGTAAAGATTGAAAGTGATAATATGAAGGATTTAGCACAGAGCCTGACATAGTTTTTGTTTAACAAATAATTGTGGCTGGGCTTGGTGGCTCACACCTGTAATCCCAGCACTTTGGGAGGCTGAGGTGGGCGGATCACTTGAGGTCAGGAGTTCAAGAGTAGCTTGACCAACATGGTGAAACCTCCTCTCTACTAAAAATACAAAAATTAGCCAGGTGTGGTGGTGCATGCCTGTAATCCCAACTACTCAGGAGGCTGAGACAGGAAAATCGCTTGAACCTGGGGGGCGGAGGTTTGCAGTGAGCTAAGATTGTGCCACTATACTCCAGCCCGGGCAATAGAGTGAGACTCTGTCTCAAAAAACAAAAACAAAAACAACAACAAATAATTGCTATGGCCATCACTGGCTATCATGCATAATTTTATTTTAGAAAAAGTATTAAGTATGGAGAGAAAGAAATATTGAAAATTATAGAAAAGTGTACAACGAGAAGCCTCAATCCCCAATTGTAGTCCTCAGAAGTAACAAATGTTAAGTGTGTGTTAACCTTCCCCCAGTAATTTTATAATTTTCTAAAGTATATTAGCCATTTTTATTTTAAAACATTTGTAACAATATCCTTTTCACCTTTTTCTCCATAAATTGCTTTGACCCTTTCTTAATAATTAGTAGGAAAATAGTCTTTGGACATTTGACAATTTTTTTTTTTAATTTGACAATTTTTACTTTTCTGTTTGTATGTGTAACTTACAGAAATGTTTACATTTTTATTCCATAAACTTTGAGTCATTTCCTTTTGAGGATTGTATCATGCTTTGAAAGCCTTTATCCACTTTGAGCATACAAAAAAAAATAAACTTTCTTTTAGCATTTGTATAGTTAAAAAAAAATCCTTTTAACAGTACTTTTGGACAAGCTGATTCATGGAATGTAACACTTGTGAAATAAAAGAGGAAGAGTACAGTAAGTTGAGTAACAAATATTGCAACATATTTGAGAAGCAAATGACAGATGGGTAACAAGAGTTCTGGAAGAGGAATCACATGGCCCGTGTGATTCCTTTCTTAGCAATAGGATTTGTGAACTAGGCAAGACGTAATAATCATTGTATTCCTGTTGGCCTTTCTTGTTAAATGGGATAACCTATAAAGTCTACCTACCTTTAAGCTGAAGATCAGATAGTAGATTTAAACTTTAAAATGTAAGGCTATATGCAGATACAAGAATATCTTATAGTAGTAGATACCATTTAAAAGAAAACTAAGCGATTTTTTTTAACAGTTCAGCAAATGAAAAGAAGCATTTTAGTATAACTTGCATTGTAATTCTAGATTGAATGGGTGAACAAAGACTTGAAGAGCAAAGAACAATGAAGATGATCATACAATAACACAGTCAACATATAGTAGGAGCTTACTACCTGCCAGGTGTGGAGCTAAGTATTTCACATGTATTACCTTGCTGAATAATCATCTCTCCTTACTAGGCTCTTTAGATGACTAGCTGAGTTCACACAGCTAGTACTTGGCAGAACAAGGGCTGGAACCCAAACTGACTGACTGAAGGGCCTATACTCTTTTCTTCAAAGAAAAAAAAAAAAGATACATTTATCCTTGATCAAAATCTAATTTTACATATTTTTCTCAAAATCTTTGCACAAGTTGAATAATTTTAACCTGATATTACATTAAGAGCAAAATAATGTCTAGACACAATAGAAAATGAACAGTGAACATATGTAGGTGGCAATCAACAGAATTATTTTAGATTAAATAAAACATAAAATTTCATTCTACTGACCTATGAACTATCTCATAACATTAGTTACCAATGTAAAACCAGGCAACATTTATTTTATCACTTTAATCTTTAGGGAATACTAATCATGGAAATGTATACATACATACATTTAGGCATACACGCACTTATGCTTATATATGTATAATAGGTGAACATTTTTCAGTTGCCAGCTCGTTACTTATAGAAGTATTAAAGTATTAGTATGTTCTAACTGCTTTATAAGTTGAGGAAGGACTTCACATGCAGTAATAAAAAATATCTATGTAATTTGAATATTAAATTGCAAAAGACAAGAGCATCATGTAATGCTAGTGAAATGCTGAGACTGAAATGGAGATTTCTAATATCACCTTTAAAAGAAAATTTCCAGAAAATTATTAAAGGTGAAATTCCGAATATCAGAGTAACTTAGTTTAGACTTAAACCACATGGCCTAATGAATCAAAAGTCAGGATAAAAACAAACATACTGCATTAAAAGTAGAAAATAATCTTACCTATAGGTTTAATAGAAGTCATGCTTGTAACAGATTAAAGAGAGCACTTCTGTATATGTAGGTAGTTCTCATGTGGGCATGGCCAAATCATTATGTAAATTTTACAGGCCATCTAAAAATGTTGGCAGACCTAATTCTTACTTGAACAGCTTGCAAAAACAATTCTCTAAGTAGGAAAAAAAATTAGTCAACATTTAAATGATGGTAAGAAACATAAGGAAATGCCATGATCAGCATAGTTAGGTAACCTGTGTTCATAGAGTAGATAGGAAATTATTCAAGGAAAAAACAGAAATATTTAGGTAAAAGAATAACTAGGTCTCAAAGCATGGTGTGATGAAATAGCAGGAAAAAAATCAGTAATTCATAGCCAAAATAAGCATTTAGTTGATGAGCACCGAGTTTTTTAAACGTTGAGAAAAAAATAGCAATTAATTAATTTTGAATTTTACCGGGCAGAAAGAAAAAATTCATTGTCATTAACGGTACCACAAATTTTAGTTCTGAGAAATATTATAATAGCCCTGGATTAAAAAGGTGGTCCCTAAAGTGGAGTCTTTAAAATAAAATAAATAATTTTGAGAAGGTTCAGAGAAATAATTTAACTTTGCATTGGCTCTAGGCTTGGCCATAATGATGTGTTTTAAAATGCTAAAATATTAGGTTTTTCTTATTTTGTTTAAACCATAAAAAATTGATCAGCATGATGAATATCTTAAAACAGAAAAATATAAAGAAATCAGATGAAGGATGACATAAAATGATTTTTTGTTCCATTTAATAAATAAACACACTAAACCACACTGGCAAGTCTATCTTTTAAAAAATTATATTGACATCTGCACCAGCTGATCATCTGTTACCTCAAGTTTAAAGATAAAGAACACTTGGGCATTAGCTTCCTAAAAGACTGAAATACATATGCAGATATGCATGTGTATACACACACAAACATTTTCCAGGAACACAGAAGCATGCCTGATTACATTTTTTTAAAGCTTGTGGGGTGAAGTTTCTAAGAAGCATACAAAAATAATTTAAAAGAAACACAGGAAATAATACATCTGTGATACCATTCTTGTTCTGTTTTTTTTTTTTTTAAATGGAGAAGTGATCATTCTGCCCTGAGACTTCACAGAATTATTTGGCACAAACCCTGCACTTGAGTGGCACAGCAGCTTCTGCTAATAATTTCAAAGGAATATAAAACAATCTATCAAATCCTATAGTGAAATCATAACATCATTTTCCAGGTTGGTTCTCAAAAACCTTAAGGGAAGGTTTTGCTCTTGGACAAGCTTCAGTTTTCTGTCTTCCAAGAGACCAACAGGTTTAGTTTGGAGTGCTACTTCTCAAATGAATACCTTGCAATAACTTGACACATATTCTTAAGATTTCTGAGCATCTATAGAATTAACAGTGGGAACATCTTACACTGAATGCATTTTTGGTTTTAACAAAGCATTATACAATACTTTGTTAAAAAATACAAATATGTGTGTTTTGTACATTATTTATATCATTGATGTATATATATAAAATATATATAAAACTTCCAGAAATGTTTTTCTGGAAATGTTATGAATTATTTAAATCACTTTGTTTATATCATGTTTACATGAGTATATACTAGAAAATATTACAATTCAGATAATGAAAAGTGGCAGACTACTATTCTATAATACACGAGACAAATATCTTAGAACTTCAGAATCATTCTAAAACATTGAAACCCTTCAACTGTCCTGTATGTGTCTTTGTGATAGCTGGTTATCTTCTTGAAATAAAAAAAAAAAAATTGCAAACTTATCAGCAGTAAAGTAAAACCTTCACTTTGGAATTTCCACATTTAAATTTTGAATAATAGAGAAGTCTAACTTACCTATTAAACTTCATTTTAGCCCTGAAACTTAAGTAGCAGCATTTAAAATTTGCTTCACATTATGGAGCAGTTACAATGGACTTGATAAAATACTTTACCTTGTGGTTATGCAGAAAGAAATCTTTCATCCTTCTAACTCTCCTATGTAGGTTTAGTTATCATGAGCCCTGTCTTTATGAAAGTGTCTATCATCCTCATTGTTCTCCAGCAAACAAGGAAGGACTCAAACATGTTTACTGTGATCATCCCATTTCAGATTCTGAATGTCACTTTTCTTTTGTATTCTGGGGTTGTGAATTAAGTAAACAATAGCAGGTATGGAATCTTAATTGCTACAGAATGTCACTCTCAAAAGACACCACTAGCACTGCTACTTTTGCACTGCTCAATTTGTACTTAGATCCTCAGAGACTTCTCGGACACGATGTTTTGTTGGCTTTTGGAGCCCAAGGTCTCTCAGCTGTGTTATGTAGGTATGCAAACTGTTCTATTCTACAGTGTCCCAGTTCATGGGTGAAGATAATAAATCCAAACTGAAATGTTTATGTTTTCTATGTTTCGGCATACTCTGCAATTCTCCTCTTGTTAACCACACTGTGCTTTCATGTTCGGAGTGAATACTCTAAGCATATTTATTTTCCCAAGCTGCATTTACAAGGCTTGGAGTGGCATCCTCCATGTAATGTATTCCAAGGACTAAGAACATTTTCTGGACTTGATCCAAGATCATTGCTAGGCCTGTTTTCCTCTCATTTTCAACAACCCCTCCGGGAAAATTGGGTAATCAAAATAGGCAGGAGGAAAGGAGCCTGCAGTGAACAAAAATTTGAGGTGAAATAAATCCATAAAAACATGGAAACCACACCATTTCTGGAATCCCAAATTAAAAGCATCAAGTATTTCCCATGCTATAGAGAAGCACATCCCAAAAGATTGGTTTTTATAATAAGCTTTCAGTATAGACTTTTCTCTTAATTTTTTCTTCTTTAATTATCCTACATTTGTCTGTTCTGTTGATTTTTGGCTATTTGACATCCCATTTTTATCTTAATTTTCTTTCAAAATGGTACCTGGTTTTAGGTATGTAAATTTGTAACTGTCTCCAAATCAACTTCATACAATTCCACAAAGAAAAACACAAATATCTCTAAATTAGAAGAAACTGTAAGTTCATTAGCTCTTCTACTCCTTTTATGGATGTGCTCATTTTATCCACTTAACAGATCCTTGTTTTGATGGGCATACCACCCCAATGACAGTTTGACACACAATGATGGGTCTGCAAATATCATCAAAAATATTTCAGCCAAAACTAAACCTTATTCTGCTACTTAGTCTCTTAATCTCACATTTAGCACCCTAAGTATTAAATATTTTAATTCTTCAAACTATTAAAATTCAAAAAATGAAGATGAAACTTGTGCTATTTACTAATTTTTCCCTGGCTTATCTGCCATGTCATCTAGGTTAGGTGAAAAATAAAAGAAATATAGCAGTGGTTTTCTTTCTAAGTATTTTGATGCAAATTAATTACCTAGAATACTGTTTTTCATGATACCAAAAAAAAAAAAAAAAGGCTACTGTTGAATTTATCAGTCTCCAGACAATCTAGGTGAATAAGATTCAAACTAAAATTAGGCAATTTTTATTTTAGAATAATCCAATACATGAGTGTTAAGGTGTGTGCTGAGGGATTTGCTTCTATTTGTACACATGAAGAACAATGAATAAATCTGACAAAATTCAGCCATCTCAGTTAACTGAATTATAACTTCTAAGGGCTAATTCAATATGCTTAAGTATTTTCCAGAGGAAAGAAAGCAACATTTCAAGACTTCACAACTCCACATCTATAATTCATCTTGTGTAGTGAGGAGTACCTTGTTTTCCAGAAAGTCTTGCTTGGCTGGTTAGTTTCCAGAGATGCCCTTTAACACTAAGTTCAGAGGGAAAGATTCGAAAGTTTCTCCATATGTTGATGTGGAGCTATTAATGTGGTATTGCCTCTAAAAATGTCAAGGTCTATTTAATATTCTCATTTAATTAAATAGAGAGTGTTATAGGACATACATTTGCCCAGACCTCATGAAAATATGCTCCTTTGTTGAACAGCAGTGGGAATTGATTTTTCTATCATCATCTATTCTCTATTCCAATCCCCACTGCTTCTGTATAAGGAGGAAGCCTACAGCCCTGCTGCTGGAGGCCCTCTTACAACCTCAAGGAAAGCCAGCCTGTGTCAAACCTACCATCCAAATAAGGAGAGAGCAGAGAAAGTTAAGAAGAGCCAGCAATCTGATCCACCTGTGCCAGAAGAGTGCTAACACTGGAGTTTTCAATTCTGTGGGCAAACCTGTCCTCCTATTGATTCAGCTAATTTAGGTTTGTGAAGGGAGAATAAATCTTGGGACCCCAAAATCACTAAGCTAAAAGAAAAAGTCAATCTAGGAACTGCTTAGGGCAAACCTGCCTCCCATTCTATTCAAAGTCATTCCTCTGCTCGCCGAGATAAAAGCTTATCTGATTGCCTTCTTTGGAGAAGCTAGTCAGAAACTCAAAAGAGTGCAACCATTTGTCTCTTATCTACCTATGACCTGGGACCCCCTGCCAACTTTGAGTTGTCCTGTGTTTGCTTTGTGTTGTCCCACCTTTCCAGACTGAATCAATGTTCATCTTACATATGTTGATTGATGTCTCAGGTCTTCCTAAAATGCATAAAACCAAACTGTGCTCTGACTACCGTGGGTACATGGGATTAAATTAACTGGGATCTGTCTTAGGTATTTGGGGTTCACCGGTTGAAAGCACCCAAGCTGATACCTCGTGATTCTATTTAAAACATAGGCATTAGATCACAGGTATTTTTAATAAACTAAAACACTTAATCAAACTTCTAGCTCATGAGTGCAGTCAAGAATTAACCAGGTCTCTTAAAGGAGGAGAAAAAAATGTTTCTGCAATATGGTTTTCTACACTCTATGTAACAAATATAGATATTAATATAACATGAAGCACATATACCATGTGACTGTATTTTACTCATTTATATAGCTTTAGAATATTTTAGTGTTCCACTTATAGAAAGGATTCCAAAATAGCTCAATTCATCATCTGTTCATTCATAAGTAGCAAGAGAGTAGGTCACAATGAAACTCCCTATAACATATTAGCAGGGATCATTGCTGGTAGTGTTTAGCATTATATTCCAGAGTTTTAAATAGTGCCTGATACCTAATAGGTGCTCAAATTTTTTTAATTGATGCTGAATAAACGGTAACTCTATGTATCACAGCATAGATTTTTAAAAGACATGCATGTATATGTTAAATACTTTTGTAGGAGAGGAAGTACCTTTGTTTATTCCAGTATCTGATCAAGTTTAAATGCACTGATGATTTTCCAGATGTGCATTTTTTATGTTTAATAGACATCATGTATGTAATGGAATGAAGAACAGATGTACTCTTTTTTAAGCAAAAATCTCAAGTAGCAAACAGGTAAATAGTTTGATTATTCCACATTAGAAAATATTCTTATAAAGGGCTTTAATTCTTCCCTTTCACAGGTATTTATTAACTATAATACAAGAATGAATGACATGCTTCTATACAATGAGCTTTTCCCAAATATTTTAAATGACGCAATGTACCAGTTGTGTTTATGTATCCATTGGCAGAAACAGACATATTGATTAAAATAAAGTTTTGTAAAATGTATTAAAATAATTCAGTCACACCAAAAAGCATGATTAAACACTAAATGTGTATCATGAAATAGTTGTATTGTTTTGCTTTTGCCTGTTGAAAATCCTCTCCAAGTCTTCCGAATATTTGTGCTCTACCACCTAATTTTTTTTTTACATGCCAATCTACTATCTCCTTAAAGGCTAACACACATGATCCCTTGATAAGAGTTTGATTCCTTTGGGTTGTTTAGTGTTCTGGACTGCTCATTTATTCTGTTAAAGAGCAGTGGGTCTGTAGTCTAAGTAAAAAAAAAAAGCCCCCTTTTAAGGGAGGGGGTCAATATGGTGTATTAATTGGGGGCTTAAGCAAGGACCCCTGGGAGTTGGCTTTTCTGTTCCAATGAGAATTAATTCCAAGAAAATAAGCTAAGTTCTCTCTTTGTACTTGTTTCCATCTGTGAGATGAGACATATCGTCAACCACAGGGGCATAGCCTAGTTGAACTGATGTACTAGAGGATTCAAAAATAACTTCATCATTTGCAGAATTATGAGGCAATGGATAAAATATAAAGAAAAAATTTAAAATATAATCAAATGTAGCACTGTCCTGTAAAAACCTGAGTCAGACTGATTCTTTCAATCTCAAGAGAAGCTTTAATATGATGAAGTCTTAAGTATCAAAACAAAATGCATAAATGCCAAAACCCAGGAGAAAAGGACAGTAAATAGAACCTTGTAATAGTCTGTCTCAGGAGAGAATGCTGGCTCTGCTTCTGCTATTGACTGTGATAAAAACAAAAAGTTGGAATCAATAGGGAGATAAGATGAATGCAATATTTACATATGAAGAGGTACAGAGAAGATTGTAGTTTATATATAGTGTAAAACAATAGAAATTGTTAGCATGTAAAACAACAGAACCTAAAAGCATGACTAAAATCAGAAAGGGCAAAATTTTTGTAAATGTACTACAGGGAACAAATACTCAAACAAAGGTTGAGAATATGTTCCCTAATGTCTTTCCCACAATTGCAAAAATGTACTTTTCAAGTAAAGTGGTTTTCTAATACATTTGTGTATCAGATTACATGGTATATTAAGACATAAGATTTTAAAAATACATAATACTGTAAAATCTTACAATTATATATGAAGTTTGTAATGTAAAACAAAATTATTAAATTATACTATACGTACATAAATTTATCTATTAATTGGATAGAAGTATTAAAGCTAAATTTGCAGACCATTTTTATTGGCACATAGATAATAGACTGTACTAGTTTTGTTTTCTCATGCTTTAAATATAGTACAAATCATAAACCACATACCGTAGATTTAAGCTAAGGCAATGGCCTGGTAACCGGCAGACAGTGTAAATTGGAAATCTAAAAATACATTCAGAATTTAAGCTTCATTTTCATGTAGTTCTCGACCATTATAAATCATAATTTATTATTTTCAAAATTTGATAAATATTTAGCTCAATAGTGTAAATAATATAAATACTAGTATGATAGAAGAACTTATCTGAATATTCTTACCAGCAAAATATGGAGATTTGCCACAATGCCAGCTAAGTTAGTTTTGCAGTCACTAATAAATTGGGTTGCCATAGCAAGCCCATAGTTGCTGAGTTTCTAAGCAACCTGAGACTCCACAGACTGCAGATAGTTAGGAGTCCACTGATCTTTCATCATCCCTTAAGGAAAAATACAAAAATTTGTGCTACCAAACTCAATGGCAGATCCCCTGATTACCCAGGAGAACAGCGATTTCTGTAAAATACCCCCCTGTATTGATACTCATTTAATTTATTGAATAATAATATTTGTCCTGGGGAATTATTGGACTATTCGCAGTGCTAAGTGGATGAAGTTAGTTACAGAAAATGGTCAGTGCCTGGTATGTATTGGGCAGACAAATATTTGTTGAATCAATGAACAAAATGCAATATATCATCCAATTCTTTAGAGACAGTCATTTACATAATACTAGCCTTCATAAATTCCTTGCCTTTTCATATAAACATATATCTGTTTAGTAGCATTACTATACAGTACATCACTTCAATTTCTTTATTTCTAATTATTGTAGCATAGGTAACGTGGGTAATTATAAATCAGTAATTCTTTGAGGTCTTCTGTTGAAATATTTAATCACAGCTTGTCTAGAATACTTGAGTCACAATACTAGCTATCCAAATGACAAATAGAATTGCATAGATCTGAAATACAAGCAAGGTTATGATTTTTTGAATGAGCATGCATTAGCATTTCCTGTGTCTGTCTATAAACACCTTCTTCAGTCCCTTATCTTCACACAATGCCCACTGCGGCAAACCATGGCCTCCTGTACTCTCTTTTAATACATCAGGCTCAGTTTCCAACTGTTTTAGATCATCACAACAAAGTTAAGGCATATAGTTTGTTTCTATAGAACAATGTATCACAATACAAGTCCAAATAAAATGTAACCAATAGAAATAATCATGTGTGACCAGCAAAACAATTATACCTGTAATCTGTAAAATTTTAGCTAGTTCCAGTACCCCCCATTTTTCTATATTTCCCAGTATCATTCCGTGTAGCTAATTCTTACCATGGAAAAGATGTTAGAAATGGTTTGCAAATTGAAAACTGTCTTTAATGGCTAATTTTTTAAAACACTACTTCATATATCCTATTGGCTGTTGTAACAAAGATTCACTAGCCCAAGCCAATACAATGACTAAATTATCTAACCTGAAAGTAAAATAAATGTTCAAAGTCACCTCTCAAACAAGTCACAGTAGTCACTGTGACCATGCCAGGAATGCCAGCAGCAGAGACTGCGTGTGACCTCTACTTGTCACTATTGAACATCAAAAGCAGGGGAGGATAGATTCTGCTTGCTCCAACACTGAGAAGTCAACCACTCTGTCTTACAATATTAATATAAGAGAATCTAAATTTTTATAATCATATTCATTATAATACATCTTTGGCTAAAAAATGACTATCTATAACTTAACAGTCTTCCTAGGGTATACTAGGAAGTATATCCTACTATTGTATTACTGTATTTTTGGTAGAGACAGGAGACAGGGTTTTGCCATGTTTTCCAGGCTGGTCTCGAACTCCTGGCCTCAAAGTGCTGGGATGACCGTGTCTGGCAGGATATATATATTCCTAAGAATAAAAGATGGCTGCACACGAATTTGCCCTATTAAGATATTCCTCCACTGTTGCTTGCATATAAGCATGTGTATGTTGGAGCACTTAGATTATTTCAAATATTTTTGAATGCCTTCTTACCACTTATTACCATAACAATTACTGAGAACTCATAGTAAAAATCATTTGACTCATCCCTCCACTTTCTTTTAGATACAACTTCTTATTTAAAAGTTTGAAACAGGCTGCCTAAATGCCTACAATACTCCATAAATTCTACGCCCTGAGAGAAGACAGAGAAATGCAAATATATATTAAACTGGACAAGAACAAAGCAAAAGTCAGATCAAAGTAGGAAATTTTAAGTATTGCAAGCAAAGTGTGAAATCTTACATATTTAGATTAGGTAACTTTACTGTGATTACACAGGCATAATTACCATTAGAAGTCCGATGAAAGAGCACAAGGCCACAAATGTTAATGCACTTTCAGAATGCTAGTTGGGAAGACCAGGGAATTAACACCGAAGACTCTGGTTGTGTTTGCCCCAAGTGCTGGGTCAAATCACTGCTGTACATCAGTCAGTCCCACCTCCTAGTGTCGAAGAATGGCTGTGGAATTTTGATTGACACTCCTGTGAGACAGTGGTATTCCTAAACCAAAGTAAATCCTGCAGCCAGTGTTTGTTAACCTCTCCAGCTTAAAAATGAGCTGCTCTTCACCCTGGTTCCTTCCTTTAAAAAAAGAAACAATTACTCTGTGACGTCTAAAAGCACACAGAAACAGTCCCCTCTCCAGGGATATCCCTACTTTCTCATAGTAATTCCCTTGATTCATTCCATCCTGTGTCTTTGTTAGAGGACTTTACAGTCCTCCTAGGAACCACATAACAACATGTATCCTGGTCTGGGAGAAGAAACAAAGCATCAGTGAATATTCCAGTTTGTGGAAAGCTGGAGATGAGGGCAACCTTGGGCAGGGCCCAGCAACACTAACAAGTTCAGGCTTATAATAGCTGTTTATTTTGCAATATGAAAGAATTAAGCAATATTTGATGGGTACAATATTGTATATGCAACACAAATCAAATAAATTAAAACAAAAATAAATACACCCTAAAAATAAGTATTAATTACAGTATATGCTAAATGAGACCAAAAATATGGCTTTTTCCCAGAACACCTAAGGCAGTCAAAGAATATTGGTGACATACATCCTCATACACTCACATACTGAATTAATATTTATCACATGGTCACTATGTGCTCAGAACTCTGCCACAAAGTGGAAGAAAATGTGACCCCTACTGTGAGGATTTCTATAATGTACTTCAAATACTTTGATATATATTATTGTGTATATATGAGAGTTTGGTATTTTTAGTCTACTTTCATGAAGTGGACAGTCACCCTGGTTGAGAACATTCATTCTAGAGCTGGTCCCTAGCCTTTAATAGAAGTCCAAAATTTAGTTATTTTTTATCTCTTTAGAACAGAAGATTGGTATAATAAATACTAACAATGAGATCTTCAATAGAGAAAGTAATGGTATCAGAGATTTATGAACCAGCTAGAATTATTACTAGATAAGTCTCTACTTTTACATAACAGAGTAAAAAAAAAAAAAGTCTACCAAGGACTGTTGTCTAAAGTTTAGTTCAGAGATAGCCTGTTGTCTAGCTATAGATTTAAGAGCATTCTTGGTTATTGAAGTTACCAATATTTACCAAGACAACCCAATAATGCTGTCTGTCCAGATTGGTCTAGGTACTTAAGTGTTGCTAGGTAGTTTCAAGGTGTTCATATTCTAGAGATGCAGCTTATACACAGAGGACAATTCTTTATATAAATGCATGGGTAGAAGACCACAGAATCTCTTGGAGTAATAGGAAATGCACATTTGTTCGGATATAAATAGCTGTGACTCATAGTTTAAGGAACTTTCCCCTACTTCTGTGTAGAATACATTTCTTCTCTTTCCTTTCTTATTTTCTCACTGCAGACAGCTAGTCCTACAAATGAGGGTTCAGAGACCCCCAGAGTTACAAACACTTGTTCTAAATTATCCTAATGATTATTTTTAAAAATGTAACTATAATATTGCTTTGTTTTGCTCTTTTTTCTACTTCCACTTTTTATCTCTTTTTAACACCTTTCTCCAAGTTCTGCTGTAATGTTTGAGACAGTACTGCTTTGATTTTTGGTGGATGCCATTATTCTTCTTTGTTCTCCTTCAGCAATGCTAGTAATGTAAGATTTTTCTTCATGGTCTCTTTGCAAGCCAGGGACCCTCGGCGAGCCATGCCCCACCTGGGCCTCTCTTGGCCACACTGGCATGTCCCAGCTTATACCAGCATTCAGCGTTTCCCAAGCTCTTGTCTCGTGCCCCAGAAGAATGAGGATATGGTGAATATTGAAGGTTGAGGAAGACAGAAAATAATTTTATTGAGTGATGGAACAGCTTTCAGCAGAGAGGAGATGCAGGGGTGGTCCCCCCACCTGAAGGTGGGAAAGTCCCCCATGTGGCTGGGTATGGGGCCTTTTACGGACTCAGAATGGGGAGTGTATGCTGGTTGTAAAAAAGGTTAAAGCGAAGACACCACTCAAAGGTGGACACGACAGTGTGAAAAACCAATTTGGAGAGGGAAGGTATATATAAAATAGGTGAAGGGTGGGGATCAATCAGAGGAAAGCACGCCAAACAGGAAGACAAGTTCTCAATGCAGTCTGAGGGTTTAACCTGTAGCGTGGCTTTCAGGCTTTAAACTGTCTTCGGCTAGAGGTGGGATTTCAGTGGGGACCTGCCGCTATCTGCCTAGGCATTTGGCTGCCTCTTGCCACTCTCGCTAGTTAACTTAATATTAAGCTCTTGGATAACTGGAATAATACCTCTTTTTCATTTCCATACACTGTTACTAGTGGCCTGTTACTAGTATGAAGTTAATTTTTAAAATTATTTTGATTCTCTAGTGTTCTTTGGATTTTTTAAAAAAATATATAAATGACCTTTAAATTATTAAACATAATACCTTGTTTTTGTTCTAAAACATTTATTTATTTTGTCCCTCACATGTGAGACAACTTGAAAAATTCTATCAAATGATACAGAAGGGGACAAATATTTATTCACCTATTACCACGAGTCAGCTATCATGTTAAATGCTTCCATGTATTATTTGTCCCAAAGCATTCTATAAATTATTGCTAGTCACATGTTTACAGATGAGAAAACACTAGAAAATGTTAAGAAAATTAGATAAATGTAAACATGCCCAGAATATAGGCATCCTCTGCAGATACTGGAAGTTTGGTTTCAGACTGCTGTAATATAGTGAATATCACAATAAACTGAGTCACACAAATTTTGTTTCCCACTGCATAGAAAAGTATATTTACCCTATACTGTAGTCTATTAAGTGTGCCATACCATTAAAAAATGTACATACTTTAAAATACCTTATTGCTAAAAAAAAGCTAACAATTATAATAATCTTTTTACTGGTAGAGAATCTTGCCTGGATATTGATGGCTACTGACTGATCTAGGTGGTGGTTGCTGAAGGTCAGGGTTGCTGTGGCAGTTTCTTAAAATGAGACAATAAAGTTTGCCGCATCACTTGGAAAAACCGTTTGCCTTTTCTATAGCATGCAATGCTGTTTGATAACATTTTACCCAAAGTAGAACTTCTTTTAAAACTGGGACAATCCTCTCAAACCCTGCCACTGCTTCATCAACCAACTTTATGTAATATTATAAATTCTTTGTTGTCACGTGTGGTGTTACGATATATATTGGTTTTTGTCCACCTTTTCTGGTTCATATTTCCCTTAACCCTAGTTACAGACTTTTTGTTATCATGTATATCAGGCCTCAGAAAACAGAATCTCCCTCTAGCCCTCCTTTCACTTGCCCCAAGGCAGGACCCTAATCTTTCCCCTCCCTTCTGATTGTTAGTCTCAAGACTCTCCCCAGACAGGATCCCACCCTACATCCTGGGGGAAGGAATGCTGAAGTCAGGAAGCTTCCATAAAAACTCAAGAGGACTGGGTTTGGTGAGCTTCTTGATAGCTGAATGCTTGGAGGTTCCTAGAGGGTGACATGCCAGGGAGGGCATGGAAGCTCCACACACCTTCCCCCATACCTTGCCTGATCCATCTCTTCATTTGTATCCTTTATAATAAACTGGTAAACATAAATAAGCATTTCCCTGACTTCTGTGAGCTGCTTCAAGCAAATTAATCAAACCCAAAGAGGGGGTAATGAGAACCCCAACTTGAAGCTGGTCGGTAGTCCTGGAGACTTGGACTTGTGACTAGTGTTGAAAGAAGGGGGCAATCTTCGGGACTAAGCTCCCAACCTGTGGGATCTAACTATTTCCATGTAGATAGTGTCGGAACTGAGTTGGATGACATCCAGCTGGTGTTTGCTGCTTGGTGTGTGTGTGGAAAACCCCCACATTTCTTGTCATCGAACTCTGCTTTTGTGATGATTGTTGTGGCATGAGGCAGAGGAAAAACATGGTTTAGAAAGTTTTTCCCTACACATCATGTCAACGGTGTTCATAGCATCTTCACCAGGAGATTTCGTCTAAAAAAAACAAAAACAAAAACACTTTCTTTGCTCAATTAGAAAAGCTACTTCTCCTTCACTGAAGTTTCATCATGGGATTGCACCAATGCAGTCACATCTTCAGGCTTCACTTCTAATTCTAGTTTTCTTGCTATTTTCACCACATCTATAGTTATTTCCTTCTCTGAAGTCTTGTAACCCTCAGTCATCCATGATGGTTGCAATCAACTTCTTCCAAACTCCTGTTGATGTTGCTATTTCAACCTTTCCTATGAATCACAAATATTATCAATGGCATCTGGAATGGTGAATTACTTTCAGTTGGTTTTCAATATACTTTGTCCAGATCCATCACATGAATTACTATCCATGGAAATTATAGCCTTTTTTTTTTTTTTTCTGTTTTGAGACAGAGTCTTACTCTGTCACCCAGGCTGGAGTGCACTGGTGCAAAATAGGCTCACTGCAATCTCTGCCTCCTGGGTTCAAGCGATTCTCCTGCCTCAGCCTCTCGAGTAGCGGGGACTACAGGTATGTACCATCATGCCTGGCTAATTTTTGTGTTTTTAGTAGAGACAGAGTTTTGCAATGTTGGCCAGGCTAGTCTTAAACTCCTGACCTCAAGTGACCACCCACCTCCTATTTCTTAAGTAATAAGTCTTGAAAGTCAAAATGACTCTGATCTCTGGGCTATAAAACTGATGTTGTGTTAGCAGGCATGAAAACAACATTAATTTTATTGGACATACCCATCAAAGCTCTCAGATGACCAGCTGCATTGTTAATCATCAGTTGTATTTTGAAAGAAATCCTTTTATCCTGAGCAGCAGGTCTCAACAGTGGGCTTAAATTATTCAGTAAACTATGCTGTAAACGGATGTGCTGGCATCCAGGCTTTGTTGTTCCATTTATAGAGCTCAAGCAAAGTAGACTTTGAATCATTCTGAAGGGCCCTAGGATTTTTATAATGGTTGTAAGCATTGATTTCAATTTAAAGTCACCAGCTGCATTAGCCCCTAACTAGAGAGTCAGCCTGTCCTTTGAAGGTTTGAAACCAGGCATTGACTTCTCCTCTCCAGCTATGGAAGTCCTAAATGGCACCTTTTTCCAATGGAAGGCTGTTTTGTCTGCATTGAAAATCTATTGTTTAGTGTAGCCACCTTCACTAATGATCTTAGCTAGATCTTCCAGATAACTTGCTGCAGCTTCTTCACTTGATGTTTTATCTTGCACTTTTATGTTATGGAGACAGCTTCTTTCCTTAAACCTCATGAATCAACCTCTGTGAGCTTCACACTCTTCTTCTGCAGCTTCCTCACCTCTTTTACTTTCACAGAATCGAAGTGAGTAAAGACCTTCCTCTGGATTGGGCTCTGTCTTACAGGAATATTGTAGCTGATTTAATCTATCCAGACCACTCAAACTTTCTCTATATCAGCAATAAGGCAGTTTGACTTTCTTATCCTTTGTGTGTTCACTGGGGTAGCACTTTTAGTTTCCTTCAAGAACTTCTTCTTTGCATTCACAACTTAGCTAACTGTTTGGTGTCAGAGGCCTAGGTTTCATCCTATCTTAGCTTTCAATATGCCTTCCTCACTAAGTTTAATCACTTCTAGTTTTTTTATTTAAAGAGATGTGTGACACTTCGATTCACTTGAACATTAGAGGCCATTGTAGGGTTATAAATTGACCTAGTTTCAATATAGTCATGTCTCAGGGACTACGGTGGCTCCAGGAAAGGGAACAAGAAAGGGGAACAGTGTAGCAGTCAGGACACAAACAATACACAACACTCTTTAAGTGTCACTATTTTCACAGTATTACAAATGGCAAAAATGATGCTCTGTGAGGTTAGCTAAATTGCTCAAAGTCAAACAGTGCTGAGCTAAGAGTTAAATGCTGGCTGCTGCATTCAGACCCTGAATGCAGGGTCTAAATATATATATCACACTATAATCTATTACTATCCATATGAAACAGTGTAAAAAAAACCAAAAGCATTTATGAAATTTATAAAATTTCTCCTAACAATATTCATGAAAGAACATGTACTGTGCATGACAGAAAATAGTAATCATCTTTACATAAATGGAATAAAATTCTGCCCTAAACTAAGTAATTTTTCCAATGAATTAAGGCATGACCAACTTTTGGCACTTCACTATCTTATCAGTCTGACCTTTCTCTAATGACAAACCCCTAGAAGACCGCAGCACAGATGTAATTGAAAAGAATATCATAGTCAAGTGAGAAATAGAAACTTCAGCATCCAATGTATGTTTGAAGAGCTTGTTTTTCTCACAACAATTTTTTTTTTTTTTTTTTTGGAGACACAGTCTCGCTCTGTCGTTCAGACTGGAGTGCAGTGGCACAATCTCGGCTCACTGCAAGCTTTGCCTTATGGGTTTAAGCAATTCTCTAGCTTCAGTCTCCCAAGTAGCTGGGACTACAAGCACCTGCCACCATGCCCGGCTAATTTATTTATTTTTATTAGTGATGGGGTTTTGCCATGTTGGCCAGGCTGGTTTCGAACTCCTGACCTCAGATAATCCACCCACCTCAGGCTCCCAAAGTGCTGGGATTACAGGTGTGAGCCACCGTGCCTGGCCCTTCACAGCAATTTTACTTTTTAAAAATTATTTTGAGGATACATATATTTTATTTTATTTTTTAACTTTTAAGTTCAGGGGTACACATGCAGGTTTTGTTACATAGGTAAACTGTGTCATGGAGGTTTGTTCTATAGATTATTTCGTCACCCAGGTATTAAGCCTAGTACGCATTAGTGATTTTTCCTGATTCTCTCCCTCCACTGTCCACCCTCTGAAAGGCCCCCATGTGTGTTGTTCCCCTGTGTGTGAAGACACATGTATTTTAATTTTCAAAAATTGAACTCATGTAAATTAGAATAGGACCTACTATGACAGAAGTTACTTCCATTCTTTCCACTTCATCTCTCCTCACTGAGCTCTGATTTTGTGTTAGATATTTCATGTCTATGTGATTATAAAACCTCTCCCAAGCTACAGAGGTTGAATATTGATTAGTTTTAGCCACAATTCTCCTTGATAATGAGATGTATAACAAGCATATAACAAAATGCTGACATTGAGGCATAAAAACAAGTCAGCTACAGACCTGTAGTGATAGTTTTCTGTTTTAAAAGACTGAAACAAGACAGAAACTTGTTTCTTACTGTCGTTAGGCATTGTTATATAAAGACATGATCCTTACAATCGTCGTAGCCACTTTGCACTTGTAGGGTAACAGTAAGAAAAACCAACCTAGAGCCCTATGAATTAAGTAATATCAGTGAGCCTAAGGATGATTCCAAGCTGGTTAATTCAGTCTGTTGACTCCTTATTATATGAACAAAATAAAAAGTACCCAAGAAACTGCTTCTTTTGGACTTTGTTACTTGCAGGCAAAATCATCCCAACTGATAACAACCGGAGACTTAAGAAAATGTTTGAGATTTATTTTCATAGTATTTGCCAAATAATAACTTTCCTCTAGAGAAATCACTTTAAAATACTGGACTGTCATACCATCTTGATAACACAATTATCTGCTCAAATTGCATGTGTGTGTGTGTGTGTGTGTGCACGCATGCACACACACACACACACACACACACACACAGATGGTCCCCAACTTACAATGATTCAACTTACAACCCTTCAACATCACAATGGTGTAAAAGCAATATACATTCAGTAGAAACCATAGTTCAATGCTAGATTTGATTAATTACATGACATAGTCCACATTTTATTCTAAAATATGCTCTGTATTAGATGATTTTGCCCAAATGTGGGCTAATGTAAGTGTTCTGAGCACATTTAAGATAAGCTAGGCTGAGCTATGATATCCAGTAGATTAGATGTATTAAATGCATTTTTACAATGATATTTTCATATTTTTAACTTTATTGGGATATAACCCTAACAAAAAGTCAAGGAATATCTATAGAATCAACTCTAAAGAACAAAGAAATACAACAAGATCTCCTATTGCCTGGAAAGATAGATTTCTTTAAAGGAAGAAAGTGTTATCTGTTAAGGCTATAAAATCAAATCAAAATTAAATCAAAATTCAAAATAAAATTAAGTCCAAGCTTCTATCCTTCCTAAAAACAGAATTATCCTGACAAATGAAAAGTGAACTATAAAATTAACCAATCTGAAACAAAGAAAGCTATCATGGAAACCAAGAAAGAGTCTTCCATTTGTTTTGGTAAGACTATTAGAGAAAACTCCAAGAGTTTTCATGAAGCTTCCCGCCTTAGAATATTTTGGGAGAAATTCTGAAGAGTAAAGAAATAATACAATTTCAAGTTGTGAGTTAAGAGAAAGGAAACGTACTAAAGAACTAACTTATTCATTCAAACACTAACTGACCTTTAATCATACTCCAGGCTTTGAGCATGGCGCTGGCATGCAAAGATGAATAAAATATGGTCTTGAATAGATTGTGATTTTGTTCATAGGAGATAGATTGTAAAATAACAGAAGGGCTTCAATGGATGAATAGATATTTTCTAATCACAGAAGATGGAAAAAGGGCAATAGAAGCAGAAAGAACAACATGCATAAATTCAGAGGCAAAAAGGAAGTGATATGCTTGCAAAAGTACAAAAATGGTTTTCAGGGAAGTTGCAAAAAGTGAGGAAAATGGGTGGATACCAGACCTTGAAGCCCCCTGCATGATATTCTAAGGAGATTGAACTTTATTCTGTAAGCAGAATAGAACAATTAAATAATTATAAGTTGGAGGAGTGACAGGATACGAGTTTGTACTTTTAAAAGGTCACATGAAAAGCGATAAATTGGGTTGAGAAATTCAGCTAGATGACTAATAAATGAATGCGGGAAAGACACAAGACCCTGAACTAAAACTTGTATTCAGCCTAATGAAGGGAATGTGGTCTCATTCTAGGCAGAGTTTGGATTAACGGGAATGTGCTTGCAGTTTGTAGTGGCAGCCATGGCAAAGAGGGCTGTAAAATTGAAAAGCAAGCCCTAAGAGTCATTATCACAAGTGGGAGAAATACTTTTGGTTAGCTTTCATCTTGGTGGCATTCTGGAACATAACAGCAGGGGTAGACAGAAGAGAAGTAATGAAAACTGGATACTCCCCTATGCAAGCAGAGGGGAAAAAAACACAAAAGGTCAAAGGAACAAAGGACTTAGCATTTCTTTTATATTGGCATTCGTTGAAGCGACAAATACAGTATAAAGCTAACAAGTAGCAGAGCAAATAACAAGGGCACCCACAGTTTTCAACTGATATCAGGAAATATTTAATCCCCCAATTTCCCACTTCACATTATAAACTGGGGTATTGGAATTGGGGTCAGGAACTCAGATTTGGTTTCCAAGGAAGGGCAGAATCGGGGAAGTACTTCAGTGTCGTGGTGGGGAATTTGAGGGAAAGATGGAGCCGCGAAGAGGAAGCAAAGATTAAGATACAGAGGGCACCCCTGCAAAAAAATCACAGACTAATGTACAAGAGACATTGATAATTTCATTTTTATTCTGGAGTCAGGAACTGGACTCAAGTAAAGAAGAACCTTACTAGGAAGAAGGAATGAGTAAACTAATTGTATAAACCTGCTTTTTAGTGAACATATATATAGATTCTCCTGTTGGCCAGTGGTTGTATAAAATATAAATACATTATGATGGTCTAAAAATGTAGGATAAAGAGTGAAAGAGAACCTATGTCTAAACCCAATGGAAAACAAGGAGGCTCTCCAAGAAAGAATCTGGGTAGTTTTTGCAATTAAAAACGGTCACCATTGTTTCTCCACAATACGGATGTGCTCTGGAGAAACAAAAATTCGATGTAAACAAAAAAGAGAATGATGCCCATTTTATTCTGGTATAATTTATACAAGTAGTTTAAGAATATCTGTGATGTGTTAAGAGTTTGTGGAAAAACATCAAGTACAGGAATATTTCTAGTAAGAAAGCTGATTGGCATTAATGCTCTTTTATTTTCATTTCAAATAGACAACTGCTGCTAAGCCGGGCATACAAAATATCCCTTTGACTTTCAGAAAAATAATAAATGTTTATCTGTAACAACTTTTCAGATGGTATTATTACAAAATATAGACATCCAAAAGCACATTAGCTAATTATATGCATTTGGTTCTGTATAAAATATACTCCAAAAGTACTATATTAACTTCCCAAGTAACTGGTAGATATTTTATATTTATTGATAATATTTACCTTTTATTACTGTTAACAAGGAATCAACTCAGTTATCAGGATCCTACTCTAATTTGACTTTTGAACTATTCAAATTTAAGAATCAAAAGCGCTGACTAGACTTAAATAAACCCCATCTCTTAGGCCCGTGACAAGCATCTCTCATCTGTAAAAGATTCAAGCCTCTTTGTCCCATTAAAAGTTAAAATTTTTAACTGTGATTTTTACTTCTTAACTACAGTTTCCTGTTCAGTAAATTATTTCTGGCTCACATAAAACAGAGCTACATGTTTTATTCCAAAATAGGAAAGATGAAGTAGGATCTTGTGAAAAGATAGACCTTAAGGAGAAAGAGAAGAATGAATATCTTTCTTGGTTTAGATGATATCTTCAAGAGTAACTAAAGGAAAAATCTCCATAAAGTAGAATCAAAGTAGCTTATTAACAAGATAATATGATAAATACAGCAGTGGTTAAAACACACTATTTCTCTTGTATTGCCTTTATCATATTTTAAGAGCAACCCCCACCTCCCTGCACAAAAAAAAATAGAGAAACTTAAGTTTACATATGGCACTGAAACTTTGAATTTATCATGCAGCTCATGTTTAAAAAGCATATATGTATAATGTAAAGAAAGTAGTACAATTATGAATATTACAAATGTCTTAAATATTACATTACCATAAAGAAAAGATACTTTTTCTTTGTGTGACTCATGGAATCAAGTTTATTTATAGCCTTATCTCCCCTCCTCTCTCTACTACTACTCCCTCTACAGATTTATGAGAAGTTACAAAGTAGATTATTAGCATGGGATGTTTGTCAATATTTCTACTCATTTTGAATCCATATACTACCTAAATATATGGAATATTATTCAATCACAGACTTGAATCACTTACTAGATTTTTTATTTAAGCAAAGCTTATGATGAAAGTTTATCTGAATTCTTAAAAAATGCTTAGTGGATATAAAGTGTTCTCACCACAAAAATAATAACTATGTGATATAACACACATGTTAAATAGCTAGATTGAGCCCATTCCACAATGCTTATACATTTAAGACACAGTGAATACATACAATTATATCTGTCAATGTGGAAAATTAAAGAAATAAAAACAACAAAAGAAAGTATATGGTTGAATAATAGAAAAAGTCAGATTATCTCTTCTATTTCAGGTGGTATCTGGAATATCTAAATAGAAAGTTGAGTATATATATTTAACCACATTTATATAAGTTCCACAGAGGTGCATATTTTCAGAAATACGTTTTAAGATAATTCCCAACTGCAGGATTCTACAATCTGATTAGCATGCTATTCATCTATATAGTAAGTAGAAAGACCCCTTAATTTCTTCATAAGAAGCTTTGAGTTATTAAAATTTCATTTCATTGTATTTTATATATGCCAAAGGCATAATTTTTTCATTTATATAACAAATTAGTTTTTATGGTATATGTGCAAAGAAAAGAATAAATGCCCCCAAACAATTTGTGCACATTATCATTGTTATACAGGGACTGATCTCCTGTGATTTTTCAGGTTGCTAGCATAACAGGAATGATATTTTGTATTACAGGACTCAGTGTATTGAGCATATTATGGAACTTAAGAAGGACATTCAAAAGAATCTTATTTCAACAATCATCAAAGTAGCGGAAATTGGATTTCAGGTGTGCACGTTTAATTACTGAAGTAACAAAGAACTTTGTACTGTAAAGAGAAAACAGCCCATCATCCAGGAGCTGGCCTGATATTATTAGTTAGGTCTTGCTGTTTCTGGGCACAGGCCCAGCACTCACTGCTTGGCCTTGGTGTTTGTTCTGCTGAACACAAACAATTCATAGAGCATTTACTTTAGTTAAAATCATTCTGTGATCATGATGAGTCAAGACAAAATGAGACCTTTTATGTCTGAACCCAAAACGATTATCAACACTGTCCAAGCCACAGATACTACACATTCCCTTCTCACTTACTATGAGTGACTCTGCTTCTTTATCAATTACAGCTTTAGCTTCAGTCTAGTCTTCCCTCCTCCAAGATTAAGACACCCAATCATAAAATTATCCTGCCTCCTGACAACATCTAATTCAGAGCAAATCTCTATTTCCTTCAGTATCACCCCCTCGACCCTCCCCAACCAACCAACCGAAGTCCAAATTCTAGAATAGATTTTTCCTAACATTTTCTTACCGGGTCACTGTCAGTTCCCTATGGTACACTTTCCTCTCTTTTCAATGAGTAATGAACTTGTTTCACTACAGGTGTGTTCCTGTTGGTCTTTGGTTAAAGAAAGGACATTGGCAGTAATAAAGCATCTAAGAAACTTGGCTCCTAACTCCAGTGCTATCAGGAGGCTCTCATGTACATGCTAGCACAATCTCTCAGAATTTTCAAGATGACTAAAGAGAAACTCAAAGAAGAAAAATTAGAAGATGCCACAGTGATGAGAAATAGGAGAGATTATTATGGGTGTGCAAAATGACACGGGACGACGATTTTGAGGTTAGGGCCTCTGTGTCATGTATGGGAGAAAAAAGCAGGCTGAGACAAGAAACATGGCCAGGTCACAACAGGGGGGCAGAGCATCTGCTGAAAGGCCACAAAACACTCAAGAGCTTTATTATAATTTTGTTCAAGGCAGGGTGCAGTGGCTCAGGCCTATAATCCCAGTGGTTTGTGGGGCCCAAGAGGGAGGATTGCTTGAGGCCATGAGTTTGAGACCAGCCTGGGCAACATAGAGAGACTCTGCCTCTACAGAAAGAAACAACTACAAAAATTAGCTGGGCATGGTGGTGTGTACCTGTAGTCCCAGCTTCTTGGGTGGCTGAGTGGGGAAGATTACTTAAAGCCAGGAGTTTGAGATTACAGTGAGCTATGATTGTGCCACTGCACTCCAGCCTGACTGACAGAGAGAGCAGACCCTGTCTCTAAAAAATAAAAAAATCTGGCTGGGTGCCGTGGCTCAGGCCTGTAATCCCAACACTTTGGGAGGCTGAAGCAGGCAGATCACGAGGTCGGGAGATAGAGACCAGCCTGGCTAACACAGTGAAACCAGTCTCTACTAAAAATCCAAAAAATTAGCCAGGCGTGGTGGCGGGCGCCTGTAGTCCCAGCTACTGGGGAGGCTGAGGCAGGAGAATCGCTTGAACCCAGGAGGCAGAGGTTGCAGTGAGCCGAGATCACGCCACCGCCCTGCAGCCTGGGCGAGACAGACCAAGACTCCGTCTCAAAAAAGATAAAAGATAAAAAAATAAATAAATAAATAAAATTAAAATAACTGTTTAAAATATGTTCAAAAGAAGATAGAGGAAAATTCTGTTTCACTAAAACTTCACTAAAGGAAAGAAGCCTCAGCGACTACACTGAAGATATTACTATTCTTGTATTTACAAAAGATGACATAAAAATACCATAATATTAGGAAGCTAAATTACCCTCTCAGTAAATGGCTACCAAAATAATTGTAGGTGGATTTTAAATAACTTCCTAGAAGGGACTAAAAATCTTAGGTAGTCTGAGGTGAGACATACAGAGCACAAATATAGATCAGGAAAACTCAAAATAAGAGTAATGATGATGATAATTACAATGACAATATAGTAACAATTTTTAAAAAGGCATTGTGAATACCAAGTTAAACATTTTTTATCATTCTCATGCCAATTTTTGAGAACTACTGTGATAAATCTAGTCTCATTTAATCAGCTGTTAAAAGTGAGCTGTGTGCTTTTGGATAATACTTCTCACTCTTCGGTTTCCAGTATTCACTTGCCAGTCCTTGTTTTCCAAGGAAGGCTTTAAACCTAGATCAGACCCAGAGCTTGGCTCACCCCTCACAGTGCATGTCCTTTCCTAATCTTATCTTGTCCTCAACCCTTTGCCTACATAGCAAGCACCTGCTGGGTGATCATACTTGTAACCTGAACCAAATTCTCATCTGGCTCCCTTCACCAACAGATCACAAGCCAAAAGACAGGCAAATACTAACTCAGGCTTTTTGTAACTATTTTTTTCTGACTCTAATACTGTATTATGTCTCCTATCAAGCTCTTGTTGTTGAAATCTTCAGATTACGTGTGAAATTATTCTGCTATCATAGTTTGAATCATCAACTTTGTTTTATTTATACATGCTTTTATTCCCCCCAATGACATTGGCAAATATTTTATCAATCAGTAGCCCTTGCAAGAGTAAACTTAAATACATTCCTAAAGTATTCTTAGTTTGGACTTCTGATTGGGAGAAAACGTGAGAATCAACAAAACAAAAACCTGACACCCTGCTCAAGTAGCTCCCAGCAGGTCTAAGAAGGCAGATTCATAAACAGACAATTCTAATAGGCCGTGACATCTACACTCAGGTGGGAAGAGTGAATGGTGAGGGAGAGAAGGTGTTAAAGGACAGTGGTGGAGGAAGTGGTTCCTTATGCCAGGACTGCATTGTACAGCTCCGGGTACAGAGTGGGAGAGGGTATAGTGGATCACAAGCATTTCCCCAAATACAGATACATAAAGAAACATACAAAATAATAAACATACAACTGGGGAAACATGTTTCAGTAAGGATTTGGTACAGTGTTTGAGTTTTGGAAGAACAAGACACCAGAAAAGTGGCCACAAATGACCACAAACGTGAAGCCCTAATGTAACACATACTATACCCAACTTTATATTATATGTGTGTCTTGATTACCTGGAATTCATTCTCTCGTGGGTTTATCTTGAAAGCAACATAGGACTACTCAAGGATTTTTAGAGAAGGAGCGCATGACAAAATTTGGGTTTAGGAGATGGCCTTGGCATCAGCATGAAGAATGGATTGGAGGGAAGGCCAGAGGACGCCTATCAAAATAATCTAGAAAGGAAATTATGTAGTTGAACTTAAAAAGTGGCTATGGGGGTGGGGGTGGGAAATGTGGGAAAGATTTCAGAAATATTTAGTGGATATGGAAGATATTTAGAAGTTAGCATGAATAGCTAAGGCTTGGTGACTAATTAGCTAGGTAGAGAGGAAAAAATCGTCTCAGGTTTTACGCTTGAGTAACAAGACAAAAGGAGGTACTATTAACCTGGAGGGGAAACACAGGACCAGGTTTAGGGGTGGTGTGAAGTTAGTCCTATCAGGTTTAATATTGACATTTTCACTAACTGGCTGCAAGATCCTGAGCCAATTTTTTAATCTCCCCAAGTCTGTTTACTCATTTGTAAAATGGAGATAACACTATCTACTTTAAAATTATTGTAAAACTTAAATAATATTTAACCCTTCTATGGAACTTACCATATGCAAGACACTTGTATGAGTATTTTATATGCATTAAGTTGCTTATCTTGAACAGTTACCCTATGAGGTAGGCATGTTTATTATCCATGTGTTACAGATAGGGAAGCAGAGGTACAAAGAAGTTTACTAACTTGCCAGAGGTCACAGAGCTGGAAAGTTAGAGATCTAAGTTTCAAACATATGCAGTCTAACACTAGAGAGTATGCCTCAACCAGTAATTTACTTCTCATTAAATACTAGGCACTTTGCATAATTATTTTTAGAGTGCTTTGCAGGTACCACATAGATAAGAAATAGCTATTAAAATTTAACCATTTTATTTTAAAATAATTTGCAGGGGATATGTTATATGCATATATATTATTGAATGCTGGGATAAATTCAAGCCTAGTAAAAGACACTCACTTGGGGATTATAATTTAATTTTGAACATAAAAATGTACATCTTGAATCAGAACACATTAACAAGGTTATATGGCTCACGCCTGTAATCCCAGCACTTTGAGAGGCCGAGGAGGGCGGATCACGAGGTCAGGAGATGCAGACCATCCGGGCTAACGCAGTGAAACCCCATGTCTACCAAAAATACAGAAAATTAGCTGGGCGAGGCAGCGGGCACCTGTAGTCCCAGCACTCGGGAGGATGAGGCAGGAGAATCGCTTGAACCTGGGAGGAGGAGGTTGCAGTGAGCTGAAATTGCACCACCGTACTGCAGCCTGGGCGACAGAGTGAGACTCAGTCTCAACAATGACAACAACAACAACAACAAAAAGAGTTTAGATACTTTCAACTTGAGAACTTGACCTACTGGCATGGAGATATATGGGTCTGAAGTTGAGAAGAGTGATTGGAGCCCTAAGATGTAGACTGGGGTCTCCTCAACATTCAGATTACAGGTGAAGTCATGAAAATTGATAATATCACTTAGAAAGTGGGGGATGGGGAATGGGAACCTAGAAAATCTGCAGAAATGGAAACTGAGGAAAGCAATATGGCTAGACAAAGGCATAAAAGGTCACTAACTTCTACAAGCCTCCACGTCCTTATTTGTAAAAAATCAGTAGATCTTAGTTTTAGAGTGTGCTAAGAACTATCCCCACTTCTCCTGTTTGTAGCTTTTGCTATGAAAAAAATGTAAACTTTGGCAGAGCAGCTGAAAGTAGACGTCCAGCCCTAAGCCTCAGAAAAAAAGAAAAGGCAAGCTTCATAGCTGTTGCTTTGCCATGGTAAATAATTAAGTGCTTTTCTTTTTCTTCTTTTTTTCAAAGGACCATTCAGATTGTTTCAGTTGCTTTTATTTATTCTACAGGATTTCAGCTTCAGACACTCTCTTGCTGTTACTATGTACAGAAGTTTTGCATGGGAGAGTTGAGAGAACAAAATGCTACCTTTAATACTCAAGAGGAATATTAATGGAGTGGAGAAGATAATGGGAGGAATTATAGTAAGCATCCTGTTTGCCTGTTAATAATAGGATTTATTTTTCACTTTGCTTAATCCTGTGTTTCCCAACTTCAGCTGGTAAACCATATAGAATTTTGTTGAATGATTATAACAGAGCTGCAGTACAAGGATAAAATACACAAAGATTGGAAGACTGAAGGGGAAGGAACATTCAAGCAGCTGTCTAGGTCAGAAAGGAACTAAGGGATGGAGAAAGAAAATGGGTGATGCCTGTACTTTTACCACCAGCTGGTAACCATCCCCCAATTTCAGAGAGGGTTTTGAGGGGATACGTGACTAGGCTAGCAAAGAACAGTACTGTGCATGCTGTGGTTGTTCCTGAAGTGAAAAGTGGAGAAATCACAACCCTTTCCTGGAGGAAAGATTAGCAAATTTCCAAGATGACCCTCGGACCCAGAGTGAAACTGACTGAGCTAAATGTTTCTCTCTGGTTTCATCCAAAACTCAGTACATGCGGCAAAGACATCTAAGAGACTGAGCACAGTAGCAAGCACATCTAAGTTTTGCATGCAGACTGGGGAAAAGGACTAGGACATCATTGAGAGGCATTAGATGAATGAGCTTCATGAATTGATTCACTGAGACATTCTCAGCATCTGTGAGTTTATATATTTAGCATCTTGTAAATTATAGAATATTTCTCTATTAAATCCCATAATTCATTTTGTGACTAGAGGATCTGTCCTATATTGTAAAAATAAACAAACCCAGCCAGACATGCTGGGAAGAACAGCAGTAGTAACATTCCATTAAACTACCTACCTGAGAATTTAATACAAAAAAAAAAGTTGCACAGATCTACGTATTATGTTATAGTAGAGCTCTACATCAATTTGGATATTTTTAGAAAAAGTGCTAAACATAAGAAAGAAATGTATCTAAGTTATTTACGTGATTCAAAATTCTTAAAATTTTAGTCATAGTCCTTAGTAGAAGATGAATATTTTGATTTAGGAACTATTTAGACACTATTTTAAATAAATGAATAAAATCTCTCTATTGAGTGATTATGTATGAGTCAGGTACTGGGACATTGCTGTTACTAACACAAGTAGTTACAAATGGAATAGCTCCATTACCTTTATGGAGTTTATATGCCGGCAAGATGCTCCAACTCTAGGCAATAGCAAAGGTCTGTAAGGAATGCTCTTATCCCTGTATATTAAGCTTATCACAGCTCATACCTTTCTGCACTGCAATTCTTTGTCTATGCATCTGCTTAGATGTACCTATTGCCCAAACAGCTCTTAAAAGGATGGGGCTAATAGAAATTAAAGGTCTCCCCAGGAGACCAAGATAAAATCAAGATTAGTATTTATTCCCCATTTCAGATGAAATAGTTCAAGAAGAAATAATTTTAGGAAGTTATCAATCCTAAAGCTTAGAGTCCATACTACAGATATTTTATTCTGGAGAGGCTTCCTATGTTGTGTGAAGTTACTTAGCATTTTAAGAGTAAACGATGCAAAAACGAGAAGCTTAGAGCAAGCAATGGAAACAACTCTGACAGTATCTTCCTTCTAGTCCTTCTGGAAACATAACTGTCACTCATTTGGTCCATTTTTTTTCCCCAGAGACTGATAACACTTTAAGGGAGCTGTTGTTGTGGGGTCATGGGGAAAAGTGTCCATAAAATGATGAATACGCTTTCACCATTTACTAACAGTTTTTGTTTGTTAACCTTCATCAAAAGTTTCATTCTATATGAACAAGGTTCAGAAAACCACCTGTAAAATGATCCTAGATTCTTATAAATGTTTAGCACAATATTGCTTCTAATAGCATTTCCTAAAGCAGTGTAGGTGTTCATTAAATATTTTTGAAAGAGTATGTCAACGAATAAAGGTATTTGAAAGATAGCAACTCCATCATGTATTCAAACAAAATAGGTATTTCATGTTTGAGGGCTCAGTCTTAAAGTAGATATCCAGTTTACTTTAAATTTTGTATCTTCTCTGGAAAGATAGTATGCTTTGGGTTCTATTTTCTGAGACCATTGTATTGAACACACTAATTTTTATTACTTCATTTCTAAAACTGACCAGAATGAGATACAAGAAGTAGATCTTGCAATGGCATTTGCTACATTTTACATAAAGTTACAGTGAAGTTCCAACATGGGACCAAAGGAACCTCCAAATGGATTTCAATTAGACTGAAGTGTTCTTATTAAGTCATGGTCATAAAACATGACATGACTAATATATATTTTTTAAATTTTCTAAAGATTTAAATGAGAAAAGTAATATTTATAAGACTTAATGAGAAGGAACAACATTAATGAAGAGATGAAACTAATAATAATTTATTTTTAAAAACTATCCTCATTTCACCTTTAAACATCACAAGCACTGAAGGGCAAACAATGGTTTTCCATTTGAGCACAGTCCGGAGTCCTTGGTGAATGAGCCAAGCTGTCTCCTATGTCCCCTCTAATGCTTGCCAATTTTCTGTCATTTCCTTCTTTGTACTATAGTGTTTGTGTGACAAAGGTTTCTGAGTATGTTTCAAAACATCTTTAGCTATTTAGCAGGGTACCAACAAGCACGTATCTAAAAGTGTTACTTCTCCACATGGTTTGTCAGAAGATACAAATCAGAATTCATTTTACCCTTTTCCATAAAGAAATGACTTGAAAGCTTATTGTGGAACCAATGGCATACTTTGCTAAAAAAAAAAAAAAAAAATTCCAGTGGCTTAGCCAATTACTGTACTTCTATATACAACAGAACACTAAAACTATTTACTCGACTATATTCTTTTTATATTCATTGCACACTTATATTTGTTTGCAATCATTTACTTTTCCTGATAAGCATTTATTGTTTGTGATTGAACCACTGTGGATTAGACATGACTGAGGATTCTAGTCACATGATATGGAAACCCAACCTCATTCCCCTACCTCTAGTACCTCCTCTTGCTCCTCACAGGTGGCAATAAAGTAACCTGTTGTGAAGCGCGTTGCACGCACTTCACAATTTTTATCTGAAGTGCACTCATTTTATAGCATTTATTTTTCAAAACAATTTAACCTGAAGCTTTATTAGTTTGTAAATACTAAGAATATCAGATTAAATTCCTTAAGTAGCCATCTTAATCAGTAATTTGCGCCAAAAGCAAAATGAGCCACAGTCACATCAAGAACTTTATATTATATTTCTTTGCTCTGAAACATTTCCTTCCATTTAATCATCCCACTCTACAACCTTAAGCAGTCTTTTTCAATGATTTCTCAGCAGTTTAAAACTCTTTTTTTTTTTTTTTTTTTTTTTTGCCTGACCGTAATTCTTGAGTTCCAGAGCTTATCTTTTCCCCAGGTGAAAACTGTTTTATTATCCTCAGGTGTTAGCTTTCTTGAACTCTTAGAACAGTTAATTACACAGTTGTCATTATCCTTTACAAAAGTATCAGATTCCAAATAATTAGTATTTGCATAGTACATCATTTGAAAATATTTTTCCTTTCCTCTTGTCAGGATTACAGAAGTCTCATATATTGCCCCACAAATCCACTTTTATTATTTAGTCAGTTACACCTGAAAACAAGGTAGGTTGCCTATTTCTCTTTGAGATAGAGATCCCATCTGAATTGTGAGTTCTCTCAAGGAGTGTCAACAAGTTTACCCCTTTGGAAGTATTAGCCTTAAATGGTTCCCCAGAATTCAGTCTAGCAGCAAGCAACCATTCCCCAAATAATAAAAGAAAGTGGCCTTTTTTGTAAAGGCAAAGAAGCCTATCTAATTCTTTTCCAGGGCTTGTAGAATAGCAGAATAGCATGGAGAAACAGAAGGAATTGCTTTTCTTTTTTTGTATCAACCTTAATTGTGTCTCGAAATATGCATAACTTAAGTTGACTTTCTGTATAAGTAACGACTCTGTCATTCCTGGCGGTGTTGTCTGATCTTATGTAGCCATATTATGAAACACACCATATAATAAAAATTCTGCTATGTAACAAAATCTGCCCCCACCCCACAAATAAGACATGTGGCACCCACACTCAAGAAAATTTCTATGATCACTAATGATTAGTAAGTTTTCTGTATAAAAAGATTTTTGTTTTCTTCTATCTAGGAGTCAAATTGTTAAGATTGGTCTTTTAGATTATTTCTTAAATATATTTGTCAGTTGTGACAGCAAGCCAAAAAACATTTTCAGAGTTCCATGAAAGAAGGTCATTCAAATTCTAGTCTCATTTTAAATACATATTTTTTCCAAGTTGGAAGAGGATAATCAAATTGGCCAGATTTTTAGAGCATCCTTTTGAAAAGATTAATCTTCTTAAAAACCTATCAGAAAACATAAATAAGAAATCTGAAGGAAAAGAAGTTTCAGGTACAATTACACTTTTTAAAGTCACAAGAAGTTTGGGTTTTCTGATGTTTTCTAAGTAAAAGACATGAACTAGGCAACTAGAAACCCATAGCATCCTATGGAATTTAGAGACTTGTGGATACGTGAGGTTTAAGGGTTAAAAAGCAAATTTCTTTAACCATTTGGTTAAAACTTACAAATATGTTAAAAGAAGCATCACAGACTAAACTATTATGTCAGATAATAATTACCTTTTTAGAGAGCCCAAAAATAATAGTTACTTACTAGATGAGAGTGCATCAACTACAAAGACATTTATAGCCACACTTCTAAACAAAAAGCATTCTGCTCACCAACTTCTAGAAGAGCTTGCTTTCGGAGATGTAGGACCTCAAGACTGGCTCCAGAGCCTTGCAGGAGCAGATGAAGAAAGTAAACAGGATTTCCACGGCATAGCAGCTCAGAACTCAGAAATGAGGCACAGGCTCTCAACCCTTCATCTATCCTTAAGGTTATCCTGACATCTGAAAGCCATTGACATCCTGAGCCTTCCAGCACTTCGGACGCATGCCTAACACAAGTTAAATATAGATCCCTGACACCTGAGCCAAATGGAATGAAAGTTAACTTGAAAAATCTCACTCATTTTGGGCCTCAGTTGAGGAAAATAAAACCCTTAATCCTTTCCCTGCTAAAACCTGTTATTCCTGTTAACAGATGGTTGCTCTACTTATAAAACATAGAAATTCAAGTAATCAGTAATCAATAATCAATTTGCTTCACTTCATGATTGCCATTTGCTCTGATAGTAAAGAGAAAGGCTCAGGTTTTCCTGTCTTAAGTACAGAACAACATAAAAGTGAATATTGATTACTATTGAGTCAACAAAACAGATTTTTGTTCCAGTAACTTTTGTTACTGGAAAGTCTCTGTAAACTTTCTTAGTATTTTTTCTCCTCTATGTTTTCAGTAGTCATTTGGTCATTTTTTGTTTGCCTCATTTAATGAGGCAGAAAGTGCCATGCACTGCCAGAGTTCTTTGGTTTAAATTATTGTTTTTTGAATCTTTTTGAAGGGTTGTAGAATGTACTTGGTTTAAAAAATTTTTGCTTGGGACTTCTGGTAAACATGAATAAAGCTCTACTCTCAGCCCAAACAGACCCTGTGATGAAAGTTATTACTCTGAAGATATAATGACAAGATTTCTAAATTACTTTCTAGGATTTATATGTTAAGAATCTCTAATTCTATACTAAAACGAAGTGAACAGAGAAACTGGAAAAGTCATATTTCTCTCCTGATAGTTAAATATTTTCAATTAAAATTTCTTTTACAGAATCACATTAAAGGGAAATGATAGACTAGAGTTACCACTCTTTAAATAAAACTATTCTGTATCAAGTAGTAACCACTATCCACAAAAGAAGGTTGTTTTGTCAAATTACCATAACCAGTATTTTCATTATATTTTAATAATAGGTCCTATGTATTGAGCACTGTTCATGTGCCTGACCCTTTACGACGCAGATACCATCTAATTCATTCTCCTTTTCTAATCCCAAAATAAGCTTTCAAATTAATATTTTAGGCTCACTTTCCAGAGAAGACACTGCAACTAAAATGATAAGTTTTGACAATGGACACATGGTGAATAACTGATTCATTTGAGAGTCTAACCCACAAAATTTTGACCCAAAAGCAAGTTTTCTTTTCCATCCTACAACATAGTTACAGGCTAAAAATGAGTTTCATCCACCCTTCATCTGTATCAGATTAGCCACCCTTTGAGCAAGTCCAAAGCTTTTTTGCTTTTTTGTTGCTTAAACAAAGTTACAGAAAGCACAGAAATGGTCCCTAAAGAGTATTGCTATGACACCAGGACATTCCCAGAAGCATTATGTCCCTAAGACAGGAAAAAGAGAGAGGATCCATAAGCCACCACTCCAGCCACAGAGATTTCTCATTTCTTGCATTTATGCATTTCACATTCTCCTTGCCAGTTTGTATGAGCAGACTTTGATCTTCCAGATCCTGGAAGGCCAGCCCTGATGGCTACCTCTCAGCCAGTCAGAGGTCTGATATGTGACAGAGAAAGGGACAATCAGGTGGCAAGGAGTTGGCCCTTTAGGTCAGATGGTCTTTACATGAAAAGTAGGGTCACATATTTCCAAATATTGTAGAATGTGAACTTTTTAATTAAGGCAAAAAATGTTGTTCCCTATGTGTAAAATGTTTCTCTATTATTTGAACTAGGAACTTTTAAACAAATTATTTTATCAAAGAAGAAGGCATGTTAAAAATTCAGTGAACACAGCTATGCATATTTTCTATGAACACAGTAAATATCATAGACTGCCTCTGACATTGTAAGCACTGTTATCTTCAAATATGGATTATGTCCCATAAGAACAGGAAATCCTGTATTTCCTTTCCACGAATCATATATGCATTATCATTAAATTGTTTACTCCCTGCTGGGCATGAGCTTATAGGGATAGGTGGTGAGGGAGAGGGAAAAGTTGTGGTAGATTGTGCTAAAAAGCACGATGGCTCTGTGGTAAATCACTGAGACAAGACCATTGACTCCCTCCATTTAGGGAATCCCTAGAAGTTTTCTTCACCAACTGTCTTCAAACCTGAACATTTCATCACAGAATTTCCATTGAAACTTAGGACTTTTTTTTTTTTTTCCAATTGGTTGTCTGGCCTAACTTTAAGCCATTAAAGTTGAACCAACAATCCTGTTGCTAATAGTAGCTGTTTCCAGCTGTTGCCAGAATGTCCTTCACAAGACAGTATCATAGAATTTCCCATTTCTGTGTGAACATCTTTTTCTCAAAACAAGTAATTAAGTTCATCTGTACATATGCAAACATCATCAATATACAGGCAGTAGTAGGATTCATGTTTTCACTCCTACCCAGCACTTCCCATGTCCTTTTTCTCTGAAGTCTTCTGAGTGCTATTCCTCTTTCAGATAATTCTCTCTATTCCATTGTCATCATCCAATGTGCTTGAAGTATTATTAATGACATTTACTTCATCCTTGTGTATGTAATGCTGATTGTGTTTAGGACTTTTAAAATTAATAGTCCATTGTGTAAAAGTTAATGGTGAACTGTTTTTGAACCCCTGGCTCTGAAACGCAACTGGGAAGGAACAGTTTGTGGCCTTCTAGAGAAATTCTGGCATAAACCCCTCTGCCCACTTGAAAACAATGAGTATTATTCAACAAGATGCTTACACATTAACCTTGCTAACTTGTGTTTAGGAAAAACATATTTGAAAAAATGCCCTTGTATCATTATTAGCTTGCCTAAACTATAAATTCAGGCTCTGAAAGATACTTTAGGGCTAATTTGTAAGTGATTCTATTAGTGCACTCTTCTTACCAAGGTTTTTTGTTTACTTGCTTGTTTGTTTTCATGGAATAAACAATTTCACCCAAACACATCCTTCATTAGGAGCATTTTTCTACAGGAGAGCTATGACAAAGGTTTACTATTAATCTTCTCAGCTTAACTTGCTTTTCTCTAATCTAGCATATGTGAAATGTCCTTATTCTAAACATCAGATTAAGGTAAAGTTTTTATTGCCATTGCTGCTCACAACTGACTTCAATATATATATTGTTTTCTCAAACAATGCGAAGAGAGTGAATTTTAAGTGTTTGTACCACATACATGATAACTATGTGAGGTAATTTATATGTTAACTAGCTAGATTTAGTCATTCTGCAATCTATGTATACTTCAAAACACATCATGTTTTATACAATAAATACTCACAATTTTATCTGCCAATTTAAAAGTAAAATAACATATATGTTTGAAAAAGCTGACTTTAGGGAAGAGGGCTTACTCTGTGTTTGCTCTTCAAAAATAATGAAGATTAATGGAAATATATGCTATTAAAATAATTTAATGGAGTAATGTTTCAAATCTTTGAAGCCTAAAATTATTGCTAAATTAGTATCCTTATTTATTTCCTCCATTCTATTGTCATCTTCATTAATTATAAAAGCCTTGACAAGAATTTGCAAGAAACAGTATAGTCCCAAAGCAGCATTCTTCCCTTTTGAGATGGTTGGGTTATCAGTTAATCATATTTCATTCGAAAGCAAGATATATTGCAATTCTATTTACATATATGTTTTGTGCTACTCCTTTGGGGAAAAAGTGGTAAAGAGCCAAAATTTGTGCTCTCAAGTATATTATTGTTTAGTGAAGGGAAAAAAGTTGCAATGTGATAAGCTAGACTGAGAGATCAGAGAGGCTTCCCTAATAGATGCATGCATATATATATATATATGTGTGTATGTATATGGATATATAATGTATGTATATAAATATATGGATATGTATGGATATATGTATATGTATATGGGAATGTATGTATATATATTTGTGTGTGCGTATGTATGTATATACGTATGTACATATATGTATATACACACATACACACATATACACATACATACACATATACACACACAAATATGTATACATACATTCCCATGTACATATACATACAAGATTTTTAGATATTAGTTTATTTAGCTAATGTAGCTTTATGTACATTGAGCTAAATAAACCAATATCTAAAAATGAGTCAGTTTTAACTGGCAAAGAATTAAGGAAAGCATTCAAAGGTAAGGGAGCAGCAACTGCAATGAGCCTGCCAGGGACAGCTAAGAGCACAGCAGGTTTAAATAACTGAAAGCAGAAAGCAGAAGGCCAATGCCCCTGGATGACAGAGAACAGGGAAAATAAGAGATGATGCAGGAGGTTTAGAGATGGGCCAGATATCACAGTACTTTGTAAGGATTTATCCCAGGAACAACAAGAAGTCTTTGAAGTATTCTAATCTGGAAAGATTCACGATTGGATCTGAGTTACATTGAAAAGAAAAAGTCTCCAACAGCAGCATGGTTAATGGGTTGAAGAGAGAGAAGAATTCAGGTGGAGAAACCAGTAAGGCAATTATGCTTGACTGTAATGGTAATATGGCCTAAAAAGGATGCAGAAAAAAGTGGAGAAAAAACGATGGACTTAAGACATATTTAGAAAGTAATATCAACAGGTTTAGTGGTGGTAGTGGTGCGTGAGGAAATGAGAGTGAGATTAATTGAAGAAGTCTTTAAATGGGAGCTATTCTAGAAATCATTCTATATCCTACCATGAACACTCATTCTTTGGATAACATATGAGAACACATCTAGCTACATGATTGGTATACAGCAGGTGCTGAACAGATATTTCCTGAATGAAAGAATAAATGAATGAGTGAATAGAATTGAATCTAATGTCAACATGAACGAACAGTGATATTGAAACGTCAGTGTATCTGTTTAGTTTGGTTATCATAGGAGGCTTTCAAAAGGCTATGGCAGGGAGAGTTACAACACACCAAGCGACACCGTAGACACTGTGAGTCCAGGGAGATACAAGTTAATTCTCACAGAGAAAGGACCAAAGGAAACTAAAAGAAACCCAATACTAAAAGGAAAAAAGTTAAGCATGATCTACAGAAATTATGCAAGAGTCTTGCACACATCTGGCTATGTGCATAGAGCTTGTAATCTAATGGAAACTTGGGTCCCCCTGGACCAAGAACAAATAATATCCACAGGACATAAAGTCCCTCTTCCAGCACAACAAAACAAACAGGCTGGTAGCCAATTATGGTAGCAGCCAAGCCGATGTCCCACTGTTTTTTTAAATCAGACAGAGAGCCTTGGTTTGTTATCATTATTACTTCCATGCTGTAGCACTTATGTTTATGAAACTCTGTTCTGATGTTATCAGATAGTAATCAGTAACGATCAAACAATTCTTATTGTAATTTTTTGACAAGCATGGTACAAGGCTGTATCTAGTGAACTATAGCTCCATCCTCTTTCTTAGAGCAAAACATGAAAAGGATTAACTACTATGGTTCTGAGGTAGACTGAAAAGTTCTAGCAAAGCTCTGCAATTGAGACCTCCAGCCCTTATAATACAGTTCATATACCACTCTTTCAATTTTGCCTATTTTTAAATGTAAAGATTAGAAAGTGACCTTCTTGGCTGCTGTTTCCCTGTCTACTTCTGGGTTCCCACTGCTCTACCTGCGTTCTAAGTATAGGGATCTATCAAGGTCTAGGCTATATTTTTTTCTTTTCTTCCTATATCTTCTCTTCCTTGATAATGCATTTTTCTCTGTGGGTCTGATTTAGCACCTCTGCACAATTAATTCCAAATTTTAATTTTTGACCCCTAAATTTTATCCTAATTATAAGATTAGTTAGCATTGTTATGACTTTTCTACATACTGGTACAGTGTTTATTATCTCAATATTTTTTAACTCTTGGGGTGGTACTAATATTTACTGCTTTACAACTTAAATAGAGGCTTAGAAAAGTTAAGTAATTTACTCTACTGTTATGGTGCCCCACATGGCCAGACTTGGACCTAGATCTCCATGGATCTGGGCCTTGAACTCTTGGATACTCTGGTGTGATTGACTCACTGTGGTGTAACAGCATGGCAACCTTTTGTGGCTGTCTCTTCTCAGATGCCTTAAACACACATCTCCCCCTCCCTAAGTCTGTGTTCCCAATCTCCATAAATTTCATCACCATACCTACTGTCACTCAGCTTGAAATTGTCACCCATACACCCAACCATCTTCCAATTTCTAACAGTTTTAACTTCACCATATTTTTTTCTATTTGTCTCCTGTGTTTTATTTTTCACTGCATCCACTTAAGTCAGGTTTTAATCACCACCATGTTGACCACTGCCATCGTGACCTACTTGATCTTCCTGCATGAAGATTTGCTCCCTTCTCATTTATCAGATTAATCTTCCTAAGTCCCAAACTTGATTATTTGACTTATTTAAAATAAAACATTAATAATCCTCATTGCCCAGATAATGGACTTCAAACTCCTCAGTATTTAAGGCCCTCACCTATTGTTTCTATTTTGAATCATCTGTTCTTCAATGAAATTGTCCCTGCATTCTCACTTTTCATCTCTCACTGCTTCAAATAGTTCTTATATCTAGAATTTTCTATTCTCTACTAAATGTTACTCTCCAGATTCAGTGATTCTTAACAAGGTGTGTATACTTGAAGCATTGAAAAAATAATAACATGTCCAATATACAACCTGGTCAAATCAAATCTAAATTAATGGGTATTTCCATGTTTAAAAATTACTGCCTGTGCTACCACTGGCCCATAGGATAACTGTGCAAATAAAAGAAGCCATTTCTTCATGGCATTTTACTGCACCCTGCAAGAAAATTGGCATAACATGTATATACATTATATATAGGACATGTATATCATATATATCATGTATAATGTATGACGTATATATATGATGCATCATACATGATATATATTTATAAGTATGCTTGCTGTACCATATTGTATATTTCATAATATATGTATTAATATGTTAATAATAAGTTGTACCAAATTGGATACTATTTCATAATATATAATATGAATGACACCCTTTAGTATTGGGCAGTGTACAGCAAGCATTACCATATTCAGTAGCACACAGTGGTGTTACCTTAAGATTCAGTGGAGGTACCTTATCTCTGTGCTGTCTTCTTCATTTCCCCTTAGGCAGTAAAAACCCTTCCTGTATTGACCTCTCATAATATTACATATCAGGCTTTATTTTACCTGTCCATTTAAATCTTATTTTATCATACTTGGCAACATATTTAACCTCATTGGTGTAATTGAGGGCTTATTCATTTAATTTAACAGACAGTTCCAAGATACTAAACAATTATTTAATAAATGGATTTCATGTGAATCATAGTTTTAGAAAGAAACATTCCAGACTGGCAAATGTGGTGATTTTATGGATTTTTAAAAACTGTACTTATTTCCAAAGGTATTTGAAACAGCAGTGAACAACATAAAACCAATGGTGACATAAAATAAATAACAAAGAAAATAGTCATGAAGGAGAGGAGATGAATTTTCCCCAAAACCTTAGCTAAGAACTGTTAGTTCACTGGAGCTCAAGCTTGGTGTCTCCTGGCAGCCAGGACCACAAAGGAACTGCTTTGTGTTTCAAAGCTCTCATCAGATACAGGAAAATGTAGCAGTCCTTCGGAAGACATCATATTTCTTCATGCACTAAACTCTAAGATAACTTCATTATGTTTGTCTTTATAAAAAATAAACATTAGGCCAGGGTGCGGTGGCTCATGCCTGTAATTCCAGCACTTTGGGAAGGTGAGGTGGGAGGATTTCTTGAGCTTAGGAGTTTGAGACCAGCCCCCTGGCAACATAGCAAGACCTGTCTCTACAAAAAATAAACAAAAGCAGCCAGATGCGGTGGCATGTGCCTGTAGTCCCAGCTACTTGGCAGGCTAAGATGGGAGGGTCACTTGAGCCTGGGAAATCAAGGCTGCAGAGAGCTATGATTGCGCCACTGCACTTGAGCCTGGGCAACTGAGCGTCTCAAAAAAAGGAAAGAGTAAATATTAAAATATTAAATGTCTTCAAAGCATTCTAATACAGGGTTCGGAAGTAGAGATTATCTTCAGATATTCAGAATCTATAACACTTCACATGATTTGGCCCTTGACTAGTTCTCTATCCTTATCTCTTACCATATTTCACTTCATGTACTCTACCAAAATACACAGCCCCTTCTGGAAAATGCCAAACTATATTCCGCCTCTGGACCTTGCACTGGCTGTTCTGTCTACTTAGAATCCTTTGCCCTCAGACACTTGTGTGCCTGTTCTGCTCCCTGTCTTCATTTAGCCATTATTTCAAATAACCTCTCGTCATACCCTATCATCTAACCCACTTTATTGCATTTATTGATTTATGCTACCTGATTTTATTGCACATTAGTTTGTCTGGTATTTTAAAAATCTTTAATATCTTTCACATGAACATGTCAGCTCCTTGAGGCCAGGGAAGTTTTACTGTCTTGTTCATTGCCATATCCACACTGCTTAGAAGACTACTCAGCACACAGAAAACACACCAGAAATATCTGTTGGCCAGTTGAATAAACTATTTCTCATATATTTACTTATCACATTAATTCACAATGAAAAATGTTTACGGTTTAATGATGAACCTTAATTCTATGAAATAATATCTGTGAAGAATGAAAAATCTATAGTCTGATACATAGCTTAAAATTGTCGGCCGGACGCGGTGGCTCAGGCCTGTAATCCCAGCACTTTGGGAGGCAGAGGCGGGCGGATCATGAGGTGAGGAGATAGAGACCGTCCTGGCTAACACGATGAAACCCCGTCTCCACTGAAAATACAAAAAATTAGCCCGGCGTGGTGGCGGGCGCCGGTAGTCCCAGCTACTCGGGAGGCTGAGGCAGGAGAATGGCGTGAATCCAGGAGGCGGAGATTGCAGTGAGCCGAGATTGCACCACTGCACTCCAGCCTGGGCGGCAGAGCGAGACTCCGTCTCAAAAAAAAAAAAAAATTGTTTGTCATGATACACAAAATGATAGGAATGAATAGCAAAAAAAATAAAATAGCAACCCTAATGTATTCATCTTCTGTTGCTGCATAACAAATTACCACAAATTGAGTGGTTTAAAGTCATACCCATTAATTACCTCATAGTTCTGTGTGTCAGAAGTTGGGCATGGAATGGCTGGATTCTCTTCTCAGTGTCTCACAAAACTAAAATCAAAGTTTTGGTTGAGCTGAATTCTGATTTGGCACTTAGGGTCCTCTTCTAAGCTCACAAGATTGTTGACAGAATTGAGTTCCTTAAGGTAGTAAGACTGAGGTTCTCCTTCGTTGCTGGCTGTCAGCGAGATGTTGTCCTCAACTTCTAGAGGATGACCTCAGGGGCTATTTTCTCCTTCCACTTTATGTATTTACTCATCTATTGATTGATTGATATATTACGTTTCTCAGTAAGTGTAAAGCATTTATTATATTTAGTTTTTGTTATTCTTATTTTCAATTAATATTTTTAAACATTTTCTGACCTGTGGCCCATTTTTATATTTATACATAAACCCTCCAGTTCTTAAAAATATTATTAATTTTTACATTATAAGATAAAGTTAGATTTTTAATTATATTAGTAAATTGTTAAGGATTATGTATCGTTAATAATACCCCAATGAAGAGCTAAATTTGATTCTTTCATACTAATAAATTTTACTCTAAAATAATCAGCTAATAAAAGGATAATGTGTTAACACATAAATTATGTTTTAATGTATTGTGTTTTAGTACCAAATATATAGTGAAAAGTAACCTGAAATTTAACTACCTTTTTGGTCATCAAATATAAACACTTCTTTTATTAATTGCTATTTAAATTTTTGTATTTCACATCTTAAATTGTATTATTTTGTTTTTCATATTTTGGGTATTTAATTTCTTAATTATGAGGTAAGAAGGTGCAGTCTGCTTAATAAATATAATAAATATACTTCTCCATCCATGTGAATTGTTTTTATACTAATAAATAAAACATTAAATATGTGTGTATGTATATATATATATATATATATATATATATATGATACATTTTCTTTCTGATAATTGGTTTTGAAATACCAGAGACAACGCTTCTTGCTTTGTTGGAATATGAATCAACTGAATGTAATTTTCAAATCCGATAAAGATGGTGTTGCAAATTTACAGATAGAGATTTCTCTACTTTCAATTGTGGTTTTCAATATACTTATATTTGTCAATACCTTTAACCAATGGTATCTAAAATAACTTTATAAAAATAAAGATTTAAAATTGAATAATGTTTGAAGGTCTCCTTATAGCTAGGACTGTTCAGTTTGATAAGTTGAATGTGTGCTCATTTGACAACCACTAAGAGGATCTGAAACTGCTGATTTCCTTTTCAAGCAGTTAGAGTCCAAATTGATTTTAAAATCGAAATGGAAACAGACACATTTACCATTTTTGTTATTGTTAATCCCTGAATATTGGAAACCAGTGGTTGGGAAAAACTGTAGTACAATAGTAGATAGATGATAGTTATAATAGAAAGTAGCTAATTATTAAACCGTAAGATATGCATAAATAATTTGCTTTGACATCTCAGAAGGAGATGAGGAAATGCAGAGATAACAGGATATTATGTAAAACTTTGAAAAAATTCATAGGATATGAACATGTGGAAAAGGAAAGAAATGAGCTTCTAGGCAGAGCAAACAGTTTAAAAAAAGACTTGGAGGCCCTTAAACATATGGGATATGTACATGAAGCAGAGAGGCATTAAGTTTGCCTGAAGCTCTGCCAACTCAAGAAGTAGGAAATAATTTTCAAATTTGGGAAAAAAGAAAAAGAAAACTGAGGAAATATCACAGAAAATGTTAAATGCTTGGCCAAGGTATCCATTCAGTAGGAATTGAGGAGACACTGAAAGGGTATGAAAGGTTAGTGCAAAGGTTTATTCTCTTCATGTTTGGCATATCTTGGCTTATAATTGCTCTTTGCTTCATTATTTTCAACTGTCCCTGAAAACCTAAGTGTCTCAGATTTGTAAAAAAAGAACCTTAGAATTATATTCAAGATACCTGTGGTATCTTTTGCCTTGATTGATGTTTCTGTTATTATTATTTTAAACTTTGCAATTCCTTATTTTCCATGATCTCCCATTTCCTTATTCACAAATTGGCATCAAATTGCCAGATTTGTATACTTTACTTTGGAACTCTAAGTGTATAAATTGAATATGTTTTGCCATACTATTTTGGGGGTATGATCTAGGTACCTCTAAGAAATACTTTTATTTTAGCAAATATTGTATATTCTTTAGAACAATTTACAATTAGAGGAAGATACGGGGTGGTGGGCATGTCAAGTTCATGTATCTTATTACCAAATTCAGATTATAATCAGTGGTCATGTCCATGGTTCAGGAGGTGACACAACATATAGCCAGAAATCAGTCATAAATACGAGGGTATAGGAGAAGAGATTTCATCTCTATCAAAATTGAAACATTCTTAGCAGAAAACCTAAGACCTAATATTATATAACAAGATATGTTTATATTTGTGCCTGAGATACATTTCAAATAGCCATTTAATAACTCATTGCTATAGTCTCTTCGATGATAAAGAAAACTTATACATTTTCTGTTCACACTTTTTTGATATATTATCAAAATTAGGGACTGTAGTCATAGATTCCTGAAAGAAGTGAGCTCAGGATAGTGACATTAACCCTTGCCTTACTGTTTGTAGATGTAATACAAAATTTTAATCTTTGATGGAATGTTTCTGACCAAAATTAGTATGTAAAGTATATGCTAATACTTGGTTTTAATTCTGGTTTATTATCTTAATGTCCTAATTGATCCATAAACTTGAACATCTTTTGCATTACAGAGCACACTTGTAAGCAATTTTGGAAGCTCCTAAAATTAGGGTTGGGGACTTTCACTAATATTTTTAGTTTGCTTTTTATCTAGAAGTTATGTTTTGTTTACATCAAAAGAAGTACAGAGAATAACATTGTCTGTGTTTTTGCTTTTCCCCTTAAATGATACATAATAGACAAATTTAATAGTATAAGGAGAATATTAAGCCATGGAAATACTCAGCTGTATTTTAAAGACAATTATTAAAAGTTTACCTGAATACTAAGATACACTTACAATGCAAATTGGAATGTTTCCCCATAAGACTTTTTTTTTTTTTTTTTTTGCATGGAGATCACAGTTAAGCAAGTTGGAGTGTGCTGTCTATTTTTTTCTTAGCTTCATCTGGTATCTCCATATACTGTGTCTGTCTCCTTCTCTTTCCCTTTCCACATTTTTCCCTTAGAGCTTCCTTCCTTGTCCCTAAAACATTATTCCAAGCTGCCAGCTCAAGGACTCTATACTGTAATGTCCTGCAAATGACCGCATGGAAGCTATTAGTAGGTATAAATTTTAAGATAAAAAAGAGAAGCAAATAAGAAGCCATAACCTAGTCTAAAGGAAACATCTGGTCCCTACCAGAAGTGATGTGCTAAAAATGAAACACAGAACTGTGGGATTTGAATTTTAAGTTAATAACAATGAACACAATATAGAAATGGGTGATTTAAGCAGCTAAGATTTCAAGGTCTAACTCTTGATTAAGGTTTATATGACATTACCCCTTCCAGGAAACTTAGAAACATAGGAGACTGATTGTCTTTCATGTAAAGGATTAAATGCAAGCAAAATTCATAAAGCAGAAAATATTTGTGATACTTGTGTTTTTTGATTGACAGCAGATACAGTTAGGCCTACTCAGTCTTTCTGTAAACTTTTCTTCCTGTACAGTTACAAGTCAACTTTATACTCATTCTGTTCATAAGGACAATATCTAAAAATATCTTTTATTATTATTTTTTGTCTTTTAACTTTATGTTGTGGACATTTTAGAGAGTAGAGATAATGGTATAACATAGAGCCCAGGTGATCATACCTCAGCTTCAATGTTTATCCACATTTTGCCATTTGGGCGGTAAATCACTTTCAGATATTCAATCTAAAAACCTTAACATAAAGGACAGACATGATATAAACGGATATTTGAATATTGGAATTTGGAGGCTAAATCAGAGATTACATAAGAATTGCAATGACCAAGGTCCGAAGTCACTAGGAAAAAACAGTCGCTAAATTTTATGTTTGTATTACATGCATGCCAATTCACTACACAGAACTGATTGGATTTATTTAGCTACTGTGTGCTAATTGTAGTATTAAAACATCTGCAGGATCAAAGAGATCATATACAACACTGAATCCAAAACTGTCACATCTACTTTTCTTGATGATACCTCAAATAAAAACTCTATTCCATTGCCTTAATGCTAAATAGAAGCTTTGGCACATTACAATATAAATTCCCTTGGAGGTCTGGCAGTTATTTGCAGGTCATGACTCAGCGTTAGCCAGTTTACCCTTGTTCATCTTAGGGCCTGTTACATTGAAGGCTTTCCATGAAATTGACTGAATGAATTGTTTCAATACGGAATGCAATAAAACACATTTCTAGGTACCAGTACAGGCAATTGAGAGATAGATGTGTTCAGATTTTCGATTTCTTAATAATTCAATCTTGTTAGATTGCACATGTTCAGTAATTTATCCATTTCATCTAGGTTTTTCCAAATTGCTAGCATATAATTGTTCATAATAATTTCTTGTGATCTGTTGTATCTTTTCCCTTAGATCTCAGCCTTCTCTCCAACGTCGAGCCATTCTTTGTGACTTCTTTGGTATAGATTTTCTAGATAAGTCTGACTTTTGAGAAAATCTTTGGGTGAATTGTGATTATGAAAATCAGACTGACACACACATGCATAAAGTAACTAATTCAAAACAAATGGAAATTAATAGAGCCACCTCAAGTCACACACAAAGCTAAATGCTTTGCTCAGGATTCTACGGCAATTAGAAGCCGACTCCATCAGACTCTTGGTCTTTTGACCACATTGAGTTTTTATGTCCAAAGCATAACTTAGGGCTTATGTTCCCTCATTGTGCAGTTGATACCTATTCTTGTACCACCACTACTTCTACGCCTCCCTTACATCTTATAGTTATCATTAGCCAACAAATTAGAAGCCCCTGGAGAGAAATGATTATGGCTTTGCAGTCATCATTGTGTTTAGTAGTAAGTACCCAATAATATATCTGATTAGCAGTCAGAGAGCTAACACATTAACCATTTCATTTAAGCCTCATTAAATCTCTCATGTAAAGAACACTACAGTGCAGATTATTGACTAGATGAGGAAGCTATCTTATTTATCATCCAGGTATTATTCTTTATCCTTGTTCCCAGACCAAGTGACACCAAATGTCAAAATGTTGTTTGATTATAATATCCTCCCTTATCTTGGTTATCAGCTGTTTTTACCCTTACAACTTCAGTTCTGAATGGAGAATAATTGTCTAATAGATTATCCATGAATCTGTCATACACTGTCAGATATTTTCCAAACACTGTCACTCAAATGACTTCTCAATACTCAGCTGCCTCAATTAACCTTTGAGATCAAAGGCCCCATTTTTTTTTCAGATAGGGTTCACTCTGTCACTCAGGCTAGAGTGCAGTGGTGCAATCTTGCTCACTGTAGCCTCAACCTCTTAGGTTCAAGTGATCCTCCCACCTCAGACTCCCATCACTGAAATTACAGACATGATGTGCCACCATTCTCTTAGCTAAGTTTTATTTTTACTTTTTTGTAAATATGGGGTCTCACTATATTGCCTAGGCTGGTCTCAAACTCCTGGGCTCAAGCAATCCTCCTGCCTCAGCCTCCTGTGTCACTGGGATTACAGGTATGACCCACCACACCCAAGTCACATTTTCTCATCTGTGAATGAAAGGTGTTAGAATCCTGGGCCCTGAAAGGTTAGATTGTAATTATATGGATTCTAAACTTGGCCTTGAACTCATCACTATATAAACTTGACATGCACAAAAGGCCTGAAATTCGAGTCAAAGTTTTTTACTATGCTCTGCAGATATTTGCTATCATCAATATCTAGGAATAGCAGACAAAATGCAATATAGTAAAAGGTATTTGGAAAATCAGAAAAATTCTCCCCCAACCAAATAAAAAAGTGAATCCAGCAGAAGCAAAGCCTAAATGAATGAAGAGGATTAGATTGTTATGATGAATTTAGGAAGTACAACTATGTTAAATCTATGATCCCTTTAAAATTTTAATAACATTTATTATTATTATTTTTATTATTATTATTTTTAAGACTGAGTTTTGCTCTTGTTGCCCACGCTGGAGTGCAATGACGCGATCTTGGCTCACCGCAACTTCCGCCTCCTGGGTTGAAGCGGTTCTCCTGCCTCAGCCTCCTGAGTAGCTGGGATTACAAGCATGCACCACCACGCCCCACTAATTTTGTATTTTTAGTAGAGACAGGGTTTCTCCGTGTTGGTCAGGCTGGTCTCGAACTCCTGACCTCAGGTGATCTACCCACCTCAGCCTCCCAAAATGTTGGGATTACAGACGTGAGCCACCACGCCCGGCCCTTTTTTTTTTTTTTTTTAATTTTTTGATGCTATGCAATAGTTGCTCTTTGCGAAGTGCCACTCTCAAGTAATAATAAGTATCTCACTGGAAAGAAAGATACAAAGGTAAATTGAGTGATTATCCTTAGATAGCAGAATAAATGATATATATATATGTTTTCCATTTTAATTATTTGCCTAATTATCTATAAAGAGTGTGTTCAGCTTTATAGAGAAAATAACAAAAACTGCTAATATGTAAAATGGAAAATCATGACTAGAAGCACAATATAAAGACAACGGTTTGAATATTGTTCCAAGGAAATATCACTTTAGATATTTACACCTGCCAGAGTTATTATAACCTGCCAGAGTTATATTTACACTTTTAGTTTATGTAAGAGTATAGCAATAAAAATGCAAATGTTTATTTACATATGTTAGTATAAGAAACACTGTCTCACAAATTGGTTTTTATAGTTATCTTATGAGTATTACTTCAGTTTAAAATTAGTATTCATTCAATTTGGGGGGAATTGGTTAAGCAATTGAAGATTCCTTACAGACTTATACAAAATAGTACTTCAAATCATTGACTTCATAGACTTGGGTCAGTTTTTTTCCTTCTTGTGCCTTCCTCTCCCAAATCATCTACAAAATCCAAGATTTGTACAGCTTTGATAAAAAACTAGTTTCAAAGGCCAAGAACTTGATGGAGAGAGCAAGCAGAATGGCTTACGAACAATTGTCTTTTATCTGGAAGATTCGGTAAATGAAAAGAGAATACATTTCCTTCCTAGAGAAATCAAGCTGCAAATAAACAGAATGAGCTTATATCCTAAATTCCGACATCTTTTGTACACCTCATTCCCAGAATGTCTCTTTTTGCAATACTAACACTATTTCCAAAGTCTTGGGTACAGGTAACTGATAACATTAAAGCTTCTGACAACAGAGATTATTTTTTAAAATGTCATAATCTTTAGGCTCTTTGACAAGAGACAGATAAGATACCTTAGTGCTTTTCTCAACTATCCCTCAGCACAGCCATTTTCTAATGTTTGTTGTACATAAAAGTAGAGTGTACTGATCGCCAATTTTTTGCCAATTATGTAAAGATAATTGAAAGTGATTTTGGAGGTGATCAGAAGACAATGGTATGCAAAATAGGAAAAATCCAATATGAATGGGGAGCCCCTTTCCTTTCAATTTTTTAAAAGGGACATGTCAGAGATTTTATGAAAGAACATTCTAAGACTTTCCCAATCCTCCTATAATTCTTTGGGACAAAACCTGCAATGAATTTCAGATAAAAATGAAGTACAAACAATGTCAATGAGTTCACCAGACAACCCCCCCACCTACACACACACACACACACACACACACACACACACACACACAAAATTCAGGGTGCATGCTCTATGTTGCAAAATATGTATCTATTTCTTGCTTTTGATCATGGATCAAGTGGCCTAATAACTTCTGACATGATTAGATTCAGAGTGTTATTGAAACCTCTTTCTATCAGCAAACTATAACAGCATGGTTGTATCTATTGGGCTTCCAGTGCAATGTGGTAGCTGTTCTGTGAGTTCTTCTTTTCCCCTTTACTTTGCCTTGTTCCTTGGGCTTCTTCTATTCCCTTTGTCCTGTGCCACAGTATCTGATCACATGATCAAGGCACTTAGGCAATGTGCTGACACACCTCCTGCCTTCCTGGCATGCTTAAGGTAGAGATTATCATGGGAATTTCTGACTGGGTCTATGTATTTAAAATGATTGAGCAACACATACAATATCAGCAGCAAAGTGCAAAAAGTGCTTGAAAATAGAGGAAAGGACAGAGAAAAATGGTGAAGCAGTAACAGAAGCAAAGATAAATGGATACAAGATGGAAGAAAATACGACAATGTCATAAAAATCATATATCTAAGGTCTAAATTATAGTTACTGTTCACAAAGAGCAATGAGAAATTCTGAATTCTATTTTTTATTGTATATAGTGAAGTATTTATTTTTTAAAATTTTATATATTCATAAGGTACAACATGATGTTTTGATATATTTATACATTGGGGAATGATTAAATCTGGCCTATTAACTTATCCATCACTGCACATACTTATCCATGTTTTGTGGTGAGAACCCTCAAAATCTACTCTCTGGGCAGTTTTCAAAAATACAATACATTGTTATTAACTATCATCCACATGCTGTATAATATAAGTCCCAAACATTCCCCCTGTCTAACTGACAATTTGTATCTTTAAACCGAGAACTCCCCAAGCCCCCCTGGTAACCACCCTTCTAATCTCTCTACTTCTGAGTTCAACTTTTTAAGATTCCACATATAAGTGAGATTGTGCAGTATTGGTCTTTCTGTGTCTGGTGTATTTTACTTAACAGTTCTCTCCATGTTTATCCATGCTGTCAGAAATGACAAGTTCATTCTTGATGCAGTTCTGTCAAAACCATCCCTAAGAACCTCAGGAAAATCACTTGGGCAAGCTCCCTGGGTTCTCTTTTCTGTTAAATGGAAATAAATATATTTGGCCTGCTGATCTTGCAGGCTTGTTCACTGTGGCATGGCCCAGTGCCTGTAACAACACTTGGGACTGAGCAGGAGCTCAGTACAGCTGTGAACACCCAGAATGAAAGCCTTGCAAGACTCAAACACCCAGGGCTCTTCCTAAGAAGAAATCTGAAATAAATGGAAGTCTATTTTCACTTCCTTGCCTCCCATTCTCGTGAAATTTCACTATTTTACTATCGGCCTTTCCCCCCTCCCATGACCAGGAGCTCTTGAGTCGTTTCCATTTGCTCCTTCTTTTGAAAAGATACACTTACACTGTTTATTTAATTTTTATGGTAGGCAAAACTTAATCATGGGTCATAGAGATATTAGTATGTTAAGGCTCAGTTTTATTTAGAGAAAGGGCTCTCTTTATTTCATAGCTAAAGCCATGTTTTAAATTATTATAGCACTATACTGCTCAATTCAAAGGAAGACAAAGGGACTGAGATCAGGTGTTAATGGCAAAAAAAAAAGTGATCAAAGAGAACTGTGTGGGAAGAAGCTGGGAAGGTAAGATTTCAAGGCAGGAAAGTACAGAGCTGGAATTATAATGCAGAGAAGGAAAACAGTCACACAGAAGACACAACGTCACTCTATACTCTGCATTCAGGTTTCCTTGGGTTGTCTAATATTTAAAGCCTGATGCAGCCCAGGCCGAAATCCAGGAAACTTTTTTTAAGGTCTGTGTGAGTGGTAATGGGGACAAGGCAGGTACAGGGGTAGGAGAACTACTTTCATTAAAAACTATATATTTGCCACACAGTTCTCAATAGTATATTACAAATTACATACTCTTGATTTGAAGGGGGTAAATTAATTTTGTATAAATTTGATTTAATTACTTTGTATTAACTAAGACATTCAGTTACCTTTTGAGAGTTACATATCACTTATATTTTAATTATTTTAACCCATATTATCAAGATCCACACATTTTGGAATGTTTTCTATTTTAATGGAACCATGTGGTTTTAAGATGTTCTTCATGGGTGGCTGAAGTATTCTGCTATTTATCTGGAAGAACTTGAAAATTATTTTATTGTTACCTGTAGGTTTACTTTGTTTGGCTAAAGCCATCATAAACTTCATTATTCAATGAGGCTCTTTCACGCTCTTTGGATTGTGATGTGTTTCATCTCAATTGTTAGCTTTTAAACTGAATTTTTTAATGTGGTTAACTGAGATAAGTGAACATGATGGCAAAATACATACATTTCATTGCTTCTTCTGCTATATTCTTTTCAATTTAAATATTCTATAATTCTAGTAAGTGTATGACTTTATATATTTATGACCAAGTTTTATTGTTAGATTGAGCCCTTAGAGACTCTCTGTTTTCCAAGCAATAATTTATATGTTTTAACAGTTTTAATTTGGAATACTTAAAACATCATTTAGCATGGTTGATTGCATGTAATTACCACCTGTGAATATTTGTTGTGTGAAGAGACTTCAGTTTAGTAATATTAATATTGAAAAAAACAATATAAATATGCTTGCTATTTTGCTGTTTTCTATAAATAATGCTTTGATGTGCAAAAGAGTCTTTAGTTTCCCAGCTGTAGTCCTACTAACCCCTCTAGACTCAAGTGTTACTTCCTAAAAGGTGTCTTCCTGGACCCCTAAAAGTGGGATCTTCCTGTCCTGAGTGCTTCCTGTGCGTATTTCTGTTCCTGCAGTTGTCATGCTATTTTGTATTAATGCTGCTCTCTCTCTGGGCCTGTTTTTTTCCACCAGACAGTGAACTTCTTAAAGGCCAAAAATGTAGACTATAATTCTTGTACACTCCATGCCTGGAATATAAAATGTGCTGCGTATTTCTAGAATAAATGGATAAATGAAAATATTGTCTATTTTGCTAGATGAAAATCCATGATTCCACATCTGTATAAATGAACAAATGTGGCTGCGTAAAAGTGAAAATACTCTAGAAGATGGGGTCATTACTTCCTCATTTTAATGTAGCCCTCTATACATGCCCCAACATTTCTATCAGGCAACTTTTGTGCAAGATAAATGTATTCAGTGTAACTGTCTGGGAAGATAATTTGTAAGAACATATTTTTCTGAGAATTTCACATTGTGTTCACTTATCTCAGTTAACGACATTAAAAATTCAGTTTAAAAAGTTTTTAAGGACTTTATTATCAGAAGCATAGCTGCCATTGTGTATATGAGTACATGCGTGTTTCTCTTTACTGTCAAGTTTTTCTGATTAGAAGTAAAATCACATTCCTTTTGGAATCCAGATATTTTTAGTGTAAGACAAAACTATTTTTAAATTGGCATATCAACACTCTTAGGCTCCAAGAGATACTCTCCATTCTCCTCAAAATAACCGTATGTGACTAGATTGGTTCTCCAGGTTGTCACACACCGTGTGACCCTAGCATTTGTAGGTGGGAACACTTATTTCATCAGAGGCTTAGTCACTTCCAATATGCTGGACTGGGCTGGCTCACACCTCTAGGTCACAGGAGTGTCTCATGTTCTGGATCAGGGAACAATTATGCTGCCTCTGTAATAGGCCTTGCTGTTGATGTTGCTTTTACTTTGGTACTCTGGTTTTGAGTACTGGGGTCCATAATTTTGTCTTCATAAATCCTTCTAGGTATTAGATTCTGTACCAGAAAAATCACTTTCAATGAACTAAAGTTCCTGAACTTATTTTCTCCTAACAAGGTCTTAGACAGCTGCTTTGCACATTCTCTAATACGTTCTATGCCTAATATAAGAATATTGATTATCTATTTGCACCAGATATGAAGGCTTTACATAGACCATCTCATTTGGAATATTTTATCTAATCCAATGAATACCATTCAAACCAAATACTCGTGAGTATTTCTTGTGTGAGCTGATGGTAGGGGCTGTTGTTAGGCTCACACAAGAGAGCAAGCCTTGAGGCTGATATTTACCAGTCAGATCTTCCTTACTCTTTGGTACGTCCCATCTAGGGACTCACAACTCCATTAACACCTACATGTTTGATACCCACTGTGATATACCTGGTATCGGGGGCCTACATTGCAACCAAATGGGGTAACTTGCTTTTCTGAACCCTATGAAATCAAGACACAAATGCACAGTAGGCTCCCTTCTCCTTGGGATTTTAAAAAATTTTTCCATAATAAAAATGGAAAATGGGATTGCTGCCTTCATCAGCACTAACCTTATATCTCTGGAATTTTTTTGTTCCAACCAACTATACCATACTGTTAATATTCTGATATCTGTTTTACTTGGTTCTTCAATTCAAATTTTTCTCTTAAGAGCACTAGCTTTAATCCTTAGACTCAGACACACTATAATACTTTGACATGTAAATCATCTTGGCTGATTTTCTAACATTTGCCCTCTGGCATCCGACACCATGATGTAAGGACTCAGAACTCTCTGTGCTATCATCACAACTCAAAAATCCTGGCCCATTACTGGCCTGGTCCCCCACTAACTCACAGAATAGCATATTCTCTCTTTTCCTTGCCTATATGAAGCTCCAAATTTTGTAGAAACAGAATTTTCTGAGATATTAATTTGTATCTGTCCCTTCTGTATCTCCTTTTATCCCTCTTCCAAGTAGATACTAAGGCCTTTGAATTTCCTTGTCAAAAATATTCATTTTTATGGGATAAAAACAAAAGCTGCTTGAGGCCAATTGCTCTTACTGTCTTTTGTAAAAGTTAATGCTCACTGAAAAAGTGATGCTAATGACCTGGAGAAAAATCTTAAAAGTATGGAATATTTTTAAGAGTGAGAATTGTGGGAACAATCTCCAGCTTCTAGGAAGGAGACATGAGACTAGTAAGATGACAAAGACCTGGGTTCCCACTAATAAGGGGAGACACATTACAGAAGGAATAGAAGATAAAAGAACCACAGGAGCAGGTAGTGGTGGCTCGCACTGATGGAAACAACTTTATGATCATAGCCTCAGGCCTATCAGTTGGACAGTTAAGTCTGAATGCCACTGAACACTTTTGGAAAGGCAGAGAGATGACACTGCTTCAGACTCCCTGAAAGCAGGCTGCCAAGATGGTGGAAACTGATTAAAAATGGAAAAGCGTAGTCCTGGGTCTTCCATCAACGTGGGGCCCTGTGATGTGCACAGATAGTGTGATGTAAAGGAAGAAACCACCAGATCTCTAATAGTCTTTTTGCACCTGAAAAAGACTATTAGGTTTTATTTCTAGTGCTCTGGCACACACAGTGTCCTGAGGTTGCACGAGAAAATCAAGCCCTGATTTTCATCCATTATGTGCGATAATTTCTTTCTTATACATCTAGAATAGTATTTCTACTACACTGTCTTTTGGAGAATTGTTTTGTGGATCAGATGAGAAACTTGGTTGAGAAAGTCTTCAGCAAGAAAGAGCACTGCCCTCTCTCAAAGAGAAAACATTCCTGATATCATGAAGACGAAAGGGGAGAAGTTGACTTTGGTGGAGGGTGGAGGGGCAGGACTCCAAAAGGCCCCAAAAGAAAACCTTCCTCTAGCTTCATTACCCTTGGGGGAAGTGGTAGGATCAAAATGGTTTCAAGCTGAGCCTTGAGAAGCATCAGAATTCCTTGTTTCAATACAGGATTTTTGAAGCAACAGAATTCCAGAAACTCAGAGCACCAAGAAGACTTGGTCATTGAACATTTAATAACCATCAGTAAGAAGTGAAGGCAAGAGCAGCTTCCAGGGGTTTAAGTGCAGATTAAACTTCAGGACTTATCCATGACTTGGACGGGAAGGAAAAGAACCTTCATGATCACAGAGATTGAATTAACCTCCAGCCCAGGGGCATGGGTACTCAGAATATAATTAGAGTTAATATAAAGAAATGTGGCCTCCTTTGCATTCTTCGTTTTGTGGCCGTAAGGTCATATTTACTACAAACATACCCACTGACATTGAAGGCACCTTATCTGAGCCCTATTTCTGCTAACTCCTACCAGGTGGTTAGGAGGTAAGGACTTAGTATGTAAATCTCCCAGAGAGTAATGAAATGTTCACCAATCACTCATAACTCAAGGGCTCCTTCTTTCTTCCCCTTTTAAACTCAGGCTCCTTTCCTCAGTGAATATAAAGAGTCCCCCTTTTTCTTGATAATGGGGTCCAAGTTTCTCACTGTCATGTTTATTAAGATTTAACCAGCCTTGCCCATTCCTGAGCTTCACTATTTTCTTCAATCTTTGTGCATTTCTATCCTTTCTACAATTATTGATAGCCTGAAATTTCAGTTGCTTCCAGGATATCCATTTTCACGTCTTGCCTTATGCCTATGGAGAGCCCTACAATTCGGATCCTCAATTCCACCAGCCTTTTCTATTATTATACTCTTGACTCAACCTGATCTCCTTGATACTGACCTGCAGTACAATGCAGCGTCTTCTCTTCTAAGCTTTGAAACTAAAACTGAATAACCACTCCTCCTAATATTCTGCTACTATTACTTGATGTGACATAGAAGCATTGTAGACTGAACAGATGACACTATAAAACCAAAACAATTTAATGACATAAAGGAAACAATAATAGTGGCATAAGTTTTTGGTTTTGTTGGTTTTACTTTTAAATATTTGCTCAATTTTGTTTGTTTTAAATTGACAGTTACATATATTATGTGCAACATGATGTTTTGAAGTATATCTATGCTTCAAAAATATATATATCAATATACTTCAAAACATGTTTTACATGATGCACATCATGTTGCATACACACACACACACACACAGACACACACACACACACACACACACTGTGGAATGACTAAATCTAGCTAATTAACATGCAGCATATCTCACATGATTATTTTGTGGCAAGAACAGTTAATATCTGCTCTTTTGCATTTTCCAAGGATAAAATATACTGTTATTAACTTTTGTTTTAATGTAAAGCGCATCTCCTTAAGCATAATATGGAACCTATCACATTTATTTCTGCCAACTAATAAGCTTCTGGTAAAACTCATACTATATATCACCAGTGTTTTGGTATTTCTAAAAAACTTAGGTTGCAACAAATATTAGTGAGCAGAACATTAATGTCTTATAAAGGAACTTCTTCATGGACACTATTAATCATATTCATTGTCCTGCCTTTGAAATTTGGGTTCTTCTACACTAAATAAAATTTGGATAACTTAATTCAGGAGAAACCACTAAAAATGGCTAGAAGAATAGAAGTATTAGAAAAGTAAACACACAGTTGGAAAAATTAATATGTATATAGTACATAAGTGGATATGGTTGGGTGGTGACCATCACTGAAGGTATGGTTTGTTAATTTAAAATACAAATTGATTTCACTTGTATAAGCATTACTGAATAATATAAGGCATTAAGCATGGTTTTAGAATTATCTTAAGAATATTCTTTAATACAAAGTAAATCATCTGCCTTAATAAATCATCATGATTCAACAGGCAATTAGAAAGATTGGGAGACCATTCTAGGCAGAGGACACTACAAGGGTTAATACCCAGGAAAAGGCTTTTGGAAACCTTTGGAAAAGCTTTGGACATTAAAGACTAAGAAGACGAGTATTATGAGGATGTAGTAAAGAAGAAGAGATTGATAGAAGATGAAATAGAAGAAAGACAAATCAAATTAGAAAAGGTTTGTAGGCCATGGTAAGAGTTGTGATTTTATCCAATGAGTGTTTGGAAGCAATTTCAAAGTAGGACAATACAAGAGAAAGAGTGGAAGCAAGGGACTCAGCTAAGACACCAGTGTAGAAGGCTATGTTATCTTTCAAATTTAGTGTACAGACATGAATACTAGTAAGGAAACAAAAGGAAAAGCAGTATGCATAGACTGAGCTTTATTGAAATTAGGCCACCATAGTTAATGAAAAAAAAGTAGAGGTTTATAAGGAAAATAATGCCCATTTTATAATGATGGAATGTTCCAGTTTGAAGGATCTTAGAAGTCATCTTGTTTGACTACTTTATTGGGGGAAATTCACCCCCGATATTTCACATAGGTTCTTTTCTATTTTCCCTAAGTGTCAGCCGGTCTGAGAAGTAAAGGGACAGAGTACAAAAGAGAGAAATTTTAAAGCTGTTTGTCTGGGGGAGACATCACATGTCGGCAGGTTCCATGATGCCCCCCAAGCCGCAAAACCAGCAAGTTTTTATTAGCGATTTTCAAAAGGGGAGGGAGTGTACGAATAGGGTGTGGGTCACAGAGATCACATGCTTCACAAGGTAATAAAATATCACAAGGCAAATGGAGGCAGGGCAAGATCACAGGACCACAGGACTGGGGAGAAATTAAAATTGCTAATGAAGTTTTGGGCACGCATTGTCATTGATAACATCTTATCAGGAGACAGGGTTTGAGAGCAGACAACCAGTCTGACCAAAATTTATTAGGCGGGAATTTCCTCGTCCTAATAAACCTGGGAGCGCTACAGGAGACCAGGGCTTATTTCATCCCTCCACTACGACCATAAAAGACAGCCGTCCCCAAAACAGCCATTTCAGAGGCCTCCCCTCAGGGACGCATTCTCTTTCTCAGGGATGTTCCTTGCTGAGAAAAGGAATTCAGCAATATTTCTCCCATTTGCTTTTGAAAGAAGAGAAATATGGCTGTGTTCCACCCGGCTCACTGGCCTTCAGAGTTTAAGGTTATCCCTCTTGTTTCCTGAACATTGCTGTTATCCTATTCTTTTTTCAAGGTGCCCAGGTATCATATTGTTCAAATACGCGTGCTTTACAAACAATTTGTGCAGTTAACACAATCATCACAGGGTCCTGAGGCGACATACATCCTCTTTAGTTTACGAAGATGACGGGATTAAGAGATTAAAGTAAAGACGGGCATAGGAAATCACAAGGGTATTGACTGTGGAAGTGATAAGTGTCCATGAAATCTTCACAATTTATGTTCAGAGACTGCAGTAAAGACAGGTGTAAGAAATTATAAAAGTATTAATTTGGGGAACTAATAAATGTCCATGAAATCTTCACAATTTATGTTCTTCTACCATGGCTTCAGCCAGTCCCTCCATTCGGAACAAAAGGAAAAGCAGTATGCACAGACTGTGCTTTATTGAAACTGATTAGGCTACCATAGTTAATGAAAAAAAGTAGAGGTTGATAAGGAAAATAACGCCCATTTTATAGTGATGGAATGTTCCAGTTTGAAGGATCCTAGAAGTCATCTTGCTGGACTACTTCATTTTACATATGGAAGTTGAGCATCAAAATTACTTTAAATTACTTTTAATGTAATTTTGCACAAGTTTTTCTATCTTTCCCTATTCACTTAAAATTACACTTGAAAGGGCTGCAAGATGGCTGAAGAGAGACATCTGGCATTCATCTCCTCCACAAAGAAGAACCAAAAGAGCAAGAAGACAATTCTACTTTGAATAGAGCATTTAATAGCAGACACTGGAATTCAACAGAGAAATGACAAGAAATATTTGAGACATGGAAGGAGATGGAAGTGAGACAGCCAGCTTACCTGTGATTGGCTGGGGGCTCAAAGAGACTCCCTAGTTCAGGGAAAGTATAAGTGAGATATCTACAGCAGTCCACATTCCTATTGCACACTTCTGCAACCCTAGACATGAGAGAGGCCCCTGACCCTCACAGGCCCTGAGACTAGCTTAGGGAGCTTCCTGGAGACCATGCAATAGGATTGCTTCATAGAGGGAGCACAGGCTGGGTCCCACACACCTCCAAAGTCCTAAGCAACTGCAACACAGCACCATTTGAAAGCCCAGACTCCACCAGGCTGCATCCTGCATCTTTGTTCCCAAGAGAACAAAGATGGTTCAACATATGCAGTCAATAAATATAATACATCACATCAACAGAATGAAGGACAAAAACCATATGATCATCTCAATAGACACAGAAGCAGCATTTCATAAAATTTGACATCCTTTCATAATAAAAACTCTCAAAGAATCGGGCGGAATGGAACATACCTTAACATAATAAAGGCCATAAATGAAAAACCCACAGCTAACATCACACTGAATGGGCAAAAGCTGAAAGCCTTCCCCCTAAGAACTGGACCAACATAAGGATGCCCACTTCCACTACTCCTATTTAACATAGTACTGGAAGTCCTCGCCAGGGCAATCAAGAAAGAGAAAGAAGTAAAAGGCATTCAAATTAGAAAAGAGGAAGTCAGATTGTCTCTCTTTGCATATGAGATAATCTTGTATGTGGAAAAAGCTAAAGATTCCATGAAAAAGCTCTTAAATCAGATAAATAAATTTAGTAAAGTTTAAGGATACAAAGCAACATACAAAAATCCGTAGCATTCTGTACACCAATAATAATAAAACTGAAAAAGAAATAAAAAGATAATCCCATTTATAATAGCTATAAAAAATAATAAAATAACTAGGAATAAATATGACCAAGGAGGTAAAAGATCTCTGCAAGAAAAGCTACAAAACACTGATGAAAGAAATCAAAGAGGATACAAACAAGTGGAAAGGCATCTTGTGCTCATGAACCCAAATTAATATTGTTAAAATGATCACACTGCCCAAAGAGTTCTACAAATTCAATGGAGTCTATCAAAATGCCAATGAACGCTTTTCACGAAAACAGGAGAAAATATCCTAAAATTTGTAGGAATCAAAAAAGAGCTCAAAGTGCCAAAGCAAGCCTAAGCAAAATGAACAAAGCTGGAGACATCACACTACTTGACTTCAAAATACATTACAACTCCATAATAACCCAAAGAGCATGGTATTGGTATGAAAATGGACACATAGATCAATAGAATAGAATGGAGAACCCAGAAAACAATCCGCATGTTTGTGGTCAACTGATTTTCAACAAAGGCACCAGGAACATACACTGGGGAAAGGATACTCTCTTCAATACGTGTTGCTGGGGAAACTAAATACCCATTTGCTGAAAATTGGAACTAGACCCTGTCTCTCATCACATACAAAAATTAACCTAAAATGGATTAAAGCCTTAAACCTAAGACCTAAAACTATAAAACTACCAGAAGAAAGATGGAAAAATACACTACACAACATTGATCTAGGCAAAGATCTTATGGCTAAGATTTCAAAAGCACAAGTAACAAAACAAAAATAGACAAATGGGAGTATATTAAACTAAAAGCTTCTGCACAACAAAGACAACAATCAACAGAATAAAGAGACAACCAGTTGAATGGGATAAAATATTTCCAAACTACTCATATGACAAGGGACTCACATCTAGGATAAACAAGAAACTTGCGGGGAGTGATGGCTCAGGCCTATAATCACAGCACTTTGGGAGGCCAAGGCAGGTGGATCACCTGAGTTCAGGAGTTCGAGACCAGCCTGGCCAACATGGTGAAACCCCATCTCTAGTAAAAATACAAAATTTAGCTAGACGTGGTGTTGGGCACCTGTAATCCCAGTTATTCAGGAGGCTGAGGCAGGAGAATCTCTTAAACCCAGAATGCAGAGGTTGCAGTGAGCTGAGATTGCACCATTAGACTCCAGCCTGGGTAACAAAAGTAAAACTCCGTCTCAAAAACAAACAAACAAACAAAAGAAACAGAATAGGCTGGGCGTGGTGGTTCACGCCTGTAATCCCAGCACTTTGGGAGGCCGAGGCGGGCAGATCACGAGGTCAGGAGATCGAGACCATCCTGGCTAACACGGTGAAACCCCGTCTCTACTAAAAATACAAAAAATTAGCCAGGCGTGGTGGCAGGCGCCTGTAGTCCCAGCTACTCGGGAGGCTGAGGCAGGAGAATGGTGTGAACCCAGGAGGCGGAGCTTGTAGTGAGCTGAAATGGCGCCACTGCACTCCAGCCTGGGCGACAGAGCGAGACTCCACCTCAAAAAATAAATAAAATAAAATAAACAATATACAAGAAACTCAAGCAACTCAACAAAATAAATAAATAATCTCTTAAAAATTGAGCAAAGAACATGAATAGACATTTATTTAAAAAACACAAGTGGACAACATGAATATGAAAAAATTCTCACCATTACTAATCATCAAGGAAACGCAGGTCAAAACCACATGAACTATTATCTTACCCCAGTTAGAATGGCTATTATTAAAAAGACAAAAAATAACATGAATAGACATTTATTAAAAAAATACAAGTGGACAACATGAATATGAAAAAATTCTCACCATTACTAATCATCAAGGAAACGCAGGTCAAAACCACATGAACTATTATCTTACCCCAGTTAGAATGGCTATTATTAAAAAGACAAAAAATAACATGCTGAAGAGGGTGCAGTGAAAAGGGAACTCTTGTACACTGTTGGTAGGAATGCAAATTAGTACACCATTATGGATAAAGGTATAGATATTTCTCACAAAACTAAAAAATAGAACTACCATATGATCTAGCAATCCCACCACTGGGTATTTATCCAAAGGAAAGGAAATTAGTAGATCAAAGAAATACTTGCATTCCCTCTGTTTATTGCAGCACTATTCACAGTAGTAAAGATATGGAATCAACCTAAACGTCCATCAATAGATGAATGGATAAAGGAAATCTGGTATAGATACATAATGGAATGCTAATCAGTCATAAAAAAGAATGAAATCCTGTCATTTGCAGCAACATGGATAGAACTGGAGGTTTTTATGTTAAGTGAAATAAGCCAAGCACAGAAAGACAAGCATCACATGTTTTCACTCATATGTCAAAGCTAAAAATATTGACCTCACAATAGTAGAGAGTAAAACAATAATTACCAAAAGCTGGGAGGGGCTTTGGAGGAGGTAGGATGAAGAAGGGTTGGTTAATGTGTATGAACATACAGTTAGATAGAAAAAATACGTTTTAATATTCCATGGCAGAGTAGGATGACTATAGTTAACAATGATTCAAGAAATTTTAAAACGACTAGAAGAGAGAACTTGAAATGTTCCTAACATATAGAAATGATAAATGTTCTAGGAGATGGATACCCTAAATACCCTGAGTTGATCATTACAAATTCTATGCATGTAAAAAAAATCATACAAATCCATACAAATGTGTGAATATTATATACCAATAAAAAAATTAAAGCACATCATTTACCCCTCTATCTCACCCTTGATTTCTTTAAAAAAATTTATGGCTTGTAAACTCAAGATACTGGGTAATCTTTCAATATTTCATATTATTTAAAAGCTAATAAAATGAACAAAAGAAGAACTTTCAGTTTATGGAAGGTTTCAACACACTTCTGGAAAGTGGTAAAGGGATAGGAAATTACAGAAAAATAAAGTAGAACCCGGGGAATCATGCCCTGAATATACATAGAAATAGCTGCAGGGAGCAGCCAGACAAGCTGGGTTATGTGAGTTAAATCTTCATTTATCAGTAGAAAATATTCTAAATATATAATTCAAAAAATAGTGATATAACTATAGTATTTAGAAATCTGGAGGTAATGAGACTAGCTAACACCTATTCTACATGTCAAACACTATTCTAAAATATTTTAAAGTACTAGAACTTTTAAAGTTGATACTTTCATCTCTATTTTTTGATGACAAAATGGAAACACCAAAAGTTATGCTCAAAGTTGTCAAGCTAATAAATGGGTAAGCCAGGATTTGAGTCCAATAGTTTAGTTCCAGATCCCACAATATTAGCTATCACATTATTATACCTCTACATAAATTGTGAGGGTAACTACAATAATAAACAAAACTAGAAATAGTTAAAGGAGGCTATGAGAGATGGGAGTAGGAGCAGGCAGAAATAAGACAGAGTTTGCACCTTTGTTTTAAAGGGTCTATGCTGTTTTTTTTTAATTAATTAATTTATGCTATCTTATTTTTTAAACATTTGCTAATTTTCCTTAGACTTAAACAAATATAATAAAAAACCCAGGATATTACAAGCATTGAATAATACTGAGTAATATTAATGTAGTCAGATTGGCCTAATGTAGAATACATGAAAAATTTTCTCTCTTTTTCCTAGTTTCTACTCTAGGTTCATAAAGATTAATTTCAAAAATTTTACAAAAACTTTTACAGAAATACAAAGTGATTCTCCACAAATCAACAGACTCATATTTTTAAGCTTCAAATATTTCTATGACTACCCTGGGTAATATTTTAAAGTATTCATAGGATGAAAAGCTTAGGCCTAAAAAGCCATAACTTAAAATCACAGAGTTTATACAATTCAAACCCTCAGTAACGTTTATCTCCTTTCCCCTACAGACTTAGATTCTAAGAACAAAATACAGAAAAAAAGTTCATTATGTAAAGCAATCAACACCAGGAATTGATGACCTCACTGTGTGAAGGCCACAGAGTCCCAGAGATGATAATTATGTAACACAAACAATAATCACTTAAATTGAAATTAGTATTATTTACAAAGCCCCTAAGCCATCATCTCCATGTATATTTCACATGTTTTAGTGAACCAGGAAAATATAATCAAAACAACACTTTGAAAGTGATGGTTTAAAACAAAGAGAAAATTAATAAACTCCAACAGTTTTCAACCAAGTACAGCAAAAATTAAGTATGAAGTTTTAAAATATATATACAGATGGCTGGGTCATTACTTGGAGACTCTGTTTAGTAGGCTAAGTGTGCTGCAGAGAGATTGACAAAAATAAAATAAACAATAACAAAAACACCTTGACAACTAGAATTTTAAAACATTGATCTGGTTATTGGAGTATCTAAGTTTAAAATAGATTATTTCCTCCTGAAATAATCTGGTGATCCTGCCGGAAATAAAAATCTGTTCTAAACATACAAAAAGTGTAATATCCAGCCAAAAAGAAAAAGTCAGGAGTTTACTTTATTTGTGCTGTTTCCATAAATTCTAGGAGAAATAAAACAACAAACAGGATAATAGAGAGTATATACATTAAAGAGTACCTTTGGGATATTTTCTGAAACAACTAAAATCAGACATTTTGTTTGTTTTAAGTTTGCCTACCAAGTTTTTGATACTTCTGCCTTCAAGAGGTAGATCTTAATTCCTTTCCTCCTGGGTGTGGGGGCTGGACATGGTGACTTATTTTTCTGAGGTGACTGTGTTTAAGGGAGAGACTGCAACGCTGCAGCAAGCATGTACAATAAAATACTCCACCAAACTTTCTCCAAGGGGACCTCAAGCCATTTACCAGAATAGTTGTGCAAAAGGTAGGGAAATTACCTAGACCTTTTCAGGGCCTCAACATATAATTTGTCATTGATAACCTGGAGACATAAAAGGAAGCATGACTCCCCAGTTAGGGTGTGGGTTGAAGTAGATACAGGTGATAAAAAGACTCTAAAGCCCAAGTCCAAGACACTCTGTGGTTATTTCCTTGATCTCTAAGTGCTGAAATGGGGTGGATACATTCTGCAGCTGACAAAATTTTTATATTGGTTTCTTGGCCTGTAGAATGAGTCGTTAGCATATACTAACGATTTAGCATAGGATAAGAAAAAACAAGAGAATCGGATAGCATAGGATAAGAAAAAAACAAGAGAATGCCCATAGAATTTCTCACTTCTGAGACTTCAGAAACAAAACCATATTCTGAGTAGAATTGCAAGGTTTAGTACCCTCCTCAAAAATTTACGTGTGATGGTTATCCTGACATTCCCATTTAATTCATTTGAACGGCTTTTGCAAAAACTCTATGGCTGGCAATGGTCTACCACAGACTTAACCGGGTGGCCTCCATTGCAGCTGCAATGTGGATGTGTTGTTTTTATTTGAACACATGAACACAACATATGGTACTTAGTGTATATCTATTGATCTGGCATATATATATATATATATATTTATTTATTTATATATATATATATGGCAATCCCCATCAATAAATACAATAAAAAAATCATTATGCTCTTACATAGGAAGGGCAGCGGGCTATGATCATGGGCCAGGCTATGTTAAATTGCTTGCTGTCTGTCTCTTTCATAATACAGTACACAGGATGCATAATCATCTTTACATTCTGCAGAATGTCACTCTGTTTCTACAGTGAAAGAGAATATAACATTATGCAAATTGGACCAGGTAAGTATAAAGTACAAGTATTCTAAGCCTAGTTAGACACAGTGATATTGTGATTTATAATTTAAAAAATATACATTTGGTCTTTGTCCCATTTCTGGCGCAGAGTTTCTAAAACACTTAGAATTTCCTAAGTGATAAGAGCAATAAAGGTAAAGGAGCATTTTCTATTATTCATAATAATCCCTTTTTAACCACATCTGAGTTTATGTTAATGAGGTGATTTTTTGAAAACTCACTAGACCTAAGAAAAGAGATAGACAGCAACATAATAATAGTGGGGTTGGGGAAGAGTGGCCAAGAAGGCCGACTAGAAGTAGTTAATGTGTGTGCCTCTCATGGAGAGGAACAGAAGAGGTAAGTAAATACAACACCTTCAACTGAAACATCTGGGTACTCACATTGGAACTAATCAAGGAAACAATTCAGACCAAGGAGAATGGAGAAAGGCAAGGCTGGGTGAAGGCCCACTCAGGGAGCCAAAGAGAAGCTCCCCTGCCCTGAGAAGCAGTAAAAGAATGTGCGACCCTGGAAACCCATGCTTCTCCCATGGATCTTTGCAACTCTCAGGTCAGGAGGTCCCCTCATGAACCCAGCCCACCAGGGCCTTCAGTTTGACACAAAGAGCTATCTGTCTCAGCAAAGGAGCCACTCATGCATGCATGGAGATGCAGGAGCTTTAAATACTCTGGCTTTCTGGGCATCCCAGCAAAATTAGCTGCAACTTTGTCAAAGTGGGAGGTTAGACCCCTGTACATACCCCTAGGAAAGAGGCTGAATCCAAGGGGCTGAGCAGTGATGGTTTGCAGGTTCTGCTTGGAACAGAACCTTATGTTGCAGGATAAGACACGCTGGCTTGGAATTCCAGCCAACCATTGGTAACAGCATTGTGCTTCCCTGGGACTCAGCTCCCAGGGGCAGGGGCAGGCCACCATCTCTGCTGTTTGGGTGACTTAGCCATTATGGCCTTTGGGCTTTGGAGAGTCCAAACCAACTGAGAGCAAAAGGGATTCCCCCAGTGCAGCACAGCTGCTCTACCAAAACATAGTCAGACTGCTTCTTTAAGTGGGTCCCCAATCCCGTTACTCCTCAGTAGGTGGGACCTCCCAACCAGGGCCTCCAGCCACCCGCACCAGTGTTCTCTGGCCAACAGAGATTTAAAGACTCCCTGGGACAGAGCTCCCAGAGGGAGGGGCAGGCCACCATCTTTGCTGTTTGGGCAACTTAGCCTTTCCAGCCTTCAGGCTTTGGAGAGCCCAAGCTGACCAGGGTTAGAAGTGGTAACCCAGCACAGCACAGCTGCTCTACAAAAATGTGGCCAGACTGCTTTCTAAAGCAGGCCTCAATCCCATTCCTCATCGCTGGGTGGACCCTCCTAATGGGTCTCCACCTATCCCCACCAGTCTTCTCCAGTTGACAGAGGTTTCAGGCCTCCCTGGGACAGAGCTCCCAGGGAGAAGGGTGGGCCTCTATCCTTGCTGTTTGGGTGACTTAGCCGTTCCAGCCTTCAGGCTTCAGAGTGTCTGAGGTGACTGGGGGCTGAAGAGGACCCTAAGCACAACACAGCTGCTTTACAAAAACATGGCCAGACTACCTTTTTATGTGGGTCCCTGATCCCATTTCTCCTGACTGGGTGAGACCTCCCAACTTGGGTCTCCAGCTACCTCCTACACGTGTGTTTGGGCTGACAACAGGCCCATACCTCCCTGGGACAGAGCTCCCAGAGGGAGGGGCAGGCTGCCATCTTTTCTGTCTCACAGCCTTCATTGATGATATCTCCAGGTACTAGAAAATCTGAGGTGACTAGGGACTGGAGTAGACCCCCAGCATAGCACAGCAGCCCTAAGGAAAAGTGGCCAGACTGTTACATGGATACGTGTTCCCCTGTCTCCTTACCAGGCAGGTCCTCCAGGTCTGGACCTCTAGCCACTTTCTGCCAGAGTGACTGAGCCAGTAGCAACTCAGCAGCTCCCCAGACAGAGCCTTTAGAGGCAAGTGAAAGCCTCTCTGCCACTGCCTCTGCAGTGGAAACATTCTTGCTACCCTTGAATTAATAAAGGAGCGAAGACCCTAAGTACCTTGTCCACACCTCCAATAGGCTGCAGTCGAACCAAAGAGACAAGGCAAGTCCATCTCCCACAGTAGGGTCCCACATACCCACAATTCTTGTCACCAGAGAGGGAACCCCTGGCTTGGGCCCACAGCACAAAACAGGGCTGATTACACTGAGCGATTGCTAACCTGCGTCTTTCTGGGGTTGAGCCCCCAGGAGACAAGTAAAGTGATGGATCAGCAAGCCAGCTCATGTTGTGCCCAGAGGGTTTGGTGCAGGAGAGTTTGTAGTTGGGAAGTGGCCAGGGATGGCCATCCCCCTAGGCTCGACTTGCTCCATAAAAGACATTAGCCCTTGGGGAATTATCAAACCTGATCTCTGTGGGGAAGTCTTGTACATCAGATAGGGCTGGTCTGACCTGAGAACTCCTTAGTCTGCTGGCCTCTCTTGGGGCCCCAGCCTGGCCACGCCTACTTACAAGGAAGTCTTGGGTGCCCTGGGGGCCCATACCATAGATAGCTTCTGTGCCGGGGGACCATGCCTGACCAGTGAAGAGTTCCAGCAAGGCAACCCCTAAGGCCGTGCACCAGCCCTCACATTTTCTCCCCAGACTGCAGCTTCCCCTGTGCCCATGGCATTTCCCCACATCACTTTGCTGGCACAAGTTTGTACAGGCGGGTTTTGCTTTAATTGCCCCACCAGTACATGGGAGTGCAATATTTCCTCTGACTCCTGTGGACCAGCATTGCAAAAGGAGCCTTGGTGGGCATACAGCCAGCAAGCCCCATCCCTGCCAGCACCCTGCTTTTGTGCTAATGGTGCACAGAGAACAGGGGATCCTCCCACACAGGTGGTCAGCACCCCATCCCAAACCAACACCACATCCTGTGCAACAGCATACAGTCTCCATCAGGGCACCACCCGCTCCCCCTCCAACTGCCTTGCATCTGCCACTGTGGTGAATGCCCACAGGGAGGCAGGCACCCCTACACCCACTAGCACTTGGTTGTGGCTGCTGCACCTTGGTCACCTTGGTCCCCCCGGCATAGTAAACTTCAAACCTCAAGGAGCCAGAAAACAAAGTCGGGGCTCAATACAAGTCCCCCAGAATTACAGCATGCAGTCCAGGAGTTGGGAGCTGAAAGTTCACTCCCTAAAATCCTCCAGAAATGAAGCCAGTTAGCTGAATCCACCTTATATCACAATCAAACCCTCAAGGTCATCAGATAAGATAAAAGAAAAAAAAAACCCATCCAAAGGTCAGCAACCTCAAAGTTTGAAGGTAGATAAGCCCACAGAGATGAGAAATAATCAGCACAAGAATGCTGAAAACTAATAAAGCTAGAGTGCCTCCTTTCCTCCAAATGACTGCATCACCTCTCCAGTGAGGGTTCAAAATTTGGCTGAGGCTCAGATGGCTGAAATGACAGAAGTAGAATTCAGAACATGGATAGGAACAAAGTTCACTGAGCTACAGGAGTACACTATAATCCAGTGCAAGGAAGTGAAAGATAAAATAAAACATTGCAGGAGCTGACAGACAAATAGCCAGTATAGAGAAGAAAATAAGCAGTCTGACAGAGCTGAAAAAACACACTACAAGAATTTCATAATGCAATCACAATTATTAATAGCAGAATAGAACAAGCAGAGGAAAGAATCTCAGAGCTTGAAGACTGTCCTTCTGAAATAAGACAGGCAGACAAGAAGAGGGAAAAAGAGTGGAAAAAAAAAATGAACAAAACCTCCAAGACATATGGGATCATGCAAAGAGGCTAAGCCTATGACTGATTGGAGTACCTGAAAGAGATGGGAAGAATAGAACCAACCTGGAAAACGTATTTTAGGATATCATCCGTGAGAACTTCCCCAACATAGCTAGAAAGACCAACTTTCAAATTCAGGAAATGGAGAGATCCCCAGTAAGCTACTCCATCAGAAGATCATCCCCAAGACACATAGTCATCAGATTCTCCAAGGTCAAAATGAAAGAAAAAATGTTAAAAGGCAGCTAGAGAGAAAGGCCAGGTCACCTACTAAGGTAAGCCTGTCAGACTAACAGCAGACCTCTCAGTTGAACCCTACAAGCCAGAAGAGATTGGGGGCTAATATTCAACATTCTTAAAGAAAAGAAATTTCAATCCAGAATTTCATGTGGCCAAACTAAGCTTCATAATTGAAGAAGAAATAAGATCCTTTTCAGGCAAGCAAATGCGGAGGGAGTTCGTCACCACCAGGCCTGCCTTGCAAGAGCTCCTGAAGGAAGCACTAAATATGGAAAGGAAAGACCTTTACCAGCCACTATAAAAACACACTGAAGTACAAAGACCAGTGACACTATGAAGCAACCACATAAACAAGTCTGAAAAATAACCAGCTAACATCATTATGACAGGTTCAAATCCACACATATCAATAATAACCTTAAATATAAATGGGCTAAATGTCCTAATTAAAAGACACAAAGTGGCAAGCTGAATAAAGAACCAAGACCCATTGGTATGCTGTCTTCAAGAGACCCATCTCACATGCAATGACATACATAGGTTCAAAATAAAGGGATGGAGAAAAATCTACCAAGCAAATGAAAAACAGAAAAAAGCAGGGTTGCAATCCTAGTTTCTGACAAAACAGACTTTAAACCAAAAAAGAGTAAAAAAAAAGACAAGGGCATTATGTAATTGTAGAGGGTTCAATTCAACAAGAAAACCTAACTATCCTAAATATATATCCTAAATATATATGTTCTAAATATATATCCTAAATATACATCCTAAATATATATATATGTTCCCACACAGGAGCACACAGGAGCACCCAGATACATAAAGCAAGTTCTTAGAGACCATCACAGAAACTTAAGCTTCCACCTAATAATAGTGGGAGAGTTTAACACCCCACTGACAATATTAGACACTTCATTGAGAGAGAAAATTAACAAAGATATTCAGGACATGAACTCAGCTCTGGATCAAATGGACCTATGGACACACAGAACTCACCACCCAAAAACAGCAGAATATACATTCTTCTCATTGCCAGTGGCACATACTTTAAAATCAATCACATTGTCAGAATAAAACACTCCTCAACATATGTAAAAGAACTGAAGTCATAACAAACAGTCTCTTGGACAGCACAATCAAATTAGAAATCAAGACTAAGACATTCACTCAAAACCATACAATTACATGAAAATCAAATGAACTGTTTTTGAATGACTTTTGTTTTTGTTTGTTTGTTTGTTTCTTTGAGACGGGGTCTCGCTCTGTTCCCCAGGCTGGAGTTCAGTGGTGCAATCTCAGCTCACTGTAACCTCCACCTCCTGGGTTCAAGCAATTCTCCTGACTCAGCCTCCTGAGCAGCTGGGATTACAGGCATGTGTCACCACACCCAGTTAATTCTGAATGACTTTTAGGTAAATAATGAAATAAAGACAGAAATCAAGAAGCTCTTTGAAACAAATGAGAACAAAGATACAACATACTAGAATCTCTGGGACACAGCTAAGGCAGTGTTAAGAGGGAAATTTATAGTACTAAATGCCCACATCAAAAAGTTAGAAAGATCTCAAGTTAACAATTTAACATCACAACTAAAACAACTAGAGAACCATGAACCAACAAATCCCAAAGCTAGCAGGAGACAAAAAATAACCAAAATCAGAGTTAAACTGAAGAAGATAGAGACAAAAAAAAAACACCATTCAAAAGATCAATGAATCCAGGAGCTGTTTTTTTGGTGCAAAAATGAATAAAATAGATTGCTAACTAGACTAACAAAAGAAGAAAATAGAGAAGATTCAAATAAGCACAATCAGAAACAACATGGGGGATATTACCACTGACCCCATGGAAATACAAACAGCCATCAGAGAATATTAGGAACACTTCTATGCATATAAGCTAGAAAATTTAAAAGAAATAGATAAATTCTTGGGCATATCCATCCTCCTAAGATGGAACCAGGAAGAAACTGAATCCTTGAACAGAACAATAAAGTGCTATGAATAAATAACCTACCAACCAAAAAAAGCTGAGGAACAGATGGATTCACAGCTGATACATTCAGATGTACAAAGAAGAGATGATACCATTTTTACTGAAACTATTCCAAAAAATCGAGGAGGAAGGACTTCTCCCTACCTCATTCTGTGAGGCCAGCATCATCCTGAAACCAAGAGCTGGCAGAGATACAACAAAGAAAGAAAACTTCAGGCCAATATCCTTGAGAAACATCAATGCAAAAATCCTCAACAAAGTGCTTCAAACTGAATCCAGCTGCACATCAAAAAGCTTATCTAACACAATCAAGTAGGCTTTATCCCTGGGATGCAAGGTTGGTTCAACATACACAAATCAATAAATGTGATTCATCACAGAAACAGAACTGAAGACAAAAACCACCTGATTGTCTCAAAAGATGTGGAAAAGGCTTTTGATAAAAGTCAACAGCTATTCATGTTAAAAACTCTCAATAAACTTGGTATTAAAGGGACATACCTCAAAATAATAACAGCAATATATGACAAGGCCACAGCCAACATTATACTGAAGGGGCAAAAACTGGAAGCACTCCCCTTGAAAATTGTCACAAGACAAGGATGTCCTCTCTCACCACTCCTATTCAAAATAGTATTGGAAGTTCTGGCCAGGGCAATCAGGCAACAGAAAAAACAAAGGCCATCCGAATAGGAAGAGAGGAAGTCAAACTATCTCTGTTTGCAGATGACATTGATCCTATATCTAGAAAAACCCATAGTCTCAGCCCAAAATCTTCTTAAGCTGATAAGCAACTTCAGCAATATCTCAGGATACAAAATCAATGTGCAAAAATCATTAGCATTTCTACACACCAAAAACAGTCAAGCTGAGAGGCATATCAGGAATGAACTCCCAGTCACAACTGCCACACACAAAAAAATAAAATACCTAGAACAACTAGGGACGTGAAAGATCTCTACAACAAGAACCACAAACCACTGCTCAAAGAAATCAGGGATGACAAAAACAAATGGAAAAAACATTCCATGCTCATGGATAGGAAGAATTAATATTATTAAAATGGCCATACTTCCTAAAGTGATTTATAGATTCAGTACTATGCCTATTAAACTACAATTGGCATTCTTCACAGAACTAGAAAAAGCTATTTTAAAATTCATATGGAGAAATAAAGCCTGAATAACCAAAGCAATCCTAAGCAAAAAGAACAAAGTTGGTAGCATCATGCTACCCAACTTCAAACTATACTACAGGTCTACAGTAACCAAAATAGCATGGTACTGGTACAAAACAGACACATAGTCCAATGGAATAAAATAGAGAACCCAGAAATAAGACTGCACACCTACAACTGTCTGATCTTTGACAAATGTGACAAAAAGCAAGCACTGGGGAAAGGATTCACTATTCAATAAATGGTGCTGAGATAACTGGCTAGCCATATGCAGAAGATTGAAACTGGACCCCTTTTATGCACCATATATAAAAATCAACTCAAGATGGATTAAATACTTAAATGTAAAACCCACAACTATAAAAGCCTTGGAAAACAGCCTAGACAATACCATTCAGAACATGGGCATGGGCAAAGATTTCATAACAAAGACACCAAAAGCAATTGCAACAAAAGCCAAAAATGACAAATGTGATCCAATTAAACTAAAGAGCTTCTGCACAGCAAAAGAAATGACCAACAGAATAAACAACCTACAGACTGGGAGAAAATTTTTGCAAACTATGCATCTGACAAATGTCTAATATTAATATTCAGCATCTATAAGGAACTTAAATTTATAAGAAAAAAGAAACCACAAAATTAAAAAGTGGGCAAATGACATGAACAGGCACTTTTCAAAATAAGACACACATGTGGCCAATAATCATGAAAAAATGCAAATCAAAACCACAATGAGATATCATCTCATGCTAGTCAGAATGGCTGTTATTAAAAAGTCAAAACACAACAGATGGTGGCAAAGTTTTAGAGAAGAAGTAATGATTATACACTGTTGGTGGGAGTGTAAGTTAGTTCAACCATTGTGAATGACAGCATAGCGATGCCTCAAAGACCTAAAGACAAAAATATAATTTGACCCAGCAATCATATTACTGGGTATATACCCAAAAGAATATAAATCATTCTATTATAAAGACACATGCACGTGTATGTTCACTGAAACACTATTCGCAATAGCAAAAACATGAAATGAACTTAAGTGCTCATCAATGATAGACTGGATTAAAAAAACAGTGGTACATAATACACCATGGAATACTATGCAGTCATGAAAAAGAACAAGATCATGTCCTTTGCAGGGACATGGGTAGAGCTGGAGACCATTATCCTTAGCAAATTAATGTGGGAACAGAAAACCAAATACCACATGTTCCCACTTATAAGTATAAGCTAAATGATGAGAAAACACGGACACACAGAGGGGAAAAACACACATAGGGCCTATCGAAGTGTGAAGGGTGGGAGGAGGGAGAGGATCAGGTAAAATAAGTCATGGATACTAGGCTTAATACCTGGCTGATGAAATAATCTGTACAACAAACCCCCATGATGCAAGTTTACCTATGTAACAAACCTGCACATATATCCCCTAAAATTAAAAGTTAAAAAAATCATGGATTTTATGTGTTAGAAAAAATAAAATTACATCTGATTATTTTATAATAAAGAAGAAAAAAAAACCAGAGAGACAAGAAGGATATGCATTCAGGGAAGATAGAAAAAAGGGCAAAAGGTAGCAATAAGGTAATTCACTAAGGGGGATTCTGAATAATTGATAGTTATACTGAATTGCATTTGTAACCCGATAAATAAAATTAAAGCAAAAATAAAATATACGTTTATTCCATGAAGCAGCCAAGAATGAAAAATCTTCAAAATACAAAATTGGTGAAGGTATAAGTTAAGATGACCTCTCATCAGAATGCAAATTACTGTAATTCCTTTGTAAAACACCTTAGTACTACTTTATAATTTTGAAGACAAATATATCTTACCTACAGACATTATTTTTGACATGACTTCATGTCTATGCATAAAGAACAAGAAGGTTCATCAAGCTATTGTGTAAGTGGAAAAGTTTGACCAACCTAAAGGAACATCATGGGATGACTGGAAAAATTAAGGTCTGTTCACATGATGGCATACTATATAGATTAAATCCATTAACTACATCTAAATGTATCAACATGAGTAAGTCTCAAAAACACAATGTTTAATAATAATTATCAAATGTTACATATACCATGACATAATTTAGTAAATTAAAAACATTGATTCTCTATTTTCTTTTTTGACTTATTTATCACTATGTCAAGACTCCACTATGCTAATTACTATTGTTTTCTATGAGATCTTGATTTGTGTGGGCATATCTCTCTACCTTGATATTCTTCAGTAACAGTTTGTTTATTCCTGGTCTTTCATTCTTTCAAATAAAATGTAAAAGGAATTTGTCAAATAAAAAAAAATAGTGAGGTCTCGAACACTCCACTGACATCACTAGACAGATCATCAAGGCAGAAAGTCAACAAAGCTACACTGTATTTAAACTTCACTCTAGAACAAATGGACCTAACAGATATATACAGAACATTCTGCCCAATAACTGAAGAGTTTACATTTGTTTCATCAGCACATAGAACATTCTCCAGGACACACCATATGACAGGCCACAAAAACAAGTCTCAATACATTTTTGAAAATCGAAATCATATCAAGGGTCTTCTCAGACCACAGTGAAATAACACTAGAGATCAATTTCAGAAAGAATCCTCAAAGCTATACAAATACATGGAAATTAAACAATCTGCTCTTAAATGATTTTTGGGTTAACAATGAAATCAAGATAGAAATTGAAAAATTATTTGAATGAATAACAGTGACACAAATTATCAAAACATCTGGGATACAGCAAAAGCAGCGCTAAGAGAGAAGTTTAGAGTGCTAAATGCCTACATCAAGAAGTCTGAAAGATCACAAATTGACAACTAATATCACACCTCAAGAACTAGAGAAACAAGAAGAAACCAAATCTAAAGCTAGCAGAAGAAATGAAATAACAAAGATCAGAGCAGAACTTCATGAAATTGAAAGAAAAAACATACAAAGGTAATGAAATAAAGAGTTGGTTCTTTGAAGATGAGGAAACAAAGTTAAAAGATCATTAACTAAATTAACCAAGAAGAGAGAAGATTCAAATAAGCTCAATTAGAAAAAAAAAGGAGACATTACAACTGACAGCACAGAAATACAAAAATCATTTGAAAATACTATAAACACCTCTGTGCACACAAACTAGAAAATCTAGAGGAAATAAATAAATTCCTGGATACATATGGCCCTCCTAGTTTGACACAGGGAGAAATAGAAATCCTGAACAGATCAGTTACAAACAGTGAGATTCAATCAGTGATAGAACACTTACCAAAAAAAGAAGGCCTGATTCACAGCTGATTTCTAGCAGACATTCAAAGAAGAATTGATGCCAATCGATTGAAACTATTCCAAAAGATTGAGAAAGAGGGAGTCCTCCCTAACTCATTCTATGAAGCCAGTATCATCATGATACCAAATCCAGGAAATGACATAATGAGAAAAAGAAAACTACAGACAAATATCTCTGATGAACATAGATGCAAAACTCCTCAACAAAATACTAGCAAACTGAATCCAACAGCACATCAAAAAGAATCACCATGATCAAGTGGCTATCATCTCAGAGATGCAGGGATATTTCAACATACACAAATCAATATATGTGATTCATCGCATAAGCAGAATTAAAAAGAAAATCTATATGACAAACTTCATAGATGTAGAAAAAGCATTTGATGAAATCCAGTATCCCTTTATGATTAAAAAACCCTAAAAAAACTAGCCATACAAATTATATACCTCAAAAATAATAAAAGCCATGTATGACAAACCTACAGCCAACATCACACTGAATGGGGAAAAGTTGAAAGCATTCCCCCTAATAACTGAAACAAGACAAGGATGCCCACTTTTACCACTTCTATTCAACATGGTACTGGAAGTCCTAGGCAGAGAACTCAGGCAAGAGAAAGAAATAAAAGGCAACCAAATTGGAAAAGAGGAAGGCTTAAACTGTCTCTGTTTACTGATTATATGGTTGTATACCTAGAAAACGCTGAAGACTCCTCCAAAAAAAGTCCTAGATTTGATAAATGAATTCTGTAAAGTCTATTGTTACAAAATCAGTGGACACAAGTCAGTAGCACTGTTAGACACCAGTAATGACCAAGCTGAGAATCAAATCAAGAACTCAATCATTTTAACAATAGCTGCAAAAGATACCTAGGAATATACTTAACCAAGGTTGTAATAAACCTATATAAGGAGAGCTACTAAACACAGCTGAAAAAAATCATAGATGAAACAAACCAATAGAAATGCACCCCATGCTCATGGATTGGAAAAATCAATATCATAAAAATGATCATACCACCCAACGCAATCTACATATTCAGTATAATTCCTATCAAAATACTGACATCATTTTTCACACAATTAGATAAAACAATCTTAAAATCAATATGGAACCAACAAAGAGCCTGAATAACCAAAGCAATTCTAAGCACAAAGAACAAATCTGGAGGCATCACAGTACCTGACTTCAAATGATACTACAAGGCTATAATTGCCAAAACAGCATAGTACTTGTGTAAAAGTGGAGACATAGATCAATGAAACAGAATAGAAAACACAGAAATAAAGCCAAACACTTACAACTAACCGATCTTCAACAAGGCATACAGAAACCTAAATGGGAGAAAGGACATCCTAGTCTATAAAAGGTACTGGGAAAACTGGATAGCCACATGTAGAAGAACAAAACTGGATTCCGATTTCTCACCAAATACGGAAATCAAATAAAGATGGAGTAAAGACTTAAATCTAATACCTGAAACCATAAAAATTCTAGAAGAAAACCTAGAAAAAACGCTTCTGGACATTAGACTAGGCAAAGAATTTATGCCTGAGACCTCAAAAGCAAATGCAACAAAACCAAAAATAAATAAATAAATGGGACCTACTTAAACTAAAAAGCCTCTGCACAACAAAATAAATGATCATCAGAGTAAACAGACAACCCACACAATGGGAGACAATATTTCTAAATTATGCATCTGACAACGGACCAATATCTAGCATTTACAAGGAGCTCAAACAAACTAGCAAGAAAAAAAGCAAAAAGTCTCATTAAAAAGTGGCCAAATACATGAATAGACAGTTCTCAAAAGAAGAATTTCAAATGGTCAACAAACATGAAAAAATACTTGACATTACGAAACATCAGGGAAATGCACATTAAAACCAATATGAGATATCACCTTACTACAGCCAGAATCGCATTAAAAAGTCAAAAAACAGTAGATGTTGCCCTATGTGTGGTCAAAAGGGAATGCTTATACACTGCTGTTATGAATGTAAATTAGTACAATCTCTATGGAAAACAGTATGGAGATTTCTCAAAGAACTAAAAACAGATCTACTGTATTAGTCCATTTTCACACTGCTGTGAAGAAATACCTGAGACTGGGTAATTTATAAAGGAAAGAGGTTTAGCGGACTCACAGTTCTGCATAACTGGGGAGCCCTCAGGAAACTTACAATCATTTCAGAAGGCAAAGGCGAAGCAAGGCACATCTTACACAGCAGCAGGAGAGAGAGAAAGAAGGTGCCACACTTTTAAACCACCAGATCTTTCGAGAACTCACTATCAGGAGAACAGCAAGGAGGAACACGCCCTCCATGATCCAATCACCTCCACCAGGTCCCTCCCTTGACATGTGGGGATTACAATTTGAGATGAGATTTGTGTGGGGACACAGAGCCAAACCATATCATCTACCATTTGGTCCATCAATCCTAGTACTGGATATGGAAAAGAATTCATTATATAAAAAAGACACCTGCATGCATATGTTATCACAGGACAATTCACAACTGCAAAGATATGGAACTAACCTAAGTGCCCATCAACTGATGAATGGATAAAGACAATGTGGTTTATATACATTGTGGAATACTATTTAGCCATAAAGTAAAAATAAAATAATGTCTTTTGCAGCAACTTGAATGGGACTGGAGGTCATTATTCTAAGTGAAGTAACTCAGGAATGGAAAACTAAATACTGTATGTTCTCACTTATAAGTGGGAGCTAAGCTATGAGTACACAAAGGCATACAAAGTGGTATAATCGACATTGGAGACTCAGAAGAGGGGAAAGGGAGAGCGGGATGAGGGATACAAAATGATATATTGGGTACAATGTATACTATTTAGGTAAGGGATGCACTAAAATTTCAAACTTCACCACTATACAATTAACCCATGTAAACAAAACCCCTAAAGCTATTGAAATAGAAATAAAATAAAATAATGAAAAGAAAAAAAAAGAATTAGTGAAGCTAAATAAAACCATCAGTAAACAGGCCAGGCGTGGTGACTCATGCCTGTAATCCCAGCACTTTGGGAGGCTGAGGTGGGTGGAACATGAGGTCAAGAGATCGAGACCATCCTGGCCAACATGGTGAAACCCCGTCTCTACTAAAAATACAAAAAATTAGCCGGGCATGGTGGCAGGCACCTGTAGGCCCAGCTACTCGGGAGGCTGAGGCAGGAGAATCACTTGAACCTGGGAGACGAAGGTTGCAGTGAACCGAGATTGCGCCACTGCACTCCAGCCTGGCGACAGAGCAGGACTCCGTCTCAAAAACAAACGAACAAACAAAAAAATTAGTCAACAGCAAAAGCAAAAATATAACACTATCAGAAAATATGTTTCGACATGAGAAACAAGTGAAAAAATTGGAAAGGAAAATGAAAAATTTTTACAAATTATTGATAATTTTCTAGAGAATTGAAAAAAATTTGTCAATTAGCATTATTCCCTAGCAGATTACTTTGTTATCCAAAAAGTATCTACTGAGATTTGAATATGAGTTTTCAGCCAAGTGGAATCAACATTTATATATCCTCAAACTCCAAAGCCACATAGATCACATGTTTAAACGTGCATGTCATAAGACTCTGAGTCATATGCAGAGAATTGAAGGTCATAAAATTTGGTAAATTGAGCAAAATAAAAAGGTTTTTATTGGAGTTGTGGAAATTGACTGAACAGAAGGGACATGGATGCATAGGAAAAGTAGTGTTTAGATGAATTACTAAGCTATATAAGAATACATTTGGTCTCATAAATAAAAGTTACCATGGGAGAAATACTTGGAAGTTGAATTAGAACTTTATTTTTGTACTTTTGTTTGCATGAAAACTATTCCTAAGTTCTACAAAATGCTTATGTCAAACTAAGTGTTCAGTCACCCTGAAGAAATAATTGACTCCTTGAATTAGTCCCAAGTTAGCCACACTGTCAGCTTGACATGATGAAATCATTCAAGGATTTGTGACCCAGAGTTGGTGACAGCAGTAAAAAACAGACCTCTTACTATATTATGGAACCATATTGATTTCTGGATGTCTTATACATTATAAATATAAGTTATATGTCCTGATAGATTATTTAGCATATTTAAAGCATTAAACTATTGAAAGTAAGCATTTTAGAGTAGTATCTTGAGAAATGTCAAGACCAGTAGCCCCCATTTCATAGCAACTCAGTCCTTATAGGAGAAATTGTTACTGAATTATTCTTGTTGGAAAAACTTATTATCAGGAAAGGTTATCTCTGGGCCAGTGGGATGAAGGCTAATTCTAAGAGAACAGGAAGATAAACAGAAGGTCTTTCTATATTCCTGATTGAAAGGCAGGAAGTAGCAGAGTGACTTTTCCTCTTGATTTTTATCCCAGTAATTACATGTTTACAGTGGTTCAGCTGTTCGTTAAAGATGCAGAAAGTTCTCTTGACCTAGATAGCAAATATTTCTATAACATCGAAGATGAAAATTAATACTCAAACGAGGTTTTACAAAAAAATTTCTCCCTGATTTGTGGGGTTTTGCCTACAAATTACACCTTTCTGCCTGGTTTTACTCTTTTTTTTTTTTTGAGACCGGGTCTTGCTCTGTCACCCAGGCTGGAGTGCAGTGGCGCGATCTCGGCTCACTGCAAGCTCCGCCTCCCGGGTTCACGCCATTCTCCTGCCTCATCCTCCCAGGCGCCCGCCACCACGCCCGGCTAATTTTTTTTTTTTTTTTTTTTGTATTTTTAGTAGAGACGAGGTTTCACCGTGTTAGCCAGGATGGTCTCGATCTCCTGACCTCGTGATCCGCCCGGCTCGGACTCCCGAAGTGCTGGGATTAAAGGCTTGAGCCACCTGCTCCCGGCCCTGGTTTTACTTTTATAAAGTTCATGTGATGCATCAAGCAGTGAAATGAAATGCTTTTCTGCCAGCTGTCCTGTGGAGTAATGAGGCCTTCTTCCTCAATAGTGATCATGTGTTGCTTGATTCTGAGCACCAGATTCACTAAAAATGTTTTAGTGTCTCTTTTCTTCGATATAAATTTACACAGTAGCTTAAGAAAGCCTTAAAAAGATATAAATATTTGAAGAGCCATTTGAGGTATTCCTAACCTCTCTTAAAATTGCAAACTAAATTAAGAAGGGGTTTTGAGACTACATGAAGCAAGCACTGTGCCATGCCTATGAAGTTGTAGAGGGAAAACTTTCTGGTTTTCACTAGGAGAGACGGGATGGCTTTACTTTAAAAGAGTATCCTTCTTCCTCTAAGCTTGCAGATGAAAGACACAATGGGAAGGAGAATGGAGCAGGAGAGTCAGAAAGCAACAAACCTGAAACAGAAGTGAGACTTGAAAAGAGGAGTAGCATCCACTAACACAAAATGGAATGAAACATCCCATGTGTGGAGCATAATTCAGACAAGTGCTTCATGTGTGAAGGTGTAGTGTCTTCCTCACATTCATGTTGTGCATATGCCGGAAGAAGGTATGTGGGGTGGAGAATCCTGAAGCAAAAGGAGATGCAGATTACAAACTTGGGCTTTGGAGTTAGAGAGACGTGAATTCTAATTTTGGCTCCTCTACTTACTTTGTAAAATTGAGCAAATTACTTAAACTGCTTAGCTTCAATTTCCTCAATATTTAAATGTTAAGAATTACCTACCTCATAGGACGATTCTATTAAGTAATATATTCATGTATAATTTTAAGTAACATTTAACGCATAGAAATTACTATATGGTCAGTATTGTTCAAAATGCTTTATTTCACACAACAAAATAGTGAGGTAAACACCTCTATTATCCCCTTTTTACATGAGAAAACACTGAGTTGAGGACAGCGTATCCAAAGTTCTTAGCATGGTACCTTATACACAAGTGGTCTCAATAAATAAGAACAATTGCTACTTAAAATAATGTCTCTGTATTTTACATTATATAGGGAAGAAAAGTTTCTTAAATGATGCAATAATCTAATTGCTGAAATTATTTGGAAAGAGAATGTGACCACTGACAAAACATTTGGATAGAATGAAAATATCTCAACAAATAATTAAGGAAAACAATCATTATATCTGCCTTAAGACTTATTGAACTAGGAATTGATGTAAATTGATAAAGTCTTCCTTGAAAAAAAAACAGAGACTCAAAAGAGATTACTCACTAAAAGAATAGAATCATAGAAAGGTAAAACTTCCTTCTCTTAGATTTAGCCTAGTTTTTCCCCTCTAAGGTTAAAGAATGAAAACCTTTGTTTTTAATTTTGATGTCAATGAAATGTAGAGCCCTTAAGTGTAAACACTCTAGGGAGTAAATATCTAGGCAATACCATTTCACACAAAATTGGAATGGAACAATAGATATTTAATGATTTTTGGTTTTTTTAACAAATCAAAGAAATGAGTAAACTTTTTGAGATGTGTAGATTTTCAGAAGTCCTTTCTTTTTCTCCCAGGAAGCAGGAGAAATAGCTCAGAAAAATTAGTGGGTTTCTTACAATTCTCTGTTGACTTCCCTTTCCAATTTAACATCCTCATAATTGTTCAGAAAATATTCTGAAATGCAAATCCCAGTTTTTGATATCTAAACAATGCTCCACGAATTTCAGTCTTCTGTGTGTAATTAATTTTTTCTTCTGGGTTACATTGCAGGTGAAATGTCAAATAGTTCTTTGACACAGCTGTTTTACTCCGAAGTTGAATTGTGAATTCTATGATTAGCCTTAGAGAAGTATTTAGCCATTTGGCTCTATCAGTTGTCCTGTGCTTGGTAAAAATACTTGCCAAATTGCTCATAGGAGTCAATGTGATTTAAACTTTGCCATTAAAGGCAGCTATCTGGAACCTGACTATCACTGGGGAAATGGAGGAGGATATCACTCCCATTGTACAAGGAAGACAAAAAGTGTTTATTTCCTTTCATGTTGATTAAATTTCAAAGGGAAAGGTTAAAATGGAGAATATGAAAAACAGAACTTTGGTCCCATATGTTCTCATTGCCTTGTGCTGTAAATTTGAAAACACTCTGTGAACTGGCAGCCTCCAAGACCTCCAATAGCAGGAACTGATATAATCTAAAATTAGATGTTAATGGGGAAAGTTTCTGGGGTTATTCAAAAATGTCCTTTTGTTTGTTTTCTTTTGTGTCACTAAGTAAATGTTATAAATTGCAAGTCAAAGGTTCTGGGATGCTTCCAAAAGACAACTCCCTCTTATACTGAGCACAGATTCTGGGATAATTATGGATAACTAATAGGAATTCATTATGAAAGAGAACAAGACTCATCACAGTAAACTAGTTGTGTTAAAGGAACAAGTGAACAGACAGAACTACCACTTAAGAAAATAAAAATGAGCTTTTGTACAATGATAAGGGATAGATAGTTACCAACATTAATAGTTGGGAAGTTAATGAAAAAAATATTTATGACATGTACCAATTTGAGAGTAAGAATGAGAGAAAGCTAAAACTAAGAACCTTAGTGAGTAATTGCTTCTGGACAAAATCCCTAGCCTTCAGTCACAAACTCAAGCCTGACTTGTTACCAATTCAATAACACCTTTCCTAAAACTACCCCTTATTCTTGTAGAACAAATATACTATCTGCAGTTCCTCTGCATAGAATATGTATTTCTATTTCATATTTATATTATTTGGCTTTATACTAAACAAAGTGGACAAATGCCATTCAATTATGCATATTACAAATAATTATTGGTCACATTCTATTTACCAGGAAAATGTACCAGGGTCTTGGTAAATGCCAGTGCAATGGTACTGCTACAGAGGGTTTTACTAGCTAGTGGGGGAGATGGATAATAAATAAATAATAAATTTATGAAGAAAGGGCTTATAAGTCTATTAATTTGACAAACTGGTACGGCATTTCAGATAGAATTAGGAGATTTAAGAATGCAAAAATGTATGATTGGGAGAGAAGGGGACAGAGCAGGCTGGTGAGGAGATGGTGCTGGATAGGAAAGCCAAGACCTGATACAAGGGACCTGAATGCCAGGCCAAGGAATTAGACTTGATTTTCTAGGCCAGAATCTTAATTGGTAGGGATTCAGAAATCTCTATTTTAACAAGCTCTCAGGATGATTCATATGCTAAACTACCCAGCCTAATCAAATAAAAGAACCCTTTGGCCATTATCAGACATCAGTAGTACGGCTTATAGATTATTTTTCTAAAATGATATAGCCTTATTATTGTCTTCACATTCTTAGAATTATTTGTTGTTAAAGTTATATCAGTGATTTTTAAATTGAAACAAGAAACTGTCATTTTCATATCTCAAACATTAAAATATCAATAGTTAACATATATTTCAATCTAGTTACTAAAATTTTACAAGTATTTAAAGAAAATAACATCACATATAATAGGGATTTCATACCCTGGACCTTGATTATTTAACATGTGAGCTTTATCACAAACCCTTCAAAAATTAGGTCTTAATGAATTAATGTATTTATTGCCCATTCATGTATCTCGCTAACATTAGTTGAGTGCCGAATCCAGGGGTCAGGTCTAGTTCTAGACTCTAGAGATACCACAATGAAGGTGACTACAAAATCTCTGTAGTCAGAGAGCTTATGTTAATGGCCTGAAAGATCTTTTCAAAGTGATCTTCCACTAGACTTGAAGTAGGAAAACCTGGATTCTAATTTTGTCTTGGCCCTAAATTTGATGGTTTATTTGAGAAAAATATCCAGATTTTTGATCCATGACATAAAAATGTTTATACGTAATTTTACATAATCTCTAAATATCTCCTAGGCATAAAATTTCAAGCTTCTATTTTTCCACATATTTCATAAACTTCCAGGCTTTTCTCAGATATTTATACCATTAATTTTAATACCTTACTTCACAATATCTTTATTTCCATTTTGTTCATTCTCCTTATAGTATAGTTCTTATAGTTCTATTTTATTTATTTCTTTTATCACTTTTGTCAATTTTTACAAATTGTCAGATAAAATCGTATGTATTTATCATGTACAACATGTTTCAAGGTGTATTTACATTGTGAAATGACTAAATCTAGCTAATTAACATATGAATTCATTCACATAGTTATATATTTTGTAGTAAGAACACCTATCCACTCTTAGCATTTTTCAAGAATTCTATATATTACTAATCATATTGTAATACATAATAGTATCACTATATTGTACAATAGAGCTCTTGAACTTATTCCTCCCATCTAACTGTACTTTTATATCCTTTGACCAACATCTTCCCAGACCCCTTTCCTCAACTGCCTCAGCCCTTGGTAACACCATTCTACCCTTTGCTTATATGACATCAACTTTTTCAGATTCTACATATGAGATAATGTGGTATTTGTCTTTTTGTGCCTTGCTTATTTCACTTAACATTATATCCTCCAGGTTTCATATTTTAAAATTGGTACCCCTGACAAGTGTATTTACTGTAGTAGTCCATTTTCACAGTGCTGATAAAGACATACCTGAGACTGGGAAATTTACAAAAGAAAGAGGTTTATTGGACTTACAGTTCTACGTGGCTGGGGAGGCCACACAATCATTGCCGAAGGCAAGGAGGACCAAGTCATATCTTACGTGGATGGAGGCAGGCAAAGAGAGAGCCTGTTCAGAGAAACTCCCGTTTTTAAAAACATCAGATTTCATGAGACCCAATCACTATTACAAGAACAGCATGGGAAAGACCCACCCTTATGATTCAATCATCTCTCACTGGGTCCCTCCCACAACACATGGGAATTATGGGAGCTACAAGATGAGATTTGGGTGGGGACACAGAGCCAAACCATATCATTTCATCTCTGGCCCCTCCCAAATCTCATATCTTCACGTTTCAAAGCCAATCATGCCTTCCCAACAGTCCTCCAAAGTCTCACCTCATTTCAGCGTTAACTCAAAAGTCCACAGTCCAAAGTTTCATATGAGACAAGGCAAGTCCCTTCCGCCTATGAGCCTGTAAAATCAAAAGCAACTTAGTTACTTCCTAGATAGATACAATGGGGGTACAGAAATTGAGTAAATACAGCCATTCCAGATGGGAGAAACTGGCCAAAACAAAGGGCTACAGGCCCCATGCAAGTATGAAATCCAGCAGAGCAGTCAAATCTTAAGGCTCCAAAATGATTTCCTTTGACTCCATGTCTCACATCCAGGTCACGCTAATGCAAGAGGTAGGATCTCAAAGTCTCGGACAGTTCTGGCTCTGTGGCTTTGCAGGGTAGAGCCGCCCTCCCAGCTGCCTTCACAAGCTGATGTTGAGTGTCTGTAGCTTTTCCAGGCCCATGGTGCAAGCTGTCAGTGGATCTACCATTCTAGGGTCAGTAGGATAGTGGCCCTCTTCTCACAGCTACACTAGGCAGTGCCCCAGTAGGGACATTGTGTGGGGCCTCCCACTCCACCTTTCTCTTCTGCACTGCCTTAGCAGAGATTCTCCATGAGGACCCCACCCCTAGAGCAAACTTCTACCTGGGCATTTAGGTATTTTCCTGGTTCTTCTGAAATCTAGGCAGAGGTTCCCAAACCTCAATTCTTGACTTCTGTGCACTCACAGGCTCAACACCAGGTGGAAGCTGCCAAGGCTTGAGGCTTGCACCCTCTGAAGCCATAGCCCGAGCTCCACATTGGCCCCTTTCAGCCATGGCTGGAGCAGCTGGGATGCAGAGCACCAAGTCCCTAGGCTGTACACAATGCAGAGACATTTCCCCCATTGTCTTAAGGATTAATATTTGGCTCCTCATTACTTATGCAAATTTTTGCAGCTGGCTTGAATTTCTCCTCAGAAAATGGGATTTTCTTTTCTGTTGCACTGTCAGGCAGCAAATTCTCCAAACTTTTATGCTGTGTTTCCCTTTTGAAACTGAATGCCTTTAAGAGCACCCAAGTCACCTCTTGAATGCATTGCTGCTTAGAAATTTTTTCCACCAGATTCTCTAAATCATCTCATTCAAGTTGAAAGTTCCACAAATCCCTAGGGCAGCCACAAAATGTCAGCAGTCTCTTTGCTAAGACATAACAAGAGTCACCTTTGTTCCAGTTCCAAAAAAGTTCATCATCTCCACCTGAGACCACCTCAGCCTGGACCTTATTGTTCATATCACTATTAACATTTTTGTCAAAGCCATTCACTAAGTCTATAGGAAGTTCCAAAATTTCCCACATTTTCCTGAGCCCTCCAAACTGTTCCAACCACTGCCTGTTACCCAGTTCTGAAGTTGCTTCCACATTTTTGGATATCTTTTCAGCCATGCCCCACTCTACTGGTGCCAATTTACTGTATTAGTCCATTTTCATGGTGCTGATAAAGACATACCTGAGACTGGGCAATTTACAAAAGAAAGAGGTTTATTGAACTTACAGTTCCACGTGGCTGGGGAGGCCTCACAATCATGGTGGAAGGCAAGGAGGACTAAGTCACATCTTACATGGATGGCAACAGGTGAAGAGAGAGCTTGTGCAGAGAAACTCCTGTTTTTAAAACCACCATCAGATCTCATGGGACCCAATCACCATCACAAGAGTAGCATAGGAAAGACCTGCCTCCATGATTCAATCATCTCCCACTGGGTCCCTCCCACAACAAGTGGGGATTATGAGAGCTACAAGATGAGATTTGATTGGGGACACAGAGCCAAACCATATCAATTACCTATTATTTAATTCCTTCTTATTATAACTGAATCTGTAGACCTTCTATGAGACAGAAAGCAAAATAAAGCATTGCTCAATTGTTTAAGGCTTACAATTTCTGGATGTTCCTTCTTGAAAGCCTTATAGGAGCAGATGAAGAATCATAAGAAACTGTACTCTACTCTCTATGAAAACTACTTCCTCGACTTAAACAAATTGTGTTTTCTTTCAGCATAATATTTCCAAAGCACAAAGGAAAGGAGAAAAAAGAGAGAAAAAGAAAACAATGTTGGTTTCAAATATTTATGAGAGCACACTAGGTTTTGAAACTAGACCAACTGTTCCATAGAACTGATGTTTATAATTTCTTGGAGTAAACATAGAAATTAATCCTCCCAGTCTTACAACTTGAGAGTTACATTTGTCTTACCTGAGTTACCTTCTCAGGAAACCAGCTATCAGGCCTCCCAGATTATACCATGGAGCTGAAACTTACCAGACCACTGCACCTAGACAAAGAGACGCCAGACTCCTCACCCAACATGACTGCACCACCCCGCTGCCTGTTGACCAATTTCTCTGCCTTGTCCATCTCTAATTTTCATTTTCCCACACATGGTTTCATGTCTTCCCTGCTATATAAACCTCTAATTTTAGTCAGTGAGGGAGATGGATTTGAGACTGACCTCCCATCTCCTCAGCCACAGCACCCAATTAAAGCCTTCTTCCCTGGCAATACTCATTGTCTCAGTGACTGGCTTTCTGTGTGGTGAGCAGCAGGACCTAGACAAAATCCCCAGTGTTTTGGTAACTTTTTTTTTTTACCTAGTTGTCAATTTAAGGCATTTAAATTAGCAAGTATTATTAAGTTATAAATTAAAATACTGTTAAGAATTTTTTTTAATTTAAAATACAGTGAAGAATAAGCAAATAGCTAATTACTGTGACTGTTTTCTTAAAATAACTGGAAATAATATAAGAGAGGGCAAGGTAGAAAATTATCTGTAGCAATAAATATGTTCATGTATTCATTTATTTTCTCACTGATATGGACCTTTAGTTAGGAATGCAGTCAGATAGCCAATAAATATGTTTTAAGGATCTCCTATTCCTTAGGGACTCTAGAGGAGATAAAGGTTTAAAAAATATTTTAAATCTTTTTTAAGACCATGTCAGGATGGGCATGGCAGCTCATTGTTTTAATTCCAGCACTTTGGGAGGCCGAGGCAGGTGGATCACTTGAGCCCAGGAGTTCGTGACCATCCTGGGCAACATGGCTGGGTAATCCTGTCTCTACAAAAAATATAAAAATTAGCTGGTTGTGGTGGTGTAACCCTGTAGTCCCAGTTACTAGGGAGGCTGAGGTGGGAAGATCACTTGAGCCCAGGAGATCAAGGCTGTAGTGAGCTGTGAGTGTGCCACTGCACTCCAGCCTAGGTGACAGAGCAAGACCCAGTATCAAAAAAAAAAAAAAGTTAAAATTAAAATTAAACATGTTTTCTGTTCAGAAGGATCTTCCAGGTAAGTGGCCTGACTTCCATAGTTTGTTTTTTGAGAAGTAGGAAAGAAAGAAGACTCTTGGAATCCAGTGGGAGGGAGAAGGAAGTGCAGAAAGGATAGGTTCTAACAGAAATTACAGCCTTAGGAAGATGTAATGGGTTTCAAAAAATTTATAAACCCAAACCCCCAAATTTCTCATTCCATACATTTTTCTATGGATTTTAGCTGGGATTTTTAGCTAAATGAAATCAAGAATAACTTTGTACCGAGAAAGCCTTTCCCAAGAGTGTAGAAAAAGCTGACTGTGACTCTTCACTTTGTGTTTGTCTTGAAATTCCTTTTGGCTGGTTGTCAAAGATGAGTCAATAGGCAAAAGCCTTAAGGAAATCAGGCTATAGGCAAATTGCAGATTTCATCAAGGAAAGAAAATGTTTTACAGATTCTTATCAGTCCAATAATGCCCAAGTATTGTGCTCTGCATGCCCATTGCCTAATAAGAAAATAAAATGCAAGAAAATTTATGGTAAGGAGTATTCAAAAGGACATAAATGAACAACTTGTGATTTCTCTGCAAAAATTTCAAGCAAATTTAGCAAAAATAGAATCATTTTTATTCTCATCTGTCTACTACTATTTATATAAGAATGACTAAATCACTGATTGAGGGTGAATTAGCTTAAGGTTTTGGAATCCTTTGGTGTCCTAAACAAAATTGAAATTTTAATTAAATATTATCTTTCACGTGATTCCTTTGCATTTTTCTCTTAGAGATCTAGTACTAGTCTGCACCGTAAGGGTTTTTTATGCCTTTGAAGAAAGGCGAAAGAACATGTTCATAAATATTTTTTGCATTTGTTTACAAAGATAATTTCAACCGTGTTTAAGGGCCCCAGAGCTGATGAATTGAGGACAGTTAAGACTAGATATAGTCATGTTAAAGAAGTAACTGGACAGAGGAATAAAAGCAAAACTCATTAGTCATATAACTGTGAAGCTACTGTGATGTCCCTTCAGAAAAGACGACCTCAAATTAACCTTTATACACAAAAGCCTCCCATAAAGTGTGATTAATCTCCCCACGTGAGATTTTTGGTGCCCCCATTATGGCCTACTTTGACTGATGTGGATGTGATTTGCTTGATGGAATTGGTCAGCAGATTATCTGTCCTTTATAGTTGGTATATCATGGCTTATTTGTTGAGAAGATCTTGGAAAACATTTTTTTAAAGTGTAGTTCATTTATTGAGCATCTAGTGTCTTTCACAGAGAAATACTTTGTTAACCTATATTAAAACATTTATTACTTTAAAATTATTTATTTCTGTTGCTTATTGTTTATTTTTATTAATTGTTACCTTTTTGATTACTCACAACAGTCCTGTGAATTTATCTGAGTATTTTGAACCATCCATTTATTGGGAAATCAATTTTAAATCTTTAAAACCACTCAAAAGAATAGATTTTCTATGACTTTCAGAAATCTCTTTAACAATTATGTAATGTTTTAAAGTATTCTCATCAATTCATATGTCCATTCGTTACTCTAATAAGACTTATTGAAGGCCTTGATGTGCCAGGTACTATGAAAGCTTTTTAAAAAATAGAATCACTCTACTCAGGAAGTCCTCAGTTCAATTCTGGAGACATATAATCTTGCTCAAGCAGTGTGGCAATAATTTTAATGGAATAGAGTGACTTCTACCACCATTTAATTTTTATCGATTAGAAAGATGAATTATTGGAAGATGCTAAAATAAGTGAATGAAATGAGGAGTAAGAATGAGGGATACATATATATATATATATATAAAATAAAATAGATACGATAGAATTCTGAAAAAAATATACACACACACACACACACACACACACACACACACCACATCCCTTTCATCATAGGAAAGAAGATGTATTTCCAAGTCGTGGGAAGAAAAATAGCTTTCCTTGACCCTTTCTGAAGGTCCCTTGAGTAGTAATTCCTATGGAACAAGAAAGACAGTGATTGATTTCAGCTGTGCTAATAGTTTTTGGCCTGGGACTGAAGCCTCTCTCTTCCTTTCCTTTCTATTTACAGTTTTAAAATAGCTCAACAATGTGACACTGTTCTTTAAAATTCTGAGAAATGAATAGTAAAAACAGGGGAACAACATAGAGAAACCAATAACATAGCGAAACCAAATAAACAAATTAATTTAATGAGTTAACTTTATAAAAGTACCAAAATAGTTACTTTTCAAAAGTATAGCTAATGTAGGAATGTGATACACTGGGACGAGTTTGAGGAGAAATTTGAAATCACTTAAATTCTATCAGATATGCATCAATCTGCCTATTCTACTCATTAGCAGAATTGGCCCTGCCTTGAGAATATTGCTTACAGAAGAAGAAAGTCAATGGCTAAACTAGAAAGAAGTTGAGCAATAGTCGGAGATAATTTATATTGTCATTTAACACAATGCCATAATCTGCATTCTCAGTAGTTAAAAGCATTAACAATAAAATTCTCAAAGTAAGACTTTATCTGTATTTGTGAGAAATAATCTAGAGAATACTAGCACATCAGTTAGGAAGACAACAATTCCACAAATATCTGGAAAAAACTGGTAATAACAAAATATTTCAAAAAAATAAATAAGGTCTTAGAATTTTACTAGGACTAATCTAAAACATGAAACCTGAAATAAATGTGGTAACTTGCAAGCAATTTACAAACTGTCATCAAAGCCTCCTGTGAGAAAGATTTCCATTTTCACTAATGCATATACATAAAAAGACTATATCCTTTTATATGGGTTTATTCTAGGTGATCACTGGAAATTTAAATAAATAATCACTCCTTTTGAGAAAATAGTTAAATAATGCAAAAGATAAATTACTTAGTTTTATAGAAGAATTTCATTAATGGCAATAGCTTGGATATCTAAATATTCTGAAACACCCAATTATTTACTTTTGTTCATATAACTGTATATAAATGCATTTCTGTGCAGCAGAAACTGATATAAATGATTATCATGTAATTACACTTAAATACAGATAATTTTTATTTACTTTTTAAATATTCCCCCAAAACTCTATCATCAGTATTCTGTCCTCATTCTATGAATACTCTCCATGTAATTGTATTCACATAGAATGTGTCTTAATCCATTCTGGTTGCTATAAAAAACACCAAAAACTGGTAGATTTATAAACAACAAACATTTAATCCTCACAGTTCTGGAAGCTGGTGACCCCAAGATCAAGGCATGGGTGGATTTGGTGTCTGATAAGGCCACTTCCTTGTAAAAGAAGCCTTCTTGCTCTGTCTTCACCTGGTAATAGGGGCAAAGAATCACCTTGGAGGCTCTTTTGTAAGGACACTAAGGCCATTCATGAAGGCTCCGCCCTCATGACCTAAATACCTCCCGAGGCTCCAACTCCAAATACTCTTGCTTTGGGGATTAAGTTTCAACATATACAATTTGGGGTACATAAATATTTAGACTATAGCAGTGAGCAAGAAATAAATCATTATTTCAAGTCACTGAGTTTTGGCATTGTTTGTTAATGCAAGTATGACTGGTTCTATTTTGACAGATGCAGAGCCATACAATTCTATTAAATCAATAATTTCAAGAGAAAAACATTCCAAAAAATTAATGTTCATATCTTAGAACTATGTTTAACCATATTCAAAGCAACAATTTTATTTTTTCAAGAGAGCAAAAAGAATACTCATTTCAGTACAGAAACCACTCATTCTTTCAAAAAATTTTGAATGTCTCTGACATATCAGGCATTATGTCAAGATCCACCACTACAATGGTGACTAATATTTAACATTTCTAGTCCTTTTGGAGCCTAAGTTTGAAGAGTTAAAAACTAAATTACTCAATTGTATGTATTAATGAATGTTATTAGCATGGTAAGCCAAGAGTTTTAGGGGAAAACATAACAGAATATTTGATCTAGTCTAGGGTAGTAGAGAGGGTTTTAAAATTTTTGTTTTAAGAGGATAAGACGTCAAAGTTGCCACTTGAAAGATTAGAAAGAGCTGTCCAAATTGGGGGAGTTTAAGGCAGTGAGGAAGTACAAGGCATAGGGAACAGTTTGTGCAGTATCCTAGAGGGCAGAGAAAAAATGTATATCTGTGAGGTTAAGATGCTTAGTGTGACTAGAGAGGGAGTGTGGTGTTAGAACTTCCTGTTAGTGTCACAACAGGATACGTATGGAGAATTCTAACAAGGTCTCAGCCAACTCTACAAGAAGCTCTGGGATGGTGACCTGAAAAGAGACTGGAAGTTAGGCAAGAGGTGGATAATGCAATAAGTAATAAGGCAAACTGCTGCTGATTAAATTGAGTAGCCAAGTCAAGCAAGCTTTCGATATTGCAGCCTGCATGAATGACTGTGTGTGTGTGTGTGTGTGTGTGTGTGTGTGTGTGTCTTCCCCAAGGTATGTGTCTGAACATGTGCAGTTAACTTATGATATTCTTCACTTGTGAGTTACTTGGAAAACTCTTAATGCAAGCAAAACCATAGATGTATTTTTCTCCAAGGACACTCAAGGAGTGTCATAGTGAAGGAAGATGATGAGAAGAGTGTAACAATAAATAAGATCAATTAGTTTCAGAAGAAAATGAGTGGTAGGAAGGCCACTTCTCAATAAACTGGACATTTACTGTTGTCAGTTATGACACCAGTTTATTATTCTGCCCAGTTGCTCCCATTTGGTGTCCTCCTTTCCATATCCTTTACATGCTTCTAAGTCCTCATGGCCTTCTGCTCTAATTTTTAGCAAGACTTGCTTTTAGAAAGTGATCTTTAACCCATTCACTGCCAAGTGGAAAGAATAACAACAACACAAAAGACTTTGGTTTCTGGGAATACAACATCATTGGGGAACTTATCTAAGGTTATTTAAAAGTTTATATTTCTCAATACCTTAATTTTTGTGTGTGTGGAGGAAATGGTGATCCTTTGAACAGACAATCTAATAATCTGTCCTCAAAATTATTGTAAATCACAAGTGTGTCCACGTGGCTTTGGTGAAATCACTGTGTGTTAAATACTCCATGTGAATCGATAATATATTTTAAACATATTGAACAGGAAGTATAAGAAAATATGAAACCAGTTAATATGTTACTATAATAAGTCAGGGATGAACTGTCTGAACAAAAGCAGGAGAAATATGAATGGAAATGAGCCTTAGGCTGGAGAGAAATTATAGAGTTAAAAATGGAAAGACTGTTTCCTTGAATGTGGGAACAAAGTGAAAACGAATAGGATACATTGGGCAATTGAGTCAAAGACAGTACAATTTAACTCATAAAATGCAGTGTGAACAGGTTTGCTGGAGGTGGTAGTGGTGGTGGTGGTTGTCTGCTTTGGACATACTTGGCTTAAAGTATGCTTCTGATGTGGTTCTGCGGGGAGCTGACTCTAAAACAAGCTAACGAAGGAAGCTTAGGGTCAACACCTGTTGGGGAAGTGACAGTAGCAGAATTACACAGAGAAGGGCTGCAAATGGGCTTCAGTGCAGTAGTAACAAAGTCTCAGCCAACTCCACACTGAGCTCTGAAGCTGGGATGAGCCTTCAGATTTATCCCAATTTGAGGCACCAGTCATTAGACATAGGCTATCCCTCACAGAAGTGTGTGACCACGGGTAAGGTAGACATTTTTGGCCGAGAGAAATTTCTAGAGAGAAATAACAACTCTCTGCTGTTAGCATTCTAGCCACTGGGGAGGGTAAGTCCAGTCTTGTCTGGCTGGGCACAGCATCCATAACAGGATACTGATGGGAAAGTCTAACAAACCTGTCATTAGGCTACGCAATATAAAAGAACTGTGTTGGAGATATAATCATCATTAATTATGTAGGCAGGTGCTATCGGGATGACTCTTTTTGGCACAGGACAAGGAAGAATAAAATTTTGAATAACTGCCATGTGCCAGTTCACTCACTTGTGACAATAGATTTTGATATCATCATGTGTAGTTAAGAAAACTTAAGCCCAGAAAGTTCTGTCTGACTATCACCCCATTATGCTTACTAAGAAAGCTTTGATAACTTCCATCTTCAGATATAGAATAGGTCTGAGTTATGGTGCTTTGTCTAGTGGAAGAGTTTCAGTGAAGTGTATTTTGAAAATGGGAAGTTCTGGGAGGCCTCTGAGTTTCAAGAAGGAATGTGCCGAGAGACAAGAAATGAACTCTTAAAAGTAAGGTAGAATGATGCAAATAATGATTTTGCTCACTTCACATTAGGGTAACTCTCTCTTTAAAGGGATTGGTTTTAGGTAAAATAAAAGCCAATTGTTATGCAGTAATGTCAGTTGCCCATACTAAGCAAACTCCATGGAAGATAACAAAGACTTTCTCTACATTCTCCCAATGGTTCATTGTTGCCCATTATAGGAAAAGGTTGGGTTTGCACTACTTCTTGAAGCTAAAACAAAGGAAGGTCAATCTGATTCTTACATATTTTGCATCTGACTCAAATTGTTGGATTCAACAAATAACAAGATATAAATTTCATTGACTGCTAGATCCATGCACACCTAGAAGGAATGTTCTATTTTACATCACACAAATTTTCAATTTTAAAATAAATACACTCTGATATCCTGAAAATGCATGAGATTTATGATGACATTTCACATTTTAGGACAAAGAGTATGTTTTGATAAATAATTCAAAAGTCCTGGGAGATTTTGCCTGGAACAGCAAAGAACATAACAGAAATGTGATAAGATATAGGACAAGGAGGGTGTATTAGAGTCATATAGCAGAGAGATGAGAATGTCAACCTCCAAAACTATGGAGGTTTTTAAAGGGGGCATAGGAAAATATACTTAGCCATATTATGGAGACTGAATAGGAAAAGTGACAGCAGCTAGCTAGAAAAACTATTACCATGATCTAAATAGAGTTCATCATGGTTTGAACTTAAAGATGAAGAATTCCATATTTATATACCTTGCAATTTGGTGTCATCTCAGCCTTAATTCTCTTCCCATACTTAAAACATACTTAATTTTTAAAATAAAATAATGATCTCTCCCTTGAGTATTAGTCATGAATTTTCAAATGCCTATTATATGTTTTCTTATGGAGATCCTGCCATCATATCAAATCAAACAAATGTTAGTCTTATTATTTTGTATTTCAAATGTGTTTCCCTTTACCCCCAATCTTGTTCATTTACGTTAACATTATCCCAATTTAGAACAAAAGAGAGACCTTACTATTTTATTATATTACAAGACCATAGCAAACTCACTGGCATGATTACTTTTGTTTTACAGATGAGCTGAGTATATGATTAAAGGCACAAAACTAGGGAAGACACAATTTGAGCCCAAGACTCTCTGACTCCAAAAATAGTGTTCCTTTCACAGCACCAAATTTTCATTCCATGTTCTTTTCCCATCAAGCATCTATTATTATCTTTTTCTTGATATTATTTCTAGTATTTGGACATTTTAAAATTACTTTCCCATATTCAGTTCAGTACCCTAATTCTCATCCTTATTTTCTAATGTTTTAAATATTGTAATAGGACTCTTACTTGATTCTTTATTTTTATTTTCTTTTCTGTCCACCTATATAGTATGGCACAGGTATATTTTTTTCTTAAAATGCTGCTTCTACTTGGCCATTCCCTTACTCAAAAATATCTATTAGCTCCTTCCAACCTGTACCATAATCCCTTACCTTGGAATTTGATGCCAGCCACAATCCTATTTGAATCAATTTTTAAATATGAATTTGTCTTTTATTGCTCTTCTACACACACAATTCTCAAATCAAACTGACCTGTTCATGGTAATTCACCACACTGTCTCTCAATCTCACCTATGTCTGTGGAAATTCCTGCCTCCAGATCTCAGGATATGTAGTTTTCTTCAACTGGAAAAATCATAAATGCTGCTCTATATTGGTCTTCCAGGAACCATGCTAAGAGTTTCTAATATTCAAAAGAGCTTTGTAAGTCTCTAATTTTATAAGGAAGGAAAGTAAAAGTTTTCACAAGATTACATAATAACCAAGAAAATAGTATATCCAGAGATGGGTACAGAGGAAAGACCATGTGAGGACACAGCAAGAAAGCAGCTATCTGAAAGCCATGGATGGAAGTCTCAGAAGAAATCAAAGCTCCCAACACCTTGAACTTGGATGTCCAGGCTCCAGAACTGTAAGAAAATAAATCCCCGTTGTTTCAGCTACCCAGTCTGTAGTATTTTGTTATGGAAGTTCTAGCAAACTAATATATGCCAGTATTTTGTTTCTTTTTTTTTTTTTTTTTTGAGATGGAGACTCACTCTGTTGACCAGGCTAGACTGGAGTGCAGTGGCACAATCTCAGCTCACTGAAAGCTCTGCCTCCCAGGGTCATGCCATTCTCCTGCCTCAGCCTCCCAAGTAGCTGGGACTACAGGCACCCGCCACCATGCCCGACTAATTTTTTGTATTTTTAGTAGAGACGGGGTTTCACCGTGTTAGCCACGATGGTCTCGATCTCCTGACCTCGTGATCCGCCCCCCTCGGCCTCCCAAAGTGCTGGGATTACAGGCTTGAGCCACTGCACTCGGCCGTATTTTTGTTTCTTTATGTTAAAATCAATATTAATTGAAGGTGACAGAGTCAATTTACCTAAAACAATTTAGATTTCCACCAAATATTTTAAGAGCATTCATTTCTCCATATCATAACTAGTAACTGAACTTCTTAATACTACTTTTTGGCAGATATGGTTGTCCTGCAATTCAAACATCCTCAGTATTGCTGGCGGAAGTATGAACTATGTCTCCTGACAATATTCTCTCCATCTTATTGCCTACGGAAATTCATGAAAGGATCAAATGTAAATGGCTATGGACTGACTTACTCCATTTGTGCTGCTATAGCAAAATACCACAGACCAGGGAATTATAAATAACAGAAATGTATTTTCTCACAACTCTGAAGCCTGGCAAGACCAAGATCAAGGTGCCAGTAGGTTTGGTTGTTTGGTGAGGGCTGCGTCCTTTGGAGAGGAGGAACATTGTGTCCTCACTTGGCAGAAGGTGGAAGGAAAAGTGAAAGGTGCATGAAGCCTCTTTTATAAGGGCCTTAATCCCATTTACCAGAGAGGAGACCTCATTGCCTAATCACCCCTGTATTGCTGGGGAAAAGCTGAGTGTTGGGGAAAAATACTGAGGCAGGGCTTGCATGTCTGACATAATGTCCTCTGGAATGTGTCTGGACTTGCTGGCTCCTTGCTTCTAGCCCTCCTAGGCTCTGAGATCAATTGTATTCCCATTATCTCAAGTAGCAGAACATGTTCCATATAAATGCTGAACCATCACAGCTGTAGATCATGCACCTGCCCTTTTGACCTCCACATTCTTACAACCTGTTTCTTTGTTGGATTACCAATAAATAGTGTGGGCTCCCAGAGCTAAGGGCCTTCGCAGCGTCCACAATCACGATGGCCCCCGGTCCCACTTTACTTCTCAAACTGTCTTTTTCTCAATCCTTTGACTCAGCTGGACTTCATCGCCCCCACGACCTGGTGTTGGGTCTCATCACCCCAACACTGTATTATTCTATTTTCATGCTACTGATAAAGACATACCCAAGACTGGCAATTTACAAAAGAAAGAGGATTCTTGGACACACAGTTCCACATGACTGGGGAGGACAAGGGGGAACAAGTCACATTTTATGTGGATGGCACTAGGCAAAGAGAGAGCTTGTGCAGGGAGACTCCCACTTTTAAAACCACAAGATCTCATGAGACTCATTCGCTATCACGAGAATAGCATGGGAAAGACCCACCCCCATGATTCAATTGTCTCCCACTGGGTCCCTCCCAAAACACATGGGAATTATGGGAGCTATAAGATGAGATCTGGGTGGGGACACAGAGCCAAACCATATCATTCCATCCTGGCCCCTCCCAAATCTCATATCTTCACATTTCAAAACAAATCATGCCTTCCCAGCAGTCCCCCAAAGTCTCAACTCATTTCAGCATTAACTCAAAAGTCCACAGTCCAAAATCTTATCTGAGACAAGGCAAGTCCTTCCGCCTATGAGCCTGTACAATCAAAAGTAAGTTAGTTATTTCCTAGATACAGTGGGGGTACAGGCATTGGGTAAAGACACCCATTCCAAATGGGAGAAATTGGCCAAAACAAATGGGATACAGGCCCCCTGCCAGTCCAAAATCCAGCAGGGCAGTCACATCTTAAAGCTCCAAAGTGATCTAATTTGACTCCATGTCTCACATCCAGGTCACATTGATGCAAGAGATAGGTTCCCATGCTCTTGGGCAGCTCTGCCCCTGTGGCTTGCAGGGTACAGCCTCCCTCCAAGCTGCTTTCACAGGCTGGCATTGAGTGTCTTCAGCTCTTCCTCCAGGCACATGGTGCAAGCTGCCAGTGAATCTACCACTCTGGGGTCTGGAGGACGGTGGTCCTCTTCTCACAGCTCCACTAGGCAGTGCCCCAGTAGGGACTCCATGTGGGGTCTCTGACCCCACATTTCCCTTTTGCACTGTCCTAGCAGAGGTTCTCCATTAGGGCCCTGCCCCTGCAGAAAACTTCTCCCTGGGCATCCAGGCATCTTCATACATCTTCTGAAATATGAGTGGAGGTTCCCAAACCTCAATTCTTGACTTTTGTGCACTGGCAGGCTCAACACCACAAGGAAGCTGCCAAGGTTTGGGGCTTGCACCCTCTGAAGCCATGGCCCGAGCTCTATGTTGGCCCCTTTCAGCCACAGCTAGAACAGTTGGGATGCAGGGCACCAAGTCCCTAGGCTGCCCACAGTATGGAGACCCTACCCTGGGTCCGGCCCCCAAAACCACATACTTTTTCCTACGCCTCTGGGCCTATGATAGAAGGGGCTGCTGTGAAGACCTCTAACATTCCCTGGAGACCTTTTCCTCATTGTCTTGGGGATTAACATTCGGCTCCTTGTTACTTATGCAGATTTCTGCAGCCAGCTTGGATTTCTCCTCAGAAAATGGAATTTTCTTTTCTATTGCATTGTCAGGCTACACATTTTCCAAACTTTTATGCTCTGCTTCCCTTATAAAACTGAATGCCTTTAAGAGCACCGAAGTCACCCCTTGAATGCATTGCTGCTTAGAAATTTCTTCCACCAGATACTCTAAATCATCCCTCTCAAGTTCAAAGTTCCACAAATCTCTAGGGCCAGGGCAAAATGCCACCAGTCTCTTTGCTAAGACATAACAAGAGTCACCTTTGCTCCAGTTCCCAACAAGTTTCTCATCTCCATCTGAGACTCCCTCAGCCTGCACTTTATTGTCCATATCACTATCAACATTTTGGGCAAAGTCATTCAACAAGTCTCTAGGAAATTCCAAACTTTCCTACATTTTCCTGTCTTTTTCTGAGCACCCCAAACCCTTCCAACCTCTGCCTGTTACCCAGTTCCAAAGTCACTTCCACATTTTTGGGTGTCTTTTTTTCAGCAACACCCCACTCTACTGGTACCAACTTACTGTATTAGTCTATTTTCACACTGCTGATAAAGACATACCTGAGACCTCGTAATTTACAAAAGAAAGAAGTTTAATTGGACTCACAGTTCCACATGGCTGGGAAGGCCTCACAGTCATAGTGGAAGGCAAGGAGAAACAAGTCACATCTTACGTGGATGGCAGCAAGCAAAGAGAGAGTTTGTACAGGGAGACTCCGGTTTTTAAAACCATCGGATCTCATGAGACCCATCAACAATTACGAGAACGGCATGGGGAAGACCCAACCCCATGATTCAATCATCTCCCACTGGGTCCCTCCTACAACACGTGGGAATTATGGGAGCTACAAAATGAGATTTGGGTGGGGACACTAAGCCAAACCATATCAGCCTCATAAAGGGCCTGCCTCTTAATACTATCCCATTGGCCAAACCTGAATTCAGGTGGTGGCACATTTGAAGCATAGCATGGTGCTAGTATTCACTAAGCCACTTATAACTAATGATGTAACCAGGAGTACAATTCAGATTTTTCTGGTTCCAAACTCTACAGTTTATTAATTAGTATGGGTGATAAATGTATATATACATAATTTAAATACATTGAAATAAGTTCTTAAACAGATGTATTGTTGAGTATTGAGTCACTCAATTCTGGAGACTAAGAAGCCCTACAATCTGTTGCCTGCAAGGAGGAGACCCAGAAAAACTGTTGACGTAGTCTGTAGCCATGAGAACCAGAAAGCCAATGATGTAGATTCTTGACAGTGTCTGAAGGTCTAAGAACTAGGATTACTGAGAGCAGGAAAAGACTGATGTTCCAGCTCAAACAGTAGGCCAAGAGCCCCTTTCTCCTCCTATCAATTCTGTGCTTTGCCATGATGGAACTCTTATACAAGCAAGTTTGCTAATCTCCTGCAAACAGCTGCTGTTAGCAATTCCTATGGGGGAAGAATGGGCCAGGATTTTTGCAGTTCCACACTTCAGCATAGAACTCTAAAAGTCAAAGAGTGCTAAATTTCAGCATGGCTCTTCACAGCATTATGAAGTTACTTTTTCTAAGTAAGAGGAAAATATATATTTCATTAATAGTCTGTTAGTTTGATTAATAACAAATATTTAGACATGTAGTACATGTCCCTCAAATGATACTCTAGCTGAAAATGTTATAGGTCTGTCTGGATTCAAGAATTAATTTTCAATATATTTTTTAATTGACCATTCACCAGTATTTGACAGACTGAATCACTCCCTTCTCTTAAAACCTTTTCATTACTTGGCTTCTAGGAAAAGAGTACATTCTCCTGACTTTTTAATATTCATATTAGCTGCAACTTCTTAAGCTCCTTTAAGTTATCTTGGACACAGTCTTTGGAATTCTTTTCTTTTCTAGTTTTACATAATCTCTTGATTATCTCAGCTCCTTTTGTAGTTTTAAAGTCCATCAATTGCTGATGACTCCAAAATTACATTCTAGCCATGATTCCGAACTCTAGTCTCATATGTGAGATGAACTGCTTGAACACTTAATTTGGCTAGTAATTATTTCAAACATATTATATTCAAAATTGAGGTCTTGATTTTCTGCCTTAGTCCATTGTCTGTTGCTATAACTGAATACCACAAACCAAGTAATTTAAAAAGAAAATATGTTTATTTAGCTCGTGATTCTCAAACAAGAAATTCCAAGAGCATGGCATCAACATCTGGTGAGAGCCTTCTTGCTGCATGATAACATGGCAGATAGCATCACATGTGAGAGAATAAGAGCAAGGGAGCCAGAGAGAGCTTGTTTTGGAAGCAGAGGGATTGTTTCCAATACATAGACTTTTGGGGGACACGTTCAAACCATAGCAGTTTTTCTCCTCCAAATCTGCTTGCTACAGTCTTTCCCATCTCAATTGTTTTGAATTTCTTTAAGGCGGTAGACATAGACATAAATATCTATGTCTTTAGGGTTAGTTACTGGTGATTTCTTTTGTTCGTTTGTGCCATGTTTCCTTGATTTTTCTCGATCCTTGTGTCTGTGCATTGGTGTCTGCATATTTGAAGAAGTAGGAACATTTTTAGTCTTTGCAAACTGGCTTTGTCTAGGAAAATCCTTCACCAGTGATCCTATCCAGAGATTCTGGGGAAGTCATGTAGTATGTAGTCTGTGGTCAGGCTTACTGCTGGAATCTTAGTTGATTGGTTCAGCAGGTGAGTGGGCCTGCCAGGTTCTACGGAGATTGGCCTGAAGCCTGGGTTTGCAGGGGCTGACCTGGCACCAGGGTAAGACATGAGCCTGAATCCACAGGGGCTGGCTTGGAGCCTGGCTCTGTAAGGGTGGTCATGGAAGTTCAGTCCATGGGGGCTGGCCTGACCCTAGAGTCTAGTGGGGTGGACCAGATCCTTGGTCTACTGGAGCAGGTCTGGACATTGGATCCACTGGAACCTGAGGCCAGCCTGGTGCTGGGGCGGGTATACAGTCTGAGTTTATAGAGGCCAGTTGGAGGCCTGAGACCATGAGTGCCAGCCTGGAGTCTGGGGCCTTTGAGACCTGTCTGGAGCCAGACCTGTGAGGGCCAGATTGGAAGGTGGCTGTGTGGGTACTGGCCTGGAGGCTAGGTTTGTGATGGCTTGCCTGGGTCTGGGGTTGTGAGAGTGGCCTGAAATCTGGGACTACAGGGGTAGTCTTAGAGCCTGACTTCCTGGGAGCCAGCTCAGTGCTAATACCTACTGGAACAGGCCTAAACATTAGGTTTGCTTGAACGTGGGGCCACAGGGGCTAGCCTGGAGGGTGGGGCTACAGGAGCTGGCCTGGCACTGGGCAGGCCTGGAGCCTATGTCTATGAGTGCTGGCCTGGTGACTGAGACCAGGGGTGTCAACCTGGCCCTGAAGTGGGCCTGAAACCTGGAGCTATGTGAGCTGACTTTGTTATGGGTTGGTATGGAGGCTGAGGTGGGCCTGGAGCTTGAGGCTACAGGGAGAGACCTGATGCTAGGGAGGCCTAGAGACTGTATAGCAGGTTACGACTAGGACTGCAGGTACTGGCCTGGTGCTGGGGCTGATGGGATCAGCCTGGTGATTGAATGGACCTGGAGGCTTGGTCTGAGGGTACCAGCCTGGATGGCGGTGGGGGACTGGCCAGTGCTAAATTTTACTGACATGAGCCTAATTTGGGGGTCCGAAGCAAAGCCTTTTGCTTGCTTTTCTCTTCTCCCATGCGGAGGGTATCTCTCTCCACTCTATGCAGCCTGGGGTTAGGAGAGGGGTAGTAATGGGTAATGTAAAACTGTTTCCTAATCTCTTTGATGTGCCTTTTCTTATTCCTGTGCTATACCCAGGTGCTGTAACCTTTCTACCTGGTTTCTCTAGCTGTTGCGAAGGCATGTTCATTCATGGATAGTTATTCAAATTGATGATTCTGCAGAGGGGTAAGCACTGGAAGTCCTACTCCACCATCTTGCTGCTATCTAGCCTCCTTCCACCCCAATATATAGCACATTCTTCCTTACAATTACTCAGGCTCCTTTCTTTTGCTCAAACCCCACATCACATCTTTTAGCAAATCCTGCCAGTTCTACCTGTCAAATGTACCAAAAATCTCACCATTTCTTAACATCGTGATCATCTAGCCTACATCATGTTGCCTTCACCTGGATTATTGCAAATTTTTTCTAATTTTTCTATTTCTGCCCTAGATCACTTCAATATATCTTCAACATGTTCATATCAGTTTACTCCACTCCTCAAAACCCTGCAATGGTTTTCAGTCTCTCACAGAGAAAAGCCATAGTCCTGACCTAATCTAAGAGTCCCTCAGCGATCTGGACAGCCCACACCTGTGCCCACTAATGCTCCCTCCCTCCCTCCCTTCCTCCCTTCCTTCCTTCCTCCCTTCCTCCCTTCCTTCCTCTCACCCTCCCTCTCTTCCCTCCTTCTTCTTTTCTCTTTTCTTTTCTTTCATGCAGTCTTGCTCTGTTGCCCATGATGGAGTGCAGTGGCATGATCTCAGCTCACTGCAGCCTCCACCTCCCGGGTTCCAGAGATTCTCCAGCTTCAGCCTCCCAAATAGCTGGGATTACAGGCGCCCACCTCTATGCCTGGCTAAATTTTTTTTCTTTTTTTGTACTTTTAGTAGAAATTAGGTTTCACCATGTTGGCCAGGCTGGTCTAAACTCCTGACCAAGTGATCCATCCGCATCGCCTTCCCAAAGTGCTGGGATTACAGGCGTGAGCCACTGCACCCAGCCTCCACCTTCCTCGTGTACTACTCTTCCCATACCCACTCTACCCCAGACACCCAGATTCCCTTGCAGTTCTCCAAATACACTAGACAAGTGCCTGCCTCACAGACTCTGCAATTATTATTTTCTTGGCTCAGATTTGTCTTTCTCCTGATGTCTGTGTTTTTCATTTCCTAATTTCTTTAATGTCTTTGGCCAAATGTTACTGGAGTTAATATTCTGCTATACCACCTAAAACCCCTTTCATGACTAAGACCCTCATTCTTACAGCTACTGGAAGTATTAACAGCTGAGTTTCCCTCCAGAAATTGTCCTTAACCGAAAGGACTTCCCTGGCCAAGGTTATAACTGAGGGCAGCCACATCCAATGACTCGGATAACGGGAGCATGAGGGTTCACGCTCCTTTCAGTTTTAGCTCTGAAGAGTTTTCCCAGCTATAGACTCCCTTTAGAATCAGCAGAGGACTCTCTTGTACCTCCACTGTAGTTCAACTGTTTCTGCTGCCTGCCTTTTTCATTCTATACAGGTATATCTGCCGATGGCGTATCTTATCACTCTCCCACTTTATGCAAATATCTGCCCTAGACTCTGTTTCCAGGAAGCCTAATCAAAGAGAGTTGGTGCCAGGAGTGGTCCTAGGATGCAGACTCTAGAAAGGGATATTGAAACCAGATTATCCAGCCCGAACCCCACTTCTCAACCAGCTGGGCAATTAGGACCCCATTACTACTTGTAGGTGTGTTACTTGTAGTTCCTGATTTGCAGTAGCAGAACAATTTTTTAAACATTCATTGATAGTGACCTAAAATGTGATCTGAATAAGAGGCAATGATGGGGCAAATTTCACAGTTTGAGAGGTGTAGAGAAAGTGGAAATTATAAGAACTATAGCACTGCATAGTATTCCATGGTGGGGAGGGATAGCATTAGGAGATATACCTAATGTAACTGATGAGTTAACGGGTGCAGCACACCAACATGGCACATGTATACATATGTAACAAACCTGCACGTTGTGCACATGTACCCTAGAACTTAAAGTATAATAAAAAAATATATATATATATAAAGAAAAATCAATAGACCAAAAAAAAAAAAAGAACTATAGCACTGATGGCTATTTGCTGAGAACTACCAATCCACTAGAGAAAGACAACAGAAGGCCAATGGTGGTTAGTCACTAATTTAATGTAAAGTGTAAAAGCCAGAGGGACTTTTTGGCTGCATAAAAACAAGCATTTATCTCCTGGAGTGGAGAAATGGCTTGAAAACACAATGATTAGGTGCAGGACTTAATGAGAAAGATAGCAAGTTCCAGAGAGGACTGAATTTTCAAGCTTTTTAAATCTACTACAACAAGATCAAGGTCTTCACTGGGAAGGAGTGGGACCTTGAGATTTAGAATAAGGATGCCTGGGCTGATGCATCAAAAGATCTTGAATTCTTAAATTCCCCTGGACCTTTTGGGCTGGAAGACGTGGCATACTTCCTTTTTAAAGGCTAGCAATCCCTCTTGCATGAAGCCAATGCCCAGGCTCTTGTCTCATAAGATAACGTGCACCTTAAACCTTAGTGGGGATCTATGTTTTCTTCTCCTTCTGGAGAACAAGTTAATAACTGTAATCTACTTACACCACACCTAGTCAGGCAGACAAGTTCTGGACCTGCTAACAGAAGAAAGAGATCATGGACCACCATATACCAAAAGAGGTGCAGAAGCTAGCCAGTGTGAAATTTCAGGAAAGATACTGTATTCTAAGAGTGCTGAATTAAAGGAAGATAATACATAAAGTTGGATAAAGAAGATATATCAGAGAGAAGCCCTTTTTTTGTATCAGATTCAACACCCTGAGAGATAGCATTAATGTTTTCTATGAAGACTCTTGGAAGCCTGAATATAGTGTTGTCCTACGACAAACAGCAGAGGAAGGTGGCAAAAGACTCAGAGTTGACATATTAGAAAGAATAATATTAATACATAAGGCTGGAAAATAAATCAGACTTCAAGAAGTTGCCAGAAAGCTTTATGTGTACTGAAATTTAAAAGGAATTCACTAGTGAGAGGGATTTCAGCCAGGGTTGATAATAGAAAAAACAGTAACAGACCTCTTCTTGTAGCTGAAGGCAGGTTCCACCGCTTGCCGCTTGCAAAGCCAGTGAACAAGAAGGAAGTGCAGTGGAAGGAAAGTGATTTTATTCTTGAGCTAGCAGTGGGAAAACGGTCAAGTCTCTTGTCTTAAAGAAACCGTTTCAGGCCGGGCGCGGTGGCTCTCACCTGTAATCCTAGCACTTTGGGAGGCTGAGGCGCATGGATCGGAGGTTGAGACCATCCTGGCCAACCTGGTGAAACCCCATTTCTACTAAAAATACAAAAATTAGCTGGGTTTGGTGGCACGTGCCTGTAATCCCAGCTACTTGGGAGGCCGAGGCACAAAAATTGCTTGAACCCAGGAGGAGGAGGTTGCAATGAGCGAAGATTGAGCCACGGCACTCCAGCCTGGTGACAGAGCGAGACTCCATCTCAAAAAAAAAAAAAAAAAAAAAAAGATAACAAAAAAATCATTTCAAAAGTTTGGGGCTGAGGACAGGGATTAAAAAAGGAGAAGCTTGACATGGGAGGCATGCAGAAGTTGTGTAGAGTATAGGGGCTGTCTGTTTTGCTCCAATGCCTATTTTGAGTTACTGCCCACCTGGAGTGCGGCCTGGCATCATCCTGACAGCTACCGAGCTGTAGATTATCCAACTTGAGCCAGTCTTTACATGGAGGAGAATTCCGCAGCTGGGCCTTCATGCCTGGTTTGTTTTAAGTAAGCCCCTGGAATTTCTTAAACATATAGTTAGATATGTGCATTGTGTAAGTTTAACAAACACACAGTTCGAAAAATGTGCATGGGATAAAGGAGTGTATGTGGGAAAGTGACAGGAGTGCAGTTTCACGGTACATTTCAAGGCTATATTTTAAGACTAAGGAAAAATATTTTTATAGTTTGTTTCAAGGTTACATCTTGACACTGGGGGAAAGGAGGAAAGAAAAAATAATTTAAAAAAAGTGCTTGAAACTACACTACTTGATGAAAGTGTTTCTCGACAGCTAAGCATCCTTTCAAAGCATGGGGATAATAAGGTCCCCAAACAATAGAGGCCAGGTGCTAGCATTTAATTATGATAACTGAAGTAAATACAATGCGGTAATGAAAGTCAAAGTCAGAGCAGCAGCCAGGAGATCCGGACTTGCAGAGACCTATGGACATGATCAGTAGAAATGATCAGTGTTCTTGGAGCAAAATAAATGAGCTTCTTACATGAGTATTGCTCAATATAAACAATCAGAAGCATCAAGAGTAATCATTAGGAGGCTAAGGGTAGCCAGTCTATAAAATGGAAGCCATCTACAGGTCAGGAAGAGGTTTCACCAAAAATCAACCCACCGCTACCTTTGTCTCTTACTGTTAGTTTCCAGACCTGTGAGGAAAAGAAATTTCTGCTGTTTAAGTCACCCAGTGTGTGGTATTTTTTTACGGCAACTTTAGCAGACTAATACACCATCCAGTAAAATAAATGAAACCTATGTTGCACCCTAGAGGAAATGGCACACATTGTTGTCAGCATAAATATATGAAGGACTCAGGAATAGTGGACCCCATCATATCTTATTTAATTTAGGAGACTAGCTGTACAAGCCAAACAGATCCTGGCAGATGACAAAGCACTGCTACAAGTGGAGCTAAGTAGTAACATTAATTGCAGTTGCTTTGCCCATTGTGGTATCTTTGCTAGAGCAAATTAACAAAACCTCAAGTACATAGTGTGTGGCCACTGATTTCGTGAAAATCTTTTTTTCCATTCCTATCTGGAAGGAGAAACAGAAATAGTCGTATTCATGTGCGATAAATGGCTGTAAGCATTTATGGACTTGTCCTGATTTGTATTAACATTCTCATACTCTGTCATAAATATTCCAAAGAGTCCTGAACTGTCTTAACATTTCTCAGCACATTGTATAGATCCACTGTATTGATAACATTATGTTAATAAGAAAAGATGAGCAAGAAGTGACAAGTATATTTGGAAACCTTGTTAAGACACATTAACTCTAGAAGATGGTCAAAAGCCCTAAAGAGATTCAAGGCCTTGCCAGATCAGCAGAGTTTCTAGGAGTCCAGTAGTATGAAACACACCAGGGCCTTTGTCTGAAATAAAGAACAAATTATTGACTCTTGTACCTAATGAAACACCACTTGTAAATTTCCTTGGGTTATAAAGACAGCATATTCCAGCTCCACCTTATTGATAAAGTGACGCAAAAGGCTTCCAGAGCAACAAAGGGATTTCAGCAAGTTTAGGAAGTCATATGAGAAGTTCTGCTATATGAGCGACTATGTCCCAATAGACTTACAGTACTAGAGCTGGGTTTCTTGACCTCAGTACTATTGACATTTCAGGTCAGATAATTCTTTGTTGTATGTGGCACAGGGGTGAGGGGGTGGGGTGGAGTGTCCTGTGCTTTGTAGAATATTTAGCAGATGACACTAGATGCTGATAGCAACCCCTTTTTCCCACTTGTGCCAACCAAAAATGTCTCTAGACATTCATAAAGGAGCTCTGGAGGGCAAAATCACCTGCAGTTGAAAACAATTATATTATAGTTGTCTACAGTGAGAAAAGGTGCCTTGTAGAATTAATGGAAAGCTCAATTGGAGAAACATAAGACAGAACCATAGGGAGCAAAGTAATGCCATCTATAGCAGAAATATATACCATTTGGAAGCACTATTTTCATGCTACTGAGCTTTGGTGGAATTGGACTGTTGGAAAATAGGACATCAGGTGACCATGTGATCAGATCTACTCATCAAGAGATAGGTTTCATAAGACCTACCAAATCATAAACTTGGGTGTGCTTAACAGAAATCCATTGTTCAGTCAGAGTATTATACCCGGGATTTGGCCCAAGCACGGCCAGCGGGCACAAGTAATCTGAATAATCAAGTGGCATAGTCACCAATGCTCCTCCCTTAGCTGACATTTATAGCCAGGTAATGAAGGAGGAAAAAAGCCCAGCTAAGCTCACAGGTGGCTCAGCTTGATAGACAAGTATAAACAATAATGATACAGCTGCTGTGTCATTTGCCTTCTTTGGGTGTTACTCAAAGTCACCTGCGAAAAAGAAAGCCTTCCAATGAGTGGAGCTGTGGTAAATAAACCTGGTTATACACTTTGTGTGAAAAGATAAATTACTCTTAAAACAAAATGGGTCTGGGTGGTGGCTCATGCCTGTAATTCCATCACTTTGGGAAGCCAAGGCAGGAGGATCACTTGAGACCTGGAATTCAAGATCAGCCTGATTAACATAGCAAGACCCCATCTCTAACAAAAAATTTAAAAATTAGCCAAGTGTGGTGATGCACACCTGCAGTCCTAACTACTCGGGAGGCCAAGCGTGGGGGGTGGGGGGCGGGGGGGTGGTAGCTTGAGCCCAGGAGCTTGAGGCTGCAACAGTTGTGATTGTGCCACTGCACTCCAGGCCAGGCCACAGAGCAAGACCCTGTCTTAAAAAAAAGAATTTAAAAAAGAATACAACGTAAAAATATATGTATGGATAGCTGTGAATGAATTGGCTGGATGCTCTGGGTCCTGGAAATGAAATGACTAGAAGATGAGGGACAAAGAGGTCTGAGGAAGAGAGTAAATGAACCTGCTGAAGGTTTGTATGGCATGTTAACACCCAGTAATGAGCATCCAGCATGGAAGAGGCTTGGAGTAACCAATAGGCAGACACAAAGATCCCCAGTGCTACACTAATGGGCTTAGGAATGAAGTAGCCGTGGAGACAGGGATGGAGGCTATGCATGAGCCTGACAGCATGACCTCCCACTTACCAAGGCTGACATAATTACTGCCTCTGCCAAATGTTCTACCTTCCAGCAACAAAAATTAACTGACTCCCCTATGGAGCACAATCCCATCAGAATACCAATCATTTGTCTCTACTCTGGAATAGACGGACATCCATTTTGACTAGTTTTATCACTCTCCTGGGGTTTATAGACTATTTGATCTACTGACCCAGAATGCCATAACATTGCATTGGACCAATGGACTCAATTTATAGAAAAGGAGACATAACAGTGGACCTATAACCAGGGAATCTACTTGTCCTATTTCATGTGGCACCACCCAGAATCTGTCAGCTTGCAAATGACAGCCATCCTCAGGATACAATATACATTCTAGATGCATTTTAAAAAATGATACAGTGCTTGTGTCCCTAAGGTCACAAGGGACACACCTGAGAATTATGGGATGGAAGTAGAGGTGGCCTCACTTACCATCTTTCCCAATGTCCCATGTGGGGAATCTGTGCTTCCTATGTCTACAAAATTAGACTTTGTGGGGTCTAGTTCTGGTTTCCAGAAGGGCAATCCTTCCACCAGGTGCACAATAAGGGTCCTATTAAACTGTAAATTACAGCTGTCTTTTTATCACTTCAGGCTTCTTAAGGAGTCACCAACTAGGTGTGAACAATTGACTCTAGTCATTAGGAGCAGGACTGACTGCTGTTACACAATCACATCAGGCCAGCATACACTCAGCACCCAGGTGACCAGATGAGATGTTTATTGATTTATTCCCTGCTCAACCTTAATAGTAAACAGCAAGGGCAGAAGCCACAGACTGTTAACGGTATGATGCTCAGGGGCCTGCAATTCATCATGAAAGAATCTGCATCATCTCAACAGATAAGCCATATACACAAGTACAAGTGTTAGTAAGATGACCACCTTTTCTCAGTTTGCCATGGCTTTCCTAGATTTAGCACTAAAAATCTCACATCCTGAGAAATTCTGTAGTCCCAGTCCCAGTGCTGATTTGCCCAGCACTGTCCCCATTTTAAAAGTAAAAGTCCCAAGTCTCAGGGAATCTTTCAGTCCTGGAAAAACTTGGAGAGATGATCACCCTAGGTGTTAATCTAGGAGAAGGAAACCTCGCATGGGTCGAAGAATAGGGAGATGATGAGTAACAGTTGCAGTTTTGAGACCAGCAAGCATTGACAAGGGCTGTAGTTTGATTCACTGAACACCTTCTTGTAAGTTTCCTTAGGAAAAAGAGTAATTGCAACCCTTGGACATGCCCAGATGTAGTGAGTGTACTAAACTTACCTGCATCCAAGTAATACGGGAGGTGAACTATAACAAAAGCCCAAGTACTTTGCCCATAGTTCCGCTTCAAGATTAAGAAATCACTCCCTTGGCTGACAGGTCACAGCTTAGGCCTTGCTCAGAAATGACCCTCAGACAAAAGGATCAGTTTTATCCTCTCTCCAGGGCAAACATACATTAAATTTCTGTTTCTTGAAAGAGATACAACAGTCCAGTCTTCTTGTCTCTTTTTCATATAAATCTGTACAACTATCTCAGCTTCAGAGCTCCCCACAAGATTGGCTGAGTTCTCTGTTGCAACTGCTGTGTATCCAATTCCTCTCTCTTCTGATATTGCTTCCCTCACTCACCTATAAGGGTGGTTTCAAAGAACACTTTCTAATAAAATTCCTGTATGTGTTTTTCATCTTAAAGTCAGCTTTCAGAGAACGTACTCTAACACAATTTTTTTTTAGTGAGCTTTTTTTCTGGACACATTATGTGAAATTCTAATCTTTCATCTTCATCTCCATCCCCGTGCTCCTTACCTCTGTTCTCTGTTTGGTTTTTCTTAGCAACTGTCACCATCTATAATTCTATATACTTTACAGATGTATCTTATTGCCTGTGTAAATTTTAACCTTACAGATACATACATACACAGGTACAAATACTAGAAATTAAGCTATATGAAGACATGTCTCTAACTATTTTGTTTACTGCTGAAACTCTCATTCCTGACATATAACAGGAGAACATTGTTAGGTAAACAGATTCCTAAAATTCCAGAACTAAAATTTCATATTTGAAATCATTTGGGAAGGAGAATTATGCAATTTTAATACAGAGTAAAGAGCTCTTTAATACTATACATCTATTGATCTTCCACCATTCACCAATGATTTCAACAAACAAAATTTTATTTTATGTACTACCAGCTTAGAACCCACAAATCGAAGAGAAGAACTAGAGAGAATGGCCACTGGAAAGTGTACTGTCTGGTTGATGAGGAAGGACAAACCAATTGCAGCAGATTCCTCTAGAGAGATCTCAGAAGTGAAGAATCGCCCAGGCTGGGCCTGGTGGCTCACACCTATAATAACAGCAGCTTGGGAGGCCAAGGTAGGAGGATCCCAGGAGTTTGAGACAAGCCTGGGCAATACAGTGAGACACTGTCTCTACAAAAAATTAAAAAATTAGGCAGAGTGCGGTGGCTCACGCCAATAATCCCAGCACTTTAGGAGGCTGAGGTGGGTAGATTGCTTGAGCTCAGGTGTTTGAGAACAGACTGGGCAATATGGCAAAACCCCATCTCTACCAAACATACAAAAAAATTAGCCAGGCATGGTGGTGCACACCTGTGGTTCCACCTACTTGGGAGGCTGAGGTGGGAGGATCACTGGAGCCTGGGAAGTCAAGGCTGCAGCGAGTTATGATTGTGTCACTGAGCCTGGGTAACAGAGCAATACCTTTTCTCACACACACACACAAAACCTAAAAAATTAAAAATTAGCCAAGTGTAGTGGCATGTGCCTATAGTCCAAGCTACTTGGGAGGCTGGGGTGGGAGGATCACTTGAACCCAGGAGGCTGAGGCTGTAACTGAGCTGTGATTGTGCCAGCACTATGGCCTGGGTGACAGTGCAAGGCCCTGTCTCAAAAAAAGAAAAGAAAAGAAAAGAAAATATAAAAGATCAGCCAATGGATGTTAGTAGATGTGAAGTGTAATGGTAGGTTCTTTCTTAATGAATGAGTACTATGCAAAAAAAGTCATCTGTGGAAGAGCAAAATATCCCTAGTGAGGAAAAGAAGAATGAGTAAAAACTAAAATGGGACTCCTAGTTTGGAAACAGTAAAAGCCCACCTATAATAGAGACTGTTATGAGAAGTACAGGCATAACTCATTTTATTGTGCTTCACTTATTGTGCTTTGCAAATATGGGAGTTTTTTTTTTTTTTTAACAAATTAAAGGTTTTTGTCATCCCTGCTTTGAGCAAGTCTATCAGCATCATTTTTTCAACAGCATGTACTCACTTTGTGTCTGTGTATCATATTTTGGTAACTCTCTCAACATTTCATACTTACAATTATTGTTATATCTATTATAGTGGTATGTGATCTTTGGTATTACTATAGTAATAGCTTTGGGGTACCATGAACCGTGTCCATATAAGACAACAAACGTAATGCACGTGTGTGTTCTGACTGCTCCACCAACTGGCCGTTCCCCTCTCTCTCCCTCTCCTTCGGCATTCCTAGTCCTTGACACAAAACAATATTAAAATTAGGTCAATTAATAACCCTACAATGGCCTGTAGGTGTTCAAGTGAAAGGAAGAGTCACATGCCTCTCACTTTAAATCAAAATCTGGAAATCATTAAGCTTAGTGAAGAAGGCAGGTCAAAAGATGAAATGATAAGCTGAAAGCTAGGCTTCTTGGAACAGTTAGCCAAGTTGTGAATATAAAGGAAAAGTTTTGAAATAAATTGAAAGTGCCACTCCAGTGAACACACAACTGATAAGGAAGTGAAACAGGCTTATTGCTGATATGGAGAAAGTTTGAGTGGCCATGGATAGAAGATCAAACCAAACACAACATTCCCTTAAGACAAAGCCTAATCTAGAGTAAGGCTCTAACTCTCTTCAATTCTATGAAGGCTGAAAAAGGTGAGGGAGCTGCAGAAGAAAACTTGGAAGCTAGCAGAGGTTGGTTCATGAGATTTAAGAAATAAGCCGTTTCCAGAAGATAAAAGTGCAAAGCAAAACAGCAAGTGCTGATACAGAAATTGTGGCAAATTATCCAGAAGATCTAGCTAAGATCATTGATGAAGATGGCTACACTAAATGCAGATTTTCAATGTCATTAAGTAGTCATATTACAAGAAGCTGCTACTTAGGACTTTCAAAGCTAGAGAGGGAAGTTAATGTCCGGCTTCAGAGCTTTGAAGGACAGGCTGACACTCTTTTTAGGGGCTAATGCAGCTGGTGACTTTAAGTTGAAGCCAATGCTCATTTAATATTCCAAAAATCCTAGGGTCCTTAAAACTGACACTGCTATGCCTGTGCTCTATAAAAGGAAAAACAAAGCCTGGATGACAGCACATTTGTTTGTAGCCTGGTTTACTAAATATTTTAAGCCCACTATTGAGACTTACTGCTCAAAATAAAAGATTCCTTTTGAAATATTGAAATTGACAATGCACATGGTAACTCAGAGCTCTGATGATATACAAAAAGATTACTATTTATATACTACTATATAAATACTCCTAAGAAGTTATATAACAAGGACAACAAAAAGTAGTAACTATTTTCTTGTTAGGCTTTATGTAAAAATCAAGTTTGTGTTGTTTTCCAAGTTATCGATATTCCTATACTTTAATTTTAAAAAGCATTGAAACCATGTTCAATGGCCAATGAAACTGCACCTCTTGATGTTTAATATATTGTATTTATCTGTAAACATTTATTTTGTTAATATTTACACAGTGATTTATAAAAGATTATAAATTGCTGAAGGCTCAGAGGATTGTTAGCATTTTTAGCAATTTTTTTTTGTTAAGGTATGCACATTGCTTTTTTAGACATAGTGCTATTGCACACTTAATAGACTACAGTATAGTATAAACATAACTTTCATATGGCCTGGGAAACTAAAACATTTGTGTGATCACTTTACTGTGATATTCACTTTATTGCGGTGGTCTGGAACAGAATCTGCAGTATCCTTGAGGTCTGCCTGTGATTGGGAAATATATTTGGATAGTTAGATAGTGCTAACTATATTATTGAGTACATGGTATACTCATGTACTCAGTAATAACATATGTTACAGGAGTAACACAGGAGGAAGTAGTAAATATAGAATCATTTGTTTTTTCCAGCCAGAAAGGAGTAATAATTAAACTTGCCTTTGAGGGAATTTAGCCTGGCACAATCAGACCGATTGGACTGGGATAGAGTGGAGCCTAGAGTAAGGAAACCTAAGTGAGAAGCTGTTGCAACAATCAGGGCTGAAATTGCTGAGAAATATGATTATGGGAGTTAGTAATAGAAATGTGTTAAAAAGCAATATTTAAAAAATCTTAAAAGAGACAGAATTTGAGACAGGAAAAGGCACCCTGGGAAACAGTTGTGACTCTTATCCAATAATCATATATAAAATTCTATCCTAATTCATAAAAAAAATGTAGAAAGGTAGAAATCAACTCCAGTGAAAAAAATACATATTTGTGTTACCTATTAGTACATAAGAGCTGTTTAATGTCGGCAATGTAAACTTGTTGCACCATCTGAATGTACTAACTTGAAAGAGTAAGGTTTGCTTTATTCCCTCAAGATCAAAAGATTGCTCTTAGGAAGCCCCAAAAGGCATGAACTCTCTGGAAGAAATACCAGGCTTGGAGCTCCCTGAAGTGAACATTTGAGTACCATTAGCAAAGGAGAGATGGTTTGCCTCAAGTTTCATGGGAATATACAAGGATAAAGGTCATTGCTAAGGCAGCCACAACTCAAACCACCTAGGGATAGAATGCCTGAAATCAACACCTCCTATAAGATTGGAAACAAAATAAAGAGTAACACTGATCACAGCCTGTTTTAGCAATTTCCAGCATTAGCTGAGCCATTGAGACATCCCTAAGATGTAGCAACCTCAAGTCATTGAAGTCAGCCACAGGTAACATCCCCACAAGCAATTCAGCCTGATGACCGTAGAAACGCAGGTGATACTGGCAAAAGAGACATCTCCAAAAAAACATAGATTGAAATCTGGTTATTAAAAGCAGGTAGCAAATAATTGCATGTCACCTCTAGCTATATGTTTAATCATCGATGTAAAATAGTGATTACTCACACTTTTTAAAGGCTAATGTTGCTTTCTGAAGATTCCACAGAGATCCTAACCAAAAATAGCAACAGAAAATGTATTCTCATCCTCCATACTTGTGGTATTTCAGTGACTATTGGAGGTTAAGTGTGGTTCAATCTCTGTATTTGTCCTCAAATCAATTTTACTGTGATGCAATAAAGAAACAATATTCTTAAACGTCATTCTCAATGATTATTCTAAAAGACCACTGCACTCCGACACAATCTCTTGCTTTTTGTGTGTGTGCATGGGCTTGTGCATTCACGTTTTTGTGTGTGTCTGTGTGTGCAAGTGTGTGTACACAGGGCAACCATCTCTCCTAGCTGGAACATACATTAAGTTGGTGCAAAAGTAATTGCGGTTTTTGTAATTACTTTTAAAATGACCAAAAGCACAATTACTTTTGCACTGACCTTACATACATGTGTGTATGTCTGTGTGTGTGTGTGTGTATGCATGTATAAAACTCTAACATGATGTTGGTGTTTTGGCTAGCTTCACATTTCTTGTTTTCAAGAACAAACAAAATTTACGGTCACGGCATCTAATTTAGCTCTTTTTTTTTTTCTGTTGTCATCTTCTGTCAGTTTTCCCTTACTGTAGAACAAACAGGGCTTAACAATTGAAAAGGAGGATGCTGCTATTACTTTTAAGACTGAGGAAACAAATGTGTGACTGTTGGACTAATAGCTACAATCGTATATACTGACACTATTTAAAACTAAAATTTGGCTTTTTGTTGATTTTTTTGAGTCACTCCAAAATTTTAGAAAAGAAATCTTAAGTATACTGTCACTAAGCACAGGAAAGAAAGGGCCTCCAGCCTCTATCAGTTTGTCAGCAAGAAGTAATTTTGAACATTTACTATAACTAGTACTGTGCCATATACCATGTAGACCATTCAAGCTAGTAAGATATTATCACCACGCTAGCGGAGTTTACTATTTTGATTTTCCTCATTTCTTTACGTACAGAAAGCTATATGACTAAGTGAAGCAATATGAACTAATAGCTGTATTAAGCCCAGCTCATTAATGATGCTGTGTCCGAGGCACCCAGGGGAGAAGGCTGAGAAATGAGTCTTGCTTTCCTCTCCAGCTCTCCCGCTCTCCCTCTCTGTAACACAGACATACCTAGAGTTTTATGTCAAGAATATTTTAATCACTGATGAAAAAATAACCTGATAATCTCATCAAGTTGATGAACATTACTGGTTACAACAGAAAAGTGGAAGTTCATCGTTTTATACAGTGCAGAAAATGTATACTCCTACTCCTGAAAGAGTTGGTCAGTTTTAGTTAGTAATCCCATTAGGGAGCCTTAGTAAAACATGTATGTTCCTAAAAGCAGGGTACGTCTCTGCCAAAAAGCTATGAGGTACATTTATGCTTGTATGCAAATTATATGATGTAGCCTGTCAGTTCGTTTCTGCCATAGAACATGCAAGAATTCTGTTTATTCAGGGTGCTATTATATTCAATTTCTATAAAAAAAAGCACTAGGCAAAAAGAGATTAAATGTGCTAAGTGTTGCTTTCAGAGTGGACTTTGTGTTCACAGGTGAGCATTAGGCCGTGCAAATCTCCTTCCTTTGGGACAGGCCCTTTGCATTGTAAAAGCAATACCACATGATTTGCACAAATCCTTGCCTATCCACCACTGCACATCTTTATACTATCATAATATGGCTTTGGAAGAACGGAACCCAGGAAGTTTTGACTATGTTTATGTATCTTCAGCCTAATATCTTTAATGTGGAAAAAGTAAACAAAGCAGGACTATGTATTTAATCTGGCAGCCTATTTTCTTGTTGCATGAATATGTAAAAACTCACCTGTTCAAATTTGCACATGATCCTACAAGAAGAGCACCACTGACAGGTTGGTGGATTGACTGTATTCTAGCATTTTCTGGTTAAGCACATTCACAAATCCCAAAATGCACACTGAAAGATGTGCCACAGGCAACCGACTCTGTTTATAAGGAAAATATTGACTGACTATCTACCAAGCACTTTATGCTTCATATAAATAAAAAATTGTGCAACATAATCTCTGCCCTGAATCCTGAAGATTTTCAAGAAGTACATGGTATCTGTTGGGGTAGTTGAAAGCTATGGAACTTATTTAGGTGTAATTACTGTTTTTAGTTTGTAGGAAAAACCAAATTACCTGCTGTTTCAAAGAACATTGGTTTTTATTCCCTTGGTACCAAATCAGTAAGAGTCCCTCCAGCACAGCAGCTGTTGCTTAATGGCCCTAAAGAGTTAATGCACTGCCTAAATTGAACATAGTTCAGTGTCTACACCAAGTGGGCCCTCAATTAGTGTTGATGGATTGACTTTCTCACAGGCGGCAAAAGCTCAATTTATAGAGATGGATCCTATGACACTAAAATCAATAATTTAAGAAAACTGTTGAATTCTATATTTGTAGCAATACAACATGTACAAATATAAAAACTATATGTATTTGTATCCATTGTTAAAAAAAAAGATTTTTTTTGTTCCCTGACAGATGCTAATAGATGCTCAATAGCTTTAAGTAATAATCTAAGCATAGGCAGACCATAAAAGTTGGATAACTTACATGTATATATTCTGATTGTGATATAGGAGTGATTATAAAGAAATTGAAGAGCCAAATATCTGAAGATAAGATGTAAGCATCGCTGATTAGTAATAATAACTTTTAATCACAGTAATAAAAATTGCCCAGTAGTGAGAAACATTCTATTTGAATTGCTTATTGTAGATCATCTCTAGTGTATAGATTTTGACAACTTTCTACATTATTTTATACTATAAAGCAGATAAGCCCGTTTTCAAAGATGTGCCTGAAGCAGTCATTTAATTTGAAAGCATAATGAACTTCCTCTCTAGCCTCCATCAGGGTGGTATGGTTTTACCACCTGATCAGGTGACAGATGAGAAAGCATCTCCTTAGTCAAAGCAGAATCTTAGAGCATTAGGGAATGGACTGCTAGGTACTTCAGCAGAGCATTACTCTTGCATCCTATGTCCAAACCACAGCTGTGCTCAACATTTGAAAAGTTTGAACATATAAACTGACAAGTATCTACCACCACAAGATGGGAAGTGGAATTAGTTCAGAGAGCAAGGAGTCAGCCAAAAGATCAAAAGAACTGGAGAAAAAGCTTCAGGAGGATGCTGAGCGAGATGCAAGAACCGTAAAGCTGCTACTATTAGGTAATTTCTTTTCCCTTTTGCTTTCAAAAACCTGACTTTTTTTTCAATTGTGATACATTTACTTTTCTCAGACTTTAATTTCGAGTGTATTATCATATGGGAAATTTATTATAAAAATGTGTTTGGAAACTTAAGGAAAATTTATCTGTACTCCATCAATATTTAATAATTTTTCTGTTTAGTATTGTATTACGTTTTTGTTAAGCAAGGAGGCAAATATTTATCAGCTAATTTCTCTGTCAGTAATACGATTTACTATTATTAAAATAAAAATCAGATACATTTATTATTTTATTGCACCCTAATCATTTTCTGAATGTCAGCTTTTTAACACTGAAATCAATCCTTTAGTTACAAGTTATAAAGAGTTATATTATTTTGTTTAAAAAGAAATAGGTTGAATTGTTTGACGTTGAAGTTAATGTTTGTTATTTACTTGTATAGTTAAAAATCAATTAGTCAAGTTAGAGAACAATGATAAGGTACTTTAAATTATATCAACAATATTACTTAGGCTCCTGAATACTGCCTGCAATATTGCCTGTACACTTGAAAAATACTCTACCTAAATCCTTTTAGAGCATTTATATATTCATTCAGGTCAGGATTTCTGTCTCTTTTATTTTTTTTTCCTTCTTTCAAAACTCAGCACTGTTTTACCTTGACTATAAATTCAATAAATGTTCAATTAATTGAAAGAATAAAAATAATCCATATGCAGATTTTTTCTATAAAGCATAAAACATTTTACATGAAGCATAAAACATTTTACATGCAGTTTCACTGAAACAGAAATATGTTTTTGAAATAAAAATGATGACCTATATAAAGAATACAAAGCAAGCACTTACTTCTGATTCAGTTATGAGTTGTACTTTCTCCCTGATTTTGGTTATACACAAAAGGACTTCATCTTATTTCAGAATCGTGCATATTTCACATAACAAATTGCCTCATATTTTAAGTATTTAAACACTTAAATACTTAATATTAAATGAATTAAATACTTAAACTTATTTAAGTATTCCTTCGTTGTGTCTAATTTGCTCCCAGTGGCAAGAGTGTTTCAGAAGCCAACTGTGGGATTCCCAGCACTTGCTCCTTAAAGGAAAGGAAACATCCTTGCCCCTTACACACAGGTTCTGTGCCTGCACACAGGCCCACAGCACTTGTCAGTAACTACCCAGAGGTTGGTGACTTTGAAAGATGTGGGTTAAGTGTTAATGACACCAGGAAATATACGCTTCCTAACACACCATAGAATTCTGTTAGTTTCTGAGCAAGAGTGAAAGTAATATGGACACAGGAAAAGCAAATGAAAAGTAAAAGGGAAAAGACAAGCATTCTTACAAATGCATTTTTATATTCCTTTTGTACTAAGATCAATGACATAAGAATGGTGATAAAACGTATTAAAAATCTCCATGTTTAAATAACATTTCAATAGATGTGTGTTTTCAATATACCATTTATCTATTTTTTTTACATATTCTCTTATTTTGTAAAAATACAAATGGAAAGCCAAAACAATGAAAGCGCTAATACCACAATTTAAACTAAGACAAAAACTATTAAACATGCCAAAAGCAATGACTCTTGAGATAAGCATATCAGAGCTGCCAGTCAACTAGAGATTCAGTTGTGATGGAAAAGAACAAGGTAGAAAGGTGGTTTCTAGGGGCTAGGGTGGTTGGGGGGAACAAGGGGCAAGGGAGTTGTTGGTCAAAGGACACAAAATTACAGTTAAATAGGAAGAATAAATTTCAAGAGATCTACTGTTCAGCAAGGTGACTATAGTTAATGATGATATATTGTATTCTTGAAAAATGTAAAGAGAGCAGGTGTTATGTGCACTTACCACAAAAATGATAACTGTGAAGTAATACATTTGTTAATTAGCCAGATTTAACCATTCTACAGTGTATTTTTACTTCAACATATCGTGTTGGACACAACACAAGCATGCAATGTTATTTGTCAATTTAAAAAAATAAATTAAAAATGTTCAAAAAGAGTATATATAGATGAATGAAAATACATCACTGCAAATTGAGTCAAAAAGGTACAATGTAATGATTGACAAAAGAAAGATTTTTTTAAAATTTGGAACTGAAAATCAGTGGACTACTGATATATACAGGGTTCCAGAATTAGTAAATTTTACAACTCCACAGAGCCATTGACTGGGACCCAACTTATTGTATGCAATGCTATCAAATGAAAAATAAGTCAGATGAATTATTTTTAGACCTAAGTGTTGGTTAGATCAAGAAGAAAGAGCAATATTTGTACCAGAAGTATAAAAGAATCATTAGTGGGACTATTACATGTTTTACTTCCCAAGGTGTTTACAATTTTATACATACAATTTCATCATTAGTAAGTAAAATACTTGGATTTATTTGGTCCCAACACTATGTGCACTAAACTCCTTTGTCACATTTTATTTATACAAAATAAATGAAATTCTCTTAAGTTGTTCCTATTTCAATTATATTACAAACATCTGGTTAAGTTTCCCTTTTGGAGTCCATCTGAATTCTGCATATGATGATACAATTATCAAATTCATAACAGTCTTATAACAGCTCTACTTCATTCTCGTGTTTGGATTGAATTCAAATTCTCTAAACTGTAATTTTTATATTCAATTTGACCTCATTAAGACATTATAAAAGTGCTTAGTTGAACTAAACCACAACTTTCCACTCTCCTACCCTCAAATCTCCTCACCTATGAAATCTATTTAATTTTTCCCATCATTGAAACGATGTTCTCATTCATCAGCGTCATCTGAATGACACTTTTAAGTTTATCAGTGAGTACATGTCACATGGAACTAATCAGTTTAACTTTAGTAGTGACCAGATCCTGAGTCAAAACCTACATTTACAAAAATAAGAAATCTAAAAAACACTTTTGACGGATTTTTTTTCAGTATGTTGATCTTCATCTAATGAATTTCTAGAAGCTTAAACTCATAACACCAACTTTCCACATTTAACATGTACTGCAAAGTGGATGTAACCATTTGGTATTATCGAACACAAGATTTCACTGAATCTGAAGAGCTGTCAAAGTGTGACTTTACAATTAAAGGATCATCTTGCAGACAGATGCCTTTTTTATTACACCTTTCAGACCTTCAGTAAAATTACAGAACAGATGCCAAATCTGTGTTTTATTTTAGCAAAAAGTAGGCTTTTAGGAAACACTGGAGATGACTCATACATTGCTGAGCACATTTGATAACTGCAATCAAGAAAATAATGTCACATGCTTTAAAAAATTTACTTGCAAAGATATTCCAGAAAGAGCACATTTTAATAAGAAAAATTCTAATGGATAAAATATTCTCATTTGTATCTAAGTACGTTTTAAAGTTTTATAAATGTTTCATTCAATGGTATTTTTATTCAAAATAATACCTATTATTTAATTGTAAACTCAATATGGATCATGTTTCCATTTTTCCTTTCTCCCCTCTTTATGCTCATTACATCAAATTTCAGTTTGAGTTTATTTTGCTGCATCAGTTTCGTTTGTTTTTTTGCAAATTTCCATCACATGGGCTGGTTAGATTTGAAGCCCCATGGAAAGCATAGGAAAAAAATTAGCTTTCTTTTTTCTTCATATTCAAAACACCCTCTGCCACATTTATATATATAATTAACATTTATTCTACAATTTTTCACTTTTAGCTAGTGATTTCCAGCATTACCATGGGAAGTTCATCATAGATGTTCTTTTCTTTTAGTTCTAAAACCCTTTATTTTTATTTTTTCTTTGTGCTATATTGTAAGAGTCACACTATTATTATTTTAATGATGTAATCTGAGTTTTACTGTTTTAAACTATTATTCCACTTATCTGGCTTTTAGAAACATGAATAGGGATGGAGTCTAGAGATCAAAAACTACTTCGAAGGTAATATATTTATTGTATTTAACATTTTCAAACTTTTCAAATGGTTTCATTTATTCAACAAATGGATATTCTGGAAGGTATGTAGTAGGAGAATTATGATTTTTGATGCTATCTAAAGGCTTGTCACAAAATAATTAGTAAAATAAAACTTACACAGCAGAATTAGCTAAATAGGTTTAACCATGGAGCAGAAAAAGGAGAATACAATTTAATACTAGAACAGAATGCATTTTTAAATCACCTGAGATGGAAATTGATTTATTAATACCTTCATCAACTGTAATGCGTTTTGTACTTCCCAGAGTGACCTTAGGCTAGCCACATAAACTCAGAGAAATAATGGATGTCAAAGTATTTTGTAACTTGTAAAGATCTAGACAAACGTGGTTTATTCTTTGGCATAATAGATTCCCAAATATGAAATAAATCAAATGTCAATAAATGTGTATCATTATTCTTCCTTTGTCTTTCTTTTACATGTAACTAAGAGAAGTGAGGACTCAAGACTCAGGTTAAATTTAAATGATTATTTTTATTCTATGTGTGCTTTTTAATGTCTTTATTTTTTTTTAATTATCCCTAGATATGAGTGAGAGAGATTGCAGGAAACTAGAGTTGTTTCTGACTTACTGGTTAGATTACAAGCTCATCAACTCTAAGAAACACTATTTTGAAATTTTATTACACCAACATAGTCCATGCCTGTCCATGGATAAGATCAGATAAATACATTCTTTGGAATAATTATATATTAGGATTAACCAATAAGTCCCCTTCTGATCACTGGTAAAAAAGAAGAATCTTCTTAACAACATGTAAAACAAATTCCCAATAATGTTTCCAACTTTTTGTTTTGCTTTATTTATCCAAATTAAAACAATTCTTTCCTTCCTCCAACAATACTACCTTTTTATTTTAAACATATTTATAAATATTACAAAATATTTTTATATAGCATAATGGCTACAGTTAATGACATCATATTGCATTCTTGAAAAATGTTGAGAGTGGATAGGTGTTCTCACCACAAAAATAACTACGCAAGGTAATGCATGTTAATTAGCTAGATTTAACAATTTCACAATGTATATATATTTCAAAATGCCATGTTGTACACAACAAATACATACCATTTTCTCTGTCAATTTAAATAAACAAATTATTTTATGTTTCTAGAGGTATCCAATCTTTGGGATGCATGAATATTCTTAATGCGAATGTTTAAAACTGCTTCTCAGTGAAGTGGAAAGAAAACTTTAGGCAGAAAAGATCTACTTGGAGAGTTTAAATTTTTCTCCAAAATGCAAGGGACTACAACAGCTTGAAAGTTCCCGATATTTACAGTTTACAAAAAAGTTGCCAAATATTTACAATGTTGCATTTATCTATCAGAATGGCCCATGGCAGCATCAAATAGTTTCCAATAATTTCCCTCTTTTCCAACAAGCAAAAGCACATAGACAAATAATTTGTGTATATTTGACTGATTGTTTTAGATGCATTTATCTCAATTGATCAGCACATCTTAAAAGCAGGCTCGTAAGGCACTCGCGTAAAAGATGCAAACCATTTAGTAAAACATTCCACACTTAGCCAAATGATAGTATTTGCTAAGGAGGTTGAAAATTCTGGCTTGCTGACAATGACTCTTGCTAACTACAGTTTAACAAGCTCTCTAGTAATATTACAGAACATATTTATATTCGCATATTTTCATTCGAGCATGAATTATTGACTCAAGACAAATATTTTATCTTTAAAAATATTTATATAAGCAACACGAGCAGTTAACAAGTTATTTACCTCTCCATACTGTTAGAAAGGAAAGGTAGCAAAACACATTTCATAGTGTAAGGATTCCATGATCTATTTTATATAAAATAAAATATACTTCCGTTTAAGGTATTAAACCCAAGTTCAGAATCCATCCCCTACTTATTAGGTTCGTGCAAAAGTAATTGCAGTTTTTGCCATTGCTTTCAATAATTTTCCTCCAAATACTGGTGTGCAAATATATCAATGTAGAATTTGAACCTAAAGTAGGATTAAAGGTAAAACTGAGTTTAAGAATCCATAAGATATGAAAAATATCCATTCTGTTTACTACAAGATGCAGTGCTAATAAAAAAAGGGAGAAGTCATGGGTTTGATTCCTGTCTCAGTATATTTCAATAGGATAAATTTACTACTTAAAATTGTTTTTTAAAGATATCTAGAAATATCGCTCTCTGCCAGGCGCAGTGGCTCACGCCTGTAATCCCAGCACTTTGGGAGGCCAAGGTGGGAGGATCACAAGGTCAGGAGATCGAGACCATCCTGGCTAACACGGTGAAACCCCGTCTATAATAAAAATATAAAAAGTTAGCCGGGCGTGTTGGCGGGCGCCTGTAGTCCCAGCTACTCGGGAGGCTGAGGCAGGAGAATGGCGTGAACCCCGGAGGCGGAGCTTGCAGTGAGCCGAGATTGTGCCACTGCACTCCAGCCTGGGCACAGAGTGACACTCCGTCTCAAAAAAAAAAAAAAAAAAAAAAAAAAAAAAAAAAAAAAAAAAATCACTCTCTAACCAGAATTTTATATTCTATTATCTCTCATACTTTTCCATATTTAGTGAATTAGTTGTCTGATTTAATCTACTTCCTTTTAAACAGGGCCAGTCATTTCAGCTGTGTTCCTCCTAAAATTCAGGAGTATTTCACCTCCGTAATCTTCTACCTTAATTGACATTCAAACCCTCAACCCTGGATAATCCCTCAGAGTTCTCCATTTACCATTTTCCTGATACACTTCTCCCAACTGATTTTCTTGAATGTAATGCTGTTTAACAGCTTTTTCAGCTCTTAGTGCTGATCTAACCCTGATCCCTCTGTAAATTCTTAATTTCCTTCATTCCCAGATGTTGTAGAATAAAACAGTGTATCATTTTCAGTCTCCTGGCTGACACATATCACGTTTTACATTTAGCTGGGCCAATAATTATTTTACTTATTCATTTTCTTCTAAAATGTTCCAAAGGCAGCTCGTCACACATTTCCAACATCACTTTCATCTTGAATCTCCCCCCAACCTCACCCTAGATGATCACTAATATACAACAAAACAATTATAAATGATCATCTCCAAATCTCACTAAACATTCACATATTCTCTTATATTTTCACTAGTGTTAAAGAAGCAGTATTCCATTTTCATTTCAGATTAGTTTCAGCCTTTGTGCTATAAATTCTATCACCTTTCATATCTTAAAAATTTTGTTCCATTAATTATTTTTCATTTTGTCATCTTCAAAATTATCTATTGGCTTTTTCTTCACGGCAAATACAGATGTTTCTCTTCTTTAGCCTAAGAAAATTTATTTGACTTCAACACACCCTTGAATTCACCTTATATAGATATCTTTTAAAATGTTTTTATATTGAAATACTTCTCAAAGGATGCTATGCTCACTGCTTCTATTTTCTTATCCTGTTTAGTCTCTTTCATTAATTGCAATGTAAGTTGTATATATGCTCTTCTCTACTAAAAAGTTATCCCTCACAGAGTGCAGATAATGGCCAATTCACAAAATTCACATCTCAATAATTTTTTCTCTTTTTTTTTTAAAGACAGGGTCTTTTCACCCAGGCTGGAGTGCAGTGGTGCAATTACGTCTCACTGCAGCCCCAACTTCCTGGGCTCAAGTGATCCTCCCACCTCAGCATCCACAGTAGTTGGGACTACAGGCGTGTGCCACCACACCTGGCTAATTTTCCTATTTTTTGTAGAGACAGAGTTTCAGCATTGTTGCCCAGGCTGATCTCAAACTTCTGGGCTCAAGCGATCTGCTTGTCTCGGCCCCCCAAAGTGCTGGAATTACAGGCATGAGCCTCCACCCCCAGCGATAACTTTTAAACCAAGTCTGAACTAAACAGTCCTCAATTTTATATCCCTGTATTCCTCTCTTCATTGAAGCTTGCTTCTTCTTTCCATCTATAAGTGGATTCATCTACCACGGTCTGTTCTTAAACCTTGGTGGGTTTTAGTCTGTACTCTCTTATACTCTCTTTTGAGGACCTCATAACAGAACTTAACTGATATGACTCTAAAATTCTTTCTTTTGCTCAATTTGTTGACCCATATTCACAAATTCCTTGTATCTGTCAGTGACCTGATCACACTTTGGGAGATCTCAAAATAATTTCCCAAGTTTACTTTGCTGCCTATGTATCTTTATGTTTTCCATGAGGTGCCTTGTTATGTCCTTTCCCATTATATCCACTTGATATTTCAATCCTCCTTAGCTTTCTTTATGACTATTCCCTCTCCATTGTCCAAAAGTCAATGTTGTCACAAGATTTAGTTTTAGCTGTATCTCTATTGGCATAAATCTCATATTTTTCTCTTTACTGCTTCTGTTATTGCTTTATGAGAAAATCTTATGAAATACATATTACTTTCATGATATAGATAAGAAGAAAATGACAACTTAAGAATATAGTTTGGTTTCCAAATATCAAATGTTTATTTACAGCCAGGCAAAGCCTTTTATTTGTATGTGTCAGTTTTAAGTTAATGTCTGCATTCTAATTTCTATGAGAACAAAGAACATATCTGCTTTTGTTCTTTATTGAATTATGGCACAGGAAAGAATGCATGTATGGTGAATGGAAGAATGACAGAATCAGAATCTAAAATATTCTTGTGATTTGTTCATGGTGGCTAGAACACAGGTATACCTTTGTATGTAGAAATGAGCTAGAAGAAAGTCATTTATATGTTATTGCATAGGAATTTTATTTTGTATCTGTAGTCAATAAGAAGATATTGATAGGTTTTTTAACTATGTAACTAAAATGATAGTACTTGGCTTTTTTTAAAAAAATTAAAGACTACCCTGGCTATACTATGGCTCAAAGATTTAATGAGGAGGATAAAGGTAGGTAGGACAATTAGGAAACTGTTACTATTGTGCAAATTCTTGATGCAATTCTGAATTAATGCAGAAATTTTAAGTTTGAAAATAAGATTTGAGGAATGTTAGGAGACAAAGTGACAGAACTTGGTGGCAGACTGCATGTGGATGGTAAATGAGAGGAGTGATTGGGGTGGAATTGGTTATGGTTGATTATGTTATTCACCGGTATGTGAAATGCAGGATAAATATGAGGCTGGGGAAAAGGGAAAGGGATAATAATTTAGGATATTCAAACCTATGTTTTTTTTTTAGCAGGACCAAATGGATATCTATTAGATCAACATATGGGTCTGAAAATTAGGAGGGATAACTCTAGTAAGAACTACATGCTTGATAAATTCAATCCTCCATTTTCCTTATTTTATATTTTCCTTTGTCCAGATATCAGTATAGGCAAACCATGTGATTAACCAAGGCCTTTTTAAAAATCGTTGTTGCAATATGTATTTATACTAAAAATAGTATACATGACTATTCCCACAATTAATGAACACTCAGACAAATATCTGCAACAGACCTGTGTGGGAAAAATCATGTAATTTTGGATTTTAGTGTTGTCATTTTTAAGCCTAAAACGTATGTTAATAAGAAAAGAAAAATGAAATATCTGTTAAAATGCTTCTCAAAATCCAAGAAAGCTCATATAACATTTTAAAACCACTTCATTGAGGTATGCTTGATATGCAAAAGCTATACATATTTAATGTATGCCACTTGATGAGCTTGGAGATAAGTATACACCTGTGAAATCGTCACCACAATCCACACAGTAGACTTCTCCGTCACCTATAAAAGTTGTTTCCTGTCCTCTTATTTATTGTCACTATTATTATAAGAACACTTAACATAAGATCTACCCTCTTAGTGAATTTTTAAGTATCCAGTAGATTATTGGTAACTATAGGCACTATAAATATTATCAGATATTTTAAAAATAAGTATAAAATGGAAAGTTGGAATATCTAAATAAAAGATCATTAAAAAGGAAAGATAGTATATAGCTACAATATTCTTTCTCATGAATGAAACATACTTAGTTTGGCTGATGAGGAATTTTACAGATTCATGATGCTTATTTTTTCTGTATCACAGAAATAGGTACTTATAGTCATATAAGTATATCTGACACCATATGTTTACTGATATGACAAACTGAAAATCCACAATATTATTTATACAATATTCATCTAAAATATTTACATTGAATCTAATCAGAGAACACAGATAATTGAATATATTTAGAAAATTGTCTTAGACTTTAGAAAAATGCCAATGTCAACAAAACAAAATAACAAAAATATTACAAGGAAAATGTTATAAATTAAAAGAGCTTAAAAAGCATAACGACAAAAGAAAGTGTGAAACTTGATTGGATCATGAATACAAGAAACAAAAAAAGGTATGGGAAACATTTTTTTGAAACAATCAGATAAATTTGAATATGGAGTATATAGTATTAGATAACATTTAGAATTAATATAAATTTTCTTAAGCATGGAAATAGTATTTTGGTTTTGTAGAAAAATTGTCTTATTCTTAGAAGATGCATTTCAAAATATTTATGGGTAAAATGTCTAATAAAGATTCAGCAAAACAAAACATAAAACTATGTTCATATATGTATATGTAAATGTATACATACATATGAGAAAGAAAGCAAACAGGACAAATAATTCAGAAAGGGGAAGGGTATAAAATGTGGGCTTCCATAACACTATATTCTTGAACTTCTGTAAGTTTTTAAATTAATTATCAAAATAAAAAGTTTGGGAAAAATAAACAATGTTTTTTTTGGCAAAAGAAAATGTACAAATTTATCTGCAAATTTATTCATATTGCTTTATAAGGGAATTCTATCAAACAGTCCATGGGCAGAGCATTTCAAAATTACATAAACATTTTTAGAAAATTCTTTTCAATTTATTATTTGACAACTTTGACAACAAAATTTGACAAAGACAATGGCAGGTCAATCATCCTCACAGACATAAATATAAAAACCAAAGCCAAATATTAGCCAACCGATGCCAGCAATACATAAAATGCAAAAAGAGAAAAGGTTGGGGGGACTTTTGGGGGAAGATGGATTATCCCAACAATGCATGTTTAAAATACTACTAGAAAATCAATTAACATTATTCACTACATTATCACATTAAAAGAGAAAAATCAAAAGAATGTCAGGAGGTGCCAAAAAATAATTAAATAAAATTCCTTATCAATTCCTGATTGAAAAAACACCAATTAAAGTAGAAATAGAAGAGAATTTCCTTAGTCAGATAAACTGTAGGTACAAAAACCTTCAGTAACTATCATACCTAATGGCCAACATTTAGCATTGTTCACTAGAGATAGTGAACAAGGACTTATGATTAATAGGTTTCCTGTTAACAGAATAGACCCTAGAGTATGACATAGTTTCCTGCCCTTGACCTTCTCTTCAACACTCCTATCAGGGATTTGGGTGAAGGGGGATAAAGCAGGCATTTCAAACTTGAGATTCAGTTTGTAAGGATATAGTGACAAAACCAAGTCAGACTTCCAAATAACCTCTACTAGCAGAAATGCTTGCTGCAAATAAGCAAAATGGAATTTAATAAATATCTTTATTGAGGTTCAAAATCAATTAGATACACGTGGTTTGTGGGAGAATCTGTTTGGTAAGAGATGTGAAAAAAAAGTAGAAAAACTTTAATTACCACAAGCTCAGTGTAGGCCAAAAAAAAAAAGGAGGCAAACTAATCATGGTCTTTATTAAGAAAATTACTTATTTATAAACAAGCCCACCAGGAGTGAGGCAGGTCTAGGTGGCAGAATGTCAGCGCTGTTCATAAATCTGGTATCTACAGCATAATTTTCAGTACTGCATTTCGGAAAGACATTGGCTCTTACATGGGGTATGGTTCAGAGGACAAATAATCTAAAAATCATGTTCCACAAGAAAGGAGTAAAGGAGTGGATCATATTATACTTGAAATATTTCTTTAAAAGGATATGAGCACATTCTTCAAATAATAGAAAATACTTAAAGCTCACTATATATTAGTGTATGTTCTAGGTAATTTATATTTGTGATCTAATCCTCCCAAGTTTTAGCCCAATTTTATAATAGAGGAAACTGACTTTCAGTGAGACCGAATTTGATCAAGACACTTAGTCACAGTCAGAGATGAGTGCAAGCTCATATCTATTTAGTTCCAAAACATGATGAATCCAGCTATGTGATGGGCTGTCATGTGCAAAGGACAGAGAATCTTGATGTCACTCCATAAAAAGGAGAAATAATACATGGAACAAAATTAAGTTGGCTCAAAAGAGACTACCCTAAAAATCTTTTATACCAACAGTCTACCTGTGAATGATAAGCTGACACAGCAATGCCAGTATGCCTCTGAAAGTACACTGCTTTCAAGGCCAGGTGTAGGGGCTCATGCTTGTAATTCCAGCAGTTTGTGAGACAGGCAGGAGGATTGCTTGAGGCCAGGAGGCCAAGGCTGCAGTGAGCCATGATCATGCTACTGCACTCCAGCCTGGCAACAGAGCTAGATTCTGTCTCAAAACAAACAAACCAACAAAAAAAGTACACCGCTCTCATACTAATATATAAAAAATGCATTTAAAATAATTTCTAAAGTGTTGAAACCATTTTGGTATTTATCAGTGCCTACTTAAAAAAGAAAGCAATATGACACAGCTTTAGTAAGAGTCAGAATACATAGTTTCTTTGCTTGAAGACAGATCTGAAACTTTGGATGATTATCATAATCTCTATTGGATTCATTTTTCTCATGCATAGACTGAAGAGATGTGCATAGCTGGTTGATTTCTAAGGTTTCTTTCTACTATACAATTATGTGATTTTTAAGACCACCTACAAAAAAAAAATCTTACATGTGATTACAAGTCACAATGTTGTAATCTCATTTTGCCTGTTTGAACAAGTCATCCAAAATGAGCAATCAAGCCTTGTGTGTGTTCAATTGAAGTTCAGTTACATGTATAAATATTGGGTAGATTTAAAATTCTTTTTAATATTTTCAGATTTAAAAATGTAGAACAGGATTCCTTACTTATTCTTATTAAAAATAAAATAATTTATGAGTATCTAAGTATGAATTAAGTATAAATTTAAATATTTAATTATTTGTAACATTATCTATTTCAAAGAAACAGATGCATATCTTGTTAAAATTCTCTTGGTACCCCTTGACCCAGAAACTAATATTAGCGATGACCACAATTTGGAAGGAAGAGATTATTTCAGGACACCATCAGCGTATGTGAACATGCTGTTATAATGTCTATATTTGGCTCTGTAACATGATCTAATCTCACAAGACTGAAATGACGATTGTGAACTATGACCTAGAATCACTGTGAGAATGGGGCTCAATAATTTATTTTTGAAATAACTTTGCAATAGAGTTCCAAATAATAAATGAGATTTTAAGTAGATAGGCTTTTCTTTAGGAATTTTCCTCTTAATGCTGTAATTGACTATACTGGACCTTTACATAGAAGACTGAAGTCACTACATAAAGCAAGGATGGTACAGACACCTTTTTAAAGGCTTTCAAGGGAAAATATTAACTTTTAATATGTAGTTTCATTTAAAAGTACATGCCATTTTTAAAAAAGTGATTGATTATTCTGCTTACCTTAAACACAGCATGAATTACCAGCTAAGTTACAAATAATTGTTATACAATAACATACCCTGTAGCCTTAGAAATACTTTTGGAAATGCCACAACTTAGTGTTATCTGTATGATTACCAAATGGCCATATTTATGAAGTACAGAAGACCATTCTGAATGTACATTAACTGACACAGTCTAAAAGTCACTTTTTTCACAAATTTATAAATTTTCAACTAGTCAATAACATATAGTGAATAAAATAAAATTCGGTTGTGATTTTTTAATCTGTCTAAAAGTGGTTCTTAATCAATAAAATATTTCTCTATAATACATATGCTGATACAATTCTGGAAAATCATTGACACACTTTTTCTCATTAGGCTCAATATCTCAAGATAGACAATTCATTTAAAAGAAAGTGGTCTAAATTATTTTCACTTTATTGTAGAAATTATATCATCCTTTAAATAAATTTAACTGACATCCAGAAATGAGACTTTTTTCTCATTTCTAGTTGAATACGTTGGTTGAACAAAATACAACGTTAAATATACCTGCATGAGCAAGTACTGCAGTTCCTACCGAGCCCATTGACTTTTCTTCCACATCCCCACTGCTCTGTAATTTAAGACAGTGTGTGTGTGTATATATATATGTATATGTATATACATATATGTGTATATATATATGTATATGTATATACATATATGTGTATATATATAGAGAGAGAAATAAGATATTCTGATATTCTGTCATTTGTACAGGATGATGCTAGAATTTCGAATATTCAGTTCCATTGTTAGAGATTTTAAAATAAAACCTATCAAGGACAGTTTTATAATATTATTGTATGACTTTTCCCAAAGTGATGCACTTCCTACAGCAAAATAGTGAGTTATTTAAAGCCAGCAAACCAGACTATTGTGCAAAGCTCATTCATTTTTGAATGAGTTGCCACTCTCACAAACAAATAATTCTCAGCCATGCAAAATGATAGGGTCAGTTGTCTTCGGAAAATGGGCAAGGTGATTTTATTTTATTCTCAACTGTTTCATTCTTGGGCATTGCAGCCTCTAGTAAATGAGATGGTTATGCCCAATCTGTCAGTTTGTGTTTGATTATGTAAAGAAATTTTAGCAAGTTACTTTGATTTTTGCATCTATCAACTTTGTTGTCATATTTCACTATCAGTGGTGGAGAGTCAACTAGCATAAAATCACGGAGAGGTGTGTTCTTGAAGTTTTCCCAAGGGAAAGAATCTATATATCATCACCAGAAAATGAAACATAATTTCCCATAGCTTTACCACTCTTATTTCCTCACTATCACATAAGGTGGACAGCTGTTTCAGACAACAGCAGAAACTAGATATATTTACATATGGCTATGACCAAAAAAAAAAAAAAAAAGTTGTCCTGAATAGAACTAAATTTAGGTGTAGCTATATCTGTTCACTGAGGCTTAAGAAAACATTGTAAATCATGCAGAAACATTTCAGTGAGGAAAAAATGATGTGCAGTACAAAGGACAAAATCTCATTTCTGAAGTATGAGTCAAAGAATTCATTTGTTTTATTGAGATTCTACTGAGTTAGGCACTGTTCTAGGTGCTTTGGCTAAATCAGTGAACGAAGCAGATAAAGATTCTTTGCAACGTGAAATTTACTTTGCAGTGATGAAAGGAACATTTTTAAATAATATATGAATTATTCCTAAGCATGTAGAAGGAGAAAAGTGTTAGGAAAGAAGTGAAGGTAGAATAGGGAAATGAAGACTGAGTGGGTGAGAGCCGAATTAGAAATTTAAATAGGGTGGGTTGGGTGCAGTGGCTCATGTCTATAATCCCAGCACTTTGGGAGGCCGAGGCAGGCAGATCACTTGAGGCCAGGAGTTTGAGACTAGCCTGACCAAAATGGTGAAACCCTGTCTCTACTAAAAATACAAAAATTAACTGGGCATGATGGCGCACACCTGTAATCCCAGCTACTCAGGAGGCTGAGGCAGGAGAATCGCTTGAACCCAGGAGGCAAAGGTTGCAGTGAGCCGAGATCTTGCCACTGCACTCCAGCCTGGGTGACAGAGCGAGATTCCATCTCAAAAAGAAAGACTCTTCTGGATATTGGCCTAGGCAAAGAATTTGTGACTAAGACTTCAAAAGCAAGTGTAACAAAAACAAAAATAGGCCAATGGGACAAACGAAAAGCTCTGCACAGAAAAAGAAATAATCCGCAGAGTTAACAGACACCTAAAGAATGGGAGAAAACATTTGCAAGCTATGCATCAAACAAAGGACTAATACCCAGAATCTATAAGGAATTCAAACAACTCAACGAGAAAAAAGCAAATAGCCCCATCAAAAAGTGGGCAAAGGACATGAACAGACATTTTTCAAAGCAGACATACAAATGGCTAACAATCATGTAAGAAAATGTTCACTACAACTAATTGTCAGAGAAATGTAAATTAAAACTACAGTGAAGGCCGGGTGCAGTGGCTCACACCTGTAATCCTGCACTTTGGGAGGCTGAGGCAGGCAGATCACGAGATCAGCAGATTGAGACCATCCTGGCCAACGTGGTGAAACCCGTCTCTACTAAAATACAAAAAATTAGCCAGGCATGGTGGCACGCGCCTGTAATCCCAGGTACTCGGGAGGCTAAGGCATGAGAATCACTTGAACCCAGGAGGCGGAGGTCGCAGTGAGCTGAGATCATGCCACTGCACTCCAGCCTGGTGACAGAGTGGGACTCGATCTCAAGAAAAACAAAAACAAACAAACAAACAAAACTACAGTGAGAGACCACCTTACACCAGGTCAAAATGGCTATTATTAAAAAGTCAAAAAACAACAGATACTGGCAGGGATGTAGAGAAAAGGCAACACTTACACAATGTTGGTGGCAGGTAAATCAGTACAACCTCTATGAAAAAATAGTATGGATATTTCTCCGAGTTAAAAATAGGACTACCATTTGGTCCAGCAATCACACTACTGCATATGTACCCAAAGAAAAACATTATTTTTAAAAGGCACTTGCTCTTGTATGTTTATTGCAGCACTATTTATAATAGCAAAGTCATGGAATCAACCTAAGTGTCCATCAATGGAAAATTGGACAGAGAAAATCTGATATATATAATTGAATACTACTCAGCCATTAAAAAAAAAAATCATGTCTTTGATGTCTTTGCCAGCAAATGGATGGAACTGGAGACCACTATCTTAGGTTAAACAATTCAGAAACAGAAAGTCAAATACCATATGTTCTCACTTATAAGTGGGAGCTAAACAGTGCACACACATGGACATAAAGAGTAGAATAATAGACACTGGAGACTTGGAAAAGTGGGAGCATGGGAGGGAGGTGAGGAATGAAAAAAACTACCTGTTGGGTACAATGTACACTATTCAGATATTGGGTAAACTAAAAGACCAGACTTCACCACTATGCAGTTTATCCATATAACAAAACTGCACTTGTACTCCCTAAACCTATTTAAAAAAATTAAAGATTATCCATGAAAAGTGATAATTAGTTTTTAATATCTATTCAAATTTGGTGTATCAGTTAATAATATTCCTCTTTTTATGTTGCAGGAGCAGGAGAATCTGGGAAAAGTACTATTGTTAAACAAATGAAGTAGGTATACATCTGTCTCAAGTGTTTAATATTTGATGTCTGCCCATGTATTTGACCATTCTTAAAATACATGCTTTTGTAAACACTGATTAACAATCTTTTCTAAATCATGGATCATAGAATGGTCATAGATCCTGTGCAAATATACCTTGTATCCTTTAGCAGAAAGTGTAGCAGATGAATATTATAATTTTCATTTTTTAAAATGTGCCTCTCAATAAGACAAATGCTTAAAGCATTATATTTTAGTCATATTAATCTGGGGATATCAAGGACTTTATAATCTGATCATTAACGGTAAATATTTTAAAATGTCAATCAATCATTTATTTGATTTTTTGAGCAAACAGTATTTTTAACCTCATTAGCATTTTGCCTACCTGGGAATAAAATGCTTAATTACTATCATGAATTTTGATGTATTTTTGCATTTGTTTCTCTACTTTTTCCTTTTTATAATGAAATAACTAGACCTGAATTCCTTAATAAGGAAATAATGAAAAAAGAATGCAGTGTCTACCTGAATAAAAAGGTAATTGATAAGTAAAGGTAAATGGGTGAAACCTCATGGCGTTGTTACTGCTAGAGAATTTTAAAGGATAATTGTGGCTAAAAAGAAGTAAAAGAAGCAGCAGAAGAAACAGAAGCAGCAGCAACAGCAGCAGGAAGAGAAGGAGGAGGAGGAAAGAAGGAGGAGGAGGAAAGAGGAGGAGGAGGAAAGAGGAGGAGGAGGAAAGAGGAGGAGGAGGAGGAAAGAGGAGGAGGAGGAGGAAAGAGGAGGATGAAGAGGAGGAGGAGGAAGGAGGAGGAGGAGGAAAGAGGAGGAGGAGGAAAGAGGAGGAGGAAAGAGGAGGAGGAGGAGGAAAGAGGAGGAGGAGGAAAGAGGAGGAGGAAAGAGGAGGAGGAAAGAGGAGGAGGAAAGAGGAGGAGGAAAGAGGAGGAGGAGGAAAGAGGAGGAGGAGGAGGAAAGAGGAGGATGAAGAGGAGGAGGACCATTTTTGAGCGTATTTTTAAATTATATGTTAAAGGATCTTGTTCTTTGGGCCATACTTTATAAGGGAGTGATGCCTGCCAGTCAATAATGAAATTGGTTTCAATCTAAGACACTGTTTTCCTTTTATGTGATAATGTCATGTAAGTTTTATATCAACCAATATTTAAGCTTCACTTATCTGCAACCAAACATCTGATCTTTCCTACTGTCTCTGAAGAACAGAGCTCCTTTAATCTGTTCCCTGGGACTGTACTATTTTTGAGTTTTTAGGACCATCCTTGCAACTAAGTCATCTGGCATTCATTTATAACATTTCCACAGTATCTGCCTGCTCTTGTCTCCCAGGCTATGATCATGCTTGAACCTTTCTTTTTTCATTTCTCCATTCTCTGTGAGCTTAAATAAAGAAAAAAAAAGACCAATTATTTGGCTGTGTAAAAAATAAAACTTTTAATTATAGTAAACCGTAAATAAAATTAAGCCAAAATTAGAGAACTAGAAAAAATTTATAATAAATATGATAAATAATTGGTGACTAGTATATAAAGGCCCATAGATTGCTAAGTAAAACAATGAGCTTCCCAATATACAGAAATGGGGATAGGCTATGAGTAGAGAGTATAGAAATGACAAAATTCAATAGATAATGTATTTTAGTGTAACCTTATTATAAAAGTTAAAAATCAGATCACTAATGAGGTAATTTTTCATTGTAGTAAATTGACAAACAATAATTTAAAAAAATTACCCAATAATAATGAGATTTTGAGAAATGGATATTTTTAAATGCTATTTGTAAAATTATATATTACAGAGAATTTATAAAAATAATATCTTTAATATACATAGTAAGCTGGGAAAATTATTGATCTAAAAATGTTTCTGAGAATTGTCAAAAATAATAAAATATTCATAAGCATGAAAATAAAATAATTCAATAATATAAAATATAAAAGCCTGTATAAAAGGCTTATATCACTATTTAAGATAATGAAATATGGGATAGAATAAAGTGCCACAAATTAAAATAAAACATAAGCAATTAGGTTGCAAAGTTACAGTACTATTCATTCTTCAATTGCAATATTATATAACTACTACAAATCATGTATTAATCTCATGTATATGAGAAGGTTTTAATATGAGAAAATGCTATGTTTACTAAAAAAACAGGTTACAAAACTGCATTAACATTTTATTTTTTATTTTATTTTATTTATTTATTTAATTTATTTATTTGAGAAAGGGTCTCGCTCTGTCACCTAGGCTGGAGTGCAGTGGCACAATCTTGGCTCACTGCAACCTCCACCTCTCAGGTTCAAGCAATTCTCCTGCCTCAGCCTTCTGAGTAGCTGGGATTACAGGTGCCTGCCACCATGCCCAGCTAATTTTTTGTTTTTTTTTTGGTATTTTTAGTAGAGTTGGGGTTTCACCACATTGGCCAGGCTGGTCTCGAACTCCTGACCTCAAGTGATCCACCTGCTTCAGCCTTCCAAAGTGCTGGGATTACAGGCATGAGCCACTGTGCCCGGTGCATGAACATTTTAATCTCAAGTATGATCAAATAGATAATTTTTTTAAATGAGAGAGCATTTACCAGTATTCAAATAAATTTTCTCTCAATAGTGGAATTTAAAGTTCAAAGCACCTTTGCTTTTTAATATTGTTAGGCTTTTCACATTTTCTATAATGAGCACTTCTTTTATTATTTAAAAAGAGCAAGTTTCCAGTTCTGCTTTGTCTTTCCTTTTCTCAGTAGAATTTCTGTAGAAAATAATCAAAATTAGCTCTCTTTACCTTCCACTTTCAGCCATTTTCATCACACTTTTGCCTCTGGTAAGTTGCAGAAGTTGCCCTTACGAAGATTATTTATTATGTCATCTTCAAATAGCCTTTTTATCTGAAGTCTCCCTAAGTCCTTATGTTAATTCCAGATGACATCACTTTTCCCACTTAAAACTTTTCTTCAGCTTCTAGAACTCTTTCCCGGTTCGTCTAACTATCTCCTTTATTCTTCTAACTCTATCTCTGACTACATTTAAAATGTTAGTGTCTCTATTGTACTAGAAGATGCTGGCACTTCTCTACTTACTCTGCACCTTCATCAAAATGAAAACTGCTAGAGTTCTATGATTTTCACCAGAATCTTCAAGCTGACTGTTTCAGAATATTTCTTTCAAACTCACACACTTTGTCTAAACTAGAGAGGCAGATACATCTACTGCTATATTCTCTGGCTAGGTCCAAATCAGAATAAACATGAAACTTATCTCCCATCTGGCCTCTATCGCCCTAAAATTAATTACAACAACGCCAGCCTACAACGCAATAAATCTCAGCATAGTTATGCTAAGCCTTCACCCTTTTACCAAGTCATGCCACATCTATACAATTTGTCTCCAAACATGTCATTGATCTCCATTGGTCATCATTTCTGACCTAGATTAATTCAGTATCTTCCTAAGGAGCTTCTACCTCCCTTCTCTTCCCTTCATTGCATTATCCACACTGCCATGAACTGATCCATTTAAAGCTGATTTTATCTCCTGAATTCAACTCTTCACCCTTGCTGTCAAGATCAATCTCCTTGCCATGGCACACAAGACACTGGAGCCCAGTTCTTGCCGATGTCTTCATCCTCCTGTCCTATAATTTCTCCCCTCCTACTTCCTGCTTCACTAATGCTGACCTTTTATAAGTCTGTAGACTAACACACTATAGAAGGCTGAGCATCATGGCTAAGATCATGGACTGTACATCAGATTGTGTTTGTGGCCCAGGTGTATCACAAACTAACTGAATAAGTTGGGGGTATTTGCTTAATTTATCTATATTGACATTTCTTACTTATAAAATGTAGATCATAATTGTATCTACTTTAAAGGGCTTATTGTAAGAAATAAGACAGATGAAGTGCTTACAACAGTGCTGTAAATAGAAAGCAGGCACTCCTATTTTTCAGCATGATAGGAAAAGTCATGAATGTTCTAAATGACTTCGCTTCCTCTAGACATCAGGTTGTAAACACAAGGTCAAGTTTCAAAACTCTGTATATATCTTTGTCCTGGGAATCTAGAAATTTTTCTCTTAAAAAAATAGACGTTCTAAGTATAATGCTTATGATTTACCCATTTTAAAAAAGTATTTTTAAATAACAAATCCTAAGTCTTTTCATATTTATCATGGGTAGCCCAGAAAGAAAATACTGTATAAATGACAATGATAATAAAAGTCCAAAGGCATAAAATTGTTTAGAGTTAGCATATACATATGGTCAAAATTCCTTTTTAATGAATATATACTGTAATTTTATTCAAGCAACTTAGTTTGATGTGCTTTAGTGTTACAATCAATTTTCAACTCACAGAAACTTTTCATGTTTAAATTATAGGATCATCCATAAGAATGGTTACAGTGAGCAAGAATGCATGGAGTTCAAAGCAGTAATTTACAGTAATACACTGCAATCCATCCTAGCTATTGTGAAAGCCATGACTACCCTTGGAATTGATTATGTAAATCCCAGAAGTGCAGTAAGTATGCAAACAATGACAGCTGTATGTCCTGCAATAGAGTTTGAGCCATAAAATAAGAGGACTTAATAAGTTCATAGTATTAATCTATACCCAAAATTTAAAAATATGAAACATGAATTTTGAAACATTAATTCTGTTTTGTGTAAGATTTCTTATTTTCCTTGAAGTGAAACTTTTTTACTGTATACTACAATATTATTCAACATTAGTTGTTTTCCTGAGGATTAAACTTAATATCAAATAATACACCATAACAAATAAAAATATTGCTTGTGATTGCTAAATACAAAAGAATTTATGGCATAAACACAATTTGCAATATCTCTACATTAATTTTTTTAGTTACGTCATTTCAAAGAGACTAAAAATGTTTAATAACATAACAATTATAATTAATGTTTGACGATGATTACAAGGTCTGTGTGGCAACAGTGAAATGATTACTTTATAATGATAAGTTTTTTTAAAAAAAGAATTCAAATTGTAGGAGTAAGCAAATGTCTGTATATTAAGTATCTTCAAGTAGTCATAGTTCCATTTGTAAGGTAGTAACAAAATTATTTTCTCCCTACTTTATATTTTGCTATCTAATTATTTTACATTAAATTATATTTGAAATCCACTTACTTTAAAAGTTTATAGGCAAACATATAAAATTATTTGGCAAATGAAACTTACAGTATTATCCAAAGAACCATAGTTGACCCCACCCAAAAAAAAGAGTAACTGAGTAGAATCCATAAGAAGAACTCACCCACTTCCATATGTCCCCTCCAGGAGCAGCTGGGCATCTGGTTACCTCCAGAGGATGCCAGTTGAATGCCTACCAATGTAATTCTTGGAAACCTTGCTATAGAAACAATAAAAATAGAGAGCAAAAGCATAGTAAGGATAAGGAAAGAGGAGTCATTTGAACTCCCTCACCCAGCTTAGTGGACCTTTTAAATGACCACTGGATCTTGTAAATGACCACTAGAAATCATTACAATTAAAACAAAAACAAAACAAAACAAAGCCTTTTCTGTGCTCTTAATGTAAAGAAAGGGGAAATCCCCCTTTTTCCTGTCACTTTTCTTCAAAGAACAAGGAAATGCTAAGTACGGCCTTCAGGCAGATAGTTTATAAAGCAAGGAGTCAGGTATTTTACTGATTCCCATTTCTAGCTTTCTCCATAGTTTGCTCCAATCTACCTCTCTGGCTACAGTTTCCCTCTCATGTTTAAAAGGGGAATTTGGAGGAGTCGAACTCCAAGATCTTTTTATTCTTTATCTCTCTATGACTTAGTGATCATGTTCTTATTTAAGTGTAGTTCAGTTATGGATCTGACCTTGGCTTTTCCTAAGAATGTAGGATTTTAAATCGGCTCTTAAGAAACAACATAGTATACCCACCTTAATTTAAAAAAAGCAAGGCTCAAAGATTAGTTGGTTTACATTAAGTAGCTCAAGTTTATGGAAAAATCCACTTCTCCTGGATTCCATTATAGTGCTTTTTGCTATTAAAGGATTTAATGATTAGAAATATTTATTTTTTCCTCTTAGGCAATAATAGTTACAAAAATAGACGTACCCTCTGAATTCCTTTGAGAATGATTTAATGATGTTTAAATTTGTAGATGCAATATGGTATTCCATGCATTTGTGTCAGAGAAGTTGGAAATCACAATCTTGCCTATTGCTACTTATTTAAATAGACTGTGTCTTTCATACAACCCAGAGTTTGTGAAACAGTGATGCTCTGATCACTAAATACTTGATATTTGACCAGATGTGGTGTCTCATGCTTATAATCTCAACACCTTGGGAGGCTGAGGCAAGAGGATCGCTTGAGCCCAGGAGTTCCAGACCAGTCTGAACAATATAACCAGACACTGTCTCTATAAAGAAAAAAAAAAAGGAAAAGAAAAAGAAAAAGAAAAAAAAAAATTAGCTGGGCATGGTGGCGTGTACCTGTAGTCCCAGCTACTTGGGAGGCTGAGGTGGGAGATTCACTTGAGCTTGGGAGGTTGAGGTTGCAGCAGCTGTGATGGTGCCACTGTACTCCAGCCTGGGCAACAGAGCAAGACCCTGTCTTAAAAAAAAAAGTGAGATGAGAGATTTATTAGTAAAAGTCTTAATGAGTTGACATATAGGGGAAGTGAAAATAATAAACTCTACACATTGCTGCCATCATGCTAATTAAAAAATAAAAGTACAGTTCATTCAAACTGTACATTGAATGGCATAAACAGATCAACTTAAGCAGCACTTAGCCATTGTCATAACTTCTCAAGAGTACCTATATTCTCAACTATCAGAACATCACAGTTGTCAGACACGACATAGTTCATATTTTGATTTCAACTTATGTGAACTCTATCAGTTTCAGCTGCATTCTAGTACTTGATTTTGAGATTAATATACTCTTGACCTGTTTAAAATTGTTTATTTAACAGATTGATTGCTAAACACTACCTACATGCGACTTTCAGAGTTCTGGTTAGCTCTCGATTATTTATTTATACAAGTGCATATACTTTTATATAGCCATTTGCACATCATCACACAGATTGCCAAAGAGAGAAAGTTCTGATAGAAAATTTATGTGAGCTTTATTAGTTACTGGGTCTATAAGTTTGGACAAGTTAACCTCTCTAAATTTCAGTGTCTGCTTCCACAGAATGTTATGGCTTTCCTCCTTGAGTTACAATGACTATTAAAGAAGGAAGCAAAAACATAAGAAATCCACTATATACAGAGTATTATAGAATGTACATTTTCAGTAAATATTAGGTATTATTTTTCAATATTTATTTTGAATATAGGATCATTAAAATTTAGGTAGTGAAATCTATATATCCAACATCACTTGAAAAAATTATTTTTTATTAAACTATTATTTATGTGGTAGACATTTAGTTGGACACCAGGGATGTAGTGAGGGCTCAGCAGTAACTGAGATGGAAATAGTATTTGTCATCAGGAGAGGAGAGCTTGATGTTTAACAAGTAACTACAAATATGCTATTTCAAAAAGGCTGTGCAGCTATATGTGGAGCTCGATCCTTGCTTAAAGAAGGAATTACTAAGAAGGGGAACACTAACATTAAATGAGGATGGAAAAGAACTAATTAGTTTGGTTTTGGAATGAGTTTGTAAGTTCTATTTGATATCTACATATGTAAGCAATTACAAATGTGCATTTGAAGCCCAAAATGGACACTTTGTCTAGAGATCTAAATCTAGGTGTTATTGGCATGCCATTATACTATGGCATATAATTCATACTAAGAAAGTAGGATGGAATAGGTGAAGGAAGCACTTAGATTAAGAAGGGAAGGGTATTAGGGATAACAGAGTCTAGGGAAGAGTGATAAAAAAAAAACACAATATTTTCTGGCCATTTGTTAGGAAAAGAACACTTCAAGGGAGAGGATAGAAGAGTAAAAGGAAATCAGAAGTATGCGAAATCACAGAATTCAAGAGAAGTGTTCCAAAGGGAATTATCCACATTGAAAGGTCTTGAGAGGTCAAGAAAGGAAACTATTAAATAGAATCTATTGGATTTAGAAATATGGAGCCATTGGGAATATAGTGAGAGAGGTTTCAGAAGAATGGTGGACTCCTACTCCTGTGGAATATGTGGAGAAATGAGAAAGGACAATATTTCAGGACCTATAGCCAAGGAGTAGGAGAGAGATGGGATATGTAGTTAGAGGGGAAGCAGCTAAATCGGGATTGTTCTTATTGGTTGTGGTTTAGTATTTGATAGGCTTAGAATTTCCTAAGCATAGAACTTGAAAAGAGGGTTAACAAACCCTCTTTTTTTGTTACCTATGTAACAAACCTTCATATCCTGAAGAAATAGGAAAGGAGAAATAATGAAGATATTTAGTAAATATCTACTTATCCTTTTGAATATTATTATATCCTATTTTGGAGCATATAGAATCCACTCAACTGACATAAAAGAATGCTGAAAATTGTAACACTTTTACTACATAATTTGAGCGCTGTTGTAATCATCTTGGACATAGAACCCTACAAAGTAAACTCTACAATATGAACCAAAAAGCACTGATTCCTCAAGATGTCCTACAATTGAAGTTCTGTGATTAGATTTGTTTGGTATATATGCGTCCAATAACTTGGAAATTTTCAACCGATATTACTACTCAAAGATTCTGAAAACCGAGTAGCCACAAAACATGGTATTTTTAACTCAGCATTTCTCACAATTACTAGGTAAACTATATAGTCTTCCTTTCTTTTGATGTTTTTTTCATGATATTTGGAAATATGACTCTAGGGTTCAGAATAAGTTCCACAAAGTTCTAAGACCACCTGGGATCCCTAATATTAACGATGAAGTTCTGAGTAATCTGTAGGGAAAACACATATTTTATTTTCTATACAATGTAGTCCCAAAGTTACACAATCTTAAGAGAATGAAGATGAGTTGATAGGTGCAGCAAACCACCATAGCACATGTATACCTATGTAACAAACCTTCATGTTCTGCACATGTATCCCAGAACTTAAAGTAAAATAAAAATGATGAGTAAATAAAATAAATATTCTTTAAAGAGAGAGAGAGAGAGAGAGAATGAGCCATTCCAGGCCCACTGTAATTTCCAAGCTTTTCCAAATACCTCATAGGGAAATAAAACTTCTTTGGGATGCCACTCAAATCCACAGGGTGTTATTTGAAAAATGTGGCAGAAAGGATGATTAGAGAAGGCTTCATTGAGGAGGTGGTATTGGGAAGAGACTTGAGTGAAAAAGGAAATGAACCACCGAAGGACATGGACGCAACAACCACTGAAATGCGCTGAAATGAGGGCTTGGTGAGTTCAAGGAGCAACAAATTGTTCAGTGCATCTTGAGTCTTGGTGGCAGGGAGAGAAAGGGAGAAAGGAGGGAAAGAGGGGATCAAAACATGTAGAACCTTGTGAGTCACAGTAAGGGATAAGGGATTTGGGTTTTATGTTGAGTTTTGAGTTTGGTGAGAAATTACTAGAGTTTTAAAAATATAACAATAAAATAGGAGTTAAGTGTTCGATCAGTTTGGCCGTTATGAGGAAGCTAAGTTTTCATAATACCTATACATTTTGGTGTTATATATTTTAAAAATTCACATTTGATGGGTAGGCTCAATCCTTTAAAAGCTTTAAAGAATTTTAAATTTAAAGAATTGTAATTCTTTAAATTATACCAGCTTTTCAATAAGCACAGAAGAACATCAAGAATGGAAATACACTATGTTCAATAAAGTATTATTTATGGTTAAAAAAATAACAACTGTATATTGCCAGAAATTCTTAATGCAGTCAGAACAGTTGCGTCACCTTGAAGCTTTTAAAAACTACCTTTGCAGGGCCTGACATGCAGGGATGCTGATTCATTTTGTTTGGGTTGTAGTTCTGCTATCAGTACTTTTAAGGGTACACCATATGCTTGTAATGTGCAGCCTGGATTGAAAATCATTACCGTAGGCTCCACCTATGCACGCACAAATTTAAAAAGTAAAAGGTCTGGAGACACAAAAACCAACCTGATAGGATAACTTGCCTTTGTAGGAGGTAGTAGGATTGAAGCGGTCAAGGGAGACTTTGTAACATTGAAGTGTTTAAACTAGAACTATATTCATGATACCTCTACAAATAAAGTATATTGAAATTAAAAATAGAATATTTTTTTAAAAAGGAAGGACAGGTATGGTGGTTTACACCTGTAATCCTAGCACTTTGGGAGGCCGAGGTGGGCAGATCATGAGGTCAAGAGATCGAGACCATCCTGGCCAACATGGTGAAACCTCGACCCTACTAAAAAAAAAAAAAAAAAAAAAAAAAAAAATTACAAAAATTAGCTGGGTGTGGTGGTGTGCACCTGTAGTCTCAGCTACTTGGGAGGCTGAGGCAGGAGAATAGCTTGAAAGTGGGAGGTGGAGGTTGAAGTGAGCCTAGGTTGTGCCACTGCACTCCAGCCTGCATGACAGAGCAAGACTCTGTCTCAAAAAACAAACAAACAAACAAAAAAACAAAAAAGAAAAAGAAAAAGAAAAACAGAAAGAAATGAAACAGTATATCTGTTTGGTTTGTAAAGATATGCTGACAAGATATACAATTTTTTCTCCTTAGGGATAAAACTGTGTAGTGGTTGTTTTATGGCATCATTCGTCCTAAACAGCACTTTAAAAGTGGAAGGAGCCAATAGCATGATGCTAGTGAAAGTGACCAGAGCATATTTCGCTGAACTTGCAGTTCTCTTTCATATCCATTTAACAGAGAAATGGGGTTTTAAAAATCTATCCTGTGTTGATGCAGGAAAATCAGGTTGAGACTTGATTTGGCCATTTGTTGACAAAAAAGCCAAACTCTGTAAAATACTTGAAGAGATTTATTTTGAGCCAAATGTGAGGGCCATGACCCATGGCACAGCCTCAGGAGGTCCTGAGAACATATGCCCAAGGAAGTTAAGTTATTGCCTGATTTTATACATTCTATGGGGATTAAAGTTACAGGCAGATATCAGTCAATACATGCAAGGTCCAGAAAGGCAGGACAACTTGAAGCGAGACCTTCCAGTCATAGGTGGATTCAAACATTTTCTGACTGGTTGAAAAGAATTAAGTTATTTTCTGATTGGTTGAAAGAATTAAGTTATTGTCTAAAGGCCTAGAATGAGTAGAAAGGAGTCTCTAGGTTAAGAGGCTGTGGAGACCAAGGTTCTTATTATGTAGATGAAGCCTCACAGGTGGCACCCTTAGAGGCAATAGATGGCAAATATTTCCTATGTAGACCTTTAAAAAGTGCTAGACTCTCAGCTAATCTCACCAGGATCAGAAAAGGCCTTGAAAAGGCAAGGGGCTTCTCTACACAATGTAAATTTCCCCCACGAAAGACAGCTTTTATTTTATTGTTATTTTCTTTTATTCTTTTATATATGCCAAAAAAATATATTTGGGGGTAAAATAATTTCTTTCAGGGCCTGCTCTATACTGGAGTCAGGTTGGAATTTGGAATCTTATTGCTATAAAGATTCTGTTTTATCAGTCCTAAGATCTCTGTTTTAATGTTAATGCGGGTGAGTTATGCCTGAATTCCAAAGGGAGGAGGGCCTAATGAGGCATGTCTGACCCCACCCTTCCTATCACAGCCTGACCTAGTTTTTCAGGTTTACTTTGGAATTCTGTTGGCCAAGAGGGATTTCTGTTGGTTGCGGGGCTTAGAATTCTGTTGCTTGGGGGACTTAGAATTTTGTTTTTGGTTTACACATTGAATATGTGGACCAATGATCATCTGATCAGTTTACTTTTAACAATAAAAGCTGATTGTGAAGAAAAAGTTATTTTCTTTTTTTACCCTTACCAGTGTCTCTTTAACAATAAGTGACATATCCTTATTTTTTATACAAAGAACAGATTTTTGATAAAATGGTAGAAAAAAACTGTAATCAATTCAAAATAATAAGCTGAGTTGTATCAGAAAAGCAGCAAGTTCTTATTGAACATACTTCATTGGTAGTGTCAGAGGCATTTGAACCAGAGCAACTTCATCTTAAATAGGAGCTGAGGAAAATGAGACTGAGACCCACTAGGCTTCATTCCCAGACAGTTAAGGCATTCTAAGTTACAGGGTGAGATAAGGAGGTCGGCACAAGATGCAGGTCATAACGACCTTGCTGATAAACAGGCTGCAGTAAGAAGCTGGCCCAAACCCACCCAAACCAAGATGGCCATGAGAGTGACCTCTGCTTGTCCTCACTGCTATACTCCCACCAGCACCATGACAGTTTACAAATGCCATGGCAATGTCAGGAAGTTACCCTATATGCTCTAACAAGGGGAGGCATGAATAATCCACCCCTTGTTTAGCATATCATCAAGAAACCACAAAAATGAACAACCAGCAGCCCTCGGGGCTGCTCTGTATATGGAGTAGCCATTCTTTTATTCCTTTACTTTCTGAATAAACTTGCTTTCACTTTGCCCTATGGACTCGTCCTGAATTCTTTCTTGTGTGAGATCCAAGAACCCTCTCTTGGGATCTGGATTGGGACCCCTTTCCTGTAACAGTAACAGCCTGACATGGCACAAAATGCGCTTGTATTTGACTCTTATTCTGATACTTACTGTATTTACTGGTTTACTCGTTTCTAAAACTCTGAGTTTTCGATTCCTCACATGTAAAATGGAGAAAATATAGTGTCTATCTCCTGGTTGTGAGGATTATGTGTGATATTGCATGTGCAGTTTTGTAAATTGTAATAATATGCACTAGGAGGATTATGAGCTAAAAAAGATATCAGTTTTGGAGGCTGACAACAAGGTTGAGTTCAGACTTCTCCATTTGCCTGGGCTATTACCACAGTCAATTTAGTTATTCTGAAACTCAACATCTTAATTTTTAAAAAAATGATTTGTCATAAAGCTATTTTGATTATTTGTTTAAATAAATTGCAGACTATAGTATTTACTCAGTAAACTTCTATTTCCTTCTTTGCTGGTAACCTCCAAATGTTATCCCAACAGGACTAAGACAATAATTCCTTGCTTTGCATAAAAAACTCTCACCTCTGTCCTACTGATTTGTTCCAAAGGCATATGCAATCAACAATACCTACAGGGATGTTCAAAAATATTATGTGGATCCAAATGTTTACCATTCTTTATATGATTACGAGGCAGTAACCCGATGACAAAAAAATTATATATTAATTTTTTGAAACAATACAATTTTAGAATAATGAATTTATTTCCATTTTTACTCTTTTTTTTTTTTTTTTTTTTTTTTGAGACAGGGTCTGGCTCTGTCACCTAGGCTGAAATGTAGTGGTGCAATCTCTGCCCACTGCAACCTCTGCCTCCCAAGCTCAAGCAATTCTCCCACCTTAGCCTCCCAAGTAGCTGGGACTACAGACATGCACTACATCCCTGACTAATTTTTTTGTAGAGAAAATTTTTGCCATGTTGCCCAGGCTGGTCTCAAACTCCTGGGCTCAAGTGATCTACCCACCTCGGCCTCCCTAAGTGCTGGGATTATAGGCGTCAGCCACCATGCCCGGTCTACTCTAATTTTTACTTGGCTTTTTTTTTCTAGAAAAATTCATGGCAATGATTAAAAAAAGAAGAAGATACCAGATTAAATCAGCTTAATTTTTATTGTACCTTGGTATAATATGTAGACCTTTTGCAAACTTAGTATGACTACAGCAAAGTATTATTATCCTCCTTGATATCATATTCAGAAGTCAGTGACATATTTCAAAATATGCTAATTTCTTCACATAATGTTTTATAGTTTTTGCAAAGGAGAACTCTTCTGGACATCATCCAGCCATGAAAAACTTTAGTTCTATTTACCTCAATATAGTTTAAAAAGATGTTTGGTGGAATTATTAGCTAAAAGAATAAGATTAAAATTATCCCAGTAAATTACTCTATTATAAAATAGAATATGTGATTCCAAATAATACATACTTATTCTCACCAAAATATTGTTCTAGGAGGACCAACGACAACTTTATGCAATGGCAAATACCCTGGAAGATGGTGGCATGACACCTCAACTGGCTGAGGTAATAAAACGGCTGTGGAGAGATCCAGGAATTCAGGCCTGCTTTGAAAGGGCATCTGAATATCAGCTCAATGACTCAGCAGCTTAGTAAGTGAATTCACTTTAAGGGGAATTGGAGGTAAAACATTTAAAATTAAGAATTATAATTCTGCATACTTTGCATTTGTAAATTCAAATGAGGAAAATAAATGGTGTTACATTTTATTAGAGTAAAATAAAAAGCAATTGAAGAGAAATGAAAATGAACAAGGTGACATAATGAGATTTAAGAAAATATAACCAGGGGAGCATTTTAAATAACTAAGTTTGAAACTGCCTGAGAAGATTCTATGGTGCAAATATCTTCTCTTGATTAAAAAGTGTTAACCTTTATGCATAGCCTTTCACACTAACACAGACTGGTGACATGCACACTGAGGTTTTGGGCTATTCATTTCATCTCTATTCATATTAGTGAAATCATCTCCTAGATTAATTTCATTAATGACACATGCCTTGGCTCATTGGGTTGATGACCATGATACAAAATTCGAGAAGAAATTAATGAAATGATTTCCAAAATACTTGTATACTAGGAGATTCTTTTGGAGTCTCAAAAAATTCTATAAATTTCACTGCTTGTATCATCCATTTAGCATTAATTAACCATAAGGAAATTAGGGGCTTGTGACACTATTTATAATTTCATTATCAAAGTGATTTAAAATTTTCCTTTAGTGCTGGGCACAGTGGCTCACGCCTGTAATCCCAGCACTTTGGGAGGCCATGGCAGGCAGACAGCTTGAGGTAAGGAATTTGAGACCAGCCTGGGCTACATGGCAAAGCCAAGTTGCTACAAAAAATACAAAATTAGCCAGGTGTGGTGGCATGTGTCTGTAGTCCCAGCTACTTGGGAAGCTGAGACAGAAGGATTGCTTGAGCGCAGGAGGTCAAGGCTGCAGCAGTAAGCAGAGACTGCACCACTGTACTCCAGTTGGGGCAAAAGAGCAAGACCCTGTCACCAAATTAACCCCAAAAAACAATTCTTTGAGCAAGTGGTTCCTAACATAGCCCCCTACTATATGCCTGCAAGATGTGTGCATATGTAAATACAATCTAATTACTCATTTTCTATTTCTGTTCATGCATATGTGTGAAAAAGTGTAAATATAGTTCTTTTGATGAACTCCCCCTCTCCCCGCCAACAGAAGCTGCTAGCATCATTTAATTAAACAAAAGCAAAACAGTAATGTAAAAGTGAAACAAATGAAAAAGATCGGTTAAGGACAGAACAATGAAGCTTGCATGACACTTCAGATTTTTAATCATTGATGGACAGAATGATTAGGGAGAGAAAATAAGCTATATAAACTCTAGAGAAAAATTTTTCTGTAATTATTCATTCATCTTTATTTTAAAACCCAATTTCAAAGGGCACATTGCTTTTGGAGGAGTTTTTCCTAGCTCTCTGATGAAGGAGAGAATGAGTCTCATTTTGTGATTATATCAACTTGAATAATTTTTCATAAGTGTCTCATGACCTACCACATTTTAATAGTACAAGGGATCTCTGCAGTGGAGTAAAACATTGCTTTTCTATACTATTCATTGGTAAAGGTAGTCACAAGGAGTAAGAAGCTGAATTGTGGAATATTTCCATAAAATCTTGCTTAGTAAAGCTCTGGGTAGAAAGCTAGAGAGAAAGATAGATTAAAGTGGGCTCTCATTAATATATTTAGTCTTGTACAAACCACATAGTTAAAATGGGCAAATAAATGGCATTTTATTGTATTTTCTAGTATTTAATTTTAGTTTTTTCCTTTATTTAAATACTTAAAGTATGTTTTACACTGGGACTATCTATTCCATTATAGATTCATAGTAAAATTTTAAATCTGTTCATCAAGTTAAAAACAATTAAACAATATCAATTTGCATTCATTTTGTAAATGTTGCCCATATTGTAATAGTTTTCAACTACCCAGATTACTGCAGGTGCAATAGAATAACAACAGGAAAGCTCATTTCCCTGTGTCTCAGAGAAATTTCACACATAAACAAAAGTAATAATAATAATAAAGTGGTTTTTTTTTTTTCTGCTCTTAGGTGTCCTTAAAAGGAAAGCTTGCTGAGAAAGGTAGTTGAATGGTCATTGCTTTCTTCCAGAAATTAAGAGCAGATTTTTTTTTTTCAAATACTGAATTACATTGGAAAACTAGATATAAAATGAGATTGGTACTACAATGTGTGTCTATTTCATATACATTACATACAGCAAGGTCTCTAACACTTTTTTCTTTTTTTGGTAAAAGATACTTCTTGTTTTCTCAAATCTAGAGATCCTTCAAGTTAAGGCTAACAAAAAAGTGAATATAATCAGAATAAGGGAAAGGAATGCCATAGTTGGCAACATAACCTCATCAGTTCTAGCAAATTGAAAGAAGAGGGGTATGGCAGGGATAATCAGAGGAAACATTTTAGTTGACTGCATGGTTTGCTAATTGCAGCCATCTAGTGTGCCTTTAAAATTCCACGTGCTTTAAGAATTACCATAGACTTCACCAGGAAAAATACTAGTTTAAATAATTGGAAAATAATTTAGTACTTTTAAATGATTAGATTCATATATGTTAAGGGCCTCTATTTGGTCTAAGCTTTAGATTATAGACTTGAACTCCCACATTCCATATTTGTTTATTTAAACAAGCATTTTAAATGCAAATTTGTCAGTCTGCTAATGCTTCTGCTTTGCTTGAAATCATTCATACATGCAAATAAATGTGTCCTTACCAAGGTTTTCATTTAGGTACCATGAAATGAATTTAATCTTTATTTTGGTAGGTATATTTTTGTTTTTTTTTTTGTTTTCTTTTTACTCTTGCGTGAACTAACTGACCAACAACACACCTACCACACATGCAGGCTTAGTTAATAGAAAATTCACAAAGGGATTTGCTTGCCAAAATAGAAAATAAATACACTAGCAAATCCTGCCAGTACTTTTTCCAGTACATTTACATCTTGATGTTTCACTCTTTTTTCAAAAGAAAACTTAAGCTTTTTTAGAATAAAACGATGGTGATAAATTTTCATATTATATATGTTATGTGTTTCTGAGGTGTGATTTTTACTCTCGGCCGAAATCCCTTTGGGACACTTGTCCAACCTTAATTTGTTTCAGCTTAAAAGGAAAAAGATCCTCCAAGAATAAATTACCTATATTAATAATGAATTTTTTTAAATAATAAAATAATTTTGTTTTTTCAATCTTTGTGCTAGGTGCTAAGGCATAACAGCTTCTCAGCTTAATCACTGAACAAACAACTTTAACACTGACTAACATTCAGCTGGATTCTACCTCACAAATTCTGTCTCGATGGAAGTACTTGAATCTTATCTTTCTATAAATGTGGTTCAGTGTAATGGTGAAATTTGTCATAAAAGCATTACCATGCTATTACTATTTGTATCTGAAATTTTTACAGAAATAGTGATATCGCTAAGCCACTAAAAGCTTAGTATCAAAAGTCTAGACCAGTGGTTTTCAAATTATTTTTAAAGCAATAAAACACATTTTTTTTTTTTAGTATGAAGACATTATCTCGTTTCAAGAGTTAGGAAGCTGAGAGCAGGTTTTTTCCCCTCTAATTTAGCAGACTGTTATAGCATACACAATTTAATTAGACTTATTCCTGTTCATCACCACACCTAGATCCTGTGAGGGGAAAAAAACACCATATTCAGCCTGTTAATACTAGGAATTTTTAATATAGCTTCCTGGAAGGGGTAAAGACACAGTGATGCATTGATGGAAGAGGAGGTGGGAGTGGGGACAGTGGGTACTTTCACCCTTCTGTCCCCAGGAGAGCCAGATCAGGGTGGGTTTGCAAATTGATGAGTCACTTCCAGCATAGACCAGGAAGAGAGACAAATGGTACTTCATTTATTGCGCTAACTAGATATTGCAATGGCATTTAATGGAAATGGCTGAGTCTTGATGAGGCAAATTCATGCAAAAATCACAAACAACCTTCAAATTAGTTCATTCGAACCAATCACTTTCATAAAACCGAAAATGCCTAAATTCAAACTACAGAATTTCGAGGATAATCTAGCCACTACCACTATAAGGTAGGTTTTAGTTTTGTAATGATCCAGGCACTATAAAGAGAAATTTTTTTTCATACTCCTATCCATATACAAGCAAATTTATCACACAAACCACATAAAATACAGGTTAAGGCAGTGTTGATTTAGGTGCATTTAGAAGAGGACGCTGGGGGTCAGCTGTGTGCCACATTCAGCACTCTGCATTCTGCAACATTCCAGCTACCAAACTTTTAATTCGATGAGCAGAGTTTGGAAAGCGCCTGTCTAGAATTTATCATCTTTAATAGATCCTACACTAAAAATTCATTTCTACTGAATCCTGGTTTCTTCAAACGCAAAGTTAAAAAAATATATATATATATATATACACACACATATATATCTATGTATGTGTGTATATATACATATATGTATTATATATACATATATGTATGTATTTATGTATTATATATACACATATATAATTTTGTTTTGTCTTTATTAGCTACCTTAATGATTTAGATAGAATAACAGCATCTGGGTATGTGCCAAATGAACAAGATGTTCTCCATTCTCGAGTGAAAACGACTGGAATCATTGAAACTCAATTCTCCTTTAAAGACTTGCACTTCAGGTATGATCAAATATCTTTTCTAACTGTAGACAGAAGTATGCATCAGGCTTAATATTTCCTCATGGAGAAAAGCTCTAGCCCATGTTCAGGTTCAATAATCCTTGGATGTACTCACTAGCTCTAGTTTACCTTCAGTACCACTGTCCTTTACTGTCCTCCTATAGCCTCTCACCCCAACCTCTCATCCTGAGCCTCATCCCTCCTTCCAGGCTAAAATGCTTCTGGCTTGAGCAGGTGGGGACTAGATTTTACTTTCCTCATGCTTAAAACTGGCACTGTACTTTGGGGAAAAAAAAGAAAATGTATTTAAATAATATACAAGAAATGGGTGCCAGGAATCCTATTTCCTTTGCGTTTCTATTTTCCTATTTGCTTGAAATATTCCTATAACATCTGTTTCCTTAATTTTAAAAAATGCAAATTACCAAGATGAGAATTATTTGAATATGATACTATTTACTGCAATAACAAGGCATATTTTATAACCATGTTTTGAGTATGAAAATGAATCATTATTTTCATTGCTATTATATTATCGAGAGCTTCCTAGAAATTCTACTGCAAAATCACTCGTTTACTATACCAAGAAATGGAAACCCATACTATAATGTTAGAAAATATCCCTTAATATTTAAATACCTTTTTGTATGGATTGTGGACAATATGGAATATTAAACATTAATAGCAGGTTCTAGCTGCATTGTTTAGTAATGACAAAAATCAATAAAAATATAACTAATAAAATTACTCTTGTATCAAACAATGAGAATAATCTTAAACAGTAAAAAACTGGAGATAGAGTGGCATGAATTATTCATATCCATTCGTGAGGAAAAAGTAAGAAAATGGTAATTAATCAACATCATAAATTTATTTTAGTAAGATAAAAGCTTCAAATATTTTAAAGTATGTGTTATATATAATATCTAAGTAGAATACCTATTATGTAGATAGTATATTTTCAACTAATACGGAAAACTCTTCAAAATTCGTATCTAAATTTTAGGCCCACAAATAGTTAATTTTCTGAAAGATAAGCCAAAGATTAAACCAGGGTAAAGGGACTGCACCAATTGGGATCAACATCCTCTCTTGGCAAATGTAGGAAAAGTTTGTCGTCAGTCTTGGCTTCACTATTGTATAGTTCTTTTTGGCAACTACTTTCTTCAGACTCCTCACCTTTGATCCAGTTTCTGGGTTTTCCTTTGAGGCCCTGAGTCCAGTTGTTTCTCCCCCTCTGCCCCTCCCACACTAGTGAAAGCATTTTTGACACTGTCCCTTTTCTGTGTTACTCTTTCTTTTCTCCGGATGTCTCACTGAAACAGACTAGAACTGAGTGTGGGCCTTGAGGCTGCCCAGACCAAAGTTCCAATTCTGGGTTACCTAATAATTAGCAGTAGGAGTTAAGAAACACAGTTAACCTTTTCTTTATTTGCTTGCCTAATGAGTTTGTTGTAAAGATTAGATGAAGTAAAGTCCTAGTAGAGAGTTATAACTTGATGTAGCTTACCTTTCATAAGCCAGTAGAACTCTCTGTGTCCTAGATTGTCTGGACCATAAACGGGTTTGGACAAGTGATGTTACATGTTGAATACCTAAAAGCTCACGACCCAAGTCACTCCCTACAACACCAACCAATTTGGTATTGTCTCAAAAATGATCACTCTCAAAAATTATCTTGTTTATGTATCTGTTCTTTAACATTTCAAGCCTTTGTACTTGCTAGTCTCTTTGCCTAAAGTGCTCTGCCCCTGAATCTGCAAGAAACATTTCCTTCTTATCATTAAGTTCCAAAATCAAATGCATATCCTCATGGAGGCATAACCATCTTATCTATGTACCATCCATGCTTATCCCTGTCACTATACACCCTGCAGCATGCTGATAAATGTTTAACAGCAGGGTTTCTGGGGCAGTAAGGCAATGGAGGGCTGGCTGATTGTAGCTCTTGACTTTTCTGGTGCAAATAACCCCACCATGGTCAATTTCAGTCAACCAAGGTAATGTCACTAAATGCAGAGTTGAGGAGAAATGCAAATAAACAGCTCTCACTAGCTAAGCCAGGGTGAGCCATAGCCACTGCAATATTGATACATCACATTGCTTTCCTTTTAAAAAAAATTATCAATATATGAGATTGCCTTGCTTCTTTATTAGTTTTCTCTTTTTGTTTCTGTTTCTATCTCATATGCCCCCGAGCTCCTGGAGGCTAGGGGCCATGTCTATTTATAGCTCTACTTCCAGTGCTTATCATAGTGGCTAGCATAGAGTAAGAATGAAGGTAATTTTTGCTGAATGAGTAAATGCACTATGCCAAACACTCTACATACACAATCTTTATACTTGCACAGTAACATCATGAGCTGAGTGTTGCTATCCATACTCAGGATAAGCATTCTTGGTTATCCTGAGGCTAACTGGATAGCCTCAAAAACTGGAGGCTATACTGAGATAAAAGATTTCCCCCAAGGTCTTTCACGGAAGTGCTAGAGATGGAATTAAAATGTATACCTTTCTGTCTTCAAAGACCACACTCCTTACACTGTATGGCACTAATGAGTTGTTAGATAAATTGGGTGAAAACCATTTTTCTGTAGAGTGTTTTTTTCAGTGTTGTTGGTCACTTATAATCTCTTTCAGAGAGAAGGCGGGAGGGAGGATAAAATGACAGCCTTTTGGGGAACTATCTTTAAGTTGGAGGGTCATGTGGTCCTTTATAAGTCAGTGCTTCTAAAACCAGGGTATGAGACAACTGCCAATAAACACATAAATCCTCAGAAAATCATGGTCATTTTCTGAGACATCTATTTCACTCTGAACAAAGTAATATAAACAATCATAAAATTTTGAAACTTAATTTTGAGTATGTGATGGTTAATACTGAGTGTCAACTTAATTGGATTGAAGGATACAAAGTATTGATCTTGGTGTGTGTCTCTGCGGGTGTTACCAAAGGAGATTAACATTTGAATCAGTGGGCTGGGAAAGGCAGACCCATCCTTAATCTGGGTGAGCACAATCTAATCAGCTGCCAACGCAGCTAGAATATAGGCAAGCAGAAAAATGCGAAAAGACAGACTGGCCTAGCCTCCCAGCCTACATCTTTCTTCCGCCTCAGTTCCCCTCAGCTGGTACTGCCACCACATCAGCCGCCCTTCCAGAGATAGAAAGATGTAGGCTGGGAGGCTAGGCCAGCCTCCCTTTTCACATTTTTCTGCTTGCTTATATTCTAGCTGTGCTGGCAGCTGATTAGCTTGTGCCCACCCAGATTAAGGGTGGGTCTGCCTTTCCCAGCCCACTGACTCAAATGTTCATCTCCTTTGGCAGCACCCTCACAGACACACCCAGAATCAATACTTTGTATTCTTCAATCCAGTCAAGTTGACACCCAGTATTAACCATCACAGAGTAGAATATAACATTTGCATTAATGTTTAAAATAAAATATTAATTTTAAAATACATTTTATTCTTACAATAGGACTCTTCAGTTTAGACCTCCAGACCGTCTTTGGTACATAGTCATTTTCCTCTGTCGTTTTGTAGTTTTGTGATTTTGTGAAGCACTATCTTAAATCATATAGGAAGGTGAGCTATTTTGCTTTTGCATATTATTGATCCTTATGAAGCAATGAGGAGGGTTTTGCTAATTCTCTATTACAGTATGAATGCTAAAGTGTAAGGTGTTTGTGAATTGGATTGTGAAGCCCAGCTAGAAATTATTTTGATATGATATTCTCTTGGCTGGGTGTGGTGGCTCACACCTGTAATCCCAGCACTTTGAGAGGCCGAGGCGGGTGGATTACTTGAGGTCAGGAGTTCAGACCAGCCTGGCCAACATGGTGAAACCCTGTCTCTAATAAAAATACAAAAATTAGCGGGGCATGGTGGCACACCCCAGTAATCCCAGCTATGCAGGAGGCTGAGGCTGGTGAATCACTTGAACTCAAAAGGCGGAGGCTGCAGTGAGCCAAGATCACGCCACTGCACTCTAGCCTGGGTGACAGAGCAAGACTGTGTCTCAAAAAAAGAAAAAAAAAAAAGAACATTCTCTTTACTGTGCAACTACCACCTCTTCGATATATACTAAAACAGGTTTCAAGCTTGTTTTTTTAAGAGCCTTTGCTTTTCCTCTGACTCAAGACAATGTTATTAAAGGCATTTTCAGTGAGGAAGAGGATGGAAGATACAGTACCTCCTTACTCCAATGCAAGGAATTTTTCTAAAAACAAGTCTTTATTTAAACAATAAAATTTGGAAATATTTAAATTTTGTTACAAAATATTTTAAAATATCTTTTTCTTGAGGAGCTATTTAAAATTATTTAAATACAGTTTTAAGTTTAGTTAGAGCAATTAAGATATATTAATCCTTTAATAAATTCTCACCATTAAATAGCTTTTCTTTCAAGTGCTAAATAGGATAGTCCAAAAGTGCACAGGGTTTTGGAGTGTACAATTCTGTAGTATTTCAAAACAGGAAGTATAAAAATAATGTACCTTCCAACTTTTTTTCAGCAAGTGCCCAGGTGTTAAAATATATTACATTAGCATTGATTTGTATTCACATAGCATAAGACGTCTTATGACTATTTAACACCAAAGGCTCAATTTACATACTAAATTAGATAACTCTAAAATTTTACACAGGAACACCAAAATGAAAAATTATCTCTGCCAATGTACTGTATCATAATTGTGTATCATCTAATTCAATGGAAATTACTGTAGAGTTCTTATCAAACCAGAACTGCAACTGTCAAACTGATAAAATAAATTATCTTTATAGACATTAATGTACTATGTAAGTGGAAAATGCAGAGCAAATGTGAGCCCTCCTATTGTTACAGAATAATTCCTCAGAACAAATAACTTAGACATGTATTTACAGGGATTTAGCAGACAATTATAGAGAAGAAACTTTCTCCCTAATTTTTCCATGATGGAAAAACAGAATTGAAAGGACTTAAAACTATATGGGAGCTAAGGAAAAAAGGTTAAAAATTATTACAACACAGAGCTTTAGATTTCATAAATTACCATAACTGTTTATAAGAATGTTTGAGCAGATCTATGATATAAAAGAAACTACAGTTTTCCTGAGATATGACGTTGAATTGTGTATATCGTGGTCATTTGTGTGGCATATGCATCATCTCAGATAGGAGTGAATCTGGCTGTCCATCCAGCAGCTACATTTCAATTTGGCTTTGCTAGTCTTTATAAGATCTCATAGAGCAATAACTCATATATACTGTATATTTGTTTCAGGCATGTTGATGGTTAGCATTACCAAAATAATACGTTATAAAATATGATGTTTAATTGATTCTAGTGACAGAATTTATTGTGATGGCTTTATGAATTACATTATTAAATAATCGGAGAATTATCTAGTGGGCATTTGAAGTTTCAAATGCACACACACATTTAGTAGAAAGTATATAATGGTATTAATGATTCTGATGATTTGGAGAGCTTGGCTCCCTTACAGTTATAAATCCTTTTGATTCTGTTTTTTAATTGTGAGGATTTAAGAGACTTAGTAAGACATCTGTGCACATCCTTCCTGTCTGCGATTATCTACCATTCTCTGTTTTCAAGACCAGAAACAAGGGAAAGATTGGTTAGACCATTTGCTATGGGTGTGTAGTGAAGACACAGATCCACCTGGTCTCATATGTAACCATGATGAGAAATTATAACAACTGCGATAGAGACTAACATCTTGAATAAATCCCATTCAATAGAATACCTTAAAATAAATTCCTACTCAGATTGAGTTTTATTTTTATGTAATCATATACATAGTAGAGAAAGTCAGAAAGTGATTTTTCAAAGATAAGTACATGCTTATAGGATAAGCAAAGACATCTAACAAATAAATTACCTGCAGTAGCGTTGTTGATTTTTAGCTACTCTAGATTATATAATAATTTTACAAGAATTATAAGCGGTAGATTATATTATAATAATCTATTCTGATATGAAATATGAATAATCTCATGTGATCCAATATTTAGCCAACTGTTTAACATAAACCATAAAGCTCAAAGCTTTGCCGACTGCTTACTAGAACTGTAAAACTCAACTGTTGAGTCAACTGTTTAATATAAAGCCGTAAAACTCTGATGGTTTGCCCTGTATTAATGCCTTGGTCAATTTAACAAATAATCAGTGTTCGACTGTCACTTAAAAGCCTGGCCTGTCAATTTTTAGCTACATCATAAATTTTAGTTATTTAAATTTTTTAACTTTAAGAATTCCATCAAATGTCAGACTTAATAACAAAATACATATTATCCCTCCTTAAAAAAAAACTTAAATAAGACCAAAAAACCCCACACAAAATCCCAAATGAGGACTGTAAGTTCCATGTAACATCGTGGAAGTTAAGATTTATTATTTTATTCAGGGAGTTAAGAGTATTCAAGCATGTCCATTTCCCTCATTAATAATCTATATTTGACCAATCCAAAACTCCGGGCAGCAAATATACATGTTTTCTCTGATTTTAATTTTGTCTCTCACAGAATGGTCACAATAAAGCTTTTTGTTTTGATTTCATTTTTATGCATAAGGGAGAATATTCCTTCGGCCAAAAATATAAGCAATTACTTCACTTTGGGGATCTTCAAATTGTTTTCATAGGTAGTAATACTTTACAATTCCATAAAATAAGGACTAAATTAAAATTTGGGGAAAAGCTAAAACTGAAAAGTATGGAAAATAAATGACTACAATATTAGCAAAACAAAATGTAACTAGTCTTAGAGCTAACATAGTGTCCAAGAGAATCAATACAAAAACAAAACTCTGGCTATTGATCTGATTTGCTAATGAGCATTTCAGTTCAATAATAGCAGATGGCATTAGAGAAATGTTCAATGCTCCCTGGACCTATGTCTCCTATGTCAATCTGCACACACAAAAATATTGTTTATCAAATGAGTCATAAAATGAGACGATTATAAGCATTCAACCTAAGATAGACTTTCAGAATCCATTTTATCTATATGAACAAAATGCTAAGACTGAGCAATCTTTGTCCTCTCTTCCTTGGGAGAAAGCCAAGCCACTTAAAACATGTTTATTAGAAGCTGCATGATATGCTGAAAGAGCACTGGGCTAAAGGTCATAGTACGTGAGTCCTATCCTTTACTAATTGTGAGTTTAGGAACAAACCACCTTAGCCTCTCAAAGGCCAGTTTCTTCATTTTGGTAAAGAAATGGGTAAATACTATTTTCCCTTCAAAGAATTGTTATGAGGAACATAAGGCCATGGATTAGAATTTATTTTTCAGGGAGAGTACACAATTCCAATATGACTTTTATTCAACCGTAAGGTATTATTCCTGCAATTGTTACTTATCACAGTTGTACATATTTATCAGAAGAGGAGAATAGCTACCTCTTACACCTGTTAACACATCATTAGTAGGCTGCAAAGAAGCTGACTCATCAGAGAAAATTAAGACATAGCCATTGAGTTTGCTGTTACTCTGATTTTCATCTCAGAGATGCTTCAGATGTTTCAGATTTGGAGAAAAGCCATTTGAGAACATTATGTTGTAGAAAATAAAATATGTAGGAAGTATATGAGGCTCCCTTTTTTTCCTCCTCCTGGGGAGTTTATGTCCCCCATAGAACCCACAAATTAGAGTTCCCATATCTTAATTCCTACTATTATTTTTATCATTAACCCCCCACACACCAAAAAACAAAACTATTAGCATGAGAGAAATAAGATGATTTTTCTCTGAGGTAAAATATTTGGTCACTCTGCAGGAAATCTGAGCAATTACAAAGTCACCTTAAAGAGAGGAGTTTCTCAGACTTTTAAGATGTGAATAGAATCTAACAATATATAATCTAATTGAAAATGTGACTAAAAGAATACAAATATCAATCGGAATGAAAGAAAATGGCATAATTGGGCACAAAAGCAGGGAAAAGGAGACTACAAACAAAGGTTGACAAGACTAATGCAAGTTCTGCTTAGTGGAGAAAACTTACCTGAGGCATCCTAGAATTCGATTCCTACAGCCCTGCCATCACTGCTGTGGAAATGGCACATCGGGCTCCCTTAGTACAAACATTCCATTACTCTTTGTCCTGGCTCCATGACTGGTTTGTTATTAAGCAACGGAAAGGGTTTTTTTCCCCCCCCTGAGGTGGGGATTAGAGTGAAAGAGATTAGGACTATGGAAATCCTTATGGGTTAAAAACCCCGTGGGTGGGGTTAGAAAGGGTGGTTTCAGTTTGAAAAGCCCACCAGGAGTTTAAACCTAGTAATGTATACTCTACCCTCAGGTCCCCCAAATCCATAAGTTAATCATCATTGTTCAGTCACAGCATCACATTTCTTTGCCAAAAAGTGATCCACAATATATTCATATATGACCAAATGGAGCCTATATGTACTACATCTGAAATGCATTAGGTGATTATCTTCGTTAAAAGAAAAGAACGAAACCTCCCAGAAGAAGGGAGTTTAATTTTTTTGCCCAGTGACCTGTTTGACAACATAGAACTACTGCCTGGCCTGGGAAAAGGATAGACTCCACAGTGAAGATAATTTCTGTCCACTAGTGAAGGTTTGAGAGCCAACTGCAGGCACTAGTACTAGTTGTGCACCTCTGTTCTAAGTAAATAGACTTAGCAAGTTAACAACTTTCACAGCATAGCTGTCATAGCCACAGAACCTATCGAACCTATCGTGGTGCCAGCCAGGTACATAGCAGCCTCAACAAATATCAGTTGAAATAATAATTCTTAGGCAATTTGCTTAAGGGCCCCTCTGAAAAAATAAGAATGCTAAACGTACCTACCTTGCAAGTTCCTGAAGAGGTTTAAATGAGTTAATTGCTGTAAGGTGCTTATATACCCGACAAATAGTAAACTCTTATTAGGTGTGTTAAATTAAGATTAATCCATTACAACTGGTGATGTGGAACATGAAAGTCATGATCTCAACTATTTCTATTTCCACCACATTTTACAGTTTAAATGTAATTTATACTTTAAAAGTAATTTCAACAAAGAAATAAATAAAACTCCAGTTTACGAAGTCTGAAAAACACTAAGGTTGTTTTTATGGACTAACAAAACAGTTGATGAACAATTTAAATGTCTGAATGCATATTTATCATCCTTGTTTCTGTAAGAATGTTGTTTAATTTTTAAAAATTAAATGTATTGGTTAATTTTCACATAATATAACCGTAAAGTCAAACTTTGGAAGGCAGCTATGCTTACCACTATACTACCACGTAAAGCCAAATTTGGTCCCCTTCCTCCATTTATTTTGCAAGCCTGAAACTGCAATTTGGTAATTAGTAGCACATATAATATTCTTTATACACACCAAATTTAAATGTCCACACTATTAACTATTGAACTCTTAACCATTATCTTCAATATTGTGAGCATCTTCTCTTTTAGTCTACTGCTTAATGGAGTGATTTTGCATTAATACATTATTTAGGGAATATTAGTTATATATATCTTTACTTGGTTCATATGTGAAATGCGAAGTATAATATATTATACTTTTGATTATTTTCAATAATCAGATCGGTAGACATTTATTACTCCAAATATAACTATTACCCTTGAAGTCTGTACAACTTGGATGCTTTTTGGTACTTAATACCTTGGTTGTAAACTATTATGATAGCCCCATACTTTATTTCTTTGCTTCTAATCTCTTCCTCATTAAGCCCAACTTCTGGACTCAGATCAAAGTGATCTAACACAACAACAAACAAACAAAAAATGTCAATTCCCTATCTAAAAATCACCCATAGTCCTCTATAGTCTGCAATATGAAATCTACATTTCTCATGTAACATGAAAGGACCAGTAAATCCACTGCTGGCTGATCACATGAGGCTCACTCCTGAAGTACTTTGCTCTTGCTGTTTCCTCTGTCACCTTTGCTTATAACATTGTTTGCTCCAGATATCCATTTGGCTCAACCCCTCATCTCCTTAGGTTTTTACACTTCTGCTATCTTCTACAACTCCTGATCACTCCATTTCAAATGACAACCCACCCCCTACACTTCCTATATGGATATCTGAAGTCTATTTTCATATGGATATTTCCTATTAAGTCTATTTTCAGATATCCATATAGGATATCTGAATCCATTTTGGATATCCTATAGGATATCTAAAGTCTATTTTGAAACACACACACCAATCACTACCACCATCACCACCAGTTTAAAAGCTTCTTAAGGCTGAATCCTTGGTGCCTGACATATAATAAGTGCTTAGTAAATATTTATTGAATAAAGGATGAATGAGTGGATAAATGGATAATTATTAGGCCATATAGCTCAGTGTTTTTACCTTATTCTTTATGTTCCCAAAACTATAAATTGCTTGCTTACCCCAAACATGCTATGTTCTCTCATGCCTTGATAACTTACACATATTTATAAAAAACATGTGTAAGTTATCAAGGCATGAGAGAACATAGCATGTTTGCTGTGTTTCCTGCCTCTCTATTCAGTTAACATGGAATCTATTCATTTACTTAGCAAATATTTTTTGCATGCCTGTTATGTGTTGGGCATGGTGCCAGGAACTAGGAATACAGCAGTTACTAATACAGATAACGTTCCTGACCTCATGAGGCTGCTATTGTATTAGGGAGATGATAGATATTGATGATTACCATAAAGGAAAGAAAGTGATGCTATAGAAGGTAAATAGAGGGTGGAGAGAGGTGTAATTTAAATGGACGCTCCAGGAGGCTTCTTTATGGAGGAGATATTGATGCTAAGACTTCATAGTTGAGAAAAAAACAACCTTGGAAGGAAGAAGGAAATCTTTGTCACAGGAAAAGGAAAGAGACTGTGTGTGAAAGCCCTGAGGCAGCAAACATTAAACAGCTCCTTTGATATAAACCTAACTTTTTACTGCCTAGCTCCTAGTTTTTAAAATTGAGTCCTCGATCCACAATGATCTCTTACCAAAATATAAAAGCAGAGGAAAGGCTGAGTTTTCAAACACCTTCTCTAAGTGTCATGATCCCTCAGGCTAACTTAAGTCTTTCTGTATGCTCACATTTTACCTTGTATATTAGAATTTTTTTACATAATATTATAGTAACTTATTTGTTTTTTTCTCTACAAGACAGAACGTTCTTCGAAGATAGGGACCATATCTTTTCATCTTTGTGCTAGTAGACCTAGCACAGTGTCTAGTACATAGAATGCAAACAATAATTGTTTGAGTAAATGAATGTAGAAAGACTTAAGAAAATAGGCAAGAATCATAGCATCAGAACTACAGTAACTTCCAATCTTCTTGCAGTTTCTTTTCATTCAAGAGAATATGTCTAAACTTTTATCTAAATCTTCTGTGGCTAATGAATGTTTTACCAAAACTCTAAACTCTTTTAAATTTCCCAGTTTCTCAAAGTCAGTGTGTAAATTATTTTACTCTAGTTTGCACGGAGACAATTTTAAAAGACTGTTTTTTCTCTGTAGTCCTTGAGCAGCCATTTGACCAAATAAATTTAATTTTATAATCAATAAAAGTCAAAAGAATACCTTTTGAAGATATGGGATCACCCATTTATACCTCTAAATGTTAACCTCAATGCACATTTTGGAGGATATTTGTAAGATTTATTATTCATTTGATGTTTTCTTAAAGGATGTTTGATGTAGGTGGACAGAGATCTGAGAGAAAGAAGTGGATTCACTGCTTTGAAGGAGTTACATGCATTATATTTTGTGCTGCACTTAGTGCCTATGACATGGTCCTCGTGGAAGACGAAGAAGTGGTAAGTCTAAAGGAAAAACAAAGCCAGGGTTAAAAGTAATCTTTGTGCTTTTCAGTAGTACTACCACATTGCCCAACTCATGAAGGTTTGCCAAAGATTTATGTTAGTTCTAGATCCTTGTTCATGATGCTCAACATTCACATTTTGCAAATAATAATCCTACCCATTCTCATTTCTGATACCTAACAGAATAGAATGCATGAAAGCCTTCACCTGTTCAACAGTATCTGTAATCACAAGTATTTTTCAACAACCTCCATTGTCCTGTTCCTCAACAAAAAAGATATCTTTCAAGAAAAGGTAACCAAGGTGCATCTTAGTATCTGCTTTCCAGAATACACTGGTAAGATTCTTTTCTTTTAGTTCCATAGAAATAACTTTTTATATAAACATATATTTCCTATCTGGATCTTGACATTTAATACTTATGAGGATGAGGCTTATGATCATTTTTGAGTTATCTTTATGATCCAAACTGGAAAAAAAATCTTACAAATAAAGAAGAACCCTCTCTACATTGTGTACATTAAAGCAAAACCCTAATAAAATAAACTGGAAGGGGTTAGATGGACCAGGGTTGCTACTATATAGACTTTATCAAATGACATTGGAACCTGAATTGTCTTCAAAATTATAACAGGAATGCAAATCTTATTCGAAATTGGCATTTTTAATGTATCTCCTACTGAAACCTTGTAATGCTGTAGTAGATCTCAGAGGCTCTTCAATCTCTGAGTTGTTTCTAGAGATATAGCATGAATGAATTTGAGAATGAATAATGACATCTTCATTTTCCGGTTTTCGTGGATCCTGGAATTTTAGTGCTAATCCTGTTAGTCAGCGATTGTAAATGTGAAATCCCACAGAAGGGCTGTTTCTCCTTCAGAAAGAATTTTATTTATTTATTTATTTATTTATTTTTGTAAATAGTTGGATATTCCATTGGTAATAAAATTACATAAGAAAAAAATTTATTTTTCTTTTTTGAGATGGAGTCTCGCTCTGTCGCTCAGGCTGTAGCCTTTGCCTCATGGGTTCAAATGATTCCCCTGCTTCAGCCTCCCGAGTGGCTGGGACGACTGGTGCACACCACCACACCCAGTTAATTTTCGTATTTTCAGTAGTAATGGGGTTTCACCATGTTTGCCAAGGCTGGTCTTGAACTCTTGACCTCAGGTGATCTGTCCACCTTGGCGTCCCAAAGTGCTGGGATTACAGGTGTGAGCCATTGCACCCAGCCATATTTATGATTTAAACAAAAATACAAATCCAGTTTTACCACTTAGGTGCGTAAGGTTGCCCAGATGTTACTAGGAGCATGGCATTTTATCAAAACAAATACTTACATTGGTCAACCTACAATTAGGGCTTATATCTTTTTTCTATAATTATAAATATTTATAATATATTCATACATTTATCATGTGATTAAATATAATAATATATTTTGCATATTACAAATAATATTCAAATATATTGAATATTACTAATTAAATATAAACTCATAATTAAAGGTTTATATTATATATATAACAGGACTTATTTCTTAGAGCACTTTCTAGTGTACAGAGAAAGGAAATGTTTCAACAGAAAGTACAAAGAGTTCCCATGTACTTTCTTTCCCATCCCCTCCTACAGTTTCTCTATTATTAGAGAACTGCTTTGGTGTGGTACATATGTTACAATTGATGAATTGTATTGATGAATTGATATTAACACATTTTACATTATTAACTAAAGTCCATCTTTTTTTTTTTTCTTGAGATGGAGTCTCACCCTGTTGCCCAGGCTGGAGTGCAGTGGCACGATCTCAGCTCCCTGCTACATCTGCCTCCTGGGCTCAAGCTATTCTTCTGCCTTGGCCTCCCGAGTAGCTGGGATTACAGGTGCACGCCACCACGCCCGGCTAATTATTGTACTTTTAGTAGAGACGGGATTTCACCATGTTGGCCAGGCTGGTCTTGAACTCCTGACCTCAGATGATCCATCCTCCCTCCCAAAGTGTTAGGATTACAGGCATGAGCCACCGTCCCCGGCCAAGTCCATCATTTAATTAGGGTTCACTCTTTATGTTGCACAGTTCTATGTGTTTTGCCACATGCAGGTCATGTATCCAGCATTACAGTGTTATACAGAACAGCTTCGCTGCCTTAAAAATCCCCTGTGTTCCCCCATTCATGCCTCCTCCCTCCTCACACTCCTGGCAACCACTGATCTTTTTATTGTTTCTATCCTTTTGCCTTTTCCAGAATGTAATATAACTGGAATCATATAACATGTAGCATTTTCTTACTGTCTTCTTTCATTTAGCAATATGCATTTAAGTTTCCTCCATGTCTTTTTATGGATTGATAGCTAATTTTTTTATTCCTACATTAATATTCTGTTCCTTAAACGAACCACAGTTTATCCTTTCAGCTACAGAAGGACATCTTGGTTCCTCTCAATTTTTGGCAATTATGGAAAAAGATGCTATAAACATCCATGTGCAAGCTTCTGTGTAGACATAAGTTTCTAGGTAAATGCCTAGAAGTGTGATTGCTGGATTGTATGGTAAGACTATCTTTAGCTTTGTAAAAAACTGCCAAATTGCCTTTCAAAGTGACTGCACTATTTTGCATTTCCACAAGCAATTAACTCCTATAACTCCATGCACTTACCAGAATTTGGTATTGCCAGTGTTTTGGATTTTAGCCATGTTATATGGCTTTAAAGCTTGTCCTTCAAGGAATTTTGTTTCTAGTTACAATAAAGTAGGAAACAAAGACTTATTTTTTAGAAAGTCTTTATGCTACTGCTCTGTTCTGTGTCAAGTCCCCATAAAGCATATTCTGTTATAAAGCCCATCAACAGGTCATTTTTAGTAGTCCTGTATTTTTTAGCCTACTTGTTTTATTTCTGCCTTTTCTCAACTGATTCATTGCACATCCTGCTATTGGACTAAAGCTTCTCAAGCAGAGCCTTCATTGTATTACTGCTATATAACACATCAGTGAAGAGTACCTCTCTATAGCCTTTTATATCGCATCCTAACTCCTTTGTTTTGTTAGTAACATAGTCTATAATCTAGCCCATAACATCTATTCTACTTGATTTCCTACAATTCCTCTACAAAAATCTTTCATTTCTATCGAAGTAGATTCTTCAAAGCTCAGTCTGTTTCCCGACCCTACCCTCAAGTCTAGTGCTACAATTCTCACTTTCACTTTTTTGTTTTCACTTACTTTTCTCTGTTGTAGCTACCTCTCAAAGTCCAGCTCAAATACCATCTCCTTCTGTGCCTTAGTCATCTACCTTTTCCATTCTTTTTCTCTTTTAATTTGTATAAAAACACCCATACCCATACCCACAAACACACACACACTGTTTGATGTATACGTAAGTTTGTATCACTCACTTTGTTTTATAAATATTTTGGGATTTCTACTGTATTTTGAGCTTTTTGATGCAAAGTTTACCTTTTAGCCACCGGGAGCTCCCAAAGGGGTGAGCATAGTTCCCAGCACCCTGATAATTGACCCTTGCCTTTATGATTTTGCAATACTTAGTATATCAAAGTAAAATCCTAAAACTTGCTGACATTATTTATAGCCTATTCTTTGTAACATATGATTAATCTTTACTTCTCCAAATATTTTGTTTAACAAGGGCCAAATACATTTGAAGATGCAGGAAACTACATCAAGAACCAGTTTCTAGACCTGAATTTAAAAAAAGAAGATAAGGAAATTTATTCCCACATGACCTGTGCTACTGATACCCAAAATGTCAAGTTTGTGTTTGATGCAGTTACAGATATAATAATCAAAGAGAATCTAAAAGACTGTGGGCTTTTCTAATCAACCATTTTCTCTTCCACTCTTGCTCATGTATGCTTTTCAAAATATAAAAGAAAAGGTGCTGTATGACGTGTTTAGTTTGAATAGACATTAACTTATCTAGACATATAACTAGCATTGTAAAGCAAAAAGTTTTCCCACAAAAATATTTATGTGTTATCATCTATATCTGGATAAGTTTAAATTTCTTTGGAACATGGGGAATGGGAGTGTCTTTGATGTCCTTATATCTAAAAACTGATATGTTTTGGTAACTGTAACAGTACATATCAATGACACTGGATTTTCTTGGAAATAAACTTCTACATGCGGACTATTTGTAATCATAGAATAATGAAGAAATATGGAATAATATTATTTCCATTGGCCAGATTTTGAGAGGCATTCATTTTTGTTGATAATGTAGCCATGCCAGTACTGTAGAGACTTTTTTTTTTTTTAAGAGACAGGGTCTCACTGTGTTGCCCAGACTGGAGTACAGTGGCACAACCATAGCTCACTATGGCTTCTAACTCCTCAGCTCAAGCGATCCTCTCACCACAACCTCCTGAGTAGCTAGGTCTACACATGCATGCCACCATGCCCAGCTAAGTTTTTTGTTTTTTGTGAGTTTTTTTTATAGTAACAGTGTCTCACTATGTTGCCCAGCCTGGCTTGAACTCCTGGCCTCAGGTGATCCTCTCTTCTCGGCCTCCCAAAGCCCTGGAATTACAGGCATGAGCCACGGCTCTTGGCCTGGAAAGTCTATTTTAAAAGGGCATGAGGCATTTATTAGTTAATTACCCCTCTGTTAGGCAGCTGCAAATGAAATGTTCTCTATACATTTCTTTGTTAATATGAAATTACATTTGCAAAATAAATATATTCAATTTTATCTCCTACATTATTTTCTTTAAAAAATCATTAATGCTGAATTTACTGTTGGAGTTGAAAATTTCAATAATTTATTAATTTTTTTTTTTGCACTACCCTGGTTGAAGAGAGGGGGAAGTATATGGTCACATACACAATGTAAGGCTTTATAAGTGAATAATAGTTTTTAATGGAACGCCCATTCCCCACATTTTATTCCAGATTGGCATGGAACATTATGACAACTGACGACCACATGGGCTTTGGGATGATAACTCTGGACTTCAAGAGAGAAAAATAATTTAATGTTTTAGCACTCATATGTTTTTTGTTTTGTGAATAAGAAGTGGGAAGGAAGAACAAGCAGATTTTTAGAAGGTAAATGTTGAGCTCCTCCCTTGGTACTGTATGGTCCATTCTGACTATCATATTTTATTCTAATGGTCAAAGTCTTCCTTTTTAAAAAACCAAGTTGGTGCTTTACAAACTAAATCAAGTTATCTATGAAGATTACAGGTGATTTTTTTCTTTTTATAAATTGTCTACCATTTGCAATACTTTTTTTTTTTTTTTTTTTTTTGAGACAGTTTCTCACTCTCGCTCAGACTGGAGACCAGTGGCCCAATCTCAGCTCACTGAAACCTCTGCCTCCCAGGCTCAAGTGATTCTCCCACCTCAGCCTCTGGAGTAGCGGGGATTATAGGTGCACGCCACTACTGCCTGGCTTATTTTTGTATTTTTAGTGGAGACAAGGTTTCACTATGTTGATTAGGCTGGTCTCAAACTCCTGACCTCAAATGATCCACCCACCTTGGCCTTCCAAAGTGCTGGGATTACGGGCGTGAGCCACCATGTCTGGCCCTGCAAAACATACTTTTAAAGCATGTCTGGGCCAGGAGTGGTGGCTCATGCCTATCCCAGCACTTTGGGAGGCCAAGGCCGGTGGATCACGAGGTCAAGAGATCAAGACCATCCTGACCAACATGGTGAAACCCCATCTCTACTAAAAATACAAAAATTAGCTGGCACGCACCTGTAGTCCCAGCTACTCGGGAGGCTGAGGTAGGAGAATTGTGTGAACCCAGGAGGTAGAGGTTGCGGTGAACTGAGATCACGCCACTGCACTCCAGCTTGGGCAACAGAGTGAGACTCCATCTAAAAAAAAAAAAAACATGTCTCACTATCATTTATCCTTCTATACTTCTGGAAAATGGTATATAGTCAGAATATTAGGTCAGCTTGTTAGATTTATAATGACTCTTAAAAATATTTAATTAAATTCTTATAAGCTAGGTGAGTTGCAGGGAGGATAAGTTAAACAATTTGCCAAACTGCGGTTTAGGTGGATTTAGATAATTCTGTCTCTCAGTGTTTCTACTTCATTTTTCTATGACGTATTTTCCTTCTAAACACATAAAGATAATCATAACTCAATGAATAATCTTCACTTAAGTGCCTGTGGCTTTTTTTCCCAAAAACAAAGAGCAATTATCAACAAATACAGTCAAATTTTAAAAATTATATTAAAAAATTAATTTGAAATTCCAAGATATCAAGCACACATGAACAAAAGCATGAGCAATCATTTAGTTCAGGCATTCCATGAAGTTTTCTAGCTAAGAATCACTATCTGTATGCCAACCATCCAACGTTTTGCTAGAAGACGTTCAATATTATGAGATTTTAAATAAATATTACAAATACTATATTTCATTCATCACTTTGTCTTTCCTCCCTTCCCACTCTACATCAACCTGTTACCTTCTATAAGTGTGAAGAGACTCTTCCATAAAGGAAAATATATCATTTGAAATGTTACTGACTTAAGTTTAGGATTCATTTTTTAGATAATGTAGGTGGAAAGGGTGGGGTCAGAAATGGTTCAGTTTGCTTTTCAGAAGTACATAACTCTTGACCTCATGATCCGCCCGCCTCAGCCTCCCAAAGTGCTGGGATTACAGATGTGAACCACCAAGTATCTACTAAAAATACAAAAATTAGCTGGGTGTGGTGGTGCATGCCTGTAGTCCCAGCTGCTTGGGAGGCTGAGGCAGGAGAATCACTTGAACTTGGAAGGTGGGGAGGTTGCAGTGAGCTGAGATCATGCCACTGCACTCCAGCCTGGTGACAGAGCGAGACTCCATCTCAAACAAACAAAGTACATAACTCACTTTGCCCTGTGCACAAAAGTGACAGGCATAAATATTTACTTCTGAAATATTGTTCTCTGAGAACATTAAACAGTACGTTAAATGACCAAAATGAAAATGGAAGTTATCTTGAATTATTTTTAAAAAGAAAACTGTTAAATTCCTCCCAATATTATGATTTCACTTAAAGAAGTTTTCTTCATCATCACAAATATTGCCATGCTAAATAATGAATTCTAATTAAGAAAAGAGAATTTTTAGTAAAGAAAAAAATTAAATAGATGTTTGTATTAATTCTTTAATGATTGCAATCTTTAAAATTTAATTATTTCAGATTTCACTTTTAAAAGTTTAATATAAAAAGTTAGAGTAGAAGCACAGCATTTGGGGCTAGTTTTTAAATATAACAAAATAAAATATGGAAAAGTTTGCTTCTACCCTGAAGAAACTTCCACTGAGAACAGTAATGTTGGTTAAAATGAAAACATGCATTTCAAGCTGAGGCTCAGGCTTCTATCTGTGCCGTCGGTGCCCTTGCTTTTTGCGGTTGCTGCTCAGTCACATGCTCAAACAAACAAAAATGAATGCCACTCAAACTCGCTCAAACATGATTATAATGTCAACACACTGCACTACCTCAGAAACAAGATGTGGGCTTATATACAGTGGGGTCATTAACAACCAACCCTCACAGCAATTTTCCAGAAGCATCAACTGGCCAATAAGTTAGACTTTGCATCCTGGGATTAGTGACTAGTGAGTTAAATAAAGATATACTTTTGTGTCAAAATATGGAAGTGGCCGGGAGTGGTGGCTCACGCCTGCAATCCCAGCACTTTGGAAGCCCGAGGTGGGCAGATCACCTGAGGTCAGGAGTTCCAGACCAGCCTGGCCAATATGGCAAAACCCCGTCTCTACTAAAAATACAAAAAAATTAGTTGGGCATGGTGACGCACACCTGTAATTCCAGCTACTTGGGAGGCTGAGGCAGGAAAATCACTTGAACCCTGGAGGTGGAGGTCACAGTGAGCCAAGATTGCGCCACTGCACTCCAGCCTGGGTGACAGAGTGAGACTCTGTCTCAAAAAAAAAAAATATATATATATATATATAAAATACACACACACACACATACATTATGGAAGCAATCAACTCCACAAAGATGCTGTATGGAAAAGGGGTTTCAAATTCTGTGGAATCGCCAACATTGACTATGAATATCCAATATCCTATTGGTTAAAAAAAATTATGAACAAATATACTCTTAATAATAGACTTAATAATAGTCTTATTAAAATATCACATAAATAGCAAACTATTTTCTCAGGCCATAGGCCTGTCCTAATACCAATTTCCTACCGGATACGTCTTCCTATTTACTTATAAAATGTATTTTTAAACACTTGCAGAGAATGACTTAGGCTTGACTTAACCAAATACTTTAGACCTGAGGAAAAATACATCTTTTGTGTTGATTTATGTGTCTTTACTATGTTATACACTTCAGAATTAGAAGCAGACCCATTGGTTAAAATGTATGACTACTAAAAATAATATGATTGTAAGAATTATGGAAGAAACTGAGAATCCTGTATCTTAGAAAAACTTTAAAAACAGGAGAAACAACTCTGCTTGGGATGGAGTAAATATTAACAAGATAATATTAATATAACCAATTGAAGCCCCCTTTCCATTAATGCTTCAGACATTCTTACAAACCAATCTATAGCCACATGGGGGCACACTTACATCACAGGTTTTTCCCTCCAACTATTAAAAACAATACATCTAGATGACCAATAACTTTAGTGAAACAAATAATAAAATCTCGTTAAGAATCATAGTATATTTTTTGCCTTTAACTCAGTAGTATATTATAACATTCTGAAAACATAATATGTAATATTTTAGTCAAGTTTAGTTTATGATTAACGAAGCTACTGAAGCTGCTCCAAATTTGTAGTGTTACACAGATACATAGTTCTTTTAGGATCTTCTTACTTTTTTGGTCATTTTCTAACTGCTGTTTTAGTCTAAGTAATTATTAATTTTGTAAAGTGTGTCTTTCAGTTTATCTGTATTGTGTTTAAAATCTTGATTTGCTCACAGAGACTAGTAGGAGAAATATAATTTGATGCCTGACAACTGTGTTTTGTGAGTTGTAATCAATTGACTGCTTATTAATGTATATCTTTTCAGCAAATCAAAGTAAAATCCCATTCTGCTAAAACATTAACCATTCCATTATTCTGTTTATTACAACTTTTTCCCAGCGACCACTCCACCAAATCAAGAGGAAAATGAGTGCTCTGTGACATTTTTCTTTATCACCACTGCTGCGACCAGCACATTTTTCATTAATAATAGCAACGTTTTTATTTTAAGCCACATTTGTCACACTAGTTAAGTAATAAATAGAGTCAAATGAAAGAAAAAGGAAATAAAAATACCCTAATTTAATTCATGGGGGTCAGTAATGGTCTTCTAATTATTACACCTTTCAGATAAGGAATAACATATGAGACACAGGCAAAGCCAGTATTTTATGGGAAAGACATTTATATTTTCTAAAGTGGTCAGATTGGAACAAAACCAAGCACACATATGTGATTGAAAATTTTTTTTTCAAAGTATACTGCTGTAAGTTTTCTCCTCTGAAAAACAAAAATGATCAAGTATTAATTGCATTACAATATCAAAATTAATGGAGAATATTTATGTTTAATGCATTAAAAGCCTTACCTGGGAGAAAAGAACTAGATGATTGCACCTAGAGTTAGCATAAGAAAGTTTATCATATAAAGCACCCTATCCTGAATGCCAAAGAACAAGATAATCTGGGCTACAATCATCTTATTCATTAAAAGTCTGAATATTTTATTACACTTAAAATATTGGTATACAAGTGTAAATTTATATAAAGCACAAGGTAGGTGAGATAATTTACCAGCAAAAGAAACAATTTAATTTCCCTAGGAGTTAGAGGTCCGTGAGTCTGTCAGTCCACCTGAATCCACAAATGCTTAGCCTCTATTCAAGAAATAATCACTTAGCATTTTTATTCCCACATATGGTGTGTACTACAATGATACATGTGGCAGAATAGCATAATCATCTACATTTTTGGAAACAAAAGGCAGAGAATTGTATAATAAAAATGTACATAGGCCAGGTGCAATGGCACACACCTGTAATCCCAGAACTTTGGGAGGCCAAGGCGGGAGGATTGCTTGGGCCCAGGAGTTCAAGACCAGCCTGGGCAACATAGTAAGACACTGTCTCTATTAAAAATACAAAAACTTAGCAAAGCATGTTGGAATGTGCCTGTTGTCTTCAGCTACTTGGGAGGCTGAGGTGGAAGGATAGCTTGAGCCCAGGAGTTTGAGGTGGTAGTAAGCTATGATGGTGCCACCACACTTCAGCCTGGGAGACAAAGTGAGACCCTGTCTTAAAAATAAATAAATAAATAAATAAATAAATAAAAAACAGACACAAATGCTTATTTCATCTTCACAATTGTGTTCCTTTTCATATTTAAAAAAGAACAAATAATACTGTGACAGGGTTCAGGACATGTACCACAAAATGTAGCACTTTGGCATTTGAGAAGACAGCTTAAATAGGAAGATTTCTCTGACTTTCTCTCACCATTCTTCCCTGAAGCAGGCCATAAAAGAATTCTCTGACCTTCCTTTAAAGTAGGTCAGAAAGCCCTCATTCTAGAGGGATACTTCCTATACCAAAAGGAAAGAAATAAAGACACAGAGAAACCGAGAATAATTTGAACAGGCCTTGCTAACGTCCCCATAGCTTATTACCATTAGATCATATCCTCTTTCATTCAATCATACTTCCACATGACTGTTGTACTTGTCCATTTTTCATACTGCTATGAAGAAATGCCCAAGACTGGGTAATTTATAAAGAAAAAGAGGTTTAATGGACTCACAGTTCCACATAGCTGGGGAGCCCTCACAGTCATGGCAGAAGGTTAAGGAGGAGCAAAGGCACATCTTACATGGCAGCAGGCAGGAGAGCATGTGCAGGGGAACTGCTCTTTATAAAACCATCTCGTGAGACTTATTTACTATCAGGAGAACAGCATGGGAAAAACCCACCCCCATGATTCAATTACCTCCCATGAGGTCCTTCCCACGACACCGTAGGAATTATGGGAGCTACAATTCAAGATGTGATTTGGGTGGGGACACAGCCAAACCATATCAACTGTCCAGCCTTCATTCAATGTAAGCATTAAAACACATAGTTTTCCCTGCTTCTTTGGGTCTTAATTTCTGAAGACTCCTGTGTCACATAAATCTTCTACTAAATTTGCATGCCTTTCTCTTGCTACCCTGTCTTTTGTTATAGGGGTTTCAGCCTTGAACCTAGCTACAGATGAGGAAAAGATATTGCTTTTCTCCCCTACAACTGCTTGATGATCTAAAGCCACAGCCATGCTGCTTTGCTGTTTTTCCTAGGATGTTCTTTACCTTAAAATAGTAGTGGAAGCACATATGCAGTTATACTTTGGACTCTGCACTCCTAGAAGGCTTCATTAAACTTAGATTCCAACAGCAAATCACTAAGCCGGTATTTCATTGTAAATCTGTGGCAAAAAGTTCCCCTGAACTATATTTTCCCTCCTAGGACGGGTGACACAGTCACTGTAGGGAAGCGTGGGCTATGTTTGAGGACTTAATTTTAAATCCCAGTTTGAGCACCAACCCGCTGTGAGACATTGAACAGTCGTTTATTTTAGGTGGTAGTTTTTCTTACCTATGAACAAACAGAGTAGATTAAACAACCACCACAGACCAACATAACTTCAGCTTCTGACTCAGCAATTTCTTTTGAAAACTGATACCAGAGTAAGCTTGTCTTAACTCTTATTAAAACGAGGAAGAGGAATGGTATGCAAAAGATTTTTAATGAACATTTAAAATATGACTTTTATGTTTAAAAATTGGGATTTCCTTTTCATTTTTGGTTTAAATTGAAGGCTTAAAAGTGTTATTTATTCCTGGGGAAAAGAACCAGATATCTAATGATGCCCCTAGGAAAGATTTCACAAGGGCAACATTTCATTGTTAAGCCTGGTAGAACATCTCGTGTCATCCAAGGGAGGGAAAATGAATCAATGTATAAACATTTTATTAAAGAATAATGTAAAAACTTGGTAAGTTACCAAACATCACTGAATTGAACACATAAAATGGGCCAATATATGTTAGCTCCCAAAAATCATAATGAAAATAATAAAGGTGATTTTTAAAGGAATAAAGTGGCATTCATTCATACCCATAGTATCTCACCTACATAAGAGAATTAAAAAGTATTTCATAAATTAATAAATGATGAGTCCATATTTTCCATAGTGACCTCCATTGGGACATGGAAATGTCCCAAACTTCAATATCCTTGTCAATACAGGTCTACATTCCCTGCATAGCTGGTTGCCTAAAAGTAATAGTTAAATTTTATTTTTTAAAACTCCTAGAAGCTGAGATCATTTCTGGGTTAAAATAAAGTTTCAGGAGTGCAGTTACTCAGGGAAAGTGGCCCTGATTTCACACGTTCAGTCCTTTGCAGGATCAAAGTCCACTTGCAGGATTATCTGCCAGGACTGCCCTCTCCCCTACAAGCCCTGTTGGTGCCTACTCATTCTTCAAATCTTAGGTTAGAGTTCACTTCTTAAGACAAGGTTCTCAAACTTCACAGAATAGAAGTTCATTCGCCTGTATGTACTTCTACGGGTCTTCATAATTTTACTCTTTTTTTTTTTTTTTTTTTTTTTAAGAAGAGTCTTGCTCTGTCACCCAGGCTGGAGTGAAGTGTTCTGATCTTGGCTTTACTGCAACCTCTACCTTCTGGATTAAAGTGATTCTTGTGCCTCAGCCTCCTGAGTAGCTGGAACCACAGGCACACACCACCATGCCCAGCTAATTTTAGTGTTTTTAGTAGAGAGGGGGTTTTGACATATTGGCCAGGTTGGTCTCGAACTCTTGGCCTCAAGTGACCTGTCCCTCTCGGCCTCCCAAAATGCTGGGATTACAGACATGAGCCACTACATCTAGCCCATAATTTGACTCTTTACAACTTATTAAAGTTTACAAAGAAATATTTATGTGTGTAATTTTTCAACTTATTTTTATTTCTTCATATTACTATGCACTCCCTGAGAGTGCATATGGGTTTTTCCCCACCTGCTCTTTACACAAAATAGAAACTTAATGAATGAATGTGAATTAATAAAAAAATTAGCCAATGATTGTTTACCGAGGTCTCCTGGAGAGCGTCCTTATTACTCTTGACTTCCAGAATGCCATAATTCCCTGGTTTTTCTGCTGTATCTCATGTTTCTTCTCCTCAAGCTTCCCTGATCATCGTGTAAATGTTAGTATTATTAAGAATATTCACTAGGCCATCTTCTCTTCTCATTCTATACATTCTGAGAAATCTTAAGTCTTTCATGGCTTCATTTTTTTTAGACAAGGTTAGTCTCTTGATCCCTACATGCATATCTTCCTGTCTCTTCAAACATATACAGACAAATAAAACTCAACATTTCAAAAAAAAAACAAAACCACTATTTATTACCTCCAAGTCTATCCCTCCTCTTAGTTATTCAAGCTGGATTAGTTTTTATCCTTTTTCTTCTTCTTCTTCTTTTTTTTTTTTTTTTTTAACTGACACAGTTTCACTCCTGTTGCCCAGGCTGGAGTTCAGTTGGGCAATCACTGCTCACTTCAGTCTTGACTTCTCGGGTTCAGGTGATCCGCCTTAGCCTCCCAAGTAGCTGGGACTATGGGTGTGCACCACCATGCCTGGCTAATTTTTTTTTGTATTTTTAGTAGAGACTGTGTTTCACGCTGGTCTTGAACTCCTGGGCTCAAGGGATCCACCCACCTTTGCCTCCCAAAGTGCTGGGATTAGGGGCATGAGCCACTGCGCCTGGTGTATTCTTTTCTTTCACATTTCAAATTATTCAACATGTTTTGTTTATTCTACATTCTCATTCTAAATTTTTTTTTTAATGATCTGCTTTTCTGCATTATCACTGCCCCTTGTCTTGTTCATCTCTCTTGCAGAGATTCCTGAAACACCTTCTTAAACTGTCTGGTGGCCTCCACTCTTGCCACTTCCAGTGTTTTCACCCAACTGCCAGATGCTCTTTCGAAAATGCAGTGCAACTACATGACACAACTTCAAATGCTTCCATGGTTCTCTAATGCCTATAACAATGTCCAGCTGCCATACTGTTTAAATGTTCTTAACTACCTGGCGTCTTTTTACCTTGCTAGCTCAACCTTTTACCTTTATAAATACAATTGCAAACATCCTCTCTCCCAGAACATTCTTCTTCTCCCTGTTGGTTGACTAACTAACTCAACTTTTAGGTTTTTACTTTTTTAAGAAGTGCTTCCTTTACCTGCCAGTTCTTGGCTGACTATCTGTCCTATGTGATCTCTGACCCACTTGTACTTCCTTCTTCATAGGCCTTATCACTATAACAAAGTCAGGTAAATCTCTGTGACTAGTACACAAAACAGACAATCCACATTTAAATAATATTACACATGTGTAACAGAGCATGTGTATGTATGTGTATGTATGTAGGTGTTAAGGTTCCCAGTTCTGTATTAATGCTTTTGGTGGGAAAGGGAGGAATAATAAAAATGTCTAAAGAAAGTGATGTACTATGAGTAAAAGGCCATCTTTTTTTTCTACCCAATTCAAGATTTAAAAAAATCTTGAGTACATTTGGTAAAATTTCCAATTGGTAAGCTTTACACATTTATTTTATATTCCAAATAATGCTACATAAATGTCAGCAATCTCTGTTCTCCCAAAGCCATTTACCCAATTTCATTGGTGTCAACAAAAGTTATACATGCTTGTAGAGAGGAAATCAGACCCTTCACTATTCAAAGAAATAATGGTAGAATCCTAAAGCCATGTTAAAGAAAGCAACACAACCCTTGCCTTTGCCACCAGATAGATGTTTCTGTAAACAGAGATCCACCTCAGTGTCTCAAAGCGTTGAGGTAAGATTGCTGAACTGAGGGCTGACACACAAGTCAAGTGGATTTTTAGTCTTTTGATAACAAAAGTGCAGCACATCAAAAAGGTCTGTAACTATTTATCTGTCCATTATATAAGAAACACAAGACCGGGCGCGGTGGCTCACGCCTGTAATCCCAACGCTTTGGGAGGCTGAGGCGGGCAGATCACGAGGTCAGGAGATGGAGACCATCCTGGCCAATATGGTGAAACCCGTCTCTACTAAAATACAAAAAAATTAGCCTGGTGCGGTGGTGTGCACCTGTAGTCCCAGCTACTCGGGAGGCTGAGGCAGGAGAATCGCTTGAACCTGGGAGGCGGAGATTGCAGTGAGCCGAGATCACGCCACTGCACAGCCTGGCGACAGAGCAAGACTCTGTCTCAAAAAAAAAAAAAAAAAAAGAAAAAGAAAAAAAGCACGAATCTTGAAATGTGTTTAGGAGCATTATTTTCAGTCTAACTGCTTGCAAAAGCAGATTTATGACATATGAAGCACTGTCCTTGGAGCAACAAAATACAATAGTAAAGGAACCAACCTTCAAAATCCATAAACATTTTGTTTTACAAATTTTAAATTATATTTTTACAATAACTACAGTGTAACCTATTTAAATATACGACTCTATTTTTAATAGTCTTTTTCCCTTACTATCTTTGAGCCTTCCAAGGATAGTCTTTGTCTCTTTAATGTCAGGACAGATTGTGAACTGTTTACTCAACCACTTTACAAACCTAAAACATATTTTCACCAAAATATCAGTACTAAATTAAAGCTAGTAACAACCTCTACTATAAATGACCACTGTCTGTAACATTCCAAGAGATAACAAGGCATATATACCTGATTAAAGTTTTATCACAGAGCTTTGGAAAATGCTTACACTTCAAACCTTGCAATATAACTTTGGTAACTAATAAACAGGTTCATGACTTTCTAATGTCTACAATTATAAGTAGATAATAGGGGAACTCTTATTTGTAGTTTTTTGTAATATGAATGTATTTTTTCCTTTGAATTTCTCACATTTATATTACATATTATATATATATATATATATACATTTTTTTTTTTTTTTTTAAGATAGAGCCTCACTCTGTCGCCCAGGCTGGAGTGCAGTGGTGCGATCTAGGCTCACTGCAACCTCCGCCTAGCATGTGTGTGTAACTTAGGGAACTCATCATAAAATTTTCAAGTTTCTTCTATCATCGCTCCTTACACTTATAAATTCATCAAGCCTAGCTACTTCAAGGGTTTTGTCTTCTAGCTGTAAAGCATCAAGTTGCTGAATATAGTCAACTACGTCAGCTCATGCTTCATGAAAATCTAAAACGTTTTTGCCAAATATATAAGTGTTTTCTAAAAAATTAACTAGTGAAGCCTAGCATTTACTTAGTCCTTTTCAAGCTCACAAATTTAAGTCCAATTGATTGAGGGTTGTACCTTTTTTTGTACACAATTCATGGAGTTTCATTACTGAAAAATTGAATTAAAAACTTCTCACAGATTCAATAAATTTCTACTGTTTCTATACTCAGTCTACGCTATCTCTTAGTTGTATTTAAATTCCAAAAGTGTGGTTAGTGTCACTTTCTATTTTAAAAGAGGTTTGAAGAGGCAAATTTTTCCCCATGCGTAATACCCAGACCAAATTGCAACCAGCTTGGAATTTATTGAACTCAGAACATGAATGGTGAAAGTACACAATTTGACTTTCTGATGATCATGTAATAGTCTACAAAATGCATTGTGATATTTACCTGCTGAAACAATGTTTCCACTTTGAAAGCCTTTTTTTTTTTTTGTTTTTTTAAGCCTAAATAAAATCTTACTCCATGAGAGGACTATCTTCAAACTCTGTCTCGGCAGAGGCCCAGCAGATGTCTGTTTATATTACCTTTGTGATCTATGATAACAAAATGCCCAGCTGAGCTCATAGCATTTTATGACTGTTCCAAACCCAGGAGGTTGGCATATTAAATACCCACATACTAATTGTGACATTAATCTCTAACCATCAACTGACGGAGGATGTTAGGGTTGCATGGGAAACATGTTTTAGTTTAAATCACTTCATCGAGTAGCTCATGTAGGGCCATATTTTATTAAGATTCCAATAAGAGACGTCATGAAGCGAGGAAGTATAACTGAGTATAAATTTTGACAGTAAAAACTCTGTGTAGATATGCAAGTTGTGTAAGTAGAATATAATAAAACTGGGATCCAGAACTCAAAGGACATTATTTATTTTTAACACCTGACTACACATGGGATTTTTTTTTTTTACTAAATAGGGTGTTTTTAGACTATAAGGGGATTTGTTTCTTTTAAACCCTGGTATCTTAAAGCATAATGAATAGTTTAACTGTGTTATAGACTATTCTGTCTTCTGAGGCAGAATATTTTCAACATTGTTTATCCCTTTCTTAGTGTCTTGTAATCATTATGATGAACAATAGTTACTATGTAATGCAATAATAGTCGGAGTTTCAATGTAGGCATGTGGGTTTCATTTCATTCATTGTTATAGGAACTTATGTATATGAGAAGCTAATGTTAGTCAACAGGAGCAAAAAAGCCCTTGCTTTTAAAGACAAAAAGAATAAGAGGAACATCCTCTCCAGTGTGGAGAGACTATAGATAGAGAAGAGTAGTGACAAGTAAGGGTTCTTCAGTTAGACATCTGGGCTGATATCTCAGCTTTCTCACTTATTAGCTGCACAGCTTAGAGTGAGGCTCTTAACTCTTCAGTATCTGCATCTATAAAATGAGGAAAATAATAATAGCTACTGCTCAGAATACAGAAATGAATGAGATAATATGTGTGGAATGCTCAGAAGAGTGCCTGGTGCCTGGTACATGGTAGAGATTAATAATTATTAATGCAGGGGGCAGTTAACATGTAATTATTATGTTGTATGATAAAAATATAAACAGGTTTGTGGGGGGCTTTTGTTCATTTTTTTTTTTGCTTGTTTATTTTGAGATGGAGTCTTGCTGGGTTGCCCAGGCTGGAGTGCAGTGGCGTGATCTTGGCTCACTGCAACCTCTGCCTCCCGGGTTCAAGCAATTCTTGTGCCTCAGCCTCCTGAGTGGCTGGGATTACAGGTGCACACCACCACACCCAGCTAATTTTTTGTATTTTTAGTAAAGATGGGGTTTTGCCATTTTGGCCAGGCTGGTCTCAAACTCCTGACCTCAGGTATCTGCCGATCTTAGCCTCCCAAAGTGCTGGGATTACAGGCATGGGCCACCACTCCCGGCCAAAATATAAAGAGGTTTTGTAGTATAGCAGATGACGTGGTTGGGGAAGGGGAAGGGATTTGAAGAAAATAGAGGTAAAATGGAAAGAGATTCAGAAGAAGCATCCTCTAAGAGGTTAACATATTGATTAAAAGAATGATCTGACAGAATTTTTGTATCTATTGCAAATATTGGTTAATCTTACCAGTAATATCTGACTTTAGCAACTTTTATTCCATCTTTACCATAATTATATTTGATAATTATATTCATTGTGTTGAGCCTATGGATTATTTTTATTCATTAATTTATTTGTTCATCTATCCTCTATCCATCCACTAATCCATTCATTTATTCATTCAATTTTTAATAAATAACTATATGAATGGGCACCCTAAAAGTTACTGTGTAATGATTAAGGTTCAATATGAGGTGTCTTTCCTCATATTGAGACAACAAACATTCAACCTAACATGCTGTAGACTGAGTGATTGTGTTCCCCAGAAATTCATATGCTGAAGCCTAATCCCCACTGAGATAGTATTTGGAGGTGAGATCTTTGGAAGGTGATGAGGTCATGAGGGTGGAGGCTTCATGAATGGGATTAATGCCATTATAAAAGAGGCCCCAGAGAGATTCCTCACCCCTTCCACCATGTGAGGACACAGAGAGCAGGCAGCCCTAGTATGAACCAGGAAGTGGGTGTTACCAAATCCGCCAGTACCTTGATCTTGGATTTCCCAGCCTCCAAAGCTGTGAGAAATCAACCTCTGCTACTTATAAACCACCCAGTCTGTGGTAATCTGCAAGGGATTAGTTTCCTCAAATAAGATTTTGACATACAAGGTTAAATAAAGTTCAACATATTTCTTTACTGCTATGCATCTTCAAAAAAGGAACACAGTATAAGAACTCCTTCTTTTTTGAACTTGTACTTATGCAACTCTTATTTTAGAAAATTTAGTTTGGGAAATATTACATAAGTTAACATCAATAACATTATTGCATGGACTTTGTGAGTGGTTTTTGGAAAAGACCTTTTCTACTTCCCCATTTTCAATTCTGTTCAGCATAAAGTGGTCCCAAACTAAATTTCAATGAAATGGGGGACCACTTTTGTCCCTTTAGATAAACCACATACATGGGAAACAGACTTTCTCACAGTTAAGGGCAGCTTTGATGACTGACAAAGGCCAGTTCGCAGGGAGGGAGTATTGTCCTGAACCTGGTAAGGCCACCTTCTGGATAATGGGCTTCTGCCAGCAGCCAGCACTCTTCTTTTCTGAATAGAGCTTAGATAATATAGGAAGAGATTTTGTACTGCAATTTTCTTTATGGAAAAAAAGCACTGGGTAAGGAGAAGTCCTTAGTGTTCTTCAGGGGCTTGACTTTTATCCTAACTCTACGTGGTGAATTGAGCATGAAATAAAGATGGCTATCTCTAAGTTACGAAAGATAAAGACGGCTATGTTTAAAATACGAAATTGTAATGTTTAAACCCAAATCCCACACATGCAGAAATCTTGATTGTTCCAAAATTGGAACCATTAGAATGTTATTAATCTGATTTATCATCATTTTAACATGCCAAACAAAAGACAAGATTCTCTCTCCCTTTCTCTTGGAAACCATTTGTCCCTTTGTAAAAAATCAATATGAGGTTATTCGTCTGAGCATGTTTCTTGCTTGACACTCTAATTTTTCACTAAAATGCTGTTGTAATAATCTTAACATGGCTTCCTCAGCCTAGCTATTTTCCAGACCATTTAGCCCACACAGTTGAACCTAGAAAAATGTTAGTACTTAGGTTAAGATTTCCCAAAAGAATACGCAGTAAAATGTATGAGACACAATTGCACCATTGTGGATTAGGATAAATCATATATTATCAGGTACAACCACACTATCAGCATTCAACCTTAACTAGTGTCTCTCCTACCTCAAGACATGAGTAATAATTTCCTTATCACAGAGGAGGACAAACATATCTCTGCCCTTAGCAAAAAATTGGTCAGATAAAATACAAAATGTACATATGAATCAGGAAAAAAGAAGAGAACATTTGTAGGTCTGTCATAAATAAACTTTATTTTTGGACTGTATCAATATAAACTAATGGATAGAAGAAAGAAAGGAAGGTAAGAAGAAAAGAAGAACATAGCTTCCCTTAAGACATGTGTGAACGATGTCAGTTTTTTCTAATCACTACGTCTATTATTAATATAAATATATAGCGCTATTAAACCGCTGTTTCTCAGATTTACAGATTCGGATTCACTGGTTTTCTACCCTGATTCTGTTGCTCTGAAGAACACCCAAGAATTTGTGATTCTTGTGATTAGGCAGTAGGGGAGACATTGCTTTAAACACTAAATATCTAAACAAAACACTGGTTTGTGTTGTTTTATTTCCACTTATATTATTTCAGTTTGCCTGTGAACAAAGCACTTACTGTACTCAAACTTAGACAGTTGCAGGAAATATGAGTGGATAAAACTAGTGTCTGTTCTTAAAATAGTTACTGTAGTAAGGGGTATACACTATGTATCTCAAGTGGAATTGTAGGATAAAGGTTACCTTTCCAACTTTGACTATGTTAAGTCATTCAATTATTCATTCATAGACTTAATATGCATTACGTGCTATACAGAATAGGCACTGTGCCAAATTAGAGGGCTGCAATGATGAGCAAAAACAAGTAAGAGTTCAACTTCATGGAGCTTCTAGTCTAAGAGGAAGAAAGCCATTGCATAAATTAGCAACATAATACATATAAAATGCACTATCTGCTATGAAAGCAATAGATATTATCCTATATGTACATAACATATAAGTGATGATCTAGTCAGAGGGGTTAGGAAGTTTTCTTTGAGTAAGTAAATTTGAATTGGGAATGAGGCTTCAGTTATGATATCAAAGAAGAGAACTATTCAAGGCTATAAGAAGTGCATGTGCAAAGGCCCTGAGGTGAGAAAAATCACAGAGCATGTAAAAATCTGCAGTGGCTGGAGCTCAAAGAGGAAGGGAGAGAATAGAGTGAAGGGAAGTTGGAAAGATTAGACTATGCAGGGCCTTTTAAGATACATTAGAAATGTTGTCTTTAGTTTAAAAACAAGTGCTCAGTGGATAGTATAATGAGATTTGAAATTTGAGAAGATAACTTTGTCCTGTGGAAAAATGACTAAAGGGAGAAAGAGTATGGTTGTACATATGACTGGGCAACTATCCAAAATGCTTCTAAAGGATGTAATAATAACTTGAATGAGGGCACTAAGGGAGGAGAATAAGAAAAGCAGACAGAAGTATGATGTATTCTGGAGGCCAAATTAACATATCTTGTTGATAATTCATTACCATAAGATGTGGTAGGGGATGGTGGGTCGTTTTGGAGATGGTTGTGACTTGCTGAGGTAGGGAACAGTAGAAGAGGATCGAGTTTGAGGAAGGGAGGAAGAGCAGATGAGAATGGTTTTGAACATGATTAATTTGGAGGCCTTCAATATATCCCAGTAGAGTTGAGTAGGCAGTTGGAAATTCTGGTTTGGAGCTCAGAGGAGAAATCTGGACTGGAGACAGACATCTGTGACTCATCAAGGGTAGATAGTAATAAAAACTGGTGCAAATGAGACTGTCTAAGGATATAGAATAGGAAGCAAAAAGAGCATGGGATATAACCTTAGAACTGTAATAGTTACTTGGCAAAGAGGAGGATATTGCAAAGGAAACTGAAAAGGAAAGAGCAATAAAAGAAGTAAGATTCAGACTAGGGGATGTGAAGTGATGCAACACAGGGAAGAATTTTTCGAAATCAGAGAAGAGCAATTGATTGTAGTAAGTATGGAAAAAGCTCAATTCAGTTGAGGTCTGGAAAATATCCATTGGAATTAAAGATGCAGATATCACTGACAAAGCTTTGGCAAAGCAATGCAGCTGACAGTAATGGCAAAATAATAGTCATGAGTTAATTAAGTTAAGGACTAAGAGGCTGATGGCAGCAGTGAGTGGCACCTTTTCCTTTTTAGATGAGAGAGATAAAGGAAGTGTTGAATTCAAATGACATTCAACATTTCAACTATTATATGTCCCAAATTTAAAATAACAATCATCTCTACTGTCTTACTTGTCCTTTTAAACTTCTTTTACGTTTATTTATTTTCTGTTAAATACACCCTGAGCCTCTCCATCAATGAAGCTAGTGTTCCTGCTCTAACACCCCTCTCTATCAAGGTTTCATAAGTCCTGTCCCTCCCCACAGCGTGTTGAAAGTTGTCTCTCCTTCCTTCCCCCTCTATTCAATAAGTGTGTGATTTAATTTCACCAGATGATTCACCCTAGTTCTCCCATTTAGTTAAAAATTTAACCACCAATAAAAAATTTAACTTTCTTTAAACAGAATTTGCTCAACTAAAATGGAAGAGTATACCTTCCTTCATGGATTTCTATGAAAGCTGAATGAAATAGTGAATCCAAAGTGCTCATTAGAGTTCCCAAACATCACAATTCTCAATGATTATCAAATAAATTTGAATGAGACTTATCTGAGCATAATGGCTTTCCGCTCCATATCTACATGTAAAAATCAATGAGAATGACATAAAATGCAGGAGAAAGAATTAACATTTGAATAGAAATTCAGATTAGTTCAAAATCATGAAGATATAGTGCTCTAAACTTTATAATCATCCCCATCAGATTACTATAAAAAGATACGTGGTGTGCTATTTTAACCCAAGTAAAGGTACACTAGTTCAAGTAACAGGCAATAACATTCCTATCATTATTTACTGAAAGGTGGAGTGTACTGGCTTTAAAATAATCTCTGTGTTAAATTAGTTAATAACATTTTTCATTTAAGAAGGGTTTAAAAATAATTTTTCAAGCAGAGATGCAAAACAATCAAAGCTTGTAATTTGCCTTTATCACTTTTACTTTTTATATTAAGGATGGACAAAAATATTCTACTCATAGGAAAGGAGATAAAATTGTGACTCACTCCTTTGAGTTTGCTAATTAAAAGAGAAAAACAAGCATGTAGCTGGAGGATAGATGAATGGCAGAAGATAAAAATCCAAGGGCCATTATACCAAAGGAGGGTGAAGACTTATTAATGAATTTCAAAACCCAGTGTATACCTTTTGCATTGCTGTGAATAATATGCCTTTGATATCTCAAACAGAATTAAACAAGAAGGAGGTGACCTGTCAGAATGAATAGAATGAAAGGAACCTCTCTTTACACTCTCATTTATTTATTTATTATTATTATTATTTTGAGATGGAGTCTCGCTCTGTCACCCAAGCTGGTGTACAGCGGCGCGATCTTGGCTCACTGCAAGCTCCGCCTCCCGAGTTCACACCATTCTCCTGCCTCAGCCTCCCGAGTAGCTGGGACTACAGGTGCCCACCACTGCACCCAGCTAATTTTTTGTTTTTTAGTACAGAAGGGGTTCCACCTTGTTAGCCAGGATGGTCTCGATCTCCTGACTTCGTGATCCACCCGCCTCGGCCTCCCAAAGTGCTGGGATTACAGGCTTGAGCCACCGACTCTCATTTATTTTTTGCTATAAATTTGTAAGTTTTCTAAGATGGCAGCAATGATTTCAGAAAAAAAGTTGAGGCAGGAGTAATAAATGACAGTGATTTTAATATTCTACAGATTAGTACAACATGATATAAATAAGAATAAGGAGGAAAATTATGAAATTCTGCTTATGATGAATAGACTGCAATAAGAGAGGTGCCTTTATTCAGTGAAACCCTTAGAGGAATCATAGACACTATTAAGTGAGAGAAATCCTGTTATTAACTCCTTCCTTCTCCCACCTGCTACCTTTGAAAGAAGTAATATTGTGTGATATGAATCAACTCAGCCTATTGCTCAGGAATGTAAGATCTGAAGCCAGACTCCTTGGGTTCAAACCCAGGCTCTACTACAAGTTCAAACCTAAGCTTTACTACTTGCTAACTCTGTAACTCTGTGACTTAAATGCTGAGCTTCAGTTTATTGTTTGTTTGTTTGAGACAGGATCTCACTCTTTCACTCATGCTATAGTGCAGTGGTGCAAACATGGCTCACTGCAGCCTTGACCTTCTAGACTCAAGCAATCCTCCCGCCTTAGCCTCCTGAGTAGCTGGGGCCACAAGCACACATCACTATGCACAGCTAATGTTTTAATTTTTTGTAAAGAGGAGGTCTCATAATGTTGTCCAGGCTGGTCTCAAACTCCTGGGCTTAAGCAATCCTCCTGCTTTGGCCTCCCAATGCAGCTGGGATTTCAGGTGTGAGCCACCATGCCTGACCCAGTTTCCTCATTGTTAATATGACCCTAATAATGGTTTCCTAATCCATTGATTTGTTATAAGAGGTATACTAATGTATATAAAGTACATAGCACAATACCTGGTACATATTAAACATCAAACTAGCTGTTATTTTTGTGACTGCAGCCTTTTTACAAATACAGAAGTGACAAAAAGTACACTGAAAAGCCTCTGAAAGATTCCCAGTTTCCAGTCTGACATTGAAGGAGCTTGGATGAGGTCACTCTATCCTAAGAAGTAAAGTTTCAGTTGGCTATTCTGATACTTTTTCCTCTCCATATACGTTTTAGAATCTGTTGTTATCTACAAAATAACTCGCTAGGGTTTTTACTGGAATTGTGTTTAATCTATAAAGCAAACTAGGAAGAACTGACACATTGATGAGTACTCCTATCCATGAACATGGAATGTCTCATTTATTTAGTTATTTGGTTTTTTCATCAGAGTTCTTATGTGTGGACATAACTATCTATACACAAATGTACTTTTACATGTGGGCGTAAGTAACTATACACAAGTGTTTTTGTATTTTGTTTGTTTGTTTGTTTTGTTGTTTTAGAGACAGAGTCTCACTCTGTTGCCCAGGCTGGAGTGCAATGGCACAGTCTCAGCTCACTGCAACCTCTGCCTTCCGGGTTCAAGTGATTCTCCTGCCTCAGCTTCCCAAGTAGCTGGGATTACAAGTGCCCACCACCATGCCCAGCTAATTTTTGTATTTTTGGTAGAGACAGGGTTTCACCATGTTGGCCAGGATGGTCTCAACCTTGTGATCTGCCTGCCTTGGCTTCCCAAAGTGCTTGGATTACAGGCATGCATCACTGCTTCCAGCCCCATACACAAGTGTTTATAGCAGCTTTATTCATAAGTGCCAAAACTTGAAAGCAACCAAGATGTCCTTCAGTAGATGAATGAATAAGCAAACTGAGGTACAATGGAATATTATTCAGCTCTTAAAAATAAAGCCATAAAGCTATGACAAGTCATGCATAAAACTTAAATCCATATTACTAAGTGAAACAAGCCAATCTAAGAAGATTATGTTCAGTATGATTCCAAGTATATGGCATTCTGGAAAAGGCAAAATTCTGGAGCCAGTAAAAAATCCATGGTTGCCAGGTTGAGGGAGGGAAGGATGAACAGGCAAAACACAGAAGATTTTTAGGGCCGTAGAACTAGTTTGTATATTATAATCATGGGTAGAAGTCATTCATTTTGTCAAAACTCATAGAATGTACAACACCAAGAGTTCAGCCAGTCCTGCATGAATTAAACATTTTCTCTATTGCAATTTTCCTGTCTTAATGAATCAGATCTATCTGGGCAGTGGGCAAAATTAACCCATTGGGTGTTTATGCTACCTTTTCTCCCTCTCTGTCTCTTTCTCTTTCTTTTTTCTCCACTTCCTCCTCCCTCTCTTGTTTTGTGTTCCTTCTTTTAGAAGACACTTCTTTTATTTATTTTTTTCTCTTATGCTTCATGAAATACCTACCCTTCTTGTAATATCTGAAAACTAGCAATCGCCTCAGTATCACCTGAACTAGTCTTTGTATCTGTTAATGCTCCAAAGTCCTGCAACTAGTGCTGCTAAATTCTCGGAACTATCACCTTGAGCCTGTTATACGTTTTCAAGGGTAACTCTCAGATAACTGAAAATATCTTAAGTGGTTCCTGCATTGCTATAAAGAAGTACCTGAGACTAGGTAATTTATACAGAAAAGAGGTTTAATTGGCTCATGGTTCTGCAAGCTTTAAGGAAGCAGCATGGTGCTGGCATCTGCTCAGCTTCTAGGGAGACCTCAGGAAACTTACAATCATGGTGGAAGGCAAAGCAGGAGGGAGCAGACATATCACATGGCAAAAGCAGGAACAAGAAAGAGAGAAGGTGGGGGGTGGGGGATGCCACACACTTTTAAACAACCAGATCTCATGTGAACTCAGAGCAAGATCTCACTTATCACCAAAGGGATGTCCCAAGCCATTCATGAGGGATCTGCCTGAATGACCCGAACACTTCCCACCCAGCCCTATCTCCAACACTGGAGATTACATCTCAACATGAGATTTGGTTGGGGACAAATATCCAAACTATGTCACAAACTCTATAAACTTCCTTAATTTTCTGAACTTAGTCACCTTTATAGATACATTGAGGATAGTCCAACTGCTTTTTGTTGAGAGACAATTCTCCATTAAACTCTTACGTTATTCCACATTCAGGCATAACAGCCAATTTGCTCTACAACTATCTTTTTAGGAAGGCTTTTATAAACAGAGAGCCAGGGAAAGATGGAGACAGACTTCCTCTGTAGAAAATTTATACTCTTTAATTTACTTCCATGGATAGAGAAATCTTTCTTCCAAGAAACATTCCAGAACAATAATTTAGAGACATTTCTCTCCCCTTCTGGGAGGGGATTTGCACTGTTATGCATTTGATTGCATAAGAATACTCTCACAATGAATTTTTGTTGCTGCTTTACCTTGTTTATATTTTCCAATTTACTTTATTTTTTCTGAGCTTCAGTCTCCTATGTGTAGATTTCTAATAATACTAGAACCTATATTTTTGGATTGTGTGAAAGATTGAGTCATTATGCCTATTAATAGTAATTAATTTATTACTATAATTGATATATATTAATTCATACACTAAAATCACTGACTTTTTGCATTAATTGGATTTGATTACAGATATTTAAAAACTTAATTTTTAAATCTCAATTACAAATTTCTGATAGTATGTTTTACAGAAATAAATACTTCAATAAGATTAAAATGCTTCCCACATTAAAAAAAATGCAAAATATAATTATCTTCCTATTTGTTGCAAAGTTTATGAAGCTGTTTGTTTTCCCTCTACTTTTCATCAAATTTCTGCAATTACTAACATGTCTTTCAGTTTGTGATAGGTGTATGCTGATCATGACTTTCCCAAAAATCTGCCTTCTTCAAGTCTGGAGGAAGATTCTGGTCCTATTATTATCTAAGAGGTTTTGCTTGTCATATGTTGGTCTAGTTGATCCAAGCAGAAGATTGCTTTTAATTACTATTATGGGGGGGGGGTCTTCTTTTGTAAGAGAGACAATGGAAGCAATTATAAAACATCTGGAGAAAACAAAAATATAGGAACAAGACATAGGGAATGCATGCAAATGTGGAAGGTCAGTTTGAGGGACAGGGGCCCTTGTCTAGGTCATACATAGAGCTATGGGATTCACTGAATATGTGCCATATTATCAACTTGAAAAATAAGAATAGCAGATTTGTTTATTGGACAATGAAAGATGAAATTGAAATGGGAAAAGGAAAAGAGTAAAGAAAAACATAGGTTTAATGGCTCTAATTACAAACCTGAGATGAGTGGGGGATTGCTTTTCGGGAGAACAAATAAAGGTCACAGTAGTCATGAGCCGGTTGGAAGCACCTAGACAAACATACCACACTGAAATCCATAATCAAGAACTTTCCATAATAACAAGAACAGCAATCATTTCACTCAGAATGAATTGCAAAAAGAAAACTTATGACTGAATATATAGTAAGAGGACAACTGAAATTGGAAGAGCTTTATGAAAGGATTGATGCAGGATTTTTCTTGGTCCCTTTGCTGGACTCATGGCAGGGGCACCTCCTCTACTTGGCCCTCTGCACTCAACCCCTTGTGGGAGGGAGCATCAGAGTGAGTCAGTCCAGGACCTGGCCGGCTGTGCAGGGTGCCGACACAGGAACAAGCTCTATGCAGGGCCCGTAGCCAGACTAGGCATGTCGCCTCAAGGGGAATGTGGCAGCGACCATGCGAGGGTGCCTGTGACTCTGAAGCCCCAGAAAGGGGTGTTACGGTGTTCCTTTAGTTCTGCTGTCCATGGATGGTGGTGTGTTAGCAGCTCTGTTGGCTCTTTGCCTCAGCACATGGGGCAGCTGCCCTCCACCAATGAGGGCAAAGGGCTGGTGTGGCAGCCTTTCTGGGTACCCACACTCGGTGGGTCCTGAGCTCTTGTCCAGCATCCAAGAAGATTGAAGTCACATGGACTGTTGAAAGATGGTGAAGGTAGAGAATTTTATTGACCAATGAAAATGGCTCTCAGAGGAGAGGGAGCTAGAGAAGGGACAGGAAAGGTATACTGGTAATCTTCCCAAAAATCAGGTTGTCTTTTCCCAAAGTCAGTTCATTTCCACCTCCACTGACTGAGTCTGGGGTCTTTATAGGCACAGGATGGGGAGTGCATGCTGATTGGTTTGTGAGTATGTAACAAAGGTTAAAGTAAAAACACCAGTCAAAGGTGGGCACAAAAGCATAGAAAACCAATTAGGAAAGGGTAGGTATATGTAAAATAGGTGAAGGGTGGGGATTAATCAGAGGAAAGCACACCAAACAGGAGGACAAATTCTCAATCTAGTCCCAGGATTTAGCTTGTAGCTTGGATTTCAGGTTTAAACTGTCTTCAGCTTGGAGGTGAGGTTTCACTGGGTACCTGCCCCTATCTGCCTAGGCATTTGGCTGCCTCCTGTCACTATCAGGATGACCAATTATAAAGAAATTATGCTATAGGGAAGTAAAAGTCTTAATAAAAAGACTAGAATGATTTTGTTATCCCTTAGATAGCTCAAAATTGCATTAACTCATGATGTTTCTTCTTTTTTCTTTTGGGTAATATTACTTCCTAGAACAACTACAAAGTAATATTACTTAAAAGAAAATGGACTGTGGCTCTCAGGTTTGCTTGGTCTCTATGTGGGCCTGGAAATTCTAGTAGATCTATTTGCTCAATAGGGTTTCCTATCTATTATTCATCATGGGTCTCTCCTATTTTGGAGAAATACTTAAAAACCATGGATATTTTCATGCTGTCAATATCTAGGATTCATTTGGCCTAAGAAAAGCTGAAAGCTGTGTAGTTTGACAAAAGACATGCCAAGAAAGTTAAATATATCTAGTTCTCCTTTTCCCATGTTTGACATTTCCATGGAGGAAGGGAGACAAGGAAAGAAGTTGCAAATATATTAGCATTCTTTCTGTTTTTCTCTGCCTGATATACTCCATGGAATCAATCTTGTGTGTACATTTAGGGAAAAAGTCTTTACCTGATTACAATAAGCCAGATCTCCCTTCTTCCTTTTTTGCCTCTTCACTCTCCCTCACTGAAAACCCCTGATTTAAAGGCAGGAAAGCTTTAAAAATGTACACACTTTGGGATTCAGCCCTGTTGTTGGCATGTGTCAATAGTTCATTCTTTTTATTACTGTGCAATATTCCATTGTATTGATATGCCATAATTTATTTATCCATGCACATACTGATTGACATTTGAGTTGTTTCAAGTTTGGGGCTATTACAAATAAAGCTGCTATGAATATCCATGTAAAAGTATTGGCGTGACATGTTTTCACTTATCTTGAGTAAATGCTCTGGAGTGGAGTGACTGGGTCATATGACAGGTGTATCTAACTTTTGAAGAAATGGTCAAACTGTTTCCCAAAGCGGCTGTACCATTTTACATTCCCACACCCATGTATGAAAATTTCACTTGCTTCACCCTGCCAACACATGGTTTGGTCATCAACCTTTTACATTTTATTAATTCAAATAAGCATATATTACTCTCATTGTAGTTTTGGTTTTCATTTCCCTGATGACTACAAACATTGAAATTTTCATCTGCTTATTCACCATTCTTATACCTTCTACAAATTGTGTGAGTCCACTTACAAATTCTTGTAAAGAAAGTGGTAATGACTGAAAGCAAGTTAGTGATTGCCTTGGGACAAGGCAGAAGAAGGGACGAGTTGCAAGGGGCACAAGGAAACTTTTCAGTTATGGAAATTCTTGTTATCCTCATTAAGGTGAGGGTTACACAGACATATACAGATGTCACAGCAAATTAAATTATATACTTTAAATATATGCAGCTTATTGTATTTCAATTCAATTATACCTCAACTAAATTATAAAAAATCCAAAAACTTTATTAGAAGTAAACCAAAAGCAAAATTCTAAGCCTCCCAACCAACTGAACAGACTCCTACTCACAGCCAAAGGCATTCTAAAGTTAATTTGAAAAACTAGTTCAGGCCATGATGGGAAATGAGGGTCTGACATGCCTCATTATACCCTTCTCCCTTTGGAATTCAAGCACAGTTGACCAACATTAACATGAAAACAGAGGCCTTAAGACTGATAGAACAGACTCTTTAAGACTGGTAAGAAATATTCCCTTCCACTGATTCTATCTGCATAATGGGAACCTTGCTGTCCATAAACTCTTATCTCAACCCAGACATTCCTTCCTATTGATTTTAGTCAATAACTTAACTCTTTAAACCAATTGCCAATTAGAAAATTCTTGAATCCACCTATGACCTGGAAGCCCTTGCTTCGAGTTGTCCTGCCTTTCTGGACTCAACCAATATACATCTTACATGTATTAATTGATGTCTCATATCTCCCTAAAATGTATAAAACCAAGCGGTAGCCCAATCACCCTGAGCACGTGTCAGGACCTCCTGAGGCTGTGTCACTGGTTCCAGGTGAGGTGTCAGAGCCTCAGCAACAGAAAATGGTTAACTCACAGGTAGTAAGAAGAATTTACCAACGATGTTATTGGCAGTGAATCCATACAGGTCTGCAGCAACCTCAATTCTTGCTCCTCAGAAGAAAGAATTCGACTGAGGGGCATAAGGTAGAAGGAGAGACTGAGGCAAGTTTTAGAGTAGGAGTGAAAGTTTATTAAAAAGTTTAGAACAGGAACGAAAGTATACTTGAAAGAGGGCTGAGCAGGTGAGTTGAGAGAGTCAAGGGCCCTGTATGACCTTTGACTTGGGTTTTTATATGTTGGCATTCATCTGGGGTCATGTGTCCCTTTTCCCCTGATGCTTCCCTTTGGATGGGCTGTCCACATGCACAGTGTCCTGCCAGCACTTGGGAGAGGAGCATGCACAGTGTGTTTAGTGAAACTATATGCATGCTCATTTGAGGCGTTCTTCCCTTACCAGCCGAATATCACTAGAAGGCCATACACCAGTTAAACTCTACCATTTTGCCTCTTAATGTGTGTGCTTGAGCCCACTTGCCTAACTCCTAAGATCTTATCAGGAAGCTGCTGATCCCTAGTTTCAGGTTTTTTGTGTTAATTGGGAGACTGCCTTTTCCTGGTGTTGGCTGTGGCCAATTATTTTAGAGAGACAGGTAACAACCACTTCACCATCACTTGATGGTCACCTGACATTTCTGGTGGGGGGTAGGGGGGCTCCCTCTCCTGCGGTGCTTATGTCTGACTAGCTACCTACTCTAACAATAAAATATATAAAACTCATGTTTGGTTGCTAAACTGAAGGAAGTCATAATTTATTACCCCAGAATATATTTCTTGGATGTATTTTGAAATGGCTGCCACAGGGCCAGCAGACTGAAGTGGCCCTGCAAAGCAGTCTTTTGTGGCATAAATTTGCATCTGTAGAGAATCTCCATTAATGCAGCTAATGTTTCCTAGATCCGTTTCTAGGCCCTTTCCTGGATCTAGCATAGATTAGCCGAGAGTCTGACACCTTTAATGTTCCAAAAAGAGACACTTACCACCTAATCTCTCTGAGGGCTGCTATCTCTGAGGTTTCGTCAGAAGCATGTGAACCCGAGCAACTCCATCTTGAATAGGAGCTGGGTAAAATGAGGCTGAAACCTACTGGGCTGCATTCCCAGATAGTTAAGGCATTCTAAGTCACAGGATGAGATAGGAGGACAGCACTATATACAGGTCACAAAGATCTTGATGATAAAACAGTTTGCAGTAAAGAAGCCGGCCAAAACCCATCAAAACCCACATGGTCATGAGTGACCTCTGGTCATCCTCACTGCTACACTCCCACCAGCACCATGACAGTTTACAAATGCCATGGCAACATCAGGAAGTTACTCTAAATGGTCTAAAATGGGGAGGCATGAATAATCCACCCCTTGTTTAGCATATCATCAAGAAATAACCATAAAAATGGGCAACCAGTAGCCTTCGGGGCTGCTTTGTCTATGGAGTAGCCATTCTTTTATTCCTTTACTTTCTTAATAAACTTCCTTTCACTTTACTCTAAAGACTTGCCCTAATTTCTTTCTTATGTGAGATCCAAGAACCCTCTCTTGGAGTCTGCATCGGGACCCCTTTCCCATAACAGGTTTCGTCTACACAGCAAGACCACCTTTGCTAGGCAAGCCTCCTATTCTGCCCCTCCCGTCACCTATCTTGCCACAAAAACCTGATTTAACAGCATAACCTGTTTCTTCCCATGCTCTGAACCAACTGTCTTTCTACAACCTCAAGGTGGTATATAAGCTTCAGTATCTTACTGGGGGTTGAGTCTTCATGCTGAAGGCTCCTCTGTATACATGTCAAATACATGTGTATGCCTTTTCTCCTATTAATCTGCCTCATGTCAGGAATTTTTGAACCTCCAGAGGGCCAAAGGCCTTGACCCCTACACAACAAAGCTTATTTCTTACGGTTAATTTTGAACATTCTAAAGCCAGAACTAGTGTATTTAATTTTAAAATGTTGTGCTCATTGAGTAAAAAAAGTAAGATTGTCCAGAAACATAATATTTATCTTTAACCAAAAAGCTTAGTCACTAGATGATTTGAATTTCTCTTCCATTTTTACATTTCTGGTCTGTGTCTTCAGCAACAACCATGATTTTTCTTCCATTTGGTAGTAATTATACCTTCAACACCCCAAAATAATTTTTGAAACAAAGTGTTCAATGTAATAGTAATGTTATGAACCAAATTCATAAAATCACAAACATAGGATGTATCATATTTATAACAAAAACTTGGCATGGCCCAGTGGCCTTCTAACCAAAAAAAAAAAAAAAAAAAAAAAAAAAAACCAAAACAAACAAAAAATAAAACCTTCATTTTATAGCATTATTGTGTCCTTTTTTATTTAATCATTGACAAACAGTACTTGCTTATACTTCAAAGTTTTAAATGCTGAAATATCTTTTATGCATCAATGTCCAAGTATTGACTTTACAGTATTTTTCTCATTACTCTGAATTTTAAGAATTATGTTTGATATTAAGTTAAAATTTATTTGCTCTTTACATCAATCTATAATCAAGAGCATTTCTAAGAAGCTCTCTTACAATTCTCAAATAGGATTGACAAAATAGCTCTTTTAACTAATGCATATATAATGCAATAAAGGGCAAAACTATAATCTACGTATTTCATTAAATGCTTTCTGAAGGCAGGACCCAATTATCAGAGGTTCAGTTTCTTCACTACTTACAGTGGAATCTTCAAAAGGTTTTCTTTGTCTTGTATTGTTTGTGATAGAGTAAATGGTTGCATAGGTGGTCGTGTGCTGCTCCCTACTGGAGAATAGCAAAGTCATGAATTCATGGGTAAGGCAACAACGAGCCTTCTTATCATTGTTTTCCCAGCTCTGTTCAAGATAGAAATTTAGGGCTCAGGTATATTTAAGCTTTCATATTTTATGTCCACCCTAGACTATGTTTCTAAGTAATAAAATAGGTTACAAATCTAGTCCACAAACATATGCCACACTCACTCTAAATGTCAGCAAATGATGTCCTCTTTTATTGTATTTATTTATTTTTTTTGAGACGGGATCTCACTGTCACCCAGGCTGGAGTGCAGTGGCATGATCTTAGCTCGCTGCAGCCTCGACCCCCTGGGCTCAAGCAATTCTTCCATCTTAGCCTCCCTCATAGTTGAACTACAGGCACATGCCATTACGCCTGGCTAATTTTTGTAATTTTTGTAGAGACAAGTTTTTGCCATGTTGACCAGGCTGGTCTCAAACTCTTAAGCGCAAGTGATCCTCCCACCTCAGCCTCCCAAAATGCTGGGAGCCACCGCACCCGGCCGATGTTCTCTTTTAATTTATGAAAAAGATTAAGGCCAACATAACAGAAGGACATGGATAATGGTTAAAAGCAGAGTTAGACAGGTCTGGCTTTACACCATACCTTGATTGTCCTGTGATATAAGGTAAGTTGCCTAAACATTAAGCCTTACATTTTATCATCTATATAATGTGAGTTATCCCATGAAATGTTAGTTATCTCATAAGATCATTGTGAGAATTAAATTCCATGCAGAAAGCACTTATCATGGTTCCTGGAATATAATACATGCTTAACAGGTGTCAAAGTAACAATGACAATTCAATTAGCTACTCGATATTTTCTGCAACCAAAACCAAAATTTCTCCAAAAGCAACTTCCCTCCCTACCTCAGTATGTCCCTGTGAGAATTGTGTCAGGTTCTCTTGAAGGCTCCACCCACACTTGTGTTCTTTGTCTTAAGCTCTATCGCATCACCTGCTACTTTTCTCTATTAATGATTCCCTCTTTTAAACTTCTTTTCCTATGTACTGATTTTTCCTCCCTGAGCACAAACAAACACGCTTTTCTGTTTTGAGATTTAGCCCTATCATGACCTTTTTTTGCAAAACCAAAGTTTCTAAATATAAGTCTGCATTGGCCACTTTCCGGTCTCTTACCCCTTGTTACGTAGTACTACTTTTCTCACCCTACTCAAACTCTTTTTTTCAGGGTCACCTATGTTTGGTCTCCTTTTGGCCACATTTAATATCCATGTCTCTATTGCTCTCTGTGAGCTATTTGCAGCCTCGACATGGTTTTCTTCAGTTTCAGAACACAGCTCTCTTTTCCTCCCTTCTTAAATTTCCCCTTCATATTGACTGCTTAAATATGGACATAGCCTTGAATTATCATTTTGCCTCTTTCCATTTTGTTCTGTACTGTTTCTGATCTTATCTTTATTTTTGTCTTATCACTCATTGCCCCCTCTGTGAATGAGTCTCATGTCCACCATTATCAGCCACATTTCAGTATGTGTTCTAAAGCCCGATGGCCGTCTTTATTTCGAGAGCTCAATGATATCTTTTCCCCAAACCGTCTCCTGCTTAGTTTCCATATTTTTTATGTTTTATACCTTACTCAGGCTCATGTTCCTAGATTGATCTTGATTTATTTCACCTTCCTATTCCCTATCATCAAGTCTGTCAAAAGTCTTAAGTCTCCAGAAACGTTTTCTTTTCAAAATCAACTATTCTTTTGTTTCTATTCCCAGAGCTTCAGTTCTAGTTAGGGTTCTTATCTCGTGATCCCAAACAATAATTGTCTCCTACCTGAACCCCCTGAAGCTACATCCTTTACATTCAAAGTGGTTCAAACACTTTCGTAAGTCTTGCCTTTCTAATCCAGTGCTTTCTGTATTCCTTCTTTGCTGAAAACTTTCATATTGATGTCATTTCAGAGTTTTATAGAGTCAAAAGGAAATAAAGTTTGGAAAGTAAGTTAGGAATCACATATTCCAACCTACTCAGTTTATTAATGAGAAAATTTAAACCTAGGCAATTTACGTGGTTTACCAGAGGTTGCAAAGTTAGTAGCAAACTAGAATTTAGGCTTCAGATGGCATCAGTTGATTTTTCTGTACAATCGTATAATTTGCTGTCAAAAGATTAATACTAATTCCTCAAACAAGTACATAAGACCTTTTGTAATCTGGGTTCTGTCAAATGCTCCACACGTGGTGTTCAGACAATCCGGTTTATTCACTGTCTCTTAAACACACCTGTGCAAGGCTGTCTCTGTGTCTTTGCTCAGGATATATATATATATACACACACGCACACATACATATATATATACATATATACATATATACACATATATACATATATATACATATATACATATATACATATATACATATATACATATATATACATATATACATATATACATATATACATATATACATATATACATATATATACATATATACATATATATACATATATGCATATATATATCTGAAATTCTCTCTTTTCTAACTCTTACCTTTACTGTAACAGTTTCACATACATCTTCCATTAAGACTTCCCATTAATTCTAAATCTGTTAATTATTATCTCAGAGTTATTGTAGTAATAATTATGTTTCCTTTCTTAAATTTGGCACACATGATTTGTGTTTTTATATTTATTAAGAAAATTGATGCTTTTTCCATAGTAATTCATTCTTCTCCCTTTTTATTGTGTAGCAACCTTGTGGTTTCAGAGACTGTTTTTAGTTTCAATGACAGGTACTATCCAAGACTCTGACATGGAAGGCTAAAACTTAGAAGTATCGGGTTCTCCTTCTTCTAAAAATCCTAAACCTTGGATATGAGGTCCACACCACTGCCACATAAGAACAAGCAAAGTGAAGAGAGTCAAGGGAAGCAGAGGCAGGACTTGCCAATTAAGTTATCTTTATCCTCCCTACCTTAGGATGTGACATTGTGATATATTTATTTTTTATTTAACTCAAAGTGATTTGGATGTGTGGCTACTTGCAAAGTAAAGCAGACTGATTGAAACAATGCTTCTGTTGTCTGCTCCAACAAGAATTTTACATCTGTGGGAGATGTCATCAGTCTCATGTACCCTTTTAACCTAAGTGCCAAACCCAAAGTGTTGCCCATAAGGGGAATTTAATAAAATTTATTGTAATTTGCATAGGTTTATATACTATGCTTTATTATTCCTATATTTCCGTATTTCTTGGTATCTTCTAGAAACACTTCTGAACATGTCCACCTAGCACTTGCCAGATCCCATAAGACTCAGACCAAATGTGTGTATATGTTTATGTGTACATATGTATATTGATACTTAGTAGAGAAGCTCCTAGTTATTTTTAGATAATAATTATTGCAATGTCTAATAAATTCACATACTGGGATTCATTGGGAATCTGTACAACTATAAAATAAATGGAAACCTTTGTGAGATTGGTATTAGAGAAGTATTTGACTGCTCCTTGTAGCTACTTCTCTCTGTATGCCTATTTTTACTTTCACCCCAGACTTCCCACTCTGGACAACATCTACGAAGTGCTTATACCCAAACTCGTAGATCTGACATACACCATAATCATTTTATACATTAAAACACATTGGTTCTATGCCGTCCAATGACTGTGTTTCTTCAAAAATGTCCAAGATGGAAAATAAGTAATAGATGCTAATAATGTCTTAATAGAGCAGAGAAAGAAAACATAATATATTCATCATAGCTCTCCTCCAACTTTTAAAAGATACTTGTGTTGGCCGGGCATGGGGACTCACACCTGTAATCCAGCACTTTGGGAGGCTGAGGTGGGCAGATCACCTGAGGTCAGGAGTTCGAGACCAACCTGACCAACATGGTGAAAGTCCGTCTCTACTAAAAATACAAAAATTAGCTGGGTGTGGTGGCAGGTGCCTGTAATTCCAGCTACTAGGGAGGCTGAGGCAGGAAAATCACTTGAACACCGGAGGCGGAAGTTGCAGTGAGCCAAAATCACACCACTGCACTCCAGCCTGGGTGACAGAGTGAGACCCTATCTCAAAAAAATAAAATACTTGTGTTATTATTGTGTGTATTAATATAGAAAGTGACATTGCAAGCGAACTTTTCAGAGCAAGTTGGATACTAGATTAAAACATTAGAAGATTTTTAGTAGTATCCACTTTGATTTTATCATCCAACATGTATTTTGTACCTCTTGTCCTTTTTACCAGAACCTTGATGTCTTGTGTGAAACCACGTCTCCCTCAATCTTAAATCATGTGGTATATTAGACAGGACTCTTCAGAGAAACAGGTCAGGAGGATGGATATATATCCAGAGATATTTATTTTAAGAAATTGGTTTATATGAGTGTGGGGCCTGGCAAGTCGAAAATCTGCGAGGAGGCTGGTAGGCTGAAAAGTCTGAGAGTCAGTGTTGCAGTCTTGAGTGCAAAGCCTGGAAACTCACGCAGAATTCCTTCTATCTGGGCAACCTCGGTCTTTGCTCTTAAAGCCCTCAACTGATTACATGAGACCCATTCATAGTATGAAGGGCAATCTGCTTTACTCAAAGTCAACTGATTAAAATGCTAATCACATCTAACAAGTACAATATAGAAACATTTAGGCTGTTTGACCATAGCCTAGCCAGGTTGACACATAAAATTAACCATCATGTGAGCTTGGTATAGAATGGACTCTCCACTTGATTCCAAGAGTCAATCTGTGACTTGAACCCATAACAGTAAGGTCACTACATTCTTACTGGGAATCAAACAGAGTTACTATATGATGCAGCAATTCCACTCCTATTTACGTACTCAAGAGAATAGAAAACGCAAAAGCTTGTGCATAAATGTTTACAGCAGCATCACAATCTAATATTAAAACATTTTCTTTCTTGCTTAAAGAAACCCTGCACTGATCAGCAGTCAATCAGCATTATTACCCACTCCCATCTTCCAGCAGGATCAATTGTAAATCTGCATTCTATCTCCATAGATTTGCCTATTGTGGATATAGGCAGCTGTTTACAACAGCATTATTCCCAAGAGCCAAAAAGTAGAAGCAATGCAAATGTCTATCAACTGATGAATGGATCAGTAAAATGTGGCATATCCATACAATGAAGTATTATTTAACAATGAAAAGAAATGGCATATTGGTACATGGAATGACTTTTATTTTCAATGTATGAACCTTGAAAAACATTACGGTAAATAAAGAAGCCAATGACAAAAGGCCACATATTGTGTGATTCATATACATAAAATATCCACAATAGGCAAATCTATAGAGACAGAATGCAGATTAACAATGGATCCTGCTGGACAATGGGAGTGTGTGATAATGCTGATTGACTGCTAATCCATGCAGGGTTTCTTTTAGCAGGAAAGAAAATGTTCTAAAATTAGATTGTGATGATGGTTGTGAAAGCATGAATATATGAAAAAATACTGAATTGTACACCTTTTAATTTTTTTTTTTTTTTTTGAGACAGGGTCTCACTCTCGCCCAGGCTGGAATGCAGTGGCATGAACTTGGCTCACAGCAGCATCAACCTCCTGGGCTCAAGCTATCCTCCCACCTCAGCTTTCTGAGTATCTGGGAATATAGGTACACAACACCACAGCTGACTTATTTTTAAATTTTTTGTAGGGTCTCACTATGTTGCCCAGGCTGGTCTTGAACTCCTGGCCTCAGATGATTCTCCTACCTCATCCTCCCTAAGTGTTGGGATTACAGGCATGAGCCACCAGGCTTGGCCTGATATGGTGCACTTTAAATGGGTGAATTATATGGTATGTGAATTATATCTCAACACTAATATCAAAATAAAATTCAACAAATAAATCCACTAAGCATTCAAATAACCTTTTAGAAAATTGTTTTTTCTTAAAATAAAGCATTTTCATTTTGAAAGAATAACTAGTCTGGTTTAACTCCATTTTCATTTCTACATTATCAGTTTAGACTTTCACATCTTCCTGTTTGTTTTTTTTTTCCAAAAACTATTCTAGGCACAGATACTTGTTTTACAGAAGTCCCATATGATGTTGCATTTTACTGAAAAGGTTAAATAATACATCACACTCAGGAAATTTGTATTGTAGTAGAAACATTCTATTTTTTTAATTATACTTAAAGTTCTGGGATACATATGCAGAACGTACAGCTTTGTTACATAGGTATACAAGTGCCATGGTGGTTTGTTGCACCCATCAACCTGTCATCTACATTAAGTATTTCTCCTAATGCTATCCCTCCCCTAGGCCCCACCCCTCAACAGGCCCTGGTGTGTGATGTTCCCTTCCCCGGGTCCATGTGTTCTCATTGTTCAACTCCCGCTTATGAGTGAGAACATGCAGTGTTTGGTTTTCTGTCCCTGTGATAGTTTGCTGAGAATGATGGCTTCCAGCTTCATCCATGTCCCTGCAAAGGACCTGAACTCATCTTTTTTATGGCTGCATAGTATTCCATGGTGTATATGTGCCACATTTTCTTCATCCAGTCTATCATTGATGGGCATTTAGGTTGGCTCCAAGTCTTTGCTATTGTGTAATTTATAGATTCAATGTTATCCCCAACAAGCTACCCTTGACTTTCTTCACAGAATTAGAAAAAAACTACTTTAAATTTTATATGGAACCTGTGTTTTATATATTTACTTCTTATCTAGATAATCTAGCACTCTCAGTTAATCTGGAATGTAGAGAACCTAGAGACAGAATTCTGCCCTTATTTGCTTTTTTCTAAAAGAAGCATAGACTAAAGAAATTTCATAGAATACCAGATCGACTTTATACTTTAATGTGAAACAGTGCATACTTTTTTTAAAATCTGCAGGCCAGGTGCAGTGGCTCACACCCGTAATCCCAGCACTTTGGCAGGCTGAGTCGGGTGGATCACTTGAGGTCAGGAGTTTGAGATGAGCCTGGCCAACATGGTGAAACACCGTTTCTACTAAAAATACAAAAATTAACTGGGTGTGGTGGTGTGCACCTGTAATCCCAGTTTTTTGGGAGGCTGAGGCATGAGAATCACTTGAACCTTGGAGGCAGAGGTTGCAGTGAGCCAAGATCACACCACTGCACTCCAGCCTGGGTGACAGAGCGAGACTCCATCTCAGACAAGAAACAAACAAATAAACAAATGGCAGTGACAACTCAAAGCCTGTAACATTAAAATTTTCTTTATTGGAAATTTTTCTATCCTAATCCGCAAATGGAAAATATGAAGTGTTAGCTGTTTGTGATCATGTACGTATGGCAGAGTATCCATATATCTTCTAACAAGGTGATGTATTTATTTGTTGAGTAAAAGATGACACCAAGAACAGACTTATTTTTAGCTGTGGTTGCCAGTTATTCCATAGAAAACTTGTCCTCTAAGATAGCAATGTCAGATATTTTTTAAATGTAATGCTATATATGACCTCGGTTTCACCAAGGTTTTTACTCCCACAATGCAATGAAGGCAAGTGACAGGAAAATGGGACTACTTTTTTCAAAGTGAATGATCTGTCAAATACATAGTGAAGCCACTCAAAGTCAAACTTAGCTTGTTTTTGATATCTCACTGCAGGCACTGCTAAAGTTAATTGACCATCAATCAAGACAGCAGACAGAAATGAGTCATTTGTTTGTTTTTAATAGCACATATTATTTCTCATAGGAAAACTCCGAGTATTGTTCTTGGTCAATAAGTCTTACTGAACTATTGAAAGTAATGAGGAAACACAGACCTTGAATTAGTCTAGTCTGGTCAGAGCTAAAGATGTTAAGTCTCTCAGTTTTCTGAAATACACATTCAAAGACAGAAATGCAGAGAAATTGGAAAGAAGAAAAAAAGATAAGCTTAGCAGAGAGAGAATATCAGAATAATGCTTTTTTTCTCAAATAAAAAAAGATAAGAACCTTATCATTGGAAATATGTGACATCTCAGAATAATAGGCTAGTTCTCTTTGTTCCCAGACATGGTTAAAAATGTTAACAGTTTCAATTTCCACTCCTTTTCATATGGATGAATAACATTTTTAAAAGCATCTTTGTGTATTGCTAGCTAGTTCTTAAAATTCTCATGTCTAGAGGTTTTTTCCTCTTATTCAGAAATATGTTTCCTTTAGAAATTTAATGACTAACTTATTTACAATAAGTTACGAAAAGTACTTTCATAGTTTTTAAAATTTGTCTTATGTTTTATCTCTCACAAAATTTCCCCACAAAATTTGCAGACCTTGGCTATGGCAAATATTGTTATATATAATATACAGATGAAGGGATTGAGGTTTATGAAACTTGAGTATCTTGCCTATATAGTTTTTAAGCAAAACAATCAAGAAAAATATCAGTCATTTGACTCTCAACTTAAGTGTTCTAAGATTTTATTCTTATTTCTTAAATAAATGTATCTTTTTTTCTTTTTTAAATCAGAAGGGTATTACATGCATATTAAAAATATTACTATAATACACAAATTTATAGTGTAAAATGTGAAGAGCCCTAAATTCTTAAATTCTAGTGCTAACCATTGTTAGAAGATTGGTGTCTATTCCTCCTTTTGTTTTCTTAGTATACACATATTAGGATATTTAACAAAATAGGGTCATATAAGTGTCTTAGCTCAGGTTGCTGTAGTCAAATATCATAGATAACGGAAATGTATTTCTCACAGTTTTGGAGCCTGTAAAGTCAAAAATCAAGGTGCCAACAAGGTGGGTTTCATTCTAAGGCCTCTTCTCTTGATTTGTAGGCAGCTTCTATCTTACTGCGTGCTCACGCGACTTCCTTGTGAATGTATATAGAGAGAGAAAGAAAGACAGCAGGCTCTCTGATGTCTCTTCTTGTAAAGGCTCATCGGTCATGAGGGCCCTACCCTCATGAGTTTATCTAAATCTAATTACCTACCAAAGACCGCATCTCCACATACAACTGTTTTGGAGGTTAAGACTTCAACATATAAATTGGAGTTGGGGGAACAAACATTCAGTCCATAACAATAACATATACTTTACTGCAAGCTATTTTTATAAACTATATTTGTAAAATATTGTCTGTTTAGTACAAAAGCAGTGTATCATTAATTGAATATCCGCACACTAGCTCACCATATAGACTCAGTAAAACAGGTCATTTATTGAAATATTGATGGGCCAGGCGCACAGTGGCTCACGCCTGTAATCCCAGCACTTTGGGAGGCCGAGGCTGGCAGATTGCCTGAGCTCAGGAGTTCGAGAGCACCCTGGGCAACACGGTGAAACCTCGTCTCTACTAAAGTACAAAAAATTAGCCAGGCGTGGTGGCGGGCACCAGTAGTCCCAGCTACTTGGAAGGCTGAGGCAGGAGAATCGCTTGAACCCAGAAGGTGGAGGTTGCAGTGAGCCAAGATTGTGCCACTGCACTCCAGCCTGGTTGACAGAGGGAGACCCTGTCTCCAAAAAAGAAAAAAAAAAAGAATTATTGATAAAACAACAACAACAAAAATATTCTTACTTATATCATTATTCACTGGACTTGGCAGTTCTGGCAGTTCTTATAGATATAAACATATTAGTGGGTGTAAAAATTTAACAATATAAATAGTACTGCTATGAATGTTTCTTCAGAGAAATTCTATGAAGGAATGTCAATCTTGGACTTAAATAAGTTAATCATATAAATAACTTTTATATCTATCATCTTATTTGATTCTTCCAAAGACTATGTAAATTAATCAGAGTAAACATATTTAAACCTATTTTTACATATTAGAAAATTAAAGCACAGAGAGTTAAAAATACTTGTCTAAAGTCACATTCAAGTAAGAAAAACAGTTAAAATTCAGGCCCAGTCATGGGTAATATACTTTACTTTCTTTGATGCCCTTACAAAAGCAGGAAAGAAACAGGTAGGCTTGTAAAGTAGAAACTGGGCATCATTCACTTGCAACCTAGAGCTTTTGCTTCCAGAATTCTCTTCAGGCTGCTTCCATACCTGTTTGCCCAGTGTCACCTTTTCTCTCCAGGGCATCTTTCTCATTGCACTTTAAATTCACATATAGTAACTTTCCAATTTTGTGTTCATTTCTTTGGATTTGACACTCTAGACAGTGTCTTTATTTCTAGGAAAAGATTAACTTGGAGAACAAGAGATATCAGCATGAAACATCTCACCTCTGCTGTGTACTAGAGTTTCTTCATAATTTAGTGGGGGATGTTCAAAGATTAGAGATAAATATGTGTATCAAATATATGCATATTATAACCTTCAGTCAATAGAAGTTATACAAGCATATATCTTTCTTACAAGGGGGATAGTTCTGTTGATGGCTTTGTTTTTGTTTCATCTAAAGAGGTCGTTTAACCCTTGTTTATAGCTGTGCATTTAACAAAATAGAACTTGTTCTACCAAAAAGTAAAAAACAACCAATTGCTCTAGTGAGCAAGAATTCAATTCTTATGACTTAAAAAGAAATTGGAGCAGGACAAGGATTATACTCATAATTTGTGTTGTCAAAAAGCACTAAAACTTTCATCAAGGAAGTAACCAAGATGGATCTGGTACCTAAAACATTACACTAATTAATACACAGAAAGGTGGAAAAATCACAGACTATATCTGACCAGGCACTAAAAAGTATATCCCAGGATTCAAGAACAGAATTTGGAAATAAAGTATATAAACACTTAGAAGTCATTAAATATGTTCCTTCTCCCCAAAAATTTTTTCACAATCCCTGACTTTTTTAAATCTTTATCTTACTTTCTCATATTGACTGAACTATTAATTGAATATTTATTAAGATTAACATGTCTTATTTTACAATGCAAATTTTTCTCAAAGTGATTGGAAGTGGGTGGGGTTATCAGTTATTCACACTTCTCATATGAATTAGTATAATCTAATTGCTTTTCTTTTCAATCCAGCTGACATCAGATTCAGTTTAAGACTGGGAATCTGAGCAGAGATCAAAGATTTAGCACATGGTGCTTTGAAGGGAGCAGAGAAGGTGGTTGTGTGTGTGGGTTCTTGGTGCATCAGGAGGCTGTGGACAGTAAAAAGACATGCAGCACCAAGGCAGGGGAGAGGAGAGTGCTATAAACAGACCTTGGCTACCGAAAAGCAGGATAAAGCCAAAGCCAGTCTGTCCCCTCCTGATGTCTCCCTAGGGGACAAGTCCTTGAGGGGACAACTGAAGCGTAAAATAGGCATTTTCATCTACAACTCTTCATCTTCTATAGAACAACATTGAAGTTTCCTGATTACCAGTTCCCGGATCCGCATATCTCATCCTTCAGACATCGGTTCATTCTGTGTCCCCAGCTGTACCCCAGAACCTCTTCACCTGTGACTCAACCTACTATTCCTTCTGCTGTCTCTTTAGGTTTGACTCTTGTATGGACAAAATTATGTAGGTATTAATAGCACACACAGACTCATCCTCCTACCTTCTCAAGGCTGTTTGCCATATCATTTTCCTCTGCTGAACTAAAAACAAAAGGAAGGCTAAATTTGGTATTCAGAAATTACTGAGCTGACCTATTTATTCTTTATCCAGAAAAGGACATCACACCAGTATCAGGACCAAACAGACTAAAAGGTCATATCATAATAAAAATGTTCATTTGTTTGACTCACAGAGTTCATTATTTTAGTTCTTGAAGACTATTCTTGGTTTCTAAAACAGAATCATAAAAAAAATTCCAAACTGAGATAGTTTATCTTGACGTGCGTAATCATGCGTTTATACTTCACTTTATACTAAAATGGAAATAATGTTTTTCTTTCCACTCCACTGCAAGAGTGTATAAAGATTTTTTTTCTAAGTAGTTCCAAATGTTAACCTTTAAAATATAGACAGATAAGTGTATTCAGATAGGTGTAAACTAGTTTCTTCTTTCATGGAATTAGTAATTTCTACTATAAAGAATTATTTTGATCACCATACTAAGGTCATGCCATTGACTTTGCTGATCCACACATCTCAGTATCCAAATGTATCCAATATCCAAATTTATATCCAAATTTACACCCAAATTTATATCTTGATATGTTTTCTAAAAGTTTTAAAAATTATCTTGATTTATGACATCTTAATTTTTATAGTTTTGTTTTGTTTTTTTTTTTTTGAGACAGAGTCTAGCTCTGTCACCCAGGCTGGAGTGCATCTTGGCACATGATCTTGGCATGATCTTGGCGATCTTGGCTCACTGCAACCTCTGCCTCCTGGGTTCAAACCATTCTCCTGCCTCAGCCTCCCAAGTAGCTGGGACTACAGGTGCATGTTACCATGTCCGGCTAATTTTTTTGTATTTTTAGTAGAGATGGGGTTTCACCATGTTGGCAAGGCTGGTCTTGAACTCCTGACCTCAAATGATCTGCCCACCTCGGTAGCCCAAAGTGCTGGGATTACAGGCGTGAGCCACCGCGCCCGGCCCTATGACTTTTTAATTTTACTAACTAGTTGTCTAATAATTATTACTTTCGTTTTTGTGTTTGTTTTTCTTGGTCTCATTTATTTCCATAGTTTTGTATTATAATCTGTACTCAATATTTTCAATCCTTAATTCTTATTCTCATTGTACAATCTATGTGCTTTTATGATTGCAGAATGTATGAGATGTATTTTATGCAGGTTTTTACATGTTATAAACTTTTTACTTTTAGCATTTTATCTTTTATTTTGTATGTAATTTTATCACTATTTTTTACTCCTAAATTTTTATTTTTCTGTTTCCTAATTCTTTCACTTTTTTTTTTTAAAAAAGGCACTTCTTTTAAAATACACTAATTTATTTTGAACTATTTTATTTTTTTCTCATTTTAATCCTTTCTTAACTGCTTTCCATTTATTAATTTGTATCAGTTTTTCATATTTTTGCCTATTGTAGTGTAGTTCATAAATTGTTTTATGATGTTCACAATAATTATGGCCATCTGTGAAGCATATGGACAAAATCCACACCACAAATCAGTCATGGGAAACCTTCTCTGATTCAGCTGTCTCTGTAGCAACTTGTTTGACAATCTAGATAGATTTCCTATCCTTTCAAGGAATGCTTAACCACACAAGTCCCTAACTAACGCTTAAGAACAAGAGGTTATTTCTTAGAGAGAAAATTATTCCCTCAATGCACATTTTGGTAATATTTGGCATGGTATCAAACAGCAATATTTTAAATATATTGAATATGTGATATCAAATAGCAATATTTTAAAATATATTCATTTCATTACATGATGAGCTTGTGTTTGTTGGTGTTTGTTTGATGCCTCTTCTGTGACATAATAAACACTGGCTTTGGGGAAAATGTGATAACAATCTGCTTTGGCTAGGAAACTCATATCTAGATGATGAGGGACCAGGTGGTACTGATCCTCCCAACAGACATTCACAGCAGGAAGCACAGGAAAGTACATGCATTTGCTGCTTACTGATTATCTATTAGCAATTTCACTCTCCTCCCTTTTCCACAGGTCCATGGGAGAATTCTCCGGGTGTACATCTGCCCCCCTCCTCTCCCTTTCATTTTAATGGTCTAGGAGAAGCGGGAGAGATAGGACATTATCCTGAAAAGGATCATTGGTTCACTTATTTGGTGGCTCTCAAACGTTTTGAGAAACTTTTATTGGGCCTGGACCCAATAAAAAGATGGAATCTAAAAGAATCTACAAAAGATAGAATCTAAGAAAAGTGGAGAGAGTTGATTTGCTCTGGAAATGTCCTGGGCTCCAAAGAGAGCTCTCTATCCTCTCTTTTACTTTTTCTCCATAAGTAGGAATATAAATAATACATTTCAAAAATTGAAAATTATGATTACACTCACAGAAGAAATTAGAAAGGCTCAATATGTAAGGAATAAGTTTAGCCCTTTTTAAGAGATGTCGTAAGTGTTTGGTAATACCTCATATTCGTTCAAACTAATCCTGAGTATGAGCTTGAAGATGCAAAACTGGAAAGTGATGGTAAATGAGGAAGCTCTTATGTAGGTAATTTTTTTTCTCTGTCTAAAGTAAAAAATGTGTTCATGAGAAAAAAAAAATGGTCTAAACACCATCAGCAAAAAGGGAGACAAGAGTGGAAACACTGGCAACTTATCTCCAGAGTTATCTAGGGCAGCCTTGTCCCATGGATACCAGGCTATGATGCATGTTGCACACATATCTCCATGGCCAAGGTGCAGCACTGGGCGCTGTGGTTTATTGAGACATTAAGACTATTTGATGAAATCCTTGTGTTCCCATATCTGTGGTCAATTTCATCATCTGTGAAATGGGAAAAATACAGTATCTACTTCATAGTGTTGAGTTTAAAACATATCATGTAATTATGTCTCTTAGAACATAGTAAGTTCTCAATAAATATGATGTATCTTTGTTATTACTATACAATTATCAAACTTAAGGATTTGTAACTACTGTTACAAATATTTCAAGATTCTTACAGACATACATATAATAACCATAGTATTTTAGAACTTCTGTTAAATACAGGAGTGACATTATAAAAGATATTTTTTATCCTATAATTATAGGGAAAAGTGTTTTTTTTCTCTGTAGCAGTTGTCTAATTCATTATAATTTATAATTAATCAGTTTGTTTTTAAATAAGTAAGGCATCTTGTTCAATGTGACAACAGACCTTCTATGAAAGTACCCTAATTTTGAACCGTTGTACTAGCCAGCTCAGGCTGCTATATGAAATATCATACATGGGGCAGCTCAACAAAGAATAATTTTATCACTTTTCCAGAAGCTGGGAAGTCCAAATCAAGGTTCAGCAGGGTTCTTTTTCTAGTCAGGGCCCTCTTCCTGGCTTGCAGATGGCCAGCTTATGGCTGTGTCCAACATGGCAGAAAGAGAGACAGGGACACACACATTGAGAGAGAGAGAGAGAGAGAGAGAGAGAAAGTGAGAGAGAGAGAGAGAGAGAGAGAATCTCTTCTTATAAGGGATCAGTCCTATCAGATTAGGGTCTGACCCTTGACCTCATTTAAACTTAATTACTCCCTAAAGATGTTGTGTCCAGATATAGACACATTGTGGGGTAAGGCTTAGACATATGAGTTTTGTGGTGACACAATTCAGTCCATAGTCACTGACAATCCCAATTAGAATTGTCAGTGTCTTTTGATGAATAGGCAGCATGCTTTCAGAGTACTCAACTGAGCAGAAGTACAGGAATAATAATACATTCAGCATGCTCTTTTCTTTAATGAGGTCAGTGAGATCCTTATATTAGCATGAGAAAGCATTCTCCTGCATAGACTAAGATAACTCGTTTTCAAGCTATGAGAAGAAACAGACAGAAGGAGGGGGCTACCTGTTATGTTGTAATGTTTAACATTAAGGATCTATTTAATATTTAAAACTTTATACAGAAAGTTTTTCAACCCCAGGCCACATTTGTTTACAAGAACTATCCACCAAAATGAATTAAATATATCTCATTATAGAAGGACGATGCTAACTAACCCCTTCTAAAACAATCTCATCTCCATTTTAGTTGGGGTCTTTATGCTTAAATGCAACATGTTAATTGAAATGAAGTTTCCAGTTGGTGACTAAATTTGCAAAAGGCATGCTAAATTTCGTAATTCTTTTGTCGATCAACGTTAGTCACCACAGATATCCACTTATGTGGTAATCCTCATGTATCAACAAAGAAGCCAATATGAAAGTTGACTCACCTATAATCTAGTCATTTCACATGCATGAAACAATCTATCAACTCATAAAATCCAATATATAGTCAGTTGCACATACTATGTATGAACATGCGCATGAACATATATAAAATTCATGAATTCTCTAGAAAAATGTAAGCAGAAATCTCTTTATAGGAAATCCAGAACTTTCCAGTAATAATGTCTATGTAAGAGATTTTATGTTAACATGCAATGCAGAGATTTAATGATAATATAGAACTTAGATAGAATTAGAGGAAAATTATATTCACGTTATCTCTAAACTCTGGGGTTTCTGAGAAGAAGGGTTAATGTCCCAAATAGTGAGGCTCTGCACTTTATATGATGAAAGATGCGCTGTAAAATGATGGCTCCAGGTCAGCTAAATACATTATCAAAATGAAGCACTAATCAAATCGGAAACACCTTCCCCTTAGGCACTGGAAAACCTTGCTGGGTTTTGTTCTTTGAAATCACCTTCTCTAAAGTGTTATAAAGATTAATTCAAAGACCAATTGATTTTATTTCTAGTTTTACACATACAGATACTTAAAAATATACCTTGTAAGGGAACAATCATATTCCTTCTGAGAGTGGTTTATATTGTTACTATATGGTTTGCTTTTCTTTTACAAATTCTGACTTCAATCATACTGTATTTGTTGTACTTAGCTCTCCTTTTTCAAATGTTTGGGAATAATTTATAAAATAATAATTTCTCTTAAACAACTTACTTAAATAATGACCCAAGTAATAATTATTTGTGCAATTTTATAGACAGGTCCACAGCTTATTTCCACTCCATGCATCAAAACATGGCTGACCATGAGAATAATAAAATAATTTTGTGCTAGGTGTGCCTTTTGGCTACATAGAACATAGTCATTTTAAAAAACCTTTAACACTCAATCCTTTTAGTAACACTGTACTTTTCTATTTTACAAGTGGAAAATAAGCAAAATTGACATACTGCTTGGTTCTTTTTTTGAAGCAGTTTTGATGACTTAAAAATAATTCCCCCAACTACAGAAGTCTAGTACAATTGGATCTTTATATATTAAAAACAGATAAAGCTATACCCCACCAGTTTTTCAGGAAGTGAGTGGAACACTACTGAGTCAGTCTTATGGCACAGTTTGAACTAATAATAGACACTTAGGATTATCCAAGAAGCTCATCTGGGACTGAGACAAGCACTTCCTAATGCTAGTCTCCTGGGCCATCATTCAAATGTATTATTATTCAAGTAGCTAATGAGACAAGAAAAGCTTGAACCATAATTGACTTGTATTCTCTTGGGAGGTCAGCTCTGAGAGTAGATTTAAGTAGATTCCCCAAGTGTACGGTAGATGGAAAGTATTGTAATTAATTTATCAGTCAAAACCAAGCTTGTGAGTGAAAGAATTGCCCAATTCCTTCTTTACCAAGTCCCAGACTCCAACCTCTCTAGGAAAAAGGAAAAAATAAACAAAAAAACTACTTCCACATATTCTGAAATATAAATACATATGTAACTGGAAACATACAATGTGGTATATGTTTACATATATAAAGTGTATGTCTGTGTGTGTGTGTGTATACATACTTTTCCAAATAATATAATGCAAAAAAGTTCCCATATATAGTGTAATTTTAGATGTCATAGAAGTTCAGTTATATTAAATATTGTGATATCCTTACTTATACTAATATAAACAATCATATTATTCGACTATGTTGCATGTATCATGTCCTAAAAACTGATGTTCAGCCATTTTATGGAAATCCTGTCATATACAACAACATAGATAATCCTAGAAGGCACTGTGTTAAGTGAAAGAAGCCAGACACAGCAAGACAAATACCTCATGATCTCATGCAGGTAGCAGCTAAGAAAGTTGATCTCATAGAGATATACAAAAGAATGGTGGTTACTAGAGGTTAGGTCAGTTGAGGGGTGGCCGGGGTGTTGGAAGATGTTAATCAAAGGATACAAAGTTACAGTTAGATAGGAGGAAAAATTTCAAGGGATCTATTATAGGGCAGGGTGACTATAGCTAATGATAATATATCATATTCTTAAAAATATTAAGATTGTGAATAAGTGCTGTCACCACACAAATAATAACTATATGGGGTAATGCATATGTTAATTAGACAGATTCAACCATGTTAATTAGACAGATGTAACAATGTGTACATACTTCAAACATCATGCTGTATAGAAGAAATACACAGAATTTTTTCAGTCAGTTTAAACAAATAAATTTGAAAAAATAAATAAGTGAAACAAAGATATTCTGTCATAAAAACTGATGATTTATTTGCAGTTTTTAAAATTAATTGCAAAATGTTAGTTCAACATGGCTAAAACTATTTTTCCCAAACTCCACTAAAATAACAGAAAAGATTTTTAAAAGAAAGTATAAAACTACAATCACAAAGCAGAAAGAAAAAGAGATAAGAGCAGATAAAACATTACAACATGTTTTTAGAAGACTGAAAACATACAGATGAGTGATGCCTGACCTTTAGGAGCAAAGAAAATTATAATCAGAGTACTATTCTGATGAAAAAAAAAGCATAATTTCTTAAGAAAGCCTGGCAGTTCAAAGTCTTGAAGAAGGCAACTTCAAATATAGAGCAGATACTAGGAGGATTATTGAAGGTCTACATTAATTGTAGTCAGCCTCCAGATCTGCTCCCTGAATCATTACATTCCTCCTGACCCCTAAAGAGCCTAAGGTTTCATTGTTTGGAATAAGTGAATCAGACTGGTCCCAGACTAGTACAGGAGAAGCAGCAGAGTAGCAGGAGGCAAGAGACTAAGACTGGGGAATTAAATGAATGTTGAAACTCTAAGGGCCTGCCCCCATTCTAGTGCTAGTATGAACTACAGCCAAGTGGATATTACCTGAATTGCTTCCACAGGCAGGAGATCATAGATTCTTCCCTAGGAAAATGAAATGGCCTCACAAAATGTAACTTTAAAACATTGGGATTCGGTAGTACACAAATAAAAACGTTATTTAATGTGAAGCCTGGAAGTCAGCAAATACTTATCATGCATATGTAGCTACAAATTTACTCAAATGTGAACAGATACCGAGGATCACCAGGCATTTAAGGAATGGCTTCAAGATAGAAAAAACTAAAGTAAAGTAAGCAACAGAAGAAAAGGAACTAGAAGAGCCAGAGAAAATGTAACACAAAACTCCAAAATTAATATCTTCAGGGAAGGAGCTTATGATATTGTATGCATGTCAAAAAAAGTAAGATATAATAAAAAGTAGCAGACCACAAGAATAAAAATTGTTGTAAATTAATACTATGATAAAAATTTTAAAATTCAACAAAATAATTTGAAAAAATTAAGGAAAATCTTTCTCCTACACACACACACACACACACACACACACACACACACACACACACAGATACATACAGACACCAAAAAACACTACAAAAAGACAAGGTAACACGTCACGGGAGAACAAAAGGTAAGACCATTAGAGGATCATTCTAGGTGGACCAACATCCAACTAAAAGGAGTTTCAGAAAAACAGACCAGAGGAAGGAAGTTATTATTGTCCAAAATTGAAAGACTGGTGCTCTGGTCACTATTGCCAAGTAACAAGATACTCCAAAATCTAGCTCTTTAAACACTCATTTTATCATGCTCATGGTTAAATGAGTTGAGAATTTGGACAGGGCCCAGGAAGAATGGTTTGTTTCTGCTACACAGTTTCAGGACCCTCAGCTGGAAACACTCAATGGCTATAGATTACTCAGTGATAGGGTACTGAAATCATCTAGAGTCATCCTCACTCATCTACCTGGAAATTGATGCTGAGATTTTTTTGTTTTGTTTTTTGAGACAGGGTCTTACTGTATCACCCAGGCTGGAGTGCAGTGGTGTGATCACGGCTCACTGCAACCTCACTTCCCAGGCTCAAGTGATCCTCCCACTTCAGCCTTCCACGAAAGGTGTGCACCACTATGCCTGGCTAATTTTTTTGTACAGACTGGGTTGTGCCATGTTGCCCAGTCTGGTCTCGAGCTCCTGGGCTCAAGTGATCTGTCTGCCTCAGCCTACTAAAGTGCTGGGATTACAGGCGTGAGCCACTGTGCCTGGCCAATGCTGACTTTCATCTATGACCTTAGCTAAAGCCGTGTGGACCGTGTCTGAACTCTTCATGTGACCTGGCCTTCCACACAAAATGGAGATTACAAGGTAGGCAAATTTCTTACACGGTAGCTCAAGCAGCCAGTGTGAGTGTCCCAGCCATGCAACATGGAAGCTTCATTATATTTAATGACCTAGGCTTGGAAGGTCACATAATATTCTCACCAATTAATCCTCTTAGTTATAAAGAAGTTGTTATATTCAGCTTAGATTTAAGCGGTTGGAACAGAGACCCCACCTGTTGAGTGGAGGAGTGTCAAAGATTTGTAGACATGTTTCAAAACTGCTGCAGTTTCAATGTCAGAATAAAGGTCTAGCACAGAGAATTTGAAAATTTCCTACATCAATGAATTGATAGTAAAATATCAAAATATTTGGAATTCATAGACATTTCTAAAAGTTTCTAGAAAGGGAAAAATAACCAAATATAAAAGATAGAGAATAAAAGTGATATGGGCTTTCTGAAGTTTTTTACTAGAATCTAAGATACTACATCAGTGCCTTCAATTTTATACATAATTAATTAATTTTTGACAATGGGGCCAAGAAAATTAAATGGAGGAAAATAGTCTTTTAAGCAAATGGTGCTAGGAGGACTAGTTATGCATGAGCAAAAGTATAAAGTTGTAGCCCTGTCTCATACCATGTATAAAAATTAACTCAAAATGGATCAAATGCTTTAATGTAAGAGCTAAAACTATTAAACTCTTAGCAAAAATAAGTGTAAGTGTTTATTAGCTTGAATTAAACAACAGTTTCTCAAATATGGCACCTAACACACGCAATAAAATAAAAAAAAAATAAATTACGCTTCATCAAAATTAAAAAATTTCGTGCATCAAAGAACACTATCAAGAAAGATAAAAGAACTGGCTAGCCATATGCAGAAAACAGAAACTGGGCCCCTTCCTGACATGTTATACAAAAATTAACTTAATATGGGTTAAATGTTTAAATGTAAAACCCAAAACCAAAAAGTCCTAGAAGAAAACCTAGGCAATACCATTCAGGACATAGGCATGGGCAAAGACTTCATGACTAAAACACCAAAAGCAATGGCAACAAAAGCCAAAATTGACAAATGTGATCTAATTAAAGAGCTTCTGCACAGCAAAAGAAACTATCATCAGAGTGAACAGGCAACCTACAGAATGGGAAAAAATTTTTGCAATCTATCCATCTGACAAAGGTCTAATATCCAGAATCTAAATGAACTTAAACAAATTTACAAGAAAAAACCAACCCCATCCAAAAGTGGGTGAAGGATATGAACAGACACTTCTCAAAAGAGAACATTTATGCCGCCAACAAACATATGAAAAAATGCTCATCATCACTGATCATCAGAGAAATGCAAATCAAAACCACAATGAGATGCCATCTCACGCCAGTTAGAATAGTGATCATTAAGAAGTCAGGAAACAACAGATGCTGGAGAGGATGTGGAAAAATAGGAACGCTTTTACACTGTTGGTAGGAGTGTAAATTAGTTCAACCATTGTGGAAGAGTGTGGCAATTCCTCAAGGATCTAGAACCAGAAATACCATTTGACCCTGCAATCCTATTACTGGGTATATACCCAAAGGATTATGAATCATTCTACCCTAAAGACACATGCACATATATGTTTATTGCAGCACTATTTACAATAGCAAAGACTTGGAACCAACCCAAGTGCCCATCAATGATAGACTGGATAAAGAAAATGTGGAATACTGTGGAATACTATGCAGCCATTAAAAAGAATGAGATCACGGCCTTTGCAGGACATGGATGAAGCTGGAAACCATTATTCTCAGAAAACCAGCACAGGAACAGAAAACCAAACACCTTATGTTCTCACTCATAAGTGGGAGTTAAACAATGAGACACATGGACGCAAGGAGGGGATCATCACACATGAGGGCCTGTCATGGGGGGTGTTGGGGGCAAGGAGGAGGGAGAGCATTTGGGCAAATACCTAATGCATGTGGGGCTTAAAACCTAGATGATGGGTTGATAGGTGCAGCAAACTACCATGGCATATGTATACCTATGTAACAAACCTGCACATTCTGTACATGTATCCCAGAATTTAAGGTAATATTTTTTTAAAAAAAAGATAAAAGACAACCCACAAGATGGGTGAAATATTTATATATCCTATATCTGATAAGGGTCTAGCATCCTGAATATATAAAGAGTGTTTACAACTCAAGAAGACAAATAATTAATTTTCTTTTTAATGGGCAAAGAAACAGAGTAGCCAGTTCTCCAAAGAAGGTATGCAAATGACCTACAGGTATATGAAAATTTTTCTCAACATTATTAGTCATTATGGAAACACAAATCAAAATCACAACAAAACAACCCAAACAAATTATATGAACTGATGAATGGATAAATAAAATATGTTATATGCATACAATGGAATATTATTGAGCTATGAAAAGGAACGAACTATTGATATGTGCTAAAACATGGATGAACCTTGAAAACATTTTGGTAAGTTAAAGAAGCCAGATGCAAAAGGCCACATATGTGTTATTCCATTTGTATATGAAATGTCCAGAAAGGGCAAATTCGTAGAGACAGGTAGGGTAGAAAGAGATGACTGCTTAATGAGTACGCGAGTTTTTTAGTGGGTGGGGTAGGTGATGAAAATGTTCTCAAATTAGATAATGGTGATTGTTGAACTCTGTGATAGACTTATGAATAGACTAAAAATCCCGAATTGTACACTTTAAATTGGTTAGTTTTGTGGTATGTGAATTCTATCTACTTCATTTAAAAAGAATATGCCTATATGTGTTTTAGGATAAAAATCTTAATGTGCATCTGTATTAGCTTGTTAATTGTTAATTGCCCAAAGGAATTATATTGGAAGATGGGGAACAAAGCAACACTATTTTTTATTATATACTTTTAAGCATTATGAAATGTAAAACTACGTAAGTATTTGTTATTTTAAACTTCATTAAACATTTTATTATAATTGCTTTAGTACTATGATTTTAAAATTATATAGTTGTTTGATTTTTTTAGAATAATACTTATATATAGTTCAAAGTATTATTCATTTTGCAAAATACTTTATTTTACTTAATACGCACAATTAGAAAATAATCTTGCCTGTGTTAATTATAGCATTTCAAAAAGTGTAAAATTTAATTATAAAGTATATCTAAGCCACATATTTTATTTTGTGTACCAATTATATATCCCAAGTACATATTGATTTACCATGCAGAGAATCGAACCATTAATTGTTGACACCCAAGGTGCCTAAATGTACTCTCTACTGTCCATTCAAATCGGTAATAATTCACTTTTTCTGAGACTATAATGAAAGCATTATCCTAATCCAAGGATTTCCCACAGATGCTAGGAAGAAATAGATCCTCTAAAATATAGAACAATCCTGATTTTTATTACTGTGCTTCGTTCCATTTGATTTGATGGAATTATTAGAGATAACATCTGTAGCATGTAAATGTTTACAAGGAATGGTTGGTCTACTAGGAAAGCATGTAAGTGAGATAATCACCAAAACTCAGCTGTGAAATCCAAAGTAGCTGCTTTCTAGGGAACAGGATTGATCTATAAGAATCTCATAGCTGGAATATTCCTAGAGTAGAGATATTTGTTGGCTGCCTCATTTGTATTTAGTTGTTAAACAGTCACATATATCACATTGTTTATGGAATATTAAAGATTTTATATTCAACTTCATCTCATCCTCTACCTGTTGGGGTGTATTTTGTTTTTGTTTGTTTTTCAGGCTGAATGAAATTTGGTTTAAGGCTTAGATGACATGGATCTGGCTTCCTTATTTCTGCTTTCTCCCTCTGAATTTTTTCACAAAGCACCTCACAGAATATTTTTGTTTAGCTATAGAGGTTAGACCTTGAGCTTAGTGCCTAGCCTGTGACCAAGTACATGTGTTTCTATTTAGAATGTTTGACAACATAAAAATTGATGAAAATTAATGAAAATGGTTACAATCACAGCAATACAAACAGCAGGAAAGGGCACCTTAGCAGGTGCAAATTTACAACAAAGATGCGAATACAGAAAGCAGAGGGAAGGGTGTCAGCTGATAAAGGGTGGAGCAAACTTCACCTGAAGTATTCTAAATGGGTGCTACAACTGGAGAAACCATAAAGTAAAGGGGAATTCCAGAAAAACTAAGAACTCAGGGAGCGGAGTGTAAATTGAAGAAAGGCTGGAGTGAGGGTTGGTGCATCGAAAAGTTGAACTAACTGGAAGTCTATAAGGAAGATCCTTTCCTCCAATACCTCAATACTTGACCTACAGTCACACGTTAAGTTTAACAAAAATAGTCAGGAATCTTTCTTTTTATGAAAGTGTCTTAGGAGAACCAGGAAAAATTGTGTGAAAGCACCACAGAGCAGAAACTCCTTCCTTTTGGCATTTGGGATGCACCATCAGAACTGCTGGCTCTGTAACATTCACTCCAAACTGAAGAAGTTGTCTGTTAGGAAGTCCCAACTGCTTTTCACTGCCCCTAGTCACACTTTTTATTGTTAAATATGGACAGATAATAATGGATCATGTGACATTTGAAAAAAGCTTTATTGTAAAAGCATAGCCAAACAGGTATCAACCTAAAGAAAGAAACTGAGGCAACATTATTATAAGTAGAGGGTTTCTTTGGGCCAAATTTGAGTCCTTCAACTTGAGAGACAGGTTCAAATTGCCCTGATTATATGCTTTGATTAGCAACGTTACAAGTGTGCTTTTAAAGGAAAAATGAAGGGGCAGCTTCTAAGTTGAACATAAGCTATTGATTAAGTATACATTGTTCTTTGCATTGCAAATTCCAGGAGCATGAAGATAATGGGTGAGGGTCACATTGTGCAACTTGTGATAGCATTTTAGGTAACTTAACAGGGAGTGTGGAAACTACAGGGAAGGAAAGAAAGAACAATTTGCCTTTAAACACTTCCCCACAATGAGGCATGTGTGGGTGGGTGTCCCCCAGCCTTATGAAGGCTTATTCTCATTTCTCTCCGAGTTTGGTAAGTTTTGCATACTTTACATTCTTTGCACAGCTCTGAGCTCCTTTTTTTTCTTTATAGGAAAAAATAACCTTAGGGAAAACAGATAATTTAAAAAATAATAAAAAGTGAATATTACCCTCAGAATATTACCCTCAGATATGTATGAAGATATTCCATTCATAAAACAAAATATAAACCTATGACAAATAGAATAATAATGAGGTTTTAGAACTTAAATATATATTTGCATAAGTTAATAATATTAGAAAGAAGGGAACAATAGCCGAGGAAATCTTACAGAATATAGAACAAAAGTCAAGAAAAAATGTAGAAAATATAAGAGAAGGCAGAATATTAATCCAATAAATCTGGGACCTAATTAATAGAAATTTTTAAAAATGAGAATAGAAAACAGAGAAGGAAAGAAATTATCAAAAAAATAATAAAGGAAAAATTTCCAGGACCGAAGGGAAGAGACATGAGTCTTCAAAAGGAAAAGGCATACAAGTGTGAAAGAATGAATTTTAAAATGACCCATCTAGGTATATAATTTAGGAATTTCATAATATAAAGAACCAAGTTCTTATCTATAGGAAAATGGCCTGCTGCATGGCAAGAGTGATGCCATCTTAAAGCGAAACTGCCATGATAACCGATATTTTACTCCTGCATGATATACTGTTCTGCAGCAAGGTCTCTAAACAATGCCTGGAGCATAGATAACCCCACATAAGGATGCTTATCCAACTGCCCCCCTTGCCCAGCTGCACATGTCTTTACCATAAAAGCTTGCTACGTAAAGGTCACTTAATGGAGAGTGGGTGCAGGGATCCACCATCTCATGGCTGGCCTGGATATTGTTCTGTTCCTAAGTCCCTATTAAATATTTCTTTCTGAGAAACTGGATTTCTCAGCCTCTTTCTTTGGCTTCTCAGCTCCCTCCACCTTTGGGGACAGGTTTGTACATACCTGCTCAACACAGAACATTATCCTATTTCTCTACTTTGTTTTCTACTCCCTTGCAATTTACACATTTTCAAAAAATCTTTCTGCATCCTGAATCAAAGTTTATCTTATAAGCTTTTATACCTGATGCTGACCTCTTTCACGTGAGGACTTTTGCCTAGAATCTGTCCCTGGACTGCCCTGGCGTCATGTTTAAACATGTCACATGTCAGGTAGTCACTCTAGCTGACATCCTGGCTAAGTGGTCATGGGCATCTGCATATTGCCTGTAACTTATTCTCCAATTTTCCTATCACCTCTTTCCAAAATTGCCCTAGATAATCTATTATGGAGAAAGAGGAAATGCTTTTGTGTTTCTGGGGGTGGGGCCTTCTAAATACATTTTTCTGAAAGTTAGGATCTTCAAATGAGAGCAAGACTTGGGAAGTTTATTTACAACTGTACAGATCGTAAAAGAACTCCAGAGATTGACCTAATTCTATATGAATGAATTTATATTTCAAGGGAAAAAAAGGTCTAAAACTACGTACACATCTTTCTGTCACAGAATCCAGTGGCCTTGGAGAGATGTATTTACATTCCAAAATATTACAGTGAGAACACGGGTTCTTTTTCATCCTTGTCTGAGAAGGAAATATTTTTCTTCTTTATTTTGGGAGGGTAGGAGGAGGCAGCTATGTCTTTCTCCAGTACATAAGCAGAGAAAATCAATTTTTCTCCTTTTTTCTCTTATTAGAAGTTTGCCTTTCTAGGGCATTGTAATTAGGTTTCATCACATTGACCAGGGGTAACAATCAGAGTAAAGAGAATTACACAATCATTATTTGCTTCTTAAGTCAATAGCAATAATCTGTATTCTATCCAGAACACCTCATGCACACATTTAAGATAAAATTAATAAAGATTAACATTTAAAGTTCAAAGCCTATCCTCACCCTCTTGACTGAACTTCAGTCCTCACAACAGCTTCCGAGGTCAAAAATCCAAACTCTCAAATGCTATTTATTTATTTACTTATTTTGAGACAGTGTCACACTCTGTCACCCAGGCTGGAGGGCAGTGGCATGAACATGACTCAGTGTAGCCTCAACTTCCTGAGCTCAAGTGATCCTTTAACTTCAGCCTCCAGAGCAGCTGGGACTACAGGCATGTACCACCATGCCTGGCTAATTTTAAAACTTTTTTTGTAGAGACGAGGTCTCACTATGTTGCTCAGGCTGGTCTCGTAATCTTGGGCTCAAGCCATCCTCCTCTCCTGGCCTCCCAAAGTGCTGGGATTATAGGCATAAGCCATTGTGCCCAGCAAATGTTAGCTTTTTAAGGAGAGCAAAAGACAAGCTTTTCTATTTGCAATCTATGACAATAACATAATACATTTCAGAATAAATCTGAGATAACCAAGAAGTAAATTAACTAGTAATTTTTCTCAATGAGATATGTATAATATTGACCTATTTGGAGAAATATATTTATAAGTATCATGGATTAAACATAAAGGAATGGCTAAAGCTAGAAAATAACATTTCTAGCTGGCTTTAAGCCACATTTCAGGGTGAAATGAGCTGAATATATTAAATAGTCATCTTATCTCATCACTTCTTCTCTGCCTCCCTGAGTAGAAAGAAATCTACTGTGAACAAACAAAATACATCAAATATAGTTTTGTATTTTTAACCAACAGTGACCTTGGCTCTTGTCATTTCGGGGAGTAATTAGGATTTAAGCTATTCTTTCTAATATAGTTCCATTGTAATTTCATTAAGCTTTACAACTGCATGGTGAATATTTATATAATGAAGTTCCTTCCTGCATCATTACTTTATATCAACCACATGTATAGACTGGCAAAAATTTTGAACTACTGGTTGCCATTTTGTGCTTGATATTTTTCCATTCCCTTTGGCCTGTGTTTATAGAAAATAAACAATTAGAGTTGAAGTAATTGTAGTCAAATCATTCAAGTTCTGATACAAATTTTGACAAAAATTTAGAGATAAACCTATATAGAAAATAAACTGGAAGCAACACCCTAAGCCCCAAAGGTTTCCTGAACCCACCTTTAGTTTGGCATCCCAATACTTGTAGTTTCATTCAGATTGTCCAAAGAGCCTTCATTCTTCAGTTCAATTATCTCTTTGGTCTAATTGTCTTTCTACCACAACTATCCTAATAATCCCATTTCTAGAAAAATCTATCTCCTTCCTCTACTCCAAATCTTTGGTTGCCAAGCACTGCTAGGGAGAATCAGAAAGCCTTCCATCTCCTCATGATTACTAAGATACATTTTTCTTTTGAATGAGCCCATACTCTGTTTAGAACTCTAGTTATTTACTCTAATCAGACCCTAAAACTGATCTCTAAGTAGTTGTTTAAAATCTTGAGCACTATCTGCAAATCTTTGTTTTATGCTCAGGACAATTACCTTATCCGGTAGTTAGAATCTGTGTTTTCTCTCTAGTAGGTATACTCTCTATTTTCCAAGATCACCTCTCTCACTTGTGACCTTGATTTCACCCTCCTCCACCTCCCCAGGACTTGCTCCATCAAGCATCTTCTCTACCTTTTGTGCCTTTATAAAACTCTTCCCTCTTAAGTCTACAAATAGTTTCTGTTCTTATGACCTAAATCTACCCTAGATCACCATCAAACAAACATCTGCCAGTCAAATTTCTCTGAAGACTGGGCACCTTCTGATATCTCATGTAGTGCTAAGTGCAGGTCAATCTGTCTTTATTTGTCAAAGACAATGTCAATAGTAACATCCTAATTGCCTAAATAACAGCTAACCTTCAGTTTAATCTCATTTGGTTCCTCTTTGACATTTTATATTTTATATTTTAGGCCAATTTATTCTCTTTTTTTATTTTTATTTTTATTTTTGAGACAGAGTCTTGCTCTGTCGCCCAGGCTGGAGTGCAGTGGCATGGTCTATACTCACGGTAACCTATGTCCCCCAGGTCCAAGTGATTCTTCTGTCTCAGCCTCCTGAGTAGCTGGGACGACAGGCACCCACCACCATGCCCAGCTAATTTTTGTATTTTTAGTAGACATGGGTTTTCACTATGTTGGCCAGGCTAGTCTTGAACTCCTGACCTCAAGTAATCCACCTGCCTCAGCTTCCCAAAGTCCTGGGATTACAGGCATGAGACACTGCACTTAGCCTCCAAATTATTATTGAAATATTTTCATCCTTGACTACCAAAGCACTATTTTTTTCTGATGTTCAGGCTGCCTATATGACTTCTGGCTTCTAAGTACACTTCATGTAGCACTTTTCTGGGATTTTTTCAGGCTTTCTGTGAACAATCCCATCAACTCTGTTCCAACAGCACCTGTGAATCAATGAGTGTCAGTTCTTTATCTTTATCTCACTTCTCTACGTGGCTCACCTCGTAGGATAAATGGAGTGACCTTTATTTAGAAACTTAGCCTTGTTAGGGATTTAATTTCCATAAGAAGTTGTATTAGTCCGTTCTGGCACTGCTATAAAGAAAAACCTGAGACAGGGAAATTTACAAAGAAAAGAGGTTTAATTGGCTCGAGGTTCCATAGGCTGTACAGAAAGCAGGGCTAGGGAGGCCGCAGGAGATTTACAATCATGGCCGAAGGCAAAGGGGAAGCAGGCACACCTTCACCTGGCCAGAGCAGGAATAAGAGAAGAGGGAGCTACACACTTTTAGAGAACCAGATCTAGCAATAACTCACTAACGATCACAAAAACAGCACCGAAGGGTAAATCTGCCCTTATGATCCAATCACCTCCCACCAGGCCCCACTGCCAGCATCGGGGATTACAATTTGACATGAGACTTGGGTGGGAACATAGACCCAAACCATATCAGAAGTCAATCCTGCATTACACAATTGTTTTCTATAGCCAGCAATCTATGACATGACTGCACTGAAATAACTGGCAGCTGGCAAATTAGTCATGTATGTACCAGTAAGGAAGAAAAAATAAAATACACCACTGTTCAATATTTTTCAATGCTCAGATGAACAAAACAGTAACTATGGAGCATTACCCAGGGGATATGCAGTATTCTTACAGATTCTCAAAAATTTACCTGTGGATTAAGTCAGGCCATAATGATTCTGACAGTTTCCTGAATTGCTTATTATTTCCCCCTTTTCTCAGATTGCTTTTAGTGAACCATTCTTTTGCATAATAGGTTGGTCTGTATTGAAACATAGTATAAGAAATAGTTCCAGCATACCTATTACAGTTTTAAATTTAAGGATGCTGCAGTTGAGAAACAGTTTTAAAAAGTGAGACAGACTATAACATTAGATAGACTCTTCAAATTATTCAGAAGAAAAATATATTATTTATTTTCAAAAGCTATACATACCTATTTTACGTAATAGCTACCAAGTTTCCTTTTTATAAAAATCTTCCCATGAAACACATTGTCCATTTGATGTCTCCCGTTAATGGCCTTAAACTGATACCTATTTAAGAATTATGTATATAGTTTTATATATTTTATCACATAAGCTCCTTAAATAACTTATGTTAATATCACAGATAAACTTCGTAAATTCACTCTTCATTGCAGTACAAAATAGAGACTGTAAAAACATTATACTCCCTCAAAATGACCCAAAGCAATACAGGATTCATTAGGATTTCTTTTTCATTTAACAAACACATTTGCATTTAGATTTGTAATGTCTTTATTAGAAGACTGAAAAATAAATTATTAAAATATTTTCAAACAAATATGTAAAACATCAGGATAATTGGATGCAATATTACAGAATGAAATGAATTTGACATGCAAGTTGTTAAATATGAATGAATCTCATCTTAATTTTGTTACTAATTAGCCAGAATAACTGTTTCACAGAAGACTTAGGGCTATAATTTATTTATCTGTAAAAATGAGAGTTTTGAATAAAGTTAAATTATATTATCCCTAAGGTGCAACTAGCATTCCATAAGTTGGTATAGTGTTATCACTCTCAATCATTGATTGATGGTTAATATATACCTGGGTTAACTTTGCAGTTAGCTATTCCAAATGTAGCTGCTTATTTAGATATTAAACCCAGTATGTTAGAAAAATGGTATCACTTCTAAAGGATACTACCAAGAACAATGGGCATGTTTTCTTCACAAAATGTACATTGAAAGTAGAATCTAATTATATCATTTATTAGACAACTATAGGAAATGCAGTGGTTACAATTTTAGCTATCACATGAATGACTGAATGAATGAATGAATGCGATGTCTTTCATCTATCTTCATCTATTATCTGAATAGAAGCAATTAACACTCATGTTTATTTCAAGACTAATATAGGTGAGAAAGACAGAAAAATTTTCAGTTAGTCTAGTTGATAAATTCAGTACTAACTCCTTTGTAATATTTTTTCTTTATCCAAAAAAATGACGTATATTATAGTAGAACTGTTAATACATGTTAATTACAAAGAGTTGAGCCAATATATGAAGTAAAAAGAAAAAGTTAAAAGCAACTATAATTGCACATTAGGAGAGTATGATCACTAACATTTTAGTAACTTGCTAGGGAGGCAGTGTTGGATAGTGGCTAAGAGCATCTCCCTGGAACCAACCTGTCAGCTGAGTTCCAACTCTATAAAACACTAGTTCAGGCTACTTCTTTTGTGATTTGGTGTCTGCGACAACAACAAAAAAAGTAATTTTTTTTTCTTTTTCTTTTTTTTTTTTTGAGACAGAGTCTTGCTCTGTCGCCCAAGCTGGAGTACAGTGGCTTGATCTCAGCTCACTGCAATCTCCACCTCCTGGGTTCAAGCAATTCTCCTGCCTCAGCCTCCCAAGTAGTTGGGATTACCGGTGTCCACCACCACACCCAGCTAATTTTTGTATTTTTAGTAGAGACGGAGCTTCACCATGTTGGACAGGCTGGTCTTGAACTCCTGACCTAAAGTAATATGCCTGCCTCAGCCTCCCTAAGTGCTGAGATTACAGGCATGAGCCACCGCGCCCAGCCAAAAAAGTAATTTTTTAAAATAAATTTTAAAACTGTTTTGTTCAGTTTTCATACTTAATATTTAACCCTGACAATTTTCCCCAAAGTTGTTGTTAAAAATCAGCATTTAGTAGCTGCATAGTATTTCCAACTTATGGATATGCCTTAATTGATCTAGTAATTCCACTACTATTGAATATTTAGGGTAGTTTTAGTATTTTACTATTATAAATAATTCTTTAATAATAAAATAGACTTTTCTAGTCCTATGTGCAATCAGATTTATAAGTATTTGGTAGTCACTCTATTCATCTACAAAATCTTTATTCATCATAGTCTTCATATTTACCTAAAGAAAATCTGAAAAAATACACTTCAAAATTATTGAAATACTAAAACAGTCTCATGTTGTGATGTAAAAATATCAAAGTTAATTTTATAACATGGTAGCATATCTTGAGGAGGGAATATAAGATTTATAAATTCTCATATGCTTCCTTAGCATTCAAACACATTCTTGCATATGCCTATACCATGTATAATTTACTGACATCTTAAAATATTAGATCAGAAAAATAAGTAAAATGGCTAAAGATTAAGTTTTACAATAACTTCATTCTTTTTGTAGCTATTACTCCAATGAGGGAATTTTAAAAATACCTAATGGGTCGTTAGGTGTATAATGTCATGTTAATAATTTTCTATTCTTTTGGAATCTATTATTTAAATATTAGTTTATGTAATATATAGTTCTTATATATGTTACCCTATGTATTCAGAACGCCAATTCTTCATCTCCACCCACCATATTTACCTGGTGAATAAAATATATATGCTCTTCCTCATTAAAGTCTCAGTTTCTTTTTTATCTATTCTATGCAGGCATTATCTTTTTTTCTATTCTGTGCAGGCTTCTTCATTCTTATTCTCCAGAATAATTTGTCGTTCGTTCTGATTTTATCTTTCCCTTGGAGTATCTGCCATATTACTCTTATTATGCTGCATAGGAAACTATCTCCCTTACATTCTCTTGAAATTATGAGCTTCTTGAAGGCAGGGTCCATGTTGAATATTTACACACATCATCCAAGCACGTAGCAACTTAGGCATCTTTGCGCTTACCACTTACTTCATTTTGTATATTTAGTACCCCGCACAATTCTTGGCTTAGCTCTAGCAATAAATGAATGAACAGATATTCTGATGATATTTAATGAAGAATCACATTTGTAATTTCTATGCCCTTCTAATGCCAAGGTCTAAGAGGATTTTACTACATTGAGAATATCATTTGAGGGGTAATTGTTTCCTTTTTATTTTATCTATTTCAGAGACCTAGTTCTCAAAAATATATTGAGAAAGGAATATAAAATGATAATTGGCAAACTTGCAAGACTGGTATTTTTTAAAATTTATCCTTGGCACACAGAAAATTGTGATCACAACCTGTCACCATACTAAACACCATTTTTATGATTGTGAACACAATATATTTGGTGGGCAATAATTTTAGGAAGACAAAAATTATCACCCTGATTTCTTAAATGAGAATGGAAAATGTTCTGTGCAATCACCAACATATCAAGGTTATCTACAAAAATGTTTTTGGATATATTGTATGTGCTAGGGATATTTTTATTTCTAAGGTTACCACAGTGATAATTACACACAGTACAAATTCAAAACTATATTTTTAAAAAACAAACTTAAACTCAGAGAAAGTTTAGAAAGTATTGAAGGAAAACAAACCTAAATATTTATATCTCTGGTGAAGAGTTATTTTAACTATATTCTAGTGAACCCATGTAATTTTTTGGAAAAAAAAATCTCGGAAATAGGGCTTGGTCTTGGGAAAATTTATTAAGAAGTTGAAGGTGTAGGAAAAACATCTCCTCTCCTTTTCTTACCAACACACATTGCTTGGCCTCTGACCCATAGAATCCAATGTGTATTTCTGTCAAGATGCTTTTGATAACTAATAATTCTGGACCCCTACAAATTGTTCTCACTGTGGTAGAGATGTTTTGAAGAGGAGGTGTCATGAAAATGTAAAAAGGGTACATCATTAATTGCATGTTTTCACTTGAGTTTGGCAGCTATAGATGGTGTTGCCATTTGGAAAGGGAGTAGTCGTTATTCTTTTTTATTTTATTTTTTATTTTATTTATTTATTTATTTATTTTGAGACAGAGTCTCGCTCTGTTGCCCAGGCTGGAGTGCGGTTACGTGATCTCTGCTCACTGCAAGCTCCCCCTCCTGGGTTCATGCCATTCTCCTGCCTCAGCCTCCCGAGTAGCTGGGACTACAGGCACCCGCCACCAGGCCTGGCTAATTTTTTTTGGTATTTTTAGTAGAGACAGCGTTTCACCGTGTAAGCCAGGATGGTCTCGATCTCCTGACCTTGTGATCCACCCGCCTTGGCCTCTCAAAGTGCTGGGATTACAGGCGTGAGCCACTGCGCCTGGCCTGTTATTCTTAAAGCACATTCTGTAGCTCTTCATATACTTGGGCTACATCGTGAATTGGCCTTTGTGGAAAATTTTTCTCTTTCAAACAATATTCTTTTTCTCTATTAAATATTATTCCTTCCTTTGTTTTGAACTGGCTGGAGCCAGTGACAGAAAAAAGCAAGTAGAATAGAACAAATGTTGACATGGAATATTGTTTACATTTTTTAACAATCTAATTTTAAAAATCTTTAAGAAACAGGGTATTTATGGATCATCAAAAAATGTCTGATGCAGGTAGGGTGTGTGTTACCATTATTCCCATTTTACAGATAAATTTACTGAGATTCAAATCATTCAATGAAGTCAGTTAAGAGAAGGAACTAGGCCTAGAATCTAGGTAGTTCGCCTCCAAATTCCATGTTCTTCCCCACCCTTCCAAAAAATAAAATAAATAAAGAAGAAAGATCTAGAGACCTCAAAGGAAACAGCAAATAAACCTTCAGTCAATATTGAACATGTTTTTGTCTAGGCTGAACCACTCCTCTCGCACATGCAGCTGCAAAGGTTTAAACAAAGAAATAAGCCACACAGGACTAATATCATTCTAAGAGGAGGAGCTTTCCACAGCGTTGAAAAGTCCTCTTGGTAGCCACAGAACAGTAGGGGTTCCCAATAACCTAGTAAAGAAAAGAAATATACATACATATATATATATACTTTTTTTTTTTTTTTTTGAGATGGAGTTTTGCTGTTGTTGCCCAGGCTGGAGTGCAATGGCACGATCTCGGCTCACCGCAACCTCCGCCTCCTGGGTTCAAGAGATTCTCCTGCTTCAGCCTAAGAGAAAAATATTTTAAGGGGAGTCATGAGTGCAGTCAGGTTCTTAGAAGAGGTAAGCAATTAGGTTTGACCCTGAAACTGTGGAGAAGAGACCCTTGACTCTATAGCCTGAGCTATCTGAAGTTTATTTCTACTACAATGACTTTAATGTCTATAGTCTCTCACTCTCCACGTTGCCACTACATGTACTCTTGCTGCATTACCTACTTTGTATATTTAGGAAGGCATACAATAAACTGGACTTCGCAGAACTGAAGGAAGTACCAAATGCTCAAAAGCGATCTTCCAGCTATTTGTCTTTTACTCCACTGATAACTACACTTTGCTTTTACATCTTGCGTTCAATATTACTTGCCCATTCTTGAATAGATATTAACCAAAATTAATAATTTATCCTAAAGCTACTTAAAAATGTCTTGGTGTTCTGAGAATGCACTGAGTAGAAGAATGTGGAGAAAAATATATCTAGAACAGGGGTCCCCAAACCCTGTTAGAAACTGGGCTGCACAGCGGGAGATGAGTGGCAGGCTAGGGAGAATTACTGCCTGAACTCTGCCTCCTGTCAGATCAGCGGTGGCATCAGATTCTCATAGGAGTGTGAACCCTACTGTGAACTGTGCATGTGAGGTTGTACACTCCTTGTTAAATTCTAACTAATGTCTGATGATCTGCAGCGGAACAGTTTCATCCTGAAACCATCCTCCTCATCCCCACCCCAATCCGTGGAAAAAATTGTCTTCCACGAAACCAGTCCCTGGTGCCAAAAAAGTTGGGGACCACTGCCTTAGAGCATGTGGAATTATTTTTTAAGCTGTATCCCCCCCAAAAAAACCTTATTTATAGGACTTAATACAATAAAACATAATTGTGTGCAAATAATTTCATAAATAGGTCATCATACATTTTGATTGAAAAATTCAGAGACAGAAAATATATTCCATTTTTCCCTGTGCAATATACTAAAATTCATGCCAATTTCAGTTAAGACAAATTATTCCTTGGGGAAGCAATGTATATTAATACATGTGTATGTAGAATTAATATAGCTTCACAGACTGCAAGAACATCAATATTTTCTACCACCAGATGGCAGAAATAAAGCTACAGTATTTTAGAATCTAAGGATTCAAATTATACACATAAGAAACTAACTGCAGTCTTCATCCTGATTTTATTTTTAGTTGAACAGACAGAAAAATACATTGCAGCAAAATTTTGCTATGTGTTAAATAAGAAAAAAATTTTTTGATTAACAAAATTTTTTCATTTGAATGGGCTGCCAACTCATTATTTTTCCATCAGTTAGATTATGTTGCCTTCTAAAAGAATCATTTTAAAAAACAAGCTACCACCAGATTTGGACATTAAAAGAATTTCCTTTCTAATCAACATAATCAACATCTCCTTTTGGAAGGCATTCTAAATCAATCCCACCTGTTCTCAATCGTGCACACTCTCCTTGCTTTATTTTTCAACGTTTTATCCTTCTTCATTTTTCAAAAACTGATCAGTTGTCCATGCTTCCCTGAACTGCTCTAGATGGTGGGGTTTGCTTACATCATCCTGTTACATATGCTAATATGGCTTCTTGTGATCTTGAATACTGGCGATATAGGTTTAAATTCGGTTTGTTACACTAATTTTTATGTATTAGGTAGTAATAAAATAACCATAAAAATAATAATGATAACAATAAAAAGTAAACGTCCACATAACATATATTAACAACTTTGATTCTAGGAATCTGGAATTATTCGCTGCTATGTTTTGGCTGTGTCCCCAGCCAAATCTCACCTTGAATTGTAATAAACCCCAAATGTCAAGGGTGGGGCTAGGTAGAAATAATTGAATCACGGGGGCAGTTTCCCCCATACTGTTCTCGTGGTAGGGAATAAGTCTCATGAGATCTAATGGTTTTATAAATAGGCATTCCCCTGCACAAGCTCTCTCTTGCCTGCCACCATGTAAGATGTGCCTTTGTTTCTCCTTTGTTTTCTGCCATGATTGTGAGGCCACAATTGTGAGGTCAACCATGTGGAACTGTCAGTCCATTAAACTTCTCTCCTTTATAAATTACCCAGGCTCAGGTATGTCTTTATTACCAGTGTGAATACAGACTAATATATTCTCATTCCAGTTATCAAAGGATTTTGATATTTCAGTGGTTTCTTCTTACCTTCTATAAGAGATGTTGTGAAAGAGATTCCTAGTTAATAAAAATAAATGACTTTCATAAGATAGAATATTTGATCATCCATTTGATTAGCTGGAATTTTAAATATCTTTAATGTAACTATCTAATTTATGTAAATTTTTAAATTATCGCTTAATAATCATGTAAATACTAAGCAGAATAACGCTGAATGTTTACTTGGTGCCAGAAAATGTTCCTAGCATTATGGAAAAGGTTAATTTTTCAAAAAATTTTTAACAACCTATGAGATAAGTGCAACGAATGTCCCCATTTTACATATTCGAAAGCTGAGTCATGTTTAGGTTATATAACTTTCCCCAAATCCCACAGGTAATATGAAGTTGGGCCCTGATTTGTACCAGGCAGTCAGATTCTTCAGCTACTTCCCTTAAACATTACACCATGCACCTGAACTATCCTATTTTTTTAAAATTATGCATTCAGTGTTCATTTCGTACCTTTATTCCACAAATATTTATTGAGTGCCTACTTGGTATTAACTACTGAATATTCATAGAAAATTTTAGAAATGAACCTCCCTCGGGCAGGTGTACAATCTGGTGTAGAATATAGACATGAGATTTATAAGGACAATAAAGATTTACGGGTGCCATGACACTTATGTATTAGTTATAAAAGCAAAAAGAGAGAGTGGATACATTGCCCACAAATGTTCCAGGTCAAAGGAGAAAAGACATTGGTACTTTGTGCAGAAGTACCAAAGAGTCATACATATTTGAGGAAATGCAAATAGTTCCTTATTCTACAAGCCTAAGTTTTAAAATGTATACCATGGGTGTACATATTTATCAAAACACATTGAATGACACTTAACAACTGTGCATTTCCTTTTTTTTTTTTTTTTTTTTTGAGACAGAGTCTAGCTCTTTCGCCCAGGCTGGAGTTCAGTGGCGCTATCTCAGCTCACTGCAAGCTCCGCCTTCCGGGTTCATGCCATTCTCCTGCCTCAGCCTCCCGAGTAGCTGGGACTACAGGAGCCCATGGCCCGGCTAATTTTTTGTATTTTTAGTAGAGACAGGGTTTCATCATGTTAGCCAGGATGATCTCGATCTCCTGACCTCGTGATCCTCCCACCTCGGCCCCCTACAACTGTGCATTTCCATATATATAAATATCATCTCACTTTTAAAAACTGGGATGCCAATTTTAAAAGAAACAAGGTAGGAGAGAGAGGAAGAGGCCATATCACAGGTGACTTTGTGTAAGGAGTAGACATTTTACCATACATACATTGGGGAGTTTCCAAAAGATTTAGACAAGGGAGTTACATGACCCAAAATGTGTTCAAGGACAGTATTTTGGTGGCAGTACGAGAATGAATTGGAGTGGCATGAAGCATGAGATAAGCAGACCACTTACAAGACTGTTGCAGTTGTAAAGCATAGGATGACAGGACTGGATTAAGGTAGTTGCATAGGAAATGAAGAGTGAGAAATGGACTGCAAACTACTGATGTATGTAATTTACTGACCTGTTGAAGGGATATGGTCTAGAGAACAAAAGGTAGGATTATCATGCCTCAAGCTTGTCTACTAGGACTAGAGGCAAGGTGGTGAGGGTGGTAACAGAGAGGTTATAATTTATAACTGTGGCTGATCACCTTGATTTTCTACATAGGTTTAGATGTTAAGTTAGAAGTCTCTAGACAGAAGGATTGTAGCCATATAATGAGACAGTGTGAGGAAAAGGCGAGGCTTCGTAACAATAGCTATGGAGAACAGAAAAGTAAATTAAGCAGTGATATGTGACTTCCACATATAACAAAGAGTTTGTGGATAGTTACATAGTGATAGTTAAACAGAAAACTAAAGATTCACAGAGAGAGAAATAATAATTAACTACTGGAGGAAGAAATATCATGCAAAAAAGCATACAAGGAAAGAAATGTAAGTGTAGAACACTACATGACTCAGCTGTGAATATAATCTCATGATCGTAATAACATAAACAATCTTAATCTAAATATTAAATAACATATAAATAATTGTACCTATATTTGGCGGATTGTAGGTGATAAAGGACAACGGGGTAGATGGGGTAAGTTAATGTAATAAATGTAAGGTCTCCCTCTTCCTCTGTAGGAAGTCAATAGCTAATATAAAAAATGGAAGGAAAAGAAAAAAATTATATAGAGATGCTAGTTAGCAATCTGGTAGCAAATTCCAAAAAGAAAAAGTTAAGAAATGAAAGTGTTATCTCTGGACTGGGGGATGTGGGTTGGTATTTTGGAGACTACTGGTTTTTTTTTTTTTAATTATAATAAATAATAAGCTTTGTAAAACTATTTAAAAATTTAAAGTATATTCATGTTTCATTTTGATAAAAATAATTAGATTTAAAATAATTTTTTAAAGAAAGCAAGCATAGTGGTTTGGAAGCCACCTTAGTGGCTGTCTTATTATATTTTGTGCTGCTGTAACAGAATATGTGAGACCGTGCAATTTATACCAAACAGAAATTTATTTGGTTCATGGTTCTGGGGGCTGAACCAAGATCCAAGTCCAAGATCGAAAGACCAGAATCTTGTGAGGACCTTCTTGCTTCATCTTAACAAGGCAGGAGACATCACCTGGGAGAGAGAGAGGAGCTAGCCAATCTTTATAAAAAGGACCCCAGTCTTGTGCTAACAAACCCACTCCTGAAATAATGACATTAATCCATTTATAAGGGTAGAGTCCTCCTGATGTAATCACCTCTTAAGGGTCCCACCTCTCAACACTGTTGCATTAGGGATTACACTTCTAAGACATGGACTGTGAAGAATACATTCAAATCATAGCACCACCTTTGTTTTGAGATCCTGTGGCACATCGAAGGTGAGAGAAGGAGCATTCTCCACAAGCTGGGCTTCTGAGGGGCAGGTGGAATCATGAAGAGGATGAGTGTCAGTTAACTAGAGAAGGTGTAAGGAGCTTGAAGATGGCGAGAAGTTTGCCCAAAGAAATTCAAGAGTGAAATGAAGAAAAGTCTGGAAGAATCACACAACTGTATGGGGATTAAAAATCAGTTTTAAAAAATAGCATGTTGGTAAAAATTAACAGACATTCAATTTTTAGAAATGAGTGATGGGTAAAACCATTTTTAATACACTTCAGGGATTATATTTGATGTTCACATCTAAGATAAATTTAATCCCCAAAGCTTTAACAAGACCTAAATGGTCTTATAACCCTGGTGACTTCCTTGCCCCGATTAGAAAGATGAATACTTACTAAAGACAAAGGAAGAAGAGAAAAAAAATATTAAAAAACAAAGCAAAACCCTGTGTCTGTTTTCTCCTTAGAAGGTGACAGTGTTAGCAGAACAGATCAGCAGGCTGCTGAATGATACCGAATAGTTCCTAGACCTTTCTGTCTTAACATGCACATACAAGTTGACAATTTAAGTAACAGAAGTTATGCCTTGAAGCCAGAATGATATTATTTCCAAACATATGCTTAGGATCACATATTTCTAACTCAAAAAACCTCATAGCAGGCAAAGCAGGGCTGAGAGCAGAGGGTCAGGAGTGAAAGGGAATTGCTTTGCCTCAGGGCAATCACGAATTTGCTCAGTGAAGCAAAGCAGCACACTCTGGTTGAAATGCGCACGTTCGTCTGTTAGTAGCATTTTGGGGGTTTTGTTTGTTTTAAATTCTGACCTTCACATAATTCAATCAGGAAAAGAATACCTTAAAAGTAGGTTAGTTCTAATCCACCCAGTTTGGAATACATATTTAAATATTTCTTAGTGACCAGGAGATAGGAATAGTAAATTACTGAGTTTAAAGAATTTACACCTATGTTAATTGTTGAGATGTAGACTTCACCTTTTTCTTTATCTTACTTTAATTAGGAATTTAATTTAAAAATCCTAAGACCTTGAGAATAGCAATTCCCCACGCCATCTTGAGTTTTCTATCACTGCTTTTGAATGATGTGGTCCCACTATTGAACCATTAGATGCTGGAAAATTCTTAATTATATGCTAAACCACAAAGTGACTTTTTGATTTTTTAAAACCGACTCTGCAGCCTAGAAACTTACAGAAATGTTTTCAACTAAATACATTGAAGTTCTCTCTTGTCCTCTGTTCTGTAAATTCTAAAGAACTCCCAACTCCCTAAATGTGATGTGGAGACCTAACTCTCGTTCCCACCTTGTTTTCCTGGAAATACTTCCTAATTTTTCCAGACTAAATGTTTCTGTTCTGCATTGCCTCTCAGCTTAAGGACAAGTTACCAGCTCAAAAGTAGTGTCTATCTCACATTTTCGTCAAGCAAAGAAGATATCATCACTCCCTCCTTACTCCTACAATTGCATCCCAGTGTTGTTTCTCACCTTTTGGTATTTTTAATGCAATTGCTCCCAGAAAGCAGCAGCATCAGAATCCCGTGGAGGACTAGTTAACACACAGAGTGGTTGGCTCCAACCACAGGGTTTGTGATTCAGTAGGTCTGGTATGGGGCCCAAGATTTGGTACTTCTAACAAGGCCCCAGATGATGCGGATGGTGCAGTTGAAGCACCACACTTGAGAACCTCTGGTCTCATGTTTTCTAACTCTGACTATTCCAAATGTTATTATTCCACATGTCTGATGCATCTTCTAAGTGAAGTGTGGCTACATAGTATAAGAAATAATTTTTAAATGGTGAAATCTTCTACTTATTAAAATTCATTTAATGGTAAAAATGTCAATTTGTACATGATTTCTTAAAAGTGAATTCCTTATACAAAACAGAATATATATGTTTGGGTCAAACAAAAATCTTTCATACTTCAGAGGTTTACAGTCCTTCCATGGAAAATATGAAGTAATCATAATTCTTTGTCTCTTCAAAGAATCAACAGAAATTGAGTATTTCTAAAACTGAGATTATGTGTATGTTTAATGGCCAGGACTTTTAATTTATTAAGCAAATAGTAACAGTTGGTACTTAAGGAATGTTTGTTCAAGGTTTCTCCAACAATGCTAAGTGCTCCATAGTCATTATTTAAGGTACTTTGTGTACAAACCAAAAATGTATAATACTCACTTTACACATGAGCGTACAGAGGTTGAGAGAGATTAAGTAATATAACCAAGGTTACAGAAATAGGAAAGCTGTAATCCACATTCAAACTAAATTTGAAGTGATCCCAGGTAAATATGTATAGTTTGATAGGTCCACCATTAAGTATCAAGGCACTTCTGTTTCAAAAAATAAAATTATTGATTAGATGAGAAAACATTACTTAATTTTTTCTCTTGACACCTCTCATCCTTACTCCTCACACTGAGCTAGAGATAACAAGCATTGCCTCTCAAAGTAAGAAAAATGTATCAGCTTAAAAATATTACTAAGAAATAATTGTTCAGAGATTTCTGGAAATATGAAAATATTATTTTTTCATAAAAAGTGCTTCTTGCTGGGCAGTAAATTGCTTGGAGAAAGAGTGAAAGTAAGTAAGAGTTAGTATATAATTTCAGCTAAAGATAGTTCCCACTACTCTGTGTAATTAAGCCAACAAGGATTTTAAATCAAGGTTATCCACAATGAATATAATTCACCTGTTGATAGTCAAGAATTAAACATTTTATGATTACTGTTTTACAGGAAAGCAAACAACAACAGGCAGACTTGCACAAGAGAGTACAATAGGTCAGCAGCAGGTTAAAAAAACAGTTTTCTGATTTCCCTTACTGGGATTAGTGTGTTAAACATTGTGAGCAGATTAACATATTACTGTAGAACATTTAAAAGGGTGATATCCTCTCTGTTTTCTGAAAAACATTACTTGTATGAGGTAAAAATCCATTTTAAATTCCACTTTACTATCAAATCATACTGTGAATGTAATAAATATATCTTCAGAAATTTAAGAGGGCAGTGCTGATAAATGTTGAAAAAATAAACATTGACATTATTTTGAAGAGGCCTTTGAACATCAGGTTCAGAACTTTAAGGCAACACATTTAAGATGTTTTAGTAAGATAGAAATATTACTAGAGCTGCAATTTTTGAAAAAAGTCTTATTCTCCAATATGTATATGACAGTCAGGATGCCTGTTTAGGGAGCAGAAATTGAATTAAGGCAGGTTTCAATCTTAGTAGAGATGATAGGAGTTAAAAAGGGAAAATGAAATAATGGAAAGTGTATTGTGGATACACAGTAGGCAGGAGAGGTGACAGTGGCACAAAAACAAAGGTGTATACTTCCTAGCTCTGTCACAAAATTCAACTGTGGTTGTGTTTTAGGTAACTTAACCAGAGCTTGATGCTAATAAGGGTGAATTTTGGAAAAAAAATTAATTGCTGCAAAATAATATAATCTACCGCATTTGGTTTAAAAAAATCTGTTTTCCCAAATTTGCTTTTGCAAGGTTCTTGAGGATACAATCAACCAAGGTACACTTTAAATTAAAGCAGATATATGGATAAAACAGGAAAAATACAAGGATATTCAATATCAACATTTCCATTAAGAATTGTACTTGGGCATCTGGCCAACAGAGTAAGGAAATAAAAAGAAATAAGTATCAAAATGCAAGAACCAAAATGAATACTATTTGCAGAGGGTGTTATTGTCTATATTAAAACACATAAAAAAGAAATATTAATGAGAGAGTTCAGCAATTTTTCTGGTTATAAAAAATAAATATACTAATTTCTGTTCACTAGCAAAAAATGATAATAATGCAATTTAGAAAATGTAATTTTGGGCTGGGCACTGTGACTCACACCTGTAACCTCAGCACTTTGGGAGGCTTGAGCCCAGGAATTCGAGACCAGCCTGTGAAACATGGAGAGACCCCATATCTACAAAAACTTTAAAATGTTAGCTGGGTGGCTACATGCCTATGGTGCAAGCTACTTGGGAGGCTGGGGCAGGAGGATTGGTTGAGCCTGGGAGGTCAAGGCTACAGTGATCCACGATTGCATGACTGCACTCAGCCAGGCTTTCCTCCCCTGTCTCAAAGAAAGGAAAATGTAATTTTGGAGGCAGCATAACTCTCCATCCTGAAGTGTGGGTTACGTATAGTGACTTCCTTCTAAAATTACAAAATGAGGGTTCCGGGGAAGAAAGAATAATTTTACAATGGAGAAAAAGGACAAACACTACTTCAGACAGATGATCTAGGTTATACCAACAGTTATAAATCATGTTGAGAGTAAGCACCCTTAATATGATATGATGAAAGTGACACTTTACCCCTGTGTTCTTCCTCCCCCAGATTCAGAGCCCCAGCCTGTTCATAAAAAAAATCAGATGAATTTTGTCTGCGGAACATTCTGCAAAAATATCTGACCAGTAAGTAATCCTCTAAATAGCCACAGCCATCAACAGCAAGGAAAGTCTGAGAAAGTGTCACAGCCAAGAGGACCCTATAAAGACATGATGACTAAATGTAACATGGTGTCTTCCATGGGATCCTGAAACAGAAAAAGGACATTAGGTAAAATCAAATGAAATCTGAATAAAGGGTGAACCTGCATTAACACTGCTATATCAGTATTGGTTCATTAATGGGAGCAAGTGTACCACACTAATGTAAGATGTTAATAACTGGGGAAACTGTGTGGAGTAGGATTGAGGTAGATGGAAATTTTCTTGTATCTGCTCAATTTCTCTGTAAATCTAAAACTGTTCTAAAAAATGTAGTCTATTAACTTAAAATGTAATTTTCATTTATAATATCATTAAAAATGTAAAATACATAGTAAAAGTTTAACAAAAGTTACAAAATCTTTATAGATATATATAATCATCTGAAAAAATTTAAAGAACCAAGATAAAGTAATGCACCACTTAACAACAGGGATATATTCTGAGAAATGTGTAGTTAGGCGATTTTAGCATTAGGCAAACATCATGGAGTGAACTTACACAAACCTAGATGGTATAGCCTACTGTACACCTAGGCTTTATGTAGTAGGCTATTGCTCCTAGGCTAGAAATCTGTACAGCATGTTACTGTATGGAATACTAAAGGCAATTGCAATACAATGCTAAGTATTTGTTTATCTAAGTGTATCTAAACATGAAAAAGGTACAGTAAAAATACATTATTATAAACTTATTGGACCATCATGATATATGCAGTCCATTGCTGATTGAAATGCCACTATGTGGCACATCACTGTATAAAAAATATACCATGAATAATGAATTCAGAGTCTTAATGTTGTAGAGATAGAAATTCTTCTCAAATTGATGAATAGTTTGAAATCAATGTCAGTCGACCTTCCAAAAGATGATTCTTTTGGAATTTGAAAGGCTGAATCAAAAATATATGCAGAAGTACAAAGACCCAAGAATAGGTAAAATACTGTTAAAGAAGATAAAAATGTGGGAAAAATTTCTTTATATCAAGTATTGAGAGTAATATAAAGTTTGTAGTAATTAAGATAATCTAGTATTGGTGCAGGTATAAACCAACTGAACAGTACAGACATTGCTTTTTCCCCTCCAAAAAAAGAGCCCCACTCATATTCAGAAACTTGGTTTATAACAGAACTGGCATTATAGGTTAGTAGAAAAAGAGTTTTCAATAAATGGTACTGGGACGACTGTTTATTGTTATGAAAGCAAAAAAATTAAACTCTTACATATAAAACTATTAGCTGTATAAGACTTAAATGTGTAATATAAGCTATAAAACTTTTAAAGATGAGGCCGAACATGGTGGCTCACGCCTGTACTCCCAGCACTTTGGGAGGCCAAGGCGGGTCAATCACCTGGGGTCGGGAGTTCAAGACCAGCCTGGCAAACATGGCGAAACGCTGTCTCTACTAAAAATACAAAAATTAGCTGGGCACAGTAGCAGGTGCCTGTAATCCCAGCTACTCAGGAGGCTGATGCAGGAGAATCGCTTGAATATGGGAGGCGGAGGTTGCAGTGAGCTGAGATTGTGCCGCTGCACTCCAGCCTGGGTGACAGAGCAAGACGCCATCTCAAAATATATATGTATTATATTATAATATATTATATATAATATAAAATAATATTATATATTATATATAGTATAAAATATATAATATTATATTATATTAAATATAATATTATGTATATATTATATTATATATTATATAATATTATATATAATATAATATATAATATATATAATATAATAATATACATAATATTATATATAATATTATTAACTATAATATAATATTATATACATAATATTATATATAATATATAATTATATATACTATACTATAATATAATATATACTATTATATATAATATAATATAATATATTATATATAATACAATATACGATATATAATATATTATATATAATACAATATATTAGATATAATACTATTATATATAATATAATATAATATATTATATATAATACAATATATTATTATAATATATTATATATAATACAATATATTATATATTATAATGTCTATTATATATTCTATAATATAATATAATATATAATATAATATAATATATAATATTACATATAATATAATATAATATATATTATATATTATATATTATATTATATATCATATATTATATCATATATTATATATAATATTATATATCATATATTATATATCATATATGATATATAATATTATATATCATATATTATATATAATATTATATATCATATATGATATATAATATTATATATCATATATTATATATAATATTATATATCATATATGATATATAATATTATATATCATATATCATATATTATATATAATATTATATATCATATATTATATATTATATATCATATATGATATATAATATTATATATTATATATTATATATTATATAATATATAATATAATATAATATAATATAATATATAATATAATATAATACATAATATAATATAACATATAATATAATATATAATATAATATAATATATAATATAATATAATATATACTATAATATATAATATAATATAATATATAATATAATATAATATGTAATATAATATATAATATCATGTATAATATAATATAAAATATAGATAATATATAATTATATATTATATATAATATAATATATAATATAATATATAATTTATGATATAATATATAATATAATATATGATATAATATATGATATAATATTATATATAATATAATATATGATATAATATTATATATAATATTAGATATGATATAATATTGTATCTAATATAATATATAATATTATATCATATATTATGTTATATCTAATATTATATATTATATTATATATAATATATTATATATAATGTAACATATTATATTATATATAATATAATATATTATATATAATATATTATATTATATATAACATATTATATATTATATTTAATATAAGATATTATATATTATATTTAATATAATATATTATATATTATATTATATATTCATGTTATATATAATCTATGAATACATTATATATGAATATTATATATGAATACATTATATATTCATATTATATATGAATACATTATATATTCATATATTATATTCATATTCATATTATATAATATGAATATATAATATATTCATATATTATATTCATATTATATAATATGAATATATAATATATTCATATATTATATAATATGAATATATAATATATTCATATATTATATATTCATATTATATAATATGAATATATAATATATTCATATTCATATTATATAATATGAATATATATATATGATATGAAATTTATCTTTATGTTGTCAGGGAAAGATAAATATGCAAAAAGTCACACACACAGGAAATGATTAATACAATTTTATGGCATCAAAAGATACCATTGATAAAGTAAAACACAAGTCACGAACTAGGGGAAAGAAGATGAGGTAGCATCCAAAATACATGAAGAAATCTTGTAAGTCTATTAAAAGACTATACGACCTAACAGAAAGAAGCAGCAAAAGCCATGAAAAGGTATGTCACAGAAGAGGAATCATGAAAAACAAATATACATATACAATTATATTCTACCTAAACATTAATTGGGGAAATGAAAGTTAAAATAACCATGAAATACATTTCCATACTCACAAAATTGACAAGTATGAAAGTCTGACAATATTAAGGGTTAGTGAGATGTGATGTGAATTAAACTTTTCTAGAACGATGATGTGAATGTCAATTGCTTCAAGCATTTTGGAAAACAAATTTATATTATTTAACGAAGCTGAACTTGTAACTTAGTAATTCAACAGGTGAGTATTTACCCTAGAGAACTTTGAAAACATGTCCATTTGAACAAAAATATTCATAATAGAATTGAACAGTTACAGAAGTAGACTGTGTACATTAACAAGTAAATAAATTTTGCTACATTCACATTGTGTTGGCACTGGATGACTGTGAGAATAAATGTACTGTATCCTCAAACAACAATATGAATGAATTTCAGGAACATAATGTGTAATAAAATTAAAAAGCAAATAATAGACAATTGTGTGCAATGTAATTTCTATGTAGAACTATGCAAAAGTAAAACAATACGCTGTTTTGGCATAGATATATGGTAAAAGTCAAAAAGCAAAGCAAAGGAATGTTAAACACAAAATTTATGATTTAATTTCCTCTGAGCTGAGAGGAAAGGGAATGAAATTCAGAATGACATAGGATAGTTCAAAGATAGAAATGATAACCATTTCTAAAGCCAAATGTTGGACACAGTGTGCATTTGAATCATCATTCCTTATATCTTACACATATTTTATGTTTAAAATGTACTCCATATTTAGAAACATGGTTTTATTTTGTCTTATTTATTTATTTATTGAGATGGAGTCTTGTTCTGTTGACCAGACTGGAGTGCAGTGGCACAATCTCAACTCACTGCAACCTCTGTCTCCCAGATTCAAACAATTCTCATGTCTCAGCCTCCGAGGTAGCTGGGACTGCAGGTGTGCACCACCATGCCCAGCTAATTTTTGTACTTTTAGTAGAGACGGGTTTCACCATGTTGGCCAGGCTGGTCTCGAACTCCTGACCTCAAGTGATCTGCCCACCTCAGCCTTCCAAAGTGGTGGGATTATAGGCATGAGCCACCATGCCTGGCAAAAGCATGGTTTTAAAACACAACCAATAATAGCATAGGATATCCCCAAAGCATTTGTAACAAAGTGATTCTACAAAATATCTATAAAACATCTCAGAACAAACTTAAATAGATTAGGTTATTTATCTAATTATTTTTGCCCATTTTTCTGACTACATATTAGGAAAAGAAGGATAAAACTATCTGAAGCCCTGTTAAAAGTCTGAGTCATTTCTGCTCTATTTCTTTCCCTACGAATGGTAAGAGCTGGGGATTGTGGTATGTGCCTTTAGTCCTAGCTACTCCGGAGGCTGAGGCAGGAGGATCACTTGAGCCCAGGACTTTGAGGCCGCTGTAAGCTATGATCATGCCACTGCACTCCAGCTCAGGCAACAGTGAGACCCGGTCTCAACAAACAAAAGAAAATAAAAGAATGGTAGACAAGGTAAGAGAACATGAACAGGTATGAGAGGAGCATAGAACAAGAATGAGTTTTATCAGGCATTTCTTTTCATGTTTGTTGCACAGATAGTGTTCACGTTACTTGATCAGTTGGCATGGTCAACGAATCAGTGTTCTGATTAATTATTCTTTTTACTAGTTAATTAAGATTAAACCTCAGTTAATTAGAATATCCTCTCTACTTCTAATAGAAATCTAAAGATGACAGAAGAGGTTGATGCTAGAAATTTAAGATGATCGACAAGAGTCAGTACAGATGTCCAACCTCTCATTTACAAAATCATATAGTCCTTTGGAGCTGAAAATTCCTTGGAGATGTTCTATTTCTGCCCCTCATTTTGCAGTGGTTGCATTGAACCTGAATCTGCTATTTCAAAACAGAGCTAGTACTCTGTTCTTCAAAGGCTTTACTTCTCTGGCATATACCATGATTATTGATCCTCATAAAAAGCTTCAAAGCACACTGATGACAGAATGGCCAGAGAGACATTCCCCTGCTTTTCATTTAAGAGCAGGAAAGTGCACTGGCTGGTATATTTTAGAAGACACTTTACAATGGCAAAATAAAAGGATTGCCTACTTTATCAAAGTTTAATGTACTCGCTAGAACCAATAAATAATGGAATAGCGATGGTTTCCCATGGAGAGAACTGCAATTTCAATTCAGCATGAGAATAAATAATTACTATTGTAAACAAATCATTTTTTAAAGACCTAGAATGCTGTTCAACCAAATGCACTTAAGCTGAATTCTGAACCATACAAATGTTTCAGAGTGCTTATTATCAACAGTGAGTTCTAAGGTAAAACTGAAGGATGTCAACAGGTAGAAATTAATGAAGATTACATAGATTTTAGCTGCTTTATTAATGCAAGGTTCTTCAGAGATAAAAAAAACCACAATGAATTATAGGGGTCCTTTTCCATGATTTATGATTCATGTAATGGCTGCTGTAGTTGAACCTATTGACTTGGTTAGAATTTAGTATGATTGTAGCTTTGCAGCAGCATAAAAAGAAATTGCTCATGTCTCAGGAATGTTGTATTATAAAACAAGTGAATATATTTTTAGAACATAATGCTTCATTTCAATGTCACTTGAAAATCCAGCTTATAAAAACCACAAGGCTGGAAGTTGAAGGAAAATATCACATTGAGTTTCTTAGAAAATTACAGGAGAGTAAAATACTATTATAATATGAATATTTTATTGACATTAATATGCTTGCTCTTGTCACAAGTAACGTTTGTTGGCATGGCCTCAATCCCTGCCAGCAAATTTCAAGCAAACACATAATTTACTCAGAATGTGGACCAATAGCACCTAAGAAAGAAGCAAACAACTTTATATCTATTAGACACTCATTATATGAAATCACAGAAACTACACATTGTCCACTGTTTTGGGTAATTCTTTTAGCTAATTCACGTCTTTCAGATAACTTAGAAAATTCTGTATTTTTTTCATAGAAATTCCACAGGTTTAGAAGTTGAGAGGCTTAGAATCTTGTGTCAGATCTGCTGTTATTTGGGGAAGTCACTTTACCTCCTTTGGTCTGCCTCAATCTTCTACAAACTGGAAATAATAAATTTATTCTTAGTTTCCTAAACTAGCCATTCATCAGCATTGTCATATTTAAGGAATTTCTTAAGAACCCTAATTCTCAAATTATAGTCAGCTTTGGGTAAGTCCTAGAGATCTATCTTTTTTAAAAAAACAAAAAGCCTCCCCAGGTGAGGATCCATAAACAGATTTGTAAATCAATAAGCTACATAATTTCAAAGGTACTTTTTAGCTCTGTGATTCAGAAAATATATACTTGTTGATGAAGGTTACAATTCAAAGAATACTCGTTTTAGAATTGTAAAAGACTCCGGTTGCATTCTTATACGCTAACAACAGTCAAGCCAAGATCCAAATCATGAACAAACTCCCATTCACAAATGCCACAAAAAGAATAAAATACCTAGGAATACAGCTAGCAGGGGAAGCGAAAGAGCTCTACAGGGAGAACTAGAAACCACTACGCAAAAAAATCAGAGATGACACAAACAAATGGAAAAACATTGTATGCTCATGGATAGGAAGAATCAATATGATGAAAGCAGCCATACTGCCCAAAGCAATTTATAGATTCAATGCCGTTCCCATTAAACTACCACTGACATTCTTTGCAGACCTAGAAAAATCTATTTTAAAATTCATATGGAGCCAAATGAGCCTGAATAGCCAGGGCAGTCTAAAGTCAAGGCAGTCTTATGCAAAAAGAGCAAAGCCATTGGGAACCCTAGGTGTTAGGCTCAAATGTCAGCTTTCTAGGAGGTGCTGAGAGGGTGGAATTGTCCATCTATCTCAGAACTTGGTGGACAGCTTTATAGTTTCTTGATACCTTTCCAAGACAGACACTTGAGTTACATTCTTGGGGCTTTTCTCTTGAAGGTGTGATGGGCCTACCTCCTGGTGTCAGGCCTCCTATGGTCCCCCAGTGGGGATCTCCCCTGGGAGACAGACTCCAGTGGGCATATCCCCTCTGGGAATGCAGCCTCCTCCCCATGGGATGCGAGGCCGTCTTTGACCCTTGGCCACAGAGTATGGAAGTAGCTCCACAGAGACATGGGCTCAACTCCTCAGGGCCACATTACCACAGACCTATTTGTTTGTTATGCTGCTGTTCACGGAGTCTCTCCAGATTGTCTGGTTTTCCTTACAGAGCCCCATCCCCCGAGAATGTGCCCATCAAGACCCTAGACTCATCTTGGCCCTCCTAGCTCCCTGCCTGTTTCCTGAAAGGCTGTACATAGTCCTCTTATTTCCTTGTGGCCCATGAAACTGGTTTATAATAAACTCTTAAGAGAATATTAAAAAAAAAAAAAAAAGCTGAAGGCATCACACTACCCAACTTCAAACTGTACTACCAGGGCTACAGTAACCAAAACAGCATGGTACTAATACAAGAACAGACACATAGAACAATGGAATAGAGTAGAGAGCCCAGAAATAAGACCATTTACCTAGAACTATCTGATCTTTGACAAAAATGACAAAAATGCAATAGAGAAAAGGATACGCTACTTAATAAATGGTGCTAGGATAACTGGCTAGCCATATGCAGAAAATTGAAACTGGACCCCTTCCTTACACAATATACAAAAATTAACCATGATGGATTAAAGACTTATATGTAAAACCCCAAACTGTAAAAACCCTGGAAGATAACCTACGCAATTACCATTCAGGACACAGGCATGGGCAAAGATTTCATGACAAACACACCAAAAGCAATTGCAACAAAAGCAAAAATTGACAAATGGAGTCTAAATAAACTAAAGAGCTTCTGCACAGCAAAAGAAACAATCAACAGAGTAAACAGATAACCTACAGACTGGGAGAAAATTTTTGCAAAGTATGTATCTGACAAAGGGCTAATATCTAGCATCTATAAAGAACTTAAATTGATGAGAAAAAAACAATGCCATTAAAAAGTGGGCAAATGACATGAACAGACACTTCTTGAAAGAAGACATACGTGCAACCCACAATCATATGAAAAAAAAGCTCAACATCACTGATCATTAGAGAAATGCAAATCAAAACCACAATGAGAAAGCATCTCACACCAATCAGGATGGCTATAATTAAAAAAGTCAAAAAATAATATGCTGGCAAGGTTGTGGAGAAAAACGAATGCATATACACTGTTGGTGGGAGTGTAAATTAGTTCAACCATTGTGGAAAACAGTGTGACAATTCCTCAAAGACCTAAAGACAGAACTACCATTTGACTCAGCAATCCCATTACTGGGTATATACCCAAAGGAATATAAATTGTTCTATTATGAAAACACATGCACGTGTGTGTTCATTGCAGCACTATTCGCAATAGCAAAGATATGGAATAAACCCAAATGCCCATCAATGATAGAATGGGTAAAGAAAATGTGATACATATATACCATGGAATACTATGCAGCCATGAAAAAGAATGAGACCACATCCTTTGCAGGGACATGGATGGAGCTGGAGGCCATTATCCCCAGCAAGCTAATGCAGGAACAGAAAACCAAATACCGCATGTTCTCACTTATAAGTGGGAGCTAAATGATGAGAATACAGAGACCCATAAAGGGAAACAACACACACTGGAGACTTTTGGAGGGTGGAGGGTGGGAGGAGAGAAACGATCACGAAAAATAACTAATGGGTACTAGTTACCTGGGTGCAGAAATAATCTGTACAACAAACCCCCATGACACACATTTACCTATGTAACATCTTGCACAAGTACCCTTTAACCTAAAAGTTAAAAAAAAAGACTCTGGTTGAGGGCTGGGTGCTGTGGCTCATGCCTGCAATCCCAGCACTTTGGGAGGCCAATGCAGGCAGATCACTTGAGGTCAGGAGTTCAAGACCAGCCTGGTCAACATGGTAAAACCAAGTCTCTACCAAAAATACAAAAAAGAAAAAAAAAATTCACTGGGCATGGTAGCACATGCCTGTAGTCCCAGCTACTCGGGAGGCTGAGGCAGGGGAATCGCTTGAACCTGGGAGGCAGAGGTAGCAGTGAGCCAAGATCCAAGATCACACCACTGCACTCCAGCCTGAGTGACAGAGCAAGATTTCGTTTCAAAATAAAATAAAATAAAATACTCTGGTTGCAATTAAATTAATTTTAACCTTAAATTAATCTTAACATTGAAACTATACAAAACAATGTCTTAAAAAATATAAGGATTTTCCATGAAAAGGTTCAAGATCATTATTATGAACATAAACATCACTATAGGTTTACACATAGGACAATGCAGATATGCTCGTGACATGAAAGATTTAATCCACATGTGAACTAAAGAAATTAAATAATGTTTCACATACTTCTTATGGGACAGTCTCATTTTATAAGGAAAAATTTTAATTTAATGAGGCATTATAGTTTTTATATATGTATATTTTTGAGAGACAAGTTCTCACTGTTGCCCATGCTGGAGTACAGTGGAGTGATCCTAGCTCACTGCAGCCTCAACTTCCCAGGCTTAAGCGATCCTCTCACCTCAGCCTCCTGAGTAGCTAGGACTATAAATGCAAGCCACCAGAGCCAGGTAATTCTTTTTGTTTTTTGTGAATTGGGGTCTGGATACATTGCCCAGACCGGTCTCAAACCCCTAGGCTCAAGTGAGGCTCTCACCTCATCTTCCCAAAGTGCTGGGATTATAGGCCTGAGCCACCGTGCCCAGCCTAAGACATAAGATAATTAATGACCATGTGACCATGTAGTTTTTATTAAAGTGGCATTCTCATGTCTCCTGGTTCCCCTTTACCCAAACCCATACAAATTAACTGCAAAACCTGTCTTCGGGTTTTTAAGCTGATTGATTTTCTGTGTGGAGTTCTCTGCCACAACCTGATAGAATATTGGAAATTATTTAAGATAGTAATTTGAGAATAACTAATAATAAACCCTTCTCACTGATGGCATTGACAGTAATTAGGCCACTGAGCCAATTGTGTCTTGAGACTAGTCCTAGTTGCATTATCAAGAGCAACTTTCTATTCACAACAGCCACGAAATATTCATTGAATTCTTCTAAAAGCAGCGTCATATCATGCACATGTATTTTATAGGAAAGTTAAAAAACAACTTTCACATCGTCAAAATAATTGCCAATCTGCCAGGCTCGTGCCTGCCAACTCTGGTTCTTATTGGATTTTTAAATGTGAATCATGTATCCATAACTGTGAGTCCACATTAATGTTCTGCCAGAGCCTGGCATCAGCCTCTGCATAGACAATCACAAGCCAATAGAGAGGGAATGGAAACAGCACTCTATTGATCTTGGCTTATTTATTTATAAACTAGGAAAGCAGTTGAACAGCTATGTGAGAAGCCTACTTTCTCTTCATGTAACACGTTGGCCTAAGAGATCTATAGAGCTTTTTAAAAACAAAGAAGGCAGCAAGATTTAAAATAATAAAACCAGTAAGTGTTACTTTTGTGATTTCCCTTGCTGATTTTCTTACAGTCCTCCCTAAAATTTTAATTATATATTTTATAACATTTAGTTATAATTTTATTTATACTTGGTCCTTCTCTGAGTATTGTGTAAAGAGATTAGGTATTGTCTGAAACCAAAATTTATCAGAGAAGTGGCATCTTCAGAACCTAGCATGTTGGCGGTGGCAGTGTGACTGTGACAGACCCTCAAGGGAAGGTGAAACTCAAGGAAAAGTGTCATATTTGGATGCTTTTCAGGAGATTCTCAATGTAGTGCTAAAACCTTGAAAATTCTGTGTTTGCTTTCTCTTAAAAAGAAAAAAGTATTTATTTAGGCAATAGGTATTTTTAAAAGTGAGAGAAACTATCAGAGAGCTGTAGCAGAAAAGCAAGTTAAAAATAAAGGAAACAGAAAAGGAACTGATACAGCTGATTTGATACTAGAAAAATCACCCAGGAGGCGGCGTGGAGAATGGATTGGAGAAGGGCGAACATTCAGTCAGAGACTTTGTGAGTAAGTTACATTTGCATGAAGTCAATGATAGCGGGGGTGGAAAGGATGGATTGGATTAGAGGGACTTTAAGGAGGTATCAATCATTGCTACCTGGGACAGGAGGAGGAGGAACAGGAGGAGGAAATTTTGGTGAGATGACCAGTTCGTGTTAAAGAAAGTTTGAATTGCCTACGGCAAATCCTTGTGAAAATATTTACTTAATGGGCAATTGTAGATGTGCTCAGATATCTCTGTCTCATATATACATAAGACAGATTGTGGTGTCATTAACATAGGTAAATGGAGTGATCAACATATTTCCCAAGAAAAAGATAAACTATAAATGGTCTGCTAGAATTGACAAGATTAATTGTTGATGACAATAACTGGAGACCTTGGTAAATGATACAGCAATTTCATGCTTAGAGGAAAAATTCAATTTCAGAGTTGAAGAGTAAATTATAAGTGAGGAATTGGAGACAACAAATTGAAGCCATGTTTTTAGAAAATTTGGTGGAAAAGGGAGACTGACAGAAAAGTAGGATCAACAGGGGGTTGATTCAGAAACCTTACATATATTTATAGACTGAAGGGAAAAATCATAGAGAAGGTATGTTTGAAGAGAGAAGAGAAAAAGAATAAAATATCAGGTGATATTTGAGATAAAAAGAAACGGCATTCAAGCTCACGAGCATACATGAAGCTTGGACAGGAGGGTAGATGCCTCCCTTAGTGTGGGAGAGCTAAAAGACAAAAATGGGAAGGGATGCCAGGAAGAGTTTTCAGAGATGAGAAAAGGGGCAGAAAGTCAATGCTATTACACAAAGGTCAAGATTCTTTAAAATAAATTTTTAACTTGTATTATTGAAATGATACATATTTATAGTAAAAATATTTTAATACAGAACATTTTAAAAGAAAAATACAACATTCTTGATACAAATAGAATTGCCCCTTCCCCTTGCCTCCTCTTGCAAGTGGGCCCACATTGGAATGTTTTATAATCTTTCATGCACTGGGAAGGTCACAAATATCACTAATATGCTTTAGGTTTCAGCTCAGTCATTTCTATCTTCCTTTTATCCTGAACTGTTTACGCTAACTCCCCAATGTTTGTCAAATAGTCATCATCCACATCACTGAATTTTTCATATTTTCCAAACATTTCCCCTAAGTATTTTCTTTCACAGACTTGAGTTACATTGAAAGCAAGAGCCACATTCCACTCATCTTCAGAATTCCACAACACAAATTCAGAGCTTTAGACATTGTAGACCAGCACTATAAAACAGAATCTTCTGTGATGATCGAAATGCTTCTCTATGCTATCTAGTACAGCAGCTACTAGCTACTGTGGTTATCACCCATTTGAAAGGTGAAACTCAAGAACTGAACTCTTAATTAAAATTAAAATGTGGACTGGACCTACTGAATCGAACAGCACATTTGTACACAATTAGTATAGTGGTTCAAAGAATTACTTTTTGGTTGGCTTTTTGGATGGTTGTATTTTTATTCCTTTTTAAAATATATATTTGTTTTTCAAGGCTTACTGTAAATTAGAGGGAGCAAATTGGAGGAGAAATGACAAAAGAAACAGAAAAAATGTTTAATCAGACAAAGGAACTAAAAAACCTCAGTCTTAATTAGAAGATGGTCAAACAAATCTCTTAACTGATGTTCACAATGATGGTTTCAAGTCATCTAAGGAATGGGTGAGTACCAGGGAACTTGTGTAATTTCAATCAAATTTAATTTTTACAATAATCCCAAGAAATATATCATTATCCCTACATCACAGACTAAAACAAAATAAACAAAAACAAATAAAACCTTTGAGACTCAGAACTATTTTAGCAACTTTCCCAAAAGCTGCTAAAAGGTAAAACTAGAATCCTGATCCATCAATGCCAAGCCCTATTTTTGCTCTCAGCATGATGCTCGAATTATATTCATCACACCATACTCTAAAAACACACACACATTCATACACAATATTTTAGAAAAAACTTCTATAAAATATTTAAAATATAAGCAAATCCTTATAGTGAGTAAAGGGATAAATTCTTAACTCATTAGAAAATATTTATCTTCCAAATGACTTATGGCCTAATGATTCTGGACAGACAAGATACCTTTTTTATTTTCATAAGTCAACACAGCTATACTAATTTTAAAACCCTAAAAATTTTCTTATATGGCATGCATTACATTGTTTAAATATATTATTTCCCCAAATAAATTTGCTACATTTTCTTTTCTAGGAGAAAATACAACTGGTGAATTGCAAAGATATTAAGAAATTTTTTCATGACCTCCAAAGAATAAAATTATAAAACTTATTCTTACCTTTTTGTTTCCTGTAAACGTGTGGTATATTCCCCTTGTCCCTCACGACAAACTTCTCTATGATTTCCTCAATGGTTAAGGCCCCAAATGATACATTAAAAAATATACATTTGTTTTATATTTTCAAAGTATTCTTAATCTTTAATTAGGAACTACACTGAAACTCTGTTGTCAATGCCCCTACGAAGACTGAAAGAGATGTGATGGTTTTAAGACTGGTGCCTATGGTCAAAAGAATATACTGACTGCTTCCAAATGTCTATAAATAAATTATGGTTTCTTAAAGGCCCATGAAATGAAACTTTATTTCTTGTCATTAGTTATCTAATTTTTTAAAGGTTATCTTTGTTAGGAATGGAATCAATTTAATGATTTAAATATTTTTCAAACATTTTATAACATATTTTTATACTAGAATTCTTATTTGCTTTCAATTGCCTTTCTCATTCTTTTTACTTTCATTCCATGTTTTCCTTCTGAATTATAATTGTGTATTCTATTCTGGATGAAATACTCATATTTCTCTAAAATGTGGCTAGTAAACAAAACCATGTAAGAGTGTACATAAGAGGGAACCTCAGATCTCTTTCATCTGTGATTTTTAAAGTTATCCTTGGCTTTACTAAACCATGGGTTGCTATGGCTGTTGTCATCGCAGTTAAATATAGACTCTAATTTAGATAATCATAGGATAAAACCCAAAGTGACGTACTGTTTCAAATAAAACACTGATACCCCTTCATATACACAATGATGGGAGAGACATACTGTATTTAACATTCAACCAGTTGTCTGGGTATTGAACTCTGTTATTTCAGTAGTCAGTATAAACACAACCAGAGAGAAGCAAATCAGAAGGAAAACAACAAAGAGAAGCAAATCAGAAGGAAAACAACAAAAATTTCTGCATTTTGTGTTTCCTCAAGCAAAAAGGCCTTATTAGGAAAAAACAAAACACTTTTACTAAATGCACCATATTACTAAATCCAACATATTCAGGAATGTGTATTGTGGCATTTATCTGAGAGAATCACGTGGTTGGATTTAACATCTTTTATCCCAGCCCAACAGGTTTGATTCAATTCACACTTATTGAATGCTGTTTTTAGATAAAAGATGTGTGTAAATGATTCATTTTAATAAGGTGTTCTATATACTACTATAGGCCTCATTCTTTCTTCAGTGATAAAGAATAAAAAAAAATAGTGAGAGAGTCCAAAACACCATGATCTTAAAGCAATCTTTTTCAGATGGAAAAACCTCTAGGTGACTGCCCACACCACCTGGTAACTCCATATTGACAGACAACACCATAATTAGGAGTAAACAAGTCATATAAAACTACGGTTTACATAGGCTTTATCATTGCAATTATATTAGGCAGCATTTTTATAGTAGGTGTTAACTAAAGGATTGGAAAAGTAAGGTGTTGGGTATAATTCCAAATAACTGACCAAAGGCAAAATCTAACCTTTATCTTTTCACAAAACAGCTTTCTGGCCCACTAGGTATTCAGCCTCTAGGTAATCTTATACTGAGTCATTACCACCTCCCATTCACCACGTGCTCTTAATTAAGCCTGGGGAATACACGAGTGTGAATTCAAAGCAACTCAACTGATGGTATTCGGTACCCAACTATAGACTGTAGGTGCACTAAAATATAAACGCATAGTGGATGGTGTAGGTCCCCTAACCAGAACCCCCTTACCTGCTTGTGCATTTCTCTCCCAGCTCCTTTGAGATTTGACTGTTAGTGTCCAGCAGCTAGCTCCGACTTCCTTGAAAAAACTGCCCTTTAATGAATATTGACTGGCCCAGGGGTACCAAAGGCTGCCTCCTTGCTTTTGGATGGACTAACCCGGTGACGGACTAACCCCGTGGTGCAATTTGTGCTCCTGAGTGTCTCCATGCAATCAGAGTTAAGAGCGTCTCCAGCTGAGACCACACTCTCAATCAGCACTTTTTCTTTCTCCTTTCCTGTTTTTCTCACCTCTGTGGATCTGAAATCACGTTCCAAATAAATCACGTTTACTAAATCCTGTTTTCCGTGTATTTGAGTCAGTTTCCTTATCTTTAAAGTGGAAATAATATCTCATACTCCAATGTATAGTGGCAGTGTTTTATTTAGAAAATGGAAGAGTTGAAAAAATGTTATTTCTCTTGTCCACTCTTTAACTCTGAGCTTTCCAACAGAAAAAAGAAAAACATTTCTAAACAAATCAACCAATGAGTCAGAATTCTTTTTCCTTTCCTTTTCTTCTTTTCTTTTTCATTTCCAGATTGAAATCAACGAAGACTTTTTTGTTTGTTTGTTTGTTTGTTTGTTTTACTGTGAATGAATCTTTGTTTTTTTTTTTTTTTTTTTTTTTTTTTTTGAAACGGAGTCTCGCTCTGCCATCCAGGCTGGTGTGCAGTGGCGCGATCTCGGCTCACTGCAAGCTCCGCCTCCCAGGTTCACGCCATTCTCCTGCCTCAGACTCCCGAGTAGCTGGGACAACAGGTGCCCGCCACCATGCCCGGCTAATTTTTTGTATTTTTAGTAGAGACGGGGTTTCACCGTGTTAGCCAGGATGGTCTCCATCTCCTGACCTCGTGATCCACTCCCCTCGGCCTCCCAAAGTGCTGGGATTACAGGCGTGAACCACCGCGCCCGGCCGTGAATGAATCCTGATAATGTAATTACCAGTGTTTTAAATAGTTTTACTCAAAATATTTTTCTTTTAATTGGAGCATTCCATGGCTGTCATTTGTGTCTAGACTGAACAATCCCTAGACAGGTACCATGTCTGTTGGAATCACCTTTGCATCCTTAGTGTCCTTTTCAGTATCTGGGATAGAGTCAGCATAATATGAATATGTGTTGACTCAATGGTAGTTCCACTTAAGGCATCAGAACCATTTGGGAGTGGCCGGGTGCAGTGGCTCACACCTGTAATCCCAGCACATTGGGAGGCTGAGGCAGGAGGATCACCTGAGGTCAGGAGTTTAATACCAACCTGGCCAACATGGTGAAAACTTGTCTGTACTAAAATACAAAAATTACCCAGGCATGGTGGCTGGCACCTGTAATCCCAGCTACCAGGGAGACTGAAGTAGGAGAATCGCTTGAATCTGGGAAGCAGAGGATGCAGTGAGCCGAGATCACACCATTGCACTCCAGTCTGGGGTAACACAGTGAGACTCCGTCTCCAAAAAAAAAAAAAAAAAAAAAAAAAAGAACCATATGGGAGTGGCAGTGTGGGCTCCAAAATCCAACAGAAACATAAGTCTCTCCATCTTTTAGGAGTTATGTAAATTTGTTGCTTACTTTCTTCAAACTTCATTTTCCTAATCTTTAAAATTGATGTAATAGTATTCATCTCATAGACTATATGGGAATCTAATGGAATAATGTACTTAGCATAGTAAGTACTAGATAAATATCAGCTATTGCACTGAAATAGTGTTATTATAATCTGAAATTTAGACTCCCTATATAAATGGTTGATCATCTGAAGATAGTTCTCAGAGTTACATAGAAGAAAGTTTTATAAGACTTACCAAAGTACAATCCATAGCAAATTAATGGTAAATTAAAGGATAGCCTAAAACCAGGATTTATACCACATTGTCTGATTACCAAAGAGACATAATACGATTCAATAATAAGAAAAGAATCAACTTCTAAGCAGAGGAGTTTATTAAAGGACAGATTAAAATTTGACCAATACAGAAATAAATGTCAGTTTTAGCCATCGTTCTGTGTACAATTGTTTAACTGAAATAGTAACATTTTCTCGGTGGAAATTTACCTCATGCTTTTAATGACAATTTCTTTCTCTCTCTTCCTCTTTTTTTTTTTTTTTTTTTGAGACCGAGTTTTGCTCTTGTCGCCCAGGCCAGAGTGCAACAGCCCGATCTCAGTTCATTGCAACCTCTGCCTCCCGAGTTCAAGCGATTCTCCAGCCTCAGCCTCCTGAATAGCTGGGATTACAGGTGTGGGCCACCACGGCCGGCTAATTTTTGTATTTTTAGGAGAGAGGGGGTTTCACTACATTGGCCAGGCTGGTCTCAAACTCCTGACCTCAGGTGATCCACCTGCCTAAGCCTCCCAAAGTGCTGGTATTACAGGCATGAGCCACAGTGCCTGACCTTCTTTTATTTTTTTCCTTTGTTTGTTTGTTTGTTTTTAAGATGGGATCTCACTCCGTCACCCAGGCTGGAGTGCAGTGGTACAATCACGGCTTACTGCAGCCATGACTTCCTGGGTTCCAGTGATCCTCCCACTTTGGCCTCTTGAAGTGCCCAGATTATAGACATGATCCATTGTGCCTGGCTAACAATTTCTTAAATAAGTCTAAAGAGAACTTACACAAGATATTTGAATTTAGTACTTGGATATTAACCATATTTTAAGGTATAAGTGCATAACTGAAGTTAACTTTTGACAATGGCAAAAAAAAAAAAACAAATAAAACATAAAAACTATATTGAACTAATGAAATAGAGTAACCAGGAGAAAAGAAAAAACACCAACCAATCAACAAACAAACAAAAACATTACCTGGAAAGCTGCTGCGGATCATAGAAGCTATCACTGATATTGTGGAATAATCAGATATAATGTTAGGCATTCTTCATAAAATTTCTGGCTATTTTTATTTATTTATATTTTTAAAACTTATGGTTTTTTAAAAATAATTTCAACTTTAATTTTAAATTCAGGGTGTACATGTGCAGGTTTCTTACCTGAGTATATTGCGTGATGCTGAGTTTTGAGGTATGAGTGATACTACCATCACAGTACTGAGCATAGTACCTAATAGTTTTTAAGCCCTTGTCTCCCTCACTCTCTCCCTGCTCTAGTAATCTACGGTTTCTGTTGTTGCCGTCTTTATGTCCATGAGTACCCAATGTTTATCTCCCACTTATAAACGAGAACATGTAGTCCTTGGTTTCCTGTTCCTATGTTAATTTGTTTAGGATAATGGCCTCTAGCTGCATCCATGTTGCTACAGAGGATATGATTTCATTCTTTTTTATGGCTGCATAGTATTCCATAGTGTGTATATATCACATTTATCCAATCCACCATTGATGGGCACCAAGGTTGATTCCATGTCTTTGCTACTGTGAATAGTACTGCATTTAATGTGTGCATGCATATTTTTGGTAGAAAAATTTATTTTCTTTTGGATATATACCCAGTAATGGGATTGCTGGCTCAAATACTAGATCTGTTTTGAGTTATTTGAAAAATCTCCAAACTGCTTTCCACAGTGGCTAAACTAATTTACATTCCCTCCAACAGTGTATAAATGTTCTCTTTTCTTCACAATCTCACCAGTATCTATTTTTTTGACTTTTCAGTAATAGCCATTCTGACTGGTATGACATGGTATCTCATTGTGGCTTTGATTCACATTTCTCTGATAATGTTGAGCATTTTTTCAAATGTTTGTTGGCTGCTTGTATGTCTTTTGAGAAATGTCTGTTCATGTTTTTTGTCCATTTTTAAATGGGGTTATTTGTTTTTTGCTTGTGCAATTGTTTAAGTTCTTTACTGATTCTGGATATTAGACTTTTGTAAGATTTGTATTTGCTAATATTTTATTCCATTCTGTAAGTTGTCCATTTACTCTGTTGACAGTTTCTTTTGCTGTGCAGAAGCTCTTTAGTTTAATTAGGTCCCACTTGTCAATTTTTTTGTTGTTGATGTCATTGTTTTTGAGGACTTAGTCATAAATTCTTTCCCAAGGCCAATGTCCAGAATGGTGTTTCCTAGCTTTTCTTCTAGGATTCTTATAGTTTGAGATCTTACATTGAAATCTTCAATCCATCCAGTTAATTTTTATACCTAGTGAAAAATAGGGATCTAGTTTCATTCTTCTGCATATGGCTAGCCCGCTATCCCAGCACCATTTATTGATCAGGAAATATTTTCCCAATTGCTTGTTTTTGTCAACTTTCTTGAAGATCACATGGCTGCAGGTGTGCAGCATTACTTCTGAGTGCTCTATTCAGTTCCATTGGTCTCTGTGTCTGTTTTTGTACCAGTACCTTGCTGTTTTGGTTACTATAGCTTTATAGTATAGTTTGAAATCTGGTAATGTAATGCATCTGGCTTTGTTCTTTTTGTTTAGGAATGCTTTGGCTATTTGGGTTCTTTTTTGGTTCCATATGAATTTTAGAAGAGTTTTTTCTAGATCCATGAAAAATGAAATTGGTAGCTTGACAGGAATAGCATTGAATCTGTAGATTGCTTTGGGCAGTATATCTTGGCATTTTTTAATGGACATTACAAATATATCCCTTTGGGTCTCCTAGATCTGTCTTATATAGACTTATCTAACCCAAAAGCTATATTTATACTTCTCATCTGCTTAGTATAAAGATCTTCATTTAGACATGTATTAATGTCACAATGTATTAAAGTTGAAATTTTAAGAAATGAATAAATTTTCTGTATCTTATATCAAACCATTGTTGAATACTTTTTAATCATTATTCAATATTCTCCATAAAAGCATAATTTCCTCTCAGATACTATTATCCAGAAAATACTATATTCTCCTAATGAACTAATATGTTCCCTTTTATCAAAAAATATACTATATAACCCATCATACCCCAAAAGCAGTAAGGTAAAGGAAAAAAATATATTGACTTTATAGTGAGACTCATATTTCTATTCCTATAGCAATGTGACCTCCCTGAGTCTCCATTCCCTCAAAATCCAACTGGGTAAACTCCATTAGGTTTCAAGGTCTGTGAATAATCCTCTATGGCTCCTGGCTCCACCCTCTGGGCCTGAGGTTCTGAAAGGGACAAAGAGAGGATGGATACAAAATGAAAGAAGGCTGTTGAAGTCTCCAAATTTTACAGGTAGAAAATAGGCTGATACAACCACATGGTAATGTAAATTCCTTCAGCTACTGTGGAAAGCGATTTGGCGATTTCTCGCAGAACTGTAAACAGAGGTATCACTTGACCTAGCAATTCCATTACTGGGTGTATATCCAAAAGAAAATAAATTGTTCTACCAAAAACACTCATGCACCCAGATGTTCGTTACAGCATTGTTCACTCAAAGACATGGAATCAACCTAAGTGCCTATCAGCAATGGATTGGATAAAGAAAATGTGGTACATATACACCAGAGAAGAAAAAGGAAGAATGTCTCAAAGACTGGTGTCTTAGGTCCAGAATGCACACAACAGATACTTAACAAAAAAAATAAGAATGACAAGCACATGAAAGATGTTCCATATTATTTGTCACTAGGGAAATGCAAATTAAAACCACAGTGCTATATGTCTAGATAACCACCAAAAAGGCTATAAACAAAAAGTCATATAACAAGAGTTGATAAAAATACTAAGAAATTTGAACTCTCATACAATGTTTGTGTGAACGTAAAATGAAACTTTGAAAATAGTTTGTAAGTTTCTAATAAATTTAAACTTACATTTATCATACAACCACAGTTCCATTCCTAGATATTTACCCAAGAGATACGAAAACCTATGTTCTCCTAGAGAGATTTGTACTCAATAATATTCAAAGTAGTTGTATTCATAATAGCCAAAAACTGGACAATAACATAATGGCCAAAAAGATGTCTATCAACTGAAATGTAAAAACAAAGTTGGTATATCCATTAAAAATATTACTCAGCAACACAAAAGAATGAAATACTAATAAAACAACATGGGTGAATCTCTAAATTATTATATAAGAAGCCATACATAAAGAAATATGTGCTCTAGGAATCAATTTTATGAATTCTAGAAAAGGTAAACCTATTATAAGATACAGAAATCTGTGTTTGTCAGGGGAAAGGGTTTGAGGCCAGGAAATGAAAGGCAAAGGACTTTTTGGAGTGAGAGAGATGTTTCATAATTCAGGAGTGTCCAATCTTTTGGTTTCCCTGGGCCACATTGGAAGAAGAAAAATTGTCTTGGGCTACACATAAAATATATAACACTAATAACAGTTGATGAACTAAAAAAAAAATCACAAAAAAAATCTCATAATGTTATGAATTTGTGTAGGGCCTCATTCAAAGCCATCCTGGGCTGTGGGTTAGACAAGCTTGTTTTGTATCATGATTGTCATGGTGTTTATATGACTGTATGTTTGTCCTAACTCACAAAATTGTAATTCTTAAAACTGGTGAATATTGTTGCATATAAATCCTACTTCCATGATTAAAAAATCAAATTGACAGCAAAAAAATTAGTGCAATTATTGGGATAGTAACACTCTCACTAGATTGTATTCTGATTTTCTTTCTTAGAGGGAGGAAAGAAATGAGTTGTAGCTAGAACACTCAGAATTGCCCCCCAAAATCTAGATAGGCCCATAGTAGTATCTACCTCACTTGACTATTATTGGTTTAGTGTTTCCTCTATTGAAAGTGAGGTGGTGGAAAAGGTGAATGTACAATTGAGGAAGAGAGACCAATCAGAGTTATTGTGATAGTTAAATGAGAGATTATGAGGATCTTATTCAGGATAATAATAGTTTGAATGGGAATATGCATTTTGATTCAAAAAATATATTAATGATTTTCATGATTATGAGCTTGCTTTCCTATGCAGGCATTCACCCTTGGCATATATCCTGCAAAGTCATTCTTTTCTGAGTCATATGGCCCAAATGACATATTTTAAGACACTTATAATAGTTACATTAAATTTTAAAATGGGCTTTGAGTCAGAGTGACACAAAAAGCCAATATCACCAGCAGTCAGTGAAAATTAACATATTGCTGACACTTGGTCCTGTATTATTCTATTTCTGTTCCACTCACTTTGTAAAAAAAAAATTAAGAATAAGATTTTTTTTAGAGTAGTAGAACTCACATTTTTCAGGGCAAAATGACATATAATCAACTTTAACATTTCATTCTCTTCACCAGAGCAAGTAACAGTGATCCAAATTGGGAAATTGGAATGAAAGGAAACTTTAAGAAGGGTTTTAATAAAAGACTTCCAGGAAAAAATCCAAGCAGTTAAACAGAAGTATCCAAAAAATATGGTCTCTTTAACGCCATTACAGGGGTGGCTTTACAGATTTCCAATGCCCAAAAGTCTACCAAGATTTACTCTGTTCCAATTCAAATAACACTCATTCTTCATCAAAGAAAAGCAAAGAGAAACACAAAATGCTTAGTAAATTTGTGGGCAATCTGTTTGCTATTCTGAAAGAAAAGTAAATATTTGTAGCATTTATAAAGCATGCTATAGAATCCTGTAACTGAAAAAAAAAAAAAAAGACTCTGAATGGCATCTTTTTCTAACTGCATAAACAGCTGGCTCTTGGATGGATGTTTGGCTGAAACATTTTACCATCGTGGACACCATGCTTACTTTAAATGATTCCAGGAATTTGCAGAATGTGGAGATAACATCTGTTACCAAGGTATGTGGAACACATCTACTCCAATTGCTCTTCCAATAAGGGAATCATGCACGTTTTTTAGATCAGCAGAAAAACACAATTTTGAAAATCGGATGACATGATCTGGGACTACAGGTGTGCACCACCATACCCAGCTAATTTTTTAGTTTTTTTTCAAGACTGGGTCTCACTTTCTTGCCCAGGCCCACTGATTTCTTAATTTCAGTCATTTTGTATTTTTTTTAAATCTAGAATTTCCATTTGGTTCTTTTTTAATGGTATCAAATTCTTTGCCAGAAAGCTCATTGTTGACTTCAATTACTTGAACAAAAAATTATTTTATAAATTCATTTATTATATTTCTAATATTTGCACTAACTGAATCATTGACTATTCTGCGTCCACCCACTATTTTTTCAATTATCTTTTGATACAATTATTTTATCTTTTCTTTAGATATGTTATTTATTTTTGACTGAGAATAAGGAATTGTATTCCACACATGGAAACCATGTAAGAGCAGGGAAATAATAAATATTTTTAAACACATAAAAGGAAAAATATACAGCAAATTCGGATTTATCCTATTACACTTAGTCACTATTTTACAACATTTACACAGGTCAAGTTTTTAGATGGCTTCCGTGAGTTCACAGGCTCACTAGAAAGCCCACAAAGACTTCTGAAACTCAGGGCCAGCAGGAAGGTAAGGTGAGTAGAGACCAAGAAGAGACTCCCTCACAGGTGAAAAGTATTGGACAGTTGCAGTCCAGGATCAAAGAAGCTGCAAGTTTGTTGTTAGAGAGGGCAATCAAAAAGTTCAAGTCTAAAAGTAGACTACTCTTATCACTAGAAAAAATTGGGAAGCATTTGTAGGTAGAGGTTAAAGAGATTGAAAAATTGCTGATGACAAGGGCAACTAGAAAGTTCAAGTCTCAATAGCTTCACAAATTACCCCCATGGAGTTAGGTCCGGCAATCAAGGAACAGAATCAAGAATTCCAAGGTATTATCCCTTTCATATGTGTATTTCAATTCTGATCATTTATCATGCACTAATTGAGCCATCAGTATTTATCACCTTGACCATAGCAATCGCATTTTAATTTACTGGTCTCTGTGCATCCACTTTTGTCCTGCTGCAGCTTATTGTTCATAAAGCAGAAAGGCCTTTTAAAATGTAGGAATGATCATGTCATATCCTGGCTCAAAAACCATTCAATGACTTCCCATAACAATTATAATAAAATGTAAACTCTTCATCATAGCCTGCAAGGATCCTACAGAACCTGGCCCTTGCCTACCTCACCCATTCTGCCTGTCATCCAACATTCTCTAGCCACACTGGCCTCCTCAGTTCATGAGGGTTTATTATTTTATTTTTCTTAATAATACTTGCGTGTTAGACTGTTCTTGCAATGCTGTAAGGAATTACCTGAGACTGGGTAATTTATAAGAAAAGAGGTTTAATTGGCTCACTGTTCTGCAGACTGTACAGAAGTATAGTGGTATCCACTTCTGGGGAGGCCTGAGGAAGCTTCTAATCATGGCAGAAGTTGAAGCTGGTATGTAAAATGCAAAAGCAGGAGCAAGAGAGAGAGAGAGAGAAAGGTGAGGGGAGATGCCACACACCTATCTCTTGAGAACTCACTCACTATCCTGAAAACAGCACCAAGACATGAAGGATCCACCCCCATAATCTAAACACCTCCCACCAGGCCCCGCCTCCAGCATTAGGTATTACATTTCAACATCAATTTGGGTGGGGACAGATATCTAAACTAGGTCAACTTATGTCCACCAGAACTTGTATAATAGATTTATTTGTTTCTTTCTCTTCCACTAAGATCTGTAAGAGCAGGCAATTTGTTGAGTCTATTGCTCTCTCCAAGAAAATAAAAGATTGACTGGAAAAAAGGAAGTGCTCAGCACGTCTTCGTAAAATTAATTACTGAATTAGAAGATGAGAGGTACATGAATACAAGGAGGAAAAGCTGAAGGATGCTGGTCAGATACTAAACACCTTCATATCAGTTAAGTTCAGAGAACTGGAGGGAAATAGAAGTGAAAGAGAGTCCAGTAACTGTTACTGAGCTAGGGAATCAGGATTTCATTCCAATTCTAAGCTAGGGGATAGACCCAAGAATATAGATACACTTCCTTTATTGGCCTTAGTTCCTAAGGACTAGAGGAAGGCTTGGGTCTCCAGGTTGTCAGGGTGAGCTTGGGGTTAGGGTAGGGGGAAATATCAATAAATTTAGCTGTGAGGTCTACTGAAGACAGAAGCAGGTGAGAAAGAACTGTTAGCAGAAGCCTAATAGTTGTGAAAGAAGCCAATTCTTCCTGATTTTCCCAGCATTCTCCTCTCTCATAAGAATCCTAGAGGTTTATTCATGACAAAGAACTTTATTCATGACAAAGAGGCACTTCCAATAGTTTGTTCACGCCCAGAAAATAAAAATAGGCCCAAGGGAGAATAGACATATTATGTTCTGGAAATGGTTGTGCTACACAATAAATAGTTGAAACCACAGGCTGGGGCTCCATAGTGAATCCAATCAGTTGAACAGGAACGTGGTCTCTTTCTTCACAGTAACAGGAGAAATGGTTGAAAAAATGTATTACTACTCAAAACATACACATAATTAATATTTCAGCCTAGCTTTGCCTCCAGGTATTTTAGCTATTCTCAAGGAGCAAGAGTGGTTACTAGTTATAAAAGGGTTATGATTTCTGTGTTTAAAAAAGTAGTACCTGGTGTGTGACCATTGGAAATGATCTAGGCGTTAAGAGTCACTCATATGCAAAGCCAAATTTTTAAAAAAAGGTTAGAAACCTGCTTACAATCTTTTCTGACTTCAAACTGCATCATAAAACTAGTCAAGCTTAACTCACTGATGTGCATGCCCATTTATGAAGGCAGTGGGGCTTGGGATCATTTTTCTTTACCATATCAAAATCATGATTTATAATCTGACTCTTTGTTAAAAATGTTAACAGTAAAAATATACTTCACTCATTGCTTTATATATTATTTCTATAGAGCTTAAGATACGAGAAATACAGTGTCCCATGATAACAAGCAAGTTGTCCACCATAAATAATAAAAATTAAATCATAAATACAGGTGACTTTTAAGAAGAAGGGCTGAAAGGAGGGAGACAGGGAGGGAAGTAAGCAGGGGAAACAGGTATAAATATTATGGGCTAAATAAATACTATGGGTTCTGCTATTTTTCCTTTCTATGAACATTTTTCAGAAGTCTAACCTTATTCAAAATTTCTCATAGTTTAGAAGCACAGGTACAGAAGAAAGATATGAGGAAACGGCAGGAAAAGTAAAACTAGGAAACACTAGAGTATTTAATGAAGATTAGGGGAGAACATAGAGACGGTGTTTTACTTTCCTCCAATCTCCCCAGTATTACCTCATAATCCTTTTCAAAGACTAATGTTTGGTTTTGTTTCAGTTCTCTGTTTTTGTTGCTTTTCTATATTTTATTTATCTTTTCAGTTTTTATTACATAATTTATTATTGTTGTTGTTTATGTTATTTATTTCTTATTTTTATGTTCATTTTCCAGCTTCTTACGTAGAATTCTTGGTTTATTTGTTCTTTCCTTTACTTGTTTAGAAAAAAATATAAATTTATTTAAAAATGTATAAAACAGTACATTTCCCTCTAAGTAGTACTTTAGCTTTGTCTTTCAAATTTTGACAAGTAGTGCCTTAAGTATTACAAATAGTGTAAATTAAATTAAATGATTTAAATAAATTATATTTATTGATCTCCTTTATTATTTTAAGCACAGTGGTTATTTAAAATTATGCTATTTAGTTTCCAAATAGATTGAATGTTTGGCTACTTTTTTTTTTTTTTTTGAGATGGAGTCTCGCTGTGTCACCCAGGCTTGAGTGCAGTGGTGCCATCTCCACTCACTGCAACCTCCAACTCCCGGGTTCAAGCGATTCTCCTGTGTCAGCCTCCCGAGTAGCTGGGACTACAGGCACCCACCATGACACCCGGCTAATTTTTGTATTTTTAGTAGAGAGGGGGTTTCACTATGTTGGCCAAGCTGGTCTTGAACTCCTGACCTGGTGACCCGCCCATCACATTCAGACTCCCAAAGTGCTGGGATTACAGGCATGAGCCACCGTGCCCGCCCAACATCTAGGTTTTTAATTTATAATTTTACTACACTAAATTAAAGAACATAAAGTCAAAATTTCTATTCCATGGAATTAATTGAAATTTTCATTGTAATACTTTTTCTCTTCTCTTTCTAGGGTTTTTTTTTAAATGAGATGAAACTCAAATAGCATACTATTAAGCATTTTGAAATGTATAATTCAGTGGCATTTAGCCCATTCACAGTGTTGTGCAAGACCATGGCTCTCCAGTTTCAAAACCTTTCTTCATCCCAGAACAATACTCTGTATCCATTAAAAACTCCCCCTCAACTCTCCTCCCATCCCCTGGCAACTACTAATCTGCTTGCTGTCTCTATGAATTTATCTGTTCTGGGTATTTCATATAAAAGGAATGGCTTTCATGCATGGCTTCTTTTCCTTAGCATGTTTTTGTGGTTCATCCAAGTTTTAGCAGCCATCGGTACTTCATTACCTTTTATGAATGAATAATATTCTATAGCATGTATGGACCACAATTTATCCATTCATCTCTCAGTGGACATCTCAATCATTTTTCTACCTTTTGGCTATTATGAATAATGTATGAAAGTTTCTGTGTGGACATATCATTTTATTCCTCCTAGGCATACACTTAAAATGAAATTGCAGGGTCATATGGTAATTATATATGTTAACTTTTTGAGGCACCACCAAATCGTTTTCCCCAGTGGCTGCATCATTTTACATCCCCACCCATGTACAAGAGTTCTACATTCTCCACAACACTTGCCATTTTTGGCTGTTTAATTATAGCCATCACAGTGGGTATGAAGTGATATCTCACTGTAGTATTGATTTGCATATCCTTAATTACCATTTATGTTGAACATCATTTCCTGTGCTCATTGCCCATTTGTACATTTTCTTTGAAAAAAATGTATATTTATGTCCTTTATCCATTTTTTTATTGGATTGTTCATCTTTTTCTTCTTGACTTGTTTTCATTAGGTTGGTACAAAAGTAGCTGCAGTTTTGCCATTACTTTTAGTGGCAAAAACTGGAATAACTTTTGCACCAACCTAATATATATTCTCCATACTAAATTCTTATCAGATATATGATTTACAAGTATTTTCTCTGATTCTGTGAGTTGTCTTTTCACTTTCTTGATGAGGTCCTTTGGTGCACAAACATTTTTAATTTTTATGAGGTCAAATTCATCTATTTATTCTTTATTGCTTGTGATTTTGGTGTCAAACCTAAAAACCCATTGCCAAATCCGAGGTCATCAAGATTTACCCTTGTGTGTTCTTCTAATGATTTTATAGTTTTAACTCTTATATTTAGGTTGATCCATTTTGAGTTAATTTTTATATATGGAGTAAAGGAAGAGTTCAAATGTATTATTTTGCATGTGGTTATCCAGTTGTTCCAGCACCATTTGTTAAAGAGACTATTTTTTTCTCATTGAAGAGCTTGGCACCATTGTCAAAAGTTACTTGGCCATAGATGTTTGGGTTTATTTCAGGACTCTTAATTCTGTTCTGTTCATCTATACATCTATCTTTTTGCCAGTACCACACCGTTATGGTTACTGTAGCTTTGCGGTTAGTTTTGACATTAGAAAGTATGAGTCCTCCAAAGTTCTTTTCCTTTCTCAATAGTTTTTGGCTATTTAGAGGCCCTTGTAATTCCATATGAATTTTAAGGTTAGCTTTTCCATTTTTGGAAAAAAGGAGGCCACTGGAATTTTAATAGGTATTGTATTATGTCTGTAGATGACTTTGAAAAGAATTGCATCTCAACATTATTAAGACTTTCAATCCATGAACATGGGGCATCTTTCCCTGACATTATTTCCTAATGAACTATTTTAGTAAATATTCAGTGTATGCTTAAAGTATATTCTGTTTTAGTATGGAATATATAATATACATAATAACTCAAACCTTTAATTGAACAGATTTTTAGTATCTCCCCTTTATTTTTTGTCTATTTTATTCTATCTCTTCCTGAGAAGCATATGTTGATATCTTCAACCTTAATTGTTGGTTTATCTCTTGACATTCTCGTCAGTTGCTTTATATAATTTGAGGCCATATTGTTGAGTGAACATATGTTCACATTGATTATATATCTTTGTTCATTATTTTTTATCTTTAGTATTATATATAAAACACCCCTTTTTAGTAATGTAGAATAGTACATAAATGAAATCACAGTCTTTAAAGCCAGACACCCAGAGTCCAAATTGCCATTCTTTCACTTTCTTTTGAAATTAGCCTCATTTTTATGAGTAACTTGTTTTTTCTGCCTACAGTTAATCCACCTTAACTTTTCATGTATCAAGTTGTTTTTCATATATCAAGTGTGATCTTGGCAGCTTATTTAACTTCTGAATTTCTTCCTTTCTTTAAAAAAAGAGATAAGTTCTTACTCTGTCGCCAAGCTCACTGTAACCTCAAACCCCTGGGCTCAAGTGATCCTCCCACATCAACCTCCCAAGTACCTAAGACTACAGGCATGCACCACTACATCTGGCTAATTAAAAAAAAAATTGTAGAATCAGGGTCTCACTATGTTGTCAAGCTAGTCTTAAATGCCTGGCCTCAAACCATTCTCCTGCCTCGACCCTCCAAAGCACTGAGATTACAGGTGTGAGCCACCACACCAGGCCTGAAATATCAATACCGCCATCTCAAAATTATTGCAAGAATTAAATAAGGCATCATAGATACAAGGTTTATCATGGTAGTTATGGAGTACTATTATCTCTACTAACCTAATCTCTTCACCTGAAATACTCTTACTTACTCATTGTGTGACTATAACTCATGTTCTCAACTCATTTTCAGGATAGCTCCTCTCCTCCAGAATAACTGAGGAGCCTGAATAATTGACTCTATCATTTGAAACCTATATCCTGAACATGTTTCAGTAATAATTCTGTGACCATAATTCTGTGTCTCGTTCTCCTTTCAAGACTGAATGATAGGTAAGGAAAAGTCCGTATCTTCTATATATGTATGGCATTTAGCCTCATTTTTATGAGTAACTTGTTTTTTCTGCTTACAGTTAACCTACCTTTACTTTTCATATATCAGGTTTTTTTCATATATCAAGTGTGATCTTGGCAGCTTCTTTGTCTTCTGAATTTCTTGCCTTTTTTTTCAAGATATATACATTTATATGTATCAAATATATATATATTCAATATATATTGAGATATATATAGAAAGATTAATATGATATCTAGCAATTTTTATGGGCATGCGTTTCTGTAGAATTAATAAATAAATGATATGATTGGTCTACAATAGCACCGTCCATAAAATTTCTGCAATAATGAATGTATTTTATGTCTGTGCTGCCCAATATTATAGTAAATAGCCACATTTGGCTATTAACCACTTGAAATGTGGTTAGTGTGAATGAAGAACTGAATGTTAATATTTTTCATTTTTGATTAATTTTAATTTTAATCACCGCATCTGGCCTAAGGTTACTATTTCATATAATACATATCTTCCATATTTATGTTGTAAGTCATGTAGTTCAGTAAACTCTCCATTAGCTTCACATCTCATTCAGAGTAAAAGCCAGAGTCCTCATAGTGACATAAAAGGACCTACACATTAGGGTTCTGTCATCTACAATTCCTCTCTGACCTCTCCCCTGCCGCTCCACCACAGCCACAATGGCTTCCTTGCTGTCACACTCTCACCTCCAGATCTCTCCTCAGTTCTTCCCTTGCTCAAAAATTCTTCCTCTAGGTATCTCTAGGGTTCCCTCCCTCAATTTCTTCAGGTCTTTACTTAAGTGATAGCTTCTGAATAAAGTCTTGAGATCATGTCATCAAAAAATTTTACCTCCTTCCTCATATACTACCCCTCTTCCCTTTTCATTTTTCTCCATAGAAACTGTCTGGTAAACTCTACTTATTTACCTTGCTTATTGTCTATGACCACCTACTAGAATTCTGCTCAGAAGAGTGGGGACTATTTTTTTCTGTTTATTCATTATTATATCCTCAGCTGCTAGAATAATGCTTTACATAGCAAGTGTTCGGCTAATATTTGTTGAATGAATGAATGAATAGGCATACTGACAAATTTATGAACAATTTAAAAAATCAGACAAAGAGTTGTACCTTAACACTGCTTGCTCCTTGAGTCTATTCCAAATTTTATGTCCAAATTCAATGAGTTGAGCTTATACGAATTTCAGAATTCCAACATCACAAGAAACCCTGCAAAAAGGCATGAACAAATTAAAACCATAGGGAGGCTAATTTATATCACCCTAAGCTATCATATTTCAATACCTTGCTCCTTCAGAAATTTTTCTATAGCCATCTGGAAATGTAGAAGAAGAATTGAAATAAATTTTGGTTTTGTAGATACTTCTTACAAGCAAATAATGATTTCAGATTTATGTTCTCTTCAATTTTACAGTTACTACTTATGCGTCTTTAAATGTGTTATGATTGTGCTATTGCAGATACATTCTGAGTTTCATGGCGCACGAACAAATTAAAACCATAGGGAGGCTAATTTATATCACCCTAACCTATCATATTTCAATACCTTGCTCCTTCAGAAATTTTTCTATAGCCATCTGGAAATGTAGAAGAAGAATTGAAATAAATTTTGGTTTTGTAGATACTTCTTACAAGCAAATAATGATTTCAGATTTATGTTCTCTTCAATTTTACAGTTACTACTTATGCGTCTTTAAATGTGTTATGATTGTGCTATTGCAGATACATTCTGAGTTTCATGGCGCACGGTGTTCAGTTTTTGGGTTTTATTTGTTTGTTTTGCTTTCGTTTATTTCTGTGTTCCATTTTTAGGATATAAAGTTTTATACTACAGCTGGGATAGTACTTTCCACTTCATCTCATTCTTCCTTCTAAAACCAACTCCAAATGTAAGCTCATCAAACATGCAAAAGATATTAAGAACAGTAGATATATCCGCTTCCCCTACTATTATTCTTATCCAAGTGTTTAGGAAAAGCTCAAATACCCAGCTGGTTCAAAAGCTGTGTTATTCACTGTTTTGGCTGATTCAGGCCTGAGCAAATTTGGCTTCTGTTATTGTCCTGGAATGCCAACATCCAGGTTCATTAAAACAGTACACCTGGGTTAGAGAGTGTATAGACCCCTTAAAGTATATGCATGGAAGAAGAGAAAAAACAAAACAGACATCTCAAACATTATCCAAATTTTAGACATTCAACCAAAATAAGTACATAATATAAATATAAAAAGAAATCTCTGAGAGTAATTGTGTATCCTATCCATTACCTATAGTCTAGGAATACGTTTTGCAAAGTAATTATTTTCTGTCTCAAAATGGACCTATGGAAAAGTTAAGAAGTGGCTGAATCCCAAGGATGTGTGTGATGGTTAATACTGTGTGTCAACCTGATTGGATTGAAGGATACAAAGTATTGATCCTGGGTGTGTCTGTGAGGGTGTTGCCAAAGGAGATGAACATTTGAGTCAGTGAACGGGGAGAGGCAGACCCACCCTCAATCTGGGTGGGCACCACCTAATCAGCTGCTAGCATGGCTAGAATAAAGCAGGCAGGAGAAGATGGAAGAGCAGACTTGCTGAGTCTTCCAGATTTCATCTTTCTCCCAGCTGGATGCTTTCTGCCCTCAAATATCAGACTTCAAGCTCTTCAGCTTTTGGATTCTTGAACTTACACCAGTGATTTGCCAGGGGCTCTCAGGCCTTCAGCCAAAGACTGAAGGCTAGACTGTCGGCTTCCTTACTTTTGAGGTTTTGGGACCTGGACTGGCTTCCTTGCTCCTCAGCTTGCAGACGGCCTACTGTGGGACTTCACCTTGTGATCATGTGAGTCAATGCTTCTTAATAAAAACCTTTTCATACATACATCTATCCCCTTCATATATACATCTACTAGTCCTGTCCCTCTAGAGAACTCTGACATATACAGATTTTGGTACCAAGAGTGGTTCTAGAGGAACAGAATGTGAAGAATAGTTTTCTTTAGTTGGTTTTGGGGTTTCTGGAGTTGGCTGCTTAATATGATTAATCCTCAAAATGCTAAGGACTCTATTCCTAATAGTACGGAGAATGCTGATAGTCCTTGGTGTGAACTGTTTAGAGAGTTATGCAGAAAAAATGCATTTGATACTCCTGATTCACCGCTCATGAGAGGCAAGGAGTTTAGTAACTCTGTACATAATACCTTTGACCATACGTGGAGAACCAAGGAATATAATGAAGTTGATTGGTTGCTCCTAAGTTCGCTGGACAAAATGTTTTTTTTTTTTTTTTTTTTTTGAGACGGAGTCTCGCTCTGTCGCCCAGGCTGGAGTACAGTGGCGCGATCTCGGCTCACTGCAAGCTCCGCCTCCCGGGTTCACGCCATTCTCCTGCCTCAGCCTCCCGAGTAGCTGGGACTACAGGCGCCCGCTACCACGCCCGGCTAATTTTTTGTATTTTTAGTAGAGACGGGGTTTCACCGTGTTAGCCAGGATGGTCTCGATCTCCTGACCTCGTGATCCGCCCGCCTCGGCCTCCCAAAGTGCTGGGATTACAGGCGTGAGCCACCGCGCCCGGCCTCGCTGGACAAAATGACAAAAGAAAAGGATGATCTTAGGGATTCTAACTCCTGGCTCCAGAAGCACATACTTAGCCTCAAGTCTTCTAAGATTGTCCTGAGTCTTGTCTCCTGTAGACAAAGGACTGAAATTGCAGAAACTCAGGCACAAGCTCTTATCATGTGAGTGGCTGACCTGCAACGAAAGGTACATGCTCTGTCTCACCAGGTGTCTACTGTTAAAGTGAGGGCATTCATTGGAAAAGAATGAGACCCTGCAACTTGCAATGGAGATGTATGGGAGGACCCTGGTGAAGCTGGGGTCACTAAGCTTGTAAACTCTGAGGAGCCTTTTTGGTCAAAAACTGTGAAGATATTTGTATCTCATGTGAATGCTCACCAAAGGGTGACCTCAGCAGAGGAGGATTTTCAGAATCAAGTGGATAGGATGACTCGTTCTTTGGACACCATTCATCCCCCACCACCCCTGTCATCGCCCAATGGACCCATGAACAAACTGGCCATAGTGGAAGGGATGGAGGTTACTCATGGGCTCAGCAACATGGACTTCCACTCACCAAGGATGACCTGGCAAGAGCCACTGCTGAGTGCCCAATTTGCCAGCAGCAGAGACCAACATGGAGCCCTTGATATGGCATCATTCCTCGGGGTGATCTGCCAGCTACTTGGTGGCAGGTTGATTATATTGGACCTCTTCTATCATGGAAAAGGGCAGCGGTTTGTCCTCACCAGAATAGACACTTACTCCAGATATGGGTTTTCCTGTCCTGCATGCAATGCTTCTGCCAAAGCTACCATCCTTGGACTCATGGAATGTCTTATTCACCATCATGGTATTCTACATTCACTTTATGGCTAAAGAAGTGTGGCAGTGGGGTGATGCTCAGGGAATTCACTGGTATTACCATGTTCCCCATCATCCTGAAGCAACTGAACTGATAGAACAGTGGAATGGCCTTTTGAAGTCACAACAGCAATGCCAACTAGGTGACAATACCTTCCAAGGCTGGGGCAAAGTTCTCCAGAAGGCTGTGTATGCCCCAAATCACTGCTCAATATATGGTATTGTTTCTCCCATAGCTAGAATTTAGGGGTCCAGGAATCAAGGGGTAGAAGTAGAAATGGCATCACTCACCATCACCCCTAGTGACCCACCAGCAAAATTTTTGCTTCCTGTTCCCGCAACATTAGACATCTGCTGGCCTAGAGGTCTTAGTTCCAGAAGGAGGAATGCTGCCACCAGGAGACACAACAATAATTCCATTAAACTGGAAGTTGAGATTGCCACCTGGACACCTTGGGCTCCTCCTACCTCTAAGTCAACAGGCTAAGAAGGGAGTTACAGTGTTGGCTGGGTTGATTGTCCCAGACTATCAAGATGAAATTAGTCTACTAAACTCCACAATGGAGGTAAGGAAGAGTATATGTGGAATACAGGAGAACCCTTAGGGCATCTTTTAGTATTACCATGCCATATGATTAAGGTCAAAGGGAAACTATAACAACCCAATCCAGACAGGACTACAAATGACCTAGACCCTTAAGAAATGAAGGTTTTGGTCACTCCACTAGGTAAAAATCCACGACCTGCTGAGGTGTTGCTGAAGGCAAAGGGAATATAGAATAGGTAGCAGAAGGACATTTGTTTGCAGAACATGTATATTCTTTCTTTCTTTTTTTTTTTTTTTTTTGACAGAGTCTCACTCTGTTGCCAGGCTGGAGTGCAGGGTTGTGATCTCGGCTCAACCTCCGCCTCCCGGGTTCAAGCAATTCTCCTGCCTCAGACCCCTGAGCAGCTGGGACTACAGGCACATGCCACCACACCCAGCTAATTTTGTATTTTTAGTAGAGACAAGGTTTCACCATGTTGGCCAGGATGGTCTCGATCTCCTAACCTCATGATCCACCTGCCTTGGCCTCCCAAAGTGCTGCAATTACAGGCATGAAGCACCACACCCGGCTAGAACATGTATCTTCTAAAGCTGAATTCAACTGTATGTAATTTTAAAACCTTTTAATGACTGGTAGTTTTGGTAAAGCAGTGTGGAGAGAAGAGGAAGAAAAGGTATCCAAATAGGAGTGAAAAGGAGAAAGAAAGAGTAGAGAAACTATTAGGAAAGGGAGTGAGGGAGACAGAAGAAACAAAGACAGATAAGGGGGACAATTGTGGAAATGCTGTTTACCTAGAGGAGAAAAGGAGACAAAGAGAGATAAGAGAAATCTCTACTGAAAAAGCTCAACCAAAGAAGAAAGTAAATATACCATCTCAGTTCTAAGCAAATTCACTTGTACACCCAGGACTGGATATATTGGATTCCAATGAATTTTTAACAATGAAAAATAATTTTACCTTTTTTCTTTCTTTCTTTCTTTCTTTTTTTTTTTTTGAGACAGGGTCTCACTCTGTTCCCCATGCTGGAGTTCAGTGTCATGATCATTGCTCACTGCAGCCTCGACTTCTTGGGCTAAAGCAATCCTCCCATTTCAGCCTCCAGAATAGCTGGGACTAAAGGCACAGGCCACTGTTCCTGGCTAATTTTTATGTTTTTTGTAGAGAAAGTGTCCGACTATGTTGCCCAGGTTGATCTGGACTCCTGGGCTCAGGCTATCCTCCCACCTTGGGCTCCCAAAGTGCTAGGATTATAGGTGTGAGGCATTGTGCCCAGACACTTTGTTGTCTCTTTCTTTTTTCTTTACATAGTCTTCTTCTACTCTTCCCATAGGAATGATTATATTTTAAAATTTTATAATATCTATGGGAAGCAACTTCAGCTAGTCTGAGCTCTTCACAGAGTTCTACTGCCATGACTGAATTGTTTTCTCTGGCTCCCTGCTGCCCTTAGACCACATAGCTGATTTCATGAGAGTAAGGACAGTGGTTTACTCACCACTATAAACCAGTAGCTAACCTAATTCCTGGCACTTTGCAAACACCTCAAAATATTAATAAATAAAATTTAAAAATTAATCAGATGTCTTCATCAAATTTTCTAGCCTCCTAGCTAAACTTCCAAATATGGATAACAAATGAAATAACAGTACAACTCCACTTAGAACAGAAAAAATGGGAGGGAGGAGATAAAGATGATGTAAGGCGTGATACCTCCTATTTTGCACTATATTTAAGATTCATTTTATTTTACCTCACAATTTACCACAAGAAAGCTAGAAGTTTTTGTTTTGCCTTTCTACATATTTCAGCTTGGAAATGTTATTTTTAGCTATATATTTATTTTAACAAAATCACACCACAGCAAAATGACTTGGGCACCCTGTAAAATTTATAATGAAGGGACCTTATGTGTCAATCAATGGTATACAGACATGTTGCTCAGAATACTGCTCCCCTATTTTTCTACATAATGATCACATTTGGGAGAACTGGACTTTTTCCAGGTCCAATGCGCTTTGCTGTTGGGATCTTACATCCCACTTGATGAGGTCTTCTTTGCAAGGTTACCCTACAGCAAAGCCATGACATAGAGAGTAAGGGCTCCTTGACTTTTGTCCTCCATTTCTGCTCCTTGCTGTCAGCCCCCCAAGCCCTCATGCTATCCCAGAGGGCATTGCTCTTGGGTGGTTACTCCCTCTTCTGCCATTGCTGATAGACTGTATTCCCAGTCGGCTTCCCATGTAAGTACGTGCATGCACACACACACGCACACACACACACACACACAAACACACACTGGCACCCCTTCCAGCATGGTATTCTGAGGTTAATCTTAATGTCTAACTCTTCACCAGAGTTAATTTACACTTAAAAAAAACCCAAAGCATATATGCAGATGGTTAAAAATCAAGTAATTTAGAGGAACTTAAAATGAAAATCATCAGTTGCCTGTTTGAATTCCAGTTTCTCATTTTAGAAACAGACGGAAATTTTATGGCTTTTGGCTGCTTATACTCTTATTTCTTTATCTTTTAAATAATCATTTCTACACATAATTTACTTCATGCTTTAATCTCTAACAATTTATCTTACACTACTTCTCACCTCTCTCTTTCTTCCTCCAATATATTTCTATCATGTCCTTACTTCCCCTATAATTCAAATTACATTCATCACAGAATTGGAAGGCTCAAATATTCTACAGCTATCATCATTATTATACAGCCATGTAAACTCATATTTGTGAAGACAAGTTAATAACACGGTAAAATGTTGACCACTTAAAATAAAGTGAAAATTTAAAAATGCATATTTATCAATATGGTGTGATTCAAATTCTATAAAATATATAGATTTTATGCAATAAAATTATAGAAAAGAAATAAGTAAGAGTTGTAATGTTCAACTCAGCAGAATAAGATTATAGATAATTTTAATTTTCCTGTTTATATTTTTCTACATATTTCTAAAACAAATACATGTCACTTAGAATTTTAAAAATTAAGGGAGAAAATAACCCCTTGAGAAGTACGAGGAATTAATACCTATAGTGAATTTTAAGCCCATGGTAAGGCTAATTTTAGGCCATGTTCCTCCCGTTATATAAACTTTGGAATGCTTATTTCACCCAAACCCTCCTTTTCCACCCAAAATATGCAAACTGATGACAGGCCAGAGATCCAAATCACTATAAAAATTCAGGACATCATCAGAACTTTTAAAAATGAAAATCCAACAGTTTTAATTAAGTGCATAATACATATGTATGAGTGCATTGTCTTTTGTAATAGAAGACACAGCTGTTTGGTATGGGTTTGAAATCCAATTTAAAATTTTGTAATCCTATGCTAATGATCTAAAGAAAAAAGGAAATGGTAGACAACAACATTTTGCATTAATATTAAATGTTCTCAATGCCAGAGGAGTCCTCACTATGTCAGTATTAATTAAGAGCATTTTCTTTTATAGTAGCATATTTTCTTATGGCTGTGTCTCCCATCTCTAAAAACATACCAAATTTCTTTTAATGAAGAATTCGTTGTGCATTGCTGAATTTAAGAAATTGTATCTTATTCTCAATATTCAAGATTATATAAGCTAATGAACACAGCTGGAAATATTTTGCATAAAGTAGGAAGAGAGTAGGCCTGGCTGAATTATGTTCTCTCCAGTCCCCAAGAAATTACAGCTCACCCGTCCACACCCTGTTCTGCCCACAAGAGCTTCCTCCCTCCATCTGGGAATGGACAACTGAGACAGGATTTTTCAGATCTGCTTCCATCAGCCCACATCCTTCTATTTAACTGCTGACAGTCTGTCCAACTGCCTTAGGGTCAGTCTGGCTCTTTCCTGCTCAGAGAAAGTAGATCAATGGTAAAGCTCTTTGCATGTGTCTCCTTGAGACCCTAATTGACTAGCCACATGGACCTGCCTAGGAGTTGGCATCTTCTCCTTGGAATGAGGAATTTGTGACTTGTTCCTTATTTGGCCTTCTAGCATGGTCCCCTTGGCTTTCTGCTCCCCTTGTTTTTTAGCCAGAGAAGACAGGAGGAATTGCCCGTCTCTCTTTTGTTTCACTACCCTGTCGCTTTAGGTCCCTGTGAAAGCTAGAGACTGTCTTCCTCCCAGTCCCTAATTAGAGGTCCCCATTCTCAGGGTTTCCTCTATTCCTGTGCCCTGATTCCTCCACCAAAGTCAGGAGTATCATCAACTAATCTGCAATTACAGTAGAAATTAGGATCTCTACTGCCTGGGATTGAATAGAATCTTGGCCTCTCTTTTTTAGCTTTATGGCCTTGATCAAGGCACTCAACATTTCTATGCCTCAGTCTCCCTACCTGTAAAACAAATAATACTACCACCTACATCATTGTTATAGTAAGGATTCAATGAGATCATGTGTATATATACACACATATATATACACACACTTACATATACATATAATACTAAAACAATGCCTTGTACACGGTAAGTTCTATATAAATGTAGCTATTATTATTATAGAAGACACATAAGAGTTTCACACACACACAGACACACACACACACACAGATATACTGTCAAAAATCCCTGTCCAAATCAGACGGGCATGGGAAGGCTATTTAGCAGGAAAAGTAGTCCTAGCAAGAGGGAACTACTCCCTAGCTAACAGTCCCCAAGGCACAGCAGATCATAGTGGCAAGCAACTTGTTAATGACAGCAATGATAAGATGCATTTTCTGGGTCATTCTGATTCTAAGACCAATGACTCTCAGGCTGGCTTAGTGCTAGAAATATTTGGCTGGAGAATCAAACCAGCAGCCAAGGAGGAGTCCAAGATAAGATTCCTTAGCCCTGTCTTTTTTTTTTTTTTTTTTTTGAGACAGAGTCTGGCTCTGCCACTTATGCTGAAGTACAGTGACATGATCACAGCTAACTGCACCCTCTACCTCCTGGGCTTAAGCAATCCTCCCACCGCAAGCCATCAGACCCAGCTAACTTTTAAATTTTTTGTAGAGACGGGGTCTGGCTTTGTTGCCCAGGAAGGTCTTGAACTCTTGGGCTCAAGCAATCCTGCCAACTCAGCCACCCAAAGTGTTGGGATTACAGGCATGAGCCACCACCCTCAGCCAGGACTCGTCTTCATGTATGAAGATTTCCAGGAGAACTGAGACCCAGACAAAATTTTGGGACTAACTCAGAACAAAAACTGTTAAGCAATTTGTGTTAAGCAATTCATTTGGCAAAAAAGCATTTAAGACTTCAGGTCAGCTCATAGGCAAGGGTCTGACTCAAACAAGTCTCATTTGAAAAGGAATAGGTAGATTACGTGTTTTAGGTGAAGACTTGATGACTCATTAGACTTCATGCATCCCTCTGACTCAAATCTGAATAAGTATACTAGCAGGTGGTGATACAGCTACTGGAAATGGCTAGGCTCTTGACTCTATTCCAATAGCAGTACTATGATTTCATGCCTACAGCAAACCTTTCTCCAAATTACACCCACACTATAATCAGCTGCAGAGGCCTTTTGTGACTATTTATAAAGGGCACTCTTTAATTCACCCTTATAATTTAGCTGGTAGCATTTGCTGGAAAAGTTTTAACAGCTATGCAATGCAAAGCCACTTCTATTAAGTGCACTGTCTCCGTTCTAAGTGTAGAGTACACCACACAGCCATGAAATGGTAACCAATACAACTTTCACCAAATTCTGATATGAGAGTCTAATATTCCTCTCTTCTCAGCAATAGCAAACATTTTGGAGGCGCCACAAAAAGACTCTGGATTGCGTTGGTCTGTGCCTGCCCCAAACCAAAAAGCATAATGAAATTTGTAACCTTAAAGTCATACTCAGAGAATCCCCATTAACCAGTCTAACTTCTTATCAAAGAGGCACATGGGGTCCATCAAAGTTGCTCTAGAGCAACTACTGCTCACTATTATCTGGAGATCTTGTTAAAATGCAGATTCTGAATCAGTACGTTTGGGATAGGACGTGAGATTGTGCTTTCTAACAAGCTCCTAGGTTACCCCAGTGCAGACCACACTTTGAGTAGCAACAGAATTGGTGGGAAGGATGGGAAGATTTAGGGAGCACTGTGGGTCTAATTGACACATATGTGAAAATTGTATCATTGAATCTTTTTAGTGGTTATGAAATCCTAATGGAAATTGAGATCTATTGAAATCAGTAAAGCTGATCCTTACACTGTCAGTCTTTATGGTCTCATTATTTTTACCATCATCATCATCACCATAAAAACAGAGAAATAATATCCATAAATAGATTTAAAAAACAGGCCCATGAATAAGAAGAGGGTTTGCAATTGCACAGATGACATAAATGTGTATATTTTTGTAGCTCATCACTATATTAGGAACCAAAACTACTCTTCATTCAGATTTAAAATACAGGAAATCAGCTGTTGGTCTTTCAGAAAGTCACCCTTTTATTCCCCAATGTTCTCATTAATAAAGTGAAAGAACTTAATTAAACGATCTATTACTTTCTATGTGTAAAATACTGTGATTCAATAAATTTGATTTTTTAAATATCAATAGTTTTTGAGGAACAAGTGGCTTTTGATTACATGGATGAATATTATAGCAGGGAAGTCTGAGATTTGAGTGCCCCCTTCACCAAAGTAGTGTACATTATACCCAATATGTAGCTTTTTATCCCACACCCACCTCCCACCCTCCAACTTCCGAGTCTCCATAGTCCATTATACCACTCTGTAATCCTTTATATGCCCATAGCTTAGCTCCCACTTGTAAGTGAGAACATATGATATTTGGTTTTCCATTCCTGAGTTTCTTCACTTGGAATAAGGGCCTCCAGCTCCATCCAAGTTGCTGCATAAGACATTATTTCATTTTTTTAATGAGTAGCTTTCTATGGTATATGTATACCACATTTTCTTTATCGACTCTTTGGTCGATGGGAACTTAGGTGGGTTCCATATCTTTGCAATTGTGTTGCAATACACATTCATGTGTAGGTGGTTTTTTTTTGATATAATGACGACTTTTCCTTTGGGTAGATACCCAGTAATGGGAAATCTGTTTTTTTAAATTCACATGTGACATCTGTCACATCTGAACTTGAATAATACGTTATACCACATACAACAAAGTTCCTTTTCACATGCCTCAAAATTGAGATGAATAATGACAAAAATAATTTCTTATCACTCTTACTAGTACATTATTCCAATCATAGTAACCATGTTATGAAATGAACAACCTCAAATACTTGAAGAGGAAAACTGCTTGGAACTGAAAACATTACTTGTCTACTAATAGGCTTTCTGGTTTATTTTGTGATATTACTTAAACTTTTTTATAGAAGCTCAATTCTGAAAATATATTTATTGCTATGAAAACTATTATATAGCTGAAATGAGCTTTGACTTTTGAAGAAATTCAATGCTATTTTCACGAAAACTTCACTAACTGTTTCAGCAGAAGTAATTCAGGATATTTATGGTAAAACACTAATTTAGCAACTATAGCTCCCCAAAACTTATACCAACTATAAGTCCTTTTTCAGACAACTTGTCTATATATTTTTTTCTAATAATTTTCTTTGACTTGCTTGCCTCTGGCTTGTGGGAAGCTGTTTGAAAAAATGCAGATAAATCAATTATTATGAAAGATCCCATGTAGTCAACTTTCAATTATGTAAATACTATCTAATGTTTAGTTTCAAGGATTCTACCTTCATTCCTTCTGCCTAACTACTTATTTACTTGCAAAGTAGGAAAAGACAAGATGAAAGGCGAAAACTTCATCCAAAATAACGGTTCTTTTATTTCTATAATGTATGGGAGCATGTTAGGATATTAAACATAACAATTAAGTATTATTGTATTTACTTGCACAAATATTGCTTATTTTGATTTTTTCCTACTAATATTTTTCATCTGGCAAAAGAGAATATTTATAATAATAATGATGATGATGGAGAAAGAGTATAAAAATGACCAATTGTAAGACACTTTAATCCTCCAAAATATCATTATTTTATAGAAGAAAAAAACAAATCTCCAAGTGGTTCAGTAACTTGCCTATGGTCAGGCAGCTAATAAGTGACAAACCTGATACAAACTCTGGTTTTTCTGACTCCTAAGCCCATAGTTTTTAATGTTTCATGTGCATTCCTCAAATTTGTGCCCAAAAATATTTGAATGGCTTCTTACAACATAGAATAAAAAGAGAAAAGCCCTATTTAATAGAAACTAAGAGATACAGAATGCTTAAAACTTTGGTCTATTCTGTGAAAGAAAATTTAAAAATACAACAAAAATACCCCCTTTTCTATTTAGTTATTTGTTTATTTTTATTTTTAAGAGAAAATATTTACTTTAGAAGGGAAAGCGAAAGGAAGAATGTTAAATTACTAGATTTTCTTTCTATAAAAATTGCGGAGCTTGCAGGGAGCCGAGATCGCGCCACTTGCACTCCAGCCTGGGCGACAGAGAAAGACTCCGTCTAAAAAAAAAAAAAAAAAAAAAATTGCCTGACATTTCTCAAGATATTTACAAGGTAACCTCTCCAAGAGATTAATTTCAGGTTCATGTGAAAATACAAAGTGAAGAAAGTGTTTCTGCATCTGCCCCCCATGCCCTCACTCCCTCTCTCCCTCTCTCCCAGACACAATGTTGCATTCTAGGACCTGGAAAGATACTCAGCATATACTAGGGCCCTAAGAATTATATATTTCCCATGGTGTGTGCACACCCAAATAAGCCTACCCTCACCTTTAATTGCAAGGAAAACTTTTGGGTCACCAAGTGTAATGTATTCCTGTCAAGCATTTCATCATCAATGCAATTCAACAATGTCCACCTCACCGTCTCTTTAATGTCAATAAAATGCCTTCAGTTCAAACTTTTTCCTTCCTCTTCTTTTGAGAAATTCCAATTGTTGTATCCTCCTTTATTCTTCACTGTAAATGAGCTTCATCATATTTGTTGACACTCAGAGGGACAGCAAGGTAACATCTTAACTATGCAAGCTCCTATTACACTTGCTAAAGTTTTTGCAGCATCTGATGTTCCTTTCGCTATAAGAACTTTATTCTGATCCTTTCTTAGACCACAACATATGCTATATGTGATTTGGTTAATGAAGCTATACTGTCAACATCCTAAGCAATGTCTACATTGGCCCCTGGATATTGTTACTCTGTTCTCTTAACACTTAAGCCACAGCTGACTTCTGCAGTGTCTTATTGTAATCATACAAACCTATAATCCTAAATAATTAAAATTTTACATAAAGACTAAATAACTCCCATGATATTCCCCAAGGACAGAAACCTAAAAAATATATACAGTTAAAATAAGCTCAGAAAGGATATATACACTGAATTTACATAATACAATTACATGTATATTTTTCACAAATTGTACTCATTTGAAATTTTTCACCAAAGGCAGTGACCATTAATCGTTAGCAGTGTGCAGAAACACCTGCTTAGTTCATATTTAACAGTTTGCTTTAGGACTTGGTTTCTAAAAACACAGTGGATTTCAGTAGAGGGAACTATTGGGTGTTTTTTACATTAAAATGGCTCTAACTTTTGATACCATTAAACTTTTACTTTTAACTGACAAATAATAATTGTATATATTTATGGAACACAATATTGGGATACATTATGGGATACCGTTATGGGATACGGTGTTTCAATTGTGAAATGATCAAATCAGGCTAATTATCATAATGATTACTTCATATATTTATCATTTATTTGTGGTAAGAACATTTAAAATCCTGTCTGTTAGCTGTTTTATTACATTTTTACCATCTCAGAATCTTCTTTCTAGTTTTGATGGAGAAATTTTTCAGCAAATTTCACATCTTTCTCTCTGTGACACACTCACACACACACACAGACACACACACATGAGCTATAATGAGATAGCTTTCCAAAAAATGATATTAAATGGGAGAACATCACCAATGAAATCATCACCACATAAATCTACCTAAGAGTCAATAGTTTTGGTTTTTACCTGCCATAATATTCTTATGGAAAGCCAATGACTGATACAGTATTTTGGGCATAGAAGTTATATAACTGAAAGGACATGATATTGAGAAAATGAGTTTAATGTATCCCTCAAGGATGACAAAAAGCATATTCATCTAGTTGAATTGAAATAAAAAATAAAACAATATATGAAAATATAGATAATCTCATAACTATTATCTCCATGTAGGCTGTAACCTACAATTTATATGGAATTATATATTTATATACAAATTAGCCCCATTGATGTGAATACCTCAATGTATTGTAATGAGTGGTGAAGCCCAGATAAGTCAATGATTGAATTAGGCAAGCGGTGTATCCACAATACCTTTACTATATATTGAGCCAGGAGAATTAAATGTACTATTTTCATTTTCTAACTATAACCATTACTTTTTCTTTCCAAATGCTCATAAAGAATCTATTGAGGGAGCTGAGTTACCATTGAAAATTATGGCAACATCCATCTCTCAGATTCACTTCTCACTTTGATATTATATTTGGAAATTTTTCCTTTAGGATTTCCAGAACCTTGTCAAATACTCTGCTCTTAAACTTGCCATTTCTACAAAGTAGTTCTTAGTGGAGTTTTGAAGTGTTGTGTTTTCTCACCACTGTGTTCCTTAAAGAGAGCTGTAACTGACATTTTGAAAGCAAAATGAAACACATATATCAGTTTTATTTTAAAATTTGACAAAGCGTCTTTCTTTTCTTCATATAATTAATTGAGTTAGATTTTAAATACATACATCATTTGTGCACCTGCAATAATTTTTTGTTGTACATGAAAACTCCACTCATCTCAAGATGATGTATACGGGTCAATTGCGACAATGTTAATTTATAACTTTTTCTTTCTAATCAATGGCGTTTAAAAGCTAAGAGTGCAATTTAACTGCAATAAACACCATTCCCTGATTTTTGGCTAAATATGTTTTGAGATAATGAATCTCCCAGATTTTCTTATCAGGAAGTGCTAGATTATAGTATAAGAAATTTGATACTCTGGAAAGAATATTTGTCACTGTTGACTCCTTCCAGTATTTTACCTCATATGCACTCCATCACTGTCTTAGTCTGCTTTGCATTGCTTTAACAGAAAATCACTGACTGGGTAATTTATAACAAACAGAAATGTACTTGGCTCATGATTCTGGAGGCTAGAAAGTCCAAGAGCATGGTTCCAGCATCTGGTGAGAGCCTTCATGCCCTATCATCTAATGGCAGAAGGTGGAATGCCAAAAGAGGGTGAGAAGAAGAGCAAGAGGGGCCAAACTAGATTTTGTAACAAACCTACTCTCAAGATAACCAACTCATTTCTGTGATAATGGCATTAATCCATTCATGAGTGCTCTGCCATCACAACCTAATCACCACTAATTGGCTTCTACCTCCCAACATTGTTACAGTGGGGATTAAGTTTTCAACACACAAACTTTGGGGGACACATTCAAACCACAGCAGTCACCAAATTTTTCAAAATATCTTGTGAGTACATTTGCTTTTCTCCATCACTGCTATCACCACTTTAATCCAGGCCACCAATGCCCTAAACTAAAATGCCATAAATGGTTTCCTTGCATGTCATGTGATTTACTTCCAAACCATTTCTCCATACTACAGCACAGGGAGCACTTTTAAAATGCATTTCAGATATAATGTTAGTGACTCTTTGTTGTCCTCAGTATAGAATACAGGAAACTAAGCATTAAGCCTACCTCTTAAGTTTTAATATTGGCCACATATTTACTCTCTAATAATAAAATTCAGCTGTGGCTCCCGCATACATCATAGTCTCCATGTCTTTTTTTATGCCACTGTTTGCGTCTAGAATGCTTTGTGCATGTACGTGCACACACACATGCACGCAAACACACACACCCCTCTTCAGGACATACTGTAGATGTTGTCAATACCAGAAATCTATCTTTGATTTCTTCTTCAATTCCGTTTTGGTTACACATCAAAATCACCAGGAAGTTTTTAAAGATCACATTGCCCAGGCTACAATATGATTAAATCAGGGTAGGATCCAGGCTTTGGTATTCCACTGTATTCCAGGTGATTCCCCTGTATGGCCAAGGGTGAGACTCACTACATAAGAGTTCCAGCTAACTATTTTTCCTAACAACAATCCAATCTATTGAATTCATCCCTTATATTTCACTGCCCAATAATTAATTCGAATCTCTGTTTCGTCTAACCTAAGCCATATTTCTCCATCTTGGCTCTAGGTTATTACAAGGGGCAATGTCAGTGCTTTGTGGAAATCCAAGGCCTTAGTTATTTGATCAATGTTTTATTAATGTGCTGAATTCTTTCAAAATACCTATTAATCCTAAATTATATGAGATTTTTCTACATTCAGTAAAACATCTCTACAAATCAAATATTTTTTCTTTCATATTAATATTAATATAGGTATAAAATAACCTATCCAAACCATTAAGGACCTGAAAAGAAGCCTTTAAAAGTCAATGAATTTTATGTGTAAAATATATTCTTTCATGAATATGTAAATGTATGCTAATAAATTTTCCACTTCTCATCCAAAATCTCAGAAAATGACAAAATACAAAAGGACCTCCACAATATTCACATCACTTTTTAAAATTTAAGTTTTTTTCAATTGGCAAATAAAATTGTATATACTTATCATGTACAACATGTTCTAAAATATGTATACTTGTGAAACGGCTCAGTTAAATTAGTTAACATATGTATTACTTCATCACTTTCTAAATTATTCAGTTCACTTACAGACTCACTGTTTCCAAAATAGATAGTTTCTTTCTTATTGATTTTTTTTGTTGCATAATGATGAACATACCACACAATAGCAAAGCATTTTTCCAGATACTACTGTGCATGGGGAGATGGCTATACAAGAAGTGAAGACCCCTAAGTCCTGATTCTTATCCCTGGCTCAAGATATATTTAGTCTGTGATATTGGGCAATGTTTTAATCTTCCCAAGCCTCAATTTTACCTTAATTTTTGAACATAATATAAAATGAGAATAAGTTAAGTCTACAGGCTGGAATTTCTAACAGTATTGTAAAAATTCAATGAAATAGGTGTGTGTTCTTTCTACAGAGACAGATGCAGACTCAAGGGGTAATTGAAAAGAACTTATTGAAGGGTCTATTTACAAAAGTGTGGGCAGCATAAAGAAACTAACAAAAGATGGTAAAATACCCAAGGACTAGTCACAACAGGAAGAATTTACCACCCCTAGCCCCCAGAGGACAGAGGAGGGAGCTGTTTCTAGAACCAGGTACGAGCCGAACCTGTGGAAGAGGGGCTTGCTGTAGCTATGGGTAAAGGAACACAGTCATTGCCAAAACCCCAAATAGTTCTTTGTAGATTCTGGATATTAGCCCTTTGTCAGATGGGTACATTGAAGAAATTTTCTCCCATTCTGTGGGTTGCCTGTTCGCTCTAATGGTAGTTTCTTTTGCTGTGCAGAAGCTCTTAAATTTACAAGAAAAAAACAAACAACCCCATCAAAAAGTGGGCAAAGGATATGAACAGACACTTCTCAAAAGAAGACATTTATGCAGCCAACAGACACATGAAAAAATGCTCATCATCACTGGTCATCAGAGAAATGCAAATCAAAACCACAATGAGATTTCATCTCACACCAGTTAGAATGGCGATCATTAAAAAGTCAGGAAACAACAGATGCTGGAGAGGATGTGGAGAAATAGGAACACTTTTACATGGTTGGTGGGCATGTAAATTAGTTCAACCATGTAGAAGACAGTATGGCGATTCCTCAAGGATCTAGAACCAGAAATACCATTTGACCAAGCGATCCTATTACTGGGTATATACCCAAAGGATTATAAATCATGCTACTATAAAGACATGCACACACGTTATGTTTATTGCGGCACTATTCACAATAGCAAAGACTTTGAACCAACCCAAATGCCCATCAATGATAGACTGGATTAAGAAAATGTAGCACATATACACCATGGAATACTATGTAGCCACAAAAAATGGATGAGTTCATGTCCTTTGCAGGGACATAGATGTAGCTGGAAACCATCATTCTGAGCAAACTATCACAAGGAGAGAAAACCAAACACCGCATGTTCTCACTCATAGGTGGGAGTTGAACAGTGAGAATACTTTGACACAGGGTGGGGAACATCACACCCCGGGGCCTGCCACGAGGGTGGGGGACTGGGGGAGGGATAGCATTAGGAGAAATACCTAATGTAAATGATGAGTTAATGGGTGCAGCACACCAACAAGGCACAAGTATACCTATGTAACAAACCTGCACGTTGTGCACATGTACCCTAGAACTTAAAGTACAGTAAAAAAAGAAAGAAAGAAAGAACCCAAATAGACAGGGAAGGAGCAGGGAGTAAACACCCTGACCTCCCTCTCCTCCCCTCCTCTGATCACCTGCTGATAATTTTCACTGAGTAAACTACCCAAATTCGGCAGAGTCCCAGTAATGCATTCTGTAGAGGTCACCACCAGGGGTACAGAGCAGGATGAAAGGAGATAAATGAATAATCTGGAAGAACAATTGGAGAACTTTCAGCACGACATGAAAGCTGGTTTAACCCAAAATGTGTTCAGTAAATTGTTTAAAAAATATTAAATGAAAATGCAATATAACAGTGAAAGCTATCATTCTGTATGATACTATAATGATGGATACAGGTCATTTTACATGTGTCAAAACCCATAGAATATACAACACAAACAGTAAACTCTAGGCACATTTTGGCTTTAGTGAAAGATAACATATCAATATTAGCTCATCAATTGTAACAGATGTACCACACTAATGAAAGGTGTTAAGAACAGGGGAACTCGGTGGCAGTGCAAGGGGTGTACGGCGCTCTCTGCACTTTTTGCTCATTTTTTCCCTACAGACCTAAAACTGCTTCTGAAATCTATTAATTTTTTTAAAAGTTATTTTTATGACTAATACTCATTGAAAAATATCTAATCATACCCAAATTTCCACCAAGTTATTGCGTCTATGAAGATGAGGTGATGATGTAACCACCATATAACACTGACTTACAAGAGGTTGACTCTCAGGCCTGGGAAATACATTTCCCAGATGTATTTCTGGGAAACCTCCAATTGCAGAGAATTAGTGTGACTTTCTCTTCTAAAATCTCCATTTTTATCCCTTGGTTCATTAATTTAGAAAGACAAAATCCTTCTTTACCTCTCTCTCCATTTCTGTCCCTTGATTCACTAAGTTAGAAAGACAAAATTCTTCTTTGTCTCTCAGTGAAAGTTCTTCTTAACATACTCTGTATGATCATTGCTCTCGAAGTGGTTAAGTTTTCACTTAAAGCTAAGCAACTTTGTTTTCATCATATTTTAAATGTGAATGTTCTTTGCCCCTTAAAGAGATTGGCAAAATAAATTTGGAAATGTTTTCATGGTTGTTATAATAACAGTAGATATATTTTGCTGATAATTTTTCACTATGGTGACAAAGGAAATAAAACATTTTAGGCAAAAAAAATACAATATGATTGAAATACACTTAGCTTAAAATCATATGTCAATTTCTCTTAAAAATCATTTATTTCAACATGATTTATCATATTTTTATGGTAGGTGCTCTAAAATGTACATTACATACCAAAATAATGAGAGTCTACATACTGATATCTAATATAAAGGTCTTAGTATTTTATATTATTTTGATATAAGACAGAACGACAAGTGTTTGTGAAATCCTGTTACTGTTCTCTTTATATGATAATTTACACTTTAAGTGCAAAATTATAGATGTTATTTAACATCAGATTAGAAAAGAAATCAAATAAACTATGTAAACAAGCAAACAAAAAATTAGACTCCATGTCTCAAAGCAGATACTAGATACGCAGCAATAGATTTTAGAGATTGTTCCTGATTGCACTACCAGTAGGAACAAGTGTGGTTGGAAAGAATATGTAGCCAGCTGTCTCTTCTCTAGAGCATAGGGTAGACTTATCCTTTCTCTCCTTCTCCTCCGTCTCCACAGCAGTCCCCTGAAGTCCAAACACCCTGCATCCCTGTGTCAAAGGAGGGCTCTGATAAATGGCTTTCTCCAATAGGCCTGTTTTGTCCTCAAGGGTTGTCACCAGAGAGCACGGAATCCCCAATCTTTAAGGTGCTGAGGTCTAGCAGCAACAGCTGAGCTGCTTGGTGCTTCTGAGAGATTTAGCATAAATTAGGGCAGTTCACACAGTTTATTACTTTAATGATAAGACTAAGTTCTTAGTCACAGAGCAATGTTTCAAATATGTTTCTATGTCACCTTTTGTACCCTCGTGCACATAAATGCAAACATTGTAAGGATATAAACGACTCTTTCTCGTGTTATCTGTGTTGTTTGCGTGCACACCCTAATCCTAGGAAGGCTGAGGAGCAAACTGTCACACAGGGATATGAATGCTTTCCGGTTTGCAGCTGCAGCTGTTGTTTGCAGTGCCTGATGCCTTTCACAGGCTTTTTTCCTCATCCACATCTATTCAGTGACTTTGTTTGAAAAAGCTTACCCCAAATTCCGAGTTTACTTAGCCCTGTGACCTCCCAGAAATCCATAGCAGGTTAAATCTTCTACGGGATTTTATCACAGAAGAGCAATAGCTCAACAGCTGTTAAAAAAAAAAAAAAAAAAAAAAAAAAAAAAAAAAAAAAAAAAAAAACTTATAGGCCCTCTTTAATTTGTTATGCAATAAATAATTTTTAAAAAGATATTTCAAAAACTCAATCCAGGATTTGCTCCTTTGGCCAAAGGGAGTCTATACAGTTGAGCCTTCTAAGAATTACTTACACAATCTCTTGTTATTTAAGGAAGAGAATGTTTTGGCCAAGGATGGACATTTTGTAAAATTAAGATGAACAATAAAATCTTAGTAGGTAATGGGTTCAGAAGCTACTTCACAATTTGTTCTTGGCAAAATTACCAAGGGTTCTGTGGCTCTGCAACACCCTGGAAAAACATTTAAGGGAAAGGATGCAGCAGGAAAACAGATTACAGCTCCCTCAAGTGAGGAGTGGAATATTTCTTCTCCTGTAGCCAATGTTTGCATTTGTTCCTGCAGATCTTGGGAGAAAATGAACAAGGATATCCAGTGGAAGTTTTGGAAATATGTCAATAACTTTATTTTCCCCTGCCCAGGAAAGAGAAAAAGAAGGAGGAGAAAAATTAATGTATTCATAAAAATATATGCAAAACAAAGCAGGGAAGAAAATATGCATACCTACCATAAAATCCCTCTTTGATATTTTACAACTAAATTAGAAGGATCACCACCAGCAACAGCACACATTATATATGCAATGGTAAGGTAAGAGAGAGGAAAAAATGTCATTTGGTTAATATGCATAAATTCAGACACATACACAAGGAAAACAGGTTAGCCCCAAAATCGTAGTGAGGGTTTAAGCTTTAATAATTTCAGAAGTGGAAATGCTACAAACTTTAAAAACAGCATTGTTTGAAGGCTTAATTATTTAGTTTCTTTTAGACTTATTTAGTTTTATGCAAGTCAAATAACATCTTTTTAATCTTAACTTTTTGTTTCAGTCCACATTTGCCATCATGTACATATGTAAACAAAGCAGAGTTGAAAATACACATAGCAACAAGCCATGAGGTTGGAGTTGGGTTTTACAACTTCCTTCTTCCAGTATCTAGTTCTTGCCCCTTGTCTCTCAGCTGGCATTTCTGGTCTGGCTGCAGTTCTTTACCTGGTTGGGTGACTAAATATTATTCCTAAAGTGTTCCCAGTAGTATTAGCAGCAGCAGTAGCAACAGCAGCAATAGGCATTAGTAGTAATGGCTAAGAGTGCGTAAAAGCAACCCTAGCAACCCTATTTTCCCTTAATAATCAGAATCAATCATCTCAGACCTTTAACTCTTCCCTTGTCCATTGAGTCAGTGGTATAAGGAGCTCAAGGTGGTTCCATGGAATTCTCAATTTCCAGTTGAATAGAACAATTTTTTTTTTGTGAGAATTAAACTGAATAATCCAGCAGAGTTCAAAGTTACAGGAAGAGAAAACAAAATTTTTACTGGGTGCATTGTTGAGGTAACAGGGCAGGGAATATTCCCACTCCAGCCCCTTCATTCTCAAAGCCATGTGTCCTGACTATTGTAGAAACAGCATCATGTATTTATTAGTCATTATTGCTATCAATTGCTATTGGAATATATTGTACATCTTGTCAGAAGATACCTTGGACTTGCAAGCTTTTATGTGTATGTGTTGGCTCTTCTTGTCCTCCCAGCAGGTGACGTACTGTTTCTTCAATAGACCGTCGGGCTATTTCATTAAGACAGCATCTTCAGACAATGTGGTACATGGTAGCACCAGTAAGTCTCATTGATATGAGTGACTACTTTCACTGTAAAATGAGCTCTTTGGTCCGAAGCCATATTATGTGGGATACCAAGTGAGAGAATAAGGTATTATATGCAGGTGGTGATGCTGGTGAAAGCAATGTGGGGGAAGAAATACAAATTTATATCCAAATTATCTTTTCTAAAGGCAATGTTTTCTTCCCTTCCAGAATGGCGGGGGTCCAAAGTAATTATTCTGCCACTGACTGGCTCACTAGTCACACTAGGAAATGGTTCTATATCAGGGCCTCGGTTTGGTCTACACTATTGGTTGTTTCATTCTTTGGCTGTCATGATTGCCACATGAGCTTTCTCAGAATAAAAATCTTTGTTTAGACTTCATCTTCATAATGGCCATTTTATTCATGAATCCAGTGATGAAATGACTAAGAAAAGAGGCAAACTGACTTGCACAGAATGGGTTGTGTACAACTATTATTGAAAGCCTTCTCTGGAATGTTTTTGTGAGCGTTCACATACACTTTCACTAGATATCTCTGTTACTAAGCCTCCTACTTTATATTCTGTGTGATGGTTTCCTGTAGAAACTATTGTGAGAGAGAAACAGTTTATATAGTCCTTAGGTAAGATGATGAAGACATACTACTGTCTCTGCCAAATGAAAGCAAATTGTTTTCTGTTGTTTTTCACAAATTATATTAAAAAGTTCCAGATAAATACCCGAATATTAACTATATACTGGATAATAGGAGCTAAATTGATTTACTCCATTAAAGATACCACATCTGGAACAGCAACCAAAATTAGAGTCACCACCTGATTAATTTCATGACAATCAACTGAGATTCTGCAAGATCTGTATGTCTTCTTCACAAAACAAATAGTTGAGTTAAATAGGAATGTGATATTTAAAAATTTACTCTGCATTTTCACATATTTGATAGTGGCAGTAGTTTGCAACGGCCCTTGATTTGGCCTTAATTTTCATTTATTGCTTTGCTAGAGAGAAGCACTCCCTCGGCTTCTATTTTTCCCTTCCTATTATAGTGGCTGTCTTCTAAAGGGCAGAAACCCAATGTGGGGACTCTGTCAGTTGCTGAGTATGACTATTACAACTTAATAGACATTAGTAGACATTCCAACTTGATAGACATTATTGGCAGCCAAAATCTCACGTATTGCCTGATCACAATAAGACCAGTCTCGCCGTAGCAGTTTGAAGCTCCATGTTTTAGGGTCAGTTTGGGACTTACGTCCAAAAATGCCTTAGAAATCTGGCCATTTGCATTATTCAATGCATGGTGTCCCCTGGTAAATTGCCATAGTTTAGTTGATGGAAGGCTAAAAGGATTATTTGTAGTACCTACTCATGGTAATTTTGTTGGGGTTCTCCCAAAGGGAATCTGCTTGTTCTTCATTCAAAAACTTCTGGATCTACGTACTAGATTAAATATGGCATTTCAGTGAGAGGCTGTGACTCTGCTTTGTAGTGACTCAATTCAGATCTCTAATCACTAAACCTATAGTTTTATTTTTCAATCAAATATCCAGATCAAGTATATATTATACAAAATGTTAGTAGGCTACTTAACTATCAAGACCTAGACCCAGCCAAGCCACTCTGCTGTACCCTTCTTCCCTTTATGGTAATTGAACCTCCTTGTGTCTGGCAGTTGGTAGTGCTACTATTCGGCTTCTGTCATTCTGAGATCTTTTATTTCTTTAAAATCAATGAGTCCATGTAAGAGGCTAAATCTGTCACAGTCTTTCCTTGCCTGCAAAGAACAGCCACCACTACCTTTGCAACAATGCTGGATCTGCCTTCCCTGGTATCTCTTAAAGCTTTGGTGAAGGAAGTGTTCTCTAAATCCTCCTCAGGGACACAATAAGGGAAAATATGTGAGTTTCCCATGAAAACATCCTCCATCATTCCTATTTCCTTAAGCTTTTAGATGCATTAGTCTACATTAAACTAAGGACATTCTGGCACCTCAACCTTATTTAATTTAGGTCACTGCTATGTTCAGATTTAAATCAACAGACTGAATAAACTACGAGAACCACTCCCACCTGCTTGAGGTCACAGTCACACCAGAATCTCCAGTAAAGGTACCCATATCAGTAATCTAATCTGGTACCTGGTATGGTATTTTTGTGTGTGTGTGCTGCTTCAAAACGTTTACAGTCATTCCTCCCTACATTCCTCCCCTGGTTTGTGTGAAGGTAAATTTGAAAGATAATGTTTCTGTTTTCGTGTATGTGCTATCCCTCGGATTAGACTTTGTAGTTATTCCCAACTTGTCTTGTGTTCATCCTCTAATTATAGATCTGGAAGCAATGAGAGGTAGTAGGTATTGAATAAAATTGGCATTGCCTTACAAGAGGACACATCATTGAGGTCATTTAGAATCTTCAGGTGAAGGAAGACTGATGTTCTCAAACAGAAAAGATGGGCTGTTTCTGATGGAAATTAAGGATCAATGAGGTAGGCAGTTTGAAGTCCTCAGACTTTTTGGAATTCATCAAAAAGTTTTCATCCCAATTCCTGGAATTCTACTCTTTCTTAATCAATACCCCAACTTTTACATTGAAGCCCTGGCATAATTAAGAATTTAATTTTCCTTTTAAGTTTGCAAACCACATGATCAAATCCTGTTTCTGGTTTAGTATTTCGTACCTCTGTAAACACAAGTTGTTTGCCATTGTTTTCTTTCAACTACTAGTATCCTACTTTCCACTGATGATGGGGTCACTATGGCCTTCCAATGGCAAATCACAGATTCCCATCTGCGAGAATCTGTTTTCTGAACCACATCCTTACATTATCTATCATATCAGCCAGGGTTTGGTCAGAAAAGTGAAAGACACACTAAATATAATGAGCAAGAAAAAATTAATAAAGCAAACTATAACCTTACAAAACAATTTGAAAACCTGGTTTGGAAGAGACAGCAAAGATCTGTTAGATTCAAGAAATTGGGAAGTAAGGAATTGCGAGAAACCACTACTTATTTCCTCAGCTGCCTTCAGCATCAAAGTGGGTGATTCAGCTGGATAATATTGGGAAAATGCAGGCAAAAATTTCAATCTGCTTTATTATAATCCTACAAATCTACAAATCAGCTGCTTACTCACTAATTGTGCTTCCTTCTCTTTTTTTCTGCTAGGAGACTGTTTTCCATGGGTCTCTCACATTTCTGGACATCTTGCAAATGAAGGCACTCACTGACTTTATTTCAAATTATCTTTTGAAGGATGTTTATATAGCAAATGACAGAGAAAATGTCTCTTTCTAGGGTGAAGACCAGATAGAATTACTGCTCATTTTAAAAGATTCAGGTACCCTATGTTTAGAATTCCTCTCTTGTACCCCACCCCATTATGTGTGCAGGTATTACCCAGACTTCTTTGTATTATCCTGTAGATTTGTGTCTTCCAGAACCAATGCAAATGCTGATACTCTGGTTTTTGCTGTTCTGAATAATAAAGTCATTAATATCTAGCCTAAGAGTCTCATGTCTTCTGGCAGCTTCCATGAAGCAGTGGCAGACTAACATGATAGCTTGAAAGAAGGGTAAAACTTCAGATGTTTCCAGTTCTTGATGTTGAATTTCATTAGTCGTAGAAGGACCTTTGTTTTCTGCAATATAGAAAAATATCACAGAAACAGGCAAACATAAATAAATATTGGCTGCCAAGCCCCTCTTTAAAAATCATCTAACAGCTCTTTTTATTAATGTTAACTTTACAAATGCTATTGGTTTTGTTTTTTAGATCATTCATACCTCATTCATTTTATCTTTTATATTTATTAAATCCTTACTTATAAATTCTCATTTATATATATATGGAACAATTAAGTTGTTACTCTCTACTTGGCTTTAATTTAAATTAGAAGCAAAAACATACGTTGTCTCTAACTGATAGCAATTTTCTTTTATTGTTTTTTCCTAACTCCTTAAGTTGAATGGTTTGTGTATTTGAAAACTAACTATAACTTTAGTCGCATTTCATAGCTTTTTCTTTGAAGTATCCTTATTTTAATAAGTTTCCAAGTAATTTGTCCTGTATAATCTGATTTCTTCTTTTTATTTTATTTTATTTTTTAAGTTCCAGGGTACATGTGCAGGATGTGCAGGTTTGTACATGTGTCATGGTGGTTTGCTGCACCTATCATCCCATTACCTAGGTATTAAGTCCAGCATGCATTAGCTCTTTTTCCTGATGCTCTCCCTGCCCCCTCTGCCCTCCTACAACAGGCTCCATTGTGTGTTGTTCCCCTCCCTGTGTCCATGTGTTTTCATTGTTCAGCTCCCACTTATAAGTGAGAACGTGCGGTGTTTGGTTTTCTGTTCCTGCATTAATTTGCTGAGGTTAATGGCTTCCAGATTCATCCATGTTCCTGCAAGGGACATGATCTTGTTCCTTTTTATGGCTGCATAGTATTCCATGGTGTGTATGTACCACATTTTCTTTATCCAGTCTTTCATTGATGGGCATTCAGGTTGATTCTATGTCATTTTTATTGGGAATAGTGCTGCAATGAACATACACATGCATGTATCTTTATAATAGAAGATTTATATTCCTTTGGGTATATACCCAGTAATGGGATTGCTGGGTCAAATGGTATTTTGGTTCTAAAATATTGAGGAATCACCACACCGTCTTCCACAATAGTTGAACTAATTTATATTCCCACCAACACTGTAAAAGTGTTCCTATTTCTCCTCAACCTTTCCAGCATCTGTTGTTTCTTTACTTTTTAATAATTGGCATTCTGACTGGAGTGAAATGGTATCTTACTGTGGTTTTGATTAGCATTTCTCTAATGACCAGTGATGTTAGAATTTTTTTCATGTGTTTGTTGGCCACATTTATGTCTTCCTTTGAAAAGTGTCTGTTCATGTCCTTTGCCCACTTTTTAATGAGGTTGTTTATTTTTTTCTTGTAAATTTGCTTAAGCTCCTTGTAGATTCTGGATATTAGACCTTTGTCCGATGGACAAATTACAAAAATATTCTCTCATTCTGTAGATTATCTGTTCGTTCTGTTGATAGTTTCTTTTGCTTTGCAGAAGCTCTTTAGTTTACTTAGATTCCATTTGTCAATTTTTGCTTTTGTTGCAATTGCTTTTGGTGATTTCATCATAAAATCTTTCCCCATGTCTATGTCCTGAGTGGTATTGCCTAGATTTTTTTCTAGGGTTTTTATAGTTTTGGGTTTTACATTTAAGTCTTTGATCCATCTTGAGTTCATTTTTGTATAAGGTATAAGGAAGGAGTCCAGTTTCAATTTTCTGCAGATGGCTAGCCACTTTTCCCAGCACCATTTGTTAAATAGGGATTCCTTTTCCCATTGCTTGTTTTTGTCAGGTTTGTGGAAGATCAGATGGTTGTAGATGTGTGGTTTTATTTCTGAGTTCTCTATTCTGTTCCATTGGTCTATGTGCCTGTTTTTGTACCAGCACCATGCTGTTTTGGTTACTTTAGCACTGTAGTATAGTTTGAAGTTGGGTAGTGTGATGTCTCCAGCTTTGTTCTTTTTTCTTAGGATTGTCCTGGCTATATGAATCTTTTTTTGGTTCCATATGAATTAGTAAATAGTTTTTTTCTAATTCTGTGGAGAATGTCAGTGTTAATTTAATGGGAATAGCATTGAATCTATAAATTGCTTTGGGCAGTATGGCCATTTTCAAAGTATTAATTCTTCCTATCCATGAGCATGGAATGTTTTTCCATCTGCTGTGTTTTATCTGATTTCCTTGAGCAGCACCTTGTAGTTCTCCTTGGAAAGGCCTTCACTTCCCTTGTTAGCTGTATTCCTCTGTATTTTATTGTCTTTGAGGCAATTGTAAATTGGAGTTTATTCATGATTTGGCTCTCTGCTTGTCTGTTGTCGTGTAAAGGAATGCTTGTGATTTCTGCACATTGATTTTATATCCTGAGAATTTGCTGAAGTTGCTTATCAGCTTAAGAAGCTTTTGGGCTGAGACAATGGGGTTCTTTAGATATAGGATCATGTCGTCTGTAAACAAAGACAATTTGACTTCCTCTCTTCCTATTTGAATACCCTTTATTTCTTTCTCTTGCCTGATTGCCCTAGCCAGAACTTCCAATAATATGTTGAATAAGAGTAGTGAGAGAGAGCATCCTTGTCTTGTGCCAGTTTTCAAGGGGAATGCTTTTGGCTTTTGCCCATTCGATATGATATTGGCTGTGGGTTTGTCATAAATAGCTCTCATTATTTTGAAGTATGTTCCTTCAATACCTGGTTTATTGAGAGTTTTAAACATGAAGGGATGTTGAATTTTATTGAAGGCCTTTCTGTGACTATTGAGATAATCACATGGTTTTTGTCTTTAGTTCTATGTATGTGATGATTTATATTTATCGATTGGCTTATGTTGAACCAGCCTGGCAGCCTGGGGTGAAGCCAACTTGATCGTGGTAGATGAGCTTTTGATGTGCTGGTGGATTCTGTTTGCCAGTATTTTATTGAGGATTTTCACATCAATGATCATTAGGGATATTGGCCTGAAGTTTCATTTTATCCCTGCCAGGTTTTGGTATTAGGATAATGCTGACCTCAAAATGTTAGGGAGGAGTCCCCCCTTTTTAATTGTTTAGAGTAGTTTCAAAAGAAATGATACCAGCTCCTCTTTGTACCTCTGGTAGAATTCAGCTGTAAATCCATCTGGTCCTGGGCTTCTTTTGGTTGGTAGGCTATTTAGTACTGCCTCAATTTCAGAACTTGTTATTGGTCTATTCAGGGATTCGACTTCTTCCTGGTTCAGTCTTGGAAGGGTGTATGTGTCCAGGAATTTATCCATTTCTTCTAGATTTTCCAGTTTATTTGCATAAAGGTGTTTATAGTATTCTCTTATGATTGTATTTCTGTGGGGTTGATTTCTTCTTCGAAGTAATGGTTTTTAGAAAGCATATTTGTGATTCTTCCCTTTCATTCGAAATTTGAAGAGTATTTGCACAAAGTACTTGTTATGCCAAATGTTGAAGAGGAGAGAGCAGTTTATCTGAAAGAACTGTAAATTTTTGCATGTTTGAATTTTAAAAAGTTGATTTAATGTACAGTACACATCAAAATGCATAATGTTTTGCAAAGAGATAGTTCTTTTAGATCTTCGTACTTGCCCTAGATCTGTAAGATGTCTTATTTCCTTTCCCCCAACATTCTTTGGAATTGAAGTTGGTACAAAATTTCTAAAAGGTAATTTCATAGCATAAACAAAAAAAGTTTAAAATTTGATTAAAAAATTCTACTTCTAGTACTATATCATAAGGAAATAATTGCACATGTTGGCAAGGATATATTCAAGAGAATAGTCATTGTAGAGTTCTTTCATTAGTGAAAAATTAAGAACAACTCTAATATTCATTAACAGATGCTTAAGTGAAAAAAGTGATAAATCCACTATTTGAATTCTGTGTATTATTGAGAATGAAGACTAACATATCAAAAAGGAATGGAAATGTGTTCATGATAAAGGATTGAGTTATATGAAAGCAGATTTTGTTCCAACTTACAATTAAAATATGTGCATATTTTGTAGTTATGTATGTATGAGAAGTATGAAGACTCCACATCAAAAAGGTATTAGTTACTTGTCTCAGTGTTTTGATTATAGATGAGTTTTCTTCTTTTGCTTTATTTTCTAATTTTTTCTAATGAATGTATATTATTTGTGCAATATATATAACTTTAACAACAAAAGTTTTCCCTCTCTTTCTTTCTGTCTTTCTTTCTTTCTTTCTTTCTTTTCTTTTTCAATGCAGGATCTCACTCTATCACCCAGATTGGAGTGCAGTGGCACAATAATGATGCACTACCTTGATCTCCCAGGCTCAAGTGATCCTCCAGCCTCAGCCTCTCAAGTAGGTGCCACCATGCCCAGCTAATTTTTTTTTTTTTTTTTTGAGACAGGATCTCACTCTATTGTCCAGAATGGAGTGCAGTGGCATGATCATGGCTCACTGAAGCCTTGACCTTCCAGGCCCAGGTGACCCTCTCACTTCAGCCTCTCTGGTAGCTGGGACTACAGGCATGCACCACCACACCTGGCTTATTATTATTTATTTATTTATTTGGTAAAGGTGGGGTTTGGCTGTATTGCCCAGACTGGTCTTGAACTCCTGTGTTCAAGTGATCTGCTCACCTCAGCCTCCCAAAATGCTGGCATTACAGACATGAGCCCGGCCCTGATTTTTTTTTAAATTTTTGTAGAGACAGGGGTCTCACTATATTGCCCAGGTTGGTTTCAAACCCCTGGGCTCAAGCAATCCAAAGTGCTGGGATTACAGGCACGAACCACTGCACCCAGCCCCTTTTCTGTGTTTTCAGTGTGTAAAAAGTTGCCAGCTGCTACAGATGTTTACAGAAGGTAGTTAAAAGAGACAAACTATATGAATTAGAAGTGTTCATTAAAACCTGCCGAGGCCTCACAAGATGAAGATTAAAAAAAAAAAAATTTGTCCAAGCAAACCGCAAGATCACAAGCGAGATCCATGTCTTACCATTAGTATTACAAGCAAGATCGATGTCTTACCGTTAGTGTTAAGTAATCTGAAATGCCTTAAGGGTACTAAGGCAATCATATTAAAGAATGCTTTACTTTTTACTTAATTAGAGCCAGATTTTAATTATGGGGGAAAAGTAGGGTCATGGCTTTTCTCAGTACCAAGCTTCAGGAGGAGAGTTACATAATTTGGAAAACAGAATCTAAATGTTCTCTGTTTTCATTTATATAAGAAATTATAAAAATAAATAAATCAATAACCCAAAGAGGCCTCCATTGCTAAATAGATGCTGCTAACCTAAGCTATACAACGTAAAATCCTCATGGATGTTGCCCTTCTTGAAAAGTAGCTTTCCTGTTTTCCTGCAAATTTAGGAAATATCTGAAAGTCCCCATTGTGAATGAGGGTGCCTAATTGTCTGGGGCTTTTACCTTTGCAATTTCATCCTCCTAAGACATCATTTCCTTGAATCGTAGTCTTGGTTCCTACTGGGCCAAATTCCACTGGCATCAATCCAAATGCCACGAACATTAGAAACATTCACATGGATCCAACATTGTCTACATACTTTCTTAATTGGATCATTGTCATTCTGTACCTGGTTGATGTTGGCAAATTGCCATTGAATTTTTCTATAAATATGTGTCCTCTGCTACCCATCTGTAAACTAGCTTCTGTGTTTCCATTGCGGTTATATTAATCACAGAACTCTATCACCAAGATCTAGCTCAATGCCATTACCATCTCACCATCTTACTAATATATTGGCTCAATGACCATTTTTCAGTGCCTCAAAAAACATTTAATCCATTTACATTGTTTCTCCTGCACAGAGACAATAGTTGAATCAATTTTAACAAATAAATTCAGAAGCAAAAAATTACATGGCATATCTTATTTCTAGTTTAAAACAACCAATACCAAAGTTATCAACCAAATACAAGACAGCAGACTACCTAATAGAAAATATATATTCTAAAGTCAGAAAATTTTTTTTCTAAAACAGAAACACAAGATTTCCCACTCTTCACCCTACTTTACTTTTACATAACAAAATTCTTTCTTCCAAAGAGTCCTAAAGAATCTCTCTCCTTAGACTCTCTGTACAGCTGGTTCCCTTTGTCAAAGAAAAATGAGACCCTAACAATAGTTAAGGTGGTAAAAACAGGATTTACTTGGAAACTACTTCAACAGGGGAAAAGATATCTCAGTATAGAATTGGGCAAAATTATGAATACAAGGAAAAGTGGGAATTTATGGTTAAAGAGCGTGTAGTTGGTGGATGGAAAATTATTAAGAGGAACACATCAGAGGTAAAGATAGATTTTGGCTGAACCCACCTATTATGATTCTTGCTGAAGGCAGGCCAGGGGATCAGACATCAACTCAGGGATGGTATGGATGAAGAGTTTGGTCAGATTAGAGGGTAACTAGATATCAAGGGTGGGGGGTTCTGGTGAACTTACTTAGCAGAATTCTTGCTAAAATTAGGCTCTTGGAGGGTATTCCCAAGGACAAGGCCTAGTGGGGCTCACAGCAGCCGACTAAAATTTGGTCCAGGGAAAAATCAATGTCAGTTCTTCCTCTTGTTAAAGGGAAGAAGATACATTCTTCTTTCCTTGGAACAATGTAAGTGCATTTCTTTTTTGGTTGCCTTTTATTCATTAAGGATTAGCTGAACCATCTCTTGGAAGCTGCTAGTAGAGGATATTTGCTGAATAGTGCTAACAGTCAGGAATACAATGAAAGGAATTTCTATGAAAATTAAAGCAAAACAAGGATAAGTAGTTGGAAACTTCGTTTGAGTCCAGGGACCAGCCAATTGAGAAAATTTCTAAATGTTTTTCTCCAGGATGAAAGTGGCAGTCCCACAGATGTCCTAGTCTGTGTTTTGAATGTCTTTGGTGATGGCATCAGGAGTTCTGATGAACTTTCTGAGTGGCTCACACAGAAGCAGGCACAAGGTTTGCCCGTACATGATCTATTGCAGTGATTTCTTCAAAGTTTATATCAAATCACCCAGCTTCAGAAAAGAGCAGCTTTATTTCTTAGTAACTCCAAGTCAGGAGGCTGGGAGAAAAATTGGAAACTTTAGTTTTCAGAATTGTAGCCACGTCAGAGGAAACCAGAAGAATTGAGAACCCACAAGGGTACACTATAGGTTTTTATCAATACATAAAATTATCTCTACAGTTACTTCCATTTTGATTCTTGTTGACAAAATATGCCTAGCCTCATTAGATTTGGCCTGATTAATTACATATGTGCAGCAAAAATGGTACCTGATCGCACAGGCCTTTTTGAGTTTGTTTTGCTGAAAGTTTCATCAGGAATCTCAGATTAGACTTTTAGAAGTCTCTTGAGGCTAAGAAGCCAAGCCAAGAACTCACCAACAGACTTAACTTTGGACCTATAGATTTGGGTGAATTCCTCTCTTCTTGAGGTCCCCAAGATATTTCAATATTCCTGGTGCTGCCAGTAAATGACTTTCCTTATTCACCTCTGATGCTGGGAATCTTGTAACCCAGGTACCAAGGTAGCTTTTCAAAGAGACCATTGTAAATCTTGGCTTCGTAAAGTCAACTTTAGTTCCTTAAACCAGATTCCATGCACATAATTCTCAAATATGTCATTCCAGTTAAAACCTTGGTAATATAACCAATGTTCCCAATTATGTCCTATTACAAGAAGAACAGATTCTTATTAAACTTATGCCAATAACGAATTGCCATGAAAATAAGAAAATTCAATGAGTTTCCAAATTCTGGAGGCATCAGTAGGGAGAAAGATAACTGTTCCATTTCTATTTACAAAAGTGTAGTAAGAGAAAAGGGTTCCTTAAATATGGAAAATAAAACATTTAAAAACAGCTATGTTCCAAAACAAAAACCATTCTGCTTGATCTTAGATTTGCAGTTTCATTAAAACCTATCAATTTCTCCACTAATGTTTGGCAAATCCTTACTCAGTCCAGTGAAATGGTCTCAAAGTTGTTTAAGCAATGTCATCAGGAATCATTCTGGGCAATAGCTGGTTACAAATGCTTTCAGAGAAGAATCAGAGTGAAACAAAAACTATACGGATGAGAAATATTTTATATGACCATGATTAAAGATTTTATAGGAATTAATTTGACAACTGGGTGCAGTGGCTCAGGCCTGTAATCCCAGCACTTTGGGAGACTGAGGAGGGGGGTATTGCTTGAGCTCAGGAATTGGAGACCAGCTTGGCCAACATGGCAAAACCCCATCTCTACAAAAAATACAAAAATTAGCCAGGCATGGTGGTGGACGCCTGTAATCCCAGCTACTTGGGAGGCTGAGTGGGAGGATTGCTTGAGCATGGGTGGTAAATGCTGCAGTGAGCTGAGATCACGCCACTGCACTCCAGCCTTGGCAACAAAGCGAGACTTCATCTCACAAAAAAAAAAAAGAAAAGAAAAGAAAAAAAGGAATTAATTTGAGAAGGAAATTTGGTTATTTCTGTTACACACAACATTTTAAAAAATAATGAATTATGACTGATGATAACATACCAGGAAATATGAATGGCAAAGGTAGTGACAAATTTCTGTGAACTTTATAGAATTTCTGAAATACGTATATTAATAGTATTTACCCATATACATATAACATAGGAAAAGTGAAACATCGCTTCTTGTTTTACAATGTTCCCCATGCAATTTAACATATTAAATAAACCTAATTATTTTTAACGTTTCTCTTTACAAATCATTTGCAATTTCTCAGGGACCCACAAGTAAATCTCAGTCAGTTCTAAAACAAGATTTCATTTAGGATTTGATTTTGGGAAGGCAAAATTGTAAAAATGTAAAAAACCTTAACTCTTTTAAAACTGAGACATGTCAGTTCTCTTAATTAAAAGGCATGAGGGGCTTAACACCTGGGTGATGGGTTGATAGGTGCAGCAAACCACCATGGTACACGTTTACCTATGTAACAAACCTGCATGTCCTGCAAGTGTATTCCAGAACTTAGAATTAAATTAAATTAAAAAACAAAGAAAACATGATAATGGCCAAGCAAAGTGGCTCACATCTGTAATTCCAGCACTTAGGGAGGCAGAGGTGAGCAGATCACATGAGGCCAGGAGCTTGAGACCAGCCTGACCAACATAGGGAAATCCCGTCTCTAATAAAAATACAAAAATTAGTCAGGCATGATGGTGCACGTCCTAGCTACTCGGCTACCTGGGAGGCTGAGGCACGAGAATTGTTTGAACCTGGGAGGCGGAGGTTGCAGTGAGCCGAGATCCAGCCACTGCACTCAAGCCTGGGCAACAGAGCAAGACTGTCTCAAAAAAAAAAAAAAAAAGACATCATAAGACATAAAGCACAGCAATTCCGCACCACCCCCCAAAAAAAGCCTTTAACAATCTGTTACTAAGAACAGACCAATAATCCAAGAAAACTTTGTCATTTTAATTTTTCATCAATATGCTTTTGGTATTAAAGTTTTTTTTAAAAAACAAACTTATAAATAAATCCATTCAAATCTTTAGCCAATTTGACCACACATAAAATTCCTTTTTAAAAATTCCTTTACCACAAAACTTCTACAATTTTTATATCCATTAAAGATTTGCTTTCTCCTACATTTTCTTCTTTCTCATTCTGGAACAACGAGCCATTCTATTTTAGAATAAAAAACTTGTGTTTCATTTAACAAAAACACATTCTGCTTACTTCATACCTTTTTTAATCAAAAACACATCCCATTTTTCTTGCATATTTTGCATACCAAATTGTTTCTCTTCACCTTTATTGTTTCTGGTAGCTTTATTTCCAAATATTGATTATAATTTTTAACCATTAGTAACCTCCTTTTACAGAGAAAACTAGGAAGGATACATTGTGAATTGTCTGTCACATACAAGTATTCTGTAGCAGGCTAGCAAATTTATTAACATATTATTTCACTATTTTTGAAGGCATATGCTTTCTGACAGTATAATTTTTCATTAACAGACTCAAATGTATTTGATCTCTCTATATCATATAAAGATAAAAAGCTAAAAGTATATGGACTCAAACTTATGCTTAGTAGTGTGTGTTTCAGTACTTTATCCTACTTAGAAATTCTCAATGAATATCTATTGCATAACTCTAAGGTTGCAAGCCACCAAAAGGATTTTGGCAACTGTTTTTAGGCCGACATACTATAAGAATAAACATAACTAGCCATCATTTCGAGTTGTTTCTCTGTTATTTTTACATTATTTGACTACTAATCCTAAGTAGAATAAAAATGTTTACTCACATATAATACTGAAAACTCAAAAGACTGTTCTTATTAAATCAACATATTAAACTAATCTTATTTACCAAAGATTTACTCAAGTCATGTGAATTTGAATTAGTTTCTATATTCCTAGGAGTTTAATGAGTATTCAATTTATACAAGTGCTCATTCATCTCTATGCCAAATTGAATAGAACTCCTTTAACAGATTTTATAAATTAATTTGGTAATACCATCCAGAGGTAAGAAAATGTTATGTGTATATAACATACATGTTTAGACATACATAAACATACAGTCAGACAGACACAAAACAAAAATCTTATAGCTTTCATTCTAAAATTTTAGCCATGAATTAAAGATACCAAGACAAAACTCACTGGTTTAAATGAATACTTTGCCCCTCTTTACTCCACTTTGTATTTTTATCTGAAGTGTGTTTCTGACAGATGGAGCAATTTAACTTCACCTACTCAACATGAGGCCTAATGCTTTTTACCAATATCTGTAGGGGAGACATTTAAGATTTTTCATTTGCCCTAATATATAATCTGATGGAGGCTGCGGACTCAATTTTCTTTTTCCAATTATTAATAGCCCTTTTTCTGTCTTTCTCTTTCCAACCTCAGAAATTTGCTTTTGGAGGTCCAGAGACCCTTCAAAGTCCCCACTGAGGGCAGAGGGACTGAAGTTCAAGTGACTGGGGGGCTGAAGTGGGAAGTCAAAAGTCTGGCAGCGTGGACAGCGGGGATAGGGAAGGCAAAGATTTGAAGTGGACACACGGAAGGATTCAAGGGAGCTGATGGGATGGTCAAGGGTGGTACAAGGATAAAGGAGTTGTGAATGCAATGGGAGGGGTAGAGGGCTTAGAGAAGCCACCAATGTCAGGAGAACTTAAGTTTCCCAAAGAGGCCACTGAAGCTCCATATTATCCTTAGTACAATCATGCTAACAAGAAAGAAAGCAGAGAGAGTTGGTGGAGCACAATTCAGCAGGGGTTCTAGAAGGGAGTTTCCAGTCAACTGAGAAGCTCCCATGTTCTTAAGTAATGGTACCTCTACACTTATGAATAGAGAAGACTGGAACTCTGATCTGGCTTCTGTTCTTGATCACAGGAGTTTTAACCAGTTCCATTTCTGAACTTGGCCAGTTCACCTCTCCTTAGGCAACCTGGTAGTCCCTGGCTCCTGAGAGGTCACCGTATTGATGCCAAACTTAGTGCGGCACCCGATGAGCACAGCTCACTACAGCCCAGAACTCCTGGGCTCAAGCCCTCCTCCCACTTTAGCCTCCTGAATAGCTGGGATTCCAGGCATGCCCCACCACACACAGCCCAGGTTCTGTTTCTTGCAGAGACAAGTCTAGGATTCTAATTCAACTTCACTTTGCCGAGGACTGTAATACAGCTTCTTACAAACAGAAAAATCAAGGGCTCTACCCACAGCTTCTGAAGTATACTCACGATGTTAAGAATAGAAATCTGTCCTAACTGTGTGCTTCAAGGGACATCTGGAGCACTGGTTCAGAAGTCAGACTCATCAATGGATCCCTGGTTCGTCAGTCAGGAGTGAAAACAAAGACTTCAAATGTGCACATTTGGGTCCCAAGTGAGAAGTTCAGGAGTCCAAAGATGAATCTGATACTATCCGAGTTGTTTTACCATAAATTTTAGAGAAAAAACCAGAGACTGGTGGGAGTTAAAGCAGAAAAAACAGATTTTACTCAAACACTACTGCAATAAGGAAAAAGACACCTCAGTATAGAAGTAGACTCAATTCAAAATACAAGGAAAAGTGAGAATTTATAGCCAAGGAGCAGGATGGAGCTCAGTGGATGGAAAACTATTAAGAGAAAACATCAGGGACAGGAGGACATTCTGGATATAGTGACCTAACAGGATTCTTGCTGAAGATAGGCCAGTGTGATCAGATATCACCTGCGGGATGATGGGGGATGAGGAATTTGGTCAGATATCAAGGGGAATTAGACATCAAGGATGGGGTATTTTGACTAAACCTACTTAGAGAGATTCTTGCTAAATTTGAGCTCTGGGAGGTTCCACACAAGGAGAGGCCCCACTGGGCTCAGAGGACCCGGTTTAAAAGTTGGTCAGGAATCTCTGTCACTTTCTTATCATTGGGCAAGTTTCCTAACTGAATTTGCCTCTCTGCTTATCAAAGATTCTCTTTGGGATCTCTTAAATGTTGATAAATGTGGGGAATGTGGCATGGTAAAGAATAACAGTGTTTATTGGCATTAATTTCAGGACCCTGATCTGATATATATCAAATATGGGAACTGGGTTCATCAAGTCCTCCAGAAAATAAGAGACAAAAGCCATTTTGAGATTAGTTTTATCTCTGTTTTGCTTTTTGGGTCTTTTCCTTTGGTATATGCTGCTTTACTTCTTTCTGTAGTCTAGCTTTCTCTTCTTCCTAATAAATCTCTGCTTGATCCAAAGTAGCAGCCTCAGTCTCTTTGTTAACTTACTTCAAAGCCTTTATTCAATTCACATTATTGGGAGAGTTTATGACTAGTCTGACCAAACAATGAATTAGTCAGTTGCCCATTATTTTTCCAATCACCTGTGGCTGACTGAGTGTTCCTAAGATCAGGAAATACAATGCGTCTTATCTTAAGGGAGCTTTGCATACAAATCACAGCATTATGTGTCACCTAAAAAGAAAATATGCATAATTTTCAACGAATGGACAATTATTCTAATTAGACATAAATGCTGTATTCACTGATTTGGTCCCAGGACTGTGAACTTGCACATGATACCCTTTTATTTTTACTTAAAAATTATTTATTTTTATAAAATGATACATACACACAAAGGCAAATAGTATTATTATATAGGATGGTTCCCTGTCCTACGACTCCCAACTTCTCCTACTTTGCCTCCCCTGAGCCAACCAAATTTGACCTTCTAAATGTTTCTTTTGCATTTGTGTCTCTCAAGTGAAATGTGTGCAGACTGCTATTAATTTTACATATTAGCCACCGAGTACCTTTTATGACAAACAAGGATTTAATTTTCTTACATCAACAACACCTCCATTTCTCCTCTTTCTTGTACCCAGGGTGTATGTCTAATTAATTATTTCATAATTTTGGGTAAAATCAGTATTTGATGTTTCCATTATTATGCCTGTGAAAGTGTTCTTCAAAGCCAAGAATTGTAGTGCACTATGATTATATTTCCCTTCCTGGTTTTTCCTTTTCCTTGAGTAAATAATGACTTTGATTCTGTTTTCTATTGCTTCAGTTTCTTTTTATCCACTCCAAATTCTTGCCACAGTTTCCAATAATCTCTATAAGCAAATTTTCAAAAAGTCAACCTCATCAGGCTCTCTCATGATACTATTTTTTTTTCTTGGAGATATCCCTTCTGGAGACCACCATTCTTTATGTTTTTAGACTGACTGTTCTCTAGACCAAAGACACACGTGTCATATGGAAATAATTTTGCTGATATCCTTGGAATTTTCTTCACATTTCTCCTGGATTGGATTTCTGTTTCCTTAACCTCATAACGTTGTTTTTCATAGATTTACTTTCAGTGATACATATGCTACAGTTACTATATCAGGTTAAAAAGGAGAGCACATTGAAAGAATGAAAAATAGTAGAACCACTTTAAGAAACAAGTTTGGCAGATTCCTATAAAGATATAATATATATATATTTACCATACAACCTAGCAATTCTACTCCAAAATATTTACCCAAAAGAAATATATCCACGGAAAGACCAGCATGTAAATGTTTTTAACAATTTTGTTCCTAACAACCAAAAACATGAAACCACCCAAATGTCCATCTCCAAGTGAATGAATAAACAAATTGTGAGGTGCCCATACAATGGAATACGGCTCAGCAAAAAGTAGAAATGAACTACTAACACCTGCAATAAAACCGATGAATTTCAAAAGCATTATGCTAAGTGAAAGAAGCCAAACACAAAAGGCTATGTACTGTATGCTTCCATTTATATGACTTTCTGATAAAAGCAAAACTACAGGGACAGAAATCAGAGTAGCTGTTGCCAAGGGGCTTAGGGTGGGCAAAAAAGACTGACTACTAAATGGCTTGAGAGAAGATTTTTGGATGATGGAAATGTTTTACATTATGATTGGGTGGTAGTTATATAATTGCCCAAACTCGTCTCACTGCACACCTTAAAAGGATGAATTTTACTGTATGTAAATTATACCTCAATAAACCTGACTATAACAAATAATAATAATAATGGTACAGGGCATATTCCAGGGACATGGCAACAATAGCAGCATAGCTTTTTAAATTGTTTTGAATTCCTACATAAAAACAGACAAATCAAAACCCTATGGGAAAGATTTACTACAAAATTCAGGGACAATGTGCCCCTTGAATCCCCAAACAGAAGCAGGTGGGGACAAATTTCTAACAATGTCAAGATCGGCATGGGACTGGTGTTTCCATGGAAACAAGAAGAGGGGAACAGCCTCTGACTTACCTGAAAAGAATACCCCACAAAATAGCCAACACCTACTCATTATAAAGCTTAGCAGGCAAGTTCGAGAACAGGAAGGGCTATGCCCTCCACAATTTTGGGGAGAGTGGAAAGGAGAAATTGAAGGGGCTTGAGCAGTCTCGCCTTATGCACTCTAAAAATTGACCTGGCAGAACGTCCTCCTAGAACAGAGTTCTGCACTCAGAGGAACTGCTCTGAAGAGGAATAAAAACTGATCAGGACTGAGTCAAAAGAGATGAAAGAAGGAGACAGCCTAAAATCTGAGTGGAAACATTGAGTTTGAGTGTTGGGCTTTTGAACACTGCAGAAAGATGGCTGGTGGATGAACCATATGGGTTAGTGTCTTTAGTTTTTTTCCCTTAAGTTGGTCAGATTTCCTAGAATGTTCTCTGCCAGTCTTCTGCCAGGTGGCTAAAGGTTTGGCTGTAAGTATTCTCAGAGTTCAGTGGAGAAAGAAGCCTGGAGATTTCAGCCCAACCTATAATGTACATCTGGTCACTGTATCCCCTATTTGCTGTGGGATAGCAGCACTATCATCTGTGTTGATTGATCCCCATGCCAAAGACTCTCAGTCATACTTTCTCCAGGAAATAAATCCCTTGTCCTCTGACCAGTGGGATAGTGGAGAAGTGGAACTAGAGATCAAACTGCTTTGCAAACAGTTTCTCTCAGTTTTCCATTTTAGCTTCTTGCCCTTGTCTCCTAGCTCACAGACACATGGTGTTGCCTATTGCTGACTATTTCGATGGTTCTCTGCTTTAAATCTAGGGGATTCTCAAATCTCTCCACTGCTGCCTGAGTAGTCTTCTTTCTCAGCTCTGTTCAGTAAGTTACCACAGGTTCATCTGTTTTCCAGCTTCCATTGACTTTGTATATGTATATTGCCAGGACAATCAATCTCAGTTCCTCTATCCCAATTACAGTGCTTAATATTTACAACTTTCCCTGGGATTCTCTCTTGGTTATTTGAGTTGACACTCGTAGAAGTGTATTCCTGATCTACCCAATTTGTATGCAGCACATAGTGATCTGCTATAAGAGGGTTCAAGATGTGACACACTATACAAATCACTTAAATCCTCAGGGTGGGGCCTGGAATAGTCTCTAGAGCCTCAAGTCTTTCTTCCTCAGTGCGTCCAAAGTCTCTGCAAGCAGTGAACTGGAGAAACATCCAGCACTTACTGCTCTACTATAAGGAAAGAAATACTCTTATCAACTGGACATCCATATAGTAGCCACTGTGGATGTTCCATGTGCCCAAAGAGTATGGTGTGCAGATCAAAGTCAAGGGCAAATCTGTCTGCACGTATATCTGAGGGTTCTGTCCATTTTGCAATTCAGGTGCATTTTAGAGTCATCCAAGCTAGTAGCTGCGTCATAGCCCTAGCAATGTTATGTGTGTTCTACAAATGAAAGATTTACCATTATTTGAAATTCTTCATTTCAAAAAGTTTAAATGGATTTGAAATCTATTATAATTATCACAAGAAATGCTATCATTAGATTATTAATGAAAGAAAGATCTGTAGGATTCTTTCTACGTATATAACTTCAATAGTCCCTGCAGGGAGCCGAAGGCCCGTAGGATGTGACCAACTCAGTAGTCCACTGGAGGATATGATTAAACAGCAAACTGTTTATCATGAATGCAGGATGTGGGCAAACTCACACTGCCCTGCCACCAAAAGGTTTGCTGAGGGACATCACTCCCTGGCACCCGGCTCCTTGAAGTTATCTACTGAGAAATCTAGCACCTATTATCCAAAGGATGCAGTCTTGCCTGCTGTGAACCAAATTGCCGACTGACAATTACCCAACAATCACACCCCCCGCCCCTCTATCTCTTTTGCCTAATAAATATGGAGGGCTGTGTAAATCTCAGGGCCCTTGTGCACTAGAGGCAAGGTGCCCCCCGACCCCTTCTTACAAATATACTCTTGTCTCTTGCCTTTGATTCCTGTGTTCGCCCCCCTTTGTTCAGTCCACCAGGTCTGTACAGGTTACAAGTCCCAAATTTTTGAATGGTTGTAAAATGTGTTTAAATGATTTGTCCATGTCTGTATAAGCAGATTTTTATTGATGGTGACTATTAAGAATTTGAAAATGTAATTTAAAAGTCTTGATAAGGAGCTGTGTGTAGCCCTTTCAAGCATAAAATCCAATTTTTAAACAGATATAAGCTCAAGTTTCTCATTAAAGGTTTTCAACAATTCTTTTTTGCAAATTTTACATGTATTTAGTATCTAAATTTCCTTCTAAACTTTGTGCTGTATTACCTTGCATATGAAAACTGTTTCAAATTTTCCCCAGGCTCCATATGAAAGCACTTGAATCCCTCCAGTTTATCTCAGTGCCTTAGACTGGATCTTCTAGAAACAGAGAATTCCAGGTAGAAGGTTTATTGGAGAATGCCCTCAGGAAATATACCTAAAGGAAGTGAAGATGGAGGCAAGACTGGACAGAGGGAGAAGCTGACTCACATTGCAGTTACAAGTGAGGCCTCAGCTCATCCTACTTGGAGCCCTAGAGCTGAATGAACTTCTAGAGTTGTTTTAAATTGAGGCGAGGGACTGAGCCTGTGTATTTATTCCCCATCAGCCATTCATTATGCTTGCTGGCAGAGGGCATAACCTTGAGTGAGGCACACTATGAAATGTCAGAAGCCTATTTCCGCAACAGCTTGGAGATGGGTAAGTCAGCCCTGGGCAGAACACCACAGAATCTGCAGCACGGACTGCTCAGGAAGTGCTGCCGAGTTACCATAGGAATTGAATCAACATTCACGGGGATTGTTTACATTGGCCTACTTTTTCTGAAATACTCTGTACCTCCTGAGTATGTTTGACGTTGTGGGTAACAACACTATATATTTTCATAGCACCTATTATTCCATAATATTATAACTTAATTTATATGCTGTCACATGTTTTGTGACTGTTATGATGTAAAAATGTGAGGGGATGTTGACAGTGTAATTAATTATTTTATCACCAGCACCTAGATCACACTGACTGGCATATAGTAGCACTCAATAAGTGTCTACTAAGTGAGTGATAAAATGAATGAATGAATGCACTATTTTTCTTTTTTCTTATTTTTTTTCTTTAAGCTGTGCTTCTCAGCATCTTATTCTGCAATAAAATGTGTTTGAATGGAAATGCCACAAAGCCAATCTCAATAACTCCCTTGGACCTCAAAGGAGTTCACAGATTCGTGAAAGATCATCTGATGAGGTGTCCTGTCCAGGAATTTACTGTTCACATTTTATGGAAAATTATTTCCTTAATTTTAACCTAAAATTGCCTTAAATTTTTTAAAGTGCTTTTTAAAATTACTAGTCATCTTTTAGAATAGAGTTGTCAGTTCTACAGAAAATGAAGTTCCCCATATATGTACAGTTTTCAATGTACTGTACTCTTTTCAACAGTAATTGTTACCTACTAGAGTAAATTTAGAACTAAGGAACATAAACTCATATATATTTTCCACCTCTTATCTCTTTCAGGATGTTGTCTTACTCTGATAATTATCTGATTCTCTTAGTAGAGTTATAAATTTCCCTTCTGAGTCTTGATAACTTATCTGAAAACTCTGTAGCACAATATATATCTTCTGAGTGGACTTTTTGCTAACAGTCTGTTCAGAAATTATTCCATCTACTTCTGCCGTGTCACTAGGGAGAAATGGCCACAGCAGTGTTTTTCTTCTGGGTTTTAATCAGATTATCAGAGCTAGCTTCTTTCTTGGGTTTTAAAATATGTTTTAATTTTTCCACTTATCTCTCCTAATCATCTGATTGGTTATTACTTTCAGATCTTTTTGTTTCTTTCATAGTCCATAATACATGCTGAGCTATGGGACTTGTGACACATTTTTTGAATAATTTTTAAATAATGTAGCTTTTAGACATTCCCAGTGTGGAAAACATATTTCTTCAAATTAACTGAAGATATTTTTGTTGGCAGTTGAATTACTTTTTCTTCTTAATTTTTCTTTAAGCCTTAATCTTCTTGGCTGTACATCTGAAATCATCACTTATGTATAATTCTCCTTGGCTTCCTTCAATGCAATTAATGATCTTTCATATGTACTCCTTTGGTTGCTATTATTTTCAGGGCCTTTTGTTTCAAAAATAATCAGCCACATTGCCACTGTTGAAACAGTTTAATTTAGTCAAAGGTCCAGATAGTGGAGGACCATTTATAAGACTCCTTTACAGGACTCTTGGTGTTTTAATGGTGGTCTGTCTATAAGTATATGAATAGAGTTCTTAGAAGGAGCAGCTAGGTTTGTCTCTGTCCTGATTATAGTTACATCTTCCCTTTAGTGTCTGGGAGCTCTTCTGTAATTTTTACATTGGACAATGGTAGTTTGCTTACTTCCAAGTGTTAGGGAGAGTTTTCATTCTTAAAACTTGCCCAGTAATCATACTACATAATAATTATTAACATTTATTACTACTACATTTTAAGCATCATTCCTACTTTGTAAATCATTCCATTATTTCTTTTAGTCTTTCTTACATTCCTTACAAAACATTATTACTATCAATTTTACAAATGAGAAAACCAAAACTAGCTTGATTAAGCAATTGTCCATCATGAAACCACCAGTACATAAGGGAACTGGGCTTTCAAATCTTAGCTTATCTGTGATATTTCACTATCTCATATACAGGTCCTTTCTTGAAATGACAACTTCCTTCCTCCATTTAATCTCTTAAACCATAATTACATTGGTCTTGTAATTCTTATAACTCTGTTTAAATCTGTGAATAAGAAAATGAAGCACAGTAGTTACTGGAATTTGCTAGTAACTTTAACCAGCGCAAATCTTTTCTACGATGTGAGTGTGATTTCGTGGGGGCGGGGTAGGAAGTGGTTTGGCAGAGAACATTCTAGGGTAGAATGCTTTTTGAGAAATGTTCCTACATTACTTTTTCAGATTCAAAGCAAATTTCCCAAGGTAAATAAATTGTTTATTCTTGAGGCTGAGATTACTGCAGTTTACTAATGTAAATTAACTTTTCAGTTAAACATCTTATGTTGTCTCTGCATGAGTTATCGATTCTTTATTGCTACCACTATCACCACCCTGCTTTAAAAAAAATTCTGTATTCAATGTCCAAACTTGCATCTATTCAAGAGTGACTTCCCCAGTGTCTTCCAAATAAAGAGATTAAGTTAACTTTTATTCATTCACAGTGCCCTGTGCGAAAAAAAAAAAAAAATCTGTAAGTTCTGCTCTCAATACTCAATATTTTTGATAAAACAATGACTTCTTTGAAGCTTAAGATAAACATTAAATACAAGACTGATACAGTTTGTATATTTGTCCCACCCAGATCTCATGTTTTCACCCCAATGTTGGAGGTGAGGCCTGGTAGGAGGTGACTGAATCATAGGAACAGATTTCTCATGAATAGTTTAACACCTTCTTCTTGGTACTGTCCTAGTGAGAGTGAGTGAGTTCTCACAAGATGTGGTTGCTTAAAAGTGTGTGGTACATTCCCCCTCTCTTTTTTGCTCTGTTCTCATCCTACATGTGCTTGACCCCGCTTCACCTTCTGCCATGAGTAAAAGCTCCCTGAGGCCACTCCAGAAGCAGATGCCGCTATGCTTCCTGTACAGCCTGCAGAACTGTGAACCAATTAAACCTCTTTTCTTATAAGTTACCCAGTCTCAGGTATTTCTTTATAAAAAGACAATAATGGCCTAAGACAAAGGCAGAGTAAATAAATCAAATGAAATGAAACAGAAAAGAAAGAGCGTTGAGAATTTTGATTGGGAGTAAGGACTTATTAGATTTACCTGGAAAATTAAACAAATGAGAATTGCAAATCATGTTCAAAAGTGAATTATGGTATCAGATAATCAACATTTATTTTAACATTATAAAATTAACACAATGTGGTGGTGGCTTAAGAATCTAGGGAAAGATAAGGGATAGCTCTGGAACCAATGTTAGAATCTTAATATAAGATTTAAAATATCATAAATCCATAGGAAAGGATGTATTATTTCTAACGTTGTGTTTGGAAAATTATTTATTTTGAAAAAAGCCCAATTATCAGTTTGTGTTACATTCAAAATATATAGAAACTTGATGGAAAGTTTAAAGTAACAACTGAAACTATGAAATGCATATGAATATGTACTGTATGCAGTTGGGAGACTTTCTAAGCATAAGATCATTGTAATACATCATGAAGATGACAGATTTGCCTACTACATAAAAATTTAAAATTTTCATATATCAAACCCATTAATACTTTCCACACTATTTAAAAGTTTATTTCCTTTTACATATAAGTAATATAAATCATTAAGCAAAATGGCCAAATTTATGAATAAATATTTTATGGAAGTTATATAAATAACTAATGAGCATATGGAAAAAATCCCACTCGTGATTAATTAGATAAATTCAAATAAAGGAATACCAGCATGTCATAATAGCCTATAAATTGGCAGCAAGAAAAATATATAGACTGTTGCCATTTCAAACATATAGTCCTCACAAGGTGGTAAGTAAGATATCTGGCAAAAAAATTAGGTTTTATGTATTTGCCAAAGAATAGTGAAAACAGGAGGAAGTAAGTATTTCTGGTTTATATAATTATTGAATCTAAATCTCCACTATTTCTTTGGATGGAACAAGGGCAATTTCAAGACAGTTGAGTCCCATTTGGGACACAGAGACCCTGTATTCAAAATACGAAATATGAAACTTTGGAATATAGGTGGCAACTATTTACAGATACTATGTACATTATATATATATATATATACACATACACATATATGTATATATACACACATATATACATATTATATATTTATATATACACGTATAAAATAGATAATTGATAAATCTAAAAGTAATGACTGCTTTTTTAAGATTCATTAATGCCTATGAGTGCTAATATTTCACAAAATAATGCAAAGGTTAAATGTATAGTGTTGGTCAAAACTGACATAGTAAATATCTTTATTATTAGAATAAAAATTATTATACTTGAACTCATGCATTATTTTTCTTTGCAATTATCATATAAACATAATCCTACCTCATGAATTTAGTTTTTCTTTTTTAGCTTCTTTTCACATTTTATTTGAGCCACAGAAATACGAAATGAACACTATGCATATATGTTTTAATTTATTATTTTCCCAGGTCATATTTTCACTAGAATCTTTTGTTCCAAGTCATTTAATGAATTTCATAAGGATGAGTCTGTTCAAAATGAGATGTCTTGGATTATAAACATAGTGTGCTTGTGCTTGGGGAAAAAAAGAAAAAGAAGAAAGAGAGAAATATTTTTCAAAAAAACATGAGTAAGTTAGCATAGCCAAAGGGCAGCAACATCTGATGTGGTGACAGGCTTTGCAAGCTTCATGTATTAATGCAGTTTCCATAGCAGCCACCACCTCACATGATAGTTCAAAATAATTTGTAATTGCCAAGAACTTTTAAAGGGAAACACACCCAACTCTGATATATTTTCAAAAATCAACTAAATGTTTCTGAATCTAGATCCTTGACACAGGTTGAACAATGGAATTTTATAGAGGACACAACCTCTAAATCTGTACTTCCTCATTTATAAAATAGGGGTAAAAACACATGCCATGCCTGCCTCACAGGATCAGTGAGTGATGTATGTCAGCATGCTTTGGAAAGTGAAAAATGCCGTACAAATGCAGAGTATGATTAACTTACAGAATCATCCACTATTATAACCAGAAGAAATGTTAGAGACCGCCAGGTCTCAGCCTGTCATTTCACAAATGAAGCAAAATTCATTAAACTTGTCCACAGGACCACGTCAGGAGAGTGGCAAGGTCATTATGAGAGCTTGGGTCATGTATCTGTATGTCTAGTCCCCTTTGCCCCCTTTCTATTTTTTTTTTTTTTTTTTAAGACACAGTCTCGCTCTGTCACCCAGGCTGGAGTGCAGTGGTGTGATCTTGGCTCACTGCAACCTCCGCCTCCCAGGTTCAAGCGATTCTCCTGCCTCAGCCTCCTGAGTAGCTGAGACTACAGTCGGGTGCCACCATGCCCGGCTAATTTTTTGTATTTTTTTAGTAGAGATGGGGTTTCACCGTGTTAGCCAGGATGGTCTTGATCTCCTGACCTTGTGATCTGCCTGCCTCAGCCTTCCAAAGTGCTGGGATTACAGGTGAGAGCCACTGTGCCCAGCCCCTTTGTCTCCTTTCTATGCCTGCAGTCAGTTACTGTTCTGTGAGATCCACCACACCCTTTCCTCTGATCCACCACAACAGTACCCTGATTGCTCCAGTCTTCAGAGGTCACAGAAATGCACCGATCAGACTCTCTACCAGTGGGCCACATAGAACTTCAAGTTCATCTTTTTCACAGCTGTGAGTCTTACTATTAATCCCACATTGAGTCCCAAGCATACTCTTCTTCTAAGCTCTCTCAGGCTTTTCAGTGTTTGAGAAAAATCTCTGATATAACTAGAATTTTTAATAGGAATCTCAAGAGTCTAAAAGTGTCTAGGCATTATGTAAATCAAATATGGGAGAAAATCTGTCTTCTGAAAGAATTATTATCTGAGTACTCTTAATTGAAATAATGTCACATTAATAGTCAATTTTAAATGTATATGGTATATTTGGGGAGGCTCTTTACTGTACAGATCTAACTTAATCATCAAATAAAGGTCTCTTCAAGGAGGTGGTGTTATCCCCATTTTGCTGATGAAAAGAACTGATTTTCAGAGATACTAATTAACCTTTCTATTGTGACATTAATATTGGAGCCAGAATTTGGAGTTAGGTTTTGTTTTTGCTCTTTTTAATTAGCTGTTTTTTCCGTTATTCAATGATGTCTACACGTCAGAAAATGACTTTGATCAGTCCTGATTACAGGTCTAGTGTCATGTGTGTACGTGGACTAGAATGGAAGAATCCTGACACAGAGATTGAATTCTTAGAGATACTCCTGAGACCCATTGGAACTTGGCTTCTCTGCCCATTTCAGCTGACTTGAGTTGCTAACTTCAGTTCCTGTCTTCATCTTCTCTCCTAAATTTGACTCAGTTGCTTAACTCTTGGCTGTAACACTGATTCCTGGTGGCCATGTTGGTTTGATTCTACCAGCCCCATGGACAGACCTCACCTAGTCTGTCCAGAGCTGGTTGAATAAATGCCACTAAATCCCTGCCTCCAACAGCTCACCCTTGATCAAGCATTGTCTAATCCTAGCTAATAAATTCACCAAGAATAGAAGAGCCACTATAGAGTTTCTGTTTTTTTTTTGTTTGTTTTTCTGGAGCCACCAGGACTTTTGAGGGAGAGACACCTATTACGTCTCTTTTTCTAGGGTTCTTTACTCATAGGATGATTTAATAATAGGGTAAACTCAGAAAGCTATGTGGATCACCTGGAGCAAGCCCTTTGCTGACTGTGAAGCAGCCTAGGGGATGATTAGGAGGGACACAGAAATGCAAAAGTGAAGAGCTGAATGCAGAGGCTAGTTGATTTACATGTCGTATGTATCAGTTAAAAGACCACTATCTTTTTACTTGTTCACGTTTGTTCTTCCCTCTAGTATGTAAACTCCAGAAAGAAGTGATCTATTTCATCACTAAGGTATACCTATTACCTAGCACTGCCTAGCTTTGAGGCAATGTTCGATGATATATATTCTGAATGAATAAACAAATAAATACTGCAAGAAAATATATGAAAGATAATTAAAAGTAGACTTGCTGGTTTAGAAATACAACTTTAGTTAATTACATTCAGTTTCTGCTTCTTTATATGATGCCACCTGTCTCTTCTTATCCCTGCCCATTTGGAATTAATTTTACTTGTTTGTTGAAAAGAAAATAAAAGAGAATTGGGATTTCTGATTTAAGGAAGAGAGCCTGCTAAAGATAGGGTTCAAATGAAATAAGAACACCAGACATCTGAAATTATTGGCTTGTCCATGGCACAAAACTAGCAAATGAATCTATTTAACATTAATAGTTTCAATTTAGGCAGAACATTTGAAAACCAATAAATGTCTACAGTTCCAGGCAGTAATGTGGCTTTACAATAATTTATTTTAATTTCTAATTTGTTTAAATTAGAAATTGAGAGAAATTATTTCAATGTCTTTTTGTTCTTGGTAAAGTGAACTAAAATTAAAATGAGTACATCAACACTACTAGGTATGACAAAGTTTAGACATTTAATAAAGTTAGTGGTTCACAGCTGTAATCCCAGCACCATGGGAGGCCCAGGTGGGTGGATCACCTGAGGTCAGGAGTTCGAGACCAGGGTGACCAATATGGTGAAACCCCATCTATACTAAAAATGCAAAAATTAGCCAGGTGTGGTGGTGTGCACCTGTAGTCCCAGCTACTCGGGAGACTGAGACAGGAGAATTGCTTGAACCCAGGAGGCAGAGGTTGCAGTGGGCCAAGATCAGGCCACTGTACTCCAGCCTGGGAGACAGAGCGAGACTCCATCTCAAAAAAAAAAAAAAATGTAATAAAGTTGAAAATAACTTAAACAGCAGCAAAGGACATCTGAAGACATTCACCCACCTCCTGATATGAATGCTGCTAAGTCAGACTTTGTAAGATCTTTGGATGGGAGATGCTGCAAGATTTCTAGGTTATTAACTCTAGATTATTAACTACAGTATCTGGAGCCTGTCTAGAAGATAGATAGATAGAAAGATAGATAGAAATTAATCCATTCCTGTTGCAAAATAAGAACGGTTTGCTCTGTTTTATACTTAAAAAGCAAACAAAGAATTGGATACCACTCTATGTAACCATTCATATGCTAATGTTTTACGCATGGTAGAAATCAATAGTGATTTATCCTCACAAGCATTTTAATTTCTTGCAATTTATGAAACTTCTAATAGTAGGTAATACTCTGATATTTATAGAATATAGTACAAATATTGGCATCACTAAACTATAAAATATTATGATGACCTTGTCTACTTTGTAAATTACTTTTTCATTATATGTCTGCATCCACAAACTACTACCACCTCCCCACCTTACCTCCCCCATAATCTATCCATTCTTTTACCACTGTTACCAACCCTTGTCAGGAAGATCTTGAACTAGACTACCTCTTATAAGAAGTATTAGTACTTAAATTTTAGAAATGGAAACATCTTCTCGAGATCATCAACCTCATCATTTTATATGTAATGTTTCTGGGTCCTAGAAGACATCAGATCACCCAGATGGTTTTGTGGAAAAGTTGTGACAACTAGTTCTCAATCTAATTCTTTTTTATTCTAATTTTTAAATTAATTACACTCATACGAATCAGTTTTTAATTTGTTCACTCTTGTTGTTAGCATTTTCTCTTTCTACGAAGAATATATCAAGAATACCAATGTTGAACAAAGTTCACAAGTAAATCATACTGTGTCTAGTTAGCCTGATGCCATCTTGCCCAAAAGTATAATCACTGAAAGAAATCACATCAACCCTGTCAATCAATAAAGACAGGAATAGTTATTTAAATAAGCTTGGCATGTCTTGGCAAATCACTCAAATGTTATGAATACATCCAAGAATGCTTTGGCACAGAGAGCAGGATTTAAATCCTCAGCCATTTCAGAGTATATTGCAAACAGTAATCATCTGATATTCAAATTTCTTGAACTTTAAATAGTCTTATCTAATGCTGTTGCCTGGACTCCATTCTTCACGCTATCAAACTACATTCTTCAGACAATAACATATCCAAGGGTGAAATAGATGCTTGTCAGTCTCTGAACCTCATAAGTGTTCATTAAATGTTGATAATTGACTAAACCATTAAACAGGAAGAGTAGTGGTAAAGGGGTATGAGCCCTGGAATTGACCTGAATCCTGTCTCCCTTTTACTAGCTTTATAAATTGGACAAGTAATTTTTTGATCCTTAGTTTCTTTATCTTTAAAACAGAGCTAATTATACCACAGAGGACTGTTGCAAGGATTAAATGAGATACTGCAGGCAAAGTGCTTCGCTAACACCTGGCACAGAGGGAGCGCTCAATAGATGTTAGCTATTGTACTTAATTTATTTATTCTTTTCATAGATGTGAAATGAACTGCAGATTCTGAGCGCAGTTTTACAAGCACAACTTGAGTCTGAGTTCTAGCTACTGCCCAGTTGTGTGACCTTGGCCAAGTAAGTTAACATTCCTGTTTCTGTTTCCCCATATTGAAAATAATCTTGTATACCTTATGGTGTGTTGTGAGGTTTAGATGAGTCAGTATGTATAAAGCACTAAGAACAGTAATTGACCTAAACATAGCATATTGTAAACATTTGTTATTATTCTGGATCCTATGTATAAAAGAAGTAGTCAGAAATATTCCATTCCACAGACTTACTTGAATGAGAAATAAGAAGTTTTGACAGCCATTTGTAGTATTCTTTGAATCAAAATATTTTATAATCTTCCTGTACCCATTAGCTATGATTCTCTTTGACAGGAAATGTTATGATATGAGAATATCTATAAATCACACATTTTTTTCAAAGTGGACAGTTGAATTACTGTTTTGGCTTTTCCAGCACTGTGTTAGATTAATGGAATCCTCACCCAAGTCCTCCGTCGATTTGTGAGTTTGTAAGTAGAAGAGAATTAACTAAATAACGAAAGAGTACAGATGTCAAAATTTGTATTGTATAAGCAACAGTTCTGCTAGGTAGAATGTATCAGGCATCTTGCTTAACAAATCCTTACAACAAAGGTTAAGATACTCTGGGCCACTAAAAGCAACAGGGAGCTGTTGATGCAATGCAGATTGGAATAAGAATGAGAAAAGAAAACAACATCCCTCAGAAGTCTAGTTTTCACCTTTCCCTTAACCTTCTCTGCCAGGATACCTTGATTTTTTTTTGTTTTTTAGGCTGTATCAGATAAAATGTACACGTGTGTATAGGTGTGTGTACAAGGAACAAATTATTTTAAAAATATCTAAAAGGAAAGTTTAAAAGGAAAAGATATAGCCCTGCTCTTTTTGTTGACAAAAAGATTTTTTTTCTTCTCTTTGTTTTCCCATTTGCCTACGTGCAGTTTGTTATAATATTAAAATTAAAGTGTATATACAACGATGTATCACGGTTTTTATTCTTAAAATATCAAATTTTTATATAATGTAATTTGACAAATACCAATAATGCCATCCCTTGCCTTTGTGTAAAGCATGGCTCTTTTCAGTTATTTTATGAATTTTCTGATGTAACTATTTCTGAAAGGGAGGGGAGGTACTTATTTAAATATATTGAGTCCCTAACACCTTGGAGATTATTCAAACTTTTTCTTTAGGAGTGACAGGGAAGCTGAGACCTTATGTTCACACTGTATTACAGGCAGGCAAGAGAGAAAAAAATTGAAAGAAAGAAAACAAGACCAGTAATAAGGGAATAGGAATTATAAATATTTTCTACTGTCATTGCTGCCCAGTCTGTCTTACCCAAAATATTTCCCTCCTAGTCCAAAGTAATAGGAACTTTACTTTGTCTTTCAAAGTAGAGGTAAAACATGCTCATTGTTTAGAGTAACTAGTAATTAGTTACACAGTCTATACCCATCCTGCTCCACTGCCTGTGTGTTTCTCTGCCACATAGTGACTTAACATTAGGGTTGCCTCTATTCATAACATTTTTTTTTCTAGAGCAGTGTAGTAAAAGAATCATTACATCTATGGTGAATCAAGAAACTATAACTATCTATATCTCTCTCTCTCTATCTGTCTGTCTATCTATCTATCTATCTATATTATTTCTACAAGCTACTATTCTAAGAAAAGAGAATCTGTCTTGAAATACTAAGCCCCATTTGGCGACACAGTGTTACCTGTGGACAATGATGAATTAGTGCTAATGGGAATGTGGGCATGAGTTTAATTCTCTTGAGGATTCCTTTTATTCCGTAGTTGTTCTAACCTTGCCTGGGTGGTCAGCTTTCTAAAAGAAAATAAGCATGACAGGTTCTTTCATACTTCCATAATAAGTGGATAGTTACTAGACCTAGGCTCTCAAAGATCTCAGGATGAATGGGACTCAAGGCATCCTTTTGGGATATCCAGAGCTGCCCAGCCCAGAAACAGGGAAAGCTTCCCAAAAGTAAGAGCATCTCAGCCGCCATCTGAAAGACACCATCCAGGTCAGCTTATCATTGGATCTGGAGTGTGACTACCTTCGGGAACACACAGGTCTGTTGCTTCTTCTCAACAGGGAAGTCATAGTAGAATTTGTGCAGGCTCTGTGGAAACAGCAACTTCTGCTACTTTCTTTGAGTCAAAGGGTCCACAGCACTTTGATCTTCTCCAAGGACTTTTCAAGGCATCTTTTCCCTTTCTCTTTCTTGACATAAGTTTTAGAAGTTTTTGTAGTATACAGATAGTTCTTCTTCTCCTTGCAAGGTAAGACCCATGGGCTCTTTCCAGCAGGAAGAAGAGATCAGAGGCTCTACTGGAGGGAGATCATCAAATATCAAGATATTCTGAGAATGACCAGGTAGTGACTTTCTCCTGCAGATAGCATTTACTCTCCAACAGCTTGGAATATTGACGTACCTTCTGGGAGTCAGTGTAGTGCAGGAAGCACAAAAGCCCTCTTTCTTCATCACTGTATAGAGCTCTACATCTTTAACGCCCAATTTTCCTACATCATGGTATAATAATCTCCCCTGTTCTTTATTGGGAGATGTGAGGAATCTTACATTTTGCTGGATGGAGAATTTAAAATTGATAATGAAAGTAAAAGTACACATGAGGTCAAATACTAACAGTAATAAATTATATCAAAGGAAATAGTTATTATTTACAGACGGGCATATTCTGTAAGGAGTTTTCTCTATGGAGAAATAATTTTACCAAACTTGTATATCCATTCTTTTATGAGTAAAGGGAGTAGCGATTAAAATTGAGAGAAGCCTCAAAGAATGCAAAACTATAGCAACAGGTTGTCAAGTAATTATCATTGAATATTTTATGCTGTGTGATCCAGATGCGGCCAAATATTCCAGTATAGGTATGTGTGCGTGCACACATGCTCATGAATAGAACGAGACATGCACACACTCTGATCAGCTCCTTGAGACAACCTGTGACAGAGCCTGACCCAAGATAAACTGAGTGAAGTCAGTAATTATCTCCTACTACATATGTTTCCAGGGCAGTCTTTAAACCATTTGTAGATTAGGTACTATTTACTGTGGCTATCCCACTCTTAAAGACATAGAACAAGTGATATGCTAACCTGGAATATGTGCCCATAGACTCCAAATTGTCTATCATTTAACTCTGTTTATTATAGCTAAAATGATTTGGAGAAATAACTGAGATCTCTAAACTTTCACTCCCCAAGTTTGCCGTGGCCTTAGATGAAAAGGAAAATGGCTATGTATTGAAAGATAAGACCGTGACACGAAAGGTTTAAAATGTCCATCTGACCTATTTATACTATTCTGTATTAGTTAGAGTTCTTCAGAGAAACTGAACATAATATGTATATACAAAGGGAGAGAGAGAGAGGTTTATATAGAGACTTATTAGAAGGATTGTCTTATGCAATTATGGAGGCTGAGAAGTCCCATGGTCTACTCCCTACAAGCTGAAAAACTAGGGAAACTGGTGGCATAATTCAGTCCTAGTCAAAAGACTAGGACTACCCTACCTGAGAACTAGGGTAGCTAATGCTAATGGTGTAAGTCCTGGTTGAGTCCTAAAGCCCTAAAACCAGGAGCACCAATGCCCAAGGGCAGGAGAACATGAATGTCCTAGCTCAAATAGAGAAAATGAATTAACCTATCCTATACCATTTTGTTCTATTTTAGTTCTCAATAGATTGGATGATGCCCACCCACGTTGGTAGGGACAATCTTCCATATTCAGTCTACTGATATAAATGCTAATCTCTTTTGGAAGCATCCTCACAGATATATCCCAAAATGATATTTTATCAGCTATCTAGGAATCCCTTAGCCCAATCAAGTTGAGACATTATCACCGCACTTTGCAAATCATACAAAGTAGGTACAGCAGAAGATCCCAGCCCCAGGATATATTCAAACAAAATCGACAAGAAATAAATAAACAGTTTAATTAAGTGGTTTAAAAAAAGTAATCTTGAACACAGGGTGTGGTGGGTAGACACATAACGGAAACTTGTCAAAAATTTTATTTCTGCAAGAAAAAAGTTAAATTAATAATTTAGAGTTAAAAAATTTAAAAGACAAATTGATAAATAGACTTTTAAATTAAATGTATTTTAATTTCAGAACTGAATATGACAGTTCCAATCTCTTCAGATAATTTACATCAGCCAATGTCCAAAGAAGTGAAATAACTTATTTAAGATAACACTGCAGGTATAGCTAAATCTTAAAGTCATCCTTTTGGACTTCTTGTCAGTGTCCTTTCCATTACCTTCTAGTAACAATAAAAAAACAGCAGTGTATTATGACTTGTGGAAAGTATCTTATGAAGTCGTGGGTGCAGTAAACCTGTAATACATTTTCATATTTGTCTATCTTGGGGACTGGATCCAATTACTAACCAGTATGTGCTTTCCTATGCCTCCAAAACGTCTTGTTAGAAGACAATACACTTTCGAACATGATATTATCACCAGACAATAACAAAGGCCTAAGTAGCTTTTTCTCACCAAGATTTTGCAACAGATGTGACTAAGTGACTAATGTAAACATGCATAAAACTCTCCAGCAGAAAATGGTAATATGTAATTTTCTAGTGAATGTTTCATGAAGAGGGAATATGAAAAATTAAAAAGATAATTAGGATAGACATTGAAGAAAGATGGTTTGATATAAACATTGTATTTATATCTTTGTGATGTACTGTTTTCATATTTCTGTATAATATGATTGATAATAGTAAAGTAACATCGCAGTCCATAGTGAATACAGAATACCCCCTAATGAAAATTTGTTCTGTTTAAACTAGATTGGTTTTAGTCATATATCTAATTTATTCTGTTTTATGGCATGGGGAAAGGGCTAGAGCTGTGCTACTAGTGTTTGGTTCTATAACTGGGCAGCAATTTTTTCAAATAACTAAAGATTTTTATTTCTTATTAAAGAATTAAATGAGAGCTATATTTAAAACATGTAGTTTTATGTTTTATTTTTTATAATAGGTTTATGTTACATTTATTCTACATATTTCCCATATTTTTTTTTCCTGAATGTTCTTCCCTAAACAAAGAAACTATTCATTTTACTTCTATAGGGAGTCATTCTGCAGACGAGGAGATGTGAAAATCCAAGGACCTTGGGGTCAATTTCACTCAGGCAACAGCCTGGAGAATATGAGCCATGATTTATGGAGATTTAAGAATTAATAACAAAAACATATCAAATGCTAATGACAAATTCAGAGCTGGAAATGAAACACAAAACCAAGAATCGGTGCTTAGCAGAATTTGGTATGAAGCAGAAAGAGAAAAGTAAAATTAGCAGATCAAGGCTTCCAGAAAGGTGGATGCGTATGAGGTCCCTAGCCCCAGTACCCTCACAGAAACACAGTTTAGCAACTATTCATAGAAAAGAATGCCTTTGTGAGAATTCCAAAAGTTGAGCACCCTGGTAGAGTGAAAAAAATTGCATTAAAAAAGATAAAAATAACCCTTCTTTGTCAGAAGCAATCCTGCCCAATCCAGCACAACACAGAGCCAAGAAAGATCCTGTTGACCCGTGATTTCTTCAGTGGAGTAAAGAGAGATCATGGTGGATGTTGAACTTCCCCAGCATTTCAGGGCATTGCTCTAGAGACCCACTTATGCCTCACCTCATATCACACACTGGGGAAATTGGCATGGCTAGACCACCTGGGAACAATCAGGAAAAACAGAAAGAGGCAGGGGCTCTCAGCAGCCAGTGCATACAGATCTCAGAGGCAGTCCCACAGCCCCTGTGAGCAGCCTTGCCTGACTGTGGCCCTAACCAACAACTCCATCAAACCAAAGAGCCAAGTCGGCTGGCTCCACCCAACTATAGAGCTCAGACAGCAGGCTCACATAACCTTAGAGCCCAGGCAACCAGCCCCACCCACCTGTGAAGCCCTGCCAGACAACCATGCTCAAAAGTAAAACTTTGGTAACAGGCTCCGTTTAACCAAGAATTCAACAGGCCCTGTTTCAACTTTGAACCCAATGGACCTCACTCACAGGCCTCACTTGCCCACAGATAACTGCCATCTGGCCCACCCAGAATCCTAAGCTAGGCTGACTAGTGAAAGTCTTTCCCTGCTAAGAACAGACTATAAAGACTGGAAGAGAGAACCACTTCTTCAAATGTGCAGACATAAATGTAAGAATATAAGGATCATGAGAAATTAAGGAAACTTGATAACACCATAGGAAACTAAAAAAGTTTCAATAATTGACCCCAAATAAATGATGATCTACGAAGTGCCTTACAAAGAAAAATAATAATCGTCTTAAAGAAGCTTAGTGAACTATTAGGCAGACAACTAAACAAAATTAGAAAGGCAATACATAAACAAAATGAGAAGTTCAAAAAGAAATGAAAACCATAAAACCAAAGAAACAGAAATCCTGGATTTGAAGAATACAATAACTAAACTGAAAAAAAATTAATAGAGGGCTTCAACAAATGACCCAATTAAGCAGAAGAAAGAAGTAGTTACCTTGAAGACAGGTCATTTAAATTATGTAGTCAGAGAAGCTAAAAGGATAAAGAATGAAAAACACTGAAGAACCCCTACAGGGCATATGAGACACCATCAAGTAGTTCAATATACACATTATGAGAGTCTCTGAAGGAGAAAAGAAAGAGAAGGGGAGAAAAAAGTGTTTTCAAGGTTATGAAGAAATTGGAATTCTTGTACACTGTTGGCGAGAATGTGAAATGGTATAGCCACTAAGAAAAACCAGTATGTAGGTCCCTCAAAGAAATAAAAATAAAACTTCCATATGATCCAGTAATCCCACTTCTAGGTGTATATCTGAAAGAATTGAAATCAGGAACTTGAAATGATATCTGTACTCCCATGTTCCTTCCAGCATTATTCACAATAGTTAAGGTATGGAGTTGTTACTATTATAAATGGATATAAAGTTACAGTTATACAGTATGAGTAAGTTCCAGAATTCTGCTGTACAACATAATGCCTGTAGTTAACAATAAGGTATTGTGCACTTTAAAAGGTAGTACAAGGATAGAGCTCATGTTAAGTGTTCTCATCACAAATTTTAAAAAAAGAAACAAAAAATAAAGTGGCACATGGAAACTTTTGGATGTGATGAATATATTGATTACCTTGATTGTGGCAAGGTAACACTGGTATATGCATATGTTTGAACTCACCAAATTGTACACACTATGTGCAGTTTTGTGCACCAAATATACCTCAATAACTTTGGGGAAAATTAAATTTATTTTTTAAAAAGATTAGATCAGGTCATGTACAATTGCCCTAATTGGGAGATGATTTGTCCATAAGCCATTTTTAATATCTCATGACTCAACATACAGCAACAGCTAAGATTGGCTTAATGGTGCACTGCACACTCCTTTAGATGGTCACAGAATTGGAAGGAACCAGAATGAACTATGAATATGAAAATCCATCAATAATTTACAAAATATCCTTTAAATTCTTTATTGCTGATTTTATAACTATTTTACTTTTTATTTTATTTATAAGAGAAAATTGTGTTGATACATGAGGAACGTTCCTCAGTATTTGACTATGGCTTCATCATAGCGTATGTTAGTCTGCTAGTATCAGAAAATTTGTGTGACACCTGCAAACTAATCAGAGTTTCTAGGTTAAAGGGTGTGTCAGACACTCTGGATAAAGTTCTTTCTCTGGATTAAACTAGAAATCTCAGGACCTGTATATTCTAACATCTTGTTCAGTAGGGAAAAATGGTATGGGTGGTGGGAAGAGGCCATTGAGTACAACTAGTCTCATACAACTAGAGCCAGGTTTCCTAATGAAAATTGCAATGTTAGGATGTTCTCCACTTTACTAAAAGTCATAAGTTTCAGAAAATTATTTCTTTTTCAGAGTCAAATCTTCCTCCCTGAGAGTTCCATTCCATTATCCTAAAGTTTCTCTGGAACCACTCAAAGTAGCTTCACTCTCTCTGAGAGAAAACTCTTTAATATTTGACAGTTTTTATCATTGCCTTCAGTGTCTTCTGTTCTCCAAAGAAGACACATATAACAATGAGGCTAAACTAACCAGCTTCAACAGAAAGGTCTTAGAAATGATGCCAGTATATTTATTGGCTTAATATAGACACAATTATCCATTCTGAGCAGAGATGACAAAATTACATCTTTGACAGAGCAAAGTTCTTCATAAGGGGACCACTTGTGGGCAAATTTTGGGATGTACGTACCCTTGTATATTTTTACTTCACTGGGTACTGCTGCTGATTATTCAGGGCCCAAGGGCTCTTAATCAGCAGGTGATGAATCCTGCCAGAACTGGGTCCTTCACTTCAAGGCAGTGGGTTCCATTCTGGCTCAGGGTGTGTATAGAAAGGTCACCTGGGATCTAGGGCCTGGAACGGGAGCTTCAGGACTCTGCCTGGTGCCCTATCCTATGTGGCTGAGCTGATATCCAAGTTGATATATAAAGTCCTCTTTATTCTTTCTTCTCCTCCCTTTAAGTGGAAGGAAGGCGTCTCTGCTGGAGCTGCAAGCTGGGCTGCCTGGGGTTGGCAGAAGGGTGGCCCAACCACTTCCTTGGCTGCCCTAGCTGGTGTCTCTCCAGGTCATGTGCCCCCCTGCCCCAAGTCCACTGGCCCCAAGCCCAGCACAATGCTAGGACTTGCCCAGGAATTGCAGTCCTTGTGGCTTATTCTGCCTTTCAAGTTTATTTAGGATGTAAGAGCACTTTAGCCCACAGTGGCAAGGCTTGCTGGAACTCAATTTCTGTCTGCTGGCATGGATGATTTCCCTCTGGCTAGAGTTGGTCTAAATGCTCCCTCTGTGGCACCAGCTGAATTCTTACCCTGTTGCTTTCCACTGTGACAGGACAGCACTAAGTTCCAATGCAAAGTCCTACAATCACTGTTCTCTCCACCCGTGAAATGCACAGATTCTCCCTCCATGCCATGCAGCCACTGCCAGGGGAAGGCATTATCAATTCAAGGCTGTCATTCCTACCCTCTTCTGTGCCTCTTTCAGTGATATGAAGTTAAAACCAGGTACTGTGATTAGTGTCATGACTTTTGGTCCTTTTGAGGGTGATTTTTGTGTAGAGATCAGTGGAGGCTTCTATTCAGCCATCTTGCTCCATCTCCTCTCTCCCCTAACTTTTACTAGTATAAAATCATAGGTCAGATATTACAGTTTGATTTAATGATTGAATGTCTTTATATAGGCTTATTAAATTGTTAACAAATATTTAATGAACATTTGTTACATGCAAGAAACATGGCTGCAATTTATGTTTTCTCACTACCAATAAGAAAAGAGAAAGTTCATATAATTCTAATATTAATCCTAAGTATCATAGTTAATAAGATAAATATAATTGAAAATAATCCTCGAATCAATTTTTATTGCTGACTGGTCAAGTTCCTACTACCATTCCTCTTGATTTTTCCCAATGATCAAGTTGCTAGTATTAGAGCCCTTTTTCTATTCTTTTATCTTGCTTCAAAATATATTCCATGATATTTATTGTAATTATAAAATTTTAAGCTGGGAAAGTCTAGAATCTTGATATCTGAAGGACTTTTGCTTTTGAGCATGTATTAGCTCATTCTTGCACTGTTATAAATAAATACCTAAAACTGGGTAATTTATAAAGAAAAGAGGTTTAATTGGCTCATAGTTCTACAGGCTGCATAGAAAGCATGATGCTGGCACCTGCTTGGGGATGCCTCAAGAAACTTACCATAATGGCAGAAAGTGAAGGAAAAGAAGGTGCATCTTACACAACTGAAGCAGGAGGAATAGAGAAAGGGGGGAGTACCAAACACTTTTAAACAACCAGATCTCATGAGAACTCTATCATGAGAACAGCACCAAAAGAGGAAATCCACCCCCATGATTCAATGACCTCCCACAAGGCCCCACCTCCAACACTGGGGACTACAACTGAACATAAAATTTGGGTGGGGACACAGATCCAAACCATATTAAGCATTTCAAAAAAGTATCAATCTTATGTTTTAAAACAATTTTAATAAATATTGTATTACGATTCTTCAAATAGTATATGCTTATGGAAAAACAAAATGAAAAGAATTAATACAGAGAAAACTAAAAGGCTTCACCTAACCAATTCCTTTCTCTCCAATTGTATTTACTGCTAAATCTTCCATATGTACCTTCAAGAAAAATTCAATTCCTTTCTCTCCAATTATATCTACTGCTAACTCTTCCATATGTACCCTTCAAGAAAATTTCAATTCTTTTCTTTCCCATTATATCTACTGCTAACTCTTCCATATGCACCCTTCAAGAAAGTTTCTGTGAACATACAAGCACATACATATGAGTACATATGCATACTTTATTTTCATCATGGTCACCACATAGATATCTATTTCATTAGCTGGCTTTTACAAAAAGTAGTTTACTTAACCATTCTCCTACAAATGAACATTTCTTTTCATTGTTTTGTTAAAACCAACAATACTGCAGTAAATATCCTTGTATCTTTTAATACTTGTGTAAATTCATCCATGAGATAAATTCCTAGTGGTGGATTTTCTGGGCCAAATTTTATGTGCATGTTGAAATTTGGTAGATATTGCTAAATTAGTATCTAAAAAGGTTGAAAAATTTACATTTCTGCCATGACTGTATTAAAATGTCAGTTTATCCACACTCTCATCAGTATTGTATAAAAAAGGATTCTGCACTGGCTTGACATTCTTTTTCCCCCATATATGCCTCTACATTTCTTCAGCAAAGGTTAAATAACTAAAATCAATGTTCACATGTTTGATAAGTAAATGAAAGTAACCCCGATGCTTTCCTTTAATGTTAATCTTTTAGAGAGAAAAAGTAAGGGGAGGCAGGAAAAACACCCTATTGCATTTACTATGCATAGGTCAGAAAATATTCATGGCATATAGAATGTGAAAACAAAATCTAAAAACATAAGCTTGTCTTTTGTTCCATAAATGTACTGTAATATGCACTAGTTAAAATAAAATCTGTCTTGCAGAGCACTGAATTTTTCAGCAGCAATAATTATATCTGTTTATTTCATTTTCTACTTTGGGAAAAGCTTATGATGCATGCAGAGTATACATATGAGTTTCACAGATGTGGTCTAAATTACTCATATGCTAAGCCCTTTTATCTGGCTACTGCTGGGTCAATTGCCTAACATAGAACAGAACAGGGTGACATGAGTTTGCAAAGAATTTGAAGTTGAATTTCAGCTTACAGCCTGGTTTTGCCATCAAATACACTATTTAATGTAGTGAAGCTCTACTTAAAGTACAAGGGTTATTGTTTTCTACTTTTTATTCTGTGTTCTAGCCAAAGAAAATAAACTGAAAAAATGTTCTAGTAGACATTAAGTCCAATTAATCAAGGTAATTTACTCAACCTCACTATCTAAATAATGAAAGAATGCACACACGCACACACACACACACACACACACACACACACACAGTTGTTCCTACATAAAAAGAGAGGAGCAACAATAAAAGAAGCTTTAAAGTTCTTTATAAAAATGCAGTTATTGGTGTGTGGGTATTCTACACAAGAATGTTTAAGATACAAGGAAGCTTCAGAATTCAAGTAATAATTTTGTTCAAAAATTTTTCAGTGTAGTTGACATATAAATAACTAATTCTATTATTTTGGTTCTATAACTATCACATTAACTTAACTACTAAATAGCTGTACATTTCCTTATTTTATATGTATGTATATATATATATATATATATATATATATATATATATATATATATATGTATATTACTCTGCCCCCGTGGATCTGCATGGTACAGTCCCCTAGCTGCTTTCACAGGCTGATGTTAAGTGTCTGCAGTTTTTCCAGGCCCACGGTGTAAGCTGTTGGTGGATCTACCACTCTGGGGCCTGTAGGACAGTGGCCCTCTTCTCTTAGGTCCACTAGGCAGTGCTCCAGTGGGGACTCTGTGTGGGGGCTCCAACCCCACATTTACCTTCCATGTTGTCCTAGCAGAGGTTCTCTACAAGGGCTCTGCCCCTGCAGCAGACATCTGCCTGGACATACAGATGTTTCCATACATCCTCTGAAATCTAGGCAGAGTTTCCCAAACCTCCATTATTGCCTTCTGCATAGCTGCAGGCCAAATACCACATGGAAGTTGCCAAGGCTTGGCGCTTGCACCCGCTAAAGCAATGGCCATGGCTGGAGCTGGAGCTGCTGGGACTCAGGGTGCCATGTCCCCAGGCAGCACAGAGCAGTAGGGCCCTGGGCCTCGCCCATGAAACCATTTTTCCATCCTAGGCCTCCATGTCTGTAATGGGAGGGGCTGCTATAAAGATCTCTGACATGCCCTGGAGACATTTTCCCCATTGTCTTGGCTATTAACATTTGGCTCCTCATTACTTATGCAAATTTCTGTAGCCAGCTTGAATTTCTCCATAGAAAATTGATTTTTCTTTTCTACTGCATGGTCAGGCTACAAATTTTCCAAATTTTTATGCTCTGCTTCCCTTTTAAACGAAAGGTCCAATCCCGAATCATCTCTTTGTGAACACAAATGGCTGTACACTTTCATAAAAATCCAGGTCACATTTTGAATGCTTTGCTGCTTAGCGCTTTATTCTGCCAGATACCCTAAATCATCTGCCAGTCTCTTTGCCAAAGCATAGCAAGCGTGACCTTTGTTCCAGTTGCCAATATGTTCCTCATCTCAGCCTCAGACCACCTCACCCTGGGCTTCATTGTCCATATCAATATCAGCATTTTGATCAAACCATTCAATATATCTCTAGGAAGTTCCAAACTTTTCCACAACTTCCTGTCTTCTTCCAATGCCTCCAAACTGTTCTGACCTCTGCCTGTTAGCCAGTTCCAAAGTGGCTTCCAAATTTTCAGGTTATCTTTATAGCAGTGCCCCACTCTTGCTACCAGTCTTCTGTATTAGCTAGTTTTCATGCTGCTATTAAGATATTACCTGAAACTGGGTAATATATAAACAAGAGGTTTGATTGACTCACAGCTCCATATGGCTGGAGAGACCTCAGGAAACTTACAATCATGGCAGAAGGTGAAGGGGATGCAAGGCATGTCGTACATGGTGATGGGAGAGAGAGAGAGACAGAGAGAGACGGGAAGCGTCACACGTTAAAACCATCAGCCCTCATGAGAAGTCACTCACTATAAGGAGAACAGCAGGGGGAAACCGCCCCCAAGATCCAATCATTTCCCACTAGATCCCTCCCTCAACACGTGGGGATTACAATTCAAGATGAGATTTGGGTGGGGACACAGAGCCAAGCCATATCATCATGGTTATACATGCTATATATAGAACAGGAAGAAAAATAGCAAAAAACATAGTGCTCCTACTCTTTATATCCTAGTGCCTTTAAGAATGTAATGCAATGAATGGCTAGATGCATATTACACCATGAGATATGTTTGAGGATAGAAATCATGTGTGCAGAACAGAAAAAGAAAAGAAATCATGATCTCTGATGATTTCATGGAACGTTAATTTAAGCCATAATTCCAACCAGATTCTATCACAGCTTCTAAACTTTTTTCACTTGAGAACATAAACTCTTTTTGTGTTTAAGCTTGTGTATTTGAGTCTCCAAAAGTAGTAAACAAACTTCAAAGTTCCTGATACCTATTTTTCAAAGTGCGTCTCACATTTAATTTCGTCCAGATGATACTCCTGTGGTCTCCCGGTGATCCCTGACTACTTTGTTCTTATGTGATCTCTAGGTGCTCTGAACAACTAATGGATCTATCCATTACATTCATTAGCAGTTTTCACATGCTCTCTTGCATTGTTAGTTATCTTTTAATGTGTAGGTTTTAGCTATACTATATATAGCTTTAACTATACTATAAATAAGGACAGGTGAAATGTCTATTTATTCTTGGTATTCCTTAGGGAAAAATTCAGTACCCTATGGTAAATATTTGATAAACAAGTAAATGAATAACTGTTTCTTTATTACTTGATTTAGTACCATATAGTAGGTGGATATTGATCTAAGAAGAATTCTCTCTGGGGTTTCTGGTCATAATTTATCCAAGATAGTCTGGGTAAGATTGGTCTAATCTAATCAGTATCCTTTCAATTCATTCAAATAAAGTATTAGCATTTACTTCACAGTAAGCAGAGAATACAGTACTAGCATGTATTTCACAGCAAACAAGGATCCCCCTCAGAGATCTTGCAAATCAAAAGGGGAGGCTCATATGTAATGAATATTCACAATAAAGGATAAAAATATTATGTTAGATGGAGTCAGAAAGCAGTGGGAAAGGAGAGCTGGGAACCACATTGAGTGTAAGGTGAGAAAAGACCTCCTTGAAGATGTGACATTTAAGCTGAAATTCAATAGTGCGTGTTTTTATTATTTTGATTCTGATCTGATGTCGCACAACACAAGATGCAACACAGTTCACATGGCTGCAGAAATCCAAGAACCACAGGCATGTCCATAGGCAATGCTTATTATGCTGAGCATAAATGCAGAAAAGAATGGAAAAGAAAAAGACACTAATGGGATGTAAGAGAAACTAAGTTGGACGTTTTTTAGATTAAGAAGGAAAAGAGCAGGAACAGGAGATAAAGGAGGCAAGGGAGGAGAAAAGACGAGTCAGAGAAAGAGAAGAACAGGAGAAGATAAAAAAGAAAGAAAAGAAAGAGGAGGAGTTTAGGAAGATACCTCTAAAATAGTCTTGATACAAATTGAACTGAGGATAAAGTTCAAACATGGCAGCCTCTGATCTCTTACAGATTCTTTATTGTCTAGATGTGTTTATTAATAAATTACTAAACAAAGAAGGTCACATAAAAGCTTCATTGAGATATAATTGACATACAATAACTTGGGCACATGTAAATATACAATTTGATTAGTTTTGACACACTACATATCTATATGTATGTACCCATGAAAATATCATAACAATGAAGTTAATGAGCATGTATATTATTCTCAAAAGTTTCTTAGTATTCCTTTGAAGTCGCTCATCCATGTCACCAGGCAATTAATAATCTTTCTGTAGATACGTTTGTATTTTCTAGAATTTTATGTAAACAGAATCATACTGTAACATTATTGTCTCTGGGAAAACACTGTCATATTTTTCACTTGGAATAATTATTCTGAAATTAATCCAAGTTGTTGCAGTATCAGTAGTTCTTTTTTTATTGCTGAGTAATATTCAATTCTATAGATATCGTATAATTTGTTTATCCATTCACTTATTGATGGACCTTTGGGTTGTTTCCAATTTCAGACAATTACAAATCAAGCTGCTTTGAACATTCATATACAAGTATTTGTATAGACATAAGCTTTCACTTCTCTTGGACTGAATACCGAAGAGTGGAATTATTAAATCTTACAGTAGGTGTAAGTATAATATTTTGAAGAAACCGACAAACTGTTTTGCAAAGTGGTTGTACTATTTTACATTCCCTCCCAGCAATATACATGTGTTCCACTTCCTTCACACTCTCTCCAATACTTGGTTGGTCAAACTTTTCAATTGTAAACATTCTAATAAATACCTAGTGTATCTCATTGTGGTTTTAACCTACACTTCCCTAATGGCTAATGAAATTGGGCATATTTTCATGTGTATATTTACCTTCTTTGGTGAAGTGTCCTTTCAAATCTTTTGACTGTTTTTACGGAGTTGTTTTTCTTACTATTGAGTTTTGAGAGCTCTCTATATATTCTGAATACAAGATGTTTATCAGATTCGTGATTCTTAACAGAGTACATTTCAACAAATATTTGCTTCAAATGTAAAAAGGAATATGTAAGCTGTTTTATGTTTATTTAAAGTAATATGAAACACAAGGAAACAACACAATAAATTTAGAAGTATTTATTAGAAATAAACATTTCTATTTAATATATAAGCACATATATATATATATAAATAAATAAATAAAAAGAAAAGTAAATGAGCCAGTGAATTATCTTTATCATTGGAATAACAAATATATTAGGCAGGAAGTGAGAAGTTGCTGCAGTAAAAGCTGCCACCCTCCCTTTCCTTGATCTGGCCTTTGTCTCCTCTTCCTCCTATGACTGATGGTGGATAGTTGCCTACAGTTCACATCATTAGCTATTAATGACTTGGTTAAAATTTCCTGTTGTTCAATCCACAGGGCCTTCTACAAATCCATTTTAAGCTCCTATTAAAGACTACACAGGAAAAAGATTTACTATTTATGGAGCAACCTTGAACATAGTTTCTGGCAGGCATCTTCACAGGCAAGCGCTGCGTCAGCTGTGGTTCCACAATTTCAGTCCTTAAGCTCACTAGCTAGTCTAGACGATAACTCCTCAACAAGCATTTGATAAACACACATAGGTCAAGGCTATTCGAATCATTTTAATAGAAAAACAAAGAAAAAAATGACTGGAGAGGAGTTTGTTTCCTCACTAAAGGACAAAACAATTATTTAAGAGGCATCAATAATATGGTTCCAAAGGGCAATGTATTAATTTAGATAGTTTTACAATCATTTCCTTCCTAAGATAAAAATTCAAAGGGCAAGGAAAGCTTTTATTAGAAAACAAAGTCAACTTGGCACTGTGATGTACATCACAATAATAAGGTCTATAAAATTACATATCTGTGTAAGGGAATTGAAAATTCCATAAAGTTATATGTGAAAAATGTGGATAAAGAGACCTAACATTGACTAATTAGTCCGAGGTTCTCATTATTAAAATTAAGAGATTCCAGATCTGAATTTTATGGTTTTATGACTCTAGTTTACATTCCACTTTGCATGTTTATGCAAAATAATGGGCACATATCAAAGAAACAAATGAAAGGCACATAAGACAATTTTACAGTGCCATTCACTCCTTCAGTGTAACAGTTATCACTAGTGCTCGGCATGTTCAGTTCTGTCTGGCATTTCTCTAGCCAAGATTCTGCTTTGCAGTCCTCTCTTTTTAGTTTTGACCATGTAAATCAATCAATCAATAAATAAAATTTTCTAACTCCTGAATTATCTGTATTTCGTTTTTATTAAAATCCTGATAACAAAAAAATTTGCAGTGTCATTCTGATATTATCATCTGGCCAAGCAGACGAGTAAATAAACTGAATGCACATTTCTAAAAAATAATATTCATTTTTTAGAATACCCTGAGATCGCATTCTTAGAGCAGTCTCAACAACAGCAATAAATCATGACTAAAAGAGCACATTCTGTCACGCAATCCAAATACAGTTCACTCTTCAGAAAAGGGTGACAGTTAATTTCAGAGAAATACATTTAACGTGCTTTGTGGTTTGTTGTTGTTGTTGTTGTTGTTTGAACTACGAAAATGTGCTTTCATTTTTGACATCAGAATTTTCAAACATAAAACCTGGAACCAAAGTTGGAGTTGTTTAATCTAACAATTGAATCATAAAAGCCAGAATACGGAGTTTAAGTAAGAAATGAAGACACATAGAAACTAAAGAGTATTGTTCAATATTATGAAATCATATTTCTTTAGTTGGAGAAACTGAAGTGAATATAAATCAATTTTGGAAGATACTGTATCAGATTTTGGGCCCAAGCTCTGACCCCCATCTTTATAAATGAGAGCTCTATGTAATACGTATCTTTGTTTACTCTAATAATTAAGCTCTTTTGTAATATGGTCCAAGAACAGCCAATCTCATACTGCAAGTTATTTCACAGGAATCAGTGTGTTCTAGAAAAAGAGAGTGTGCTGCTCCTTTTCAATAAAACCACCTTTTTATCTAGCAATAATTTCTATGAAGTTAAAAACTGTTACACATACCAATCTGTGGTATGTACATACACACACCAATCTGTGGTATGTATATACACACATTTATAGTCTTACCCGAAGATAAAAGTTTTATAAGTGTGTTTTGTTAAGGGAAGAGCAAGTTTGCTGTTTATAGTAACACCCCGTACACAGTTCATAAATATTAGTTGAAAGGATGACTCATTAAGAAACAAATTCAAGTGAAATGATGAAAATCTAAATTAACCTTTAAGGTATTTGTGCCAGGATCAAACAAGCACATCAACTGAAGTTTAAACGGCCTCTGAAGGCTTAGTCATTAAATAATAGAGTGGCTTGAGTGAGTGAATAAATAGGATAAAACACATGTCAGCTCTGAAATATGAGAGTGTGAAGACTTTTATCACAACGGGAGACTCGGTTTGTGGCAGAGTAGTTGGGAAAGTTTGCTCCTGAATGATCAAGTCTTGGCATGCAATGGTTACCCCAAACTTGTCCATCTTTCTTATGCCTTCTATCTTTTGCTCTTTCTACTCCAGTACAATATATTTATACAGCAATTTTATTGTGCCCAATTTTGTTGTTCTCCTGACTATACATGCATAAAAATAGATAATTTATTACATTAAAATGTTTTTAAAATTCACTCTTTAACCTTTGGCTATATAAGTAAGAGCTATTTATTGCTACTTTTTAAGTGAGAAAGAATGTTAATTTACGTCAAGGATAGTCACATGGACCCCACCTCTTTTGTTTCTTAAGGAAATGATTTTCCCTGTGTCTGGTGAACATTAACAAGGAACTTCCTGGGTTCTGCCTGCGGTATTACTCTGTATCCAGCTTTTCTTTCTCTCCCACTACTACTCAGAGTCAGATTTCCAAAACTATCTGAGTTCAGACAGCTTTCTCATGGTATTAAATGCTTTATCTGTAAAAGCATCCAATATTTTTTCCCAAAAATCTTCATTTCCAGCCTCACTAGTCTCCTTAGTTGACCTGCATCTCACATGCATTTGCCATTATTTCTAGACTGATAGAAATGTAAATGTTTTTGTACTCTATCTAAAAAAAAAGTTTGAATATTACTTCCAACCTAACCAGAAATAGTTTACTCCAGGAACTCACACAAGTTGAGAAAGAGCTTTCTTTTTTTTTTTTTTTTAAAAAAAAAAAAAAAAAAAAAAACAAATTGTACCTTTCTGAAGTTCAAACTCTGTAGATTAACACAGCAGTTCTCCAGCTGCAGTTTGGGGATCTTGGCTGTGTCTGAGACCCTTTTAGGGTGTCTGCCAGTCAAAGTCAAAGATCCAATCAAAGTTTACATGCTTTGGATAGATCAATTGATTTTATGTTGCAAAGTATGAAATGTTCATTGAAATGGATTCAGATTCTCCATTGCAACTAACCTTTAAGAAGGTTTTTTGACAGATTTATTCACAGATATAATTCATAAACAATATAATCCAAACATTCAAAGTTCACAATTCGATAATTTTTAATATATTCACAGACATGTACAACCATGTCCACAGTCAATTTGAGAACATTTTCATCACCACAAAGAAATCCTATAAACTTCAGCTATTATTCCTCATTGGTCCATCCTCTCAGCCATATCATTCCCTCAGCCATAAATAACCAGTAATCTATAAAACTTTATATCTCAGTAGATTTGCCTGTTCTGAACATGTCATATAAGTGGAACTAAACAATATGTGACCTTTTGTGTCTGGCTTTTTTCACTTTACATAATGTTTTCAAGATTGATCCATGTAGCATGCATCACTGCTTCATTCCCTCTAATGACCAACTAATATTCCATTGTATGGGTTTACCATAATGTGTTTATCTGCGAGTTTAAATAAAGTTAAACTAGCTTAACTAAACAAATTATTTTCTAAAGTATGAAATTATAAGTAGTAGCTTAATTAATTTAATGCTACTGAATTGTTTGCTTAACATATGGGAATATAGTCATTGCCTTTTTTTTTTTTTGAGACCAAGTCTCACTCTGTCACCCATACTGTAGTGCAATGGCACGATCTCAGCTCACTGCATGCTCCGCCTCTCAGATCCAAGCGATTCTCCTACCTCTGCCTCCCAAGTAGCTAGGATTACAGGCGCGTGCCACTACGCCTGGCTATTTTTTTGCATTTTTAATAGAGATGAGGTTTCACCATGTTGGCCAAGCTGGTCTTGAACTCCTGACCTCAGGTTATCCCCCTGCCTTGGTCTCCCAAAGTGCTGGGATTACAGGCATGAGCCACCACGCCTGGCCCATTGCCTTCCTAGCTGCAGCTTCACTTTCCAGTTTCAGCCTGAAGATAAGCGATTACAGTACAATAAGATATTTTGAGAGACAAAGACCACATTTACATACTTTTTATGACAGTATGTTGTGTTAGTTGCCCTATTTTATTATTAATTGTTGTTGTTAATCTCTTACTGTGCCTAATTTATAAACTAAACTTTATTATAGGTGTGTATAAGAAAGAACATAGCATATATAGGGTTCTGTACTACCTGCAGTTTCAGGCATCCACTGGAGGTCTTGCAACACATCCCTCCTGGATAAGACTGGACTACTGTAGAGTGGACTGATAGCAACCTCTCCTTTAACAAAACATATATTTTGCTATACTTATTTTTCAGGGAAATTATACCTCTTTATAGCCATAAAACTTTCTTTATACATATAACTTTTAAATTTCCTAATATTCTGTTAAAATAAAACAAAATTCACTGTTTAGCTACATTGTATTTTGTCACTAAGTTCAGTGAACCAAAATAAATACTAAAGATTCCATTACAGTATGGCTTGTAATTATAGATTCAGATGTCTTATTTTGAATTTATGATTGCAAAAACATATGCAGTAATGTATACTCATCTATATATAGACTACCATGTGGTTTTTATATCTCTCTTTGGCATAATAATTAGATTTGATGTGTTTCCTCTTTTATAAATTCCTAAGAGGTCATTAGGTGGAATACAGTTGGCCTTCTGCTAGAAAGGAAGTAGCTTCAGCAAATAAGTTTTGGAGACTCAGTCTTCTAAAATTCTTATCAGATTAGGGGGAAACAAGGAGGAATAAAGCATTTTGATTTATTAATTACCAAATTAAGATTGTGATTAAAAATTAACATTGTGTTTCCAGAAAATAGCAGAAAATGCACATATGATTATGAGCACTAGAAAAGGGAAGATAAGTCTTAATAAAATCAATTTCAGCAGAACTTAACATTAAAAAGGGAGGGAAAGGGATCAGGTGCTGTGACTCAGGCCTGGAATCTCAGCACTTTGGGAAGCCAAGGGGCAACGACTGCTTGAGCCCGGGAGTTCAAGACCAGCCTGGGTAACATAGCGAGACCCTGTCTCTAATTTTTAAAAGTGGGGAGGGGAAAGAATGAATAGCAAATGAAACTAGCAAAATAAAAAAAAAAAGAGGAAAAAGAAGACACCTCAAAATATAATAAACAGTGTGACATAAGATATAGAAATAAAACAACTATACAAATTTCGTACTAAAATAAGAAAGGGCTGAATTATCCCCTTAAAATATAAGATTGTCATTTTGGATTATCAAAAAACAAACACACTTTAAGCAAAGGATATAGAAAGGTTGAAAATACTGGAATGGGTCAAAACATGCTCTGCAAATTCAAGCAAAATGAAAGTAGGAGTGGTAATGTTCATATCAGATAACAAGATGGAAGATGAAAAGCAGCAGCAAGGTTAGACTACAGTATATAATTTAAAAATATAGTTTGAGGCAACTCTCATAAACACATTCACCAAACAACATAGAAGGTAAATATAAGTTATTAAAATTTATCCAAGCAGTTGAAGAGCTGAAATTCATAAAGGAGATTGAAAAGGTGATTGAAGATGTACCATTAGAAAAAAAACAGCTGGACCAACTGGTGCAAAATAACTTCTAACAAAAATGTGATCATAACATCTTTTAAATTAACCAGGCCATTTAATGAATGCAAATATCCCAACTTAACTTTAATATAATACCCTGCTCTAGATAAAAGGAGTATGAACAAAAAAGGCTATGGAGTAAATTTTGCTATTGACTAGAGATGCAAACAGTCTAAATTAAACTTTAGTAAATTTAGGAGAAAAATATTCAGCTCACAGTGATGACAAAAAAGTATTATTGTTCATTTCATCTAGGATGCCACTGATGGTAAAACACATCCTGATTTCAGAGATATTAAAGTGTCTCTTTTCTCGAGTTCACAGTGTCTCGGCATCAAGCACACACAATCAATTAGCACGCAGGACCTAGGAAAGGAAAGCTGGTTGGACTCCTTCTTGTCCATAATTTTGTATGTACAACCTCACTAGAGGCAGTTGGAGGTGAGGCATTTTATCACTGGCTTTCAAGAGGGTTAAGGCCAGGAAAGGAGAGCAATATGTGCTCTTCACCTAGTGACAGCAATATGGAAGAGACTTACTGGCCAAGATTTAGGAGATATATTTTAAAACAATGTTTTTCAACATTTTGTTTTTCCTCTTTATTACCTTTTTAGACATGATTAGACGTCTTTTTAGACATGATTAGACGTGATTAGACGTCTAATCACGTCCCATGAAATTGTATTACCATAAGTATGTTATGTATTTTTTGATATACTGTATATATATCAGTGATTTATACATAAAAAAAGTAGAGTTTTTTCCTCCCCCAAGAACCAGTTTTTGCCCCCTTGCGGAGATATCATTCTCATTGAGAATGCATGTTTTAAAGTTATATCATTGAATATTAGTATTGTGTGATGCAACTTACATTCCTTTTACCCTAATTTGTGTAATTTCAGTGGGTCACCACAATTTGTTTTAATCCTTAGGAAAAAAAGACTCAACGCCATATTTGTGAAGCTACTGTGGAGAAATAATTTAGATTAAGCAATTAAGTAGAATGAGTCAGTTGGAGTTTTTCTGGCGTGAAGTCAATTGCTGGGTGTTTTCCCATCTTTCCCATTACTGGAACCTGAAAAAAAAGTCTCGTGCCTTCAGAAATAATCTGCATATAATTTGTAAGTCATTAGTATTGCAAACATTCCATGCTCCTATCATATATCTTGTTTAGAATAAAGAGTTGGTATATCACATAATCATAGTCAATCAAAGAGGAAATTCTATCATAAAGCTGGGATCACAGGACATCAGCATGTTTAAACGCATTTATTTAAATGTTTTTCATAGTTATATTTATCTTACTATATGTTTTAAAAATAAAGTTAAGAAAAATACTTTATAAAACTTCTCACATATGCACACATGTACACAGAGAAAAATGTTTCCTCCTCCCTTATTAAATCATTCTATTCTTCTTTGAAGTAACTCTTGATCTCAGTTATCTATGGACTATGTGCTTTACTCGGCAGAAGAGAGAGTTCTTTGCCACGGTTTTGGCTGGGCAGGGAAGAAGCAGGAGGCATGCATCTCTGTCCAGCCCTGCTCACCTTGTTCATAATAGTGTCTCTTGCCCAGGTCAGAAGTTCAAGACCAACCTGAGCAGAGACCAGTCTCAGAAACAAAAAATAAAATAGCGTCTCTTTCCTGCCTACCCAAGGTGAAAATGCACAGCTTTATGCCTCCATGATGTATTTCCTCAGGCGTTTTAAAGAAACTAGAAATAAGCTGGGTATGCTTATTTTATTTACTTGTGCTTATTATGTCTCTATTCATGCCTATTATATTTGACACATTGCTTATTTATTTTCACCCTTAGCAGTAGAAAAAAAAATGCTCACATTCCATTGCCCTAAACTTTAAACAGAGGAAATCAGAAATGCAAATAAATGATTTCATTAGTTTTTCAAACTGCCATCTGATAGAATCAAAGCAAGTAGTCAACCATGTGTGGTAGAACTAGGGATTCAGGCAAATATGGTTGTAATCTCACACTTACTCACTGTAAGACCTTGACAAATTTTGCTTAATCTTTCTGAGCCTTTGATTCCACTTCTATACAATGAGGGTAATAACAGTACCAGCCTCATAGGGTAGCTGTGAGGATTGCAGAGCCAGAAGAGTGCCCAGAAGAAATGTCCAGCACATTGAAAGCACTCAAAAGTGCTTGTTATTGGAAACAATAATATTATTCTATTTCTTTTTTTTATTATCCCCGACAGTACCTAGCACAGTGCCTTGTACACAAGTATACAATAAATTGAATGTATTAATGAATTAATGAAAATAATTATGATATGACTATATACAACTTCTTAAAATGTGTACAACTATATTAAATACTTTCTCATTCCTTCTTCCTCTAATTTCTTCTTTAAAGACAAAGACTCAGGATTTTCACAATCCCTGGAAATAAAGAGATGAGATTTCACAATTTTTCCTCCAACTGTAGATTGACTGTATGGTGCTGAGAATCTCAGTTTAATGGTGACTATCAATAATGTAAGTTATCAGGAACTCAGATGCCTATTCATTTGTTCAACGATTTAAAATAAAAATCTTGAGGTGAGGATGGAGAAAATTAGGCAACAATATAGATTTCTGTTACATCGTTCTACAATTTAAATTTTTAGAAACCTCATAATCCAGGAAACTAATTAATTGGTTAGTTTTATGTCTCCTTGAAAATAGTCTATAGGGTCTAAAATGACACTTCTCAAAATATAATGTTAAATGAATGACTAGAAAACCTTGTAAAATGTAGATTCTAATTTAGCAGTTCTGGTATGGGGCCTGAGATTTGTGTAAGCATGTATGTGATGCTGATGTTGCTGTCTGCAGACCAGCTTGAAAAGCAGGAATCTAAGATCTTAAAATATTCTACATTGTGGCCATGCTCGGTGGCTCACGCCTATAATCCCAGCATTTTGGTAGGCCGAGGCGGGTGGATCACAAGGTCAGGAGTTCAAGACCAGCCTGGCCTTCATAGTGAAACCCTGTCTCTACTAAAAATACAAAAAAATTAGCCGGGTGTGGTGGCATGCACCTGTAGTCCCAGCTACTCAGAAGGCTGAGACAGGAGAATTGCTTGAACCCAGGAAGTGGAGGTTGCAGTGAGCCAAGACCATGCCATTGCACTCCAGCCAGGGTGACAGAGTGAGATTCTGTCTCAAAAACAAAAACAAAAACAAAAATCTACATTGCTTGAGATGAGGGATAAATATAAATTTTTGAGCCAAAACAAAGGAGATAAGTTAGAATTTTAAAAAATGTTATTTTATCAGCCATTTGATCTTCCAGGCAAATTTTAAGTTCTTTTCAATAACCATCATTAACTATCAAAAAATAACACATAATGCCTTACAAATGGAGATTGTAACAGAGAAGTAGAGACAAGTCAACATAAATTAAGTGACAACAAAGTATGACTGACAAGGTCTTTTTTTTTAGCTTTCTATGAAGAGCTTGGGGTTGGGGGGAAGCCATACTTGAAAAAAAACTACCAAAGTGTCAGCTTTTAACCAAAAATGCAGAAACAAGGGGGTTAATATTTAAAGTCACATTATACAAGGCAAACTTAAAAAGTGGGAAAATATTTACAATGTACATGATAGACAGATTAAACTTTTAAATATATAACAAGGTCTTAGATATAAAAAGATTCAGTTTAAAAATGGGAAAATGATTTGAACTGTTGAACAGGCAAACCAGAGGTGAATAAGCACACATAAGTTTTAAAAATATAACTATACTAGTAATTAAATAATTACACATTTAAAATATAATGCCACTCTTCAACTACCAAATTCTGAGACTAAAATTTTCCTTCCCAATGCTGTCAAAGATACTATGAAATTGACACTCTTACACAGTTTACTTTACTTAGGTAATTTGAAAAAAGCAATTTCATAATCTGTATTAAGGACCTTAAAGTACTCACATACCATGTGTCTATTCAAGAGCTTAAAAGAATTGCTATTTAAAATTAGAGGCTTTCCTTCCTTAGTCCTGCCTAGTTGTAAAGCGACTAATTTCTAGCCTTGAGATCTGGTGTATTCTTTTACATCCATGATCTATTTGATTTTACTAAAAGCAAAATAACATTCTCAAAGACTTCTTTCTTAAAGAGATGTAATATCAGATGGCTCAATATGTTCTGCGTCACATCCTCTCAATCCATTTTTGCTTTGGCCATTGGTGCATTAACTAGCTGCATACAGATGTCCCTTGACAACATCTTGCCTCCACTCCACTCTGTATGCCTTCCTTTCTGACCTCGGAGCTTCTGTGCCATCACTATGTGGGACACGTATATGAATCAATTCAGTTTTTTAATGCTTGTGCAAACCAGAATATGTGAAGGGCAGCCCTAGGTCAATGGGACACAGAAGCAAAAATATTGCACTAAAGTTGCTGATCTACCACTGCAACTGTGGAATTCCCAATCTGCCAGCAACAGAAACCAATGCCAAGTCTTACATACAGAAACATTGCTTATGGAGCCCAGCCATTCATTTTATGTCAGGTTGATCAGTTTGGGCTATATTCATGCTGCAGGTGACAGCAATTTTCTCTTGCCAGAATTGAAATCACCTCTGGATATCAAGTTGCCTTTCCTGTTCACAGTGTCTCTTGACACAACACAACTCAAATGCTTATAGAGTACATGGGACCCTCTATAATATAAACTCAGATCAAATGATTCATTCTAAGGAAGAAGGTAGGACACTAAATACCTGACCGGGGATTCACTGGTCCTCTCATACAGTGTGTCATCTTGGAAGAAGCTGGTTAATAGAATATTCAAACACCAATTAAAGCATCTAAAGCAGCATCTTGGGGCATCTTCTAGGTTGAGATGTATGCACTGAACTAATGCACTGTGTCCCCAGTAGCTAGACTACTTGAGTGCAAGAAACAAATTATGGAAGCAGGATTGGCCCCTGCGCCTTTGCCCCCAGTAACCCTTTTGCAGAATTTCTACTTCCTCACCCTATAAATTGAGTTTCTGTTGGATTAGAAGACCCAGCTCCTGAGTGGGATTGGGGAAGGGAAGCAACAAGGGGAAACATTTAACTGTGTACACAGCAAGGGTTCCATTAAAGTAGAGGCTGGTCAGGATTCTCTTATACCAATGGAACAGCAGGTAAAGAAAGGAGTTACAATATTGTTGGACATGATCTGGAATACCATAAGGAGGGGTTGTTGTAACACAATGAGGGCAGAGAGGAATATGTCGAGATCCAAGTTCACTGGAGCATCTTGGTGTTTTCATGCCTATTGATAAATGTTATAGGCAACTGCAGAAAATCCAAACTAGCAACATTAAAGCAACTGAGGGCTCCAAACCCTCAGGAAGCAAGCCACTAGACCAAAGTTCTGGCCAATGATGAGAAAAGTAAAGAATCAGTGAAGAGGAAGAAGGAAATAAATTATTTATTTTGTGGGATTAGCAATCATTTACTTTAGGACGAGTTGCAGTAGTGGAGAAAGTATATTATTACATTAACCTTTGCATATTATTAATAAGTCATTGTCCCTGAAAATTTCACAAAATAAACATAATAAAGGGTGGTCAGCCAACATGATTATACATGTATATAGTTATAGTGAGGGAGACTGAGAGTCATTAAGTAGTTACACATATTTAAAATAAGTTAGACAATGACAGGCAAGGCATATTTATACAGATTAATGAATTGACAAGAGATTCCAGAAATAAATTTAAAGTTATGTCAGTTTACTGTATGATAGAAGCATTTCATGTAATTGGGGAAAAGACACATTTTTCAACAAGTGATGTTAAGGTAACCACATAGGATCCTTCCTTCCTGCATTTGTTATTTTTTAAGTGCTAAAGGAATCAAAGGTGTAAATATAAGGTAAATGATAAAAATATTAGAAGAAAATATGAAATAATTTAACAACTCAACTACACATGAATAAAACATAACTACAGGGTACAAGCATCACAAATGCAGTCAGGCTTAAAGACAAAATTGTGAGACAAAACTTGTAAAACAGATGATTATAAGAATAATTAAAATTAATAGGAAAGAAGTCAATGACCCAATTAAAATAAGCAAAGGATATTAACCAATTATTCATCAACAAAAGAAATATGAATTTTTTAAAGATGTTCAGCCTACTTTTTAAAAAAAGTAATACATAAATTTTAATTTATTTTGGCAGAGATCAAAGAGTTTGAAAATGCACTATACTGGCAAGGGTGTGGGGAAGGAGCTGTTCTCATACTCTCTTGGTGAGATATAAACTGACATAACCTTTACAGAAGGCAATTTGGCAATGTCTACCAAAATTTAAATTGTAACTACTCTGCCCCTTTATGGTATTATTTATAAAAAACGAAATACTTAAAGAACCTAAATGCCCATCAACAAATTGTAGTGCATTTATACAATGGCAGCTCTACATAAACAGATTTCAAACCATTTCCAAGATATATTGTTAAATTTAAAAAGAAAACAATTTTAAGAACCAAATATTTATAATCTGGGAATAAAAATGGATATATATGTATTGTAATATATGTGTGTACATGCTTGTACATGCACCTATTATCTACAGAGAAATATATGTGACCTATCATCATGTTTGCCTCTGGGTGGGGAATGAAATGAGGACCAGGGAGAAATGAGCACTTTTCACTATCAACCCTTTTGTATTTTCTGAATTTTGTACCACCTGCATTTATTAATTATGCAAAGATTGGTTATGTAAAAGCTAATTATTTTCATCATTACTATGATTTTTAAATACTAATTTAAATCATAGTTCAATAGTTAACTTTCTATCCTATAAATACATAATAATTTAATAATTTTTCTCTTGTTGAATGTGAGTTTTTTCTAATTTTTATTATAGATTTTGCATGCCTATATGTAGTTGTTTTTTCCTATGCCTGTTCTAGCCAAGCTGATCTGCTCACTGTTATGATCTACATATTCATACCCCTCATCTTCTTGTTTACATTAACCCATGTGACATGCCTTCCCAGCTTCTTCTCAATGGCTTTAAGCCCAGTCCATCTTTTACAGCCTTTTTTTCTTTTCTCTAACTACCCTTGACAATAATATTTCCTTTCATTTTTTAATATATGTATTATCTTTATGTGCCTATTTTGTTTCCATTTATAAAATAGAAATATCAATATCAACCTCAGAGTATTTGTGAACATTAAATGAAATTAATATCAAGAAAAATGTTGTATCCTTGAGAAACACTACAAAAATATAACTAACATTATATATATCGCACTAATATTTTATTTTAATTATTTCTTATGTTATTTTTTGTTGTGCTCATGCCACTGTTATACTAGTCATCATTTTATGTACTTTCTGTCTGCATGTATATTGCCCATTTACTAGATGATTACTGCTTTAAAGGAGTATTCATTGTTCATCTGTGTGTCTTCCACTACCACATATTGCTGGCACCTTTCACGTAAAGATCCTCAATAATGCTGATAGGCAATCAATGCTGTTACATGGCTGATTCTAATATTTGGATTTGGAGTTACAAACTACTCTATAAAGAATTTTAAAATTAAGAGATCAGAGTGCAAATGATAGTCAATGACTTATTTATATTCTTCCTTGAGAGAAATGCTCAACCAAAGGACACTTTCCTCTTCCCTTGTACTCCCCAACCCACCACCAATTTATATAAATACACATCTGAAGGAAGCTGGTAAGCCTACTCTAAAACACAATTTAGGTTGCATCTCCTCTATGAGACCAATAAGCCTCTCACACAGTTAATCACAGTCTCTCTAACTTATTTCTATGCCACCTATTTCACCCGTAGACTTCGCTTCACCTATTGTCCTGTGCATAATCGTCTACCTGGCTTTTTTGTCTATTTTATGGTGGCTCTTTAAGGCAATGACCATGATTTTTCATCCTCATATTCTCAGTCCCTATCACAGTTCCTGACACATGGTACATGTGTCTATTAATGGCCTCTAAATTGTAATTAATTAATTAAAATTAATTTGAGGAAATTACTTATATATATGCTTCCTGTTTGCAAAAACAAAATGCCTTGGGATGCAAATTTGATTGGAGGAAAATATGTATGCATATAAGTTTTATGTAATTTTCTTACAATAATATTTTGGTGTACTTAGCAATAACAAGGATACCCAAAGATACTATTTTACCATCAAGTATAGAGCTGAAGAGAAAAAGAATTGCATAGAATATTCTAAATATAGTTCAGTGACTACCTGCTTGTCATGCCATTACTACCTACTGGCTGCTGTTTGACCATGATCAGCAAATCACTAGATTGTATTCCTGATGATACTTTTATTTTCTGTGTAATGGTGTATTAATTTAGCTGGTATTGGCTGTCTTAATTAGAATCAGTTAGAACATCAGAACATTGTTTATCAAGCATGGCAAATATTTGCCTTAACTGCTTTGCTGTCTTCTCTTTAAAAAAAAAAAGAAAAGAAATGATGTGCTAAGAAGGCCTAGAGGGAGAGGGCAGTCGGTTGAGTTATTACTGAGTTGAGTTATTCGGGAGTATCCCAAGCCCCAATCTCTTGATTTTTAGATCACTGGTGGACTTTAACATATATCAAGCTTCTTAGTAAAGACACTAAGATACCAATAAAATAATTGTGTTTTTGTACATATTTTATTAACATATATTTATTAATAAAATATATGTGCATATTTTATGTATTTATATATAAATATATAATCTAGATTATGTATGTTGACTGTAAATTAGTAAATTTTTTTTACCTAGAAATAAAAACATAATCAGAGGGTTAGATTATGCTGACAGGAACATTAATTTTGGCAAATACTAGATGTTAGCCCTCAATTATAAGTTCACAATCAAACACTGCATTGAATGCTTAAAGGCAGGTGTGGGCAAAGTAAAAAAAGAAAAAGTACTTTGATGTGCTGATTTTTCCCTCTCTGTTCTTCTAGACTCTGCTTTAAAATTCTCAATGGATTATATCTCCTGGGCTTACCAATTCTCTTGCTTATTATTGGTTCTAGTCAAAAAAGAAAAAGCAAAGAGAAAGAAAAGAAAAAGCACCAGCAGGAGATGAGAGGAAGAGAAGAAATAGACATCAGAGCATTTATTCTCTTAATCTCCTCCATTCAGGCGTACTGCTTGGCTCTGGATGCACTTTTTGCTATGGTCTAATTTATGTCAGGAAGTTTTATTTCCATAGCTACATGTCCTACCAGGACTGAAAATATCATGGGACTTTTAGCTTGAAGTTAGTGGACTGAACATTCATACCAAAATTTCTGGCTCCTATTCAAAACTGACATTATAGATTATCAGTTTAAAACTGACATTGTAAAAAGTTTATAAAATAGATGTTAATACATAGCTGTATTAAGAGGGTAAAGAGGACAAAAGATCCTCACATTCAAGGCTTTAAAACAGTGAACAAAGCCTCCCACAAGTGCTAGACCTAAACTAACGGCATCACCAACAAGTACATGCACTAAAAGGCCATGGTGTCAGGACGTGGCCATAATCAAAGGCACATGGTGAACACATGACTGAGAATCAGCCACCATCTGAGAAAGGCCAGAAAAGGAAGCAACAAATTCAAGAAACAAAGAATTTATACTCAATAACATACAGATAATATATAAATACAAAAAGAATTTGGAATAAATATAGTTACTATCTTCAAAGAGATAAGAGAAATACACTCATTATGCAAAAGTACATAATTATGGAACAAAAATTGACTGTTGTGGACATAGAACTTAGAGATCATAAAACTACCAACTTGTTTGAAATTAAGAATTATGAAAACTCACCACAGTTAAGTCAAATAACAAATTGAACCTAACTGAAGAACAAAATAGTGATCTGCAAGATTAAGGAATTCTACCTGGTGGCGGTACAGAGACACAGTTGATTCTCATTATTCACAGATTCCATATTTGGGAATATATCTACTCACTAAAATTTATTTGTAATTCTAAAATCAATACTCACAGCACATTTGCTGTCATTCACGGGCGTGCACAGTGTGGTGAAAAATTTGAGTTGCCAGATGTACATGTTCCAAGCTAGGTCAAACTAAGGTGATGCTGTCCTTCTTATTTCAGCTCTCATACAAAGGCAAGGACAGAATGGAGGAGTACAGGGCAGTACACTGCAGTGCAAGAAGCTCTGGCTCTAGGATAAGTTGGAAGGAGTTTGGGTCCCAACTTTGGCACTTGTTGGTGGGGTGACCTTAGACAAGTCATTTAAAACTTCTGAATCTCATTTTCTCTTTTGTAAAATAAAGAAAACAGAATCTTCCAGGATAAATTGTTTTTTAGGGTTTAAGGTTATAATCTAAGTGAGATTGCACCCTAGGAACAATGGCTCAGTATTCCCTAATTCAGTGTCACCAAAGACTTTCTAGAACACAACTACTGTGCATAACGCGAACCAACTCTGGAAATTATCAAAGAGAAGTTAAGAAGCATGAGGCATAAATCTAGAAGTTTAAAAATGTAAATGGAATGCCAGATGAGATCATAGAAAAATACTTAGAAGTAATAGAAAATACTACTATAATGGGTAGCAATTTCTCAAAACTTTAGAAATATGATTCCACATATTGTAAAAACTCATATAATGCCAAGCAAAGTGAAAACAATTAAACAAGCAACAAATAAAACCTCACACCTGAACACACTGTAGCTTTCACACATTAAGGATACAGAGAAATTTCTGAAGTCATTAAGAGAAAAAGGATAACACAATAAAGTGTAAATGACTCACATATTTTGAACCACATAATGTGATTGCAAATCAAAATTTATCTGGGAAATGAAAAGATGCCTCCAGTTTCTGTATGGAAAATAGATGCGAGTGAGAAGGGACAAAAACTGAAGTGACTTCATGAGTTTTTCTCTTTTTGGCAGTCTAGGAAATGATGATTTCAGGGTTGCTAAATTCAGTGTGGGAGGAGACCAAGAGAGATTCCTGCCCTTCACAAATTCAAAGGAGGCGCCTGCAGATCTGCAGTCAGTCACACATTTCTGGATCTTTCTCCAACATCTCCAGCCCACACTCACCACTCTCTCCGCCAAATTCCTGAATCTATTCTGTATTTCTTCTTCTCATTTATCCCGCACAGTGTCGTCTTGTTGAACTCACATTAAAAACTCTGTAAAATAGATGTCTATTAAAAAGAAAGGGGAACAGTGAAAAAGGAAGATGGCATCTGTGAAAGAGAAAGAAGAAAAAAAAGAGAAAAAAATAAAGAAAAAATAAAGTAGGATAACATGTAAGTTATCCTACTTGTTATACAGTTGTGAAGACCTACCCCTTTTATTTTTTCTCTAAGTAATCAAATTCCAATAGTTTATGCAGTAAAGAGGAAATATATGTTCTTGCAAAGGAGTTCAAACAGATATTAAAATTTATATTCATCAAAGCAAAGGAAATTCTCTTCTTGGCAAGCATGGAAACACTAATTGTGCTTCTTAAGAAACATTTTTCTTCTTTTTGCTCCCCTTTGGAATTCACTCAATACATAACCGACAGATTACTCTTTACAAATACTGCTAATTTGGGGCCACTTCCCTGTACAAGAAATTAAATTTATTCCCAAGTATTTCCAGTATGGACTTTATGCATTTATTCCTGGATTATTGTTTAGTCTTATCATACCTTAACAATAATCTAACCTTACTTCCAAGCAACTTTACTTCTTATACCTCCTCCCCTAAACTATATCCACTTTAGTCAGAATCTTAACTTCATCCCTTAATTTATTTACGTGTACAGGCATAGGATAATGTTGCATTATCTCCTCAGAATGATTTTTTCCTTCCTGCCGCCAAAGTCTGAACCATTGCAAGAAACCTTCCTTCTTAGTGATTATAGACTCTTGGTGTCATAGAGTAAATGAAAAAAAAAAAAAAAAAGACAATGATAGACCTGGCTTCTAGAATTTCAGTAATTTAATTGATCTCATGACTATTGATGTTACCATCAATAGAGCAAACAATGAAATGACCCAACTGCTTTTCAAGTTCACAATTATAAGGAATATAAGATTAATTTTTTCCCATTGTCATCAAAATTGAGCCCTCTGTAATTGCCTCTATAATGCTTCATCTATAACAGAGTCAGCACTAGCCATTCAAAACATTTACCCTTAGAGTTTCTGTATGCCAAGTGATCATCAAGGCACTGGAGATTCATTGGTTATCAAGACATACACCATCCCTGCCCTTCTGGAGCTAACATATTTAGTGGAAAGACAGAGAATTATTACATAACCAAGATAATTTTCAGGTGATGAGTTATATCAAATAAACAGGATGATATAGCAGAAAATAAATTGGATAAAAGAGAGACAACTACAGATTGAGCCATCAGGGCAGGTTTTCTGGGTTGTATAACACGAGTTAAGGCCTGGCAAAAGAAGACACAGCATTTCTAAAACTTGAGAAAAAAGATTCCAAGTAGTGGTATCAAGAAGAATACAAACCTTGATTTCAGAAGTACATTGATGTATCTGGGTAATAAGAGAGGTTCCATTGTGGTTGCAGCATAGTGAGGAAGGAAGAAAATGGTTTGAAATGAGGTTGGAAAGGAGACAGGGCTGAATTATGCATAGCATTGTGGACCACGCTGTGGAATTCAGATTTTATCCTAAGTAAAATGAGAGGCCACTGGAAGATTTTACCAGGAGGTTGGCTCTAATTGTCATGTCAAGATTGCTCTGTTTCCTCCCTGGAGAAGAGAGAAGACAGCATACCTATTCTACTTTCTCCTACTTCAGAGATAGGTTCTGGAAAAAAAATTATGAGTTTTGGAATAAATAAAGTGGCTTTTCATAACTACTAATGATGACCAAAGCATTTCTAGATGGATCCATGTTCTCTAGACATCTTAGCTTTAAGGATATTACCTGCAATATACTCCACATCTTAACATCAGTAGATCAAATGACTACCAAACATTTTTAAAATTCTATATACAAGCAGGGCAGAACTGAAAGAAAAATCTTCTAAGACAAGAGAAAACTGAAGTTCCTACCAAGTGAGCCAGCTAATTGAATAAGGAAGTAGTAGGAGTGAAACAATGCTTAATTACAAAGGCACTAAGCAGGGCAATGTTGCCTTTAAGTGGAGAACACAGCATAGCTTCACCAATTCTGATTTACTCCCTTTCATCTAGATGCCCTTTGCTTTTCAAGGTCTAAGTTGAACTCTACTTGTTTTATGAAGGTTTATCTTATGTTGAGCAAACACTATCATAAAGTGTAATCTTGTATTATTTTTATAATGTATCTAATTTTATTTTTATCTCCCCACTAAAATGGAATTTCATTTAGAATAAGGACAAGAAGAATGATGGGCAGCCAAGAAGGAATTTGGTAAATATTTGAGAGATCTGTTTGACATGAGCTGGTTGGACATATATTTTTAAATTAATTTGACTCACATTTTAAAAATATAAAATATTCCAGTTTTATATCAATTACTTTTGTTTGTAGTACTACTGCTGAGAACTATGACCATTACAAAAACCTAAGATTAAAATGGAGAATTTTGACAATTTATTTTTGGCTTTAGACTGTGCCTGCCTTTGCAATGTACTGCTTCCAAACACAGATAGTATTCAATAAGAGTAAGACTGCATTCAGTCTGTTCAAATATGTTCAGAAAATTATGTAATCCTAGAAAGTAATAAGTAGGAAATACTGAATGACTGTATTTGGCAAGATATTGAGCACAAGGAATGAGAAATTTCTAACTAGAAAATATATCAGATACGTAAGTCTTCATGTAAATGGGAGCAGAGATGGATTAAGGAAGAGCTGAGAAAAGTAGGTTCCACCATGAGTGGTTACTGAGCTCACCTGAATGGGATGTAAGTAGACCCAAATGAACGTTCCTGATGGAGCTCATAGTGGATATTTGACAGTTTTTTGGTTCTCTAGCAGCCACACTCCTACTTCCTATTCACAGCTTCTCTGCCTGTTGTCAAACCCCAGTTTGTGGAGCCTTGATAAGAGGTAGTGCCCAGCCCCATAAATACCAAAGGGGGGTAAATATTTCTTACCCCATGCCAACAGAGCCAGGAGAAAGCACATACTTTGGGATTAGTCAGTTTGACTTGGGGGCTCCTTAAACCATGAATCTTGATGATCTTAGTAACAAGTTGCAGTTTATATTCCCCGAAGTGGCAGGCAGTCTAAACCAGCCTCTTACTGCTCCATGAATCTTGTCATGCTCTTACTAGCTAGCCTTCTACAGCCCCCTTGATCTTTGTTTACCAAACCAAGTCATTTAGCCCATCGTAAATTTTGTGAGCCTCCGATGTCCTTCTGATGAAATTATTATTATTAATGTTTTGCTTAGGATAGTCAGAGTTTGGTTCTAATACTTGAAAGCAAGAAATATGACTATTATCAACCCAAGAAATGTTTAATCTTTTTTTTTCTCAATGTCCAATCTCCCTCCAACCCAATCCCAATTCCCCCTTCAGTGGAGTTTTCCTCTATGTTTCCAATGTTTACTGTTTCCCGACGCCTAGACCCAAGCACTCACATGCCTTTATCTTCTTTTTCTTCCAACTTAGAACCTACTCTTAGACTACAAAATAAGGAGAAGATTGAAGCCTAAATTACAGCGGCTATTCTTAAATTAAGTATCCTTGAGGTCTGATACCATGTATGTTAAAAGTGTGGTTTCGGAGACATTAAGTAAAGCACGGGGAAAGCCCAAGAATTTGCATTTTTTGCCAGCTAATCAAAGGCCTTCTAAATAGAGTCAAGGAACTATTGTTTCATTTGGTGAATGTACCTGTCTCCATTTGACTTTGAAGGAAAAGATCTGGCAACCAGCATTTGGATGGCTTTCTGTCTATTTTATATTTCATTCCTATTTACCTCACAGATGGAGTTATTGAGCAATATGTGATCTCTTTGGCCTTCAATGTACAGTTCGCTATTATTTGTGTGTGCCTTCTGGTGCATTTTGTGTTACGTTTTAAATCCTATTTATTTATTTCATTGAAGTCTCTATCCTCTTATAATCAATTTTAGAGCATTTTGAAAAGGTCAGTCTAGTCACTGCCTAACTGAGACAACGTAAATCCCACTGCTCAAAGGAATCCTTTCTCTAAGCTTGGAGAATGGTAAACATTTGTCATCAGCAACCACTTGCCAAAGAGTCTTGTTATTAGCTGAAAAATAAATGTTTACTGCTTCAAAATCTCAGAACATAAATGTGCATTTCCTTTTACTCTATCAAAAATATTGACTACTGAGGATGAAGCACTTTCAAAGCAAATTGAATTAAATTAAAACCTTCCTCTGAGGCCAGGTGTGGTGGCTCACGCCTGTAATCCCAGGACTTTGGGAGGCTGAGGCAGGTGGATCACGAGGTCAGGAGATCGAGACCACCCTGGCTAACACGGTGAAACCCTGTCTCTAAAAAATAAAAATAAAAAAATTAGCCGGGCATGCTGGTGGGCGCCACTCAGGAGGCTGAGGCAGGAGAATGGCCTGAATCCGGGAGGCAGAGCTTGCAGTGAGCCAAGATGGCGCCACTGCACTCCAGCCTGGGTGACAGAGCAAGACTCCGTCTTAAAAGAAAAAAACAAAAAAAAACTTTTCTCTGAAATAATCTTATTTTTGCTATTCTGAGTAGAATTTCTGTGTAGAAGATGAAAAATTCAAAACATTTTTACTAAGATTCATACAGTTGTATTATTACTTATATAATAAAAGTGATCCTGGTTGGAAGTTGGAAACACAAGCCTTAATTCTAAAGCCGTTTTTAAAGCTTACAATTTATACTTTTTCCATCTATTAGGTCAATATAATTCTACCTGGACTGTTTGTACAACTACATGAAAGTGTTAATTTAAGCTTAGTAAGGTATTAAAACCCTCCATAAACGGCAAATACCTGTAAACACTATATAAATATTGTCACAGAAAGAACACATCATTCAATATAAATAGTGTTAAGGATTAAGAATAACAATAATAATAGCTTATATCATTTTATGTGTTAATCACTATTCTAAGCATTGTGTGTGTGTGTGTGTGTGTAGAGAAAGAGAGAGGTGCTGATTTACTACTCAAAAACATCCATGTTGTTGGATAAAATGAAACACCTATTATTGTCCCCATTTTTCAGATGAGAAAGCTGAAGCACAGAAAAGATAAGTAACCTATCAAAGGTCTCATAGATTCTTCACAGGCATTTTGCATAAATGCAGCAAGAACAAAAGATTTTTTTAAGTGAACATACTAATGTTCACAAATGTTTTGGAATTGACTGTGGCATCTTGGTAGTGCCATGAGATGGGGTTTTCTTTTCCTTATAAAGCTCAAGAAAATATATGTATTTTTTAACTAAGAGGCGTTTGCACTATTCTCACTTTCCTTCCACATCCTATAATTCTAAGATGATTGCATGCCTTTACGCAGATAGCAAAAATAGCCAACTGGAATGCCATGTAATTGCTGGAATTTTAATTGGCTGGGAAAGAGGAGTATAAAATAGTGTTATAGTCAGAGCCAGCCTAGATTTTAAAGCAGTGACTATTTAAGTTTGTGATTTATGAGACTCCTCTGCAACGTGTGCTCCTTCTTCAGAATTCCTCAGTAGAGAACTACAGCCCTATATCTTTTCTTACGTAGTCTGAAATTCCCATCACTAATATCACTTCTATATTATGTCATGTTTTAAATGAAATTTGTTTTGGTAATAGATATGAAAGTCATCAAGTTTGTTGTGTAGTACTATAAATTATTGATGAACGTTAACCATGAAATTACACCACCAATAATTTTGTGCCAAATTAGATACTGTTGGTCCCTAGATGATAATACACATTTAGCAAAGTTTTATCAATAGTGAACGTTATAAAATTTGATGTATTTGTATCATATGTTTCTTAAAATTAGAAAAAGGCTGCCACTACTGGATGAGTTCCAAGAATACTCAAGTTCAATGGAGGATCTTTTGATTTCCAAGTGGTAGGTGCAAAGTGTCTAAAATGGGGACAGAAGAGAGCCCTACCACCTTTCTCTTTATTGAAAACTCATCTACAAGGATGTCTCTATATGCATTGTAAGTTTACACTTGCTAAACACAGAGAACCTGGTCTCAAGTTTATGAGACCCAATAGGTCATTCCCAAGGGTAGTAAAACAGGAAGTGGATGGAGTAGGGCGGCTACATGAAGGTCTACAAGCAGGAGATGCCAACCTCCTCTGGGTGCTGAAATGAAGACCTCTGGGCCTTGACTCTCTCAGCACAGGGAGGTCAATGTGAGGGAGTAGGACCAAATTCAGGAGAAAGAGCCACACTGAAATGGGATGGGTCCCAAACCCAGGAAATTTGACAATACTAGGAAAGCCAAATAATTGCCACTTTGGGATAGCTATATATGAGGCGTTTAATTTGTGCCAGGTTCTTTGCTAAGGACTTAGTTCTCATGGACTATTTTTCCATGTGGAAGCATTTTAGTTGGAGTAGCCAACCCAGTCTCTCTTTTCACTCATTGGGCAAGTATGCATGATCCAATTAGTGAGTTTGTGAGCAGGAAATAACCTTGCTCAGCCCAAGCACATGGTCTCTCTCATACTATTTCATGCTGCTATTTAGTCTCTTCTCAACCACGTAGTAAATAATCTACTTCTACAGAGGATGCCTGACGTATTTGACTCTGATCATGACTAGAAGTGTACATTTATTTCCAGAGAAAAAATATTAGAAAGCCTATGATGGCCACACATTGAGGTCATGTCATGCAATTCAGTCTTTATCAGTAAATTTTCCATTTATCCTTTCTGTCTTCTTTCTCACTTGGTCCTTTATTTGAGAGAAGAAAGAGATGTGATTTATTTACTCCCTAAACTCCAACATGTGTCAATTCCTTTAATTCTTGTAATATTAGTAGTACTACTAGTAGTAGTTTTCTATTGCTGCAATAACAAATTCACACAAACTCAGCACCTTTAAACAATGCAAATCTATTATCTCATAGTTTCTATAGGTCAGAAGCTCTATAGGTCACAGCATGTTTGGATTCTTTGCTCAGCCTCTAAGCAGGCTGAAGTCAAAGTGCTGGACGGGTCTGCAGGTCTCCACTGAGGCTGAGGGTCCTCTACCAAGATAACTGATTATTACCAGAATTTATTACTTCTTTTGATTTCCAGGCAGCCCTCTTCATCTTCAAGTCAGCAACAGCACACAGAACCTTACTCATGACCTGAATCTCTCGAACTTGCTCTTCTTCCTTCCTCTTCTACTTTGAAGGTCTCATATGAGTACAACGGGTGAAGCTAGACAATTCAGCATAATCTCACAATCTTATTAAACTCAACATATTAGTAACCTTAATTACATCCTGAAAGTTCCTTATATCATGTAAAGTAACACATTCATGGGTGTAACATCAGGGAGCAATGATCATAAGGACCAGGATTCTGCTTACCACAGTTACAGAATAACATTTTCATTTCAGAAATAAGAAAGTTGAGATTCAGAAAAGAAAACTCACCAGAAATCACACAGATCGTAAATGACAACGCTAAAATTAAAGGACAAAGGCATTTGAGTCTAGGCTTAGTGTTTCCCATGACCCTGAAATTCTTTCTTCCATGCTCATTGTTCACTTTGGATAATTGATGCAGTTTATTTCTAATCAAACACAGCTTGTGGATGACATTTTTCTATGTAACAGGGAAGAGAAAGACATGCTTATTGTACTTCATAGCCCCCCTCTCTTTTCTTCATGTTGATTTTTCTGTGTTAGGTCTCATCACACAAACTTTCCCCCTTCCTCACAAAGGAGAAAGGGTTAGGGAAAGAATAAAGGGTAAATTTAAAAAACAAGGAAATATTAGGCAGAGGTACAACAGGGGAGAGAGAGAGCAGAAAAAGCTAAAAGAAGAAAAGGAACAGGCAGAAATAATACTGAAGTACTCAGAATGAAAGACTGGTTTATATAAACTGGTTTATATCCTGAGGGATTAGTTTAAAACATATCCTAGTACTGGTTGTTGTAACATGACTTCATAACTTGGGTCAACCACACCATTTCTTTTGTTGAGTTCTGATCAGGCAAAAAACAACTTCCTACCAATATCCTGTTGGTATTCCAAAACAGAGCCTGCAAATGTTGACTCCAAATAAAACATACAATTTAGAATCAAACTACTTTAATATGGAAACAACTTGAGGCCAGAATTTCAGCTTGAGGTCAGTTCATCTCACTCTGCCCTACTTAACAATGAGCTTCAATGCAAATCTCTCTGTCCTTCTCTCCTACACTGTGTCCTCATCACAACTTTTCTCTGTCCTTCTTTCTCTTTCCAGCCCTCACAACTTATTTCCTTATGACACCTTTCCATTTTGTCTCCATAAACCCCTATTTCATAGGAAATGTACAGTTAACCATTTTTAAAAAAATAAAAACAGAATGTTACCTTTGCAGGCAGATCCCTGTCAATTTCTTTCAGTGCTTACTGTGTGGATACAAAAATAGTTCTAGTGTCAGGAACACAAAAATATATTTTAAAAACCATAGTCATTGTCTTTGTAGATTAAATCTTGCCATTAGGTAGGACAGTAAATAGATAATGCCAATGTAATATGGTTAAAGGTGATAATAGATGATGCCATGATTCATTTTTTTTTTTTTTTTTAAGACAGGGTCTCATTCTGTCACGCAGGCTGGAGTCCAATGCTGCCGTCACAGGTCACTGCAATCTCAACCTCCTGGGTTTCTACCTCACCCTTCTGAGTAGCTGGGACTATAGGCATGTGCCACCATGCCCAGCTAATTTTTGTATTTTGGGGGACACCAATGATTCTTTTGGCTCCCATTGCCTTTTCAGATCATTACTCCTCCAGCCTCCAACAAATCCTCTTTCTTCAAGGTGCAGACTGACCAACATATTAGGTCTACCCTCAGTTCTTCCTAGGTACAATTCTAAATGACGCCCCAAAATACTCATTTCTTTTTTCTTCTCAGGGAATTCTTCAAGTATCTTTGTCCATTCAGGCCACTACAAAATACCATAAACTTACTGGGTGGCTTATATGCAACAGAAACGTATTCCTCGTAGCTCTGGAAGCTGAGAAATCCAAGATCCAGGTGCCAGCAAATTCAGAATCTGGTGAGGGCCCCTTACCTAGTTCATCATGGTGCCTTCTTGCTGTATCTTCATATGGTATAAGGGGCAAGGCAGAGAGGACCTCTTTTATAACAGCACTAATCCCCAGTCATGAGGGCTTCACCCTCAAGACCGAATCACCTCCCCAAAGTTCGAACTTCTTAATATCATTGCCTTGGGGATTCGGATTTTAACATGTAAATTTGGGAGAGAACACAAGCATTTGGACCATAACATCAAGTTTTCATCTTCTTCCTGAGTACTCTCACCCCACGACTGTCCCCTTCATTCTCCCAGGTACTTAATCCTTCTCTTCCCCACATAAACATAATTTAATTTGTACACTTTCCTACTTAGCCTTGGTAGAAAATGTTTCTCGTCTCCAGGTTAAGTCTAATTCTTCCTCCTGTTCTTTGGATTTTATTTATTTTCATTCCTCAAAAACTATGATTCATCATCAGCCTATGGTTTCCCCTTTGTACAGCATTCAAACACTTTCAAGACCCATCTATGTTAAATATACACAGCTTGTTTGTGATCCGACGTTATGTCTTAGTTAACCTCTCATATCTCTCATAGATTTTATAATATACCTTTTTTATGAAGTAGTATGTTATCATAACTACCTCAGCTAAAATTTGATATAAAACCTAAGGCCATGTTGCTAATCATACTTCACTGAAACTCTGCAGCAGATATGACTCTACACCTAAAGACACACACACATAAAAAAGAAGGAACATTTCTTAATTACTTTCAATCAAATTAAATAGAACTGTAAGTCTCTATTCATCCGGGATGTTGAGAAAGTTACTATTTGCTTTCCTAAGGACCCTCTACTTTCTAGGTTCATAGTGAATCAGGAAGGTTTACGAGGCACCTGGAAAACAAGGCCTTGACTTGTGTAGTCATCTGTTTGCTACCAGCCTCTGATCTCCTCTCCTACTGCTTCCCTGCCCATGCTTTGCAGCGGTCTTACCAACTACTGTTAATTGTGTCTAAGCCTTCACGGATCCTGTCTTCTCTACAGGGATCATCCTTCCTTTCTTGTATCTGTCTTATTTATCCCTCAGAACTCAATGAAATTATTTGCTCCTTTCCCAAGCTCTTTAATCTTTTTTTTTTAGCATGATTTACACATACTTTAATCATTGTCACTGCAGACTATACAAACCTTGTAAAATTATTACTAGATTATTGTATTAGAACAGAGAATATATTAGGTTACCAAGGAACTTATACTCTAAGGAAGAATTTAAGGAGAAAATAGGCAATTGCAATAATATGTATGAAGTTCAGTAGAAGAAGTAATAATATCAAAGTTCTACTTGTAGATATCTTTTACCTCCTTCAGTGGCTGTATTCCTAGGTATTTCATTTTCTTTGTGGCTGCTATAAAGTGGGAGCATGTTCTTGATTTCACTCTCACCCTGAGTGTTATTGGTGCATAGAAATGCTACTGATTCTTGTAAATTGATATTGTATCCTGAAAGTATACTATAGTCATGCATTTATTCTAGGAGCCTTTGACAGATTCATTAGGATTTTCTAGGTATAGAATCGTATCATCAGCAAAGAGAGATAGTTTGAATTCTTCTTTTCCTATTTGTATGTCCTTTCTTTTTTTCCTCTTGCCTGATTGCTATGCTAGGATTTCCAGTACTGTGTTGGATAGGAGTGGTGAGAGTAGGCAGCTTTGTCTTGTTCCATTTCTCAGGGGAAATACTTTCCATTTTTCCCCATTTATTACGTTGTTGGCTGTGGGTTTGTAATAGATGGCTGTTATTATTTTGAGGTATGTTCCTTTGATGCCTAGTCTGTTGAAAGTTTTTATCATGAAGGGATGTTGGATTTTATCAAAAGCTTTTTCTGTGTCTATTGAGATGATCATATGATTTTTGCTTTTAATTCTATTTATGTGGAGAATCACATTTATTGGTTTGCGTATGTTGAAACAGCCTTGCATCCCAGGACTAAAGCCTACTTAATCATGATGTACTTACTTTTTGATGTGCTGATGGATTCAGTTTACCAATATTTTGTTGAAGATTTTTGCATCTATGTTCATCAGGGATATTAGCCTGAAGTTTTCTTTTTTTCATTGTGTCTCTGCCAGATTTTGGTATCAGGTCGATGCTGGCTTCATAGAGTAAGTTAGGGAGGAGCCCCTTTTCCCTCGATTTTTAAAAAAGTTTCAGTAGGATTGGTGCCAGTTTTTCTTTGTATATCTGGTAGAATTCGGCTGTAAATCCATCTGGTCCAGGGCTTTATTTTGTTCGTAGGTTCTTTATTACTGATTCATTTTCAGAAATTGATATTGGCCTATTCAGAGTTTCAATCTCTTCCTGATTCAATCCTGGGAGATTGTGTGCCTCCAGGAATTTATCCATTTCCTCCAGATTTACTAATTTGTGTACATAGAGTTGTTTATAGGAGTCTCTGAGGATCTTCTGTCGTATAAGTTGTAGTATTGCCTTTGTCATTTCTGACTGTGCTTGTTTAGATTTCTTTCTTTTTCTTTGTTAATCTAGCTGGCAGTCTTATTTATGTTTTCAAAGAACCAACACTTGGTTTCATTGATCTTTAGTATGAAATGTTTCCATCTCAATTTTCTTAATTTCTTGTCTATTTCTTTTTCTTTTTTTTTTTTTTTTTTTTTTTTTTTGAGACAGAGTCTTGCTCTGTCGCCTAGGCTGGAGGGCAGTGGCGCAATCTCGGCTCTCTGCAAGCTCCGCCTGCCGGGTTCACGCCCTTCTCCCGCCTTAGCCTCCCGAGTAGCTGGGACTACAGGTGCCCGCCACCACGCCCGGCTGATTTTTTGTATTTTTAGTAGATACAGGGTTTCACCATGTTAGCCATGATGGTCTTCATCTCCTGACCTTGTGATCCGCCCACCTTGGCCTCCCAAAGCACTGGGATTACAGGTGTGAGCCACCGTGCCTGGCCCCAGTTTTTGTTATTTTTTTTTTTCTGTTAGCTTTGGGGATGGTTTGTTCTTTTTTTCCCTAGTTCCTTTAGGTGCAAAGTTGCATTGTTCATTTGAGATATTTCTAACTTCTTGATGAAGGCATTTAGGGTTACAAACTTTTCTTTTAACACTGCTTTGGTGGCATCCCAGAGATTTTTGTTAAGTTCCATCCATATTTTCATTAATTTCAAAGTCTTTTTTATTTCTGCCTTAATGTTAATATTCACCCAAGAGTTATTCAGGTGTAAGTTGTTTCATTTCCATGTATCGTATTGACATTGTTTAGTGCATTATTTGTCACATAGGATATTCTAAATATGTTACATGTGCTATCTTGTATCATTATCACCACAAATCTGGGAGAAAGAAACTCAGGCTCAAAGAGATCTAGTAAGTTGTCAACGGGCTTACAGCTAATACGCAGTGGAGGCTTTGACCTAAATGATTCTAATTTCAGAACACATTCTATTAACCAATGTACTATACTATTTTAGCTATGCTTAATAGCATTTCTTCAAAGGTGAGCAACAAATAAGATCTCAGAGCTAAAAATAGATTGTCCAATCAAAGGTCAGAGATAAATAGAAACAGTAGAAATTGAGAAGTGGTGAGAAATAGGCTGTAGGGAATAAGGAGTGGCAAGAAAATAAAGAGATTGAAAATTCCACAAGAAGTTTGAATTTCAGAATAATAGCAATGGGCACCAATTAGAAGGCTGTTGACGTAGTCTGATCAAAGATGGGGCAAATGAAGTAAAGGAAAGTAAATAGAATTGAGGTAAAATCAGCCGCACTTGGTGAAACAGAATAATGAATGTGAGAACGAGAGTGAGCAAAGAAGTCTCCCAGGTTTCTAGTTAAAGTAATTGTTGGAAGGTGATGACTTTCACCAAGATAGAAAACCTGAGAAGACGAGCCCATCTTTAACAAAGAAGATAGTTTCCATTGTTGACATGTTGAGCCTAAATGTGGCTTTTCCAAATATCAAGAAAGCAAGATGCCTATTTAAGATACAATCAGTATAAAGGTATAATCTATATTCAGGAGTCATCATTACTTGGACTGAAATTGATTCTACACAACTGGCTGTGATACTGGCTGGGAATGAGGAGGGCTTTGTACAGAATCCTGAGAAAAACAGCATCTAAGAAATATGCAGAGAAAGAGAACTAACAGCAGAGACAAAGCAGTGACTAGACAGAAAAACCAAGAGGTTATTGCGGCAAGGAAATGGTCTCAAGGAAGCAAGAAAAATAGTGTTTCAAGACGAGAGTAATGACCACAAAACCTAATGCTGGGATAAACACAAGTAAGATAAAAATCTAAAAAGTGTTCATTGTGCAACAAGACAGGCATAGATTCAGTGGATCAGTGAAGTAGTGGAGGAGAGTGGCATGCTCCATCCAGATCTCTATAGGGCCCAAACATCCATCCCCAGCTGCTCTGAATATCTGTTAGTCCTCAGCTGTGTCCCTTAGTGAGAATTGCCTTCAGCCAACAGAGGACTTCCTTGCCCAGAGTTATGCCCTCCCCTGAGGATGGCCTGTGACCACATACTTGCTGATGTGAGAATATAAAGAACCTCTTCTCTCAATTTGAGATAACTCTGAAAAGCCATCTTAGTTTCATAGCTCTTATAGCTTTAGCTGAGATTGCAATTGTACTTGCAGAATGAGTCAGTTTCTCCCTTTGCCCAATTCTACCTTCATCACTTTCTTACAAGTGAATCTCCCAAGGATAATTTCCAATAAACTTTGGGCTCACAATTTCTCATATCAGAGTCAATTTCAGGAAATTTAATCTAAACTAGCTGGTACAAGAAGTAGTCCTACAAAGTAGACTCTAAATTGGGTTTTGGAGGTGGATCTCTCACTGGCAAGCTGGCAATGAGGATAGTAGTTGTAGTATGGATAGCTCCTGCCATGCTATGATAGTACAATTGTTAAAACTTTCACTGATGGTGAGCTTGGATAGAATACCAGTAGAAAAGGATATGCTGACTAATGGAATATCTCTGACACTTGACAGGAATGAGTTAAAATACATCCTGAAATTGGGTGGCTATGGCTGATTATCATTGAATAAAGATAAAGATGGGCTTGAGGTGAGAAATCACCAATTAAAGACAAAATATGAGAGTCAGAGGGACTTCTTGGCAAGTTTTATGAAAATCCTAATCTCCTAAAGCCAGAGGGAGGAGAGGATCGGGCTCATGATTTATTGATAAGAGCAGAGGAACTTCAAAGAGGTTAAATTTTCAGCTCTGAAATTTTTTCCGCATACTGATAGAACCCTAATAGGAAAAGCAGAGACCCTGGAAGGGATAAATGGTATTGAATATCTTGAGCTCCCAGAGTTCCATAAAACCATTGTGCCTGAAGATGTGGCCCATTCCCTCTTATTAAAATATAGTGGCTGTCCCCCTTGCTTGAAGATCATGCAGAGGCCTCAAATGCATCAGCAGCTCAAAAAGCAATGTTTGCCCTCTTTAAACTCTATTCCTACTTCCCTGGCAGGCGATCACATTAAGGGTTAAATCCAAGCAATGAACAAAGGAGAAGCCAGGGCCTGATGGGGAAGGAACCTAGAAAACTGCAGTTCAATTCAGGATCACTTACAACTTCCCTAGGGGGTCATAACCATTTGCTCAGGTAACTGTATTGTGGAAAGATTTTCCAGATTTTCTGAAGTGTTGTCGGGGTAAGAACAGATTTTGAAACTGGAGACACAAAGCACCAGGATTCTCTTGCTCTCCCAGTTAGTATGGGTGCCTATAGGAGGAAAGGTAATAAATAAAGTCTTGGCCAGGTCTGGCTCACAGTTGGTCCACTGGGTCCACAGACCCACCTGATGGTTATTTCTCTGCTCCCTCTATTTGTATTTGAAATGGACATACTTGATGATGGGCCCAACCCCTTATTTTGTTTGCTTGACCTGTGAGGTGAAAGTTATCTTGATGGACTGGTGTGACTTGCCTTCAGCCCCTACATCAGCCCTGATAATAACTTTATTTAATTAAAAAAAATTGTCTCAGGAGGAATACCACCCCCAGAGATTTAAACAAGGCAGAGGTGATTATCCATGTAATATACCCATTTAATTTGCAAAAATCAGATAAATCATTGTGGTTGCTAGTGGGTTGCCATAAACTTAATCAAATGGTAGTCTCAATTGCAGCTGTCAGCAAGGTACTTGCTATGGCAGATTAACATGGCCTCTGGCACATACTATGTAGCCATTAACCCGGAAAATGCCTTCTTTCCCACTCATATGAGAAGTAGGATGAGGAGCAGTTTGAATTCATGTGTAATGGACAACACACAATGGTCTTGCCTCAGGACGCTGTTAGCTCTCCTGCTTGTCTATCAGAGTCTGAAGGAACTTTAATTATCTGGACATGTCACAGAGGCATTATTTTAATCTCATGGGATGAGCGAGCAGTAAACAGTATGTCAGAAACTTAATAGACTCATGCACGCCATAGGGTGGTAGATACATACTACAATGTATTAGCAAAGTGCCAAATCAGTAAAGTTTTTTAGGGACCCAGTAATCTTGGGTGTGTGAGGACAAATAAAGGGCAAGTGATTGCATCTTGCATCTCCCACAACTAAAAACAAAACAAAATCACCACACTGAGTAGGTATTTTGGAGCTCTTCTACTGGAAATACTGATTAACCTATTTACCACAGACAGTGACATGAAAAATTGCCATATTTGAGTGGAGACAAAAACAGGAAAGAGCTTTCCAGGAAAGAACAAGTTTAGGCTACAGTGCAAACAACCTGTCACTGAGGCCATACAACCTGGGACTCTAGTGCTAGAGTTATCTGCAGTGGGATCAAACACCGTATGGATTTTATGGCAAGCCTAATAGATGAGGGCATCTGATGCTGGACCATCAGGTAACCACATGGCTAGAGTTTTCCTCATGAGCATTATTCTGTCTAAATCACCAAGTCATAAAGGGCTCAAAAAAGCCCAGCAGCAATCCATTGCCAGATGGAATTGGTACATCTGGAGTTGAGCATGACAGATCCAGAAAGCTGGAATGTACAAGTAAACTGCATGACGTGGGGCCGAGCTTCCCAGTCATCTGCCAGGGTTGTACAGCTTGTTTCCCTCTGCTCATGCCTGCTGCCTCACAGGAAACCCCTATGGCAACTACTGAGAAGGTAAAAGGACAAACAGGATTAATAGATGGGTAAATTATTATGGTGGGTTCAAGCTAGAAGTGGAGGCTTCTACACTATAATCTCTCTCAAGCCTGGCCCTGCAAGTCATCAGTGATGTAAACCAAAAATATAAAATTCTAAACCCCAAAACCATGTGAATGGACCCCTCCTCTCAGCAAGCGCATTCCAAAATTAACCTGAAAAACTAGTTTGGGCCATGAAGGGAAGGAGGAGCCACACATGCCTCATTATACCCACTTCCCTTTTGGAATTACTGATAGAAGAGACTCTAAGTCCGATAAGAAACATTTACAATCTTTGTCTGTGAAACCTGCTGCCTGGAGGCTTCATCTGCATGATAAAGCCTTGGTCTCCACAACCCCTTATCATAACCCAGACATTCCTTTCTATTGATAGTAACTCTTTTAACCAATTCCCAATCAGGAAATCTTTGACTCCACCTATGACCTGGAAGCCTCCACTTCCAGTTGTCCTACCTTTTGGGACTAAACCAATGTACATCTTACATGTATTGATTGATGCGTTATGCCTCCCTAAGATGGATAAAACCAAGCGATGGCCCGGCCACCTTTGGCACATGTTCTTAGGACCTCCTGAGGGCTGTGTCACAGGCCAGTGGTCATTCATATTTGACTCAGAATAAATCTCTTCAACTATTTAGAGAGTTTGACTTTTTTCATCAACAGTGAGAGGAAAACTTCTGGATGGGCAGAGCTCCCAGTAATGGACTTGGTCAGCCATTTTGTATGGAATGAGAAACAGCCTGAGGTAAGTGGCACAATCCTGAGATTGAGTGGCTCCTTAAATGTTGCATTCTAGGGGACCCTCTTGCCTCACACTACTACTGGTCCTGTCTGAGATTAAGGGATCCACTGTTCCTATGATATCCTGCCCAACTCAGAAGCAATCAGCTTGGTAGAGATAAATTGGCCTCTTTAAAAAAAAAAAGAGAGAGAGAGAGGGGTCTTTCTGTGTTACCCAGGCTGGAGTGCACTGACTGTTCACACATGTGATCCCACCACTGGTCAGCACAGGAGTTTTGACCTGCTCCATTTCCAACATGAGCTGGTTCACCCCTCCTTAGGCAACCTGGTGGTTGCCTGTTCCTGGGAGGTCTCCATAGTGACACTGAACTTAATGTGGACACCCAACTGGCATATCACAGTACAGCCCAGAACTCAGGAGCTCAAGCTATGCTCCTGGCCTCAGCCTCCCAAGCAGATGAGATTCCAGGTGTGGACTACCACACCTGGCAGATTGGCTTCTTAAAAGCCTAGCTGAGGTGCCAGCTTAGAAAGGATACCCTATGAGAATGGGCATCACCATCCAGGGTGTCACATACAGCCTAAATCAACAATCATCATATGGAGCTTTGTTCCCCAAAGGTAGAATTCAAGGGCTTGGGAACTGAAAGATTAAAGTTGTAGTGGCCCCGAAAACCATTACTCCCAGTGATCCACTTGGAGGGAATTGGCGTTTTCCCCTATATGTTTTAGATTCTACATGTCTGGAAATTCTGGTTCCTATAACAGTACCATTGAATTTTAGACTACTACTGCTATTCAGTCTTCCAGAATCCTTGTGCCAAGAAACCAGCAGGGAAGGAAAGGAGGCGCCACCCTGGAAGAGGTAATTGATACGGTCTTCAGGAGGAGGAAGGGCAGCTGCTACCCCATGAGGGCAGGATGGGATATGTTTGGGCCTCTTTGGTGCTGCCATGACCAGTTTTAATCCTATATAGGAAAATACATCTGCCATGGCCTGAGAATAGCAACCAGGAGCTCAAACTGCTCAAGAATGATGGTGTGCATCACCTAATGAGGCAAACTTCCTAGATCAATGGAAGTGTGAGCTAAGGGAGAGGAGAACCTCCAATGGATGGTACAGGAAGATGGTATCAGTTATAGTTTTGAAATCAGCTGCAGCAACAGGGGCTGTAGTTCATCCAACTGACACTTCTTTTCATAATTTCCCAGGAAACAAGACTAATCAGGATCCCGGAAAGCTTTGCCCTGGTAGGAAGATAGAATTTAGGAAGGAAGTAGCTGTGAACCTCTCAAAGTTTAGGTGTAGTGCATACTATGTTGCTTATACAGACCCTCTCTGTAGAGCCAATTACCTCATTCCTTCTCTGGGAATTGCCATCCGTCAGAGGCAGGTGCCCCCATTTGCAGAACTGCCATGCAAGAGGCAGCCCAGGTCAATGACTGTATGGTGAGGAGATTTGTCTTAATTGGAAGAATTCCAGTCCTTCCCCACAGGATCAACTGAGGCCTCAGGAGGAAACACGCTGGAGATCTCCTTCCCCCTGTTTAATCCTGCCTGCCTCGTGTCCTTACTAGAGCATCTCCTAGGAGCATGTACAACAAACCCTTTGGCCCAAATTCTCTGTCTCAGAATCTGTCTCTAGGGACTGAGTCTAAGACATGGGGCCAAACAACAAGCTGCTGTAAGCAGAAGTGACTGCAGGAGAAGCAGCCAAGAGAGTAACAATAGGAAGCTGTTTCAGTCAAAAAGAGGCAAGAAATATGGTGGAAGCTCCAAGAGCTAGAGGGGTTGAGAGAGGTTTTATTTCCTTATTGTTGGTTGTTTGTTTAAGATAGAAAAGGCTTAAGGATGCTTACATGTTGACAGAATGGAGGGGGAGGGACAGGAGATACAGAAAAATATATGAGAAAAATAAATTGTATGAGGTTACAGAGGGGACAGGAAGAGTGGGAATCACAGGCTCAAGTGGAAAGTTAAGGCTTAACCTTATTTAGACGGGATGACTTAAAAATCTGACTTAATGTTTTGCAAATGGTTAGTCACTCATTTCAACACTGTTCTTGACCAGTTTCTTCTTTCCCCACTTATATAAATTGCTACTTTTAGCACAAACTAAATTATATATGCCTGAGTTTATTTTTAGGCTCATCTATTTCATAACCTCTTTATTCCTCATCCAATAATAAATTGATAAAATTACCGTAGGTTTATATGACATTTTGCTCAATGGTAGGGTAAGACATTCCTTCTCATTATCCTCTTCCTTTAAAATTTTAAATTTATTTTCTATATATCACATACTTTTCTAAGTTTATTATCATGATGTTTTACTTTTACTTGCTATTCAAAATTATTCTGTTACATTTTCAAGGTTTTGATTGCTGAGATGGGGTGATTAAAGGTTTTATTATTAATTGATCTTTTATTGATCCCCTTATGGAATTCAATGAGTTTTTACATTTGTTCATTTTCCGCATTTTTAAAAAAATTAGTAATTTTTTACTTTTCAATAATTAATATTGAATTTAGTTCTCACTAACCTTATTATAAGAGTCAGAACCTACCATATTTTTTGAGATGGAGATTTGAGTGCAGGAAGATTTGGGGGAATTGCTCTTGAAATCAACACCTGTGAGAAGGAATAGAGGAAAACAGGACTGGGCAGCCGAAAAAATGTGTTGTTGTGCAATCTCAATAAAGTCCTTAGCAACCCACAGGGAGCTCTGAAGCTTAGACAATCAATCCTTGAGAGTTTTGGCGAGGGGATCCAGATGACCAGTCACTGCATACTGCCTTGTCCCTAGAAGGGGCTGTGACCTTGGGCCAGGTGTCACTTCAAATGAGGCATTGCCTGAAAACAGCTGAAGACAGACAGTTGTTGACCAGGCAGCACACCCAGCAACTTTCCAGGCAGCTGAGGAAATGTGTGTCACTCCTGAAGAGGGATCCGGGTAGCATATCACAGCACTCACTGCACGTCATGCATTAAAAAAGAGGACACTTTTGCGATTATGCTGCTTCCGTCTCAATTTTACCACTTTAAGGGAGACACTGCATAATTTTTGTTTCGGTCTTTTAAAGAGAAATTATTATTTTTGTTATGTAGATTTATTTCACGAATTGTAATTTCTAGGTTATTTTCTGTAATGACAGTCCATATTATTTTAGCATTATTTCCATGTTCTAATGATTACATTCACCACTGGTCTTCAGCACAGTGATTTCTAATTAGTGAATTATATATATGTATGTATGCATGGATGGATGTCTTATTTAGTAGTACATGCTTAATATGTTTCATGAGTCCTTGCGCATTGGAAAATGTCTTTCTGATGTCTTCAATTATTGTGACACTTCTGAGAAATAATTTTTTTCCTCATCATTCAGCAGATATCCCTCCATTGCTTTTTGTTACAAAATGCTACTGAGAAGATCCTAAAGCCAGGGGAGTGATGAAAATGTACAAATAACCAACATTCCACAATCCAATATTCTAATATTGAATACTTAAGTGGTCAATCATTTATATATATAAAACAAAAGGCTCATTATAAAATATTTGAGTGGAACTAAACTGTATAAAGTAAAAAGTTTAAGCCCCCTTCCTCCCTTTCCTGCCTCACTCCCAGACATACCCACTTCACAGTTTAAGGTCTGTCTCTCCATATTCATTTTTTAATCTTACAAGATGTGAGAAAACCATACATATTATGCTGCAATTTGCATTGTTCACACAATGTAGCTATCCTAGGCACCCTTCCCTTCTAATACATATTATTTTTTGTTTTTGTTTTAGCATTAAAAGGTTTTAAATTTTAATGTGGTCACATATATGTTTATTATTTTGTGATTTCTTCTACCTAAGCATTTCTAAATGCTTAAATGAAAGCTAAAATGTGTTTAGATATTGCAGCAATGTAGGGTATTCATTCAATTTACTGAAAGCAAAGAATATTGCTTTTTTATCTCCCTAAACTGTAACTAAGATAGGGATTCAAGAGAAAATTGAAAAGAACCTAGTGCTTGAAAATCTTGTTCTGTGCTAATGTGATCATCTTGGTACCTTGGGCTACCCAAATCAATGACAGCTTCAATGTCCCTGTTTAGTTTCATTCGTAAAACTGAATCTTTTATCTCAGGACTATTCTCTGTTTTGACATCTGATTTTAAAAATGGTGTCTGTACAAATGAAGGCCTGGCAGAAGTCAGTCAAGCTAACCAGAATCTTAATAATTTACTTCTTTCCACTCACTGGACGCTAATTGTGAACACTATGCTTCTTGCCTTAGCTGCTGTTTTCCTCTATAGTTATACCTTTAACATTCATTTCTTTCTATGTCCTGAAATATTTTTTCCTATTTTCATTTTGGTCATTGCATATGAATGCATTCATTTACCTGGTGAATGTGAGACCTCTGTATATTCAGATCAGATTTCAGTTTTCTTTTCTCTCTTGTACTCTCACTTGAAGTATGCCTTATTCTGTGCATACTTTTTCCCTAACACAGATTTTTGGCCCTTCTTGCAATCTGTTTTTGCTTCCAGTTCCTGTTCTGTCTACTGATCACTTATACATATAATAGTTTTCAGATGTCCAGGTCTTTTCTACATTTGGGTGCATTGTCAAAAGTGTAATGCCTTTCTTCGTTGGTCAGATTTCTTTTTGGCCTTGATTGAGTCTATATTACTAGTCATATTGGGCAGTCGGGTCTCATCCTGATCACCTAACTCTAAAATTCGTTTCTCTCTTTTAAGTGTCTTATATTTTTTTCCATTTTCCAGACCCTCAGATCCTACTGGCCCTTTCACATTTGGAGTACGGTCAGGAATTAACTGATTTCCTTAGCTTGGGACCAACTACTACGAAAACCTACCTGCACGTTTGTGCTACGTTATGTACTGGTGACTGAACATCATTTTCCCTCTTGTAGCCTCCAGTCTAGCTCCAGCTGCACCCAAACATTGTAACAGCTAGAAGCCTTGGAACTACAGGTACCAGAATCTCTACCAGGAGTTTCCAGTTTGGGTTCCACTAATCAGAAACACCTGCTTGAGATTTGGAAGAAAGAAAAGAAGTAGAGGGCATAATATTGTTCTTAGGCAACAGGAGGCAAATTGTGGGTTTTGGCAGAGGTATTGCAGCAACTTCTAGGCACTTTCTGTTAATTATCTGCTTCGGCACAGCATCATCTAGCCCAGTTGTTCTCAGTGTCATCCCTGAAACATCAGCAGCATTGCCTGGTAACTTGGGAGAGATGCAAATTCTTGACCCCAGACCTACACATTCAGAAGCTCTGGAGTTGGAGTCTAACACTCTAGGTTTCACAGAGCCCCTTAGTTAATCCTATATGCCAAAGTTGAGAACCACTGAAACATATTCCAATATAACAGATCATGGCTGGGCTTTCAAATTGGGTGAGTTAACAAAATCACCAGGAGTGATTCTGAAAACTGGAGATTTGTGTATCCTACCGTATATCTTCCCATAAATAAGACTCTCCAAGAAAAGGGCCTATGAATGTGTATTTTTACAAGTGATTCTGATTCTTAGTCAAGTGCAGGAAGTGAGTCAAATGTATCGCTCTAGGGTCTTCCAGGCTTCTTGTTTAAACAACATTCCCTTTTCCTTAGAGTTGACAAAGGAAAAGAAAAAGCAACATATTTGAATAAGAAAAAAACTGTGAGTTGTTTGGAAAAGTGTGCTTACTCAACATAAAATCCCTTTTTAGAACTTTAAGATTCTATAGTTCTGTATTTCATTAGTACTAACCAAAGATGACTTGCATCACAATCACTACGAGTGTCCACTGAAATTGCAGATACCTGGGTTCCATTCAGACTTATTGCATGGGATCTCTGGGCATTAACAAACACAGCAGCACACAAAAGCTTGAAAGCCAAGAATAAACTCTTTCCAAGTTTACGCTATACTATATGAGAATGTGTTATCAGATGTGCTATCTGTACTTCAAGTGTAAATACAACAAAAGTAGACCTACAAGCATTACTGGTATTAGCTCTGTGCTTCATGGGTAAAATAAATCTACTTCATGTGGAAGTAGATTATCTCTAATTTCTCTTCCTGTTCTAAAGTGCTATGATTAATTTACTTATTTATCAACCTATAGCCACTTCCAAAAACCGTAAATAATATTATACAGCCTTTCTTGGGACTCCATGTTCACCATGCATTTGTTGCATTGGCTAGAGACAAATATTTCAAGTTTATCACCATTGTTGGCATAAATACTTAAAACATCAAAACGTAATATCCAATAACATCCTATTTTGTCTCAACGTCTAATTCTAGTCATAGATTTTCTTTATTTTTTATTGTAAAAATGCAATCTTTACATTCTATTAATGGCTAATTTGGAATATATGTTTAACTATTGAGGCTTTCTATTATTGTTTTGAGTTAAAATATATCTTCTTAAGCTATGAATAAGTAATGATAGATAATATATGTACTCAGAATGAAATTAAATCTATGTTGAAAAGTATCTAGTGCAATGTCTTGTACTGGTACTGGTAGTAAACATTTCTTTACTTGGCTGGCAATTAAATACTCCACAAATTCTGACACAAATGATAATTTAAATAATCAACAGTAAAGTTTTCGAGGAGCTTACAGAGGTTACAGGGTTTTTGTCTGCAATTTTAACATATTTTAAAATAATTTCCTATTACCCTGACATTTTGAAACTGCTCTGGATAAATTATGAGTTCTTAAGTGCATGTTTTCACAATAGCAAGATTGTGGAAACAATATTGTTTTTTTCATAATGGAATTTTGGAGGTTACAGGGACCATCTTATTAAAGAAGGGACTATCAAGAAAAATTGGGGTAAAGATGAAATTTGGCAAGCATCCAAAATTGATGAAAACTTCTCATGTTGTTTGGTGACAATCTGGAATGATAAGTAATAAACAGTATTGGTTTGTTGGCTTTTCCTGTCAGTTTTTATGATGCTCCCAAAAACTAATATAATAGTTACCTTATTTTTAGAATATTCCAGTTTGGTAAAGTAATATGAGTTAATGACAAGAAAAGGGCATAGCTATGGCTAATGGTCATGGTCCAATAAATCCAAGTCTGTTGGCCTTGGGGCTCTCAGTACAGGATCCATCTGCTTAGCCAGATCTTTTTCTAATTGAGAAGAAGTCAGTTGGCTCTTTAACTTCAAAATTGCAACATTTCATTTTATTTTGAGAGTTTTGCTTTTATAGCCATACTTCCTGTGATATTTCATATTGGTATATTTTTAGAGGTAAAATCTATAGTGATCATTACGTTTTGGGGCATTGAGTAGATTTCATTTCGTTACTGCTAAAAATGATATTGGTAGAAAAAAATGTATGGTATGTAAAAAACATGCCAAACTTATTCCGAAAAAATATATTTTTGGGAAATTATTCAGTATGAAAATTTCTTCCTATCCATAATGCTTCATTCACCAATAGGCACAAGAAATGTTACATGCTAAGCAGAAAGGGTAATGCTAAGACCTTTGACACTGTGGCTCTTATATTCCTTAAGAATTAATTTTATGAAAAAATTTAAATTTCTAATGATTCATATTAAAATTTAATATAGTCGTGTGCCACATAATGACATTTTGGTCAATGAGGGACCACATCCACAACAGTGGTCCCATAAAATTATAATGGAGTTGAAAAATTCTGTCTAGTGACGTCTTCATGATCCTGACCCTGTGTGTAGGCCTAGGATAATGTGTATGTTTATGTCTTAGTTTTTAACAAAAAAGTTTAAAAAGCAAAAAGAAAAAAAAATTTAAATTTAAAAATAAGAAAAACCTTTCAAAAATATAAAGAAGACATAGTTTCTACAGCTGTACAATGTTTGTGTTTTAAGATGTTATTACAAAAGAGTCAAAAAGTTTAAAATTAAAATGTTTATAAAGTTAAAAGTTACTTTATAAGCTAAGGTTAAATTATTGTAGAAATAAAAATATTTTTATAAATTTAGTGTAGTCTAAGTATAAAGTTTATAAAATATATAGTAATGTACAATAATATCCTAGGCCTTCACATTTACTCACCACTCACTCATTAACTTTTTTTTAGATGGAATTTCACTCATCGCCCAGGCTGGAGTGCAATGGTGCAATCTCTGCTCACTGCAACCTCCGCTGCCCGGGTTCAAGCGATTCTGCTGCCTCAGCCTCCCAAGTAGGTGGGATTACAGGTGCCAGCCACCAGTGCCCGGCTAATTTTTGTTTTTTTTAGTATAAGAGACAGGGTTTCACCATGTTGGCCTGGCTGGTCTTAAACTCCTGACCTCAGGTCATCCTCCTGCCTTGGCCTCCCAAAGTGCTGGAATTACAGGTGTGAGCCACTGTGCCAGGCCTCACTCGTTAACGTACCCAGAGCAATTTCCAGTCCTGTAGGCTCTATTTATGATAAGTGTCTTATATAGGTTGTAATGGTTTGGCTCTGTGGCCCACCCAAATTTCATGTTGAATTGTAATTCCCAATGTTAGGGGAGGAATCTGGTGAAAGGTGATTGGACCATAGGGTGATAGATTTCCCCCTTGCTGTTCTCCTGATAGCGAGTGAATTCTTACGAGATCTAGTTATTTGAAAGTATGTAGCCCTTCCCCCTTCATGCTCTTTCTCCTGCTCCAGCATGGTAAGACATACTTTCTTCCCCTTTGCCTTCTTCCATGATTCTAAGTATCCTGGGGCCTCTCGCCATCCTTCCTGTACAGCCTGCAGAACTGTGAGTCAATTAAACCTCTTTTTTTCATAAATTACCCAGTCTCAGGTAGTTCTTTATAGCAGCGTGAGAACAGATCAATACACAATACCATTTTTTATCTTTTATAACATATTTATACTATACCTTTTCTATGTTTAGACACAAAAATAGTTGCCATTGTGTTAACATGGCAGTATTCACTACTGTATTCACTACAGTAACATGCTGTACAGGTTTGTAGTCTAGAAACAATAGGCTGTACCATATAACCTAAGTGTGTAGTAGGCTATCTAGGTTTATGGAAGTACAGTCTATAATGTTTGTACAACAAAATCACTTAACAGTATATCTCTCAGAACTTTTCCCAATTTAGCAACACATGTCTGTATATAATTTCTAAATTATAATTGATGTGATTAATCCATGTGCAGTTTTTTTAGCGTAGATTTTACTTTTAATTAAAACTTTGAAATGATTTGTGTGCGTTTGAGAAACATGTCAGACTTGACTATGAAATCAAAATTTTCTTGGTAATATTTTGCTGTTAAAAAACAGTCTTTTATAAACTAACCAAGGTTCCTAAAATATCAGAACAACAATAATGTCACATAAAAATAACTCATTAGCACAGACTACAACGTAGTTGATTCTGACTGTGAGTTGTGAGCCAGCCAGCCAACCCCAGGTACTGGGTGTTGGTATAAGCTGTAGACTCACTTCAGAGAGAAACATAAGGCAGACATGCCACTCTAGTAACTATGGTGGGCAAGCTTTTGCTAAATCATGAACAGTGGTGAATCATCAGATTATTTTATATTTTCTCCCACGGCATATGCATCATGTTTAAAATGTGGGTTTCCTTCCTTATTTGAATCAGAATAAATTTTTTAAAAGAAATTTCAGCATAGAAAATATTTTGAGGAAATTCTTCTAAGCCCTGTATTTACTTCTCATGTCTATAATAAAATAAAAGCATATCATAGTTTCTCAATTTTGTTTCCATTTTGGTGTGCAGTGCACAGGTGGGAAACTGAAACAATTCCAAATATCTAAATAAATAAAAGAATAAAATAAGAAAATATTGTTCCACTAGCAAAAAAGAAATTATGAAGTTCTTATTTCCAAAGTGACTAGTGGTTCTTAGACTTGTGGTTCTGAAATCTTGGTTTCTGGAACAATAGCAGCACCACCTGAGCATTTGTTATAAATGTATATTCTCAGGTCCCACCCAGGCCTACTGAATCATAAACTCTCAGAGTAGGGCCCATCGATCTGAGTTTCACAAGCCTCCCATGTAATTCTAATGCCTGCTAAAATTTGAGGAAAACTACCTTTGACTATGGAATGTAAATTAACAAAGCTAAAATAGATAGGTCTGAATTTATCTGTAGACTCATTGGTTCTCATTGGATCTCACTCTCGCCCTCTAATCCTACCTGGGGATGTTTATAAGACCCCAAACCAGATAATCAGAATTGAACTGAATCAGAATCTCGGCCCTAGTATCAGAATTTTCCAAAGCTCTCTGGCTGTTGAGCAGGCAGGATAGAGAGACACTGGTATAAGCTACACATATTTGTTCCATAGATCAACTTCTTACCATGTCTTAAGCATATACTAATCTGTGGTGATAACTGTTGCCCCTTTTTGGTGACCCTGCTTTCTTGCTGTTCCTCACTATTTCAATAGCTGAAGCTACAAGAGCCAGAAAGAAGATGAACATTAAGAAGATATTTTCATATATCTATTGTTACTTTTTCATTCCCACACCTAGCTACTAGAGTGGCATTCATCTGAGTTGCTCCATTTTAGAAACTTGTATATTCGATTTAAAAATCAGCCCACTATTCTTTGGATTATTAAACACACCGCTAGTACTGATCTGCTTGCTCTGTTTTATCCCTTTTCAACCCATTCCTCACATTGTAGTCAATGTTATCTTTCTAAAATGCAAATTTGATTGTGTTCAAACTTTTTAAAATGACTTGCAAAGCACTGCATAAGCTCTGTGTAATAGCCCTGCTTCATCTAACTTTTATCAACTATTCCCCTCCCTGAATCCCTTCAATGATGTAGCCGTACTAAATGTTAGGTTTCTTGAACCCAGCATGTTTTTTCTCTCTTCTTATCAGCAGAACACATGTTGTTCTCTTTACTTGGAACGCCGCCTCTGACAGATGGTCACCTCACCATCACTCATTCATCCTTCAAGTCTTTGATATGATTTCTTCCAAGAAAACTTACCTGATTATTTGAGCTTGAGATAGCACTCTCTGGAAAGCCCTAGAATTTTTATAGCTTGCAGTAATTACTTACTGAAATCTCCAGTGGGCTGGAAAATTAGGGAAGGTATTTTCATGTATCTATTGTTAATTTTTCATTACCACAGCTAGCAGAGAGGTTATATGTTTTGAAAAAACTTTTATTGAGTAAATGAGAGGACGAATTTAAAACAACCTAAACACAGGTAATGCAACCAAATAACAAATTAAAAATCATCAAGAAGTGAACCAAAGAATAAAATCAATAAGGTAATATAGGATCAGGAGTGAAATTGCACATTAAATGTGCTATGATAGACATAGGGCCCAGAAAAACTGATCTCCCAGGTAAATGTCCTTTTTCTTACACCATCCTAACACTTTAATCCCTTCCTTTCCATCTTACATAAAGTAACTGTTTACTGGCAAACATTTGAGATGCAATTGATGTATTAAAAAAAGTCTACATCTCTCAATTTATTAGCACTTCTCATACTGTGTTCCTCAAGCACTAAATGTACAAGAGGTTAATACATGTTTCATATAAATTCATTTCTCTGGTGGAACAAGTTTGTGAGGTGCTGTGTTAAATTAAGTAGCTTTCTCTAATGCAGTCATATTCAGAATCTTTATTATGGTGATGTGCTTTGTAAATCTCCCAAAGGGAGAAATAGTAAACATTTCTTTGGAAATATTTTGAAAGACATCTTGCAGAATTAATAGTCAGTGAAACAGTTTGAAAAGCATTAGTTTAAACGCATCAGTACATATCTCACTCCAAGAAAGTTGAGGAAAATCACGGGGAGTGTTGCTGGGAGCTTTCCGCTATCTCTCAGGAAATTGATTGCTCAGAATTATTTTCTGAACTATGTGAACTTTGTGAGCTTAAAAAATGTATATACAAAATGAGTGACCGATGTGTGTATCTTCAAGACTATTTAAAAGTATGTATTAAACACATACAACATGCAGTATTGTATGTATAAGATATGGCTCTTTCGATAACTACACATTCTTGTTGAACATACAATGACTGTGCTGGATGGGTGTTCTGAATTGTAAGGACTATAAATGCCTAACAGTTCAGGGAGACTGTAGAGCAATGTCAGCTGAAATAAACACTGGAAAAGTTAAAGATACAGGAGGGATCTAAATGGGCCCTGGGAAAATAATATGGGACCTCATTGGAGTTTTAAAACATGGGGCTCAGATTGTGTTGAGCACTGGAGTGAGGCACCATCTATTTCCAAAGCTAGAACCTGGTGCTAGTGGGTGGATTTATGAGCAACTCTACCCAACGTATTCATTTATATTTAGGAGCCTCCAGGGGGAAAAGGCACCGACACCTTGATCACTGAGATTTAAATGCATAAAAGCCTAATTGACGCAAGTGGAACCTATTAAATGAAGCTTATGTTTCCTCAAGCTTCTCTTCCTCAAAAAGAAATTTACCTCAGAAAGGGAAGCTGGGCCAGTGAACCATACTTAGTGCCAAGGTCTAAGTTATTTGAAGAAAGCGACTTTTCAGGCACATTACACACTTAATTCCAGAACTTTCTAAGCAGCCCTTCTAGCATTGAGGGAAAACTTAGAGAGTGACAGTTTGACAAGTTGTACTGTAAGAAAGAAAGAGCTTAAACCATTAAAAAGCTCTTACATGTAGGGCCATGGAAGTGTGTAGAACTCCTAACTGGGCTTAGTCAAGAAGACTCCAGGGGATATTGTGTGTATATGTGTCTGCATGCACACACATGCACGCATGCATGCTTCATTCATCATATTTCCTCGGGAAGTGTTCCTCTTCCATCTGGTGTGATTCTGAGGAGGCCTGTCAATTACATAGTTCCACCAGATCTAGCCACAGGGCTCTGCCCCAGACCTGGCCTAGCTTATCACAGTAACTTACCTTCCTGATTAGCAAGGGGGATAATCCAAGGGCTAGACATATGATCCCAGAAATACCTGTCTCAGTCCCCCATGAGATTAGCTAGACACTGGGAAAGAGAGAGACTCTCTTTCTTTTGGTTAATAAGTTATAGAGAATAATGACTTGAGGCTGACAGGAACCATTTTTCTTACCGTGTGGAAAAAAAGCTTGCATAAGAATGAAACCATCGCACAGAGGAAAGCAGAGCCCAGAGTCATAGAAAAGCTGAGTATGAATGACAGCTTTGTTAGAAACTCTAGATCACAATGTGCTCAAAGTCTACCCCATGCTCAGACTTGCCAGTTACAGGAGTTAATACGTACTTATTAAACTGTCTTGAATTTATGTTTGGTTTCTTTTACAAAGTGGGTGTTGACTAATGGATAGTCACCCCGTTTTCACAAAAAGGAGCCAGGAAATGGATGGAGCCATTGACAGAAGTTTTCTTCAGGATCCTGGAGAGCATGTGGGACAGCAGTAGTACCAGAAATTCAGAAAGAGATGATTGGTGTTCAGGTGAGTCATAGGCTTGCAGAATTATTAGGACTTATAGCAAAGTTATCAGTGATAGTGTATGTCCAGTTGCACCACTGAGAAGAACGGCAATAAATCATTGGCAATGCCACATGGATCATGGTCAACTGTTGAACAAAAGGGGTTTGGAAATGAAGTTTGACCTCTAGGAGCTTTGAGGTACTGCTTCCTTGGAATCATGAAGTGTAAGACCAATGGGAAACATTTCATAATTCACCACAAGAAGATACTGGGAATATCTAGAAAAGGGAGGTCCTTAGATCTATTAGAATTTCTATAAGCAAGGTTGGTGAAGGCTTGCAGCTATTGTGATTTAAGGAAGAGTTGTTGAGTATAACCTCAGACTACTTACATCAGAGAAGGAAGTGAGAAGGTCATGCCAGAAAAAGGAAAATATTGACAATAAACCTTGGCATATTCACAAGGCTTTGAGACCAAACTGATGAGACAAGATGAAATTTTGGAGGGAGTTGTGAGAAATAAAGCTGGCTAGTTATGAAAGGGTTGCGTTAGGGTACAGTTTATGAGAGAAGTTTAAATTGGATTTAGTATGAATGAAATAGGAAGCAAAAGGAGGGTTTCTACATCACCTGTTGTGGACTTGGCAACACCTGTTTAACTTGTTTGCAGCATGAATACAATCACACTTCTTATTTTTCAGATAGTCGCTTAAGCTTTCAAGTTTTCTTCCTTATACCTCGTGAGATTCTCTATTTCCCTTTTTGAGATAGCCCCCTATACTCACGCCCCACACTGAAATGTCCAAAAACCAAGGGGCTAACTCAATATATATATAAAGGGAGATTAGTTCTGTTTCCAAATACCAAACAGGAAAAGGGAACTGTAAAGTTAGATGAGTCCCCATACACCATTGATTTGATCATGTGCATCTCACACAGTCAGAGGTTTCTCCCCCTCTTGCAGACACGCCCTTGCTCGTCCAGATACCTGCACAGGATGGAGTGGTGGCCATCTTTCAGTTTCGAAGAAAGATCTTAAGCAAATCTTTCTGTTCTCAAACATTGTTTCCTAAGACAGGACACCATACAGACTGGCTGGGGCTGAACTCATGCTGACTCACAGAGACAGAGTGCAGACGTGTTTTTAGAGAGTATGCTCAAAATTTCACAAGCTGTCTCCCTAGCAGCTGATCATGGTGCAAATTTTGCTGCCCTGCTGCATATTGGATACGACTTTAACAATACCAAGTGCTCTTGAGTATAACAATAAACAGCAAGTTTTATAAAATGTGCACAGGAGTATAAATTGCTATGTCCACCTTGAAAAGTAATTTCACATCTAGCCAAGTTCAAGATACAAGTATGTTTGTATCAAATATTTCCATTCCCCAAGTAGCCGCTCCAGATGAGTGGATTCACAGCAGTATTGACCAAAGAAGGGGAAATGATCAAAATGTCTAACAATAGAGAATTACCCAATAAATTATGACATGCTCATACAATCAATTAAAATTTACCAGTGAAAGTATATGAAAAGCAAGACATGCCAACATGGATAAATCTCACAAACAATGTTGAACAACAACAAAAGCAAGTTGTAGAAGGACACCTACAGTTGGAGGTCATATATCTAAAGTTCAAAAATGAAAAACAGGGCTGGGCACAGTGGCCCACACCTGTAATCCCAGCACTTTGGGAGGCCATGGCCGGTGGATCACCTGGGGTCAGGAGTTCAAGACCAGCCTGGCCAACATGGTGAAACCTTGCCTCTACAAAAATACAAAAATTAGCCAGGCATGGTGGCGCATGCCAGTAGTCCCAGAGGCACTCAGCTACTCAGGAGGCTGAGGCAAGAGAATCACTTGAACTCAGGAGGCAGAGGTTGCCATGAGCTGAGATCACACCACTGCACTCCAGCCTGGGTGACAGAGCAAGACTCCATCTCAAAAAAGCAAAAAAAAAAAAAAAAAAAGAAAAATATGTAAAGAGTATGTACATATGTGATAAATTTTAAAAAACCACAAAGGAACAATGAACACAAACTTCAGGATCCTGCTTAGCTCTGTAGGGAATAGAGAGAGCTGTGATCAGGGACTGATCAGGGACAGACACATGGTAGCCTCCAGATATTGTAACTTCATATATCATAGAGAACACAAGTGTTTGCTTTATTCTTCTTTAAGTCATACATGCATATATTACATATATTCCATATGCACACATGCATGCGTATCTTATACATTATGTGTTGTGCATACCCATTCACAAACACATATACAATTTCATAAACAATTTTTATAAAGACTCACTTAGGTGGGGTTAGTTACATAAGTGAAAGTCCGTAAATCTCCATGGCTATCCCTTAACTCCCTGGCTCACAAAACTCTAGGCGGGTGAAGACTCATTTGGATAAGAATCCAAGAGGCTTTCTGAGAGGAAGGACCAAAATACCAACTCTTTCTTAGCTGTTCTCTGCAAACAACCACAGACATTTATTACCATATCCTTAAACACTGGATAGCTTCCTCCTGAAAAAGCCTTCCTGTGGATGAAAACCACCCACCTCTTCCAGCAGTTTTACTAAGTCTCTCCTCTCCCTGAAACCCTGGCTCCAGAGTACAGCCTCTTGTTCACCCATCTGTATTTATTGAACATTTCCACTCTTCTTTTTTTCTCTCTTCTTTTCTTCACCTACTTTTCTATTTTTTCCCTCCATTCTCTACTTGCCAAGTTCTTAAAGCTCAAAATAATAGAGATGGTGTGGGAAGAGGAGAAAAATGCAGGAAGTACTTAAAAACTATTCTAAGTATACTCATTGTGTCCTTGTTGGTATTTGGGGGGCAGGGGGAGTTGACGTCTCCTTATCAAATAAACATAGCCAATGACACATTTTTCTTTTTTTGCAGCAAGACTTAGAGAACTTTAAGAGGAGGGTATAGTATGTTGTTTATTTACAAATTTGTTTGATGAAACAATTTCCCTTTTCTCCAAATACCTATCTTGGATAATACTATGTTCAGTGGAAAAATGTGGGAAATGTTGAGTTTGAATTACCACCAAGAATGTTCTTCAAAGTATAAGGAGAAGAAATTATACTTCTTTCTACATTAAGTCTTAGTGACAAAATATTTTTATTGAATTCTCCCACTTTCTGCAATGAATTCTAGGTTCACATGGATATAACAAGTTCTCTATAGTAAATATTATAGCTATAAGTGAGTACTTGCTCAACATTACCATCTTTTAGAACATTTTACATCTTGCTTCCTGCTTGAAAATTGAACGATTGCCTATTCTGTAACAGTATCTTAGTGTTTGGGACAAAATAGTGAACATTATAGACATAATTACTGCCCTCATGGAGCTTATAGGTAAGGAAAAAATTGTCAGAAATTGATCACCACACTATTGAATATAATTATTATAATAGTAACATAAAAAACATAATTTTGACAAATTAAATGGAGTTTTTAGTCCCAATTTTTTTCCCCCAAGTTATAACATCTCTATTCAAGTAAAAGGCTAGATTGATTACCTGGGTATTTATTATTTGATTTACCCATTATAAAAAAAGATTGCATGGGGAAGAAAAAGGCATCATATAATGAAAATTTCATTCGGAACTTTTGATTTAGTCTCTGCTCAAGCAGTGCTCTTCTATTAATAGGAGTACACAGCCATACCAATGACAGCAACATCTTTGCCCATCCAAGTTTTATTATTCTATTTGCATTGTGTGGTTTGATGTTCACTGCAAATATGATTCAAATAAACTGTTAGTGAAATTAGAAATATTGTGAATATATTGTTAATGTAATTGATGAAAGTAATATTGGAGAAATTCTTTAATCAAAGCCCATAAAAAATGAAGACACAGAATGAGAATTGTTTAAAAATAAAGAATATAAGAATGATAACAAAATTATTCAGAAGTGAATTATTAAGGGAGGTCTTTGAAAAACCTGGAAAGTCCTCAAATGTATTTTCAGAAATAACACTTTATGATCATTCTGTGAAAGCCAAATAGGAAGGCAGTCATGCTATGACATTTTTGAAAAATACCATACTAAAAGAATCAACTTACTTTACTTTGTTCAACAAATCAGAGCACAACTGAAATTGTAATTTAAATTTTGTTAAGCACAAAAAGCATATTTTTAGAATGTTACACTTCATTTGTCAAAAAATAAACCAGTCAACCTTGTTTATGATTATTTATTGTGAATTTCTCTTCCTATTTTAAAGGGTCTAACTTTAAAATCCTTTCCATTACCAATTGCTCTCAGATAATGAGGATTTCTTGCACTGATATTCTCCTAAACATATAGCTAAAAAGTCACATTAAAGTAACTCAGAGAATTCCTGATTCTGGTTTTGGAAACTGCAGTTAGCTGACAGCTCTGTGCCTGAGATTGTTAAAACATTGAACCTTTCATCTTTAATAGGATGACATTTGACTTTAAATACTGTACTGTTGATACCAGAAAAATGAGTCTCGGTTGTAGGCTGAATAACACACCGCCCCCACCAAAAGTTGTCCATGTTCTAATTCCTGAAAGCTGTGGACATGTTACTTTATAGGGTGAAAGGGATTTTACAGATGTGATTAAATTAAGCCTCTTAAATTACAGAGGTTATTCCGGATTACCCAGATGAGCTCAGTGTAATCAAAAGGGTCCTTACAGGAAAGAGGCAGGAGTCAGAACACATATAGAGAAAATGTAAGGACAGATGCAGAGATTGGAGGGAAGAGGATAGGCTTTGGGTTTTGAAGACAGTGGAAGGGCTTATGAGCCAGGGAATGTGAACAGCCTCCAGAAAGAGGAAAAGGCAAAGAAACAGATTCTCCCCTAGAGCTTCTAGATGATGTGCAGTCCCATGGACCCATTTTAGACTTTTGACCTCCAGAATTTAAGTGTATAAATTTATATTGCTTTATACCAGTAATTTTGTGGTAAATTGTTACAGTGGCAATAGAACACTAATATAGTCTTGTTTGGAATTTTTTTCTGCTCTGCTGAAAATTAAAGGAAAATGTAGCTTCTTCTAGCTCCCCTTCACGAAGAGCTGGGCAAGAGAGAGAGAAATGACTTTCCCTCTCTGCCCCTGTTCCTTTTATGGGTCAGTTCAAAAGTCTTTTCCTTCGTAAGGCCTTAAGTCTGTCCTGTGACCTCTCATATCAGGTTGCTCTTATGTCCAGGACTATAGATCCATTCTGAGACTGCAATGGGATGAAGTTAATAATCATGCTGTGACAATAGGGATAAACTGGAACTGTGCTGGAACAGACGGTCACCAAACCCATTTTGTTTTGCCTTGAATTACAATTAGTTACTTAAATGTCTATCTCCCTTTTCTTTTCCTCTCTATTCTTCATATTTGTCATCATCACCAACATCACTATGATGAAATTTATATTTAAAAGTTCCATCACAATTACCATGTGTCTGGCACACATCATGCACCTTACATTAATAACTCATGAGTCCCTGCAGCAACTACAGGAGGACAGCACTAATGTTATCCTCATTTTATATGGAAATCATTGAGGCATAGAAAGGCCAGGTAACTTATTCAAAGTCACACAATTGGAGGCAGCAGGGCCAGGATTCAGTTTCAGACAGTCTGGCCTCTTCATTACTATTCCTGTTTTGTGTCCCTAAATGGGACTTTTCACAGCAAAGGTGCTAAGTTGTCATTTGAAAAGTAAATGACACCCGAGTTCACACACTTACACTCCTATTCCTAAATACTGTGGAAAAACAGGGTTTGGAATAAAAATAATAATGTCAATATAATAGTTTTGTTCTGTCCAAATCTCTGTGGCAAAATTTTTAAAAACCTATCCACACCAAATGTTGCCCTTAGTCTTTTCAGACCTAAATTAAAAGTATTAAATTGACTTGGTGAAATGAGTTATTAGAAGAAACATATACATTTTTAAAGTTGCTTTTTCATTAGAGCTTTGCCACAATGTCTATAAGTGGAGATAGCAGCTGTATTTTCCTTAACAGGTCAAATGCTTCCAAACTGTCCTTGACAGTAGCTAAACACAAAGGACATTTTTGCCAAAGGTTCATGGAAAAAAGAGATAACACTTAATTAGAAAAGATGAAGCGTTTATATGACTTAAGTGAACTCTTTAGCTAAATTTGAGATAAGTCGTGTTTGAAACAGCCCTGGCCTGAGATTGCCAGTCAAATATGTGTTAGTAAACAGAATAATCCTTGATTTTGATTATCTACATACTTAATGCCAAGAAAAATCACAGTCCTAAAAAAAACTTGGATTCCAAGAAATTAGGTAGGATTGATGCTGCTTTTCTTCCATGTAAAGCTCTGCTTTCCATGTGAACCATAATGTACTTAAATAAAGATAAGTGCATTCAACCAACTTAATACAAGAGGTAAAAATAGAATTACCTTAATGATGTGTATAAATATGAACATGATGTGATTAAAAAATGATTTTTTTTTTTTTTGAGATGGAGTCTTGCTCTGTCGTCCAGGCTGGAGTGCAGTGGTACAATCTTGGCTTACTGCAAGCTCAGCTTCCTGGGTTCACTCCATTCTCCTGCCTCAGCCTCCCGAGTAGCTGGGACTACAGGTGCCCATCACTATGCCCAGCTAATTTTTTTTTGTATTTTTAGTAGAGATGGGGTTTCACTGTGTTAGCCAGGATGGTCTCGATCTCCTGACCTCGTGATCCGCCTGCCTTGGCCTCCCAAAGTGCTGGGATTACAGGCTTGAGCCACCGTGCCCGGCCAATGATTTTTTTCAAAGGTTGGATTGTTAAAAATAATATGGACATAAATTTACTTTTTAAATGTCTTTATTGGATACATAATTTTAAACCAAAAGACAATTAAGTTGATATAAAATCTAGTCTTTTTTTTCTTCATAATTGTTAGAGGGACTTAAATCAGGTTTAATCATTCAGGTTCTTCCAAACTTAAAACAAAAATAACATACTTTTCTAAAATATGTGTCTGGACAACTTCAACTAATTATAAATGAATTTATTCCCATATTCCAATATAGTAAACTTTTATTTGATGCACACTGTATCAAGTAGAAAATAATCATTCTCACAGATGTGTGTGTGTGTGCATACACATTCCAAGGACAAGGATAGCTAAAATCTGCACATAAATCTAATTTTTCTCAGATCGATCCCATTAAACTAATGAACTCAAATCTTATGGAAAGTTTGAGAATCTAGTAAACTTCAAATGTATTGATTAGTAGATATGATTTTATTGACTGTTAAAGAGCAAACCATTTGCAATCTTCTGTCTTTATCAAAAAACAAAACATGCATGTAAGGCCTTGGAATATTTGATACTCTATCCTGATTTAAGTCCTGCAGATAGCAAATTCCTGTCCTCCTCCACACTCCAGGGAGCTACTCTTTCCAAAATAAGTTCAGAAGCTTTTTTAATGCATGACTGTGCTCAGCCCAGTCCTGTGGGAGGTGTGGAGAAAGAAAGGAATTTGGCTAGGGGAATTGAAACATATTTAAAAAACACAACACAACACAATAACAACATTAAAAAAAAAACCACTAATCTTTTGATTTGGCTGCAGACTAAAGAGATGAGTCTGTAAACTGGATTTAATAATTTTCCAGTATCTTGAAGGGTCAACTCCCCCTCCATGTATTGGAACTAAAAATAAAGAGAGCTGCTAATTTCAAAACCCTGTTTTAGAGTATAGATCTTAAAATGTGTATGTCTCTCTTTTATTATAGCTGACATATTTAAAGTGAAAATGAGATGGGTTTTCCCCCCACAGGAAAGGCTATATTACACCAAACCAAACGATAGCATTTAAAACTGGAATAGTCCAAGTCTTTACTGAGGCCCACCATTTCCCAAGAAAGTCACTGAAGGTGTGATTTATTCAAGACACCAAGACCCACATCTTCCACATTCAAATTTTAGCATTCTATCCTTTTTATTTTTTGTATGTGTTTCTCTAAAACTTGGGAACATTTCCATGCAATGCAAATAGAGTTGTTGTGGAAGAAAAATAAAGCATTTCATTTCCCAAATACAAATATAATGCAAAGACACATGAGTACCTATTTTCCAAAACCACATTAAAAATGTAAAAAAAAGTAGAATTTTAAAATTATATAACCCAATATATCACAAATCAGTTCAACATGTAATTTTTAAATTCTGTGTATCTGAACTCTTGTATTTTACACTAATAGGCCAACTCACTTTGGACTAGCTACGTTTTAAGTGCTCTGCATTCACACCTGGGTAGTGGCTGCTGTGTCTGTGCAGTTCCTATGTTTGTGAAATGGAGGGTTAACACACAGAGAGCTCTTTACTTCTTTACCGCACTGGCTTTTCACAGCCATTGACATGCTAATGTGCATCATGCATACTTATTAACATCTGTTCAGGCAATGCTGTTGGACATGCTGCACTACACCATGTGGCACCCTTGTGAAAAACTTCTTTATGCCATTGGATTTTGAAGATATGGCTAAGAAATGACACTGGATTTTGAAGATATGGCTAAGAAATGACACTGGATTTTGAAGATATGGCTAAGAAATGACACTGGATTTCGAAGATATGGCTAAGAAATGACACTGGATTTTGAAGATATGGCTAACAAAGGTCTTAACTCTAGATTTTACACCCAGCTCTGCCACTTCCTAGATAGCCAACATTGCACAAAATACTAACCTCTCTTAAATGTGTTTCCTTATATAGAAAATGGAAATTTTACCAATATTGCAGGACTGCTCTGATGACTAAATGAGAGCATTAGTAAGGTACCCAGAAAAGTACCTAGCACACAGTAGGCACTCAATAAATTATGTATGCATGCATTTTCTCTATATATTTATGTATCTCTAACATATTTTAAATAATGGAGGAGTTCGTGGTTTTGAGTAAATCTTACTATATGAGTACATTTTTCAAGGTCTTGATTTAGCACTATTGTATATATCTGCATCTAGAAGCCTTAAGTGTAGGAGGATCAGAGGTGGGGCTCTCAGAAAGAAGAAAGGGCACTTTTTACTGGCTTTCCTTATGCCAGCTTCATACTGAAGCTTTCCATTGCAGCTTCAGCCAGAAAAATGCTTTATTAGATTTAGACAAGATTCCTTTCGAAGAAAAAGATTCATAGTTAAAATTTGTAACTTACTATGTTAAGAAATTCAAGAATGGTTAAATGGTTTAAACGTATGCTCAAGTCTGCAAAAAAGTTATATTTATTACAGGTAAATTGCCTTGTGAAGTAGATTGCTAGGACAATTGGTCACTTAAAATGGAAAGGTAATTACTTATATTTGTAAACAGGAAAACATGTTATACTAAAATTGAATGCTGCAAAGTGAGTCCTATACAAACCATATTAATGAATTTGCTGCTGGGATAGTCCGCATTCCACAAGCTACAAAATTGATACCTCAGTACTATTTAATAGAAATTAAAGATAGAGCTGTTTAGAAGTAGCTTTGACTTAACTTTACTCTTGATTTTCAAAAGTGAAGGATCAAAGCTAAAACTCTGTGAAGTTTCCACAGAACATAATTAAAATTCAAGAGTGCACAACAGAAAATCCAAGGTAATATCCAATCTTCACAGTGGTTTATTTTGAAGACTAGCTTTACACTGAAATTGTACAAACATTTGTCAACTTAGTAAAAAATAACTGCAAAATTGTATGTCTAATTTAGCAAAAACAAAAAATCCTGGTAAAATAGAGAATACACAGATAGTGTGTTTGCACAGGAATAAAATTAATTATAAGAATCCCTCCATAGACACTGCAGTTGGAAAAGGAATTTCTGTGGCCCTTAGGCTCTCAAGAGTCCTACTCTATGTACAGATGGTCCCCAATGTATGATGGTCCAACTTAACAATTTTTCAACTTTACGTTGGTGCGAAACTGGTATGCATTCCGTTAGAAACCATATTTCAAGTACCCATGCAATCAATCTGTTTTTCATTTTCAGTACAGTATCCAAGAAAATTACATGATATATCCTTTATTGTAAAATAGGCTTTATGCTATCTTGTCCAACTGTATGCTAATCTAAGTGTTCTGAGCACCTTTAAGTTAGGCCAGGCTAAGCTACATTTGGTAGGTTAGGTGTATTAAATGCATTTTCAAAATAAGGTATTATCAACTTACAGTGGGCTTTTCAGGACTTAACCCACGGTAAGTCAAGGAGCACCTGTACTTTCTTCTAGGTGACAACTTCTTTTACTAAAAGTGGCACTCTTATCTGCTAAAATAGTCTCTGTCTAGTATTCTATGCATGTTTCCTCAAATTATCTCATTTTTAATCAATTAAAAATATTTTGGCCAGGTGCGGTGGCTCACACCTGTAATCCCAGCACTTTGGGCGGCCGAGGCGGGCGGATTACCTGAGGTCAGGCGTTCGAGACCAGCCCGACCGACATGGAGAAACCCCGTCTCTACTAAAAATACAAGATTAGTTGGGTGTAGTGTCGCATGCCTGTAATCCCAGCTACTCGGGAACCTGAGGCAGGAGAATTGCTTGAACCCGGGAGGCAGATGTGGTGAGCCGAGATCGCACCATTGCGCTCCAGCCTGGGAAACAAGAACGAAACTCTGTCTCAGAAAAAAAAAAAAAAATTAAATTTGAAGAACTAGCTCCTTCAATGACAGTGTTTCCATCCACTTTATGGATGGAGACCTAGGAAGACGGGCAGTAAAATCAAAGAAGCTGGAAATATTTGACCTTATACACAATACTCAGGAAGATTTATTACATGGTGGGACTATTCCAGTTGAGGCCTAATCAGCTCTGGCTTGGACAATTGCAGCTGATTCCTGTCTGTGCATATTTGGGTGTCTCTGGCCTCTGGACTTGATGAAATGTGAAATTTCATAACTTTTAAAGTAACTACAAAATCCAACTAAATAAGAGAAATCACAACAGACACCAAAGCAAACAGTAATTGGTTAAAAAAAATGCCTGGGAAACAGGCCAGTGGGATTGCGAAACGTAAACTTCTTTATATAAATGCATTTCAACTGTTAAGAAAGGGTTTTGAAAAGAACTAAAAAAGAAAACTGGCTGGGCGCAGTGGCTCACGTCTGTAATCCCAGCACTTTGGGAGGCCGAGGCTGGCAGATCACAAGGTCAGGAGATCAAGACCATCCTGGCCAACATGGTGAAACCCCCTCTTTACTAAAAATACAAAAATTAGCTGGGTGTAGTGGCGCATGCCTGTAATCCCAGCTACTCGGGAGGCTGAGGCAGGAGAATTGCTTGAACCATGGAGTTGGAGGTTGCAGAGAGTGGAGATTGCATGACTGCACTCCAGCCTGGTGAAGAAGCAAGACTCCATATCAAAAAAAAAAAAAAAAAGAAAGAAAGAAAATTTTCCAACCTAACATTAAAATATCAACTCTCTCATACTATTGGTTATATTAAAATGACAGAAGTGTCCTCAAGTTGATTAGAGATTGCATTTTCTCATTTTCCAGTATCAATATGTGAGACACTTAGTTTTCATTATGAAAACAAATTATGAGAGTTTTGTTTTTGAGGCATTTCATTCAAAGCACATATCAACAACCATTTGTTAAGCACTGATTATGATTTTAAAGGCACCTTAACACTATTATTTATAATCAAATAACAGCAAATTGTATTGACGGCTTATACATTCCACACTCCCCTCTAGGTACTTAACATGTACTGTGAACTTATTTAATGCTGACAACAACCATTAAAATTAATGGATTATTTAATCCTTATTTATTTTCAGATGATATAAATGGAGGCAGAGCAAAACTAAATTATTTGCCCAGATTTTCCCAGTTAATAAGAAATTGAGCCAGGATTTGAAGCCAGACGGGGTGCCAGAGCCTAGGATTTTCACCATCACTTTCTACTTCCAACATAACACACTAAGCAATGATGATGCTACCATCTGTAATAATGATTACAGTATCAACTAAGTTCATTTACATAAGGTGGTTCTGCAAACGACAAATGATGTAAAAAATGGTAACTGTGCTCTTAAGTAGCTTCAAATCTAAGGAGTAAAAAATAGCTCTGATGAAAGACATTAATAAGTATCTCCTTTTTTAAATCTGAAAAACTATTATGGCTCAGAGGAACTCAGAAGGGCAGAGTGGGGATAGGCGAAACACTACTTACACATTTTCTGGAAATAAGGTAGCATCTTTGGGGTCCTCTGACAGACATGGAGTCAGAAGCTCTAGGTTTAAAACCTTCATCTGGTCTTGCTCAAGTTAATTAACCTCTTTAAGCCTTTTTTGATCTCTAGTTACTGTCAGTATTCAATGAGAACATATGGATTTTAATCAGTACTTTTTCAGTAACAAACTGAATTCGATTAAACTAGATTAGGCATTAAAAAGTAGACTTTTAGAAGGGTACTGAAATGAAGAGAATTTTAGAAACCACAAGCGCCTTAGGGACTTTAAGAATGGCAACTGGGACAATGATTGGCTCACTCGTCCAATGCTGGAGGACTCGGATTGGTCAGGTCTAAGCCTAGAGACTGAGAAGTAAGAAATGCGATTGGCAGCTCTATCAGAATCATGTAGTTCCCAGAAGGGCACCCTGAAGAACAGATGCCAGAGGAGTCTAAAAGAGGTATCACAAACAAATTTAAAAGTGCCACATTTAAAAGTGCCAATACATTTTACACACCATTTTAAAAGTGCTAATAAAAATAACACTGACAGACACAAATGAACACTTCCCACATTGTAGGCACTGCTCTAAGCATATCACATGTAGTAAGTAATACAGTACTTGGAGGAAAGCCCAGGTTATGCACAGGACACTATTTGGATACAGTGTAGAAAGGAATGAGGAAGTAGTGAAGAGGCCTCAGGTGATGAAGAGCATTAAATGGCAGGCTAACTTATACTTAATTTTATTGACAAATCAGAGCCAATGCAGATCAAGGAATAGAAGGTGATAGGGCCACAGTTCTATATTAGGATAACTAACCTGGGTTTTTCGAGAAGAGAGAAATGGGAGGTGGGGAATTTAACTAATAAGCCATTTCAAGAGGAAGTTTAGCAAAGACTTGAATAGGTAGTAGTAGGAATAGAAAGGAAAACAAACAAAAAACAGATTTAAGCCTTTGTAGAACTGTCAGTAAACTGAAATGGAGATTAGGAATCAGAAGAGTTCCACCTAATGCATGCAGGGCTTAAAACTTAGATGACGGGTTGATAGGTGCAGCAAACCACCATGGCACATGTATACCTATGTAACAAACCTGCATGTTCAGCACACGTATCCCAGAACTTAAACTAAAAAGTTCCCCATTGAAGGAATAAATGATGATGGTACTTAGTAAGGAAAAATGGCAAAGTCAGGGTGAGAACTGGTTTAAGGAGAGAATGATGATGAATTTAGTTTTGAATACAATGAGTTAAAGCAGGCAATGGATTCTCAGAAGGGGATATCAAGAAGGCAATTCCAAATGTGGCATCACATCTCATAGCTTGGAGCAGGGAAAATCTGAGCTTCTGGAGTAGCTGAAATTGTAAAAAGAGCATAGAAAAAGAAGAAATGAAGATACAACAGACTGATACTTAAATTCTAATCCAAAATGTACTTAGCCAATAGGTTTGTAAAATTTTAAAAATTTAAATTTATTAGGATTAACACAATTACACAGAATAAAGTTCAGGATTTCATTAATGATGGTCACCAATATGTGCTTCTTTGTGGCTTTTTAACCCATAATTCTCATGATTCAAATTTATTCATATTATAGTTGAATTTCATACACAGCTTCACAATGTGGATATTACAGGTCCACCAGTAAAATTAATGAAAACATATCTTTCATGAAAGGCACATAAAGAATCTAAACTAACACATTTAAGGAACTTTGATAACTTTGAATTTCTTTACATTACAAAGAAGAAAATCCTCCAAATGAAACAGATATGAATATAGTTTATGGTTACACACACACACACACACACACACAAATATACTTCAACCCAGTGACAACACGTAACTTGGAAACTACTTACCAGCAACGTGTACTGAAAGACTAACTTTTTCCAAGATGAGTAAAAAAAGGAGGGTGGGGTGGGGAGTGCTGTTTACTTTGCTGAAACAAGGTCAGAGATGACACATCATGAATAATCAAAAGAAAATTATTCTATCAAAGCTCAGTATCTAGCTGATACATAACACTTATTTGAGCATACATATAATCAGACTTATTAAACACTATTACTCATTTTCTAAGTGTAATTGTCCATTTCATTCTCAGAAATAATAGTATAATTGAAAAGAAATGATATAAACTCAAGCAAGTGGAGAAATTTGAATTATCTAAGGGAAAAAAGTAATTTTAACATAGTGTGATAATTACATTTGAAATTAGTTATATGTATAAATTTAAATCTTGCGTTATATCAGCAATAGAGTATTCAAAGATCCTTCTTGTTATCTTCCCAACAAGGAGCTATCATGTATGCTAGGTACAAGAGACTCCTCAAGGGAAATAAAAGCCTCACCAATCAATGTCTCAAAATTCATTATGCCCACAGGTTTTTTTTTTTTTTACCCACAAAAATGCTCTTAGGATCCCTCCAAACTTAGTTATAAACAAAAATGTAGTTATTTAAAGTGAATAAAAATTAATATGACATCACCTTTCAGGCAATGCATTCATATCAGCCAAATATTAAAATTCAGAGTGAAAACAAGTGAATAAAAACTAAGTGTGTACAATAAGTCTAAGACAGTATATCCTCAAAAATCTGAAATTTTAGTTTTTCAAACCAAATCTAATGTGGAATCTAATGTAAAATTAAATTATTTTATTTTCTTAAAGTAGGAAAAATCAAAATGCATACAATGTTTAAATAGTTGATCCAAAGGCAGGTGTATTCATCTTAAGAACATTTCAATAAAACACATAAAATTTAAAGAACAAATCATGTTATTAAAATAGTCTGTGCAATGTTTGTACAAATAACATTTTTATTAATACAAGTATACATATAATCTAGATAAGGGCTGTAATGTTTCCTAATATTAATTACTGGACTTAAAAATTTACAGGACATGAACATAAATAAAGCTGTTTAAAACTGGCAAACGTAGTAATAGTCTGTCATTCAGTACAAGGTATATTTATGTTATTTCCAAAGCCATCACCCTAAAATCCTAAGTTGCCACTCTCAAGACCTAAAAATAATGTTGAAAACTAAAGTCATAAATACATGTATACATACATTTGCATATTTACACTTAAGCAGAAATCATCAATATACTAGAGCCCAGCTTTAACACTGTCCTTCAGTTTCACACTGCAGGACCATCTGTCACATTTAAGAAAGGTCCTTCTGTTACTTTCAGTTAAAAAAAACAGAACAACTTTGGTCAAGTCCCAGATGCATTTGCCTTATATTACATTCTGTGTTGCTGCAAGACTCTAGTCTACAGAGATCCATATATAAGTACTCATTTGGTTTGAAAATGCATTTTACCATGAACTGCAAAACTTAAAAGAGACCACAATCTTTTAGATTATTTTTTATGATGACATCTGTTACAGCATCAAAAACAAACTGCACATTCTTAGTATCTGTGGCACATGTGAAGTGGGTGTATATTTCCTTTGTGTCCTTTCTTTTATTGAGGTCTTCAAACTGACATTGAATATATGCAGCTGCCTCTTCATATGTGTTTGATCCTGAGATGGAAAAAGGAAAGAAACATAAATGCAAAAAGTTAAAATAACTGCTTAAAATACTGAATTCAGTTTCATACATATGAAACTGAAGTCAGTTTCATACAGTTTCATTCATGGACTCCTTAACTGTGCTTTCCCTTCTAGAATGGGAGACACTATTTCTTCTAAATGAAAAACACTCCATGTTAATTACCTTTAATGACTAAGTTATCCCTTAAACAAAAAATTTCCTTTACATGGCATTCCGTGTTCATCATGATCTTTGTTCCTGCCTCAATCCTCAAATGCCAGATCTTTTATCCTCTTATCCTCTGTCCTCTACACCCCAGCTCAGATGCTTGATGACGGCATGCTATTTCAGTTCTGGCCCAATGGTGGATCAAAAAATGTTGGCTGAATGCTGATCAGTATTTTTTCCTCCCTTTTCTATATGTACATTAATTTGCATTCTTCACTCATTTTTCTTTATTCAAAAATTGTACCAAGGTCTACAATGATGTTTAGGAGTATGAGGTTACAAAAAAAGTGAATGACACACTCCAGCTTTCAGGTTATTGACTATAAAAGACTTCCTCTGAGTACAAACACTCCAGAAATTGTTTGGCAATATCTAAAGATAATCACACACACACTCTGACCCCGCAATTCAGTTTCTAGATATACACTTGACAGAACTGTGTATCACTGAAGACACAGAAGAAGTGAGAATGAAAGTACTCAGTAACATGAATTAATCTCCTAAGTGTACTGTTGAGCAAAAGAAGCTAGATGCAAAAAGATCACATACTGTATGATCCAACAATGTTTGAAAAATGAACTGGTGAGGACAAAAACCTCACCAACAGTGTCTGTGGAACATGTGAAGTGGGTGTATATTTCCTTTGTGTTCTTTCTTTTATTAAGGTCTTCAGTGATTATCAGTGAGTAATCAGTGATTACTATGTGTATGGGTTGTGATTGTGTTATGTGTGTGTTGTGGGGAGGGTTTGATTGGTTAAGACTGAGAGGAAGCATGATGGGGCTTTCTGGGGTCCTGAAGCTGTTTGGTTTCTTGACCTGAGTGGTGGATACTGGTACATTAACCTTTAAACACGCACTTATGCTGAGGGTGTGTGTGTACGTATGTATGTACATAATATAACATACATTAATGCATATAATGTAATGCTCTATGTAATGCTTCAATAAAAAAACTGAAAAACATTCAAATTTCATTTGGAAAAAAACTGTTTAAACCCCTCTTTTGTAGTAATAATCCAAAATTATCTGCCAGACTTTCAAGGTCCTCTACTACCCAGCCTGCTCTGCAGTGCCATCATTCTGAGATCCTCTCCTCCACACTGGCGCTCACCCCAGGTCCATGTCGTGAGGACCTAACATGCAAACTGCCACCTGTGGTACTGTAGTACTTCCTCTTCACTCTACTTCACCGGCTGAGATCTCTGCCTGCCTTCACATTTGCTCAAAATTGGCACCCCATCTAACTTTTCCTAATTAATCAAATCTAGCTGGGTTCTCTATCACTTAAAAACTTTTTCCTCCTCCTAGAAATAATTATTTCAGTTTTTGTTATATTGCTTTATAGAGTCTTAAATTCTTTTTCAGTGTTGAATCTCCTCAACTAGAATGTGAACTCTTCAAGAGTAAATATCATACCCCACAAGCCTCATACTCCTTTTATATCTTATAGAATCCAGTGTAATACAATGTGACAAATGCCCATAGGAATGTTGTGTAATGTGCTATGACAGCATAGATTATGAGATTTTTATTAGGGATAAAAAGGTACTAAAGCTATCGTCTTTAAGTTTACATTTTAACTCTTTTATATCACTAGAAATCACATACTTTTAAAAATCAAATTTTATTAAATCATAAGTTTCGTTCTCCAAAATTTTAAAGCAATCAACAGCATCTTGTTGGCCCACAGAAGCTAATGCAACTGCTAAATTAAACTATGCTTCAGCCAAACAGCTTACATTGAGTGCCTAGCTAAATTTGCTCTATATATCCTAGGCACCTAGCTAGATTACCCTAAAAGCTACAACACATATGAATGAACATTCTTCATTCTGATTTTAAGTCTAAAGAAACAAATGGCAAAGCAGGGACAGGAGAGCAAATATGATAGATTGTTTTTTAATGTGTGATAGAATTGTCCTGAACAAAGGTAAGTATAGGTGATAACCAGGTTCAAAAATGAAGAACTGGGAGGCTGATGACATAATCAAAAGGGAAAGAGAGGAGATCTGAGTGTAAACAAGAAAAAGAGTTCTGTTTGAGCTTCAGGTGCTAACCAACCAACCAACTAACCAACCAACCAACCAACCAACCAACTGAACAACAACAAAACATGTATGTTCAAGCAGTTGCTAATGTAAATCTAAGGCTCCAGAGAGAAATTAGGGCTGACCACAAAATTCAACCTATTGAGAAGAGATACGACTATGAAAGGATAGAGAGCTAAGATGACGTGACTGCAGATGAAATTGGTGAAGTGGCAACATACAGTAAAAAGAAGAGGAGGAGAAGGATAACACAGGAGCAGACAGACAGGAGATAAATCAAGTGAGTTGTTTAGGGGCTACACAGGGTTCTTCCACAGCCACAGGAAATTGAGAGTTGCGGCTGAAGCAAGAAGCAACTGAATCAATACTTCGGGCATGCCATGGAGATCTTAAACAATAATCTTAACTCTGGGGATGTGAAAGAATTATGTAATATTCTTTTTGTGCAAAGATTCTGAAGTCAGGTATTCTTATTAACTTAGGCAAAACACAAGCAAAAATTCCTAAACACACTGTCTACTTGGCAAGGAAAGAGCTAACAAGTATATTCTTAGTTGCTCTAAAATCCCCGTAGGTATACAATATTTATGGATTCACTTGGGGAATCTGGTACTATGAATTAGTACAAAATGGCTACATCATAGAATATGATAAAAATAAACTGAAAAATATATTCAAATAAGGGAAAAGTTAAGCCATCTTGACTCTGGTAGCTTATTTCTAATAAGCACAAAAAAATGTTCCTGAATACAGTGATTTAGGACTTTGACTTTCAAAAAGAAAGCAAAGTTTTAAAGTAAGTAAATGTGTGAAATTAGTTTGAACTGAAGTGTAACTTCACAGTACACAAAAAGAGCTATAAGTAACATGATTATATTTACCAAAGAACCCTCCCCTTTTGGTTCCACTGAATGTTTAATTAAATGTAGCCTAGTCGTTCATGGTCTAGGAGCAGGAGGACAATGGACTTGGGTCTGGAACTGGACTCTGGCTTCAGGAAGCCCCGGTATTCTCATTTGTATGGGTAGGGATACCTGAGCACTGACATCACAGGGTTGTCTTAACATTTCCTGTAAAATGGCAGTGAATACTCATCGTACAATTTACTCAACACAAGACTGAAGAAAATTCTGTTTATAAAAAAACAAATTCTTGAGACTTTAAAAAAAAAAAACAGGAAGAGTGGGGTGAGGGTAAATAACTAAACTCTTCAAACGATCTAGATTTGGAGATTGCATAAACCAGTGGTAATCAAACTCCCTGTTTTTTTAAGGCATACTGAATGCTCTTCACTAAAGTAAAACTTTACTCAATACATAAACCAGATGAAAGCTGAGTTACTCTGCTTTAATGAAAAAGTTATAAGGTGGTGGGTGCAGGGGGCAGTAATTAGCTCTGTTCCCTCTCCCATTTCCACCTTCAACAGCAACCCAGGAGGTGCTCCAAGGAACTAAATTAAACTAAAACTAATGTTTTAGCCCAACTCCTGACTTCACAGGTGGAATACTGAGACCTAGGTGAACTAACTGCCTTGTTCAAGATCAAAGAGCTAATTATGGAAAAGTCAGGACTGTACTTCAGGTCTACTTTCCTCACTCCAGGGAATTTTCCATCATAGTAAAATTAAAGCACTATTAACAGACTCATTACCAAAGTTTAGGCTTCTTGTGAAACCTTCCCTGCCCTTCTGGAAGAGTTAGCTGCCTCAATGATCCTGTCTTCATTTCCCCTTACTATAATGTTCATGTTCCTTATTTTAGCAGTAGGTTGCACTTCTATTGCCTGTTGTTTAAGTATGTCTGTCTTTCAGATTAGATGGTGGGCAGAGACATGTCTTATTTATTGTACATCACACAGTACCTGATATGAAATCTGTTAACTGGATTTAAAAAATAGTATTTTAACTTGGAGTCATCACTAAAAATTATCTAACTGCTTTTCCATAAAATGAATACATTATTTTCAGTAATTTCATCCACATCTTAAGGAAATTTTTATGCTCAACTGCAGTTTGATAAATAATACCCCTTAAAGGTCTAAGAATCACTAAGCCAAGAGATTTAAATTAACAACTGAATTCTTGCCTTAGCGGAAGTTTCACTTAGAAATATGTAACTTGACAAGTTATTCCCAGAAAAGGAAAATACCTGCATATTCTGGATAGCATATAGTGAGAGGGCTCTTTTTGATTTTTTCTTCAAAGAGATCCTTCTTGTTTAGAAAAAGTATAATGGATGTATCTGTAAACCACTTGTTGTTACATATGCTGTCAAACAATTTCATGCTTTCATGCATTCGGTTCTGTAATAGAAAAAAATACAACCAATTGTCACTAACAGCAAGGATTTTTGAGGACTATTTTAAAAAATAAAAGGTGTTGTAATAAAACAGAGTTTAGTGATTGAAAAATACATATCACAAAAATACATTTCTGCCATTTCAGAACACACTTTCACTTTAGGTAAGAGAAGTGTCTGATCATCTTTCACCACTTTTTGCATTCAACTTTTACTTGCCAAGTGCCCACTATATGTCATGCTCTGTGCCAGGGAATATCCTGCTACAGGACATTATAATCTAGGGATGTGAAGTGTGAACATGTGAAAAGAAATGACATTGTCATAGAGTTCATTTCATCTAAATTTCCATTAAAAGATAAATAGAGGTTTTTAAAGATTAATAAATTAAATTGAACAAGCTAAGACCCAATTAGCCCAATACTCTAAATATTATAATAAATATAAATACTGGAAGGACACTTCCGATTCCTGTTTCTTGACCTTCCAGGATCTGTGCTCATCAAAGAGGGCACTGATATATTTTATAGTGCTGAAATGAAAGAAATGAACATGTGGTGTTGCACTGCACCTGCTGCACTATAATTTCATATACTTGATTTTAAAAATACAATCGTCTCTCGGTATACTCAGGGGGATTAGTACAAAGACCTCCAAGGGTACCAAAATCTGCATACACTCAAGTCCAGCAGGCAGTTCTGTGGAACCCACACATAGGAAAAGCTGGCTTTCTGTATACTCAGGTTTTGCATCCCATGAATGTGCTTGGTTGAAAAAATTTTCATATATGTGGACCCATGCAGCTTAAACCCCTGTCGTTCAAGGGTCAACTGAACAAAACCGACATTTCTACTTTTTCCCCCACTTTGTAATAAAGTTAACTTAAAATGACAAAGTTTTACATTTCTATTTAAAAACATTTCCCCCATATTAATGGTACACTGAAACCTATCTGAAAATTACAGGGCAGCAACAAAGCATAACATATATTAAAGATTTACCGGCTGGGTGCGGTGGCTCAGGCCTGTAACCCCAGCACTTTGGGAGGCCGAGGTGGGTGGCTCATCTGAGGTCAGGAGTTTCTGACCAACCTGGCCAACATGGTGAAACCCCATTTCTACTAAAAATACAAAAATCAGCTGGGTGTGGTGGCACGTGCCTGTAATCCCAGCTACTTGGGAGGCTGAGGCAGGAGAACTGGCTTGAACCTGGGAGGTGGAAGTTGCAGTGAGCAGAGATGGTGCCACTGCACTCCAGCCTGGCAACAGGGCGAGACTCCGTCTCAAAAAAAAAAAAAAAAAGATTTACTAAACTAACAGAAGTAACAAATTAAGAAAAGGGAATCTTGGACTACTATGTAACTATATTTCCATGTGCTATGTTGATATTAGATATAGAAATGCATAGTTAAGCTTACAGGCTTGAGGTGAGATTGACTCTCCATGTTTTCCTTTTCCTCAAGATCCACCTGTGCTTCTCTAGTATATCTCTCTTTTATCAAATAGAAAAGTTAGAGGAAAGACCCTGTACTTTCAAATTGTTACAGACATTAGAAAGAAATTCTTGGCAACACCTTCAGCTCTTCATGTTGCAAGCTCAACTCTTAAAGTAGTTCTACTTGCCATTTCTTCATCTTCAGCTAGAACCAGGTCGTAGTCACTCAGTGCTACACAGAAGATGATCGCCGTCACTCCTTCGAAGCAATGAATCCACTTCTTCCGCTCAGATCTCTGACCTCCCACATCAAACATTCTGTTAAGAGGAGAAATGAGTTAACATCACATTAAATGTTCAAAAAGCTCTGAGAAGTTCTTTAATGCTAACAAAAAAAGCTCTGAATAGTTGTGGAAATGTCTGATGAAAAGGAAGGAGAGAAGGACTTTATGCGAGAAAAAAATGTCACAAACTGGACTTCTCAAAAGGGGAAAAAAACCTGCTAGTTTTTAAAATTTTTGATTGAAGGGACGGTATCTCTAAAAAAAAAAAAAAAGCAAAAACAAAAATACCCTCAAAAAAACGAAACATTAACACACATGAGAACACTTAGAACATTAAAGCAAATACAAATGAATGGACTGCACTATGTGTAAACACTGAGAAGTCACATGAAGCAACTGGGGAATGCAGAGATCAAAGAGTAAATATTCCATTTGCCACAGTCACGGAACATTGAAGGCAGAGAACAGAGACCCCTCCTCCTACTAAAACATGTCGTTTTAACTCAGAAGTAATAAGCAAGGCTTTGATGTAAAGAAGAAACCATTTCAGGTAAGAAAATGTAGGGCAAGCAAATGAAATTCAGATAGGGTAGGTTTGCATAAAAAGTAAAATCATGATACATTACAAAATGAGAGAACTGAAATATGAAATAAATGAGGGATCCTATCGAATGGCCTTAAAATTTAGAATGAAAAAAATTCAATTTTTATACAATATATAAGAGTGAACCACTATAGGTTAGCGAACAAAGTAGTAGCAAAATCAAACAATATAAAGACAATAGTCTATTCCTTTTCTCTTATAAGACTTTATAAAGTTAAGCAAAAGTTAAAATTTGCATAGACTACATTATGCAACCTAGAAATAACCACTTATATAATGAAAACACTATGCGAACTGGTACATTTTTAAAGGCTCCATTTATCTAGATGGTGCACTAATTAAAATAGTCCCTATTTAATTCCCAGGCAAAAAGAATTTTCCCTACAGAGCAGTACTGGCCTATAAACCAAATTTGAGTACATCAACTAGTATTGTTACTTTTATGATCACTTAAGTGGGCTTCTTCATTCTTTTGGCTTAGCTGGTACCATTGTTCATTAAATTCAGGTAAGCTATATAACAAAATGTTTCTACCACAAACTAAATCACAGAGTTAAGATGTAAAAAACATAGCTGGTAATAACGATCAAACAAGAACAAAATAAATGACAGTAAATTAAAATGATATAAATTGGGTTACCATTTGCTAAAATGCCCAGGAACACAATTTGAAAATAACTTTACTGAAAAGATAGCATATCTCAGATAACTTCTCTGATTAGATGTCACACATCCTCTGTCCATCCAATAACAGATGTCAATAACAACCCAAATGACCCTAGCCCACATTTCCTCTCTGTGATGGTATAGTTTTGTGTGTTAACTTGGCTACGCCATCATACATTTATCTAGGTGTTATTTAATGAAACATTTATTTAGATGTTGCTGTATTTTATAGATATGATTAACATCTGTAATCAGTTAACTTTAAGTAATGGAGACTATCCTTAATAATACAACAGCCCTCAATCACTCTACAGGCTAAAACTGGCAAAAACTGAGGTTTCCCAGAAGAAAATGTAATGCTTCCTCCACAATGTTATGACAATTCATGTCCAAGCTTGCCAGCCTACCCTACAAACTTCGGACTTGTTAGCCTTCATAATCCCATAAACCAATTCCTTGAAATAAACATAACCTACTGGATCTGCTTTTCTGGTGAATACTGATGATACAACTTTAGTGCAGAGAATGAGGTGCTACTCTAACAAATACCTAAAAACATGGAAGTGACTTTGGAATTGGGTAATATGTAGGAGGTAGAAGAATATTTAAGCATTTGATAGAAAAGAAAACTACACTATCTTGAAGAGATTGCTGGTAGAAATAGGGAGATTAAAGACAATTCTGCTAAGAGCTGAGATGGAAATAAAGCTGGAAAGAACCTTCTGTTGTCTTAGAGAATACATGTATCATTGTGGACAGAATGTTGTAGATATACAAACGTTAAAGGAGCTTTTAATGAGGCCTCAGAAGGAAATGAAAACATGTTATTATACACTACAGAGAAGACAGTCCTTGTTATAAAGTGGCAAACAGCTGGCTGAACTGTGTGTTCCAGCGCTGGGTGGAAGGTGCAACTTCTAAGCAATGAACTTGGATATTTAGCTGAGGAAAACTGCAAGCAAACTGTAGAAGGCTGCAGTTTCCTGCTTGCTGCTTATAGTAAAATGAGAGTGGAAGAGATAAACTGAGGAATGAACTATTAAGCCAAATGGAACCAGACGCACAGGGAAGGAGGACATGTGATGACAGGTGGAGAATGGTCATGGTCATAAACGAAGAACTCAGAGTCTAAGCTAGTGGTTCTCAAACTCTGATGTGATTCAGAATGTTAGGAGTCAGATGTTACTAGCTTGGGGGACCATCCTTTTGAGGATCAATTAATCCCCAAGTCAATTAATCCAGAAGCAACACTGACAGAGAACTGATATTACAAATGATCAAACTGCTTAAGTTTGTTGGAATTCAGAGAGAGCTAGATGAAGATAACTAGAAGAAACACTAATTTTTATCACTGCTTTCATTTTCCATATAATGGTAGCTAAAAATGTACAAGCATTATTCATTGCTCTACACTTATATTAGAAGCATCTTCATTATTTTATATACTGTTAAGTTCTGAACTTCTATTTAAAAAGAGCAAAAATATGGTATTTTCTCCTTCATATAAAAAGGTAAGAGTTTAAACCAACATCACATAGGAAATGAATTTGAGTTTTCTTAGGGATTCTGAAGGGTGGGGTGGAAGGAGATGTTGGACATGCTGAGAAGTGATGATTCATGCCTTAGACTAGCATCTAATACCACTGTCACCAAAACTAACTGGTACAAAGCTAGCTAACCATATATGGATATCAAACTCATAAACTGGATGTTGCATTCCCAAATGCATAACGCATTTATACTACTATAGAAATGAAATAGAAATTTATCTCATATTATGATAATTTTAGGATAGAAAGAATGCTTTATATCTGACAAAAAAAAGTAAAACACAGTTGCTGATTCTTTAATTAAAGCAAAACGATCCACATAGACACTGGCCATAAATGCCTAATCACAGGGATAATATGAATTCTTAAATTATGATGCCCTATTGCCTCATTTTGAATTTGTTAATACCATTTTTTTAATGTGAAACTGAAATTTTACTCAGCAGTTAAAATTAAACAGAATTACAACATGAAGAGCACGAAAAAACCACAAAATGATGACCACACTCAAGAGTTCCCAGTAGAATTATTCTAAATGCATTTCTGCTCTCATTCATCTGAGGCTCATTTAACCTATAAAAAGCAAAGTTGAAACTATATGCTAGTAATGATAGTAATTTAACAGAACTCAAAATCCAAAATAAGACAAAGTTTATCTGAGGTTCCTGACAAACCTGTGTTTATCTTTAAGTCACCGAATAAAAACAGCAACTAAATACATCAACCTCAACCAAGAAGCCTAAATGGAGTATGATAAATGAACCTCCTGGAAGGATAATGTTGAGAGTCAACTTTACTGAATCCCAGTATTTGCTGGATGTTGAAATGACAAGTTTGAAAAACCTAGGCTGGAAGTGAAAACTATGGTCCTGAAATAAATGTTTAAGAGTGCACCTAACCAAGATGAAAAGTGAATTTTATATAGTCAGACTGCCTTAAGTACCAAATAATCGATTTAATATTTGCCTCTGCCACTTATTACTATGTATACAGTTCTCACTTTTACAACATTTTTCATAGGCAATAACTCATTTCATTTTTAAGCCTCTAACACAGAGCAAAACTGTAATAGCCTGTTAAGAAACTTAACCAAGTTTACCCAACTACTTATTAGGGGAACCTAAGTCTAGAATCTTTACTTGTTAACTCCAACTCCACACATTTTCTCCTCAGACAATATTGGTTAGAAATACAGTAGCTCCCCCTTACTCCTGGTTTCACTCTCTGCAGTTTCAGTTACCTGTGGTCAACCAAGGTCCAAAAATATTACAGTATTTTGAGAAAGTGAGACCACATTCACATACCTTTTATAGTACGTTGCTATGATTGTTCTATGTTATTATTACTTGTTAGTCTCTTACTGTGCTGAATTTATAAACTTTATCATAGATATGTATGCCTACGAAGAAACATGGTGTATATAGGGTTCAGTACTATCAGTAGTTTCAAGCATATATGGGGGGTCTTGGAACGTATCCCCTCGAATAAGGGGAGACTACCGTAAGCCATTACCTGAACATAATTTAAGTTTGCTTTAGAACATAATCTTTAAAACAAGGTAAACAAAACCAAAATCAGAATCTAAGGTATACTAGGTTAAAAAAAAAAATCTAAGTCCCAATCTAATAGTGAACTTCCTTGTCATTAAAATCACTTCTTAGTTTTAAGATAAAATGACAATATTCTCCAGATCAGACATATCTGATTACTTGAAATCAGAGTACTGAGTTTGTTTATTTAATATTATGGAAATAGTAATGAGCAGACTAAAAGAAGTTAAACAATTTCAGTAACAGATAATGACAGCAGCGTAAAATGTCCACTGAAGGCTTTTTTTAAGAAAAAAATGAAAATAAAAAAAAAGCATATGCAACACCATAGCATGTATTAAAGCACAAAGCTAATGTTGCCACATAAATTAATTATTACCTATATCTTTGTTTAAGAAAGCAGGTCAATGTTTGTTTTTTGGAGAGAAGTAGCCATGAAAAATTGAAATAAAGCTTTAGTTTTCTGTAAATTCAATTACATGAACCACCTGTAAATCAGTGACAAGTGATAGTAACAAATGTATTAAATTTAAAATACTTATGGAAGCAATCAGAAGTATTGTTGCATATAATTTAACAGTGTTGACTACTTGTAACAGTGAGACTTCTTTATGAGATGAACTGATAATTATTTTTTCTCTCACTTAGGAACCCTTTTTTTCCAAGATGATTTTAGAAATTCTGCTTTATCATCACGACCATTTCAGAGCAACAGAGTTAGCTGAAGCAAAGCCTAATCCATAATTCACAGTAAAGATTTATTTAGAATGATTATGTTGAATCATAAAATTTTTAATGAAAATAAAAAAGCCAAAATAATTTCAATAACGACATGGGATACTCCATTTGCAAACCAAATGCAGATAAATTACTTTTTTTGCAAACAGAATAATATAACAGTAAATTCTGCTTTCTGCTTTTGTAATCTTTTAAAAAATTCTGTTTGGTATTGTGGGGATGGAGTTGGGTAAAAGTTAGATATATACACGGTCTTGTAAAGTTTGAATTTCTACAAAGAAACCAAAAACCACCACTAAACATAATCTTAAAAAAAATCACAAACTGGTAACAAATGATTTATCTAATCCTTCACTGTATTTAAAAGTTGAAATTTAGAAAAACATGAAATATTAAAATTTTCCTTAAAAAACAGATCATAAACACCTTTTCTAATCCAATTTCCTGCAGTGACAACTGGAGTGTGCTCAATTTGGGTCAACGTATCTATAAAGCTCTGCAGCTGAGAGATGATATCTAATTGATGCCCATGACTGCAGTGGCAATCTTCCTTAAAATCAATCTTAACCTTGTTGGGTTAAAAAAACCCAAAAATATCTCTATCTGTTAAACTTAAAAGAACAACAAAATCCCTGTAAGTCTACAACTCATTTAATTCTAGCATTTTTATTATTTTCATTTCCAGGAATATTTGGTATAGGACATGCATAGGTTTTAATACTGTGTGAATAATGTGACTCTATTATATTCATATAAATTTGTCATTGACTTCAGACGGGCCTCCCAACGCTGTTCAAGGGCTTTGTGTTTGGTGTTCCTTCAGCTGAACACTCAACTGGCACTTGGGACATGTGACATTTTAAATGAATGTGAATTATAAGAAACTAGCAGATTTTAAAAAAAGAACTTCTGCCTCTTTATTTAGCTTCAATGTACTGAAATAAATAATACTAAGAAGCAAAAAAGGAACATCTGTATTTTTAAATTAGTATTTTTTTAACATCAAGTAACACTACAGTGGCCTTAGATGTCTATGAAAATACAGAAGTTTTGTTTCAGTAGAATATCCTGTGATGTTATCTTATTAATGTATATATCTTTACATAGGCTACATAATTTCTTTTTTCATGATTTTACTATTGCATTAACAGAAATGATTAATAACAGTACAGACTTAAAGGCAATTTTGTTTGAGTGAACAATGAAATGAGTAGGTGGAGCATTTTAGAAGAAGAAAGTCATGGTAATGACTAGCAGATGACCTGGAAGGGAAACAGATTAACTGACCAGGAAGGCTGTATAGATAAAACAAGACTCTGCAAATGAAAACATTATATTTCGTTGTGTTTAAGTCCAACAGTTCTCCTCATATCTTGGAAAATGTTATTTACTGGAAAAAGAGAAAAGTAGTTTTGTAAATTTGAATATGATATTTTACTAAACTTTCCTGAGCCTCGTTCATCATAAAATGAGGGAACTGGAAAAATATGCACTCCAAGACCCTTTGCATTTCTAAAGACTACGATTCGGTGCTTTTCTGCTCCGACCTCAGTAAGTGGATATTCAGTACACTTTAAATGAATACTTCTTATCATGAAATAGTGCATAAGGACTACCTTCATAGGGAAGGTAAGTTCCCTATGAAGAAAACTGTTCACGAAAAAATTGTTAAAGGTGCTCTTCTTAATATTTCCATAAATAAGCACTTATGCTATCAGTAAAACTTGCTCTCTTTTCACCTAAAAATAGATGGCAACACTTTCCGAAAACACAGTATATTAGAGCAGAATTTTCTGTTTAGAAATAAAAGCCAAAAACTATTTTGTTTGAATCACTGTAAAAACTATAGGCAAAACGGAATTTGTGTGGACAGATTTTCTTAAATAAAAATATTCCTCTTAGGAATGCTTTTTTTGACTTCTTTCACCCAAACATTCTTTTGTCCAATCATCTGAAGAAAGTTTTTTTCCAACTGTAATTTCCAACAGTAAAAATGTTGTAAACTTTTATTATACTTTTTATTTCTAAAGCAATGTGTTTTTATCTACATTTAGAAATCATATATTTCAAAGCTACTCACTTAAAATGAAGATCTTTGAAAGTAAAATGGGTTTCAACAATTCCTGTAGTTTTCACTCTAGTTCTGAGAACATCTTGTTGAGTCGGGATGTAATTTGGTTGAGCTATTCTGTCCAAGTCATTCAAATAGCTGAAAAAAATTAAACAAAACAACATGTTAATGGTAAATATAGCCAATAAAGATCATCCAAAACAAAAATTAAAACACATTTCAATACAAGCGATAATCTGAAATCACTAAAAGTTTTTAAATTTGTGTGTAAAGATATAAACCAGTTTAAGCTTGTATCTTATCTTACAAACTCCCACGGAAATAAAAATGTTTACACCTCTGCAACCACAAAGCTCTTTTAGTATTTTTTAAATGTGTACTTTATTTCTTAGGGACAGTTATCAGTGATTCAAAGGAAAAAGAATAACTTAAAAAAAAAAAGCTAATACACACCATGAGTTTGTTTCTTAGAATTCTTTATCACACCTTTTGGATATAGCACTGTGTTTATGATCCAGACATCATTCTTTTTTTTACTGAAGATTTTTAAAGTCTTAATTTTGGAGCAAGTAGTGATGAAAGCTCTTCCCAAAGGCTGAACAAGATGTTTCTTTTCAACCAGTCTTATGTTACATACAGGAAAACAGCACATACTCCTTTACGCTGCACTTTACTGCTCTCTAAATCAATACATGTTTTAGTCACTCATGTAATACTCTCTGCCACTGGTGCTACATATGTTGTGATATAAAAATGTAGTGGTATCATACCATGCAATGTAAGAGAGTAAGTTATCTTGTGTCAAATTATATGGTATAGTCAGTAATTCACAGAAAATACAGGTATGGAGAGATTAACGTGGACCTAGGTGATTAAAGAAGGATTCATGGATAGCGAGGGGTCTAAACAGAAACATGAATAATGGGGATGGAAGAAAAGGAATGACACTGCCCCAGGAGAAGCTGTAAATCAGTATGGAGATGGGAACAGTTGCATGGTCTTTCTTGGAAAGTAAAGCCACTAGAGTAAGCTATATAAAGCCTTAAATGAGGAGTTTGGAATGAGTCCTAAGGTCAGCTGAATGTAGAGACCATCACCGCAGTGTTTTTATTACGAGACCTATAAGGTGACTGATAACTTAGAAATAAAAAAATGTTTTAGACAGTCAAGTGTATGTATGTGGTAATTATACTAGAATACATAGACAGATGACAGCCTGAGTTACCTGTATTGTATTTACTGAATTTAAGAGAATCTTATTATCACATTGGTGATAATCCTCCAGTACTTTCTCTGTGCTTTTAATTCTAAATGTTCTACTTTACTGTAAGAGAATCCGACTTAACAAATCAAACAAGCCATGGCAAGATTTTACTGCCTCTTTAAAATAATGAGCTACTCTTATTTAAAACGTTCTTTGATTACTCACAGATTTCTTTGCTTAAAACCGTTACAGTTCGCCAGGCGTGGTGGCTCGCGCCTGTAATCCCAGCACTTTGTGGGGCCGAGGTGGGCGGATCACGAGGTCAGGCAATCAAGACCATCCTGGCCAACATGGTGAAACCCAGTCTCTACTAAAAATGCAAAAATCAGCTGGGCGTGGTGAGGCGTGCCTGTAATCCCAGCTATTCGGGAGGCTGAGGCAGGAGAATCGCTTGCACCTGGGAGGCCCAGGTTGCAGTGAGCCAAGATCACGTCACTGCACTCCAGCCTGGAGACAAAGCCCGACTCCATCTCAAAAAACAAAAAAACCAGAAACAACAACAACGAAAAAACTGCTATAGTTCAAAAAAATCTCTAAAAATAGTATTTCAATAAGACAAAGAAGAAAAGCAGGCACTGTGAAAAATTCTGATTGTTTTAAATGATTACAAATTTAAAGTGTGAATTGGTGGCTAGTCAGTCCTAATGGGCAACTTGACTGCATCTTAGCATCCCCAGTCAAGAACTCATAGATCAAGATGCCCTCTAATCACTATGGAGAAAAATGTTTCTAAGACTTTCTTCATTCCTAAAAAGCAGCTGCATTAGTGCCATCTTAAGGTCACAACTATTAGAAATAAAATAATGTAAAACTAAAGCAACATATTTTTCATTTTATAATTTTAATTTTTTTTTCTTTGAGACATGGTCTTGCTCTGTCACCCAGGCTGGAATACAGCTGTGCAGTCATAGCTCACTATAGCCTCAACCTTCTGGGCTTGGGTGATTCTCCTGACTCAGCCTCTCAAGTAGCTAGGACTACAGGGATGGGCCACCACGCTGGCTAAATTTTTTATTTTTACTTTTTGTAGAGACAAGGTCTCAGTATGTTGGCCAGGCTGGTCTGGAATTCCTGTGCTCAAGCGATCGTCTCACCTCAGCCTCCCAAAATGCTGGGATTACAAAGCATGAGCCACCAATGCCCAGCCTATGTTTCTGTTAACTCACATCCAAGTAGTGTGCACAGGAGAGAGAGTCTTGGACAAGAGACTGAGGGGGTCTGGAAGTTCCCCCATATAGTGAGAAAGAGAACTTCAATCTGTCATTCCCAAGTAGTACCCCTTAATTATTGAAGTAGCTCCTTTTGCTGGACTCGACTCAAAGCAATCTTCTCATCATAGTGACTCCCACTTAAATCTCCACAGATGCTGGTGGTGTCAAAGCAAATATGGTTTATGAGTTGTGTTCTTCCTGTAAGTATTTTTTCTAATTTGTCTTCTAGCCTCTGTGATGTCTGGTTTATGAATTCATTCATTATTAAACAAGATCATACTGAGTGATGACTGTGTCAGGCTATGGGAATACAATATTAGGTAAAAACACATTACTGAATTTACAATGTAATGGCAGAGACAGAAAATAATCAAATATTCACAACATAAATAGAAACAAAATAATCTCAAAATAAATGTAAAGCTGAAGAAAAAGTACATTAGGAGTACCTAAAACTGGAGCGCAAGGACCAACTCAGTGGGTCAAGGAATATTTCTTTGTATAGGATATGATACCAGTTGGAGAGATGGGCTACATATTCAATATGTTTATGTTATATATACATGTATAAACCACGTAATAATACATATGGTTAATACAAGTGTAAAATGTTAAAAATATAGATTATGAAATACAGCGTTATAAAGATTTATGTGGGTGATACAATATTCATTATTTCTTAAACACACTAAATCACACAACATATAGTACCTAGTCTGATGCTGAACAAATAATATAATTCGCTCTTCAGGAGGCACACCTCATTTATTTATTCATTGTGGCAAAGTGCATGCATTCACCTAGACCTTTCAAAATTTGTCATCTATCTAATCCTTACTTGTGTCCCTAACAGCCAACAGCCGTGTCAAGAAAATGGAACAATCCTGGAAAGTAAAACAAATGTACAACATAGGTTTTAAGAGCAATACATATCATATAGGACATTTTGAGTATGTGTGACAAATTATAATTTTTTTTTGTTTGTTTTGGTGTTGTTCTATGGAGATCACCAAACAGAAAGCTCCCTGATTAGGTTTTTTTTTGTTTTTTGTTTTGTTTTGTTTTGTTTTGTTTTTTGTTTTTTTTGAGACATGGCCTCACTCCATCTCCAGGCTGGAGTGCAGTGGTACGATCATGGCTCACTGCAAACTCAAAGTCCTGGGTTCAAGCAATCATCCTCTCTCAGCCCCCGCTGAGTAACTGGGACCACAGGTGTGCACCATCATGACTGGCTAATTTTTGTATTTTTTGTAGAGATGGTGGGGGGAGGTCTCGCTAAGTTACCCAGACGGGTCTCAAACACCTGGGCTCAAGTGATCTGCCCACCTTAGCCTCCCAAAGTGCTGGGATTACAAGCAATGAGCCACCTCACCCAGCCTCCCTGATTAGGTTTCATCACAACTTGCTTTGCAAACTTTCTGGGGCCACCACCTGAAAATTCAAGGCAGATTTTTCTTCCAAAAAACTGTACTTAAATATCTGGAAACAGTGTCAGATACAACAGGGCACACACACAACTGACAATTTTCAAATACAGAGCTATTTTACTTAGTCAAAAAATACCTCGGAGTCATCTTGCACTCCTTCAAAAAATCCCTACTTACAGTACCTGTCATTGGACAAGTAACTCTTCTCCGGCACTGCTAACAAAATGAAAAGAACTCAAATCAGTTACACTCTCATTAACATAGCTCCAAGTAAACTAGAAATACACCCCAATTTGGAGTGGATTTCGGAAAGTTCCAGTTACTTTCTTGAAAATATATTGGAAAAGGTACCATTCTCCATGTTTCAATTAGAGTTACATAGCATGAGTCTCCTGAGACACTATTGAACATATAGGAAATAACGTTGCTATCTACACACACACAACACACATAAGACAAAGTTTTAAAATATTGTCATCCTGAATATCCTAAGTTGTACAAGAATGTGTCAGCCAATTCTGCAGTAAAATTGACTTGGAAGTATATTTGACTTGCAAGTAATTATTCATGATAGTTTAGTTCTGAAGTTATGATTACTTACTATGCTGCAGAATCATTAAGCTGGTACTCTCGGGATCTGTTGAAACAGGCTTGTACACCACTATCTTTCCACAATCTCTTTATAACTCCAGCAAGTTCTGCAGTCATAAAGCCTTCTTCAGCAGCTCCAGCTAGCACAAAGAGTTGGCGTGCATCATCCTGAACATTCAAAGGACATTTTTTAAGTAAAAAGGGATACGTCAGAGATAAAAAGTACAAAGGAGACAATTTTAGAGTTAAAAAAAAAAAGGCAATAGCGAACTTCCTTTGTTTTTATTAACATGTCATTACTTTTCTTTCTCTAAGGCACCACTTAAAAATTGCCTTGACCAAAAGACAATAATCACACATCATACGTCTATGTTTTGTGGTGTTAGTAGTATCTGTCAAGGCACTAGGAAGCTGGAAGAATAATTAAGGTTCTGGCTCATAAAGGGGACATTAGCCAATTATCCACTGACAGTTTGTTGTGTATTGAAGATGATCATTTTTGAGAAAACAGAAGAAGAACGTATGTCTTCTTCCTCTCTCCTCAAAATGTTTTCTAAACTAAGAAACACAACTTTCAAAGATCAGAGATAGAATTGAATTAAGTGTTAGCTTTCTGATATACCTTATAGTTGCAAAGTAAGTTCAGAGAAGGGAGAAATCAATGTGGAGTGGGCAAGACCAGAAGACTAATTTCATGTAATGGTCTGAGATTTTCAGGAGATTTTAAGTATGGACACATTAAAATCAATGGGGCAGAAGTTGGGAGCAGGTGTTTTGCTAATCGAGGCATAGAAAACAAAATAAGCACAGCTTTGGAGTAGAAATACTCATGATGTATATAGAGGACAGTATGTAAAAATGTCTAAATGAAAAGATACTTTATATAAAGTTAATTAAACTTAGCTTAAAATTTGAGGCTACTCATATTTGGTTATTCTGACCCACAAGTAATCAACCACTCTAAATCAGTGTGTGGACCAAGAGAAATATAATGTGCAACACTAATACAATCTAAATATTCTAATAGCTACATTTTTAAAAGCTTTTTAAAGTTAGGTGAAATGATTTTTAACAGTATACTTAACCTATGTATAAAAATATCAATTCATTTATATATAATAAATACACAATTATATTTCATATTTTTTCATATGTATTACAACATCTGGTGTGTATTTTATGCATACAGCCCATTTCAATTCAAAGTAGATACATTTTAAGGATTCAGTAGCCACATGCGGATAGTAGCTACCATACTGGATAACCTAACTCTAGTTTCCAAGTAATAACACAATTAAAAAAAAACAAAACAATAAACAAACAAAAAGCCCAGATATGAAGTTTCTTTCTTCACAGAGATTCTCCTTAACTTGAGATATGTAGCTTGAAGATAACTGGGTGGACAATTCCTAATTTCTTTCAAGAGGCATTCTTCCAAAGTATTGTAGCAGATGCTTATAAAGTGATGGCACACATTATTATAAGGGGTATAGAAGAGAAGCAGCATTTGGTGACACAGGCTAGCAGAGTGTACTAGCTGACAATATAAATTCATGCTGTTGCCAATTTGTGAAACATTTTCTTTTCAGCTGGAACCCATCATGAAAAATAATTAAGTCTCTCAGCATGAGAACATATTATTCAAGCATATGCTTCCCTTTTTAGCAAATCACAAGAGAAATGCATGCAAGCAAGTGACACGTGCATGATATCCTTAATAAACCTCACATAACATGGTTTCCAGTCATTTTTGCACCATTAGTCTAATTCCAGTAAACAATTATTCAATTATCCAAATTATTACCTATACATGAGAAATTTCTGAATTTGACCATTTTTATTTATTAAATTACATCAAATATAACCTTTCTATTTTAGAAAAGTACTCTTCGCTTAAGTAGGTTTTTAAATGAGCTTTCATTACGACGTCTTCATTCAATTTCAATAGGGTTTTTTGACAAAAAAAGACTAATGCCCTCCAGTATGGGTCACAAGATCACATTCTTCTCAAACTTTCCAGGAATAGGCCTGAAGTAAAGACTTAAGAAACTTTGGAAGCTGTATTTATAAATCACATTCTCTCTGTGGCATTAAAAAAATGTTTCTTTTTCATAATTCTACATGTAAGTGAGATGATGTAATATTTTTCTTTCTGTGTCTGGCTTATTTCACTAAGCATAATGTCCTCCAGGTCTCCAAAAAAAAAAAAAAACTCCACAGAAACAAAAATAGGTCAAGGTCAAATATACAAAGATAGAGAACAAACCAGTAGTTATGGTTATGGGGTGGGGGAGGAGAGGAGGGAGAGGAAAGAGAAAATAGAGAGACATACTGAAAGAATACAAAGTAGCAGATACATGGGATGACCAAGTCTACAGAAGTCCAGACTGAAGTACAATATGAGGACTGCAGCTAATTAAAAAGTACTGTATTCGAGATTTTTGTTAAACAGGTTTTAACTGCTCTTCTAGTCAAAAAAATTAACTATGTGAGATAATGGGCATGTTAACTTGCTCCACTATAGTAACCATTTTACTATCTATATGTATCTCATAACATCAAGTTGTAAAGCTCAGATAATTTTTTCAAGCCTCTTTTCTTTAAAAAAAATTTACTGGGATTATTCACTTCCACATCATTACCAGGACATTCAGGTGTGTCTGTAGATGAGCTTTCAGGCAATAAATCTGACCAGGAAAACACTGCTGAAATTATTCTACCTAATCTTCTGTATAAAACGAACCCAAGGCACAAAGAGGTTAAGCAACTTACTTAAAGTTCCATGGCTAGTCACCCAATCATACAAATTAGGGAGTCAATGATTCATTATCTAAAACAGGATAAATTTTAAAAACACAGAATGATGACAACGATTTTATCTTGCCATGGAATGAGGTCTTTGCAAAATTTGTGAGAAAGAAAATTACTTAACATCTATAAATATAAATGTAAGTGTACCAAAATAGTGTGATACAGAGTAGAAAAAGAATAGGGATTACTTAAGAGAAGACTGGAGTTTGGTAAGGAGGGTTACAGGTTAATAAAGCAGTTTACAGGAAGTCTTTGTGGTGGTGAAAAGAAAGATTATTTGCCAGCCAATTATTTGACAGAAAAATTCCTTGGATGTAGCAAAGCTAAAATGTTTTCAAATTACTAAAAGCTAAACAAAAATAAGTTGATTTAGAGAAAGTAAATTCCAGTTCATATATCCATGTGCTCTGAGAACTCAGAAAGGAGCTATGAAGCACTATTTTGTCAAAGAGACAAATAATAAGTCCTCATTCCAAGCGGTGGTCAGGGGATATCTGGCATGCTGTACTTATTTAGTGATTACATGTTTTATTTAAAGCTGTCACCCACTTGATGAAAATTCAGAAGAGTCTGCCTAGGATGGGAGGAGAAGACTTTAATGGAGCATGATGGCTGTCATCTGACATAATTAAAGGTAAGAAAGAACAGAGTTCATGTTTAGGCACAGAGCAGAAAAAGGAGCATTCTTAGAGCAAAAGATATCAGAGTTCATCTCAACTAGAGGAATTTTTTTTTAAATAATCAAAGCCACCTGAAAAACAAAAAAGGGAAGGGGAATGAGAGACAGAGGTTTTAAAGCAAAGGTCAGATGACTATTGTAATACAGCAGATAGAATTTATGTATGAGATTAAGAGTTTAAATTTAAAAAGATCTGCCAGCCCTTCTAAAATAGAAGCTAAATAATATGGTAATGGAGTGTTATTGAGAGTTTTTAGCATGAAGGGCTGTTGAATTTTATTGAAGGCCTTTCTTTCACCTATTGAGATAATCATGTGTTTTTTGTCATTGGTTCTGTTTATGTGATGGATTATGTTTATTGATTTGCGTATGCTGAACCAGCCTTGCATCCCAGGGATGAAGCCGACTTGATCAGATGTTGAAGAGTTGCTTTAAGGAATACATACATTTAAAATACATTTTTTTTCTAAAAGCACAAATATAATCAAAGTAAAAATGTCTTGAGGAAATTAAATAGGAAGTCATTTTTCTTTTTTCCCCATAAGAATACTTAAAAGGGGGGAAAAAGCCTAAAATAAAAAGTCAATTTTAACTAAATTGCAGAGATAAATTTTTAACCAAATTGCAGTGAATTTAGCATGAAGTATGAGTTTCATTAAGTCAAGAAGGGAAATTATCAATAAACATTATATAAATATACAAATTTATAAATCTTATACATGTATAGATATATTTTTTCAAATTGGTAAAATGGAGAAATATTGACATTTAAGTGTTCCTGGTATTGACAAGAGAACTTTTCAATACAGAAACGTGAGATAAGTGAAATGAGGATAGAAAAATACTGTATCAGAAGCACACATTCATTTCAAATGGTGGCTAGTATCATTTTGCCACATATATATCAATATTTTTCAGAATCAAAACAAAAACCGTATTTTCATCTTAGTTCTCAAACATAAACCAGAATACTACTATAAATGATTCAAACATTCATGTGGAAAAAGCAAGTAAAAGTAACAAGGAGCATTTTGTAAAAGACTGGGAGCACAGGGATGTTATTATCAGATATTAAAAGCCTACAATATGTAGAAACAGTCTACTATGAAGGCAGATCCATAGGGGAAAAAAATCCCAAATCTGAACTTATTACATGATAAATGTGGCAAGATACATCAGTCAGAAAAGATACGATTAATCCAATAACACTGGTGATAATTAGATAGCCACCTGAAGAGAAATAAAATAATGTGCGTCCTTACTCCATGCACATAACAAAACATGCTTCAGACAGATTAAAAAATAAACACAGAAACAAATGTTAAAATTCACTCCCTCGAAATTCCCCTTGCTTTAAAAAGAGCATCAATATTTGGTAAATCTTTTGTTGAGAGAGGATGTTCTACATTTAAACACAATGGAAGAAATAACGGGAATTTTAAACATTTTTTAAAATACAGTATTACCATAACATTAATGGCAGTTAAGTAAAATGTGACTTACTAAACATTTGTATTAATGGACAAAGAGTTAATACATACACACATATAAACAAACAAACAGATCATCAAAACACCAAGATTCCAAGTGGTAAATGAATAAAGTGCACAAGCCACATAGAAAAATAAAAATATAATCAATAGACAGGGAAAACTGTTCAGCTACATTAAAAATGGAAAATTCAAATTAAACTGATACATGATTTACTAACAACAAATTAGCAAAGATTTTTTAAATACAAGACTCCTAAATTTTGGCTGCCCAGAGTGCTAAGAAAAGGCATTCCAAAAACTGCTGCAAGGAAGGTAAACTGATAGAACCTTTCTAAAAGACAATCTAGCAAATCTGGCAGACAGACACAGACAAACTAACTAATGAAAGTAAATAACAAAGTTATTGGAACAGAAAAATGGCCATTATGCAGGAGCATGTATGAGGCTTGGGGGGAAAACTTATTTAAGTCAATTCAAGGTGACGTTTCCTACTCCTCACAGCCTATATTCTAAATAAGTGCTTCTCAAGCTATCTGTGATGAAGAACCGGTGTTGTGTTTTATTTCATTTGCATTTGTTTACAGTCTATTCCAGAATAATAGTAGTAAAAATTAAATGACACACAAAATATAAATTAATATTTTAAAAACTCTCAGAGTGAACATATAAATTACTCTGTCAATTGCTGTAAACCCAATGCTTACATTTAATTTCTGTATCCATTTTGTGCACACTCTTGTGGACAGGCACTAGTCCACAAGTCCATGAATCACATTTTGAACAGCTCTCCTCTAAGTGCTCAGTGCCTGAACAGGTGAATAGACCCCTTTGTAAAGCTTCTAAAATTTTACTTCATTAGAAACATAATCACCTAAATTATCAATATATTATCACTCGCAGATGGACTATCCTCATTCTACGAAAGCTGTGAAATGATATTAGGCATAAAATGTGATTGCTCTATGCAAGCCTTGAAAACAATTTTATTTCTTCTCATTTTAAATAACCACTCTTTAATCTCTTCTGAAAATCTGGTAACTGCCAAATATGAAGCAAACCACAGAAAATTAGTCAACACTTATTAAGATTTTACATCTTCTTACTCAATTCTTACCAAATCAACCTATATACTAAGTAAGATGTAATCCCAACCAAGTCAACAAGCTGTTTTGGTTTGTTGTGTTTCAACAGGGTTGTGGGGGAATTAAGCTGGCTCTCAAGTTCATCTGGCAGAGAAAACCATGATGGCCTTGATATTCGGCAAAAGAACAACGGAATGAAATGGGGTGCGTTTACTCTACCAGGTGCCAACTAATCCATGAAACCATAGAAATTAAAATGATGTGACTCTCAGTAGAATAACAGTAATGTAATAATAATTACTAAAAACAAACAAAAAAACCAACAACAACAACAAAAAACAAGGCCGGGTGCGGTGCCTCATGCCTATAATCCCAGCACTTTGGGAGGCTGAGGCAGGTGGATCGCCTGAGGTCAGGAGATCGAGACCAGCCTGGCCAACAAGGTGAAACCCCGTCTCTACTAAAAATACAAAAAATCAGCCAGGTGTGGTGGTGCTGGACGCCTGCAATCCTAGCTACTCGGGAGGCTGAGGCAGGAGAATCGCTGAACCAGGAAGGCGGAGGTTGCAGTGAGCTGAGATCGTGCTCCTGCACTGAAGCCTGGCAACAAGAGCAAAACTCCATTTCAAAAAAAACAAACAGAAAAAAAAAAACAAAAGATAACAATAGCAGCAACAGACATTTATTGAGCCTGTATTATGACCAAGGCATGTGGGGAGTGCTTAATATTCAAAATGTCATTATTCCTCACAACCCTACAACATAGATATTATTTCCCTTGTATTATAAGGAAACAAGCTTAGGGAGGTTGAATAGCTTAGTAAGTGACAGATGTGGGGAAAAAGAACACATCAATAGAAAGAAAAACTGAGTCCAGAAACACACCCAATTTAATGCTAAGGGCAGCAATTTCAAGTCACTGAGGAATAGACGGAATAGGCTGATTATTTAATATTTAACAAATGACTGTTAGGCAAAAGATATTATAAAATATACTTAGATCCTAACTAGCAACAAACACAACATTTAAAGGTGTGTGAAGAGACAGAGATAAATATAAAAAATAAAACTACAAACATTCTAAAAAAATAAGAGAATTTAAAAAATTATAAGGTGAAGAATGCCATTCTAATAAGAAACAAAACACAGAAGTGAGAATCGATTGTAAAAATCTTAACAGTTCTGTAACGTACTATTTCAAAAACTAAAAGAAATATGCTAGGCAAAAGTGTCTGCAATATGCAAGGAAGGATTAATATGCTTAATACTTAAACAGAATCAATGTGAAAAGGTAAGTAATTGAACAGAAATGAGTGAAAACTAAGAGGAGTTCACAGAAGAAATATAAATGAACAAAATGTTTTAAAATAATTCTCAAGTTCAGTAAAAATCAGAAAAAAACTAGAAAAAGACAATACTTCTGATTTATCAGATGTTAAAAACTGAAATGTTGATAACACCTAAGTTGTTGAGACTATGGTAAAACAGACACTGATGAACGGTTATTAAAACAGATTATTCATGTTGCTTTTCTTCGGAAAGCAAACCTGTGGCACCTATCAAAATTCAGTATCTGGTTATCCTTCAACTCAGGGTTAATACTTCCAGAAATAGAAATATATTCAGACTTCTTTTGAATATACTGTTTGTGGCTGGGCGTGGTGGCTCACGCTTGTAATCCTAGCACTTTGGGAGGCCGAGGTGGGCGGATTACTTGAGGCCAGGAGCTCGAGACCAGTCTAGCCAACACAGTGAAACCCCATCTTTACTAAAAATACAAAAATTAGCCAGGTGTGGTGGCATACATCCGTGGTTCCAGCTACTTGGGAGGCTGAGGCATGAGAATTGCTTGAACCTGGGAAGCAGAGGTTGCAGTGAGCTGAGATTGCACCACTGTACTCCAGCCTGGGCTACAGAGCGAGACTGTCTCAAAATAATAATAACAATAAATATAATAATAATAATATACTGTTTCTTATTCATAGAACGCTTTTTCCATTTTTGTCCAGAAAACTCTTATTCATGTTTCAACACTCAGTTTCAATGCCCCTTCCTCGTGTCCAGGCCACGTTTAATTCGTCTTTGTATTCCTTAGCACAACTGCAAAAGCCCAGTAGTTTTGAAAGCTTACGTAAAGATAGGTAACACAAAACACGGAGTAGACCAACGAGAAGCAACGGGAGGACATGAGGCATTTGTGTGAATGAGTTAATGATGATGGAGAAAGCAAACAGAAGTAATAGTCTAAAGGCAGGAAGAAGACAGTTACTGAAGTATCGCTAAAGACAGTCTAAAAAGAGTGGGTCAAACCAGCAATAGTGAAACAAAGATGAGCAAAGCAGGCCCACATAAGATTCCAAAGCATCAGAAAACTGGTTTAAAAAAAAAAACAGAGCTTGAGAGTAGTTATTTCCAGTCTTGAAACTACGCCCAAGTTATGTTTAAAAAAAGAAAGAGAAAACGACAACATTCCTTGAGAGAAAAACTTGAAAATAAAAAGAACTCATGAGAAACTGTATTGACCCTTCATGATCTCCTAAAATGGAGGCTACAACGCTTTTTTCTTTCGTAAGCACATAAAAGATCCAAATGCAGAATGTCATATATGTGGAATTTGGCAAAAGGTTTAAATTAAAAGTTTATAATTGGAATTGGTGTAAGGTACAATTTTTATTAATTCTTTTTTCTTAATCTAAGCATGGTTCCCTACTGTGCAGTCTTTTAAACAAAGATTAAAAAGGCTTAGTTTAATTAGCATTTCCAAGTAGATTTCAACAGTATTTTCAATAATAATTTATAATGTTCTTTTAAAATGTCTTTTCTGAAATAAGATTTGATCATCTCAAGAAAACTTATTGCTTGGAAATCACTCTAATTTATGCATTTATCATTTATTCATTCAACAAATGCTTTTTGAGCTCAAAAAGTTTGCTGAATAAATGATAAATGTATAAATTATTTAAAATGATATTGAAATCTACTTGAAATTTTTAATTAATGACACTAAGCTTTTTTAAAAAGTTTAAAAAACAGTAAATTAATATAGCTCAGTAACTTGTAAGAGAATTCTTAAAGTAACATTTTAAAAACTAGATTTTACAGATTTTTCCAATGTATATTCCCTAATATTGCTTTCATTCATTTTTCTTCCCTAGTAAGCATGAATTGAGCCTACATGTTTAAAAAATAAAATCTAGCTGATACTAAGACAAAAAGAAAAATTTATAGTCTCTATACACAAAATCTTCATAGTATTAGTAGGAAGACAGTATGTATACTGAATATACAGAATTATAAAGGAACCATAAAAATAAATACTAGTAAAAATAATACAATAATATATCTGCTAGAAATAAATACATTAAGCAATCAAACAGAAGATAAGAGAAAAAAAAAAGAAAACAAAGGTGCCTTATGGATTGGATTGGGCTGCTTCCAATCCAACTGAAACAAGTTATTGGGCCAAATGAGGAGGCACAGGCATAGTGCCTTGGTTACCACGAGCTGTATGGCAATCTCTGTACCATGTAATTTCCTGGGTGCTAGTTTCTTTCTTGGCAAAATAAAGAATTGAAACTAGCTTGTCTCCAAAAATCTCTTTTAGCTCTCAAATTTTGATACATGGTTTTTAATAGCCGATATTTTCCTATTCCAAAGATAAGCAAACTTTTATACTGTTTTCATTATTCGAGATTAGATTGCTTTTCAGTCTAGGCATGAATACAAATGACTAGATCACTTCAGTATTCCAAATTGCAGAAATAGATTTTGAAGAGGGCCAGGGTAAGCAGTTTACTCAGTACTAAAAATTATTATGGGAATACAGGGGTACCCAACATAGCATGCTATACAGAAAGCACTGTGGTGATTATTCAGTTGTCCAAATCATCTAATGGATAAGGAAAGCATAAAGGAGAGATTATACAATCCTACATATTCTAATATTTCACTCACTTCTAACGCTCCTCATTTCACTCACTTCTATCCTTTTGGTTCCTTTTATGAAATGGCCCTGATAGTTGACAAGCCTATGTTACACAGTATGGTATTAGCATACAAGTTATTCTTTTTACTCATCAGGTCAGCTCCAACAAATTTAATAACTTACCGCCCGGGCTGAGTCACCAAAGTCTATCTTCAACCTCCCCATAGCCCTAATGATAGCAATAATTGACTGGATGGTATTACTGTAGACCACTGCTTTGTATTGTTTACACTCCTCTTCTGAATAACCAGCTTCATGGATAATTCTAATGAGACAAAAGGGAAAAAAAAGAATTATTTACTTCCTTTGGAAGAACGGTACACTAACTTAAACAGCAAATTTGGTGTTTAAATCTACTTACTTCATCTGCTTCACAATTGTACTTTTACCAGATTCACCAGCACCTAAAAATATAAAACACAAAAGGTTTCTAATTTCATCATAATCACTTAAGTATATTCAACTCCCAACACACACACACACACACACACCCAGTCTCTCTCCGTGTGTCTACCTCTTAGAGCTGAATTTTGTTTTATACTAAAATGAGATACAAGGCAGCAAATATGTCGGATGAATAAGTATAAAGATCTAACATACAACATGAGAACTGTAGTTGTACAGTAATAATACTGTATGGAGTCAGGATTTTGCTAAATGAGTAGATGACAGCTGTTCTAGCCACAGGGGACAAACAGGTAATTACATGAAATGATGTATATGTTCATTTGTCCCAATATAGTAACCATTTTGATACATATATTTTGTAATATCATGTTGTATGCATTTAAAATTTACTTTAAAACAAATAAATAAAATGAGCTTCATCGGTTTCCAAACACACAGAAAAGTTCTGGGAAATAAGTCTGCTCTACCTATTATTTCATATACTTAAAGTCAATCAACTCAAATAAAAAAACATGCTTCTACTGTTGTTTGTGTGTATTCTTCAAAGCATTAAAAAATTCAGTCTTCTCTAAGTTAAATTAAACCTGTATAAATTAGTTTTATTTAAGACTCTGCTCCCCATTGGAAGATGTTTTAACTGCCTGACCAATTATCTTAATTTTAACCTGTGGCTCTTGTGAAATAGGCAGCAGTGGCACCAAGAAGCCACATGAAAAACTATTTTAAAATATCGGATGTTCAAACAGCTATGTCTCATGGAATATGTGTTCGATCACCATTATTAAAAACTGAATACAGAACTAACATGACTTGCTAGCACTGAGGATTCAGTGTTGTGCTGGACAAAAAAAAATAAAATAAAATAAAAAGTGTTTTTTCATCTTCATTGTCATGCAAGCCATAAGGCCAGGAGCCATTCTCAGAACTCTCCTTCACTCTGTATACATGCAGGCTCTCCTCAAGATTTGAGTTCCTAGTGCTATGCTACCCTAACATGAAAATACTACTAAGGAAATGACAGTTTACAAAATCAGGCCCTTCTTAAATACCCTTTCCACTTAACAATAGCTGCCATCTTTATACCAAATTAGATCAATTATTTGTCAGGCTCCCCTCCCTTGATTGCTGGGTATTGAGAACATCTGAGCAAAGGACACAAGACATGGAAGATATGACAAGTCTATCATTTGGCTTCACATACTCTTTGGCCAATACTACAATATCCTGGAGGAATTTATGACTGTTTGAGACACCGGGCCCAGGATTTTCACTATATTTTCATTTCATTTTAGGCTCCATATTCCCATTTTCCCTGGGCCATTCCTACAGAGTTTCATGTTCAGCATTACTGAACAACTTACAGTTCCAGGAACACCCACTGCTGCTCATGCCACACATCTTCAAACACTGTTTCCCCTGCCAAAATGCAATTTGCTCTGGTCTTGCCACCCTGGTGATTTTTTATTAAGCATCGAACTTACCTCCTTTGTCAACCTCTCCTTACCCACTCTGCATGTGATTCCTGCTGCCTCTCACTTTGCACATGTTTGTATTTGAATTCTCAGAAGCTAGCTTGTGCTATACACAAAATCAACCAACCAGAAATGTACTTGAATTTATTTCTGACTGATACAACTGATGGTCAACTTCTGGGCCTCATCTCTCCCTTTACCTCTTTCCCTCTCCAGACACACAAAGACACACACACAAAGACACACACACACACACACACACACACCCCCAAATCATCAGAGGCATCTGAAAAGAGGTCATAGTTAAATGGCCTATTTGAAAATCTGAGGATAAAACTCCCTAAATTTTACTTGTGGTTTGATATGTAAGAAATTTTCCCAAAATACCCTCACACTGAATAGAAAAGCAGGCACTGAATAAACAATAAAGGCATTCTCCATTTACAGACAGCCTTTGAATCTTTCAGGGCATCTGCCAATGAAAACAATTCCAAGATAAACAACCCATTATTTATTAATCAACAACAGTGTGCTTGGCTCCATGAAAAGCATAATGGCAGGCATTCTGGCTCACACATTTCTCTAATCCAGGGGGTCCACCCAAGCAATATAACCTAGGCAGTTTCCAGTGGGGCTGTCTTTAATAAACCACTCTGGGTTTCTAGAGTACTGTGAGTTGAGGCAGTGGTTGCCATGCTGTGATGATGGGACACTCTAGATCCCAGGATTCGTACACAGGGATCGTGATTCCACAGATATAGTGAACTTTGATGAATAGCCACTATGGTCCATTTTGTTAGTGAAACAACTGAAAAGCCCAGAGAAAGGTTCAAGTGATGTAAGCTCGTGAGTTTTGAGATCCACGAAAGGAAGAAAATCAGAAATAGTAAAGAATAAGATTGTTTCCAGTTGAACTATGTATGTACAAATGAGAATGTTTAAACCTTAAGAAAAAAAACAAATTTTCCTGCTATTAGATATTATCTCTACATTCTAATTAACTTTTTATCTCTTCAAATAAATGGGAACATGGGACGCTTAGCTTACTTTGCATTGCACATCCAGTCAATGGCTTGTGGTTCAAAAAGTCCTGAAATCTGTTTAACATTAAAGAGTGGGGGGCCGGGCACGGTGGCTCATGCCTGTAATCCCAGCACTTTGGGAGGCTGAGGCGGGCAGATCACGAGGACAAGAGTTCTAGACCAGCCTGGCCAATATGGTGAAATCCTGTCTCTACTAAAAATACAAAAATTAACTGGGCGTGGTGGTAGGTGCCTATAGACCCAGCTACTCGGGAAGCTGAGGCAGAAGAGTTGCTTGAACCCGGGAGGCAGAGGTTGCAGTGAACGGAGATTGTGCCGCTGCACTCCAGCCTGGGCAACAGATTGAGACTCCGTCTCAAAAAAAAAAAAAAAAAAAGAGTGGGGATGGCAGTCTTATTAACTGGATTTGTACTTTCTTTACCAGTCACAAAATACTCTGTGGAATAGTTATCTACAGGCAGAAATTTTGCAAAAACGTTTCAAAGCTTAGCAATTTACATAATTAGTTTTCAACTCTCAATTCCATACAGAGTCTCCTAACAGGAAAATTACAAATGCCACGTGGTTAGGGTTTCAACATTCTGAACACTGGTATTTTCTCCATATAGCATACAGGAAAGAGTAAATAGTTGTTCTCTACAAATCTCAGGCAGCACAGTCACTTCTGGGAGGCTGGGAGTGTAACGCTGCACATCGTTGCCTGATGTGCATGCCAAGTCAATATGCCGAGACCCTGGGCTGCAGCAGAGAAAGAAGTTTAATCGTAGTAGAGCCACTGAACAGAGATAGAGGAAACCACAAATCTATCTGCCTGAGGAGTTTGGGGCTAGCGTTTTTAGGGGTTTTGGAGTGGGTTGAAGTGTACAGATTGAACGGTCAACGAATGCAGGGTAAAGCCATAGGACAGGGAAATGAAGAAACTATTCTTAGGCTGATTCGGTTCTTCTGTGAGGGTCTTTAAACTGCATGGCCTCAGCTGTTAAATTGGAATTCAGAATCTACTTAAACAATTCTTAAACAAAAGCCTCATGATTCTAACACCAGAGATCCAATCTAAGGCCAGAAATACTATCTATAGGAACAACCGGGATGCAAATGGTCAGTATCCAGTGTTATGTGACTTTCAGTTACAAGGAAGTGGGTCAAAGCACAGACTGAATAATGCTTAATTACAGCTATATTTCTGTCTAGAATTCTTTTTAACCCTGTGAACATGGCTTCAGCAGGAAACAATATTGTAAAGAAAAAAATGGGGTTGGGGGGTAAATTTTTTCCAGTAGTACTCAGCCAAGTTGCTGTTACTTTTCACTTAAATCCAGGATGGGATGAAAAGTGCTCCCATCTAGCAAGAGCAACTTCAAGAAGAAAAGAGAAATATGTAACATGTGTCAGTCAAGAAAGATCAAAGTGCGTGACCATTTGCAGTCACGAAACCTGGCTGGTCAAGGTGACTAAGTGGCCCGCACAGGAACTATCAGTCAACTAATCACTGTGGAGTGAATGAGAGTTTAGAGGGAAGAATGTGACTCCCAGAGGGCTGAGAATGTGTGTGCAATGGTTATGGTTGGCCAGTGGCGATAAAGCCAAAGTTGTGATGTTATAGTAGGTAGCTAGTCAGGCATGAGCAGGGCAGGAGAGGGCTCCACCTGACCAGGAATGTCAGGTGACCATCAGGTGATGGACAGGAGGTTGTTAAATGTTTCTCTAAAATAGTAATTGGTCACAGCCAGTGAAAGGGAAAGGCAGTCTCCATATAGATAGAAAAAAACCTGCAACTGGTGATCAGCAGCTTCCCAATAAGATCTGAAGAGATGGGTGAGTGAGCTCAAGCATGCACATTAAGAGGCAAAATGGTGGAGTTTAACTGGTATACGACCTTCCTCTAGGAATGCTAGACTGGTAAGGGAAGAATGCCTCAAGTGAGTATGGGCATAACTCCAGTAAGCACACTGCACAGGCTCCTCTCCCAAGCGCTAGCAGGCCACTGCGCATGTGAACAGCCCACCCCAAGGGAAGAATCAGGGGAGAAAGGACACAAGACCCTGGACGTACCAATGTATAAAACCTCAAGTCAAAAGGCCAAACTGCACAATAACCGTTCGAGTCACCAGCTTGGCCCTCTTCCAGGTGCGCGTTCCTTCCTTTTGTTCCTGCTCTAAAACTTTTTAATAAATTTTCACTCCTCTAAAACTTCTCGGTCTCCCTACCTTATGCCCCTCGGCCGAATTCTTTCTTCTGAGGAGGTAAGAATTGAGGTTGCTGCAGATGCATCAGATTCGCTACTGGTAACAGGCACACAGAGGAGTCCTCCCCCTCCGCCCACTGGTCTCCTTTAAGGAGGAAGTGGCTAACGAAAAACTGCATCTCTGACAGCAAATATGGAGCCCAGCAAATAAGACTGTGCTGAGGACAAAGGAGCACCATCACATTAACACCAGGGAGAGAACTCACAGGCATTTTGGGGTCTCAAACATACAGCAGCCTACCGGTAGGATCCAGGAAAGGGAAATGCATCAAGTCAAGATGGTGGGAGGAAGGGAGAAAAAATAAAAACAAATCAAGATATAAGGTAACCCTTTGCTAGATTCTAATTCCTTTAAGAGAGTTATGTAATTTATCACTATCAATGTGATAGTCAAACAGTGTCTGCCTCTGATTTGGTTGGGGGTAGCATAGGAAATTTTAGTTTTATCTGCTGGTAAAGTTTAAAACAAAAAAAACACTTCTGACCTCAGAAAACAAGTATCTTTTTTTTTTTTTCTTTCAAAGAAAAAAATCCTTTGGTCAACTTTTGCTTAGGGTCACATTTATATCATTTATTTCCTGCCTTCAAGGATGGAGGGTGTCCAACATCACAGGCTGTTCAGCTACAACATGGGGATTTAGCCAAGTTATCTTATGCTGAAGTCCTCATACCTCTACTCTCCTTTTAAGAAATCTTAATTTTTATGTTGAATTTACTGATTTAAAATGTTAACACTGAATAAAACTAAACTACAATGAACTAAAACTAAATTATAAATGCATTTAAAATCCTTTCTCTTTATTATAATGCTACTGTAAGATTAATAAGATCAAGGTCCTTATATTTAAGACAGAAGTAGATAAAGTAGGGGTGCAAGGGCAAATATAAATTAAAAATAAAACGTTCAATTCTCCCTGTTGAAATGAAAAACATTTCCCTCCCTTTTTCTTAGAGCATTTACTTTAGAAAAATTATAATTGGAAATACGTTTCTCTTTCTTTGAAATGTATATAATATATTCTTTTGAAAACAAAATAGGCCTTCTGCCAGCTTTATGACTCAGGAATGTCTTTCTCAAGGACCTGGGAGCCATCTCTTTGAAATGTAAATATCAAGGGAGATAGCATCCTGTCTCCCAGTTTCTGTGGCAGAGTAGGAACTTGACTTCATGGGCACCTTGCTCCAAGATGCAAAACTAACTTCTGTCCTAAAGATAGAAGTTTCTTTTTCTCCTATGAATAAGGCCAATTAGCTAACATGATGGTCATCCCAATTACCACATTAAAGGTAGGGTAAGCTATGTGTGACAAAGGTGCTTTGAAGTCTTCTTACTTGAGGACTTACTGTTTGTCACGTGAACATGCATGTAATGGGTTGAATAGGCTGTAATGTATAAAGGGGTGAGGGTCTTTTGTCTTTTCAATCTCTTAGATGTACATCACAATCTGGTTTAATGCTTATTTAATAACGAAAATATTTTCTTTCTGTGCTATTTTTGTAAAGAGGATTCCTGGGTTGGGAGAAGATTTTGTTTTTAATTATCATTCCCCAACAAAGGTAATTATCTAAAATCTTTTCCATTTAGTTCTAAGAAGCTCTGAACTTATATTTAAATAAATATTTACACATACATGGGAGATATCTGACATTCTGGAATATAAGAAGAATTTAATAATGACTGTAAACATTCAAATCCAAAATCCACAGCTTCAAAATGACCCACTTTCCCCAATCTTAACTCCATATAAAACTATCCCCTGAGCCATTCACTTCTGAGATAGGTATCATACTATTACAATGAGCAAGAATGTATGCATACAAAGGAAATGAAATCAGTATATTGATGAGATATGTTCACTGCAGCATTATTCACAATAGCCAACTTATGCAATCAATCTAAATTATCTGTCAAGAGATGAATGGATAAAGAAAATGTTGTGTATATATACACAATGAAATATTATTCAGCCTTAAAAAGGAAATCCTGTCATTCGTGATAGTATGGATAAACCTGGGCAAATACCACATAATCTAACTTGTATAGTACATGTAGAATCTAAAAAAGTCAGACTCATAGAAACAGCATAGAACTGTGATCACCAGGAGGACTAGCTGGGGGAACTGAAGGGGAGGGAGGGAGATGTGGGTCAAAGGGTACCAAGTTTTAGTTACGATGAATAAGTTGTAGAGATCCACTGTACATCATGGTGACAACAGTTAATAACAACATATTGTATACTTGAAAACTACTAACAGAGTAGATCTTAAATGTTTTCACCACAGAAAATGGTATGTATGCAAGATGATGGATACGTTAATTAGCCTGACTTAATTATTTACGTACCCATATAGTAAAACATCAGCTTGTATACTGTAAATATATATAATTTTTATGTATCAAAGGAGGCAACCCCACTGACACTTTGATTTTGAACATTTAGCTGCAGAAGCATGAAAGAATACATTTACGTGGTTTTAAAAAAATGAATGAATGCACACACAAAGCTACCCTAGAAAGGCAGGACAAAAGAAAGAATTGTGTGCAGCACTGAAAGCTCTTTTCTGAGATGCCCGTCAAATAGACCATTCGGCTAACTGAACTGACAGACAAAATGTTTCTAAAATTTGAATCTACACACCCACTCGATGAGGAAGGGTGGAGGACCAGAGGCCACAGGCATATTTTCAGGTGTACGTTTTCTGCAAAAAATTTTAATACAGTGTGTTTATTTGTATAGTGATAAACTCTAAGTCACTCTAATCACACCATATGTTTGAAGGGTGTCATACAGTTTCAAGGTCTATATTTGAGTTTGTGTTTATAAGTCCCTAAGTACTTAAGCAAATGTTAAATGTTGTGCTGGAGGGAACTTTCCATCTACCACTCTATCTGGTTTGACTGTCAGTCACCCAACTGGTCAAAGAAGAAGTGTCATGTGTTTCCAAGTGGCCCATGAGAGTGGTGTCATTGGGAATAAAATTCCTTATGCTTATAGATAAACCAGCAAACAAAAATTTTACAATATAAGATATATACATGTAATATATATATATATATAAACTTACAAAACAATCACTTAAGATACAGTGATTTTTTTTTCCTCCCACAAAGGAATGAGCTGGTCTTTCCCTTCCCTTTTATATGAAAGCTATCAAGAAAGATTACAGCATTGAAAAGGTATGTGAAATCTGGCCCACAAAAGCCATTTTCAATGATCACATAATGGAGGATGCCCTTAAAGGATGGGCCAAAACCTAGGAGAGCAGCACTGAATGAAGACCAGGACATGAGAGGCCTGACAGTACTGTTTGAACCTTTACATGAAGCCACAGTCAGGAGAACATATAATTTATCTTCAAAGTAGGGACTTTAGAGAGTTAAAGTGGACACAAGCTCAACTGGACTGACCTGGGCCAAGCAGGAAATATATCACTCTAGTCGTAACTGCAGACAAATCCACCTTGATTTCCCAGCTATGAGAGCCAGGTATGAGGTTGCTTTCTGTCACATTGTCCCAAAGAGTCTTGACTACCCCTGTGCCAAGTAGTAATACTTTAATTATCTTGAGCTAATGAGGGAAAAACAAAGGAGGTTAATGAGGCATCTGTACCAAGTGAAGGCCAAATAAACACTGCATGCTGCACAAAAGAAAGCTACAGAATTTTAGGTAGAAAAAGATGTGGGAAAATTTGACATTATACAGCCCTTTGCAGAAGAGGTATGCCAAATCAAAAGAATCATATCGCAAGTGCAATTTATTGTGGCTAACATACCATTACTTCTTATACTAACTTCACATTTACACTTTATATATATATATATACACACACACACACACACACACACACTTTATAAGAATGTTCTGTTTTATAGTTCATGTAAGACCTATAAGGGTAAGAAATTTTACTTCCTATGACAATTATACATACACATTTACGAAAATAATTTAGAACCACACAAGAGGAGGATGTTTTTCTTCATCAGGAAATCATATACTGCTTTGTCTAAAGCTCAAGTCTAACTGCGCTCATGTTTTTGCTAAGCTGTTTTCTATTAAGGACTGGCAAATAATTAACATATACAAACTTTTTCAACATTTCCTATGCCAAGCTACAATTCTTCATGGGCCTCTCTCACATTTGTGAGCAGAGTCACAGACTACCTATTCCTATCTTTTCAAGGATATTTGCAGAGACAAGAAGATACAGATAATGTCTCCTTCTACGGCAAAAAATAGGTTTACTGTCCAGTATAATAAAGGTAATATATCCTCTGGGACAAAGGTCAGACACTGACTTATTTTTAAAAAATTGTGATCCCTAAGGTCAGGGTTCCTCTACTATAACGTAACCCACTTCTTGTGCACCTATCACTTGGCACTGTTCAGGTTGCCCTTATGGACTGGGTAAATCACCACCAGTGCTGATTCTCTGGCATAACTGCTGTATTAAAGTAACTTTTTGTCTCTAACCCAGGAATTTCAGGTCTTTTCACAGTACTTATGAAATGGTGATATGGTAAATTGTTAGCTTGTACGTAGGGGAAAGTCTCAGACACTGAATAACTCCTGACAAACTGTTCTGCTTAATTTTTAATTAATTCCCAAATTTCTGGCAACTAAGGATACTACACTTCCAGCATCTTTATACCTGAACTACATGTCTTTTTAAAATTCTAGTACTTTTCCTTCCCAAATGGCAGGTAAAACAAGTTTGCCTAATAAGCCAAAGAAATACGTAGAACAGTGGTTCTGAAGCTATGATGGCAGTATCTGCATGACCTGAGGATTTGGTTAGAAATGGACATCTCAGGCCCCATCCAGCGTTTACTGAATCAGAAAGAAACTCTGGAGGTGAGGGGTCCAGTAATCTGTGTTTTAACAATTCCTCCAAGTGATTCTGATGCATGCTAAAGATGGAGAGCCACTAAGAAGAAAAAGAAGAAAAAGGTCACCTCCTTTTTTCTTGATTAGTTATCATAACACAGTCATTAAGTTGCTAACTAGTTATTAAAAAGGAATACACTATTTTAATGAAATAATTATATTTTCCCTTTACTCCCCAAAATAGTAAGACAAGTAGCACTGTTTTGCATTTCTACAAATAGCACAATAAAAGGCAGCTGGATTCTCATATCTATTTCTGCATTTAATATACTGTAATACATTACACTTTGGTTGAAATATAAGAAGAAAATCCATTTTCACATACTTTAGTTAGAAAAGGGTGGATCATTCAGTAACATTTAAGTATAATTATGGATAGTCTTATTCTACGTCGTAATTTGAGAAGCGGTAACTTCTTAAAGTTTGATTACAGTGTAGAATCTGAAACGATTTCTATGAAGTTTTCTTATTTTTGTACAGGTATACCTCAGAGATATTACGGGTTCTATTCAAAACCACTGCAGTAAAGAGAATACTGCAATAAATCAATTCATATGAATTTTTTGGTTTCCCAGTGCATATAACAATTATGTTCACACTCTACCATAGTCTATATTAACTATGCAATAGCATGATGTCTAAAAAATGTACATTACCTTAATAAAAAATACTTTATTACTAAAAAATGTTAACAATCATCTGACCCTTCAGCGAGTCATCATCTTCTGCTGGAGAAGGGTCCTGCCTCCATGGTGATGGCTGCCAACTGATCAGGGTAGTGTTGGTGAAAGTTGAGGGTGGCTGTGGCAATTTCTTAAAATACAATAATGAAGTCTGCTGCACTGACTGACTCTACCTTTCAAGAAAGATTTTTCTGCAGCATGTGACGCTCTTTGAGTAACACTTTACCCACAGCAGTAGAACTTCTTTCAAAATTGGATCCAATCCTCTAAAACCCTGCCACTGCTTTATCAACTAAGTTTATTTAAGATTCTAAATCCTTTGTTGTCATTTCAACAATGTTCACAGCATCTTCACCAGGAAAAGACTCCATCTCAAGAAACCATTTTCTTTGTTCATCTACGAGAAGCAATTCCTCTTTCCTTAAAGTTTTATCATGATATTGCAGCAAATCATTCACATCTTCAGGCTCCACTTCTAATTCTAGTTCTCTTGTTATTTCCACCACATCTGCAGCTTCTTCCTCTACTGAAGTCCCAAACCCCTCAAAGTCATTCATGAGGGTTAGAATCAACCCAGGCATTCTTTCAAATGCCTGTTAATGTTAATATTCTGGTCTCTTCCCATGAATCACAAATGTTTTTCATGGCATCTAGAATGATTAATCCTTTTCAGAAGGTTTTCAATTTACTTTACTCAGATCTATTAAAGGAATCACTATCTAATGGCAGCTATAGCCTCACAAAATGTGTTTCTTACATAATAACACATGAAAGTTGAAATTACTTCCTGATCATAAGCTGCAGAACAAATACTGTGTTAGAAGGCATAAAAACAACATCAGGCTGGGCACAGTGGCTCAAACCTATAATCCCCTTGGGAGGCCAAGTCAGGAGAATAGCTTCAGGCCATGAGTACAAGACCAATCTGGGCAACATAACAAGACCCCCAACTCTACAAAAAATAAGAATAAAAAACACTGGCCAGGCATTTTGTAGTCCTAGCTACATGGGAGGCTATGGAGGGAGAATCACCTGAGCTCAGGAGTCAAAGGCTGCAGTAAACTATGACCATGCCACAGCACTCCATCCTGGTAACAGAGCAAGATCTTGTCTCTAAAAACAGCAACAACAACAATTTCCTTGTACCTCTCCATCAGTGCTCTTGGATAATGCGGTGCATTGTGAAAGAGCAGAAATATATTGAAAAGAATCTTTATATATGTGCAGTAAGGTCTTAACACTGGGCTTAAGATATTAGGAAAACCATGCTCTAAAAAGATACGCTGGCCGGGCACGGTGGCTCACGCCTGTAATCCCAGCACTTTGGGAGGCTGAGGCGGGTGGATCACAAGGTGAGGAGATCAAGACCATCCTGGCTAACACGGTGAAACCCCGTCTCTACTAAAAATACAAAAAGTTAACAGGGCATGGCAGTGGGTGCCTGTAGTCCCAGCTACCCGGGAGGCAGAGGCAGGAGAATGGCATGAACCCGGGAGGCGGAGCTTGCAGTGAGCCAAGATTGTGCCACTACACTCCAGCCTGGGCGACAGAGCAAAACTCCATCTCAAAAAAAAAAAAAAAAAAAGATATGCTGTCATCCATGCTTTTGTTCTTCCATTTACAGAGCACAGGCACAGCAGACTTAGTATAATTTTTTTTTTTTGAGACAGAGTCTCCCCTTGTCGCCCAGGCTGGAGTGCGGTGGCGTGATCTCAGCTCACTGCAGCCTCAGCCTCCTGGGTTCAAGAGATTCTCCTGCCTCAGCCTCCCGAGTAGCTGGGATTACAGCCCGTCACCACCCCTGGCTAATTTTTATATTTTTAGTAGAAATGGGGGTTTCACCATGTTGGCCAGGCTGGTCTCGAACTCCTGACCTCAGGTGATCTGCCCGCCTTGGCCTCCTAAAAGTGCTGGCATTACAGGCGTGAGCCACCACACCTGGCCAAGAGTTAGTATAATTCTTAAGGGCTCTAGGATATTCAGAATGCTAAATGAGCACTGACTTCAGCAGTCACCAGCTGCATTAGCCCCTAACAAGAGAGTAAGTCTGTCCTTTGTAGCTCTGAAGCCAGGCACTGACTTTTCCTCTCTAGCTATGAATGTCCTAGATGAGACTTTCTTCAAATAGAAGGCTGTTTTGCCTACATTGAAAATCTGTTGTTCAGTGTAGTCATCTTCATCAACGATCTTAGCTAGATCTTCCGGATAACCTGCTGCTGCTTCTTCATCAGCACTTGCTGCTTTACCTTACACTTTTATTTTATGGAGATGGCTTCTTTCCTTCAAGCTCCTGAACCAACTTTTCTTCTGCAGCTTCCTCACTTCTCTCAACCTTCACAGAACGGAAGAGGTAGGGCCTAGATACGGCTTAGGCTTTGGCTTAAGGGAATGTTGTGGCTAGTTTGATCTTCTATCCAGACCACTAAAACTTTCTCCATGTCAGCAATAAGGCTGTTTCACTTTATCATTTGTGTGCCCATTGCAGTAGCACTTTTAATTTCCTTCAAGAACTTTTCCCTTACATTCACAACTTGGCTAAATGTTTGGTGCAAGAGGACTAGCATTCAGCCTATCTCAGGTGCAACAGCACTAGCATTTAGCCTATCTTTGGACATGACTTCCTCACTAAGCTTAATCATTTCTAGCTTTTGACTTAAACTGAGAGACTTGTGACTCTTCCTTTCCTTTGAACACTAGAGGCCACTCTGCAGGGTTAGTAATAAGCCTAATTTCAATATTCCTGTGTCTCAGGAAATAGGGAGGTTTGAGGAGAGGTAGAGATATGAGAGAACAGCCAGTCCAGTGAAGCAATGAGAACACATATATTTATTAACTAAGTTCTTTGTCTTATGTGGGCAGAGTTTATGGCACTCTAAAACAATTAGAATAGTAACATCAAAGATCACTGATCCCAGATCACATTTGAAATATTGTAAGAACTATCAAAACGTGACACAGAGATACAAAATGAGCACACATATTAGAAAAATGGTGTTGACAGACTTGCTGGATGCAGGGTGGCCACAAACCTTCAATTTGTTAAAAAAAAAAAAAAAAAAAAAAAGGCAGTATCTGCAAAGTACAATCAAGTGAAGAACAATAAAACAAGGTATGCCTGTACATTAAATCCATCGGTCTATCTTGTACTTGGAATGAATCTTTAACCCATGTTTGATTTGGAAATTGGTTAAGTTTTGCAGGACCAAATGTTGATGTATTTCATTATTTTTATACACACACACACACATAAATATACACATATATTTTTTAATTTCCTTTTCAAAATTACTCATAATCTCCTCAGAAAAGGATTTCAGTCTTGTGAAGACGCCGAGATGCCAGTAGCAGGAACAAGTTTTTAAATATTTTTATTTAAAAAATTTTATTTGGCTTGAAAGTTCAAATTTTATTGCTGACAACAAATACTGTTAGCTATTTTCCTTGAAGTGAATGGCTAACTCTGCCAATCCCAAGGTGGACTAACCATAGTTTGTCTATCAATTAAAAATGGTTTTCCAAGAAAAGAACTAGTTCAGTTCACAACTCAAACATTCATACAACTGCTTTCCCTCACGATAACCAACCATCATGCTTTGGTATACAGGAGTACTGTAAGCGTATTTCCCATTTGGTCACATGGAATATTAAAGAGATATATATTTATGGCTCAAGGTTTAATGAAAATAATAATACTTTTTGCTTCTTTAGCTTTTTCTTTTATTACAGGTGCGCAGTAGTGAAGAATCAATGACTGACTACTAGTACTTGGATCCCTGAATGACATGGGGTAAAGCGCCTCAAGACTATTTAAACTTATATTTGTGACATGGGAGAAATAAACATCTGCCTTCCTTAAGCCATGGTCAGGTTCGGTTTATGTGATCCAAGAGCCTGGCTTTTACGCTGACAAATTTTTTAAAAGCAGGCTAGACTTAAATATATAAACAAATATATAAACATGTAAACATAACACATAAGATAAAATAAAAAGCCCCAAAACCTACTTGAAGAAAAAAATGTAAAACCATAAATAAAATATAAAGGCAAACTACAGAATAGGAAAAAATATTTATAATTAATGAGTATCAAACTATAGTTTTCTTTAATACATAATGAACACTTACAAGAAAAATACCAATATTCTAAAAAAAAAAAAAAAAACAGCAGAAGATATGAAAACAATTCATAGAGGGAAAATAAGCATATATAGTGTATTTTAGGGCTATATATACATATGTTTATTCATAAAAGACAAGTACATGGGAAAAATTACATTGAAGAAATACTGTTTCAAAAATAAATTAAAAAAATTAAAACTCAGAACAATGATCTCTGAGTGAAAAAAGTGTTTACACTGGAGTAGTGTGTTTTTACTTCTTGAATATTTCTGTAATTTCCAAATTTTTACACAAAATCAAAATTATGCGATTTATTTAGAAAAAAATGGTATCTCTATGATTTAAGTTGAATAAAATCATCTTTAATTTCCTTTGCATCTACCCATCTTCCCATCTCATCATTCATATACATAAATCTCACTCCTAGTCGAAGCAAATTACTTTTAACTCTCAAAAGTTTCCTGATAACCCCTACCTCCAATCCTTCCCCACACTTTCTCCCAAGTTGGGCCCCTTATCAACGTGGGCCCTAAAAATGACCACACCACATTTGGGCAGGAGAGCCTCTGGGGTTGATATTTCCCAATCAAGGCACCTCTAATTTTCAGACAGTGTGGTAACTGAGTTGACAGACACTGGGATGTTACATGGACCAATATCGCGTAGGAGAGACGACCAAGACTTAGTAAAAGACTGAGGACTGCACTTAGAGGGAACTCAAGCAGGTAAGCTCCAAGCAAGCTGTGAGTTATAGCACCAGATATTTCATTTGTGATGCCAGGAATACCAGGAAGCCATCACCTCTGAGACTAGGGAGGCACAGAACATCACATCTATGCGATCAGACAATTCCTGGTACAATGAGTTTAAGCCACTCTTCCCTCCCTTCCCACCCACCTGCTGTTCCCCCACACCAATTGGGGAGAATAGCAGAAGGGGAGCATGGCAAGTGATGAAACATTTTTATCTGAACACTATATAAGTGGACTTTTTAAATTATCAGACAGGACTAAGGCTTAAGCATTTTGCAGTTTTGGGACATTCTCTAGTTTTTCCCTACTTATCAGAATATAGGGGCTCAGCAGGAGGTAGGCTGTGTACAGGATAAATTAAAATAACTTTTTTTTACTTGACATCTAAGCTATAGTCCAAATTAATTACTGTAATCCTACTAAAACATACGTAACAGGTTTCTAAGCATATTTTAAAAGTATATTTAGACAAGATATAAAAGACATATATTTTTGTGCTGCCATCTTCATGAGATGGCTTCCACCTCAGATGTAAGATATCTGTTCATGATCCCACCTGTACGTGAACCCTGCAGTCAGCAGGAGGGAGAAAACAAGTACGGGAAGTGGAGGAGGTGTCCTTTCACCTTAAGGGCACAATCCAGAAGTGGTACCAGTACCCATCAGTTCCATTCACATCTTCATAGGCAGAAGCTTGTCTTCTGGCCTCATTTTGCTTCAAGAAAGGCTAGGAAATACAGTCACTAACTGTGTGGCCATGTGCCCAGAAAACAGATGCTGAAGGACACTGGTTATTGGGGGATAACTGGCAGTCTCTGTCACACTCCATAAACCTACTCTTTCCTTTACCCTCGGTTCCATCTTTATGTTTTAAAAAACTTCTAATATTATGCAAATAAACATGCAAGAAGAAAGTTTTTTAAAAAAAAATTTGTTTTGGTTTTCCTCGTGAAAACTAAGGTGAATGCCACGGAAAGAAAATAAGTAAGGCAAGCTGCTAAAAAATGCCGCTGAACAGGTAAAAAGGTGAGATAATTCTTAAGTACGGAGGAAAAAGGATGTTACAATCTGGAAGGATTCTTCATTCACGTTGCTTTGCAAGTATCTTTAAATTCTCACTTGAAAGAAACAGAAACTGGAAATAAGGAGTACATTTTGGTTATGTGAAAAAGACAACTCTGAACAATACTTCAAGAAAAAAAGGTCATGACTCTACATCAAAAGATTGCTGAATAGAAGAATATGTTTTTGACTAAAATAAATACTCAAGGTATGCTGGCAATTTTTATTTTGTTTTTAGAAGTTCCCTTAAGACAGGTTGGTTTGACAGACAAAATCTGATCCCATGAGACAAAGGAAACTTCCCTCTGCATATTAACATATTCAAAACTTAACTACCTTCAGCTCCCAAATTGCATATTCCTTACAGAACTCTTTTCCTAAAATGTTTAAATCTGTAACAACTTTTTAATGCAAACTTCTTAGCATGGCATTCCAGGCATTTCTAGAACTGGACCCAAAGACCTTTCAGCCTCACCTCTTTTTACGAACCTCCAACTATTCACTAGCCATAGAAATCTTTCAAAATGAACTATTTCATCGACATAGCCAGGACAACGTTAAGAAATCTAGTCAAAGTTAAATAACACGTAGGTCCTAATTCCAAAAAGCTCAGATTACAAGAAAATGACAGTAAAAGATTACAGAAAGGCTGATACAAATAAAATGTGTACAAGTTCACATAATCCTAAAAGTACAAGCACTATTATACTTTTCATTGGACCACTATTCTTTCAAATATCATTTTTAAAGACATTTTTCCAGGAAGGGCACACAAATAGGATTATATACAGAGATGTGGTGTACAAAACAAACTATTTCATTAGAAGAAAAGCTGAGGGAGGAAGGAATGTTTAGAAGGAAAAAAGACTAGTGTAAATAAGATGTCTGATAAATAACTGAAGAGCCCTCCTATGAAAGAGAAGTCATACTGTGTAACTAAGACACTGAAATTTAAAATCAAAAACAGAAGTTATACAGAAGCAAATTTGGTTCCGGAAAAGATATAATCTAATAATCTGATGCCAGAATCTATCAAAGTACATCATCTGTCAATAGGATTGTTTCGCCCTGCACCCTAGTTTTCTATAATACTATGGGAAGCATACGGTTTCGCTAGATGCCATTTTACATCAAGATGTAAATTAAAATAAACATCAATAATAAAAGATGACGTTGACTTCATACATTCTGGCCATAGCCAGTTTCTGCAAGGGTCAAAGTCCAGTGGAGATGAATAAAAGACAAGCCTTCAATATTTTTCTTCGTCAGCTGTCTTTGCCAGACAAGAGTGAGTCTAACAATGATAAATGATGGTGTAGCTTTCACTAAATCCCTGCACTATTTCACGTGCATTGACACACAGAGACCTAAGGTTTACAAAGAAGAACATAGAAAAAAATCTTGAGGAAATACTCAATAAATTAATACATTTTTTACAAGGATTTTTTAATGAGGATAAATACATCAAATTTATCATTGCCTATAAATTGGCAAGTAAATACTAATCAGAAAAGGCTTACGTAGGTAAACAGGCATCACACCATAATTTTAATCTGATGAGCTGTAAGAGAAGGAACTATTTGGTCCTAATTTAACAATATACTTTAGTTTCTAGTTGAATCAGTTGCTCTAGGACTAAGAGAACCAGAAGTAATAAACCTCAACTGTAAACTGAATTTTCTTTTCCAAACTGTCTTTACTAAAGCCGTAATATATTTACTGTAAAATGCACTGATTTTAGTGATGTCAAATGTGAAAAATGTCTATCTTAGAATTAATGAAATACACTATGTCCCTTTGATCCATCATCACTAATGGAGCAAACTGCCAGGTTAGAGTTTCTAATATGGTTTGGGTCTGTGTCCCCAGCCAAATCTCATGACAAATTGTAATCCCTAATGTTGGAAGTGGAGCTGGTGGAAGGTGACTGCATCATGGGGGTAGATTTCCCCTTTGGTGCTGTTCTGGTGATAGTGAGTGAGTTATCTGAGATCTGGTTTCTTACAAGTATATATCACCTCCCCGCCTCTCTCTTCCTCCTACTCCAGTCATGCAAGACATACCTGCTTCCCCTTCGTGTTCTACCATAACTGAAAGTTTCCTGATGCCTCCCAGCCATGCTTCTTGTACTGCCTGCAGAACTGTGAGCCAATTAAAACTCTTTTCTTTATAAACTACCCAGTCTCAGGTATTTCTTGATAGCAGTGCAGGAATGGACTAATAAGGCTTCCATTAGGGATTTCGTACACTTGAGTTTTCAGAGTTAATAGAGGTTAATAAACATGAAAAGATGCTCAATAACATTAGTCATCAGGGAAATGGAAATCAAAACCACAATAAAGGTACTACTTCACACCCACTAGGATGGCCATAATAAAAAGGTAGACAATCCAAGTATTGCTGAAATGTAGAAGAATTATGGAATCTTCATACCCTGCTTGCTAGGAATGTAAATGGTACAACCACTTTGGAAAACACTCTGGCATTTATTCAAAAGGTTAAACACTCAATCCTACATACATACACAACAAAAATGAAATATACTCACAGGCAAAAAGTTGTACATGAATGTTTATAGCAGCATCATAATAGCAAAATGGTGGAAACAAGACAACTGTCCATCAACGGATAAAGAGGTAAACAATGTAGCCCGTCTGTACAATGGAATTACTCAGCTATGAAAAAGAACAAAGTACTGATACATGTGACAATGTAGAGGAACCTTATGAACATTATTATGCTCAGTGAAAGAAGCCAAAGATCGTATTATATGATTCCATTTATACGAAATGTCCAGAAATGTCAAATCTATAGAGACAGAACGTAGACCAGTGGTTGAGTAAGGGTGTGGGTTTTGTGGGAAATGAGAAGTGACTGGTAAAGGTCATGAACTTTTTGGTGGTAATATAAATATTCCAAAACTGATTATGGTAATGGCTGCAAAACATTATGCCTAAACTTGAAAATTATGGAAATATACTTTAATGATTTTTGGTGAATTATATCTCAATAAAACTGTCTTTAAAAGTTAATAAAATTTGGTAATCAATAATCAACAAGATAATTTGGGAATGACACTTAAAAACCTGATTATAGACATTTCAATGACTTCCCTTCCATGAAGTCATCCTGAAACACTAACACCTGGTTACTTGCTAAGAGCAAACTGTTCCTAAATGGAACCTTCATTCCACCTCCTCTTCTATTGTATAGCATTTCTGAATACACAATTTGCTGAAAGACTACTGATTTTATATAAAATAGAAGTCCAAAGATTTTACCTAATAGATAGGGGTGGTGTTTGATATGAGAAAATGATACATGTCTATTACTTTAAAATGATACTGGAAATACAAAAGGATTCCCTCAGGAGGAAATTTTAGCCTGTAAGTCTCCAACTTGCAAACGTTAAAAGGTTTTAGGCCTTTTAACAGTCACAACAGAACTTTATTAAAGAGAGCAGAGGCAAGTGGATGGAAAACCACCGCAAAAGCCACGTGTAGACTACGGAATCTAACTACAATTGTCATCTGTCAAGACACAGTTCTTACTCCCTATTTTAAATCTAAGAACGTTTTAAAGGGGAAAATCATAGTTTATGACAAAATCAAAAGAATCAGGGACAGAAGTACAGAAAGAAGAGTAATTAGAATATTATTAGTTACATTTAAGGGACAGAACAAGCAACATTAAAGAAACAAAATGAAGCATAAGTTTCTGGCAACAGAGGCAATATATAGGTCCTGTAACATAAAAAGACAGTCAATCTAACATCATCAAAAAGAAAAACCTGTAATAAAATATTTTTAGTCAAACCAGTAGGGTAAATTTTTAGAAAGGTAGGATAGTGGTTGTCAGGAGCTGGGAATGAAGAAGCAATGGGGATTTATTATTTAATTGGTAAAGAGTTTTAATATGGGATGATGTAGAAGTCCCAGAGATGGACACTGGTGATGGTGAACAACAATGTGACTGTACTTAATGCCACTGAATTGTACACTTAAAAATAATTGGCCAGGCGCGGTGGCTCACGCCTGTAATCCCAGCACTTTGGGAGGCCAAGGCAGGCAGATCACAAGGTCAGATCGAGACCATCCTGGCTAACACGGTGAAACCCTGTCTCTACTAAAAATACAAAAATTAGCCAGGCGTGGTGGCGGGCACCTGTAGTCCCAGCTACTCGGGAGGCTGAGGCAGGAGAATGGTGTGAACCCAGGAGGCGGAGCTTGCAGTGAGCCGAGATCGTGCCACTGCACTCCAGCCTAGGTGACAGAGCGAGACTCTGTCTCAAAAAAATAAATAAATAAATAAAATAATTAAAATGGTGAATATTATGTATATTTTGTCAGAATTTTTAAGTGAATCAGATGTTCTAGTTATGGCCTTTGTATGCATGGGGGGGCTTGTTTCTAATACATTTCACAGTAATCTTTTAAAAACCGAGTAAATGAGTAAAAAGAGGGTTAAGTACATGACTAGAGATTTCTAGAGCACCTGTCAAAAGCCATTTCTTGTATATTCTCTAGTCTGAGGCAGCATCTAGGGCTTCAAGTTGCAAGTTGAAGTTCTCATGGAGTCAGCTAAGGGCAATGATTCTCAAAAAGGATAGCGCTACCCCAGGAACAGTTTAATGGGAATTTGTGGGAACATTTTTGGTCATTGGTGTGGTTGGGTATACTACTGTGATATACAGAAGAATCCCATCAACAGAGTACTTTCCATGTCCTGCACAATTTTCTAATGACCTATATTCTGTTGGTGAAAAATCATAACTTCATAATATCTGAATCTACAACCTAACTCAATTTTCCACATAAACACAAAGACTTTTTTGCATGATTTTGATATGTGTTGACTTTTTCCAGCAATGCAACTACTGCATAAAAGAGAGAAGACTGTAATCCTTGTCATTTGGAAATTTCAGTAAAGTTGAACACCATTTCTGCATGCCATATTCTCAATGGCACATCTATTGCAGTTTGCATATACAGTGAACTATAAATGATTCTATATAAGGAAACAAGCAACCAACTTTTATAAAGACACAGTTGTGGCTGAGCATTTACATACTGAAGAACGGGATAAATTACTTTTATTTCTCTAATATATTGCAGATGGGCATATTATAGTGGTTTTTAGTAAATATATGAAAATAGGTTACTATTATCTACAAATTTTGTTTCGGAATATTATAGGGGGCATTAAAATTATATTACAAAAGTGAGCATCGGGTCTGGCAGGATGGGAGCTACTACTCCAGGTGAAGTAAAATACGAAAATCTTTTCCTTTGCCAGACTTCTGACTCCATCTTCACTTTTGTGACACTGACCACCATCTTAAGCACAGAAAAGTGAACCTAACTGCATACGCCTCCTGCTATACACTACAGACGCTACAAATGTCTACATTCCACATAATGCTGAGCATTGCAAGGAAAAACTTTCTTGTCTTTCTTCCATGCATCCATGTGCAGTGTTCGAGTCTGGATGTCCATTAGTCAGAGACGTAGAAAAAGGTCATTCTTATCTTAGCTGTGAGGCTGAAGGGGTAACTCCAAGTTTCTTTCCAACTCTAAGAAGTCTATGAAACCACCAATGGTTCTCAGGTGACCTTAGCTTCTAAAACACTACCAGGAAATGGCAATCCATTAACCCACTCACTCTCACTGGCTATTATTTATAATGATGACAGTCACCTCATCAGCTCTCACAGGCTGTTTGACATCTCAGGTAATATACTCTAATCATGACAAATAAGCCTCAAATGACAAAAGTGCTTTATACATCTTGTCAACTTATAAATCTAAAGACTAAAAAGGGAAGAGCACCTGGAACCTGCTTGGGAAGCTGCAGCAAATCATTTTTAAGAACCACAGGTATACACATGTATTACATGCAGAAGATTCATTTGTAACATTTCATCCCCAATCTATGACAGTAGTATTAGTGAGAGGTGGGAGATATCAAACTGAAAGTAACTTTATAAATATAGATATTATTGCCAAAGCACCCATGTCATTTTAAGGGACTAAAAGTAAATTATCACATGTAGAGTTAAATAAACAACATTAGAATATAAATTGAATGTGAGTAATCCTAAAATCAACTTAGAATATTAATATCAGTATGTAAATGGAACTAAGAGGCTCTCCAGTTCCTCCAACTATCTTCTAAACACATTTATATTCAAGCAAAGGAAAACTGTTTATGTCTACTTTATGATTATTTGTAAGAATAATGTATCAATCTATTTTGCTAAAATGAGAACAATCTAAAGAAATAGTAACCCTCTCTGTTTTTTTGAACAATTTCGAAATTCTGTTTTCTCCAACAATCAAATTATTATCCAACTCTACTTTCTGGAAGATTGCATGTCTATGAGCACTCATATCACAATTACATGTTTCTACCTATGTTTCCAATACAAGGATGAAAGATTCCCCAGTACAAAGAATGAAATATTTTTGTCCTTATATGCTCACTGCTTAGCATAATGCCTAGTGAATGGTAGTAAGCAAAATGTAATCTGTTGTTAATGCATAAAAATAATAATCTTTATAGCTCTTACTATGTGACAAACACTATGCTAAGGATTCTGTATTTATTTTTCCAGCAATCTAAACAAGCACTGTGCCATTACCATGCTAGACTATAAATGGTAAAACTGAGGTTTAATAAACAAAGATTAAGCAAATTGCCCAAAATCCTTATTTGTAAGCTGAGATCTAGGAGTCCAAGGTTTTATATTAATTTACCCTCTCTGTATTTAGTTCTCAACGAAGTAAAAGTAACAAAGATCAAATGAGATAATATTGTCCAAATGGTACAGTAACTGCTATGAAAGTATTTTACATATTAACCTTGATTTTTTATCTATGATTTATTTCCAAATCAGAAATTTTGAGAGATGATATTCTCAAATAGCATTTGTTCTTTGGTAATCTAGTTTTTAAAAACTATTATACTAAAAACTACTTCTAGTTACAGAATATGTTAACTAAAAGAACTAGAAATAAAGTGCTTGAATGAAAAAATAAAAATAAATGCACAGTATGTTCAATTTCACAACAGAAAGAGAAAACATTCTGCCAAAACTCTGAAGGTAAACTGAAAATAAAGACTGTCTTTAAAAATAATTTATCAAATATCTCATGTTTTTTAAATAACTGAAATACCACATAAAGTATCTGTATTTTACATAAACATACAAAGTGGAGTTTTATTTTTACACTAGGATAGTATATTAAACTGCAGGGTCACCCTTCCATTAGCAGATTCATGATGGAATGTTAACAGCCCTTTAAATGACAAAGAAAGAACAAAAGTGAATCTCATGCAACAGATCTCTAGCTGTGGAGTGAGATCTGTGAAAAGACAAAGTCACTGAGCAAGAAAGGACTTGAAAGGTCACCTAATATCTCTTTTAGCCTTTGGGAGCACTGTACAACATTACTGAGAGATGAAAATTGATGTTATTTTTAGAGATTTAAGAGGGGAGAGAAATCACAACTTCTACCAAAAAGTCCCTCCAGAGATGAACAATATTCAGAATCATAAAACTCCTATTAATACTCAATATACATCCCTTAATAATGCAGCCTAAATCAATTCCCTTCAGTTCGGTCTTGGTGGAAAATACAAAAGAGCTGGCTACTACAATACATCCTCACATATAAAGTCTGAGCTTTCTCTTTTTTGGAGACAAATAATGTCATCTTTAGCTTTTTCTCACAGGCGTATTTTCTAACTTTTCATATATCCTTTTTTCCAATGCCTCTCCATTGCTATTAAAAAGGTCGAGTAAAGAAGTAAGTGGTATACTAATGCTCTGAAATGTCAATCAGCTATTATTAAATCATCATTTTTGCTTCTCCAATTACTGGTATCTTTGTAAACTCATCAAAGGAAATTTGAGAAATCATGGAGGATGTTAGAGAAGAGCAGAGATGGATAAATGCCCCAAATTAAAAGAGGCAGTGATAAAATCAGGTAAAGTCTAGAGTCAACTTCTGCCAATTCTGAAGACAACTCATTAAAAAGTAAAATGTGAGTAGTCAAAAAGAAAGTGGGGAGGCCGAGGCAGGCAGATCACGAGGTCAGGAGATCAAGACCATCCTGGCTAACACGGTGAAACCCCGTCTCTGCTAAAAATACAAAACAATTAGCCGGGTGTGGTGGTGGGCGCCTGTAGTCCTAGCTACTAGGGAGGCTATGGCAGGAGAATGGCATAACCCGGGAGGCGGAGCTTGCAGTGAGCCGAGATTACACCACTGCACTCCGGCCTGGGCGACAGAGCAAGACTCCGTCTCAAAAAAAAAGAAAAAAAGGAAAGCAAGAAAAAAAGAAAGCAGCCAGGTGCGGTGGCTTACGCCTGTAATCCCAGCACTTTGGGAGGCCGAGGTGGCAGCTCACGAGGTCAAGAGATGAGACCATCCTGGCCAACACAGTGAAACTCCATCTCTACTAAAAATACAAAAATTAGCTGGATGTGGTGGCGCACACCTGTAGTCCCAGCTACTTGGGAGGCTGAGGCAGAAGAATTGCTTGAACCCAGGAGGTGGAGGTTGCAGTGAGCCAAGATTACGCCACTGCACTCCAGCCTGGTGACAGAGAGAGACTCGGTCCCCACAAAAAAAAAAAAAAATAGAAAGCACCAGTTTGACAAAGAAGCCTGGTGAAAAAAAAAAAACAGAAAGCACCAGTTTGACAAAGAAGCCTGGTGACAGAAAGAGACTCGGTCCCCCCCACCAAAAAGAAAAAAAAGAAACCACCAGTTTGACAAAGCAGCATAGATTCACTAAAAAAGGTCAGTTCTGTTTTGATAAGACTATTAGACACAAGAAAAAAGGCATGGACCATATCTGAGGCCTAGAGTAGTGTAATCTCAGTGATGCTTTTACAATATGCCGCATGATATTCTTATGTTCAATACAAGAATACAAGGCTGGCCTCCAGTTTACGTAGGTTTGCACCTGGTGGGGCAACTCTAAAGAATACTGATTAATGAATTAGTATCAACATGTGGATTATATGCAACAGAATTCATACTCTGACTATGAGGTAGGCAAAAAGACAAAAGGAAAACTACTGTCTCTAAATATCTCAAAATTCAACAATAATGGGCTAAAACTATCTTCACATATGTTTAAATTAATGTAAAACACAGAACTTGGACTCAAAATGCTCAGTTTCTCAAATATGTGTTACTGGTTTGAGCTAAGTAGTTATGTAAGTGAATTTCAGTTGAATATAATTAACGTGCTAACAGTGAAGAGTTTGCTAAACACACAATGCAGTGATGGAGAATCTACTACGAAAAGACCATCTTATTAAGAGGACATGTAGAGATCAAGCAAGGTGTAAGAACTCATTACTGTTCAGAACACACCTGCATTTGGTAAACAGGTATGAGCCTACCCACAGAAGGGCTAGTAGTATGCATGCTGAGGTGTAGGATAAAGATGATTACAAAATTAAAATTATGTAGCTTAAATAAAGTACTGAGGGGTCCTGGGGGATAGGGACCATTCTGTATTTCAACGTATTTCAAACATGTAAAACCTTCAGATGCTATATAAAAGAGAACTGACACATACACTGCCAGAGGAAATCAACACAAGTCCCAGACAGACAGATGAAACCCAGGGGTGTCAGCCTCCCTTGGGTGTCTCAGCAAGTCCTCTAAGGCTTCCTTGAATCTATCATCAGTACTTGGCCACATTCCCTAAAACAAACCCAGTTTTACAAATTATTTTTTAAAGCAAACACTTTAAAGATTTTGTGGGAAGACAAGAATAAGATTAACATCAAACAATGCAGAGCAGAAACCTATCAATATTACCCACACACTTCCATTCTTCCTTGCTGTTTCTCTTCACTGAAGGCCACCTCAACTCTCTTAAATCTCTTCCCACAGGATGTCTCAAAACCCATCCATTGTGCTCAGCCACACCAAATCCTAGTGTGTGGCTGAAGAAGGCCCATTTTATTACTTATCCCAGGTATGTATCTTAACCATCTATTCCCCAACCTCAAGGAGCTGTTCAAAGTATGCCTTCAACCCAAGGAGGGTTTCTTCGTAGGTGGAGAAATTTTCCATTGGTACTGAAATGTTAAGCTCCAAGAACAACTTTCTCTTCGAAAATATAAAGCTGAAAAGAATTCAGCTGATTTTGCTTGTGCAGCAACAAAGCCAAATCCTAAAGATGTAGGATAGTTCTTTTCCTGTTGCTTGTATTAACCTTGCCATACAGCTGTGTACCTTCAGTTTGAGAAGCAGATTTCTAGAAGAGTATCTGTTTCTTCATCTATAAAATGAGTAAAATAATACAAACTTCTTCAGTGAGGTGCTGTAGAATTTCATAAAATGCCTTAAAGACCAGGCTAACTACCTGGCACAGGAGCAGATTATCTTAGTCTGGGTTGTTGTAAGAGAGTATCACAGACTGGGTGGCCTAAACAACAAGCACTTATTTCTGATAGTTCTGGAAACTAGAAGTCTCAGATCAAATTGCCAGCATGGTCAGGTTCTTGGTGAGGGCCCTCTTCCTGGTTTACAGCCAGTCACTTACTTGCTGAATCCAGACATGATAAAGAGAACTCAAGGTCCCTTCATGCCCATCATGAGGACTCCATTCCATGACCTCATTCCAACCCAATTACCTCCCAAATGCCCCACCTCCAAATGCCATCACACTGTGGGTTAGGGCTTCAACATACAATTTCGGAGGGACACATTCAGTCCACAGCACAGACACTCGATAACTATTAAATAACCTGGTATTTATAGATCCTTTAGGACATAGGTTAGCAAATGGTAAGCACTGTATAAGTATCTATCAGTAAATAAAAAATTGAGCATCTTTCCAGTGACTTTCAATCATACTGTATAATTCCATGATCCAGTAGTTTCAGGGGTAATTTCAGCTTTTTGAAGAGGAGTATAAACCAAGAGATGCTAAAAAAAGTCTCTTTGGACTCAACTTCCTATTAGTCTATGATTCAGAGTATTTTGAGTTGTGGAGCTCCCACTTTAGAAACAAGCACAGCATTAACGATAACATTACAGGCTAACACACATTTAAATTTAATAAAAACTAAGAGAGTTTATATTGCACAGCCATAATGCATAATGCACTGCTAAAAATATATGACATTTAAAGAAATTCTTTGTTGTTGACACAAACATAATTGAGTGGAAAATTTCACTAGCATGCCCAGTGGTAAAATAGTTGACATTTTTAAAACTCATTCTTTGTGTCAACAACTTCTAACAGATTTCTCTGTAATCACCAGAGCTGTACTCAATTAACTCCTAAAATGCTTATCAAAAAAATAATGTTGCTGATATAAGATTCTAATTTCCTTAACACAAATTAATCTCCAAGTAAATAAGTATGTGCCTTCAATATGCAGCAACAATTTCTCAGATGCTCATGTACCTGACCAGTAAAACAATACGTAAAAGGGTTGTGAGAAACAAATAAGGTAATAATGCAACAGTACTTTATAAACTACAAAGTACTATATAATGAGCTTCTCACAAACCATATCCTTGGAACACTAATATCATGAAGAATCTCAACATCTGTTCTTTGAATACCAGGCTAGGTAGTTTAGTAGGTGTATACTCTACTTTCTTTTTGAGGATTCACAATTCACTTAGTGTATCAAAGATTCAAAAGAGTACTATATTTTAAAAGTCTGTTAACTTACTTTCATTTGGCACTTCTTAGATGTGATTAACTAGGGAGCCACTTGGTTTGTGGAAATTTGGTGTTCTGGAGAAGACTGCAAGATATCGTACTACACAATGCCAACTATTACATTAGTTACCAGGACATTTTTTTTTCTAAAAATTAGAACTAGCACCAAATAATGGAATTAAATGGAAAGAATATAAAAAATATACTTTTTGCCTTCCTTAGGAAATACTCAAATTGTTTTACCAAAATATTCTCCTTAATAAAACAGATTTTCATAATGGTCTGAAGAACATACTGGGCTACGTCAACAATTCAAAGTAATATTCTTCTAAAAAGTTACAACTGACAAAATCACAACAGATAATACACTGGCAAACAGCTTAAAATGAAGAATTTGATTTGCAAATGGATATCACAAGAATTCATTTTTAAAACGTAATGAAAATGTTTGCAGACCAAAACCAAAACGGGCTGAAAGCTGCCTGGTCAATTCCCAAACTTTGACCTATACTGAATTTCTCCTGAATGCTTAATTAATTCCACACCAGAAATACCAGAATACATCCTAGATATATGGAAGCCACCTGCCTAAAATACAAAATTGAGCCTAACAGATCTTCTCTTACAGAATAATGAATTTTTTAAACACAAACGAGTTATTAAAAGATCACCTGGCTCATTACTCCCATTTTTTTTTAGTAACCAAAATGAGGTCCAGAAAATTTACAGAGAAGCTGGGCTCCATGGAATGTTTTGTTTTGTTTTTGTTACCTACAGTCTTCTGACTGCTGCATTAAAAAAAAAAAACTGTCTAAAATAACCTGACTTAGAGGAGAGGCTACCTAGAGTATGCAAGTCACTTGTAGAGTGTTGATGTGATACTTACAGAAGCAGACATCTTCCCAGAGAGGCTTTAAGGAAATTGATCTGCAACAGAGTTGCCTCTGAGCACAGATCTTTGAAGCCAAGTAACAGGAGGGATTCCTTTATTTACTGATAGTTAATAAGTGATACAACCAACTCAGAGAGGTCAACGTCACTGCCACATAACCAGTATCTGGCAAGTGCCCAATACACTTAACATATATCTCTAATCCTCACGCAATCCCTATGAGATGTGTTTTCTGTCAATTTCACAGGTAAGGAGATTGAGTTCCCCAGAAATCTAGAAATGTGCCACAATCACACTACCAGCGAGGAAGCTGAGATTCAAACTAAATTCAGCCTACTTGAACACTAGACTCTTAATACAATACAAAAAAGTGAAATCAAGAATATCTATCTGGAGAGAACCGCAACTAAAGATTCTCCACCATCCAAACAGGAAACAACGAATATTTTTAAATGTTAGTGTTGTGCTGAATCTTCTCAGCACAAAGAAATAATAAATGTTTAAAGTCATGGATATGCTAATTACCCTGATTCAATCATGTACACAACGTATACATGTATTGAAACATGTTGTACCCCATAATTACATTCAATTATTATGTGTCAATCACACTTTTTTTTCAAAAAAAGACAGTAAATGAAAATATTTAAAGTGTCTGCTATGGGCCAACAAGAGTATTGACTGAACTTTAGATGTGCTCACCAAGAAATGAGGCTTGTCTAGACACCTCTCAAGGTGGGGCTACAGGGTATCAATGTACACAGCTTGGATTAAAAACAAAGTACAAGCCTAAGAACTATGTTTCTGAGTATGGTGTCACTTAGCCCAGCCCATCTGGACTTGGACTGAAATAGGGCACAAGGGCACTGCTAACAAACAAGTAAGCCTCCCAAAAAAATTGTTTCACAAAAGTCTCTGTGGGACTGTGAGAGCACAAGCCACCAGAACTTGAGCCAGCAGCACAAGATAAATTTATTATGTGGCCCAGGATGGCACCCTCAGCTTGACATGGAGAACATCACAAGCAACTCTTCAAGGCCACAAGATAGACACAGCAAATTCAAGCCTGGGCATCAGCAGTATCAGCATGTCTGTGGTGGGTGGTGGGCAGTGGCAGAAGCTATGCCACCTCTAACCTCAACAGCTTTAGAAGACATCGCCACTGTGAGCCATAGTGAGAAAAGAGGAAAATGAGAAGAGTTCCTGTAGAATCCAGGAGCCATAGGTCAAAGATTGTAGCTGAAAGGTCCTCCCTACATATCCCAGGATGAACTGGGAGGAATTTGAAAGGGATGGATTGCCTAAGGCTGGCATGAATAGCATGGTGCAAACTGAGAAAATAGTATTTTGCCATTTATACTGTGACTATCAGTTTGTTCTCATGTTGTTAATTAAAGACATACCTGAGACTGGGTAATTTATAAAGGAAAGAGGTTTAACTGATTCACAGTTCAGCATGGCTGGGGAGGCCTCAGGAAACTTACAATCATGGCAGGAGAGGCAAACACATCCTTCACATAGCAGCAGGAAGAGAAGTGAGTGAGTAAAAGGGGGAAAGGCCCCTTATAAAACCACCAGATCTCATGTGAAATCACGATCGTAAGAACAGCATGAGGGTAACAACCCCTATGGTTGAATTACCTCCCACCAGGTCCCTCCCACGTGAAGATTATGGGAACTACAATTCGAGATGAGATTTGGGTAGGGACTCAGCCAAACCTTTTCAGTCACCCTTTAGAAAACAGGAATTTCATAAGTATGTGGAAACACTGCTAAATATTAGAATACTGATTAAGCAAACAAACACCTCATTAAGAGTTACGGAATTAGCCAGCAAATTATTTTGTAGATATCAAGAAAACGATTCTAAACTTTATATGAGAAAAAATCCAGAGTAGCCAACATGATACTGAAGGAGAAGAACAAAGTTGGAGTACTGACACTGCTTGTTCGCAAGGATTACTTTAAGCCTATCATAATCAACATAGTGTAGTAGCAGTGAAAGAACAGACAGATTAATCAATGGATCAGAACAAAGAACCCAGGAACAGATCCACATAGATAAAAGTCAACTGATCTCTGACAAAGGAGCAAAGGCAATAATACAATAGAAAAAAGGCAGTCTTTTCAACAAATGGTGACGGAACTGGATATTCACATGCAAAAAAAATTAACCTAGGCACAGACCTTATATCCTTCACAAAAATTAAATCAAATGGATCACAGATCTAAATGTAAAATGCAAAACTATAAAACTCCAAGAAGATAAGAAGAGAAACTCTCCATCACCTTGGGTTTGGTGATGACTTAGATACAACACCAAAGGCACGCTCCCCATGAAAGAATGAACTAATAAGCTCGACTTCATTAAAATAAAAAACGTATACTCTGTGAAAAACACTGTCAATAGAATGAACAGACAAGACTGGGATAAAACATGCAAAAGACATAGTGATAAAGGACTATTATCCAAAATATACAAAGGTTATATTTCTCAATTCAAAAAATAATGTATATTTTAAAAAATACAAAATACACAAAGAACTCTTAAAACTCAACAATAAGAAAATAACTTAGTTTAAAAATGGGCTAAAAACTTTGACACCTCACCAAAGAAGATATGCAGATGGAAAATAAGCGTATAAAAATATTCTTCAGGGCCGGGTGTGGTGGCTCATGCCTGTAATCCCAGCACTTTGGGAGGCCAAAGTGGATGAATCACTTGAGGTCAGGAGTTCAAGACTAGCCTGGCCAATATGGTGAAACCCCATCTCTACTAAAAATACAAAAAAATTAGCCAGGTGTTTTGGTGAGTGCCTGTAATCCCAGCTACCTGGGAGCCTGAGGCAGAAGAATTGTTTGAATCTGGGAGACAGAGGTTGCAGTGAGCTAAGATCATGCCACTGCATTTGCAGCTTGGGCGACAGAGTGAGACTCTGTCTCAAAAATAAAAGAAAAAAGGTGCTTCACATCATATGTCATCAAGAAAATGCAAATTGAAGTACCAATGAGATACCACTACACATTTATTAGAATGGCCAAAATCCAGAACACTGACACAACCAAATGCTGGTGAGAATATGGAACAACAGGAACTCTCACTCATTGGCAAGTGCAAAATGGTACAGTCTCTGTGGAACACAGTCTGGTAGTTTCTTACAAAATTAAACTCACTCTTACCATATTATCCAAAAATTGTGTCCCTTAGTATTTACACAAAGGACATTAAAACATGTCCACACAAAAATCTACACATGGATGCTTACAATAGCTTTATTCATAATTACCATAATTTGGGCAAACTAAGATGTCATTCAGTAGGCGAACAGATAAACTGTGGTGCATTCAAACAATGGAATATTATTCAGCTCTAAAAATAAATAATCAAACTATGACATAGAGGAAACTTAAGTGCATATTATTAAGTGAAAAGGCCAATCTGAAAAGGCTACATACTACATGATTTCAACTATATGACATTCTGGAAAAGAAAAAACTATGGAGACAGTAAAAAAGATCAGTGGTTGCTTAGCATAAGGTAGGAGGGAGAATAAATACGAGGAGTACAGAGGATTTTAAGGGCAGTAAAACTACTCCGTGTGATTCTATAATGCTGGATAAATGTAATTACGCATTTTTCCAAACCAATAGAATGTACACTACCAAGGGTAAACCCTAATGTAAAACTATAGTCTTTGAATGATGATGTGTCACTGTAGGTTCATCCATTGTAACAAATGTACTATTCTGCTGGGAGATTTTGATAATGGAGGAGTCTATGCATGTGTGGGGGCTGGGATATATGGGAAAGCTCTGTACCCTCTCTGCTCAATAGTACTGTGAACCTAAAACTACTCTAAAAAATAAAGTCTGTCAAAAAAATTATAGAATTAGAAAGCAATGATTCATTTCAATGCTCAAAAGCCCTCCTTTAGCTAGGCACAGCAGCTCACTCCTGTAACTCCATCACTTTGGAAGGCTGCGATAAGAGGGTCACTTGAGGCCAGGAGTTTAAGACCAGCCTGGGAAACAGAGCAAGATACCACCTCTACGAAATAAAAAATTTTAAAATTGGCTGGGAATGGTGGCATGTACCTGCAGTCCCAGTTACTTGTGAGGCTAAGACAAGGAAGATCACTTGAGTCAGGAGTTTGAGGTGAGAGTGAGCTATGGTTGCACCGCTACACTCCAGCCTAGGCAACACAGCAAGACACCGTCTCAAAAAAAAAAGCTTTCCTTTATAAGGGTAGACATGATATGACATGACATAACACAACATAACATACACTCGGGGTGTTTGATTCACCTTGCAAAAGGAAATCTTAAATCTCTTATTCACTGCTACATCCAGAGTATAAGAATCTTTTATTTCCATATTTTCTTTCATTTCTTTTAACAGGATAAATGGTACATGATAAGCATACAATAAATGCCTAATGAGTACAACATATTTTTTAGGACTGGAAAAGTGAGAAGATTATGCAAATGAATACCACAGCCTCAGAAAACTAATGCCTGCACCAACAGCTCTTAGTTTTTGAATTTCACGAGGAAGAGAGGCAGACTTGCTTGCTGATACGTACATCAGCTTTCTTTCTTTCTTTTTTTTTGAGACAGAGTCTTGCTCTGTTGCCCAGGCTGGAGTGCAGTGGTGTGATCTCGGCTCACTGCAAGCTGGGTTCAAGTGATTCTTCTGCCTCAGTCTCCTGAGTAGCTGGGACTACAGGCATACGCCACCACGCCTAATATTTTTGTAATTTTAGTAGACACAGGTTTCACCATATTGGCCAGGCTGGTCTCAAACTCCTGACCTCGTGATCCACCCGCCTCAGCCTCCCAAAGTGCTGGGATTACAGGTGTGAGCCACCGTGCCCAGCAGTTTTCTAATAGTCTGCTCAATAACACAATGTATTTTTTTTTTTCTTAAACATCTAACTGTGTAACTGTGCTATCATTCCTCCTGGAATGCCATTGCTACTTAAAATTTCAAAACTTCAATTATAATCACTGATCTTCAATAATAAAGGCACCAGCCTACTCACTGACTTTGACACCTTAATGACTAAGAGTACAAAGTCTTGAAAACTAGACTACATAAAATACATTTAAGGAAGGTAAGCATACAGAAGTTTGTTTAATCCTGATGAAATCATTTCAGAATAAATAAAAACATAACCTCTAACTACCTAACGGAAATCACTGAAAACTTTATTTAATATTATAGACCTTACAGAGGCCCAAAGAAATCACTGTTAGGCATTATATATGTACTACTGGATAGAAATACAGAATTCGATATTACTGAAGTTGATAATGTATCAATGAATGTTTACTTTTTATGTAAGAAAAAAACAATTCAATGTTGATTAAAATATCCAAAAACCAAAATAATTCCTGTGTTTGATTAATATCAACTCAGAATATTCTGTCTTCCTTCATGTAAGGAGACTATAAAAAGTATTAAACTTTTTCTTTTACCAAGAAGAGCTCAATACTTCAAAAATTGCATAATCCCACATATTGAGTCAGTAATCTTGAAAAATCACTTCAGTTAGAAATACATTTATAACAAACAATACATTTAAACTTGAATTCAAAATCAGGCTATAATGGAAAAAATAAGCAATGTATTATTTTATTTTTTTCTGAATAGGTAATAGGTAACTTTCCTCTAGTAATATATCTCACTAAAGATCAAACTATATTTTCTAGAAAAAGAATCTACTTTAAAAAATATTTTATCTATAACCTAGTAAGTTGTAAATCCAAGTCTTTCACAATTATAGCTCTCAAATAATTCTGGAACACAGCCCAGAAAGCTATTGCTGAGCCCAAAGCTCCAGTGACAATAATCAAAACCAACTTCTTGCAAATGTAAATACCATTTTCAAGAAAATACCATTTTCAGGAAAACATTATAGTTTTCTCTTAAATATACAGTGTGCACATCATTTCCTTTAATATAAAGAAAACCAACTATAAAAGATGATGTAAAAGTTTAACATGTTATTTGTCAACAATGAACCTAAAGTTACTGTAGTAAACAACAGAAAGCATGCTAGAGGCTTGTTTATGTAAGAAGAATCCAAATAAAAACTGGAAGCCCCAGATAACTTCAGTCTGGAAATTAATGTATACACAGTGTTCAAAAAATCATGTTGCCACCTCATTCCTGCCACTCTTTCCAGAGCAAACCCAAGAACTTGGGGAAGATTACGGCTTTATTTCTAAAATCCCTGTGCACCAAGTTTAATCCTAGTTTTTCATAACTACACCAAGTACAAAATTCACCAAATTCACAGAGAAGCTTAAAAATACACCATTAACAAAATGTTTACAAGTGAGAACTCTATTAAACACAAGACATTATAACCATAAAATAACAATTTAAAAGTGCACCTTTTATTTCCTTTCTAAAAAAAAGTTCAGTGGCCATGCACAGTGGCTCATGCCTGTAAATCCCAGCACTTTGGAAGGCCAAGGCGGGCAGACTACTTGAGTACAGGAGTTTGAGGCCAGCCTGGGCAACATGGTGAAACCCCATCTCTACAAAAAAATATAAAATTTAGCTGGGTTTGGTGGTGAGTGCCTGTAGTCCCAGCTACTTGGGGGGCTAAGGTGAGAGGATCGCTTGAGCCTGAGAAGTCGAGGCTGCAGTGAGCCGAGATCATGCCTCTGCACTCCAGCCTGGGTGACAGAATGAGGCTGTCTCAAAAATAAATAAATAATTAATTAATTTAAAAAATAATCAGTTCAGTGACTATATAAGCCTGATTTCCATAGAAATGTATGTAAATTGCCTGCCTGAAATATTTCTAGGAGTTATGCTCAAGGAAACAAAGAAGTTACAGAAGATATAAAGATTAAGAAAACTAGGCAATCACCAAAGTGCAAGAAAAATAAAATACCACTTTCTGTTACCTAAATTTATTTTCTCCTTCTTGACTATGGCACAACGGATGTAAACCTTCTTGATGACCTCAGGAAAAAAGTATTTTAGGACCATGTTTCAGAATGTTAAGGCCATTAATACAAGTCCTCAAAACAAACTCACCAGAAACACTCCCTTGTATATTTACACTATTTAAGCATTTCAGATAGAATAAGCATCCTACCTCGGCCACCTGTGTCTTATTAACCACCTCACTGTTTTTCTCCTACTGTATTAGAGAAAAAATACCTCTGACATTATTCCAAGTTAACTTGTGGAATTGGAAATAGTTTTACTTCCAATTTGATAATTAGACAAATCAGTGCTCAAACATAATTTAAAAGTTATTAGAAAAATACAAGCATTAGCTATAGCTTACTAATTTTTAAGATGCACATTGTATAATCAAAACCAAGGATGTAAAACTATATTATGGCCATATTAATGGGGAAAAAAAAGAATACAAAGTGAAAATGAACCCTTTGATCCTTCTTGAAGACTATCTATGACATGACAAGCTTGATTAATTTAACTGCCCTCTTGGAATCTCCACCACTATCATGCAGGGGCTGGCCTGTCAATGATAAGAATATTTTTACTTTTGACACATTATCATAAATTTAATATTTTAGTTATTTTGGTTAATGGGAAAGTAATGATGTTAAAAAAATCTTTCTAAAATATAAAAGTCTACATTCTTCGGTAAATACAGTGTATTAGATATAATTAACTCTCTTCAAAGATTCAGGGTATTTAATTGCCTCAGGTTTTTTTTTTTTAATAAATTTCACTTTTCATTTGAAATCTTTTAGCCATAAATAATGCAGGTGTTTAAGAATTGAGACTGAATCTGGCTGGGTGCAGTGGCCTGGATTACATGCCTGTAATCCCAGCACTTTGGGAGGCCAAGGTGGGCAGATCAGGAGGTCAGGAGATCGAGACCATCCTGGCTAACACAGTGAAACCCCATCTCTACTAAAAAAATATTTAAAAATTAGCCAGGCATGGTGGCGGGCGCCTGTAGTCCCAGCTACTCGGGAGGCTGAGGCAGGAGAATGGCATGAACCCGGAAGTCGGAGGTTGAAGTGAGCCAAGAATGCGCCACTGCACTCCAGCGTGGGCAAGAGCAAGACTATGTTTCAAAAAAAAAAAAAAGAATTGAGACCGAATCTACCCCAGATTAGATCCTTAAGTTGGTTTCTTTAACCCGTTTTTGTAAAAACAAAACACCGACCTATTTCAATGGATATGCATGACTTAGTCTCCCCTTTTAAATTATCTAGTTAAAACACCTGTTGGGTATATCAGCTAATAATGGTATTGTAGTTATTAATTCTTGCAACATAAGATATAATTGTTCATTAATTTATTCAACAGATATTTACTTAGTGTCTACTTTTGACCAGGCCCTTTCTCCCTAATAGAGGGAAAAATACCATTTAGTTGCATAACTGCAAATGCACACATGAAATAACATAAGGAAAGAAGCATAACAGAGGACTGAGAGGCAGTATAGAAGGAGACAACACCCAGCATGGCCACGTACTAGCAGTATGTCTTGGGCAAATTCCTTATCTATCAAAAACTCAATTTCCTGCTTTGTAACATGAGATTAATACTACCTACCACCTTAGTTCTAGAAAACTGAAGGAAATAGCGTATACTAAAAAACTGAAAAGAGGCCGTGAAAGGAGAACAAAGTGAAAAAATTAAAAATAAACATGTCAACTTCATATTCTTGCTTGTGCCCTTTAATAGCTGAAGGGCTATGTACTAACAGCTCTGAACTTGAAATTCAGATGCCTCCCTATACAAGTTCAAATCACACCCCCTAGCATTTATCCCTCCCGTAAATAATGTTTCCTTGGTTTCTTTTGCCACGAAACTCCTCAAGGGCAGGATCCATGTATGATACATGTTTGGATCCACACAACCTTTGACACAGCCTGTAGCAGACAATAGCTAATATTTATTAAATAAATCTGCACTTAGGCAGTTTGAAAGTTAGAGGCAGATGTATTTTTTTCATGTAGGAATGCAGCCACTTGGTGGGGAACACTACTGAGCCTTTTCATTCATGATGCTTCATTGAGGCATTTATTCCACTGGGGGTGGGAGCACCCCAGGAATGAGGACTTTGCAATTAGAGAAAGAGAAGGGAAGAACTGAGACATCTTGCGCCATTTGATAGTAGGCATACCACATGTGAAAGCAGTTTATAGCTGACTGACATCACAACCAGCAGAGAACAAGTCATGTTAATGAGAACTCTATTGGTTTGTGGTTTTGTGTGTAATTTTTTTTTTGGCTTTGTGGTTATCTAGAAGTGAGAAACATTTTTCTACTTAATTATATGTTTTCATAGTTTTGTATATTGAAGTGATTTTGCAATACATTTAAATCAATATTAGGAATCCATAAGAACTGTTTTATTAGGGATCCAGATATTACTCAATTTTGAGAAAAGTTCTCCCAAACTCTGCTCATGAACATGCCTGGGCAGGACTGGAAACAGGTAAGGGTGGAAAGGCACTCCCTGAAAGAGGAACATAAGCAAGGATATCAAGATGGGAAAGCAGGGGAAGTTCTCATACTGTGGCAAGGGAGAATCATGGGAAATATGGAAATGCAGGGTGGAAGCCAAACCACAGAGGCTCCTGAATTCCATGCTAATGAAGAGAACAATATTCTGTAAATAACCAGAGCTACTGACGACTTCTGGCCAGTTACTGATACCATCAAAGCTGTCATTCTGGAGGACTGATATAGACTGAAGGGTGGGAAGCACATAGGGAGGAAGACCAGGTAGGAGGACATTACAAAAGAATAACTTGAGTAAAAATGGAAAAACGGCGGATGATGGATGGACAATGCAATGCAATAAGGAGTAAATAAGGCTTGGGAAATAACCGGATGTGAAATCACAGAAAAACATGCCAAAATTGAGATGAATTAGCCTACAATAACAAAAGTTCTGTTTATTTACGAAATATTTCAGTCATATAAAAATATCGAGAAAATAAGATAATAAACATCTGTGTGTCCAGCATCCAGCTTGAGAATTAAAACACTGCAGTACCCTGGATGCATCCTCCTGATCCACTTCCCTCTCCGCCTCCTCAGAAGTAACCAGCACTCTGAATTTGATGTTTATCCTCTCCCTGCATTTATTTACAGTTTTCCTTTATGTGTTTGTACCTATAAACATATGGCATAGTTCTGAGGATATTTTAACTTTATACAAATGGGTCATAAAGCATATCACTTTACAAAGTGCATATTTAACTTAGCATTGTTATTGAGATTTATCAAACATTCACTATCTCCGTATAGTACTTCATTTGTATAGTTCTAACATAGTATTTCACTTTCAGTATATACCCTCATTTATTTATTCATTCCTGCTCACATATTTATTCACTCCTGATGATTAATAATTTAGTTCTTTTGAAACTTTGCTATTACTAACAATGTTGTAGTAAATATTTTTCCTGGTACATGTACACCACTTTCTCTGGAATCCATACCTAGGAATGGGATTATCGATTTAAAGGTATGTAACCTTTACTAAGTATTGATAAAGCTTTACCCAAAATTGTTTTACCAATTGATGCTCCCAACCAACAGTACATTAAAGCTGTCAAGTCAACATTTGGTATTGTCCGGTTCTGATGGCATCTCATTGTAATCTGCACTTCCATGAAAACAGGTGGTATATAGATGGTATGCTGTTTGGTCCCACTTTGTTAGGGTATGTAGGTTTTCAATGCTAACGTGAATTAATCAATCTTGTCTATTGTAGTTTCCTTTTTTCTTCTCATTTAACAAATTCTTCTCTACTTTAGTTTGTATATCCTGAAGGCATATAAAATTATGTAAATTTTAAAAATGCCTTGTTAAAACCACTCAAGGAATAGTTACATGGGCCAACAATTTAAGGCTTTCTAAATCCTCTCATTAACATGAAGCAAAACAATCTATCTAGGTGAAAAAATAACAAAATCAAAAAGTACATGGGAAAGTGGGAATATACAAACATGTAAAGTATTACAAGACAGGTTCTGATGAATCTCAAAATGGAGCACATTAATTTCTTTAGAGTATATAGTCCTTCTACTGCCCCTCAGCAAATCCAAAATTGCAGATTAAAGTAACAATGGGAAGCCATTGTTATCCATCAAGTTAGTGCAGATAATTACAAGAACACTCAATGCTCGTGAGGGTAAGGTGAAACACAGCAGCTTCACATGCCTCCTGTAGGGATAGAAACTGGACCATTTAGGGGGTGAATATCTATACACATCATAAGCTTTAAAAGGGTTCAAAACTTTTAACCCAATAATTTAAGGAAATAATTAGGAATACAGGCAATGATACATGCATAAAATTTGACAGTTCCAGCATAGTACATGACTGTAAATGTGGGCGACATCAATTATCAACATTAGTGTGATTAAACAAATTATGGAATATCTGTAAAACATATTATATAGCCACTAAAGTTGGGATTTACAGAAAATATTTAATAAGTAAATATTTAAGCCAGAATAAGTGTAAAGTTACATTTGCAATACAACATCAACCACTCAAAAGACATCGAGAAAAGAAATTTACTCAAATGTTTGCTTCCCTAAATGTCCACAGTATAGCTGTAATATTTTATATAGAGAGAAGCAGCATTTGAAAATAAATACTAGAACAAAAGAAAGCAATTCCTATATTTTTTTCTACACTGATACTGCATATAATTAAGACTACTGAGACTACATTAGTATTAGTAATACCACATATCAGTCTCAAGACTGAACACCTCAAAATATGTGGGAAATATATTACAAGGAAGTTATAACTATATTTTTACCTCAAAAGTTCCATCAAATAAACTGGAGATATTAGTTGTAAACATCCACATAATATTTAGCTATTAAAACTATCTTCAATCTAAATAGCTAATCCTAACTTTCAGAAATAAAGACAAACCTTTATACTAAATCATTTCTAGAATACAACCATTCAATTCTAAAACATTAGTTTGGTTCTCAACTTATTTCTCCATGGATATGAACCCATTCTAGAAATTCTTCAAAATGGTTTTTAGCTTATATTTTTAAAAGTTAAGTTGCTTATCGAACAAAATCATTCAGATGCTCTAATTTTCTAAGTTTTTTGTTTTTTTTTTAATTTTAAAATAACATTTTTTTCACTGATGGACATAAACGTCGACATATACCCAAATACAATGCAAAATCTACACAAGTCTATGAATTACAAAGCCTAAGTCCTACCGATTCTCCAAAGGGGGCCACTACTAAGATCTTTTTGAGAGTTTCATATTTTTCAGAATTGCTCTTTCTATACTACTTTTTAAATTACGGTTTAAGTTATTTCAGATGGGACTGCTAATTCTACAATGGACATTTGTCAGTTGACAACTTTCCAGAGAATTAGTTCTAAAATTCCAAGCATCCCCATGTGCACAGTATAAATTACTGTGGAGTCCATTTACTTAGTGCTTAGCTCTGAAAGTCTGAAATAGTTTTTGGCAAAAAGCAGTAAAACTCAACCTGACCTATAAACTGCATTCATCTAAAACATCTTTAAGATAATCATCTTACTACAAAGGCCTATCAAGACAAATGAGAGAGAGAATCCACAGCCCAGTTTTTATATTTAAACATAACTAAACAACAACAACAGCAACAAAAAACACATTGTTTTACCTAATGGTGAAATGTTCCAATAATGTGTTATGTACTTTATCAGCTTCCCAAAGACTTCCATTCCCACATATTTAGAAAATGCAGGCCATAGAACTGGCATTCTATAAATATTTGTTGAATGAATTTACACGTTTCATAAGAACCAGATGTCGTAACTGCAACTAAGCCCAACCAGCAAATGATATTATGATGAAAGTAGAAGCTATAGAACACATGCTGTTTAATCACCAAATAGTTCTTATTTTGCAATTACTTATCACTAAACATGAAGGGTAGTTTTCTAAGATCAGAATTCCCTTTTAAAAGCAATGGAAATCATGTTGTATGCACCACCTACAGATCAGAAGAGCTGAAGTGATGGGAAAGCAGCACGATTATTTCAAGTCCAATGACTGTAAACTTAATCAGAATTTACAACTGTCTCAGTCAGTGAAGCCTGCTATAACAGAAAACTATACTGGGTGGCTTAAACAACATTTATTTCTCATAGGTCAAGAAGCTGGAGATCGCATCAGGGGGCCAGAATGGTCTGGTTCTTGGTGAGGGCCCTCACTGAGTTATGTCTCATATGGCCACTTCTTAGTACAAAAGCAAGAGAGCTCCTGTATCTTTTTTTTTTTTTAAATAAGGATACCAATCTCATCATGAAGGACCAGCCCTCATTACCTAATCTAACCTTAATTACTTCCCAAAAGCCCCATCTCCAAACCCTATCACATTGGGGGTTAGGGTTTCGACATGTGAATTTTGAGGGAATACAAATATTCAGTCTGCACCAGCAACAATATTTATTTATGACAAAGGAATTTTATCACAAACATTACCAGAGGAAAACAGTCAGAAAAACATTATTATTGGGGCTCTTTCAGCCTGACCTGAATAATCGTATCATCAAAAGAACTCCACTTAAAACACTCTTGCCAAATCATAAAAGATTCATTATCACTAATTATAGTTTTTGGTCATTCCTAAGGAAGCGGATGTTTCCATGCAAGATGATACCAAATGGTTTCTCTCAAAATGTACTACTAAAACAAGTTTCTAGATTGACATTAGAAGAAGTTTAACTATAAAACAGCAATAATATTAAGTGTGATAGATATGTGTGTGTTCATGTACATGTGAATATCTAGAACATGATGAATGTTTACTCTGTGCAAGGCAGTGTTTTAAATACCTTACTGATAAAGTGATAGGTTTCATGAATGTGGCAAAGGCCAGATAAGACGTGAGAAATGCTTATGAAATGCATAAATGGAAAAGAACCAGAGAAGATTACCTCCTCTAGGACTCTGAGATGGACTGGACTGTGGCTCAGCAATACAAGCACCCCGGGAGCCTGTGAGAAATGCAGAATCTCAGGCCCCACCCCAGACCTACTCAATGAGAATCTGCATTTTGAAAGATTCAAAATTACTTCTATGCATAGTAAAGTTTAACTTTAACAAGAACGAGCTCTAAAAAAATAAGGTCAGCACTTGGATTGCAGCAAGGACATACAGTAGGAATAATTGTGGGGAAAAAAACACAAAAACCTAACTCAATAGAGAATGTAATATGAGAAATTTTTGAAAATTATTAAAGTGCTTTTTTTCTCTTTTGCATTTACATGAATAATGGGAGAAGAGGCAGACACTGGTATCATCCACACAAAAATGGAAGAGTACAAGTGCCTTACTTTCCCAGGCATCCCATGGCAGAGCCTGCAAGCTTGGGAGCTACAGGGCATTCAGTTAGGAGCAACTGCAGAAGTCAGACGGGGAAAAGAGAGGCAGAGTCAGACCCATATCTTAATCTCCACTCTGGGCCAAAGCTGAATTGTATGTCAGAGAAGATGAAGAAATTGCTAAAGGCAGTGGGGCCTGTTTGGGTTAAGAAAGTCTCCTAGGCAGCAACATGTATCCAAGCAGTATGATGAAGTGTGGCTAAGCAGAGGGAATGCCTGAGCTGACCTTTCCCCATCACCATGGGACCTCTGTGGAATGTATATGCAACATATAATTTTCCTGATGCTTGAGATAACCAGAGAAGGCAAAGCACTCGAAACAGCTGAGAACCTGGCTACCTCATACTGGCTCTACAGGAAAGGGCTGCCTGGGAAAAACCAAGTAAGAAGGACACAGCATCCACGAGATTGAAAGGAAAACTGCAGCCAACCCAGGGTGTACAGGATTCACACAGACAACGTACTGCTTAATATATGCTCACAAATGAAAAATTATAAGAGGACACAATTTACCACGAGACAGAGTCAGGACACCATAAATAGCTGAAGCTCAAGAACTTCAAAAATCGTTTTTCAGACTATGAAATAGGTACAATATAATGAAAATGGCTTTGAAAAAGCCAGAAAATAAAGAAGTAGAATAACAGATACTTTTTCAAGCTAAAGATTAGAAATGGTTTTTAGACATAGAAATTTCACCACTAAAATGTAAAGCTCAATATATTAATAGGTAGATTAGTTATTACCAACTGGATAAAAATGAACCTAGAAAATGTGTAAGTAGCACAAAAAGATAAAAACCACAAAGAAGTTACAATTAAGTTCGAATGAAAAGCCCAACCTTCATATAAAAGGAACTCCAGAAGGAGAAAAGTACACGGGAATAAACACCACATTACCTCTTTAAAAAATATATAGATTGATATGGTTACATGACTGCCTATTTCTCAATACTTCTATATCAATCAGAAAGTCAATAATTTAAAGCAGAAAGTAATTTAAAGAGTGACTGCAAAGTGAAAAAGGAAAAATATGAACACTGCCTATTTTTCTGAATATTCTGAAAAGTTTAAATAAAAAAATAGATTAAAAATTACTTAAGGGGTGTATCACTTGGATTTTATCACTTTTAAAGCTAGGCATGACTTGAGACCAGGACACAGGAGTCTTTAAAGCAGTATGAAGATGCTAGTGGATCAGGTGGATGGAAAAAGGTGCTGGAGGCAAGAGAGGACGAATCGATGGAGGCAAGTGCTCAGTGTTGGTCTTGAATTACAGGAGCACCATCTTATAGTCCCAGCAACTTTACTGACCAGCATTACTTTTTACAGTAACAAAATATACCTTGCATACATTTCTTGATCTGATTGCTGATTGAATGTGCTCAGTTTGTGAAAACTTAAGTGAGCTAGTATACATGGATCAATTTCAAGCTATACCGAAATAAATGTAATTCTTGGAATTAGATTAACTTCGGAACCATATAAGAAGGCAGTTTAATCCCTACTACATTATATTGATTATAACTTTAAGTTTACTTACAAGTTCCATCCCTCTTAAATACCATGAAGAACAAAATTAGTAAGCCTTCAGCAACGGCTGTCAAATAAGATGTATGTGCCCAAACAAGAAAAATGAATAATATAGATTAGTTACTAGAAAAAATTCTGGACTGTACTTTAGTGAGGCAAGGGTAACAGGAGGAGTTTCATACAATTCAAGATGTAAGTCTTAAGGAACTCATTTTACAATTTATTAAAAGGCACAAATACTATCACAGATTCAACAATTCACTGTTTCTCTATCAAGGTTACCACCACTTTTAAAGACATTCTTCTCCTAAAAGTAAATCCGTTATAATCCTGGAGTTCTATCAGGAATCTCTTTGAGTCAACAGTGCAGGAAGTTTTAGAAAGGATTTTATATTTTGTGGAAAGTTGTCAAACTCCTCTGAGAAATGGCACCATATTTTGAATAAACTTAACGTTTCATAATTTACACTAACAGCTTTATTTTCCAAAAAAAAAAAAAAAGTTTGCAAGAAGCCACTGCACTAATTCTAAAAATGGATAATAAGATGAAGAGAAAATTACTGCTATAACATTTGTAAAGTCTTCTGATTACGTAAAGTGCATTCTCTATAGAATTCTTAACACAGCACAGATATTTACCTGGTCTAGTCCCAGTAAGGAGGCTGTTAAGAGAAATCCAAGTCCCTCAAGGAAGTTACGGTGGGATTAAAAACTAATGTTTAAAACTGAATTTATACTTCTTGAAGTCTTCACTATATATATACACACACACACATATATGCACACATATAGATACACACACACACACACGCACACACACACACACACACACATCCTTGCTAAGAAAAGCCAATAAAAAGAATTTAATGCCTATGACCACAAATGGATGAAACTGCAAGGGAGGGCTGATTCCACAGAGTCTCTAAAGTATTTATAATAATAGCCTATAATTATTAAGAATGTATGTACCATGTAGTATTCTAAGTACTTCAGATGCATTAGCTTACTTTGTCACTAGCCCTATGAAGTAGATATATTTATTATCCAGCATTTATAGAAGAAAAAACTGAAGCTTATAAAATTTGGTAACTTGCCCAAGGTCTCATGGGAAAACTTTTACCACCATAGTTCTAAGTCAACTCACCTTTCCTCTCTGGAAAGTCTTTCTACAGAGCTAAATAAACCTTGGAGGGGAAAAAAATTCCTTAGACATGGAAAATGTTAGAAAACTAAATTCATAGATAGCAAAGTCTCTTCTACATTATAAGTTTCCATACAACACAAAGCTTACACCCAGTAAGGGTTAAATAGTAGGTTCAGAAATACATGAAAACAATTGACAGATTTATAACCAAAGTAATATCTGAGAGGCAGGCTACCTCCACCTCCACCCCCCAAGATCAACAATGAAGTCCCAATATTGACACTCACCTCCCCTACCTAGTATCTATTTTATTCTTTTTCTTCCCCATTTGACATTATGAGGACTTATCTTTATGTATATATTGTATTTCCCCAAGTAGACTGTAAATTCTCTTAAGGATCTGGTAAGGCTAAAGCGTAATTTGACAGGAAAAGCATGGAACACATCTTACAAATGCTACTAGTGATCATCCTCACCACATAGGAACAAGCAAGACATAAAGAACAGTCTGCTGGTGAGCCTCTGAGCAGCCTGCTGGCTCCTGAAAGCTGAGGTTTACCAGAGTCACATCATCCTGTGTGAAATATATAGTTGTGAGTATATATTAAATGCCACATTGCAATAGTGTATGCATTTTAAGAAAGCAGCAAAATAACATGTGAAACAGCAAGGCAGCAATACTGTTAAAAACAAAGTTCCCAGAATATTCAAATATGAAAATCACATTTCACTCTACCACTTAATTATTTACCAAGAATCATGATTTTGATCATGCAACAAGAATATGGTCCCCAAAATTAGTTTACTTTTTAGAAATGTGTTAGGAATAATGTAGTAGGTTTTCATTACTCTAAACCAGCAAGATATATATTGGGCTAAAATTCACTCAAAATACCCAAGGCACAAAGAATATGCACCAATTTTTCCCTTTAAAAGAAAACTAGTCAAAATTAATGTTCAACAATTTATCCATTAATTTAAATAACAATTATGAAACAGCTACTATGTACCATCCCATCAGATGATAAGTCTGACAAGATTCATGCTCTGATGGGGCCAATGCCATAAAGGCAACAGACAATAAAAAATAAAAGTACAAGATGATTTCAATATGGTATTAGTAGGCAGGGAGACGAAGGAAGACTAATTTAGACTGGATGATCAGGAAAAATGTCAATAAAGAAGAGGCAAAGAAAAGCTTTATTCTTTCACATTACGACTTGAGTAACACCATGGGTTCAATATGACGTGTAAGAAACTGGTGCTTTTAGTGTTACCATGATAGTCACATAAATTATGAGGGACTGGAGAATGTAAAATTACAATTATTTTGCACTTTCAAAAGTGATATATGAGATACCAATGAAGATAATGGGAAATGGGGTGCTGCTATAACAAACACCTAAAAATGCAGAAATGGGCAATGGGCAGAGGCTAAAAGAATTTTGAGAAGCATAATAGAAAAAGTCTAGGTGGTCTTGACATACTGTTAATAGAAATACGATGTTAATGTCTCTCCCAGTGTGGGCTCAGAACGAAGTGAGAAGCATGGTAGATGAAACATTATCACCTTAGAAAATATGTGAATTATCATGAACATACTATTGCTAGATGCATGGAGCTTAAATTTGCTGCTGATGAGGACTTGGATGGGAAGAAAGGTGAAACATGTTATCAGAAACTAGAGGAAGGGGATCCTTGCTATATACAGGCAGAAAGCTTAGCTGAATTAAGTCCAGCAGTTATGTGGAAAGCAGACCTTGTAAGCTATGAACCTGGACATTAAGATGAAGAGATTTCCAAGCAAAGTATTAAAGATGTGGCCGGTTCTTTTTGTTTTTTCTTGCTGGTTACAGTAAAATGGGACAGGAAAAAAGTGAAGTAAAAGAATATGAAATGAAATAATGCTGTCAGACCACCATAATTCCAGAGGCAAGAAACAGGCTGATAAAAGTAATCAGCAGAATACAGGTGCTACACCCTTCATTAGAAAAGAAGGATGACTCCCAAGAGTGGAGAAGTTCAGTACCCACAGGGTGGAGTAAAGAGTCACAGAGAACTATCCCCAGTCCTTGAAACCTAAAGGAGTTTTGAAAGTGCTCAAAACTAGAGACTCCTTTTTTCTTTCCATTTAATGATAACCTATGCCTGACCCACCATATTCTGGGAGCAGATAACTTGTTTGCTAGTTTCACAGGTCCACAAACAGACAGGAATTTTGTCCCAGTATGGATTACACCCAGAATCTCACCTATTCCTGAGTTAGATCAAGAGCCCTGGTTGAGATTTTGCAGTCAGTTGTGGCTGTATTGGGTTGAGACTTTTGGAGATGTTGGGAGGGGTGAATGCATTTTGCATGCAGGATGCACATGAGCCTTTGGGAGCCAGAGGGCGGACTGTGGAAGGCAAAATAATGGTCCCCAAAGATAAATATGTCCCAATCCCTGAAACCTGTGAATATGTCACCTCATAGGGCAGAAGGAATTTTGCAGATGTGATCTTGAGATGGGACTATAACTTGGATTATGTGGGTGGGCCCAATGTAATTACACGGGTCCTTCCAAGTGAAAAGGGGAGGCAGGAGAGTGATGCCACATGAGAAAGACTCCACCAGCTATTGCTGGCTTTGAGATGGAGAAGGCACCATGAGCCAATGAAAGCAGGCAGCCTCTGTAGAGCTGAAAAAGGCAAGGGAATGGATTCTCCTCTAGAATCTCCAGAAGAAAAGAAGCCCTATCAACAACCTGACTTTAGCCCAGTGGAAACCCTTTTTGAACTTCTAACCTCCACAACTGTATGACAATAACTTTTGTGTTGTCACTACGTTTATGGTAATGAACATTCATTAAAAAAATTTTTTTGCCCTATTTCCGTTACGGTTTTTAATTGGCACTAACAAGTTATGACAGAAACCAGTCTGAGCACTAAAAGATTAGGTAGAGCTGACCTTAGTTCGTAAGACTCAAATGGAGTCTGGGATCTGAACTTCACTGTCTCATACTCTGGGGAGTCATACATTGGTTAACTGCATGCCAGAACATGTGACCAAGAAATCTGCAACAAACACACTCAAATACACTCAGGTCTTCCTGTGTGAATTTGTTGTACACAGAATTTTCCAAGGCAGTTAGAAATGTGTAACAAAATAAAAATTGATTGTGGTTGAATACACAATTTCTGTTTAAAAAATTACAGAAGTCTTTTTCAGGTTTAAATAACATCTATTAAATTCTGTAAGAGAGGCATGTTTCCTATCACTGAGACATTCAACAACAGTCATACTTTTTATGCATTAGAAATTGGGGCCAAAGGGTGCGGTGGCTCACCCCTGTAATCCCAGCACTTTGGGAGGCCGCGGCAGGCGGATCACGAGGTCAGGAGATCGACACCACCCGGGCTAACACGGTGAAACCCCGTCTCTACTACAAATACAAAAAAATTAGCCGGGCGTGGTGGCAGGCACCTGTAGTCCCAGCTACTGGGGAGGCTGAGGCAGGAGAATGGCGTGAACCCGGAAGGCGGAGCTTGCAGTGAGCGGAGACTGCGCCACTGCACTCCAGCCTGGGCGACAGAGCAAGACTCCGTCAAAAAAAAAGAAAAAAAAAAAAGAAATTGGGGCCAAAAATAAAAATTAGAAAATGAGATCTACCTTTACAAAAAAAAAAAAAAAAAAAAAATTGCAGGGCAAAGTGCCATAATTGCAACATAGCAGATCCTCCTCCAATGAATATCCGTTATCATTTTCTCAACTTTAATTTATCAAATACAATGACTGTGAAAAGCTCTTATAAATATGAAAAAAAATCTTAAACCAAACAATTTGATTTTAGATGCCATGTGTTCACTGTGGTCATCACATAATTTACTATTCCTTTTTTGTTTACATAATTTGGCTGGACAGTTATTTGCTCTCATTGATATTGAAAACAGCAGAGCATAAAGTTTATATTCCAGCAAGATAATAATTTTACATAATTAAGAAGTCATTTTACACATAATAAAATAGAAGGGTTGTTAGGTATTCAAAGAAAACCTACAAAAATTCTGCCTTTAAAGTGCCCACAGCAGTAGGAAAATAGGCTGGGCAGAAGGATAAACAATACCAGAAATCAAGTGCAAATATGCTTTAACATGTGCCAACAGTTTCTGTTTGGAGAAGGGTGCCCTAAGGAAAAAGTATAAGTGTACAGGGAAGCCAAGTCTAAAAGATTTTATTCTGCAGGAAACGGAAAAGTCAACAAAGGTTTCTGAGCAAGGAAGCAGCATGATATCTGCAGTAGAAAGAACAGGCTAGAGGAAAAGACAAGAAGCAAGAGAGCCTATTGGAATTAGGCTGCCAGAGGCAGAGAAGGACTTGAACTATGAATATGAAAATGAAAAACAGAAGCTACAGAAAAAAATCAGCAATTCCAAAACATACTCTTAAACCACCTGTGGCTTCTTATTAAAGTAACTGCTAATACAAGGTATGCCATGAGAAAGAAGCACACAACCCATACTGAAATACCGGATCCGTTTATTCAAGGAAATGGGCTTTTTGACATCTAAGATCCTAAACCAATTCTAAGAAAGTCAAAGCAATGAAAAATCAAAAGCCCTGCAATGCCAACATTTCTCAACTAGGGGAAGTCACAGGGCAAGTTCAAAAGGAGTGAAGATAAATGATGCAGCATCCCAAAGAGCTGCCTGGTGGCAGCAATAGAAAAATATCCACCACACAGAAGAAATCCAATCCCTCAGCTCATTTTCCCCCAAACCTGGAATACTTAAACCAAGCTGAAGAAGGAGACAAGGGTGTGGAATTTTGTATATGAGGGGGAGTGGAGCGGAAGGAAGGATAGTGAGGTGGAATAAAGGAGAATACTGCTCAAAGTACAGAAAATAAATTCATGATCATTTATTTGTATGTCAACTCTTATGTCCTCAAAATACATAATAATATTTCATAAGTACAAGTAGTATACTATAGCTACCTACCGAAATAAAGCATAAGCTTAATCTTACTGCCCTTAAAAGGATGATAAATTAAAACATTCTCAAAGATATAACAATAAAAAATAATTTCCTCAACAATTAGACATTATTATATAAAAAACTTTCATTATTACTTACTTCTTTAAAATGTTTCTCTATTAAGTATTAGCATCCTAATAAGCATAAAAACTAAACCTAAAAGACAAACAACCCAAACTCTGGCCTGATTTCCTTAGTGTCAATGATTAGACTAGCTCCTCTTTTTTTAAGGCCTAATTCACCGCTCAGTATAGTGAAATACCTCTGATTTAAATCATATAGACAGTGCCAAAATCTTTACTAATAGTGTGCAAGTCTCATATCTAAATTACTCAGCCCAGTTGTTTAAAATGACAATACATTCCTTAAGAAAAAAATGCAATATATTTAACAGACTGTCTTAAAAGTACTTTAAAAATTTTATGCCTTAAATTTAAAAAACATCATGTGATGAGAAAAACAGAATAAGTGAAGATGAACACGATCTAATGTAAATGACTGTGACACTGGTTATACGTTACCTAGAAACGATTTTACATTTCCAGTTTATTCTACTGCCGTGTTTTACATGGAATTATTTCATTTAGCTGCTTACACATATGCTTTAAGGATTCAAAAAAGAACCAAAAGGTCACAATTTACTACTAAAGTCAAATTAGGAAAACGATGTTTTCGAACATTCCAAGAATTGAATTTCTGGAATAAGTAAGCCAGCATTCTGTTTACAGGACTAGGGTGATGGAACTCTGGGCAAAAGGGTAGACTAGAACGGGTATAAGACAGAGGAGAGTGCTGGGCCAGCAGGGACAGCCAGGATTTCCAGAGAGGAGAGAGGTAGGGAAAAGCAAAAGACCAAAGCTAGAAAAGACAGCCAAAAGAATTCAGTCACTTAAAGATTTCTAAAAATCATTCTGAAATATTTCTAATGGTACCAGTACTGGTTTAGAGAAATAAGAATTCTGGCCGGGCGAGGTGGCTCACGCCTGTAATCCCAGAACTTTGGGAGGCTGAGGCGGGCGGATCACCTGAGGTCAGGAATTGGAGACCAGAGTGGCCAACATGGTGAAACCCGGTCTCTACTAAAAATACAAAATTAGCCGAGCATGGTGGCACGCACCTGTAGTCCCGGGTACTCAGGAGGCTGAGGCTGGAGAATCGCTTGAACCCAGGAGGTGAAGGTTGCAGTGAGCCGAGATCGGGCCACTGCACTCCAGCCTGGGCGACTGCGCAAGACTCCGTCTCAAAAAAAAAAAAAAAAAAAAAAAAAAAAAAAAAAAGGAAAAGAAAAGAAAAAAGAAAAAAGAAAAAAGAAAAAGAAATAAGAATTCCATAATTTCTTCTGGAAATGAGGCCTCTGCTACATCTTTCTCTGAACTCACTTATGATGACTGTCAAGATTCAACTTCTGGTTCTGTATTATACATTCAGTTATATTTAAGTCTTAATCTAGAACAGTGGTCCTTAACTAACGCTGTATTTTGCCCCCAGAGGACTTCTAGCAATATGTGGAAACACTTTTGGAGCTCACAGGTTAGGGGGCTGCTACTAGCATCCAATGAGTGGAGGCCAAAGATGCTGCTGAACACCCTACAATGCACAAAAACAACCTGCAGAACAAAGAATTACCCAGCCCCAAGTGCCAACCGTGCTAAGATCAAGACACACTGATCTCTTCTGAACATAAGCAAAAGCCTACTCCTGGGACCTTTATTCTAGTCCATCCCTAACAGTCACCTAATTAAAGGACAAAACACCACCACCAGATGATTCATTTTTCAATTGCTTTAAACATGGTGGATGGCTGGCTCAAACTAAGAGTCACACAGAAATACACTGAAACAACGTATCACACCAGGAGAGCAAAAACTGCAAGAAAAAAACTTCTTAATCCTCTTATTTCATATCTATCTCACATTCAATTCACAAGAGAAGTACATACACTAACCTCCTCAAAACACAGTATTTCTTATTAATGTAAAAACTTAGGCAAACAACATTAACTGAGAAAGATTTATGTTGGGGGCGACAGGGTGAAAAAAGCCACCGAGGTCTTTAAAATGCAAAGTTATTTCACAGTTTACTTGCAAAATGACTCAGATCATGATTACTTTTAGTCATGCCAACTTTGCTGCTCCCAAGCCTACTAGTAATGGAGAAAAAAAACCCACCATTTTTTCTGCAGTCATTAAACCAATGAAACAGAAGCTTACTGAAAACAGGTTTGTGCAACATTTCTTTTTTATTATAACTGGTATAAAAATAAAAGCAGTCCTTGGAAATGCAAATGAAGATTCTGAGAAATTTTTCATCTATCTAAATACCTAGAGTGTGAGAAGAAAACATGCAAACAAAAGAAAACCCTAACTCACGAATCTTAACCTGTAAAGATTTTCCTAATGCTTCCCTCAGTGAAAACCCTGGTTTACTCTTTATTTTCTTCCCCGTCAAACATTTGGAAAAGACCTCCACGTAGCGTTTCACGAACAGAACAGTGCTAAGAACAAATAAAATCCTTGCGTGTACCTGGCAAATCTCATTCATCAGAAACGGTGGCAGCGGAGACAGAACCCTGTTGTCTGGCGTGACCCTCTCGCTCTTTCACAGCAGTTTTCATCACTCGAGTATCTGCCTTGCCTACTACTAAAGCAAAGCTTCCCAACCCCACTTGGGTGGCTTCCATGCCCCCACAGCAAGAAAAATCAAGCATCCAGCGCAGCCTTTTCTCAGCGCAGGGGGAATGTAATCAGCGCTCCTTGACCACTTAAGGAGTCGCCATAGGAAGTTAACAGGAAAGACGCTTCAGCCCCATCTCAGAGGCCCCACAAAAGGTGCACTGATCTCACCAAACGTGGCACTCTGGGCATGAGAAAACCACAGTTGAAACACAACCTACACCGCACACGAAGAAGGGTTTTCCGGGAGGGGGTTGGGGGCGCGGGGGGGGTGTTTTCATTTTCTAGCCGCGAATGCCCCTTCATCTTTACAAGGCTGAGCTAAACTTCAAAGCAAAGGGTTTCCACGCGACCCGCCGCCTCGGACTCGCGCCTGGGCTCTTTGCTGGGTCTCACGAAGGCATCCGAGTGAAGTGACGCGCCCGCCCCGCCGCGGGGAGTCCTCGCCCGCCGGGGCGGAGAGAGGCCAGACACCGGGAGAGGGGGACCCGCCTCGCCTCCGCACCGCCGGACCCAGCTCCCGCTCAGAAGCCTCCTCGGGCGCTTCCTCCCCCTTCCCTCCGGGTTTCCAAACGCCGAGGGCCGCGCAGCGCCGCACCCGGTCCCCCGCCGACCCCCGGGCCCCGACCCGGCCGCCCTTACCGAGCAGCAGCAGCTTGACCTCGCGCGCCGCCTTCTCGCCGTCTTCACGAAGGTTGCGGTCGATCATCTTACTCCGCTCCACCGCCGCCTTGTCCTCGGCGCTCAGCGTGCAGCCCATGGTGCCGAAAGCGAGAGCCTGCCGCCGCTCCCTCCGCGCCCGAGTGCGGGCTCCAAGCACAGGGGAATCCTTTCTCTCTCCGAGCGGGCGTTCGAACGCCTCCCGACGGGGGCCACGCCGCCCCCACCACTTCCTAAGCGGAGTCGAGGGAGACGCTGTCCGCAAAGGGGCAGACAGCAACGGGCGGCTGTTCCTCACGACCAGGCTCTGCTTCCTGGCCCGGCTCAGCGCCCCCAAGTCCCGGGTTTGGGGTTTTGAATCTCTGGGTACAGTGGCCGCTGCACTCCCGCCGGTGGCCGCGCCGCAGCCTCGCCAAGCCCAGCCGAGCTCGGCCTCCGCGCGCCGCCGCGGCCCCGCCCCTGCCCGCCCCTCCCACCACCCCGCGACCACTCCCAGAGCGCGCGCCCGCGCACGTGCCCTCGGACAGCGCCCCCTCGGAGGGGCGCGCGCGCCCCCCGGCCCCCGACCCCGGCGCCGCGCCACCACTGAGGGCCTGGCGCCCCCTGGCAGCATCCCCGGGGCGCGCCACTGCCCCGCGGGGCTGTGGCCTTCTGCCCTGGGCGGGAGTGGGGTAATTTCTTTCCGTTTACTCACACGGAGGGAGCTGTGCGTACCTGCCCCTTCGGGTGGGGGTGGGAGAGCTGCCAAAGTTGCCGAAAAAAGCCAGTTCTGGGCGTTTGAGCATGCCCAGCGCCGGCAGCCACGCAAGGTTTTTCAAAATGCAAATCCCTGTCGGTTGGTTTCAGGGCCGTGAGAAACAGGGAACTGGGGAAGGAATGGAGCCTGGTGAAACCAGAGATGGGCACAGTGGAGAACAGGAAAGTCGGGGGAGGGGACTAGAAAAGGGCACCAAGGTCACTTTCTTCCTACCTTTTGCTTCTCTTTCCTTCTTCCTATCCCTCCCTCCTTCCTTCCACTCTCACGTTTTTCACAAAAACGCATTTTGAAGGATTTCCTCGTAACCTAAAAAAATGGAAGACAAATAATCAAGAGTATTTTTAAATGACAAGAGCAATAAAACACACCCACACAAGCCAATCTCCACATCGTAGCAGATCTCCTCTAGAGCAGCACATAAGCTTCCATGCCAAATTTGGAGCCAATATTTATGACCGTGTTTGTAACTCCTGTACCATTGGGCATGCCATTTTTACAGGCCTTAGCTGTAAAAAAAATGGCCTCATTTGCCCATAAAATGAGGAATGGATCTATGGTGCTATCTCCCCATCCTTCCAGCTGTAACAGATCGGCGGAGATAAGTTCCTGTGGCCCGCGGGAGGCATTGCTACTCAGCACCCAATGAATGAGCAGAGGCTTAAGATCTCGTCTCTCCCTGTCAGTTGCACTACACCTTTCCCCTACAGATATCACAGGAAGCGTTAACTGATTAGAAAATGGGGCTGGTAGCAAGGAAAAACATCGTCCTTGATGTATTAAAAATTGGAACATGCTCCCTGGTTTTCATCTGGAAATCTTATTCTCTAAAAATCATTTGGGAAAACTGGGCTTGAGTTTTCCAAGGTGAGGCTGAACTGATGATACGAGCAGAATAGCTTTCGAGTAGGTCACTGAGACCACGCTTGTGAGCTAGCAGAGACTGAGTTGTCTCCTTATGGGACATGTCCTTTCCTGTTCTCCTATGGGAGTCACACCACCTGCTGGGCTGATGAGATGCAATTTCAAGATCTGCCTCAACTATAATCTTTTGTAATATAACAACAAAAAGGAACAATCTTTAAATGTACTTAGTCACCTTCTACACTGTAATTCTAGGCACTCTAAATGCTAATGTGTATCAGAACTCTGGAATTAAACTTAAGGAAATCAAATTTCAACACACTGTATATTAGCCATTCTTGATTATCTTTTATGGTGAGTCTTTCCTATTAAGTTCGGACCAGAGTGTGGAACCAACAGATTCAGCAAAAGAAGAAGCAGTGCTGGCTGAATATTGGTAGAAATGACTACAAAACTTGTGTTTCGGAGAAATGAAGTATGTGTAACAGAAGTTTGTCAAATAGGTAACATTACTTCCATCCTTTGAAGTTAGTCAAATAGGTGAGTTAAAATGTGATACATAAACGAATAAGAACAGCAAATTAGATTTCTATGTAACACAATTCCTAAATGATGCAGAGTAATGAACTGATCAGTATGGGGGGAAATTCTAAGATAAGAAAGTTTTGAAAAAACGTTTGAAGGAAGTGATACCAGGATATTGGTGGGGAGTTTAAAGAAGTATGTATTAGTTCAGGCTGCCCTAAAAATACCATAGCCTGAGTGGCTGAAACAATAGGAATATATTTCTCACCGTTCTGGAAGCTGGTAAACCTAAGATTAAGGTGCCAGTTTATTCAGTTCCTCAGTAAGGGTTCTGCTGCTGCCTTGCAGATGGCCTCTTTCTTGCTGCGTCCTCACATGGCAGAGCGAGAGAGAGAGAGCTTGAAAGCAGTCTGGTCTCTCCTCTTCTTATAAAGGCCCCGTCTTAAAGGCCCCACTCTCAAGACCTCATCCAAATCTAATTACCTCCCAAAGGTTCCATCTCCAAATACCATCGTATTGTGGGTTAGGGCTTTGGAGACATTCAGGCCATAATAGGGTATATTTTGTTTGAGGGGAATAACCAGTTAAACAGTTAATATGCAAGATACATGAAAGAGAAAACAATGGTTTTATAACTGAAAGTTGTTTGGTTGTGAAGAATGATAGGATGTGTGGGACAAAGTTGGTGTGAAGAATGATGGGATGTATGGGACAAAGTTGGAAGACAGCTTTAAATGCTAAGGTGAAGGGTTGGACTTGATACAGTGGGTACAAAGTGCTCCTTACATTCTTTCCTGAGTTGGGTACTAGATGTTAAAAAGCAAAAAAATAAAAAAACCCTCTTACCACTACATGTAAAACAAATGGGTACCAGCAAGTGAATTGTGTTAGTAATCCAAATGTGAGGTGGTGAGAGTCACTCAAGCTAATAACTTATGTAATTATGATGTTGCAAAATATGATTCAACCTTGTCAAGGAGGTGGAGCAGATATTATTTATTTATCTCTTTTATACAGAGTGAAATTGAAATTATAGAGGTTAAAGCACTCTACTTCAGAGTACTGTTTTTTCTTTTCAACATCATGTTTGTTTTTTAACAGCTTTTTTTTTTTTTTTTTTTTTGAGACGGAGTTTCACTCTTGTTGCCCAGGCTGGAGTGCAGTGGCACGATCTCAGCTCACCGCAACCTCGTCTCCCGGGTTCAAGCTTTTTTGAGATATAAGTCATATGCCATAGAATTTGCCTATTTAAAGTGTACACTTCAGTGGCTTTCAGTATATTCACAGAGTTGTGCAACCATGATTACAATCAATTGTAGAATATTTTCATCACCACAAAAAGAAGCTCTGCATTCCTTAGCCATCATCTCCAATCCTTTATCTTTCCCCAGTTCTAGACAACGGCTAATCTAATTTCTGTCTCTTTAGATTTGCCTATTCTGACATTTTATATAAAAGGAATCATATAGTATACAGTATTTTGTGACTGGCTGCCTTCAGTTAGCATAAAGTTTTCAGGGTTCATCCATGTAGCATCCACCAGTACTTTATTTCTTCTTATTTCTGAATAATACTGAACATTATATGTTAAGAGAGTTAGAGACATATGTTAAGAGACAAATTAGAACACATTCAGCTGAGAGCCTCAGGTTTCAAAGTAGCTACAAACTATGTCATAAGGAATAATTGAAGAAATTGGGGGATATTTAATGTAGGAATGAGAAGATATGACTGAAGAGATGTCATAAATCAAAAGGAATAGAATTTTTAGCTGGCTTCAAGGTGGTGTTGAAACCTGTAGCAAACAAAATTTTGCCTTGCTATGTTGTGAATGGGAGCCTTACCATATGGAATTAAGAAGTAAACATGGAGAATGCAGAAGCTGAATAAGGAGACTTTTTCAAGAATCTTAACCATGGAGAGGGGTTGACACATGGGATGGTAGTTGGAGAGGTAGGTATGGAATTTGTTTCATTTCACTCGTAACTCTTCTCAAATATTATTCAACTGAGAAAAAAGGATTGCTATTGATATGGTTTCACTGTGATCCCAACTAAATCTCAGGTTAAATTGTAATAATCCCCACATGTCAAGGGTGGGACCAGGTGGAGATAATTGAATCATGAGGTCAAATTCCCCCATACTGTTCTCCTGGTAGTGAATAAGTCTCATGAGAGCTAATGGTTTTATAAGTAGGAGTTTTCCTGCATAAGCTTTCTTGCCTGCTGCCATGTAAGACGTGACTTTGCTCCTCCTTTGCCTCCCACCATGATTGTGAGGCCTCCCTAGCCATGCTGAACTGTGAGTCAATTAAACCTCTTTCCTTTATAAATTGCCCAGTCTTGGGTATGTCTTTATTAGCAGCATAAGAACAGACTAATACAGTTATGGGACAAAGGAAAAAATATGGCCACCCTACTTTCTGATCACCACTTCAGTCCTTTTCATCTCACCCTCTGTTACATTATTACCATCAATTCTCCAGTCCCACAGAGACCTTCCATCTACCAACCATATGCCTTTTCTCTTTCTGTCGTGCGCTGCATGTGCTAATGTCTCTCCTTATGCAACTTATATCCCATCTTCCATCAGGATAATTATTCCTTTGCAATATCCTCAAAACACTCCCACCATTGTATTCAACAGGAAAAACTTCAAATCTGGTTAAATCTACTCTGCCTGTGTATGACTATACCTGTTCAGCTGAGCTTGACCAGAGGAAAACACAGTAATCAACAACTCCACCTTTCTGTTTGCTCAGGCCAAATACTTGGAGTCATCCTAGATTCTTTCCTTTCCTGCAAGCCTTAGTTATTCAATCTGTTAGGAAATCCTACTAACTTTGTCTTCAAATATAACCAGAACTTGGCCAAATATCGCCATCTTTACTGATAGACACTGGAGATATTTATCAAATATTAAATAACCTGCTTTCTGCTCCCTCTACTTTTACCTTAATTGCTTACTGTTTCCCACCTAGCAGCCAGATGCATCCTTTTAAAATGTCAGGGAGAACTATCCATTCACTTTCCATCTCACTTAGAGGAAAATCTCATCTAAAATCCTTATGATGGCATACAAGGACTTACCCTTTTTTTTAACCATGTGCCTCCCCATAGTATTTTCTGCCATTCTCCTTGTCGTCTGGTTCAGCCTCCCTGACCTCCAGACTGTTGGAACTTGCCAAACACACTCCATCATTGGCCTTGGCATTTATGCTCCCCCTGCCTGGAACACTCTTGAGCCAGGTATCTGCTTGACTCACTCCCTTATTTCATCCAAATCTCTGTTCAAATGTCATCTTATCAGAGAGATATCTTTCCTAACTACTCAACAACCACTCTTTATTCCCTTATTACACACTATAATTTCTTTATATCTCTTATCACATAGCATATATATATTTGTGATTATGTGTTTATTACCTGTCTTCCCTCCCTTGAATATAAATTCAAAAGAGCAGAGACTTTGTCTTTCTTGCTTACTGTTTTATGTCCAAAACCTAGAACAGTAAAACCCGCAGTAATTGAATAAAGAGGAGCCTCTGGATCTAAAGTATAAATCTAGCCTTCTAAATCCATTAATTCATTTATTCAACAATATTAACTGAAGACCTATTATAAGCCAGGTGCTGTTCTTAGCACTGGGAATAAGGTGATGAATAAGACAGATTACATTGACGAGGAGATGGTGGCAGTGGTAGGAGGGAGATATTAAATAAATACATAAGTGGATCAATTTAATTGGATAAAATAAAAATAGTTATAAATGCTGTGAAAGTAATGAAACAGTGTTTTACAAGAGAGTGCACCAGTTCAGGTCTTCTGAGAAGCAGACGTCAAGACAGAATTAGACAAACAAGAGAAGATTCTGTGAAGGATAAGAGAGAGTAGGAGCAGGAGTAGCTGGGGAGCACTTCAAATGTGATGCAGCTCTGACACCTGGACAAGGAGAGAAGGAAAGAGGGAGTTTGGGACAGGTTATGGTGCAGCTTGAAGAAAGTCTTGGCCAACCTGATGAGATCTCTGTCCCACAACCCAGTCCTGAGTAGATATTGTTCATTAGGGAAGTCCCGTACTGGGCGGAAGTGGCGAAGTGGGCTGGGTCTAGTACCCCTACCTTACTCAGTCACAGGCTCAGGGCAGCCTTGGAAGAGAGAGCCTTAGGCCTAAGTGAGAACACTGCAATGGATCTAAAGATGGGGCAGTTGGAGGCTATCAGCCAACTATGCTCCCTTAAAGGGTCATCTGAATGGTGCACTTTCGTGGCCACAACAAGGAGTTACTCTGAGGGAAAGATTAGGTACTTTCAACTGAACATTCATGAAGATTACTCTAATGAGGTGACAACGTTTGAGCAGAGAACCAGATGACTAGAAAGAACCATGTTTGGAGGAAGAAGATTCCAGTGCCTTTCAATGTTGAATACAAGGGCAACAGCCCTAGGGTGGAATGGAAGTTGACTTGATCAAGGAACTCAAAGGTTAGTTTGACTGAAGTGGAGATGAGAATTTTTTCTACTTTGGAATTTGTAAACCTCAGTTTCTTCTTCAACACTGGAGATATTAGAAGTGTTGTGTTAAGTAAGATAACTCATAACACAGTTCCAGGCACATCATGTGCTTATAATTATAGTGCATTTTTCTTTCTGTTTTGTCAGATCCAAGAATAAGAACAAAATAGGAAAGAGAAAGAGATTAAGGTGACAGGGATAATTGAGGACTTTGAGGGCCAGAAGGAGGGATGTAGATAAGATCCGAAGAGGAGAAATTGTCATCAAATTCATGATGTATCCGTTTGTATCTTGATGGGCAACAATAACATTTTGTACATATTTTGTGATTCCTATCTGCATTGTGTTTTCATGGTTCTCAAGCTTCCTATTTTTCTTTTTAAGAATAAACCTAAGAATGAGGATATGTCTTCCCCTGCCCCAGTGTTGTTTGCCCTTACCAAAATTTCAAATATGCTGTCCTAACAGAGGATCAAGCAAACCTTGGGCCAAGCTTGAAGCATAGGCTAGCTTCTGAAGAAAAGAGCTACCTGGCTTTATTAAAGCCTATGAGTTTATTTACTACATTGGCTTTAAAAATAGCTGTCTTGACACCTCCCCCTCTGTTTATGCTTCCTGCTGGCTCAGCTGTTTTTCTTTCACTGTAGCTCTTTGTTTAAGCTGTGAGGCTGGCATGTGTGTCTCTTGTTCAGCTCAGCAGGAACTGCGACAGAAGGGTTGATAGAGGACTGGGAATAGGAGGCAGGCCAAAGGGATTCAGGGAAGCATTGAGTGCTTTTCTGTTCTAATTACTATCAGTGGCAATATTATTCCAAATAATTGTATTAAAGCATTTAGCAAACATTTGTTGAATATCAGTGGTTTATTAGACCACATATGGAGTAGGGGCTAAAAGGAATAAAATGTTTTCAGTTTTTAAGATATATGTCTTTGTAAGAGTTCAGGGTCCAGGTGCATTGGCTCATACCTGTAGTCCCAGCACTCTGTGAGGCCAAGGCAGGAGGATCCCTTTAGCCCAGGAGTTCAAGACCAGCCTGGGCAACATAGTGAGACCCTGACTCTACAAAACAGTTAAAAATTAGCTAGGGATGGTGACATGCACCTGTGGTCCCAGCTACTTTGGGAGGCTGAGATGGGAGGATTGCTTGAGCCTGGGAGTTCGAGGCTGCAGTCAGCTGTAATTGCACCACTGCACTCCAGCCTTGCATCAGTGCACTCCACTTTGGTCTACAGAGTAAGACCCTGTCTCAGACAAAAACAAAACAAAACAAAAAGAATTAAGGGCCGTTGAATGGGGAAAAATATCACACAGGAGGAGCTTTAAGACATGAAATTATCCAGATCTTCCATATACCGATCTATAACATTATGCAAAGTGGAGAGTCAGTCAGCCAAGTGCTCAAGATCAGATCCTAAATCTCTGATAAAAGTGACTGGGGAAAAATGTATGTGTTGAAAGAAAATCTTTGGTCACCTCTCCTATGCCTGGCTTATCCTTACCCCCTTTATTCCCAGCTCACTGTCACTCTAACACTGAAGAAGATACATTAAAAATTCAGTAGGCAGAAGTTTCAGACATGGAATGAGCCTCAGAACATTGAGTTTATCTTAAAAGCAATGTTCTGCTCTCCATGCTTTGCTTGCATATGTGTTTCCAATCTCCGTGTTACAGGCAGAACTTCTGCAGGAGCTTCTCTTTTCCATTCAGTGCACTTGGTTGGGTCAATGGGTTCGGGACCGGCCTGAGTTAAACATTGTTTTTCACAAGCACGCCTGAGCACACGGGCTCACCCATTTTTCATTTGTGTTAACTGGAAAGTGCTGCTTAGCTCTCAAGCTTCAGCTGTAAATTCAACCTCATTCTTTTACCAAGGCACTTCTTTGGGTATCTGGGGCTGCACAGCTATTGAAAGAGTGGTGCTTTAATTCACAAAGTGCTCCTGTCCCCTTTCTAAACAGTTCTGTGTTAGTCCACTCTGGCTGCTATAACAAATACCTTAGACTGAGAAACTTATATGCAACAGAAATGTATTGCTCATAGTTCTGCAGGCTTGAAAGTATAAGATCAAGATGTCAGCAGATTCGCCATCTGGCAAGGGCTCATTCCTCATAGATGATGGCTTCTATGTGTCCTCTCATGGTGGAAGGGGCAACCAGGCTTCCCCAGGTCTCTTTTATGAGGAACTACTCCATGCATGAGGCACTGCGTTCATCACTTAATCACCTCCCAAAGGCACCCCCCGTCATAATGCTATTGAATTGGGGATTAGATTTCAACATATGAATTTTGCAGGGACACAGACATTCAGAATATAGCCTTCTCCTTGGGAACTTTTGGATAAGGGAGAGTGTTTAGGCTGGCAGAGCACTTTCCAGGCATTTCGTGATCTTAGGAAAATTTAAAATGATTTTCCTGGGTTATATGGTAATTCTGTATTTAACTTTTTGAGGAATTACCAAGCTGTTTTCTAAAGTGCTATATACCATTCAATTCCCACCATCAGTGTATGAAGATTAATATGGTTAGTTGTGGATTCATAATTAGTTACTTCTGGTGCTGAATCTAGGTCAGACTTTGTGTCACTGCAATTTCAAAAAGTACCAAAAAAACAAAACGAAACAAAACAAACCAGAAAAAAACAGGATGCTGTGGATTTCATGGTCCTCTTATTCCTTTTTTTCTTCTCATAGTTTTAAGATTCACTTTGGTCAAGTCCGGGTGTGGTGGCTCACGCCTGTAATCCCAGCACTTTGGGAGGCCAAGGTGGGTGGATTACCTGAGGTCAGGAATTCGAGACCAGCCGGACCAACATGGAGAAACCCCGTCTCTACTAAAAATACAAAAAAATTAGCTGAGCGTGGTGGTGCATGCCCGTAATCCCAGCTACTCAGGAGGCTGAGGCAAGAGGATCACTTGAACCTGGGAGGTGGAGGTTGCAGTGAGCCAAGATTGCACCATTGCACTCCAGTCTGGGCAACAAGAGTGAAACTCCATCTCAAAAAATAAAATAAATAGATAAAATTAAAATTAAATAAAATATTTAAAAAAGATTCACTTTGATCAAATGATTCTCACTCATAAGCAAAAGGCTATCACCTATCGTAATGCTAATTACAGAGCATGAATTCAACACATATATATTAAATGAATGGAAGAATGACTAAAAGGTAATCTTAATGGTTTCACTAAAAGCATTAAGAGCATTTCATTTAAAGAAATGTCTTCTTGATTCTTGCCACTAAGGTATGCTACCATTGTCCTGTCCCTATCATAACATTTGAAGGAAGTTCAATGCAATAACCTGAGTTCAGTGAAAAGATGTATAGATTTTAGTTTGGCTCCAAGACTAATTTGCTGTAAGACATTCCGTAAATGATTGTCTTCGGTTTCCTTATCTGTCAAACAGTAATGATATCTGTTTTAATTACTTGGCAAGTTATTGGAGGGAGCATAGGAGATAATGCATTTATGACCCAGAGTCAGCTGCTGCCTCCCTGCCCTTGACACCTTGGGTGGTGTATGCTCTGCCTCCACTTCTGCTTTAACACACTTTCCCTCTGTTCCACACCACTTCCGGCCAGATGTACTTAATTTAGACACAAACACACACACACAAACACACACACTCTTACTTAATTCCGCAGAATGAACAAATAATTCAAATTGCACAAAAACAACTGAAAATCACATCTTGAATATTTTTCTTCTTAAAGAGTTTGTGTAGGGTGGAGGTGGTAAAGGTGAAGGGGTGGGGGCCACAGTACCAATGGGGAGATTTTTACAAGTTCCTTGCCTCATGCCACTTTGATGCGCCACATTTCTTGGACTCTTTGCCTCCCAGTCTCCTCCTTCTTTCTTTTTTCTCCCCAATCCTCTTAGGAGCAAAATCCAATGGCTTTCATTTTCTAAAGCAGAGCACCCCAAGCTGCTCTTTTGTTCTTGGGACTCAGCTTGCACCTATGCCCTCCAGATCTCTCTTCTCTTTCAAATGGCTTACTGAAGTATCTTTTTTCCCCCTTTCAACAAAAATAGTTCCATCCCTCAGAGAAATTCTGTTTCTATCTGTTAAGATAATACAATATCTCATTTCATTCACATGTGAAAATGCTTTGGAAAGTTAAAGAGAAGAGTGGATACCTAAGGGATTTTATATTCAACAACCTTTTTTTTCTGGAGGAAAAAGAAATAAAAAGTCTCTAACATATTGGAGAATAGCAGTATTCACCCAACAGCCATTTTTTAAATCTTATTCTTGATCATTCATCACAATTTGTAGACCTGAAAGTGGGCACATAATCGAAGCGTAACCAGATTCCCAGTGAATTTGTAATTGGAAATTAAATAGAGATTGGTGTCTCGAAGTGGCTGGATCTGGAAAATACATGCTCTGCATATGCAAGCAACCAAATTTTTATTCAAGGATAGGCAGAGGAAATATATCTTTAGATATTAGAAATAATATTTCAGATAAACTGAGAACAAATACAAGAGAAGAGAGGAAAGGTAACTGGTTCCAGTTCTTTCCTGAGATCTTGATGTGCTCCTAGTTTCAGATCCCAGAATGACATTGAATCCTTATGATGCAGTCCTCTCTCCACTTTTTCCCCCTCTTAAGCTAGTTTGAGTTGATTTCTATTGATTGCAATCATAAAATTCCTAATACAAGACATAGTTACAAAATGAGGACTTGTTATTGTTATTGCTGTTAAAGTTGTTCTGGGTTTCCAGAAATGTTATCTCTCTCTCTTTTTTTTTTTCTTTTCAAAATGTATTTATATGTTTTACCCCATTTGATTCTCACTGCAATCTTGTGAGGTTGGTAGCACAGAAATTATTTTCCCCATATTATAGATGAGGAAATTGACTTCCAGAAAGATCAATTGGCAGATCCTTGGTTACATAATCAATACATGGCAGGGCTGGAAGAAGAAGGCAGACCTTCTGGATGCTTCTGTGACACTACAAAGATTATGTAGAGAGGAGTGCCTTCTAACTGAATTTCCAACCTAGTTATATAAAACTGTAACTGTGAGAAAGTGAACAACGTTAGATCTCACTTATTATCTATATAAATTGAATGAAATTATAGTAAATTCCAATGTAGGACATAGAAGGCAAAGCCCTTACTGATGAAACAAGCAAATGAAAAAGACTAAACTGTAATGCTCTTACCCAGGAAAGTCATATAATTTTATGAATAAGGTAAGTAGCATAACTGGTTCAAACTCTAAAAGACTTTCTAGAATTATTAAATATGATAGTTTTTTCATATATTATAAAATAATTTTTCTATGTCTCTAATTTTCTCTATATTAAACTTGAATCTTTGGCTGTCTAGGAACCTAATAGTGGCCTGGGGACACTGGGAATATGTAATTCATATAATACTGAAATATTGAGCAAATGGTCAATATTCAGGTCAAGTACTCAAAACGCTTGGAAAATGAAGACAGTCCTACTTTGTTTATTTCCTCTAATGTGGAGTGTATTATGATTCTCTGGAGACAATATTGTTATAGATTCTGGCCACTTGGAGTGGGTCTAACAGGTTGGCTCTCAGAAAGTAAGGACCTCTCTGAACTGGACTGAGAACAATTCCATTTCTGTTTGCAAACCCTTCACTAGCGCTTAGATGGGTGACATTAGCACAGAGAGGACACACTTTCCCAGGGGGGCTGCTGGGGTACCTGTCTTTTGGCTTTTTGTCTTCTGAGGTTGTACTCAAGGCATCTCTGCAGAGACAGGCAAAAATGGCAGAAACAGACCAGAGATTTTGGTCCCTTATATCCAAGGGCTTGTATTCTATTTTTTAAAATAACAGTATTTCATCAAAAATTGTAAGATGTTCTCAGGGAGGTGAAATAGTCATAGAATGTGTTTTTTAAGAAAATTATAAATGATTTAGCATTTAAGTGTTTTAAATGTTCTTCATGGAAATCTTTATAATATACATTATGTTAATGTATATTGATTATAGTTTATACTCTGTATAATGAGTATATTTTATCAAAGTACAGTTGGCCCTCCATATCAGTGGGTTCCACATCTGTGGATTTAAACAACATGAATCAAAAATATTCAGAAAAAACACTTCCGCAGTGTTCCAAGGGAAAACTTGAATTTGCTAGGTGCTGAGTACTATGTTGAATCCATGTGAAGGAAGTGATGTTGTAGACCTTGTATTAGGTGTTGTACATATAGAGACGATTTAAAGTATACAGGAAGATGTGTGTGGGTTATATGCAAATACTAAGCCATTTGACATTAGGGACTTGAGCATCTGTGAATTTTGGTGTCCTGGGGGTTCTTGGGACCAATCCTCTGTGGATACCAAGGTACAACTGTACATAAAATGTATACTTTTATAAAATATATAAGTTTATGTACTTTTATGTGCTTTATAAAAATGATTTTCTAAAAATTTGCCATGCCGTTCTCCAATTCTTTTAAAATTCAGCATAAAAGATACTTGGCCCTTATAACCATCCATCAACAATAAAAGTTTTGCTTAATGCATTTATCCTGGCATTGTATACACAAATGAAAATTTAGAAACCATCTAAACACTCACTAAGAATGGCTCTAATATTCCACACAGTGAAATACTAAACAATTACTCAAAAAGGTTAAATATTCAGTGCTATTCAGTAGAAATATAAGCCACATATGTAGTTTAAATTTTCTGATAGGCACATAGAAAAAAATAAAAATAAATAGGTTAAATTTATTTTAAATATATTTTAATCCATTATATCCCAAATGTTATTTTAACATGTTATCCATCAGAAATTTATTAGCAAAATATTTTGCTTTTTTTTTAGTTAAGTCTTTCATATTAAAAGACTTAACTTCATAGTTAAGTCTTTTAATCCAGCATATGGGCTGGGCATGGTGGCTCACGCCTGTAATCCCAGCACTTTGGGAGGCCAAGGCTGGTGGATCATCTGAGGTTAGGAGTTCAAGGCCAGCCTGGCCAACATGACAAAACCGTGTCTCTATTAAAAATACAAAAATTAGGCCAGGCACAGTGGCTCATGCCTGTAACCCCAACACTTTGGGAGGCCAAGGAGGGCGGATCATCTGAGGTTAGGAGTTCAAGGCCAGCCTGGCCAACGTGACAAAACCCTGTCTCTACTAAAAGTACAAAAATTAGCCAGTCGTGGTGGTAAGTGCCTGCAATCCCAGCTACTGGGGAGGCTGAGGCAGGAGAATCACTTGAACCAGGGAGGCAGAAGTTGCAGGGAGCCGAGATCGTGTCACTGCACTCCAGCCTGGGCAACAAAGTGAGACTCTGTCTCAAAAAAAAAAAAAAAAGCCAGCATACAAATCCAGAATTTATGTGTCTAAATTCACACATTTTATTTTCAGTAATTGAAGTGAAATGCAGTCATACTAAACAATAAAGTGGTGTTTATTGGTAAAAACCTTTTATATTGCTTCAATTTTACTTTTAGGTTAATAAAATAAAAAGCTCTTCATTTGCACTAACTACATTTCAAGAGTTCAGTAACTGTACAGCTCTCTATGGGAAAAATCTGAAAATCATATAATAAAATGTTAACTCAGGTCCTAACCAAATGAAGGATTTTATGTATTCTTGATTATTTTTTCTTATAAACATATTCTAAGATTCCTATAGTTATATATGCATTTCTATGTAACTTCTCAGAAAAGGAAAATAATGGTCCCTTCCAGCTTAATATATTTGTTTTACTTTTATTCTCTTCAGCTGTGCTGTTGTTCTGTGTCTCCATTGATTATTAATGTTTTCTGGATTTTCTAGACAGTTGAGGGTGTTGGACCACTTAGCTTGAGTTAGATTGTGATGTCATCCAATTTCAAAATCCCTGGCCCTTTGTATATAACAAATATGCTATACAAATAATCTATTTATTTAATTGTATATTTATTTAACATTTATTTCTTAAGTGCTATACAGGGTGAGCAGTGGTCTAGGTCTAAGGAAGATCCAAAGTGACAATGTTCCTGTTGTTCGGGAGCATCCATCCAAATGGACGTTTAAATAGATGGATGGTAAACAAGAAAACAAATTGGGTGTTTTCAGATGGTGATAAGTGTACAGCAAAATAGCTAGGGTGAGAAGATAAAGGAGAGTAGGCAGAGCCCACTTTAAATCTTATAGGGGAGGGGATGTTTGAGCTGAAATCTAAAGGATATTTTCCTGAGAATGAGCCTGGTGATGGGTACGGATGGAAAGAAGAGCATTTCAAGTAGAAAAAGGTAAGGTGGAGGCTAGAGGAGCAGAGTGGAGGCCAGGGGGCTCAAACACGGAGTGTAAGCAAGAGAGAATATAGAGGACCTGGGTTTGCAGAGGAATTAGGGGCTTGATTATGAAAAGACACAATGGGAACCATTAGAGGGGGATAAACAGAGAAGGGATGTAATCTGATTTATTTTAAAAGATCACTGTTGCCACAGTTTGGAGAACAGAAAAATTGAAAATGAAAGCAGGGATTGTAATTAAGAAGTAAGAAGTTCGTGCAGTATTTTAGAAAAGATAGGAAGATAACTTACAATAGGGCAGTGGCAGTTCAGTTAGAACCAACAGGACCTGATGGTCAATTGGGCATCAATCAGGGATGCCAGTGTGGAACACAGAGGAATCAAGCATGATTTGTGTGTGTGTGTGTGTGTGTGTGTGTGTGTGTATTTTTTAACTAATTGGCAGAGCCATTTTTAACAGGAAGAGGAATGGATCAATGGAGAGAATCACCAGCTATGGTTTGAACCTTTCAACCCAATTAGGTATCTAAGAGAAGATGTCAGACAGGCGGTTGAACACCTGAGTCTAGAATTCAGACCAAGGGGATAGGTCTGACCTCAGAATGAGATTTGGAACATGGGAGCACAAGAATGTGATCTAAAGCCATAGGAAAGAAAGGGACAACCTAGGAAGAAGATGTGGACAGTAAAGAGGAGGAGGGAAAGGTAAATCTTGAATCAGAAGTAGCAGGAGGGTGCAAATCAGAGATTGAGTTCAAGAGATAGTGACGTAGGAAGAAAAGCGTGAAACTATTAGATCCAGGAATCCAGGAGGGAAGCTTTCTCGAAGAACAGCATTGCCAAGTAGGTTAAATTCCTATTGACATTGGCAACTCTGAGGTAGTTGCTGACCTTGAAAAGAATCAAGTCAGTGGAAAGGAGAATAAAGTCAAATATGTGTAGTTTGATGGATGAATTGGACAAATGGAGTTGGAGAGAGTAAGTCAGGCAACTAGATAAAGGATTTTTGCTGAGGAAAGGAATAAAATATATGATAATAACTGGAGGAAATATGGGATTAGGGAAGGGATTTTTAACATAGAAATAATAGAGAATATCTGCATGCTGATGAGGGTAGATTTGATAGCACAGTTAGTTCTTTTGTACTAGTAGGAATAGTGGAGAAAATGAATAGATTTGCTGCAGGAAATGTGAGGAAGTTTCCCTGTAGCCATTTTTCTTAGTGAACAATGAGGTCTAGTGTGCACCAGCTAAGAATTAAAGGGAAAGGAGAGGTAAATATAAAGTAAGAGAAAAACCTGGGTAACAGTTAACTGGGGGTGGGGTGAGAAAACGAATATCCTCACCAGGAGCAAGGAGCGGATGTTTCTGTTGTATTCTAATGTTATAATGAATGTGTTATTTTTCAAGACATGAAAGATTGAGTTCATCAAGTAGGATGACTGACATATTTTCAAAGGTTCAGGAAATTAAAGCCTCATATTAATTTTAGAATTAGCTTTCTAATAATTGTTAGAATCCGGTTGATTCTGTTTCCATCTAGCACGTTTTTCTGTTCTGTTCTTAGTTACCTGTGAAGCACTTGATTATCTACACTTACTGACATCTAGTCAGACTAAATATCTAAATGTCTCCAGTAAAAAGAGGTATTTAGAGTTTTCTTCAGATGTAATGAGAAGTCTTAGAACTACCAAATCCTATAAATTTAGATGTTATATTACTGCAGGATTCTGCAACATATTTTCCACAAAGATTTTTCAAAATATACACATATGCACACACACAGAAATCTCATTTCCAGATTCAAATAACTGAATAAGATCTTGAAAGATCTTGAAAAATCTTGAAAGAGAAAACACAAAAACATGGATTTAGTAATCATAAGATTATGCAAATGAATAACCTAGTTTGTACTAAAGCAATAGGTAATACCTTGCTAAATATATCGGATGACTACAAAGTGAACCATGTGAAAAATTTGAAACAGTCTTTTTTAAACATTAAAAATGCCAAGTTGCCTTAGTTTATCTGCTGTATCTGTACATTTTCAACTGGTGTATTATATGAGCTGGGATTTTAAGGTATGTAGTATTTGTATGTTTGTAAATGACAACACAGTGTTTTCTCATGAGTAATAAAATAAATCAATATAGAATGAAAATATATTAATTTTTAATTTCATCCATGTACTAAATTCCAGTGGATTCATTGTGTAGTTGAATTATACATTATGTTTGCTGGGTAAATGGAATTATGAAATTACCTTTCTCTATATTATCTTACTGGGGGCTTCATTGATTTGCCTTGATATCACAGAAAACTAATATGTAGTGAGTATTTTTTTGTTTCTTGTTTACTAACTTGTTACTGGTCTATCATAACAAGACAAATACAGAATATGTTATCTTTTACCTAATATTTTTTCAAAACACCTAAAATAATTACATTCAGAGATTTCAAATGAATTGAACTCTGTACATTTGATAAGAGAAATGCCTTTAACATGGTGTATTAGTCAGGGTTCTCTAAAGGGACAGAAGTAATAGGATAGATGAATATATGAAGGGGAGTTTATTAGGAGAATTGACCCACAGCATCACAAGGTGAAGTCCCACAATAGGCTGTCTGCAAGCTGAGGAGCCAGGAAGCCAGTCTGAGTCCCAAAACCTCAAAAGTAGGGAACCTGACAGTGCAGCCTTCAGTCTGTGACCGAAGGCCCAAGAGCCCCTGGTAAGTCATTGCTGTAAGTCCAAGAGTTCAAAAGCTGAAGAACTTGGAGTCTGATGTTTGAGGGCGAGAAGCATCCAGCACAGGAGAAAAACAGAGGCCAGAAGACTCAGCAAGTCTGCTCCTTTCATGCCTGCTTTTATGCTGGCAGCTGATTAAATGGTGCCCACCCAAAATGAGGGTAGGTCTGCCTGTCCCATTCCACTGAGTCAAATGTTAATCTCCTTTGGCAACATCCTCACAGACACACCCAGGAACAATACTTTCCATCCTTTAATCCAATTAAGTTGACACTCAATATTAACCCTCACATTATTTAGAAGAAGCTGTACCTTCAATTTATATCAATAGCCAAGACTTCTGTAGGCTTCAGACCTATGTATCAATGTCTCTTGAATCTCTCCACCGGAAAACTGGTTTCTGGCCAAACTGTACCTCTTTTTGCCTCCTTTTAAATTTTCATCCCATGAGGGTCAACACCTTCTACTAAACAACTAGTTCCACACATCAACTTATAAAACCTAGCATTGTCTACTTCATATCCTATTGATTTTACTTAAAAACAATTAAACTCTATCCACATTTCTGACAACTATCATCTGTGTAGTTTTTGCTATATTATGTTATGCCTAGACTGCTGAAATATAGGTTTGACCATTTATTTAAATCTCAATCTAGGAAATTTCTGAGAACGAAAGAGGCCCCCTCTAAAATTACATATTTTTAAATATTTATCTCTTTACAAACAATTATTTTTATGCTGAAACTGTAAAATAATTCCTAAAAATAAAAAGTGGCATGTGTCCATATTCATAAAGCAAAAATTTTAATATCGATTTTATAGATTATATTAATGTTAAAAATATAAGCAGAATAATTATTCTTGAAAACTGTTCATATTATTTATTCTTTTTTTTTTTTTTTTTGAGACAGAGTTTTGTTCTTGTCGCCCAGGCTGGAGTGCAATGGCGTGATCTTGGCTCACTGCAACCTCCACCTCCCAGGTTCAAGTGATTTTCCTGCCTCAGCCTCTCGAGTATCTGAGATTACAGGCGCTCGCCACCATGCCCAGCTAATTTTTGTATTTTTAGTAGAGATGTGTTTTCACCATGTTGGCCAGGCTATTCTCGAATTCCTGACCTCAAGTGATCCACCAGCCTCAGCCTCCCAAAGTGCTAGGATTACAGGCATGAGCCACCATGCCTGGCTCACTATTCATGTTCTTTAAGCAGTTTGTTATCCATGTCTATATATAATGCCACTGAAATTTTTCTTAATAATTTATTTTTTAATACTGTTTAATTATTTTCAGTTTTCATAAAATTACGTACAATCTTCTTCAGAGTTGTATCTTACGGCTAATAAATTTGGAATTTTTGAAAATTTAGGTTGATTTTCTATGTGGACCATTATATTTTGAGTTAAACAAATATTCTCTTGGTCAGGCATGGTAGCTCATGCCTGTAATCCCAGCACTTTGGGAGGCTGAGGTGGGCAGATATCCTGAGGTCAGGAGTTTGAGACCACCCTGGCCAACATGGGGAAACCCCGTTTCTACTAAAAATACAAAAAATTAGCTGGGCGTGGTGACGGGGGCCTGTAATCCAAGCTACTTGGGAGGCTGAAGCAGGAGAATGTCTTGAACTTGGAAGGCGGAGGTTGCAGTGAGTGGAGATCTCGCCATTGCATTCCAGTTTGGGTGACAGAACGTGACTCTGTCTCAAAAACAAAAACCAAGCAAACAAACAATCAAAAAACAACAAATATTCTCTTTACAGATGTAAGATGCCCAGTAAGACCTGAGCAAATTTTGCTAAACGGAGGTTATTGTTTATTTTATTTTATTTTTTGGTGTTCAAATGTACAAATATTTCAACCTAGATATTTTTAACAGGCTTTATCTTATTGTCTGCATTTTAAAAACCTTTCTTTCATATGTATTTCATAAGAAAATAACTTGTTAAAATGGCCAGGCACGGTGGCTAATGCCTGTAATCCCAGCACTTTGGGAGGCTGAGGTGGTCGGATCACGAGATCAGGAGATTGAGACCATCCTGGCTAACACGGTGAAACCCAGTTTCTACTAAAAATACAAAAAATTAGCCAGGCGTGGTGGCAGGCGCCTGTACTCCCAGCTACTCAGGAGGCTGAGGCAGGAGAATGGCATGAACCAGGGAGGTGGAGGTTGCAGTGAGCCGAGATTGCGCCACAGCACTCCAGGCTGGGTGACAGAGAGAGACTCCGTTCCAAATAAAAGAAAAAATAAAACAAAAGAAAATAACTTGTCAAATAAGTGTCTCTTTTTTATTCTTTTGTGTATTTCACCAAGTTTAAATCTATAGGTGTTTTATTCAATTTTAGTAGAAATTATAAATTAATTTGTTAAAAGACCTACACCAAAAAGTTCATCCCACAAATTTAAGTATTTCAAAGTAAAATTATAGTATTCCAAAATTATGAACATCATTTGAGATCTCATTTCTTAATTTATTCAGTCATTACCTTGGTTATGTAGATATATTTTAATGCCTTTCTGTGTTAAGCATTGTTTTCCATTTTACTTTTCCATAAGCCTGAAAAGCTGCAGTTTTTTTTATTGCTCTATTTGCAGAACATTTTGGTTAAAGATTTCCAAACTTAATTTTGAACAAAATGAACCAAAATTTAGAGGCTTTGTGTTTTTTTAAAGAAGTTCAGTTCACTGTAAGCCTTTTAGGTTGTTTTGCAAACTAATTTTTCCAAGTTGCAAACATTTCTTAAAATCCTATTGATGATGAGTAGCAAAGAGAAAAAAAAGCATGTATTGCTATGCTGAAGTGTGTTATAACTTATTTAAGATCAACTTTATCACAAAAATTTTGTAGTTTACCTACTCTGTACACATATAAAAATGTGTAAATTTTGACACCTACATTCTCTATGTTGATTATAGAATATTGTACTTTTTCAGTTTGCAATTAATTATGTGTCTACCACAACCACTTCCAAATACAGCATATGTCTGTTTTTGAGCTCATTGTTGCCAGAAGGGTTTCTAGATCAAACTACATTAGCCCAAGTCTTTGCATCCTTCTTTGTATCCACACCCTTGGCATCCTAAGCAGATTGTACTTTCCCATCCTTTGATTTATTTTGGCCAGTGGCATACAGACAGATTTGATAGTGTGCTATTAATATTTCTGAGCCCAGGCTTGAAGAGATCTTCGGTAATTGTGCTTGCCCTCTTAAGCTTTTGCTATCACCATGAGAAGAACATGTCCTGATCTAGCCCACTGGTACCAGGAGAAGAATGAGAAGCACATGAACTATTATGTCAGCTGAATGGAGCTCAGATCAATGGATTCAGCTGCTACAGTCTGATGCAAAGCCTATTGTGTCCAGAATTTATTCCTTCCGGTGGGTTCTTGGTCTCCAAGAATGAAGCTGCAGACTCTCGTGGTGAGTTTTACAGCTCTTAAAGATGGTGAGTCTGGAGTTTGTTCCTTCAGATGTTCAGATGTGTCCAGAGTTTATTCCTTCCGGTGGGTTCAGGAGTGAAGCCGCAGACCTTAGCAGTGAGTGTTACAGCTCTTAAAGGTGGCTCGTCCGGAGTTGTTTGTTCCTCCCGGTGTGTTCGTGGCCTCGCTGACTTCAGGAATGAAGCCGCAGACCCTCGCAGTGAGTGTTACAGCTCATAAAGTAGTGCGGACCCAAAGAGTGAGCAGCAACAAGATTTATTGTGAAGAGCGAAAGAACAAAGCCTCCACTGTGTGGAAGGGGACCCAAGCAGGTTGCCCCTGCTGGCTCGGGTGGCCAGCTTTTATTCCCTTATTTGGCCCTGCCCACATCCTGCTGATGGTTCCATTTTACAGAGCGCTGATTGATCCATTTAACAGAGTGCTGATTGGTGCGTTTACAATCCTTTAGCTAGACACACAGCGCTGATTGATACATTTACAATCCTTTAGCTAGGCACAAAAGTTCTCAAAGTCCCCACGACCCAGAAGCTCAGCTGGCTTCACCTCTCACTGTCATATATTTAAATTCAGTTACTTCTCATTACCACCCAAGGCCTCACTCCTGCCCTCCTCTGAGCTACCATCATCTCACTCTTGATTATTGATTCAGATATTAGCTGGCCATCACATAGCCATGAAGATAAATGTTTTAAACTGTTGAATTTGGGGGTGATTTATTAGGGAGCATTATTGTTAATGTGGCATGGCCAATTGATACAATAGATTTCTTAGCTGCAACATTGTGTTTACCATAATCCTGACTCCACCAAAATTTGTATTCATAATTTCACTGTAAAAATGAACCTTTAAAAACTGTGTCTTAATGTATCTAAATGTACCTTAAATGTTGAACTTTTAAACTGATTTTACACTGATGTAATGTTGTAAATGACAGATGCTCACCTTCTCTAAAATTTTTTATTGATTTGATTTTGATTCCATGAATTGGGTGGAAAAATATTCTGAAGCATTATTGGATTCAACTAACAAAATTTCTTATTTGAAGCATATAATTACACTTATATAAAACTGGCATCGGAGCTATTTTCTTCACTTTTCATATGTGCATAAAAATTGGGATTGAAAATAAATTATTTAGAAGAACACTCATTTGTTTTAAATGAAAACTCATGCTTTTCAAAATGGAATGTAGCAGCTGCAGGTATTAAATTGTTGTCTTTGGAAGCATTCTTCTTAAAATAATGATTGACTTTTTTTTTTTTTTTTTTTTTTTTTGGGTCCGAGTCTCGCTCTGTTGCCCAGGCTGGAGTGCAGTGGCACAATCTCGGCTCACTGCAAGCTCCGCCTCCAGGGTTCACGCCATTCTCCTGCCTCAGCCTCCCAAGTAGCGGGGACTACAGGCGCCCTCCACCAGGCTCAGCTAATTATCTTGTATTTTTAGTAGAGACGGGGTTTCACCGTGTAAGCCAGGATGATCTCGATCTCCTGACCTCGTGATCCGCCCACTTCAGCCTCCCAAAGTGCTGAGATTATAGGGGTGAGCCACCGCACCCAGCCAGTGATTGACTTTTGAATAGATATTGATGGTTTCTCAGAGATTTGTGTTTTCTGGTTTTCTAGTGACTACTGACTTTACTGTGGTCCCTATGGTGAATAGTAATCATGGATAAACTTTTTTTTGTGCAAATTTATATTATTCACTTGTTTTAAAAATGGAAATGGATATTCAGTACGATTTTTTATTTTTATTTTTATTTTTTGCTCTGTTGCCCAGGCTGGTGTGAAATGGCTTAAGCGTAGCTCACAGCAGCCTTGAACTCCTGGGAGTTCAAGTGATCCTCCTGCCTCAGCCTCCTGAGTAGCTGGAACTACAGGCAACCAGTACTAAATTTTTTATTATACATGTTGTCTTAGACCATTTGTGTTGCTATAAAGGAATACTCAAGACTATGTAATTTATAAAGAAAAGAGGTTTATTTGGCTCCTAGTTCTGCAGGCTGTACAAGAAGGCTGGTGCCAGCATTTGCTTCTGGTGAGAGCCTCAGACAGCTTACATTCATAATGGAAGGCAGAGCAGTGCTGCTGTGTAGTGATCCCATGGCAAGAGAGGAAGCAGGGGCAGGGAGGTGCCAGGCTTATTTTAACAACCAGCTTTCCTGGGAACTAATAGAGTGACAACTCATTTACTACAATGACGAGTGCACCAAGCCATTCATAAGGGATCTGCCCTCAAGACCCAAACATCTTTCACTAGGCCTCACTTCCATTATTGTGGATCAAATTTCCACATGAGGTTTGGAGAGTCAAATATCCAAACTATAGCACTTGCTTTTCATGTTTTCAGTTCATTGCTACCAAAATCTATTGCAAACTAAAAAAGCTTTACCAAACAATAAAATAAATATTTATAGACTTACAATAAATGACCAAACTACTGTACCAAGAGATTATATTCTCTACATTATACAGTAGAAATATCATATATAGCTAACCTTTCATTTGCCATATTTCCTGTTGACCCTGCTGACTGTTGACTGGTAATTTCGTGCATTGTCCAGTCTGTGGTATTTGCCATGACAGAGCTGGCTAGTTTACCAAGTGTCTGGCAGAGGCTGCGGCTTCAAAACTTCTCCCATCACCACCTGAAACTGCAAAGAGTTGTCTGTCTTAGCCACTCACTTCCAAATGTACTTGGTTTTTTCAGTGAGCATACTATATGCTGTTTGAAAGGGAGATGTTAGTTTTACTAAATATGGAAAGGCTCTAGAAAAGGTAGCTATTGCACATTGTTTTAAATATATAACCATGCGCCTGACCAACTGACAGAAGCTGGGAATACAAAGAGTAGATCTAACTCATCTCTGATTATTTTAATGCAAATATTGATACAAATACTTTGATAAAAATAAAAAATCCTGGACAAATGCTAAACAGGAGTAAATGAAGATTGTCCAAGCCAAATTTTACTTGAGGTCACTTGTATGCACACACACACACACACACACAGACACACACACAATTGCCTCCTAATTGGCCTCCTTTAATCCGTTCTTGCTTTCATTCCAAGCAGTTTTTTCCAAAAGAAAGAAACGAGAATCAGAAGGGCAAATAGTAACACAATATCTCTATAACTGACCACATGAAGAGGTGCCCTGAACTCACAAAGACAAGCATCTATTCTGTGGGTTTAGTGTAATCTTAAGGCAAAAAGCTATTTATCAGTTTTTCAGGCATGATGGCAGTAGCCATTATAATCATCCATCTAATGTTTTGGGTTCACAGTAACTTTCTGATTATAACATTGCTTCTGACACATATTTTCCCCAGGAAGAGAATGTGCTGATTAGCAAATATGAGTATCCTTTCTTCTTGATAACGCAATTCTTTTTTTTTTTTTGAGACAAAGTCTTGCTCTTGTTCCCCAGGCTGGAGTGCAATGGCACGATCTCGGCTCACTGAAACCCCCACCTTCCAGGTTCAAGCGATTCTCCTGCCTCAGCCTCCCGAGTAGCTGGGATTACAGGCGCCTGTCACCATGCCCGGCAAATTTTCGTATTTTTAGTAGAGACAGGGTTTCACCATGTTGGCCAGGCTGGTCTCAAACTCCTGACCTCAGGTGATCCACGCACCTCGGCCTCCCAAAGTACTGGGGTTACAGACGTGAGCCACCGTGCCCGGCCGATAATGCAATTCTTATTTTAAAATAACAAATGGGCTCTCTGGATTAATAAACAGTCAAAAATATTTTGAATACATATTCCTTTGGAATATTGCCTTCTATCTTTTCCTGTTACAGTACATTCTAGAAAGAATAGCCTTTGTCTCTGATTTCTCACTAATTCATTTATTCAAAAAATGTTTATACAGAACTCAATACCTGATGGTAGGAAAACTTCCAGAACATACATTTAGACAATTTTTGAAATAGGACCAAGTCCTGTGTACTTTCCATTGCATTACAACTTCTTTAGCTTTGGAAATATTTTCAATTAATGCAATGAAAGTGAATGGAGTGCTTAATCACTTCATTATTTAGGGATTTTTGCCTTTGATTCAGTGACAGATTGAATATTATTGAAACTGTGATTTAAAATGCTGAAGAAATTAACCAGAAAACATATTGCTAATCATCCTTTCATATCTTTTTCTATTTTCAAAAAAATTTTCCAAACTACAGTACTTTATAATAAAGTCTCTTATTTCTACAAAATCCTGAACTGTGCCTGTTCGTTTAACTGACTCACTCTATGGCCAAATTGCAACATATAGATTCTAAAGAGAATTTAAGATGTGAAAAAGTAAAGTTGAATATGATTTGGGCTGCCTTTCTTTGGAATTTATTTCCTACGCCACCTGAAAACCTTTAAATCTTCCAATATACTAGGTTTTTAATTCCTTGAGCATCTCTGCTCAAACTCTTAATGTGCACACAAATCACCTGGGCTGGGGAGCGTGTTAAAATGTAAATCACAATTCAGCAAGGCTGAGCTGGGGCCTGAGAGTCTGTATTTCTGACAAGCTCCCAGGAGTCGTGGATACTGCTGATTCAGGGATGCATTTGAATAAGAAGGCTCTAGAAGACAAACCAAGATGCTAATAATTTGGAATGTTTTATGAATGTATCAAAAACATACAAATTTTGATAAGTATCCTTGGTAATCTGTATCGATGTGCTCTCAGGGGTAATCTGTGGGCCCAGAATTGCCTAGGAATGTAGGACCATCAAAATGAGCTTTCTGTTTTAAAAACACAGTATACCCAAATTATTACAAACCAGTAAGTTAATCACTTGATGTGCGTTATTATCAGGTATTTAGGTATGTACAACTGTGTTAACATAAGTGATACATTTATGGCTTATCTAGTTTTCTTGGCTGTGAACGCTAAACTCAGTTTTCATACCATGTTTGTGAAAATATTTTTAAACATGGAAAGTAGTCAAGAATTCAAGAACAATAATATTGATGTCCAATGTGTATGTACTCTTGTATGGTTACAAACGATTTATTACTATAAATATTTATTACTTTCCACTTGGTTTAATTATTGGATACTTAAAAGAAATTTTCTATTATGTAACAGTTTAAAAATAACTTGTTGTATTTTCTATTTTTAAAGAAAAACAATCTAGTATAAAATGAAAATTATAAAATATCATGAAAGTAATGTTTTATTATCAATTAATATGTTGAATGAAGTATATAAGGTCTTTCAGCCCACATACTGCTTCTTCCAGCTCCCAACAAACATCAAAATGCCTTGATATTACCCTGCTATTTTAAGAAAATGGGCATTTAAATAACTCAGTTCTTCTATTTCTACGGTAATCAGAATGCTCAATTTCTCTTTGATTTTTAAGTTAAAGCAGTCTCATTTGCATACGTACAATAAAAGTTTTTAAGTGTTGCTGGGATCATTTCCATAATTCTATATTTTTCATCTTTTCTCATCATTCTTGACCCTGACATTGTGCTATAATTTGCAAAACTAAAATCCATTCAGAAATAATCATTGGCAGAAAAAGTAAAAGCCAAGAAGACAGATACCACATTTAATGCAACTTTGCTTTTTCACAGTAACCCAATGGACAGGAAGAAAAGCATCACAAAGTGGTTCAGCATAATGGTAGGATTGATTAACTTGCTAGAAATAGACAGAGTTTTTATCCAAGTTTTGATTGGCTCATACCAATTACTGTATGATTTCACTTGGAAATGGAGCCAGCTACAAGTAGCTGTGTGCCTAAGCTGAATATAAAAATTGTACCTGTGCCATTACTCTCCCTTTTTGTCTAGAATACACTTATATACATAGCAAAAGCAAGGATAAATAGAAACAGCAATACTTATAAAAATACTTTTTCAATTCTTCCTGGAATATTTGTGTTTTACAAATGTCTCTATACATTTTATTTTTTGTAAACAAGAGTCTTATTCTGTGCGTCTCTTAGTATTCTAGCAAACATTTGTGCCATGTTCAATTATGAATGCATTCCTTTAATTGAGACGATTGAATAAATTATATGCTTAGGTGATGAAAGCACTTTCTTTTCTAAATAAGCAGTTTGATATAAAATACGTCAGTAAGTAACTTATCTGTATTTTATTGAATTTAGAAATTTATATCAGGAACTTTTGTCTACAGGAGCTACATACTTCTTATACTAATTTTTTTCTGGAATAAGACAGTGTGACCAGATGAAGTCAAATATAATTTCCATGCAGCTTTTTCTTACACTCTGAAGAGCAAGCACTTAGGCAAATAAAAGCAAAACTGTACCTCAAAAAGCCACATCCTCAATGGATGTCTTTTAGAGGAAGCACTATTTTTTTTTTCCAACCAAAACAGGATACTTACAGCCTTCAGAGATAAAATAGCAGAACTTACCAGTCTCTTAGCATCTGAAACCACAGTCTGTACCTGTCATTTATTGTTTTGTAAATGAACTAAAAATAGAAGATGGATGGGCTGTGTGAAATCCATAAATTCTGTTAATGGCCTACTAAGAAGCCATGTGTTTAGGACACTCGATGTTACTCAATGATTCTCTTTCCATGTTGTTTTAAAGAGAGCTCTTAGAGCACTTGCTTATTTTGTCATTTTATTGCTACCTTGACTTCAAGGTAAAATAATGATTTTAGCTTATTTAGTTTCTTTCTATAAATGCACTCAGCACATGATTTTGCCTTCTAATTCCACAGAAAGTCAAGAGTTCTCAATTTCCTGTCCCTCCTCACTTAACTCCATGAAAACAAAGCTGCGTCCGCATCAGTTATTTCTCTTTCTAGTCTCAGGGGCTGTGCTTATGTCCAAAACTGATGCTAATTGATGTTGTTCTCTGGATATTTGTACACCCTCCTGCTCAAGATAATCTCTCTACCAATTTTCTCTCTCCCCTCTTCCTTTCTCTCTATCAGCTCTCTAACTCTTTATTGCTATCACTCCATCTCTTTATCTCATCTCTATCTTTCCTTTTGTCCTATATTTTCAACTTCCTCAGCTCCACTGGCTCTTTCAGACCCTTTCTTTTCTGAGTGTAAGCACTCTTAGTCACTTCTGTTCTGAAAGTATTATAACTGCCCCTGTTTCCTTCCTTTTGAAACAAAACTTCTTGAAAGGGTAGAGCACTCTAAACATATCCATTTCTTCACTTCCAATGCAATCATGAGCCTGCTGCAATTTGGCCTCTGACGGTATTTAAGACACCAAAGATGACATTAACTCCCTCCACATAAAACAGTTTCTAGGTAATATTTAACTTGGATTATGTGGCATTTGCTAGACAGTTGAGTATTTCCTTCTTAAACTTTCTTTTTTTGGCTTTCTTTTTCGTTTCCTACATCTCCTTCTATCTCTCACTAGTCTTGAAACAAAAATATTTAAGTAAAATTAGTAGCAGAGCTGAACAAATTCTTAGACATAAAAGAAAAATGAATGCCAATCTGATTTAGAAAAAAAAAGCCGTCAAACTGCCCAGACCCTAAAATTATATATGAAAAGCGGTCATTAGCTAAACTTCTAATTAGTTAAATATATAAAACTATAATTTTATTTTCAATTATCACCATAGGAAGAACTGTTTTATTCTACTCACATGTCGTTGGGTGGAAAATATTGCTAGTGTTGCTTGAACTGAACAGGCCAGGAGAAACCACTGAACAGGGAGAGGCAGCCAAACTTTTACAACATTGGTAATGATTATAGGGAAGAGGTGCTAGACTCTGGATTGTGTCAGTTTTCTCTTTCTCAAAAAAGGAAGGTTTAAAAGGAACTAATCTGAGACATTTTTTAAAAAAGCAAGTTAATATTTCTGTTCCTGCTAAATTCTACATCCAACTTTAATGAGGAAGAGGATATTTGTTTCCTAAGATTGCCTTAACAAAGTACAAAAACCAGGTAACTTATAATGACAGGAAGTTATTTTCTCACAGTTCTTGGGGACAGGAGCCTGAAATCAAGATGACAGCAGGGCCATGTTTCCTCTGAGGCTCTAGGGCAGGATCCTTCCTTATCTCTTCTAGCTTCTGGTGATTGCCGTCAATCTTCGGTGTTCCTAGGCTTGTAGACGTATCACTCCAACCTCTGCCTCTGTCTTCACATTCCTTCCATTTCTCCTGTGTGTGTATCTATCTCTGTGTTCCAATATCCCTCCTCTTTGCCGCCTTCCTCTTCCTCCTCTTCTTCTTCTTTGTCTTTGTCTTGCTCTGCCACATAGGCTCTGGAGTGCAGTGGCATGATACAGCTTACTGTAGCCTCAACCTCCTGGGCTGAAGCAGTCCTCCTGTCTCAGCCTCCTGAGTAGCTGAGACTACAGATGCATGCCACCATGCCCAGGCCTGGCCAATTTTTTTTTTTTTTTTTTTTTTTTTGTAGTAGAGACAAGGTCTCCCTATGTTGCTCAGGCTAGTCTCAAACTCCTGGGCTCAACTGGTCTACCTGCCTTGGCCTCCCAAAGGGATTACAGGCATGAGCCACTGTGCCTGGCCTACCTTCTTTTTATAATGGCACCAGTCATATTAGATTCAGAGCTCACTCTACTCCAGTATGACCTCATTTTAAGTTGATTACCTCTGCAATTTCCAAATAAGGCCACATTCATGGGTTCTCAGGAGACATGTATTATATGGGGATACTATTTAACCCAGTACATTTAAAAAAAAAAAAAGACTGATCACACATTATTTTTCTGCCTCTGCAAACCTCACTAAAACAATATTAAAACAATAAAGTAATAAAAAAGAGCTACCATAACAAATACAAAAACAAAGATACCCATTGGAAACTGACAATACAGGAAATAGTTTTTAAAATTTGAAAATAATCTAATATTCTCAATGAGATATTACAAGAGTAGGATGCTATGGAAAGGAAAGAAAAGAGAATAAAACTATGATAGAAATAAATAACATTATAAAGGGACTGAAAGATAAAGCCAAGGACCAAAACTTAACACACACACACACACACACACACACGCGGACACACACAAAATGTGAAAATAGTAAACATAGAAAAGAAAGGAAAAATTCGTGAGGTTCAGCAACTGTTTTATACAAAATATATAGAGAAAAGAAAAAACAAGATAGATTAACTATCAAGAACTATAAAAAACAATTTTTAGAAAGACATGAATCTCCAAATTGTAGGTGTCCAGCACAAGTGGCCCATAAAAAAATAAAGGCAGACCTCACAAATCACATAAAATGTGACCTTTCAAAACAACGAGCATCAAGAAGAAAAAGCTTCTAGAGAAAATAACAAAGGTCACCTACAAGAGACAGGAAATCCGAATTGCATTAGCCTTCTCAAAAGCTATAATGAATGATAGAGGACCTTGGAGCAATGTCTTCAAAATTATTGATGAAAATGATATTTGATGAATAATTTGATAGCCAAATTATCAATCAATGATGAGAATAAATTAAAGTCATTTTTAGAAATGCAGAAATATATGTCAGTTACTAATTCATGGGAAGCTATTGGAGGATATACTTGAACAAATAAGGAAGTAAATTAAGAAAGACAGAGGTAGTATTCAGCAAAAATGATCAATTCTAGAAAAATGTCAGTAAAATTTTAAGGATGACAATAAAGGGAAATTCCAGGACAACTGCTGTGTGGCTTTCCTAGAGAGCAACCCGTCCACAGTGGATCAGAAGAATGGAGAGCTCCAGTCAAGTATTCTTGATAGAGACAATTTCCTAAACCTGATAAAGGGCAGCTACAAAAATCTCACAGTCAACACCATGCAAAATAACAAGAAAGGATGTCTGCTCTCACCACTTTTAGGCAGTATTGCACTAGAGAGTCAAGTCATGGCAAGTAGGCAAGAAAAAGAAAGGCATCCACACTGGAAAAGAAGAAGTAAAACTAGTTCTCTTTGCAGATGACATGATGTTGTATATATATAGTAAATACTAAAAAGCCCACTAAAAACTATTACACGTTTACAAGAGCAAATAATAAACAAGGTTGTAGTATACAAGATTAATATAAAAAGATCTATTTTATTTCTATATACTAGCAATTAACCGCCTGCAAATGAAATTGAGAAAATAATTCCACTTACTCTAGTATCAAAAAAATAAAATTCTTAGAAATAAATAATAGAAGTGCTAAATGTATATTTTGAAAACTATGAAATAGAGTTGAAGGAAATTTTAAAAAACCTAAACTTATGGGTTGCAAGGTTTACTTATTGTTTGGATTATTGGATTATGTATTATTTGGATATATAATAAAGATGACAATGAATGTTTGTTATTCATTATTATTTATTGTTAAGATAGCAATTATTTATTAAGATAGCAGTATTGTTAAGATAGCAGTACTTCCCAAACTTATCTACAGAATCAATGCAATTCTTAACAGAATAACAACAAACTTTTTGCAGAAATTGACAAGCTGATTCTAAATTTCATATGAAATTGCAAGAAACCCAGAATAGCCAAAATAATTTTTAAAAATGAAGAGCAAAGTAAGCAGATTCACATTTTCCAATTTCAAAACTCGCTGCAAAGCAATAGTAATTAAACAGTGTGCTGGCACAAGAATAGACATATAGACTAATGGAATAAAATTGAGAGACCAGAAATAAATCTATATATCCATGGTCAATAAGTTTTGACAAGAGTGCCAAGACCATTCAATGGGGAAAAATATTCTTTTCAACAAATGGTGCTGGGACAACCAGATGGTCATAGACAAAAGAATGAAGTTGGACATTCACTTCATACCATATGCAAAAATAAATTCAAGATATTATATATCAAAGACTTAAATGTAAAAGTTTAAACTCTTAGAAGAAAACAAAACAGTAAGTCTCATGACCTTGGATTTTTCAATATAACACCAAAAGTATGAGCAACAAAAGAAAAAATTGCAAACTGGACTTCAATGAGCTTTATGCTTCAAAGAACACTATCAAGAATTTAAAGAAACACACTACAGAATAGGAGAAAATATATGCAAATTATATACATGATAAGGGACTTTTATCTAGAATATTTAAAGCACTCTTACAACTTAATAATAAAAGACAAATAAACAAACTAAGAAATGGCTAAAGTACCTGAATACACATTTCTCCAAGGAAGACATACAAACAGCCAAAAAGCAAATGAAAAGATGCTCAACCTCATTAGTTATCAGAAAAATGCAAATCAAAACAACAGGAAGATGCCACTTCACACCCAACTAGGATGACTACGTTTAAAAAGTCAGATAATAACAAGTGTTGGTGAGAATGTAGAGAAATTGGAACTCTCATAAATTACTGATAGGCATGCAAAATTGTCCAGTCACATTAGAAAACTGTCTGGCATTTCCTCTAATAATTAAACAGAATTACCAGTAATTCCATTTCTAGGTATATATGCAAGAGAAATGAAAACATGTCCACATAAAAAGTTATACACAAATTTTTATTTGTTTGTTTGAGACAGGGACTCACTCTGTCACTCAGGCTGGAGTGCAGCGGTACGATTTTGGCTCACTGCAGCCTGGGTGACAGAGTGAGTTCCTGTCTCAAAAAGGTGGGCTCAAGCAGTCTTCCCACCTTAGCTTCTAGAGTAGCTGCGACTACAGGTGCACACCACCGCACCCCACTAATTTCTTTTTATTTTTTGTAGAGTCGTGTTTTTAATATGTTGTCCAGGCTGGTCTAGGACTCCTGGGCTCAAGCGACCTTCTTGCCTCAGCCTCCCAAAGTACTGGGGTTTCAGGTGTAAGCCACCATGCCCACCCTTGTACATGAATGTTTATAGCAGCATTATTCACAGTAGCCAAAATGTGTCAGTGGATGAAAGGATACATAAAATGTGGTATGCTTATAAAATGAAATATCATTTGGCTATAAAAATAAATGAAGTATGACATATGCTACAACTTGGATTAACCTTGAAAACATTGTGCTAAATGAAAGAAGCCAGTCCAAAAGTCCACATAAAAACATATTCTATTTATATGAAAGTCCAAAATAGGAAAAGCTATGGAGACAGAAAATAGTATAGTGCTCACTTACGGTTGGGTGCCAGATGATAGAGGTTTATAGTGGTGATAGCTAAAGAATATGGGGTTTCTTTTTGAGGTGATGAAAATGCTCTAAAATTGACTGTGGTGATGGTTGTGCATATATGTGAATATACTAAACACCACTAAAGTGTACATTTAAAATGGGTAAGTTATATGGCATGTGAATTATATTTTTTAAAGTCTGGTTTTTTTCTTTTTAATGATGGTATATGAGTTCTGAGCCTAGGTCATGGAATATATCATGCTTCTGCCTTGCTATTTCTTGGAATGCTCCCTTTGAGGGAAGCCAGGCACCATATTATGAACATGCTTAAGCAGCCCATGGAGAGGCTCCTGTGGGAAGGAACTGAGGCCTCCCGCCAACAGCCTGCCCCAAATGAGTGAGACATCTTGGGAAAATATCTTCTAGCCTCTGTCAAGACTTCAGATAACTTGCAACCTTAGCCAACATCTTGACTGGCACCTCATGAGAGATTCCAAGCAAGAACCACCAAACTAAGCTGCCTCTGAATTCTTGACCCACAGAATTCATTGTTGTTCTAAGTAACTAAGCTTTGGAGTCATTCGTTCAGCAGCAATAGACAATGAATACAGCAGCATTAGAAAGAAAGAATAATCAAAGTGTAGCACTTTGGAGGGAAGGAAGATTATTTGTGTGAACATATTTAATCTTTATTCCTACTTTGCAGAGTGTCTGGGGCACCATTTACGCAACATATAATGTAAGAAAGCACTAACACTTGGTTTAACTAAAATTTATGGGCTGGGTGCAGTGGCTCACACCTGTAATCCCAGCACTTTGGGAGGCTAAGGTGGGCAGATCACTTGAGGTCGGGAGTTCGAGACCAGCCTGGCCAACATGGTGAAACCCCGTCTCTACTAAAAATACAAAAAATTAGCTGGGCGTGTTGGTGGGCACCTGTAGTCCCAGCTACTCGGGAGGCTGAGGCAGGAGAATGGCGTGAACCCGGGAGGCAGAGCTTGCAGTGAGCCTAGATCATGCCACTGCACTCCAGCCTGGGGGACAGAGCGAGACTCCGTCTCAAAGAAAAAAAAAAAAAAATTAGCCGGGCGTGGTGGTGCACATCTGTAATCCCAGCTACTCAGGAGGCTGAGGCAGGAAAATCACTTGATCCCAGGAGGTGGAGGTTGCAGTGAGCTGAGATTGAGCCACTGCACTCCAGCCTGGGCGAGCGAATCTCTGTCAAATAAAACAAAATAAAATAAAATAAAATATAAAATAAAATAAAATTTACAGTATATCTATGTTAATTATGGGGGCAGGAGAAATAGACATTTATGGTATGGAAGAGCTAAATTCTAATTTGCCATGATGTGAAATCGATAGGAAATATCTAAAATTGGTAACTTATAAAATAGCTGTGTAAGCATATTATTGATAAATACAAAGCTATAAATTTCACAGTTCATAATTTGTGGGGTCAGGGCCTACAAGATGGAGAATACTGTAGTGAACTATTGATGTACATTGTAAGTCTTGGCACTATCTTTATAATATGTCCATAAATTATTTTTAAGAGGAATAAATATAATTTAAAAAATTCAAAATATAATAATAGCACACAAAATTTTAAAAATTAAAATCAGAAATATAATTTATTTTCTGGAATTTCTAATATATACTATACACTGTGGTCAGCATTATCATACATTTGTTAAAAGATAATTTTCTGCAAAATAAAAAATCATGACTCATATAGATATAAAAATGAACCCATGCTAAAGAATTTATTTTCCTTATATGATATGAAGTTACCAGGTAGATGTTATAACTGGTTCAGAATAAAATGAGCAAAATAGCAAAAATTATTATAGAATAAAGGAACGTGGAGACGAATTGCAAATGGAGACAAAACTAGTTTTCCACAGAGGGGAGGAAGTCAATTAAATCACTACCAGACAGCGCAGAATTTACTTATCTGTCAGCTACCTATAACTTACAAGGAGTTGCAAAATACCTGAAAGGCAATGAACAGGGCTAGAATCTAACATCCCAGGTAGGTCTCCTGTAAAAGACGCTTAGTTTTCCACTGAAACACAAAACAAGTATTTAATACAACATGTAGACTAACTTTGTGAAGTAGGTGTTCCGTCTTTGTAGAAGAAAATGAAGCTTAAAATTGGTTACATAACTTGTTTATATTCCCACTGTTAGCAAAGGCCTAATAAGGAATATAAATTATGTGTGTATATGTGTGATACTGGTAACTGTGATTTCTTTTCAATTTCAAAGCATAATTTTATTAGGTTTGTCTGTGCCTTTTTTTTTTTCTTTTGCAAAACTGATACTGTCAGTTTACCTACTGGGATCCAGTCAAAGTAAAACAATTTTGTTTTTCAGGGGTTTTTCCTGCAGTGAACATGGCCATATCTCTCTAGTTATTTCTTAAAAAGAGAGACAATTTCAAGACAGCCAGGGAGGGAACATGGACATCTGTCAGACCTTGAAGTGACTGTGAAAGGGCATAACAAAGATTCTGCCTTCCTCCTAAAGCAATGGTCGCCCTCTTAATGTATTTTTTTTCTCTTTTATAATTACCATAGCTCCATTCACATTTTTCCTCTTTTATATTTTCTTTTCTCCCCCCGCTGCTTCTGCAAATTCTGTCTCATCTCTGGCGTTTTACCTCACTAGTCTGATTCTGCCATCCTAGCTCTGGTCTGAACCTGGCTGGACTTGGCTAACTTTGGGTGCACATTTGCCGTAATTAGCTTAGACGAGGGCGGCAAGGAGCAGAGGAACAGTGCTGACTCTCCCCGCTTTTGCCCAGTTTAGTTTCTAGAATACTTTAAACTATGAGGCAATACCTGTGACATCCAGCAGGGTCAAACTACATCCCTTCCAGCCCATACCCTTCCCAGGAGGCCACAAAAACTCCACCATCTTTGCGTGCTGCAGGGCTGTTCGGATAACCCCAATGCTTCCAGTAAGATAGACTCTAAAACTAAAGTAACTATCAAACAAACAACAAGCATAGAGGATGCTTTTAAAAGGACACTAACGGATCTTTAAAAGAAAGGGAAGGGAAGGGTACAAGTGGTCAAACTGCTCTTGAGGTTTGCATGTTCAGTCGTTCTACAGAATTATTGTATATCAATTATATGCCAAAGTCATAATTTTATGAGTTTACTCAGAGATTATTAAGATCTTGAGAAATTATTTCACATGAATCACCAGAAGCTAATATAATAAAATATGAAGGTTTTAATTGGCACTTTCTGGAAATATCATCTCCTTCAATCCAGGTCACAGCTGGAGGAGGTAGACACTTGGCATAGCCAAGGAGCAAACTAGTCTGATGGGTGGAATTAATCATGGGACAACACGTAACACAGCCAGATTACCTTCACATTCTAGTTTGCACTAAGAAATAAAATTGTTGAACACTCACATTTTAAGAGGGTTCATCAGGAATTTTTATATTATTCAGATAAAAGACAAATATTTAGACAGATTTGCAATAGACCCTCACTTTGTCAAGGTTATATTGTTTGTATGTAATATATAGAATCAATCAATGTAAGGAGAACAGTGATTTCAGGAAATAATGTCATCAAACTATTATATCCTAATTCAGGGGGTTATTTCTGTTAGGGAAACTGCCTGAATAGTATAAAGAAACAATGAAAGGATCTGTTCACTGTTTCTTTTTATAGACTCTGTGAAATCAGCACCCTTGTGCTATGACAATATTACCTTGAATACTTAAAAATATCAAATTAGTTGTTTAATAATCAGATGAAAGCTTAGTAGTCAATGTTAGCTTTAGAAAGCCTTTAGTTACTTTAAGAGATACTGAAAGGATATCTTAGACTTCAGTGTTGGTGTGGTAAGCAGCTTCTAAGATGACTGTCAATGATCCACACCTACTGGTATTTATGTTATTTTGCAATCACTTTGAGTGTGGGAACTTAGTGGTGAACTTCTAATGAATAAAAGATGGTATGTCACTTAAATGAGATTATAAAAAGACTATGACTTCTGCCTTGCGTGTCCACTCTCTTTCATATCGCTCACTCTCAGGCCAGCAACCTACCATTCTATAAGCCATCTTATAGAGAATCCTACATGGTGAGTAATTGAAGTCTCTGAACAACAGCCAGAGAGAAGTGGAAACTTGCAAACAACACGTTAATGAACCTTAAAATGGATCTGATTCCAGCTGAGTGTTGAGATGACTACAGCCCTGGCTGACAGTTTAGCCACAACCCTCCAAGAAAACTGAACCAAAATTATCCAGCTAAGCCACTCTGGATTCTGGGTTCTCAGAAACTGTGAGATAATTATAAATGTTTGTTATTTCTATGCTGCTAGATTTTGAGATATGTTATACAGCAATAGATAACTAATAGAGTATCCTGTGTTACAACAGTATATTAGCTTGAGTATCTAAAAAATTAATCAGATGATAGCTTATTAGACATCATTTGTCTAATAAAAAGATGATAGCTTGTTAGTCAACATTAGTTCATTTAATTACTTTGGTTAGATTCGGAAAGCCATTAGTCTATTCAAAGGAATACTTTGTAAATATTTAGATATTAGCGTTAGTTGAAAAGTATAGGAGTGCACTGTCTCTTCCACGCACTGGCGAAGTTCCTGTGTCGCCAGGGGCCACCATCCTGCTCCTTGTTATTGGTATTGTAAAAAACAGCCATACCCAAAGTCTCGTTTCTGCTGAGATCTGTATCTTTGGGTCGAAAGAAGGCAAAAGTGGATGAGTTCCCACTCTGTGGCCACATGGTGTCTGATGAATATGAGCTGCTGTCTTCTGAAGCCCTGGAGGCTGTCCGTATTTGTGCCAATAAGTACATGGTGAAAAGTTGGGGCAGAGATGGCTTTCACATCCGAGTGTAGCTCCATCCCATCCATGTCATCTGCATCAACAAGATGTAGCCCTGTGCTGGGGCTGAAAGGCTCCAGATGGGTATGCGAGGGGCCTTTGGAAAACCCCAGGGTACTGTGGCCAGGGTCCACATTGGTCAAGTCATCATGTTTATCCGCACTAAGCTTCAGAACAAGGACCATGTGATTGAAGCCTTACGCAGGGCCAAGTTCAAGTTCCCTGGATGGCAGAAGATCCATATCTCCAACAAGTGGGGCTTCACCAAGTTTAATGCTGACAAATTTGAAGACAAAGTGGCCGAGAAGCACCTCATCCCTGATGGTTGTGGGGTCAAGTAAGTTCCCAATCACAGCCCCTTGGACAAGTGACAGGTTCTGTACTCATGAAGGCTTTTGGCAGCACTGTCAAAAGTCCCATCGGCATGGGCCATGCCGATCTGCCTTATGCTTACTAATAAATTCTGTTTACTGGCCAAAAAAGAAAAAAGAAAGAGAGAAAGAAAAATAAAAGAATAAGAACTCATCTATTACAGCTTTCCACCAAAATTCCATAAGTGCTGAAAAAAATGTTGTATCTCTGCCTGACACTAAAGGATTGTATTAATGATTTTGCTTAGGTTCATTTTGGAAAATAAGTAAAATCATCCTTTAAAATGCAGCATATTTAAAATAAAAGGGTCTTCTGTATTTTAATATCAATAGGTTGGTTACTTCTGAAGATGATCTCCTCCTCTGTAGTTTTGATGTGGACTCGTTTATATCTAATTTGAGATCAATGCCAGTTGATGGATTAAAGACAGCTGCCTTCAAGAAATTTTCTCACGCTACCTTATGGGTGGTGCCATTCCTAAATTTCTGTGAGCAATCATGTTTCTTTTTCAAAGAAAGTATTTTGGGCCCAAGTAATATGCCCAAGTAATATGCAGCCCTCTTATTACATACAGTCAAACCACTTAAGCTTTCAGTTCAAAATCACTGTTTCCAGATCAATGATGGCTCAAGTTTAATAGCCAAAAATTTACATTGATAATGATAAATTTTGGGCTTTATAACTTATTTCAAATACTGTATTACTTTCATTTTGCTGTGAGTTTAACTAATCCCAGAGACAAAGAAATTTACTCACTTTAGAACTATGATATAGCAACATCCCAATTCAAGATGTGATTTTTTAAAAAAGGAATATAAGTTAGAGTTCCATTATATCATTTAATAAGTTTTTCACAAAACAGTGGCACCTAGTGGTCTATAAAAATCCTTCTCCGAACTGTTTGTCATTTGTCTTTACTCTTTAGTTTGAATCTGGCATTCATTGCCTACAGCTGGTTCAATTGCTAGTTAGATTCACTAGGATCTCTTGCTTTATAGATTCAAATTTTTGCAATATTAAATTAATCTTTTATTTTTTATTTGTGTACTTAGCCTAATGTCAACAACACTATTCTTACTATTTTGATGTTATTCTACCAGAAATCTTTGTAGGTCGATAGGGCTAATGAGTTACTGCCACTAAAATAGGTGAATTACTTTGAAACATCAAACAAGAGACTACCTTAAAACAATGGTTTATAAAAAGAGATTCACTTGGCCGGGTAAGGTGGCTCACACCTGTAACCCCAGCACCTTAGGAGGCTGAGGCAGGTGGATCACCTGAGGTCTAGAGTTCAAGACCAGCTGACTAACATGGCAAAACCCCATCTCTACTAAAAATACAAAAAATTAGCTGGGCATGGTGGTAGCTCCCAGCTACTTGGGAGGCTAAGGTAGGAGAATCTCTTGAACCCGGGAGGTGGAGGTTGCAGTGAGCTGAGATCACACCATTGCACTCCAGCCGGGGCAAAAAGAGCAAAACTCCATTTCAAAAAGAAGAGATACACTTTTGGAAGTAATAAAATGTGCCTTTTTTGTTTCTATAACAGAACTGGGTAGTGTAAGCTATTTTATCGCTGCTTATCACCACTTGGTATTAATAGTATATGACTATTCTTTAAACCTACTGCCTAATAAACCTGTCTATAAACCTGACCACAATGTATTCATGTTGAGAACTTTCCTGAATTCTGCTCACTAGAAGAAAGATGTTGATATTATCTTTTCTTTTATTTACTATGACCAAGTATGGCATGCACCAGTTTGGTTTAGGAAAAGCAAATGAAATATTGTCTTTTATATATAAAGAAGTTATTAGTAATAATTGAATATATTTTCCTATCAAAGTGATACCCTCATAAAAATTTATCTGCATGATCTAGCCAATACAAGAAACTGTAAGACTGCTTTCAAAATTTGTGTTTGAGAACATTTTGTTCCCTCATGAACATTATATGTGAAACTCAACTCTCACTATTACTGTACTCTAAAAACGATTTTAAATAAATCTGATGGAAATGAACTCAGAAGGCTATTGAATGGCAATTATTAATTTAAACAAATTTATATTCACAGCTAGTTCCACATTTACTGTGTAAAACAAGGAGGAGTTCTGTAATCAGCCTTCATATCAAGAAAGAGAATGTTACAGAACATGTTAAATGGAGGTGAAAATTGAGAATTTTCTAAAGAAAGTTCTTCATATTATAAGCACTATTTCAAACCTTTGGGCCTAATGGATGATATTTATTGAACTAATATTACAATCACTTAAAAAATATCAAAAATTTTCCTGTCAGTATAATTTAAATAGATATTAATATTTATTTTTGTACTTTTCTTAAAGTAACTCAATTATTTGTATGTAAAATAAACTGTACACTTTTTAATATTGATCATCTATTCCAGAATTTAGATTTACTCTTTAGTTAATACCAGATTGTGTCAAAGGTGTGGTTTTAAATATCTTAGGTGGACTCATTTATTCTTGAGGTACCTTTAAAACAAGTAACATTACCATTCAGTAGTAGCCTGCCATAAAATTTGGTGCCAAAATAAGTTTTCCTTTTTTTTTTTTTTGAGACTGAGTCTCGCTCTGTCACCCAGGCTGCAGTGCAGTGGCGCTATCTCAGCTCACTGCAAGCTCTGCCCCCCGGGTTCACGCCATTCTCCTGCCTCAGCCTCCAGTGTAGCTGGGACTACAGGCACCCGCCACCATGTCTGGCTAATTTATTGTATTTTTAGTAGAGACAGGGTTTCACCATGTTAGCCAGGATGGTCTCGATCTCCTGACTTCATGATCCACCCGTCTCGGCCTCCCAAAGTGCTGGGATTACAGGCGTGAGCCACCACGCCCGGCCAAGTTTTCTAACAATGATATTTTATTTGTAAATCTGTGTAGACTTCACAGCTAATTCACATACAAATATTATTCTAGTCAGCTGGGTCCAAAAATAGTTAAAACGGAAATGGTAAAAAATCCTTGCTACAGGAGTACAAACTGAAACTTTATGAGGAAAAATTTTATGATTAGATATTAAAAAGTCATGAAATTTGCCTTAGTCATCAACATTCTAAACATCAAAGAGATTGAAAAGTAAGGTTAGAATAAAATGTAGTATCAGGTTATTTCTTATTTGAGAAATAATTTAGGAAATGAGTGAAAAACTCTAACTGTGAATATTCATAAAACAATGAACTAATAGTCCCAAATGCCTATGTATTTTCAAGCTATTCCACAATTGTAAGCAACATATAAGTTGATATTCATTTAAAAAATAACAGCTATCAGATAGTATTGATTTTCTTTTCTTTTCTTTTTTTGAGATAGGGTCTCAGTCTGTCACCTGCGCTGGAATGTAGTGGCGTTATCAGGGCTCACTGCAGTCTTGACCTCCTGGGCTCAAGTGACTCTTCCACCTCATCTAGAGTACAAAGTGTACTCTAGAGTACCCTGGGGCTACAGTTGTGCACCACCATGCCCAGATAATTTTTAAATAATTTTTTGTACAGATGTGGTCTCCCTATGTTGTACAGACTGATCTCGAACTCCTGGCCTCAAACAAGCCTCCTGCCTGGGCCTCCCAGACTGCTGGGGTTATGGGTGTGAGTCACCGCGCCTGGCCAGATAGTACTTCTAAATTACTGTTTTCTTCTAATTAAAACATTACTTGAAAGTATTGAAGCATAGATCTGAGTTCTTGCTGAGAGGAGAAATAAATTCCACTGGTGTTTAGGAGGCATTAACTATTAAATCTGCTGATGGACTTATATGGGGGTTTGTCAAACACTGTCCACATGTCTCCTCAGAGCTTCCTGGACTTGCCTAGCTTTCAGACTCTGTATTACTATCCCCACTGCAGCTGCCACTGCAGAATTTGGGATCTCACTTCACCAGAGGCTGCCATAGGGACCAGGACACAACAAAGAGGGGCAGGCCAGGGCAAATTTTGACCAATAGTTGGTAAGAGACACAAAAGAGACAGCAGATAAATTTCCTATTTTTCCTGCCAATGGACTGTTTCATTACACAAGTTTTCCAGACATGTCATTTTAAGGCTTGTCAGATAGCGATAGATAATATATCCCCTTGCATTTATTTTTCAATCTTCTTTGCCTCACTTTCTTTTTCTCTCACTGTTAGTGCCCTAGGATTATACTTCCAATTAATTAGCATATTAATATATAGGCTTCCCTCCACCTAAAGAACCAAAATTAAGACGGATTCATTGAATTCAAGCTAATAAGGAAAATTAAATACTACTAATCTAATCCATAGACGTAAAAAATCTTGAATGGTGAAACAACAGGGTTTTGCCATGTTGCCCAGGCTGGTCTCAAACTCCCAGGCTCAGGTGATCCTCCCACCTTGGCCTCCCAAAGTGCTGGGATTACAGGTGTGAGCCACTGCACCTGGCAGATGACTGGTTTTAACTAGGGTTATAATTAGTTAACACAGGTTAATTTTTAACTACATCTACGTCACAACCTCCACTTTCTGCTAATACACCTTCCTAGAGTTGCCATTTATTGAGATAGGAAGACTGTGGATGACAGTTTTGTGTTGGTGATGGTGGTGGAGAGTTATTAGTAGTTCAGCTCTGGATACTTAAACTTGAGGTGATTATTGGTATTGGGCATCCAAGTAGAGATATAAATAAGGCAGTTGGTTATATGAGTCTGAATTTTGGAGAGAGGATCAGCATGAATGTATTAATGCAGGGATCCTCAGCATATAGATGGGATATTATACTATACTATGAGATTAGATGAAATCCCATAAAGACTGAATACTGACATGGGGAGAATATCCTGAATGAAAAAGTCCTAGAAGGTTTCCATATTTAGAGATCAGGTAATGAAGATAAAACATCAAGGAGACTGAGAAACAGTCCAGAGAGAGAGAGAGAAAAACCCAGATAATGTTATATTTTAAATGTCAAGAATAAAAAATAATATTTCATGGGGCAGAAAGTCAGCTAATGAGTTCAATAATGTTGACAGGTCAGTGATAATAAAATGGACTGAGAATACAGGCTGGATAGTGCAGTGTAAAGTATGATGGTGAATTTAATAGAAGCATGTTTTATGAAAAATCAATTAGAAGATTTAAGAGCATATGGGAGTGGGCAAAGTGGGCACAGACACAACTCATTCAAGGAATTTTGGTATAGAGAGAAAGAAAGGAGATGTAAGTAGGATTTCAAAATTTTCAAAAAGCACATTCTAAAGGTAAAGGATGATTTGGGGGATGTTTACACTGGAAGCCAGGAGACTAGTTGAAGGTGTTGCTGATTCAAGTGAGCAACAATGAAGGGCGGCTCTAAGGTAGTGGCAATAGGAACGGAAAAGAAAAAATGGGATTGAAAACCATATAGAAAGAAGACAGAGAAAGTGATGAACTGGATGTGTGGTTAATGAAGACAGGCAGGGCAAATTAGCATTTTTTGAAAATCTACTATGAGTTTCATGTTAAGTGCTTTTCTATATTATATAGACAAAATGGATGGAGTTAGAGCCTGAATATTTGGCACAGGAAGGCGCCCAAGCCAGAGCAGAGGTGCAGTTTCTTCTGCAATTGAGGGAGGGGAGCATTCATGTGGTGGCAGATTACCATTCAATCTCCCCCCACAAATACGTGAATTTAGTACTGCTGCCCCACTTTTTTTTTTTTTTTTTTTTGAGACAGAGTTTCACTCTTGTTGCCCAGGGTAAAGTGCAATGGCACAATCTCGGCTCACTGCAACCTCTGCCTCCTGGGTTCAAGAGATTCTCCTGACTCAGCCTCCTGCATAGCTGGGACTACATCATAGCGTCACCATGCCCAGCTAATTTTCTATTTTTAGTAGAGATGAGGTTTCACCATGCTGGCCAGGCTGGTTTTGAACTCCTGACTTCAAGTAATCCACCCGCTTCAGCCTCCCAAAGTGCTGGGATTACAGGCATGAGCCACCACACCTGGCTGCTGCCCCATTTTTATAGAAGAGGAACTTGAAGATCAAATAATGTTTTTCACATGCCAAAGAATACCAGTTAAGCAGTCCAAGAGCTGTATTTAAGCCAGATTGTTTTGGCTTCAAAATACACAGTTTTCTCATTCTAGATAGAATTCCTTCAGTAGCACTAAAGGAGCAATAGGACCACAGGATTTCTGGCTTGACCAGTTAGGTAGCTAGTGAGACCATTAATGAAAGTATGCAATAATGGGTGGCGGTAAAAGATGATGTGTGCAGTTTTGGATATGATGGTTGTGAAAGATCTGTGATGTAAGCAATCAGATATGTACAGAAGCATTTGCACATGTGACTCCAGAGATCGAAAGATACATCCTCTGATGTAGATACAGTCAGAGGCATTCATCTACCCTTCCAGTGAGAGGGAATAGAATTATAAGAGAGGAGAACTTACATAGAACTTTGGAGATTAACCATCTTTTAACAGAGGCAAAAGGGCTCACAGAGGAGACCAAGACTAATCAGATAGTTCAGTATATCATCAAAAGAAATTATTTTCACAGACGGTAAGAGAGAAGAGAATTTCCAAAGGATCTAGTAGCTAACAGGAAAATGCAGCGGTTTATTTAAAAATGTGCAATGAAACATTTTCCTTGATGTTGGAAATTAGGTCACCAGGGACCCTTGAGAGAAGAGCAATTTGGTGGAAGGATGGAGGTAAAAAGGAGCATTGGAATTTATTAGGACTACTCATTCAAAGAACTTGTCTGAGAAGAGAAGGGCATATAAAGAGGGATATAGAGTCATACACCATTTGGATTTGTAAAGATAGGTTAGCCTTAAATATAATTTTATTTTTTACGATTATTTTTTAAAAATCAAGTGCTAATTATGTGCTAGTGTTCTTGCACTTTATATGAAGTGTTGTGTTTACTTCTCACAAAAAATTTATGAGGCATCTATGAGACAGCTCTCCTTATTTTTAAGACAAGCCTAGTAAAGGACAGAAAGGTTAAAAACTTGCCCAAGATTAACTAGCTAGAGTTAGAGCCAGGATCAGACCCAGGAAGTCTGACTCAAAAGCCCTTGTATATAACCATTGCCTCTTGAGTAAGAGTTAGGAGGGGTAGAGATGGAAGATCCTGGAGAAAGAAGAAAACAAAATGAGTGGAGTGAGAGCCCGAGTGTGTGGAACAAGGAGGAGCTCAAGCCAGAGCAGGGGTGCAGAGTTACTTCTGCAGTTCAAAGAGGAGAGCATCAGTGTGGTGGCAGATGTTCCCAATCTAACTAGAAAACATTTTTTCTGCACACAAAATAGCTAAGGTAAATATATAATTTTTCCAAACAGTTTAATTTTTTTCAAGTTTATTTACTTCGTAAGCCATTTTTTTCTTTTGTAGAAAATTTACTAAATACTAAATACCTATGCTAAATACTGGTAACTATGAGGGAGACTTTGTGTTTTCTGTTCAATAGATCAGTCTGTTCATGCATATTAGTTATTGTAGCTTTATTTTACATTTTATTTATTTATAAAACAAATACTGAGCATCTACTCTGTGCTTCATGTGTTGTTTTGATATACATGATGAGTAAGATCAATAGACACATACATGCTCAGACCCCCACTTACAGTGGATTCCAGGGATCAGCAAACTTTTGTTTACAGGACTGTACAGTAAATCTTTTAGGCTTTATGGAGACATTCTGCTCTGTTGCAATCACTCAACTCTGCCACTGTAGCTAAAAGCAGCCCGACAATATGCAAATGAAGACTGTGGCTGTATTCAGATAAAAATTTATTTGTAAAAACAGGCGTGGCCTGCAGGCTGTAGCTTGCTGACCCCTGTTCTAGGCTGGCAATACAGTTATCTGGGTGATGAACTGTCAAATAATAGTGAAAAAATATTTTGGAAGTGACGATGGAGATTTAAGAAACTTTACTTCTTTTTTTTCTGACCCAACTCTAATTTCATGTTTGTGGTTAAGGTAGAGTAACAGACATCTTGGCTTGTCCCAGGCAGTTCAGGTTTATGCCTGTGATCCCAGCCTTATGATAAACAGACTGCCCCCCAACATCCCACTTTTCACTCTTTGAAATTTTCCAGTTAGAATGATAAACTGTACCGTTGCCCTAAATTTAAGAGCTAAAAAAAAATCTTTCTCAATAGGAAAAAGAAGCAGATCTCAATTAAGGCAAAGCTATGGCAGGAAGACATAAAGGACATATAGGAGTTTCTTTACTGAAGGAGGTTTTCCAGAGGCCATATTAGGAAAGGGTGGGAAGGAAGGAGAATTGGGATTTTTATTTAATGGGGTGCATTAAAAATGAAAGAAAAAAAGGGAGAATGAGAAGTAAAGAAACAACAACAGTAAAGGAATGAGAGTCTGGGAGAGGAATTAAAGAGATACACTGTTTTATTTGGTCAATATTACAAATGGAATATTACTGATAGCTTGTTATGTCTCCTTTAAGAGAAGTCTAGCCCAGATTATTGTTGTATACCCACTGGGAAGCAAGGCAAGTTTGTTCTTCAGGCAAAAGTTCACAGAGGAAAGAATCTATTCTCAGAATATTTACATTCCTATTTTCTAAATGTAGTTGGTTTTCAGAAAACATCTAGAGATTGAGATAAGCATTCAAATTTAGAATGTTTATCCAAACCAGATCTTTAAAGCTACACTCATTATACGTATTTCCTGTTGATTTGTAAGTCCAGTATTTTCTCTCTACCTGCTGCCTCCTCTTTTCCTAGCAAGAGCAAATATCATCTCCTTGGTAAAGTTTTCCTGGCATTACTCACTCTATCTTCTGTACTCCCCTATGACACTGAACTCATACATATACTTAGAAATAGATTTGCTATGAAGAAAATGATGCTTCAGTTTCAGGGTAAGCTCCTTCGGAGCCCTTGCCATGTGTTCACATGGATATATGCTTTTGTGACTTTGGCAAATGTAAGATTTTTTTTAAAACTGCCATTGGATAAGTCACATTGCTTCTCCTATTTAACACTCCCTAGTGCCTGTGGTTTGGCAGAGGCTACAAGCATTTCTGGAATCTGTTTAAGGCGATACACTGAGCATGGAATTAGGGGCTTGTGTTTATATGCTTTACAGTCATTTCCAAGTGCAGTTGTGTTACTGCTGGCCTAGCAGTCCCATGTAGAAATAGTTTCCAGGAGGACTCCTGCTAACTCGCTAGTTCACTCAGCTTTGTGAAACACACAAAAAGTGCAAGTCAAAGGTTATGCGGTGGCTTGCAGGCATCGGTTAGGCAAATTTATACGTGTGAAAGAGAAAGAAGGAGAATGCGGGATTTGTCTTAGGGGTAGGGAGCTTCCTTGGCTGAGGTCACAGCCTTCTCTGGGAAGCCCGCATCGCATGACTAAGGCAGGCGAGATAGACGGCTAGCATGGGACTCTTTAATGGGCTACAACTGGCCTGGCAGAGGCAGTCAGGACTGCTTTGCAATTCCACTCGTTCTGCAGCCCAGTTCTGCTTCCTCTCTTTACTTTTCTATTACTCTCTAAGAAACATCTTATACTCCAGTCTCCACCTCAGCATCTGCTTCTGGGTAATACAATTTATGACAATAATCTTGGTTTGGAAAATTCTGTTAGTAATAATTTTCAGATAAAACGTAAAATTCTGACTCTCATGCAGATATAAGCATGAACAATATGTTAAATAAAATGTTTATTTTACTCATGGTATTGGGAAACCAGGCAGATGTTACAATTGATTTAAAATGAAAGTTAAGGCCGGGTGAGATGCCTCACGCCTGTAATCCCAGCGGTTTGGGAGGCCGAGGCAGGCGGATCATGAGGTCAGGAGATCGAGGCCATCCTGGCTAACACAGTGAAACCCCGTCTCTACTAAAAAAATACAAAAAATTAGCTGGGCGAGGTGGTGGGCCTTTGTAGTCCTAGCTACTCAGGAGGCTGAGGCAGAGAATGGCGTGAACCTGGGGCGGAGCCCGCAGTGAGCTGAGATCGTGCCACTGCACTCCAGCCTGGGCCACAGAGCGAGAATTCATCTCAAAAAAAAAAAAAAAAAAGAAAGAAAGAAAGTAATATAGCTATTTAGACAAATTGCAACAACCTTTAGTGGCTACAAATGACTTCCTACAATTAAAAATTAAACATAATATTGGCTCTATTATTCAAACATATGCTTTCTAATAGAAATATAAACCTAATCAGACTTATTTAAACAATTATATAGAAAAATATGATCAAATTTTATATCCTTGAAATATAAGTACTGAATTGCATATTGACTAAAATAAAAGTATGTGGAATATAGATAAATGCATGATAATTTAGAATAATATTGTCAATGTGTTAAAAATGTATACAATTGTGTCTGACCATATATCTCTTCAGGGCACAATCCAATTTTCTCTTGCGACAGGATTACAAATTCACAAATGGGATAAGGTGTCTACTGAGGCATTTTAAAGTCCAATTAAAAAGGTATAAATTCTGTCATAATTAAAACTTTTAGAAAACTATGTCAAGTCTTCTGGAAATTTGTGGACTTTAATATTTTATAATATTATTACTTAAATTTTCCAATTCAAATGTTTGAAGTGTGACAACAGATTTAACATCATTGATGGGAGTAAGTTTAAATGATGTGTTTGATATTTTAAGGGAGCTATTTATTCCTCACATTCGAGTGACGTTTATGGGTAGTTATTTGTACAAATTTTTCACATTGAATGGAAGAATAGAGTCCTTTGTATTCAAGAAGATATTTGGGAGCCTACTCTACAGATATGGAATTACTGTAGGAAAACACAGTAGAAAACAGGCTGTATTGTTCTTCCTCAAAGTGTACAAAAGGCAATCAAACAAGTGAACTAAAGTATAGTAATTATTGAGAATGTTGATGGTACCCTTAAGAAGATTAAGCCACAGAAAATAAATGCTCTTCTGTGGATAAATTCTCTGAAAAATCTATTAAGGGAGGTGGCAAATTCCTGCTTTCTACCTTTCACAAAGCAATCCATTTGTGTAATCTACCAAATCATATTTGTTGATTTAACTTATAGAACATGGAAGGCACAATTGATTACTGGAGAGATAACAAATAGACATGACAAAAAGAAAAAAATAAGAGAGAGGAAACAGCTAAAATGAAGACAATAAAGGTGCCATTTGCAGAACAGCTCTGACTTCAGGATTTAAAGAAGCAGACACCTATGCATTCAATTTAGTTTACAAGGCAGCCTCCAACAATGAAGATGAATTAAAGACTCGGGGAACAATGCCCTTGATGTTAATTCCTTTATAGTTATCATTCTCTGTAAAACTGCTTAGAGATTGGATAGATATGACCTAATATTTTTATTCATGTTTTTGTAATTTTAAAATCAATTGCTCTCTGCTGCTTCTCAGATACTGACAGCTAAATCCATATTGTAAATACTCAGAGTCTAGATTTTGGAAGAAATATAAGAAACAAAGCAAAAACCATTATTCTAGATTAATACTTTTAAAATCAGGAAATTTAATGGCTAAACAATCACATTAGAATTTATCATTATAGTTTTAAAATAGGGAATGACTTGCTAGCATGTGAAGTACCCTTGCATTGGCCTCAGATGATAAATCTTTTTTTATTTTTTTTTGTTTTTATTTTTTTGAGATGAGTCTCACTGTGTTGCACAGGCTGGCATACAGTGGTGCGATCTTGGCTCACTGCAGCCTCCACCTCCCGGGTTCAAGCGATCATCCTGCCTCAGTCTCCTGAGTAGCTGGGACTACAGGCGTGTGCCATGACATCTGGCTAATTTTTAGATTTTTAAACTAGAGACAGGGTTTTGCCATGTTGGCCAGGCTAGTCTCCAACTCCTGACCTCAGGTGATCTTCCTGCCTTGGCCTCCCAAAGTGCTGGGATTATAGGCGTGAGCCACCGCGCCTGGTCACAGATGATAAATTTTTGATGACTGAATCTATTATTGATGAAAATATTAAGAGGGTTTTGTACTGGGTTGTAAAATGTCATAATCCCACTCTTTAGATCAATAGAATAATGAATTTTAGTAATTATTTCACATGGGTAGTGGAAACTCTCTTAAGTTCCTTCCTTAAAAAAAAACAACACATTATCTTAAACCAGCTAGTTCATGCTGTCTACTAATTATGATTATTAACATGGTCCTTGCCTTAAGAATAAGTATATAATATGAGGACTAAGAAATTTATTAGGCTCATGCATATGCATATTTACCACAAACACAGTGACCTGACCCATTTCGGGCAATGAATTCATAAAGACATCTTACTTTTGGGATTCCCGCCACCCCTTTAATTTATTGAGTGGCAATATATTATCCCTTACTCATGGAGGCACACTTACACTGATCTATGACTTGATTTTTCTGGTTGTTTTCAGTAATCAAAATCCCTATGCATATTTACCCATCTCAATTCCAAAATTAAAAAAACTGCATTTTTAGTTTCTCCTTTTCCTTCCAGTGATTTCTTGTCTTGTCGTCTTACAGCTGCCTTTGCTCTCAATAACTCTGTCTTATTCAAGGAATAGATTTTTTGAGCATTTCTCTTGTACTCATCACTGTGCTAGGCCATGGGTGTTCAACAGTAAACCAGACACATGGTTCTTTCTTTCAACGAGTTTACAGTCTGCTTAGGGGAAAAACATAATAAACATTTTCAAAGCAAAAATAAATAATTGTCATGAAATAAGCAAATGAAAGAAACCTAAATAAATTATTGTCATGAAATATGCAAATGAAAGAAACGTAAAAATCTATGATTGTTTTCCCTCAGGAACACCCAAAATCTGATGGTACCTCTGCAGATATTCCCATTCTAACCTTGTAAAAGAAGCAATGCTCCTTATTCCCCATAGTACAACTAAAATTAAGCTCCAAAGTTTAACCAAGTTTTACTGAAGGCCTGGGAATACTTGAATGTATGGGATAGAATCAGCAACCCCTCCTGAAGTTTTAGAGCCCGCGGGACAAACCCTATTTGCAAAGTCCATATCTATTGCTGGTGGGCTTCAAGAGATGGAAGGTTAGTTTTCACCCATGTGAATCTGCAGTCATTTCTACACCTTTCCATCTACGCCCAACTGCCCTTGGACCAAGAGAGGAATAAACATTTTCCAATCAGAGGCCAATTCCTTGGATGACTGAGTGTAAGTCTATCCTTTTTCTTCCAGGAAGTGTGCTCTTAACAGCAAGAACTAATCAAGACATTCACAATAGTTCACATTAAACATCCAAAACCCAGGTTATTCAGCCTTTAATAACACTATTCTTAGGACAAAAACCACTTACTCTGAGTAGCCTTTCTCCAAATCTAGTCCAATTCCTTGTTGGAAACTTCACTGTGTTATGAGCAGAAGAGAAGGTCAGTTTTGCGTGTCTAACCTGTTATTGATTTAGGCGAATATAGCCTTTTGGGAACTTCTTGGGCAAAAACACATAGATGTCTCAAGAACAAATAATGATCTTCAGTTACAGATTGATCTAAATTCAAATTTTAGTACAAAAGATTTTCTCAATATTGAGAGCACATGCAATTTGCATTTATACGTGGATTCAAGCATCTGATTTTAAAACAACTTATCAACGATCAGGACTTGTAAGAAGAATTTATGGGAAGTTGCTTTATCAGTTCTTGACTACAGGGTATCATCAAAAGGTCACTTTTAAGAAAAGAGTAGAGAATTTCGTTAAAGATATTTCATTATTCGCCTGAAAGGGTAAAAACTGCTTATAAGTTCCTCAAATCATAATTTTTCCAGTTCAGATCCATCAGGTACCTGATTAACCATATTTGACTCTAAGCACAACTGTGCCACGTAAGGCCTGAGTTCTTATCTTTTTACCTCTGTGTTCTAGCATCTAGTCCGTGACTGCCTGTCAACATTTAATAAAAGCCTGAATGAATTACCTATCTATTAAAGTTCAACCACTTAATAGTTTTATGACTGGGCCGATTATTTAACCAATCAAAGGCTCAATCATGTCATCTATAAGTTTGCAATGGGGTTATTGGGAGAATTAAAGGCCTAGCATGTCATTAATGCTAGCTCTTATTATTGTTGTTGCTTTTAATGATTATATGACTCTGATTGGAGGTAGATTCAGAAGCAGTGGGCTCCAATCAGGAAACAGAGAGTCAAGCTGAGAAAAGGTCCTATGAATCAGTAAAATGATTTATTAATGTTGAAAAAACCATAGGCAGGAAACCCCACAGGCATGATGACAGGTTCTAAATGTGACTGGACTGAGGTAATCAGGAAACACCATTACAGCCAAAGACCTCCACACATATTCTCTTTGTTATGGAGTCTTAGCTTTTAAAAAAATTATTTATTACTATTGTCTAGCAATGAGTCCACCCTTTTATATTAGTAGGAAAAAGACATATTGGAGATGCTTTGAAAGGTGGCCTTTTACAAACAGATTCTTACATTCGCAAACAAGCCTCAGATCCCAGGTCTGTTATTGTGTTTCACAAGTTCAAACCAATTTTTCAGGCAAATTTTAATGAACATATGAAATGTCACCAATAACAATGTATTAGTGATAGACTGATGTTTTGAAAAATATCCGCTGACAAGGAGAAGCTTTCTTTATATAAAATGTATTACAGTTTTCTTCCTCTTACTACTTCATTTCAGTTTCCCCTGGAAAAAGGTCCTGGAAATGTATGGAATAAAAAAATGGATGATTGGGTAACGGTTACCCATCAATGTTAATGCACTTAATTCTACTAAATTTTATACTTAACAATGATTGAAATGGTAAATATTATGTTACATATATTTTAAAATACCACAGTTTAAAAAATGGATTACTGGGTATAAAAGTAATAGATTCATGTATAAATACGATTGTGCTAAATAACAAAGCCCACATTTATTTTTATTTTTTAGAGACAGGATTAGGTAATGACAGGCAGAGAAGTGATAGAGGGCATCAACATCTCCCTTTTTCCTCTTTCTTTCCAACATCTCCCTTCTTTCTCTCTCCAGCCAGCTTCCATCCGCTACCCCTGTCTGCCCCACTGACTCCAACATCATAAACTTTAAACAGTTGGGGCCTTTTAAAAGAATTAATCTGAGTCTTTTAAAAGCTATATTTCTCTGGCTGGGTTGGAGGAATGAGGCTTTAAGTTATCCTTCTGAAGCTCTATGAAATTTTTGGTTAGTATATGGCCAAACAACGAAAACACATTTAAATGCCAATATTTTTGCTCATTGACAGCTGTAGAGACAGGGTTAGGGTTTGCTTTCTTTTATCTTTTAAGAGATTGGGTCTCATTATGTTGCCCAGGCTGGTCTCAAACTCCTGAGCTCAAGCCATCTTCCCACCTCAGCATCCAGAGTAGCTGGGACTGCAGGCACACACCACATTTTTGAATGTAAAGAAAAATATGTGCTTCAGTGGACAACTACAGATTGTTAGGCCCTAGAGAATACCTCTTCAGGTTATCTGGTTCTGATTCTTTGGAAGCTATTTTACCACTGTGTTAAATGTAGATAACTGATAATAATGCAAAAAAAAATTATTGTCTACAGGCATATGAAATTTTTCCTTTCTGGAGAGAGGTTTAATTGACTGCAATTTTCCCTCCCCTCCTTCTGGAAAAACAGTTTTGCACCCATCTGCACATTTACTTCAATATTCCTGATCTATAAATGCATCTGTTCATGAGTTCTTGTTTGAACCAGTTATAATATCTGCCTGTTTTTAAAGATTGAGTTAAATAGCAATGAACAACTGTTTATTTTTATATCTGTGTGAGCATCATGATTTTACCATTGTGTGAAAATTATCTGTTAACAAGGACAAGGAAAGATGTTTATTTTCCTTTAGACATAAGGGAGAGAAAAAGAGTAAGTTTATAAATTTGTCTTTTATCATGTTTGAAATTATATTTTGTAATAAAGATTGTATTATTGACTGAAACATATATAAAAATGTTGAGTAGTTTTCTCAAATCCATATTGCCTTTGGAGCCCTGTTGTAGTAAAAAAAATTTATACTGTGGCTCATCTGTTAACTAAAATTCCAAAAGACTGTGCAAAAATTAACCATAGGTAGCATCTTACATATTTTCTACAGAAAAAAATTTCCACAGTAACTAAGGAAAAAAAAAGTGTGGCACAGATTTTGACAAAAGCTCTTTAAGTAAAATTTAAAGTATTTTCAGTAAGATATGATTAGTGTATTTTAGTTCCAAATAAAATACGCTCCTTTTCTCATTTAAACATTTTATGGATGGTGCAAGTGTGTGCGTGCCCATGTGTGCAGAGAGAGTGCGTGGGGAGACATTTTAAAAATCACTGCCTTTCAAAAACACATGCTTTAGCTTCTACGGTGTCTTTAATGAACACTTTTGAGATGGATTAAACATTTCCTTATGACTGTAATGCAGCAAATATGAAAAAGAAATGTTACAACTGGATATGTCAGGGAGGGAAAAAAGTAGCAATAGGTATTGCTATCAGAAATTTGTTTACCTGTGTACCTTGGAAAACGTTCAATGGCTGACTAAAATTTCTAAATATTGCTAAATGTTTCTAGTAAATGTACGCTTTTAGCATGCTACATCAATTAAGAGATCTGGAGGCATTGGTTGAGATAGTAAATATTGACAATAATCTACAGTGAGTTTTATCATTAACTATGACACTAGGAGGACCCTCATCAAACTCTTTCATTCTCTCAAGATATGTATATTAGTCAGCTGTCCAGAGAAACACAGCCAATAGGATATATCTCCTATATTCCATATATATATAATCCTATATATTCCATATATATATGGAATTGACTCTTGCTATTATGGAGGCTAACAAGTCCCAAGATTTGCAGTTGGCAAGCTAGAGACCCAGGAGAGTTGATGGTGTAGTTCTTATTTTAAGGCTCCAGAAGAGCCGATGTTTCAGTTTGAGTCCAGAGGCCTCAACCCATATAATATAGCACGCTTGGAACTTTTTATAAATCGAATCAGTTAATTCTCATAATAATTCTATTTGGTAGGCTTTGTGATTCCCAGTTTAAGGATAAAAAATATTGCTTAAGAACCATAGTTGGAATTGGTACCCTGGTTTGTTTCATTTCAGATGCACTATGTTCTTCCTACTTTACCACGACTCTCACAGTATCTATGGATTCTGCCTTCTCTATCATTGTCTTTCCCTTTTTCAAAACATCAAATATGAAAATCATGGACAAGCTAAATATTTTAATGTGTATATTATTTTTTCTACGTTTCATAAACATTCAAAGTATTCTTTAATTTGGAATATTTAACATATGAATGTATGCTATCTTCAGATTTGTGTGTGGGGGGAGTGTATGTGTGTGTGTACATATGTGTATATATATCTGTATATATATACATTTTTTATAAACTCAGTTGTTGTGAATACTTTCTAGAATCTGGTCACCACTAGATTAACTGGTGAAATTAAGATTTTTTGACTTACAAAATTGAGGAACAGAACTTGTATCCATGGTGACTTCACGAATATGCCGACACCTGGCAAAGCTCACTGGGAAACATCTTGTCAGCCTCTTTCAGAAATGCATATGAAAAGAGAAACAGGATAATGAGAAATTCATTGAAAAGCAACTCATGAGTAATAGAAAATTTAAAAAGTACAACTGAACTCATATTTATATCCCATGTGCCAGTCACTGTGGAAGCAACGATGACAGAAATATGATCCTTGCCCTCAAAGAGCTAATATTTTTTATAGGGAGAGATAACATATATATAAAAATCACAATGAACATTAAAAGTGATGGGCACTGTAAATAAAAACACAAGGCAAAAATGTTCTTCAGGGGAGAAATTTGAATCAGGACTTGAGTAAAGGTAATATTTCTGAGGGAACATGGGTAGGTGGGGCAGTGAGAAATAATGTGAATAAGTCCCCTGTGGTGGAGGTGAGTCAATCAGGAATGTCCCATGAGAGTGTTGCACCCCCCACTACCAGCCATCCCACTGACTGGTATGTTTAAGAGTTTGAAGTAATTTGACCTTCATATGGTTAATTCCAATAGATGAATTTTAGTTATTCTCTCCGATGTGTCAGCAGACATTGAGACTTAATCACTTCCTGCATTTAGAAAGGCTTCCTTCCTTTAGCTTCTTTGACTCTTCTGTCTCAGAAAATTCTTATCTTCAACAGCTGCCCTCAAATTTACACATCTATCACATGCCTCCTCCGAGCTCCATTTGTCTCCTCTAAGTAGTTCCATAGGCAGATAAAAGTTTTTCTACCTGAAATTGAAAGTAAACATGTTCTTTCTCCTCCTCCTCCATTGCAAGCCTGGAATCGCTCCAGTTCTTTTTCAAAGCAAATAGCATAATCATCTAACTAGTTGCTAAAATCAGCAATTCAAGAGTCATCCTTGATACCTCCCTCTCCCAGATAACACCAGATCCAGTGCATCCAAACTCGTGTCAATTTTACCTCCCAGCTATCTCTCAAATCCACCTCTTCTCTATCCCTCCCTCACTGTTCTTTAGCTAGGCTGGCTTATTTTGGTTTCTAGAATGTACTTTGCTTCTTTTTGCTTTGATGAATTTGCATATGCAGTGTTTATTATTTGGAATTTTCTATCCCAACCATCCCACCATTAAAAACCATTATTGTTTTCAGACCACAGCTCAAATACAACTTTCTTTCTTTCTTTTTTTTTTTTTTGAGATGGAGTTTCAGTCTTGTTGCCCAGGCTGGAGTGCAATGGCTCTATCTGGGCTCACTGCAACCTCCGCCTCCTGGGTTCAAGTGATTCTCCTGCCTCAGCCTCTCGAGTAGCTGGGATTACAGGCATGCGCCACCATGCCCAGCTAATTTTGTATTTTTGGTAGAGATGGTGTTTCTCCATGTTGGTCAGGCTGGTCTCGAACTCCTGATCTCAGCCTCAGCCTCCCAAAGTGCTGGGATTACAGGCATGAGCCACCATGCCCAAATACAACTTTCTTGATGATGACTTTTTCATCCTCCAGATTAGAACTTTTCTCTTGGTTATATCTTCTCATAACTCCTGTAGTTCTCCTTTGCATCTGTATCTCAATTATACTTACAAGGTTAATTTTGTAATTATTTATCAAATTAGTTCATTAGTCACCACTAGGCTATAAATTACCTGAGGGTGAGAACGGGCTGTCTTGTCCTAATGCATAATATAAGTTAAATATATACTTGAATGAATGGCAGAATGAATAAACTAGAGGCAGGGAGGCTGGAAAGGAGGCAGTAATTTAGGCTTGTATTAATGCAGAAGTAGGTAGGCTGGAATAGATGGAAAAGTTTTGAGGTCAAAAATGCATAACACAAACTTAGCAACTACAAAATAGTTTTGAGGAATGGTTTAAGAAAATAAGATGTGTTTACTTTTTGGATGCAGGGATTTAGGCGAAGGGAGAATCAAGGAGGACTCCTAAGTTTCAAGGTTGGTTGTTTATTGACTGTTTAATGTGAGAAGTGCTCAGGGCTGAGATCAGAGGCCAGGGAATATCAACAGGAAGGGGTTGAGGGCAGCAGCAGAGGAGAACCGAGAGAGGATGAACCCAAGGGAAGAGAAAGTCTTCATTGTGAATGATGTAAGTATACTCTTCCTTATAAAGATTCCACTCTATATAATTATTTAATTAATTATTATAGACTCATAGATTCCTATTTTATTCAATAGATTATAATAAATTTATATGATAATTTATTTTGAGGCTCAAATTATCCCAGAAATGGCCACTGGGAGCCCTTTCAATCTGGCTTCTTTATCCTTTTGACATGTTCTCATTCGTTGAGCATTTCTTGACTTTCTCACACAAATATATTTCAGGCTCATCTTGTATTGTTTTTTCTCCATGCTTGAAGTCAGCAATGTTTTTTTTTTTTTTCCTAGGAGTTCTGGTTCTTTTTAGTAGAAAATAATATTAGAAGTCAAGATCTGGGTGCTGGTTGCACATTTGTACACATGTACAAAATGTACATATATATGTTATGAACTGAATTGTGTCTCTCCCCCCATTCACACATTGAAGCCCTAACTCCCAATGTGCTTATATTTGGAAATGGGCCTTTTTAAAGAGGTCATTAATAACTGATGTCATAATTGTGGGATCCTAATCTGATAGGACTGGGGGCCTTATATGAAGAGGAAGAGAGAAAATCTCTCACCCCATGTGCATACACCATTGAAAGGCCCTGTGATGACATGACAAGAAGGAAGCTGTCTACAAATGAGGAAGAGAGGCCTCACCAGGAACTGAATTGTCAGGCAACTTAATCTTGGACCAGCCTGTACAAGTGTGGGAAATACATTTTTGTTTTTTAAGCCATCCAGTCTATACTATTTTGTTATAGCAGTCCAAGCTAAGAGAATACAGGTGTGTGTACATATATATACGTATATATATACACACACATATATAAGTATATATGTACGTATATATATATACGTATATATAAATACACACACACACACACGTACACATATACATCTATTTTTTTAATCTACTTACCTATCTGTAGATCTAGAGCATAACACTGATATCTTCAATTCCTATCTAACACTACTGGATTAATTCTAGCTTTTTCCCTTTTCCTACTGGTACCTCTTTTCATTGACAGTAAGAAACTTAGCTCTTATTATACTTAATGTATTTACTAATTCTATCAATATCCTTGTATGTAACTAATGTCCTGCTACCATCACCATTTTTTCTTACACAGATAACTTTCTTTTTCTACAAGGGATATGATACTTTTTACCAGGCAGATAGCTGCACGGACATCCTCCTGGCCCCTCTCAGGCTCTGACACCCTGAACCAGACAAAATTCCTGTGCAAAAGCCCTCCTCACTCTGCTTGGGTTTCCACATCCAACATCAGGCCACCTCCCAGCACAGATGTCCTCCTCACTCTCTAAGGGTTATGACACTCCATGCGAGTCTATTCACCTCCTGAACGTATGCCATATACACCCCACTGGGGTGTATGCACTAGGAGGGTGCAACCCCTCCCCATTCCAAAGTCTACATAGCTCAGACTCACCAACAACTTTTGGGGAGGATCATAAGGCAAAGGCAAACTACATACTCATTGTAAATCCTCTTTTTAGAATATATCATTAACATTTCCTGTATCACTAACTGACCTTCCTCTACATGACATTTTGATATTCCATTTTCTTAGTGCTCCTGTCTTTTATAGGATGTTCCTTTTTCTTTTATCATGGGAATTATTGAAGATATTTAAGTAGGTAAATTTGATTTTATGTAGATCACATAATCCATACACATTACCTCTCATTTTTAGGAAGTTTCATTTCATTCTGTTAGGAAGAGAAATGTACTTTATTTAATTTATTTATTTATTATTTGAGATGGAGTCTCACTGTCACTCTGTCGCCCAGGCTGGAGTGCAGTGGCATGATCTCGGCTCACTGCAACCTCTGCCTCCCCGGTTCAAGCGATTCTCCTGCCTCAGCTTTCTGAGTGGCTGGGATTACAGGTGCACACCACCACGCCTGGCTAATTTTATTTTTTTTGTATTTTTATTAGAGATGGGGTTTCACCATATTGGTCAGGCTGGTCTCGAACTTCTGACCTCATGATCCGCCCCCCTCGACCTCCCAAAGTGCTAGGATTACAGGCCTGAGCCACCGCGCCCGGCTGAGAAATGTACTTTAAGTGGAAATATTGTGGTTGGAGCTCCAGCTTTGCTGTATAATCTTCCCTACCCAGGACCGTGATTTCTCCTCTTAAAATAAGGGCATTTAATTCATTTTCTCATCAGGGACTTTGCGCTAGTTGCTACTTCTGCCTGTATCACCCTGCCCCAGGATGTAAAATTTGTTTCCTTTGGTTGTTCAGGCCTAAATTCTCTGAAGAATTAGCATGACATAGGTATTTTTCTTTACTGCTTTCCTGTTTGGTGTGCAGAAGTCTCAAATTATCTAGGAAAGTGTCACCCAGGCTGGAGTACAATGGCGTGATCATGGCTCACAGCAGCCTCCACCTCACAGGCTCAAGCGATCATCCCACTTCAGCCTCTGGAGTGGATGGGACTACAGGCGTGCGCCACCAGATCTGGCTAATTTTTTTTTTTTCTTTTTTCTTTTGTGAGACAGGGTCTAACTCTGTCACCCAGGCTGGAGTGCAGTGGCACCATCTCAGCTCACTGCAACTCTTGCCTCCTGGGCTCAAGGAATCCTTCCACCTCAGCACCTCTAGTAGCTGGGACTACAGGCAGACACCACCAAACCCAGCAAACTTTTGTATTTTTGGTAGAGAAAGGGTTTTACCATGTTGCCCAGGCTAGTCTCAAACTCCTGGGCTCGAGCAATCCATCCTCTCTAGCCTTCCAAAGTGCTGTGATTATAGTTGTGAGTCACTGCACCAGGGTTTTTTTTTTTTAATTTTGTTTTCAGTTGAGACATAATTGTACATTTTTATGGGGTACAGTGCAATGTTCTAATACATATATACACCGTATAAAAATCAAATCAGAGTACTTAGCATATTCATCACCTCATGTATTTATCATTTCTTTGCTGTGAGAACATTCAAAATCCTCTCTTCTAGCTATTTTGAAATATACAATACAGTATTGCTAACCAGAGTCTCTCTGTTGTCAACACCAGCATTTAGTTCTCCTATTTTACTGTAAACTTTGTATCCATTGACCAATCTCTCCTCATCTCCTCCCCAATCCCCGTCCCCTTAGCCTCTGTGGTAACCACTATTCTACTCTGTACGTCTATGAGATCAACTTCTTTAGTTTTTACATTTGAGTGAGATCATGAGGTATTTATCTTTCTGTTCCTGGCTTACTTCACTTAACATAACGATATGGTTTGGATTTGTGTCCCCATGCAAATCTCATGTGGAATTGTAATCACCATTGTTGGAGGAGGGGGCATGGGGCAGATATCCCTCTGGCTGTTCTCATTATACTGAGTGAGCTCTCAGGAGTCTGTGTTTAAAAGTGTGTAACACCTCCCCCTTTGCTCTCTCTCTCCTGCCACCATGTAAGACGTACCTACTTCTCCTTCCCCTTCCACCGTGATTGAAAGTGTCCTGAGACCTCCCCAGCTGTTTCCTGTACAGCTTGCAGAACCATGAGCCAATTAAGCCTCTTTTCTTTATAAATCATCTAGCTTCAGGTATTTCTTCAGCAGTGTGATAACAGACTAATACACATTATGTCCTTCAGATTCATCCATACTGTTGCAAATGACAGGATGGCTGAATAGTATTCCATTGTGTATATATAGCACTTAAAAAAATCCATCCATTGATGGACACTTAGGTTGATTCCATAGCTGGGCTATTTGTAAGTAGTGTTGCAATAAACATGGGGGTGCAGACATCATTTTGATATACTGATTTCATTTTCTTTGGATAAATACTTATGAGTGGGATTGCTGGATCATATGGTAGTTCTGTTTTGTGTGTGTGAAAACTCCATACTGGTTTCCATAATGGCTGTACTAATTTACATTCCCATCAACAGTGTATAAGAGTTCCTCTTCACGTCTGTGCCAGCTATTGTTATTTTTTTTGACTTTTTGATAATAGCCATTCTAATTAGAGTGAGGTGATATCTCATTGTGGTTATGTTGAGCATTTTTTTCCATATGCCTGTTGGCCATTTGTATATCTTCTTTTGAGAAATATCTAATCAGGTTTTTTGCTCATTGAGAATTGGATTTTTTTTAACCATTGAGTTGTTTGAGCTTTTTATATATTCTTGATATTAACCTTTGTCTGATGTATAGTCTACAAATATTTTCTCCCATTCTTTTCACTCTATTGTCTTTTCACTCTGTTAATTGTTTCCTTTGCAGTACAGAAGATTTTTAGTTTGATGTAATTCTATTTGTCTATATTTGGTTTTGTTGCTGGTGCTTTTGGGACCTTATCCAAAAAATTTTCACCCAGACCAATGTCACAAAGCATTTCCCATATGTTTTCTTCTAGCACTTTTATTGTTTCAGGTCTTACATTAAGGTATTTAATCCATTTTGAGTTGATTTCTGATTATGGTGAGAGATAATGGTCTAGCTTTGTTTTTCTGTATGTGCATATCCAATTTTCCCAGCACCCTTAATTAAAGGGACTATTCTTTCTCCATTGTGTGTTTTTGACACCTTTGTCAAAAATCACTTGTCTGTAAGTGTCTGAATTTATTTTTGTGTTCTCTAGTCTGTTTCATTGCTTTATGTCTCTGCTTTTATGCCAATGCCATGCTGTTTTGGTTACTACAGCTTTTTAGTTAATTTAAAGTCAGATAGATAGTGTGACACTTCCAGTTTTTTTCTTTTTTCTTAAGACTTCTCTGGCTATTGAGGTCTTTTGTGGTTCCATACATGTTAGTTTTTTTTTTCTATTTCTGTGAAGAATGCCACTGGTATTTTGATAGGTATTGCATTGAATCTGTAGATCACTTTGGGTAGTAGGAACAGTCTAACAATATTACTTATTCCAATTCTTGGGCATGTAATATCTTTCTATTTATTTGTGTCTTCAATTTCTTTCATGAATGTTTATAGTTTTCAGTGTAGAGATCTTTCATCTCCTTGGTTAAATTTATTCCTCAGTATTTATTTATTTTTTGTAGTTATTGTAAACGGAATTGTTTTCTTGATTTCTTTTTCAGATAGTTTGCTATTAGTGTGTATAAATGCTACTGATTTTTCTATGTTGATTTCGTATCCTGCAAATGTACTAGATTAGCTTATTTGTTCTAATAGGCTTTTTTTTTGGTGGAGTTTTAGGGGTTTAAAAAAATATGTACGATCATGTCATATGCAAATGGGGCAATTTAACTTCTTCATTTCCAATTTGGATGCCATTTACACTCTTCTCTAGCTGAATTGCTCTGGCTAGGATTTCCAGTACTATGTTGAATAAAAGTCATGAAGGTGGGTATCCTTGTCTTGTTCCAGATCTTAGAGGAAAATATTTCAGCTTTTCCCTGTTAAGTATGATTCATTCATTGTTTGACAAGTTTTCTGTATTTTACTGTCCTCCTGTGGATCCCTTTAGTTTTTACCTCACATGATCACAGATAACAATGTGTTGGCCTAGAATAAGAGCTTAATAAATATTTGTTTAATTAATTAATGAGTTTGCAGTGATGGAGGTTGCAAATGACATTTATAAAATAGCAATCATATTAAAAAATGCTGTCTGATCTTAAAAAACATAATATATTGCCTAAACATGCAATCATGTTAGGGGAATAGTTGAAAATGGTCATGATGATTGAACTGATGACAAATATCCAAAGCACTTTGGGAAAATTTTTATGGCCTATAGGCCGCCTAGAAATGTCTGATGTGTAAGTCTCCTCACAATTCCTTCTTATAGGAACTTATGGCTGAACATTAAAAATTTTCATAAATCTAAAGTATGTGTCTTAGAGGAATGCTAGAACACAGCCCTTCTCTGTTGTCCTACCTTGCAGCTCTTGCTTATTCGTATTCTCAATTTCCTATTGTGCTTAAGAGTTTCTTTCTCCTCATAAACTCAATTTAGCATGACCCTCATGATCCTAAATCGTTCTCATGGCTTTATTTCATCTTTAGTTTTCACTAATAATGACCTCATTTTTTTCTGTATGTTTCCAATTCAAATTTCTGTGAATTCTCTTTCACAGAATATTCCCTACAATTGCCCCAGCTATCTGAGAAAATGCCATAGGATTCTGTCACACCCATCTGTGGCCTGGGAGAAGTGTCACTTGGTCTACATCGGTCAGAGCTGTAGATGACACAGTTTTGTTTGGAAAGGAAAATGGTAAGGACAGTATTAAAGTATTAAAATTGCTAATGTCTATCCTAGTATCAGAACAGCAACAATAACAACATGAAAAAACAACAAAACAAGAATTGAAAACTGGAAGCATGTTGATATCACAGTTGCATATGGAAAATTCAGAATATCCAACAGCTTTTTCATAAGTATATACAGTCAATTGTCAGTATTATGATGAGGTTGATTCTTCATTGATGGAATGTGTAATATTTGTTTGAAATTCTTTCAGAAATAGAACACAGCTTGCAAGCTGTGCAGCCTTTTTCATTTCTGGGACAAGATTATCTGATTTATATGTCCAAGTTCTGCTCTTCAAGTTTTTATTATAATAATTCCTGCTATTCTTGGCTTATAATAATATGCAGACTTACTGAATTTGCCCCTAGAAAATATCTCTTATCCATCTGCAAATAATGTTTTACCTGTAGAATTAATGAATATTACTCATATTATCATATTAAGTATCATAAGTTATAGAAGATGAGAAGTAGAATGCTGATAATTGCTTTCATTTTCAAAATATATATACATAAATAATATTTTGTAATTCTGTGACAAGTATGCCACTCAGGTATTTTTCCAAGCCAGAGGCTGTGGAAGGAGAGAAAAAGAAAAAGAGGGAGAAGGAGAGATGTGGGTAAGAGGTAAAGGGAGAGAAAAAGAGAATCAAGTGCTGGGCTTAATGGAGAACAGTTGTTTGTCAAAATGTGGTTCAATAACAAATATTTCTTAAGGCTTTAAAATATGCCTTGAATTTTATTAAGCACAATTTTAGGCATATCTCATCAACTTGGTATGTATATTTAAAATCTTTAAATAGAAGTCTAGTAAAAATCAGGAAATCAAATACACATATACATGAAGAATAGGTGGCATACTTATTTCCTAATTGTATATTTACTGTTTTATTTTCTACAGAATTCAATGTCTTAGACTTAGAAGATATCTCCTTGACTAGGTCAGTGTTTGAAAATGATCTCTGGATTACGAAATTAGAGGCTGTGGGTCACTGGCTCTGAGACAAAATATTTAGTGCTAAAGTAAACAACAAAGACTCTCTTCCAGCAGACTACTGGGAAGCCACATGAAATCCATATACATGTCCTGCTTTATGTATGCTGTAATTCAATCCTGGTTCAGGTTATAGAGGGCATTAAGCTGCCAGTGTAGCCACTAGCTTTTGGTTGGGCTCCCACATCTCTTTACCCTGATTTTGCTCTAGTATTTACACATAGATTCAATCTATGCCCTTATGAAATAAAATGAAAGAGCCTAACTCTCCCAATGTAAGAGAAAATTCATCTTATGTTTCTTTTTATTTATTTATTTTTAGATGGAGTCTTGCTATGTCACCCAAGCTGCAGTGCGGTGGTATAATCTTGGTTCATTGCAACCCCTGCCTCCTGGGTTCAAGGGATTCTCCTACCTCAGCCTCCTGAGTAGCTGGGACTACAGATGCCTGCCACTATGGCCAGCTAATTTTTGTATTTTTAGTAGAGACGGGGTTTCACCATGTTGGCCAGGCTGGTCTCGAATTCCTGACCTCAGGTGATCTACCTGCTCGGCTTCCCAAAGTGCTGGGATTACAGGCATGAGCCACCATGCCCAGCCAGCTGCTTCTTTCCTTTAACAAAGATGACAAAGGACCTTCTTTCTCTTTTTCCTTTATATGGCTCTAGAAGATTCAAATGGAGCCCTGCTCAGTCTCTGATAGGACTTCAGTCCTAAGAAAAGACATATATAGAGTTCTTGCTGGCAGTTGAGAAAAAGCAAAAACAATTGGCACCAAAAACATTACTGTTTTATGATAGGAGAATTATGTGAGGAATTAGAGCAAATATTTCAGTCAGAAATAAAGTTAGACCAAGAGTGCGCAATACGAAATTATTATAAAAATGCTGCAGGACATGAAAAACAGAATAGCCAGATTTATTTTTGAAAGTGCGATAGATGATTGATACCACATTGGATATTACTGACATGTAGAAGAAATGCATAAGAAATTTGCATAGAATTCAAAGGAAAATAATCAAAATATAATAAAAGATATGATATAGGTCCAGAAGATGAAATATGCATGTAACAGGAACTACAAAAATGAAATACAGGGCTGATAAAGTGGTCACTTCCATCTAAGACACAAAGGGAGATGACTGTTCAGGACTGGAGAAAAATTTGAAAAATTTAGATGTTAAGGGATTAGGAGGAACCAAACAATAAAACTAAGGTCCAAGATTTGACATACTTGGATATTTGATAAAATTTTAGAATTTCAAAAGTGAATTTACAATCCTTTAATATCCACACAGGGTGAAAATAGTTACTTACGAAAAGACAGCACAAAGCTAGCAATTTCTCTACAACAAAAAAGACTGAAGTCTCATGAGTCAAAATCTTCACAGTTTTGAGAGGATATTATTTTGAACAAGTAATGTATACCTAGAAAAGTTTTTCTTCATATGTAAAACAATCAAAATTGACTCCTACTTATATAAGGCCTCATAAGTTTACTTGTCTTAAACTTAAACTTATCAGTAAAATAAGTTTCTTATAAACATAAATTTAGGATGAAATTAGTTAACAGTCATATCCCTGTATCGGTGGAGATTGGTTCCAGGAAACCTGGGATATAACAAAATCTGGGGATGCTCAAGTACTTTATATAAAAAGGCATAGTGTTTGCATATAACTTCCCATATCCTTGTGTGTATGTTAAATCATCTCTAGATTACTCATGATACCTAATACAATGTAAATGTAATGTAGGAGGTGTTATACTGTATTTTTATTTGTATTATTTTTATTGTTGTATTGTTATTTTTTATTGTATTTTTCTAATGTTTTCAATTTCCATTTTGTTTAACCTGTGGATGTGGACCCATGGATACAGAGGGCTCACTATATAACAATAAAATGGAGACATAAAACAGTAAGAATGACAAGCTTATGTAAACACCCATGTAATATCATGGGGTGACTTTATCATTTCTCAGCATATCTACAAAAGTATAAACAAGTGAAAGGTCATTAATATATGCATATGCATACATAACAAAACAATGGTGAATAATTAAATTAAGGGACTTCCAAATAATGTCTAAACTTACTAATAGTTCACTACTTTATTTTTAAAATTAGGAAGGACTCATAAATTGCCATTATTATTGACTTTATCATTCGTTGTTTCTCATTAAATCTTACGATGTGCTTAATTTTATTAATAGATTTCAAAATATAGATTCTATAGTATGACAAGTCCCCCACCAGGTTACTTAAGTGTGTATGTCTGCTACTTGAACCCTGAAGGCTGGGCAGTGAGACAAGGCCATGGCGACCCGCCCAGGAGCAGTAGTCCCTGAGAACCCAAACATGCTGCAGAGTATTTGAGAATCTATCAAGGAAAACAGTCCCATTTCAAACACAAAATAATCAAAGAGCCAGAAAATTGGCTTAAGAGCAACTTAGAAATGGGATAGTGTTTGGTGTCCTCAGTACTTCACTATTTCATTAAAGTTTTCAAAATGTAGCAAATGGTAGTATACAATATTTTCTACTGCTTTTAAAATTTCCATCCTAGCCATGGTAAAATCACTGATTTTTAAAAGGACATAATTCTTTACTAAAATATTCAGTTTTTTTTTTCTATTTTGTTGGTGTTCTTTACAATTTCTACTATCTTATAAATTTTTTTTTGCTCTTCTTTCCATAGTTTGTATTGTCAGTTTGTTTCTAATTTCTAAAAATAAATGCCCAGTTTGGTTACATAAGTATTTTTGTAGTTTAGCAATGAGACCATAAAGACAGAAATATTCCTCTGTAAGCTTTGCTATTGATTTCTATCATGAAACTAGCCTGCAAGTTCAGTTTTGATTCAGATATTGTTCAGAAGATCATTAAAAAATTTTACTGTTGAGGTTTCATTTAAACTTTCTTTCTTTCCAGTGTATTCACATTGTGAATATGGCCTTTACAATACTTGTCAGAACTCCTATGCCTCCTGTACCTTCTAACTTCTTATAAATTACCCAGTCTCAGGTATTTCTTTAGAGCAGTGCAAGAATAGCCTAACAGAAAATTGATACTGAGAAATGGGGCATTGCTATAAAGATACCTGAAAATGTAGAAGTGATTTTTGAACCGGGCAACAGGCAGAGGCTGGAAGAGTTTGGAGGGCTCAGAAGAAGATGGGAAGATAAGAGAAAGTTTGGAACTTCTTAGAGATTGGTTAAATGGTTGTGACCAAAATGCTGATGGTTACATGGACAGTAAAGTCCAGGCTGCCAAAGTCTCAGGTGGAAATGAGAAACTTATTGTGAGTTGTAGCAAGGGCCACCCTTGTTACACCTTAGTAAAGAACTTGGCTTCATTCTGGTCAAGGCTTAGGGATATTCAGAAGTTTGAACTTGAGGGTGATGATTTATATCTGGTGGAAGAAATTTCTAAGCAGCAAAATATTCAAGACATGAGATGGCTGCCTCTAACAACCTGTGCTCAGATGTCTGAGCAAAGAAATAAACTGGAACTTATATTTAAAAGAGAAGCAGAGTGTAAAAGTTTAAAAAAAATTTCAGCTTACCTATGTGGCAAAGAAAGAAAAAGCTTTTATGGGAGAAGAATTCAAGCCAGCTGAGGAGGAGCCACTTGCTACAGAAACTTGCATAATTAGAAAGGAGCCAAAGTGCTGGTAGCCAAGATAAGGAGAAAAAGGCTTCAAAAGGCATTTTGGAGACCTTCATGGCAGCCCCTCCCATCACAGGCCTGGAGGCCTAGGAGGAAAGAATGGTTTCCTGGGCCAGGCCTAGGACCTTGCTGCCCTTAGCAGCCTCAGGACACTGCTTCCTGTATCCTGGCCACTCTGGCTCCAGCCTTGGTTCAAAGGGCCCATGTGCAGATTAAGCCTCAGCTCCAGAGAGTATGAGCTGTAAGCCTTGGTGGCCTCCACTTGGTGTTAAGCCTGCAGGTGAACAGAGTGCAAGAGTTGAGGCTTGGGAGCCTCCACCTCGATTTCAGTTGATGTGTGGAAAAGTTTGGGTGCCCAAGCAGAAACCTGCTGCAGGGGCAGAGACCTCATACAGAATCTCTACTAGGGCAGTGCCAAGGAGAAATGTGGGGTTGGATCCCCCACACAGAGTCCCCAGTGGATCACTGCCTAGTGAAGCTGTGAATAGGGGGCCTCTGTCTTCCAGACCCCAAAATGGTAGATCCACTGGCAGCTTGCACCATGCACCTGGAGAAGCTACAGGCATTCAACTCCAACCTGTGAAAGCAGCCCTGGGGGCTGAATCCTGCAAAGCCACAGGGGCTGAGCTGCCCAAGTTCTTGGAAGCCCACCCCTTGCAGTGGTGTGCCCTAAATGTGGGAAATGGAGTCAAACGAGATTAAGAGTTTGAAGCTTTAAAAGTTAATGGCTGCCTTGCTGAGTTGCAAACTTGTGTAGGACCTGTGTCCCCTTTCTTTTGACAAACATCTCCCATTCGGAATGGCAGTGTTTACCCAATGCCTATACTCCCATTGTATGTTGGAAATAACTAATGTTTTTGATTTTACAGGCTCATAGGTGGAAGGGACTCTCCTTGTCTCAGATGAGACTTTGAACTTTTGGACTTTTGAGTTAATGCTGGAGTGAGTTAAGACTTTGAGGAATTATTGGGAAGGCATACAATTCCATTGTATTTTGGAATGTGAGAAGGACATGAGATTTGGGAGAAGCCAGGGGCAGAATGACATAGTTTGGATATTTGTCCCTGCCCAAATCTCATGTTGAAATGTAATCCCCAATGCTGAAAGTGGGACCTTATGTGAAGTGCTTGAATCATGGGGGTGGATCCCGTTTGAATGGCTTGAGCCATCCCCTTGATGAAAATTGAGTTGCTGTTCTGAGTTCACATGAGATCTTGTCATTTAAAAGTGTGTGGCACCTCTTCCTCTACTTTCTCTCTTGCTCCTATTCTCACCATGTGATGTGTCTGGTCCTCCTTTGCCTTCCACATGATTGTAAGCTTCCTGCGGCCTTCCCAGATGCCTCTATGCTTCCCTTACTGGCTGCAGCACCATAAGCCAATTAAGCCTCTTTAGTTACCCAGTCTCAGCTATTTCTATAGCAGTGCAAGAATGGCCTAAAACATCTCACTTTATATTTTTGCTTACTTTTGCTGTCTTGTCCTTTAAGTAAGCAAAAATATATTAAAAGTAGACTTTTAATGTCTACTGAGTTCGAGTTCTTGCACTTTCATATTACGTATGTGGGGGTGTGCATTACCTGTAGTTATTTTTATTAATAATTATATTGAGGTATAGTTTATGGACAATAAAATTCAGCCATTTAAATTGTTTTTTGAGTTTTGGTAAATGAATATAATCTTGTAACTATGCGCAAAATCGAAGTATGGACTATCATAATCATTCCCAAATTTCTCTCCTATTTTTTTGTAGTCAACCCTTTCCTCCATCCCAATTTGCAGTCAATCACTGATTTGCTTTTTGGGTAGTTTTCCTTTTCTAGAATATTTTATAAAGGTGATCGCTCAGTATACAATCATCCATGTGTACTTTCTTTTAGTTAGTATAGTATTCTTGAGATTTCATCCAAGTTATGGTGCTAGTAATTTATTCCCTTTTTTTTTTATTGAGATGGAGTTTTGCTCTTGTTGCCCAGGCTGGAGTGCGGTGACACAATCTTGGCTTACCACGACCTCCTCCTCCCGGATTCAAGCGATTCTCTGCCTCAGCCTCCCTAGTAGCTGGGATTACAGGCATGTGCCACCATGCCCAGCTAATTTTGTATTTTTAGTACAGATGTGGTTTCACCATGTTGGTCAGGCTGGTCTCGAACTCCTGACCTCAGGTGATCTGCCTGCCTCGGCCTCCCAAAGTGCTGGGATTACAGGCCTGAGTCACTGCTCCCAGCAATTTATTCCTTTTTGGTTTTTGAATGATGTTCTACTATATAAATATGTCATAATTTATTTATCCAGTCACCGATGATGAGCATGTAGATTGCTTCTAGTTTTTCACTATGATAAATAATGTTGTTAAAAGCACTTGTTATTTTCAGAATTTTTCCTTAGCTTTGGCTTTCACCTATGTGTTTAGGTGTGGATTTCTTTGCATTTATCCTAATTTTGGTTTGTTGAGGTTTTTGGAAATACAAGCTTTCCACAGAATTTAAGGTATTTACAGTTATTTTGTATTCAAAAAGTTGTTTTATATTTTACTCTTTCTCCTCTGTTTCTAGGATTCAAATTCCATAAATGTTGGACTGTTTGATATCACCCCACAGATCTTTGATACTTTGTTTACTTTGATTCAGTCTTTTTTCTCTTAGTTAGTTCTTCAAAATGGATATTTCAATGAGTTATCTTCAAATTTACAGATTCTTTCTTCTGCTGTATCAGATCTGTTATTGTTCACATCTAATTTCTCATTTCAGTTATTGTATTTTTTCTTACATATATCTTCTATTTCTCTGTTAAAATTCCTTATTAGTTTATTCAGTAAATTAAATGACATTTTCACTTAATTATTTGAATATATTTATAATAGCTTCTTTGAAGTCTTTGCCAAATCCGACATCTGGAACCTTTCAGAAACTGCTATTTTTTTCCTAAGAATGGGTTATCTTTTCCTGTGTGTTTGCACGTCTAATCATTTTTGCCTTAATAAATTGACCTTTAAGATAAGACTTTGCAGTGATTCTGGAATCTCTTGTTATTGTGAGAACTTTCGCTTTTTTGTTGTGAACAGTAACATCTATCTCCCTCCCCCTTTAATGACTAGTTGCTCTACCGTTCCAATTTCTGCTCTTTCACACCTCAAACGAAAGGTTTCTGCTTTCTGCTTTCTAAGCTGTGTACGGGTTGGGGAAGGCAGTGGGTCAGAGGTGCAGCAAGCCCTCAAATCCCACCAGGAGCAATTATGTTTCTCTAGTTTCTGCCTACATTTTCATCAGGCTTATGGGCTCTTCCCTCTGCACACGTAGTTTAGTGGTCAGCCAGAGAATTGGATAGAGTTTATAGACAGATTTTGTGGCAATCTCACTTTCAAAATTTCTCTGTTAAATTTCTAGTTGCTCTGTTTCTCTGAATTCCATCACCTGCCATCTTGAGCTGTTCAGGCTGCTGATTTCTACTTCCTGACTTGAAGGAAAGGGTGGGTTTGAGGAATGTTCTAGAAAGAAAATGACAAACTCAGAGTTCTTATCCAAGGAAATAGTATCCTTCCATGAGTACATTCTTTTCAAGAGTTTGCCTATCTCTGGTCATTTTCAGTGCCTCCAAAGAGGTGCTTGTAATTATTCTCTGTGGAAGAGATCACCTGACCTCTTCATGCTGTCATTACCAGAAGTCCTGTCTTTCCTTGTTAGAAATATTTTGATCTAAAATTTTAACCATGGAAAGGTTTATGAGTGTGATTTCTTTTTTGAAAATTATACTATTGGCCAGGCGCGATAGCTCACACCTGTAATCCCAGCACTTTGGGATGCCGAGGCGGGTGGATCACGAGGTCAGGAGATCGAGACCATCCTGGCTAACACAGTGAAACCCCGCAGTGGCGGGCACCTGTAATCCCAGCTACTCAGGAGGCTGAGGCAGGAGAATGGCGTGAACCCGGGGCAGAGCCTGCAGTGAGCCGAGATTGCGCCACTGCACTCCAGCCTGGGGGACAGAGAGAGACCCCATCTCAAAAAAAAAAAAAAAAAAAAAAGAAAAAGAAAATTATGCTATTTATTTATAAATACAATGTAGCCTACTTTGTCCTTTAGCATGTTGATATGTATATTAAGAATTGCATTTTTATTTTTATGTATTTTTTTTTTTTGAGACAGAGTCTTACTCTGTTGCCTAGGCTGGAGTGCAATGGTGCGAGCTCAGCTCACTGCAACCTCCGCCTCCTAGGTTCAAGTGATTGTCCTGCCTCAGTCTCCTGAGTAGCTGGGATTACAGGCGATTGCCACCATGCCCGGTTAATTTTTTGTATTTTTAGTAGAGACGGAGTTTCACCATGTTGACTAGGCTGGTCTCAAACTCCTGACCTCAGGTGATCTGCCTGCCACAGCCTCCCAAAGTGCTGGGATTACAAGCGTGAGCCACCCATGCCTGGCCCGTATTTTTATTTTTATATTGTCTTTTTGTTCCATCTTTTTCTGAAATAATTTTCCTATTCATCTACATTGAAACTTTCCTGTGTCACTTTATTAAAGATAAAATAAAATAGAAAGCCATGTAGTTGGATTAGAAAAATCATCCAACCCATGAATTTGGTCTTTAGGGAGTTAAATTCATTTACACTTAGTGTTATTGTTCTTATATTTTGTTTTATTTATATTGCCTTATTCTTTGCTTTCTTGTAAGTTAGTGATGTGGTTTGGGTCTGTGTCCCCACTCAAATCTCATCTCGTAGCTCTCATAATTCCCACGTGAAACATGGGGGTGGGTCTTCGCAGTGCTGGTCTCATGAAAGTGAATAAGTCTCACAAGATCTGGTTATTTAAAAAATGGGAGTTTTCCTGCACAAGTTCTCTGTCTTTGCCTTCTGCCATCCGCATAAGATGTGACTTGCTCCTCCTTGCCTTCTGCCATGATTGTGAGGCCTCCCCAGCCATGTGGAACTGAAAGTCCATTAAACCTCTTTCTTTTGTAAATTGTCCAGTCTTGGGTATGTTTTTATCAACATCATGAAAAAGGACTAATACCGTTAGTACCTTAAGTATAATATTAGACAAAAAGGGTGATAGTGGTGTGGTAGACACACCCTAGAATGCTTCCTCATGATACCCATTTTCTGAACTTTCTGTCTTTGCGTCGTCCCATTCCCTTGAGTGTGGGTCTGACCTATAACTTGTTTATAATCAATAGAATACAGCAAAGGTGATGAGATGTATATGATTAAGTACGTGAGATTGCAGTGCCTTGGCTTACTAGAATTTTTTGCCTGCTTTTCTCTTTCCTTACTGGCTTTGAAAAACTAAGCTGCCTATGTTGGTAGACTCACATGAAAGAAACTGAGTTTGGCCTCTAGGAGCAGAGGTGAAGCCTTCAGTCCTATATGGCTGCAAGAAATGGAATTCTGCCAACAAAAACAAATCCTTCCCCAGTCCAGCCTCTGATGAGACTGAAGCCCTGGCTAACACCTTGATTGCAAACTTGTGAGACCCTAAGCAGAGGACCCAGTATAGCCACACTGGACTTCTAACCTAAAGAAACTACAATAATAAATATGTGTTGTTTTAAGCTTTGAAGTTTATGGTTACTAACTACTAAGACATAGATAGTGAACATAGGGGACATCCTATTTTTGTTTCTGTGTTTAATAGAAATACTGCTAGAGCTCTGCCATTAAGAATGATAAATTTGGGCCAGGAGTGGTGGCTCGTGCCTCTAATCCCAGCACTCTGGGAGGCCAAGACGGGCAGATCACTTGAGGTCAGGAGTTCGAGGCCAGCCTGGCCAACATGGTGAAACCCCGTCTCTGCTATAAATACAAAAATTAGCTGGATGTGGTAGCACATGCCTTTAGTTTACTTGGGAGGCTGAGGCAGGAGAATCATTTAAGCCCGGGAGGTGGAGGTTAAAATGAGCCGAGGTTGCATTAGTGCACTCTAGCCTGGGTGACAGAGTGAGACTCCATCTCAAAAAAAAAAAAGGTAAATTTGGACTGACATTGTGTTAAATAGGATGTGTGCCATAGAAAACAAAGCATTTTCCAGAACTGAAATAAAATAAATAATTTTTTTTAAAAAGGAAGACCCCAAGGTATAATGTTAATTAAAGAAAGAAAAATACATATGTCTTGTGAGAGAGCATATTTTCTCTAAATGAAAATGTTTAATAGGAGCACAAAGAATTAATGATCAGGACAATCTTAAAGTTCATTTCAGCGTAAAGGTGAACTTTTAGTACAGGTGATATGTAAGGTCCATTCATACTTGAGGATTTTGTTACATCAGATATAAAACTGTTAAATTCAAGTTTAGCTTTGATTTCAGAATAGATGTTTCAATCCAACACAACTTTTTGTTCTTTGTTCCTTTAAAGAATGTATTATGAACATTGCTTGTCCCTGAGAAAACTACTAAGTTTCATTTGAATAAGAGAATATTTAGAAAATCTTACTGAATCAGAATCCCATGAACATCATATTTCAATTACAAATAACATTGAAGGAAGGTTTCAAGTCTGTTTAAAAATGTGACAAAACAAATGTTACTTTGCCACCTAGTGGTTCATCCTGATATTTAGTCTCAAAATTTTTTTTGAGTCCTTGTAAGTAATATATAATATGTAATTTGAGTCCTTGTAAGTAATAATACACTATACCAGGAGATCTTTGCTACATTTATATTTAGGAAGAAATTATTCTGGGAAAATTTACTTTATAATTTTTGCATTGTACCTGGATAGGCACATAGTATATTAAATATTATTTTTTATTAAACACTATCAAACTGGTACAATTAAAAATTCCTTTGAAATTTTTGTTCCTTTGAGCTCAAAAGATCCTTTGAAAAAATGTCTATTGCCAGTCCATTATTATTTGCACTATTAAAAAAATCTAAATTTGTTAAAAATAATTTTAGAAAAGGTGTAAAACAGCTCTGAATGTGCAAATGGAGGCAAAGCTAGCCTCTTTTGTAGTGGAGAAGGAAAGTCAATAGAACTTGTCCCAGACAGACAGAATTTGCATGTCTACAGACAATCATTTTGCATTGCTATCAGCTGTCTACAATTCACAATTGCAAAATACCTTCCATAGAATCAGATCAGATAATACTCAGAAAGCAAGTTTACAGACTTGTATGGTGTTTTGCTGAAAACCAAAAATTTTTTGACATATTTTACAAGTTCTGTCTCCATTTTGCAGATGTCCCAATATATGGGACTACTGCATACTGTATTGTTTTATTACATATCAGGGACTAGAATCAGAAACTATAGGGCATAAAACAAGTAACATCCAGTTTCTATTTCTGTTGATTGGTAGACATGAAGTCTACAACCCACTGTCTTTTCCCGCAGTGCCTTCGGTTTTAATGAGCTCACCTTGTGTTTCTGATGGAGACTATGAGAATCATTGGTTTGGAGCAGCAAGTGTCAATCCTAGCTGCACATTCAAATCACCTCCAGAGCTTAAATCAGGATCTTTAAGAGTGGGATTCAAGAAGTATAGTTAAAGGTATCCAAGGTAATTCTAATGTATAGACAGGGTAATGAACTATGGACTCTAGAATAGGAGTTTGCCACCCTAGTGACACATTAGAATCATCTGGAGATGATGCTGACATCAACCTGCCTTGGAAGTGTTTCTTGTCAAAAGTTTCCTATGGGTTTTTACTTTTTAAAATTAAACTGAAAAGGAAAGATAATTGAGTTTAAAAGGAAACTTTTAAAATGTACTTAATATATTTAAAATGAGGAAAGCTATATAACAACCTCATCTGTCTTTTGATTAATCAATAGATGTAGGTATTCATAATCAGTTCACTGCTCTCATAGGTGAAAGGTGGGAAATAAAATAAGAATGTTGGAAGCCAAGTGAGTGGGAGAAAAGCAGATGGAAAGGCTTAGAGTGAGGGGCATTGCCTGTGAAATCCAAGTCTGGGCATAGTGCTACAGGGTGAGTCCTGGAGAATTTATAATACTGAATTAAAAGCACTTGAACTGGGGAGAAGATTTACCATGAAAGTTACTTTTTGCGGAAAGGAAATGATGAAAATAGTAACAATCACCATTTATGAAGCACAAATTAAAAGAATTGTCTGTGTGATTTGAAAACATTTTGTTTCTTGATAACCATGAAACACAACGTGGTAGGTGTAGAGAACAAAATATTAAACATATAGGATCATATAGGAATGCTATCACTAGAGAATCAAGGCCTTTTAGGCCCCATCTCTGGCCACATTTATATTAATTAAGTTCATGTGATTGATAAAAAAAAATTCAAAAGCCAATTTATTAATCTGAAGTGAATTTTTTTTGAAAAGGACCAGATTTGCTTCCATGTAACATGATCAAAGTGTTTTCTAAACTCTAGACATGGTACATGAAAAAATCAAATGATAATCAGTAGTTTCCTTAAGGAATATGGACTCTGATTAATTTAACATTTAAAACATCCAGCCGGTCGGGAGCGGTGGCTCACGCCTGTAATTCCAGCACTTTGGGAGGCCGAGGCGGGCAGATCACCTGAGGGTGGGAGTTGGAGACCAGCCTGACCAACATGGAGAAACCCCATCTCTACTAAAAATACAAAATTAGCCGGGCGTGGAGGCGCATGCCTGTAATCCCAGCTACTCGGGAGGCTGAGGCAGCAGAATCGCTTGAACCCGGGAGGCGAAGTTTGTGATGAGCCGATATTGCGCATTGCACTCCAGCCTGGGCAACAAATGTGAAACTCCGTCTCAAAAAAACAAAAACAAAAACAAAAACAAAAACAAAACAAAAAAAATCCAGCCACATCATAGTAACGGTAATTTTGGTGATGGAGTTAAACTATACATATCACTCGCTTACACTGCATCACTCTATACACCTAAGGTATGCCCAGATGCCTTAAAGATTAGAGTTTTTAAGGACCTTAACTAAACCATCTTATGGCCATCAGAGCAATGTTTCCTAACTCAAGCTGCATGTTAAAATCACCTGGGGAGCTGTTTTATTTAATTGACGTATAACTGAAGTACAAAAATCTGCACATATTTATTGTATACAATTTGATAAGTTTGGACATATGCATACACCTGTGAAACCAGCATCACAAAAACAGTCAAGGCAATAAACATGTCTTGTCTCCCCCATCCCCTTTTGGTGGTTAAGAATACTCAACATGAGATCTACCCTCTTAAATTTTTTTAAGTGCATTATACAGTGTTAACTATAGGTACAATATTGTATAGCAGTCTCTAGAACTTACTCATCTTGCATAACTGAAACTTTGTAACTATTGAACAACTCTCTATTTACCCAGCCCCAAGCTCCTGGCAACCACCATTCGGCTCTCTGTTCTATGAGTCTATTTTAGAAGCACACAGTATTTGTCCTCTTGTGACTGGGTTATTTAACTTAGCATAATGTCAATGGGTTCATGTATGTTTGCATCATTGTCATATACGGCAGAATATTCTTTCTTTTTTTTTTTTTTTTTTTTTGTGATGGAGTTTCGCTCTGTTGCCCAGGTTGGAGTGCAGTGGCATGATCTCCGCTCACTGCAAGCTCCGCCTCCCGGGTTCACGCCATTCTCCTGCCTCAGCCTCCCGAGTAGCTGGGACTACAGGCGCCTGCCACCACACCCGGCTAATATTTCTATTTTTAGTAGAGACGGGGTTTCACCGTGTTAGCCAGGATGGTCTCGATCTCCTGACCTAGTGATCCGCCCGCCTCGACCTCCCAAAGTGCTTGGATTACAGGCATGAGCCACCGCGCCAGGCCCAGTATATCCTTTTTTTTAAAGCTTGAATAGCATACCAGTGTGTGTGTGTGTGTGTGTAAATTTTTAAAGTCTATTCATCTGTCAATGAACACTTACTTGGGTTGCTTCCATGCTTTAGCGCTTGTGAATAATGTTGCAATGAAAATAGAAGTGCAGATAATCACTTCAAGATCCTGATTCAATTCTTTTGTATACATACTGAAAAGTGGAATTGCTGAATAATATGGTAGCTCTATTTGTTATTTTTTTTGAGGACCTCAGACTGTTTTTCATAGCAGCTGTACCTCCAGAGATTCTAATTAAGTTAATTTGGGATGGGCCCCAGATATCAGCATTTTATAATTTCTCCAGGTGATTCTAATATGTCTTAGGGCTGCAAATCCCTGCCCTGAAGTTGATAGCTCTCAGCCTGACTATATAATAGATCAGTGATTCTCACAGCTAGTACCAGAAACACCTAGAGGGTTCATTGAAACATAAATTGCTAAACTGGCATTTTTAACAGTTTCCCAAGTGATAATGATGTTGTTGCTGATACTGCTGGTCCAGGAGCTGCCCTTTGAGAACTGCCCTTTTAACAATGCTAGAATCAACTTTGTCTGACTTTTCCTTTATGATCTATTTCTTTAAGCTCCCATAGCTGACTAAAACCACTTTTGAAAATTGTGGTAAAATAAACATAACAAAAATTTACCAACTCTTGTGATTCTTTGCACAAAAAGTCCACATATGCGTGTTATCATATGTATGTGGATTTATTCTTTTTTGAAAATATGAAGAGATTATATTCCATTATGAATTTTTGGTACTATTTTTCTAATATTGAAAGTTACTTACACATCTTGACAACACAAGGCAGTAGGGTGCAACTTTTCAAGAATGTTTTGTGAATAGGAAAAGTAAACCTGGGATTGGGGACTTGCGGCAAATGAGCCACAAGTGGATAAATCTTCTTGCAAATTGTTGTAGCTATATTTTTAAGCACATTTAATAAGAATTTCAATTGATATAAAACTTGTTATGGTTAGCAGAATATGGCCAATTACATTATTGCTATTTTAAGCCATTTTTCCTAGTGATAAAATTATACCATTTTGTAGATGGCCTTTAAAAGAGCCTCTCTCTGTTGCCCAGGCTGGAGTGCAGTGGCATGATCTCAGTGCACTGCAACCTCCCTCTCCTGGGTTCAAGCGATTCTCCTACCTCAGCCTCCTGAGTAGCTGGGATTACAGGCACGTACCACCATGCCTCGCTAATTTTTGTATTTTTAGTAGAGATGGGTTTTGTCATGTTGGCCAGGCTGGTCTTGAACTCCTGACCTCAGGTGATCCACCCATCTCGGCCTCCCAAAGTGCTGGGATTACAGGCATGAGCCACCATGCCTGGCCAAAAGTTTTATACATACTTATTAAATAAAACTTAGTTTAATCCTGGACTTTGTTAACAAGCTGTTTGACCTTGAGTTGGTCATTCAACTATTTAGGTTTCATATTATTTTTACAATGATCTATGGGCTTCCTTCTATGTATATTTATTTTTAATTTTTAAAATCAGATGTTGTAAAATACCAAACATTTATTTAAAATGTACAATAATAATAACATGAACAACTACATTTTACTGTCCAGTTTATGAAAATTCTTTTAACATATACTTTAAAATCCCTATGTGTCTTCGTGTAACCTATTCTCTTCTCTTTCTGCTCAGAGGAAACGTTATCAGAATTTAGTGTTTATCATTCTTTTGCCTGCTTTCATAGTTTTCATAGTTTTACCACGTATGTATGTATAATCAAAAATACATTTTATTTTAGTATTCTTTGAATATTCTATAGATACGTTTGTAATATGTGTCTTCCCTTGCCATTACCCTGGGGAAGCAGGTGTATATATAGTTTATTGGACCGACCTTGTTACCTTGCCAGATTTCCTACCTTTCACAGTATTCTGTTTCACTCCTATAGGTCAGTGAAAACTAAAGCTCAATTCACCTTGCTTTGTTTGGTTGATATTGTCAAGGTGAAAATGGCTTGTTGCTTACCTGTTTCTAATTTTCTAATTTAACTTTGTTCTCACTCTCTGATTATCCCCAATTTTCTTGTTACTTCCTCAGTGCATTCAAGAACATGGTTTTAATTGTTTATCCATATTTTTTGCAGTACTTTGTGGCAAAGATAATAGGAATTGAGACAAAGGTGAATAAGTCAGAATTCCTGATTTCCAAAACCTCAAATCCAGAGTATGAGAAGACAGTCATGTAAATACACAATCAAAATATTTATTTCTTCAAACCTATGTATTGACCTAGCATCTTCAAACACCCCTTGACCTGAAACAAGCAGAAAGAGGGAAAAAAATGAGGTTAGAAAAGAAATAGAGAATAGAAAAACAAAAGAAAAAAATAAAACCAGAAGTTGCTTCTTTAAAATAAATTAACAAAATTGACAAACCTTTGTCTATACTGACCAAGAAAAAAAGAGGTGAAGACTCATACAACTAGAATTGGGAATGAAAAATGGGTCACAGTTTTGAAAAACACTTCAGCAGTTTCTCAAAAGGTTAAACCTAGAGTTACCATATGATCCAGGAATTTCCCTTTTGGGTATACGCCCAAGAGAGTGGAAGCATATGTCCATGTAAAAATGTGTATACAAATGTCCATAAGTGCATGATTCATAATATCAAAAGGTGGAAATAATCCAAAGGCCCAACAGACGAATGGATAAATAAAATGTAGTATAGTCATACAATGCAATATTATTTGGCAATAAGAAAGAATGAAATACTTATGCATGCCGCAGCATAGATGAGCCTTGAAAATATGATGCTAAGTGAATGAAGCCAGCCACAGAAGACCACATATTGTTTGATTCGATTTATTAGAAATGTCTTAGCATTGGCAAATGCAGTGAGAGAGAAAGTACATCGGTGGTTGTCTATGGCTGGTTTGGGAGGTTGTGGGAAATGGTAGGATGATTGCAGAAGGGTATGAGGTTTTGTGTTGGGTGGGAAAATTTTCTAACATTGATTGTGGTAGCGGTTGAACAATTCTGTGACTTTATTAAACACAATTAAATTGTATTCTTTAAATGGGAGAATTGTATGGTATGTGAAATATATTTCCATAAAATTACTAAAAGTGAAATCATCAGAGCTCAATTTCAAACCAAGTGTCATATTTATAGATACTTAGCTGCTTGTCTTGGCAAATGAAACAACTTGATTTATAGCTACCAAAGATTAGATAACAAATTTTCAATAGAGGTAATGTGACGTTTTGTGAATGACAGATGCTTCAAGGCAAAATATCAGATAGATCTTAGTTGAAAACTCTATTGTTATTAGTTTTGGATATTCAGATAAGCTTATTTAACATCTTTACATTTTTATTTCCTAATTTGTAAAATAAAAAAATGTTTTTTGTGAATATTTAATAAGTTAAATCATAGAAAGAGCCCAGCCTAGTCTCAAGAAGGTAATTTAACACTGAGAAGAATAATTACCTTGCTTCATTTGTTAAATTGTTACAGACTGTGTTATAGTGGCAATAAGAAAAAAAAAAACACCTTGGGTACATTTTTACACGCACCCATACATACAATATAGCTTGTTGGAAATTTACCTCTAAGTCATAGACATAAGAAACTCTAAGAGAGCATTTTTGAATACAATGGAAAAGAGTTATCTAAATATTTATTTTCTACTGATTGGTCCATTCCTTGTGTGTGCATTTTTCTTTTTGAACCTTGCTCTTAAACAGAATCACAGAATATTAGGGCAGCAGTCACCTGCTTTTCCATCCTAGCAACCACCCTCTGGAGCTCTTATTTGTGCTTTGAATCCATCACTCTCCTGCTGTGATGTGTCGCTTTCACTGGAAGCACTTGAGGTGCCTTTTCCTGGCAGGTTAGGCAGCAGCCAAACAGAGAGAACAAGGTGGCCTTAATGGTTGGCTTAATGGTGTGTTAAGTGTTCATTTCTGCTGAATTGAACACAGGCTTTGGCGTAAGTGTCTAGCTTCATTGGGTTGCTGTCAACCAACATGCATAGAGTACTACATTTTGAAGAAATGTGTGCTTTGAGTGGAGCAGAGTATGAGGAAAATATCCAGAAGGATGTTGTGAGGTGACCCTGGGTGAGAAGACTAGAATGTATATTCTCTGTGTTTCCAAGCATTTTGTTAAAAATGTAAGCATGTGTAAAGCACTTTGCTTTGAAATCATTTTTATCTTCCCCTGGATTAAGATATCTAGAAATACTGGATATCTGGGTATCTGATTTTGTTTTGATTGACATCTCCATAATAAAAGATATCAAATAATTTTAAGTATTTACTTTTGGTTATTTTAAAATGCTTAATTGGAGAGAAAAACTATCATAGTTATTTTGCATGTATAAAATGCTGTTAAAAATATAAAGTTCAGAACAGAAGTTAGACTATTTTTAGTTTGTAAAATATATTTCAAATAAGTCCATTGCTTATCATATTAGAAATATGGCAATATTAGAAAATATATTTCCTGAAATGTGAAGAGGCAAGTCATAACTCCATTAGCCAAGTACTCCCAACTTTGAAAATAAACTGCCAACATATTATTAAAATTATAATACTAAGACTTATTTGTAATTTGTGAGCAATGAGAAAAAGAATTAAAATGTAAGCTTGCTGAAGAATATTAACGACTTTGGTGTTATAATATTATGATTGACAAAGTACTAATAGATAAAGGAGGATGATGTATGACAAAAGCCAGACTTACCAAATTTTTGCTCACGTGCTCACAATAGACCTCAAGAGTTGGAAGTCAATGCTGTCTCCCACAATTGTCAAGTAGATATAAGTGAAAAAATACACAGTTGTAGGCATAACTGATATACTGTTTTCCTTCTTCACTTGAAAAAGTAATCAACCATTATAATCTTTATATGGATTTTGTATTTTGTATCAATTGTGATAGCAGTAGAATGACAAATTTTTACATTAGCATGAGGTGAAGAGGTTGAGTCTAATGTGAATATATAAACGTTTATTAACTGTACCTCAAACATTTTAAAAGCAAAGGCATAAATGGTAAATATTTTCTTTCATGATTTGATTCCAGTAATGGCGATTCACGCAGAGATCTGCATGAGTTATCACTTCCTCTTCTGATGAGGAAGGTGGGATTCTTCTCGCCTGGTTTCAAAGACTGACGTCTCGTTTTCAAAATGCTGAGATGGAAAATATGAAAGAGCATGCATTTTAATAATAACCACACTTTCTCATGCACATGTGTGATTTTTCTTTTTTACTTTATATTTCAGATAGCAGTAGAAACTGTTTCTACTTCCATTATTTGTACAATCTATTGAAGCTTGGTGGGTGGAAACTCTTAACAGGGAGATAAGAGCAGAAATCAACTTCACAACCAACATCAGATCTCATGTAGATTATAACTTCAACTCTTAATAGCAGGCCGCTGGATGACATCTCTGCTTCGTAATAAACTGTGTTAAAGTAATAGCGATTACTTTACTAAAACATATATATATGAGATATATATATTTCATACATATATATGATATATATGTATATATAATTGTTCTTTAGTCTCTGAAGGCTCTAAAGTTGCCACTGAGTGTAATTTAGTTCTTTCTGTTCATCTTGTATGTTTCGTCACTTAAAAATATTTGAGTATTTGAAATGAGTGAATAGGTAACCTTAAACGTATTCACCGGCTTTGGAAATTCTTTCATATATATATATATTTATATATATATATATAAAACTATATTTACATAAAAAACTATATATAAAAATATATAAAATTCTTTCATATATAAAACTATATATAACTATATATAAAACTATATATGAAACTATATATAACTATATATAAAACTATATATAACTACATATATAAAACTATATATAACTACATATATAAAAACTATATATATAACTACATATATAAAAACTATATATATAACTACATATATAAAAACTATATATATAACTACATATATATAAAACTATATATATATAACTATATATAGTTGTTTTGCTTTTTTTTCTCTGCACCCCAACAGAAAAAAGTTCATTTGTTTGTTTGTTTAGAGACAGGGTCTTGTTCTCTTACCCAGGCTGCAGTACAGTGATATGATCATAGTTCACAGCAGCCTCCAACTCCTGGGCTCCAGAAATCCTCCTGCCTTAGCCTCCTGAGTAGCTAGGCCTAGTAGTATGTGCCACCGTGCCTGGCTAATTATTTTTTACTTTTGTTTTGTAGAGATGGGATCTTTCTGTATTGCCTAGGCTAGTCTTGAACTCCTGTCCTCAAGTGACCCTCCTGCTTCGGCCTCCCAAACTGCTGGGATTGATTAAAGGCATGAGCCACTGCACCAGGCTAAAGTGTTTATTTTTAATTGAAAAATGATAATTGTCAATATGAGGCTCAATGTGACATTGTGATACATGCACACATTGTGGAACAATTATATCAAGCTATGGAAATTCTTATATAAAGAAGGTAAGATGATTGTTACTAGATGGCACTTATTATTTGGAGTATCTCTCTTCTCTCTCTCTCTCTCATTCTTTCTCTCTCTAGGGTGTGTGTGTATATAATATATGTATTATACATACTATATTATATATATATTGCATTCACTTTAAAGGTAATATTAAGTCATATTATTACAGTATTAATATAAAAATAATATACATACAACAAAAGTTGTTGTAAACCTCCTCAGAACTTGTCATTTCGTGCACCATTGCTCATGATTACTCTCTATATTTGTATGAGGTTCACAAAAGACACGGCCGAGTCAGTGGATTTTTAATTGAAGTAATCACATGCTGGCATTTCATATTAGCACACAGTCTGTCAAGTGCATTCACTGGCCCAACAAATACTTTCCATGAGGTTTTACTAAACAATTTAAGTTAGCCTTTACCTCAGAATTTAATGATTTTGGAATAGTTATTCTTATATCATTATGGTTGAGAAGTAGTTGGTGACACTTGAATTGGGATGTATTCCAGTATCTTCAGAGCAATTAAATTATTAGTAGCATCATGAAGCTCTTCATTACGCAGCCATGATTTCAGTCCTATTGAAAATTTATAAATAATCCTTTGTTGTACTGTGCAATTGCCTTACTGTTGAAAAATGTTGATGAATACTTTGTAAGTAAAACCTTACAGAAACTCTAAATGATCTTCATTTAAATCCTTTGATTGAGTTTAAGGAGTCCATGAGACATCCAAAATAATAGCCATGATAAGTATTACAAATTTTAACATTTAGGTGTAAAAATTATGATTAAAATATGTGCTAACATTTTTACTGAGCATTATATGAATTATATAGCATTTAATATGTTTATAAATATCTAAGGGCTATTTCCAGAAAATGTCAAATTTCTAAGATTTATTTAATTTTCAAGGTAATTAGGGTTAAACTGCCCTAGGAGAAAAACTAAATGTTTACCTTGTAGCCTAGGTAACAATCTGAACTCTGTGATCATGCATATGTTCATCTATGGGCTCACGTATATGTTAAATCTATATCTGTGAGTAGGGGACGTACTTGGGTAGCAAAGACAATTTTCAGATATTAAACAGCAGAACTAGCCTTCCTCCTATGAACAATAATACTTAAATATTTGCCTGGCCCCTCTTTGTGGAGACAGTGCTGTCAAATTGATATGGACAGGAGGCAGGGAAATACTGGGTAGAAGAGGGTGGTCCCTAGGTAAAGGCCCCAACCTCAAGCCTGGAAACCTGTGGCCCTAAATGGAACAAACATTCCTGTTTTTGTGCCCAAATGTTGCCTTTTGGCCTGCTACGCCCCCCATCCTGTACCCATATAAACCCCAAACCCCAGGCTCCACAAGCGGATGAGCAGACAAGCAGCAGAGCAGAGAAGCAGAAGAGTGGCAGAACAGCGCAGCAGAGAAGGAGAGAAGAGAAGGAGCATCTGAACATTGAGAGGAGTTTGGCTGGGGATGGTCAGAGAGGAGATCGGCCAAGGGATGGCCAAACTCCAGAAGATCGTCTTTCCACTGTATCCCCTTTCCAGCTCCCCATCCATCCTGCTGAGAGCCACCTCCATCTCACAAAAAAATCCCCCACATTTACCATCATTTAATTCATCCACGTGTCCCTGATTCTTCCTGGATGCCCAACAAGAACCTGGGTACCAAGAGGGCACTAAGCTGGTTAACACTTAAGCCATCTGCGGATGGCAGAGCTAAAAGTGCATTGTAACATGCCCACTGGGGCTTCAGGAGTGTCAGATACCACCCACCCCAGGTGCTACGATGTGGACAGAGCCTAAAAGTGCTTGCCCTGGTTCCTGCACCTGCCCGTCTGCATGCTCCCCCTCCTGTAAGGTGTTTGAGTGCATGGTGGCCGAACAGACCAGCCACACCCCTGCTGCACGAACTGTGAGGGGGATCAGGTAATGCTCTCATTTCAAAATCTCGACATTTGGAGAATACGTTATTTTCCTTAGTAGTCATCCTTTTCAAGTGATCTTTCCAATAATGTAGATGTGATACAGCCATTAAAAAAGCTAGGCCAACTAACCACTACATTTTGCCTGTTTGATCTTCACATTGGTTATCAAATCTTCACATGGCAACTTTCCCTCTTTTTCTTCACTGCGAATAATTTAGGTTTTAAGAACTCTCAATTATCCTTTACAATGTGAATTCTCAATATACAAATAATAAACTGACAAGGTTACCTTAGAATTTATTTGAACTTTATGTGCCCTGTAAATAGCTTTGCTTAAAATGTAACCCAGTTTGTACCATCACTAGAAAATCCCTGGGTAAAAATGTAAAAATCCTAGCAATGTTTAAAAGTCAAGGACAAGGTATTACATATTCAGAAGAAGCTATGTTTTTATTATCAGAAAGAGTGATTCATTATTTAGGGGTTGTTCTCGTGTTTATCTTATTTTGTTTTTTTTTTTTGTTCAGTGTTTCCATCCTTAAACATTATTTTATTCATCATTAAAACAATACATTTATTCATAAAGTATATTACATTCACAATGAAAGAATTTGTACCTTGTCCTCCATAAGCAAGTCAAGTGCAATTTTTAGAGCTTATGTTCTTAGAAGATGAACAGTAAGTCAATCTTAGTTATTTTCAAAAATATACCGGCAATGGTGTAGTGTTATGCATTTTGAGCAGGATTACCTAGTTAATAATTTTATATTACTCAATATAGCCACTAGATAGCAGTATAAGTCTTTGGAGTCTGATATAAAATACACATAGATAATTTTACAATTATATGTTTGATAATAGCTTGCACTTAATCTCACCAAAAGAAGAAATCTAAGGTGAAAAATTAATGCTTAAAGTCTAAAGTATTTCTGAGATGTGTTCTACTTTGATTTGGTATTTTTCTTCTTGAAATTAAACAATAACCTGGAAGTTAATTTTAACTTGATAATTACCTCAATTTATTTTATTATTCATTAAATACAAAAACATTATATAATTATTACTAAGTATGATACACAACAACATCAGAAAAATTTGAGATTATTGTTTAATATACATTATATTTTCAATAGTATCATTAAGTTATGTTAATGAAAATACATTGCTCTTTCAAAAATGTGAGTAGGCTTGTTTCAAATAAATTTTTAACTTACACGTATATCGAAACAAAATGTAATGGTTTAGACTTTTGATCCTGTTGTGGATGAAGCTCACATTCTCCAAATCTCATAGAAACAACAAAGGAAACAAACATGAGAAGAATCTATAGCATTGTTGGAAAACATAAAAGGATGTTATTAATGAGACAGAAGCATTGGTGAATTTTTGGAAGGTATAAAGTAGAGGGACTTCAGTGGAAATAATTTTAAAACAAAATAAAATAAAATGCATATATGTGTTCTAAAAAATCCAAGATAGGCAAAGAAACAGAGAAGGAGATGAACCAATTTTCCCAATGACAAAGCTTAGTGTGGGAATAGGAATGGGAAGTATGGTAACTAATGAGATTTAGAGACCTGAAACTGTGTTTATACACAGCCTCATGCAATAAGACCAGCTGTCTGCAGTGTTTACTTACAGATTAAAACTGGCAAAAATGCACTTTACATTAAGTGCATGATGCTTTTCGGAAGATCCTACTTTTGGATATTGGGGCTTGAAAGAGACTCTGGCTGTATTTAAAGTATTTTGAGACTACCACAAAGTGTTTACAAAATGAAATTATTTTTGTAACAGGAAGGAAAAGTCCCAGAGCTTAATATAGGGAACATGTATTAAGACTGGAAAAACTGTGCTCTGGGTCAATGAACATTGCAGTTTATACATGTGTGAGTGACAATGCCAAAGGGACATACGTTTCCTTAGGAGGCCAATGTAATTAGGCAAAGGGGGCACGTCCTTTATAGAATATTCTCTATTAGAACTGCAATTTTCAAATTAGCTTTTATTTCTTGAACTATACAATTTATTTATTTCTTTTTCAAAGCCTTTAAGACCTTGAGTTTACAGCTTAACTGTTCATCACTATCATACTTGACATAAATAAAAAACTTTTGGCAGGGTGTGGTGGTTCATGTCGGTAATCCTGGCATTTTGGGAGGCTAAGGTGGGAGGATTGCTTGAGACCAGAAGTCTGAGGTCTTCCTGGGCAACACAGGGAGACCCTGTCTCTAAAATAAATGAATGAATGAATAAATAAATAAATAAATAGCTGGGCACAGTGGCATATACCTGTAGTCCCAGATGCTCAGGAGGCTGAAGTGGGAGGATCACTTGAGCCCAGGAGGTCAAGGCTGTGCTGAGCTGTAATTACATCGCTGCATTCCAGACTGGGCTAAAAAGTGAGACCCAGTCTTAAAAAAAAAAGAAAGAAAGAAAAGAAAAAAGCTTTTGCTCAATCACTTTGTCAAACAAATACTGTCAAGAGATTACCAAAATTTTAATAATAACTAACATTTATTTAAATCTTACTATATGTCAGTCACAGTCCTAAAAACCCTCTTTAGATTCATTTTAAAAAATTGTTTTTTATATAACCCAGTGATGGAGGTACTACTTTCCCCACAAGAGCACTACAGCAAAAAAGCTAGATAATTTGTGGTGACTTGTAACCCAGGTATGTCAGTTTTGCAACCCATACCTGTACTATTTGTGGTAGACAGAATAATGGCCCTCCCAAATGCTATGTCCTAATCCTTGGAAACTGAATATGTCATATTTCCACAAAAAAAGGGCAGAATAATATGATTTGGCTGTGTTTCCAACCGAATGTCATCTTGAATTGTAGCTCCCATAATCTCCACATGTCTTGGGAGGGACATGGTGGGAGGTAATTGAAACATGGGGGCAGGTCTTTTCCATGCTGTTCTCATGAAAGTGAATAAGGCTCATGAGTTCTGATGGTTTTAAAAGGGGGAGTTCCCTTGCACATGCTCTCTTGCCCGTTGCCATGTAAGACGTGACTTTTCTCCTCATTTGCCTTCTGCCATGATTGTGAGGCCTCCCGAACCATGCGGAACTGTGAGTCAATTAAACCTCTGTCCTTTATAAATTACACAGTCTCTGGTATGTCTTTATTAGCAGTGTGAGAACAGATTAATACAGTAAATTAGTACTGGTAGAATGGGGTACTGCTGTAAGCATAACCAAAAATGTGGAAGCTACTTCGGAATTGGGTAACAGGCAGAGGTTGGAACAGTTCAGAGGGTTCAGAAGGGGACAGGAAGATGTGAGAAAATTTAGAATTTGCTAGAGACTTGTTGAATGGCTTTGACTAAAATGCCAATAGTGGTATGGACAATGAAATCCAGGTTTAGGTGCTTTCAGATGGAGATGGGGTGCTTGTTGGGAACTGGAATAAAGGTGACTCTTGCTATGTTTTAGCAAAGAGACTGGTGCCATTTTGCCCCTGCCTTAGAGATTTGTGGTACTTTGAACTTGAGAGAAATGTTTTAGGGTATCTGGCGGGAGAAATTTCTAAGCAGCAAAGCATTCAAGAGGTAATTTGGGTGCTGTTAAAAGTTTAATGTATTTACGAATATATGGTTTGGAATTGGAACTTATGTTTAAAGGGGAAGCAGAGCATAGAAGTATGGAAAATTTGCACCAACAGAGAAGAAAACCTCATTTTCTGGGAAGAAATTCAAGCCTACTGCAGAAATTTGCATAAGTAACAAGGAACCGAGTGTTAACAGCCAAGACAATGGGGAAAATGTCTCCAGGGCATGTCAGAGACCTTTGTGGCAGCCCCTTCCACCCCAGGCCTGGAGGCCTAGGAGGAAAAAATGTTTTTGCGGGCCAGACTCAGGGCCCCTGTTTTGTGTGCAGCCTGGGGACTTGGTGCTCTGCATCCCAGCTGCTCCAGCTGTGGCTATAAGGTGCCAAGGTACAGCTCAAGCCATGGCTTCAGAGGATGCCAGCCCCAAGTCTTGGTAGCTTTCACATAGTGTTGAGACTGTGGGGGGATGGAAATCAAGAATTGATGCTTGAGAACCTCCACCTAGATTTCAGAAGATGAATGGAAACGCGTTGATGTCTAGGCAGAGGTGTGCTGCAGGGGCAGAGCCCTCATGGGGAACCTCTGTTAGGGCAGTACAGAAGGGAAATGTGAGGTCCAAGCCCCCACACAGAACCCCCACTGGGTCACTGCCTAGTGGAGCTGTGAGAAGAGGGCTACCATCCTCCAGATGCCAGAATGGTAGATCTACCAGCAGTTTGCACTGGGCACCTGGAAAAGCTATAGGCACTGAATGCCAGCCCATGAAAGCAGCCAGGTAGGGGGCTGTACCCTGCAAAGTGACAGGATCGGAGCTGCTGAAGGCTATGGGAGCCCACCTCTTACATCTACATGACCTGGATGTGAGACATGAAGTCAAAGAACTCACTCTGGAGCTTTAAGATTTGACTGCCCCACTGGATTTCAGACTTGCAAGGGGCATGTAGTCCCTTAATTTTGGCCAATTTCTTCTGTTTGGAATAGCAGTATTTACCCAATGCCTGTACCCTCCTTGTATCTGTATTTACCCAATGCCTGTATCCTCCTTGTATAGGAAGTAACTAACTTGCTTTTGATTTTACAGGCTCATAGGCAGAAGGAACTTGCCTTGTCTCCGATGAGACTTTGGACTGTGGGCTTCTGAGTTAATGCTGAAATGAGTTAAGACTTTGGAGGACTGTTGGGAAGGCATGATTCGTTGTGAAATGTGAGGACATGAGATTTGGGAGGGGACAGTGGTGGTTTGGCTATGTCCCCACACAAATCTCATCTTGAATTGTAGCTCCCATAATTCCAACATATGGTGGGAGGGAGCTGGTGGGATGTAATTGAATCATGGTGGTAGGTCTTTCCCATGCTGTTCTTGTGATAATAAATAAGTCTCACGAGATCTGATGGTTTTAAAAAGGGGGAGTTCCCCTACACACGCTCTCTTGCCTGCCACCATGTAAGATGTAACTTTGCTTCTCCTTTGCCTTCAGCCATGATTGTGAGGCCTACCCAGCCATGTGGAACTGTGAGTCAATTAAACCTCTTTCCTTTATAAATTACCCAGTCTCAGGTATGTCTTTCTCAGCAGCATGAGAACAGACTAATACAACATGGCAAAGAAGAATTAAGGTTGCAAATAGAATTAATGTTTCTATTTAACTGACTTTAAAATATGGAGATTATCCTGGATGATCCAGGTGGGTCCAGTGTAATCACAGAGGTCTTTAAATGGAAGAAAAGGAAGGTAGAAGAGAAATAGACAGACAGCAGTATGAGAAGGACACAGTCCATTATCTCTGGTTTTGAAGACAGAGGAAAAGGCCACAAGCCATAGAAAGTGAGCAGCCTTTAGCAGTTGGAAAAGGCACAGAAACAGATTGTCCTCTACAGCCTCCAGAAAGAATACAGCCCTGCCAACACCTTGATTTCACCAAGTGATTAAGAAGGATCTTATGAGGATAACAGCTTTGAGACTTATCAGCAGCAATAGAATAAATGTATATGTTTGGAATCCAATGCTATTTGGATAACTAAGTTCTAGTGAAAGTTAGCGTTACTCATGTTAGACAACAAACATGAACAGATTAAATAGCTGATTACATATAATAAAAGCTAACTAAATTTTGAAGAAAGAAATAGAAGACTTCTAGGACAGAATGGAGAGCAGATCTTGGAAGAATATATCAAGACAGGCTAATATAACAAATGAAGTTAGACAAAATAAATGTGGATGAAATGATATAAAGTTATAATTTCTCTTTTTTTCCCAGCCCAAAATACTGAAAGACTCCTGAACATTCAGAAGTTCTCTTAACCACAGTCAAGATCTTTTTGACATCTTCAGTAAATATAATAAAGATGATTCAGTATTTTAAGGCACTGAATCTGTATTTGAGTACAGAATAACCCAGGTTAACACAGCTATGTACCCTATACTTCATTTTGAATCAAGTTTGCATTATGTCAGAGATTCTGAGACAAGTGTCATCATTAAGATAATTTGGTAAGCAGCTGTATATATATTTGACTATGTGTATGAAATAACATTAATGAATAGAGTGATAAATCTTTCCCATTCTGGAAAAATCAGCAATGAAAGATTTAATGATTTAGTTCCATGAACATTACATAAAGAGATGGGTGAACATTAATTGTGTTATGTTTATTACATATTTTCTATTACTTTAGAATAAAAAAATCATGATTTCTGAATAGAAATTGCACTTCATCAGATTATTTAGTTGATGCTACATGGGAAAGAAAAGTAAACTATCTTAGACCAGGAAGCATGAGTCTGTTTTATATGAAGCTCTAGCCAGTAGCAGCATTTTGAACTATTTTTTCTTGTGTACAACATACTGTCAAAATTGTTCTTTTGTGCGAACAGCAAAATATATAAATGGAGAAGAAGATTTTGCCATTGGTATTGTACTTTCTGTTCATATTTCTGCATTTTAAACGCCTGCCAGTGTCTTTGTGTAAGAACACAACTAAAGCAAGGCTAACAGGTCAGAAACCTGACCTATTTTCTTCATTTTTTCTGCTTAATAGTGCATGGAAAAGCTTTAGAAAAGTAAATCTCAGTAGTTTCAAAAATTTGAAAATTATAGAAACAGACAAGGAAGATGTATTCTAGTCTAAGCCATCCCTAGAAAATAACAAGACAGCTATTTACTTATGATACCTAGAAGGATTGTGAATATTTTCAGAAAATATTCAAGTACGTCTGCCCAAATGAAGAATGATTTTCATAGACAAACTCTAGTTACTGGTTGTTTTCTCTTTGTTACAAAATCCTAGTATGTAGAACCTAATTTATTCATTCATTTAACAAAATTTATTGAAAGACAATCGCAGGATATTAGCTGTGCATTCATTCATAACATGGCCTTTACCCTCAAGAATTTTTCTATAACATTATCACACTCATAGTTATGGGTCCTGTAGAAAATGCTGAGATATGTATATTCACGGGACCCTAGGAACATTGGAAACCATCGTAACAGTAATATTTGAGTTTAGTTTTGAGGGATGCCTTGCAGTCTTCCAAGCCTTTTAAGGCAAGGAGAGTGAACACGCAGAGTGTGGTAATGGTGCAGAGCACAGGGCTATGCAGGATGATTTGGGACTAAGCTAGAATGTGTGTGGCTAGGAAGGATGATTAAGCTTTAGACCAGTTCAAGTAATAATAGCAGCTGTACTAGATACTCCCTAAGATATTAGTGGCTTAAGAATAAAAAAGGGATTTCTCATTCACCTATAGTCCAAAATGCATATTCCTAGTTGTGCTGGGTAGGGGCTCTGGCCAACTTGATCTTTCGGGGATCCTGGCTGGTGGGAGTGCCCTCATCTTTAACTTACAGTTTCTGACGTAGTGCTAGGCATCAATATAGAGCTGGCAGCCTGTTCCAGAAATGGTTTAGATCACTTCTGCCTCCATTGTATTGACTAGGACTCAGTCATTTGGCCATGTCTAATTGCAAGGAAGGCTTGGCAATGTAGTCTCATTGTCTGCCCAGGAGGAAAGGAAAATGACAAATAGCTGGCCAGTCTCTGTCATGGGCTTGACATGCTATTCTAAGGGAGACTGGTGATTTTCTCATGTTGGGGAGTCTCACTGTCAGATTTGCTACTTATGAGTTCACTTGGGTAAAATATGAAGGTTATACTAGAGTTGGATAAGACTAATGAGGGGGAAGCTAGGTCGTGGAAGCTGGTGATTAGAACACAAAGTCAGTGGCAGCATCTTAGGAGAGTAGAGGTAAAATACAGAATACATTTTTGGGATAGAGTCGGCTGAATTAGGATGCTGAGCTAAGGTACAGGGAAGAGTAGAGGATGACTCAGCATATTATTGAGAGAATGTATTGATGGTGACATGATTAACTGAAGTCAAGAACATGTCAGGTGAGGCAGGAGTACATATGAAAAAGACAAGTGCAACTTTGGAAATGGTAAGTTGGCAGTTTTCACATGACATCTGAGTGGAAATGTCCAGTGAGCGAATGAAGCCACAGACATGAATCTCAGGACAGTGCATGAGATACGCTTCCATGGGGAAGAGCAGTCAACAAATAGTCTATAGCTAAATGACCAGAAGCAAGCACCCAAAAGGATACATGGAGTGAAATAATAATTCTGTAGGTCCTACTTCTCCTACCTCTGTAAAAAATGGAAATGAGGACTTTCCACATTGGCAATTAAGAATACTATCTGTCTTACTTGAGTTGTTGTAGAGATTACATCATCCACATGAGGCATTGCAAAATCATCATTGACTTTGAGTGCCTTTGACTATTGTGGGGGAAGGTCTCCATTACCCTTCACACCTATCTCTGCTTTTAACAATTCTCTGTTCTACAAGCAATGCTTTTCTTTACGTGCTACCTAGTGGTTCTGCTGTAATTTCTCTGAAACTAAAGGAAACTGCTCCTTGCACTGATTGCAGATTCTATGCAGTCATGCTTTACAGTGCGGTGCCTACTTCCTGACATTGTAATCGCCTCTCAGAGAATTCTAATGATAATATTCTTTACCAAGTGATTTCTTTGTTCATGGTTGCCACACTTAAAAACATAATAAAAATTAAAATAAAATCAAAGCCAAAAATCTAAGACAAATGTATCAATTTTTTTAAGATAAAAAGGACAATATATCTAAAAGAGCTTTCATGCTGATCTATAGTGTACTCTTTCCTTAAATTGTTCTCCCCTGGCTCCCCTCAGTTTGAAAAAAATTAGTGCTATTTTATCATATGAGACAATACATTGAAAAGAACTAATTTAACTTTCAAGTGCGGTTGAAATTTATTATTTATCACTTTCCAGACAATTTAAGATAGCAATTCTGATTTTGCCAGCCTGTTCAGTAAGTCTCTAAATGGGTGTAAATGATACTTCCCCTGGAACTTGACAAGAGGGGAACGGAACCGCTCCTCGCTCTACAATTATAGAATGAGCCTGATGTGAGTTAGAAAAAGTCATGAAACTCACTTAGAAGCACAGACTGACCCTCTGAACACAGCAAGACTAGACTAAAGCTAATGAATGACTGAGTCAGTCAGAAGAGCCGTAGTTGGCAAAGCACCAAAGAGACAGGCTTATTTCTCTAGAAGACAGGGGGCCCTGACAAAGACTGAATCTCTCTCAGTGACAGATATCAAGTGAACTGTGGAGACTGCTATCTCCCATTATGGTTTAGTGCCACTAAACATACGAATCATACAAATAACTTTTCTTGTTCTGATTACATAATCATCAAGCAACTTTTTGATTATAATTTGGCTTCTAATGGCTTTTTCAACAGGGAGGGAATGTTCTGGCCAGAGAATGCATATCTTCATCTTCTCTCCCCTTGGCAGATGTATTCTTCCATGTAAGCTAATAAAATAGGCAATTTAGTTCTAGTTCATTTCATGAGAGTGAATTGGTATGAATGTCTTAGAATCATCTGTTTTGTGACGATAAAAATCAAACTTCTGAGGCTTGCAAAGTGGAGAACCGAAGCAAACACCAAAAAATATATGATCCTTTCGGGTCTCTTGAAAGAAAGCCAACAAAGAGTCCTTCTTCTTTCAACATCCTTACAACCAATGTCATTTAAGTATCGAGATTAACAGATATAGTAACTTCAGCATAGGAATATTGACAACTTGTGAGCAGGATTGTTATTTAAGCATTATAATAGCTAACAGTTATGCAGCCTGTGCAAAATTAAACTGTTTAGTTCAAACAATGAATAGAAGGTGCAAATTTTATGGACCTGAACACTTTTAAAAGCACAGATATTCATTATTTTGCCAACCAGAGTGTTGTGATTGACTCTCAGATATTTCCTTTCCCCAGTCCCACTGTGGGTGAAATGTGAGTTAATTTCTCCTCCTAGGATAGCTAAATAACTTGGCCTCAAAACAACAACAACAACAACAACAACAACAACAACAACAACAACTACAGCAACAACAAAAACCCAGAAAACAAGCAAACAAAAAACTCTACAAAGAACCAAAATTCATCAAATATAAATTACCCCAAATATAACTGAATAACTCTCTTATTCACACCCCAAATAATTTAAATTTTAGTATTTAAAACCATATTTTAACTGGAGTGAAAAATACATATTTTAACTTTTTTCATTTATTGTCCTTTCTATCACACTTTGAAAAACAAGAGTACGATAGTTTAGTAGACTCAAGTATTTCATAGACCTGTTCTGACCAGTAATCATTATTTTTGTACCTAACAAAATGCACTATATATGAATGAAATTATTTGAAATACATGAATTTTAAGTAAAAATATGTTAGAAGTAAAATTAAGCTATTCTGATCATAAGTGAAAATAGAAAAATAAACACTATTGGTCTGGTCTTTTATTCCCCAGATATTAATTATTTCCAGGAGAATTGTATATACCATTAACCATTGCTACTCATGAGTCCGTTTCATGCAGCAGCCACCACTCAAATATTCTAACAAGCATATACAATTATTATATTTTTAATTCATAGCTTTCAGTAATTACCACATGGGAAAGCCAAGCCCTCATGATATTTTTTCCAGGTAGTGAGAATTAATGTTTAATGCTTAAACTATCTTTGGATGGCCAGAGGAATATGCGTACAACAACTGGATAATTTGTTGTATATTTTAGAATCACTACATTTGTAATCAATCTTATTTTACTTTAAGCTCAGGAGGAACATAAAGTTGTATTATGTGAAGTTTAAAAAACTTCCTAGTAGTTCACACAGTCCTACTTTCTCAACATAATTGTGTATTTTTAAAACATTTACTTTTGCCATCATGGTATATTGATTTTAAAAAAGAATATTAGCACGAAAGTACTGAGGAAAAAATGGATACACATTTCAGAAATGGATACTAGACAGTGAAAATAGAGGAAATTACAGTTACCTATCTCTCACACACTGTTACTTGTGACAAGTGGAATTGTACCTATTGTAAAGGTTTGATAACTGCTTATTTTCTAGTAGGCATGGGCATAGATACATGTATGTTTGAAGTCACATCTGCAGAAATGCCCTTTCTTATGAACAATTATAAAATTATTGTTTTTTAGTCTTTTAACCCACTCGACTTTATTTTGATTTAAAAAATAATATACTGTCTCATTTTTATAGAAACAAATTTTTACAAAAATTGTGAAAGCCAAGTATTCTATTTATTCTTTTATTTTCTGGAATAAAAGTTGCATACACAAAAACACAGTAAAACTTGTTGTTAGCTGTTTTTATATTTCCATTGTAGTATTCAACTAAAACATGAAGCAGTAGTGTGTGGGTCACAGAGCCTTAATATTATACCTATGGGTGGGTTTGTTGCTTCCAAAAAGAACTTTGTTTTGGTCACCAGTGAGCCATTGTTTGAATTCAATAACGAATAAGCACCTATAGGTATACGCTGAGTTGTTTTGAATACAAGAATATATTTTTGTTTTTAAATATATCTAAACAAATAATATCAATAACTACATTTAATTGAGTACTTATTTTGACAGGCAGGCACTGCATTAAGTTTTACAGATACATATATATTTTTAATTTAATCCTGATACAAGTATCATAAGGAAGATGTAATCCCCACAGTACAGAGGGAAATGGGGTGTTTAGAGGTCAATTTGCTCACAGTCAGAGTGGTAAGAAGTGACTACAACTCATTCTCATTTCTGTGTGACTCTAAAACATAAGCTCTATCTGCCACCAGTGCAGCAGATACTAATACATTGGTTATGACTATGCATAAGCACAGATAGGGCATACTGAAATACAGAGTTATTTTTGTATGTTTTGGAATCATTCCCAATATTTTATGTGATACTTCACATACTAGCAATAGATATGTACTGAATATCCAAATTTCTTTCCATTATTGGGAATATTTTCAAAGAGCTCAGAGAATTATTATAATAGCAAGATAACATGTGATATGGGGCAAAATTTAGATATCTGAGGACTGAAAAACTATTCAGGCCTTCCCCAAGTTATGCAATCTCTTTTCTTATAAACAACAATTTACAGTATAGTAAAATTGTGAAAACAAATGCTTGCAATTTTTAAAGTGGATAGATATCAAAACAACCAAAGCGTGTATTTAGAATGCCATCTATTCTAAAATATATTTAAATTCTGTTTCTAGCTTGTCTCTACTACTTCTTTTGGGAAAAAGGAAAATAGAATCTAAAAAGGATCATAAGGAAGGGAGAAGGAGGAATGAGTGAAAACTTACGGGTGAGCAGAGGAAAGTGGAAAAATGCATTCTATATTCAAACTTTTCTGTTTTCATTAAATGCTCCCGCCTCAAACAGAACCTGTTACTGGATGTAGGAGGGGATCCTCAGCACATTTACTGTTACCTGCTCTCTAAATTGTGACAATTATCAAAATGCCTGTGTATAGTTCTTGATAAATGGAAAAAGAATTCTGTCATGGAGCTTCTAAATGATTATTAGAAACATGTCTGAGTGGTATTGTCAGACTGGCTTAGATTCTAAGCCCTAGGGGAGCAAGATTGATGTCTCTTCGGGTGAAGTTGACAGAAAAAAACTGCAACACTTAATAAAAATAGCAGTAGAAACATAGCAGGGAAAAAGAACCCCTCAAATCTCAGATTGCAAAGTGAACAAAGTCCAGTGCCTGTTATAGAACTCCATTACCAGTGTTGGTATGAGTTTCAAGGGGAGCCTGCATTTAAAATATATTCTCTGGATTGCACATTCTTGGATAAATGTTCACATGAAGCAAATAAGATTATTCACAGTAGAATTCTTAGTGGCTAATAAAATTAACCACTCTCTTCAGCGATATTAATCAGTGGTTGTTCCAATATGCCTGAACAAACAGAGTACCTGACTGTAGATTAACTGCATCTAATGATGGCTTGTGAATATTAGCGTATCAGCAAACCATATGGTAAATTAGACTTCTCTCTGGTAATTTACCAGAAGGAAGCCAAAATAATTAGAAATCATTCTCAATAACGGCAGTTGCACACAGCCACACAGTTACTGAAATGAAACGGTTTTCAGAAATGTCTGTTTTGCAGGTATATCCCAAATGACAGGCTACAAACTAGCTGCTTATATGACACATCATCATGCAAAATGGGCTTACAGAATAAATTTTAAACTGTGAGGCTGTTGCCATCTGCTTTTTCTATCAAATTGACTTGGGAGGTTTTCGTTTGTTTCTTTGCTTTGTGGTCAGGTAAACTTGCCCTGATCATGAGGGTAGCTGAATATAGCCTGTGACATCCATTAGACAGTGATGGAAATCAACTATCAGTTGTCCAGTTTATTTTTTCCAGTGATATGTTCTATTACATCAATTATATTGAAAAACATAAATAATTTTAAATTATTAATAGTATAAATATGAAGATACTGTGGATCAGTGCTTCTCAATTTTTTAATGTGCTTCTGAATCATCTGGGGGTCTTGGTAAAATGCAAATTATGATTCAGTACGTCTAGGGTGGGCTCAAAACTCTGCATTTCTAACAACCTTCCAGGTGATGCTGATGCTGCTGGTCTATGGATCACACTCTGAGTAATAAGGTGACGGATGCTCTATAATTCACTAAGAAAATTCGTGCTCACAAAAATATGACATTAATTTGCACTGTCTTTTTTGCCAGAAGCAGTAAATATTATTTATTTATTTATTGGCTTCCTATCCTTTGAACTTTTTGAAAACCAGAGTGAATCTCACCCAATTCAGGCCCTATATGTCATATAGGCAAAAAAGTCCTAAAATATTACTTATTGCTACATTTAATCCATAAATATATCAGAATCTACACTGGGTGAGACACAGGAAACAGAGATACTAGGCTCCAGATGCCACGAAGCTTGTAAATAATCCAGTTGAAGAGACAAACAGACTGAATCTTATAAATACATACAACAGAACATGAAAGATACAAGGGGATCGGACCTAGCAAGGCCTCTCTGAGAAACTATTAGTTGAGCTCTGAAATACATGAATACATGTAGGTGTTCTTGAGTAGAGTGGTAAGAGACAGCATTGAACAACTGAAGTAAGCCCATAGTCCTTGCAATCACGGGTGAAATGATGGAGGGAGTGAGTGATGCAGACATAAGGCTAAGAAGGTGAGTAGAAACCGTATCCTGGAAAGCCTTGTAAGGCCTGCCAAATATTTAAGAAGGAAGCTCGGGTTAGAAGGAAAGATGCTTACAAGTTTAAGCTACTTTAGATACACATTTGTAAAAGCTCCTTCATGCTTCTGTATGCTAAATGAATTGGAACAATGATGGATTTGAAAGTTAAGCAGTTACTGAAGGGCTCCAGGCTAAAGTTCATGGTGGCTTAGAAAAGGCAGTGACAGTAGAGATGGAGAGCATCATTTAAGATGGCTCACTTAATCTTTTTTTTTTTTTTTTGAGAAAGAGTCTCGCTCTGTTACCCAGGCTGGAGTGCAGTGGCGCGATCTTGCCTCACTGCAACCTCCGCTTCCTGGGTTCAAGCGTTTCTCTTGACTCAGCATCCCAAGTAGCTGGGGCTACAGGCATCCACCACCAGGCCAGCTGATTTTTGTACTTTTGGTAGAGACGGGCTTTTACCATGTTGGCCAGGCTGGTCTCGAACTCCTGACTTCAAGTGATCCACCCACTTCGGCCTTTCAGAGTGCTAAAACTACAGGCGTGAGCCACCGCGCTCGGCCTCATTTAATCTTTTGACATCTCTAATAGTTAGCAGTTTTTAGTTTATGTTGACTAAAAAGCTACCTTCCTATAACTTGACTCTGTGGGGAGGGGTTTCCTGATCAAATAAGTTTTCTTCTTAATAGCTCCTCAAATATTTCATGATACATATCCTGTCTTCTGTGTTTTCCCCCTATACATGTACAGGCACCTCCACAGTGCTCTCATAGCATGGCTTCAGTTCCTTCACCATACTGAATAATGTGGTATACCATAATTTATCAGAGTCCCCTATCTGGAGCCATGAACTAGTCTCACTAGATGTTGTCCAACCAGTGAAGAATATACTATGCAAATATTATTGCTGTTTTTTGATAGGCACATTATGTTGTTAATGTGTTGAACTTAATATATCAGCAATGCTCATCCAAAATTTTCTAAGCTGTCTTTTGCAGACCTACTACCATGAGGTGTTATATATTTGCCTTAGATTTATTTGATATCTGTACAGCTTCTGTGGACTTTGCACAGAAGGCAAGTATTCCTTCATATACATGGAATCTTTTTTTTTTTTTTTTTTTTTTGGACAGAGTCTTGTTCTGTTGCTCAGGCTGGAGTGCAGTGGCATGATCTTGGCTCTTTGATATGTATACTGGTAAGCCCTGAGGTAGGGAAGATTTTACAATTCCCCAAATATCTCCAACTTTTCCTACCTTTATGACTAATGGCACCAGTCTTGGTCCTGTTTAGATCTTTTGAGTAACTGATAATATGATCTCATACGTATGCTTTACCTCTTAGCATCTTGTCAGCTCCAAATCTGAGACTTGTATTATCATACTCGGGTACAAGCCAGTGATGTATGAGTTATTCAGGGCTGGGCCAATGAATGAGCCCTTCCGCAGCAGGTTCTAAGGTGATGCTAATGGAACCAACAATCTGCTCTCTGACACATGTTCCCTCGTTCAACCAAAGTGCAAACCAACGAGCTATACTTTGATTCAGCCAATATTTCTCCATTGTGCTCACTAGGCTGCTGTGCAAATGTAACAGATAATTTGCTGAAGCAAAAATTTCACACCTACTATTTTTCTGTCACTTATCAGTCAATAGTAACACTAAAAAAATGAGCTGATATTTTTGTGGGAGGGAAACTTAGGACAAAAGAGGTGGAGAGACTTGTAAAATAAGACAAAAAGATAGTGATAAAACTGGCTATAAAAACATATAAATATCTGGATTCTTACTATAATGCTCTTTCCCTCTGCCCTTTTTTTTTTTTCAGATGGAGTTTTGCTCTTGTTGCCCAGGCTGGAGTGCAATGGCGCCATTTCAGCTCACTGCAACCTCTGTCTCCTGGGTTCAAGTGATTCTCCTGACTCAGCCTCCCGAGTAGCTGAGATTACAGGCATCCAACACCACGCCCAACTAATTTTGTATTTTTTTAGTAGAGACGGTTTCACCATGTTGGCCAGGCTGGTCTCGAACTCCTGACCTCAGGTGATCCACCTTCTTAGCTTCCCGAAGTGCTGGGATTACAGGCGTGAGCCACCGCACCCGACCTCCCCTCTATTTTACTTGTGAGTTTGAATGCCCAAGAAACAATCACGGAAAAACATGGCAACATCTCACAGAAAACTCCAAAGGCTTACTGGATGGGCTGTCATTGATTTACTATTTATTCTGTATTGAAATTACCTTTATGTTTTAGTCAGAGGATGGTCTCTTGAGTTTTTAGGCTTTTATGTTTTTTAAACAGGAAAATACAGTCATAAGAATCTTCAGTATATCACTTATACCCTATAAATCTGTGCTGATATTATAGCTATAAAATCTCTGGCTAAGTATACACTAATAATAAACTAATCATCCTACATTGGCTGAGAGAAGATTAACAAAATAAACAATTCCTACCTAATATGGAACTTAGCACCTGCTGTTATACAGTAAATATTTAAATTCCATTGTCTTGCCTCAACTGAGAAAGGTTTACAGCTGCAGCATTTTTCAAGTTACATGAGTCCCATGTAATGGTATATGTGCTAAGAAACATCTTCAGCTGCACTTTCCCCAGCTGGGGCTCTCCAGGAACAATTGTCACTTTGATGATAATTTGTCAAAGCCTGGACACATGTAAGTCATAGACTAGACATACAAGTATATATGAATATATTTCTATTGGTTTCATCATTTTATTTGGATTCTCAGGCCACCATTAAAAAAAAAAATAAAGAATCCTTCACCTGCCCAGTGTTTTTTATCCCTAACTAGGAAAGAAAGTGAGTTAAAAATAGCTATGTAATTTTGTATACTCTCCAAAGTAGTTTTTTTAAGCATAGAATTAAAAATCTTTTTATTTTTAATTATTTTTGATCGTCTTAACTCACTCTTACCCATCTATCAATCAGACAAAATGTGATAAACATACACAGCTGGTTTCCTTAGCAATTATTCCTCAAATATACATTTTATTAAAGTGTAAAACACATGCAAGTGTCATCTTAGATAATTTTTACAAGTGAACATACCACGCAACCTAATCAAGAAATGAAACATTTTTAGTATCTTTATGCCTCTTACCAGGCACTACCCTTCCAAGGATAACCACTATGCTGATATACAGCACATAGGTTACTTTTAAGAAAAATATGTAATACAGTGTATACTGGCTTCTTTTGTTCCATATTACATTTGTGAAAATCATCTGTGTTGCGTGCAGCATTGCTTTAAGGCTGTTGTGTGAAAATGCTACAATTCTTGTATTCATTCTATTCTTGATGGTCATTTGATTTTATTTCAATTTGGGACAATTACAAATAATTTGGCCATGCATATTTTTTTGTACATGTATACTTTTTTTATATTTAAAGAATTACAGATTCACAAGAAATTGCAAAATATGTACAAGGCAGTCCTGTGTACCTCTTACCCAGTTTCTTCCAATGATAACTACAATAGCAAAGACAAGAAATTGACGTTAGTACAATCCACAGAGCTTACTCAAATTTCATCAATTTTCTATATTTTTTGTGTGTGTACTCTTATGCAAGTTTGTCCCTTGAGCCGTTGAATATTACCACCATGTAATGTTAATATGTGCTAATAAACATCTTCAGGTCTCAGATACAGAACTATTCCATTACCATAAAGATCCCTTGCGCTATGCCTTTATAGCCACACCCTTCCTAATCCTAACTCCTCGCAACCACTAACCTTGTTCTCCATCTCTATAGTTTTATTTCAAGAATACCGTAGAAATGAAATTTCTACGTACATGAGTAGCAAGCTTGAGGATAATATTTGAGCTGAACTTTGAAGCTGGGGTAGTGTTTGTAGGTGCAGAATGAATCCTGGTAGACAGACTGGTACCAATAGTCATAAAGGTAAGAAAAGTTGGAGATATTTGGGGTATTATTAACTCTTCCCTGCCTCATGGCTTATCAATGTATGTATCAAAGATTCCATGTGCATGAAGGAATACTTACCTTCTTGCTATTTAGGCTCACAGACTCCCCGATGGCTTCACTGAACTTTCTTCAGACTGCAGGGTAGTTTCAGATGCTCCCACCCAACATTCTCTCCTATATGCATTTTTCCTAATAAATCTTTGCATATTTAGTTGTCTTGCCATCTGCATCTCATAAGAACCAGACTAGCCCAATGCCTACTCCATAACTTATTAAACATTCTCTTATTGATAGACTTTTTGACAGTTTATTTTTATTTTTTATTTTTGGTCTACATAAATAATATGGTAATAAATATCTTCTAATTGCATCTTGTGTATTGGTAGGTTTCTTTTTTGGTTGACTAAGTACCCAGAATGAAATTACGTAAAGGGTATGTATATTTTAAATTTAAATAAACGCAGTCAGATTGCTGTCATGAAAACATTAAAACCTAAATACAACTTAGAAAATCCCATGTTATTAATGAAGTACTTTTCTCATCCAGAAGAGACAACAGAGCAAAAGTATAGACTAATGAAACAAATTTCTTAATGTGATGTCTGCAATCTGGGTCATTGCTACACAAAAACCTTTGTAGCTGTATATAAAGTAATGTCAATTAATGATATAGATGTATAATAGCAATTAATAATTGATATAGAATATGGATTACTGCTTATCTTGATTGCTAGCATTTACAACAATGGGAAAGCCAAAGAAAGATATAAAATAGAAATAATCTTGATGTTTACATTTATTCAGCAAGTTTTATAAATTATTCATGTTCAAAGAGTAACATGTACATATTTGTGTCATCTGTAGTTATATTTTATTAATTTTTCCTTTTTAAAATTTGCAAAGATTAGTAAAACCAGACAGTAGCTGCAAATTTCAAATCCACTGGATCACAGAGTACTTTAAAAAATAATATAGAAACTTACTGTGTTACATCTAGTTCATCAATATGCATATCTGGAAACTTGCACTGCAATTTGATCATAAGCATCAATTAAATAAATAGAGCAACTATCTGGAACAAATGGCATTTTCTATGATGTTTATTGTAAACAGTTCTGGGTAGCTAAATTTTTTGATCAAAAATGAATACCTGCATCATTGTCAAATGCCATTTGTGGTTAAATGGAATTTGCATAAGATAGCTCTGTTTTGGTATGTTTTCCATGTAATTATCTTACTAATGTATCAAAAAGAAATATTATGCCTCTTCCTAATAGACAAGGATATTGAACTATGAAAAATGAGGATGTAATGTGATAGTATTTACAAACCACTACAGAACAATATTATTTTAGATTAGTATTTTTATAAGTCCTTTTATATATTCTGCTAAAAATATCAAAATGCCATTTCATTCTATACAGCCACACTATATCAGGTTGAAATTAAAGTTTCAACCTATAATTACTCAGAGGAAGAAAAACAAACCTAAGAGCTGTTTTAAAGTATATTAATCTGACGAGATAATCAAAGGCAGATCTTTTCACACTCACTTCTTGCTAGTATGTGTAGCAACTGAGATGTACCCCATTCTTACTACAAAAATCTTTAGTGAGATTTTAAAAATTATCCCTTTAATAAAAACTCAGTTTTTCAGATAAAAAAGAAAAAAGAACGAAAAGAAGAAACAGAGAAAAAAAGAAAGAAAGAAAGAAAGAGAAAAAGGAAGAAAGAAAAGAAAGAAAGAAAGTAAGAGAAAACAAAGAAAGGAAGGAAGGAAGGAAGAAGAAAGACAGGGAGGGAAAGAAAGAAACAAGCTGTAACATTTTTGTATACAACTAGGTGAGAAGTTAATTAGGTGTTATTTTAAGTCTTTCTGATGAAAATGGACAGTTGAAATGGTCTCTGTGGAACCCCATTTCCTTTCTTCACCCTTTCCACTCTGCTCCACGCTTCTGGGGCTGAATGAATGAGCTGCACCAATGGTTCTCTTGACCTCTGGTTTCTGGTGAGTTTAGGCCAGTGTCTTTTGAGAATTTCTGATGGGCCTGATTTTCCCAGCCATAATCTAATGGTCAAAAATTCAGAGTGCTCCATAAAGACGAATAAAAGTATAAAAATAGAAGTTGGGACATTGTTTTATGGTATTTGTTCACAATGATTCAATTTGTATCTTTCCAATAATTGTGTTATTAATCTACCTAGGCATTTTATTACAGTATCACATATTCTCCAATGCTTTTAGTACCCTCTAGAATTAGATTTCTCGTATTCTTAGCCAATAAATTGTTGGGTAAACTCCAATGTTTGCTGTTGTGTAGCCAGCAAAGCATTTAAATCTCATTAAAACTTGGAAAAATCAATTTCCCCACAAGGTACCAAGGAGATACCTTCTTATTAGGGTCCTACTACTTCACAGGATCTCACTAACCCTAAGGAGAAACCATAAATTAATATAATTTCTGACAGTTGTTAAATTTTTAAAGGTAGATTAAGATTGTCAAGTTCTTTTTAAGGTGGGAAAATTTGACTATGTTCGACACAATTGAATTGGTAGCTTTAATAAAAGTAATTAACAAATACAATGATTTTGACACTTGAAGCCCAAAAGCGTGTGTATAAACTAGTGATAGTGAGAAGCACTACCACATATATAAGATCAGAAACTAAGATACACGACAATTGTTCATGAGTCACTCAGGGAGTGGAAAGAGGTGTAGCTACTCAGCAAAAAGAGCACATGAGTACAGGTGTGAACAGGTTGATGGGGCATGTATAGTGTGTAAGTATGGCATATAACATACTCAGGCTCAAATGCGCATTGTGTATTAGGAGTGGCAGGAGATAAGGAGTGTTACATATTTTTAAAAGCACTTGTTAGCTTCTGCCTCTGGGCATTCTGCCACACTATTCTCATTAATTCCAGAGGGCTAGACACAACAAGGGAAGAGTAAATTGTACACTGTAAAATGTATGACATCTCAAAAATTACTGATTGAATGTATTTATCAGACAAATAATCTTTCACAACTTTTTAACTATCAAACTTCCTCGGAAGATTAAAATTATTTTAAGTATGAGTGTCCCAGATAATACTGCATTTAAACAAACAAAACAATAAATGCAATGATCATTTAATTGAGCACACCTTCAACCACATAACTTCAAAGTCATTTCTACAATGAAGTCAATTCTAAGTAAACTTCAAATCAAAATAATTGTCAAAAGCTCTGTATAGATCCTTATATTTACCATTTTCTTGTTTGCATCTTGTTCTCAAAGCAACATTTGCAATTGTGGGTTGTGTTCAGCATTCAGGCACCGATCACTTAACAAGCAGGAAATGTCAATGGTGATTAACACTGCTACTGCTGGAAATATTTACCCCTTTCATAAGGGGTATAAGGGAAGCCTCTTTTTCCCTCCTCTCTGTCGGAGAAAAGTTTATTCATTTTACAAGGCTCAGTTTCAGTATATTGTCCTCCAGGAAACCTGCCCTGACCAATCATGCTGGATTAGGTGCTACTGTCTGTGTTTTTCAATGTTCTATGCATTTAAAATTCATTGAAACTCCATTACTATACCTACCATAGTTTGCTTATGTGCTTGTTTTCTCACTAGATTGTGAATTTATTGCAGAGAAGACTTTTTTTTCTTTATAATCTCGATACCTAGCATGCGGTTGGTTACTTAGTAAACCAATAAATATTTTTGAATACATTAATGAAAACATTGCATTTTTTCATAGTGAGTCAAAGCCCTGTCCAGTTTGAAATCTCAGCAGAGTGACAAACATTGAGAGTTGTCAAAGAGCAGTTCCAGTCTCATCACAACATTTAAAGCTTTTGGAATGCATCGGTTTTGGAAGTAGTCCTCAGGAGTTGTTGCTCCGGAATACAACTCACTCTTAACTTGCTTTTAGCAGTTTATGACAGGTGAGTATTTTTTTTGTATTTCGTATTTTTATTTTTGTATTTTATTTATTTATTTTATTTTACTTTAAGTTCTGGGATACATGTGCAGAGTGTGCAGGTTTGTTACATAAGTATACATGTACCATGGTGGTTTGCTGCAGCTATCAACCTGTCATCTAGGTTTTAAGCCCTACATCCATTAGGTATTTGTCCTAATGCTTTCCCTCCCCTTTTCCCCTGCCCCCTGACAGTCCCCAGTGTGTGATGTTTGCCTCCCTGTGTCCATGTGTTCTCATTGTTCAACTCACACTTATGAGTGAGAACATGCAGTGTTTGGTTTACTGTTCCTGTGTTAGTTTGCTGAGGATTATGGTTTCCAGCTTCATCCATGTCCCTGCAAAGGACATGAACTCATCCTTTTTTATGGCTGCATAGTATTCCATGGTGTATATGTGCCACATTTTCTTTAACCAGTCTATCATTGATGGGCACTGGGGTTGGTTCCAAGTCTTTGCTATTGTAAATAGTGTTGCAATAAACATACTTTCAGGGATCATTTCTATAGTTTGTTACTATCTTTTTTTTTTTTAATTATACTTAAATTCTAGGATACAGGTGCAAAACGTGCAGGTTTGTTACATAGATATACACGTGCCTTGGCGGTTTGCTGCACCCATCAACCCGTCATCTACATTAGGTATTTCTCTTAATGCTATCCCTCCCCTTGCCCCCAACCCCCTGACAGGCTCCAGTGTGCGAAGTTCCCCTTCCTGTGCCCATATGTTCTCATTGTTCAACTCCCACTTATAAGTGAGAATATGCAGTGTTTGGTTTACTGTTCCTGTGTTAGTTTGCTGAGAATGATGGTTTCCAGCTTCATCCATGTCCCTGCAAAGAACATGAACTCATTCTTTTTTAAGGCTGCATAGTATTCCACGGTGTATATGTGCCACATTTTCTTTATCCAGTCTATCATTGATGGGCATTTGGGTTGGTTCCAAGTCTTTGCTATTGTGAATAGTGCTGCAATAAACATATGTGTGCATGTGTCTTTATAGTAGCATGACTTATAATCCTTTGGGTATATATACCCAGTAATGGGATTGCTGGGTCAAATGGTATTTCTGGTTCTAGATCCTTGAGGAATCGCCACACTATCTTCCACAATGTTTGAACTAATTTACACTCCCACCAACAGTGTAAAAACATTCCCATTTCTCCACATCCTCTCCAGCATCTGTTGTTTCTTGACTTTTTAATGATTACAATTCTAATTGGCATGAGATGGTATCTCATTGTAGTTTTGATTTGCATTTCTCTAATGACCAGTGATGATGAGTTTTTTTCATATGTTTGTTAGCCGTATAAATTATAAATGTCTTCTTTTGAGAAGTGTCTGTATCCTTTCCCCATTTTTTGATGGGACTGTTTGTTTTTTTATTGTACATTTATTTAAGTTCCTTGTAGATTCTGGATATTAGCCCTTTGTCAGATGGATAGATTACAACAATTTTCTCCCATTCTGTAGGGTGTCTTTCACTCTGATGATAGTTTCTTTTTCTGTGGAGCAGCTCTTTAGTTTAATTAGATCCCATTTGTCAATTTTGGCTTTTGTTGCAATTGCTTTTTGTGTTTTAGTCATGAAGTCTTTCCCCTTGCCTATGTCCTGAATGGTATTGCCTACGTTTTCTTCTAGAGTTTTTATGGTTTTAGGTCTTACTTTTAAATCTTTAATCAATCTTGAATTAATTTTTGTATAAGGTGTAGGGAAGGGATCCACTTTTAGTTTTCCACATATGGCTAGCCAGTTTTCCCAGCACCATTTATTAAATAGGGACTCCTTTCCCCATTGATTGTTTTTGTCAGGTTTGTCGAAGATCAGATGGTTGTAGATGTGTGGTGTTATTTCTGGGGCCTCTGCTCTGTTCCATTGGTCTATATATCTGTTTTGGTACCAGTACCATGCTGTTTTGTTTACTGTAGCCTTGTAGTATAGTTTGACGTTAGGTAGCATGATGCTTCCAGCTTTGTTCTCTTGGCTTAGGATTGTCTTGGCTATACAGGCTCTTTTTTGGTTCCACATGAAATTTAAAGTAGTTTTTTTCTAAATCTGTGAAGAAAGTCAATGGTAGCTTGAATCTATAAATTTGAGCAGTATGGCCATTTTCACATTGTTGATTCTTCCTATACATGAGCATGGAATGTTTTTCTATTTGTTTGTGTCCTCTCTTGTTTCCTTGAGCAGTGGTTTGTAATTCTCCTGGAAGAGGTCCTTAACATCCCTTGTAAGTTGTATTCCTAGGTATTTTATTCTCTTTGTAGCAATTGTGAATGGGAGTTCTCATGATTTGGCTCTCTGTTTGCCTATTATTGGCATATAGGAATGTTTGTGATTTTTGCACATTGATTTTGTATCCTGAGACTTTGCTGAAGTTGCTTAGCAGCTTAAGGAGTTTTTGGAAGGAGATGATGGGGTTTCCTAAACATACAATTATGTCATCTGCAAATAGAGACAATTTGACTTCCTATCTTCCTATTTGAATACCCTTTATTTCTTTCTCTTGCATGATTGCCCTGGCCAGAACTTCCAATACTATGTTGAATAGTAGTGGTGAGAGAGGGCTTCCTTGTCTTGTGCTGGTTTTCAAAGGGAATTCTTCCAGCTTTTGCCCATTCAGCATGATATTGGCTGTGGATTTGTCATAAATAGCTCTTATTATTTTGAGATACGTTCCTTCACTACCTAGTTTATTGAGTGTTTTTAGCATGAAGGGGTGTTGAATTTTATCAAAGGACTTTTCTGCATCTATTGAGAGAATCAAGTGGTTTTTGTCATTGGTTCTATTTATGTGATGGATTACGTTTATTGATTTGCACATGTTGAACCAGGCTTGTATCCCAGGGATGAAGCCCACTTGATCATGGTGGATAAGCTTATTAATGTGCTGCTGGATTCAGTTTGCCAGTATTTTATTGAGGATTTTCACATCAATATTCATTAGGGATATTGGCCTGAAATTTTCTTTTTTTGTGTGTGTGTGTTATGTTTCCTAGGTTTTGTCATCAGGATGATTCTGGCTTCATAAAAAGAGTTTAGAAGGAATGGTACCAGCTCATCTTTGTACCTCTGGTAGAATTCGGCTGTGAATCTCTCTGGTCCTGAGCTTTTTTTTAGTGGAAGGCTATTAATTATTGCCTCAATTTCAGAACTTGTTATTGGTCTATTCAGTGATTCAACTTCTTTCTGGTTTAGTCTTGGGAGGGTGTATGTGTCCAGGAATGTATCCATTTCTTCTAGATTTTCTAGTTTATTTGTGTAGAGGTGTTTATAGTATTTTCTGATGGTAGTTTGTATTTCTGTGGGATCAGTGGTGATATCCCCTTTATCATTTTTTATTGTGTCTATTTGATTCTTCTCTCTTTTCTTCTTTATTAGTCTGGCTAGTGGTCTATTTTGTTAATCTTTTCAAAAAACCAGCTCCCAGATTCATTGATCCCTTGAAGGCTTTTTTGTGTCTCTATCTCCTTCAGTTCTGCTCTGATCTTAGTTATTTCTTGTCTTCTGCTAGCTTTTGAATTTGTTAGCTCTTGCTCTAGTTCTTTTAATTGTGATTTAAAGTGTCGATTTTAGATCTTTCCTGCTTTCTTCTGTGGGCATTTAGTGCTATAAATTTCCCTCTAAACACTGCTTTAGCTGTGTCCCAGAGATTTTGGAACATTGTGTCTTTGTTCTCACTGATTTCAAATAACTTATTTATTTCTCCCTTAATTATGTCATTTACCCAGTAGTCATTCAGGAGCAGGTCATTCAGTTTCCCTGTTGTTGTGTGGTTTTGAGTGAGTTTCTTAATCCTGAGTTCTAATTTGACTGCACTGTGGTCTGAGAGACCGTTCCGTTATTTTGCATTTGCTGAGGAGTGTTTTACTTCCAATTTTGTGGTCAACTTTAGAATAAGTGCAATGTGGTGCTGAGAAAAATGTATATTGTGTTGATTTGAGGTGGAGAGTTCTGTAGATGTCTATTAGGTCCGCTTGGTCCAGAGCTGAGTTCAACTCCTGAATATCCTTGTTAATTTTTTGTCTCGTTGATCTGCCTAATATTAACAGTGGGGTATTAAAGTCTCCCACTATTATTATGTGGGAGTCTAAGTCTCTTTGCAGGTTTCTTAGAACTTGCTTTATAAATCTGGGTGTTTCTGTATTGGGTGCATCCATGTTTAGGATAATTAGCTCTTCTTGTTGCATTGATCCCTTTACCATTATATAATGCCCTTCTTTGTCTTTTTTGATCTTTGTTGGTTTAACGTCTGTTTTTTCAGAGACTAAGATTACAACTCCTGTTTTTTTTTTCCTTTCCATTTGCTTGGTAAATATTCCTCCATCCTTTTATTTTGAGCCTATGTGTGTTTTCGCATGTGAGATGGGTCTGCTGAATACAGCACAATGATGAGTCTTGACTCTTTGTTCAATTTGCCAGTCTGTGTCTTTTAATTGGGGCATTCATTCCATTTACATTTAAGGTTAATATTGCTATGTGTGAATTTGATCCTGTCATTATGATCCTAGCTGGTTATTTTGCCCACTAGTTGATGCAGTTTCTTCGTAGTGTCGATGGTCTTTGCATTTTGTTATGTTTTTGCAGTGGCTGGTACTAGTTTTTCTTTTCCATATCTAGTGCTTCCTTCAGGAGCTCTTGTAAGGCAGGCCTGGTGGTGACAAAATCCCTCAGCATTTGCTTTTATGTAAAGGATTTTATTTCTCCTTCACATATGAAGCTTAGTTTGGCTGGATATGAAATTCTGGGTTGAAAATTCTTTTCTTTAAGAATATTGAATTTTGGCCTCCACTCTCTTTTGGCTTGTAGAGTTTCTGCAGAGAGATCTGCTGTTAGTCTGATGGGCTTCCCTTTGTGGGTAACCTGACCTTTCTTTCTGGCTGCCCTTAACATTTTTTCCTTCATTTCGACCTTGGTGAATCTGTCGGTTATGTGTCTTGGGGTTGCTCTTCTCAAGGAATATCTTTGTGGTGTATTTCCTGAATTTGAATGTTGGCCTGTCTTGCTAGGTTGGAGAAGTTCTCCTGGATAATATCCTGAAGTGTGTTTTCCAACTTCGTCCCATTCTCTCTGTCACCTTCAGGTACACCAGTGAAACATAGGTTTGGTATTTTCACATAGTCCTATATTCCTTGTAGGCTTTGTTCCTTTTCATTCTTTTGTCTCTAATCTTGTCTTCAAGCCTTATTTCATTAAGTTGGTCTTCAATCTCTGATATCCTTTCTTATGCTTGATTGATTCGGCTACTGATAATTATGCATGATTCACTAGGTTCTCATGCTGTGTTTTTCAGCTCCATCAGGTTATTTATGTTCTTCTCTAAACTGGTTATTCTGTTTAGCACTTCCTGTAACCTTTTAGCAAGTTTCTTAGCTTGCTTGCATTGGGTTAGAACATGCTCCTTTAGCTCAGATGGGTTTGTTATTACCCACGTTCTGAAGCCTACTTCTGTCAATTTGTCAAACTCCTTCTCTGTCCAGTTTTGTTCCCTTGCTGGTGAGGAGGTGTGATCCTTTGGAGGAGAAGAGGCATCCTGGTCGTTGGAATTTTTAGCCTTTTTGCACTGTTTTTTCCTCATCTTTGTGGATTTGTCTGCCTTTGGTCTTTGATGTTGGTGACCTTCAGATGGGGTTTTTGAGTGGTTGTCCTTTCTGTCAATGTTGATGCTATTGTTTCTGTTTGTTAGTTTTCCTTCTAACAGTCAGGCATCTCTTCTGCAGGTCTGCTGGAGTTTCCTGGAGGTCCAATCCAGACCGTGTTTGCCTGGGTATCACCAGCGGAGGCTGCAGAACAGCAAAGATTGCTGCCTGCTCCTTCCTCTGGAAGCTTTGTCCCAGAGAGGCACTCTCCAGATGCCAGCTGGAGTTCTCCTATAGGAGGTGTCTGTTGACCCCTGCTGGGAGATGTCTCCCCGTCAGGAAGCACAGGGGTCAGGGACACACTTGAGGAGGCAGTCTGTCCCTTAGCAGAGCTTGAGTGCTGTGCTGAGAGATCCTCTGCTCTCTTCAGAGCTGGCAGGCAGGAATGTTTAAGTCAGCTGAAGCTGTGCCCACAGCCACCCCTTCCCCCAGGTCCTCTGTCCCAGGGAGATGGCAGTTTTATCTAGAAGCTCCTGAGTGGGGCTGCTGCCTTTTTTTCAGAGATGCCCTGCCCAGAGAGGAGGAATCTAGAGAGGCTGTCTGGCTACAGTGGGTTTGCGGTGCTGTGGTTGGCTCTGCCCAGTCTGAACTTCCCAGAGGCTTTGTTTACACTGTGAGGGGAAAACCGCCTACTCAAGCCTCAGTAATGGTGGACGCCCCTCCCCCCAGGCTTGAGTGTCCCAGCTGGACTTCAGACTGCTGTGCTAGCAGCGAGAATTTCAAGCCAGTGGGTCTTAGCTTGTTGGGCTCTGTGGGGGTGGGATCCACTGAGGAAGACCACTTGGCTCCCTGGCTTCAGCCCCCTTTCCATGGGAGTGGAGAGTTCTGTCTTTCTGGCGTTCCGGGTTCCACTGGGGTACAAAAGAAATTCCTGCAGCTAGCTCGGTGTCTGCCCAAATGGCTGCCCAGTTTTGTGCTTGAAACCCAGGGCCCTGGTGGTGTCAGCACCCAAGGGAATCTCCTGGTCTGTGGGTTGTGAAGACCATGGGAAAAGTGTAGTATCTGGGCCGGATAGCTCCATCCCTCACGGCACAGTCCCTCACGGCTTCCCCTGGCTAGGGGAGGGAGTTCCCCTACCCCTTGTGCTTCCCAGGTGAGGCAACGTTCCGCCCTGCTTTGGCTCACCCTCTGTGGGCTGCACCCACTGTCTAACCAGTCCCAGTGAGATGAGCTGGGTACCTCAGTTGGATATGCAGAAATCACCTGCCTTCTGCATTGGTCTTGCTGGGAGCTGCAGACTGGAGCTGTTCCTATTCAGCCATATTACCTGTGAGTCCTACTATCTTATTTTTAAAATACAGTTTTTCTTGTTTATTTTACTAGAGAACTTACTAGCAAAGCAATCCACTGCTTTACTCTTGGTAACTTTGGTTCTGGTCTAACTTGGGAAACTGTGGCCAAGACACAGGAAATTTTACAAGTAACTGCATGATCTCAGATATTACATCACTATGTCATATTCTTCCTATGAAGCACAGTGGATTATGGCTTCTTTAAAACTCTAAAACAGTCTGGGGAAAATATTGGAAAATATAATAGTCCCATGCCTACACTTCTCTTTTAAAGCCCAGGCTTTAAGTATGACGAGGCATAAGTAAAATAATGAGTTTTTCCATTTTTGCCTTTCCTCCCCGTCCCCCAACCTACCTTCAAACTTCCATCATCTGTGCTTTTTCCTGACTTCCTGGCCACCTATGGTGCTCTCCTGCCAGATTGTCTTGCTCCATGTTGGCCACAAGGTGGCGCTCTCAACGCTCATCTATACACACTCCACTATCACTGAGACCCTCACTACAATGAACCCCCTGTGAATGTGATTCTGTCTCTCCCAAGCGTTCTGAGGTTGTTTAGACAGTGTTAACAGGACTAATCTGATAAGTGAATTTGCATACTGGAGGAAGACTAAGAAAATGTTCAAGGACTTACTTTCTCAGTGTTACAGTCATTGTTTTCTGACTCAAGAGTTCTTTGCTTAGAGGAAAGTGACTCCGATGTTGAATTACATTACATATATTCTTGCATACTACGTGTGTTCATGAAGCTATCCCTGATCTTGATAGGGGATTTGGCGATAAATTTCAAAGTAAAGTAGGGTTTCTACTTCTCGCTTATCTTTGTCCTAAACACATTTTCCTGCTCTCCAGACATCTTGAAATTTGAATATATAAACAAAGTGTAGGTAGAAGGGGTATTATGTGATAGAAAGTGGCTGCCTTTGAAATCAAGATATGTTTGAGTCCCTACTCAGTCACTTACTATATGGGTGATCTTGGTTGATTCTTTTAAAGTCTGTTATCTTAAACTATATTATCTCAAATGGAGGTCATAATGCTTTATCTCTTTTGTAGGTTCTTTATCTCTTTTTTGTATCTCTTTATGTCTTTTGTAGGCTCATTGCAAATATTAAATGATCCATTTTATACAAAAATGTGTAACGTGTATTCATTTATTCAACAAACACTTATAGATTGCCAATATCTGCCTTTTACTCTGTGCCAAAAAAGAAAGTTATTGATCTTATAATTTTATCTTCAAATTTCACAATTTTTCTCCTGGCTTCAATCACCTGGAAATATTATTATTACCAGGAAAGAGTATGTCATATCATATGACATACTGATATGGTCCATGCATGTTATTCAATGATGAAATATCTTCATTATCTTCGTGACACACCCTTTTTTTCCTTTGTGGTTGAACTGTTCTCTCCATATGATACAATCCTCATAGAATCTACAGGAAAACAGTTTCTGATTCCCTATGTCAACATCACTTTGTGCACACTGTATTGAATTGTGAATGTCTGCTCTATACCTGTGTTTCTCTTAACAGACTTAGGGCAGTGACTACTAGACATTATTCACGTTTGCATCCTCCTCACTTAGCATAGTAATGTCAAAGTAATTGTTTTCAGAAAGTTGGTTCAGGACTCATTAATGGATAATTTCAATGAGTCATTAAGTATGGCCACTAAGCTTCCAACAGACAGGCACAAATTCACTTATCCTTCAAGTTTACTAATATTGCAGAAATGGATGCTTTAAATTTTACTAAAATGTTCTTAAAATCTATAATTAGAGAATTCCATAGAAAACAGATTATCTGTTATATATTGATCATAAAACTCCGTAGCATGAAAGTCATATAATACATGTGATTATTGTGATTATTATTTTTGTGATGATAACTACTGGATCTAGGCCTTTATGCTAAGGAACAATATGTCCCATTATCTCAGAAATAACACATTTTTACTATTAAAAATGTATTGCCTGACATTATAAATTTCTAATATGGTAAACTACTTAAAATTATCCATCATAAATTTATTAAAGACTGAAAATGTTTGTGAATTAGGTCATTTTGCAGAGTCTTATGCCCTGGAATGGTTAATATTTATAAGTTATAATAATTTATATTTCCCCAAATATAAATTTTATTGACAAAATATGGGTCCTATTTTTCATTTGCAACTATACAACCCAAAGTGAAAAGCACAGGCATGCTGGGTGTATTGTTGCCATGCATGTCACTAATTATAAGGCCCAGAGTGCTGAGGAATAGCAGGGGTTTTACATCCTTTGTCTGGTGAAGTCTGTCTGCATGAGATGGAGTTCAACGAGGTTTTTAGCATATTATTCTCATTAAACCATGCAGGAATTTCATTTCACAAATCCAATTAATACAAATAGATGGTTGGTGGCAAAATCTCTGCCTGTTACACCAAAATTTTTCATTTACTTTGCAGAGTGAAAATTCAGAGCTCACTGAACTTCAGGATGGAACTATCCCAGGCGGAGTGAGTCAGGCAAACTGTAGGCACTTTGGGCAAGAATGCACATTCTCTGCCAAGGCATCACTTATTTTACAGGGAAAAAACAGGTAAATTTTGAAAATATGTTTACACTTTTAACTTTCACTAGAAAATTTCAAGCACCTCGGAATTTTACAATTAATTGAAGCATTGGTGACTTTCTATTTTTAAAAAGACAAGTATTTAAAAAACTCTACGAAGCTTAGTGTAGGTCAGTACTATTCACAAATTTAAAATAAAGTGGTTTATAGAGAAAAAAAGTGTTGTTATCCAGCATTCTCTTGTTGGGATTTTTAATTGCCAGTTTTTCCTCTGGGTTTTCTATACTCCTAAGCTAGACCTCATTCAGTAATGAGATACGTAGAAGAAGAAGGAACGTTACTCTTGGATATAAACGCAGAAAAAATGATTTTTAAAAACCAAAGATGCGGCCGGACGCGGTGGCTCACGCCTGTAATCCCAGCACTTTGGGAAGCCGAGGCGGGTGGATCAGGAGGTCAGGAGATCGAGACCATCCTGGCTAACATGGTGAAACCCCGTCTCTACTAAAAATACAAAAAATTAGCCGGGCGCCGTGGTGGGCGCCTATAGTCCCAGCTACTCGGGAGGCTGAGGCAGGAGAATGGCGTGAACCCGGGAGGCGGAGCTTGCAGTGAGCCGAGATCGCGCCACTGCACTCCAGCCTGGGCGAAAGAGCGAGACTCCGTCTCAAAGAACAAAAAACAAACAAACAAACAAAAAACAGAGATGCTTTAGAAACTAACAGTGTATCCAAAAGCAGCCTAGGATAGACAATCATTGTTAGATTATTTTTTCAAAATTGAAGGAGTATGAATATCACTTACTGTAAGCAAAAGACAAAAGTTTTCTGAGGCTGACTTTTTCTCTCTCCTTCCTTTATAATAGGCAACTTCTGAATCAGTGACACTATAACTCTCCTCTTAAAAACATTCATAAAAAATATATTTGCTAAAAAGGAAGCAGAAATCTTGCTGAGAAACTAATTTTGAAGGAATACCAAGTGAATATTTATGAAGATACTGTGGGATATTCCTTGGGAAAAATGCTCTTAAAGCATTATATTTACTAGCTACTTACGGATCCTTAGAATAGACTGGGATGAAAAGTTAGTACATCTTTGCTAGATATCCTGGATGCTAACAGTATGTCAGTGAGTGTCAGGGCTGACATTGTAATATAAGCATTGAGATCTTCAGAGTTTCTTGGTTGGTTTCAATATTCTCTTTTCAATGGTCGTAGAAACTGTCATTCTGGCATATTCTGGGTAAGCCAAAAAAAGGCCCTTCCCAACAAATCTCCCATGCTGCTCTTCCAATTCCATCACCACTTTCCCTTATCAACAATTCAATGCTGCCCCCCAAATCAGTCTTAGTCTTAAATTAAACGTTGCTCATGAAGGTGTATTATTATCTTGAATCTATTTCTGAAAACAATTTGGTAAGGAAACGGGTTTTATATTGAAGTTAAACCCTGGGCAAAACTTATTATGGCCAGGCATGGTGGCTCACACCTGTTATTCCAGCACTTCGGGAGGCCAAGGTGGCAAATCACCTAAGGCCAAGAGTTTGAGACCAGCCTGGCCAACATGGCGAAACCCCATCTCTACTAAAAACACAAAACTTAGCTGAGGATGGTGGCGGGTGCTTGAAATCTCAGCTACTCAGGAGGCTGAGGCAGGGAGAATTGCTTGAACCCAGAAGGTAGAGGTTACAGTAAGCATAGGTCGCGCCAGTGCACTCCAGCCTGGGTGACAGAGCAAGACTCCGTCTCAAAAAAGAAAAAAAAGAGTTATTATATGTTTGATGATTAGAAATAGAAAAATTTTAAAGGTTCATAATATTCTTATACACATAAACACATACTACAAATGGTAGCCTTTATCAATAGGTTAGTTTAAATCATCAAATGAAAGAAAATACCAAAGAGATTAAAAATTACTTAGGAACACACAGAAAAGCTTATTAGTGATTTTAAATTCTCTTTTCCCGTGTTAAGCACAGTAAATAAAACAAAGACTTCAGAAGTATTTATGAGAACTGTAATGCTGAAATTTGATAGGGAAAAGGCAAAAAGATAAAGGGAATTGTAATATTGCTTTTCTAATTTTAGACTGAGATTTATTTGCTGTGCTTAGAGAGCACAACCAATAACATAAATAGTTTTGAATTACCTTAAAGTCTCCTCACTATTTTAGCAGAATCTTATTCACCTGAGCTATCTCTTACTAAATGTAAATAACAACTAGTGCAGTGTAATAACTTTGCTTTTTGTTATGTGGTACTTTTGCCAGTAAAAAGTTTTTAACTACTGAAATTTGAAAGTAAATATGAAACAAACGAAATAGTATGAGTAAAGTACATTTTGGTAATGTTTATTTCCTTCTGGTTTTTCCCTAAAAACTCCAATGAGATAAAATATTTAAAAATATTTATAGCATGCTGTGATTTGGATATACTTTGTTCTCACTAAAACTCATGTTGAAATTTGATCCTCAATGTGAGAGCATTAGGAGGTGGTACCTAGTGGGAGGTCTTTGAGTCTTGTGGGCTGATCCCTTATAAAAGCTTTAGTTTCATTTTCCCTGGCAGTGAGTGAGTTGTTGCTCTGATAAGACTAGATGAGCTTCCGCAGAAATGGATTTGTTACTGCAAAAGCGAGTTGTTACAAAGCAGGATGCCCATTAGGTTTTGCCGCTTTGCACATGTCTGCCTCTCCTTTAGCTTTCTCCACCATGTTTTGATCAAGTGGATGGATCTCACCAGAAATCAAATTTTCAAAAATTAAGGAAAAATAGAGAATATTGAAACCTGCAAGGGAAAAGTGTATTGTTATGTACATGGAGAACTCTCCATGAGACTATCAACATTTTTCAACAGAAACCTAGTAGGCCAGAAGGAATTCAATGATATGTTTCAAAAGCTGAAAGAAAGAAAAAGAAACCTGTTAACCAAGAACACTACACTCAGCAATCTTGCTCTTCAAAAGTGAAGAATAAACACTTCCTCAGACAAACAAAAGCTGAGGAAATTTATCACTGCTAGACTTGCCTTACAAAAAATGCTAAAAAGAGTTCTGGAAACTGAAGGAAAATGCCACTTAGTAGCAATACGAAAATATAAAACTCACTGGTAAAAGTAACCATATAATCAAACAAATAATTTGTTAAGAAACACAGACTTTAAAAGATACAAAAACAAATTGTATGTTGGGGGAAGTAAAGGTGTAGAGTTTGTGCAAATAATAAAAGTAAAGTTGTTATCAGCTTAAAATAGTCTGTTAATAGTGTAATATATTTTATGTGTTTCATGTAAGCACAAAGTAAAAACTCTTAGTAGGTACATAGAAGATAAAAAGAGAGGATTCAAGGCACACCACTATGGAAAATCATCAAACCAGAAAGAAAGAAAGCAAAAGAAGAAGAGAAGAACAAATAATCTACAAATTAATTAGAAAACAGTTAACACAATGGAAACAATAAGTCTTTACCTAAATAATTCATCTGAATGTAAATTGATTAAATTTTGTAATCAAAAGACATCAAGTGGCTGAACTGATAAAAATAGAAAGACCCAACTATATGCTGCCTACAGGGAACTCAGTTCACCTCTAAGGACACAAACTGAAATTGAAAGAATGGACAGATATTCTATACAAATGGAAAACAAAAGAAGCAAAAGTATCTATACTTAGACAAAATAGACTTTAAAAATTGTAAAAAGAGGCAAAGAATGTTATTTTATAATGATAGAGGGGTCAATTTATCAAAAAGTTATAACAATGTAAATATATATGCACTCAACATTAGAGCACCAAAATACATTAAGCAAAAATTGATAGAGCTAAGTATAAGGATAGACTGCAACATAATACTAGGAGGATACTTTACTAGCCCACTCTCAAAAATGAACAGATCATCCAGAAAAAGGATCAATTGAAAAACATTGGATTTGAACTACATTTTATACCAAATGGACCTAACAGATATTTACAGAACACTTTATCAAACAGCAACAGAGTACATGTTTTTCTTGAGTACACACAGCACATTCTCCAAAATAGACTGTTAGGCCACAAAACAAGCCTTACCAAATTGAGGATTACTGAAACCATATTGAATATCTTTTCTGACCACAATAACATGAAACTAGAAATCAGTAATAGAAAAATCATGAAAAATTCATAAATACATGAAAATTAACATGCTCCTAAACATCCAATGGGTTTAAAAAAAATAAAAAGGAAATTAAAACATATACTGAGTCAAACAAAAATTGGAATGCAACATACCAAAATCTATGGTGTGCAGTAAACAGTTTTTTTTTTTTTTTTTTTTGGAGCTAGAGTCTTGCTCTGTTACCCAGGCTGGAATGCATGGTGTGATCTTGGCTCACTGTCACCTCTGTCTCCCAGGTTCAAGCGATTCTCCTGCCTCAGCCTCCTGAGTAGCTGGGATTACAGGCACCCGTCACCATGCCCAGCTAATTTTTTGTAGTTTTAGTGGAGACAGGGTTTCACCATGTTGGTCAGGATGGTCTTGAACACTTGACCTCAAGTGATCTGCCCATTTCGGCCTCCCAAAGTGCTGGGATTGCAGGCATGAGCCACTGTGCCCAGCCAAAACAGTTCTAAGAGAAGTTTATAGCAATAAATATCTATACCAGAAAAGATTAAAGATTTTAAATAAACACCCAAACGTTATACCTCAAGGAACTAAGAAAGAAAAAGTAAAGTCAGAATTAGCAGAAGAAAGGAACTAAAGATCAGAGGAAAAATAAACAAAATAGAGACTAGAAAAACAACAGAAAAAAACAACAAAACTAAAATTTGATTTTTTGAAAAGATAAATCAACAAAACTTTAGCTAGACTAACAAAGAAAAAAGGAGAGAAGACTCAAAATTAGAAATGTAAGAGGAGACATTACAACTGATGCCACAGAAATACAAAGGGTCATGAGACCACTATGAACAACTGCAGATGCTCCTTGACTTATAAGAGAGTCATGTCTCAATAAATTCATTATAAGTTAGAATTATCATAAGTTGAAAATGCATTTAACACACCTAACCCTTCAAATATCCTAGCTCAGCCCAGCCTACTGTAAACATGCTCAGAACACTTACATTAGCTTACAATTGGGCAAAATTATCTGGTAACACAGTACACTATAAAGTATCTATGGTTTACCATCAGAATGGTGTGGCTGACTGGGAACTTCAGCTTTCTGACACTGTCCAGCATTGTGAGAGAGTATCATACCAGTTGTTACTAGTCCAGGAAAAGATTTAAAATTTGAAGTACAATTTCTACTGAATGAGTATCACTTTTGCACCATTGTAAAGTTGAAAAATTGTAAATCAAATCATAGTTAGTCAGGGACCACCTGTAAACACCAACAAATTGGATAACTTAAAATAAATAAATAAATTAATTGCTAGAAACATGCAACATTTCAATGCTAAATCAGAAGAAATAGAATGTCTGAACATATCAAAAATGAGTAAGAAGATTTACTAATAAATAATCTCTCATGAATTCTACCAAGCATTTAAAGAAGAACAAATACCAATCTCCTTCCTAACCTCTTCCAAAAGATTGAAAAAGGGGGCCTACTTTCAAACTCATTTTATAAAGCTAGAATTACCCTGACAAGGAAACTATAACAAAAAAAGAAAATGACAGGCCAATATTCCTGATGTACATAAATGCAGAAGTCCTCAACAAAATACTAGCAAACAAAATTCAATTGCACAATTAAAAGATCATTCACTGTGACCAAACAGAATTCATCCTCAGGTGCAAGGATGGTTAAACATACCTAAATCAGTCATTGTTATCTACCACATAAACAAAATGAAGGACAAAAATCACACAACCATTTCAATGGATGCAGAAAAAACACTGGACAAAATTAGACATATTTTTATAGTGAAAACTCTCAACAAACTAGGTATAAAAGGAACCTACCCCAAAACAACAAAGGCCATATATGACAAGTTCACAGCTAACATATGGGGTATATGTGCAGAATGTGCAGCTTTGTTACATAGGTAAATGTGCGCTATGGTGGTTTGCCGCACAGATCATCCCATCACCCAGGTATTAAGCCCAGCACTAGCTATTTTTCCCGATCCTCTCCCCACTCCCACTCTCCACCCTTTCCACGTGTCTATGTGTTCCCATGCTAACATGATTCTCAATGGTGAAAATTTGAAAGATTTTCCTCTAAGACCAGGATTCAGACAAAGATGCCCAGCCTGGCTACTTCTTCTATTCAGCATAGCACTAGAAGTTCTAGTCAAACCAATTAGGCAAGTGAAAGATACAAGGTATCTACATAGGAAAGGAAAAAGTGAAATTGTCTCTGTTTGCTGATGACATGGTCTTATATACAGAAAACCCTAACGACTTCACCAAAAAATATATTACACCTGGTAAACAAACTCAATAAAGTTGCATGTTACAAAATCAATATACAAAAATCAGTAGTGTTTCTGGACACTAACAATAAACTATCTGAAAAGGAAATTAAGAAAACAACCAAATTTACAATAGCATTAACAAATACTTAGAGACAATTTAGAAAAAGTAGGTAAAAGATCTATAAACTGAAAACCATAAAACATTGATAAAATAAATTGAAGGCAAAGATAAATGGGAAGGTAACCCATGTTTATGGATGGAAGAGTTCATATTGTGAAAATGTCCATACTTCCCCAAGCAATCTAGAGATTCAATGCAATTCCTATCAAAATTCTCATGTCATTTTACACAGAAATAGAAAAATCCTAAAATGTATATGAAACCAGAAAAGACCTGAACTAGCCAAAACAATCTTGAGCAAAAGGACAAAGTTGGAGGCATCACATTATCTGATTTTATTTCGATATAATGTTTTGATCTATTGAACTATTGTAATCAAAACAGCATGATACCAAAATAAAAAGAGACATATAGACCAACACAGCAATATAGACAGCCCAGAAATAAACCCCAAAATTTACAGTCAGTTTATTTTTGACAAAGGTGGCAAGAACACAGAATGGGGAAAGAATAGGCACTTCAATAAATTGTACTGGAATAATGATATCTACATGCTGAAGAATCAATTTGGATGTTTATCTCACACCATATACAAAAGTCATCTCAAAATGGATAGAAGACTTAAATGACAAAACCTGTAAAGCTACTAGAAGAAAACAGAGGAACAGCTCCATAATATTGGTCTATGAAATAATTTTTTTGGTAAGGACTTCAAAAACACAGGCAACAAAAGCAAAATTAGGCAAATGGGATTGCATCAAAGTAAAAAGCTTCTCCACTGCAAAAGAAAAAAGTAACAGGGTGCCGAGAGGCCATGACTTGGAGAAAATATTTGCAAACTGTACATCTGATAAGGGGCTAAAATCCGAAATTTATAAGAAACTCAAAGAATTCAATGACAAGAAAACAAATAACATGATTTAAAAATGGGCAAAGGAGCTGAACAGACGTTCTCAAAATGGCAAATATTTTCTCCCATGTATTTTCTCTTTTATTTCTTTTTGGCTTCCTGATAGTGATTGTATTTTGTGTCTTCTTTTTTTTAATCATGGGAAAATTGATACATTTATAATTATAAACTTTATGCACAATTTTAACACACCTTTGTTGACTAATACATGGAGTAAAAAAATCAGTATACAGAAAAAAATTTCTAAAACTGGAAACAGCCCAAATATCCATTTTACAGTAAAATAGAGGAAAAATATGATATCTTTATAAACTAGAATATTATTTGACAGCTATGAAAATAAATGACCTATACCTCTACCAACATATATATGTATATATATGTCTCACAAATGTAATAATGAGCTCTCTATTGTGTTCCCTTGATCTATTTGGCCTTTCTTTTATGATTACCATACTTGATTACTGTAAGGTAATTGTAAGTCTTGAAGTTGGCCAGTGTCAGTCCTCTGTCTTTGCTCTTCTTCAGTATTGTGTTGTCTATTCTACATCTCTTGACTGTCCACATAAACTTTAGAATTAGTTTGTCAATATCCATAAAATAAGTTTCTGGAATTTTTATTGGGATCACATTGAATCTACAGATTAAGTTTGGAAGTACTTCTTAACAATGTTGAGTCTTTCTTTTTTCATGAATCTAAAATATCTCTCTATTCATTTAGTATTTCTTTGATTTGTGTCAGGGTTTTGTAGTTTTACTTCTATAGATATTTTATTTTTTTGTTAGATTTATGCTTAAATATTTATATTTTTGATAATTTAAATGTTATTGTGTTTTTAATTTCAAATTACAATTGTTCCTTGCTGGCATATAGAGAAACAATGGAGTGTTGTATATTACTGTTATTTTCTGCAAACTTGCTATAATCACTTAGTAGTTCCAGGAGTTTTTTCACTGATTCTTTTGGATTTTCTATTTCATTATGGACAAAAATACCATCTGCAGACAAAGACAATTTCATTTATTCTTTTTCATTTTGTACACATTTTATTTTCATCTCTTATTTTATTAACTAGCACTTCCAGTATGATGATGAAAATGACTGTTGAGAGCATCCTTGCCTTGTTCCTTTTTTAGTGGAAAAACTTCTAGTTTTTCACTTTTAAGAATGATGTTAGCTGTAGTTTTTTTGTTAAGTTGAGGAAGTTACCCTTTTATTCTACTTTGCTATTTTTATCATGAATGAGTATGGGTTTACTATGTATTTTTACACTGTAAATTATCAAGCAATGCTTTTAGTACTCTTTACAATGATAAGACCATCAGATGTTTACTATTAAAATTGATGTAAATGCAATTTCTTTTCTTGATGAGAGATAAGTAGTTTTGCTCACAACCATTTGAGAAAAGAAAAGATTCTCTTTTGAGATCACATTCTTTGTTTTAAAAATCAGAGTAGGGAAACCTAGTTATGAATGCAAAAGGAAAACCTTTAGATGTTTCATTTGTATTACACATTCGTGAAGATAATAATGGCTATGAGAATCCCCCATTGTGCACCACTCATCACAACTATTAATCATTTGCTCTGAGTGCTTTTCCATTTGGCAAATAATAGCTTAGTAGATCTCAGTGGAAATGGATAGCACATCCTCTACTTAGTCACATGAAACATCAAATAAAAAGAGTTTCAGCTATAGGCAACTTGTTCAATGACATCTAGAATTATTTCTAAGATGCTTGAGCTTTTTACTTCATAGTCAGAGTTGGCTCTGATTATTAAGATATAAATTCAAGAATTTTTAACCTTTCTTTTAAAATATCTTCTAAAGTTTATTAAAAACAATAAATTTTTAAAAGCCCATACTGGGAAAAAGGAATTGAAATAAAATATTTCCAAACTTTCACTGTATCTTCAGCTAATTATTATTTTCTTCCTGATTTAGATCATCTTTATCCTTTGTTCTCATTCCTGACACTTGGGCTTCTCCATCATCTTCCTCACTTCATACTCCCACTGTTGCCAGTTCTAACTGATCCCTATTTCAGTTGCTTGGTATAGGGCTCGGCCTTGCTCAGCTGCCTTTAGGGCTTTGCTTGGCTATCTTTTTCATAAATGGCTAAGAAACTATGCTTTCCTATAATTCTAGTACCATGCAGCCTAGAAGTTGCTCTAGAAGGACTCCTTGCTCTTATGTGTCTTTTTCAGGATATTTATCCTCCCTCCTTTCTAAACTTCCTAATTTTAAATCTCATGTTGGCATGCCATACTCCTCTGTATCTCTTATTGTTGTATTGTCTACCATTCTCTAGTCATTTCTTCATTTCTTGATAATTATGACTACTGGCTCACTATGACTTCAATACTATTCCTGACTTAGTTCTTTGTCACCTCAATATTCATTTGTTTCCTTGAATCCACTTCTCCAATGATCAAATCCTCAATTCTTCGTCAAGTACTTAGATACTTTGTCATAAAACCTTGTCCTTGAAATTTATAGTAACTAAATTAGATCTGCAATCACTTCAGTTAAGATGACAGCTTTTATGGCTTGGATCTGAAGCTACCTGTGTTAGCATGACTGAGCTGTTTTTTTCAGAAAAACTTTTCCAAGGAAAGATAAGATAAAAACTATGAGCCAATAAATGCATTTATTATTTGCTTCAGAAAATTCCTGCAAATCAGTTTACTGAGGGCTTTTACCTAAGTCAGTTCCCCTGGGCAAAAAAGCTCTCTGACACAATTACACATTAAATCTTGCTATGTCACAAATTTTACCCGGTTCCTAGTTCCCACACCTAAACAAAACAAAACAAAAACTTCGAAATTTGTTGCCAGAGTCCTGCCACTATAGATAGCCTTTCCTGATTTTCTCCTTTTGAAACATGGCTAAGAGTCATGGTGGTGTTCATCCTTACTGCAGTGAATTCTAATAAGCCTGGTTTTGCCTTATTAATAGATTGCTGGTGATATTTTCAGGAGTTTAACACAGTTCATCTGTAATATCAATTTCAAGCAGTCTGACCCTATTCGAGCTCTCTTCTTCCACCCAATTCCACATTAATTCTATAATTACATGGAAAACTTAAATCTACTTATGATGATCAGATTTCATTATCATTCACCACCTCTTGTCTTTATTTCTTTTCATACCCAGCTTTAGTTCCATGTTCAATTATAATCTCTTCCTTGTATATACCCTCAACATCCTAGCCTCTGTCTTACGTCATAACACTTGGAAAAACAACACCTGCCAAATCTAACTCTTCCCTTATCAGTGCCTACGACCTTGCACCTGAACATGGCTGGAGAGGAACATTCATGTGGAGCAGTCTCATTTTAAATTTCTCATTAAAATCTTTAAGTGACCCCTTACTGCTCTCTAGCATACACTCGCCATTGCCTCAATTCATTCACTGTCCTACAGTCCTATTTCCCACCTTCTTATCTTCAGACCTGGAGCATCCCTTCTCAACTGATGACTTTTATTTCACTGACAAATTTGAAGTAACCAGAAGGGAAATCCCTTAAGCTTTCATACCATATTTTCTCACCTATCAGCATTTTTATCAAAATCTTTCCTTTCCTCCTATTATTAAAGTTGAATTGCATCATCCCACCATCACTTCTATTCATTAATTCACATCAGTATACCAACATGCTATTATGTCTCCCATTAGAAACCAAGCAAAGAAACAAACCTCCCAACTCCTCCAGGTACCACTTCATTTCTCTGCTGCTTTTTTTGAGGTTAGCTCATTAAGAGCATTGTGCTTTTCAAATTCCACACTCTTTAAAACTTCTTCATGTCGCTAAATCCAATGATTGATTTTTAGCCTTCATCTTATCTATCAGCAGCATTTGACCAATTATCTCCTCCCTCCTCCTTCAGGGCAATTTTGAGTTTTTCCTTCAAGGCAACACGTCATTCTGGTTTCTTTCTTTTCTTACTGGTTGTTTTTTTGTCTTCTTTTCCAACTTTTTTTTTCATATTCTTGAATATCTGAATCTTTGATGTTCTTGTCCAGGTTCATGGATTAAAATATTATCTAAAAATTGGTAAGCACCAAATTTATATCTTTAACTAGCACCTTCCTCTGGGCTCCAGATTCCTACATCCAATTGCTGACTAAGCATCCTCATTTGGATGTCCAACAGGCATCTTAAATTTAGCATGTCTGTATTAGTTCATTCTTGCACTGCTATAAAGAAACACCTAGGACTGGGTAATGTATAAAGAAAAGAGGTTTAATTGGCTCATGATTATGCAGACTGTGCAGGAAGCATGGCAGCATCTGTTCAACTTCTGGGGAGGCCTCAAGAAACCTACAGTCATGAAGGAAGGCCAACAGGGAAGCAGGCACATCTTACATGGCTGGAGCAGGAGGAAGAGAGAGAGCAGGGTGGTACCACACACCTTTAAACTAGTAGGTTTCATGAGCACTCATTCACTCACTATCACAAGAACTGCACCAAGTGGGAAATTTTCCCCATGATCGAATCATCTCCCACCAGGCTCCACCTCCAGCACTGGGGATTACAATTTGACATGAGTTTGAGATGTGGGCAGTGACACAGATCCAAACCTTATCAATGTCCAAGGCTAAACTCCTCATCTTCCCCAACCAAACATGTTTCTCTCACAAACTTTGCAATTACAGTTAACTGCAACATTAATTTCTTAAGGCCAAAAACCTTGGGGTCATACTTAACTTTCCTCATTTTTCGAATTTACAGTGAATTAGTTAGCAAAATACTTTTGATTTTATCTTCAAAACATATCACAGTCTTGCCACTTCATTGCAACCTTCCTGGTCCAAATCAAAGGGTCTCGCATCAAGGTTATTATATGTTGCCCAGATGGGACTGGAACTCTTGGGCTCAAGTGATCCTCCTGCCTCAGCCACTCAGTCCTGCCTCAGCCTTCCCAGTAGCCAGGACTATAGGCATTTGCCACTGCTTGGCTGTCATCAAGCTTATTGAAATAGCCTGCTCACTGGCTTTTCTGCTACTACCATTATCCAATATTCATCTCAACACAGAAGCCAGAGTGATATTAATAAAGCAAGGTCAGATTATTTCTCTTCTCTGCTCAAAACTCTCCAGGTTTCTCATCTTATTCAGAGTAAAAGCAAATTCCTTATGATGTTCTACGAGGTCTATGTGATCTTTCTCCCTTAATGTTCTGACTCCATCTTTCACCACTTCCACCACTGCTCATTTTGCTCCAGCTGTTCTGGATTTTTTGTTGTTCCTTATATAGATGCCTGGTAGATACCTACCTCAGGAAATGTGCCCATGTTATTCCCACTTCCAGGAATGTTATTTCTGCAGATATTCAAGGTTCACTTACTTACAAATCTTTTTTTTTTTTAACATAGTCTTAAGGAAGCTTTCCCCGACCATCCTTTTAAAAAATGCAATGCTAGCCAGGTGTGGTGGCTCCCTCCTTTAATCCCAGCACTTTGGGAGGCCGAGGCAGGAGGATCACGAGGTCAGGAGATCGAGACCATCCTGGCTAACACAGTGAAACCCTGTCTCTACTAAAAATACAAAACAAAACAAAACAAAGCAATGCTTACCTCATCCATGCACCCCTATCTTTTTTCCAATTTTATATATATTTTTACAGTCATCCCTTGGTAGCTGTGGGGGATTGGTTCCAGGACCCCATGTATAACAAAATCCATGCACACTCAAATCCTGCAGCTGGCCTGTGGAACCTGCAGACAGGAAGAGTTGGTTCTCCATATATGTGATCTTCCAGTCCTCCAATATTGTATTTTCCATCCATGTTTGGTTGCGGATGTGGAACCTTGATCTGGAGGGTCAGTTATATTTACTGAAAAAAAATCCACCCTTAAGTGGACCCACACAGCCAATTCCATGTTGTTCAAGGATCAACTATACTTAGTTTATTGTCTGTTTTCACACTATAATGTAATCTTCACAAGATTAAGATATTTTCTTTCTGATTTGCTGTTCACTGCTCTATTCCCAGAATCTAGAACGTTGCCTAACATTTAGTATAGGTGTTCAGTTAATATTTGCTGAATAAATAAATGCATAGAAATTAATGCTTTAAAACTTTATAGTCACTAGGCTGGTAGACATATGTTTTTAAAAACTACATTCTCTTATATATTTTAAATCTGTTCATTGCTTTTGGCTTTCTTTTTCAAGATATACGAATTAGCTGAATATCACTTTTATTATCCACTATGCTTTCAGTAGGGTAACTTTGTGTTTCCTGTGAAAGTTGGATTATGATACCTTCTTATGCAATGAGACATCGCAAATCAGGTCATGGACTAACACTTTTCTTTCCTCAACTCTTAGATTGATCATGTGAGCCAACTTCAGAAAAAGCAAGAATAAAATGATTTCCATGCCAAAGCCAGATAGATCATAAGATCACTTTTAATAAAATACTGTGAAATTTTGCACACAGTGAGGGGATAAAAGTCTTTTATTTTACAAGAAACATTAAAGTAAATGCATTTGGGAAGACTTATTTCAGGCATTTCCAATGGACACTTTTATGAGATACATGCTGTTGATCAAAGTTTCAAAAGTATCACAGTGAGCATTTTCATTTCTGATCACATTTCTTCTTTCAAAAGTAGTAAATAGCTATGACAATTCTTATTTCATCATGCCTGTCACATGTAACAAGGAATAATCCATCTTGTTTTCATTATTAAATACTGGTCCTGAATATTGAAAGACTAGATATAACAACTCTGTCAAAGTCTTGCTGCTGCCGGGCAGTAATTTGTCTGTGAGTAATGGCTGGATCTAAAAGGAATGTGTAATGTTTAAACTCCTGCTTCCACCAGAACCTGCTGTGTTTTTTTTTTCTTTTCTCATAACTCTAGTCTTTCCCCAAATGTGATTTGTATTCCTCTGATACCAAGTAAAATGATTTAGGGTAGTACATGGACGGACACATTAAACATGAACTACCGTCTTTATTGTAATGAATATAAGAAAATGATAAGTAAATAATAGTAGAAATAGTACTCAGCAAATATTGAGAAAGTGATAACTAAAATGAGTGAAATTTGGACAAAATTCTTGTTTTTGGATTAGATCATCAACTGATACCTGAATATTATTTGGTTACAGAATGATGTTAGTTTACTTAAAGAAAATAGGACACTAGCTCATGTCCACTCTCTAAGAGGAGACGGTGTAGTATCTGGCACCTAACGAATGAATAGAGTGGAAATAACAAACAAGCTAAGCATTAGAGAGTGCTGCACCCTAAGACATACCATGTTGGCTCAGTTTTACCATTCTAGTCTATTATTTGGAACTGGCTGGTACAGGAATACTGGAGTAATTAGCATTCTTCTCTTCTTAAAAGTTAAATATGTACTCTGAACACCCCTCACTTTATATAGACTGAACAGGAAACAACACTAAAAAGAAAAATTTTGTTATCCTAAATCCAACATCCCTATTTATAAAGTCTAATCACAAAAATATATTTATAATATCCAAGACAAAAATGTCATTTTCCTGCTTGTCAGCTTATTATTAAATGGTATCTAATATTTTTTCCCTAATCTTCCTTGTGTAGTGGCTGTATTCTAAGTAGAACTGAATTCTCTTGCTTCTTTTGATATTTTCTAATCATACTCTCTGAATTCTAAGATTAGCACACATTCATTTTCTTTATCTTAACATTTAAAATTGCACCATTTTTTCTATTTTGTGCTTAGAACGTTTAACATGATGAAACAGGAAGAAACAAGTGATAGTTGCCAGTTGTGTTTCAGTGTCTCCATCATTTACTAGCTTCTTGATTTTGAGCGAATTATAATATTTCTCAGAAAATTAGTTTTCTCATTTTAATTTAAGAAAAATACTTTATCATGTGTTTGCAGAGAATTAAATTAAATAATATAAAAATATTTTATAAATTGTAAAATCCAATCAAATACTAATAACAAATGATTAGCATGAATTCATTTTGCTAAATAAGGAGTGAATTCATTTTGTTAAATTAAAAAATCATCTTCAATGTATTTAAACTTTAGTTTGGACAAAATTTTATGCTTTCATCAATTTTATGAGTGTTTACCTGAACATAATTACTGGGAAAAGTATGTATATTTTAAAATAAACTAGTCAAATATGTGTACTAATTATAAAGACTTGTTTGCCATTTATTCCTGGTTGGAAAAGTTCTAAATTGTTCCAAAGAACAAGCTTCTTTGTTTTTACTTGTGTTGATTTAATAGTTTTGAGAATAGATTAGATAAGCTAATCATAAGGGCATAAAATAAAATTTTATAATTTTGATATGTTTAATTGCCTGCAGAAGCTTTAGCTATTTTTATTTGCATGTAAATATATGGGGGTTTGGGGAAAATGCAGTGCAGGGAATACATCTGACACGTAGTTCTATTATTGGAGTCTCTAAACGCAGTCCTGTGAGTATTACTGGCTTGTATATTAGTTAGAATTTTGAAATGCACACACCTAACAAGAACAAGGTGTGATTATCACTTTGATATGGTTTGGCTGTGTCCCCACCAAATCTCATCTTGAACTGTAGCTCCCAAAATTCCCATGTCTTATGGGTAGGACCCAGTGGGAGATAACTGAATCATGGAGGAGGTTTGCCCATACTGTTCTCGTGGCAGTGAATAAGTTTCACTAGATCTGATGCTTTTATAAGGGGTTTCCCCTTTGGCCTGGTTCTCATTATCTCTGCTTTCCACCATGGTGGTGAGGCCTCCCCAGCCACGTGGAACTGTGAGTCCATTAAACCTCTTTTTCTTCATAAATTACCCAGTCTCATGTATGCCTTCATCAGCATTGTAAGAATGAACTAACACACAGTTCAATGTTGTCTTCCATTTCACTTATCTATATAGTGGGCATAAAAATAGTATGCATCTCAGGGTGTAGTGTTCATAGTTAAAATTATGCCTTTACGCAAAGAAACTACAAAACAACTAGAAGAAAATATGGATGAATATCTTTATGGTCTTAGAGTTGGTAGAGGTTTAATGAAAACAAAATGAAGAACTACACCAATCATAAAAGAAAAATAAGTCCAGATTAGATTAGATTAAATTAGATAATGAAATATAATACTAGGTTAAAAGTCAAGCAATCCATTAGAAAAAGTTTACTGGCATATGTAGAAGACAAAGTAATGTCATAAAAAATATATTTTAAAAATTCCACAAATACATTTTTAAAAAGACATTTTTAAATATAAAAGTGAATGATATAAAAAGGAATTTAATGGAAAAAGAAACTCGTAAGGCCAATAAATATGTAGGGGAATGCACAAACTTAGAAAAATAAAAATACAATGAAATAAAATGCTCTAATCACTATATTGACATTAATTGGGTTGATTAATTAATATTAATGTTAATTAGCATTATGTTAATTACTTAAAGTTAACATTAAAAAGTCTGGTATCATTACAGTTTGGAAAGAATGTGAGTAAATATATATTTTCTAGAAATAGTTTTGAGATAATAATTAGTTCAACTATTTTAGAGAGATTTTGGCAGTAAAATATTAAAATAGTTTATACTTTATGAACTAATTAGTTTCTTCTATATATGTGTTATGATTTTTTCTTTTTTGAGATGGAATCTCACTCTGTTGCCCAGATTGGAGTGCAATGACATGATCTCGGCTCACCGCAACCTCCGCCTCCCGGGTTCAAGCAATTCTCCTGCCTCAGCATCCCAAGTTGCTGGGATTACAGGCATGTGCTACCACACCTGGCTAATTTTTGCATTTTTAGCAGAGACAGAGTTTCATCCTGTTGGCCAGGCTGGTCTCGAGCTTCTGACCTCAGTTGATCCACCAGCTTCGGCCTCCCAAAGTGCTGGGATTACAGGCATGAACCACCATGAAAATTTCACAATATTAATTGAAGAATTAGTCATAAAATCAAATAATTTCAAACAATCTTCATACATATTGGAAAAGAAATGGATGTACAAGCTGTTACATAATGGCAAATGGAAAACATAAATAATATTCTATTTCTCACATGTATTTCTCACAAAAACATAATGCTGGATTGATAAAAAGTGTTTTATAGAGTGTATAGTCTTGTGTGTACTTTAAAAAACATGCACACAAAAAATGCTATATTTAAAGGAGAAGTATGAAATGTGTGTTGGAAGGACACATCAAATACAAGATAGTATGTCCATGGGTTGGGAAAGGGACTAGGGCACAGAACAGAGATAAATAAGACAAAAATTAATAATGCCATAGTTGGATAATTACGTACCACTAGTATGGGACTGTGAAATCATATCTATCCAACTATTAAGATTCTATGTGCAGAAAAGAAGAAAGAAAAAACTAATTCAATGAAACTATATATTCAAAACAGTGTTTAGAATATAAAGGACAGTACATTTTATTTTATTTCATACCATTTTCTATAAAATTTGGTTGAATTCAATTCTAACCTAACATTCTTCAGGTTCGTAAGTTAATATTTTCCCTGTTCTATACAGAATGTGCATGTTACACTGATGCTGTAAACTAGTGTAAGTGGGAAATATGGAATGGGAAAGTCTTCACGCTTTTGAAGGGTCAGAGTATTTACCTGTGCGAAGACTTTCCCATTCCATTAAAGATCCTTCTAATTTGGTAATCGCAGCTCTCCAGCTTTCGGTTTCTATGACCGCAAGCTTCCTTAGTCAGTCCTCCACCCAGGGTAAGGGAGTGAGATGTGTAAGGGATGGTTATTTGTAAGCATATTGGGCCAGTGTTGGGGAAAAAATACTTCCTTACATCCCTTCTGTGTTTTCATCATTCAGGTTTAATAAGGAATCTTTTTCCTGATTTTTCTTCTATGTTTAATAAAGAATCTCTTGATCTGTTACAGAAATGGCACAGAGACAATTCCTACAGAGTATGAGCATACTCTCAGATACCTAAAAACCTTTTAAGAGACACAGAGAAGAAAATATTAATGCTTTACAGTAAAGAACTTACTATACATTTCACACATTTACACTCTCATACAAAATTAGCTGTGTCCCAATAGTACTATATATAGAATTCTAGTATTTTATCCTTTAGACAATTTAGGCAAATGTTTATATTTAACATACGATGAAACCTAAGTCAAGTTAATAAAGATTACATAGCATATCTCTAAGATTTCTGATCCAAGGTCCAGTAATTTTTCCATTTTTTGAACAACATTCCTGACATTTTTGCCAGGAATAGTGTTTGGCTGGGGGATTAAAAAAGCTGAACAGAATATACTACTTTATTGGACAGAACATAATTCTTAATCTAGAGGTCATTATCTTTAGTCCACAATATATATATAAATATCTACATAGGGAAGTTATTGTTACTCAGAGAACTATCTTCTTTTATCACAAACTTTACTGCTATGCAGACCAGCTGTCCTAGAAACCATTTCCCTTTGGTGATAAAAGAGAAACATAAAAATATTCACATCTCCACTAATTAAAAAAATTTATTGAATTCTCATATTTCAGGCATTGTGCTTGACATTTGGGGGATTATTAATGAATGAGGCACATTAATTTCTATGTTTAAAAACTGCTTATAACTCTGAGAGACTGACATAAAAATATTTTTAATGTAGAAACAAGAAAATTTGATAAATTTTAATTCACTAAAATAAAAAACCAACCCTGCTAATATTTACATGAATAACATGCATGTCAACCAAAATTTCTAGGGAGATGGTATGACCAGGAGTGTCATGACATTCAGGTGAGTGGTGCTGAATTTTAATGTCATTCTTCTCTCACAATTTTGCTTCCCATTAATCCTAAGAAAAATCTTAGTGTTTCAACACAAAACTAGCTTGGATGTAATGGATTTTTGTATTTGACATACCTGTCTTCATGTTTAAATAAGATTCAGAATATTCTACATTGATATTTCCATATTGAAATATATAGAGATATATACCCCTATCAAAATTAGATCTAATGAAGCAAGTTAAATAAATACATAATAGATAAATAAATAATGACAAGGTCTTCCATTTTTAGTAACATGATAGATTATGTTACAAAGTTGTTCCCTCTTATCCACAGCTTCTTTTTCTGTGGCTTCAGTTACTCATGGTCAGCCACAGTCTGAAAATATTAAATGAAAAATTCAGAAATAAATAATTCGTAATTTTAAATTGCACGTTCTAAGTAGCAGGATGAAATCTCCTGTCATCCTGCTCTATCTCACCTGGGCTGTGAAATCATGCCTTTGTCTTGCATATCCATATTCTATATATTATCCACACATTAGTCATTGAATAGTCATCTTGGTGGTTATCTGATTGAAAAATATAGTATATACAGATGGTCCCTAACTTATGATGGTTTGATTTAATAATTTGACTTTTTGATTGGTTTATCAGGATGTAGCCTGATGCATTTTGATCGATTATATTTTTAATTTATGATGGCTTCATCAGGACAATCACATCATAAGTTGAGGAGTATCTGTATAGGGTGTGGTACTATCCACGGTTTCAGGCATTCACGGGGGGTCCTGGAACATATCCCCGTGGATTAGGGGGGCACTACTCTATGAAAATATTTCCAGTAGAAAACACTTAAATGCTGTATAACTTGTAAAACATTGTTGTAAATGAATAGGAGCATAAAAGAAAGAAATCCTTAGGATCCAAAAACAAAGGGAAACCTGAAGACTAGGCTAGTGATCTCCCTGCTCCAGAGGCATTCACTCATCTTGAGTTAAAAGCGGCTTGTGTTTTGAGTCCATGTGGAGCCAGGAAATAAAGCATTAGGTTTAGGATAGATTGGTGTTTGGACTGAAAACCGTGGATAAAATCGAGGCCCACAAAGGGCCACAATGAAAAGTTCTGTTAAGAAAAAGTGACCACCAAAAATGGGAGTCTAAGAGAAAACTGATTTGCCTCAACCTGAACCATGGAATGGGGATAAATGTTTTTGAGAGTTTGTGGACACCTTCCTGTTCTCACATCTGATCTTTGTCAAACCTGACAAAAACAAGAAGTGGAGAAAGGATTCCCTATTTAATAAATGGTGCTGGGAAAACTGGCTAGCCATATGTAGAAAGCTGAAACTGGATCCCTTCCTTATACCTTATACAAAAATTAATTCAAGATGGATTAAAGACTTAAATGTTAGACCTAAAACCATAAAAACCCTAGAAGAAAACCTAGGCAATACCATTCAGGACATAGGCATGGGCAAGGACTTCATGTCTAAAACACCAAAAGCAATGGCAACCAAAGCCAAAATTGACAAATGGGATCTAATTAAACTAAAGAGCTTCTGCACAGCAAAAGAAAGCACCATCAGAGTGAACAGGCAACCTACAGAATGGGAGAAAATTTTTGCTATCTACTCATCTGACAAAGGGCTAATATCCAGAATCTACAAAGAACTCCAACAAATTTATGAGAAAAAAACAAACAACCCCATCAACGAGTGGGCAAAGGATATGAACAGACACTTCTCTAAAGAAGACATTTATGCAGCCAACAGACACATGAAAATTGCTCATCATTACTGGCCATCAGAGAAATGCAAATCAAAACCACAATGAGATACCATCTCACACCAGTTAGAATGGCGATCATTAAAAAGTCAGCAAACAACAGGTGCTGGAGAGGATGTGGAGAAATAGGAACACGTTTACACTGTTGGTGGGACTGTAAACTAGTTCAACCATTGGGGAAGTCAGTGTGGAGATTCCTCAGGGATCTAGAACTAGAAATACCATTTGACCAAGCCATCCCATTACTGGGTATATACCCAAAGGATTTTAAATCATGCTGCTATAAAGACACATGCACATTTATGTTTATTGCAGCACTATTCACAATAGCAAAGACTTGGAACCAACCCAAATGTCCAACAATGATAGACTGGATTAAGAAAGTGTGGCACATATACACCATGGAATACTATGCAGTCATAAAAAATGACGAGTTCATGTCCTTTGTAGGGACATGGATGAAGCTGGAGAACATCAGTCTCAGCAAACTATTGCAAAGACAAAAAATGAAACAGTGCATGTTCTCACTCATAGGTGGGAATTGAACAATGAGAACACATGGACACAGGAAGGGGAACATCACACACTGGGCCCTGTTGTGTGGTAGGGGGAGAGGGAAGGGATAGCATTAGGAGATATACCTAATGTTAAATGATGAGTTAAATAGGTGCAGTACACCAACACGGCACATGTCTACATATGTAACTAACCTGCACGTTGTGCACATGTACCCTAAAACTTAAAGTATAATAATTTTAAAAAAGATAAAAATTTACATTATTTACATTGGCTGAGGTACCACAAGCTGAGAAATTAATATTAAGTGGTCACATGTAACACATTTGGGTGCATCTACAGGAAAACAAGCTAAGAACACAAAACAGAAAATTACAAAACATCTCAGGATATAAGCCACCATAAGCAAGTGTTAGCAAAAACAATAAAGGGCAGGATAAGAACCCTAAGATTTCAAGCAATTAAGAGTTTCAGTCTAGAGACCTACTGCCCAGTAAAAATATGATGTAAAACACATATTTAACTTTACATCTAGTTAGTAGATGTATTAAGAGAGTAAAATAAAAAAAGATTAATTTAGTAATACAATTTATCTCAAATATGAAGAATGTTATTTTAACATATAATCCATAAAAATGTTAAGTAGATAGCTTATTCTTCTTTCTCATACTAAGTCTTTGACATTTTCAGTACATTTCAATTCAGACTAGTCACATTTTAAGGGCTGACAAGCTTGAATGTGACCAGTGGCTACCATACTAAACAGAGCAGATATACACTACAAGTGTTGTTAAAATTATTAAATATGCAAAACACGAAATAAAATATGAAAAAGAAGACAAAAAACAAATAGAAGCGTAGAACTTTAAGGCATTACAAATAGAGCCAGGCACAGTGACACAAACCTGTAATCCCAGCTACTCCAGAAGTGGAGGCAGGAGGATTGTTTGAGCCTAGGTGCTCAAGACCATCCTGAGCCACATAGTGAAATCTTTTTTCCAAAACAAACAAAAAATATACTACAAATATATTAATCAAACTTAAAACCCAGTAACTTTGAAAAACAACAGATTAGACACAGCCAAAGAGGGAAGGGTGAATTAAAAGACTGCATAGAAGGAGGAGAAAAAGAAAAATCTGAAAAAATTACAAGATAAGGAAGATAGAATTAGAAGATCCAAGATACAGCTAATCGGAATCTTAGATGTGGAGAATATTAAGTAAAAGAAAGGGAATACATGGAAAGATCTTGCCTGAGTATTTGCCAGAATTAATGAAAGATGAGAATCCTTAGATTCAGGAATACGATGAGTCTCAAATTGAATAAATAAAATTCTATGCCTATACATATCTAGTGAATCTACAGAACAAGAAAGAGAAAACCAGTAAACTAAGAGATAAAGATAAATTACAGTTATCTTTGTTATTTACAATAGTTATATTCTGTAAAGTTACCGTGAACACTGAATTAACAAATAGGAAACCATTTTTCCTAGGGGAAATACAATGTTAGGTTCTTGTAAGTTTTGGGTCACAATATTTTCACCAATTGATCAATATATAATCTTATTTTCTATGTGTTCTGTTTAAAGCCACACTGTTTAATGTAAATATTTCTTACAAATGACTAACTGCATGATATTACAATGATTTCAAGTCAGAAGCATTGGAGGCCATTTGTGTTATACAGGCTCATTTGTTAACATTCTTATTAAAGATTCCAGTCTCATCAGCATCAAAAACCTGTTTTCCTTATAACCCCTTTTCTGTATTTAAAAAATTATTTCACAGGCTTCTGAGCTGCAGAACATGCCTCACCAGCAATTTTAACATGTTTTACTCCTATTGCCTTTTTTTTTTTTGAGATGGAGTCTTGCTCTCCACCTCCCGTTCACGCCATTCTCCTGCCTCAGCCTCCCGAGTAGCTGGGACTACAGGCGCCTGCCACCACGCCCGGCTAATTTTTCTGTATTTTTAGTAGAGACGGGGCTTCACCGTGTTAGCCAGGATGGTCTCCATCTCCTGACCTCGTGATCCGCCCGCCTTGGCCTCCCAAAGTGCTGGGATTACAGGCTTGAGCCACCTCGCCTGGCCTCCTATTGCCTTTTGAAACGTAAGCTAGACAGGACTAGCTGAGAAGGGTTTTACATTCTCCTGGCCTTTAACAAGACTGGAAACTTCTTTTGCTTTCAGTCTCACAACAATGCTATTCACTATTTTTTTTTAATGTGGGGGATTTAGTCTTACTAGATATTAAAACTTATTTCAAAGTTACTGTAATTATGTAATGTAATTATTCAGTGGAGTAGAAAAAGCTCACAATATTTACAGATAATCAGTATATTTAAATTGTATGGGAAAGAATATTTTATTTAATAAACTAATGCTGGCACAATTGACTAACAGGCATCTGGAAAAAAAAGAGTTGAATATTTACATAACACGCAAAAACAAATTACAGATGGATTTAATATATAAATGTACAAAAATAATATTTTAGAATCTTATTAAAGGTAAAACATTATATCTGTAATTTAGAAGTGGGTGAGAATATTGTTATTAAACTCGTAAACTGAACTTCCTAGTTCCATATTTACAGACTAGAGAATTTTCAAAGATCAATTCTGGTCTAATGGGGGTTTCTGGTTCAGAGTATTACACTTTATCTCCAACCTCTATCACCTTGCATATACCTAACTGTATTGTAGTTAGACTGTAACCCGTCTCAACTAGCTATCTAAGCATCTCCTGAACAATGTGTGGCTGGTCCAGGGCCCTTATTGTTTAAAATAAAATTATCCTTTTGGGCAGCCTTTTGGGGTAAAGGGTGGTTAAAGATCTGCCCATGCTTTTACAATATTAAAATGCCTTTGTATTGTTCTTGGTGTTACTGGAAAAAGAATAAAGATGATAGATCTAAAGCTTTAATACATGACTCTGCCTACTTGCCTCAGGAAACAAGTGTTCAATCTTGGGCAGTAAGTACATGCACCATCTACCTCCACACCTACTGACAGGAGGATATCTGTGCTGATGCTGTCAGGCTTGGAATTAATAAAGAACCCAAAGACTAATGAAGAAAGAAACATAAAGTAGCCAATGCAGACCTGTGGATAACTTTTAAAAATGTGTGCTTTTAAAATGTTTTGATAGAAACTGTTGACTATCAAAAGAGTTTAAATATCTGGAAGAATTGTATATGCAAAAAACATGATTTTATTTTTGGAGAAAGATACAACATGATCGAGTTTTCTAGTTTTTATGCATCAAAGTTCATATTAAGAAGTAATTAATTTCCTAAGAACAGGTAGAAATACATTTCTTTTATTAGGAGCTCCCTTTTAAACAGAGAGTAATGCTGTTTTCTCATTAAAATACAGTATAGATATAGACATTCAGCCAAAAAAGTTTTGAAAAATTACTCTCAGTAAATTAATACTGAGTGTGATTACTTGAGCTGACAGGAACATAAAGAATGAGTGATGAGAACATCTGATCATTTAGCAGTACTTAATGAAACAGATGCCGGATGCTGCAAAGCTCATCTACAGGAGAACTTTCGTCTTGGCAGAGGAGTCAAAGGAACTTAGTTTTTTTCCTCCCCCAAGCCTCATGACATTTAATTTTCAACGTATAAATCCTGGAGTATCATAATTCCAGATACAAATAGGTCTCGTCAAACAATTCTGTAAGGCTTGCTTACCATACGTGCCCATTGAGCACCAGATCCTAATTGGATAGGATTGATCCAGTGTGATTAATGTTAAATAACAAATTCTAATAAGATGTTTTATGAAAGCAATAAAATGATTTGATGACAAGGACTGAAAAGTTAATGTGAAATTAGAACTATCTGTTTCTGCTATATATGTAAATTAAAGTGTAATTAAATACTCCAGACCAAGGTATTTAAATTTGATATCTTAATCAAGAGGCCATTTAGGGATTAGAATTCTACCTCAGTTTAGGATTTCTAGAAAATAAAACCCACTCCTGGATCCTGAGTTATTGATTCCTCCTTTCAGATATGTAGATTATCTATTATAGATGCCTAAAAAGTGAGTCAGGAAGTAATTGGATTTGTTTTCTAGGATAAAAACAATTTTTATTTCTATGTAACTAAGGTAATGTAATTATAAATTATCAAACAATTCAGAAAATTACATCCATGCTCCCAATATTATGGTGACCAGCCTTGCAAACATTTCATTATGCGTATGTCTTCATCTGTTTGTATTGCTATAAATAAATACCTTTTATAAAGAAAAGACATTTTTAAAACTCATTGTTCTGCAGGCTGTACAAGAAGCATGGCACTAGCATCTTCTTCAAGGTACTCAGGCTGCATACACTTATAGTGGAACCCAAACAGGGAGCATGAGTGTGCAGATCATACAGCAAGAGAAAAGAGGCAAGAGACAGGAGGAGGTGTAAGGCTCTTTTCAATAATAAATTCCTGGGGGAACTAACAGGGCGAGAACTCACTCATTGCTACCAGGACAGTACCAAGCCATTCATGAAGGTTCTGTTCCTGTAACCCAAACACCTGTCACTAGGCCCCACCTCCAATACTGGGGATGAAATTTCAACATGAGATTTGGAAGGAACAAATATCCAAACTATATTAGCATATAGGTATATATAGACAAACATAAAATTTTACATGAATGAGAACATTATTTTTGTCTCAACTTTTGTGGGCAACAAAAGTCCCTATACATATATCCTTATCTTCTATTGAGATTTCAGGGCCAAGGGATCTGTACAATCTTAATTTTAATAGATGTTACCGGTTTAAATCTCAAAAGTTTGTAACAATTTATCTTTGTATTCACAATATTTGAGATTACATTTTCCTCATATTTTGGGGTACCACTATTTTAAAAGATGAGAAATAATAGCTCAGTAGTTTTATTTTTCACTTTGTATTTACCTAAATATTAGTCAGGTTGTCTTTTAAAGACATGTTCATTGGATATTTGAATTTGCTTGTTTTAAATTGCCTATTCATAACTTTTGTCATTTTACAATTTTTTGTTCAATTTATAAACTTCATATCTGTTTACCTATCTATCTATTTTAGACATGAATCTTCTATGAGTCATGTACTATGCAAATATTTTACCAATCTATCTTTTTAAATTTATATGTATATCTTCTGCAATTCAAAAATTTTAAGATTTTTTACGGAATCAATGTTTTCTGCCTCAGTTAGAATATTCTCAAAAATTCTAAATTATAGACATAATCGTTTACAACTTTAAAAATTGTGCAACTGTGGACGGGTGCCGTGGCTCACGCCTGTAAAACCGGCACTTTGGGAGGCTGAGGAGGGCGGATCACCAGGTCAGGAGATGGAGACCATCCTGCCCAGCATGGTGAAACCCCGTCTCTACTAAAATACAAAAATTTAGCTGGGCGTGGTGGCTGGCGCCTGTAGTCCCAGATACTCAGGAGGCTGAGGCAGGGAAATCGCTTGAACCCGGGAGGCAGAGGTTGCAGTGTGCCGAGATTGCGCCACTGGACTCCAGCCTGGCGACAGAGCAAGACTCTGTCTCAAAAATAAATAAATAAGTAAAGTAAAAATAAAAGAAAAATGTGCCACTTTTAAACTAGAGTTAAACTATGTGAGCCTTAATCGCTGTATCTGTTAAGTGGAGATGGCATTAATATATAATATTACCTACTTCGGAGGGTTGTCATTGGATTAAATCAAATAAAATATATGACGAAATGCTTATCACTAAAGTTCAGCCGCTATCATTATAACAACAAATTACTTAGTATATTACCCTGATGTAAGTTTGGTTCTCTTCAGTATTTTACCCAGTTTTAATAGTACTTTTGTATTTTGCATTTTCAGTAAATTTTTAAAGGCATACACAAAGAACTATGCTTATTAATGTGGGATATGACTTTCGTGTGACAAAGCAGAGAAATAAAATGCAAACCTCAAAAATGAAAACACAAGTCACCAGTCTATTCAGTTTGTGTTATGAATATAACAGGATGTTTTGCACAAATTTCAGGTAAGTTAATAGCTTTTTTCCCCTACAAAATACATCTCTGTCATAACCACAATGAGCAGATACAGTACATCTTCTACCCTGCAAACATACTACTGAATTTGAAAATTCAGATAATATCATTATCCAATGCTTTTTATTCTATACAAGAACGTCAGTGTTGTAATCTCAGGTTTTATTTCAATGTGCTATCTTAATTTTCAAATAATACACAATATTTGGTTTTTCCAGAGGTGAGAGGTTGAAGATTAAAAGGGTATCTGTAAAAAAAAAAAAAAGATATGGTATCTGTATTGTTATGAAGGCATTTGCCCTCAAAATTGCTGTATCTACAGCAATTATGTCAGTGTACTGTCCTGCTATTTCCAACATATTATTTTCTTAATTGCCTTGGGATACCTCAAAAATAAAAGCCAATTTTTAAAAAGTAGATAAAGTCACACAGTTATATTTTAAATATCTAAAAGCTAGTTTAAAGTGAACTGTTAGGATATTTACAAGACAAGATTACTTATTTGAAAAATAGGTGATTTTTTTGGGGGGGGGATTGAAATAAATACGGTTTAGATCCAAGTTTATAATGTTCTATCCTTGTTATTTATTGCAGCTTTTCATATTTACAGGTAGAGTAGTTGAATTACTGTATACAGAATATACAGTCATGCACTGCATAATGACATTTTGGTCAATAACAGACTGAATTTATGATGCTGGTCTCATAAGATCATAATGGAGCTGAAAAATTGCTATAGCCTAGTGACATTGTAGCTGTTGTAACATTGTAGAGCAATTTTTAAAATCTAAATTTAGACCAGTAGTGTTTATAGTCTACAGTATTGTACTGTAAGGTCTTCAGTACTTCACATTCCCTCACTACTCACTCACTGACTCACCCAGGGCAATTTCCAGTCCTGCAAGCGCCATTCATGGTAAGTGCCCTATACAAATGTACCATTTTTAATCTTTTATGTCATACTTTTACTGTACCTTTTCTATGTTTGGATACATAAATACTTGTTGTTAGATTACAACTGCCCACAGCATTTAGTACAGTAGCATACTGAACAGGTTTGCAGCCTAAGAACAATAGGCTATACCCTGTGGTCTAGGTGTATAGTAGCCTATACCATCTAGATTTGTGGAAGTAAACTCTATGATATTTGTAGAACCACAAAATTGCCTAACAATGCATTTTTCTGAATGTATCCTTGTCATTAAGTGACATGTAACTGCAATATTCGGCTTCCATACTTCTCACTCTTCTGTTTTCTAGGAGAAAATGCATACGTACCACAGCCAAAAAAGTTAAAGTATGACCTGGTATTAAAAAGCATATGGTATTAGGGTTCTCTAAAGGTACGGAGCTAATAGGGTAGGTGAATATCTGAAGGGGAGTTTACTAGGAGAACTGACTCACACGATCACAAAGTGAAGTCCCACAATAGGCCGTGTGCAAGCTGAGGAGCCATGAAGCCAGTCTGAGTCCCAAAACCACAAAAGCCGATAGTTCAGCCTTCAATCTGTGGCCCAAGGCCTGACAGCCCCTGGCAAATCACTGGTGTAAGTTCAAGAGTCCAAAAGCTGAAGAACCTGGAGTGTGATGTTCAAAGGCAGGAAGCATCTAGCATGGGAGAAAGATGGAGGCCAGAAGACTCGGGCCGGTGTAGTCTTTCCACATTCTTCTGCCTGCTTTTATCCTAGCCACACTGGCAACTGATTAGATGGTGCCCACCTGGATTGAGGGTGGGCCAGCCTCTTCCAGTCCACTGACTCAAATGTTAATCTTATAGGCAACACTCTCAGAGACACACCCAGGAACAATACTTTGCATTCTTCAATCCAATCAAGTTTATACTCCACATTAACCATCACACATACTAAAAATAGTATAGTATCCTAGAAAAGCTATAAAATGATAAAAATAATTTAGTGTAAGATTTGAAATAGAAACCATGTATTTCTTAAACATAAAATGAGGAAAAGAGTTTGTGTCATTCAGCAGGTTTCATCACACTGGGTTCAGTGATTCAAAGTTAACTACATTTAATATATCATTGTTAACTGGTCTTCTCACAGTGAAAAGTAGTTCAGATTGAAATCACATGTCCCATAATTATGGTTCAGATCATTATTTGGTGCCGAAATATTAATTTACCTGTTCTATTCACAACTAGCACAGTAATCAAGCATCTATCTTCTTAATTTCCAATGCATTTAGAAACTTCAGATATAGAAATAATTAAAATACTGAGATATTAGATTTGTAAGAATTATAGTTTTTAAAGTGATTTTAAAGCTTATTTGAGTTAAAATGTCACAAAAATCCACTGTTTTTTCTTTGTAATTAGTCCTATTTAAAAAATTCATTTCAATGAATTGGTTCCAGATTTAAATCCTGAGCTAAGTAATAGACTTTTCATCTCAGGTCGCCTTCTTGAACTGCTATGAGCAATCCTTTATGTGTAAAGAGTTCAAATATGTTTCTTCTGAAACAGCAGTTATAGTACATTGTGGTAATTATTTATTTAACTGCCCACGTCCTTCAGGGCAGTACACCTTCTTTTAGAGCAGGTACTATGTCTTTTAGTCTCTCTTTGAATCTCCAGTGGCAACTATAATGTTAGGTGTATACTAGTTGCTCATTTTTCTCAAACCATTTTATTGTATGAATGGCTGAATGGATTCACTCACTTGCACTCACTCTTTTGTAATTGCCTGTTCATGCCCTTTGACTGTTACGCTTTAAACATTTTGCTATAGGTTAAGCTTATTTTTTGCTGAGTGATGACTTTCTTTCAATATTAAAATATTAACAAAATTTTAAGGGTATAGTATGCTCTATTTTTAAATTTTTCTTTTTTATTCTTAGGAAGTATGAGAACATCTAGTTATATAACTATATTTTTATAACTTTTAATTCTTTTTTCCTCAGAAAAGAATTCCAAATTTTGATAAGCATTTGGAATAAAATTCTGTTGCTTTTTCCTTCAGTTTCTCTATATCTTTCCCAAAACTAGTCTCTTTTAACTAGAAAAGTAAAATTTGTGGATCAATTTGGACAAAACTTTGAAAAGAAATTTCACCAATTTCGGGAATACTGGAAGAGCTATTTTACTGTTCTGAAGAGATTCTGAATAGCAAGACATTTTCTGAATACAAATATGCTGTTGATTCTCATTTATTTTAATAGTTAATGTAACATACATTTACTCCGTCATTGTTATGTCTATTCATTTGGCACCATTACTTTCTATTCTAATATAATGAGACCTTTCTTGTGCTTTTATTGTTACTTTTTCTATTTTTAGAAATGACTTTACTGACATCTAATATATTTGAACCTAATTATATACATTCAGAACTTCATACAAATTTGGACTGGAGTTGTATACAAATTTATTAAAAAGTACAATTAATTAAAAATGAACTTAATAATATAAAATTTAGTGAAAATAATTTGAGATAAATTAGATTATGCTTATTTTATTAGGTGGTATTAAGTAAACTCATTAATGAACATAGATAAATTTGACTTATCTGTAAACTTCTTACGAATTTGTGACAGAGAATAGCTGATAAGGTTAAGAAACACATTTTATTTTTCTCCTCTATATACAGCTAAATTACATTCCCAAATCTTTCAAGTTAGGAAACATGTCACTAAGATCTGGCAAATGCTGGTAGGCATGAAATCATGTATGAGTTCTAGACCTGGCAACAAAAATGTCTCATAAAGAGTCTCTGTTCTCCTTTCATGACAAACATCAACTTTCATGTTGATGTTGGTGGTGACATTACATGGAAGAATTCTTTGTGCCTGAATAACTTCATGGAACGAGCTCTCCCCTGACCCAGGCAACCATAACAGTGGATAATAAACTTTAATTGTGTTAAACTGAAATATGGGTATTGTTGCAGCAGATATGCTATCCTGATTTATGTCAGAACTAGGAACAGCAGAGGCAGTATAATAAGTAAGAGTTTGAATTCCAACCTCAGAGTATATGGAGTCTGTTTCTTGCTACTTATGACTTTGTGCAAATCACTTTATATTTTCAATTTCCTGAGGATAGTGGGGAGTACATTAATAATGCCCAACTGAATGCAGTTGTTGAATCAAGTAGATTCTCAAAAATATAAGCTATTAATATTATTTCACACTTGTTACTAAATTTCTAAGATATTTAGTCAGTTGTTTCCAGAAATTTTTTTGGATGAACATAGAGCATAAAATCCTAAATCTCCTAAGGAAATACTATTGGTTTACATAGTATATGCTGAAATACATAAGCACACATATAGGATAATGGAAGTCACTATCTTCTAGTTGAAGAATCATAAAGATAGTTCCTAACTCAGGTTTTATGGAAATAAACATTTAAAAATTAATAAAATGAAATTAATTTTTTCAAGATGATATCATAGTAATATGTGTCTCTAGTCAAAGCTAATTAGATGTTTTGAGTGACATAGGAATGAATTTTATTAGCATTTTTTTGCAGAGTAAAAAATAACACTTATTAAAATTTTCAGATTTTTTTGTACAAAGTGTTCAAATGTCATTCTTCCTTGTGATTATATATCGTAGGGATGTACTTCAAAATATTTTGTCAGCCTAAAGAGTTGTGGTAAATAAAAAACTTAAAGATGATTTTTCATAGTAAACTAAGAGTTTTAGGGTCTATGTAAAAATCAATATGGTACAAGATTGCTTACAGATATGATATATGGTACACAAGTCTATTTAAGTGCTTTAATGATAATGTTATTCTAAAAAAAGAAAGGCTTTTTAAAAGATTCAATCCTCATAATTTTCAAACAGGCACAGAGGAATTATGCTAAGTAATTGGTTTCTATGTCTGCCAGCACACGAGTAGAAGTCATTTTTTATTATGTTGGGGAAAGCATCATACTGTTGTGACTTTTACAACTTTAAGGGTTTATAATTTGTTGAGTTTTTATCAGTAAACTCCTAGGATTTTAAGCCTTTAATCATCTTAGTGTGTAACTAGTATGGTTGCTAAGGAGTTATCAATAATATTTTTCAGATGTGCTGTTTCCAATTAAAACTCCAGTAGTTCCAAAGATACTGCTGACAAGATTGGCTAATGTTGGTAACTGTAGAAGTTGGTGATGGGTACATCATTCCATTCTCTGAGTTTGAAAATCTCATTAACAGAAAGTTCAAAAATAATGAATCTGCATATGAATTTTTGTTTTGTTTGTTTTTTGAATGTGTAAGATGATGGGAAAAAATAGTGAAGAAGAATGCAGATAATGAACACACTCTTGAACTCTAACGTTCTCCAATCCTCTGAATCACTTAGGGATGTTGCATTATTTTTAGGGTATGGTTTATGTGTTTATACCTTTTTTGAGACTTTTTTGAAACAGGTTTTGGAATTTTAAAAATGAGAATGAGTAACAGCTGGTTACGATTTTTTCCATTACCAGTCATATTTAGGTAAAATAGTAGGAAGCTCATTTTCCCTTCGTTAGTCAGCAAGTAGAAAGTATCTCCCCAAAGTATAATTTATTTCATAGGAAATTTATCTAAATTTCTAGAAATTGTCATAATTATCAACACATTATTATCATGTATCTATAATGGAAGTGGTGGAACTATTTTTTCTCTTAAAACATATGGTAAATATTTAGTTATGGAGAAAGCAAGAAAATCATTGTTGATGTTAGCAACCTTTCTGAATTTTCAAATATTTCTGGAATAGAGAACTTCTGCTTACAATGTCTGATGGTGATATTTCCCAAAATTTGTGCTAAGGATAACTAGTTCTGAAGGATATATGAGAAAAAGTGTTTTTTTTGTGATCAATAAGTTTGAAAATGACAGTATAAAAGAGACTCTACAGGACGTTTAAAATACATTTTAGAATATTAAGAGTGCCAAGAAGCTCTCCAATAGAGAATTTTCTAAAATTTCTTGAATTTATTTATCCAAAGGACCCTTTTATGTCCCAATAATAGATATTAACACCCAATAAAACTAGTTTCTATAGAATAAATTTTGGGAAGCTCTGATGTGTAAGGAGAGGTTTATCCACTTTTTAATTGAGTTCTGTTATTGAAGACTTGTCACCTGTTTCGAAGTCAGATATTGGGTACATAATAATTGTCACACTGTTTCGATTCAGCATGCTCCTCTATCAGGAATTTCTGAGGATTCATCCAAAAGTTGGGACATGTCTGAAACCTTTTTTTTTTTTTTGAGACGGAGTCTCTCTCTGTAGCCCAGGCTGGAGTGCAGTGGCTCCATCTCGGCTTACTGCAAACTCCGCCTCCCGGGTCCATGCCGTTCTCTTGCCTCAGCCTCCTGAGTAGCTGGGACTACAGGCGTCTGCCACCATGCCTGGCTAATTTTTTATATTTTTAGTAGAGACGGGGTTTCACCATGTTAGCCAGGATGGTCTCAATCTCCTGACCTCGTGATCCACATGCCTCGTTCTCCCAAAGTGCTGTGATTACAGGTGTGAGCCACCATGCCTGGCCTCTCAAGACTTTTGATAATAATCTATTATATGTATTTTATCTATGAATTTATAATGTTTCTATTATATATAGTAAATATAAGCATGAAATAGTTTCTTTCCCCAAATTTTAGCATCAAAGAGAAAGGATTTATCCTGGCTATTTCTTCATGGTTATTCTAAATAACTTTAGCTCTCAGTCACTGCCTTTGCATGTATGAAAACATTTAGCTTTCTAGTCTATTAATAAAACTGTCCTTCTGTTAATCTTTTTTCTCCACCATCCTTCATTTCTGCTTTTTTTCTTTCTTCTTTTCTTTCCTTCTTTTTTTTTTTTTTTAACAATTCCATTTTCTCTTCTGCAAGGAGTGATGATCAGAACTCCACATAGATTTTTCATGTGCAGATGCATATGTTTGTATGGGGGTGGCAAAATATTTTTTAAAATTTTTTTCCAAAGTCCAAACTATTTCCTAGCAGCAATGCTTTATTGAAAATTTTACATCATATTATCAGTCAATGTCTGATTCATTTCCTGGGTAGTAACAGACAACTCATATTCTATTACATTGGACTTAAGGTTTAGACTTTTTTCCTGAATGAATCATATGGTATTATTTACATTGAGTTTCATTATCTTTTCAAATTGTTAAATCTATTCGTGATTTTTTTTTTTACATGAGAAATAAAGATCTTGTGATTAAGGGTCCTCCATAGCACTCCCTCATAATATATGTGTAATCATTTAGCCTTATCCTATTTTAATAAATTCGTATGTAGAGTGTCCCTGCATCTGCAAAACATGAATTAAAGGGGAGAAATGTGGAGGCTCAAGTCTTTATGCCTAAGGGCTGGATGACAGGTCTTTGAAATGACCCCTTTAATCAGTAAAGGAAGATGCCAGATGTTTTATTATTCCAGCAGCCACTGCTAATGACAAGAGAAGGTTTTGGTGTTTGTCAGCTGAAGCTTTCTTACTGCTGGTCTGATGAGTTAGAGCAAACCAGCATCTGTTCAGAGAATGTGCAGAGAATCATAGACCTAGAGAATGTGTTTAAGTTTGAAGTCTTGAGTGATTAGGTGTTGAGTTCACTCCCTTTACATTTTCGTAGCATGAGTTTCTTGGAAAGAATGAGGAAAGTATGGAGATTTTCAGAAAGAATCAATTAAGGTAATCAGAAGGGATTTTGTCAATGCTTCTGCAAATTACTTTTTTCACAATGCATCTCTACTCATTCAGAAAGACTTAAGTGGATGGACATTACTGTTACTTGTCTCCTAAATATGTCATTGCTGGATGTAAAAAAATACGCTCACATTTTTTATTTTACTAAAAAAAATTCAGGGAAATATTAAGATTTAAAAGCTACATAAGCTCAAAATAATGACTGCAGTCTCTCTGATTCTTCACACCTATTTCATTCAGTTTGATGTACTCTTCACAAGATGTGAGAGTGATTTTGCTACCTTGGGGAAATATTTCTGACAGCAAATATGATATTACATTAGTTGCCTTTGGGCCCCAGATATCCCTTCCTCAGTATGTACATTAAGGACCAGGCAGTAACAGAAAGACACGTTATAGAAGGAGTACAAGGAAATATTTGCAAGATTGAAAACATACCAAAAATAAATGGAAACACTTGCTAAATTACAACTTCAAAACAAGAAAACTGAAGCAGAAGGCATAAAGCACTCTGGCGTGGTTCTTTATATACGGATGTTGCTCCCTTGTACAGGGAATATATACCTCAGAAATCTTTGAGGCACTTAATAAAAATACAGTATCCTAGGATTCCTATAAAATTTATAGAATCAGAAAGTGGAACCAAGAATTACATGTTTTACCAAATGCCTCATGTGGTTTTAATACATACAAAGGCATAAACCACTGATACAGGGTAATAAGAAAGGGCATTTTGAGGGTAAAAATTAAAAAGACATAGTTGATTTTCAAAATTTATATTACAGTCTGTGTGAACTTTTTGCTGTCTCTCCGCATATGAGGGTTTGACAAGTAATAATGTTTTATCATGGTGTCTATGAAATAAATGCTGGATGCATCTAATGTTTTGGACCAAGTATGGGGTAGGTGGGAAGGCTATACTTGATTCACATTGGATCCAGTGAGAGTACAGTGGGCTTTCTTCCAAGCCCTAAATTCTTAGATTTAAGAATAATACTTGATCATGAAAAATTATCAGAAATATCTTTAACAAAGCAGACTTTGATCTGCCACACTTTATTTTATATATGTGTCTGTTGATAAATATTTTCATTAGGCTCACCTTAATTCAACAATTCCTATTCTACAAAACAGAACATTTCCAACATTCTAAATAGTAATTTTCCACAAACTTTACAAAATGAAAAGGGAAAATAACTAGTAGTTTATATTCCAAATACATTCCAACATTTTTTAGGATTTACAATGTATTACCTTCAAACCTGTACTTCCTATATTATTTGTATTAGTTTTATTATTAATGTTTGTTAATGGCATCATTGGTCATTCAGGAGTTTGTATGAGAAAACTCAGAGTTATCTTAAATTTCATTTCCTCTCTCTTCATTCCCTCATAGTCAAGTAGTTGCCAGATTCACCTCATTCCACATATTTCATATCTCTTTGACCTTTCACCTCCTCTAAGTTCCACTGCCAGTACTTTGGTAGATAAAGGCCTCGATGCCCTTGGCTAGATAACTGGACTCTTTTAATTGGCATCTCAGTATTTATTCTGGACATCTTCTAGCACATTCTTTAAATTGATGTCCAAGATGTCTTTTTAAAACAAAGAACTGGAGATGTTGCTTTTCTGATCAAAAAAACATTTACTGGTTCTTATTTTCATTCAAGATAATGCCCAAACTTCTTAGTATGGCATAAGTCTTTTCACAACTACCCTTGGCATATAATTCCAGTATTTTACAACTCTATCCCACAAAAAGTACACACATCCCTCCTGGATTCTTAATGTATCTGATGTATCTGTTTCGTTCTCTATCAAAAGGCCTTCTTATTTCCCCAGTCTACACTTATACTTCCCTGTTTTTCTTTCTCATAGCATCTTCTTTATTTAGTTTTTAGTTTTTTTCACTATACCCTTCAGTCTCATCAAGTGGGCTCCACCTTCTATGAATACTGTTTTCCAAAATTGGTCTACTATATTTGTAATCTTTTTATAGCCAATGCCTGAATTTTTTGTAAATTATACAACATGGATATTTGCTTGGTATTTCTAAATTTTCCAAAATGTTTTCTGTGATATAATAGTCTTTGGATGCTCTTAAGAATATTTTCATACCCCAATACATTTGGAAATCCTGCATACCATGTTCACTTTTGGGAGATTTACATAATATATATAGAAGCTCATTGAAGGTTCGGTAAAGTCATACTTTTAGAAAATTATTGAACCCTGAGATTAACCTGAAGTTTCTCTAATTACATGACTAATGTTCCATCGTAAAAAATATATTAGTAAGATAAGTACTGGAGCTAAAAGTGATATTCTAAGGAAAGAGACAGCAAACTGTGACATATGAAGCAAATGGCACATCCCCCTCCCTGATTTTGTAAATAAAGCTGTGTTGGAGCACAGTCATACCCATTTGTTTATATATGATCTAAGGCTGTTTCCTGCTACAAAGCAGGGTTAAGTAGTTGCAACAGAGATCATATGGTTTGCAATGCTTAAAATATTTACTTTTTTCTCCTTTACAGAAAAAAAGAAGCTATAAAAAAACCCCCTATATTAAAGGAGGGAGAGAACACATACAATGAAGTAGCATAGGGGACAACAAAATGTAACAGAAGTGAAAAACAAGGGTTGCAAAAAGATTTCATTTTAACAAACAAGACCACCAAAACTTTTTTGCCTATTCCTCAGCCACAAGGTTAGCTAACTAGATTGCCTGCTGTTCCTTTTTTTTTTTTTAGCAATGTTTAATATTCAAATGCCAATCTATCTTTATTTAGATGAATTAATTGGGTGTAACCAAATCTACAAAACACACCTAAAAGAATCTAACTGTTCCCATCTCACAGATAAGAAAATAACTTTTATCATCATTTTATTAGTTTTCATTTATCTTTCATAACAATTCTATAAATCATATATTTCAGAGTAGGATAGGTTATATATTCCACAATATAGAGGGAAAAGTAAGTTTGAAAAACTAGCTTTTCCAAAAAAAAAAAAAAATCACTCTCTCTCAGGTTTAATTTCTTCTAGTCAGGCTTATCTTTTATATCACATATTTGCCAAGAAAATTTCAGTTTATTTTAATGAAATATTCCTTTACAGAGAAAATTGTGATTAGTGTTTTATCCTGAATTCTACCATGGTGATCAATTTAAAATTATCAAACTAATGATACAAATCAAAGCAATTCCTGTATAAGACCTGAGGATGAGAAATATTATAAAATACCAAGAAATTTGTTTTAGGAAAAGCATCAGCAAATATTTTTGTTTCTTCCTTCTTCAGCCCTATTAATATCTTGATTTTAGCCTTAGTAGATACATTTTTAGATTTCTGATCTCCAGAACTATAAAATATTAAAATTGTTTAAACCACTAAGTTGGTGATAATTTGTTACAGCATCAATAGGAAATGAATACACCTTATTTTCTCTGGCGCCTGACATAAGTTGATGTGCATTGCCTAAGTCATCTCATCCTGTTCTGACTTTCCCCTCACTTCCATACTCCAGCTAAACCTGACTTCATTCAATTCCTCAAGCATATCAAGCTTGTTCTGAAACTGCCTTTGGAAAAAGTATAACTGGGAAAATTATTACAGTGAAAGAGTTCTGACCTAAACGACTCCATCTTGCTTCTAACCTCCAAGCTGTCCTTGTTCATTCCTGGGTATAGGCGGAATTCACTTTCAGAGGAACTTAGTTGATAGTTTAACTTTGAAACTAAGACACTAAGAGCACTTTCCTAAAACAAACCCCCTTCCTGCCTGGACTTTGCAGGACTAACGAATTAGCCACAAGATTAGAAATCATGGTTTAGGAGCCAGGCAGCTGGAGGCTGCAAGATTCTGAACCTCCCCAAATTGCTCCTGGGGATAACACTGAGAGGTGACAGCGTGCTGGCAGCCCTCAGAGCCCTTGCTTGTTCTCGGTGCCTCCTCTGCCTGGGTTCCCACTTTGGCGGCACTTGAGGAGTCCTTCGGCTCGCCACTGCACTGTGGGAGCCCCTTTCTGGGCTGGCCAAGGCCAGAGCCGGCTCCCTCAGCTTGCAGGGAGGTGTGGAGGGAGAGGCGCGAGCAGGAACCGGGGCTGCGTGCAGCGCTTGCGGGCCAGCTGGAGTTCCGGGTGGGCCTGGGCTTGGGCTTGGCGGGCCCCGCACTCGGAGCTGCCGGCCGGCCCTGCTGGCCCTGGGCAGTGAGGGGCTTAGCACCCGGGCCAGCGGCTGCGGAGGGTGTACTGGGTCCTCCAGCAGTGCCGGCCCACCGGCTCTGCGCTCGATTTCTCACCGGGCCTTAGCTGCCTTCCCGTGGGGCAGGCCTCAGGACTGCAGCCCACCATGCCTGAGCCTTCCCCCGCCTCTGTGGGTTCCTGTGCAGCCCGAGCCTCCCCAACGAATGCCGCCCCCTGCTCCATGGCGCCCAGTCCCATCAACCGCCCAAGGGCTGAGGAGTGCAAGCGCATGGCGCGGGACTGGCAGGCAGCTCCACCTGCAGCCCCAGTGCAGGATCCACTGGGTGAAGCCAGCTGGGCTGAGTCTGGTGGGGAGGTGGAGAGTCTTTATATCTAGCTCAGGGATTGTAAACACACCAATCAGCACCCTGTGTCTAGCTCAGGGTTTGTGAGTGCACCAATCGACACTGTATCTAGGAGCTCTGGTGGGGCCTTGGAGAACCTTTATGTCTAGCTCAGGGATTGTAAATACACCAATCGGCACTCTGTATCTAGCTCAAGGTTTGTAAACACACCAATCAGCACCCTGTGTTTAGCTCAAGGTTTGTGAGTGCACCAATCGACACTCTGTATCTAGCTGCTCTGGTGGGGCCTTGGAGAACCTTTATGTCTAGCTCAGGGATTGTAAATACACCAATCGGCACTCTGTATCTAGCTCAAGGTTTGTAAACACACCAATCAGCACCCTGTGTTTAGCTCAAGGTTTGTGAGTGCACCAATCGACACTCTGTATCTAGCTGCTCTGGTGGGGCCTTGGAGAACCTTTATGTCTAGCTCAGGGATTGTAAATACACCAATCGGCACTCTGTATCTAGCTCAAGGTTTGTAAACACACCAATCAGCACCCTGTGTTTAGCTCAAGGTTTGTGAGTGCACCAATCGACACTCTGTATCTAGCTGCTCTGGTGGGGCCTTGGAGAACCTTTATGTCTAGCTCAGAGATTGTAAATACACCAATCGGCACTCTGTATCTAGCTCAAGGTTTGTAAACACACCAATCAGCGCCCTGTGTTTAGCTCAAGGTTTGTGAATGCACCAATCGACACTCTGTATCTAGCTGCTCTGGTGGGGCCTTGGAGAACCTGTGTGTTGAAACTCTGTATCTAACTAATCTGATGGGGACGTGGAGAACCTTTGTATCTGGCTCAGGGATTGTAAACGCACCAATCAGCGCCCTGTCAAAACAGGCCACTTGGCTCTAGCAATCAGCAGGATGTGGGTGGGGCCAGATAAGAGAATAAAAGCAGGCTGCTGGAGCCAGCAGTGGCAACCCGCTTGGGTCCCCTTTCACACTGTGGAAGCTTTGTTCTTTGCAATAAATCTTGCTACTGCTCACTCTTTGGGTCCACGTTGCTTTTATGAGCTGTAACACTCCCCGTGAAGATCTGCAGCTTCACTCCTGAGCCCAGCGAGACCACGAGCCCACCGGGAAGAACAAACAACTCCAGACGCTCTGCCTTAAGAGCTGTAACACTCACCGCGAAGGTCTGCAGCTTCACTCCTGAGCCAGCGAGACCACGAACCCACCAGAAGGAAGAAACTCCGAACACATCCGAACATCAGAAGAAACAAACTCCAGACGCGCCACCTTAAGAGCTGTAACACTCACCGTGAAGGTCTGCAGCTTCACTCCTGAGCCAGCGAGACCAGGAACCCACCAGAAGGAAGAAACTCCGAACACATCCAAACATCAGAAGAAACAAACTCCAGATGCGCTACCTTAAGAGCTGTAACACTCACCGCGAAGGTCTGCAGCTTCACTCCTGAGCCAGCGAGACCACGAACCCATCAGAAGGAAAAAACAACAAACACATCTGAACATCAGAAGGAACAAACTCCAGACGCCACCTTAGGAGCTGTAACACTCACTGCGAGGCTCCGCGGCTTCATTCTTGAAGTCAGTGAGACCAAGAACCCACCAATTCTGGACACAGCACCACTATTATAAAACTTAAGATCAGTGCTTGAGATATTTTGCAGACCTCGCACCTGACAAATCAGCTAGCACCGCTCAGATGAATAAACTGGCTCAGCTGGTCCTGTGGACCCCACCTAGGAACCTACTCAGCACAAGAGGACAGCTTCAACTCCTTATGATTTCATCTCCCACCAGACCAATTGGCACTCCCCACTTTCAAACCCCCTACCCACCAAATTACCAGGGAGACTGATTTGAGTAATAATAAAACTCTAGTCTCCCGTACAGCGGGCTCTGTGTGAATTAAACTCTGTATTGCAATTCCCCTGTCTTAATAAATCGGCTCTGATTAGGCAGCAAAGACAGCACTGGGCAGTTACAGCTCTGGTTTTGATCCTTTGCGGTAGCTCTTTTCTCATCCAAATAGTTCACAACAACCTTCAGATCTTTATTCAAAGGTGAACCCTATCTGAGGAATTCTTGACCTACCTGTTTAAAATTGCATCTCCTCTTCCCCACCTCCCATTTCTTATCATTTTTACCATGCCTGTTATTCATGTCTGTACTTATAACAATGTAACATATTTTTACATATTAAAAAATTTTTTTGAACATCTCTTAGAAGCTCTATTATGGGATTTTTTTCTTTTGTACTCACTGTAATATTTTCAGCCCCTACAACAGTGCCTGGCATATAATGTGTTAAATGGCTTGATCAATTATGTTGACTCTATAAACCAGAGAAAATGAGAGGAAAGAATAATTGTCTCAAAATATGTAGAAAGACTATTAAATAGGCCAGGCGCAGTGGCTCACACCTGTAATCCCAGCACTTCAGGAGGCCGAGGCGTGCGGATCACCTGAGGTCAGGAGTTCAAGACCATCCTGGCCAACATGGTGAAACCTCGTCTCTACTAAAAATACAAAAAATTAGCTGAGCGTGGTGTCAGGCACTTGTAATCCCAGCTACTCGGGAGGCTAAGGCAGGAGAATCACTTGAACTCAGGAGACGGAGGTTGCAATGAGCCGAGATCACGTCATCGCACTCCAGACTGGGGGACAAGAGCGAGACTTCGTCTCAAAAAAAAAAAAACAACAACAAAAAAGAAAGACTATTAAAGAATTGGATGTATTTAAAGTTGGAAAGGAATACATTGTAAATTAGGGAAATCTATTATTGCAGTATTTCAAGCAAAGAGGAGATGTCAGGTTTTCTGCAGAGGGAGTACTGATAGTATTTGGAAGAAACTGAACTTTTTCCTAAACTGTGCTACTATAATTTTCTCCAGTGAAAAGAATTTTATTTCTTGATGTTTTCTATTCAACATCTGTATTAATAGGAACAGTTGGAAAGAAATTGAGGTCATTGGGAACTATAAGATAAACATTTAGATGACAAATAATTGAGTTTTTTTTTCTAAAGTAAAAGTGCTTTTATAAAAAGGTAAATAGAATCCTTCGTGGACAATTTATGGATGAAAAATGTGAAATTGGCTTTTTCTAAGCCATATATTGATTTGATGTTTATACTGTGTCTTGCCGATACAGTATGATCACTGCTCAATCTTTATGAAACTGCAGAAGACTTAACTACCAATTAAATTGAAGTGAAACATTATGTTTGGTATATTAGCATTACAAGATGAGCTTCTTTGTAAAGTTTGAACAAAAATGTCATAGATAGACATTTTCTTGGTGCTTTTTCATAATAATCTCATCAAAACAAACATATTTTATGTCACAGGAGTTTATCAAATTTTATTATTTGTGTTAATTATAATGAAAATTATATTATGAAAAGGATTTTGACACAATATAAACATTACAATAGTTGCATGGAATCAATAAAAAAGTACTTGACTTTTATGTAAAACTTGCTATATGCCAGGCCCTGTGTTTTAAATAATTAACTAATTTATCAGATAAATTTGATGAGTCATTATCTTTAATTTTATAAACTCAATACTTAAAAATATTCTCTTAAAATATATATTTTATATTTTTTAAAAAATTACAGCATAAAAAGTTTAAAAACTGTTTAAAAATTAGTCCTTTAAGCCAAACACTAAGAGAAAATCTTTGCAAAATGCCTATCTGATGAAGAACTGGCATCCAAAGTACACAAAGAACAGTTAAAACTCAATAATAAGAAAATAAACCACCAAATAAAAATACAACCAAAAGATCAAAACATATCTCATCACATAGGATATACAGATGGCATATAAACATATGGAAACCCATGGTTAACATCATATGTCATCAGGAAGTGCAAATTAAAACAATGAGGTACTGCTATACACCTACTAGAATGGCCCAAATCCAGAACACTGACAAAGCCAAATGCTGACAAGGATGTGGAACAACAGGAACTGTCATTCTTTGCTCGTGGGAATGAAAAATGCTACTGCCATGTGGGAAGACAGTTTGGCAGTTTCTTACAAAACTAAACATGCACTTAACATATGATCCAGCAATCACATTCTGTGGTATTTACCTAAAGGAATGGAAAGCATGCCCGCACCAAGGCCTGAGCACAGATGTTTATAGCAGCTTTATTCATAACTGCAAAAACTTGAAAGCAAGCAAAATGTTCCTCAGTAGGTGAATAAATAAATAAACTATGGTATATCCAGACAATGGAATATTATTTGGCAATAAAAGGAAACAAGCTATCAAGAGACAAAAAGATATGGAGGAAATTTAAATGCACATTGATACATAAGAAAGGTCAATCTGAAAAAGGTATTTACTGTATGATTCCAACTATATGAGATTTTAGAAAAGGCAAAATTATGAAGATAGTAAAAAGATCAGTAGTTGCTTAAGGCTTGGAGGAGAAGATACAGGGATGAATAAGTGGAACATAGAATTTTTAGAATAGTGTAACTATTCTGTATGGTATTGCAATGGAGAATATTTATCATTATGTATTTCTTAAACCTATAGAATTTACAACACAAAAAAGTGAACCACTATATAAACTATGGGCTTAAGTTTTTACAAATGGATAAATATTGGATCCTCAATTGTTGATAAATATATCACACTAATGCAAGAGGTTAATGATGGAGAAAACTGTGTATGTACTTGTGTTTTAAGGGGTTGCGGTACATGGAAACTGCAGTTTCTGCTAAATTTTTCTGTAAACCTAAAACTGCTCTAAAAAATAAAGTCTATTCATTTAAAAAATTAGTCCCAAGTTTAGTTAAAGCAGAACTATAACACCTTAATGCTTTTATAACTTAACATTTTCTCTTAGTTAATGAAATGAAACTGGTGATTTCTTCTGAAATGTGTGACCCTGTTTCATTGCTGCCCACTGCAACTTCTTAGCTACTTGAGAGAAACCTATTACTGTCCATTCTAAATTTTGGAATATCCTAGGCTTGCTTTATTTAAATGCCCCCGAGGCCAACATGACAGAAGAGTGACAGAGACTAAAGTACCAGAACTTTGTAGTTTCTAAAACCAATTCAAAGATGTATATTCAGCATTCCCCTTCAGATCTTTTGCTAGAAGATTCTCTGGAGCTAATTCTTGCAAGAGGAAGAAGCATCAGGCAGGAATGGTTCTTATTTGAATTATCAAGATAGCTTCCCTTTTTAGGGGTTGTGGAAGGAAACCTGCGAGCATATGAATGTTCGATATTTGCTTTCGAGGCAGGTACTTAGCTATATGCTGACCCTCATGACATCCTCTGTCAAGTCCAGCAGAATGATTGATGTTACTGGAGATAAACTAAGAAAACAAAGAAAGTGTGGTGAAAAAAAGCTGAGACCAGATTAATTTCTGAATTATTTAATTCTGAAGATGAGCCTTTTGCTATTCACGGTAAAATTATTAGAGTGAATTGCAATTAATATAAATGTTTAAAGAACTACTAGATCAGGCCTTCTAAAACTAATTGATAATATAATTCACAAACATTTACTTGAATATCTTGGTTCAAAGTATACATTAAAAGAATTTTAGGCTGAGGTTTTACAACTTAATTATATACTAATATATTCCTAAGGCCATAGACTCTTAGATTTAACTAGAAAGTAGAATTTAGGTTATAATATGCATTTAAATTTCAAATTAAATTTAATATGTTGGAAGCAGGTCTCAGATATGTACAGTGGCAATACATCTTCTATACAGATAATTCCAAGTGAATGATTAGAATTTTCAAGAAAAGATGTTTAATAATAAAATTTGGAATAACAGTGATAAAACATTGGATATCTACTTCCTAATATTTCTAGTATCTTATAAGCATTGCATTATGTTAAAGACATATATACCTAAAAGAAGTATTTAATTACTTTCTTTCCTACTACCCTTAAAAACTGTTCCTCCATCACTGCTCATGACATATACACTGGAAAGATGAAGCAGAACAATTAAAACCTAAGGTTTAAGAAAATAACTTCCAATGTGTATTAAGGTAGAATAACTTTTCTCTAGCAAACAGACATACACATACAAACAATAAAACTAAAAATCTCAGTGACTGAAATCACATAAGACATTTATTTTTGTTCAGATCAAGGGTCAAATGTTGGTGGGTCAAGAAGCTCTGCTCACCTATTTATCGAAGAACCCAAGGTTCTTTTACCCTAGGACCTTTTAATACTCCGTCGGATCCTCCACACCTTGACAGAATTCAAGAGAAAAGAAACTGCAAGCATGGAGGATCCCATAGAAGTATTTTTAGATACCTATGCTGATCACCAATTTTGCTCAGATTTTACTGACCAGAACTTCGTCCCATGGCTTTACCTGGCTTCAAGGACACTGAGAAATGCAGTCTAACTGTGTACTCAGGGCTTTGGTAAGAGAAAAACATTGTCTCTGTTGCTATTATAGCAGTAAAATTAATTATTTTACCGGACTCTGGTTTCTCTTTAAACTTCATTTTAGTGTTCTTGAGAACATGTAATATGCAACAATTGGAAGATGTCTGCTCTGAATTTTCAATTAGATTTTACTTAATTTCAATTGAATTCACTTTAAACCAACTCAAATTGTATTAAAATTGCATTAAGCACTTATAGTGTGCTAGAAATGTTACTAGACACTGGAGATCCCTGCCCTCAAGGAACTCAGGCTATGAGAAGAGACTCCATTATGAAGGTGGTAAGGGATATAATAAAAATATGAACTATGAAATATGAATATGCGAGAGACACAGGAGAGCACATGGCTAAATCTGCCAGGGAGAGTTGTAGATGCCTTCACTCATCTGAAACATGAGCACGGCATTATCCAGTGGAGAAAGGGAAAGTTTATTCCAAACAGAGAAAGTAGCAAAAGTAAGGGTATGAAAAAATGAGTGATGCAAAAAAAAAAAAAGGGAAAGGAGTGAAATATTGATAAGGAAACACATATAAGGGAGATAAGGCAAGTGAAGTAGGTTGAGGATCCATATAAAATTTGCAGGTGAGAACCAAATATCTAATTCAGTACATACTAGGAACACGATTCCTGCTTCATGCTTTCAGGACTTAAAAATGATGGCTATTATGGTTGTTATCATAATCTGCACTTGCAGGAAATTTGTGATCTCTGGTGGTAAGAAAAGGTGCAAATGAGGAAGTGCTAAAAAATATTTTAACTGCTCAATGGGTAAGAGAAACATCATGTAGTATTCCTATTCATTGATAAATAGGATAGTATAGAGCAGTATTTCCCATGCTGTGAGACCTATACCACTAGGAGCATTTACTTGATTTTAGGTGAAATGCAAAATAATTTTCCTTTCATTAGTTATGTTTTAATTTTAATGTGTTTTCAGAAATGTAACTATTAAAGTGAATGAATTTGGAGAAAAATATTAAGTAAATAGTAACAGAGAAGAAATACAGGTATGTCAAAATCTTGAAGGTGGTCCAATACAATTGTTGATGTACAATAGACAATAACTGTTAATATTTAGACACCATAGATCTCAGGTTGAGATCTATGTCCTTCCTATCTCCTGCTGCCCCTTCTAAAAAATGACATGTTGATAGGAGAGCAAGGTGACAGGAGAGTGTGTCAATGAGAGAGAGAGAAGCAAATATATAATTGCCACCAAAAAGTATGCAGCAGAGGTCCCAGACCACGCTACGCTCAGGCTCATGAGTTAGGTCTTGTATCAGAAAGTCAAAGTAATATCATATTCTCTATTTTCTTGATAATTAATCAAAATCAATTTGTCATTTGATTTCTTCTTGACCTGTGGCAACTATTTTGCTATTTACATGAAGAATATAAATAAGTCCTAGATTTAACTTTAAATTTAGTGCTACACTATTTCTGAAAATGTGTGTCCTATTCCAAATTTAGCATTAAATTCATTTTATTCATCTAAGACAATAAATAAAACATGATTCTAATTGCAATGCAAGAATACTAGACATATACAGAGAATAAAACTACAGAAAGAAATGAAAAAGAGGAGATAATAATTATAAAAAACAACTCTAATTTTGAACCAAATACAATAAGAACAGAAATTCATTTTCTTTGTATCAATTTCCAAGACATTGGATTGTGTACATTTCTGAGATGAAGATTATTAAAGAACGTATTTCCTCTTTGGAGATTTGTCATTGAGTTTTCAAGGTGAAGATTCACTGTTAGGGCTGGGTATGGTGGCTCACGCCTGTAATCCCAGCTACTCAAGAGGCTGAGGTGGGAGGATCACTTGAGCCCAGGAGGTGGAGGTTCCAGTGAGCCAAGATCGTGCCACCACACTCCTGGGTAACAGAGCCAGAACCTGTCTTAAAAAAAAAGAAAAAAAAAAAAAAACAAAAAGATTCGATATTGAAGGAAACAATTGATAAAAGATTATCTCATATATTTAACTAGCACCAGTTTTCTAATGAAGGAGAAACATGTGATTTGACTGTCTTATACTCCAGAGACTTGCAGAAACATCTACAAATAGGGCTAAGAAAAAAAAAACAACTAAGGGAAGATTAAATTCTTAATGATACTTTAGATTACTCAAGATTGTTGTATTAGTCTGTTCTCACGCTGCTATAAAGAAATACGTGAGACTGGTAATTTATAAAGAAAAGAGATTTAATTGACTCACAGTTCTGCATGGCTGAAGAGGCCTCAGAAAACTTAAAATCATGGTGGAAGCAGAAGCAGGCACCTGCTTCACAAGGTGGCAGGAGAGAGAGAGTGTGTCCAAGCAGGAGAACTGCCAGACGCTAATCAGATCTCATGAGAACTCACTCACTATCATGAGAACGCAGGGGGGAAGCCATCCTGATGATTCAATTGCCTCAACAAGGCCTCTCCCTTGACACATGGGGATTATGGGATTTATGGGGATTACAATTCAAGATGAGATCTGGATGGGTACACAAAGCCTAACCATATCAATTGTAAAATTAATGAATTATAAAAAGGCTGTCAATTCAGGGAGGAAAACAAGAGTCATTTTGAAATTTTGCAGGTAAAATTATGTTATTCATGGAGGTTGACTTAAAAAAAATTTTAAGTTCTGTTGTCTTTGTAAAACCCAAAGTCAAGTTACTTTTCTGATAAATAATAATAGCAATAATAATAATAAATACTATTTACTCTTCTATTTTATGTGTTCTTAACATATTTAAATTTTCTAGTTGCACAAAACAACTAAAAGGACCTACTAGTAGATGAATGTGTGATGATGTAATTCTCTTTCTATTGCTTTTAGTTCACCCACTGGTTGAAGGAGTTTCTGAAATGCTATGTGTTAAGCCTTTATAAAGGCCAAAGGAAAATTCTTATGCAGATTCTCTATGTGCCTCACATGAGAATAGGACTGTATTAGTTATGCATTGCTGTGAAGCAAATTACTCTGAACTTTAGCAGTTTAAAGAAACATAGATTATCTCTCACTGTTTCTTAAAGCCAGGAATCTGGCTGCGGCTCAGCTGTGGTCTGGCTCAGAGTCTCTCATGTGCTATAGTAAGGTACTTGCTGGGGCTGCAGACATTTGAAGGATTGACTGGCAGGAAGTTACACTTCCAAAATGGCACACTCCAATGGCTCTTGACAGAATGCCTTGGCTCTTGTCTTGTGGGCCTCTCTCCTGCACTGCCTGAGCATCCTGTGATGTAGAAGCAGGCTTTCCTTGAAATGAATGACTGAGAGCAAGGAAGAAGCCTCTGAAATAGCATATTGGCAATTGTGATGTATTCTAGTGGTGACATCGACCAACCCTCATGCAGTAGGTGAGGGGACTACACAAGGGTGTGCACTCCAGGAAGCAGAGATTATTGCAGGTTAGCTTGGAGGCCAGCTACCACAAGGCTAAATTGATTGTGTTTGAAATAATTTTTGAAATAATTGTCCCGTCTTTGGAAATAAGATTTAGTTAATTCAGCACTTATAAATAATAGCCAAAAGCATGTGGCATTGAATGTACACAACTACCTTTTTGTTCACACTTTGTAGCAATACAGTAAAACTTGAAAATGTAAAGGCAAATATAGTTTGTAATTGTAATCTTCTTAGATTCATTTACACAATGGAGGTATTTTTTAGAGAAGATACTTTTTCATTAGGAATGTAATTGAGAACATCTACTCACTTCACACACCAAGGAGTTTACAGATGAAAGTGCATTAAGATCATTGTTAACCCGCACTGTGTAGAAGTTTAGAAGTGACAGGTTTAAATTAAAACCTCTTCCTTTTAGATTTTAAACTTTCTAATTTCACCTGATAAATGTACTCAATCACAGAAAGAAGAAAAGATAACTAACTTCTTCTAGGATCACTCAGCAGCACTTTTACATACTCAAATAAATAGACATTTCCAAAATAAAATAGAAAATATTAACAATCACCACATTTTGGTAGCGAACAATCATCACAAAAGTCATATTGCGATATTACAGGGTCACAGAAGGAAGCACAGAGTGTAACATTCATTTTACTGTTTTGGGTATGGTATATTCTGGTATTTCAGGGCCCAGTTTCATTAAAACTCTTCCTTTAGGTTGTTATTGATTTCAAAGTCTTACTTAATGGAGGACTTGTGACATTTTACACATGTAGTCTATTTCATATTCAGTAATTTATGGTTCAAATTACTGGCCCTCATAACCAAATTGCTTGACTGAACCCTTCCTTGGCTCAACATCAAAACATAGTTCAAATAAGAGCCTTGGATGAATTTGAAAGCAGCTGTAGGCTCTGGATACTTCAGCATTATATTCCCTGTTCTTATACTCATCATGGTTTGGTAAAACTTACATAATGTTTATCGTGAAAAAGGAAAAGATGAATGTTCTGTACCTTTATGAGCCATGGAAGCTTAAACATTCAAGCTGACTTGGTTTCTTCCCCAATGAAGTTTTTGATAAGAAAATTTGTGTTTAAAATTTTATTAATCTTAAAAACAAGAATAATTGATATTCAAAATTTAGAATATAAGTTTCTTTTATTTCTGCCTTTTTTGTAAGAGAGTAGATGCAGTTACTGTATTATCACCTACTGTTTCCTACCTCAGCACACCTGAGGGTCATGGGCCAAGAAAGATATTAGTGTCATTAAATATTGCACTTTAAATTGGAAACATAAAAAAATACTAAGGATCGTTATGTTGCTCATGATCCATGATAGCTTTTTAGGAATTCTTGCGCAGAATGGAAAAAGCAAACCTCCTAGACTTACGTTATGTCTTGTAACACGTGACTCTTTGAGACGTAGGATTGGTTCTTTCAGGAGTATTTAGAATTGAAATAACTTTCTAGATTGGGAGCTTGACCTGTTTTTCTTTTGTGATTCTTGATTATACAATAGCATTCTCATTGTTCATTCACCAAAGCTGCAAATGCTATTTCTGGAAGAGATGTTGGTCTAAGAAGAAACTTGAGATAAACAAAGGAGTGTACAACTATACTAGTGTCTATTCTACCTAATTTTAGTTCTCAATGTGGAATATTCTAGTGAGAATACTTTTTCTTTCTTCCTTGGAATACATTTTGTGGGATATAAAGCAGAAAACAGCTAAAGCAAGCAGAAAAATCAAGTAGTTTGGTGTTGATTCTGAGTTTGGTGAAGATTTGAGTTAGAGTCTGGGACTCTGCTCTGATCAGCTTTTAGATTAGCTTAAGCCCCCATCCTCTTTAAGCATATGTTGCTAGGCATTAGCACAGTGTTGCAGAATTAGGCTGAAGCCAGACAGCTTAGGTTCAAACCCCAGACTTAGCCTTCTCTTGCTTAATGACCTCATATGTGAAAAGAGGTTAGCTAGTAGTAGCTGACTTCCAGGGTGTTGGGAAGATTGCATTAATATGTAAGTGCAAAGTGCCAGGGGCTAAACTCTGCAATTATGAATTATTATCGTTATTTCGTAGTCTGTAACTTTAGTAACTAACTTTTATATAACTCAAATAATAGAATACATAAAAAGTATTGTTACCATAAAGCACTATTAAAATATGAGAGATGATTATAATATTTAATAGGTGGTATAAACAATGGGATCCATAGATAGGCTGAGGAGCAGTATAAAGTAGAGATTAGAAAGTGAAATGGGGCAAACGACAAAAAACAACGGCAAAAAATTGTGGAACTTATGAAAGAATCTGAGCTACCAAGAAACAGAATTCAGGAACTATGTAATTGTTAAGGTGTCTATAGTAAAATTGTTACTTTTATGTTGGATAATCAATAGCGTTTAACTTTTCTTCATGAATAAAATGTAATTGATTCACCTGTTGCACATGTGGTCTAGGTTTCCTCACAGGACAATCCATGGGACATAGCTGCATGGCAATTCCACGGTACCACTTCTCCGCTTCAGAATGCTTTAAGTACATATCTACATGGTTGTTGAGAGAGAACACAAAACCTGAAATTCTCAAAAAGACCCATTTCTATTGCCTAGATGGTAAATTTGCTCTTTAAAAAAAGCTTTATTTAATGTTGATGGTATTTAATCAAGATTCTATGCAGATGGGATTGCTAGATAAAATATAGGACACTCAGTTAAATTCAAATTTCAGATAAACAACAAATATATATATATATTTTTCTGAGACTGGATCTTGCTCAGTCATCTAGGCTGATGTGCATGACCATAGGTCACACAACCTCAAACTCCCAGCCTCAATGGATCGTCCAACCTCAGCCATCCAAGTAGCTGCAAATACATTTTTAGTATAAGTATACACTGTGGAATATTTGTTATTTAAAATTCAAATTCAAGTAGACATTCCATATTTTTATTTTCTAGTATGGCAACCTTATTCCAAGCCAGCTTTTTTGGGACAGCAACTTGCACATGTCTGTCTACCGAATGTTGCACAACAATGATACTTGCCAAGCATCTACTACGTACAGTGATTCAATCACTGGTCTCAAGTAATGAAGGTCAAGGACATATCAAGGTATTGGAGACTCAAAGTAGTGAAAGAGCTATAGTCCTCTTCCCTTATGTGATTCAAAATAAAAATATCTCCAAGCTGTAAAATGGATGTAAGAAAATTCAATTAGGTTGTGACTTTTTACATTCTGACTCCTGCTTTTTTGAAAAACATCAAATGTCAACTTTTTGCAAAAAAGATTTTTTTTCTCTCTTCTGAGTGTGTTTTCCCTGCCCTAGGTTTGCAGGCATTCCAAACTTGAGTCTGCTCTGATTATTAAGTAATTCATGATTGTACACAGTACAGAGTAAGAGCTCAATGATTATCTTTTGAATAAATAAATGAATGGATGAATGAAGATGGGATATAGTAAAGGGAAGATAAAAAGACATATAACTGTGGAACAGGCAGAATATAGATTCCAAATTACAGATACAAACAAAATCCTTGGAGGTCCATGGGAATCATCCAAGGTCATCATAGTGTATGAACGGAATAAAGGGAAATAGGAAGATTTTTGACAGAAACTTATGGGACAGGAAAGTATTACATGACTATGAGTGAAGTATTTTACTAGGATATTATATTATTAAAAAAAGGCTTCTGCTTTCATGTTTGGGTTCCAAAATCTAGCACAGTGCCTGGTTCATTTTTAGTAATAAAAATCTATTTAGAAAGAATATAAGAAGAAAAACATAAAGAAAAGGTAAAAGAAAAAAGAAAAAAGAATGTTAATTAGTAATTGCTGGGAATAGGTGTAGAAATAGGAATTTGCATAACATATTAAAGTAAGATATGTTATGCAAATTCATAATAGGATATATTAAAATGAGTCAAATATAAAAATAGAAATTAAACTGCATCCAGAATATGCAGCACTTTGAAAGCAATGGTAGACAAGAAGATACTTTAAAACTTTTTTGTATGGCATTGTAATACAAAATTTGCATAATTAAGTGTGCTACTGTACAGAGATTGTATTAATATCAAGAGGGTCTTTTTGGTCATCCATTATAAAACAGTAGTTATTGAGGCATTTGGAATATATGCATATTTACTCATCAAGCATATACATATACTACAATAATAACATTATTTTATAATTGACAAATAAATTTGTATATATTCATACAATGTGATGTTTTGAAATATGTATACATGTGGAATGGCTAAAGCAAGCTAATTAACATATGAATTACCATACATATTTAACATTTTTTTTGTGATGAGAACACCTAAAATCTACTCTCTTAGCAAGTTTTAAGAATAAAAAAAATTGTTATTAACTATGGTCACCATGTTGTACAATAGATCTCTAGAACATATTTCTCTTATCTAACTGAAATTTTGTATCCTTTAACCAATATCTCCAGAACCCCCATAACTACAGTAATAACATTTGGTACATTTTAAAACACATGCAAAAGTAAAAATTAGGTGTTTTATTTCATCTATTTTAATTTCTACTTTTGTGTGTAGAAGTTTTAATATTTGTCTCTCATGCTCTACTGGCTTATCGTGAGCAGTCCTTAGAATGTATGAATTTCGCTTTGGAAATCTCCATACAGGAGCTAGGAAAATCAATGGCATGATTTGGGAAATAACTAGGACAGAGGTATGAGAACCAGATTTCTATCTGTAATTGAGAAACTGTAAGGTGTAAAATATGGGCAAGAATCATTTCAGAAATAAGAATTTGTAAGTAATTAGATGTAGTGGGTAAGAAAAAGGAAAAAGTTGAGAATGAATGACTTCAGGGTTTATGACAAAAAGAACAATCTAATTGCTAATGAAAACATGAAGATCAAGATTATTTAATGACATTCATTAAATAATCATGTTCTAGGGACTGTGTCAAATCCTTCAGAATTTACTCCTTACAACACAGGATGGGCATAATTACTAGTTCCACCCATCTTGAAGATGAGAAAACTGAACCCTAGAGAAACTGAGTTAATTTTCTCATGGTCCCAACTGTGGTAAATGTTGGAGCCAGGACTTGAGCCTGGGGTCAGTCTGATTCCAGAGTCTGTGCTCTTAAGCACCAGATTCTTCAAATTAACAGGAAAGGGTGAGGGAAAGAGAGGGTGGATAGAATGAAGGGATAGTAAGTCTGGTTTAGAAATGATGTGTGGTGAAAAATAACTTTAGACTTAGACAAATTTGAATTTAACCCCTCTTATCAACCAAAAAATAACATCTGAAAAGACTCCTCGTTTGAAAAATGGGGATAGTAACAAATATCATGAAATGTTATCAAAAAGATCAAAAGATACAGTGCTAATATAGTGCCTGTGACTAGTTATAGACTGATTGTTAACCCGAGTTACCATAAGCTATTTTTACTATTAGAACAGCTTGCGTAATTAAAAAAACAAAAAACAACCACCCAGAAATCAACTATAAATTGTTCATAGACTGACACAGAACATAACTAGTGACTGCTATCTGAAGCTTCTAGTACTCAGTCTAAGGCAAATTTGAATAATGTTAATTATGTAGAGCCAAGGAGAATGTCATATTTTTATTATTGTCTAAAAATTAAAAACTCGAGAGCTTAAATTTATTAACTCCTAAAGGGTGGTCTCTGAAGTTCAAGTAAGATGTCTATCTATTAATCTATTATTCTATCTATCTTGATGTCTATGAGGTTCTGATTCTAGTCGTGACTGAGAGAAAGCATTTCAAAAAACCCTCACCAACACTGAGCAGTCCCGGTTACATTTAGGAGGTAGAAAGCAGTCTTAAGATTTGTAAATTATTATGGTGTGACAGTGCACCTTTCCTTTATCTTATTTATTTAATTGGCTTAACTAGGTTCCAGATGCCAGGCAGCTTCACATTAAACCCCCATGTTAGACAGTAGGACATCAAATAATTGGCTATTACAATTGTTCCCTCTTCCAAGCGTCCCCACCTAGTATGTGGAATAAATGGTTGACTCATGAAAGTAAGCTAGGTCGCTAAGCCACAGTCACTACACATCCAGGTATATACCCGATCAACACATGACTTTTCTAGTATAATTGCATTGTACTATCTTTCCCTCTTTTTTTCTAAACTAGTTCTCTAAATACAATCCAGGCCAAGATTAATGCATTTAAGCTGCTAGAACTTTCCCCATACCATTTCCCTATTAAAAATTAAGTGTCCAGCTGAAGTCCATCTAGAAAATGAAACCTTCCTTATGATCTTTGCAGCAAGTGACTTGTCTTCTGAACAACGGAAAAATCTTCTGTATTTAAAAATCCAAATATTTGATATTTAGTGTAAACTATCTTCAATTATGAATTGTAGGCTGCGCGTGCTGGCTCACACCTGTAATCCCAGCACTTTGGGAGGCTGAGGCCGGTGGTGGATCACTTGAGGTGAGGAGTTCGAGACCAGCCTAGCCAACATAGTGAAACCCCATATCTACTAAAAATACAAAAATTAATTGGGCATGTTGGCTGCACCTTTAGACCTACCTACTCTGGAGGCTGAGGCAGGAGAATCGCTTAAATCTGGGAGGTGGAGGTTGCAGTGAGCCGAGATCATGCCACTGCACTCCAGCCTGGACCCATAGTGAGACTCTGTCTCAAAAAAAAATTATGAATTGCATTGTTTTTGTTTTTGCACATGAATATGCCATATTTCCAATTAGATTTTATTCTTTTTAGGGCAGAGAATTTTTATACTTTTTTTACAGCCATGGAACAACCAAGTGCTTTATTTTATTGTTTTTCAAATTTTTGTGGATACACAGTAGTTGTATATATTTATGGGGTACATGAGAAACTTTGATATAAGCATAATACTCACACCATGGAAAATGGGATATCAATCCCCTCAAGCATTTATCTTTCATCTTACAATCACAATTAGACTCTTTTAGTTGTTTTTAATTGTACAAATAAATAATTTTGACTATAGTCACCCTGTTGGTTTTATATTTATTTATTTATTTAGAGGCAGAGTCTCGCTCTGTCGCCCAGGCTGAAGTGCGATTGCATAATCAACTCACTGCAACCTCCACCTCCTAGGTTTAAGTGATTCTCATGCCTCAGCCTCCCAAGTAGCTGGGATTACAAGCATTTGCCACCATGCCCAGCTAATTTTTGTATTTTTGGTAGAGATACAGTTTTGCCATGTTGGCCAGGCTGGTCTCAAACTCCTGGCCTGAAGTGATCCACCCACCTCGACCTCCTAAAGTGCTGGGATTACAGGCGTGAGCCACAGTGCCCGGCCTGCAATCAAAGCATCTGTAACTCTTCCGAACAGTTTCTTCGTAGGTGTTTTGGTTGGGGTTCTTCAGTTGAAACAGAAACTGACCCGACTGAAGAAAAAGCTGATGGAAAGACAGGAAGAGTGCAGTCTGACTTATAGATAGGCCCTTCCAGGAAGATTAATCTTAATATTCAGTTTTATCATTTTCTGATCTTGTGCCTCTCACTCAAGATTTAAATTTTTATGACCGAGATTTTGATGGACCTATTTTGTGCCATTTGGGTATTCCCTTGATTTCCAGTTCCACAGAGATGACGTTCCCCCACTGAAATCCTTAAAAACAAGGAGTTACCCAGAAAACTGGGGGTAGATGCTGGAGGAGTATGAAGAGCAGATGAGTCCTACCCCTTATTTCACAAACAGGGATGCTATACTTCTCTACCTGAAGATGATAATTCTGAGTTAAAGAAAAATGCCAATAGCTTACACACCCAGCTAGACATGCAAATTTCCTTTGGAAACCAGACAACCAAATCTGGGATCTGAAGTTCTAGAAGATTAATCACATTGAATATTAATATGCTGATTTCTTAATAAGAATTAGACCTGTACTTATTTAGAATGAGTAGACCTGTTAAATAACCTTGGACAAGCTATTTAACATTTTTGAATGCAGCTTTGTAATTTTTGAAATAGGGATGATACTAATGTACTTAAATAAGTTGTTATAAAAATTAAATAAATGAATACCCAACACATAATACAATATGCTAGGCTATAATGATTTTTCAACTATTGTTAGCTACAGCCATTATGATTTTCAAGGTTGCAGATTCAGTTGATCAGTTCATCCAGTATTTCTTATTTATATCCAAACACCTTTCTAATTGGCTTATTTGCATTCAAATTAAAGACATGCCTAACCAGTGATCCCATTTAAATACTGCTCCTCTTGAACATTAAATTACTTTTCTTAAAATCAAAACTTAAGGAATTATAAGTTTAATAAATATTTTTTATACTGCTCAAGGCTTTTTTCATTTTAATGCAGAGAACTACAGAAAAATATTGATTTCAGATAGTTTATTTAAGTGATATTAGAGAAACTAACAATCAGTTAAGGGTCTGAGAGCAGAGAAGACAGTTATGGTCGGATCTAGTTAGAGCTTTATGAAGACCCATCAATGCAAAAATTAAAAATGTTCTCAACATAAAACTGAAAGATCAGATAAATCGAAATATTTGGAAGGTTATGTTTGTAAATATTTGAGGGACTGAGGGGAGTGGAAAAGAATATACTTACTTTCATAACATATAGATAAGATGGTAGAGATCTGAAGTTATAAAGCCTTAACATTCATGATAGGGAAGTATGCTTCAGTTTGATTTAAGCAAATGCTGAACAAAAAGGTTTAAATTGACCATTTAAGACAATTTAAAGGTTTAAATTGTCTCATATTCTTTCAGGTTATCCTAGAATGGCCAGAAATTTGATTTGTTTACTTTATTCCCAAATAAACATATTGGAAAGTTTGCTAAGTTTTATAACTTTGGGATCCTTATAGCTTTCTTTTGGATTGTGGAAATAGGAAATAAAATAGAAAAATAGAAAATAAATAAGAATGTATATTTTTTTCTCTGTTTATATACAATCTACACTGTTTAGGATTTCAATATGTGTCCTTGTGTAATGACAAACCTCTTTGGATATAACATGATAGGAAGTTTTGGAGAGATATTGGAGAAACTTATATATACTGGTGCTGAAGCAATCTTTACAAAAGTTTTTTTCTTTTTGACTAGGACATTATTGCCTAAATCCCAGGGCATGGTGGATGCCAGGTGGTCTCCAAAATGTTTTGAATCTAAATGCCTTGTCATTTCCTAAGATAAATGAAAAATCTAATTAAATTATTCTAAAATTCAAAATTATTCTAAAAATGATTCTAAAGTACATAAAAATTATTCTAAAATTATTCTAAAAAATTATTCTAAAATACATAAAAGCATCATGGTGAGTCTATTTAAAATGCACCCTCCTGTGGTCCATCTTCAGAGATTCTTATTCAGTAAAACGACAGAGAGTCTCAGGAATCTGGAGCTTTGTAAAGAAACTCAGATGATTTTGATACAGGTTGTTTACAGATTACACTTGGAGAACCAGGGTTTATGGCTTCTCTCTGATATCAGTACCACCTATTTATTATTAATTATTACAAGTTTCCTACTAATAGCTGCTCCTCCAATCAACTTCAACTCCCTGGTGGGGAGAACAGCAATAAAGAAGACCCAAAGGCTTTGTATGTATTATTGAATTGATTTTTGTATTTATATTTGAACGCAAATGTTGATACTTAAGCTGTATCCCCCCAAACCCTAGTTCCATTGCCTGTTAGTAGGTGTTCTACTAGAACAGAATTCTATAGTCAAACAGATTACTGTGTAATAATACTTTGTCTTCTCTTAGAGTTATAGACACATACCTCCATACAACATTATTTAGCTTTGTTTTAACCAGGCTTTCCATGATTCTAACTCTGGAATCTTCCTAGCAGAAGACAGCTTTACATCTTGCAGAAATACTGTTCCTCATTACAGAGAGTCTAAGCTCCGTCTTGCTTTCTTGCAGAACCTGATGTCTTTTTGACAATTCACACTACTGCTTTGGTCTAAAGCTCTTTCTGTGGCTCATTTGAAGCATACATGGAGTACGATTAGTCAGAGACAGCAGTGTGAACAGAGCAGCAAACAAGGTTTCATCCAAAAGTAAATCTGATTTCATGGACTAAAGGATTCTTTATGTCTAAGGATGTATCTACAGGTAGTATAAGATGCTCCTCCGAACACCTCTTTTTAAAGGATTTGGAAATGGCATCAGGTAGATTTTGTGAGTAGAAAATGATTCAACACTTATTGGATGAAAGCAAAGACATGGAAAATCACATATAGTGACTACTGGTTTGGACCACATTGTGATCAAACAAATTTTATAAATATATTTGAAGAGGGATTTATTTTTCATCATAGGGACCTGGAAAAAAATGAACAGAACAATAATTGTCAATATGCACAGCATCAGGTAGGAGACAGAATATTTTGACCAAAAACCAGGGGTAATATTGCTTAGGCAGGCTGTGTCTTTCTGGGAGAAGAATGGCCTCAGCTGAGAAGCTGCCTAGGATGATCCAAATTCCTGGTATTGATTCCTTGAATAATATTGTATTTTAGTTTCCATGTAGTTCTGCAGTGCCCTCTGGTCAGAATAAAGTCATAATTCTTATTGTAAATGAATAAATTGGTATTCTGTTTTACATTCTAGTCTCTCATTAATTTAATTTAGAGTAAGTTAGTATCCCTGAGTCTGATCACATCTCAGGAACTACACAATTGATTTTCTGGGCAAAGAACTTTCCAAAAAAATATAGACTGCAACAAAATCACCATTATGATACTACCCTGTGAGGCTTTTGTAGAACATTACGTAACACATTCTAGGTAAATCCTTATTTTTCTATTTGTTTCTCCTGAAAATGCAGCATATTGAATATAAAGATTTGTATGAAAACGTGAGCCTTGTTTCTAATGAAGATATTTTTGTTGTTTTGAGAAGAAGTAAATTTACTCCTCATCACTTGCTGTTGGTGTTGTTTAGCAGGCTCTATAGAAGAAATTATTCACTTGAGAATTGATGTCTTCCTTTATTGCTTTTTCTCATAATCCTGCAAAACAGAGGAATAAAAGAAAATTACACTGGGCAAATATCTTATATGCTATTCTTAAATCTTGCAAATATAATTCCCAGTTTCTTTCATTTCAAATCATGAGGTTAAACTCAGCTCAGTCATGCAGTTCCAGCTGAAATTTGCTGGGACTTAACCTGCATAGCTAAGTGTTCAATTTAAAAGTTCTTCTTGCACCTAATTTTCACCCAGTGAAAAAATATGTAGTTATTATCGGCAATTGTAATGTGAATTAAATTGTGCATAATTTTTAATACTTTCAACTGTGAGTTCTTTGAGGGGGCTTCCTAAATGAAATAATAAGCTTTTTTCTGATATTTACCTCTAACCCAACATTTAAGAATTTATAAAACTTTGAACATTTTTATACATGTTACAAAACATTAACCCTTCATATTTTATAGGTTAGAAAAATCTCCTCACATGTAATTACGGAATCTCAAACTGTTTTTTTTTTAAATTTTTATTTTAGATTCGGTGGTATATGTGCAGATTTGTTATAAGAATATATTGCATGATGCTAAGTTTGGGTTTCTACTGATTGTGTCACCTAAATAGTGAACACAGTACCCAATAGGAAGTTTTTCAGCCCTTGTCCCCTTCCCACCCTCCCTCCTTTTGGAGTCCCTAGTGTCTGTTGTTCGTGTCCTTACGTTCATGTGCACCCAAGATTTAGCTCCCACTTATAAGTGAGAACATGTGATATTTGCTTTTCTGTTTGTGTTAATTTGCTTAGGATAATGGCCTCCAACTGCATGCTTGTTGTTGCAAAAGATATGATTTTTTCATATTTTTGGCTGTATAGCATTCCAATGGTGTATACGTACCACATTTTCTTTATCTAATCCGCTGTTGATGGGCACTTAGGTTGATTCCATGTCTTTGCTATTGTGAATAGTGCTGTGATGAACACATATGTGCATGTGTCTTTATGGCAGAATGATTTATATTCCTCTGGGTATATGCCCAGTAATGGTATTGCTGGGTTGAATGGTAGTTCTACTTTTAGTTCTTTGAGACGTCTCCAAACTGCTTTCCACAGTGACTGAACTAATTTGCATTCCCACCAAAAGTGTATAAGTGTTCCTTTTTGTCTGCAGCCTCACCAACATCTTTTATTTTTTGATTTTTTAAAAAATAACAACTATTCTGACTGGTGAGACATGGTATCTCATTGTGGTTTTGATTTGCATTTCTCTGATGATTAGTGATATTTAACATTTCATATGTTTGTTGGCTGCTTGTATGTCTTCTTTTGAGAAGTGTCTGTTCATGTCCATTGCCCACTATTTAATGGGGTTGTTTTTTTTCTTGTTAATTTTTTTACATTCCTTATAAATTCTGGATATTAGTCTTTTGTTGGATGCTTACTTTGCAAATATTCTCTCCCATTCTGTAGTTTGTCTGTTTACTCTAGCGATAAGTTTCTTTTGCTGTGCAGAAGCTCGTTAGTTTAGTTTCATTAGGTTCCACTTGTCAATTTTTGTTTTTGTTGCAATTGCTTTTGAGAACTTAGTCATAAATTCTTTGTCAAGCTGATGTCCAGAAGGGTATTTCCTAGATTGTCTTTCAGGATGTTTATAGTTTGAGGTCTTACATTTAAGTCTTTAATTTATTTGAGTTAAATTTAGTATATGGTAATAGGTAAGGGTCCAGTTCATTCTTTTGCATATGGTTAGCCAATTTTCCCAGCACCATTTATTGAATAGGGAGTCCTTTCCCCATAGCTTATTTTTGTGGACTTTGTCAAAGGTCAGTTTGTTGTAGGTATGCAGCTTTATTTCTGGGTTCCCTATTCTGTACCATTGGTGTATTGGTCTAATTTTTTACCAGTACCATGTTATTGTGGTTACTGTATCCTTGTAGTGTAGTTTGAAGTGCAATGATGTAATGATGTGATACCTGTAGTTTTTTTTTTTTCTTTTGAAATGGAGTCTCACTCTGTTGCCAGGCTGGAGTGCAGTGGGCAGTGGCATGATCTTGGCTCTTTGCAACCTCCGCCTCCTGGGTTCAGACGACTCTTCTGCCTCAGCCTTCCGAGTACTGGGACTACAGCTGCGTGCCACCATGCCCAGCTAATTTTTGTATTTTTAGTAGAGACGAGGCTTCACCATGTTGGCCAGGATGGTCTCGATCAGCTTTGTTCTTTTTGCCCAGGATTACTTTGGCTATTTGGGCTCTGTTTTGATTCCATATGAATTTTAAAATTGTTTTTTTCTAATTCTGTGAAAAGTGATGTTGATAATTTGATGGGAATAGCATTGAATCTATAAATTGCTTTGGGCAATGTGAACATTTTAATAATATTGATTCTTCCAATCCATGAGCATGGAGTGTTTTTCCATTTGTTTGCATCATCTCTGATTTCTTTTAGCAGTGTTCAAAACTGTCTTTATCCTCTCACACATTTCAGTTGGAAGACTACTCCACAATTCTTTATTCTTAGTCTATCTTTTCTCAGTATCTTTTCTTTTGCTTTCTTGATATTATTATGTTAAAAAGAGAAATGCCCACCGACTTAATTTCTTCAGCATACATCTGAAAATTGGACAATGGAGATTTTACTCTTCTTCATTTCCTTAGCTGAATTTCTGATATTACTACAACAATACCAGAAGCCCTGGGATATGTCTATACATCAATTTAAATTAACCATTATCCTGCAAGTTGCTCCAACACTATACTGCAATTAGAAAAGCTTTGTAGTTATACCAGTAAGTAGATATCCTCTTGAGTTCCCCCTGCTGTACTCTGGAAGGATAACTTATTTTTTATTTCATGTCAAAATGCAAATTTATAGCTTTCTTATGATATATTATAAGCAATTAAATTTACATAAAATGAAAAATAATGTTTAATTGAGTAGACACATTTATATATATTCCTTAAAATATTAAAATAAAAATGTATAATCAGGTGAAATGTTTCTCAGTATTATTTATCTGGCTATAACAAAATAAAATACCTGGGATACTTTGCCAATTGATAATTTTCAAATACGATAGTTTTTTTTTTTTGAGATGGAGTCTCTTTCTGTCACCCAGGCTGGAGTGCAACGGTGCGATCTCGGCTCACTGAAACCTCTGCCCCCCAGATTCAAGAGATTTTCCCGCTTCTGCCACCTGAGTAGCTGGGATTACAAGCATGTGCCACCATGCCCAGCTAATTTTTGTATTTTTAGTAGAGACAGGAATTCACCATGATGGCCAAGCTGGTCTCGAACTCCTGACCTCAAGTGATCCACCTGCCTCTGCCTCCCAAAGTGCTGGGATTACAGGCGTAAGCCACTGTGCTAGGCCAAAAACGATAGTTTTTAAAGAACTTATTTTCTATTATTTCATTATCATTGCTCAAAATCAGTACACGTCTAAGAGATAAGGGGATACTAAATAAAATAATGGTTAGGCTACACAAGTAATCCATAATTCACTTTGATATGAAGTCAAGGGTACTATCTCTTCAGTCAGTTTTCATATTTTGAAATGTATTTATTGAGTACTTACATTAGGCCAAGGGCTAGGTCTGGGGTTATGGACTAGGGATATATTAGTGGACCATGATCTAATGGTTTTTAAAAACTACTGGAGAAGACAGATAATTGCACAATTATTTACACCATTATTTAATTACAAGGCCCTGGGAAGAAGGATCTGCATCTTTTTAAAATTGACAACGAAGAGCATGATTAGATTATGGTGTATGATGAGGAAACTACCTTCTGTGAGATTTAAGGCTCAGGGAGAGGCAGTCAATTAAAACATTTATACCATGTTAGTAATTCTAGAGTAAACCTCCCAAATAATGCGACGTCATTATAAAAATTTAAGTGTGAGAATAATGCAACCTGATCAGATTTACATATTTTCCCCCACATTTTGTTATGAAAATGTTTTCAAACCACTATTTGAAATTATTGTAAAGTAAACTTCCACATACCTACCAACTTGATGTTACAGTTGTACATATTTTGCTATATTTGTTTTAGCCCATTCATTTTCTTTTCAACTTTTATTTTAGGTTCAGAGGTACTTGTGCAGGTTTGTCACATAGGTAAACTCATGTCACGGGGGTTTGTTGTACAGATTATTTCATCACCCAAGTACTAAGCCTAGTACCCAGTAGTTATTTTGTCACTCAGGTAATAAGCATAGTAACTAACAGGTAGTTTTTCCATCTTCACCCTCCTCCTACCCTCCACCTGAAAGTACGCCCCAGTGTCTTCTTTTCCCCTGTTTGTGTCCATGAGTCCTTATCATTTAGCTCCCACTTACAAGTGAGAACATGTGGTATTTGGTTTTCTGTTCTTGTGTTAGTTTGCCAAAGATAATGACCTCCAGCTCCATCCATGCTCTTGGAAAGGACATGACCTCATTCTTTTTTTATGGCTGCATTGTATTTCTTGTTGCATATGTATCACATTTTCTTTATCCAATCTGCCGTTGATGTAGCCCATTCATTTATCCATTCAATTAGCCATCTATTAATCTAACTTATTTTAAGAGGGTTTTAATATGAGATGTAACTTACATACAATAAAATTTGCCCTTTCTAGTATATAGTTCCATGCTCTGACAAAGCAGAGTCATGGCAATATCACCACAATCAGGATACATAACAGTTTAATCGTATATGTCTAATGCATTTCAGAGTTTTCTTTAGATATCAGTGCATTTCATATCTAAGCATTTCAACATGCATATAATTCATTAGAGCTCAATATTTGTTTATGATTACTTATATTTTTTGAAGTGAATTGTACATAGAATGAAATACATCATTCATAATCTTTCTATGAGCACTGATAAATGCATAAACCTGACCTGTGCAATGCTGAATCTCTACAAAGATATAGAACATTTTCATCATCCCCTCTAAAATCTCCTTCTGCTCCTTTGCAGTCAATTTCTGGTCCCACTTTCCCCTTCACATTACATTAACAACCAGGGTTCTGATTTTTCTTATATAACCATAGGTTGGTTTTGCCTATTCTAGAATTTCAGATAAATCAAGTCAAAGAGCATATGTTCTTTTGTGTAAGTCTTCTTTAGGTTAACATTATATTTCTGAGATACGAACATGTTGGGTATATCATTAGTTCTGTTTAAATTGCTGAGTACTATCTTGTTGTATAAATAGATCATAGTTTGTCTTTCCATTCTTCTGTTGATTGAAACCTGGGATGTTTTCAGTTTTGGCGATTATGAATAAAGCTATCACTAACATTCTTATACAAAGCTTTTAGTGAAAAAGAAGCACATGTTTTTATTTTTCCCAGATAAATATCTAGAATTGGAATTTATCTGTCATGGAGATATTTGCTTAGCTTAATTTTTTTAAAAGCCAGAATGTTTTACAAACTGGTTCATCAGCATAACAGTTTAAAAAACCATGCTGCCTATAGGATGGATAATGGCTTGGGACTAAGGGAAAGTATATCGGGGAAGATAAATTGTAATGTTTAGACTTAACAGGGGCTAGTGGATATAGAGGAGAGTCGATATAATTAAGATATATTTACAGGATAGAATAAATGGGATTAGGTAGGAGATAGGATTTGAGGGGAGGGATATGGATTAGTCAGATTTCAGCATGAACAAATGCAAGATGGTAGTATGACTTACAGAGATGGAGAGCACTGATGGAAATGGGGAGCCATCAGGTCTAGAGGAAAATGCCTGAGCTCCATTTGGAACATATGCCAGTTGGATGTTCTCTCTTTTGGAATAATAATTAGCTGATTTGTGGCAATTTGTATATTGTTAGAACCAGAAAGAAAAATAAATGCAATCTATTTTGCTATGCACCAAATAGACCTGTGTTTCCTAAATTTAAGCTGCTTTACCCTTCCCCCCTTCCCTTGAAATAAAATACTTTTACTTATAATTTACTCTAAAAAAGAACATACATTTTATTTCTTCATGTTTAAAATTATTATAAATGTTAAAATATAACCTATTAAGTTACATTCATTTCTATACCTTCGAATTTATGACTCTTGTTTGAAAAAAAATCATAGCACTTTTATTGGACAAGGAGATGATTTATTACATAAGATTTAATTAGGATAAATGAGGGATATTATACGGTACAATATTTTCACAGATGGTTGAAATCACATTGGGAAAAGCTTGGATTCAAGTTCGTCTATTTAAGTTGCTTAAGATAATTTAGATAGAATTTGAAGGAATTAAGTTTACCAGCAGTTTAAAGCATTACATTTATATTAAAGCACAAACAAGAATCATAATCCTTGTTAAAGTTACCACAGAATTAAAACTCCTTAACCAATAAAGTCAAATGAAGTTTTTAAAAAGACTTGTATAAGTCTTTTTAATTTGTGTTTTGCTCAAAAGTAATGCCTGCCTAATGTTAATGAGGATCCTAATCAAACTGATTTGGGACATAATTTTAGCCAGAACACCTTTTCCTATTTAGCTATCCTTGAAACAAGACAATGACATTTTAAATAATTACAGAAGTGCTGTGAGAGATAGCAAAAATGAAAATAGGCACTATGTATAAAAAAGGGACCTCTACAAGCCATTTAATGTTTAAATATGCTTTTTATTACATGATTTTTTACAAACGTTGAGAAAAACTATTTAAAATTTGTATTGGCAGTCTCAAATCTCATGTTCTATCACCTATCATAGTTATGTAAAATAATAAGTGTTGTCATTAAAATGTAATTAAATATTCACATTTCATTCCAAGCTGTCAACAAGCCTCATTTTGCTTAATTATCTATAGATTTTCTGGACCACCTGTTTTCAGGAGGGCTTTTCATTTCTAGGAGGTCAATGGAAGGAAAAGAAAATGAAGATTTTTGCCAATCACCTTGTTTAGAATGCATTTGTTCCTGATTGAAGAATGGCTCTAGCCTCCCTTAGTGCTTGGTATTTCACTCTTATCCAGAGGTCACGGGCTTTTAACAAGCAGTTGTAAAGTCTGACCGGAAGCTAAAAACAAAAAGCAGATCTATTTAAACAAATACAGTTTAAATATTGCAAAAGCTGGTAAATAACAGTACATTTGTTTTTTGGTCTATTCAAGTCTTCTGAATGTCCTTAACAAAGTTAAATAAAGGTTTTATTCATTCGCAACTCATTGTTTCCTGCTTGCTAATGCTCATCTGGAATATATGAATTGTAATTTGAAAGATTATATTAATTTTCTAATGAGCTACATGAATATATGTAAAATAAAGTTTAAAAATAAAAAAATTAAACAGATTATTGTTTACAAGAATGACATTGAGAGAGGATCCCTAAACTTTGTTTAGCAAACATAAAAAAGTAATCTGTAGTGACTAGTAGGTTTGTTTGCTTTTGTTTCATTTTTTTCCTTTAATACATTTAGAGATTTATTGGCATTTAGAGAGTGAATTTTACAAACCTGTTAAATGACACATCATAGTTTCCTTCACATTTTTTAAACTAGTCTGTCTCTTATAAAATGTAATGTAGGACAGTGGTTAAGACTCAGCCTCTAGAGGCAACCTGCCTAGGTTTGAATCCCAGCATTATCATGTGCTGAAAATGACTTTAGGCAAGTTACTTAATCTCTCTGTGATTTAATTTCCTCATCAATAAAATAAAAGAGAAAAACAGTATTGACTTCCTAAAATTGTTAAAAAGATGAAGGGCATGTAAAGTGGTTGTTTCATATAAGAGATAAAGTCTTGGGCTAGGGTAGTAAAATTGGGCATGAAAGTAATCAGACAGAAGAACAGTATATTTTCCAAGTGAAATTGACAGGCTTTGGTGAGCAATTAATGTCTGGTGACTTTCAGCTGCCAGTTGATGTTAAGGTGATTGCAAAAGCATGAGGGATGTTTTTGGAAGCACGATATCTTCAGTGGTAAACACAGGCCCCGGCAGCAGGTCACAGTGATTGTATTCATCATGGGCATGGGTGGTAAGTGGGAAGGGATCACCTCCAAAGCCTTCTTACCTGGAAATACTTTTTCATGGGTAGCATATCAATGAGTACAGCACATTCAGGCAGGAAAAATGGGGCTCAACTTGCGGATCAAAGGAGAGCTAAGGACAAAAATTTTTAAATGGAATTGGAAGTGTGTCATCCCAGTTATGGGAATCTATCCAGAAGAAAGCATCATTGACTTCCGTTTCACAACTCAGCCCATTTATAACCAGCTTCTGCCATCATTTGTCCACAGTAACTGCTATTGCCAAGATCATCCGTGATTTTCCTTTACCAAATTCAATGGAATCTTATCAATGGCTTTTGACAGGAAAATTTTCATCCAAAGACCTAGTTATCTAATTTAAGTTCTATCTATGTTGGTGATCACATTCATTTTCATGGCTTCATTTATTAATTTTTAACTGGCAGTTAAAAATTGTATATATTTATGGTATACAGCATCATGTTTTGATCCATAGCTTCAAATCCCATTTTATATTTGTAATCCCATACTCTCATTTGGATTTAATATCCATATGTCCTCTGATTAATCAAACAATTCTACTTTGGTGTTTTAAATATAACATATCCAGAATCAAACTTTTTATTTCTATATCCAGACATTTTCCTCCCAAGTCGATTAATTTCCAATAATGACAAGACTGTTTTTGCAATTTGCTAAGCTAGAAACTTGAGATTTACCCTCAATTATTCCACACCATACTCATGCTTGTCCTCCAATTTAATCCACAATTCTTATTAATTTATACCTTCAAAATATATTTCAAATCTGTAGATTCCTGTCCATTTCTATTTCTGCATTCTATTGTAAACCATCATTTCTGACCCATTTTCACTTTTGCCACTTCCTAAACAATTCAATCAATTTCCGTATAAGGAGTTTGGGAGGCTGAGGCAGGCAGATCACGAGGTCAGGAGATCAGGACCATCCTGGCTAACACGGTGAAATCCTGTCTCTACTAAAAAATACAAAAAATTAGCCAGGCATGGTGGCGGGTGCCTGTAGCCCCAGCTACTCAGGAGGCTGAGGCAGGAGAATGGCATGAACCCGGGAGGTGGAGCTTGCAGTGAGCCGAGATTGTGCCACTGCACTCCAGCCTGGATGACAGAGTGAGTCTCTGTCTCAAAAAAAAAAATTTCCATATAAGGGATCACATTGATATTTTTAAAACATAAATTTGATCATTTTATTTTTTGTGTTAAATTTTTCAATAGTTCTCCATTATATTTAGAATGAACTATACAGTCATTGATGCCTACCAAGTACACCCTGTCCTTCACATCCAACAGAATAAAAGTTTATTTCTCCAATCTCATTCCCATTTTCCCCACTTCCCCAATAACCATGTGTCAGCCACTCTCTTCATTTAGTTCCTAAAACCACCCCTAGACTTTTGCACATGTTCTTAGGCAGGTCACTTTTCCCCACTCATCTCTTAAAGTATCATTAGAATGCAAGTATCAGTATAAGTGACTGTCTTTATTAGTTATATCTAAACTAGTTCTCCTCATATTTTCTATCATAGAAAACTTTGCATTTTTTAAATATCATCTTGCACCATGATTTATAATTATCTTTTCTGTATGTTGTATTTGTTTGTTGTCTGTCTTCTTCGCAAGACTGAATTGCCATGAGGTTTGGGATAGTATCTGCCTCATGCAGTAGTGTCTCTCCCCATACCTACCATAATTTTCAATGCATTGGAGATGCTCAAAAACAGGTATTGGCTGAATGAATGCTTTTGTGAGAAATACACATCTGGGGGGGCGGTTCCAAGATGGCTGAATAGGAACAGCTCCAGTCTACAGCTACCAGCATGAGTGATACAGAAGACAGGTGATTTCTGCATTTCCAACTGAGGTACCGGGTTCAACTCACTGGGGCTTGTCTGGGGCTTGTCTGTCAGTGCAGGACAGTGGGTGCAGCTCACCAAGTGTGAGTTGAAGCAGGGCAAGGCATCACCTCACCTGGGAAGTGCAAGGGGTCAGGGAATTCCCTTTCCTAGCAAAGGGAAGGGGTGACAGATGGCACCTGGAAAATTGGGTCACTCCCATCCTAATACAGTGCTTTTCCAACGGTCTTAGCAAATGGCACACCAGGAGATTATATCCCATGCATGGCTCAGATTGTTGCATGCCCACAGAGCCTAGCTCATTGCTAGCACAGCAGTCTGAGATCAAACAGCAAGGTGGCAGAGAGGCTGGGGGAGGGGTGCCCACCATTGCTGAGGCTTGACTAGGTAAACAAAGCGGATGGGAAGCTTGAATTGAACTTGGTGGAGCCCACCGCAGCTCAAGGAGGCCTGCCTGCCTCTGTAGACTCCACCTCTGGGGGCAGGGCATAGCCAAACAAAAGACAGCAGAAACCTCTGCAGACTTAAATGTCCCTAACTGACAGCTTTGAAGAGAGTAGTGGTTCACCCCGCATGCAACTTGAGATCCAAGAAAGGACAGACTGCCTCCTCAAGTGGGTCCCTGACCCCTGAGTAGCCTAACTGGGAGGCAACCCCCAGTAGGTGCAGACTGACACCTCACATGGCCGGGTACCCCTGTGAGATGAAGCTTCCAGAGGAACAGTCAGGCAGAAACATTTGCTGTTCACCAATATTCGCTGTTCTGCAGCCTCCGCTGGTGATACCCAGGCAAACAGCGTCTGGAGTGGATCTCCAGCAAACTCCAACAGACCTGTAGCTGAGGCTCCTAACTGTTAGAAGGAAAACTAACGAACAGAAAGGACATCCACACTAAAACCCCATCTGCATGTCACCATCATCAAAGACCAAAGGTAGATAAAACCACAAAGATGGGGAAAAAACAGAGCAGAAAAGCTGAAAATTCTAAAAATCAGAGTGCCTCCCCTCTCCAAAGGAACGCAGATCCTTGCCAGCAATGGAACAAAACTGGACGGAGAATGACTTTGATGAGTTGAGAGAAGGCTTCAGATGATCAAACTTCTCCAAGCTAAAGGAGGAAGTTCGAACCCATCACAAAGAAGCTAAAAACCTTGAAAAAAGATTAGACGAACGGCTAACTAGAATAAAAAGTGTAGAGAAGTCCTTAAAGGATGTGATGTAGTTGAAAACCATGGCACAAGAACTACATGATGCATGCACAAGCTTCAGTAGCTGATTTGATCAACTGGAAGAAAGAGTATCAGTGATTGAAGATCAAATGAATGAAATGAAGTGAGAAGAGAAGTTTAGAGGAAAAAAAGTAAAAAGAAATGAACAAAGCCTTCCAGAAATATGGGACTATGTGAAAAGACCAAATCTACGTCTGATTGGTGTACCTGAAAGTGACAGGGAGAATGGAACCAAGCTGGAAAACACTCTGCAGGATATTATCCAGGAGAACTTCCCCAACCTAGCAAGGCAGGCCAACATTCAAATTCAGGAAATACAGAGAATGCCACAAAGATACTCCTTGAGAAGAGCAACTCCAAGACACATAATTGTCAGATTCACCAAAGTTGAAATGAAGGAAAAAATGTTAAGGGCAGCCAGAGAGAAAGGTCAGATTACCCACAAAAGGAAGCCCATCAGACTAACAGCTGATCTCTCAGCAGAAACTCTATAAGCCAGAAGAGAGTGGGGGCCAATATTCAACATTCTTAAAGAAAATAATTTTCAACCCAGAATTTCATATCCAGCCAAATTAAGCTTCATAAGTGAAGGAGAAATAAAATCCTTTACAGACAAGCAAATGCTGAGAGATTTTGTCACCACCAGGTCTGCCATACAAGAGCTCCTGAAGGAAGCACTGGACAAGAAAAGGAACAACTGGTACCAGCCACTGCAAAAACATGCCAAATTGTAAAGACCATCGATGCTAGGAAGAAACTGCATCAACTAATGAGCAAAATAACCAGCTAATATCATAATGACAGGATCAAATTCACACATAACAATATTAACCTTAAATGTAAATGGGCTAAATGCTCCAGTTGAAAGATACAGACTGGAAAATTGGATAAAGAGTCAAGACCCATCAGTGTGCTGTATTCAGGAGACCCATCTCATGTGCAGAGACACATATAGGCTCGAAATAAAGGGATGGAGGAAGATCTACCAAGCAAGTGGAAAACAAAAAAAGTCAGGGGTTGCGATCCTAGTCTCTTTAAAACAGACTTTAAACCAAAAAAGATCAAAAGAGACAAAAAAGGCCATTACATATTGGTAAAGGGATCATTTCAACAAGAAGAGTTAACTATCCTAAATATATATGCACCCAATACAGGAGCACCCAGATTCATAAAGCAAGCCCTTAGAGACTTACAAAGAGACTTTGACTCCCACACAATAATAATGGGAGATTTTAACACCCCACTGTCAACATTAGACAGATCAACGAGACAGAAAGTTAACAAGGATATCCAGGACTTGAACTCAGCTCTGCACCAAGCAGTCCTATTAGACATCTACAGAACTCTCCACCCCAAATCAGCAGCATATACATTCTTCTCAGCACCATATCACACTTATTTCAAAATTGACCACATAGTTGGAAGTAAAGCACTCCTCAGCAAATGTAAAAGAGCAGAACTCACAACAAACTGTCTCTCAGACCACAGTGCAATCAAACTAGAACTCAGGATTAAGAAACGCACTCAAAACTGCTCAACTACATGGAAACTGAACAACCTGCTCCTGAATGACTACTGGGTACATAAAGAAATGAAGGCAGAAATGAAGATGCTCTTTGAAACCAATGAGAACAAAGACACAACATACCAGAATCTCTGGGACACATTTAAAGTAATGTGTAGAGGGAAATTTATAGCACTAAATGCCCACAAGAGAAAGCAGGAAAGATCTAAAATTGACACCCTAACATCACAATTAAAAGAACTAGAGAAGCAAGAGCAAACACACTCAAAAGCTAGCAGAAGGCAAGAAATAACTAAGATCAGAGCAGAAATGAAGGAGACAGAGACACAAAAAACCCTTCAAAAAAATCAATGAATCCAGGAGCTGATTTTTTGAAAAGATCAACAAAATTGACAGACCACTAGCAAGACTAATAAAGAAGAAAAGAGAGAAGAATCAAATAGATGCAATGAAAAATGATAAAGGGGATATCACCACTGATCCCACAGAAATACAAACTACCATCAGAGAATACTATAAACACCTCTATGCAAATAAACTAGAAAATCTAGAAGAAATGGATAAATTCCTGCACACATACACCCTCCTAAGACTAAACCAGGAAGAAGTTGAATCCCTGAATAGACCAATAACAGGCTCTGAAATTGAGGCAATAATTAGTAGCCTACCAACCAAAAAAAGTCCAGGACCAGAAGGATTCACAGCCAAATTCTACCAGAGGTACAAGGAGGAGATGATACCATTCCTTCTAAAACTATTCTGATGAATAGAAAAAGAGGGAATCCTCCCTAATTCGTTTTATGAGGCCAGCATCATCCTGATACCAAAGCCTGGCAGAGACACAAGAAAAAAAGAGAATTTTAGACCAATATCCCTGATGAACATCGATGCAAAAATCCTCAATAAAATACTGGCAAACCAAATCCAGCAGCACATCAAAAAGCTTATCCACCATGACCAAGTGGGCTTCATCCCTGGGATGCAAGACTGCTTCACCATATGAAAATCAATAAATGTAATCCAGCATATAAACAGAACCAACAGCAAAAACCACATGATTATCTCAACAGATGCAGAAAAGTCCTTTGACAAAATTTGACAGCCCTTCATGTTAAAAACTCTCAATAAATTAGGTATTGATGGGACAGATCTCAAAATAATAAGAGCTATTTATGACAAACTCACAGCCAGTATCATACTGAATGGGCAAAAACTGGAAGCATTCCCTTTGAAAACTGGCACAAGACAGGGATGCCTTCTCTCAGCACTCCTATTCAACATACAGTTGGAAGTTCTGGCCAGGGCAATCAGGCAGGAGAAAGAAATAAAAGGTATTCAATTAGGAAAAGAGGAAGTCAAATTGTCCCTGTTTGCAGATGACATGATTGTATATCTAGAAAACCCCATTTTCTCAGCCCAATATCTCCTTAAGCTGATAAGCAACTTCAGCAAAGTCTCAGGATACAAAATCAACGTGCAAAAATCACAAGCATCTTATACACCAATAACAGACAAACAGAGAGACAAATCATGAGTGAACTCCCATTCACAACTGCTTCAAAGAGAATAAAATACCTAGGAATCCAACTTAGAAGGGATGTGAAGGACCTCTTCAAGGAGAACTACAAACCACTGCTCAACGAAATAAAAGAGGACACAAAGAAATGGAAGAACATTCCATGCTCATGGATAGGAAGAATCAATATTGTGAAAATGGTCACACTGCCCAAGGTAATTTATAGATTCAATGCCATCCCCATCAAGCTACCAATGACTTTCTTTAAATAATTGGAAAAAAAATACTTCAAAATTCATATGGAACCAAAAAAGAGCTCACATTGCCAAGTCAATCCTAAGCCAAAAGAACAAAGCTGGAGGCATCATGCTACCTGACTTCAAACTATACTACAAGGCTACAGTAACCAAAACAGCATGGTACTGGTACCAAAACAGAGATATAGACCAATGGAACAGAACAGAGCCCTCAGAAATAATACCACACATCTACAACCATCTAATCTTTGACAAACCTGACAAAAACAAGAAATGGGGAAAGATTCCCTATTTAATAAATGGTGTTGGGAAAACTGGCTAGCCATATGTAGAAAGCTGAAACTGGATCCCTTCCTTACACCCGATACAAAAATTATTTCAAGATGATTAAAGACTTAAATGTTAGACCTAAAACCATAGAAACCCTAGAAGAAAACCTAGGCAATACCATTCAGGACATAGGCATGGGCAAGGACTTCATGTCTAAAACACCAAAAGCAATGGCAACAAAAGCCAAAGTTGACAAATGGGACCTAATTAAACTAAAGAGCTTCTGCACAGCAAAAGAAACTATCATCAGAGTGAACAGGCAACCTACAGAATGGGAGAAAATTTTTGCAATCTATTCATCTGACAAAGGGCTGATATCCAGAATCTTCAAAGAACTCAAACAAATATACCAGAAAAAAAATAACCCCATCAAAAAGTGGGCAAAGGATATGACGAGACACTTCTTAAAAGGAGACATTTATGCATCCAACAGACACATGAAAAAATGCTCATCATCACTGGCCATCAGAGAAATGCAAATCAAAACCACAATGAGATACCATCTCATACCTGTTAGAATGGCGATCATTAAAAAGTCAGGAAACAACAGGTGTTGGAGAGGATGTGGAGAAATAGGAACACTTTTACACTGTTGGTGGAACTGTAAACTAGTTCAACCATTGTGGAAGACAGTGTGGCGATTCCTCAAGGATCTACAACTAGAAATACCATTTCATCCAGCCATCCCATTACTGGGTATATACCCAAAGGATTATAAATCATGCTGCTATAAAGACACATGCACATGTATGTTTATTGAGGCACTATTCACAATAGCAAAGACTTGGAACCAACCCAAATGTCCAACAATGATAGACTGGATTAAGAAAATGTGGCACACATACACCATTGAATACTATGCAGCCATAAAAAATGATGAGTTCACATCCTTTGTAGGGACATGGATGAAGCTGGAAATCATCATTCTGAGCAAACTATCGCAAGGACAGAAAACCAAACACCGCATGTTCTCACTCATAGGTGGGAATTGAACAATGAGAACACTTGGACACAGGAAGGGGAACATCACACACCAGGGCCTGTCATGGGGTGAGCGGAGTGGGGAGGGAAAGCACTAGGAGATATACCTAATGTAAATGACCAGTTAATGGGTGCAGCACACCAACATGGCACATGTATACATATGTAACAAACCTGCACGTTGTGCACACGTACCCTAGAACTTAAAGTACAATTAAAAAAAAGAGAAATACACGTCTAGCTCTGTGTGGGTGAATGTTGCATATATATGTGTGATCTAAATGGACTCACATTAAAAGGATGTAAGCCTGAATTCAGAATGTTCTTGCTAGTTCTTTGATTGTCTTAAAGAGAAGTTACTGTAAGTCAAGAGATGCCTTTTTCTAAAGTGACTTCTGTCCTTAGCGCTCTTTGAAAATCGTGTCTAAGTTTCACTGAGTATATATTACAAAATTACCCTGACTAAATGTAAGTGGGCAAGGAATAGACATAGTCTGGCTGCTGCTTTCCACTAAGAGTCTTAACTATATATTTGAGATCACTTGGGATGCACATTCACAGCCGTAGTTATTCAGTGTTGTTCTGTGGCACTGGTTGAGAATATAAACAATAAAGAGACCCAAATTGTAGTCTCTCCAGAAGGAAACCGGCAACTTCAAGTCTCCTCAGTAAGCACAACACTTGAAAATTGTTCCCCTAGAGAAAGCAGATGCTCAGAAACACAAATTGGTTATCAGAACAGATTTATTGTAAAACACATGTACAGTGCATTTATATACACTTAGATGTATGAGTAATCATAAACCCACTAATAGTTATGTCTGACAATCTATTTTATCAAGTTCTCAACATTTTGATATTCAATGATTGAGATCTTAGCTTTTTTTTGTTTGTGGGCAAGTGTTTCTTTTATCTTGCATATGGCTGAAATGGAATTGATTTTTTATAAGTGCTCACAGAAATGAACAGATTCTGAGCAACAATAGGTAACTCATTCTGTCAAAAACATTAAATACATTATTTTGACTTAAAATTTTCTTCTCATTTTTTATTGTATGGCCCGGTGAACAGAGATTAACTGAAGGTAAAATCGTTGTCTGCAGCTAGCTTTATGTCTGTTTCTCAACATAAGTGGTGCTCCCAAATTTGTTTTTCTATTATTCACTTGGCCTGAAACTTATCCTAAAAACTTAGAATAAATAAATGTATTGTTTTGCTTAAAGCTTTCCCTAAACTTCAGATCTGAGTTAGGCACTTATTTCTCAGTGTTCCCTAATGTTTTTGCTATACAGTATATAATATCTTGTTATGTTTAATTCTTAATTTATTTCAGAAAACTCAATATTGTAGACATGAATCTATTTTTGCATGTAATTAGTTTCACTACAAATGAACTAAACTCATCAGTTAATAATAAAAAATTGTACACAAGATTTTTGAGAAAAACAATCATATGATACATGCAAGAGGGTGATTAAAATAAAAGAAAGCAGAAATGCTGAAGCTAAAATGATGTTTAAAAAAACCACCAATTTTATTCGATAAACTAATTTTTGAGGCTTAAGTTATTATGAGAGATAACATAAGGAAGAATAACTCTGTATTACCAGAAAAATTGTCAGGAAGAATTCCTTTTAATTGTGGTTTCTGCCCTACAAAGCAGATGCCAAATAAAGTTTTTATATATAATGATGGATGAATAATATTTTCATAAAGTGTTTTATTTTTAAAAACTCATTTATATTCTTTATTTTTTCACCAGTGTGCAATAATATATACATTTTTAACTGAACAGTATTTATATATTGGGTGAGAAAATGAAACTAAGAAACTCTCTAAGCATATGAATAAATAATTTACATAAAAAATTACTGAAGTCTCAAAGTTTATAAAACAAGAACAAAGAAATATAAAACAATAAATACACACATAAATACACATATACACATAAATACATATATATTTATGTGTGTATATAAAACCTATCAGATTGGTAATTTTTTAAATTAAAAAAAGCTAGAAAATATGTAGTAGATACTATTATCAAACTCTGTTGGTAGACATAGATTTTTTTCCATCATTTTTAAAACAGAAATTTTGTAATAAAAATTGAGCAGAGATAAGTGCAAAAATTAATGTTCAAGGGTATTAATAGTATTTATTATAGTAAATACTACATAGTGGGGGAAAATTTTAAATATACAACAGGACATAAGATACTCTACAATTAATTTTAAAATGAAGCATATGTAATTATTTGTGTGTGTGTGTGTGCATGTATGTCTAATGTGTCTATTGGTACAATTTCTAAAAAAAATCATATTAAGAAAAAAACTTTCTCATTCAAAATGTCAGAATAATTTTTTCATTTATTATTGCACCCCCAAGACAATTTTAAAATGAAAGTAAAGAAAGTATGAAGCGTAAATTTAAAAGACAAAACGTGAAAAGGAAAGACAATAGACAAAAAATATTGGAACATAGAGGGGTATGAACCCATAGGGTTTGATTGGACAAATTTGAACTTTTGTCAATATGACAGATGAGTTGCTCAGAGGCAACCCTTTGTAATGGAAACAATTATATCCTTGATACGATATAGCCTTTTTTGATAGATTGCTGAATTTCTCCAAAGAGAACCATCCTCCTCTTCTGGGAAAACATACAAACAGACAAACATAGCCAACGAATCAATGATCTGGGGCTGAGGTTGGGAGCAGTAAGTAGATTGAAAAAGCAAATATTTCATGAAAGCTGATAGCAGCAGTGAGAGGTAGATGATGGGCCTAGAGCAATGGTGAAATGGTTGAGCTAGACATTTTCCTCCCATAGTGAGGTGGGACCTTTGGGTAGTTGTAGGGTCATCACAGGCTGGTGGCATTCCCTGGTTCTTGACAGAAGATAACCTTGCCAACTTAAGATCAAGAGAAGCAACCAATACACTGATAATCAAAAAGCACCAATGACATGAAGAGCAAGATGACCACAAGTGAGAGTCAGAAGACAATAAATAACAGATTTAGACACTCACATTCTACTAAGTATATTGGAATTCAGAGCTGTAGAATGTAGAACACATAAGTAAGAAATGTTTAAATAAGTCAAAGACAGAATCTCAAAGGTGAGGAGAAAGGCAGGTACGATCAGATAGTTAAAAAACTAAAAACTAATGGAGTCTCCAGGAATGTAAAACACAACTGGTGATATTGTAATCTTAAAGAATGGGTTAAAAAGGCTGGGTGCGGTGGCTCACGCCTGTAATCCCAGCACTTTGGGAGGCCTAGGCGGGTGGATCACGAGGTCAGGAGATCGAGACCATCCTGGGTAACACGGTGAAACCCTGTCTCTACTAAAAATACAAAAAATTAGCTGGGCATGGTGGTGGGCGCCTGTAATCCCAGCTACTCGGGAGGCTGAGGCAGGAGAATGGCATGAACCCGGGAGGCAGAGCTTGCAGTGAGCCGAGATAGCGCCACTGCAGTCCAGCCTCGGCTAAAGAGCAAGACTCCGTCTCAAAAAAACAAAAAACTTTCTACATATGGCTAGCCAGTTTTCCCAGCACCATTTATTAAATAGGGAATCCTTTCCCCATTGCTTGTTTTTCTCAGGTTTGTCAAAGATCAGATAGTTGTAGGTAAGCGGCGTTATTTCTGAGGGCTCTGTTCTGTTCCATTGATCTATATTTCTGTTTTGGTACCAGTACCATGCTGTTTTGGTTACTGTAGCCTTGTAGTATAGTTTGAAGTCAGGTAGTGTGATGCCTCCAGCTTTGTTCTTTTGGCTTAGGATTGACTTGGCGATGCGGGCTCTCTTTTGGTTCCATATGAACTTTGAAGTAGTTTTTTCCAATTCTGTGAAGAAAGTCATTGGTAGCTTGATGGGGATGGCATTGAATCTGTAAATTACCTTGGGCAGTATGGCCATTTTCACGATATTGATTCTTCCTACCCATGAGCAAGGAATGTTCTTCCATTTGTTTGTATCCTCTTTTATTTCCTTGAGCAGTGGTTTGTAGTTCTCCTTGAAGAGGTGCTTCACATCCCTTGTAAGTTGGATTCCTAGGTATTTTATTCTCTTTGAAGCAATTGTGAATGGGAGTTCACTCATGATTTGGCTCTCTGTTTGTCTGTTGTTGGTGTATAAGAATGCTTGTGATTTTTGTACATTGATTTTGTATCCTGAGACTTTGCTGAAGTTGCTTATCAGCTTAAGGAGATTTTGGGCTGAGACGATGGGGTTTTCTAGATAAACAATCATGTCGTCTGCAAACAGGGACAATTTGACTTCCTCTTTAGCAATGGCAACAAAAGCCAAAATTGACACATGGGATCTAATTAAACTAAAGAGCTTCTGCACAGCAAAAGAAACTACCATCAGAGTGAATAGGCAACCTACAACATGGGAGAAAATTTTCGCAACCTACTCATCTGACAAAGGGCTAATATCCAGAATCTACAGTGAACTCAAACAAATTTACAAGAAAAAAACAAACAACCCCATCAAAAAGTGGGCGAAGGACATGAACAGGCACTTCTCAAAAGAAGACATTTATGCAGCCAAAAAACACATGAAAAAATCCTCATCATCACTGGCCATCAGAGAAATGCAAATCAAAACCACTATGAGATATCATCTCACACCAGTTAGAATGGCAATCATTAAAAAGTCAGGAAACAACAGGTGCTGGAGAGGATGTGGAGAAATAGGAACACTTTTACACTGTTGGTGGGACTGTAAACTAGTTCAACCATTGTGGAAGTCAGTGTGGCGATTCCTCAGGGATCTAGAACTAGAAATACCATTTGACCCAGCCATCCCATTACTGGGTATATACCCAAATGACTATAAATCATGCTGCTATAAAGACACATGCACACGTATGTTTATTGCGGCATTATTCACAATAGCAAAGACTTGGAACCAACCCAAATGTCCAACAATGATAGACTGGATTAAGAAAATGTGGCACATATACACCATGGAGTACTATGCAGCCATAAAAAATGATGAGTTCATATCCTTTGTAGGGACATGGATGAAATTGGAAACCATCATTCTCAGTAAACTATCGCAAGAACAAAAAACCAAACACCGCATATTCTCACTCATAGTTGGGAATTGAACAATGAGATCACATGGACACAGGAAGGGGAATATCATACTCTGGGGACTGTGGTGGGGAGGGGGGAGGGGGGAGGGATAGCATTGGGAGATATACCTAATGCTAGATGACGAGTTAGTGGGTGCAGCGCACCAGCATGGCACATGTATACATATGTAACTAACCTGCACAATGTGCACATGTACCCTAAAACTTAAAGTATAATAAAAAAAAAAACAAAACAAACAAACAAAAAAAAACAAAAAAAAAGAATGGGTTAAAAAGCATATTTAATTCTGCCAAAGAAAGAATTCAAGACCTGAAGATATATTTGAATATATAAACCAAAATTTACAAACTGGAGAAACAAGGATATGGAGAATATTAAAGAGAAATTAAGAGACATAAATAATTGAATGAGAAGGTCTAATAGGCATCTATCTAATAAGAATAGACAGAATGTTTACAGTTCTGACAAGGATGGACTGAACCTACTACAACTTTTTTTTCCAGTCATTATCATGAAAAATTCTGGATAAAATACAAAATGTAACTACCTAGAAACTATGAAAAGTAAACAAAATTTGGCAGATTGTTGAGAAGAATCCAAACTTGGAGAAACCACTTTTGTGGGAGTGAGTTCCTCGTTTGTTTTTCTCTTCTGTAATAGCTTTCCATGAGGGTGGAACTAGGTATGGAGCTAAAAACAACACATATTCATTGTCTCACAATTTTGTATAGATAAGAAATCTAGGAATGGTACAGCTGGATTCTCTTCTCTGGGTTTTGCTGGGCTAAAATCAAGGTGTCAGCCATCCTGGGCTCTTTTCTGGTGGCTCTGGCATAGAATCCACTTCTAGGTTAATTCAGGTAGTTGCAGAATTTACTTCCTTCTGTTGTGATTATAGGACAAATATCCCTGTTTTCTTACTGGCTGTTGGCCAGGGATCATTCTGTTTCTAGAGACTGCCTGCTTGCCTGTACATGACACATGCTCCACTCCTTCTTCAAAGCCAGCAATAGCTCATTGAGTCTTTTTAGCACTTCAAATCTGAAGTCCTCTTCTGCTGCATCTCTCTGCCTTTTTCTTCTGCTGCCTTTTTTTTTTTTTTTTTTAGACGGAGTTTTGCTCTTGTTGCCCAGGCTGGAGTGCAATGGCGCAATCTCGGCTAACCACAACATCTGCCTCCGGGGTTCAAGGGATTCTCCCTCCTCAGCCTCCTGAGTACCTGAGATTACAGGCTTCAGCCACCACACCTAGCTAATTTTGTATTTTTAGTAGAGATGGGGTTTCTCCATGTCAGTCAGGCTGGTCTCGAACTCCCGACCTCAGGTGATCCTGCCTTGGCCTCCCAAAGTGCTGGGATCACACCTCCCAAAGAGGTGTGAGTCACTGCGCTGGGCCTCTTCTGCTGCTTTTAAAGGCTCATTTGACTACATGGACCTGTCTAAATAATTCATAATAGTTTTGCTATTTTAAGGTCAATTAACTAGTAAACGTAATTACATTGAACAGCTTTTGGGAATTGCACCATGGGATTTTTGGGAAGGCATCTTAGAATTCAATGTGTCACATTTAATGAAACCGTTAAGAGACAATTCTTCTACTCTCTGAAAGGGTTTGTGTAAGATCACAATGAACTGTTTCTTGAATATTTGGTGTAGCTCACCAGTAATAAATTACTAATCTGGTGTTTTCTTCCTGGGAAGACATAAACTATGAGTTAAATTTCTCTAAGATTAGTAGGGTTATGCAAGGTTCCTATTTGTTCTTGAATAATTTTGGGAATTTATGCTTTTCTAGGAATTATGCATTTTTTTAGTTTTTCTAATTTGCATAAATATTTTATTATGTTATTGAACTATCCATTTCTGCTGTTACTTGATTCGTTACTAATACATCATTCTATTTATTCATTATTAAAATATCATGTAATATACTTGTCTTTTCATAATCCATTTTGCAGCTATTTATCAAATGTATTAATCATTTTAAGACGTCACTTATTAGCTTCTTGGCTTATTTTTATTTTATCTTTCTTTCAGAATTAACTATTTTTTATTTCCTTTCTTCAAATTTCTTTTGATTTATTCTGCTATTCTTTTTCGAACTTCCTAAGATGGATTTCATTTTTTAAAAAAATTCAGCCTCTTTAAAAAACATAATAATATGTGTCTGTTACTTATTTTCCAGGTTTTTTTCTTTCTTTTCTTTTCTTTTTTTTTTTTTTTTTTTTTTTTTTTTTTGAGACAGAGTCCCTCTGTTGCCCAGGCTGGAGTGCAGTGGTGTGATCTCAGCTTACTGCAAATTCTGCCTTCTGGGTTCAAGTGATTCTCCTGCCTGAGCCTCCCAAGTAGCTGGGATTACAGGTGCCTACCAACACGACAGGGTTTTGCCATGTTGACCAGGCTGGTGCCGAACTCCTGACCTCAAGTGATCCGCCCACTTAGCCCCCCAAAGTGCTGGGATTACAGATGTGAGCCATCATGCCCAGCCCAGCTTTTAATGGGAGCCGGATCCATTCCTCCTCACTGGGTCCTTCCAGCTGGGGCCTCCAGCCACCCTCGTCTGTGTTCTCCTGCCAACAGTTTTCTAATTTCTCCCTGGGATGGAGTGCCGAGGGGGCGGGGCAGGCTGCCACCTTTGATGTTTGGGCATCTCAGCTAGTATAGCCTGTGGGTCTTGGAAAGCCCAAACTGATTGCAGGTTGAGGTATCCCCAACACAGCACAGCCGCTCTACCAAAATGCAGCCAGACTCTTTCTGTCTTTTTATTATACTTTAAGTTCTAGGGTGCATGTGCACAATGTGCAGGTTAGTTACATATGTATACATGTGCCATGTTGGTGTGCTGCACCCATTAACTTGTCATTTACATTAGATATATCTCCTAATGCTATCCCTCTCCCCTCCCCCGACCCCACAACAGGCCCCGGTGTGTGACGTTCCCCGCCCTGTGTCCAAGTGTTCTCATTGTTCAGTTCCCACCTATGAGTGAGAACATGCGGTGTTTGGTTTTCTGTCCTTGCGATAGTTTGCTCAGAATGATGATTTCTATCTTCATCCATGTCCCTACAAAGGACATGAACTCATCCTTTTTTATGGCTGCAAAGTATTCAATGGTGTATATGTACCATATTTTCTTAATCCAGTTTATCGTTGATGGACATTTGGGTTGGTTCCAAGTCTTTGCTATTGTGAATAGTGCTGCAATAAACATACGTGTGCATGTGTCTTTATAGCAGCATGATTTATAATCCTTTGGGTTTAAACTCAGTAATGGGATGGCTGGGTCAAATTTCTAGTTGTAGATCCTTGAGGAATCGCCACACTGTCTTCCACCATGGTTGAACTAGTTTACAGTCCCACCAACAGGGTAAAAGCATTCCTATTTCTCCACATCCTCTCCAGCACCTGTTGTTTCCTGACTTTTTAATGATCACCATTCTAACTGGCATGAGATAGTATCTCATTGTGGTTTTCATTTGCATTTCTCTGATGGCCAGTGATGATGAGCATTTTTTCATGTGTCTTTTGGCTGCATAAATGTCTTCTTTTGAGAAGTGCAGCCAGACTATTTCTTTAAGAGAGTCTGTGATTCCATTTCTCCTGACTGAGTGAGACCTCACAACTGGGGTCTCCAGCCACCTCCTACAGGCATGTTCTGGCAGGAAGCAGGTCAGTACCCCTCGGGACAGAGGAAGGAGCAGTCTGCCACCTTTGTTGTTTTGCAGCCTTCACTGGTGCTATCTCCAGATACTAGAAAAAGTGAAGTGACTAGGGTCTAGAAGAGACCCCCAGAAAACTTCTGCAGCCCTGCGGAAGTGTGGCCAGGCTGGTAGAAGAAAAAACAAACAAATAAGAGCAACAACTAAAACCCCATCCAAAGTCAGTAACCTCAAAGATTGAAGGTAGATAAGCCCACAAAGATGAAAAAGAATCAGTGCAAAAATGCAGAAAACTCAAAAAGCCAGAGTGCATCCTTTCCTCCAAATGATTGCAACACCTCTTCGGCAAGGGTTCAGAACTAGGCTGAGGCTGAGATGGCTGAAACGACAGAAATAGGCTTTAGAATGTTCACAAAAAAATAACTTTGCTGAGATAAAGGAGCATGTTGTAACCCAATGCAAAGAAGCTAAGAATCATGATAAAACAATGCAGGGGCTGACAGCCAAAATAGCCAGTATAGAGAGGAACGTAACTGACCTAACAGAGCTGAAAAACACAGAAGAAATTCTGAATGCAGTCAGTAGTATTAATAGCAGAATACCAAGTGGAAAAAGAATCTCAGAGCTTCAAGACTATCTTTCTGAAATAAGACATGCCAACAAGAATAGACAAAAAAGAATGAAAAGGAATGAACAAAACTTCTGAGAAATATGAGATTATATAAAAAGACTGAATCTACAACTGATTGAGGTAGCTGAAAGAGATGGGGAGAATTAAACCAATTTGGAAAACATATTTCAGAATATCATCCAGGAGAACTCTCCCAGCCTAGCTGGACAGGCCAACATACACATTCAGAAAATGCAGAGAACCACGGTAAGATACCCCATGAGAAGATCATCCCCAAGACACATAATAATCAGATTCTCCAAGTTCAAAATGAAGAAAAAAATGTTAAGGGCAGCCAGAGAGAAAGGCTAGGTCACCTACAAAGGGAAGCCCATCAGACTAACAGCAGACCTCTCAATGGAAACCCTTCAAGTCAGATGAGATAGGTGGGCCAATATTCAACATTCTTAAAAAAATGAATTTCCAACCCAGAATTTCATACCCAGCCAAACTAAGCTTCATAAGCAAAGGGATATAAGATCCCTTTCAGACAAGCAAATGCTAAGGGAATTTGTTACCACCAGACGTGCTTTGCAAGAACTCCTGAAGGAAACACTAAATATGGAAAAAAAAAAAAAAAACTGATACCAGCCACCACAAAAACACACACCAGTGACAATATGAAGCAACTTCATAAGCAAGTCTGCAAAATAACCAGTTAGCATCATGATTATAGGATCAAATTAACACATAACAGTATTAACCTTAAATGTAAATGGGCTAAATACTGCAATTATAAGACACAGAATGGCAAGCTGGATTAAAAAAAATCAAACCCTATTGTTATGTTGTCTTTAAGAGACCTATACCATGTGCAAAGACACACATAGGCTTAAAATAAAGGGATGGAGGAAAATTTACCAAGCAAATTGAAAACAGAAAAAAGCAGGGATTGCAATCCTAGTTTCTGACAAAAAAGACTCTAAACCAAAAAAAGATAAAAAAAGACAAAGAAGGGCATTACATAATAGTAAAGGGTTCAATTCAACAAGAAGAGCTAACTATCCTAAATATATATGCACCCAATACAGGAGCACCCAGATTAATACAACAGGTTTTAGAGACCTTCAAAGAGGCTTAGACTCCCACACAATATCAGTGAGATACTTTAACACCCCACTGACAAAATTAGATCATTGAGACAGAAAATTAGCAAAGATATTCAGGACCCGAACTCAAGTGGACTTGATAGATATCTACAGAACGCTCCACCTTGGAACAACAGAATATACATTATTCTTATCACCACATGGCACTTACTCTAAAATTGACCATGTAGTTGGAAGTGAAACACTCCTTAGCAAATGCAAAAGAACTGAAATCATAGCAGTCTCTCAGACTACAGCACAATCAAACTAGAACTTGAGATTAAGAAACTCACACAAAACCACACAACTACATGGAAATTGAACAACCTGCTCCTGAATGGCTCCTGGATAAATAATGAAATTAAGGTGGAAATCAAGAAGTTATTTGAAATTAATGAGAACAAAGATAAAAGATGGCAGAATCTCTGGGACACAGTTAAGGCAGCATTAAGAGGGAAATTTCATAGCACTAAATGCACACATTGAAAATTTAGAAATATTTCAAATCAACAACCTAACATTATGGCTAAAAGAACTAGGGAAACAAGAGCAAACAAACCTCAAAGCTAGCAGAAGACAAGAAATAACCAAGATAAGAGGGGAACTGAAAGAGAGACACAAAAATACCTTCAAAAACTCAATGAATCCATGAACTGTTTTTTTGCGAAAACTAATAAAATAGAATGCTAGCTAGACTAATAAAAAAGGAAAGAGAGAAGAACCAAATTGACACAATCAGAAATGATAAGGGGGAGAGCACCAATGACCCACAGAAGTACAAACAACCATCAGAGAATACTATAAACACCTTTAGGCACATAAACTAGAAAATCTAGAAGAAATGGATAAATTCCTGGACACATACACCCTCCCAAGACTGAACCAGGAAGAAATTGAATTCCTGAATCGATCAATAACAAGTCTGAAATTGAGGCAGTAATAAATAGACTACCAACTAAAAAAAGCCCAGGACCAGATGGATTCACAGCTGAATTCTACCAGATGTACAAGGAAGAGCTGGTAGCATTCGTACAGAAACTATTACAACAAAGGAAGGACTCCTACCTAACTCATTCCATGAGGCTTTCATCATCCTGATACCAAAACCTGGCGGAGATACAATACAAAAAGAAAACTTCATGCCAATATCCTTGATGAACATCAGTGCAAAAATCCTCAATAAAATACTGGCAAACCAAATCCAACAGCACATCGAAAAGCTTATTCACCATGATCAAGTAGGCTTCATCCCCATGATGCAACGCTGGTTGAACATATGCCAGTCAATAAATGTGATTCATCATATGAACAGAACCAGAGACAAAAACCACATGATTATTTCAATAGATGCAGAAAAAGCCTTCGATAAAATTCAACATTGCTGCATGTTAAAAACTCTCAATAAACTAGGTACTGAAGGAACATACCTTAAAATAATAGCTATTTATGACAAACCCACAGCCAATGTCATACTGAATGGGCAAAAGCTGGAAGCATTCCCCTTGAAAAGTGGCCCAAGGCAAGTTAGCCCTCTCTTACCACTCCTATTCAACGTAATATTGGAAGTTCTGGCCAGGGCACTCAGACATGAGAAAGAAATAAAGTGTATTCAATATAGGAGGAGAGCAAGTAAAACTATCTTTGTTTGCAGATGACAGGATCCTATCTCTAGAAAACCCTATTGTCCCAGCCCAAAAGCTTTGTAAGCTGATAACCAACTTCAGCAAAGTCCCAGTACACGAAATCAATGTGCAAAAATTATGAGCCTTCCTATACACCAACAGGCAAGCCGAGAGCCAAAGCACGAATGAACTCCCATTCATAATTGCCACAAAAATAATAAAATAGCTAGAAATCCATCTAACAAGGGAAGTGAAGGTCCTCTTTAAGGGAAACTACAAACCACTGTTCAAAGAATTCAGAGAGGACACAAACAAATGGAAAAATATCCCATTCTCATGGACAGGAAGAACAAATATCATGAAAATGCCCATACTGCCCAAGGCTATTTATAGATTTAATGCTATTGCCATTAAACTACCATTGACATTCTTCACAGAATTAGAAAAAGCTATTTTGAAATTCATATGGATCCAAAAAAGAGCCCAAATAGCCAATATAATCCTATGCAAAATGAGCAAAACTGGAGGAATCATGCTACCCAACTTCAAACTATGCCACAGGGCTACAGTAACCAAAACAGCATAATAGTGGTACAAGAACAGACACATAGACCAATGGAACAGAACAGAGTACCCAGGATTAAGCCTACACACATACAACCATCTGATCATCTAAAAACCTGACAAAAACAATGGGAAAAGGAATCCCTATTTAATAAATGGTGCCAGGAGAACTGGCTAGCCATATGCATAAAATTGAAACTGGATCTCTTTCTTATACCATATACAAAAATAAACTTAATATGGATTAGGCCGGGCGCGGTGGCTCACGCCTGTAATCCCAGCACTTTGGGAGGCCGAGGCGGGCGGATCACGAGGTCAGGAGATCGAGACCATCCTGGCTAACACGGTGAAACCCCGTCTCTACTAAAAATACAAAAAATTAGCCGGGCGTGGTAGCGGGCGCCTGTAGTCCCAGCTACTCGGGAGGCTGAGGCAGGAGAATGGCGTGAACCCGGGAGGCGGAGCTTGCAGTGAGCCGAGATCGCGCCACTGCACTCCAGCCTGGGCGACAGAGCGAGACTCCGTCTCAAAAAAAAAAAAAAAAAAAAAAAAAAGGATTAAAGACTTAAGTGTAAAACCCAAAAGTATAAAAACTCTAGAAATAAACCTAGGCAATACCAATCAGGACATACATACTGGCAAAGATTGCAGGCAACTGCAACAAAAGCCAAAATTGACAAATGGGATCTAATTAAACTAAAGAGCTTCTGCATAGCAAAAGAAACTATCAACAGAGTAAACAGACAACCTACAGAATGGGAGAAAAAATTTGCACACTATCCATCTGACAAAGGTCTAATGTCCAGCATCGATAAGGAGCTTAAACAAATTTACAAAAAATAAACAAACAAAAAGTAGGCCAAGGACATGTACAGACACTTCTCAAAAGAACACATACCTGTGGCCAAGAAACATGAAAAAAAGCTCAATATCACTGGTCATTAGAGAAATGCACATCAAAACCGGAATGAGACACCATCTCACACCAGTCAGAATGACTATTACTAAAAAGTCAAAAAATAATAGATGCTGGTAAGGTTGTGGCAAAAAAGGAATGCTTTTACACTGTTGGTGGGGGTGTAAATTAGTTCAACCGCTGTTGAAGACAGCGTGGCAATTTCTCAAAGACCTAGAAGCAGAAATATAATTTGACCCAGCAATCTCATTACTGGGTATATACTCAAGGGAATATAAGTCATTCTATTATAAAGACACATGGATATGTATTTTCATTGCAGCACTATTCACAATAGCAAAGACATGGAATCAAACTAAATGCTCAATAATGTTAGACTGGATAAAGAAAATGTGGTACATATATATCATGGAATACTATGCAGACATAAAAAGGAATGAGATCATGTCCCTTGCAGGGACATGGATAGAGCTGGAGGCCATTACCCTTAGCAAACTAATGCAGGAACAGGAAACAATACCACATGTTCTCAGTTGTAACTTGGAGCTAAATGATGAGAAGACATGAACACATGGTGGGGAACAACACACACTGGGGCCTATTGAAGGGCAGCAGGATGGGAGAAGGGAGAGGATCAGGAAGAATAGCTAATGGATGCTGAGCTTAATACCTGGATAATGGGATGATCTGCAGCCAACCACCCTGGCACACATTTACCTATGTAAAACACCTGCACATTCTGCACATGTACCCCTGAATTTAATAGTTGGAAAATTTTAAAAAAGTTAAGAAATGTTCAATTCTGCAATATTATCCAGGCATTTAAGCCTATGTATATACATTTGAAGGAGTCTAAACATTTTACAAAGAAGATTATTTCCATATCATTGTGTTGTGCTTTTGTCTTTAGTAGCTTCACCCACCTGACCTCAGATATTTTTTTCCAGAGAGGCATAAATTAATGAAAGATGTATTACTGAACATTATTTTATAAATCGATGAGATGATTTGGGTTAAAATGTCTCAAATGGCTACAGAATGGTTCATTTCTAGGTGGTTATTGGAAAACTCTGAATTTAATACAATACCAAGAATTTTGATAAATACAAAATAGTAAATGTTAGCAAAGACTCCAGGTGGCACATTTGTTCTGTAATTTGTATGAACTATATTTTGCTATTTACCCAGAAATATTTCAGCAATTAACAGAATCTTTTTCAGGGAATTTCTACTGAAAACACAAAAGTGTTTTATCTATGAACACTAAGTAATGATTACTTAATGCTAAGGGTATAAGCAAGGATGTACACTTTTAAATGCAGTACGTCAACAAGTTATCCATTCACAGCTTCCTAGATGTTTAAAGTAATACTTAATCTGTAATTTTATGAGAAAAGACTGTGAGTATGTGCATATATTCAGGCACATTGCTTTTAAAGAATATGAATAGAAGCAGATTATGTGTCATAAACCTAATACAACCTTTATAAACTTGAAAAGATTATAATCACTGTTTTTGTAGTGTTCTGTGGTGTTTTATAACAGTTGTTTTTCTCAGAAATGAAATAAAATTATATATTAATTTTTTAAAAGACCTACTAAATTCTATTGATATATAAATGAACACTCAAGTCTAGTGTTAGATTGATAGTAATACTTGCTGAGGTTGAATTTTATAGAAATAGAATTTATTTTTTAAAATAGAAACTCTTTTGTGCTTCAGAGTTTTATTTTCAAAGGGAAATCCAACCTAGACCCGGACTGAACATTTGCATAGCACTATTTCATGGGTAATCGCAAAATATGCTTGTTTTCTAATTTTTTAACATCTCTCTAAATGGTCACCTTGGAACCTCATGTTTTCTTTCATAACAATGAGTTTGCAGAACCCTAAGCGTTCCTATACACTGAGACATAGTACAACCTCTTCCTCCCAAACACAGATTCATCCCCTTAATGGTCTAATCTGATACCTACTGCTCTCTCTCCTTCCAAATGCCTCTCCAGAGCTCCTCTGAATAAAGTTGGCTGACATTATTCATACTTTCTTCTCTCTTGCATCAAACTGCACCTGTGATAGCTATGTGTTCTTATCCGCTTTTCTATAATGTCTCGGAGATAGGTTTCCTTGAATTCATTGACTTAACACATTATATTTCTCACCATAAGTTTTTCTACATTCTAATAGAATAAGTTATTCTATTATCTTACCCTGATATGTTTTGTCTTTCAATGCAATAGATTTCTAGTTATATTAATAAGCGATATAGATACATGTAATTCCTTCCCGCCACACCATTTTATTTATAATGCTTGGTAAAGTCCTATTCATCCAAAAAACCCAGCTAAAATATTCTTTTGTACTTAGCAACCAAAGATATTAGTAGTTATTTTTTCATGTCTTATAAACATTTATTAATCTTACCTCATTTATTATAAATATATGGCATTTTTCACATTTCAATTTTATTTATTTTAGTTACAAAAATAATGGCCAGGTACGGTGGCTTATGCCTGTAATCCCAGCACTTTGGGAGGCAGAGGCGGGTGGATCAAGAGGCCAGGAGTTTGAGACCAGCCTGGTCAACATGATGAAACCCCATCTCCACTAAAAATACAAAAATTAACCGGGCATGGTGGCAGGGGCCTGTAATCCTAGCTACTCAGCAGGCTGAGAGGGGAGAATAGCTTGAACCTAGGAGACGGAGGTTGCAGTGAACTGAGATCATGCCATTGCACTTCAGCCTGGGCGACAGAGCAAGATTCTGTCTTAATAATAATAATAATAATAATAACAACAATAACATAGATCTACTTTTCAAAAAATCAAACACCAAATCAAAAATATCATTTGGAGTTTTGTTTTGTTTTGTTTTGTTTTTTGAGATGGAGTCTTGCTCTGCTGCCCAGGCTGGAGTGCAGTGGCACAATCTCAGCTCACTGCAGCCTTGCCTCTTGGGTTCAAGTGATTCTCTTGCCTCAGCTTCCCGAGTAGATGAAATTACAGGCACCTGCCACCATGCCCAGCTAATTTTTGCATTTTTAGTAGAGATGGGGTTTCACCATGTTGGCCAGGCTTGTCTTGAACTCCTAACCTCAGGTGATCCACCTGCCTCAGGCTCCCAAAGTGCTGGGATTACAGGCGTGAGCCACTGCGCTTGGTCTGGAGTTGTTTCCTTACTGATGCTATGCTTTATAGGACAAGTTCCATATATAGAGACTATCTCATCGGAAAACCACTTTTTTGAAAACAAAGGCCAAAAGGCACATTAGCGAGTCTTTGCATTGAGGCACTTAAGACATTTTATCCAATATTTTGTGATATATAGATGTAGACTAATAATTTCCTATCCAATACTTATAGTGTGTAAATTCTTAATACTTTGCCTAACTGATAATAGATGTTCAATAAATGTTCAACACTACTCTTAAATCACAGTTTTGTTTTTTAGTTTATTCATTTGATTTTTTAAAGCTTAAACAATACCACAAAACCTCATTATAATTCAATTGCCTAGTTTCCAGGTGATCAATTATTTAGATAGCAGCAATCAGCATTATGACCTTAAAAGATACATGCCATCTAGAAAACTGAAGATATTACTATCATCTGGAGGTAAATGTCATTGAGTGACCTCAGATCTTTAGAAGAACTCAGTTTGGTTTTGTAGATAATATTATAGTAGTCAATATTTGGGCATTGTTTTATGACTCATAATGACTGAAAAACACAGATATTTAATTTCAGCAAGAAATAAACTTGGAGAAAAAACAAGGTCTTGTAGGAAATTTGTTTTGTCATTTTAAAGCTGCCAAGAGGAATGCAAAATGATTTGTCTCCTCTAAACAATGTCAATTACTGCTTTGCAAACAGAAATGGCAAAATTCTCAGGAAACAATTGAGACCAGATAATTGCTGGACAATTGCCATCCTTACTTTATAATCTTTATTCTTTCAGGCATTGTGACTGAATGCTTAGTCCTCAAATACTTTCTGATCATTCATCCCTGTGAAAACACGATAGGTTACTGAGTTTCAAAGCTTTCATTTCTGTGACTTTGTTAGGAGTTAGTCTTGCGTGATTATCACAGAATGCATGAGAATATATTACCAGAAAGGCTCTCTAGAATTTTTGAGATCATTATTAAATATCAGACAGATATGAACTTAAGTGGGCCAGTGGTGGGATGGCTGAAAATAGTTAATGATGTGGGAGATCAGAAGTTGGAATTTATTATTGCAGACTTTACTGAAAAATGTTGGTTCCCAAGTCACCACTCATTTGTCTTCTTAAAGAGTTTTTGTCCCTCATTCTTCATCCGTGTGGCTGTTTTGTATCAGGTGAAATTGTCCCTGGGCTCTCAGAATGGGCTTGATTAGTTTAAGGGTAAGTATATCCTCACACCTGCGACCAGTGACTGGCCAAGGAAACAAGGCTAAATGAAACAGTACTGGCATTCCCTGATGACATGTGATCCAATTTGGGTCAAAAGGATATAAGAAAAATGCTTGAGAGAGACTTCTGAGAAAGGATTTTAGTTCTTTTAAGAGAGAATACCAGAAGAGGTAATATCATCCTTCCTTGCACTGTGCATATGTTCAATATACTTAGGGTTGGGAACTCAACAGTGTGAGAATGAGCCTGGACACACAGAATCTGATGCAGCCATGGCTAAGGTCTGTACATACGTGTATGTGAGTGAAGAGAGTTCCACATTGATCACGACGTTTTGAATCAGGTATTCCTGTTGCTTTAGAGAAACAGAAATTTCCTTTGAGTGTAAGGCTGTTTCATTTTATTTGCTACTTACATTGGGTTCCTCTTATATTAAAACAATTCAGAGTGATGTGGAAATTGTTGTTTCTAGTTAAAATTCAGAAATAATTCTCACTTTAGTCTAGCAAATACCTTTACATTTTTCCCATACAATCTCTCTTTTCAAGATCTTTTGACACAATACTATATTTTTGGGTATGGATGTCATTGGGCAAATAAAAATTTGATTTGTTCAGCTATGTGGTGGTAGTATTTATATTGAAACATATGAGTGTTTCTTTTTTTAACTTATGACTAATGATATTCATTTATGTAGGAATCATGACCTAAGGAACAAATGAACACATCATCTTGAACTAACTGGGGATTTTCCTCTTTAATATCATATACTCATTACTCGCACCTAAAAGCTTCAGAAAACATGGGTTCAATACCTGTTCAGTACATGTTTGTTTCCCACAGGCCTCCGCAGTAGTAGTAGAAATAATTTTTAGAAAGAATTTTTATTTCAGTAAACATTTTAGTGAGTGTCTAGTATGGGCTAGATATTATCTTAAAATTGGAGGCAGGTGAACAAGGAAGAAATGTTTCTCCATGCTAGCCATGAAGGATAATATGTTCTAATGTGTGTATGTTTGGAAATAAACAATGAATCAAGAAATAACTCCAACGAATTTCGATTTTGATAAGTGCTATGAGAAAAATAAATAAGGTAATGGGATAGACCTATTCCTCTGGGATATGTCTGTGGAAAGGGAAAGATGGAGATGCGTTAGTGAGAAAGGCTTCTTCGAGAAGAGAGCAGCAATGTGAGTATTCATGGAAGAAGGGGTTTCAGTAGAGACAAGGAAGTAAGATGAACCATGATGGTTAAGAGCTTGGCATAGTCAATGAACAATATACCTTTTAAAAAACATTGTATGAGATGAACTGTAAGCGTTAAAGAAGAGCCATATATTTTAACTGCAATGATAAGCCATTGAAGGTATTAGGTGGAAGAGCAATATATTTTATATTAAAGAATATTTTGGCTGCTGCTTTATGGAGAATGATTTGGAGAAGAAAAGACTCAGGAGAGCCACTTAAAAGGCTAAAGTTATGGGATCCTTGGGGTGTCACTTTTCCAGTCGGAAACTGCTGTGGTCAGTGGCACCATTGCCTGAGTTTTGCTTGAGCCCACTGAACTCATTTCACCCACTTGGCCTGGCAGACTGTGCTTGGCTCATGCTATTTGGCCTGGATCCTACATCTGCCAAGGGTGAGCCAGTCACGGAGTGTTGGGGGTGTGTGAGCTAGCAAGCATGGGGTCTGGCTACTGCGCACAGTTAGACATGCTGGCTGTGGCAGGGCAGGCATCTCCAGGCACCGGCATGGGTGCCGGCTTCCTGTGAGGCTGCGGCTGGACCAGGTGTACCACAAGTAGCTTCTACAGCTGGCACCGGGAAACATGGTGGTGCCTGGAAGTTTGGAGATGCCAGGAATCACAGAGCTGCAAAGACAGTGTTACAGCCCTCTCTTGGGGAGCTCCTAGGTCTGGGCCTCAGCTCTTCTGTCTTCTCTCCTTCTTGTCACCCGCCATGTGGCTGCAACTCTTCTCTCCTCTCTTCTCACCTTCTTGTCACCCACAATGTGGCGAGCAAGCGGTGTGTTTCAGCTCTGTTTGTGTTATAGCTCTTTTGGTCCTGCCATTTGGTGGGTCCTGAGTTCTTGTCCCAAGTCCAGGAAGACTAAGGTTTGTGGACAAGTGGAGGGTGAGCAAGGTGAAGAGGTGTTTTACTGAGCGAGGGAACAGCTCAGAAGAAACCCACAGTGGGTAGCTCCTCTCTGCAGGCAGATAGTCTTGTTGTCTGCTCCGTTCTCAGCAGAGAGGAGACCCAGAGTGGGTAGATCCTCCCCACAGGCAGGTCTCCTGTCATCTGCTCAGCTCTCAGCAGAGAGGAGACCCACAGTGGGTAGTTACTCTCCATGGGCAGGTCCTCCCATCCTCTGCCTGAGTCTGGCTGAGTGCACAGTTTCTATGGGCTTCAGAGCGAAGGAAGTGCATGTTGATTGGTCCATGGGTGGCCTTGGGAAGGCTAGAAAAAGCATCATAAGTCCACAGAACTGGCAGCCCATCCTCCAGGCTTCAGGCCATCCCTGGCGCGAGGTGGGGTTTCACCAGGGACCTGCCCCTTTTTTCTCAGGAGCCTATCTGCCTTTTGCCACCATTAACCTTCCATCCATGGTGCCCAAAGTGCCCAGGCTGCTCATGCCGAGGTGTGCCTGCAGGCCCACACCAAACTGCCTTTAGCATTCCCCAGGCTCCCTCCCCTGCTTGTTGGCGCCCAAAGTCTATAGGGGGCTGAGGTGGCAGGAGGCTGGTGTGTCAGCACTGCCCCAAGTGAGCACACACCTGGCCAGGTTGTTACAGTGTGGGGGCTCAGCTACAACTTTGCTCTGAGATCAGAGCGGGCGCCTGGAGCGGGGAGAGGCCAGACAGTGGGAGCAGGCACTTCCAAGCTTGTGGGGGCAAGTAGGCTTCCTGGGCCTCAGAAAGTGAAGAGATTACTGGGTCTGCAGCCATGGCTGGCAGCTGCAGCTGCACCCGTGTAGGCGGAGATCCTGCCTCTCCAACTTGGAAGGGGATAGGGCTTCCACCTGTTCCTATCTCCCACCGACTTCATGGATTGGGCAGCCGTGGCTGTACCTCCTCCACTTCAGCTGGTGTCATGGCAGTGGCCACTCTAGGTGGGCCACCACTGCTATCACTACCACGAAAATCCAGACAGGAGATGAAAATTTAGATTTAGAAACTGGTATTAGAGAAGGAATGCAGTGATGCATTTGAGATATATTTTGAAATTGAAAAGAGGGTTTGCTGATTGAGTAGGTTAGAGTATAAGAGAACGGAAGGAATGAAGTTTGGGTATAAGAGGGGTAGGTAACAATTACATTTGCTGTACTTAAGATGTCTAATTTCAGAAAAGAAACAGCAACCACTGGTGCTATTTTTATTGAGTTTGTGTTAAATGTTCATATTGAATACGAGAAAATTGATATCTTCATGATGTCGGATTTCCTTCTCCAAGATTGTGGTATGTCTTTCAACTTGTTCAAGTTTTACTTTTGTGTTTTTCAGAAATGGTTCAAGTTATCCCCATCTGTATTTTTATATTTTGTATATTTTATCATAAGTACTTAAAAATCTGTTGTAAGTAGGTTCTTCTTACCCATACATTGTCTAGCTGGTCATCATTCACAGATAAGTAGGTAATTATTTTGGTATGTCAATTTTATATCCTGTTAGCATGGTAAATTTATTGTTTTGGTTTTCTTGATTCATAATATATCTCATACAAATAGAGTTTTAGTTCTTCCTTTTATATTCTTAAGCCTCTATTTGCTTTCTCTTATATCATTGCATTGGCTAATGCCATTAATACAGTGTTCAAACAGGTGTGAGCCACCACACCCAGCAGACGATATTGTCTCATTTCTGATTTTGACTATTGCCAGTGCTTCACCGCAAGGTCAGATGCTAACCTTTGAACTGAGAAATATACATTTTTTGTCATTTTCATGATACGTGTATTAATTTCGATTTGTTGATGGTTTCATTGGTAATAAAAAGTTTATTTTTGTCAAATGCATTTTTAGCATATCTGAGACACTATCAAGCTATTTATCCTTATATAAATGAATATGAGTAATTATATTAATGGATAATACAATATTGAAGGGTGCTTACACCCCTGGAACAAAACTCTCTTGATTATGATGTATCTTATTTTAATGTTAATGTTTTTATGTTTTGAATATTTATTTAGAACTTTTACGCATAAGTGCTTGCAGGTGTAACTGATTGCCAGTTTTCTTTTGTGTACAATATTTATCAGGTTTAACTATTTGCTTTGAGTAATTTGGAGGTGTTACTCCTCATTTTCTTTTCTTTTTTTTTTTTTTAAATTATGGTCTGGAAATGTCCACAATAACATTGGGATCATCTAGTCTTTATAGATTTGAGAAATTCCTCTATGACTCCATCATGATATGTTGTTCCTTATAAAAATAACTCTTTGAGAACTTTTTCTTTTTATAAAATAAAAATTGGTTTCTTCTACATGTGTGTGCTCAGTATTAGTTAACTATTTTTTTTTGTAAAAAATAATTTATTTTATGTAGTGGATTTTAAAACTTTATTTATTGTCTCAAGATAAAACATTGATTTGGTGGTTTTTGTACCCATGTCATTAATTTCTTATTTTTCTAACATGGTTGTAAGATGTGTGATGAAATGTCTATTGGGCTGTTTTTGTTTGTTTGTTTGTTTTAGGGACAGGGTTTTACTATGTTGTCCTGGCTGGCCTTAAGCTTCTGGGCTCCAGTGATTCTCCTGCCTTAGGCTCTTGAGTAGCAGCTGGGAATATAGGCACAGAATGCACCACCGCATCTGCTTTGGTATTTATTTATTTATTTATGAGATGGAATTTAACTCTGTTGCCCAGGCTGGAGTACAGAAGTGCAATCTCAGCTCACCACAACCTTTGCCTCCTGGGTTGAAGTGATTCTCCTGCCTCAGCCTCCTGAGTAGCTAGAATTATATGTATGCACCACCACTCAATTTTTGTTTTTTTAGTAGAGGGCGTTTTGCCATGTTGGCCAGGCTGGTCTCGAACTCCTGATCTCAGGTGATCCACCCACCTCAGCCTCCCAAAGTGCTGGGATTTCAGGCATGAGCCACCACACCTGGGCCCTTTTTTGGTTCCATATGAACTTTAAAGTAGTTTTTTTCCAATTCTGTGAAGAAAGTCATTGGTAGCTTGATGGGGATGGCATTGAATCTATAAATCACCTTGGGCAGTATGGCCATTTTCATGATATTGATTCTTCCTATCCATGAGCATGGGATGTTCTTCCATTTGTTTGTGTCCTCTTTCATTTCGTTGAGCAGTGGTTTGTAGTTCTCCTTGAAGAGGTCCTTCATATACCTTATAAGTTGGATTCCTAGGTATTTTATTCTCTTTGTAGCAATTGTGAATGGGAGTTCACTTATGATTTGACTCTCTGTTATTGGTGTATAGGAATGCTTGTGATTTTTGCACATTGATTTTGTATCCTGAGACTTTGCTGAAGTTGCTTATCAGCTTAAGGAGATTTTGGGCTGAGACAATGGGGCTTTCTAAATATACAATCATGTCATCTGCAAACAGGGACAATTTGACTTATTTTCCTAATTGAATACCCTTTATTTCTTTCTCTTGCCTGATTGCCCTAGCCAGAACTTTCAACACTATGTTGAATAGAAGTGGTGAGAGAGGGCAGTTTTCAAAAGGAATGCTTCCAGTTTTTGCCCATTCAGTATGATATTGGCTGTGGGTTTGTCATAAATAGCTATTATTATTTTGAGATACGTTCCACCAATACCTAGTTTATTGAGATTTTTTAGCATGAAGGGCCATTGAATTTTGTCAAAAGCCTTTTCTGCATCTATTGAGATACCATGTGGTTTTTGTTGTTGGTTCTATTTACGTGATGGATTATGTTTATTGATTTGCTTATGTTGAACCAGCCTTGCATCCCAGGGATGAAGCCCACTTGATCGTGGTGGATAAGCTTTTTGATATGCTGCTGGATTTGTTTTGTCAGCATTTTATTGAGGATTTTCGCATTGATGTTCATCAGGGATGTTGGTCTAAAATTCTCTTTTTTTTTTGCAGTGTCTCTGCCAGGCTTTGGTATCAGGATGATGCTGGTTTCATAAAATGAGTTAGGGAGGATTCCCTCTTTTTCTATTGATCGAAATAGTTTCAGAAGGAATGATACCAGCTCCTCCTTGTACCTCTGGTAGAATTCGGCTGTGAATCCGTCTGGTCCTGGACTTTTTTTGGTTGGTAGGCTATTAATTATTGCCTCAATTTCAGAGCGTTTTATTGGCCTATTCAGGGATTCAACTTCTTCCTGATTTAGTCTTGGGAGGGTGTATAGGTCCAGGAATTTACCCATTTCTTCTAGATTGTCTAGTTTATTTGCATAAAGCTGTTTATAGTATTCTCTGTGTTTCTGTGGGATCAGTGGTGATAGGCCCTTTATCATTTTTTATTGTGTCTATTTGATTCTTTTCTGTTTTCTTCTTTATTAGTCTTGCTAGTGGTCTATCAATTTTGTTGATCTTTTCAAAAAACCAGCTCCTGGATTCATTGATTTTTTTGAAGGATTTTTTGTGTCTCTGTCTCCTTCAGTTCTGCTCTGATATTAGTTATTTCTTGCCTTCTGCTAGCTTTTGAATGTGTTTGCTCTTGCTTCTCTAGTTCTTTTAATTGTGATGTTAGGGTGTCAATTTTAGATCTTTCCTGCTTTCTCTTGTGGGCATTTAGTGCTATAAATTTCCCTCTACACATTACTTTAAATGTGTCCCAGAGATTCTGGTATGTTGTGTCTTTGTTCTCATTGGTTTCAAAGAGCATCTTCATTTCTGCCTTCATTTCTTTATGTACCCAGTAGTCATTCAGGAGCAGGTTGTTCAGTTTCCATGTAGTTGTGCGGTTTTGAGTGAGTTTCTGAATTCTGAGTTCTAATTTGATTGCACTGTGGTCCGAGAGACAGTTTGTTGTGAGTTCTGTTCTTTTACATTTGCTGAGGAGTGCTTTACTTCCAACTATGTGGTCAATTTTGGAATAAGTGTGATGTGGTGCCTAGAAGAATGCATATTCTGTTGATTTGGGGTGGAGAGTTCTGTAGATGTCTATTAGGTCCGCTTGGTGCAGAGCTGAGTTCAAGTCCTGGATATCCTTGTTAGCATTCTGTCTCATTGATCTGTCTAATACTGACAGTGGGGTGTTAAAATCTCCCATTATTATTGTGTGAAAGTCTAAGTCTCTTTGTATGTCTCTAAGGACTTGCTTTATGAATCTGGGTGCTCCTGTATTGGGTGCATATATATTTAGGATAGTTAGCTCTTCTCGTTTAATTGATCCCTTTACTATTATGTAGTGGCCTTGTCTCTTTTGATCGTTGTTGGTTTAAAGTCTGTTTTATCAGAGATTAGAATTGCAACCCCTGCTTTTTTTTGCTTTCCATTTGCTTGGTAGATCTTCCTCCATCCCTTTATTTTGAACCTATGTGTGTCTCTGCAAGTGATTGGTCTCCTGCATACAGTACACTGATGGGTCTTGACTCTTTAACAAATTTGCATCTGCGTCTTTTAATTGGGGCATTTAGCCCATTTATATTTAAGGTTAATATTGTTATGTGTGAATTTGATCCTGTCATTTTTATGTCACCTGGTTATTTTGCCCGTTAGTTGATGCAGTTTCTTCCTAGCTTCGATGGTCTTCACAATTTGGCATGTTTTCGCAGTGGCTGGTACTGGTTGTTCCTTTCCATGTTTAGTGCTTCCTTCAGGAGCTCTTGTATGGCAGACCTGGTGGTGACAAAATCTCTCAGCATTTGCTTGTCTGTAAAGGATTTTATTTTTCCTTTACTTCTGAAGCTTAGTTTTGTTGGATATGAGATTCTGGCTTGAAAATTCTTTTATTTAAGAATGTTGAATATTGGCCCCTACTCTCTTCTGGCTTGTAGAGTTTCTGCCGAGAGATCCGCTGTTATTCTGATGGGCTTCCCTTTGTGGGTAACCCGACCTTTCTCTCTGGTTGTCCTTAACATTTTTTCCTTCATTTCAACTTTGGTGAATCTGACAATTATGTGTCTTGGGGTTGCTCTTCTCGAGGAGTATCTCTGTGGTGTTCCTGTATTTCTTAAATTTGAATGTTGGCCTGTCTTGCTAGGTTGGGGAAGTTCTCCTGGATAATATCCTGCAGAGTGTTTTCCAACTTGGTTCCATTCTCCCCATCACTTTCAGGTACACCAATCAAAGGTAGATGTGGTCTTTTCACATAGTCCCATATTTCTTGGAAGCTTTGTTCATTTCTTTTTACTCTTTTTTCTATAAACTTCTCTTCTCACTTTATTTCATTAATTTGATCTTCAATCACTGATACTCTTTCTTCCACTTGATCAAATCAGCTATTGAAGCTTGTGCATCTGTCATGTAGTTCTTGTGCCATGGTTTTCAGCTCCATCAGGTCATTTAAGGTCTTCTCTACAGTGTTTATTCTAGTTAGCCATTCATTTAATCTTTTTTCGAGGTTTTTCACTTCCTTGCAATGGGTTCTAACATCTTCCTTTAGCTCAGAGAAGTTTTTTATTACCAACATTCTGAAGCCTACTTCTGTCAACTTGTCAAACTCATTCTCTATCCAGCTTTGTTCCGTTGCTGGCAAGGAGCTGCAATCCTTTTGAGGAGAAGGGGTGCTCCAGTTCTTAGAATTTTCAGCTTTTCTGCTCTGGTTTCTCCCCATCTTTGTGGTTTTGTCTACCTTTGGTCTTTGATGATGGTGACCTACAGATAACGTTTTGGTGTGGGTGTCCTTTTTGTTGATGTTGATGCTGTTCCTTTCTGTTTGTTAGTTTTCCTTCTAACAGTCAGGTCCTTCAGCTGCAGGTCTGTTGGAGTTTGCTGGAGGTCCACTCCAGACCCTGTTTGCCTGGGTATCATCATTGGAGGCTGCAGAACAGCAAATATTGAAGAACAGCAAATATTGCTGCCTGATCCTTCCTCTGGAAGCTTCGTCCCAGAGGAGCACCCGCCTGTATGAGGTGTCAGTTGGCCACTACTGAGAGGTATCTCCCAGTTAGGCTACATGGGGGTCAGGGACCCACTTGAGGAGGCAGTCTGTCCGTTCTCTGAGCTCAAACACCATACTGGGAGAACCACTGCTCTCTTTCAGAGCTGTCAGACAGGGACATTTAAGTCTGCAGAAGTTTCTGCTGCCTTTTGTTCAGCTTCTCCTACCCCCAGAGGTAGAGACTACAAAGGCAGCTAGCCTTGCTGAGCTGTGGTGGGCTCCGCCCAGTTCAAACTTCCCTGGCTGCTTTGTTTACCTTCTCAAGTCTCGGCAATGGCAGACGCCCCTCCCCGTGCCAGGCTGCTGCCTCACAGGTCGATCTCAGACTGCTGTGCTAGCAGTAAGCAAGGCTCCCTGAGCGTGAGATCCACCCAGCCATGCATGGGATATAATCTCCTGGTGTGCCTTTTAATAAGACCACTGGAAAAGTGCAGTATTTGGGAGGGAGTGTCCCATTTTTCCAGGTACCATCTGTCATGGCTTCCCTTGGCTAGGAAAGGGAAATTCCCTGACCCCTTGTGCTTCCTGGGTGAGGTAATGCCCTGGCCTGCTTTGGCTCAACCTCCATGGGATGCACCCAGTGTCCAACCAGTCCCAGTGAGATGAACAAGGTACCTCAGTTGGAAATGCAGAAATCCTCCATCTTCTGTGTTGATCACGCTGGGAGTTTCAGACCGCAGCTCTTCCTATTCGGCCATCTTGGAAGGGAATTGAGCCTGTTTTGTTAAAAAAGAATTATTTGTCGCTTTTTTTCTAGTTAATTTTTCCCTTCTTTTATCTTTATGAATTCCTTTCTTCTCTTTCTTTTGGTTTGCCTTTTCTGGCCCCTGACATTTTGAGTGGGATGTTTAATTTACTGTTTTCACTCTTCATTTTTAAATAAAATGAATATTTTTAGCTATGAATTTTCTTTCAAGTACTGTTTTAACTATATCCCATAAGATCTTGTTTTATAGAGGGTCATTGAATCTCTATGTAAAAGGTTGTATTTTGGTCAGTGAACATTGTTTCCTTTTCAGTTTTGTGTAATCTGTCAAGATATTCTTTATGGTCTATAATTTTTATTTTTCAAAATATTTTCATGTGCAATTGGTTAGAAGCTATATTTTTAATATTGGGGTGAATATCTCAATAAATTATGTAGATATAAATAGATTCTATCTAGATTCTCACATAATCCTTTTACTCTTGACCTAAGACGGTTTTATTGTATTAAATTCTCTTACCTTAGTGTGTTTCTAATGAACCATCTGTAGATTCTGTTTTATAAAAATGGTTTGTATATTATATAACATTTAGGGATTCATATCTGTTTTATCTTTGCTGTGAAGGCATAACATAATAACTCTTATTCTCATTTAATACTTTTTAGCCTTAATTATGTTTGATATGAAGTTGTTATCTTTGCTTTCCTTTTCTTGTTGTTTTGCTTGTTATTTTTTCATCCATTCTTTGATTTGTAGCCTCTCAAACTTTTTTAAGAGATTCTCTTGTCTACAATACAAAGTTGCATTTTGCTGTCATTCTACCTGAAATTTTTTACTTTTAATGAGCTAAGCCTACAAACACATAATAATTAATTATTCACTAAGTAATTACTTTTTTGTTTTATTTTGTTTTTATCTTTTTAAGTAATAGAAAAGTTTATATTTTGGTTATAATGTTTACTGTTGTGTGAGTATCTCATTCCCCATTTTCCTTAGGAGTATCTATGGATTTCTACAAGAAACAAATAAAACATTCACTTAGTTCCTCTTCCTTCCTTCTTCTTCACCATTTAATTTTAATCAATCATATTATCTTTCTTACTGCTATATTATTACTCTTAAATGTACACAAGTTTCTTGCATTCAAATGTTATCATTTGATTTCTAATCACTACTTATTAGGGAATCTTCTATAACATTTTATTTCCCCATTTCTCTCTCTCTCTTCTGTTCCTAGTTTTCTCTCTCTATTTTGTAAAGCATATATTTGTTATTTAATCTCAGTGACCCCCTTCCTCTCTCCCTGTCTTTCTCCATCCCTCTTCCTCTATCTCTTCTTCTCTCTTTATATATAGAATTTTACTTACTCAATGCTTAATACCAAAATTTTATATACAATCTCTTCAATCAGCTCCTGGTTGTCTAATCATATTTTCTAGGAGATTGCTTAGGAAAGATTCATAAACTTAAATTCTTGCATGTTTAAAACTGTTTTCTTAAAATCTTCATACTTGAAAGAAAGCTTGGCTGGATAAAACATTATTGCCTTACATTTTCTTCCTATGTGTGTCTGGTAAATACGGTGCCATTATCTTCTTGTATTACCGTTCCTCTCAAGAAGTCTGATGTCAATATAATTTTCTTTACTTTGTCAGTGCACTGATGTTTTTGATTGGAGGCCTATAGTTTTTACCTGTTATCTTTAAAATCTTATAATGTTAGGAACATGGTGTTACTGTTTAACATCCTAGGCCAATTTTCTCAGACACACTGTGCATCTTTTTCACATGCAGATTCAGTTATTTTTAAAAATGAGAGCTTTTTGTATTCTAATTAAAAAATATTAGATCTGTTTCTTTGCTTGATTATGCTTTGTTCTTTATTGCTTCTTTTGGTACTCTTTTCCCATGGAAATTGTATTTTCTTTGCTGGTTATGTACATTCCATCTTCTTTGTCTTTCTACCTTCTATTTATTCCTCTCTAAGTGTATCATTTGTCCATTTGGTCTCATTTCTATCCTCTTGATGTCATTTACTACACTTTAAGTAGTTTCTATTATCTTTTGGGTATCTTATGTTTAATCTTAATTTACAAGTTAATTTTGATTTTTTTTCTTTCCCAAGCTTTGTTCTTTCCCATTTAACATCGATTACCTGTCTCTTCTTAAAGTTTGTAATTTCTGTTTTTAAATGTTCTTTCACATCTTCAATGTCTTATTTTGTTATATTTTAAATTCTGGCAAGAATCTTACTTCTCAGCAGGTTTTGTCTGTGTCACTTAATGTGCTTTCATTTGTGAACCTGTTTTGATCCTCATCTTCAGTTTTTCATGAATGCCATGATTTTATTTTTCTTATCCATATTTCATTCTCCTAGAGTAATGACTAGGAAAATATTTATTTTATGTGGCTGGTGGGTAGCAGGTGGCTTTTCTGAGTTCTCATATCAAGGATTCTGCTTCTGTAGCAACAGGAAATGGTGGTTTTTAAATGTATGAAATCATTATTTAGTGGAGGTGCAGTTTGATTTTATTTTCATATTATATTCTGTTCCAGTAGGCTGTTTGTCATCAACTGCTTCTTTTCCTCTATTTAAAACCAGCTGCTGACTCCAAATGCAACTGCTGCTACAGAAGTCACACACTACCAGATAATTGAAAGTCCTCATGGGACCCCACAGGACATAGTTTTGTAAAGCTTTATAAAGGTAAAAGATATGTTACAGCCACAGAGAGAAAGTGCAGACATTCGTAGAGGCACATAACTTATCAGTGCAGCCCTGTAGGGTCCTATCTCACTCACATAGGATGTGGTTCATCTTTGGTTTATGAGCCACCAAGGTAAATACAAGATATTTTGGTTTTGTACTTGCTTCGACAGCACATACTAGAACTGGAATGATACAGAGAAGATTAGCATGGCTTCTACACAAGAATGACATGAAAATTTATGAAGCATTCCAAATTTTTCAGGTTTCAAAATATCACAGTACCCCCAAAATATGTGCAACTATTAGGCATCATTTTTTTCAAAAAAGATACCTGATTTCATCTGTGAGTTAATTAGCTTCACTAATGCCAAGGTACAAATTTGCTAAGTAGTCTTTTACACCACACCTATCACTTAGATAAAACCTAGGCTTTATGACTTATTAAATCATGTATAACTGTCAATCTATACATTTTCACTAAGCAGTACAGATAACAAGCTAGTACAGCATGTCTCCAGGGGAATTTCAGACTTCATGCTGCACATTATACATAGACAGCTAGTTTATTTCATTTCCTTCTTGTTCAAAGATCAGTATTTGACTTCTAGGCTTCCCCAGAGACAAGCTTAAAACTACCCAAACCAGCAGCAAGTCATCCCAATTCGTAACTCTCTTCAAAGATACTTTACCAAGACTGCCTTTTCAAGCCCCTTCTTTATCTTCCTGTTGACTGTGCTATGTAGTCTTCTAAGCCCAACAATGCTGTCGCTAGTTTCTACTCAGGGTGTGGTTCTCTATTTCTGGAGGTGAACTCTTGATAATGTTTCTTGGGTTTCACCACTGTTGCCCACTACTCACACATCGTACAGCTCCCTCCAGACTCACATGCAAGTGTGGGCTCTTGTAGTCTTAGTCGCTTATTCCTTCTTTTACCCATAAATTGGAATGTATATCTTCTGTTCTCTATGTGGCAAATGTAAGTTATTGATGTTTTAAGTTAACTGTTCTTTAAATCTTTATGGTATTTTGGACAAGGTGTGGAAAGATTGTGATCCATAGAAACTTCATTATCCTAAGGTAACTTGGAACTACCAACCTTGGCCTTCAACTATCAGGGCTAATTTGACTTCAATGGCAAGAGAAATATTCTTTTCTGCTTTATTTTTCCTTTTAGGAGTGTTATATATATTTTTTTTCTTCTACTTTCCTCAGGTCTTTTCAAGCTGGTTCAGAAAAATTCAAAATGTAAACTGCTTCCCCAATCGTTTCCTTTTGATCACTGTTCAAGTGGTGCCAATGCTCAGCTGCATCATTTGGTTCTCATTCTTTTTTTTTCAGGTACTTTAAGTATCTGAAATTAATTTTCCTAAAATGTTCTTCTAGATTGTACATTGGGTTTTTCCCTGGAATGACATAAGAATTCAATAAATTCTGTTCCAACCAAAAGTATCCATTAATTAAACAAATGATGACACTCTCACCTTCCTAAGTGGTATTCCATGCAGATGTTACCTCCCATCAGATCAACATCTAATCCAAACCTGTTCTCAGTGCAGTAGTGACCTCTATGACTTCTGTAATGACTACTCATATCCTTCTTCTGGGAACTTAACATGGTGAATTCTCCAGACCTCTCCCCTTAGAATACTTGCCATATTTATCTATCTTCATGCAGCAGCTCTGTCAATTTAAAACTCAGTGAAAATATTCCATGTCTATTGATGAAGACTTTATTTCTAAAATATGTCCAGATTTTATGAAACTATCTAGTTATTAATCCTAATTTTCCAAGGGAGTTATCCCAGTGGCTTCTCTCTGGTTCACTGGCTTCCTGTTTTCAAACTGCCTCTTAAGTCATCCAAGTGTGGACGCTAAGGTCTTCCTATTTTTATCTACTTGAAATGGTGGTCTGTTAACCCATCATAATAGCATATCTTTTCCCTGACTCCAACCTTAATAATACATAGGGCTGTGCATATCTCCATTTCTCTTTTATATACATCTAGGCTGTCCCACCAGATAGCAGTATTTATCCTAAGTAAATCCTCATCTTTAGGCATGTTTTTCATTATAATCTTCTTTATTTCTTTTACTACTTCGGTATTAATTATAACAAAAATAATCTGCTTTTAAGATGCTGACCTTGTTCCTCCTTAAGAAATTATAAGTCTTAGAAAAAATATAGGTATAAGCTTTTAAAATTTTCTTCTTAGCATTATAATAATTCCATAGTTTTTTTCCTGTACCTCAACTCAAGAAGATTACTTATCCAATATATAATGAGGACCAAAAGGCCTCTTTAGCTGTTCACTGATTAAAATTTTATCTGTCTTGTGGTTGAACCTATAGTCTCTATGAAATTCACAATGATCAAAATCTATGTGAAGTCAGTTTGAGATAATGAGGAATGTGGGGGAATAACTATAGGAATTGTAGGGCAAACTTCATAATTTAAGAAGTAAAGCAAGTCACATTCACCCCTTGGCCTTGGATACAGTTTAAATCAAGATAAAGAGAAATAAGTTTGGTGTCACATGCTCGTATGGAGCTCTTAAAAATGAAAGACAGTGTAGAAATTCCATTACTCCATTAATTCCCCAGCCTGTGTCCTGGCCAGGAAATACAGTGATGAGAGCAATGTTCCTTTGACTCACCAAATGAAGGAACCTTGTAATGAAATGCTATCTATTTGGTTGACTTATTTCTGGCTTTGCCATGAGTCTTAACTTTTTACTGTGGGGATCTATAATACCTTGAGAAATGAAATTATTTCTTCTAAAGTACCTTAGAGAGTACCTCCGTACCTTAGGATCTATGAAAGACTGGAAGTCTTAGAAAGTGTAAGTCGGCTTTGATTGCTAAAATCAATCTTTGTTTGTTTGAACTTCAAACGCGGTTTCAGTACCTTACCTGAGGATGCCACCAAAGCCTTGCTTAATTCTTGAAGCGTGGCAGACTCTGCCTGCTAAGATTTGTCTTTGAGGCTGCTATTCTTTTGACATTCACTTCTGGTGAAACCATCTGACGTGGCTGCACAGAAGGCTTGGTGTCCCCAGATGTGGTTTTGATCCCTAATTCTTGGGTTCACATTCAAGGTTTCCTAAACCACAAGAATGTAAGGGATTTTTGTCACTGCCATTTCTCAAGCACCTGGAACAGCGACTGGCATATATTAGATGTTCAATGAATAACTAAATTGGGAAGTCAATGGTCATTCATTGTCTCTCTGAAATGAAAATCAACGTGTCCCCTAATAAATTGTTAATTTTCAGTGAATAAAAATACCTTTGTATTGTGATTGAATTTAGCTTGATTATGCCTGGGCTGTATATGAAGAATGACCTTTAACAATAACCTGATGACTCTCAGCCTATCATCATCTCACTAAACAGGTTAGTTTCTTTTCTCATAAGAAAACTTAGTGAGTGGGGTAAAGTACACAAGTAGGGGATAATTCTGTTCCTTTATAGGTAATGGAATATATGTCCTCAGACCTCTATGGAAGATAAAGAATCAAAGAATAAATATGTCCCCTGCAATCAGGACCATAATTAAATTTTCACAAAGGCCTATCACATGCAGCTGTTTGGGGTTTGAAGCATCATTGAGAATTAAGGCAATAAAATAATGAATACTGTGATATTTGACCTCTGCATTTCAGCCGAAGAAAAGTAATACAAATTTGATTAAACAGAATTTTTGATAACAGCATTAGAGCACTATTTTCTATTTTTATAAAGGATCACTTAAGACAGGTTATAAAACAGCTTTGCAGAAAGCCCCAGATTAGGGTTACGATGGTATATTTTACTATGGTTAATGCTAGAGCTTCAAAGGTTATTAGCTGGAAATTTTAACTTTGGCAAAAACCCCTTAACAACAACAACAACAACAACAACAAAAACAGTACAAAACAAACATGATTTTTCTCATGCTTTTTTTCACAATTGAGGCTACATTGCGAAATGGATAGTTAAGAGAATGTAGTGTGTTGGTGTAACTTAAATCTGTATATAATTTCAAACAACTCTCTTCTTTAAGTAGGGAATATTAACTGGCAAAAAAGAAGACATGCAGGTGAAGGAAAACATCATTGTGACCTACAAATGACCATATGTTAAGTCCACTCTTAATTTTTGGTTATGGAAAGTAAATAAAGCATACACAAAGTAATTTGCTCAATCTTAGACAGCCTGTTAGTGTCAACACAATAGCCTAGAGCACTCTTTTTTTCTGCCTTATGTCTCAGCCCACTCATGGCTCTTCCTTCCTTCCTTCTTTCCTTCTGTTTCAGTCGTGATCCATCATTTCATCGATTTTCTTTCCTTTTTCTTTTCTTTCTTTTTTTTAATAGCATCTGGGGTGCAGGGTGCAATCACTGCTCATTGCAGCCTCGACCTCCAAGGCTCAAGTAATCCACCTACCTCAGCCTTTGGAGTAGCTAATACTACAGGCATGCACCACCACACTTGGCTAATTTTTTTGTATTTTTTGTAGAGACAGGGTTTCGCCATGTTGCCCAGGCTGGTCTTGAACTCCTGAGCTCAATTGATCCACGTGCCTGGACCTCCCGAAGTTCTGGCATTACTGGCATAAGCCACAGTGCCTGACCATTTCATCCATTTTCTTTACAGTTCCCTTAACTCACTTATCATTATTTTCCTATTCCAACTTCCAAGCAAATTCAATACCCTGAATACATTCATGGCATTTTTCTTGGATCTAGTGCTGAGTTCCAAGCTGAGTGATACATTTAGATCATGCAGAAGTTGTCTCCCCTCACTCCTGACACATCTAACCACAAATGATTACTGAGACTTGTCTATTAAAACTTTCAGATCCCACTCAATGGTTTTCACTTCTTTCTATTCCCACCACCACCTCAACATACAGGCCCTAATTAAATTCCAAACTTATAGCAAATTTCAAACATATACAAAATTATAGAGAATGGTGTAGTGAAGCCCCTAGTCACCGATCTGTCAGCTTCAACAGTTAACAATAATGACTAATGTTTATCTCTATCTTCCATTACGTTAAAGTCAGTACCAGACATTATATGATTTCACCCATAAATATTTCAGAAAATACTTATAAATATTTTTAACTCAAAAAATTATTTGTAATACCATTGTTACGCTTTAAAAATTACCAACAGTCCCTTAATATCATCAACTATTTAATCAGTGATATAGTTTCCCAGTTGTCTAACATATTTGTGTGTGTTTGTTTTTTTGGTTTACAGTTTGGTTGTTTGAAATGGGATCCAAATAGGGGCCATAATTGTAATTGGGTGGTATGTTTCTAAAGTGTATTTTAATTCATAGGCTTTTTCCTTTGAATTTTCCTTTCTTACATCTATAGTTCAGTACTGGTTTATATTTTGGGGCAGGGGATGGGACCATAAAGTGATATTCAGTTCCAAGTGTATACTGTAATGAAACCACTGAGAACATTTACGCATTCTCTAGTTTGCCTTCTTTTCTCTTTCCTTCCTTTGTTCCTTTTTTTTTCTTTTTTTTTTTTTGAGACGGAGTCTCGCTCTGTCACCCAGGCTGGAGTGCAGTGGCACAATCTTGGTTCACTGAAAGCTCGGCCTCCCGGGTTCACGCCATTCTCCTGCCTCAGCCTCCCGAGTAGCTGGGACTACAGGCGCCCGCCACCACGCCCGGAGTAATTTTTTGTATTTTTAGTAGAGACGGGGCTTCACCGTGTTAGCTGGGATGGTCTCGATCTCCTGACCTCGTGATTCTTCCGTCTCGGCCTCCCAAAGTGCTGGGATTACAGGCGTGAGCCACTGCGCCCGGCCCCTTTGTTCCTTTCTTAAGCTTTTTAGTTTAGTCATAAAACCTGAATACTGAAAAAACCTTCACTACCATTTTTGCCAAGAGGTTGAGTATTTTAATCTAGTTACAAGCCTAAAATGTGGCTTCCATAAATTCTTTTACAGGGTTTTTCAAATACTAAGTTCAAAGAGCAGAAGTTATTACATCCGTGCACTAGTAACAACACTTTTAAAGTTTTGTGAATCTTAAAATAATCAGGTGAAAATATTACATCACAGTAAAGCAACCGTATTATATGGAAGGTTATGAGGAGTGAATGTCCAAGAAACCTTAAAAGTGTAGCAAGTCAGTTACATATTTGAAATTAGACAAAACAAGAATTTAAGGACATCAAAAGAAACGCCAAAATCTGTGATGTGTGAGTACATCAAAGGTAAGGGATAAGTGAGTGCCCTTATTGATAAATGTTCTTCGGTCTAAAAGGAAATAAAATCTTTGCTTAAAAAATTAATATTCCACTTTCAAATTGTTAGCATTCAGCAAATATTAACTAGCATTGATACAAACATATGTTTAGTATGTAATTATCCCAAATATATGATAAAAATGTAGTCTTCTAGAAATTTTGGAAAAAGTTTTGGCTGAAATGCATAAACAAATGGAAAAATGCAAAACTGAGCTAATTAAAAAATTAAAATGATAGCAAAATTACATTTTAAAAAGGATTAAATTAATAAATACTGGTTTAATCTTAGAGAGAAGAGGGCTTAATCAAGAACCTGTAGTCTGGATCACATATGCCTCTACCATGTAGCTTTCCTCCCCTCTACCAGGAGAGCCACAGTACATTCACTGAGAGCCACTAGTGCTCAGATATTGGTTTCTAAATGGCATTACCCCTTAAAAAAAGATCAAGATCCTTAGTGAAATCTCTGATTGTAGATCTGAGGCACGAAAACAGGAAAGTGAGTTGGAAGATCTTGTTCTAGAAAATAAGAAATTATTCAAACACTGATGGGATAATGCTAAAAAACACAATTTAGTGACAAATAAAATAGTATCGGGACAAATGCAGACATGTCCCATGTTTCTGGACTAAGGACTCAAACTAATCTATAAATTTTACGTAATTCTTATCAATATACCAAGATAATATTTAAATATAATTTGAAGATGATTTATAGTTTACATGATATAAAAAATGAACATTTTGAAAGACAGAACTATAGTATCTTGACCTGACAGGGACCAAAATATATAATAAGACAACAGTATTTTGAATAATTTAGAGCTCATAGAGAAATTAACAAGCAAATGAAACAAAATATCTAGAAACAAATGCTACAAATGGGAGTATTTAAATAAAATTATTAAGCAATCAATTATATATGAGGAAAATATTATGTCACATTCCTACTTCATTCCATATAATAAATTCCAGGTAGATTATATATCTACAGGCCTTTCAAGAAAATGTAGAAGAATGTTTTCCAAATATGTTACCAAGAGAGCTTTCTCAGATATAACTATATAACTATTAAATATTTTCATAAGAATAAAACAAAAATATTTTTGATATAAGAAAAGGATTGAGATAAAATATTTGTAGCATATATGTAATATATATAACATATATAACAAAAGCAAATTAATTTTCATAATATATCATGAGCACCTATAGCAGGTAAAAAAAACAACAGTAGAAAATGGCAAATGAAATCAACGGACAACTAATAGCCAATAATGCAAACTGTTTAATACTAATAATCAGTCATACAAGATTGAATTTTAATGGCTAATGACATTAGATGATTAATCTGGCTAATAAGATTCCTGGTAAGCAATTCAATGACATTTTAAGAAAATTATTTGTGTATGTTTTGATTGACAAATAAAACTATATATTTTTCAGGTATAACATGTTTTGAAATTCCTATACATTGTGGAATGGCTAAATTGAGCTAATAAACATATGCATTACCTAAAATACTTATTTTTTATGGGGAGAACAATTAAAATCTACTCTAAGCAATTTTCAAAAACACAGTACATTGTTATTAACTATAGTCACCATGTTCTACAATATATTTCTTGAACTTATTCCTCCTGCCTAATGAAAATTTTGTATCCTCTGGCCATCTCCCCAACTCCCTGTTCCCACTACTACTTCCATCCCTAAGTGCCACAATTCTATTTTCCACCTCTAGGAGTTCAACGATTTTAGATTACACTTATAAGTGAGCTCATATCGTGTTTGTTTTTCCATGTCTAGCTTATTTCATGTAATACAATATCCCCTAAGTTTGTCCATGTTGTCACAAATGACAGAATTTCCATCTTTTTAAAGGCTGAATAGTGTTCCACTGTGTACACATATCACATTTTTTTGTCCATTCACTTTTTGATGGACACTTCCTTATGTTGACTTTTGTGAATAATGCTGCAATGAATGTGGCAGTGCAGGTACCTCTTTGGCATACCAATTTCATTTCCTTTGGATATAGACCCAGTAGTGAGATTGCTGGATCATATAGTGGTTCCATTTTTAATATTTTGAGGAACGACCATACTGTTTTTCATAATGGCTGTACAGGCATACCTCAGAGATATTGTGGGCTTGTTCCAAACCATTGCAATAAAGGAAATATTGCAATAAAGTGAGTTAAGCAAATATTTTTTCCCAGTGCACATAAAAGCTATGTTTACAATACACTGTATTATATAAAGTGTGCAATAGCATTATTTCTAAAGACACAATGTACATAACTTAATTTAAAAGTACATTATTGCTATAAAAGCTAACAATCATCTGTATCTTCAGCAAGTTATAATCTTTTTTGCTGGTGGAGGGTCTTGCCTTGATGTTGATGGCTACTAACTAATGAGGGTGGTGGGTGCTGAAAGTTGGGGTGGCTGTCACAATGTCTTAAGAAAGTTTGCTGCATTGATTGACTCTTCCTTTCACTTAAGATTTCTCTGTAGCGTGAGATCCTATTTGATAGCATTTTTATCCACAGTAGAACTTCTTTTACAGTTGGAGTTAATTCTCTCAAACCCTGCTGCTGCTCTATCAACTATGTTTATGTAATATTCTAAATCATTGGTTGTCATGTCAATAACAATTACTGTGTCCTCACCAGGGGTAGATTCCACCTCTAGGAACCACTTTCTTTGCTCAACAATAAGAAACAATTCCTCATTTGTTAAAGTTTTTCATGAGATTGCACCAATTCAGTCATAACTTCAGGCTCCACTCATAATTCTAGTTCTCTTGCTATTTCTCCCATATCTGCTGTGACGTCCACCACTGAAGTCTTGAGCCCCTCCAAGTCATCCATGAGGGTTGCAATTAACTTCTTCCAAAGTCCACTTTTTTTCATATTTTGACTTCCTCCCATGAATCACAAATGTTCTTAATGGTATCTAGAATATAAAACCCTTTCCAGAAGGTTTTCAATTTACTTTGCCCAGATCCATCAGAGGAATCCCTATCTATGGAAGCTATAGCCTTACAAAATATATTTCTTACATAATAAGGCCTCAAAATTCAAACTACTCTTTAATCCATGGGCTGCTGAATAGATGTTTTAGCAGGCATGAACATAACATTAATTTCCTTATACATGTTCATCAGAGCTTTTAGGTGTATTGTATTGTCAATGAACGGTGATATTTTAAAAGTTATCTATACATATACATATATATATATATATTTTTTTTTCTGAGCAGCAGGTCTCAACAGGGGCTTAAAATATTCATTAAACCATGCTATAAAGAGATGTGCTGTTATCCAGGCTTTTGCTGTTCCTTTTACACAGCACGGCCTGGGTAGCTTTAGCAACATTCGTTAAGAGCTCCAGGATTTCTGGAATGGTAAATTAGCACTGGATCAATCTAAAGTCATCAGCAGGATTAGCCCCAACGAGAGAGTCATTCTGTCTTTTTGTTGTTGTTGAGACAGGGTCTCCCTCTGTTGCCCAGGCTGAAGTGCAATGGTGTGATCTCGGCTCACCGTAACCTCCGCCTCTCTGGTTCAAGCGATTCTCCTGCTTCAGCCTCCTGAGTAGCTGGGATTACAGGCATGTGCCACCACATCTGGCTAGTTTTTGTATTTTCAGCAGAGACGGGATTTCACCATAGTGGTCAGGCTGCTCTGGAACTCCTGATGTCAGGTGATCCGCCCGCGTGGACCTCCCAAAGTGCTGGGATTACAGGCGTGAGCCACCGTGCCCAGCCAGTCTGTCCTTTGAAGCCCTGCATTGACTTCTACTTTCTAGCTATGAAAGTCCTCGACGGCATTTTCTTCCAATAGAAGAAGGCTGTTTTTTCTGTAGCCACCTTCATCAATGATCATAGCTAGATCTTCTGGATCACTCACTGAAGCTTCTGCATCAGCACTTGCTGCTTCACCTTGCACTTTTATGTTATGGAAACAGTTTTTTTTTCCTTAAATCTCATAAACCAACCTCTGTGAACTTTCAACTTCTCTTCTGCAGTTTCCTCACCTCTCTCAGCCTTCATAGAATTGAAGAGAATTCGGGCTTTCTTCTGGATTAGGCCTCGGCTCAAGGGAATGTTACGGCTGGTTTGATCTAGCCAGACTACTGAAACTTTCTCCATATCAGCAATAAGGCTGCTTTGTTTCTTATCATGTGTGTGTCTACTAGAGCAGTACTTATAATTTCTTTCAGTAAGTTTTCCTTTGCTGTCACAACTTGGCTAATTGTTTGGCACAAGAGGTCCAGCTTTTGAGAAGCCTTTCTCACTAAGCTTAAACATTTCTAGCTTTTGACTTAAAGTGAGAGATGTGTGACTCTTTCTTTCAGTCGAATACTTAGAAGCCATTGTAGGGTTATTAATTGGCCCAATTTCAATATTGTTGTATCTCAGGGAACAGGGAGGCCTGAAGATAGAAAGACAAGGAAGAGCAATCACTGGGGAAGACAGAACACATACAGCATTTATTGATTGAATTCACTGCCTCATATGGGTGTGGTTTGTAGTATTCCAAAACAATTATAATAGTAACATAAAGATCACTCACTGATCACAGATCACCATAACAGATATCATCATAATAAAAAGTTTGAAATATTGTGAGAATTACCAAAATCTGACACAGAGACACCAAGTGAGCACATACTACTGGAAAAAATGGCAGCAAGAGACCTGCTTGATTCAGGGTTGCCACAATCTTCAATTTGTAAAAAAATTGCAATATCTGTGGAGCACAGAAAGGTAAAGTGCAATAAAATGAGGTATGCCTGTATGAATTTATATTGCCAATGGCAGTGTACAAGGGTTCCCTTTTCTCCACATCCTCTCCAACACTTGTTATCTTTCATCTTTTTTATAGTAGTCATTCTAGTAAGTATGAGGTGACATCTCATTGTGTTTTTGTTGTTGTTGTTGTTGTTTTTTGAGACAGAGTCTTGCTCTGTTGCCCAGGCTGGAGTGCAGTGGCACGATCTCGGCTCACTGAAAGCTCCGCCTCCCGGATTCACACCATTCTCCTGCCTCAGCCTCCAGAGTAGCTGGGACTACAGGCGCCTGCCACCACGCCCAGCTAATTTTTTGTATTTTTAGTAGAGACGGGGTTTCACCATGTTAGCCAGGGTGGTCTTGTTCTTCTGACCTAATGATCTGCCCACCTCCACCTCCCAAAGTGCTGGGATTATAGGCGTGAGCCACCACTCCTGGCCTTCATTGTGGTTTTGATCTGATGTTCCCTGATACTTAGTGATGTTGAGCATTTTTTCATATACCTTTGGTCCTTTATATGTCTTCTTTGCCAAATTTTAGACTGTTTTTTGTTCTCTTGGCTATTGAGTTGTTTAAATTTCTTATGTGTTTTGGATATTAACTTCTTATTAGATATATGGTGTGCAAAATTTTTTCACATTATGTAGTCTCTTCCCTTTGTTGATTGTTATTTTGCTATGCAGAGGCTTTTTTAGCTTGATGTAATCCTATTTGTCTAGTTTTTTGCTTTTGTTGCCTGTGCTTTTGTGGTCATGTCCAAAAAATCATTGCTCTGACCAATGTCATGGAGATTTTCCTTTTTTTTTTTTTTTTTTTTTTTTTTTTACTGTTTCAGGTATTCTGTTTAAATCTTCAATCCATTGTGAATTGAGTTTAGTATATGGTGTGAGATAAGGGTCTAATTTCTCCATGTGGATATCCAGTTTTCCCACACTATTGAAGAGACTCTTTTTTCCTCATTATGTGTTCTTGGCACCTTTGTCAAAAATAAATTAGCTGTAAATGTATGAATTTATTTCTGAGTTCTCTATGCTGTTTTATTGGTCTATATGTTTTGTTTTGTTTTTAAATGCCAATATCATACTGTTTTGACTGTTGTAGTTTTAGAGTATATTTTGAAGTCAGCTAGTGTGATGCCTCCCCCGCTTTGTTATTTTTGCTCAAGATTGTTTTGTCTACTCAGGGTCTTTTGTTTTTCCATACAAATTTTAGGATTGTTTTTCTAATTCTGTGAAGAATAGTTTAGTGATTATATTATAGAATCTATTTAATAAATGTTTTGCTACTGGTGAATATTACAAATTTGAAAAATGACATGTTTTTAATAAATGAATTGCTAATGTTGATGAGTTAGAAATAACATCAATGAGATATAGTAATATGTAAACAAGAGATGGTCAATGGGTACACCCAATTTAGATTTTTTAATATAATGACTATAAGATTCATTGCTAACCCAAAACACTTAAAGGTAAAATTAGGTGCTATTAATAATTATGTTGGACCAGTAGGCTATAATTCAAATTGTCTCAACCAAACTGGGACGAATGCTTTAGAGTATGGTATCAGGAAAAAAATCATAAAGTTTGGCAATAGACTGACCTAGTGTTAAATTGCTAGATTCATTTCTTTTTGTACAATATTCATTCTGAGATCACTAATTGCTAAACATCTTACTTAGAATATAACATAAATTAAGTAATATTTTAAGAATGACTATGTGTGTGTTAAAAAATAAATTTTTTAATAACTCTCAGATTTAATTTTTGCATTTATAAAACTGGGCTAGTAAAACCTGTAGGCCAAGGCTACTTTTTCTTAAATGAAATTGGATAATGCATGACGAGGATATACTGACCAGCAATGTAGTTGAGGCTGAACTCACAGTGAATACTAAAACAGGGTATTCCCTTTTATCATCAAGAGAATCTTCCCTCTATCATTTCATTCCCATTAATATATCAGTTTGAGCCAGCAGCTCCTATTTTGAAGATAATTCTTCTCTTGATCCCACATGTTCCATTTCTCTGCTCTCCTTCGTAGAAAAATATCTACATTGAGTTGACTCCTCAGCCTGTGTCCAATTCCTTAATTCCCTTTGCCAGTCAGCCACCTGTCTGCAGCCCACACTCCACTTCTCAGGTCTCATATCTATGAATTCTCAGTAGCATCAAGTGATATTGATTATTTTTTTGTATAAGTCTTTTCTCTGCTTGGCTTCAGTGACAATGAATGCTTTTATTTTTTCTTTTATCTCTAGTTCCACATCTCACTTTCCCTTATGGGCTTCTCTGCCTCACTTCTAGATATTGGAGTGTTATAAGCATCTGCTCTGGATGATTTTCTCTTTCTTCCCTTAACATGATATAATTCCAATAGTTGTGGGCTTTTAAATATGTATGTGCTGATAAGTTTCCAAATTATGTCAATAGCCTTGAACTCTCCCTTGAGACACAGTACTCACATATTCAACTAATACTTGACATCTCTCTTTATGTATGCAATAGAAAACTCAAGTATAGAATATTCAAAATAGGACATTTTTCTACATCTTTAATATTTTTTCTCTTAGTGTTTGCCATTATAAAAACACTACTGTTGCACTTGTGTAAACAGTATCACAATTCAATGAAAAACGTAGGCTGAACGCTTGGGAGTTTTTCTTTATTTCTCACATCAAATCCATCATCAAATTCTAGAGAAACAACCTCCAAACTACAAGCAAATCTTTTTGGTTTTCTCCATATCCATGCCACCAACTGGGTCTAAACTACTCTTATTTCTCTTCTAAGGTAATACAATATTTTTGTAACTGGTGTACTTTCTTTCACTTTATTCTTCCCATGCCTAACCTCAACTCATTTGATACAGAGAAGCCAGATTGTTCTTCATAAATAAATATGTTCGTATCAGTCCTCAGCTTAAAGTATCCCAAGTCCTCTCTATTGCACATATTCTTAAAATCCAATCCTTACTCTCTGGTAAATGTGTACATAATTTTGCTTCTGTCTACATTTCCAATCTTTTCTTGTAATGCAGTCCTCTTGATAAACATATTCCATTCCTCCTCTCTGCTTCTGTTATTCAAATATGCCAGAATTGTTCCTGGCTTATGGATTTTCCACATTTAACCTGCTGTCAGAAATACTCTTCTACTAGAGTATATGGCCTTCTCCAAATTGTCATTCAGGTCTCAGCTGAAATGTTGGCTCTGACTGTCAATCATTGTCCAATGCCTGTTCCTGACTTCCTGCTTTTTGTTCTGTTAGTCTAGCTGACTTAGAATCAGTGATGTAAATGTAAATATTTAACAACTGATTCTTCAAATAAATAAATACAAGGAAAAAAAGAGAAAAAAGCCATGGTGTAAATATTCTTATGATGGTTAATTGTGCTTATCAACATGACTTTTTAAAATGCAGATTGGAAAGAGATGATCACAAACAGCTTTCACAGAGTGGTGCAAGCTAACTCCAGCACGGCACTGGACTATCTGTTAAGAATTTTGCTAATTTACCATCTTGCTTTTTGTTTCATCCAAGACTAATTGTCAGTTAAAACATAAAGTTTAGGAATCTTTTACCAGATCTATGGTGAGATGAACATGGAAAGGAGGGAATCAGAGGATGTTCTGATTTTGCAAAACCATAATATGGGTTTATAATTCTATAAATTTGTTTTCTAATTTAAAAATTCTATTCACCTATTATGAACTTTGTTTATAAATAGAAACAGCTTTAATGACAACAACAATGATAACAGTCAGTCTATAAGAAAGCACATTTACCTTTTTTCCCCTTTCTGGAGAAATAAATCTCAAATACCTAGGGCAGATCAGAACTATTTCATCATTTCCATCATATCAGGAAATGAAATTGTTCCTGTGCATGGCTCTTTCTTAAGAAGCATCCTGAAAACACTCTAGGCATCTTGTGTTTGTTTTCAAAAAAATCAACACAAAATTCTCATAGGGACAAGTCATTATATCTCTTTGCCAAGTATTTAACTGTCTTTCTTATTTTCCACATGGCAGTAAAATGAGTTTGTTTTTCAGATAGGGAGAAAATGATTCTCTAACACTTGTCTTTAAACAAAAGCATACCTTATTAAGATGATGTTGGCTATTTATTAGCTAAGCTATAGCAATTTCAATTTGGAAAAATATGCTCACATTGAATAAGGGAAAATTTTAGTTAACCACCAGGAAAAACTTAAACATCAAGGTAATAAAACATTGAATTTAGATGACTTAAATGCTCTATAGTTCATTCATACAAGAACTATTCTGATAGTACCATCTGTGTGTATAGTGCTGGGGTACATGGTAATCTGTTATGTTGCTTTATAGTTATGCATTGCTCAACAATAGGGATACATTCTGAAGAATGTGTCACTAGGTGATTTTGTCATTGTGAGCACATTGTAGTGTGTAGTTACACAAACATAGATGATATAGCCTACCACACAGCTAGGCTATATGGTATAGGCCTATGCTTCTAGGGCTACAAACCTGTACAGCATGTTACTGTGCTAAATACTGTTGGCAATTCTAACACAATGGTAAATATTTGTGTATCTAAACATGTCTAAACATAAAAAGGTAAAGTAAAAAATGCGGTATTATAATCTTTTGTGACCACTGTTGTATATGCGGTCTATCATTGACCGAAATGTTGTAATGCAGAGCATGACTGTATTTACATCCTCGTATAATTTACCTGCGTTTACCTCTTCTTAAATCTGAACCTGTTAACTAAGCAATATAATGTGGTAGAAGTTACACTTTGCTAGTTCTGGGGGTTCTGGGTTTTGGCTTAGGCCAAATGTTGGCAACATCTGTTTTCACACTTTGAGGGTAGTGTGCCATCATGCAAGTTCAACTACTCTGAGAATAGGATGCTGTAAGAAACCCAGCCTAGCCACATGGAGAGGTCTCATGAAAGAGAACTGAGGGCTTATTCAGCACCTCTAGCTGGGCTTTCACCCAACCATTAGTATCAACTTGGCCACCATGCAAGTGAGGCCATCTAAGAGTTGAGACTGGCTTTGGTCAAGTCAGGCCAGCTTATGCTGGCTGATGAAGGAGAAATTAACTGTCCCCAATAAGCCCTGCTCAAGTTGCAGAATTGTGAGCAAATAAGTAAAATGATTGTTGTTTTAAGCTGCTAAATTTTGAGGTATTTTGTTACACAGCAATACATGGCTAGAGAAGTTTAAGAGCTGACCCTCAACCTCCAGAATCCTCCTACCTAAAGATCATGAAGGAGAGAATAGACACATAACCAGTACAGATTGTGTACACATTCACTGCTTGAGAGCAGCCAGGCTGAGCTCCATGATTGCTAACCTTTTACCTCCAGGAGTTTGTAGTTGCTAGAACATGGAATACAGAGGAGAAAGCGTCCCACTTTAGAATGAAAATGAAACAATTACTGTACCTTTGTCATATATTAAACTCCATACCCATTTTGCTAAAAAATGGAAGGAAATTTGGTTCATGACCTTCAATTTATATTTCCTTTCGAAATGGAAAATAGTGGTAATACTTCACTGTTGTCCCCAGAGGAGCCATAATCACCAACCTTGTAAGTGTGGTTTATAGTATGATTGGTATGCAATTTCAGGGATTTCAATAAAGAAGTATTACCAGAGATAGCATGGTTGATTTCTTTTGCTTGGTTTTACTATAGAACATTAGAGATTTACTCTGGCTTAAAATCCAGTAATGATAATGAATTCATTGTTTACTGTATTTGCAACTATCATAAGACAATGGGCTTCGTCTTGAACACGCTCATAATTTGTGTCATACTCCCTGATAGCACATTTAGATTTAACATCCAACTATATTTTCCATCACTTCCACACAGGAGTTTGCTTCAGGAAAAACACATGCATTCAGTTTAGTTTTTAGTGATCTGTGGCCCTGGAAATTTAAATCAAATCAATTTACAGACAACACCAAAAAGTTCCCTGTGAAGTAGATGCTGTTAACTTTTATATATTACAAGATACATTTACATAAAGAACCTTTGGGAACAATTGTTATCTTTTTTATTTTGGTGTGTTGACCTGAGGTTTTATTGGAGTACATATTCATGGAAGATTTTACCTAGCCTTAGCAAATATGTGTTTGGCATATGGGGCACTGAGTCTGTTTTTTATTTTAAATAATTTCTTGAAAAGCTCTGACTTCCCAAACCTGTTTATTTAGAAAGAAGTAAAGTTGTTGTTGTCACTTGCCCTGAGATATGGAAAATCTACCAAGTAGCTTACATATAGGCTGCTTAAATTTTCTCAACTTTTATTTCCTTTCTGTTTAAAAAATATGTAAGATAAACTTTTTGTTACTAAACTATGACCTGAAATGATACAGTTTTTGGTCTTTGTTCTCCCTTAAGGAAATGACACCCATAGGTTATATTCAAATTTAAACAATATTTTCCATCAATGTCTTATCCCAACATTTGTATTAAAGGTCATAAAACAGAATGTTAAATCTATAAAGAAGCACTAATGTTGAAATGGATCTTTGAAGTCAGTTTTAAAATAAAATAAATACTAAAGACGGCATGTCCCAATGGCAAGAATATCTGAACTGTTGTACAGCATAATTTGGTAGTTTGATAAACTAAAATCTTTCTGTGTTTGCTGTTGGGATACGTTGTTCTATGTCTCTAAAAAAATGTCACATATCTCAAGTAGATCTGGAAAGAAAGATCAAGTAGAAATCTTTGATAAGTACCTTAGTTTTGAGGGTTGAAATATTATTCACATAATAGACAACTTACACATAGGTTCTTAGTCTCACCAATAGTAAGTTGGGCAAAAGTTCCAGGCAGAAGCTTCAAGAGAGAGAATATACATCATCAAGATTCAAAGAATGTATTTAAAACCTGCCATTCAATTAAACTTTAAGAAATTAAGGTTCAGAGTTCATACTGATATTAAACATTCATTATTATAGTCATTAGGAATTATGAATTAATGGTGGGAAATATAAGTGTAGATGTAAAGGATGGAGATTTTCTAAGAGATATTTTATAATGTTTTTCCTTTTAAATACTGCTTTGGAATCTAAGTGCTTTTTCTAGAGAAGGAAAAAGTAGCGTACCACTGGGTTCATACTCATTGAATGAGATCATGATAGAAAATGTTTCCTAATGCCAAAAATATTAATTCCTTAATCTGTATTTCTCAATAACTTCTGATACTTTTTATCTCCTATATTTGTGTTATGTATAATTTTAAATAGAGTGGGAATATGTTTATTTTTGAATCAGAGATGGGTAACTTTCTAGCTAATGAATTGGAAATAACTATATGTGTAAACATATTAATTTTTATAACAATTTCCAACTTTCCAAAATAATCTTAATCTTATATTACAAGTGATATTTAAAAATTGATTAATTATTTTTCCTGAACTTCTCAAATACAGAATTTACACAGTCATATAAAGAATAAGCACTTCCATTTTCTGCAGCTTCGGACAGTTAAATGACCTCCTGACTAAAAAAAAAAAATATTTCAAGTCCCTTTGAAAATGTGATATTGAGTTACTAAGATAGTAGAGCTCTAATTTATCTGTTGAGTGTTTGCTAGGGTTCTGATCTTGGATTTTACTTTCTAAGATACAGGGAGAAGAAAAGAAAATGCAGAAATCACCCTTTCCACAGTGAAGAACCTAACAGCAGACAGCTCCACTCCTATAAACTGGGACACTAAAAGGTTATGGCTTTATGAAAAAAAAAAATCGAAATAATCCTGCTTCTTTAAGAACCTAAGAGCTGAATGCAGATTTAAAACAAAACAATACTTCCTTGGTAATTCATAACCACAAGGGAGTCCTCTAGTTGGAATAACTTTTTCTGAGTGCTCTTAAAAAACAAACAAAACAGGTAAAATTTTAGCTAAAAGTACTTCCTTCCACTTCATAGTGCCCTACAGAACCTAAAAATAAGCAAGTTCAGAGTCTTTAAGAGAAGCCTGTCTTCAAGTTAGGTTTCAAAGTTTTTCACAGAAAAAAATCCAAGGAATGAAACTTATGAACTTTCAGAAGAAAAACAAGACATTAATTTTTAGAGCCAATGGGGATAACAAAAAATAGCTGAGACAAAATATAAAAATTATCTAATTGAATGTCAAACAAAATACGTATTTGAAAAGAAAAGGAAGAAACACAAAACAGTATTCTCAGATGATATAATTTCTCATATACTAAACACAGAAGAAACTAGAGACATTAATAAATAGAACTAATGATTTTGTCATTATTGTTAAATACAAAATCATTATTAAAAAAGAAATTGCAGTTTGAAAATTAAGTATAGTTTCAAAAGAAATATTTGTAAAAATATCAAAATACAGTACAACTAGAAATAAATCTAACCAAAAGTCTTCAAGACGTTTATGAAAAAAAAAATGTTGTTGAAATACACTGAAAAGACAAAAATAATTAGAGAAATATACCATGTTCACTCTTTGGAAGATGCAATATTTTAAGAATGCCAGTTGTCTCTAAATTCATCTATAGATTTAATATCATTAACATTTACAAGATTTTATAAGTTTTAGATTTTTAACAAACTAAATTGTCAAATTCTAAAATTTATGTAAAATGACAGAGGGCCAAGTATAGCTAAGATATTTCTGAGAAAGAACAAGTTGGGGAGCAGCATGAAGTGTCATATTAACAAGCCATGTTAAAGTGACAGAAGTGGGTTTGAAGGCAGTGGGGGGAAATGGATATTTAATAAATAGTGACAATTGATTTTCCATGAAATTTGGTCCGTACTTCAAATCACATGCAAATTAATCAATTCTAGGTGAATTATTATTTAAATGTAAATGTCAAAAATATAAAACTTGAGGACAATAGAGAATAACAGTTTTATGAACACGGGATAGTAAAAGATTGCCTATAAAATGCTATAACAATCAGAAATAAGTTTGGGAGGTTGAGAAGGGCGGATCACGAGGTGAGGAGATCCAGACCATCCTGGCTAACAGGATGAAACTCCATCTCTACTAAAAATACAAAAAATTAGCCGGGCATGGTGGCGGGTGCCTGTAGTCCCAGCTACCTGGGAGGCTGAGGCAGGAGAATTGCTTGAACTCACGAGGCAGAGGTTGCAGTGAGCTGAGATCGTACCACTGCACTCCAGCCTGGGCTACAGAGAGAGACTCTGTCTCAAAAAAAAATAAAATAAAATAAAAAAGAGAGAAAGAAATAAGAAGTACTTTGATAAGCATAACCATATTAAGAGCTTTTATTTATCAAACTCTACGGAGAATATGGAAATAAATATGGCAAGAAATACTGATGAAGATTATTATGAATACATATAAAGAATCCCTACAAATCAATAAGAGAAACCAAGTGACATTTTAGTGGATAGTATTTACTGGCTTATTCAATTTCCACTCCACTCTCTTTTAGTGTTCTTTCTTACACTTAGAGACTATCAAACTAAAAACTGTATTTGCCAGATTCCTGCGCAGCAAAGTTTTCTGTATGCCAAATGAGTCCTACCAATGAGAGGAATTCACGTGGAATTTTGATAGCAGCAGCCTTCTTAGTATACTTTTTGGCTGTTTTCTGCTGCCAAGACAAATGGATAAAAGTGCACTTGTTTTCTACTTTGGCTAGCCCTGGTACTACCTTATTATACATTCATTTTTCACTGTCAGATAGACTTTTTGGTACCTCGGAAGGAGTTACTTATCAAGAGTTGGGCCCATTTCATGATCTAATCTAGTTTAGGTCTTAGCCCGTAAATAGTCCTCCTCTTCCCCCTCCTCTTCGTCCTCCTCCTCTTCCTTCCTCCCCCTTCCTCCTCCTTCTCCTCCTTCTCTTCTTCATCTTCCTCCACCTCTCTCTCTCCCTTTCTCTTTCTCTTTGTTTGTCTCTGTCTCTCTTTTTCTCTTCCTCTCCCTTTCCCTCTCCTTCACTATCCTCCACTCCCAGATTCACTGAGTTGTACATTACATACAATAAAATCCACTCATTTTAACTATGCAATGTAATGAGTTTTGGTAATTCGGTGCGGTTTTGTATACACGACCACAGTATATTACAAAACATTTACATTATCTCAAAAGGTCTCCTATGCCCCTTTGCAGTCAATCTCTTCCGCAGTTACCAGACCCAAGCAGCACTGATTTGTCCTCTGTCATCATAGCTTTGCTTTTCTAGATTTCATATAAGTAGAACCATACAGGATAGTCTTTTGTGTATGACCTGATTTTGAAATTTACCCATATTGTATCAATAGCTTATTTCTTGTTTTACAGAATGGCATTCCTCTGTTAAGATATACCGCAACTTGCTTAACCATTTAACTGTTGATAGACATTTGAGTTTTTATGATACTTTTGTGCTATCACAAATAAAGCTTCTATAACCATTTGTTTACAAATCTTTGTTTACACATATACTTTTATTTCTCTCGGGTAAATACCTAAGGGTGGAATGTCTGGATCACATGAAAGGTATATGTTTAAATGTTTAAGACACTGACAAGCTGTTTTCCTTAGTGGCTGTAAGTTTTTTTCTTCCCATCACTAGTATGTGAGTGTTCAGTTACTTCACATCATTGCCCACACTTGGCATTGCTAATCATTTTTATTTTAACTACTCTCTTACAATCTTTATGGTAATCACTAACAAAGAATGCAAAAACTATAGCTGAAGTCAATAGGGCTGTCAAAGGAAACAAAAGCCAAGACAGGTAGAATAAGATCAAGACAGTTATTGTACATCAGGTTGACTATAATCAATAAACATATACAGGTATTCCATACTTGAAATTTGCTAAGACAGTAGACTTTAAGTGTTCTGACCATAAAACAATGATAACTAGGTGAGGTAATACCTGTGTTAAGTCGCTTCATCTAGCCATTCCATAATATATACATATATTAAAATATCATGCTGCATAACATAAATCTATGCAATTTTTATATATCCATTAAAAATAAATATAAAATAATTTTTAGAAGCCAGTGGAGCTTTTAAAGCAAATTTTGTTATAGTGCACATGTACCCTAAAACTTAAAGTATAATAATAAAAGAAAAAAAAACAAAAAACAAAGTAGAACAAAGTAGAACCAAAAAAAAAAAAAAAAATAGGAAGCCACATGCAAAAAAGAAAAACAAACAAAAACCCCAAATCAACAATTTGACTCACATTTTTTATAATTTACAAAATTAACTTAAATCTTAGATGAAAGTGTAAAACAATATTAATAAATTTCTAGATGCAAACGTGTTTGTTACTTTGACTAAGCAAAGATAGTTTAAATATAATGTGAAAAGCATAATTAGTACAAAAAGTGGAAACTAGAGCTATTCCTGTTAGGAATATTTGCTAAAATTTGTCACATTTTTACTTTCCTAGCTCCTCCCATGTTTGCGTAATGTTTAATTTCTGTAATGGGTCTCTTCTTTGTTTAATACTCATGGTAGCTCTGCTTCCATGCCTGATCACTTACTGATTCACCTTTCTGATCAGTTTCTCTTCCGGGATGCACAAATACACAAGAATAAGCCTTTATTTAACATAGCTCATGATTCCTTAGTACTATTTAGGGCAGATGAGTTTTATTAATAGTAAAATAGAAAGTAACTAACACTTGTTACCTACTATTTATAGTCTTGTTGGCACCACTATATAGAGTCATACATCACTTAATGACAGGGATGTATTCTGAGAAATGCATAACTAGGCGTTTTTGTGGTGTGTACATCATAGAGTGCACTTACACACTCCATACTATACCTAGCCCACTATACATCTAGGCTATATGGTACAGCCTATTGCCCCTAGGCTACAAACCTGTATAGCACGTTACTGTACTGAATATTGTAGGAAATTGTAACACAATGGTAAGCATTTGTATTGTAAACATATAAAAGGTACAGTAAAATTAAATTATTATAATTTTATTAGACCACTGTCATATATATGGCCACTGTTAACTGAAACATAATTATGCAGAGCTTGACTGCATATTCATTCATCTCTTGAACTATATATGTATTTCAATTTTATGGATGAGAAAATGGAGGCTCAACGAGATTTAAAAATTTGTTCAGGAGATTGCACCTAGGAAGCAGTTAAATTTGGATTGATACCCAGTGTGCTCAGACTACAATGACTAAGCTCTTAATTCTTATGATGTACTCCCATTACCTATTGGGTTATAGTTCCAAATACACCTTCAACTAAAGAATTTCTTAAATGTCATTCAACTTCAAGGACTTTGTCTTCCACACTTGACAGAACTTTGTCTTCCACACTTGAAGTAATTAAAAATCTAAACAAAGTAAATAAATCAATGCATTTTAGACATGGGCATCATAAGGCAACACAGAACAGTGATACCTGGGAGAGAGTAAACAAATAAGATAAGACCCGACATTGCCCCAATTACTTCTTAGAGAGAGTTTCTAGGTTTGGGGCATGGAAGGGGGACCCAGGCAAGGACTCCAATCTTCCTGATTTGAGGAGATGGAACTGGGAGTCCAAGAGACCAAAAAGCTGGATTTCTATGAAGAGAGTACCAGAAAAAAGAGACCTGCAGAGGGAGAACAAGAATTCTGGAGATCTGTAGAGGGTCCCTCTCGTGTCTTTAGTTGATCACTGTTAAGGGCATTTGTGTAAGGAAGTCCCCTCCAAAATAATCTAAAGCAGCAGAGGAAACAGTTTCTAGAGGTCACGTAAGGTTTGGAATAATTTGTATTCCCCAAAACCAGGGTGGGAAATGCCCCAATTTCCAGGACATTGGGTAGAGAATTGTCTCATTACTGGGGCAAAATCAGCCCATGACTGAACACTACTCTGGCTCCCCCTAAAAAAGGTTAAAAGGAAGACTATAAAAAACTCAACTGCTTCCAAATAACCTAACTGTTCACAAATAAAACTCAACTATATTTATAGGAACACAAAATTGTTCACAAACCTGTACAGCACACTGTAGGCAATTGTAACACAGTGGTATTTGTGTCTCTAAACATATAAAAGGTACAGTACAAATACAGTATTATAATTTTGTTGGGCAATTGTAACCCAACGGTATTTGTGTCTCTAAACATATAAAAGTTCCAGTAAAATACAGTATTATAATTTTGGAGGACCACTGTCATATATGTGGTCCACGGTTGACTGAAACATCATTATAAAACTAAACAACAAGTTATAAAATTAAACAACATAAAATTTGTAATGTCAGGCAGCCAAAATATAGGCAGTCGGGTAATATAAATACAATAAGAAAAAAAATCATTCAGTAGAAAGAGACCCCCCCCAAAAAAATGACATGTATGATTGACTTTGTAGTCAAAGATTCCAAGGCAATTATTATATCTATATTATAAGATAGAAGAAAGTTGGAACATGTTAGAGAGATGGATTATATATAAAAGACTCAAATCAAACTTCTTGTAATGAAAGCTATAATTTCTGAGATAAAAATAAATACACTATGTAGATTTGACAGCAGGTTAGTCACTGCAGAAGAAAAGATTCATGGATTTAAAGGTATAGCAATAGAAAATACTCTAAATGAAACAAATTTTAAAAACTGAACAGAGTTTCTATAAGCCATGGAGCAAATTTAAGTGGCTTCGTATAGGTTCATGAAGGAAGGCAGAGAGAGAGAAAAATATTTCAAGAAATAAGGGATGAATATTTTCCAAATTTGAAGAATGTTATTAACCCATAGCTTTAGTAGCTTAATAAACTCAAAGCACAAGAAACAAAAAACATTACTACCATTGCTCTTCAAAATCAAATTGCCAAAAACATGTTGTAAAGAGACATCTTAATCACTTAGAGGGGGAAAAAGTCACATGATAGATGGAGGAACAATATCAGAATAATAAAAACGATAAAAAAGACAGCAAAATCTTAAAAAATAAAGGTGGAAAGATTCCTTTAGAAATAGAGAAACTGAAAGAGTTTCTCACCAGCAGAACTTTGCTATGGGAAACATTAAAGGAAGTCCTCTAGGTAAAAGCAAAGTGATACCTGCATCTATATGATAGAATAAAGAGCACATTAAATGGTAAATAAGTAGATAAGCATAAAAGACTTCTTCCTTATTTAAAAAATTCCTTTAAAAGATCACTGTTTAAAACAAATACAATAACAATATAATGTACATTTATAAAATTACTAAAAGTAAAATATCTGACAACAGCATAAAGGCCAGGTTAGTGAAAATGAAAGTATAACTTAGATGTGTATATGTTATATAGAAAGCACAACGAAGTTATCACTAATAACTCAACAAAGGAGATAAAATTATAAAAATTAGTTAGATAAACTGAATTATTAAGAATACTCAATCCAAAAGAATGCATAAAAAAGAAGAAAAAGAAAACAAAGAAACAGATGAGACAAAAAACAAATAGCAAATTGTAGGTTTAAATCCAATTATATCAACAATCACTCTACATACAAATATTCTAAACTGTTTTCTAAATGTAACCTGGATAACAATTCCTATCACTCTACTAAATGCTTATTCTAAATAATGTTACAGAAGCACACCTGTGAGTATTTAAGGATATATTTATAAAAATTTTTCACTAATTATGAATATTTAGAAACCATCTTGTACACTAATTAATGTGAGAATGGTTACATAAATATCACTGTCTACATTTTCTTTGCTCTTTTTTTCTATAAGAATTAAATGAATAAGTATAGCAAGATCTCAGTTCTGAAGTTTCTGCAAAATATCAGTAAAATAATTATATATCTGTACCTAGTCAATATTAGCTCTCTTTTGTCATATTACAATTTTGACATACTATAATTATATACAGTTATGGGGTACAATTTGACAATTCAATACACATCTATGTTGTCTAATGATTAAATCAGTGTAGTTAGCATATCCATCGCCTCATACATTTATCATTTCTTTGTGGTAAGAACATTCAAATGCCTCTCCTCTAGCTATTCTGCAATATATAATACCTTACTGTTAACCATAGTATTTTCTGCCAGCAATGGAACTTGGAAATAAAAATAAATAAAATTTAACAGAGGAACAAAAATATGAAATACCTAGGATAAATTTGGCAAAAGATGCATAAAACCTATACACTAGAAACTGTAAACCATTACTGAGAAAAATTAAAGAATATTTAAATTAAAGGAAGACAAAGCATGTTCTTGGATTGCAATACTCAATATTTTAGAGTTACATATCCTCAGCAAATTAGCCTATAAATTAAGTGTAACCCTACTAGAAATACAGTAGGCCTTTTTTTGGTGTGTTAGCGTAGAGTAGAATTTGACAAGGTGATTAAAAATTTATTTGAGAATGTAAATGCTCTAGAAGAGCCGAAACAACTTTGCAAAAGCCAAACAAAAATTGTCAGAATACTACTACCTTATTTCAATACTTATTTTAAAGCTACATAGGCAGTGTAGTATTGTAGTTAGGCAAATGGTTCAATGGAACAGAAAAAAGACTCCAGAAGAAGACATATGCACATGATCATTGCTGACAAAGATGCAACGGCAATTTGGTGGGGCAAGAATTATCTTTTCAAGAAATTATGCTGGAAAAATTGGATATCTATATGCAAAAAAGGAACTTCTATCCATTCCTTGTACCACATATAAAAATTACCTCCAAGTAGATCATAGACTTAAATATAAAGCATTAATCTATAAAACATATAGAAGAAAACATAGAAGGAAATGTTTATGTCCTTTGTTAGTCAAAAGATTTCTTAAATGCGATATTAAAAGCATACCCACTTATAAACAGATACATTTTACTTCATCAAAATTAAAATATTCTTTTTCAAACACTATTCTGAAAGTATGCGAAGACAAACCATAGACTGGAAGAAAATAACTGTAAATTACATTCCTTATTATGGTTTTGTATGTATCTAGCATATACAAAATATCTCAAAATTTAATAATAAGAAAATAACTCAAAAATGGGCAAAAAATTTAAACAGTCAGATGGAAAATAAAGCCATAATGAAATGCCATTACATACCTATTAGGACAGTTGAAATGTAAAAGACAAACTAAACCAATATTGGTGAGATTGTGATGCAACCTCATAGAATATTGGTGGGAATGTAAAATGATGCAATCACTTTGTAAAACTTTATGGCAGTTTCTTAAACATATAACCATATATCTCAATATGACCCAGCCACTCAACATCTAGTTATTTACCCAAGAGAAGTGAATGTACAGTTTTTACAAATACTTGTATGTGAATGTTCACAAAAACTTTATTTTTGTAACGCCCCAAAACTGGGAATAGCCCAATTCATCAAGTGATGTTAGCCTGTTGAGTGATGAACGGATTAATAAATTGAGGTATATCCACAAAGTTGATTAATAGTAATAAAATGAAATGAAAAAATTGTCAAGAACTGTGAGGGATCTGAGATTTTACCCGATTTGCAAGTTAACAAGTTAGTCTGTCACAATTTCATAGACTCTGGCAGAAGACACAGGTCTCCTGGGTCAGAGACAGAACTTTCTCACACACGATAGCAGTAGCCAGAATAATATGGGTTCCCCAAGCCCCAGTTCCAACAGGGCATTATGAAAAGAATGCCGGAAAGGGATCCCAAGTTTAAACCCTCATTTTTTTTTATACTAGGCAATAAGGCTGCTTAACCTTTGCCCTGAAGGAAGACAATATATTTATCATACTGAACAGTAAATAAACATACTCTTTGCTCTGGAGAGAGACACTATATCTTCAAAGTGTGTTCCCTATACAAACATCCTTGCAAAGACAATCCAGAACAAAGGCAGTTAGTGATTCTGCTCCTAAGACATGCAAAAAATAAGACATACAAATCCACTAGGAGACTGTCTCCAGCTTGTAACAATACGATGAATCTCAGAATAAATATGCTGAGTGAAAGAAGCCAGAATAAAGATATATACTATATGTTTACATTTATATAAAATTACATAAAAGACAAACTAATGTACAGAACCAGAAAGCTGGTCAATAATTGCCAGGGAATGGAGAAGGAGGGGAAGAAGGGACAAAAGAGAGGATACAAAGAGGCACAAGGAAGTCTTTGGGGGTGAAGAATATGATAATTATCTATTTGCTGATGCTTTCATGGGTATATACATATGTCAAAACATAAAATTGTACTCTATAAAATGAGAGGCTTATTGTAAATACATTATACTTCAATAAAACTGTAAAATAATAGAAGAAACCATTCAAATTCTCTAACTCTTTACATACTTGTAAAATTAAAGAACTCTGGGATTGCATGCAACTCTAAAATTTTTTGAGTATACAGTCAAATTGCATATTGGACTGACACAGGAATCTGCTCATTGCTTGCACATTCAGTAAATTGTCTCTCAGCTCATTTTATTAATACATGGATTTAAAAAATATTTTTATTTATTTATTATTCATTAATATTATCTTTTTTTGAGACAGAGTCTAGCTCTGTCGTCAGGCTGGAATACAGTGGTGGCGATCTCGGCTCACTGCAACCTCCGTCTCCCAGGTTCAAGCGATTCTCCTGCCTCGGCATCCTGAGTAGCTTGGATTACAGGCATGCACCACCACACCCGGCTAATTTTTGTATTTTTAGTAGCCACAAGGTTTCACCATGTTGGCCAGGATGATCTCGATCTCCTGACCTTGTGATCCTCACCTCAGCCTCCCACAGTGCTGGGATTACAGGCGTGAGCCACCGTGCCCGGCCAATATTTTAATTTTTAGTTAGCAAAGACACTGAGACTTTAGTGAAATTAGAGCTGATAATCCATGACAAAATATCTGAATTTTAATCTGCATTTTCCTAAAACACATCTCTTACCTTTCCTTGTCCCTGTTAGTCTGAACTCTGTAAACTAGCTTTCGGAAAGTGTAAGAAAAAAAAAAGAGAGAGAGAAGCTGATCTTTAAGGTGGTAAGAGAAGCGTAATTGAGGAAGCATAATTGCATTAAGGTAGGTTTAAATAATTTTAGAATTTGACAGTATTTTAGAGATTAAAACCAAAGTCCTCATTTTATAGTTCAGGAAAGTGAGACCTAGAGAACTTATTATTGCTGAAGCAAAGTAACTTTGGTAGTGACAAATTTCAGAAGTCCTGATTCCTAAGTCAGTATTCTATTATGCAAAGTTTTTACTCGTAGTGATAATATTTATTTCCTCAGTTTTAGGAAGCCATTCTTCTGTGTTTTTCATTACACTGAGAACAAACTAATTACATAGTTTGAAAAAAAAAAATCCCTGACGTATTACTTCAGCAAATCAGCTCAGGCAAGTGTAAAATACAACTTATTTTTCTATCCAAACAGCAATTAGGGTCAATGTTTTCTCATAGTAGCTTGTTTACCTTCGGGACACTAATTGTGAGCAAAGTAAGCGCAATTAAAGTGGACCTAAAAAGTTAGTTATTAAGTAGTTAACCTGTCTTCCAATCATTTTCTTGAATGTTTTATTAACAATTTTTCAAGAAGCCTCATCGATTTTTTGACCAGCCATGCAATTTCGCTTCTAGAATACATTGTCTAATAATATATGTGCACACACACACAGGAGTTGAAACACATTTGTGTTTTGATGGCTCTACAAATTACCTTACATTTTAAGCAGAAAATCACTTATTGGGAGCCTTTAGTTTGGCATGCTTTTTCTTAAACCAACAAGCACTACAGTGTTAAGTGAACCCTAACAGATGGAGCAGATGGAGCTGCCACAGAAGCAATAAGGGAAAGCAGGAGGGGAAAGCCAAAGAAGTCCTGGAGGCAAGAAACGCTGATGACTGTTTGTTGTTTGGGGCTCTTTATTGTATTTTTGTCAACTTTAATTTACATGTCTTTTAACTCCACTCAGGATTTTGACAACAAAGTATCAACATAATTTAAGAACTCACCTTCATCTTGTCAGGAAGGCCTAATTCTTTTGCAGTCTAATGATAAAAGAGCCCTACACAGGAGTGTTTCACTTATAACAGGTTTTAAGACCAGGTTTTAGGGATCCACACAAAATAGTAGGTTCTTTGTTATTTGGAGTATTCTGAAGCACACCATCTGCTTCTCTCTTTATGGCCATAGGTATTTCTTGTTTGGAACCCATTATTTTATACACTGTCTCATCTTCCTAGCCATTTATTTGTCCTGAAACTCAAGACAGCAGTCTTCATGTTGGAATAAAAGTCTAGAGACACTAATATTTGCTATCATTTAATCTCTTTGGAGAATACCAGGGATAAACAAATGATTCTCAGGTATAAATGAAATTCACAGGGACAGGATTGTTCTGATGTAAAATATGTGCAAATTATTTTGTATTGAATTATTGGAGAACTTAACAAATTACAAAAATTCTTAATCAGAGCATGCAGCATTTTTGGCTTATTTGGGTTTTTATTGTTTCCTTTATTTTTTGGGTGATGAAACAAAAAGAATAAAAAAATGTATTTTAGAAACTGTCTAGCTTGTCCTTCTATGTCCAAAAATCATTACCATGATTCATTTTTAAAAAATGATCAAATTGGCATGACCAAGATACACCAGAAATCAGAAACTCTGTTTCCTTACAATGTTGGAATTGATGTTGTTAGGTTGAGCTACACATTTTTATCTGTGCTCAATAGATTATAGTCTTTCTCCATTTTTGCTATGTAGAAATATATTTTGGTTTGATGATACACTACCTATTAAGCATCTTTGACAGTTGAAAAATATAAGATGAGGATAGCAATGTAACCTTTGATAATGGTAACTAACAACAAGAACGGGAAAATTCTAACATTGCAAGGAGGGAATCAACGACTTGTACAATTATGAAAGGCCTCCTTTCTCTATATAGTGTAATTCAAGATTTGTCTAAAGACTGACTGTGGTAAGCAAAAAGCCTATACTACTACTACTACTAAAAATCTCAATATCATCAAGATTTATTGCTCTGAATTAATTTCATGGAATATGGCAATTTAGTAGTGGTTAATTTATCAGGTTATCCATTTAATGATTTATTTATTGTCACATTGCTAAGAATGGAAGGAAGCGAAGGAATGAACAGACCAGATGAAATTTGAAGCCAGAATCTGTACAGAACTGGCTGGGCATCACAATAGTTGTATCTACATTAAAAATGATGATTTGGGAAGAAGCACAAATAAAGCAAAAGAACACATAAAGAGAGGTGTAGGGATACAAAGAACCAAGTTTGTTAGAGTAGGCAATCTTATGGTGTGAAAAGAGCAAAGAATTTAGAATCAGGAGACTTAATTTGAATCCAGCTCTGACACTTACGACATTGAGGAGCTTTGCACTTATGTAAATTAATATAGAGGTATTAACTATTATCATTAATTTTACTTAGAGTCACTGCCTTTTAGTTAATGTAACATATGTATTCTAGATTAAAATAATTGGTTAATGCTGACATGAATTTAATTTGTAAGTCAAAACCTGGTTTCTATTTCTAATCTACTGAAATGATGAAACTTGGTGAGTGGATCAATATTTGAATTTAAGCCAGCAAAGACCGCACAGTAACTTTAGAGTGTCTTGATCATTTTAAGTCATTAAGCAAAATACGACTTCTTCAATATCAGCTTGGACTTGGCATCATTGGAGGGGAGGAACAATTCTATTTTTATATATTATTCCAATTGGAAAATAATTATTTCAAATAAAGATGCTTCTTTACATGTAGATAAGACATTCCTTTAAAGCCTTGTCCATTAAACATGTCATTTGTAGACACATTTCTACTAGTATAAGCTCTTTAAGTAAAAGATTATCAGATCTTTTGATTTTGTTCAGTTCATTAATCATGGCTAATTTGCCATTTTAACTCTTTTACTTTCTGGAAACAAAAACACATGTTTTCCTATATCAATTTACAGGACAGAAGAGAAGCTTAGATGGCAATGCAGATTCTTCCAAGATTTTCCTGATTCACATACGTTAGACGTTCTAAAATTACATTCTTCCAGGCCAAGTCACACAATTATGTTACTAAATATGAAAATGAGATTACACTAAGTGCTATAATGATATTTCAGGGAGAACAAAAATCACATTGTGTCTAGTTTATTATATGCATTAATTCAAGGTTATTTTTTAGACATGGGTTGGTCACTCCGCTTTACCATATGTTCCTGATTTAGTTGTAACACCACACTGACTATGCCAATAGACTTTTTAACAATGCTTTACAAGATTCCAGATAACAAGGCTGCATGTACTACAAATTAGTGAAAGTTACAAATTTTATCACCAAAAGTTACTTTACTCATTAAATAAATATTGAGTGCCTACTTTGCGTCAGCAGGTTCTAAGGGCTGGAAGCTGGGTAGTTGAGTTACGAAGAATTAAACACTGATCCTACTCTTAAAGATTTTTGTTTGTTTGTTTTTAGAGGCAAGCGGGTAGGAAATACATCTTTACAATAAAGTTTGATAACAGCAGTGGGAGCGATTTGTACAAGAGTACTGTGGAGCACAATAATGGAGTGGCAGATGCTGCCTCATTAGAGAAGCAGAGTTGAGAAGTTATGCTTGAAACTTAACAGGTACGGATGACTCTAAAACAACTCAAGTTTGAACTGCATGCATCCACTGATAGTGTTTTTTTCAATAAATATGTTGGAAAAATTTTTAGAGATTGGTGACAATTTGAAAAACCTCGAAGGTGAACTCTGCAGTATAGAAACATCAAAAAAATTAAGGAAAATGCTAGATATGTCATAAATGCCTAAGATGTATGCAAATATTAGGCTGGTGCAATTACTTTTGCACCAATCTAAGACTAGTCTATTTTATCACTTACTGCCATAAAGTATATACAAATCTATCATAAAAAGTTAAATTTTGTCAAAACTTAGGTATGCACTTAGAGACCCTACATGATGATATTCACAGTTGAGAAATATCCAGACAAATGTAAAGATGCGATATTCAACTATAGTGGATAACATTAACTGTCTTACATACTGTACTACTGTCATAATTTTGTCGCCACCACCTGTGATTTTAAGTGCTGTATCTGCTGAAATGCCATGTGACGCTAATCATCTCTGTGTGAGCAGCTCCTCACTCCAGTAAATTGCACAATGCAGTTAAAGTGATCGTTCATGGATCTTGTATATTCTTCATAACATTTGGTGTGTTACCGTAAACTTTGAATAACATCGTGAGACCCATACAAAGTGCCACTAGTGATGCTGGAAGTGCTCCCAGAAAGGAGAGGAAAGTCATGACATTACAAGAAAAGTTGAATTACTTGATATGTACTGTAGATTGAGGTCTGCAGCTGCGGTTTCCTGCCATTTCAGACAGATGATTCATCTTCTAACAAACATAAACTTGTGGTATCAAATACAGTACAGTACTGAAAATGTATTTTTTCTTTCTTATGGTTTTCTTAAAGACATTTTCTTTTCTCTAGCTTATTTTATTGTAAGGATATGGTATATAATATGTGTAACATATTTGAGACCAACCTGGCCAACACAGCGAAACCCCGTCTCTACTAAAAGCAAAAGTTAGTGGGGAATGATGGCCCATACCTGTAATCCCAGCTACTGGGGAGGCTGAGGCAGGAAAATCGCTTGAACCCGGCAGACGGAGGTTACAGTGAGCCGAGATTTCGCCACTGCACTCGTCTGGGCGACAGAGCTGGACTCCATCTCAAAAAATAAGTTATACATGAATTTTCAACTGCGTATGGGGCCGGCACCCCACCCCCCACATTGTTCAAGGGACAACTGTAGTTTAAAAAATATTTACACTTGTCTTTATAGCAGCATGATTTATAATCTTTGGGTATATCCCCAGTAATGGGATGGCTGGGACAAATGGTATTTCCAGTTCTAGGTCCTTGAGGAATCGCCACACTGTTGAACTAGTGTAGCTGAACTAGTTTACAGTCCCACCAACAGTGTAAAAGTGTTCCTATTTCTCCACATCCTCTCCAGCACCTGTTGTTTCCTGACTTTTTAATGAACGCCATTTTAACTGGTGTGAGATGGTATCTCATTGTGGTTTTGATTTGCATTTCTCTGATGGCCAGTGATGGTGAGCATCTTTTCATGTGTCTGTTGGCTGCATAAATGTCTTCTTTTGAGAAGTGTCTGTTCCTTCACCCACTTTTTGATGGGGTTGTTTTTTTCTTGTAAATTTTCTTGAGTTCTTTGTAGATTCTGGAAATTAGCCCTTTGTCAGATGAGTAGATTGCAAAAATTTTCTCCCATTCTTTAGGTTGCCTGTTCACTCTTATAGTAGTTTCTTTTGCTGTGCAGAAGCTCTTTAGTTTAATTAGATCCCATTTGTCAATTTTGGCTTTGGTTGCCATTGCTTTTGGTGTTTTAGACATGAAGTCCTTGCCCATGCCTATGTCCTGAATGGTATTGCCTAGGGTTTCTTCTAGGGTTTTTATGATTTTAGTCTAACATTTAAGTCTTTAATCCATCTTGAATTAATTTTTGTATAAGGGGATTGCAGCACTATTCACAATAGCAAAGACTTGGAACCAACCCAAATGTCCATCAATGATAGACTGGATGAAGAAAATGTGGCACATATACACCATGGTATACTATGCAGCCATCAAAAAGGATGAGTTCATGTCCTTTGTAGGGACATGGATGAAGCTGGAAACCATCATTCTCAGCAAACCATCACAAGGACAGAAAACCAAACACTGCATGTTCTCACTCATGGGTGGGAATTGAACAATGAGAACGCTTGGACACAGGAAGGGGAATATCACACACTGGGGCCTGTCATGGGGTGGGGGGAGGTGGGAGGGATAGCATTAGGAGATATACCTAATGTAAATGATGAGTTAACGGGTGCAGCACGCCAACATGGCACATGTATACATATGTAACAAACCTGCACGTTGTGCACATGTACCCTAGAACTTAAAGTATAATAAAAAAAATTTACACTTTACAGATGAAGAAACTGAGACAGAGAAATTAAGAAACTTTCTTATGTGTATACAGGTATTAAAGGGCACAGTTCATGTGCAAATCCATTCTGTAAACCCATTTGCAGGTATGTTTTCCTGCTGAATACTTAGCTGTGCCTTTGAGACACCACAAAGATTAATAGTTACCATTTTGAATTGAATCAAAGGAGTGGAGAAGTAGTGGAAAGCATGTTTATAGATTCCTGATGGTTTTGTAATTAGCACACTTGTTCCTCTTTATTACATAAAAAAATGTAGCAAATGTGCTGAGGTGACAAAATAGAATTGTGACAAAGAGGGGCTGGGCTTTTTGTAGGTTTATTTGCTTTTATGTATGCTGCTGCTGGTGTTTTTTTTTTTTAATGTTTCTGTTGATCAAAGAAAAATGGATTTGTCGTCCACAGAGAGATTAAAACTCTAATATAAAATTTAAATGCTAAAACAGACTTTGGTTCCAGCTTACTACTACTCTGTTAAAGTAAACAAAAATTATTCTGAAGTGTTCTAAAAGAATTGTGATACCAGTATATTCTCCCAGCACATACAACAGCCAGGTTAGACTTACAAAAATAAAGAAGTGTGGATAATACATTTTATACTAATTTATATGATTTATTAAATGTCATGGGCATTAACATTATTAAGGGAAATAAAAAGTACTGAAATGCAACCTTTTATTAAAGAAAAGAAATAACTCTTCAAAGTCCAATTTAGAATCCCTATTTATTAAATCAATAAAACAAATGGATAATAAACAGTGGTGTATATTCATTAATTCTACAGAACAAAATACACATTGTGGTTTATATTAAAATCTGTGGATAAAACTTTTTCTTGTCCTCAGCATAATAGGTTTATTTAAATTATAGATTACTCTTTAATTATATTTAATATTTTTATAATATTATGGATAGTTCATATATAGTTGAGAGATTTGATACTTTGATACGAGTACATTGAAAACCCACAATGAAACACTAGTTATCATTAACTAGGCACATAGCACCAAACATAAGAAATATAGGCATGTAGGGATGCATTAGTTCTTCTGCAAAGGTATCACATCCTGGAATTTTTTTCATGCTATTTTGTCTTGGGATGGTATAAAGTAGCCCTCTCTTAAAGATAGGGCTTGAAATCAGTAGCCCTCTGTTAAAGATAGGGCTTGAAATCTCCACTCTCTTTTGTACACAAACCACTGTAGATTCCAGGATAACATGAAGTATCATCAGTGGGTAAGAAAATAATGTGGGTATTTTATTTTTAAGGTATTATTGCAAAACTTAAAACCTACTCCTAAATTTAGACCTATTGGATTAAATTGAGGTCTAATTTTAGGAGTAGGTTTTAAACTGTACGATAATAACTTTAAAAAAAAACCACAAACCTGCATTGGTACAGGCTGATGATACTTTCATGTTGCTCAGTCATAAAACTATCGGTAGAAATAGGATTGGATTTGACGTTTTGAGCTTTTTGTCCCAAGATGATTTTATTGAATTAACTTTTTATTTTATCTCTTATTTATTTTCAGAATATAAACATGTGACATAAAAATAAATCATCCAAATAACATAATACATCAATGAGGTCCTAGTGAATTCAAAACTCCTTTGTACATTTCTCATATTTCTATCACACCTGCTTACTATCTAAATAGCATGAGGGGCAGAGGACGTGAAACTCTGGACAATACAAAATAAATAGGATTATTTTTATCTTTACTGAATTTTGACATTAAATAAGATTTGAGAATAATTTTAAAACGTATAATTAAATGCTAAACTGTCTATACTACACTTAAATGGTTAGTACTGAGATCTCTGAGAATATGATACTAATCAGAGTTTGTATTTTCAGAGAAAATTCCTTCAAGTACAGAGCCTCTAAAAGTGTATTTGCTGGACAGCACCATCAATATTACCTGCCACCTGTTAGAAATGCAGGCTCGCAGGTCCCACCTGAGACCTGCTAAATCAGAAACTTTGGGAGATTCTGATGTACACTCAAGTCTGAAACCACTGATCATGGGATGAGGTTTGACTAACAATTTTGAGAAGATCATGGATTAAGGAGCCTCTGGCAGACACCTAAGGCAAAAATTCACCTCTTTAGAGAATAAAAAGTAGATTTCCTTTATTCAATACCAGAACTTAGGATGATAGCTGGAGACACATGCATTTAGAACTTTCAACAATATGCCCTCTAGTAAATATGATTATAAAACAAATTATTTACTTTGGGAAAGAATAAAAATATATTTTTAAAAATTTTAATTTCTAATTTAAAAAATTTTCATTTTAAAAATGTTTCTGCTTCTTGAAGTTTCGCCTTGAAAGAATTATTTTCAATTTTAAATATTTTGTTTTAAGTAGAGTTTGTATAATTGTGTAGATCTCAATAAAAACTCAACTATTCTCTCTTCCTTATATTCTAAAATATATACTTGAGAGAGTGGTTCACAAAAATTTTAAAACATATACAAAATAATACACTTATAGAGATACCAGAAGAATACATAAAATTTGGTATATTTTTCTGCACATTTTGCATAAAACTTAACAGAATTAAGCAGTAACTATTTGTTAACTGCTGATATTTCTGAAACACTAAAAGAATGTCACTTATTTTTGGCGTATTTGCCATAGTACTTTTATTAAGATAAAATAAAGAGTAATATACCTTAGGAAGATTTTCAAATAAGCATTTCAAATTAACCAGAAAATTTAATATACTGGAACACTATGTGAGCTAGGAGGATAGGATTTTATTAAGTAAAAACAGTATGCATTATAAATTTTAATTCTTACTGTTTTTCAATTTACGTTCACATGAATAGCCATGCCACAGTACTTTTAACAGTTGGAATGCGTAAAACACAATTAGCTCTTAGCAGAGTGAGATGAACCGTATGTTTGAGTTAATTAGTTCTCTTTGTTCCTGAAATGTTTTTTCTAACTCCTTTGTCATAGTTTTGTCACATTTTACTCCTTCTCCCATTCCTTCACTGCCCTTCACACAGCTGAGGAAACATATTTTAATGAAATCCAGCTTAAATATATTAAAAATGTTCCCACTGCAAAATAAATAAATAAACAAATAAATGAATAAATAAACTTAGCTATTTACAAAATTGTTATCATGTAATTTATTGGTTAAATGTAAACTCGAGAATATTAATAATGATGCAATTGGATTGCTAGCAATATATTTTACAAATTAGTTTGTACATATATGAATTAAAAAGTTTTAAAAGGTGAAAAATGAAAGTATTTATTAAACCAAACCATTTTCTTCTGATGAAATGTTAAGTAATTAAATTATGATCCTTTAATTAAATTCACTGCATATTTTAAAATCACAGAGACGGATTTATAAATCTGGGTTCAGAGTCCTGTTATGTGAGGAAATCTAAGGAGGATCCCAAAGTTCCAGAATTGTCCTGTTTCCTCCACTCTTTTGTTTTGAGACTTTGGGAAAGTTATTCAATATCTAAATTGCAATTTTTTCCTCTGTAAACTGATAGAACAGTTTGAACGGCTATAGTTAATAAATTAGATTATTGTATGGCTATGGTTAATAAATGAGATTATGCCATTAACACACCTAATAGAATGTCTGCCAGTGTGTTTTCTACAAACATTAGCCACTGCTTTAATTATCTTAGAATAAAAGTTTAATTTGTGGCCAGGCACGGTGGCTTACACCTGTAATCTCAGCACTTTGGGAGGCCGAGGCAGGTGGATCACAAGGTCAGGAGATCGAGACCATCCTGGCTAACATGGTGAAACCCCGTCTCTACTAAAAATACATAAAATAAGCCAAGTGTGGTGGCACGCGCCTGTAGGCTGAGCTACTTGGCAGGCTGAGGCAGGAGAATCGCTTGAACCCAGGAGGCAGAGGTTGCAGTGAGCCAAGATCATGCCACTGCACTCCAGCCTGGGCGACAGAGGGAGACTCCATCTCCAAAAAAAAAAAAAAAAAAAAAAAAATTAATTTGTTACAACTTTAACAAAAGTTTCTCATGATGGGGAGCATTTTGCTGCCACAACTGAGGGTGGGGTTTATTGTTATCCAGTACATAGAGGCCAGCCATGCTGCTAAATTTTCTATAATGAAAAGGGGAGCCCCAGAGCAAAGAATTATTTGGTTCCAAACGTCAATAGGACTGAAATTGAGTAACCCTGTAGCATAACATGAATTGGTACTGCGTTCTACATGGTGTATTTTGTAAGCTCTTTTTGAGTTAAGTAATAAAATGTAATACAATAACCAGTCATTGAATTCCAATAAATAAAATGTTGTTGAACAACTTATTATACATGTATCAGTTATTTGTGATACTTTGTTTAAGTAAAGTGTTGAAGAAAAATCAGTATACCTAATGCCTTAAAGTGGCTCAACCACCATCATTTAACATTTAAACTTTGATTTCCACTGTTAAGGGCACACTTGTGTTTTCATTTGTGTATTTCTGAAAGCGAATTCTCACTTGCCCTTCCGGAAGGTCAGAATTTCATAGCCGAAAGGTGTGTTCATTATAAAAATAATTCTGTTGAATATGTGCATTTTTCTAATGTGAATTTAATAATACAATAAAAGGAGAAAGGTCACTTAAAGAATCCTTGATACGTTTCTTCTTCTCACAGGACATGTCTGATCTGTTAGCAAATGCTGTGGGCTCTATCTCCAGAATTTACTACTTACAACCTTCAACATTCATCTTAGTTCAAGCCGACTTCATTTCTTCCCTCCTAATTAATTAGCCAGCATCTACTTTGTTCCCAGGAAAATTTCCCTTAGGGAGATTTTTAAAAATATAAATATCATTGTTTATATTTTACATAAGGGAAATTAAGTTCCTCCTTTGCTAAAATTCTTGAATTGTATCTTATCTTACCCAAAGCAAAGCAGAGAAATACACAGTATCTGCAAAAACATATCTCTCTCTGTCTTACATCTCTGACCTTATCCCTGACCACCTCTTCTCTCCTTCTTTCTGCTCCAGCCGTAATGCCTTCTACCTGTTGCTGTTCTTTGTGTATTCCATCCAAAGAACGGGGCAGGAACTTTGCACTTGATATTTGGCCATCACACTCTTCCCCCTGACATTCACATGGCTCCCTCTCTCCCTCCATTGCATATGTGCCACCTTCTCAGCGAGACCTTTCCAAACCACCCATGAAAATCGCAATTCCAAATGCATCCTCTATCCTGCTTCTCCCCTCCAGCAATCCCAATTCTGATTCGATGCCTTAGTTTTTCCATACCAGTTATCACCATCTAACATACTTTATATTTCACTCGTTAATTTGTTTACTGTCACCTTACATTAGAAGGTAAACCGCTTTAGGGAAGGAATTCTTGATTGTTTGTTTTTTTCCCCTGTCTTTACAGCTTTTTCTCTAGTGTCTGGAATAATGCTAGACACATAGCAGGAGCAAGTTGGTGATTAAAGAAGAAGTTAATTAATGGGTACAAATATACACTTTGGTAGAAGAAATAAGACCTACTGTTAGAGAGAGCAGTGGGATAACTATAGTGTACAGTAATCCATTATACATCTCAAAATAGCTAGAAAAGAAGAATTTGAATGGTTCTAGCATAAAGACAAATATTTAAGGTGATGGATATCTCAAGTATACTGATTTGATCCCTACAAATTATATAAATGTGTTGAATTATCACATGTATGCTGAAGCTTTGTACATCTGTTATGCATCAATAAAAACAAAAACAAAAATATTTAATAAATCACTATAGAGCAATATAATGGGTGATGTCTATAAGGTAGTAATTTTACTGTAAAAAGAGCTACATTATTGAACCTTGTTGAACTCTTTTTTTTTCCTTCCTCTACAGCAGCATTCAATAGAACCACCTATGGCTCAATGGTTTTCTTTTTTCTTTTTTCTTTTCTTTTCTTTTCTTTTCTTTTCTTTTTTTTTTTTTTTTTTTTGAGACAGAGTCTCACTCTATCGCCCAGGCTGGAGTGCAGTGGTGCAGTCTTGGCTCACTGCAACCTCTGCCTCCCAGGTTCAAGCAATTCTCCTGCCTCAGTCTCGCAAGTAGCTGGGATTACAGGCGTGTGCCACCATGCCTGGCTAATTTTTATATTTTTAGTAGAGACGGAGTTTCTACATTGGCCAGGTTGGTGTCGAACTCCTGGCCTCAAGTGATCTGCCTACCTTGGCCTCCCAAAGAGCTGGGATTATAGGTGTGAGGAACAGGGACCAAACCGTCACCCCATTGCACAATACAGCTCTAGAACAAGAGAGAAACCTTAGTATTCAATAGGCCTAAGCTTATGTCCACAAGTAGAGAAATATTGCTACATTCTGATGAACTTTAATATGTTTTTGCATAAGTAGAGTAAACGAGTTTTTTATTACTGAGATATATATAGTAGTTTTTATTACCTAGGAAGGTATATGACAGAATTTACACATTTTAACAGATTTTGGAATTGAGGAGTGAGATATTACCTGAAGTTATTTGCTTTAGTTCTATTTCTGAAGAATGGATCCCTTTATTATATTTTATAGACATCACTGAATTCTACTTGAAAAACACCACTGAGAGATTGATTTATAAAACCATCTGTCCGTGCCAATTGTGGAGACTTCTATAGGTAAGCAAATCCTTTCCTATATGGGGCCCAAATCTAATTTAACATACCTTTATCAGATAGGCCCTGGTCGTTTCCTCTGAAGCCACAGAGGGAAGTCTGAATATTTCTCCATATGAAAATTGCTAGAGTATTTTAGTATTGAACATAAAGTCCTAAGTCTTCTCTTTTTCTGTTTAAATGAATTTCATTTTTTAAAACAATTCATTTTTATATTATCTTGTCCCCAAACTTCCCTTTTCTCCTATATGTCCCCTGGATATGCCTGAGTTTAAAGAGTCAATGTGATATTGTTAGCTTTGAAGATGTAGGACCTTTGTGCAAGGACTAGAGAGTGGCTTCTGCAATCTGAGCATGACCCCTAGCCAACAGCTAGCAAGGAAATGGGATCTCAGCCTTGCAACTGCATGGAGCTATGTTCTGTCAACAACCCAAGTGAGTAAACAAGCATATTCTTCCCCAGAGCCTTCCGTGTGAGCCCAGCTCAACAGATACTTTCATTTTCAGCCTTGTGAGATCCTAGCAGAGAACCTGGCCCAAACCTCCCAGACATCTAACCCAAGAAACTGTGAGATAATGTTGTAAGCTGCTAATACATTTGTGATAACTTGTTACACAGAAATAGAAAATTAACATAAAACAAAGGTTTAAAACTGATTAAATAAGAGAAATGAAGTCTAAATTTTGTCAAGATAATGGCAAATTATTTGATCATTCCTCAAATCACTGTAGCTTCCAGGTTTATTTGAATTAATGTCACTGAAGTCATTAACGATCTTGTCATTTCAATGAACCCTCAGTAGACTTTAACTTCCATAATTTTCCATGGCATTTGACATTTTAAAAGATACTTTTATTTTAATTAAATATTGGTCAAAAATAATATTATAGGTTAAAAGAATATTTTTATATGCATATGAAAAAATTAATGTGCCAAGATATTGCCATAGATAACACTTTTTTGTACTTTTTTACAGTACTTTTTCCAATGAAATTTTGCCCGATTGAAATTGTGTAAGTAAAGAAAAAGTAAGCATTGGCTTTAGCATTTCTTTTTTCTTCAAGTTATTTCCCTGTTAACTTTTTTTTTTAACTTTTATTTTAAGTTCAAAGGTACATGTGTAGGTTTGTTGCCTAGGTAACTTGTGTCACGGGGGTTTGCTGTACAGATTATTTTATCATCCAGGTATTAAGCCTAGTACTCATTAGTTATTTTTCCTGATCCTCCTCTTCCTCCCACCCTCCACCCTCTGATACGCCTCAGTGTGTGTTGTTGCCCTCTGTGTTTCCATGTGTTCTCATCACTTAGCTTCCACATATAACATACGTTAGAACATACAGTATTTGCATTAATTTGCTAGGGGTAATGGCCTCCAGCTCCATCCATGTCTTTGTAAAGAACATGACCTCGTTCTCTTTTTACGGCTGCACAGTGTCCATAATAGCAAAGACATAGAATCAACCTAAATGCCCATCAATTATAAACTGGATAAAGAAAATGTGGTATGTATACACCATGGACTACGAGGCATTAGCACTTCTGATAGCCACATTTCATTGCAGACTTTTTGAACTTAACTCTGGTTTCCATATGTGTAATTCTTAATCTATATTATTTATTATTTAAGATTCCATTTATCACTAGGAAATTATACTATATCTAACCTTTTTTATATACTTTCTCAGCATTTCTTAATCTTAACTTTCATAGCAAAGATAGCATTGTATTTCTATCTTTTCTACCTTATAATCTAGAAATGTGGTTATGCCAGAGATGCCTTTCTCAAGTTATGAACAATATTGGTGAAAGTTGGTGCTGTTAAAATATCGCTACAACTCTTTTGAGATCAAACAACAGGCAACTTGGTGGAGTGGAATGGGCAACATTGTATAAGTCAGGGGAGCTGTGAGGATTGCCCCTCTGTCATGACCAGGCTGGACTCTGTCTGTAACTTCAACATCAATATCAGCAACCTAATTACTCATTTCTCCCTCAGTTGCCTGATTCCTGAAGGCAGGGAGTGATCAGATAACCTTCCTCTCATGTCTAAAATCTAATAATATATTTAATATTTTGAATCTCCAAATAATATAAAGTTTCAGGAATAACTATCTAGTGATCCAACTTTTGCACTTTTCTCCATTTAAGATAATTTTATCAACAAACCTGTGCCATAAAAATGACAGGGATTTCTCACAATTCCCATATGAAATACTGGTATTTGATAATTATAGTTTTATCATTATTATGTCAATATCAGCAGTTTTAAAGTTACTTTAAATATAGTAGAATATTATTCATTACTACAGGCTCATTTCGTCCTCTAATGACATTTCAAATGAGCATGTTCACAAAGAAGTGTCTTACTTGAATTAGATTGATATCAATTGCAAGGGGAAGCCTCTTGTTTATTACTGAAGCAATTGGCTTTCTAGGAGTTGATGAAAGTAGAATGATTGCAGATTGCATGGAACTGACAAGTCCCCCATCCAAAAGGTTCCTCTAGTGAGAATACTGTTAAAGCTGTTTTAAAATGAAGAGTATGTTTTTTCTAAGCATATTTTCTCTATAAGTGAATTTGTAGTAGTTACACTTGTTTTGTTTTAGTTTTTCATTTAATACTTCCAGTTATTTTCTTCAAAATAGTCCAAGATAAAGAAAACAAGAAAGTTAAAAATAGTAATGTATAATATCGTTGTACAAATCAAAGATATACATTATTATGGAAACCATCTATTTAAAATTGTAATAATTTTTGACAATGTACATTTTATATGTTAGTAAGTAGGGTAGAAGATAACATGAATGAATTTTTAAAAATTTAACTCACTTTCATTGAGCATCTATTACTTTCTAGAGACTGTTGATAATGGATTAAATGTTAAAAAGACACAGTTCCTAACCTTCGAAAAGCTTACAGTGTAGCAGGTGAAATAATGTACACATGCACATAACTTTAACACTAAGTAGACTCTAATATATTATAATAGTAATGCTCACTAAGGTCTATGGACCCTGAAAACTATTCAACGATCCTGAGGGAGAATGAAAAATATTTCATGGAGAAAATTTTTTTTTGAGCTAGATATTAATGGATTAAAAAAATCAGAAGCTGTAGTAGATTAAAAAAAGTTTCACAGTGGATAAAAAGGAGTTTCCAAGTATATGGAACAATACAGGCAAAGACAGCTGGTGACAAGGAAAAATATATTTATGGCTAGAAGATAGTACTTTAAGAATAAAGTAGCAGTGCTTGTGTGTCCGGAATTGGTTCCTTCCAGAGGATTATTGGTCTCGCTGACTTCAAGAATGAAGCCGCAGACCCTCGCAGTGAGTGTTACAGTTCCTAAAGATCGTGTGTCCAGACTTTGTTCCTTCAGATGTTCAGATGTGTCGGGAGTTTCTTCCTTCCTGTGGGTTTATGGTCTCGCTGACTTCAGGAGTGAAGCTGCAGACCTTTGCAGTGAGTGTTACAGCTCATAAAGATAGTGCCGACACAAAGAGTGAGCAGAAGCAAGATTTATTGTGAAGCGCAAAAGAACAAAGCTCCCACAGTGTGCAAGGGGATCCAAGCAGGTTTCCGCTGCTGGCTTGGGTGACCAGCTTTTATTCCCTTGTTTGGCCCCACCCACATCCTGCTGATTGGTCCATTTTACAGAGCACTGGTTGGTCCATTTTATAGAATGCTGATTGGCACATTTTACAGAGTGTTGATTGGTGTGTTTACAATCCTTTAGCTAGACACAGAGTGCTGATTGGTGTGTTTTTACAGAGTGTTGATTGGTGCATTTACAATCCTTTAGCTAGACACAGAGTACTGATTGGTGTGTTTTTACAGAGTGCTGATTGGTGCATTTATAATCCTCTAGCTAGACACAGAGCGCTGATTGGTGCATTTTTACAGAGTGCTGATTGGGGCATTTACAATCCTTTAGCTAGACACAGAGCACTGACTGGTGCATTTACAATCCTCTAGCTAGACAGAAAAGTTCTCCAAGTCCCCACTCAACCCAGGAAGTCCAGCTGGCTTCACCTCTCACTTGGAGGGAAAATCACAAAAGATAATGGTAAACATTCATGGAGGACTATAGTGTCCACATAAGGTGTTTTTAGCATTAGCTTAGAAATTTGATTTTCTTTAGTAAGGCAGTGAGACATAAAATTTAAGCAATATCTTACTGAAAGGCATACTTCTCTTTCTTAAACATTGTTTTGAAAAAAAAATCATTGGCCGGGCATGGTGGCTCACGCCTGTAATCCCAGCACTTTGGGAGGCTGAGGCAGGAGGATCACAAGATCAGGAGATTGAGACCATCCTGACTAACATGGTGAAACCCCATCTCTGCTAAAAATACAAAAAATTAGCCAGGTGTGGTGGCGGGCACCTGTAGTCCCAGCTACTCGGGAGGCTGAGGCAGGAGAATGGCCTGAACCCAGGAGGCAGAGCTTACAGTCTAAGAGCCGAGATCGCGTCACTGCACTCCAGCCTGGGTGACAGAGCGAGACTCTGTCTCAAAAAAAAAAAAAAAAAAAAAGAAAATCTATGTATACGTGTAGGGAAAATAATGTAATGAGAGTCCCATGTACTCATCACCAGCTTCAACGTGGTTAATCCCTCATTCACTTTCTTCACCCTCCCATTACAGATTGTCAGATATTAAGAAATCAGATACTGCATCATTTCATCTGTAACTATTTTAGTATGTATTTTTAAATGGTAAGGACTCTTAAAGCTGGGTAATTTTATTGCCTTTATCCACGCTTCAATAAACAATGATTCTGTTACTGACAAAGCTGGTCCCCCAAAAGGTCGGATCTTTCTCTGTTTGGTGTCTTGAAGTCAATACTCAATCAAAATGTGAGCCACAAGCAATGTAGGTTTTATTCAATGTCCATGGAATTGAGAAGTGGAAGCGTGGCTCACAAATCAACTTCTCATCTCAAGAGAGTTGGCAAGCCACAGATATAGGCTTATTTTATATATATATATATATATATATATATATATATATATATATATATATAAAAAATAGGGCATATTTAATGAAGGGGTTGGGCATTAAAGACAACGGGAGAAACACTCATATCTTTTCTGGGAATGTGTGGAGAACTTCTTAGATCTGTAGAGCACCCTCCTTTTTGTCCTTTTATGCTTTCTTCTGGTCGTTGTCATGGTAATTGTTAATTGTCATGGTGCTGGTGGAAGTGTCATTTGGCATGGAAATTAGGTTATAATGAAGTTAGAGGTTCTTCAGAGGTCATGAGCTGCCATCTTGGATCTCACCAGTCTCAGCAGGTCTGGTTAGGTGGAGAACTGATCATTGCAGGCATTCTGTTTCTTAAAGATTAAGCAAGGGTGGGGTAGAAATTCAACTATGTCATGTAGGCATTACACTGGGCATTATACTGGGTAACAATTCCTTAATGTTAAATAGTCAGTTGTTTTTCACATTTCAGGGATTGTTTCATAGTTTTTATTTTCTTACAGTTTGTTTGAATTAGAATCTATACATTGTGGTTAGTTGAGAGCTGTACCATCCTTCCATCTCTCTTTTTTTTTTGTCTTTGCAATTTGTTTGTTGAGAACATCTGGTTTATTTGTCTTACAGATTTATTTTCAGTCTGAATTTTGGTGACTCAATATTTACTATCATTTAACATTTTCTTCTGTTTCCTGTGAGTTGATACATCTGGATTATAGAGGTTTGATTAGCTGAGATCACGCCAGTGCACTCCAGCCTGGGCAACAAAGTGTGAGATTCTGTCTCAAAAAAAAAATTATACAAATAAACATATTAATTTTTTATTTCTGCATTATTTTTTCTTATGCCTGTGTTAGTGTCCTACCTATTTGTAATTTAAATGTAAGAAACCAACCATATCTTTTGCCATATTATTATTTCATTATTCCAACATCATTTATTAAGAAGTCCATGTTTTCTTAGACTTAAGATGCTATCTTTATAACATACTTTTTCCATATTCAACTTTTCTGTATCCAGAATAAAATCTAATTTTAATTTTATTGCTTTGCATTACATTTATACATTACTTTAGGAAGAAAATTTTAAGATGTTCTCCTATCCAAAAATGTCTTTTCATTTTTTCAATTACACTTTGATGTCTTTCAGTAATCTTTGTAAATTTTTCTCATAAGTTTTGGACTTTTTATTAAGCTTATGCTTAGATCTTCTTATTATTGTTATTTTTGTTATTTTTTATCATAAATTGATTGTATTCTTTCATCACAATTTTTCATTTTTATGTATACAAAAGCCACTAATTTTTTTGTATGTTGATTTATAACCTGCTGTTTTACTTTTGTTTGTGATAGTTTTCCATAAATTTTTTGTTTGTTTTCCAGTTATATATTCCCAATCATATTCTAAAAAACAGAACTAGCTTTACTTCTTTACTTTCAATTCTAACATAAAATTCATGCACTTTTCCAACCATAAAAAAGTATTAAATTACAGATGATGGTAAGATCCAGAAAAGTCAATGTTATTATATTAGTTATTTAAAGGTAGAACCATGAGTGGAAGTCAGGTCTCCTAAATGTCCAGCACTCTGTTAATTATTCAAATGTAGTCTCCAAGTAAATATTTGACTAATAAAGTTATGGAAATCAAGAAACATTTTTGTTTATGCACTCATAATATGTATAGTGTGTAAGAAATTTTTATATTTTGAGGTGCAGTTGGCTATGGGGCGTGTCAATTTTACTAAGCTAAAACTATATTTTCCAGAATTTCCTTTGCTGTGTAGTCCTGGGTTTGTGTTGACCACAAGAGGAATTTGTGTGAGATTTGGGAGGCAGATGTGAGGCAAGAACCACTATGTTTTGTGGGTCGGTGTAGGGTGCCAGGCACAGTACAGTGGCAGAGAGTATAGACAGTGTTGCTGATAAATGGCGCACCTTTTTGACATGTGTAGCACCATCAGTTTCCACCAGATGTGCTTTCAAGTTTTCTGAGGCCAGATGCTTACACAACTTGATGGCAAAGAACTTTCTTTTCTGGCAGAATATTCAAGCCATTGGGGTTGGAAACATGGGGGACAGACATGGATTCCATTTGTCATCATGTGTTTCTGTTTGTTCTCATTGTTCCAGTGTATATCTATTCTACTCTTCATATCTATCATACTTTCTTGACAGACCCATAGAGACTTCAGAGCAATACCAGACACAAAGGCAACAGACTTGTATAGACTTCACCAGCTTGCACAATTCAATAAAGCCTTACTTCTGTAATGAAGCTCTTCTTCTATATCACTCATAGTGATTCTGCCTCTCTGATTAGATACAGGAATATCAGACTCTACTAGATGAATATACTAACATGTAAATAGGTTAGTTAACTTGCAAAAGTTCTGCTTTAGTCCATTTTGTGTTGCTATAAAAGAATATCTGAGACTGGGTAATTTATTATTTTTTAAAAAGAAGAGGTTTATTTAGCTCATGGTTCAGTTCTGCAGACTCTGCAGACATGGCACCAGCATTGGCTCAGCTTCTAGTGAGGCCTATATGACAGATGTACCTGATAGTAATAACTTAAGCATACCCTGAGAATGACCCTGTGGTCTAAGAAGAATGTGTGTTCAGAGTTCCAAGCTAAGGAATCCAAGAGTGGCCAACTCAGAGATTTGCTCCTTACCTATGAAGGATATCCAAACCTGTGGCCCATCCCTTGGAAGGCAGGCTGTACAGGGGATCAAGGTCCTTTGTTTTGGGTTAAATTAAGGTTGCTAACAGAAGGTTGCTACATAGAGGTTGCTAAGTGAAAATGCTATATAACCTACATGCTTTTTGCAAATGGGAGCAGTTTTCATGGCCAGATTGCCACTCCTGGACTGCCCTGTATGTAAGTCCCCAGTAAACCCAGTGTCTCATTTGCTGGCTCCAGGTCTCTTCTTTGGCCTCTCAGACGTGGTGCCATGCTTACTGGAGTCAATAGCGTTCCAGCCTCAGATAGCTTTTCTTCATGGCAGAAGGCAAAGGGGGAGCAGGCGTGTCACATAGTGAGAGAGGGAGCAAGAGACAACCAGATCTCACATGAACTAATAGAGTGAGAACTCACTCATCAATGGGGAGGGCACCAAGACATTCATAAGAGATCCACTCCCAAGCCAAACACCTCCCACCAGGCTCCACCTCCAACACTGGGAATCATATTTCAACATGAGATTTGAAGGGGGACAAACATCCAAACTATATCAAGGCCAGACAGTTATGCAATGTTCTCACAAACAGGTCAAAAGTGATATGGGAAAAAGGAGACTCATTATTGAAATAAACAAAGCAAATAAAACTAATATAAAACAAATCTCATATTTAAATGACCAAGATGATAGTTTGACTCAACTTAGCGTTTAAAAGATCATTTCCATTCGCTATTTCTAAATATTTAAAAATATACCTAATTTGTCCCAATATCTTCAGAACCCTCTTTCATGTACTTAGGATTTGAAGACTTCAGAGTAATCAAAGGTAACCTTGCTAAGGTAGCATTGGCTGAATAGATGTATGACTTCTATACACAATCACATCATTTTATAGAGGGGGAAATATAATATTTTTGTTTATATTGTTTGTTTTTGTCAATTTGTTTATTTTTTAAAATGCTGTCTTTACTCAGTTTTGAGACCCAGGCTAGAGGCTGGTCAGTTCCCTTTTTTAAAATTATACTTTAAGATCTGGGGTACATGTGCAGAATGTGCAGGTTTGTTACATAGGTATGCACATGACATGGTGGTTTGCTGCACCCATCAACCCGTCATCTACATTAGGTATTTCTCCTAATGCTCTCGCTCCCCTAGCCCCCCACCCCCGGACAGGCACTAGTGTGTGATGTTCCCCTCCCTGTGTCCATGTGTTCTCATTGTTCAGCTCCCACTTATGAGCAAGAGCATGTGGTGTTTGGTTTTCTGTTCCTCTGTTAGTTTGCTAAGAATGATGGTTTCTAGTTTCATCCATGTCCCTGCAAAGGATATGAGCTCATCTTTTCTTATGGCTGCATAGTATTCCATGGTATATATGTGCCACATTTTCTTTATCTAGTCTATCATTGATGGGCATTTGGGTTGGTTCCAAGTCTTTGCTATTGTGAGTAGTGCTGCAATAAACATACGTGTGCATGAGTCTGTATAGCAGAATGAGTTATAATCCTTTGGGTATATACCCAGTAAGAGAATTGCTGGGTCAGATGGTATTTCTGGTTCTAGATCCTTGAGGAATTGCCACACTGTCTTCCACAATGGTTGAACTAATTTACACTCCCACCAACAATGTAAAAGCATACCTATTTCCCCAGGAGCTGGTTTTTTTGAAAAGATTAACAAAATAGATAGACTGCTAGCCAGACTAGTAAGGAAGAAAAGAGAGAAGAATCAAATAGGCACAATAAAAAATGATAAAGAGGATATCACCACTGATCCCACAGACCTACAAACTACCACCAGAGAATACTATGAACACCTCTATGCAAACAATCTAGAAAATCTAAAAGAAATGGATAAATTCCTGGACACATACACCCTCCCAAGACTAAACTAGGAAGAAGTCAAATCCCTGAATAGACCAATAACAAGTTCTGAAATTGAGGCAGTTCCCTTTCTTGAGTGGCTGATTAAGTCCACAGACCAGCTATTTCCCTTATAAGGCTCTCACCCTCAGGAATCACCATGCACCAGCCCTAATTGCTCCAGGGCCAGGTACCAGACAAGAGAAAGTCCCTATGCCCTGAAGCCAGAGAAATCATTTAAATTAGCCAATTCTGTAAGAGCTAGCAAAACCTAAACCTACCAACTCGCCACACTTTTACTGCTCCCTATATCTCTGGCTTGCTGTTACCCTGTCCCCAGATGCGACCCCCTGTGTGACCCTGTCTGGCAGCCTCTCTTTTGAAGCTTTAAATAACAGAGTGCTGCTCTTTATCTATCTGAGTGTCAATATGTTATGTCTTGACATCAAAAGAATGTTTAAATCTTATAAAACAAGAAAACAACCACATTTTCTGGAATCTAGGTGAATTGCACTTAGTATGTTATCATCATGCTTATTTTTTGTAGTGACTAGTGAAGTTATTTCTGTCCTCTGTTCCTGTAGAGGGGGTATATAATACGCCTATGGTCACACCATTAGTAAGTGGTCAGATTTAATCCCGATTTTATCTAACTATAAAGGCTGTGCTCGTTAATTCAAGCTTAGACTTACATAAATTATATATTTTCTTTAACACTTACTATATTGACACACACAAAACTGAATGAGTGATTAAAATATGTGAATTCATGAAAACATTTTAAAAATTTATGTATGACTACTGAATTAAACATCTCATTATTCATGAAGACATCACACACTCTCACAAGTAAACTAAAACATAACCTTCAGTCAAATATTTCTCAGAGAGATTGAGGTCAAAATATCATACATTAATATAACTTGTTCTTGGTAAGTAGGCATCTAAAATATTAAAAGTGTAAGTCCTAAGTATAAGAAATATTATTCTTACTTAAAATGACTATATCATTTAAATGACTTATGTCTATAAGTGTCCATTTTAGCAACTGTATTGGGGCTCAAATTAGAATAAAAAACTTTATAATTATACTCCTGGTAATCCTAAAGATTCCTGGACAATGTCCTATATGTTAAAATACCTTTTGTATCTATATATTACCTAGCAAAGAATTATGAGGAAGGGGAGAAAACAGAGCAAATATGTACAAACTTGTATTTGTAGACTTTACAATCTGGTGAAATGGTGATTAATCAAATGAATATTGAATTATAAAATGACAAATTCATGAAAAACTAGGAAAAATGCCTCAAAAACATATGACAAGAGGATGTGATATTGATTTGAGGATCAGGGCAGATTTTTCTGAAGGAAGTGACATTTGGTAAAGGAGCCAAAGTATTAGAAGTACAGCCATGTGTTGTGTATGATGTTTTGGTCAATGGCAGACTGAACATATGAGAATGATCCATAGATTAGCAAACCATCTTTTTACTGCACCTTCTCTATGTTTATTTTTAGATACACAACTATTTACCATTGTGTCACAATTATCTACAGCACTCAGTACAGTAAAATGCCTGTAACATGTTTGCAGCCTAGGAGCAATAGCTATACCTTATGGGCTAAGTGTATAGAAGGCTTTCCTATCTAGGTTTGCATAAGTACACTCTGTGATGTTCAGGCATCAATGAAATTGCCTAACAACACGTTTCTAAGAGTGTATCTCCATCATTAAATGACTTTTGATTGCAGTTAATTAGATGAAGATGGGATTAGAAAGTAAGAGTGAATGGGGGGAATGTTTTAGGCTGAGGGAAGATGACGTGGAAGGCTGTGTTTGGGGAGAGAGCATGGCACAATGCAGGGTGACGTGTCATGTGAAGTGAACAGAATTGCAGGGTGAAAATAACCCTCTAATGAATGGAGAGGGAAGGAGGCAACTATAAATTGGGAGAGCACTTAGAAGGCCACTGCATTTGCTCCTTCCAGAGAAGCCAGTCGCTTGAACAAGGATTGTTATGGTGAACCTGGAAAGGACTAAACGGGTTCAAGAAACATTAAAGATAACATTGACTCAAAAGACTAAAAATAGAACTACAATATGATGCAGCAATCTTACCACTGGCTGTTTATTCAGTACAAGGAAATCAACATATTGAAGAGATATCTGCAGTCTCATCTTTATTGCAGCACTATTCACAATAGCCAAGGTATGGAATCAAAGATATGTCCATCAGTGATGAATGGATAAAGAAAATGTGGTTTGTGGTTTGTATACACAATAGAATAGTATTCAGCTATAAAAAGAATGAAATCCTGTCATTTGCAGCAACATAGATGGAACTGGAAGACATTATGTTAAATGAAGAAAGCCAGGCACAGAAAAAAAGAAGTCAGATTCTCATTCGTATGTGGGAGCTAAAACTATTGATCTTATGGAGGTAGTAAATAGAGTGCTGGTTATCCGAGGCTGGGAAGTGTATGGGGAGGAGGGATAAAGAGGGATTCGTTAACCGGAACAAAAATCCAGTTAGATACAAAGACTAAGATCTACTATTCAGTAGCACAATAGAGCAACTGTGGTTAAAAATAATTTATTGTATATTTCAAAATAACTGGAACAGTAGATCTGAAATATTCTCAAAGAAATAATAGATGTTAGATGTGACTGATATCTCCATTACTCAGATTTGATCATTACACACTATATGCTTGTATCAAAATATTACATGTACTCCATAAATATGTACAACTATTATGTATCCATAAAAATGAAAAAAGTTTTAAAAATTGACAGGACAAGAGAAATGGAGGATGAAGAGAGGATTGCTTCTTGGTGTCAGGACTTCATAACAAGAGGGATAGTGGGGCCAGTCAGTGAATACTTAAGTATGTTTTTCCTTAATAGTCAAATAAAATGTTTTTTATTATGTTGTGTCTCTGTTACCTAAAACTTTAAAGTCATAAATGAATGTTGGATTTTATAATCTTTTAGGCATCTACTGAAATCCTCATTTTTTAACTTCTTGTTTTACTGAGGAAATCAATATTACCTTACATGTTAACTATTCTTACTGTGTTAGGAATTATAGTTAGTGCCCAAAATTAAAGGGAAAAGATATCCAGAAACTGCAACAAGCAATGGTTACACAAATGGTTCATTTTTTTCAGTTGATAAGTCTTACATAATTTATTGCTGGTTTTGATTTGGGTGTTCAAAAGTAATGCCAGGGACCTAGGCTCTTTATATTTTTCAGTTGCACCATTCTTAGAATGCTCTAGTTAATTCTGAAAATTGTTCACTCATATTTACAATATGGTAGCCACATCATAAGCTCTTACTTTTGTTTATCCAGCAAGAATGGGATGAGGAAATGAAGGATGTTCAGCCAAGAGCTAAGAGCTGAGTCCTCTCAGAAACCCTCACAGTATAGTACTCTTTAGCAGAACTAGGTCGCACAGTCATCCCAACAGGAAAGAAAGCTGGAAGTATTGTTTTTGGAATAAATATTCACTTAACAAGACAGAAAGATATGTTGCTGTTGGCTATATCTAATAAACTTAAGTTTTTAAGATTAAAGCCATCTACTGTAATTTTTCAACTACTTTCATGGTATTTGACCAATATGGATTTTTCAGATCTTTAGTAAAATCCTCTAATTTATTTTTCAGTCTATTTCATTTTGATTCCACAATTTGCTTCTCTATGTTTATATTTGTTCTTATTTTATTTGTTTCTAGAACTGATTTGTTTAACTTTTCTAATTTCTGATTGCATTACTTTTTATTTTTCTTGATTTGATTTATTGGAATTTTGTCTAAGTCTTATTAGTCTGCTAGGGTTGCCATAACAAAGTACCATAAGCTGACTCCCTTAAATAACAAAAATTTATTGTGTCATAGTTCTGGAGTCTGAAAGTTCAAGATTAAGGTCTTGATAGGGTTGGTGTTTTTTGAGGTCTGTGAGGAAAAATTTGTTCCATCCCTCTTTCCTAACTTCTAGTAGTTTGCTGGCAATCTTTGTCATTCCTTGGCATGTAGAAGCATTGCCCAATATCTTCTTCGTCTTCATCTTCACATAATTTTCCCCCTGCATGTTTGTCTGCAAATTCTCCCTTTTGATAAAGACTCCAATCATATTTGATTAGGGCTCACCCTAATTTAATTGTAACTTGATTACCTCTGTAAAGACCCTGTCTTCAAATGAGGTCACATTCTGAGGTAATAAGAGTTAGGACTTTAATGCATAAATTTTGGGAGGACACAGTTCAACCCATGACAATGTCATCTTAGAAAATCTCCTGTGCATTTTGTTTTCAGTGCTATAGTAACTTTTAGAAAAGATTAATTGCCTTAAATTTATCTCTCTCCTTTAAGAGAGAGACTATGAATCAAAAAGCTTATTTATAGTCAATGTGGTATCACCCCAGACAGATAATTCCTTAAGTCCTCCATGGAAATTATGTCTGACTGCCTAAACTTCTCCAATAATAGGCATCTCTCTGAAACTTCTGGAACCCAGGAATAGCTTGTTGTCTCACTTTATTAGTAGAAATAATAAATTTCTGTCCCCACCACTGCATAAGTCAAAGAAGTTCTCTATTATCTCCCAAACTCTGTCTTATTCTGGGTTTCTCCCAATGCAGTCTTACAATAAAAACATGTGTACAGACAGTTCAATAGAAAAGTGATCAAAAGTTACAAGGATGAAGAATATTAGCCTGAAAGAATAAGAGAAAGCAACTGAGCGGTAAGTCTATTAGGTATTCAGGCTGCTATGAGAAAAACCCACCATAGACTGGATGGTTTAAGCAAAAAGCATTTATTTCTTATAGTTCTGGAGAGTGGGAAGTCCAAAATCAAGACACTGGCAGATTCAGTGTCTGGCAAGACCTAGCTTCTACTCTTCTTGCTGTGTCTTCGCATGGAGAAAGATGTTAAGGGAGTTCTCTGGGGCCTCTTTTATAGGTGCACTAATCCTGTTCAAGAGGGCTCTACCCTCATAACCTACTCACCGTCCAGAGGTCCTACTTCCAAATACCTTCACATTGGGATTAGATCTCTATATAAGAGTTTTGGAGGGGAACAAATATTCAGTCTATCACAGTTAGCACATTGGACACCACTAGGGGCAACTTGTGTTGATCCCACAGGATTTTCTAAAGGGTGCTATGAAATGTGTTTCAAAGTTATCCATCCAGTAGCTCTCACTGCCCACTGATCAAAGATGGCCTCATGCATATTAACTTCACAGCACTTAAGGTTGCATATGCATGAATGGCAAATGGGTTTTCATGGGCATTTTCTATGTCAAGGAGTCAGAGAAACTACTGTTCAGGAATAAAGATATGTTTTACAGGCCAAAAATGAGGCACTCTCAGGTTGCACCTGGTGAAGTTAGTCAAAGTCTGAATGGAAATTCGATTTATGTCTCAAGAGCAATAGGTGAATCTAGGAGCGTTTGTAGTGGCTCGCAAGCAGTGTCTGACCATCTGTCCTTCTCATATCACATTGGGTCAGCAAAATTCTTAGCATTCTCAACTTCTTCTTAGAACATTTTCTACGACTTCCCGAAAACTGGTGCTCCCTGAGGATATCACTACTCTTACAGATTATTTGAAGACTGGCTGTTTCTCCATAGTCAGTTTTCTCTTTATTTCATAGGGCTTATCCTAAACTATTACTCCCCCTTCATTTTGGAAAAGTAATTGTAAATGAGACTTTGCTGTCAGACTTTAATAATCTCCTAGACTTTAGCAATCTCCTATTCAATTATGACTCCCTGTTCCAACCTCCTAGTCACTCTTCCTTTCTCACAAAAGACTCTAACATCCAGTTCACAGATATCCTATCCATGTCAATTTCTGTGATAGTTTTCAACAAATTCACACATAACCTAGATGGCGCATTTGAGACTACAGGTTTCATTTTCATCTTTTAATGATCAATTAGGTATTCTTTTTGTATGCCTCTGCACAGATTTTGAGCATCAAAGTCAAGTTCTTGACTTAACCAAAAATAGGTCTGTCATACAAACAATGCCACAGTTAACTACAAACTTTTATTTTCTGAGTTTGCTTTTTGTTTAAGTCCCTCATGGAAACAACTTCAATCGTTTTATGATTTTCAATCATTTGACTTCACCATTTCTTGTTGAACAATTTCTTATGGTTTATGTACGCAACCAGCTGTATCTTTTTACCTCTTCACAATTTTATTTCATAGTTTATATTTACAGCCACTGACTTGTAACTCCTCTGATCTATTTTGTACCTTTCCTTTTTGTTGCATTACTTAGCAATTCCAGCAATCTTCCTTCAAGCTTTCTGTAACCATGTTGTCAAACACTGCTGGAGAAAATTATACAGTGGGATTATTTCATACTCACGATTATGACTATCAAGTGAGGATTCTACTAACATTCACTAGTGTTAATATGCTTCTCTAGTAAACCTACTTTCCATAACCTGCAACATCTATTTCTCCTCTTTTATTGTACTCTTCCACTTCTCTAAAAGCCACATCTTCATTTGATAATATTTCTTCACACTGTTTTGAAAAAGTAGAAATTCTCAGATTAGACATTCTCCTCTTCCCATAGGCAAGTTGTTAATACAATATCTGCTCTATTCTTCTTTTCTCCTGTTGGCAGAAGATGTGATAACGTACATATTATTTTCTTTAATAAGAAAGCATAAATAATCAAGTGCATCTATGCTTTTAATACTTGTCCCAGTTTACAATTACATTTATTTCTTGATTTATTTTGTATTGATCTTTCCAGCTATAGATAGGAAACTCTGTAAGGGCAAAAATCTGTTTGCAGATTTTATTCCGTATTCACACATGTATAGCATAGCGCCTTCTATGTTATAGTCACTCTACTAAACAGTTGTTTAGTTAATGAGTATGTGAAAGAATGGAAGGAAAGATAGATGTATAAATGCATGAATTGAGTAATGAATGTGAATGAGCATGAAATCAAATACCCACATAGAAAAAAACTCAAAAAACAATGTGCTTTATTCAAAATAAAAATGAGGGCTGGGCACGGTGGCTCACGCCTGTAACCCCAGCACTTTGGGAGGCCGTGGCGGGCGGATCACAAGGTCAGGAAATCGAGACCATCCTGGCTAACATGGTGAAAACCTGTCTCCACTAAAAATACACACACACACACACACACACACACATAGCCGGACATGTTAGCGGGCGCCTGTAGTCCCAGCTACTGGGGAGGCTCAAGCAGGAGAATGGCTTGAACACGGGAGGCAGAGCTTGCAGTGAGCCAATATCCCGCCACTGCACTCCAGCCTGGGCAACAGAGCGAGACTTCATCTAAAAAAAAAAAAAAAATTGGACAACTTGTTCCTCATTGCTGTTTGAGTTTTATTAATGTCTTGAATTAATTCACATGTACAATCCATTTGCCCTCAAAAAAGTATATCAGCCACTATTTTTCTTTCTATAGCCATCTTAAATTTTGGAAAATTGAATTTTACAATGGGAAATAGGTAATTAAAAGTAGAAATTGTATTAATTCACGACATCAAATGTTTTGTTTCAAAAAATTAACATACCGATAAGAAACAACAGTGTTTGCTGGTATATTTTTATTTAAGTGAAATATTTGAAGCTACATCTAAAAGTTTTAGATATTTTCTTTATTGAAAGAAAGGTCATAGAAATGTTCTGATCAAATTGCTTTTCCATAGATTTGCTTACTCTGCTGTTTATTGCTTTTTAAAGTGCACATGTACTTTTGTAATTTTGCAATAGAATTAGAAATGATAGTTTTAGAAATTTATTGTTAGAGAAAGATAATCAGTAATGGCTCAGATAATCATTAATGGCTCTCCAGTAGTATAATTTATACAGACAGATATATTTTAAACTACTATTATGTATCCATGAAATGAATGCCTCCAGTTATAAAAAGATGGAAAATTATACATTCCAATGATTTATGTATTTGTATTTGTATATATGATGATATATGTATTTATGTATACATATTTTAATGATTTTTGTATTTGGTATTTTTCAGCATTGTAATGATAAGTACCTTTAAACAAATATATTAATTTATCTTTATCTGATGAGATTATCATTAGACAGCAAGCCATCACAATTCCTGGAACACATATACTTACTGAATGAATTAAAGAGACATGATTTTCAGAGGAAGAAAAAGTGGAATTACTTGCTTTGTGATCAATACTATGCCAAAATATAGTTTTTATGCTAATACTTGGGTAGATTAAGTACTCACAAAATATTCCATGATTATTGAACTGCAGAAGTAACTCAGCTTTACTAATCTTTGCCTTTTCTCACAACATGTCACATTGTGTAATTGTATAGTTTTATATTTTGTTATAAAATTAGGTAGAGTTAGTTCCTCATTTTTTCCTTTTCTGAAATCTCTTTACCTATTCTTACAAATTAATTTTCCACAAGAGCGTCGGAATAAACAACTTGAGATGTAGTTTTAAACCATGTGTATATATGCACACACACATATACATGTAAATCTTATTACATTTTTGAATAGAATTACATGGTTTTATAGTTTAATACAAAGATAACTGACCTCTATTTTTATATTGAGGCTTTCTATTTAAGAACATAATCTTTCAATTACTATGTTTGATCTTCAGTAGACAATTAAAATTTCTTGATAGGATTGTGTTTTGTAGTTATTGCTATTTTCCAGTGCATTTCTAGTACATTATTGTTGATATCTATAGAAAAGACCAATTTTTAAACATTATTTTTCTCTTAACCTGTTTATTATATTTGTATAGTTGCCAAAACAATATTTCTTTGATTACAAAATATTTTCTAGAAATATTTTTATATCTGTTGCAATTTACAAGTCTTACAGTCTTTTCTCCTTAATTTTTTAAATATCACGTTGTTATTTTCCTTTTATTAGGTTCCAGAATTAGGCTGGATATAAAGAAAGACAGTGTAGGGGAAGTTTTGAAAAACCTCAGTCTTTCTGATTTAGGAATTTGAACCACCTGCTTGTAATGGATTTATCGAATGAGCTAGATTCAGCAGAGTACAAGTCAGAAAGCAAGTTTCTACTTTCTATTTTCCATTCATTTTAAGGAATCAAAGTCTTGTAGGTTATAGTTTCTTTGTTTCTGTTTTTATTTTTGGTGATTGTTTTAGTTTTTATTACTAAAAAGAGTCAAGCCAATCTATTCTTTACAATATCTATTTTCATATACCCCACAAAATAATGCAAATATCCCCCAAACACTGTCATTCCAGAATCACTCTACTCAATCGATTTTAATAAGTTGATAAAACATCTTTTCAACCACAAATAAAACCAACTATTAAATATAAAGTAACTTTTAGTCTCTCTGAAGCATGCCAGATCAATGCTGATTTCATCTTAAATCAACGTGCAACTAAAAATCAAAGGAGAAAAGGAATCATAACAATGTCAAAGAACAAAGACATTTGCTTATCCATGATATCTTATACTGTTAGCAAATAATTTTTAAAAATACTGTAGTAGAGCCACATATTTATTTTTGTATTCTGATCCTAAATCTTAGAGAATGGATCAATAGAACTTGCTGTAATAAAGTATACGTATTATAGAATTATTCTACCCTTCAGATAAACGTTTCAGCTGTTATTATAACATTTATCTATCTTATTCTATATTTTAATAAAACAAGATAAACAAAACTCATAATTTGCAAGAAATTGATATTTTTCTATAACAATTTTATTACAAAGTATTGTCATTGTTAAACCTATTACATAACTGTACATTTCATTATTTTTGTTGCATTATTTCTTTTACAATTTCTGAATATGGAAAAGGAAAATAATTGTTTAGAACTATGTTTGTTCAATGTGATAGACACTATTCCCATGTGGCCATTTAATTTAAATTAAAGTTAAATAAAATTTAAACCTAGTTATCTTATTTCAAGAGCTCAATAGCTACATGGGTCTAGTGTCTGCCATGTGGGACAGCATGGATATAAACATATCTATCATTGCAGAATGTTCAACGGACAGTGGTGGTTTCAAGTATGGCAAAACTAGCATATATTTGTAACTTGCAAAACCATGATATACTCTTAAAATTTTGTAATAGTTTATAACGAGTTTTGTAGTGACTAAATTAGTTGTTTGATATCATGAAGGAAGTAATAGCTACTTTTATTTTAGTCTCTTTTAGAAATTGCAACAGGATTTTCTTGAGTGGAGGCTGTGAAGAACTTCAACATAAGGAAAACATCAGGACTGGGGGGCAGTAGGGGGAGGAAAGAATATCAAAAACTTATAATATCAGAAACAAATTAGAAGCCACATAAAGATATTTCACATGACATTGTTTCTTAAATTAGTTGGATTTCCTTTTGCTTATTTCTTCATTCATTTCTTCATTAATTCCACAACTATTTATTGAGCCTCTATTAAGTGTCATACATTATTGTAAATCTTGAGGAAACTAGACATAAATGTTATGGTCTGAATGTTTGTGTTCCCTCAAATTCCTGTTTAAATTCTAACACCCAAGGTGATGGTATTAGAGGGGAGCCCTTGGGAGGTAATTAGGTCAGGGAAGTAGAGCCCCTATGATTGGGATGAGTTAGTGCCCTTATAAAAGAGTTTCAAGAGCTGCTTTGCCCCTTCTGCCACGTGAGGACACAGTGAGAAGAGGACTGTATATGAACCAGGAAGTGAGCTCTCACCAGACACTGAATCTGTTGACACCTTGATCTGAGACTTACCTGACTCCAGAATTTTGAGAAATGACTTTCTGTTGTTATAAACCACCCAGTTTACGTCATTTTGTTATAGCATCCTGAACAATAAACACAGAGAAACAATATGTATAGCATGTCAGATGGTAATGAATGCTAAAGCATGCCAAAAACAAAAAGCAAAATGAAACAACATAGAAAAAAAAACAAAAACACACTAAGGAAGAAGAACATACTTAGAATTGGGAGGAATTCCTATTTTATTGATCAGATTGATCAAAAAAGTCTGTTTCAGTAAGGTGATATTGAAACGGGAGAGTTCCCTGGTGCCCCCGCGCAGGGCATGCAACAGGAGTGTGGCTCTCTGTTCCTCCACCACCACTCAAACCCCTTATGGGAAAGACAGCATGCAGATGGGCCTGCCCATGAGCCAGGGCGAGCCCTTCTGGGCTCTGGTTCTATGGCAGCATCTTGGGGTGAATGCCTGTGACTCCTGAAGCCCCAGTGTTACTGTGCTCTTTTAGCTCTGCTGTCCGCAGATGGCCTAAATGTTAACCAGCTCAGTGCCTTCTTGGTCCCTGGGTCCTTGTCTGGTGTCCAGGAAGAATCAGGTCACACACGGACATGAAGAGTGAATGTGGGGGTTTTACTGAGTGGTGAAGGTGGCTCTCAGTGGGATGGATGCAGAGCTGGAAGAGGGATGGAGTAGGAAGGTGATTTTCCCCTGGGGTCAGGCCACCCAGCAGCCCATCTCCTCTCCGATCATCCCAGCCTAACTCCTCTCTCCATTTGGATGCTCCTTCTCTTCTCTCCTTCTCAGCCACCCAATTCTGCCGTTTATCTATCTGCTCGTCTCCTGGAGCCTGGGGTTCGGGATTTAAATGGTTACAGGATGGGGGTACTGGTGGGCCAAAAGGCAACAATTTGGGTACAAAAACAAAAATGCCTGTTCTCACACAGGGTCATGGGTTTCCAGGTTTTAGGGTGTGGCCTTTGCTGGGGAACTGCCCTCTTCTACACAGTATTTCCCTATCTGCTGTCCACATCAATATTTAAGTAGGGACACGAAGAAGAACTTGCTATGTTCTTGGCATTGTATTGAACTCAAGACTGTTTTGTTTCGGGCATTATACTAGGCTTTGGAACTACAAAGACGAAAAGAGCTTTTGTCCTATTCTCAGCAAGGACTGAGTAAGAAGATAAGAGGAAGAATAACCCATTACATACAATGTGCTGTGTTCTATTAGAAGTATATGCATACGGTAATGTTTCCTCATTTACTAGTTAGTATTTTTCCCCCAAAAGAATGAGCCGAGATCACGCCACTGCACGCCAGCCCGGGCGACAGAGTGAGACTCCGTCTCAAAAAAAAAAAAAAAAAAAAGAATATTAAGCCTTATGAACTGTACTGAAAATAATAACTCTTTTTTTATTCAAAATTAGTTTTTTAACAGAAAAGAATTAATCTTAAGTGAAGAATTATAAAAAAATTAGCCAAAATTTGGAGCTTGCACTGAGCCGAGATCGCGCCACTGCACTCCAGCCTGGGCGACAGAGCGAGACTCCGTCTCAAAAAAAAAAAAAAAAAAAAAAAGTCAAAATTAGTCCTATTCTGCACAGTATGAACAACTTTTAATGACTTTTCATTTTTCAACATTATACGATCTTCCCTTTCAGAGGGATGAGGTTACAGTTGATAAAGGTCATGAACATCAAATTTAAAATGAAAAATAAATGAACAAATAAAATTTGTGTGTCATCTATTTTTGTCATGGATATCTTAATAAATAAATGTGATAAACATGGAGACTTTTAATAGTAAATCTTATCTTACTAACAATGCATTATTTTTATAACTTTTAGAAAAAAATTAATTACAATTTTTCTGATTTTTTTTCAGGATTAAGTTTTTTTCACATTGATAAAAACCATGAAAAATATTTACATTTTCCCATCTTATAGCACAACATTTCAACGGAATATTTCTTGCCATAAATAATATCTTGCTGATTTGTAGAACTGAAACAACAGTTTGTGTTCTTCAAGGTAAGGAAAAATGACATAGTAAATGATTGTTTAAAATTTCTAAATCCAGACATAAACATATGGCTCATTATTAACATCCTATATAGTCCATTTCTAAATTATTTCCATTATGAATTAGCACCCATTTATAAAGATGCATTCTTAATA